>NC_140987.1:39621054-42588507 GCF_052327205.1 Somniosus microcephalus
ACTGACAACATCCCGGCTGTTGTGCCGAAGATTTGTGCTCCAGAACTAGCCGCACATCTAGCCAAGCTGTTCAGGTAGAACTACAACACTGGCATCTACCCAACAATGTGAAAAACCGTCTAGGTATGTCCTGTCCACAAAAAGCAGGACGAATCCAATCCAGCCATCAGTCTACTCTCAATCATCAGAAAAGTAATGGAAGGTGTCGTCGACAGTACTATCAAGCAGCAGTTACTCACCAACAACCTTCTCACCAATGCTCAGTTTGGGTTCCATCAGGACCACTCAGCCCCTGACCTCATTACAGCTTTGATCTAAACATGGAAAAAGAGCTGAATTCCAGAGGTGAGAGTGACTGCCTTTCACATCAAAGCAGCATTTGACCGAGTGTGGCATCAAGGAGCCCAAGTAAAACTGAAGTCAATGGGAATCAGGGGGAAAGCTCTCCACTGGCTGGAGTCATACCTAGCACAAAGGAAGATGGTTGTGGCTGTTGGAGGTCAATCATCTCAGCCTCAGGACATCGCTGCAGGAGTCCCTCAGGGCAGTGTCCTAGAGCCAACCATCTTCAGCTGCTTCATCAATGACATTCCCTCCATCATAAGGTCAGAAGTGGGAATGTTCGCTGATGATTGCACAGTGTTCAGTTCCATTTGCAATGCCTCAGATAGTGAAGCAGTCCATGACCACATGCAGGAAGGCCTGGACAACATTCAGGCTTGGGCTGATATGTGGCAAGTAACATTCGTGCCACACAAGTGCCAGGCAATGACTATCTCCAACAAGCGAGAGTCTAACCACTGCCCCTTGACATTCAATGGCATTACCATCACCGAATCCCCCACCATCAACATCCTGGGGGTAACCATTGACCAGAAACCTAACTGGAGCAGCCACATAAATACTATGGCAACAAGAGCAGGTCAGAGGCTAGGTATTCTGTAGTGAATGTCTCACCTCCTTACTCCCCAAAGCCTTTCCACCATCTACAAGGCACAAGTCAGGAGTGTGATGGAATACTCTCCACTTGCCTAAATGCAGACTGATACCTGGGATGGCAGGAATGATGTATGAAGAGAGATTGGGTCGATTAGGCTTATATTCGCTAGAGTTTAGAAGAATGAGAGGGGATCTCATTGAAACTTATAAACTTCTAACAGGACTAGACAGACTAGATGCAGGAAGGATGTTCCCGATGGTGGGGGAGTCCAGAACCTGGGGTCACAGTCTAACGATAAGGGGTAAGCCATTTAGGACTGAGATGAGGAGGAATTTCTTCACCCAGAGAGTGGTGAACCTGTGGAATTCTCTACCACAGAAGGCAGTTGAGGCCATCTTATTAAATATATTCAAGAAGGAGTTAGATATATTTCTTAAGGCTAAAGGGATCAAAGGATATGGGGAGAAAGCAGGGACAGGGTACTAAATTTGGATGATCAGCCTTGATCTCATTAAATGGCAGAGCAGGCTCGAGGGGCCGAATGGCCTACTCCTGCTCCTATCTTCTATGTTTCTATGTTTCTATGCAGCTCCAACAACACTCAAGAAGCTCAACACCATCCAGGACAAAGCAGCTCGCTTGATTGGCACCTCATCCCATTAAACATTCACTCCCTCCACCACCGGCGCACCGTGGCTGCAGTGTGTACCACCTACAAGATGCACTGCAGCAACTCACCAAGGCTTCTTCGGCAGCACCTCCCAAACCCGTGACCTCTACCACCTAGGACAAGGGCAGCAGGCGCATGGGAACACCATTACCTGCAAGTTCTCCTCCAAGTCACACACCACCTTGACTTGGCAATATATCACCGTTCCTTCATCGTCGCTGGGTCAAAATCCTGGAACTCCCTCCCTAACAGCACTGTGGGAGTACCTTCACCACAAGGATGGCAGCATTTCAAGAAGGCGGCTCACCACCACCTTCTCAAGGGCAATTAGGGATGGGCAATAAATGCTGGCCTTGCCAGCGACGTCCACATCCCATGAACGAATGAAAAAAAACATAGAATTACGTAAAATCTACAGCACGGAAACAGGTCATTCGGCCCAACTGGTCCATGCCGGTGTTTATGCTCCACTCGAGCCTCCTCCCATCTTACATTATCTCACCCTATCAACATATCCTTCTATTCCTTCTTCTTCATGTACTTATCTAGCTTCCCCAAATGTCTGTTAAATATGTGACTTATTCAGAAGTTAAACTTTTAGGAGGCGGGACCCATTTTACCCTTGATCCAGTTGGGTGGCTTTCTGCCATGAATTCACAAAGGGTTTTGTTTAAGGATCTGTACAGCATTAAAGATCTATACCTGGGATGCTAACAATATCTTTTCTCTTTACTAATGCCGGTGGACCTCCTGCCTGTCTTCTGTTTTCATTAATCTTTTTTAATTGACAGAAGAATCCAAATAATGGACCGGTTTTTTAACAATGGAGGAACCAGAGAAAGACATTGGCCTAGAAATTCAGTGGGCTTTGCGCCCAGTTACCGCCCAAAGAGGGCTTCTGCGCCAGTCTGGAAACTTCGGGCTAAATTCAGTGACGCGCTAATTGCGGCGGTAGCCGGTAGCGCTGCGCCGCCACCGATGACGTCATCGGTGTGCGCAGTGCCCTGGTTCCGCCCCGACACCGGCCCGACCCCCATCTTCAGTGGCGGCCGCTAATAACATTCAGAGACCGGGTCCGTACTGCAGCCTTAGTGGGGCGCTTTAAGGCGGAGGTGCGGCCGGCCGCTTTTTCGGCGGCCGCCTGCCTGCACCTCCTTCCCCGGCCTCCTCCACCCCCCCCCCCGCGGCATTGCCGGCTGGTTTCCGGGAGCCCGGCACTTCTCCGTTGTGCCGGGCTCTTTTGCCGGCACTCGTGATCGGGGCTTCGGCTGTTGCAGGCACCTCCCCCTTAAGAGAGGGAGGAAGGCCTGCAGTACCGCAGCCTGCCGCTCCACTGCGGGTGGCGCTGCGGCAACTAGCGCGCCAATATTCAGTTTCAGCGCCCCAAGCGGGGGCGGCCACACCCTTGAACAGCGGCCGTCCTCGACTTGGGGCGCTGAAACTGAATATCCGATGGCCGCGAGTGGCTCCGCGCCCAGCGGTAAATTCTGGGCGCAAGCGAGCTGGCGGGGCTATACCTAATTTCTAGCCCATTGAGCCTATTTAGCATCTGCAGTTTCCATATTCCTAATCAGAACTCGCACAGATTCATTCTCCTCCTGCCTCAGCCCAAGCAAAGGTGGGCGTGAAGAAGCCTTGGCGAGTTGCTGCAGTGCATCTTGTAGATGGTACACACTGCAGCCGCGGTGCGCCGGTGGTATATATGTAATTAATTCTTTCTTTCTTTCTTTCCAAACTACGTGGGTTTTTTAAGTAATATAATTTAAGTATATTGGTGCAGAGGAACAGATGACCATTTTTATTGCACCATTTTTAAAGCATGCTCAGGAAATGACTACAGAATTCATACAACAAATTATTTCTTGCAATGTCAAACTGGGTTAGGCAGACTGTAAGGGGAAAAAATAAAATAGTTGTAGTTTTCATTGGAGCCACAGAACCAAAGAGCAGTCCTTAGCAGGTTGTCAAGATTATTTACAACGTTAAAAACTGCTTCACAATATTAAATAATCTGATTTGCATTTTATTACACTCAATATAATCAGCTAGTCTAATGGAAGGAAATTATTTGATCACAACCATTTAGTTTCCTGAGATGTCTCTGGGTCTTAATTGATGGCCTTTTATTCTGACCGTCATCCAAGTCTCTGCAATGATGCTAATCTGTTGTTCATTTCCAGTACATTATCTTCAAGAACTGAAGTCCATAATGCCAAAAGCATGGCCACTTTTAGAATGCATTTATAGTTTAACGGTCAATAAAAACAAGATTAATACTGCGTTACTTTATTTTAATATGGATCCATAACAGGATAAAATGTTCAGTATCAGTCAAAAATAACAGAATTTGGAGGTAATTTTACTCGAGATTAAATGTGAAAGAGCTAAATGAATAAGGTTTCAATCCAACTGAGGGAATTTATCAAACATACTCCACAGAAATCAATGGCTATCTGGATTTTAATCTTCCATGTTTGCCTCTTATGAACAGGCGGACAGAAAAACCGACAGCTGGTCCATCGAACCTATCCCAAACAGTCACAATGCAACAAAGCACTGTGGCTCACAGTATACTCTCCCACTAGTAGTCAAATTCCTGGAACTCCCTACCTGACAGCACTGTGGGAGCACTTTCATCACATCAACTGCAGTGGCTCAAGAAGAAGGCCCACCACAACTGTCTCAAGGGCAACTAGAGAGGGACAATAAATGCTGGATTGGCAAACTGTTAAATCCCCAGTGTGCTGCTCAACCTCTCCTCACCTTCAGTAAAGCTCTTGGCCCACAAATTCGGGTCGGAGGCTTCCCACAGCTGCAAGCCTCCGACCTGCACTTACCTAGCGTGTCGGCCGTTGTGCTGTGGGCCCGCGTGGGGTTCCGATCCTGGGCCTGCTCCAACTGCCGGCGCGCAGTGCTTGCGTATCCCAGGGGCGCAGTTAGTTCGAAGCATCCCCTGGGATCACGTGGGCCATGGAGAGCCAATGGTAGCAGGGAATCTCTATTCATAGATTTGACAGGACGAGCTGTCAAATCTATGAATACAATTCAGCCCCAAAACATCATTAAAATTTCAAATAAATTTTAAAAAAACATCACATTTTTAAAATAACTATAAATTACATTAAATAACTATTTTAAACAATAATTTACATTTTTGAAAAAATTAATTACAGTTTCTAATGGGGCTAAAAATAAACTTACCTTTCTTTAAAGTATTTAAAAATAATAAACCTGTGGAAAAAGTGTTTTAATTTAACTTAATTCACCACTTACCTTGTTAAAAGCAGGCCTTGTAACTGCTTTTTACAAGCATAGCTCCTGGAGACTTACCGTCCCGGAGAAAGCTGCAAAAAAAACGGAAATTCCAGGCGTACGCGCTGCCTCTCCGGCGCACGCGTTCGACCTGTGAACTCCTTCCTTTAAGGGAACGGAAGTTCCGGTTTCCCACGCATGCGCAGCGCATGCACGAAACCGGCACTTTCGTTGGGCCTACGCGTGAGTACCCAGCGCGTACTCACCCATGGGGACCCGAATTTCTGGCCCTTGTATTTTAAAAATTTAACAGAAAAGCATTGGCACTGTTAACAAAAAAAAACAGCAACTTGCATTTATATAGGGCCTTTATCATACTAAGATGCCCCAAGGCACTTCACAGGAGCATTATCAAATAAAATTTGACACCAAGCCACATAAGGAGATATTAGGACAGGTGACCAAAAGCTTGCTCAAGGAGGTACGTTTGAAGGAGTGTCTTAAATGAGGAGAGCGATGTAAGAGAAGCAGGGATGTTTAGATGGGAATTCCAAAGCTTAGGGCCCAGGCAACTGAAGACACGGCCACCAATGGTGGAGCGATGAAAATCAGGGATGCGCAAGAGGCCATAATTGGAGGAGCGCAGAGATCTTGGTGGGTTGCAGGGTTGGAGGAAGTTACAGAGATAGCGAGGACCAGGAGCCAATGTAGGTCAACGAGCACAGAGGCGATGGGTGAATGGGACTTGCTGCGAACAAAGGATTGCTGCATTTAATGGATCACGTATGAACCTTGTACCTTGCTGAGTGCTCGTGGCACCACAGGGCTTTAAAAGCTAATTTCTAGCTTAATAGCAGTGCTTGCTCTCAGTGCTGCTCAGCTGTTCAATAACACAGCTCTGTTCAAAGTGCCAGTTTTGGTTTGACAGCTGCTCCACAGGTTCTTTCCCAGAATTGGCACCTTCTGATCCGGACTTTCAACTGAAATGGCTTCTCGCGGACAGGATTCGATCGCTGCATCAATACAATCGGTGATCACGACGAGTGCATTTCTTCTCAAGGCACGGGGTCAGCCTCCATGTGTATGCTGACCTCTCCACCACTTCCCTTGATCCCATGACCCCCCTCTGTGCTGTCAGATTGTCCGCCTGCCACTAAGTCATGTATGAGCCAGAATTTACTTCAACTGAACATCGGGAAAGTGCTGTTTTCAGTGCCCTTGCCACTGATCCCATCTCCTCCTTGTCTGCTCGTTTACGGGTACGGTAGCATAGTGGTTATGTTACTGGACTAGTAATCCAGTGCCTGTCCTAATGATCTGGAGACATGAGTTCACATCCCACTACGGCAGCTGGGGAATTTAAATTCAGTTAATTAAATAAATCTGGAATAAAAAGTTAGCACTAGTAGCTATCGGATTGTCGTAAAAACCCATCTGGTTCACTCATGTCCTTTAGGGAAGGAAATCTGCCGCCCTTACCTGGTCTGGCCTATATGTGTGACTCCAAACCCACAGCAATGTGGTTGACTCTTAACTGCCCTCTGAAATAGCCGAGCAAGCCACTCAGTTGTAACAAACTGCTGTGAAAAACAATAATAAGAATAAAACCAGAGAGGCCATCTGGCATCGACCTCAGCACGGGCTTTGGATACGACAACGGCACACCCAGCCGTCCTTGCAAAGTCCTCCTCACTAACATCTTGGGGACTTGTACCAAAATTGGGAGAGCTGTCCCACAGATTAGTCAAGCAACAGCCTGACATAGTCATACTCACAGAATCATAGATTTCAGCCAATGTCCCAGATTCCTCCATCACCATCCCTGGGTATGTCCTGTCCCACCGGCAGGACAGACCCACCAGAGGTGGCGGCACAGTGTTATACAGTTGGGTGGGAGTAGCCCTGGGAATTTTCAACATTAACTCCGCACCCCATGAAGTCTCATGGCTTCAGGTCAAGCATGGGCAAGGAAACCTCCTGCTGATTACCACCTATGGTCCTCCCTCAGCTGATGACTCCGTCATGTTGAAAAAAAAGACTTGCATTTATATAGCGCCTTTCATGACCATCGGACGTATCAAAGTACATTAGAGCCAATAAAGTGTAGTCACTGTTGTAATGTAGGAAACACGGCAGACAATTTGCACACAGCCAGCTCCCAAAAACAGTAAAGTGATAATGACCAGATAATCGGTTTTAGTGATGTTGATTGAGGAATAAATATTGGCCAGGGCACTGGAGATAGCTGCCCTGCTCTTCTTCGAAATAGTGCCATGGGATCTTTTACGTCCACCTGAGATAGCAGATAGGGCCTTGGTTTAACATCTCTTCTGAAAGACAGCACTTCTGACAGTGCAGCCCGTCCCTCAGTACTGCACTGGAGTATCAGCCTAGATTTGTGTGCTTAGGTTTCTACAGTGGGACTTGAACCCACAACTTCTGACTCAGAGGCGAGGGTGCTACCAATTGAGCCATAGCTGATCACCACTTGGAAGAAGCACTGAGGGTAGCAAGTGCACAGAAGGTAATCTGGGTGGGGGTCTTCGATGTCCATCACCAAGAGTGGCTCGGTAGCACCACTACTGACTGAGCTGGCCAAGTCCTGAAGGACATAGCTGCCAGTCTGGACCTGCGACAGGTGGTGAGAGAACCAACATGAGGGAAAAACCTACTTGACCTTGTCCTCATCAATCTACCTGTCGCAGATGCATCTGTCCATGACAGTATTGGTAGCAGTGACCACCGCACAGCCATTGTGGAGACGAAGTCCCGTCTTCACACTGAGGACACCCTCCATCGTGTTGTGTGGCACGACCACCGTGCTAAATGGGATATATTCAGAACAGATCTAGCAGCTCAAAACTGGGCATCCATGAGACGCTGTGGTCCATTAGTATTCCACCAGAATCTGTAACCTCATGGCCTGGCATATCCCTCACTCAACCACTACCATCAAGCCAGGGGACCAACCCTGGTTCAATAAGGAGTGTAGAAGAGGATATCAGGAGTACCTAAAAATGAGGTGCCAACCTGGGAAGCTCCAACACAGGACTACATGCTAAAAAGCAGAAACAGCATGCTATAGACAGGCTAAGAGATCCCACAATCAACAGATCAGATCAAAGCTCTGCAGTCCTGCCACATCCAGTCGTGAATGGTGGTGGACCATTAAACAACTAACAGGAGGAGTAGGCTCCATGAATATCCCCATCCTCAATGATGGCGGAGTCCAGCACATGAGTGCAGAAGACAAGGCTGAAGCGTTTGCAACCATCTTCAGCCAGAAATGCCGAGTGGATGATCCATATCGGCCTCCTCCTGAGTTCCCCAACATCACAGAAGCCAGTCTTCAGCCAATTCGATTCATTCCATGTGATATTAAGAAACAGCTGGGCACATTGGATACAGCAAAGGCTGTGGGCCCCAACAACATCCTGGCTGTCGTGCTGAAGACTTGTGCTACAGAACTAGCTGCACCTCTAGCCAAGCTGTTCCAGTACAGCTACAACACTGACATCTATCTGACAATGTGGAAAACTGCCCAGGTATGTCCTGTCCACAAAAAGAAGGACAAATCCAATCCGGCCAATTACCGCACCATCAATCTACTCTCAATCATCAGCAAAGTGATGGAAGGTGTCATCGACAGTGCTATCAAGCGGCACTTACTCACCAATAACCTGCTCACTGATGCCCAGTTTGGGTTCCGCCAAGACCACTCAGCTCCCGACCTCATTAAAGCCTTGGTCCAAACATGGATAAAGGAGCTGAATTCCAGAGGTGACTTGAGAGTGACTGCCCTTGACATTAAGGCAGCATTTGACCAAGTGTGGCATCAAGGAGCCCTAGGAAAACTGAAGTCAATGGGAATCGGGGGGAAAACTCTCCACTGGCTGGAGTCATACCTAGCACAAAGGAAGATGGTTGTGGTGGTTGGAGGTCAAACATCACCGTCCCAGGACATTGCTGCAGGAGTTCCTCAGGGCAGTTTCCTAGGCCCAACCATCTTCAGCTGCTTCATCAATGACCTTCCCTCCAACATAAGGTCATAAATGGGGATGTTCACTGATGACTGCACAGTGTTCAGTGCGATTCACAACTCCTCAGATAATTAAGCATGTAACAAAATCTGAACAACATTCAGGCTTGGGCTGATAAGTGGCAAGTAACATTAGCACCACACAAGTGCCAAGCAATTAATATCTCCAACAAGCGAGAGTCTAACCACCGCCCCTTGACATTCAACAGCATTGCCATCGCCGAATCCCCCAGTATCAACATGCTGGGGGGTCACCATTGACCAGAAACTTAACTGGACCAGCCACATAAATACTGTGGCAACAAGAGCAGGTCAGAGGCTAGGTATTGAAAAATTCTTGGCAAGTAAAATCAAGGAAAACCTAAAGATGTTTTATAAATGTATTGAGAGTAAGAGGATAACTAAAGAAAGGGTAGGGCCTATTAGAGATTATGAGGATAATCGGTGTGTGGAGGCGGGAGACGTCGGTAAGGTTCTTAGTGAATACTTTGTGTCTGTTTTCACAAAGGAGAGGGGCGAAGCAGACACTGCTATCGGGGAGGAGGAGTGTGAAATATTAGATGAAATAAACATAGTGAGAGAGGAAGTATTAAGGGGTTTAGCAGCTTTAAAAGTAGATAAATCCCCAGGCCCGGATTAAATGTATCCCAGTACGATAGCAAAATACTGCGGATGCTGGAAATCGGAAATAACAACAGAAAATGCTGGAAAAACTCAGCAGGCCAGGCAACATCCGTGGAGAGAGAAATAGAGTCAACGATTCAGGTCAAAGACCCTTCGTCAGGACCGTGGCGAAGGGTTTCAACCTGAAACGTTGACTCTATTTCATGCTCCATGAATGTTGCCTGGCCTGCTGAGTTTTTCCAGTACTTTCTGTTGTTATTTTAAATGTATCCCAGGCTGTTAAGCGAAGCAAAAGAGGAAATAGCAGAGGTCCTGACCATCATTTTCCAATCCTCTCTGGCTTCAGGTGTGGTGCCGGAGGACTGGAGCACTGCTAATGTGGTACCCTTGTTTAAAAAGGGAGAAAAGGATAGACCGAATAATTACAGGCCAGTCAGCCTAACCTCGGTGGTGGTAAAATTATTGGAAAGAATTCTGAAGGACAGGATAAATCTTCATTTAGAAAGACACGGATTAATCAAGGATAGTCAGCACGGATTTGTTAAGGGAAGGTCGTGTCTGACAAACTTGATTGAATTTTTTGAGGAGGTAACAAGGAGGGTAGCTGAGGGTATTGCATTTGATGTAGTGTATATGGACTTTAGCAAGGCTTTTGATAAGGTTTCACATGGCAGACTGGTCACGAAGTTAAAAGCCCATGGGATCCAGGGCAAAGTGTCAAGTTGGATTCAAAATTGGCTCAGAGACAGTAAGCAGAGGGTAATGGTTGATGGGTGTTTTTGTGACTGGAAGGCTGTTTCCAGTGGGGTTCCGCAGGGCTCAGTACTAAGTCCCTTGCTTTTTGTGGTATATATCAATGATCTTGACTTGAATATAGGGGGCATGATTAAGAAGATTGCAGATGATACTTGTATTGATTTCTTTGTGGGTTCAATGACGAGACATTTATGAAAGAGAAGGGGCTAGATTTTCAGTATAGACAGTTTTGGGGCGCTAACCTTAGCGCCCGCCCGAAGTTAGCGCCCGCCCCAAAGTAGCGCCCCGTTGCCGGAAATTCAGTGGCTTCGCCCTAAGAGGTTGGTGGAGCGCTAAAAGAGGCGTTCCACTACTATCTTTAGGCGCTAAGCCGGCGGTGCAGAGCGCAACACCCGAGCTCGGGCGCAGCGCACGGCAGACACTCTGGTGCCAGTGAGCTCTTAAAGGGGAAGGGTGCATGTGTTTGTTTCAAAGGCAGAGTCTGGGAGGAGGAGGAGGAGGAGGAGGAGGAGGAGGGGTGGCCGGAAACATAAATACACCGTTCACAACAACACACTGGATCCTTCCACACAACACATGCAGACTGCCTTTTATAGTGCAGGAGGAGTGCCCTTTAATTTGCGCTCCCCAGGGTGTGTTGCGTTCCATTTTACAAACGCTCTGGATGCCAGCCGCACAATGGGGCGGTCCGACTGAAGTTTGGATTCGGGGCGGCCAAAGGGCGTTGCACGAGGATGTGATGTCATTTTCTGCGCGCGCATCCGGGCGGCCGCTAAACTTTGCGCCGGCGCTAACGGGCAACTTAATTTGGGGCGGGGCGCAAACTGCGCTGCGCCCGGGCGCTACACGCATAGCGCCCGAAAATCACTTCTCTTAAGGCGCTAACTGCTGGCGCAAGCAACTGAAAATCTAGCCCAATGTCTTTTAATCTAAAGTCTGTTCAACTCTTTATACAGCATTTCAGGAGACACCATGCTAGTGATGCATCTAGAACGAAACTGAAACCAAACTAAACTGCCTTGCTTGTCTCGGTCACATGCCCTCTGCTGGTCAGGCACAAGCAATCAATACATGCAAACATGCTGGTAAGACATGATAATCAAACAGGCAAATACCATCTCTATTTGCTGATATCATTACATCTCCTTTTCTTAAAACAAAAGTATTTTACTTTTAACTAACAACATGTTTTCTTTGTATTAATCTGCATTTTAACTGTAACACTTAATGAACTTACATTATCATTATCATGATCAAGGTTTTTTAACCTTGCTTTGTGTGTTCACATGAAATATGTCAATACACTAGAACTTGAAGAAAGAATAAGATAACATTACTTCCTTCGGTAACAATAGTCCTTAAATTTGCTCAATGAGTCTCTCAGGAGGCTTCACGTGTCTTGAGGATTTTCTGATTGATTATCCTTGAATCTGAGTTGTTGCCTCAGATGATGTGTTCTCAGCTGTGTGATCAGGTTGTTCAACAGTATCAGTCTCTTGACCTGCTGTGGCTGGTCCCAAGAGAAGATCTCGACGATTTCTTCTCAGAACAGCACCCTCATCTGTCTGAATGGTGTATGATCTTGGTTGAACTTCACTCAGGACAGTTCCCTTCTGAGTCCATGTGTTTGTTTTGTCTTTCAACCTTACTTGGTCACCAGTGTGGAGTTCAGGTAGGTTTTGTGTTCCTCTGTCATAGTAGTACTTTTGCTTTTCTTTCTGTTGTTCTTTGAACTTCCTCACTTTCTCCCCCTCTTTTGTTTTCAGGAGGTTCTCCGGGATGGGTAGGTTTGACCTTAGCCGCCGTCCCATCAGGAGTTGGGCTGGTGACTTACCACACTCGAGCGGCGTTGTGCGGTATACAAGCATGCTTTGGTAGAAGTCAGTTCCACTGTCTTTTGCCTTGTACATCAGTCTTTTCACTGTGTTTGCGGGCTCTCCTGGGTCAACAGCTCTGGACAACGTGTCTGCTGTATACATCAGCTTACCCGGTGTGTACGCAACATTCAGTTCATCATAGACTGTTTCTCCTTTGCTTTCCACAACGAGGACTCTCTTTACCAGGTTCAGTCTCTCACAGGCTTTTAAACCTAGTATGCCTTGCACATCCTTTGGCACCACGATTAATGCTAGCGTGTGCTCTCTGTCCTTGTGTGTTACTTTGACAATGCATCTTCCTTTCACTGGTATATCAGTACCTGAGTATCCTGTCACTTTCACTTTTATTCCATGTATCTTTGGTCTGGGTCTAATTTTCTTAAAATCAGTCTCTGATATCACATTAACTTGTGCTCCAGTATCCAATTTAAATGGAATGTGTATGTCATTCACTTTTAGTGTCAACATCCAGTCTCTTTCTTCTTTTTTGTTTTCAGACACAACGTCTACATAGAACTCCTCTATGTCGCTTTCATCTACTGCATGGACCTTGCTTTGTTGCACTTGGTTCTTGCAGCAACGGGCATAATGGTTGTTTTTGTTGCAACAATTGCATGTTTTACCATATGCTGGACACTTTTTTGGTGGATGCTGTGTACCGCATCGACTACATGTCTTTCGATTGTCCCTTTAATTTTCGTACGCTGGCCACGCCTCTTTTTTCACATTGGCGCTCTTTTTGTTAAACGGTTTATGTCCGTTCATTCTCATTGCATCCACGTTGCAGCTATTGTCACTGAACAGCTCCTTTGCCTGCAACTTCACAGTCTCTGTAGCCCTACACAGTGCTATGGCTTTTCCCAGGTCTAGATTTTGCTCTCTTAGCAGTCTTTCCATTAGACCATTATCTGGAATACCACACACCAGTCTGTCTTTTATCAGCGAGTCTGTCAGTCCCCCAAATTCACACGATTTGCTTCTGTTTCTCAGTTCAGTCACATACTGATCAATAGTCTCACCCGTTTTCTGAACACATGTGAAAAATCTGTGCCTCTCAAACGTCACGTTACGTTTAGGTATGCAGTAGGCCTCAAACTGTTCCATTATTTTATCTAGCTTCATTTTGTCTCCATCAGCAGCAAATGTGAAGTTATTATACACCTCCAGCGCTTCATCACCCACGACATGTAAGAACACTGACGATTTCTTATTATCACTTTTCTCGTCAGCTCCGATTGCTGATAAAAACAACCCCACACGTTGTTTGAACCTTCCCCAATTTTCAGCCACATTACCTGTCAACTGAAGCTTCGCCGGTGGGAGTGAACCTTCCATTTTTCACTTCGTTAGCTATTCTCTAATGGTAAGTAACGATGTTCTCTTTTGGCTTGCTAATCTGTGGAGAGCTGATTTAACTTCAGATTTTTTCTCTTCATCTCTTTCAATCACTTCTGACACCATGGCCTAGAAATTCATTAAGGCGCTGCCAGCTTTGCGGCCAGTTACCGCCTAAAGAGGGCTTCTGCGGCAAAAATGAGTTTGCGCTGATATTCAGCGCAGCGGTATTGGCGGCGGTAGCCGTTAGCGCTGCGCCGACACCGATGACGTCATCGGTGTGCGCAGTGCCCCGGTTCCGCCCTGAAACCGGCCCGATCCCCATATTTAGTAGCGGCTGCCTCCTCCGAAGCGGCCGCAAACAGCGACCAGAAAACGGGGCCGTGCTGTAGCCTTAGTGGGGCGCTTTAAAGGGGAAGGTGCGGCCGGCCGCTTTTTCGGCCGCCGCCTGCCCGCACCTCCTTCCCCGGCCTCCTCCACCCCCCCGCCCGCGGCATTGCCGGCTGCTTTCCGCGAACCCGGCACTTCTCCGTGGTGCCGGGCTCATTTGCCGGCACTCTCCAGCGGCGATCTCCCCGTTGTAGGCAGCTCCCCCTTAAGAGAAGGAGGAGGCCTGCAGTACCGCAGCCTGCCGCTCCGCAGCGGCTGGCGCAGCGGCGCCAAGAGCGCTGAAATTCAGTGTCAGTGCCCCAAGCGGAGGCGGGCACACCCTGGTATAGCGCCCGGTTCCGAATTGGGGCGCAAACACTGAATATCTGACGATCGCTAATGGCTCCCCGCCCAGCGCTAACTTTTGGGCGCGAGCGAGCTGGCCGCCCCAAAGTGAATTTCTAGGCCCATGTATTGATTTCTTTGTGGGTTCAATGACGAGACATTTATGAAAGAGAATGGCCTAGAAATTGAGTTGACGCCGCGCCAGGGCTTTAGCGCCGGAAATTTAGCGCCGGCGCTAATTCCCTTGCGCGCGCCAAAAATTCAGTAGCGCCGCGCCCAGACGGCTGCCGGCGCTACTGGCGGGCGTGAGCGCCTCCCAATGGGCGCTGAGTGCCGAATTGCGGCGCTAATCCGGCGCTGCGGCACCCGATGCGGTGCGGCAGGCTGGGGAAGTGCAGGCCTCCTCCTTCAGTTAAGGAGGAGCTGCCTGCACCCGCCCGCTGTCCGTTCAATTATTGAAAAAATGAGCCCGGCACCTCGGACAAGTGCCGGGCTTGCAGGCCAGACGCATCTGTTCCGCGGGGGGGGGGGTGGAGGAGTCCGGGGAGGGAGGTGCGGGCAGGCAGCCGACGGGAAAGCGGCCGGCCGCCGCGCGACCTTAATGCGCCGGCGCTAACTCGGGGAAGACTCGGTTGCCAGAGTCTTAGTTGCGGCTGCCACGGGCGAGGCGGCCGCAACTGAATTTCGGCGCTGGGGCCCGTCGGCATGGCAACCGGGACGCTGCGCACACCGATGACGTCATCGGTGCCGGCGCAGCGCTACCGGTCTACCGCGGCGTAAGGGCCCCAGGCAATTTCGGCGCCGGCGCCAAATGCAGCGCTAGGCCCTCTAGCGCCGCAAAATCGGCGCTAAGGGCACTCAATTTCTAGGCCAATGTCTTTTAATCTAAAGTCTGTTCAACTCTTTATACAGCATTTCAGGAGACACCATGCTAGTGATGCATCTAGAACGAAACTGAAACCAAACTAAACTGCCTTGCTTGTCTCGGTCACATGCCCTCTGCTGGTCAGGCACAAGCAATCAATACATGCAAACATGCTGGTAAGACATGATAATCAAACAGGCAAATACCATCTCTATTTGCTGATATCATTACAATACTAAAATTGGCTGTGTGGTTGATACTGAAGAAGGAAGCTGTAGACTGCAGGAAGATATCAATGAATTGGTCAGGTGGGCAGAACAGTGGCAAATGGAATTCAATCCAGAGAAGTGAGGTGATGCATTTGGGAAGGGCTAACAAGGAAAGGGAATACACATTAAATGATAGGACACTGAATAGTGTAGAGGAACAAAGGGACTTTGGAGTGCATGTCCACAGATTTCTGAAGGTAAATAGGCCAGGTAGATAAGGTGGTTAAGAAGGCATACGGAATGCTTGCCTTTACTAGCCGTGACATAGAATACAAGAGCAGGGGGGTTATGCTTCAACTGTATAAAACACTAGTTCGGCCTCAGCTAGAGTACTGTGTCCAGTTCTGGTCACCACATTACAGGAAAGATATGATTGCACTAGAGAGGGTACAGAGGAGATTTACAAGGATGTTGCTGGGAGTAGAGAATCTTAGCTATGAGGAAAGACTGGATAGGCTGGGTTTGTTTTCCTTGGAACAGAGGAGGCTGAGGGGAGACCTTACTGAGGTGTACAAAAATTATGAGGGGCATAGATAAAGTGGATAGGAAGGACCTATTTCCCTTAGCAGAGGAGTCAAAAATCAGGGGGCATGGATTTAAAGTAATTGGTGGAAGGTGGAAGTAATTGAGGGGAAATTTCTTCACCCAGAGGGTTGTGGGGGTCTGCAACTCACTGCCTGAAAGGGTGGTAGAGGCAGGAACCCTATCCACATTTAAAAAGTACTTGGATGTGCACTTGGGATGCTGTAACCTGCAGGGCTGGGAAGTGGGATTAGGCTGGATAGCTCTTTGTTGGCCGGCGTGGACACGATGGCCTCCTTCCGTGCTGTAACTTTCTATGATTCTATTTATTCTGTGGCAAGTGTCTCACCTCCTTACTCACCAAAGCCTTTCCACCATCTACAAGGCACAAGTAAGGAGTGTGATGGAATACTCTCCACTTGCCTGGATGAGTGCAGCTGCAACAACACTCAAGAAGCTTGACACCATCCAGGACAAAGCAGCCCGCTTGATTGACACCCCATCCACCATCTTAAACATTCACTCCCTCCACCACCAGCGTACCGTGGCTGCTGCAATGTGTACCATCTACAAAATGCACTGCAGCAACTCACCAAGGCTTCTTCGGCAGCACCTCCCAAACCCGCGACCTCTACCACCAAGAAGGACAAGGGCAGCAGGCGCATGGGAACACCACCACCTCCAAGTTCCCCTCCAAGTCACACACCATCCTGACTTAGAAGTATATCGCCGATCCTTCATCGTCTCTGGGTCAAAATCCTGGAACTCTCTCCCTAACAGCACTGTGGGAGTACCTTCACCACACGGACTGCAGCGGTTCAAGAAGGCGGCTCAGCACCACCTTCTCGAGGGCAATTAGGGACGGGCAATAAATGCTGGCCTTGCCGGCGATGCCCACATCCCAGGAACGAATAAAAAAACGACTGAACAAGGCTGTACTGAACCTCAGTGTTCTGCTCGACCGAGGAGCTAAGCTTCAAAACTCATCCTATGCATTATCGAGACCTTTGCGCCGCGCCCACTTCAATCCCTACCTCACCCACATTGCTGCGAAAGATCTTTCTCCCCTCTGGACTCCACCGTGGTGGCTGTGCCTTCAGCCATCTCAACCCTACTCTGTAAAGCTCCCTCCCTCCCTAAACCCGTCTTACTTTCTAACTCCCTCCCCGTCTTCAAAAGCCTTCTCAAAAACCTTTAAAACTAAGCTTTTGGTCACCTCTTCTGATCCTGTGTAAAGGCTTGGGGTGCACTCCTTTGCCACTGTGTGAAGTCCCTTTGGAAATGATTCTACAGTTATAGAAGTGTGATATAAATGCAAGTTGTTGGGTAAGAACTGTACAATACAAATAACAGAAATGACTACGTTCATGGATACAGAGCAGTTCCACCACCGTTGTTAATCTGCCTTGTATCCTCAGTACTTGGGACATGTTATTCCATGGACCAATAATCTGTCAAATGTCCAGCAACAGGAACAAAAAAAAACAATTCATTAGGCACGTATATCATGTCCAAGTTATGTTTCTGCGAAAATTAATTGGGATGGAATCTTAGTCAACCAGGCTCTTGGCTCCACCCCTTAATTCCATTCCCATTTTATCCTCCTGCTCTGTATAGCATTTTGAGATGTCCTTCCGTATATGAGGTGCATTACAGAAATGTAAGTCATTGGCCTGGAATTTCCTCAGAGCTTCACCGACGTAATGTAGGAACATGAGGAACAGGAGGAGGCCATTCAACCCCTTGGGTCTACTCCATCCTTCAATTAGATCATGGCCGATCTGCATCTCAACTCCTTTGCTCCATATCACCTTGATAAACTTACCGAACAAAAATCTAACTATATCAGTCTTGGAAGTTCCAACTGTCCCAGCACCCACAACCTTTTGGGGGAGAGAGTTCCAAATTTCTACAACCCTAAGTGTGAAAAAGTGCTTCCTGATTTCACTCCTGAATAACCTAGCTCTGATTTTAAGATTATATCCACTTGCTCTGGATTCACCCACCAGAGGAGACAGTTCAGCCATATCTACCCTATTAAATTCTTTTAACATTTTAAACACCTTGATAGATCGCACCCCAATCTCCTACACTCAAAGGTATTCAAGCCACGTTTATGCAATCTATCCTCGTAATTTAACCCCCATAGCCATTCTGGTGAATCTGCGCTGCACCCCATCCAAGGCCAATATATCCTTCCTGAGGTGCGGTGTCCAAAACTTCCCCAATTTACCCAGCACTGAGGACACTGCCTAGGCCCAAAGCTCTAGAATTCCCTCCCTAAACCTCTCCGTCTCTCTACCTCTCTCTCCTCCTTTAAGACGTTCCTTAAAAGGCACCTCTTTGACCAAGCGTTTGGCCACCTGTCCTGATATCTCTTTATGTGGTTGGTATTTTCTTTATATTTAAGGATTAGAAAAAAAATCTGGTGCTGTGGAAATGTCCAATGTTTTTAACTCCGTCAATCCTATTCAATAATATTTCCTACATTACAACAGTGACTGCACTTCAAACGTACTTCATTGGCTGTAAAGCGCTTTGGGACGTCCTGAGGTCATGAAAGGCGCTAGAGAAATGACAGTCTTTCTTATATGTTGCATTTATAAATAACAGACATATGAATTAGGAGCAGGAGTAGTCCATACGGCCCTTTGAGTCTTCAGCGACATAAACAAAAATAAGTATCATAGTAAATGTAAACTAATTCGTGCTGGAAGCTAAAACAAAATGCTAATAGTTTGACCTGCTGTAATCACGAGTATATTTTCATTATTTAATCACTACCTGCCATTTCAGAGCCCCTCGTTGCTTTTAATAACTTCAGTTTAGGCGCACGGTGTGGGTTGATGAACATGTCAATCATGCAGTCCAAATGGGTTGGAATGTCATTACTAATTCAGTAATTGTCCCTGTCCCCAATGCTGGCCCGAGAGATTGAATCGGAGGGATTTTCACGTAAATGAAATATTAACAATTTGCATGACATTTGCCATTAACGTTTGGATCTGCTTCCCAGCAGTAAACCATGAAAAATGGAGGACAGCCTGCATTTCCACAGTAAGCAGCCGCCGTTAATGAAAACTAATTTAGTCTAATCTACCTCACAGCCAGCAGTCACCATTAGAACAGCAGCGAGCTGTGGATGAGCAGCAGCTGATGTTTAACGTTACGTCAGTCCTCTGTACAAATAACCAGACTGTATCATCAGTTCGGTTGCATTATTTTCAGCAAAACATTTCCTAAATATTTTCCCCAAGAAGTATAGCTTGCAAAAATCATATGTTCTTGATTATACAAACACTGATATTTTTTTAAGACTGTCATAGAAACATAGAAACATAGAAGATAGGAGCAGGAGTAGGCCATTCGGCCCTTCGAGCCTGCTCCGCCATTCAATGAGATCATGGCTGATCATCCAAATTCAGTACCCGGTCCCTGCTTTCTCCCCATATCCCTTGATCCCTTTAGCCTTAAGAAATATATCCAACTCTTTCTTGAATATATTTAATGAACTGGCCTCCACCGCCCTCTGTGGCAGAGAATTCCACAGGTTCACCACTCTCTGGGTGAAGAAATTCCTCCTCATTTCAGGCCTAAATGGCTTACCCCTTATCCTTAGACTATGACCCCTGGTTCTGGACTCCCCGGCCATCAGAAACATCCTTCCTGCATCTAGTCTGTCCAGGCCTGAAAGAATTTTATAGGTCGACAGAATTTTATAGGCATTTATACAGCAGCACCTTTCACAGCCTCAGGACGTCCCAAAGCGCTTTAGAGCCAATGAAATACTTTTGAAGTGCAATCACTGTTGTAATGTACGAAACGCAGCAGCCAATTAGTGCACAGCAAGCTCCCACAAACAGCAATGAGATAATTTTTTTTAAATTCAGTATAAATGATGATGGCTTTTATTTAATATTAGGAGGTAGCATTTGACATGTGGAAATGATTAACACCTAGTAATACAAGTGTTTTGCTGATTAAAGGAAATACTTTAGCATAATGATTGTGATATTCTGAGGCTAGACACTCCAGTCGGCCCGATCAAAGGCTGTGTGGTGCTCCATCTAGTGGCTGAGCTGAGAAATTATGAAACTTAGTCAACAGAGGCAAGAGAATACCAGTGACAACCAGTTCCAGGGGCTAGAAATTCAGTGCCTTAGCGCCTCCTGTTATCGCCTCCAGGGGGCAGTAATGGGGCACTAATGACTTACCGCCCGGGCACAGTGATGTTACCGCCGCCTGCGAAATTCACCTGCCGGTTTTGCGGCAGCGGTAACCCCTATCGCCACGCCCGCCTGCGGTCGGGGATCATGACGTCATCCAGCCGCGCATTGCCCCAGTAGCGCCCCGGACCCTAAATTAATTTCCGCCCCCTGAAGCATCGCCGGGCGAAAACAACGCCAGCTTCAGGGGATGTGCGTCGGGCGACCGGCCGCTTAAAGGCAAAGTGGCCGAGGCAAGTAAAAAAAAAAGTACCTTTTTTGATCTTTTTTTTTCGCGGGTTCCCGCCCACGACCGATCAGCCTGGCACACTGAGTGAGTGCCGGGCTGATCCCGTGGGTTCACCGCTCCCTTGGTGGTCCAGGTAGGTGCCCTTTCTTTTTGCAGAGCCTGCAGCGATGGCCCTTCCCCTTTAAGGGAGGGGATGAGCCTTCCGACACGGCAGCACAGCACGGCCCAGTGTGCAGCGCTGCAGAACTCACCGCCCCGCCTGCTGCCGATCGCGCTCCAAGAGGCAAGTGGAGCACTTGATTTAGCACTCCATCTCCCTCTTGGAGCGAGAAAACCAAATTTTATAAAAATTCGAAAAACATGGCGCCTGGTACTAATTTATCAAACTTTTAAAAGTTAACGGGACGATGCCCAATTTCACCCCCTAGGACTTCATTTTTGTTGCCAGTTTCCTCCCTTTGCTCTTTTCCTGAAGGCTTTAACTTCTTGTTTGGGTAAAGTTCCACAGATGCCATGGCCCTCCAGTACCTCACCCAAGTCATCATAATTTCCCTATTTCTCATCTGCATGTTGCCCCTCGGTGACATCCTCCAAAAACACAGCGTCCGTTTCCACATGTACGCTGACGACACCCAGCTCTGCCTCACCGCCACCTCTCTCGACCCCTCCACGGTGTCTAAATTGTCAGGCTGCTTGTCCGACATCCAGGACTGGATGAGCAGAAATTTCCTCCAACCAAATATTGGGAAGGCCGAAGCCATTGTCTTCAGTCCCCGCTATCAACTCCATCCCTCTCCCTGGCAACTGTCTGAGGCTAAACCAGACCTTTTGCAATCTTGGTGTCATATTTGACCCCGAGATGAGCTTCCGACCACATATCCGCGCCATCACTAAGACCACCTATTCCCACCTCCGGAACATCACCCAACTCGGTCCCTGCCTCAGCTCATCTGCTGTTGAAACCCTCATCCATGCCTTTGTTACCTCTAGACTTGACTATTCCAACGCACTCCTGGCCGGCCTCCCACGTTCTACCCTACGTAAACTTGAAGTCATCCAAAACTCGGCTGTCCGTGTCCTAACGCGCACCAAATCCCGTTCGCCCATCACCCCTGTGCTCGCTGACCTACATTGGCTCCCGGTTAAGCAACGCCTCGATTTCAAAATTCTCACCCTTGTTTTCAAATCCCTCCATGGCCTCGCCCCTCCCTATCTCTGTAATCTCCTCCAGCCCCACAATCCTCCGCGGTCTCTGCGTTCTGCCAATTCTGGCCTCTTGAGAATCCCTGAATATAATCACTCCACCATTGGTGGCTGTGCCTTCTGTTGCCTAGGCCCTAAGCTCCCTCCCTAAACCTCTCCACCTCTCTACCTCTCTTTCCTCCTTTAAGACTCTCCTTAAAACCTACATTTTTAACCAAGCTTTCGGTCATCTCTCTTAATAGCTCCTTAGGCGGCGTGGCGTCAAAGTTTTTTTGAAAACACTCCTGTGAAGCACCTTGGGAAGTTTTGCTACGTTAGAGGTGCTATATAAGTATTGTTGTTGTTGAAAAAAAGAAAGACTTGCATTTATATAGTGCCTTTCACGTCCTCCCAATCACAACATCAATCTGTTTGTTAAGTGATTCCAGGTTTTTCGCTTCCCATCCCTACCCAGATGTCCATTCCATGTTGATCACTCTTTTTGTATGAAGAATTTCCTGGAATCAGTCCTAAGCTAGGAATAGAATTGAAAAGCAGAGAAGTTATGTTAGAAGACTTACATTTATATAGTGCCTTTCACGACCACCGGACGCCTCAAAGCACTTTACAGCCAATTAAGTAATTTTTTGAAGTGTAGTCACTGTTGTAATGTAGGAAACACGGCAGCCAATTTGTGCACAGCAAGCTCCCACAAACAGCACTGTGATAATGGCCAGATAATGTGAACCCTGACAGTGATGTCAGCAGGCTATTTGGCCGGGGGTGTTTCGCAGTCGAGCCCAATGCTGTTCTCACCTGACATCCATACGCACGCAGCAGTCACTGGATAGTGGCCAGGAGTGTGAACCCTACCTGATTTTTCCCCCTCTCTAAACCAGGGGAGCCCAAGGCCAGAAGCAGCACGCTTATGCCTGCCGCAGCTCAGATCAGCTAACTCCGCATAGAGCAGAGGTCAAATAGGGGCCCTTCGTGGTCATTGGCTTCGTTCGAGGGGCTCAGTTAGAACTCAAGTGCATGACCGCTTATTTAGAAGTCAAGTTTTAATTTTCAGGGCACCATGGCCCCAAACTTCGGAATGCTCTTCCTAAACCCCTTCCGTTCAGCTGCCACCAACTGCCCCTTCAAAAGCCTAATTAAAACCTACCTCTTTGATTGTGCCTTTCACTGAACGTTCATTTTTGCCTCTGTGAAATGCTTTGGGGAAATTTAGTACCTTAAAGCTGTTACATAAAAGCGAATGAGTGCATTTAGGAAAACTGCAACACTATCGCACTTCTGGACATAATCAACCACAAACTAGAAACATTTTATTTAATGGTCACGGTTCAGTTCTAACACTCTCGCCTCCCAGTCAGGAGGTTGTGGGTTCAAGCCCCACACCAGAGCTTGGAGCACATTATCCAGGCTGGTGCTTGAGTGCAGTACTGAGCGAGCGCTGCACTGTCATTGGTGCACTTAACTGGGAAAATTAAATCTGCTGTTCTCTCAAGTAAACATCAAAGGTCCCGTGTCACTATTGGAAGAAGATCAAGGGAGCTCTCCCAGTGTCATGGCCGACATTTACCCCTCAGCCAACGCCACTGGAACATTTAATCTAATTACAGTATTTATCTCATTGCTGTTTGTGGGAGCTTGCTGTGCACAAATTGGCAGCCGCATTGCCCTAGTGAAGACACTTCAAAAATATTTCATTTGCCTGGAAAGCACTTTGGGATGTCTGGAGGATGTGAAAGGGGCGATATAAGTGCAAGTTGTTTCTTCTTAAATGAAATAAATAAGGGATACATGTCAGGATCCAGCTCTTCTTCAGGTAGTGAGGCCATCTGAATCGTACACGTGACAGCAGTGTTCTGAGATTGTCGATTTATTGAGGTATCCAATAGGACCTTGATTGTGCTTTCTTTTTATAAAATGGGTGGGGGGGGAGGGCGAATTTTGAAGAAAGCGTTAACATAAATTCGGCAAAGTGCCAGCGAGAAATTTCCTTTTCTATAGGCATCGCATCAATTTGAGGGCAGGTAATCCAATAGAATGGCCAATTTTGAAGGCAGTAGCCTCTTATAGGGAAGGGGTGGGCGGGTTGGGAGTTAAGCAGAGCAGAAATATACATCAGCAGGGAAAAATATTGCAGCACCTATAGCAGCACGGACATTAAATATGGAAGCCCTTAAGGTTCAAATCCCACAAGCAACTGCAGTAAACATGAACATCAAACCTGCTTCCAGATTTCCTTAATGCAGCTAAGGATTCCTTTAAGGAACGCTCAAAATGGCCACCTCCCAACCTCTGCTGCCCATGTTTGGTGGTTGGAATTATGGAACTGGCGCATAGGGAGGCCAACTGTGGTTGGACGCGTTCCTGGAGGTTTTATCAGATGGCCTCCCGCCTCCCATCACCCCGCCCCCCACACACCCGCCATTGGTCACCTGGCACGTCCACCTCCGTAGCACACTGGTATCCCATGCCAATTAGAAAGCAGACTCTTCATTATCTGATTTGGATGATTCTTGACTGTCGGTCATACAGTCTTGTAACTAATAAACAAAAGTGTTAAAAGAAAAAAATTGAAACCATTTTTAATACCCCGATGATTTTTCTGCCAGGTTTGCTTGCAGCAGTGTCACTCTTTTTATTCGTTCCTGGGATGTACGGCATCGCTGGCAAGGCCAGCATTTATTGCTCATCCCTGATTGCCGTCGAGAAGGTGGTGGCGAGCCACCTTCTTAAACCGCTGCAGTCCGTGTGGTGAAGGTACTCCCACAGTGCTGTTAACGAGGGAGTTCCAGGATTTTGATTCAGCGACGATGAAGGAACGGCGATATATTTCCAAGTCAGGATGGTGTGTGACTTGGAGGGGAACTTGGAGGCGGTGGTGTTCCCAAACACCTGCTGCCCTTGTGCTTCTAGGTGGCAGAGGTCGAGGGATTGGGGGTGGGCAGAGGTCCGGAGATTAACCTTTCATTCCTGGAGAGTCCGGGACAATCCTGCAATGGTTGGTGACCCTAACTGGCAGTAGCAATGCAAGCAGAGATGGAAATGGCATCCAGCTGGTAAACAGATCATCTGACCCCGAAGGACATTTATTCATGAGGCCCTCACCTGTTCCCAGCGGGAGCTCTGGCCGCTTACATCGAGGTCCTCCCAAAAATCAGAATGGGCGGTAGGTCGGTGCTTTGATTCCACTTGCCATTTTGGACCTGTTACCGCCCCATATTTACAACGAGTCTACAGCACAGAAACAGGCCATTCGGCCCAACTGGTCTATGTCGGTGTTTCTGCTCCACACGAGCCTCCACCCACCTTACTTTATCTCACCCTATCAACATATCCTTCTATTCCTTCCTCCCTTATCTGCTTAGCTAGCTTCCCCTTAAATCCATCTATGCTACAGGCACAAATGAGGCTGTAGTGACACGGAAATGATCCCTAATATTAAAGCAATGGCGAGCATAGGTCAATTGAGTTCTGTGACGGACCTGCCAGTAGCTCTCATGAATCCTAATGTCATAATGGGGGTTTTTCAACCCCTAGGAAGCATCTATTTCACTTAGCAGAGAGATCAATAGCCAGGGGGCATAGATTTAAAGTAATTAGTGGAAGGATTAGAGGGGAGTTGAGGAGAAATGTTTTCACCCAGAGGGTGGTGGGGGCCTGGAACTCACTGCCTGAAAGGTTGGTAGAGGCAGAAACCCTCATCACATTTAAAAAGTACTTGGATATGCACTTGAAGTACTGTAACCTACAGGGCTACGGACCAAGAGCTGGAAAGTGGGATTAGACTGGATTGCTCGGGCCAGCACAGACACGATGGGCCGAATGGCCTCCTTCTGTGCCATAAATATCTATGATTCTCTGATTCTACTCGACCATCGTGACTTCAGCGGAAGAGCTGCATAAACCCTGGAGAAAAGGGGTAAACGCCATTTATGCCATTTTTCTGAGATTTCTGTGGATCCTCCGCCACAGTTAGAGGGAGAGCACACTGCGGAAATTCACCCCGCTATGACCATGTTTTAAACTTACCAGATTCTTTTCATTATATAGAACAAACCCATTCCCACGAGAAATGTTGGCAGAATACAGGTGGCCAAGCTTAATAAAACAAAACCTCCAATATCAGTCTCCTTTTCCCCTGAGCCCACCAAACAAACATAGAAACATAGAAGATAGGAGCAGGAGTAGGCCATTCGGCCCTTCGAGCCTGCTCCGCCATTCAATGTGATCATGGCTGATCATCCAAATTCAGTACCCTGTCCCTGCCTTTTCCCCATATCCCTTGATCCCTTTAGCCTCAAGAAATATATCCAACTCTTTCTTGAATATATTTAATGAACTGGCCTCCACCGCCCTCTGTGGCAGAGAATTCCACAGGTTCACCACTCTCTGGGTGAAGAAATTCCTCCTCATTTCAGTCCTAAATGGCTTACCCCTTATCCATAGATTATGACCCCTGGTTCTGGACTCCCCAGCCATCAGAAACATCCTTCCTGCATCCAGTCTGTCCAGACCTGACAGAATTTTATAGGTTTCGATGAGATCCCCTCTCAATCTTCTAAACTCCAGTGAGTATAAGCCCAATCGACACAATCTCTCCTCATACGTCATTCCTGCCATCCCAGGTAAGACGATGAAAGATTTTACCTGAGGTCTCTATGAAGGGATAATTACTAGTCCTAGCCCCTTTAGGGCTACCCCAGATCAGGCATATTTCTCAGACGTTCACTTTCAACTAAAGTTTGAGGTAGCTGAATCCTAAAGATGCTTAATTGGGTCTAAAGGTCCGGACTATCTCTCCCTAAAGGAAAGGAACAACCCGAGAATGTTACCGTCATCCAGATAGCGCTTTTAATAAGTTTAGCTGGACTGTAACATTCCGGATATTATGAGGGTCTGGAAAACTCCCCCAGAATTCTGCAACTCCTCACCAAAGAATGTACAGAGATTGAGTTTGCGAGTTTTTGATACAGAAGTCTTATGTGAGGCAATTCTAAAAATATGTAGATTTATTAAAGAAGCGACATGCAATTTAAAGTTGGTGAGTCAATCGCAACATTAACAGTTCCAAAAAGAGAAAACTTACAATCTTATTATCAGAGAATCTTACTTTTAAATCTTTACTTCACTACAGTATTAAAGTTCTTAAAGTGTTCTACAGGATATCCACCAAAATCAAATACCTTTGATCTCCGAGGTACAAAGAGTTGGAGACTACAGAGCCGCCTCTGAAGCCGAGAATCGCTTTGCCCAATTAAAGCGAGTCTGTTATCCCATTTGAGAGTTCAATATTTATACCCTTTTCCAGTGGTATTTCCTTTAAGGTTTTCTGCTGATGCAAGCTAATTATCTCTAGTCATTTTTCTGCCGACCTCTGCAACTCTTATTGCCACCTCAGCCAGACTCGTGTCTCATTTCTGGGTGTTCTAAGTTTACCATATAAAAACGGTGTGATGGCAGGTGTTCCTTACTTTATGTCATCTTTACGAGGGCAGATGTTCCTTATCTTATGTGCTTCTTTACGAAGAGTAAATTAGAACACCTTATCCAGCGTGAACCATTGTTTTGTTCCCAAAAGCTCAGCCTGTCGGAGCCCTTCACCTTCTGTTTCAATAAGGTTATTTATTCAGGGTCAACAACTGTCTTATCTCAATAGCCAGAATGCTTTCACAGCTATTTCATCGTTCGGTTTCTAAATTTCCAAACCCAGTTTGTCCTGTTTTAATAAGGCCAGAATGCTTTCCTAAGATGGTGTATTTTTCTGATTAGGTTGTATGGCTCATTCCTTCACATCCAAAACAACGACACTGATCAAAAGAAACGCTATTCAGATCCTCCTAGAATTTGGAAAGAACCTGCAGTCCTCCCAATCACAACATCAATCTGTTTGTTAAGTGATTCCAGTTGTTTCACTTCCCGTCCCTACCCAGATGTCCATTCCATGTGTTGATCACTCTTTTTGTATGAAGAATTTCCTAAGCAAGGAATAGAATTGAAAAGCAGAAAAGTTGTTAGAAGAAAGACTTACATTCATATAGCGCCTTTCACGACCACCGGAGGTGTCACAGTGCTTTACAGCCAATTAAGCACTTTTTTGGAGTGTCTTCACTGTTGGAATGTGGCAGCCAATTTGTGCACAGCAAGCTCCCACAAACAGCAATGTGATAATGACCAGATAATCTGTTTTTGTTATGTTGATAAGAGGGATAAATATTGGCCAGGACACTGGGGATAACTCCCCTGCTCCTCTTCAAAATAGTACCATGGGATCTTTTACGTCCATCCAAAAGACAGCACCTCCGACAGTGCAACACTCCCTCAGCACTGCACTGGTGTGTCAGCCTCAGAGTGGGACTTGAACCCACTAACCTTCTGACTCAGAGGTGAGTGTGCTGCTCACAGAGCCACAGCTGACACTTACACAAGTTAAAACTTGTACAGGGCCTTAGGTCAGACCACACTTGGAGTACTGTGCACAGTCTTATGTTCATTAATAAATAGACATTCTTATTATGAACACAGCTAGCTTTTGCTAGTTACTTTATTGAGCACATGTGGACTAGGTACAGTATCTGTAGAGGCTTCCATCTTGACTGCTGCCTTGTGGGTAGCCTAGTGTCTCATGGGTAATGTAGTCTTAATATCATACAGCTGGGTAGTGTAGTCTTATATACAGCTCTACACAGCTCTACGGCTCCACCTAGTGTCCACTATAGAATGACATGTTATTGATCATGACACACAGTTCCGGTCTCCATATTACAAAAGGATATAGAAGCACTGGAGAAAGTGCAAAAAAGATTTTCAAGGATGGTACCAGGACTGAGAGAGTACAACTATCAGGAAAGACTGACCAGGCTGGGGCTCTCTTCTTTGGAAAAGAGAAGACTAGAGGTGACCTGATAGAGGCCTTTACAATTATGAAGGGGTGTGACAGGGTGATTGAGGCGAATAGCATAGATGCATTTAAGGGGAAGCTAGATAAGTACATGTGGGAGAAAAGAACAGGACATGTGGATATGGTGAGATGAAGTAAGGTGGGAGGAGGCTCGTGTGGAGCATAAACACCGGCATAGGCCGGTTGGGCTGAATGGCCTATTTCTGTGCTGTAAACTCTATGTAAAGTTGGCCTTTCCCCTTGCTCTAGCTTCACAATGTAATTTGAGGTGGTGTTTTGTATTTATCTTTTCTATACTCTTTTATCATCTTATCTACATCTAGAAAGCCTCCATTCAAGGCAAAATGCCTAAACGGGGCAATTGTAACCCTACCATCCACAGTTAAAATCGACGGGTGACTTACCCACTAATATCTTGTATGGATTCCACTGTCTCGAATTTTGACCTGCTCTTCTGAGCAGGCAGCAAGGGCACCTGTCTGAAGCCAGCGGGGTCCTTCTTTAAATATGCAGATTGGAGTCCACGAGCATCATCGGGGTCCGACTGTAATTTTAACTTGGGCCTGAGCGGGGAAGCCGTTGTGGCTTTCCCGCCAAGTGAAGGCAGCGGGAAGAGGATCCGGGACTTGAAGAGGCCATTTAAGGTCAGTTTTCTTACTTTCCTTTGTGAGGCCTGGTGGAAAAGGAGTGTTCCTCTGGGCTCCACAAGCAATGTTTAGGCACCTCCTGCCTTGGGCTTCCCCCCCCCCTTCCCTCCCACGAGACCCAGCTCAAACCTCTTTCCCACGACTTTCCTGAGCGTGTGGTGAGCTTCCCTTTGGTGTTAGCTGGCGGTCTCCTGCCACCTGAAAGTCCACTCCCGCCAGCTGCCACTTCCTGCCCATTTCGGGAAACACACGCCCATTCCAATTTTGTTACGCGTACACCAAAGATAAATCAGCTATGGTGCATCTCTTCAACCAAAACTAGGTGCTTTGGCTATCAAATATGATCAAATCCTGTGGCAGTAACACCATTATTATGCATAGAACAGCCATTAGGTGGGGTTAGTGCACTAAACTTAACACAAATCCAGGGGCAATGTATGAAAAACGTGTTTGGCACCAGGAATGCAGGCCTATCGCATGTGTGTAATTCATCCTAACATCACTTTAATCTGCTTTCTCATCTTCTCTAACTTATTTTTCCTCACACCATTGCTTCCAAGCATATATCATCTGATTAAGAATATGGCTAAGCTTCTGCCATGTTAGATTTCAGTATCGGATACTGATGCTCATGAGGAAAGGCCGATTCACCGCCCCCTGACCTTTAACCTCACCACCATTGCCGAGCCGCCCACTATCAAAAGCCTGTTGGTGGGGGGGGGAGTCACCATTGACCCGAAGTTTAACTGGACCAGCTAACAATACTATGCTACAAGAGGACAGAGGCTGGGTATTCTGCAAAAGTTCACTTCCTGACCCCTCAAAGCCTCTCCACCTTGTATTCTACAAGGATTGTCGGGAGTGCGATGGAATATTCACCACTTGCCTGGATGTGTGCAGCTGCAACAACACTTAAGAAGCTCAGCACCATCCAGGACAAAGCAGTCCACTTGATCTGCATCCCTGCTACCCGCCTCCATCATGAGTACACTGTGGCTGCAGTATGCAGTAGCTAAAGGATGCAATGCAGCAACTCACCAAGCTTATACTGACAGCACCTCTCAGCTCCACTACCAAAAAAGACAAGAGCACCAATATTATGGGAATACCGTCACCTACAAGTTCCCATTCAAGCCATGCACCATCCCGACTTGGACAGAAAATGCTGTTCCTTCATCATTACTGGGTAAATATCCTGGAATTACCAAACAAACATCATTGTTTCCCCTGGCTGGAGAGTCTAGAACTAGGGGGTCACAGTCTCAGGATAAGGGGTCAGTCATTTAAGACTGAGATGAGGAGGAATTTCTTCACTCAGAGGGTTGTGAATCTTTGGAATTCTCTGCCCCAGAGGGCTGTGAATGCTGAGTCTTTGAGTATATTCAAGGCTGAGATCGATAGATTTTTGGACTCTAGGGGAATCAAGGGATATGGAGATCGGGCGGGAAAGTGGAGTTGAGGTCAATGATCAGCCATGATCCTATTGAATGGCGGAGCAGGCTCGAGGGGCCGCATGGCCGACTCCTGCTCCTATTTCTTATGTTCTTATGTTATTATTGTGCGTGCATCTCCTCAAGGACTACAGCGGTTCAAGGAGAAGACCCATCACCATCTTCTCAGGATAACCAAGAATAAATATATATAAATAATTTTTTTAATGTACTATGTATTATAGTATTATTATGATGGGAACGGTAGCATAGTGGTTATGATACAGGACTAGTAGAAACATGGAAGATAGGAGCAGGAGTAGGTCATTCGGCCCCTTGAGCCTGCTCCGCCATTCAATAGGATCATGGCTGATCATTGACCTCAACTCCACTTTCCCGCCCGATCTGGGTAGGAGGTTGCAGGCCGAGCCGGGCAGTGTGAAGGAGGTATCATGGCTGATCATCCAAATTCAGTACCCTGTCCCTGCTTTCTCCCCAATCCTTTGATCCATTTAGCCTTAATAAATATATCTAGCTCCTTCTTGAGTATATTTAATGAATTATCCTCAAATGCCTTCTGTGGTAGAGAATTCCACAGGTTCACCACTCTCTGGGTGAAGAAATTCCTCCTCATCTCAGTCCTAAATGGCTTACCCCTTATCTTTAGACTGTGACCCCTGGTTCTGGACTCCCCCACCATCGGGAACATCCTTCCTGCATCTAGTCTGTCTAGTCCTGTTAGAATTTTATAAGTTTCAATGAGATCCCCTCTCATTCTTCTAAACTCCAGCGAATATAAGCCCAATCGATCCAATCTCTCCTCATACGTCATTCCTGCCATCCCAGGTATCAGTCTGGTGAATCTTCGCTGCACTCCCTCCATGGCAAGAATATCCTTCCTCAGATAAGGCGACCAAAACTGCACACAATACTCAAGGTGTGGTCTCACCAAGGCCCTGTACAACTGCAGCAAGACATCCTTGTTCCTGTACTCGAATCCTCTCGCTATGAAGGCCAACATACCATTTGCCTTCTTAACCGCCTGCTGCACCTGCATGCTTACCTTCAGTGACTGCTGCACAAGGACACCCAGGTCTCGTTGCACTTCCCTTTCTCCCAATCTATTGCCGTTCAGATAATAATCTGCCTTCCTGTTTTTGCCACCAAAGTGGATAGCCTCACATTTATTCACATTATACTGCATCTGCCATGCATCTGTCCAAATCATACTGGAGTTTCTCGGCATCCTCCTCACAGCACACACGCCCACCCAGCTTTGTGTCATCTGCAAACTTGGAGTAATCCAGAGATCTGGACTAATGATCCAGAGACATGGGTGCAAATCCCACCATGGCAGCTGGGGAATTTAAATTCAGTTAATTAATAAACCTGGAATATAAAGCTAGTACCAGTAATGGTGACCATGTAAAAACCCATCTGGTTCATTAATGTCCTTTAAGGAAGGAAATCTGCTGTCCTTACCTGGTCTGGCTCTATATGTGACTCCAGACTCACAGCAATGTGGTTGACTCTTACTTCCCTCTGAAATGGCCTAGCAAGACACTCAGTTGTCAAGAAGGCAGCTCACCACCACCTTCTGAAGGGCAATTAGGGATGGGCAATAAGTGCTGGCTATCCCAGTGATGCCCATATCCCGTGAATGAATTTTTTAAAAAGTATTTGCGTCACATTTGCCCAGAACCTATTTCATTGTAAATGGAGAAACATTTAGACCTGAAATGAAAATTAGGACATGGTCATGTGGAATAGCTCTGCTTTTGTTCGAGTTCACGGACTATAGTAGCAACTTCCATGAAGAATGGGAGCCTATTCTATGAAACCTTCCCCAAGGGAAAAGAATAACTCGACAGCAGGGAGTATCCATCTTCAATAACTCAATCTCACAGCTACCAATACAAAAAAAGGTCATTTATATGAGTTACTTATACAAGAAGTTATTTTCAAAATTATCTTTTTTTTTATTAAAAACTAATAAAAGTCCACAATTAATTCATTTAAGAAAGCAATATCTCTTACTACAGATTCACACCAATGGGAAAACTTCTTGTACCAGGCAGTATCCTAGTGAATCTGGGTGGTACCCTCTAAAGCATCAATATCCTTCCAATAGTGTCGAGCCCAATACTGCATATAATATTCTAACTGAGATCTAAAGTTTTATATAGGCTCCTCTTGGCTTATAATAGTATCATTGATTCATAATTGTACAGCACAGCAGGAGGCCATTCGGCCCATTGAGTCTGCGCCAGCTCTTTCGAAGAGCAATCCAGTTAGTCCCACTCCCCTGCTTTTTCCCCATGTCCCTGCAAATGTTTCTCCTTCAAGTATTTATCCAATTCCCTTTTGAAGGCTACTATTGAATCTGTATCCACCACCCTATCAGGCAATGGGGGGGAGGAGCTAAACACGATTAAAATCACTAAGGAGATGGTACTCGGTAAAATAATGCGACTTAAGGCGGATAAATCCCCCGGACCTGATGGCCTACATCCTAGGGTCTTGAGAGAAGTGGCGGTAGGGATTGTGGATGCATTGGTGATTATTTTCCAAAGCTCCCTGGACTCAGGAAAGGTCCCAGCAGATTGGAAAACTGCTAATGTAACACCCTTATTTAAGAAGGGAAGTAGACAAAAAAGCTGGAAACTATAAACCAGTTAGCCTAACATCTGTGGTTGGCAAAATGTTGGAGTCCATTATTAAGGAAACAGTAACAGAGCATTTGGATAAACATAATTTAATAGGACAGAGTCAGCATGGTTTTATGAAGGGGAAGTCATGTTTGACAAATTTGCTCGAATTCTTTGAGGACGTAACATACAGGGTGGATAAAGGGGAACCAGTGGATGTAGTGTATTTGGACTTCCAAAAGGCATTTGACAAGGTTCCACACAAAAGATTACTGATCAAGATAAAAAATCACAGGATTGGGGGTAATATACTAGCATGGGTGGAAGATTGGCTATCTAACAGAAAACAGAGAGTTGGGATAAATGGTTCGTTCTCGGGCTGGCAATCAGTAACTAGTGGTGTTCTGCAGGGGTCAGTGCTGGGACCCCAACTCTTTACAATCTATATTAACGATTTGGAGGAAGGGACCAAGTGCAACATATCCAAGTTTGCCGATGATACAAAGATAGGAGGGAAAGCAGTGAGTGAGGAGGACATAAAAAACCTGCAAAAGGACAGACAGGCTAAGTGAGTGGGCAGAGATTTTGCAGATGGAATATAATATTGGTAAGTGTGAGGTTATGCACTTTGGCAGAAAAAAATCAAAGAGCAAGTTATTATCTAAATGGAGAGTGTAATGTATGTAATTTATATATACCTTAAGGGAGAGAACTACTTTTTACAACTCCTGTATACTGTAGTACCGGCAGTGACCACACCTGTATATAAACCCTGAGTAGGGATCTGTATAGTTAGTTCTAGAGTAACCCTCATTCAGTAAACACCTGTTGAATCGTTCCCTGCAGTCTGTTGTCTGATTATTGAAGGACACAACATTAAGATACACGGATATAACATTGGCGACGACGCAGATTCGAACCTACCTGCAACTCTGCATCACCTCCCAGGGATTCGCTCCTGGAGAACAGTGGAAAGAGGTCGAGTCCAGAAGCACGGGCGTCGACCACGGGCAACCGCCCAGTCATCCAGCAGAGATTTGAGCATCGCAGGGGAGGCTGTCGAGAGCCAGGCTTGGCTTTCCAGTCATGGTGGTCCAGCAAAACGGGCTGGCAACAGGTACTGCGCAGACCCTTCCCGGACAGCGGCGGCTAGAACCCGACCGAGCGGCACAGAAAAAGGCCGAGCAGCGTCGACGGGGGAGAGAGAGAGGGCAGAGCGCACAGGGCGCAGCCGGTGTTCAGGACTGAGTGGCGTCAATGGGGAGAGAGACGAGAGAGAGCAGAGCGCAGCTGGTGTTCAAGGGCCGAGCAGCGTCAACAGGGGAGAGAGGCGCGCAGGAAAACACGAGGCGCTGCCATTGCCACGAGGACTGCAGAGAGCGGCATTGGCAGCAGCGCAGGAGCAGAGCACGAAACCCACAGGGCATCGCCATTTGCCACGAGGACTGCTGAGAGCGGCGTTGGCAGCAGTGCGGGAGACGCCATTTTAAGCCGCAGCGGGGAAGAAAGGAAAGCGCGGGAGGCGCCATTTTAAGCTGCAGCGGGGAAGAAAGGAAAGCGCGGGAGACGCCATTTTAAGCCAGTCTAACCATACCCAAAAATGCCGAAGAGTGGCAGTATCACAGCGTTCGACAATGAAGTCGAAGATTGGACGACATATGTCGAACGCATAGAAGTATACTGCAAGGCGAATGAAGTGCCAGATGACAAGAAAGCACTGGTATTGTTGAATTCAATGGGTGCAAAAATGTATGGCTTACTACGAAACCTAGTAACCCCAGAGAAGCCAGTGGAAAAGGATTTTGAAAACATAGTGTCAATCCTACAGGACCACTTAAACCCCACACCGCTGCTGATAGCAGAAAGTTTTAAGTTCCACAAAAGGAACCAGCATAAAGATGAAAGTAATGCTGAGTATTTAACGGAACTGCGCAAGCTATCGAAACAATGCCAGTTTGGAATGGGACGAGCAAATACTTTAAGGGACAAGTTTGTGTGTGGGCTTCAAAGTGAAGGAACCCAGAAACGGCTTCTATCAGAAAAGGATCTTACGCTGGATAAGGCTTTCAGCATTGCAGCATCACACGAAGCAGCAGCACGGGGCGCTGCAGAGATACAATGGAGACCCCAAGAATATGGCACAAATGAAATGTCATACGGAACAGTGAAGTGCTATTGCTGCGGCAGAACAACACACGACCATAATGATTGCTGGTTCAAGGACAAAGTGTGTAGACAGTGTGGAAAAGTAGGACAAATAGCAAGAGTCTGCAGGTCGGGAAAGAAAACCAGCAGCAAGAAATCTCCACAGGAGAAATACAAGATGGTACATAAGGTGACGGAGAGTAGTTCAGACGAACAGAAAAGTGATACAGACTCCGGAAGCAAGGAGCTGGGTTGTCTGAAACTACAGAGTGTGATCAAAATGGAGGATCACCAAACTATCTGGGTCACGCTCAAGATAGCAGGAGTCCAAGTGAAAATGGAATTGGACACAGGATCAGCCCTAACAGTCATAAACCGAAGGGACAACAAGCGGCTATTCTCACATATACCCTTGAGAGATACAAAGATTGTCTTGAAGACATACACGGGGCAAAAAGTCTACCCCAAAGGAAAAATAAGGGTGAACGTTATATATAACGGCAAGCAAACACCAAAAATGGACCTATATGTATTGCCAGATGGAGTACCACCACTACTAGGACGTGAATGGATCCGGAAGATACAGCTAGATTGGCATTCCATACAAGCACTGACTGTAGATGCCAAAAAGGATGACGACGTCACACCTGGACGACTGTCAAAAATGCTAACTGATGCACAAGAAGTGTTCTAGCAGGGACTCGGAACACTAAAAGGCATAACAGCGATGATCAAAATAGAGGAAAATGCAAGCCCAAAGTTTTTTAAGGCCAGACCAGTACCGTATGCGATCCGCCCAGCCGTCGAAGCAGAGCTAGAAGGTTTGGAACGTTCAGGAGTACTGTCCAACATGGACTGGAGCAAGTGGGCTACACCTATCGTTCCTGTAATGAAGAGGTCGTTGAGTAATACGCCTGGGGAACCAAAGAAGGTTCGCATCTGTGGGGACTTTAAGGTGACAGTGAACCCAGTCCTTCACACTGTACAATATCCGCTTCCGTGGATTGAAGATATTTTCGCCTCGCTATCTGGAGGGAAATGCTTCACTAAGATTGATCTGGCCCAGGCGTACCTACAAATGGAGGTAGAAGAAGCCTCGAAACAGTACCTCACGATCAACACTCATAAAGGTCTCTACCAATACAACCGGTTGGTGTTCGGGGTAGCATCAGCTCCGGCTATTTGGCAAAGGGCAATGGAACAAGTCCTGCAAGGGATTCCAGGGACCCAGTGTTATTTGGACGACATCCTGGTCACGGGCGAAAATGACAGTAATCACCTCGCCAACCTGGAGCAGGTGCTCACTAGATTGAAGGAATATGGGCTCCGAGCTAATCGGCACAAATGCGAGTTTTTCCAGAAGCAGATCTCGTATTGTGGCCACGTTATTGATAAAGAGGGGTTACATAAGTCCCCTGAAAAGATTGAGGCAGTAGTCAAGGCTCCAGCACAGGAAAATGTGTCACAACTGAGGTCGTTCCTCGGGCTGGTGAACTACTACCATAAGTTCTTGCCGAATTTGTCTACCGTACTACACCCACTGAACACCCTGCTGCAAACGGGGGTACCATGGAAGTGGAGTGACGAATGTAAACGAGCTTTCCAGAAGAGCAAAGCATTGATCACATCAAAAGAGGTGTTGGCTCATTTCAACCCAGCACTACCAATTCGGTTGGCGTGTGATGCATCACCCTATGGCATTGGAGCGGTGCTGTCGCACGAATTCCCGGACGGCTCGGAGAGGCCAGTAGCCTTTGCGTCTCGGTCACTAACCTCAGCCGAGCGTAACTACGCCCAGATTGACAGGGAGGCCCTTAGCCTAGTGTGGGGAGTGAAAAAGTTCAATCACTATCTGCATGGGCAGAAGTTCACCTTGCTGACTGACCACCAACCACTTGTCTCCATCTTTAATCCAAAGAAGGGCGTTCCGGTGATGACTGCGCAACGGCTGCAAAGATGGTCCCTTTTTCTAGGGGCGCACCAATATGAAATCGAGTATAAGGCCACGAAACAGCATGGAAACACTGATGGGCTATCACGCCTGCCACTGCCTACTGCGGAGGAAGCACCAGCAGTGGATCCTGTCGAAATATTTCATTCGACTATAATTGAATGCTTGCCAGTAACTAACGCTGGCATAGAGAAGGAGACCCGAAAAGACCCGACACTGTCTCGGGTAAATGATTTGACGGTGAAGGGATGGCCAGCACATGGCGACTCACTGTTGCCAGCATTCTCATCCAGAAGAGAACAACTGTCAGTATGCCAGGGGACCTTGATGTGTGGATCCCGAGTGGTAATTCCACCCAAGTTAAGGGAGAGAGTGCTCAATGAGCTTCACGAAGGTCATCTGGGAGGGGTGAAAATGAGAAGACTTGCTAGGGCTTATGTGTGGTGGCCGGGGATCGATCAGCAAATCGAGGACCTGACAAAGAGCTGCTCAGGATGCCAGAAGGTCCAAAATGCACCACCACATGCCCCTCTACACCCATGGGAGTGGCCCTCATCTCCATGGCAACGGGTACATATTGATTTTGCTGGTCCATTCATGGACTCAATGTTTTTAATAGCCGTGGATGCGCACTCGAAATGGCCTGAGGTGATCAAAATGTCCTCCACCACCACAGAGAAAACAATTGCAGTCCTACGGACCATTTTTGCCAGGAACGGCTTGCCAGAGCAGATTTGCTCTGATAACGGACCACAGTTTGTGTCCGAAGAGTTTCAAAGATTTATGAAAAGGAATGGGGTAAGGCATTACACATCCGCCCCGTATCATCCAGCCACAAATGGATTGGCTGAGAGGTTCGTACAAACCTTTAAAAAAGCAGTAAAGGCCATGTGTGATGACGACATTCCACTGCAGCATAAGGTGGACAATTTCCTGTTAGCCTACAGAAATGCGACACATGCAGTCACCAACCAGGCCCCGGCCATGATGTTCTTTAACCGAAGGTTGAGATCTCGTCTGGATTTGCTCAGACCAAATGTACGAAGAGATGTTGAGAGTAAGCAATTCCAGCACATCAATGAGAAGCCGACAAGGAGCTTCAATGTAGGGCAACCAGTCTTGGCCCGCGACTACCGAACAGAGAAATGGCAACCAGGAACGATATGCACATGGCAGGGGCCACTAATGTACACAGTGGATGTTGGGGAGAACATTGTGAGACGCCATGCTGACCAGATCCTAGAGTCACAGGAACGAGTCAACCCCATGTCTCGGCCACACGTACCTGGTGAGGAACCCAACGTACAGGTCGCATCTACCTCAGAAACAATAGCATTGGAAGCTGATGAATCAACTGACGACAGGGTGCTAGAATCGCCTCCGCACCAAGAGCGAGACACTCGGGAAAGGCGTTATCCAAAAAGAATCAGGAAGCCTCCCCAGAGACTGAATATATGAATGGACTATTTTCATATAACATTGTATATTAAAAATGTTAATTGTTAAATGAGTATTATGGTACTGTTAATCTAAAAGGGGAGGAATTGTAATGTATGTAATGTGTATATACCTTAAGGGAGAGAACTCCTTTTTACAGCTCCTGTATACTGTAGTGCCGGCAGTGACCACACCTGTATATAAACCCTGAGTAGTAATCTGTATAGTTAGTTCTAGAGTAACCCTCATTCAGTAAACACCTGTTGAATCGTTCCCTGCAGTCTGTTGTCTGATTATTGAAGGACACAACATTAAGATACACGGATATAACAGAGAGAAACTGCAAAGTGCTACAGTTCAAAGGGATCTGGGGGTCCTGGTGCATGAAACACAAAAAGTTAGTATGCAGGTGCAGCAGGTGATCAGGAAGGCCAATGGAATCTTGGCTTTTATTGCAAGGGGGATGGAGTATAAAAACAGGGAAGTCTTGCTGCAGTTATACAGGGTATTGGTGAGGCCACACCTGGAATACTGCGTGCAGTTTTGGTTTCCATATTTAAGAAAAGATGTACAGGTACTTGCTCTCGAGGCGGTTCAGAGAAGGTTCACTCGGTTGATTCCGGAGATGAGGGGGTTGACGTATGAGGAGAGGTTGAGTAGGTTGGGCCTCTACTCATTGGAGTTCAGAAGAATGAGAGGCGATCTTATCGAAACATATAAGATTGTGAGGGGGCTTGATCAGGTGGATGCGGTGAGGATGTTTCCACTGATGGGTGAGACTAGAACTAGGGGGCATAATCTTAGAATAAGGGGCTGTCCTTTCAAAACTGAGATGAGGAGAAACTTCTTCACTCAGAGGGAAGTAAATCTATGGAATTTGCTACCCCAGAGAGCTGTGGAAGCTGCAACATTAAATAAATTTAAAACGGAGATAGACAGTTTCCTAGCAGATAAGGGAATTAGGGGTTACGGGGAGAGGGCAGGGAAGTGGACGTGAGCCTAGATTCGGATCAGCCATGATCCTATTGAATGGCGGAGCAGGCCTGAGGGGCCGTATGGCCGACTCCTGCTCCTACTTCTTATGTTCTTGTGTTCTTATGTATTCCAAATCCTAACCACTCATGCATAAAAAAGTTTTTCCTCATGTCGCCTCTGGTTCTTTTGTCAATCACCTTAAATCTGTGCCCTCTCATTATTGACCCTTCAGCCATTGGAAACAATTTCTCTTTATTTACTCTATCTAAACCCTTCATGATATTAAACACCTCTATCAAATTTCCTCTTAGCCTTCTCTGCTCCAAGGAGAACGACCCCAGCTTCTCCAGTCTATCCACGTAACTGTAATCCTCATCCCTGGAACCACGCTAGTAAATCTCTTCTGTACTCTCTCCAAAACCTTCACGCCCTTCCTAAAGTGTGGTGCCCAGAATTGGACACAATACTCCAGCTGGGGCCAAACTAGTGTTTATAAAGGTTTAGCATAAATTTCTGGCTTTTGCACTCTCTGCCTCTATTTATAGCCCAGGATCCCATATGATTTATTAACTGCTTTGTTAACCTGTCCTGCCACCTTCAAAGATTTGTGCACAAACACCCCAGATCTCTCTGTTCTTGCTCCTCCCCTTTAAAATTATACCATTTAGTGTGTATGGTCTCTCCTCATTCTTCCTACAAAAATATATCACCTCACACTTCCCTGCATTGAATTTCATCTGCCATGTGCCCGCCCATTCCACCAGCCTGCCTGTGTCTTCTTGAAGTCCATTACTATCATCCTCACTGTTTACTACACTTCCAAGTTTCGTGTCATCTGTAAATTTTGAAATTGTGCCCTGTACCCCCAAGGCTAAGTCATTAATGTATCTCAAAAACAGCAGTGGCCCTGATACTGAACCTTGGGGAGCGTCACTATATACCTCCCTCCAGTCCAAAAACAGCCATTCACCACAATGCTCTGTTAGCCAATTTTGTATCCATGCTGCTACTGCTCCTTTTATCCCATGGGCTTCAATGTGGTACTAGTATGTGGTACTTTATCAAATGCCTTTCGAAAGTCCATCAACTGCACTGTCCTCATCCACCCTCTCTGTTACACTGGGGATGAGGGAAGGGGGGTCAGGGGAACGATGAATTATATGAATTATCAAATTCCAGCTAAAAATTTCTGTATGACAGAGCACAGACTATTTAGGTTTAGAAGCAGGATAAACGGTTTGTAAGGAACTTTGCAGTTATAGCACAGCCCCTTTAAGTCGTGAAGCCCCTGACATGCCACTTGAGACAGTTGACAATCCACTCCACCCCAAGCCAATAAAAGAAAAGGGAAAGACTTGCATTTATATTGCGCCTTTCGCGACCACCGGACATTCTAAAACACTTTACAGCCAATTAAGTACTTTTTGAAGTGTAGTCACTATAGTAGGAAACGCAGCAACCAATTTGCACACAGAAAGGTCCCACAAACAGCAACGTCAGAATAACCATAGAATCTGTTTTAGTGATGTTGATTGAGGGATAAATATTGGCCAGGGAGAACTCACCTGCTGTTCTTCAAAATAGTGTCATAGGATCTTTTACATCCATCTGAGAGAGCAGAAGTAGTTGACTCAGAGCCTAGGGTCCTGAATTTAAATAAAGGAAACTACGATGGTCTGAGGCACGAATTGGGTAGGATTGATTGGGGAATGTCACTCTAAGAGTTAACGGTGGATAGGCAATGGCAAATATTCAAAGACTGCATGGGTGAACTACAGAATTTGTTCATCCCAATTTAGCATAAAAATAAAACAAAAAAGGTGACTCAACCGTGGCTAACAAGGGAAATTAGGGATAGCATAAGATCCAAGGAGAGGACATATAAATTGGCCAAAAAAAGCAGTAATCCAGAGGATTGGGAGCAGTTTAGGATTCAACAAAGGAGGACAAAGTGATTAATTAAGAAAGGGAAAATAGAATATGAGAATAAGCTTGCAGGGAACATAAAAACTGACTGTAAAAGCTTCTATAGATATGTGAAGAGAAAAAGATTGGTGAAGTCAAGCATAGGTCCCTTGCAGTCAGAATCAGGGGAATTTATAATGGGGAACAAAAAAATGGCAGACCAATTAAATACATATTTTGGTTCTGTCTTCACAAAGGACACAAATAACCTCCCAGAAATGTTGGGGAACATAGGGTCTGATGAAAGGGAGGAACTGAAAGAAATCAGTATTTGTAGGGAAATGGTGTTAGGGAAATTGATGGGATTGAAGGCCAATAAATCCCCAGGGCCTGATAATCTACATCCTAGCGTACCTAAGGAAGTGGCCCTAGAAATAGTAGATGCATTGCTGATCATCTTCCAACATTCGATGGAATCTGGAACAGTACCCATGAACTGGAGGGTAGCTAATGTTACCCCACTATTCAAAAAAGGTGGTAGAGAGAAAACGGGGAATTGCAGACCGGTAAGCTTGACATCGGTAGTGGGGAAAATGCTAGAGTCCATTATAAAAGATAATGTAATAGCAGAGCACTTGGAAAACAGTGACAGGATCGGACAAAGTCAACATTGATTTACAAAAGGTAAATCGTGCTTGACTAATCTACTGGAATTTTTTGAGGATGTAACTAGTAAAATAGATAAGGGAGAACCAGTGGATGTGGTGTATTTGGACTTTCAGAAGGCTTTCGATAAGGTCCCACATAAGAGATTAGCGTGTAAAGTTAAGGCACATGGGATTGGGGGCAAGATATTGACTTGGAGAGAGAACTGGTTGGCAGATAGAAAGCAAAGAGTTGGAATAAACGGGTCTTTTTCCGAGTGGCAGGCAGTGACTAGTGGGGTACCGCAGGGATCGGTCCTTGGACCCCAGCTATTCACAATATATATTAATGATGATCTAGACAAGGGAACTAGATGTAATACCTCCAAATTTGCAGACGACACAAAGCTGGGTGGGCATGTGTGCTGTGAGGAGGATGCCGAGAAACTACAGGATGATTTGGACAGGTTGGGTGATTGGGCAGAAGCATGGCAGATGCAATATAACGTGGATAAATGTGAGGTTATCCACTTTGGTGGCAAAAACAGGAAGGCAGATTATTATCTGAATGGCAATAGATTGTGAGAAGGGGAAGTGCAATGAGACCTGGGTGTCCTTGTGCACCAGTCGCTGAAGGTAAGCATGCAGGTGCAGCAGGCAGTTAAGAAGGCAAATGGTATGTTGGCCTTCATAACGAGAGGGTTTGAGTACAAGAACAAGGATGTCTTGCTGCAGTTGTACAGGGCCTTGGTGAGACCACATCTTGAGTATTGTGTGCAGTTTTGGTCGCCTTATCTGAGGAAGGATATTCTTGCCATGGAAGGAGTTCAGCAAAGATTCACCAGGCTGATACCTGGGATGGCAGGAATGACATATGAGAGATTGGGACGATTGGGCTTGTACTCGCTGGAGTTTAGAAGAATGAGAGGGGATCTCATTGAAACTTATAAAATTCTGGCAGGACTGGACAGACTAGATGTTCCCAATGGTCGGGGAATCCAGAACCAGGGGTCACAGTCTAAGGATAAGGGCCTTTTAGGACAGAAATGAGGAGGAATTTCTTCACCCAGAGAGTGGTGAACCTGTGGAATTCTGTACCACAGAAGGCAGTAGAGGACAATTCATTAAATATATTCAAGAAGGAGTTGGATATATTTCTTAAGGCTAAAGGGATCAAGGGGTATGGGGAGAAAGCAGGGACCGGGTACTGAACTTGGATGATCAGCCATGATCGCATTGAATGGCGGAGCAGGCCAGAGGGGCCGAATGGCCTACTCCTGCTCCTATCTTCTATGTTTCTAACGAGGCCTTGGTTTAACATCTCATCCAGAAGACAGCACCTCCGACAGTGCAGCACTCCCTCAGCACTGCACTGGGAGTGTCAGCCTAGATTTTTGTGCTCAAGTCTCTGGAGTGGGACTTGAACCCACAAACCTTCTGGCTCAGAGGCGAGAGAGTGTGCTGAGCCACAACTGACGCTCAAAGTTACAATTTAGTGCAGATCTGTCTTTCCCTTCGGCCAATGCCTTACAGCAGGAGAGAACGGATTGCTGTTTACCAACTTTTCTACGAAAGCTTTCAGCGGCCTGAAGCCAACCTGGATTGCAATGACTGAGTTTAGAAATGCGACAACAGCAATGGGAGCTTGGGTGCATTTTTCCAAGGCTGCATCATTATTTTTTGTGCAAAGCAGCCCTCAGCGCCGCATCCCCCCCCCCTGTCACAGCACAGCTGCTGCCTGCCTCCCCCACCCGCCCACTGCACACAGCAGACAGCTGGAGTGTAAGGCTGGCATGGTCGCACCTCCTCCAAATCCCCACCGCCCACGCAAGGTTTTTTTTTGCAACGAGCGAGTCAACCAAACGTGAAACGGGTTTCGCGGGCGACCAATGAGGAGCCGCGCTCTGCGTCTGGGAGCCCGGGCGGAGCCAATCGGAGCAGGGGGCTCGCGCCGCTTTTCCGCCAGTCAAGTGTGGTTGGTCTGTGCCGCTTTCAGCACCACTCTGCTATCCAGTGGAGCACCCAGTAAGTGACACACTTGCAACCGAATTCATTTATAATCATTTCGAATGACAATCTCGAGCCTGTTTGCGTTTGACTGAGTCACTGTCTGTGGTGCAGGCGCAGGATTTTTGTATCTTATTGCCAATGCAATATTGACATTCGTATGTGTGGGTTTCTTCTACTTGTCACTGTTCAGTATTGAACAAACAGATACATAAAAGATTTGTTGCAGAGACCCTGTGCTGAATGTGCACAGCAAAAGGGAGAAATGGGGAAGAAGGAAGGGTGGGGTGGGGTGGGAAGAGCTGAATTGCCAAATCCAAGCTGAAAATGTTTTATGTATGTCAATACACAGAATATAAGAAACAAAACTGGCTACCTAGAGTTGGCCCAGAGTTTGTGCTAGTTTTATCTGTGCAATCTGGGCGGAATTGGCCAAACCAGCGCAAAAGATCGCGGAAGATCAAGCATATGTTCGTAACTCGAGTTTACGCCATCTTTAACGCTGGTTTAAAAATCATTTGGCCCGAAACCGCCCCCTCCCACAAAACTGTCAGATCGAGGATGGCGAGTTTCCGTCGATCGCGGACCCATTTGAGGGGGATCTTCAAATTGAGCTGGTTTTCTTAGGCGCGCCGGCACTAGTAGGCACGTTTTAAAAGTTTTTTATATTTAATTTACGAAGAAACTGACTAGTGTACACTGTTGTGTATGTACCTTTAAGAGAATAACTGGTCTCAGACTACAGTACCGGCAGTGACCACCCCTGTATAAAAGGCGCTAGTGAGCCTCTGTTGTTTTCAGTTTCACCATTGACTTCCATCAGTAAAGACTTGTTTTGTTCAACTCCTGCTGTCCGTGTCTCAATCATTCACGGACGTAATACTGGCGACGAGCAGATACGAACCTACCTACAGTCTGCACCACCTCCTGGGATCCATTCCTACAGCGAAGTGAACAGAGGTCGAGGCCAGAAAGAAAAGAAAGTAAGAGGCAGTAGAAACAGGCGTCGACCGTGGGCATCCGCCCTGTGTTGCGGAGAAGCTTTCGGAAGCGGGGCCTGGTTCCTGTCGACGGTGCTTCAGCTAATCGGGCTGGTGGCAGGTAGTGCACTGATCCTTCCTGGGCTGCGGCGGTCGCGAACTCGAGCGGGTGGTTTGCAACGGGGCCGAGCAGCGTTGTCGGGAAGAAGAGAGAAGCCGGGCTGCGTATTGACCCGCGAAGAGGGAGGCAAGAGTCGCACAGGGTTGTTCCACGATGGGAAGATAATAAAAAAATATATATATTAAACGCGCAAGAAACCGCGAGGAGCTGCAGGTTGCAACGGGAACCGCGGAAAGCAGCGCTAACAACAGCAGGGAAGAAGGCAAAGCGTGGGTGGCGCCATTTTGTTAAATCGGGGAAGAAGGCAAAGCGCGGGAGGCACCATTTTAGATTTGCAAGATGCCAAAGACTGGCTCTATCACTGCTTTTGATAATACAATAGAGGACTGGACCACGTATGTGGAAAGAGTCGAGGTATATTTTGAGGCAAACGAAATAGCGGAGGAGAAAAAGGCATCGATATTGCTAAACTTAATGGGCGCTAGAACGTACGGCCTATTGCGGGACCTGATTACTCCAGCCAAACCGAAGGCAAAGAGTTTTAACGAAATTGTTGCTGTCCTACAGGAACACCTAAACCCTGCACCACTGTTGATAGCAGAAAGATTTAAATTCCACAGGAGAACTCAGCATAAAGATGAGAGCAATGCTGAGTACCTTACGAAACTACGCAAGCTATCAAAGCACTGCCAGTTCGGAGCAGGACTGGCAGATACCCTACGGGACAAATTTGTCTGTGGACTCCTGAGTGAAGGAACACAGAAGAAGTTACTCTCAGAGAAAGAGCTGACGCTAGATAAGGCTTTCAGCGTGGCAGTATCATATGAAGCAGCAGCCAGGGGAGCTGCAGAAATTCAACAAAAACCACAGGAATACGGCACCCACGAAATGACATGGGGATTTGCAAAATGTTATCGCTGCGGCAGAACTAACCATGACCAGAAGGACTGCTGGTCCAAAGACAAAATATGCAGGCAATGCGGGAAGATGGGACACATTGCACGAGTTTGCAGGTCTGGGAAGAAGACCAGCGACAACAAAAAGGCTACTAAGGAACAGTACAAGAAACTACAAAAGATGACAGACAGTAGTTCCGAAGACCAGATGAGCGATAGTGAATCCGGGAACAGGAGACTAAGCTGTCTCAAACTTCACAATGTAATCACAAAAGAGGATCACCGAACCATTTGGGTCACCCTCACGATAGCAGGGTCCCAAGTTAAAATGGAATTGGATACAGGATCAGCGCTAACCGTCATGAATCGACGAGACTACGAGCGGCTATTTTCACACATACCCTTGAGAGAGACATCCATCGTCTTGACGACGTATACGGGGCAAAAAGTATACCCCAGAGGAAAAATAAGGGTGCCTGTTGAATACAACGGCAAGAAAATACGGAAATTGTATCTCTACATACTGCCAAATGGTGGACCACCATTATTGGGACGGGAATGGATCAGGAAGATAAACTTAGATTGGCACTCCATTCATGCAATGACGGTGGACGGTAAAAAAGATGAAGACGTCACTCCTGGACGATTGTCAACAATCTTAGCTAACGCCAAAGAGGTATTTCAACAAGAACTGGGCACGCTTAAAGGCGTAACCGCCTCGATAAAAATAGAAGAGAATGCAGTTCCCAAGTTTTTCAAAGCAAGACCGGTACCATATGCAATTCGCCCAGCCGTCGAAGCAGAGCTGGAGAATCTGGAGAAGGCAGGCGTGTTGTCTAAGGTCGACTGGAGCGAGTGGGCAACACCCATCGTTCCTGTCATGAAGAAAACGTTAAGCAATAAGTCCGGGGAGCCAAGGAAGATTCACATCTGTGGGGATTTCAAGGTGACGGTGAACCCAGTCCTTCACACAGTACAATATCCTCTTCCAAGGATAGAAGACATCTTCGCCTCACTGTCTGGAGGGAAGCGTTTTACATTAATTGACCGAGCACAAGCATATTTGCAGATGGAGGTTGAAGAGTCCTCTCGGAAGTATCTCACGATAAACACTCACAAAGGTCTTTACCAGTATTATCGATTGGTATTCGGAGTAGCATGAGCTCCGGCGATATGGCAAAGAGCGATGGAACAAGTCCTGCAAGGGATTCCGGGGACTCAGTGTTACTTGGACGACATCCTAGTGACAGGTGAAGATGACAGTGAACACCTTAACAACCTAGAACAGGTGCTCACTAGACTACGGGAACATGGGCTGCGAGCCAACCGCCCCAAGTGCGAGTTTTTTAAGAAACAGATATCGTATTGTGGCCACGTGATTGATGAAGAGGCGTTACATAAGTCCCCTGACAAAATTGAAGCGGTTGTTAAGGCCCCAGCGCCTGAAAATGTGTCGCAACTGAGGTCATTCCTTGGATTGGTGAATTACTACCATAAGTTTTTGCCGAATTTGTCGACAATTCTGCACCCACTGAACGCCCTACTACGAACGGGGGTAGCATGGAAATGGAGCGATGATTGTAAGCGGGCCTTTCAGAAGAGTAAGGACTTAATCACTTCAAGGGAAGTATTGGCTCACTACAACCCAGCACTGCCGATCAGACTGGCATGTGATGCGTCTCCCTACGGCATTGGGGCGGTACTGTCACATAAATTCCTTGATGGTTTGGAGAGGCCGATAGCTTTTGCGTCACGCTCGTTAACTTCTGCCGAGCGTAACTATGCCCAGATTGACAGAGAGGCCCTCAGCCTAGTGTGGGGGGTGAAGAAGTTCAATCACTACCTGCACGGTCAAAAATTTACTCTACTAACCGATCATCAACCTCTTGTCTCCATTTTCAACCCTCAGAAGGGCGTACCGATAATGACAGCACAACGGCTGCAGAGGTGGTCCCTTTTCCTAGGGGCACACCAATATGACATCGAATACAAAGGAACTAAACAGCATGGAAATGCTGATGGATTGTCACGCCTACCGTTGCCTACGGTGGAAGAAGAAGACCTTGCAGTGGATCCAATGGAGTTATTCCACTCGACCATAGTCGAATGTCTCCCTGTGACGAATGCAAACATAGAAAAGGAAACACGGAATGACCCGACACTATCACGGGTCTATGATTTAACGGTGAAGGGATGGCCAGCACATGGCGAACCACTGCTGCCAGCATTCTCGCCGAGAAGAGAACAGCTGTCAGTGTGCAGAGGAACCTTGATGTGTGGATCCAGAGTAGTAATTCCACCTAAGTTGACGGATAGAGTGCTCAATGAGCTTCATGAGGGTCATCTGGGTGGGGTAAAAATGAAGAACTTAGCCAGAGCGTTTGTGTGGTGGCCGGGAATCGATAGAGAAATCAAAGAGATGACCAAGAGCTGTGCAGGATGCCAGAAGGTCCAAAACGCCCCACCACAAGCTCCTCTGCATCCATGGGAGTGGCCCTCATCTCCATGGCAAAAGGGTGCACATTGATTTTGCTGGTCCCTTCATGGACTCGATGTTTTTAATTGCGGTGGATGCACATTCAAAGTGGCCAGAGGTAATAAAAATGTCCTCAATCACCACGGAAAAAACTATCACAGTTTTACGAACCATATTCGACAGGAATGGGCTGCCTGAACAGATTTGCTCTGACAATGGACCACAGTTTGTGTCTGAAGAGTTCCGGAGGTTCTTAAAGAACAATGGTGTTAAGCATTACACATCTGCCCCATATCATCCAGCCACTAATGGATTGACCGAGAGGTTTGTCCAAACATTCAAGAAGGCTATCAAGGCAATGTGTAATGAAGATATACCCCTCCAACACAAGGTGGACAACTTCTTGTTTGCCTACCGGAATGCGACACATGCGGTTACCAAACAAACTCCAGCCATGATGTTCTTCAATCGAAGACTACGATGCTGCTTGGATTTGGTTAAGCCAAACATCCGAAGAGATGTGGAGAACAGGCAGTTTCAGAATATGAATGAAAGGCCGACCAGGAGTTTTAAGATAGGTCAACCAGTTTTGGCCCGGGACTACCGCACTGAGAAATGGCAGCCAGGAACGATTTGTACACAACAAGGACCTCTCATGTATACCGTGGACGTTGGGGAGAGCATTGTAAGATGCCATGCTGACCAGATTCTAGAGTCACTGGAAAACGTCAACTCCACACCACGATCTGATACACCTGGTAATGAAATCGACGTTCCAATTGCAGCTACCGCAGAACCGGTAATATTGGAAGCAGATGAACTAAACAACGGCATTGATCCCGACTCAACATTGCCAGAAGAACCTGATACCCCAAAGAGGCGTTATCCAGACAGAATCAGGAAGCCTCCTCAAAGACTGAACTTATAATTGCTTAAACTTAACCAATGTATCTCGCAACCGTAATTGTGGTTGTAATTAGTTATCATTTAGTTGTTAAATGAATGTTATGTACTGTTTATCTAAAAGGGGAGGAATTGTTGTGTATGTACCTTTAAGAGAATAACTGGTCTCAGACTGCAGTACCGGCAGTGACCACCCCTGTATAAAAGGCGCTAGTGAGCCTCTGTTGTTTTCAGTTCCACTATTGACTTCCATCAGTAAAGACTTGTTTTGTTCAACTCCTGCTGTCCGTGTCTCAATCATTCACGGACGTAATATACACCAATGAAACTGGTAAATGGTTCAGCATAGTTTTTTGAAGTCATTTGCAACATTCAAAATCAGGTTACTCACAGGTGGTGGGCTCGACACTTATTCAAAATGGTTATTTTTTTGGCGATAAGCCTATTTTCCGCTGTATTAATAAAACTGCACCAGGTTAAGTACATCGAGGAGTTATTTTACGATTACATTCCATTACGCTGACCAATTGCACTAGTTCATACATTTGTGATTATGCAAATGCAATTTCGCAGACACATGAATTGTAACCTAACACGCGCTATTTCAAACACAATTTGCGACCAAATTCCCCGACTGAGCCCAAATCGGAAACTGCACCCCAGATTACAATAGGAAGTCATGTCATAATAGTAATAACTGAAATGTGGCTTTACCTAAGTATAGAAGTTTAAGGAGGGACAGGGAAGGACGAAAAGGAGGAACACAGGAGGTACTAGAGACAATATTATAGCACTAAGTCATAAGGATTTAAAGAAGTGGTCCAAACGGAGTTCCATTGCAAAGGGTCGGTCGGATTCCTGGGAGATTATTATAAGCCACAGAGCAGTGAACAGCAAGTTGAGGATGAAATTGGAATATGAGCTGGAGAGGCATGTATTAAGAACAGTTTGCATTGATATAAAAACAGAAAATGCTGGGAATGCTCGGCAGGTCAGGCAGCATCTGTGGAGAGAGAAACAGAGTAAACTTTATAGTGCGTTTAAAAATGTCACATAGGCATAATCAGGTAAAAATGGGCGCTAAGCCAAAGAAGAACATATTAGGAGGGGTGTATAGTTCCTGTTAAACTGTGTGGCCGCGCAGTGGTCTGGAGCTCCTGCGCAGCCGACTCACCACCAGAGGTGGGTGTTGAACAGCTAAGCACGTGGAGGAACATTGGGTGCTTAGCGTTTTAGTTTTCTTATAGTTATTCAGTACAACAACAACATCTCGCATTTATTTAGTGTCTTTAACGTTGGCAGACAGAATTTGATACCGAGCCACAAAGGAGATATTGTTCAAAGAAGTCGGTTTTAAGGAGCATCTTCATGGAGGGGAGGGGTTTGAGAAGGGCACGTATTATTACAGATAACGTGGGAATAAAGTATCTGTTTACCTGTATATAAAACTAGTTGATTTACCTGGTAATCTGAAGTCTGAAGCATGGTTGTCATTTTTAGGTGCTAGCAGGTCTGGGAGCTGTGTTTATCCTAGGGTGTTCTTCTAAGGTCTGTATATAGGTACATCCTGTGAGCAAGTGCTCTGAATAAGAACCTTCTGAGGTTAATCAGAGGCTAATTGTTCAGGAAAGTTTGTGTAGATTGGAGTTGCATGTTATATCTCCAGCTCCTGCCCTTGGGGAGAGGCCGGGTTGTGTAGGACAGAAAATCCAGCAGCGGATGACTGGCTTTCTTTCTCTTTGTTCTTATACTTTGAACAAATGGAAGTATGATGGATATGTGCTAAACTCAATAATGTATGTGTGTATTTCACACACACGCAAGTGGATTTCCTGTGGTGTTGCACTGTGGGGTGGGACTAGTGCTGTTGCACAGAGTGCTGTGGCATTGAGTGCTGCTAGAGTTTGGTAAGTGGGAGAAAAGTCATTTAAGTGTATTTTGTGAATTTTAGTGTGTTAAAAAGTTAATTATTTGAAGTGAGTTTAATTTTTTAAGTGTATATTAAACTGCTGGGGAGTTTAAACCGGAAGTAGAATCCGGGTATAAAAGGGGCGGGACCAGTGGTGTTGCACAGAGTGCTGTGACATTGAGTGCTGCTAGAGTTTGGTAAGTGGGAGAGTTCGGGCAAGTGGGAGGTGAGGGTGTGTGTTTTGCTCTGTTTTGTTCCCCACTCCCAGGCTTAGACAGCACTGCGGAAGCAGAGCAGCGAGACAAGTCAACCAAACAGGCCCCACAGACAGTATTCAAGGAGGAGGTTGGTGATCAGCTGGTTGGTTGGTTTTCTTCCTTTTTTATACTTTTAAGTTGGTAAGTCCTATTGAATAGTGGTGTAATATTATCATCTATATCGGGTCAGAGGGTCTTTATAACTAATAATAAGAAATTTAATTAATTACACAGATATGGGTGAATAGGTGATGTGTCACTGTTGCGAAATGTGGGAGCTGGTGGACCCCATTGAGGCTCATGGTGATGCCATTTGCGATAAGTGTTTGCTGCTAGAGGAACTCAAGCTCCATGTTAAAGAGCTTGAGACCGAGCTTCAGACACTGCGACACATCAGGGAGGGGGAGAAGTTCCTGGACTCTATGTTTCAGGAGGTGGTCACACCTATGAAATTAATTAATGCAGATGTAGTCCGTGGTCAGGGACAGGACGGTGTGACTACGAGTGAGGCAGGTACAGGGATCCAGGAGGTAGTGTTGAAGGAGCCGCAGCCCTTGCTCTTGTCAAGCAGGATCGAGGTTCTTACTCCCTGTGAGGGCGGGAGCGGGGACTGCAGGGAGGATGAGCAACCTGGCCACAGCACTGTGGTACAGGGGGCCATTCAAGTGGAGGGAGTAAAAAGAAATGTTGTAGTGGTAGGGGATAGTATCATTAGGGGGATAGATAGGGTTCTCTGCAGTCAAGAGCGGGAGTCCCGAAGGCTGTGTTCCCTGCCCGGTGCCAGGGTTAAGGACATCTCTTCTGGGCTGGAAAGAAACTTGGAGTGGGAGGGGGAGGATCCAGTTGTCGTGGTCCATGTTGGTACAAACGACGTAGATAGGACAAGGAAGATGGTTCTGTTAAAGGAGTATGAGCAGCTAGGGGTCAAATTAAAAAACAGAACCTCAAGGGTAATAATCTCTGGGTTATTACCTGAGCCACGAGCGAATTTGGCTAGGATAATTAAAATTAAAGTGTTAAATGCGGGGCTCAAAGACTGGTGTGGGAGAAATGGGTTTTGCTTCTTGGGACACTGGCACCAGTACTGGGACAGGAGGGAGCTGTTCCGTTGGGACGGACTCCACTTGGCCAGTGCTGGGACTAGAGTCCTGGCGAATCATATAACTAGGGCTGTAGAGAGGGCTTTAAACTAATTAGTGGGGAGGAGGTTTCTAGAGAGCAAATAATAGAAATGACAACGGAGAAGGTCATAGACTTAGGTAGCAGTGGGGGAATTAAAAAACAGAACGTGTCAGGAAGGGACAGAAGGTATGGAGTAAAAGGTAAAGTACTAAAAGGGGAAAAAACAGGAACTAAGTGTCACAAAACATATTTGAAAGTTCTTTATCTGAATGCACGTAGCATTCGTAACAAAATGAATGAGTTAACGGCACAAATAACTACTTATGGGTATGATCTTGTGGCCATTACAGAAACATGGCTGCAGGGTGACCATGACTGGGAATTAAACATACCAGGTTATTTAACAATCAGGAAGGACAGGCAGGAAGGGAGGGGAGGTGGGGTGGCTATGTTAATAAAGGAAGGAATCACTATAATACAGAGAAATGATATTGGGTCAAAGGAGCAGGATAGTGAAACAGTTTGGGTGGAGATAAGGAATAATAAGGGGAAAAAAACACTAGTGGGCATAGTCTATAGGCCTCCGAACAGTTGCAACTCTGTTGGACGGAGTATTAATCAGGAAATAGTTGAGGCTTGTAATAAGGGAACAGCTATAATTATGGGGGATTTTAACTATCATATTAACTGGACAAATCAAATTGGGCAGAGCAGCCTTGAGGATGAGTTCATTGAGTGTATTCGGGATGGGCTTCTTGAGCAGTATGTAACTGAACCGACCAGGGGGCAAGCAACCTTAGATTTGGCCCTGTGTAATGTGACAGGATTAATTAAAAATGTCCTAGTAAAGGATCCCCTTGGAATGAGTGACCATAACATGGTTGAATTCCATATTCAATTAGAGGGTGAGAAGGTTGGATCTCAAACAAGCGTGCTGAGCTTGAATAAAGGAGACTATGAAGGTATGAGAGTGGAATTGATTAGAGTGGACTGGGAAAATAGATTAAAGGGTAAGATGGTACATGATCAGTGGTGTACATTTAAGGAGTTATTTTACAACTTCCAAAATAAATATATTCCACTGAGGAAAAAAGGGTGTAAAAGAAAAGACAGCCATCCGTGGCTAAGTAAAGTAATTAAGGATAGTATCTGAATAAAAAAAAGGGCATATAAGGTAGCCAAATCTCGTGGGAGGATAGACGATTGGGAAGTCTTTAAAAGACAGCAAAAAGTAACAAAAAGATTGATTAAGAAAGGGAAGATAGATTATGAAAGTAAATTAGCAAAAAATATAAAAACAGATAGCAAAAGTTTCTATAGTTTTATAAAAAGAAAAAGGGTGGCTAAAGTAAATGTTGGTCCCTTAGAGGATGAGACCGGGAAATTAATGGTGGGAAACATGGAGATGGCAAAAACGCTGAACAAATATTTTGTATCAGTCTTTACGGTAGAGGACACTAAGAATATCCCAACACTGGACAAACAGGGGGCTCTAGTGGGGGAGGAGCTAAATACGATTAAAATCACGAAGGAAGTGGTACTTGGTAAAATAATGGCACCCAAGGCAGATAAATCCCCTGGGCCTGATGGCTTACATCCTAGGGTCTTGAGGGAAGTGGCGTTAGGGATTGTGGATGCATTGGTAATAATTTTCCAAAACTCCCTGGACTCAGCAAAGGTCCCGGCAGATTGGAAAACTGCTAATGTAACACTCTTATTTAAAAAGGGTAGTAGGCAGAAGGCTGGAAACTATAGACCTGTTAGCCTAACATCTGTGGTTGGTAAAATGTTAGAGTCCATTATTAAGGAGACAGTAACGGGACATTTGGATAAACATAATTTAATAGGACAAACTCAGCATGGTTTCATGAAGGGGAAGTCATGTTTGACAAATTTGCTTGAGTTCTTTGAGGAAGTAATATACAGGGTGGATAAAGGGGAACCAGTGGCCGTAGTGTATTTAGACTTCCAAAAGACATTTGACAAGGTGCCACACAAAAGATTATTGCTCCAGATAAAAAATCACGGGATTGGGGGTAACATTCTGGCGTGGGTGGAGGATTGGCTCTCTAACAGAAAGCAGAGAGTTGGGATAAATGGTTCGTTCTCAGACTGGCAATCAGTAACTAGTGGTGTTCTGCAGGGGTCAGTGCTGGGTCCCCAACTCTTTACAATCTATATTAACGATTTGGAGGAGGGGACCGAGTGTAACATATCAAAGTTTGCAGATGATACAAAGATGGGAGGGAAAGTAGTGAGTGAGGAGGACATAAAAAACCTGCAAAGGAACATAGACAGGCTAAGTCAGTGGGCAGAGATTTGGCAGATGGAATACAATACTAGAAAGTGTGAGGTTATGCAATTTGGCAGGAAATTTTAATAGGATAAGGCAGGATCTGGCCAAAATGGACTGGGATCAGCTACTTGTAGGAAAATCCGCATCGGAGCAATGGGAGGCTTTCAGAAGGGAGATTGAGATCATACAATGGCAACATGTTCCCGTAAAGGTCAAGGGTGGTTCCAAAAACCACAGGGAACCTTGGATGTCAGGGGATATACGAGAATGGATTAGGAAAAAAAGGAGGGCTTTTGGCAGATACAAAAGGCTAAAGACGGAGGAAGCCCTAGGGGAGTACAAAAAGTGCAGGGGGATACTTAAAAAAGAAATTAGGAGATCAAGGAGAGGCCATGAAATAACACTGGCGAGCAAAATAAAGGAAAATCCTCAGATGTTTTATAAGTATCTTAAGGGTAAGAGGATAACTAGGGAAAAAATAGGGCCCATTAGGGACAAAAGTGGCAATCTGTGTGTGGAGCCGGAAGATGTAGGAGGGGTTCTAAATGAATTTTTTGCATCTGTTTTCACTATGGAGAAGGACGATGTAGACATAGAAATAGGGCGGGGGGACTGTGATATGCTCGAACATATTAACATCGAGAGGGAGGAGGTATTGGCGGTTTTAGCAGGCCTAAAAATGGATAAATCCCCAGGCCCGGACGAAATGTATCCCAGGCTGCTGTGTGAGGCAAAGGAAGAGATTGCGGGGGCTCTAACACATATATTCAGGACCTCTCTGGCCACAGGGGATGTGCCAGAGGACTGGAGAACCGCTAATGTAGTACCATTATTCAAGAAGGGGAGTAGGGAAAAACCGGGGAACTACAGGCCAGTGAGCCTAACATCAGTGGTAGGTAAATTATTGGAAAAACTTCTGAGGGACAAAATTAGTCTCCACTTGGAGAGGCAAGGATTAATCAGTGATAGTCAACATGGCTTTGTCAAGGGAAGATCATGTCTGACTAATTTGATTGAATTTTTTGAGGGGGTGACTAGGTGTGTGGATGAGGGTAACGCAGTGGATATGGTATACATGGATTTCAGTAAGGCCTTCGATAAAGTCCCGCACAGGAGACTGGTCAAGAAGGTAAGAGCCCATGGAATCCAGGGTGCCTTGGCACGTTGGATACAAAACTGGCTTAGTGGCAGAAGGCAGAGGGTGATGGTCGAAGGTTGTTTTTGTGACTGTGGCCAGTGGGGTACCACAGGGATTGGTGCTGGGTCCCTTGCTGTTTGTGGTCTACATTAATGACTTGGATATGAATGTAAAAGGTATGATCAGTAAGTTCGCGGATGATACAAAAATTGGTAGGGTGGTAAATAGCGAGGAGGGTAGCCTCAGTCTGCAGGACGATATAGATGGGTTGGTCAGATGGGCGGAACAGTGGCAAATGGAATTTAACCCGGAAAAGTGCGAGGTGTTGCACTTTGGGGGGACTAACAAGGCAAGGGAATACACAATGAATGGTAAGACCCTAGGCAAGACGGCGGGTCAGAGGGATCTGGGTGTGCAAGTACACAGATCCCTGAAGGCGGCGGAACAGGTGGATAAGGTGGTAAAAAAGGCATATGGGATACTTGCCTTCATTAGCCGAGGCATAGAATATAAGAGCAAGGAGGTTATGATGGAGCTGTATAAAACACTGGTTAGGCCACAGCTGGAATACTGTGTGCAGTTCTGGTCGCCACACTATAGGAAGGATGTGATCGCTTTGGAGAGGGTGCAGAGGAGATTCACCAGGATGTTACCAGGGCTGGAGCGCTTCAGCTATGAAGAGAGACTGGGCAGATTGGGTTTGTTTTCCTTGGAGCAGAGGAGGCTGAGGGGGGACATGATTGAGGTGTACAAAATTATGAGGGGCATAGATAGGATGGATACTAAGGAGCTTTTTCCCTTAGTAGAGGGGTCAATAACAAGGGGGCATAGATTCAAGGTAAAGGGCGGGAGGTTTAGAGGGGATTTGAGAAAGAACTTTTTCACCCAGAGGGTGTTTGGAGTCTGGAACTCACTGCCTGAAAGGGTTGTGGAGGCAGGAACCCTCACAACATTTAAGAAGCATTTGGATGAGCACTTGAAATGCCATAGCATACAAGGCTACGGACCAAATGCTGGAATATGGGATTAGATTAGACAGGGCTCGATGGCCGGCGCGGACACGATGGGCCGAAGGGCCTCTATCCGTGCTGTATAACTCTATGACTCTATGACTCTAAAAATCATAGAGCAAGTTATTATCTTAATGGCAAGAAACTGGAAAGTACTGTAGTACAAAGGGATCTGGGGGTCCTGGTGCACGAAATTCAAAAAGTTAGTATGCAGGTGCAGCAAGTGATCAAGAAGGCCAATGGAATGTTGGCTTTTATTGCTAGGGGGATAGAATATAAAAACAGGGAGGTATTGCTGCAGTTGTACAAGGTATTGGTGAGACCGCACCTGGAATACTGCATACAGTTTTGGTGTCCATACTTAAGAAAAGACATACTTGCTCTCGAGTCAGTACAATGAAGGTTCACTCGGTTAATCTCGTGGATGAGGGGGTGGTCATATGAGGAGAGGTTGAGTAGATTGGGACTCTACTCATCGGAGTTCAGAAGAATGAGAGGCGATCTTATTGAAACATATAAGATTGTGAAGGGGCTTGATCGGGTGGATGCGGTGAGGATGTTCCCAATGATGGGTGAAACTGGAACTAGGGGGCATAATCTTAGAATAAGGGGCTGCTCTTTCAAAACTGAGATGAGGAGAAACTTCTTCACTCAGAGGGTGGTAGGTTTGTGGAATTTGCTGCCCCAGAAAGCTGTGGAAGCTACATCATTAAATAAATTTAAAACAGAAATAGATAGTTTCCTAGAAGTAAAGGGAATTAAGGGTTACGGGGAGCGGGCAGGAAATTGGACATGAGTCTAGATTCGGAATGGTCATGGCCCTGTGGGTAGTGGAGTGGGCCCAGGGGCCGTGTAGCCTGGTTCTGCTCCTACTTCTTGTGTTCTAATTCTGTTAGATTTCAGGAGATGGTTTTATTCCTGTTCCTGGCTGGGGTGGAGATCGCCTTTACAGAAGGTAAGTACTGTAGAAAATATAGGGACAGAGTGATCTCCTGGACGAGTTTCGATCACCTAGATGGGTCGGAGAGGAATTTCCCAGATTTTTTCTCCCAGATTGGCCATTGTTTTTTTTACCTGGTTTTTCGCCTCTCCCGGGAGATCACATGGGTTCAGGTGAATGGAGAGTGATAGAAGATTTGAGGTTAGGATCAGATCAGCCATGATCTTATTGAATGGTGGAGCAGGCTCGAGGGGCCGATTGGCCTACTCCTGCTCCTATTTCTTATGTTCTTATGTTCTTGTGGTAAGTCAGAAGATTTGGGTCTTTCTCTCATCTGTCTCTGTAATCTTCCTGTTGCTAATTGTCTGTCTTCTTATACTTCTTGCTCTCTCTTACTCTTCTGCCTCGTTCTCCCCTAACTTTTTTTGTTGCTTCTGTCTTTGTCACCTTCTGCTTCATTCTCTGGCGTTTCCTTCCTTTCTTCCGGGTAGAAAGTGGCATGGCAGGAAGGGAGCTGCCGAGGGCTGGAGGCTGTACTTTCCAGTAGTAAATGTGGGTTTAATGAGTCCTGCAGCCCTCAGTGGCTGGATGGACGGATGCTGAACATTAGTTACAGCAGTGACCAGAGTCTAAGGTTACAACTAGAGTAGTTCCATCGATAGATGACAAGTTAAAAGTGTTGGGTAGCCAGTCTATTAAATAGCTCAAGTCTACATGTGATTAACAACTTTCAGAGCTTACAAGACCTCACCCGCTCAAACAGCCAGAGGCTCCCTCACCCTCAATTAGCTTCCCTCCTTTCATCACCTGCATGCTCTCCCTTCCTATCTGCTTCTTTCAAGGAAACTTTGTTTGGCTTCAAAGAGGAACTTGCTTTTTTAGCATAAAATACATCAAATTAGAATGAGGAAAGAAACTGACTTTCTCTCTATTTGTCTTTTCTCACTCTTCCTCTGTCTCATAAGTGTTAGAAATGATAATCTCTGTCTCACACGTGTATGTGATGAGAAGTAACTGTTTCTAACTGTCAGTAAAACACAGGTAAGGTAATTAGCTGGCTACAAGATCCAACTAATATTTTTGTTTGAAAATTTAATTAATATTACGTGAAGAAAGACATGCTCCCTTTCTCTCTGACCCCCTTCTCTCTGATCCGAGTTCTGGGCAAAAATATCAAGCCCAAGCCTAGGCCTTTGGGAGAGGCTGAGGCTTTCGAGTGAACTAAATGTATAAATGCTTAACTTGGGCAATAGAAATTTCAGTTACTGAGAAAAATATGGTGGATTAAAAAATATCAGAAAGCGTTTTGAGCAGTTGTGGGAACCTGATGGCCAGATTATGCAATCACACGGTAATGTATTCTTGCTATAAAATGGCAGCTATTGTGTGTCACACATGGTGACATCTTTCACATTGAATATCATAGTGCCATCTCCTGGAGTAACAGGTACTTCATATGTAAAATGGACAGTCGAGTCCTCCTAATGTTATAATTGGTCGGATTAGACAAAATCTTAACGTATTTACTAACAATAGGGGAACGTTCCTTATCCTTATAAACATTTTGCAAGTCCTCCTAGACTGTTTTGAAAGCATTAATAATTTCAAGGATAAGAAAAGAAAATTAAAAATCCAATATACTTTCATTTCATTATAATAAGGGTTATTTTTCAACCAAGTCAGTTATTTTGGATTGTTTTTTCTTCAAAATTGAATCACAAATGATTGTTTTTAAAATTTTTGCAGACTAAACAACATTTTTGAGTCAAACATATCTCTAGATGAGCATTGCATGTAAAAAGTATCTAATATCAGAGAGCGATCCTCAGTAACGTCAGGATGTAACTCCGCCGAGTTCGGGTCAGCTCAAAGCTTTGATGTAGGTTTGGGCGATCAAAGAGTCATCAGCTGTCAGACTGAAGAACATCAGCAGGGATCAGTCCTGCTGGCTGGTTTTTTCTCCCAAACGCTCTCCAGCTCAGTGTCAGTTTCAATCTCTTCAAACTCCACCAAGTTCTTCTCTTCTTCACTGACCATACTGGGGTACGGTAGCACAGTGTTAATGTCACTGGACCAGTAATCCTGTAAAGCCTGGATTAATTGATCTGGTAGACGTGCGTTCAAATCCCACCACGGCAGCTGGGGAATTTAAATTCAATTAATTAAATAAATCCAGAATAAAAAAGCTATGAAACTACCAGATTGTTGTAAAAATGCTTCCGGTTCACTAATGTGCTTTAGAGAAGGAAACCTGCTATCCTTACCTGGTCTGGCCTATATGTGACTCATAGACCCACAGCAATGTGGTTGACTCGTAACTGCCCTCTGAAATGGCCACTAGCAAGCCACTTATTCAAGAAATAACAACAGAAAATGCTGGAAAAACTCAGCAGGCCAGGCAACATCCGCGGAGAGAGAAATAGAGTCAACGTTTCAGGTCGAAACCCTTCCACAGAACTGAGAAAAAAGGCAGGAAATGAAACAAAGGGCAGTTTGGGGGCTGGGAAATGGGGGAGGGGATGAAAGAAGAGACATTAAGAGATATTCAAGGTGAGACGAGATAGTAGGTAAAGAAACAAACAATGGCTCGAGATGAAGTGTGAAATGTGCTGGCTTCAAGAAGGCTGCTCACTGCCACCTTCTCGAGGGCAATTAGTGTTGGGCAATAAATGCTGGGCTTGACAGTGACGCCACATCTAATGAATTTTAAAAAATACACGCAGGGCGAAAGCAGTTCACAGCGTTGCTTTGAGATCCCAACTTCCAGCAACAAAATCCTTGGCTTCTAGCCAACGGGTTGTGAATTCAGTCTTGGCTTAATAAGCAGCTAGCTTTTTATAGGCAGAAACTTCCCATAGTGACCATTGAAAAGCTTGAGAAGTCCAGTGTCCACTGGTGGAGCTTGGAATCACAGCAGCCAACCAATCGTCCAGCAGAACTGTCACGAGACATACCCAACCTCTGATTGGCCCAACACATTTCATTGAGAGTACCGTGGATAATTCAGGTGGGAAATCTGACAAAGATTTAACCAATGGGGTTGGGCAGAATGAATCATAAAATGATACAGCACAGAAGGAGGCCATTCGGCCCATCGTGCCCATGCTGGGTCTTTGAAAGAGCTCTCCAATTAGTACCACTCCCCGCTGCTCTTTCCCCATAGCCCTGCACTTTTTTCCACTTCAAGTATTTATCCAATTCCCTTTGGAAAGTTATTATTGACTGCTTCCACCGCCCTTTCAGGCAGTGCATTACTGATCATAACAACTTGCTGCATAATTTTTTTTTCCTCATGTCACCTTTGGTTCTTTTGCCAATGACCTTAAATCTTTTGCCAATTACCTCTGGTTACCCATCCTTCTGCCACAGCTTCTCCTTATTTACTCTGTCAAAACCCATCATGATTTTGAACACCTCCATCAAATCTCCCCTTAACCTTCACTGTTCTAAGGAGAACAACTCCAGTTTTTCTAGTCTCTCCACATAACTGAAGTCTTTCATCCCTGGTACCATTCTAGTAAATTGCCTCTACACCCTCTCAAGGACTAAAGTGTGGTGCCCAGAATTGGCCACGCTACTCCAGCTGGGGTCTAACCAGACTAGGGACAGGGTCACTGGGTCAAGGCTTGGAAGCTAAGCTAGAGCCAGGCCTGGTTAGTACCTGGAGGGGTGACCATCAGGGAAGACCAGGTGCAGAAGGTCACGGAAGGAGCCCCGAGGAGGGGCGGTTGGTGAGAAGGCCCAGGCGTTTGGCTGAAGATAGGAGGAATGGTGGAAATGGAATGGCGGCGCGCACAGACGCAGCGGCTTTGCTTCTCCCAGGACGGTGTTATTTACGTTTAATGTTATTTGTACTGGACTCATGGGAGCTTGCAAGATCACATTTTGTTGTTGATGTACTTGTGCATTGTACAATGACAATAAAGTTGAATTATTATTATTATTAATTATTATAATAATTATTATTATAATTATTATTATTATGTTTTGCATAACATTCTTGCTTTTGAAAGGGAAATCATGTTTACAAATCTATTTGAGGTTGTAACTAGCAGGATTGATAAGGGGGAACCAGTGGATGTAACATATTTGGATTTTCAGAAGGCATTCGATAAGGTGCCATGCAAGAGGTTGTTACACAAGATTAGGGCTCATGGGATTGGGGGTAATACATTATGGATTGAGGAATGGTTAATGGACAGAAAACAGAGAGTAGGAATAAATGGGTTATTTTTGGGATGCAGTGTTTAACTAGTGGAGTGCCACAAGGATCAGTGCTTGGGCCTCAGGTATTTACAATCTATATCAATGACTTAGATGAGGGGACCAAGTGTAATATATCCAAGTTTACTAATGATACAAAGCTAGATGGGAAAGTAAGCTGTGTGGAGGATGCAAAGAGGCTAGAAAAGGATTGGTGAAGAAGGTGGCAGATGGAGTATAATGTGGGGAGGTGTGAAATTATCCAATTTGGTAGAAAGAATGGAAAAGCAGAATATTTTTGAAAAGTTGGGAAACTGGTAAATATTGATATTCAGAGAGATTTGTGTTTCCTTGTACACGAATCACTGAAAGTTAACATGCAAGTACAGCAAGCAATTAGGAAGGCAAATGGTATATTCACATTTATTGCAAGGTGGTTGGAGTATAAGAGTAAGGAATTCTTGCTGCAGTTATATAGGGCTTTGGTGAGACCACACCTGGAGTACTATGTACATTTTTGGTCTCCTTACCTAAGGAAGGATATACTTTATTAGATAGGGTGCAGCAAAGATTCACAAGAGTAATTCCTGGGATGAGAGGGATGTCCTATGAGGAGAAATTGAGTAGAATGGGCCTATACTCTCTGGAGTTTAGAAGAATGAGAGGTGATCTCATTGAAATATATAAAATTCTTAGAGGGCTTGACAGGGTAGATACTGAGAGGCTGTTTCCCCTGGCTGGAGAGTCTAGAACTAGGGATCATAGTCTTATGATAAGGGGTCAGTCATTTAGGACTGCAAAGAGGAGAAATTTCATCACTCAGCGAGTTGTGAATCTTTAGAATTCTCTACCCCAGAGGGCTGTGGATGCTTAGTCAATGAGTATATTAAAGACTGAGATCGATAGATTTTTGGGCACTAAGAGAATCAAGGGATAAGGGGATAGGGCGGGAAAGTGGAGTTGATGTAGCAGATCAACCATGATCTTATTGAATGGCGGAGCAGACTCGAGGGGCCGCATGGCCTACTTCTGCTCCTATTTCTTATATTCTTATGCCCTCTATGCCTCTATTTATAAAGCCAAGGATCCTGTATGCCTTTTTAACAGCCTTCTCAACTGGTCCTGCCACCTACAACGACTTGTGTACTTACATCCCCCAGTTCTCTCTGTTCCTGCACCCACTTTACAATTGCACCGTTTAGTTTATAGTTGTATTCTTTGGAAGAAGGACAAGTTTCACATCCTTTAGGTGAGAAAGTGCAAGATGCGCAGGGCAGTTGTCCATAGTGATTAGCATTGAGCTTGAAACTATCTGTCCAGAGATCGAATGTACTCCTCAAAAACTGTAGTGGTCATCCATGATTGCTGACTGAAACAGAAAATGATGCCTCTAGGGAAATGTCATACATTTTGGAAACATGTTCTTGAACAAAGGCTTTGTGTCTTAATGCGAGGAGCATTCGTAATAAGGTGGATGAATTAGCTGCGCAAATAGATGTAAATGGATATGATATGATTGGGATTACGGAAACATGGCTCCAGGGTGACCAGGGCTGGGAACTCAACATCCAGGGGTATTCAATATTCAGGAAAGACAGGCAAGAAGGAAAAGGAGGTGGGGTAGCATTGCTGGTTAAAGAGGAGATTAACACAATTGTAAGGAAGGATATTAGCTCTGATGATGTAGAATCTGTATGGGTAGAGCTGAGAAATACCAAGGGACAGAAAACGTTAGTGGGAGTTGTATACAGACCCCCAAACAGTAATGCGGAGTTTGGGGATGGCATTAAACGGGAAATTAGAGATGCGTGCAATAAGGGCACAGCAGTTATTATGGGTGACTTTAATCTACATATAGATTGGGCTGACCAAATTAGTAACAATACTGTGGAGGAGGAATTCCTGGAGTGTATACGGGATGGTTTCCTGGACCAATATGTCGAGGAACCAACTAGAGATCAGGCTATCTTAGACTGGGTATTATGTAATGAGAAAGGATTAATTAGCAATCTTGATGTGTGAGGCCCCTTGGGGCGGAGCGATCATAATATGATAGAATTCTTCATTAAGATGGAGAGTGAAGTATTTGACTCAGAGACTAGGGTCCTGAATTTAAATAAAGGAAACTACGATGGTATGAGGCGCGGGTTGGGTAGGATTGATTGGGTAATGTTACTCAAAGAGTTGATGGTGGATAGGCAAAGGCAAACATTTAAAGATAGCATGGATGAACTACAGAATTTGTTCATCCCTGTTAGGCATAAAAATAAAACAAAAAAGGTGAATCAACCGTGGCTAACAAGGGAAATTAGGGATAGCATAAGATCCAAGGAGAGGACATATAAATTGGCTAGAAAAAGCAGTAAACCTGAGGATTGGGAGCAGTTTAGGATTCAACAAAGGAGGACAAAGGGATTAATTAAGAGGGGGAAAATAGAGTATGAGAGTAAGCTTGCCGGGAACAAAAAAACTGACTGTAAAAGCTTTTATAGATATGTGAAGAGAAAAAGATTGGTGAAGTCAAGTGTAGGTCCCTTGCAGTCAGTATCAGGGGAATTTATAATGGGGAACAAAGAACTGGCAGACCAATTAAATGTGTACTTTGGTTCTGTCTTCACAAAGGAGGACACAAATAACCTCCCAGAGATGTTGGGGAACATAGGGTCTAATGAGAGGGAGGAACTGAAGGAAATCAGTATTTGTAGGGAAATGGTGATAGGGAAATTGACGGGATTGAAGGCCAATAAATCCCCAGGGCCTGATAATCTACATCCTAGGGTACTTAAGGAAGTGGCCCTAGAAATAGTAGATGCATTGCTGGTCATCTTCCAAAATTCTATAGGCTCTGGAACAGTTCCCATGGGCAGCTAATGTTACCCCACTATTCAAAAAAGGTGGTAGAGAGAAAACGGGGAATTATAGACCGGTAAGCCTGACATCGGTAGTGGGGAAAATGCTAGAGTCCATTATAAAAGATGTAATAGCAGAGCACTTGGAAAACAGTGACCGGATCGGACAAAGTCAACATGGATTTACAAAAGGTAAATCATGCTTGACTAATCTACTGGAATTTTTTGAGGATGTAACTGGTAAAATAGATAAGGGAGTACCAGTGGATGTTGTTGTATTTGGACTTTCAGAAGGCTTTCGATAAAGTCCCGCATAAGAGATTAGCGTGTAAAGTTAAGGCACATGGGAGTGGGGGCAAGGTACTGACTTGAATAGAGAACTGGTTGGCAGACAGGAAGCAAAGAGTTGGAATAAACGGGTCTTTTTCCGAGTGGCAGGCAGTGACTAGTGGGGTACTGCAGGGATCGGTCCTAGGACCCCAGCTATTAACAATTTATATTAATGACCTAGACGAGGGAACTAGATGTAATATCTCCAAGTTTGCAGACGACTCAAAGCTAGGTGGGCGTGTGTGCTGTGAGGAGGATGCCGAGAAACTCCAGTATGATTTGGACAGGTTGGGTGATTGGGCAGATGCATGGCAGATGCAGTATAATGTGGATAAATGCGAGGTTATCCACTTTGATGGCAAAAACAGGAAGGCAGATTATTATCCGAACGGCAATAGATTAGGAGAAGGGGCAGTGCAACGAGACCTGGGCATCCTTGTGCACCAGTCGCTGAAGGTAAACATGCAGGTGCAACAGGCGGTTAAGAAGGCAAATGGTATGTTGGCCTTCGTAGCGAGAGTTTTCAAGTGCAGGAACAAGGATGTCTTGCTGCAGTTGTATAGGGCCTTGGTGAGAACACACCTTGAGTATTGTGTGCAGTTTTGGTCACCTTATCTGAGGAAGGATGTTCTTGCCATGGAGGGAGTGCAGCGAAGATTCACCAGACTGATACCTGGGACGGCAGGAATGATGTATGAGGAGAGATTGGGTCGATTGGGCTTATACTCGCTGGAGTTTAGAAGAATGACAGGGGATCTCATTGAAACTTATGGAATTCTAACAGGACTAGACAGACTAAATGCAGGAAGGATGTTCCCGATGGCAGGGGAGTCCAGAACCAGGGGTCACAGTCTAAGGATAAGGGGTAAGCCATTTAGGACAGAGATGAGGAGGAATTTCTTCACCCAGAGAGTGGTGAACCTGTGGATTTCTCTACCACAGAAGGCAGTTGAGGCCAATTCATTAAATATATTCAAGAAGGAGTTAGATATATTTCTTAAGGCTAAAGGGATCAAGGGATATGGGGAGAAAGCAGGGACAGGGTACTGAATTTGGATGATCAGCCACGATCTCATTGAATGGTGGGACAGGATCGAGGGGCTGAATGGCCTACTCCTGTTGCCATGTTCCTACATTGGCCGCTCACTTTTGCTGATGAACAGAAGAGGAAGCTCCTCAGACGTGTCCACATTGGCACCCAGAAGAAGAGCCACCCGCTCCTTGCCATGTTTCTCAACAACGCGCATTCTGCCGTGAAAAGTGTGAGCACCCCCCAGAAGCTTCCAGAAAAGTCCCCTTCCAGAGAGGTTGAACACATCACCGGCACTTTTAAAGAAATGCAGGCAGAGTTGATGAAAGCCATTTGTTTATCATTTTGGAGATTATTTCACTGGCTTCGCTGACCATTTTTTTTAAGAGTTACAGCATGAGCTCTTTTCCATGCCTTGATCCACCCCAAGTTGACTTCAAAGAGATCGCTAAAGCTGGTTTCTTCTGCGAGTTTGATGGCTTGTCCCGATTAAAATTTGGCCTGAAATTCTGCAGGGGGGGGGGTTTATTGCACTCTGCTTTGAACCATTCAACACATTCTGCCCCAATGTCATCGAGTTTGGAAGTGAGTGAGCGGTCTTTTGACATCACTTCTGAGATATCCGCTTCTGACCCTCTTCAAGACAGAATACTGCTGTCTTTGTAGATTTTGCTTAAGTGACACCATATTTTTTTTTTGCTAATTCAGTCTACGACTGACTTTTTCTCCAGAGTAATGCTAATTTTGCGGCTCAAATTCAGATCTGTGCACTTTCTTTTTTTTAATTTGATTCCACCATCACGAAAGTAACAGCCGCTATGGGCGCTACTATACTCTAGCGTAACAGCCTGTCCTAAATGTTGGTGCATCGTAGGAAGTCTCACCCTTGTAAGATGATGGAGTAATTGCAAGGAACAATCTGGTCAGGTCAATCCATGGTCATTACAATTTGCACACGCAATGAAAACCTCAGAGGGTTGAAATATGCTATGAAGTTTTTCGATCTTTTGTTAATCAGGATCGCAAATTTGCGTAACTTTAGATGAATTCTAACTTTATGCAACTATAACAATACACAAACTCAGATGTGTACAAAAGATACCAAGCACAACCGGGACCAGCCGCCAGTGTAACATTATGGTGATTATAGCAAGGTTTTTCCAGTAGCAGGGCATCTAAGTTAGACTTGGCCCTGCGCTCTTCAGCTCAAAACATTTTTTGCCCACTAACTTGCTGGAAGTGCGCACTGGTAAAGGCGCAACCAGAGAAACAGGGCATCTGGGACCTGAGTGAACAGGGGAAGCAACAGGGTATCTCCTTTAACCATTGAGATCGCAGGATTGAGAAACAGTGAGAAGGAAGTGTAAATTAGAGAGGGTGAATTCAATGTCAAATCAGGTATAGAAAGAGAAATAAAGAGAGGGAAAGAAAGATTGGATTAAGAGAGAGAGAGAAAAGCAACAGAAAGGAAAATTAATAAGAAATATAAAAACATTTAAATTTGACTTTAAAAAAAATCTCCAACAACAATTAACACCTGAAGAAATGAGTTAATTTTCCGTGCCAGAGAGGTTGACTGGCAGTAATCAACAATTATCATGTCGTTAAAAGTGTTGTTATGCTGCTAATTACTAACCCTAAATATCTGCGGCAAGTTTAGTTCGTATCTACTGTGCAGATACAGCAACATCACAACGTTCAATGCATTTCAATGGTGAGGCAGGCAGCGAGATGCCGTTTTCGTGAAGCTAATGGCGGAGCGACGCAACTCAGGCAGCACCTTTTGGATATTTGAGTTTAACCGCGCATCAGCCTCTCGCCTGAAGTTGCTGTGCCATTTACGCATAAATAACGGCGAGTGCCATTAGCCTCACTGTTACTTGGACAGCAAAACCTGGCCCAATGTAAAACTATGCTCACAGCAGAAGGCACAGTATTGGAAAGCAAACAAGTATAGATTATACTGTCACTGTTTTTATCTTATCAATTTGCAATCGTTTAAAAACTAATAATTAATGCATCAAATACCAGTGCTGCCAAATTGTTGTGGTAAAAATAGAGATTAACTTGATATGCAGTGTAAATAGTGACATTCATGTAAGCCAGTGCAGTCAAGCTGCCTTCGTATCAAATCACGCAAACCAAATTGACAAGTGTGTAGCTGTTCGGATACCCCAACCACTGGAAGACGTGGTGTCGGAATAATTTCTTCATCACATCAGAAATGCTGTCATAGTCATTTCTTTGCTGTATTTGTTTTTGAAATGGTGCTGGAATTGTTATTGCCGGTGTTTGCACTGGTGCTGTCAATGGCGATCAATTTTTTTCTAGTAAATCCTGTCGTCAGAGTGACAGCTTGAGTAGGAATTGTGTTGGCACAAGGATGGCTGACAGCTTTATAGGACACAAATATAACACCACTTACGTTATTGCAGAACACTCTGAAGGGGGAGGGTAAACAGCAAGAGGTCGTTGTCCATATCGGTATCAACGACATAGGTAGAAGGAGGAATGAGGCCCTGCAGGCAGATTTTAGGGAGCTAGGAAAGAGATTAAACAGTAGGACCTCAAAGGTAGTAATCTCCGGATTACTCCTGGTGCCACGAGCTAGTGAGTACAGAAATAGGAGGATAGAACAGATGAATGCATGGCTGGAGAGATGGTGCAGGAGGGAGGGCTTTAGATTCCTGGGACTTTGGGACCAGTTCTGGGGGAGGTAGGACCTGTACAGGCCGGACAGGTTGCACCTTAACAGAGCCAGGACCAATGTCCTCGTGGGGGGGTTTGCTAGTGCTGTTGGGGAGGGTTCAAACTAGCTTGGCAGGGGGATGGGCACCAGGATGTAGCATTAGAAAGGAGAAACAAGGTGCACAAGAGTGGGAGAGACAGATAGCAGTAGAGTAAGCGATACTACAGTATAAGGTGGGGTCAGACTAAGAGCGAATACAAGAAGGTCTAAGATAGGTTTACAGTATGTAAACACACTAAGCGTGGTAAATAAGGTTGGTGAGCTGCAGGTGCAAATAGACACATGGGAATATGATGTTGTGGCGATAACGGATACCTGGCTCAAAAAAGGGCAGGTTTGGGTACTAAATAGTACTGGATATAAGGTGTTCAGGAAAGATAGGGAAGGAAAGAAAGGAGGTGGGGTGGCAGTATTGATTAAGGAGAATATTGCAGTGCTGGAGAGAGAGGATGTCCTGGAGGGGACAAGGACAGAATCTATTTGGTTCAAGTTAAGAAACGATAGAGGTGCCATTACACTACTAGGTGTATTCTATAGGGCACCAACTAGCGGGAAGGATATAGAGGAGCAAATTTTCAGGGAAATTACAGAGACGTGCAAGAACTATAGAGTAGTGATAATGGGGGACTTCAATTATCCTAATATAGACTGGGATAGTAATAGTGTAAAGGGCAGAGAGGGGGAAGAATTTCTGAAGTGTGTTCAGGAGAACTTTCTTGATCAGTGCATTTCCGTCCCAACGAGGAAGGAGGCATTGCTGGATCTGGTTCTGGGGAATGAAGTGGGTCAAGTGGATCAAGTTTCAGTCGGGGAACATTTAGGGAACAGTGATCATAGTATCATAAGGTTTAGGTTAGCTATGGAAAAAGACAAAGGGCTAGATTTTCAGTAGCTTGCGCCAGCAGTTAGCGCCTTAAGAGAAGTGATTTCCGGGCGCTATGCGTGTAGCGCCCGGGCGCAGCGCAGTTTGCGCTCCGCCCCAAATTAAGTTGCCCGTTAGCGCCGGCGCAAAGTTTAGCGCCCGCCCGGATGCGCGCGCAGAAAATGACGTCACATCCTCGTGCAACGCCCTTTGGCCGCCCCGATTGCAAACTTCAGTCGGACCGCCCCATTGTGCGGCGGGCGGCCGGAGCGTTTGGAAAAAGGAACGCAACACAACCAGCGCGGGCCCCGGGGGGCGCTAATTAAAGGGAACGTCCTCTCCAGTATAAAGGCCATCCTTTTTTCAGAAAACAGTCTTGTGCAACGCATTTCTGGAGACACAACAAGGAGGATAGCTAACTGGTTTCAAGCAGCAAGAGCCAGGTATTTTTGGACTCAGGCAATAGCGCTGCAAGTGGCCATTTGGAAATTAGACTGTTTGCCAGGATTTGATGGGGGCTGCATGGGGTGCCAACGCGCAGCTGCAGCGCCATATCCGTAGGGCTCGCAGACGCATTGTGAGAGGGGCAGCCCTGGCTAGAGGCAGAGGGGGCTACAGGCGTCGGCCACGTAGGCCTTACCCAGTCAGGCTATACCGCCAGCAGCGCTCCTACCTAAACATGAGTGCCGCGCGATGTGTTAGAAGGCTCCGATTCCGAAAGGAGGTGATTGCAGAGATCTGCCACCTGCTTCGCCGAGATCTGCGGCCAAAGCTCAGGTGCAGGACGTCTCTGTCGGTGGAAGTGAAGGTGACGGTGGCATTGAACTTCTATGCCACCGGCTCCTTCCAATACGCTGCTGGGGACATAGCAAACATCTCCCAGTACGGCGCGCATCGCTGCATCCGCCACGTGACCGAAGCACTGTTCAGAAGGAGAAGCCAATTCATCTCCTTCCCCATGGCCCTCGAGAGCCAGCATCAGCGCGCATTGGGATTTGCCAGACTCGGGGAATTCCCCTTGGTGCAGGGCGCCATTGACTGTACGCATGTGGCTTTGCGGGCCCCTCTGGAGCATGGCGAGCAGTATCGCAACAGGAAGGGCTACCATTCTCTGAATGTGCAGCTGGTATGTGACCACAAGCAGCGCATCATGGCAGTCAATGCCAGCTTCCCAGGCAGCAGCCACGATGCCTTTATCCTGCGGCAGAGTACTGTGCATGACATGTTCCAGGCACAGCCTTCCCCAAGAGGATGGCTCATCGGGGACAAAGGCTATCCTTTGTGCACCTGGCTCATGACCCCGCTTCGCGCGCCCAGGACCGCTGCTGAAGAGGCCTACAACGAGAGCCATCAAACCACCCGCAACATCATCGAGCTAACTATTGGGGTCCTCAAGCAGCGGTTCCGCTGCCTTGATCGCTCCGGAGGAGCTCTCCAGTATTCGCCGGACCGGGTCTCCCAATTTGTGGTGGTTTGCTGCATGCTACACAACCTGGCTATCCGCAGGACTCAGGCACTGCCACCTGACGTTGGACCAGCACCTCAGGAGGAGGAGCAGGAGGAGCATGAGGAGGAGGAGGAGGAGCAGGAGTACGTTCCCAGGAGGGAGCGACCAGGGCCAAGGGCCGCACGACGCCACCTTATTACACGGTACTTCTAAGCCCCCTGTCAGGGAATGGCCAGGGGCCATGAGGGAAGATGAATGCAGCCGCTCCGCAAGCCCTCAGCCGGCGAAGCCAACAAACACTAAGAAGAACAACCATGGAGACTGCATGAATAAAGATAATTTTTTATTGCACAAAAATGAAAAGCCCTTCCCACATGAATCCCCAAAAACAATAAACGGGCCCCACAAAAAGCCCAACAAACGACTCACTCGCACAAACTGGGGAGGAGCCACTCCACCTTTATTGAAACCGGGCCTCAACGTCGGCCTAACGCAAAAAAAAAGCCCTCCAAAAGCACAACCATGGGCAAAATAAAGATGGCCACCGCCATATTAAAGGAAAGCTGGCCACACCCTCTACTGAGTGGCCCGCGAGGGCGAGACCTTGGCCAGCATTTTGCCTCCCCTGCCCTGCCTGCTGCTCCTTCGCAAGCTCTGCCCAGTGGCTGCTGCGAGGCTGGGGGAAGGCGCCTGAGGCTCAGATGCCCTTCCGCCAGATGCCGCTGGGGGGCGGCCTACACGGCGTTTGGGCCTCGAGGGGCCGTCTGCTGAGTGGCGCACCTGAGCCTGGCCACCATCAGCTGCAGCCGCTTGCCGTCGACGCCCCAGAGGGGGAATGGCGGCGACGGATGGCGCAATGTGGGCCAGCTGGCGTCTGGGATGCGCTGGCTGGTGCTGTGGCGCGGTGGCACTCGGCCGGGCCCGCACTGCAGGATCCGCAGCAATCAGCCGACGGCCGGCTTGCTGGGATGGTCCAGCGCGGCGCCTGCCCTGGCGATGCCTGCCTGAGACAGCGCGTGTGGCAGCAGTGAGTGGCCCTGTGGTCCTGGTGTGCGCGCGCATCACATCCGCCAGGGTCTTGACGGCATCAGTTAGCATGCGGCCAGTCGCGGCAGTTGCTGCCCCGAACTCGCGCACACTGGTCGCCAGCGACTCGATGGCCTCAGGCATGCGCCCCACCACGCTCATGAGCTCCGTGTGGCGCCGGTCCGAGTCGTCGGCCATCTGATCGAGCTTCCGCACCTCCTCCGAAGTGAAGGTGTCCGGACTGGAGTCGCGACTCTCCCGCTGGGGAGGAGGGGGCCGAACTAGGGGACCCTTGCCGCGTTGGTGACGGCGAGTGTGCCGAGCAGCAGCACTCCCCTCTGATCCTTCCCCCCTTTGGGGGGAAGGCCGCGGGCCACGCGCACGGCTGCTGGGTGGCTGGACGCCACTGGTCCCAGAAGCTGCATTGCCCTGCGACAGTTCCTCCAGGCACTCGTCCAGTGAGGAGGTGTCAAGCATTTCCTCCTCTCCTGCGGGACGTGACTGTTCCCCCGAAGGTCCGGCTTGCTCCTCCTCCTCCTCCTGGTCGGAGGTGCTGTCACTGGCAGCCTCAGGGTCCTGGTCGTCACCAGCTGAAAGCAGGAATGCACAAGAGTAGCTTCAGAGTGAGGAGACGGCGTCAGCGAGGGAGTTAGGACTGGTGGGATTCAGCGCATTGGTGGGACAGTGGCAAAGGAGGTAGCTCGGATGGGCCAGTGCGACGCGAGAGGGCCAAAAGGCGAGGTCCTTACCATTGCCGGGCAGTGGAGGGTCGGATACACCGCACGCTGTGGGGACAATCACACGGGCTCCCATGAGCACACACACGCGCTCCTCCAGCCGAGTGAGCTTCTGCAGCTTGGCGCGGCCACCCCTGGCACGGGCCTGGCGATTAAACGCTACTTTAGCCTGCAAGAGAAAGGACGGGCTGTAAGTGCGCAGTGAAGCCCTGATGTAGTGTGCACTGCCTCCCATGGTGGAATAGCTTGGACAGAGTGAAGCCCTGATGTAGTGTGCACTGCCTCCCATGGTGGAATAGCTTGGACAGAGTGAAGCCCTGATGTAGTGTGCACTGCCTCCCATGGTGGAATAGCTTGGACAGAGTGAAGCCCTGATGTACTGTGCACTGCTTCCCATGGTGGAATAGCTTGGACAGAGTGAAGCCCTGATGTAGTGTGCACTGCCTCCCATGGTGGAATAGCTTGGACAGAGTGAAGCCCTGATGTACTGTCCACTGCCTCCCATGGTGGAATAGCTTGGCCAAAGTGTAGAGTGCCGAATGGCCATTTGATGCTCATGACTGTCCCAATGCTGCTGGCTGAGGGCTGGCCAAAAGGACTTTCAGGTCCCTTTGCCCATCATGTCAGGTGTACATGCAAGAATGAGGAGGAGACTGGAAAGGCTACTCACCCTCACAATCCTGGTCAGATCGTTGTATTTCTTACGGCATTGTTTGTGGGTCCTGGGGGCCTCGCCGGTGAACGTCACCCTCTGGGCGATCTGCTTCCAGGCTTTGGTGTAGTCGTGGTGGGTTGGATTCCTCCCACTCTCTGGAAACAAGATCTTGCGCCTCACCTCCAGAGCTGTGACCATTATGTCCAGATCACCCTCTGAGAAGCGCAGGGCACGCTGACGGGCCTTCTCTGGCGTTGCCATGACTCCCTGGGGCTGAGCAGTAGTGTTGAGGCCTCTTTGCAAGGCTGCAGTGTGCAGGGCGTGGCAGCAGACCAATTCGTCCCTTCCCCCTTTAAGAGCTGGTCGGCACCACGGGGTCTGCTGTCAGTGCAAAAATGACCGCACCCGTGCTGCGCCCCGCCTGGGCGCTATCCCTCTGGACCGCCGGCTTAGCGCCTAAAGAGAGTAGTGGAACGCCTCTTTTAGCGCTCCACCAACCTCTTAGGGCGAAGCCACTGAATTCCCGGCAACGGGGCGCTACTTTGGGGCGGGCGCTAACTTCGGGCGGGCGCTAAAGTTAGCGCCCCAAAACTGCCTATACTGAAAATCTAGCCCAAAGAGCAATCTAGAGTAAAAATACTTAACTGGAGGAAATCTAATTTCAGTGGGTGGAGAACGGATCTGGCCCAGGTAAATTGGAATCAAAGATTGGCAGGCAAAACTGTAATCGAACAATGGGCTGCCTTTATAGAGGAGATGGATCGGGTACAGTCATGGTACATTCCCACGAGGGGGAAAGATAGGGCAATCAAAGCCAGAGCTCCCTGGATGATGAAAGAGATAGAGAGTAAGATAAAGCATAAAAAAGGAGCGTATGACAGATGTCAGGTTGAGAATACAAGTCAGGATCAGGCTGAATATAGAGAGTTCAGAGGGGAAGTGAGAAAGAAAATAAGAGGGGCAAAGAGGGAGTATGAGAATAGACTGGCAGCTAACATAAAAAGAAATCCAAAAGTCTTGCATAGGCATATGACTAGTAAACGGGTAGGAAGAGGAGGGGTGGGGCCGATCAGGAACCAAAAAAGAGACCTACGCATGGAGGCAGAGAGCATGGCTGAGGTACTAAATGAGTACTTTGCATTTGTCTTTAGCAAGGAAGAAGATGCTGCCAAAGTCATAGTGAAAGAGGAGGTAGCTGAGATATTGGATGGGATAAAAATTGATAAAGAAGAGATACTAGAAAGGCTGGCTGTACTTAAAGTAGATAAGTCATCAGGACCGGATAGGATGCATCCTAGGATGCTGAGGGAAGTAATGGTGGAAATTGTGGAGGTACTGGCCATAATCTTTCAATCCTCCTTGGATACGGGGATGGTGCCAGAGGACTGGGGATTTGCAAATGTTACACCCTTGTTGAAAAAAGGGTGTAAGGATAATCCCAGCAACTACAGTCCAGTCAGCTTAACCTCAGTAGTGGGGAAGCTTTTAGAAACGATAATCCAGGACAAAGTTAACAGTCACTGGACAAGTGAGGATTAATTAAGGGAAGCTAGCATGGATTTGTTAAAGGCAAATCATGTTTAACCAACTTGATTGAATTTTTTGAGAAAGTAACAGAGAGGGTTGATGAGGGCAATGCGGTTGATGTGGTGTAGATGGATTTCCAAAACGCGTTTGATAAAGTGTCACATAATAGGCTTGCCAGCAAAGTTTAAGCCCATGGAATAAAAGGGACAGTGGCAGCATGGATACAAAATTGGCTAAGTGACAGGAAACAGAGAGTAGTGGTGAATGGTTGTTTTTCAGACTGGAGGAAGGTATACAGTGGTGTTCACCAGGGGTCAGTACTAGGACCACTGCTTTTCTTGATATATATTAATGACTTGGACTTGGGGGTACAGGGCACAATTTCAAAATTTGCAGATGACACAAAACTTGGAAGTATAGTGAACAGTGAGGAGGATAATGATAGACTTCAAGAGGACATAGACAGGCTGGTGGGATGGGCAGACACGTGGAAGATGATATTTAACGCAGAAAAGTGCGAAGTGATACATTTTGGTAGGAAGAATGAGGAGAGGCAATATAAACTAAAGGGTACAATTCTAAAGTGGGTGCAGGAACAGAGAGACCTGGGGGTATATGTGCACAAATCATTAAAGGTGACAGAACAGGTTGAGAAAGTGGTTAAAAATGCATGCGGGATCCTGGGCTTTATAAATAGAGGCATAGAGTACAAAAGCGTGGAACATATGATGAACCTTTATAAAACACTGGTTCGGCCACAACTGGAGTATTGTGTCCAATTCTGGGCACCGCACTTCAGGAAGGATGTGAAGGCTTTAGAGAGGGTGCAGAAAAGATTTACAAGAATGATTCCAGGGATGAGGGGCTTCAGTTACGTGGATAGACTGGAGAAACTGGGATTGTTCTCCATAGAGCAGAGAAGGTTGAGAAGAGATTTGATAGAGGTGTTCGAAATCATGAGGGGTCTAGACAGAGTAGATAGAGAGAAACTGTTCCCATTGGCGGAAGGGTCGCGTACCAGAGGACACAGATTTAAGGTGATTGGCAGAAGGTCCAAAGGCGACATGAGGAAAAACCTTTTTACGCAGCGAGTGGTTAAGATCTGGAATGCACTGCCTGAAAGGGTGGCGGAGGCAGACTCAATCATGGCTTTCAAAAGGGAATTAAATAAGTACCTGAAGGAGAAAAAAAATTGCAGGGCTACAGGGAAAGGGCAGGGAAGTGGGACTAGCTGAAGTGCCCTTACAGAGAGCCGGCACAGGCTCGAAAGGCCAAATGGCCTCCTATTGTGCTGTAACGATCCTATGATTCTACGATTCTATTGTTTCAGCGAGGAAAGAAATTGCAGGCAGTTCGCCCCCCCTGCCCGTCCCAGCTAAAATCATTTTTGGAATACATTAGAATTAAATTGAAATTAACAGCTGACTCAAATAGGTGTCGACTGCAGTACTGTTTCCTCTGTCTGTCGTTCATCTGGCGCCAGTCCACTGGAAAGCCCAGTGAAGAACAGCAGCTTATTTTTCTATTAGTTACTTTGCATCCACCTGTCCCTAACTGCATCCCCCACTTTCTCTTCAGCAGATTGTGCTGATAGTGCCTGACGGGTGTACCATCATTTCGGGGTGGCGGGGGGAGGGGGCGGCAGGTTGTGATTTGGTGTGTGTACCCTCCAGTCTGCACCCTTGGTGTTGACCTGCTATTTTATTCTCTCAAGTTCCTGGGACACTGGAAATTACTTTGCTGGTTTTTCCTGTTTCCATTTCTACCTGCCTTACCCCCCCACCCCCCCCCCCCACCCCCCCCCCCCACCATTGCCCCAGCTATTCACATATTCTCATTGCATCGTAAATGCCTTTCATTTCTATCATTATTACCCATTGTCTCCAGTCGGGAATTCAGGATGCACTTTTCCACGCAAAGTGTAGTAGAAATCTGGAATTCTCTCCCTCAAAGGCTGTGGATTCTAGGACTTATGGAGCTTTCAAACCTGAGATAGATTTTTGTTAGGTAGGGGTATCAAGGGATATGAAGCAAAGACAGGCAAATGGAAATAAGATACAGATCAGCCCATGATCTCATTGAATGGCGGAGCAGGCTCGAGGGGCCGATTGGCCTACTCCTGCTCCTATTTCTTATGTTCTTATGTAAGATACAGATCAGCCCATGATCTCATTGAATGGCGGAGCAGACTCGAGGGGCTGAACGGCCTACTCTGGTTCCTAATGTTAATATTACTTCAACCATTTAACAATGGTTTCCATTGAATCACTTTAGAGATCTTTCTCATTCTATACAGATTATTCTAATTCTTGTCGTGTGTGTGTGTGTAGGAGTGTTTTTCCTCCCCTTTTCTGTTGTTCTGTTCGGTTTTAAATACGGTTTATCTGTAATCCCTTCCAGTTCTGACAAAGGGTCTACTCCAGAAATGTTAGTTTGTCTGTTCTGACATGCTGAGTGTTTCCAGCATTTTCTATTTTCGATTCAGACAGGAATTGGACTGATTCCTGAATTAGAAAGGAATAGAGAGGTTTTTTTTTGGGACTAGGACAGAGATGATAAATGGAAGATCAGGGCTAGAGAGAGGATTTGGAATACTTGGTTAGCTGAGGAGATTGAATAACTTTTTACTCAGGAATGTACAGGATTGGAAAAGACATTGTGGGCCATCTGGCCTGTTGCAAAATTCAAAAAGTACCATAGAAATAAGCTAGAAATTATATTTGCTGATATTATCATCCAAGCACTTAACACATTCATGTGACATTCCTCTGACTGCTAGTTTAACAGCAACATTAACCTACTTTAATAAACAGGATTAATGTCACCATTAAAATAGAAGACAGAGGAATGTTATACGAGTATATTGAGTATCTGCTAATATTCGGCAAAATAAATTTCTAGGCTTATAAATCTTAAACCCCTGAATCATTTTGTTTACCATCTTGACCCCACAAACTCTGACAAGGCCGTTACTGGAGGGCACCAATGAATGAGATGCGGCCCACGCGTTTTCAAGTTGTTACATCTTCATCCGAGGGAGGAGCCAAGCCACGTAATTCAAATATAAGTATCTTGTGGTCTTTGTTGTATATACATTTAATTGGCAGCTCTTTTAGATTTAAAATTTCCCTTGTCATGGTCAAATCTTGAAAAGTTTTTCTCAGCCTACCTTGTTGCAATCGGGAGGCTCATTTTGAAGCCTTCTGAAGAAGGACGATGAAACCCGTGTACCGTGCACCATTGCTTCGGTTCACATATTTATTTTCTATTTAATAAATCCACTTGGCAGTTTATAACCTAAGCCTACCTGCTGCCTACCAAAATGGAGGATGATCAGCTGATAGAGCCAGTAAGAAACAATCTTGTATTGAGTTTTCTTTTGTTTGACCCCCTGGATTTCTTATAAATTAGTTAGATATTGGACAGGTGTCTAATGGCCCAGCGAGTGCCTGGACTTGTCCAATATCATAGAGTCACAGAGGCACCAAATGGACTCCTTCTGTGCTGTATGATTCTATGACATTGGATGGGTATGGATGCCCTCTGGGCCATAAGGATCAAGGGTACACTTACTTCTGAGGCCTTAGAAAATTGTAGCAGAATGTAGCAGTTATGTCAAACCACATTGAAGGTTCCGTTTATGTGGATTTTGTAAATTTCAATAATGGCCCGGAATTTGCGGTCGGCGGTAAATCAAAGGCGTCCGCCGCTGGCCCCGAAGAAAACTGCCCACTGATTCTTGGCAAGTAAAATCAAGGAAAACCCAAAGATGTTTTATAAATATATTAAGAGTAAGAAGGTAACTAAAGAAAGGGTCAGGCCTGTTAGAGATCATGAGGGTAATCTGTGTGTGGAGGCGGGAGACGTCGGTAGGGTTCTTAATGAATACTTTGCGTCTGTTTTCACAAAGGAGAGGGGCGAAGCAGACATTGCTATCAGGGAGGAGGAGTGTGAAATATTAGATGAAATAAACATAGCGAGAGAGGAAGTATTAAGGGGTTTAGCAGTTTTAAAAGTAGATAAATCCCCAGGCCCGAATTAAATGTATCCCAGGCTGTTAAGTGAAGCAAAAGAGGAAATAGCAGAGGCCCTGACCATCATTTTCCAATCCTCTCTGGCTTCAGGTGCGGTGCCGGAGGACTGGAGGACTGCTAATGTGGTACCCCTGTTTAAAAAGGGAGAAAAGGATAGACCGAGTAATTACAGGCCAGTCAGTCTAACCTCGGTGGTGGGAAAAGTATTGGAAAGAATTCTGAAGGACAGGATAAATCTTCATTTAGAAAGACACGGATTAATCAAGGATAGTCAGCATGGATTTGTTAAGGGAAGGTCATGTCTGACAAACTTGATTGAATTTTTTGAGGTGGTAACAAGGAGGGTCGATGAGGGTAGTGTGTTTGATATAGTGTATATGGACTGGTCATGAAGTTAAAAGCCCATGGGTTCCAGGGCAAAGTGTCAAGTTGGATTCAGAACTGGCTTGTAGACAGGAAGCAGAGGGTAATGGTTGATGAGTATTTTTGTGACTGGAAGGCTGTTTCCAGTGGGGTTCCGCAGGGCTCAGTACTAGGTCCCTTACTTTTTGTGGTATATATCAATGATCTTGACTTGAATATAGAGGGTATGATTAAGAAGTTTGCAGATGATACTAAAATTGGCTGTGTGGTTGATACTGAAGAAGGAAGCTGTAGACTGCAGGAAGATATCAATAAATTGATCAGGTGGGCAGAACAGTGGCAAATGGAATTCAATGCGGAGAAGTGTGAGGTAATGCATTTGGGAAGGGCTAACAAGGAAAGGGAATATACATTAAATGATAGGACACTGAGTAGTGTAGAGGAACAAAGGGACCTTGGAGTGCATGTCCACAGATCCCTGAAGGTAGCAGGCCAAGTAGATAAGGTGGTTAAGAAGGCATACGGAATGCTTGCCTTTATTAGCCGTGGCATAGAATACAAGAGCAGGGGGGTTATGCTTCAACTGTGTAAAACACTAGTTCGGCCTCAGCTAGAGTACTGCGTGCAGTTCTGGTCACCACATTACAGGAAAGATGTGATTGCACTAGAGAGGATACAGAGGAGATTTACAAGGATGTTGCCGGGAGTAGAGAATCTTAGCTATGAGGAAAGACTGGATAGGCTGGGTTTGTTTTCCTTGGAACAGAGGAGGCTGAGGGGAGACCTTACTGAGGGGTATAAAATTATGAGGGGACTAGATAAAGTGGATAGAAAGGGCCTATTTCCCTTAGCAGAGGGGTCAAAACCCAGGGGGCACAGATTTAAAGTAATTGGGGGAAGGTTTAGAGGGTATTTGAGGGGAAATTTCTTCACCCAGAGGGTTGTGGGGGTCTGGAACTCACTGCCTGAAAGGGTGGTAGAGGCAGAAACCCTAACCACATTTAAAAAGTACTTGGATGTGCACTTGGGATGCTCTAACCTGCAGGGCTACGGACCAAGAGCTGGGAAGTGGGATTAGGCTGGATAGCTCTTTGTTGGCTGGCTCGGCCATGATGGGCCGAAATGGCCTCCTTCCGTGATGTAACTTTCTATGATTTTCTAGATCTCGCGATCTCTGTGGCGAGAAGTTTGCCTTTTTCGACGTGTAAGAGATTGCAGCGCTCTATAGTGGGGAATCCCTACCACGATCTGATGTGATGCCAACAAGCTCTCTCTCTTCTTCTTCTTAGGCAGTCCCTCATAACCGAGGGTGACTTGCTTCCACACTAAAAATGAGTTCTCAGGTGACTGATGAGTCCAATGCGGGCCCTACAGGTGGGGCAGACGGTGGTTGAAGGGGCGGGTGGGTGGGGTGCTTGGGTTGACGTGCGCTCCTTCCGCTGTTTGTGCTTGGCTTCCGCTTCCTCCCAGCGAAGAGATTCCCGGATGCTTCTCCTCCACTTTGTGTGGTCTTGGGCCAAGGATTCCCAGGTGTCAGTGGGGATGTTGCACTTTTTCAAGGAGGCTTTGAGGGTGTCCTTGAAGCGTTTCCTCTGCTCACCTGGGGCTCTCTTGCTGTGTCGGAATTCCGAGTAGAGCGCTTGTTTTGGGAGTCTTGTATCGGGCATGCAGACGATGTGGCTCGTCCATTGGAGCTGATCGAGCGTGGTCAAAGTGATACGCTTATCAATTACTTCATAAAAGGTGATGAGTCGAAGAAGAGATGATGAGTCGAAAGAAGAGATGAATAAGGCTTTTATTAGCTAAGAAGAGACCATGCTTCTTCGTGAGTGACTGAACAAGTCTGAACGAAACCCACACAGTGGTGGGTGGAGTCAGCTGAGGCATGCCTCCATACACAGCGCCACCCAGAGGTGGCAATATACAATACAGTGGTTTACCACATTCACCCCTTGTTTAATGTGAAGTCCGGCGGGGTGAAGGGTACTACAAGTTAAGTCTATCAGGAGGCCTTGTCTGATGTCCTGATCGTCGTGGTGGCGGCGGTGGTGTTGCAGCATCCGACGTCGGGTCTGGTGTCTGGGTGGTTGGCGAAGATTCCTGGGGCTTTGGCATGCCGTCTGCAGGGGTTGGGTTGGGAGGGGTGGTGGGGGATAACAGTGGTAAGGGGGATAACGGTGGTAAGGGGGATAACGGTGGTAATTCAGGGGTACCCGAGGGTGCGAGATCTCGTATGGAGACCATGTCCTCCCGCCCGTCTGGGTATGTCACCCAGGCATACTGGGGGTTGGCGTGTAGGAGGTGCACCCGCTCGACCAGGGGGTCCGTTTTATGCGTCCTCACGTGCCTCCGCAGTAGGACGGGCCCAGGAGAAGTCAACCATGCCGGTAGCGAGGTTCCCGATGTAGACTTCCGGGGGAAAACGAACATTTTCTCATGAGGGGTCGCATTAGTGGCAGTACAAAGCAGTGACCGAATGGAGTGAAGCGCTGCAGGGAGGACCTCCTGCCAGTGGGAGGTCGGAAGGCCCTTAGATTTTAGTGCTAAGAGGACTGCCTTCCAAACCGTCGCGTTCTCCCTTTCCACCTGGCCGTTCCCCCGGGGGTTGTAACTGGTGGTCCTGCTCGTGGCGATACCTCTTGTTAGCAGGTACTGCCGAAGTTCGTCGCTCATGAACGATGAGCCCCTGTCGCTATGTATATAGCTGGGGAACCCGAACAGAGCGAAGATGTCATTCAGACACTTGATGACCGTGGTACTGGTCATGTCTGGGCAAGGGATGGCAAAGGGGAAACGGGAGTACTCATCAACTATGTTGAGGAAGTACACATTGCGGTCAGCGGAGGGGAGGGGCCCTTTAAAATCGACGCTCAGGCGTTCGAAGGGGCGGGTGGCCTTGATCAGGCTTGCTCTGTCCGGCCTATAGAAGTGCGGTTTGCACTCGGCGCAGATTTGGCAGCTCTTGGTCATGGTCCTGACCTCCTCGATGGAGTAGGGCAGGTTACGGGATTTGATAAAATGGAAAAACCTGGTGACCCCCGGGTGGCAGAGGTCATTGTGGAGGGACTGCAGCCTATCACTCTGCGCGTTGGCGCATGTACCACGTGATAGGGCATCTGGGGGCTCATTGAGTTTCCCTGGCCGATACAAGATATCATAATTGTAGGTGGAGAGTTCGATTCTCCACCTCAAGATCTTGTCGTTCTTGATTTTACCCCTCTGCTTATTATTAAACATAAAAGCTACTGAACGCTGGTCAGTGAGCAGGGTAAATCGTTTCCCGGCCAGGTAATGCCTCCAGTGACGCACCGCTTCTACAATAGCCTGGGCCTCCTTTTCGACGGAGGAGTGTCTCGTCTCGGGGCCCTGGAGGGTCCTTGAGAAAAAGGCCACGGGTCTGCCCGCCTGGTTAAGGGTCGCGGCTAGGGCGAAGTCGGAGGCATCGCTCTCCACTTGGAAGGGGATGGACTCATCCACCGCGTGCATTGCGGCCTTCGCGATATCGTTCTTGATAAGAGTGAAGGCTGCACACGCCTCTGGTGTCAGGGGGAAGGAGGTGGCTTTGATGAGGGGCCTGGCTTTGTCTGCATAGAGGGGCACCCACTGGGCGTAGTAGGAGAAAAACCCCAGGCATCTCTTCAGTGCTTTTTGGCAGTGGGGAAGGGGTAGCTCCATTAGGGGGCGCATTCTGTCGGGGTCGGGCCCGATGACTCCGTTCTCCACCACGCAGCCGAGGATGGCCAGGCGCTTGGTGTGAAACATACATTTTTCCTTATTGTACGTTAGGTTCAGCCGTTGGCCGTACGGAGGAAATTTGCTAGATTAACGTCGTGGTCCTGCTGGTCGTGGCCGCAGATGGTGACGTTATCCAAATAGGGGAAGGTTGCCCGCAGCGCGTTCTGGTCAACCATTCGGTCCATCTCCCTTTGGAAGACCGAAACCCCGTTGGTGACGCCGAAGGGGACCCTAAGGAAGTGGTAGAGGCGGCCGTTTGCCTCGAAGGCAGTATACTGGCGGTCCTCATGGCGGATGGGCAGCTGGTGGTACGCTGACTTAAGGTCGATGGTGGAGAATACTTTGTATTGCGCAATCTGATTGACCATATCAGATATGCGAGGGAGGGGGTACGCGTCCAGCTGGGTGTACCGGTTTATGGTTTGGCTGTAGTCGATTACCATGCGGCGTTTTGCAGTGGTTTTAACGACTACAACCTGGGCTCGCCAGGGGCTAGTGCTACCTTCGATAATGCCCTCCTTCAAGAGCCGCTCCACCTCAGAGCTGATAAAAGCTCTGTCCCCGGCACTGTACCGCCTGCTTTTGGTAGCGATGGGTTTACAGTCGCGGGTGAGGTTAGCGAACAGGGGAGGGGGGGGGACTTTTAATGTGGAAAGGCTGCAGGTGGTTTGCAGCGGGCGATTTAAAAGTTGTTGGTTGCAGACTGTGAGTGGGGGGAGGGGTCCACCGTATGCTAGTGTGACACTCTTAAGGTGGCACTGAAAATCCAACCCTAGCAGGACGGCAGCGCAAAGACGGGGCAGGACTAGCAGTTTAAATTTTTGATATTCAGTGCCCCCTACTGACAGGGTCACCACACAGTAGCCGCTGATGTCCATTGACTGGGACTTGGACGCCATAGAAATGCGATGGTGCGTTGGCAGAATCGTGAGGGAGTGGCTACGTACCGTGTCGGGGTGGACGAAACTCTCTGTGCTCCCGCTGTCGATCAGGCAACTGGTGGCGCGGCCGTTTACCGCGATATCCATCATGGAGCTGGATAGATGGTGAGGGTGGCCTTGATCCAGCGTCACGGAGGCCAGTATGTGGCTTAGTGAGTCACTATAGTCATCCGCCGAGACGGTGGTCAGTTCCGGTGACGAAATGGCGGTTGAGTGCGTTGGATACGATGGCGGCGGATGCCATGCGGCCGGGGGTACACAAAATGGCGGATAAGATGGCTGCTCCCACGGCCCGCACGCTGCGCTGCTGGCTGGCTTCCCCTTGCAGGCGTTAGCGTAATGGCCTTTCTTCCCGCAGCCCGAGCAGGTAGCTGTCTTAGCTGGGCAGTGCTCTCTGGGATGTTTTAACTGGCCACAGAAATAGCATTTTTGGGCCTGGTTACTGGGCATCGAAGCAGTTCTTACCGGAGGCTGCTGTCTCGGTTGGGTCGCTGCAGCGGTTGGTGCCGGGGGCGGCGGTCCTGTGTCCCACGGTTTCGATTGCCATGTCTCGGCGCCGTTACGGGGGTATGCCTCGAGGTTTCGGTGGGCCTCCTCTAACGAGAGCGCAAGGGCAATGGCCGTCTTCAGGTCGGGTTCCTTGCTTTCTAGCAGTCTCTGCCGGGTGTGGTCTGACTGGAGGCCCCTGACGAAGGCATCACAGGCGAGTCCCTGCGCGTGCTCCACAGCCGTTACCGCTTTACAATCGCAGTCTCTGCAGAGTGCCAGTAGCGCCCGTGCAAATGCCCCTGCCTGCGGGATCCCAAGAGGTGTCGGGCGTAAATTGTGTTCACTGGGCGCGTATATTGCCCTTTTAGTAGCTCGAGGGCCGCCACGTACGTATTAGAGTCCCGGATTAGCATATATACTTGATGGCTCACCTGGGCGGTCAAAATTTTCAGTTTGTGATCCTCCTCTGTAACCTGTGAGATTGCGAGGAAGGATTCAAAGCAGCTCAGCCAGTGTTCAAACTTGGCTGATGCACCCACATCTTGAGGGTCGAGGTCCAGGCGTGGTGGTCTGAGGGCTCTCAGCAATGTCTGCTGTATCCGTTGCTGTTGTTGCTCCTCAGGTGTCGCCATTTAACTTTTAGCTAATAAAATTGATACGCTTATCAATTACTTCATAAAAGGTGATGAGTCGAAGAAGAGATGATGAGTCGAAAGAAGAGATGAATAAGGCTTTTATTAGCTAAGAAGAGACCATGCTTCTTCGTGAGTGACTGAACAAGTCTGAACGAAACCCACACAGTGGTGGGTGGAGTCAGCTGAGGCATGCCTCCATACACAGCGCCACCCAGAGGTGGCAATATACAATACAGTGGTTTACCACACAAAGCTTCGATGCTGGGGATGTTGGCCTGAGCGAGAACACTGACGTTGGTGCGCCTATCCTGCCAATGGATTTGCAGGATCTTGCGGAGGCAGCATTGGTGGTACCTCTCCAGTGCTTTGAGGTGCCTGCTGTACATGGTCCATGTCTTTGAAGCATACAGGAGGGCGGGTATCACCACTGCTCTGTAGACCATGAGCTTGGTGCTGGGTTTGAGGTCCTGGTCCTCAAACACTCTCTTCCTCAGGCGACCGAAAGTTGCACTGGCACACTGAAGGCGGTGCTGGACTTCGCTATCGATGCCCGCCCTTGTTGACAGTAGGTTCCCGAGGTATGGAAAGTGGTCCACGTTGTCTAAGCTGTCTAAGCAGCCAATCACAATGCAAAATTCTCACAGACAGGGAAGCAGGAAATGAGAACCTGCTTTTATCCCAACTTTTGAAAAATCTTAGAGAGGAAAACAAAAATTGGGGCTCTCACATGGGAAAAGGTAAACCCGAAATAAATATGAACAAACTTTTAAAACATATAGGGGGAAACATTCAGTTGGTTGCGCCCCCCGTTAGCGCCTTAAGAGGGCGCTAATGGGACGCAAAGCAACTAGCGCTTGGGCGCGGCACTGCCCACGCCTCCCGCAAAATTCAGCGGGAGGTTAGTGGTGGCGCCAACCGGTAGCGCCCTGCGGCGCTGCGCCGCTGGCGATGACATCATTGGCGTGCGCAGCACCCCGCTCACGCCCCGGCCATGATCTTCGGGAGTGCCACCTGACTTACCGCCGGACACTATGTCCGACGGGATCAGGGGGGGCGTACCTGCGGCCGGGGAGGCGCAATTTAAAGGCGAGGTGTGGGGCGGCCATTTTTGTTGCTGGCCGCCTGCCAGCACCTGCCTACGCTCCCGTCCCAGACCTCCTGAAACGCACCCCCCCCCCCCGCCTCCGCGGAGTGCTGGCTGCGCTCCAAGAGCCCGGCACTTCTCTTGAGTGCCGGGCTCTTTTGCCTGCACTCCCGATCCCCGGGGGCCCAGCTGGGCCCCAGGTCGCGCTGCACAAGGCCCCTCCCCTTTAAGAAAGGGAGGAAGGCCTGCAATACCGCGGAGCGACATGCCGCAGCGTCTGGCCATGTGGCACATAACGCCGCAATATTGACTCACAGCGCCCCAAGAGGGATGCGGGGCGCTTCCAGTAGCACCCCGCTTCCCTCTTGGGGCGCAAGCACTCAATTTCTGGCGCGGGGACGCTAATTTTTCCAGGGTGCTATTTTTAGCGCCCCGGCGAAGTTTGGGGCGCTACTCAATTTTTAGCCCATGAAAACAATTTTTAAGTTTCTTAAAAATTGTAAATTTTATCAAACTGGAGAAATTTGACACTCCACAAAATTACAATTAGTTTTTCAGGGCCATAATGTTTGTTTAGCAGTCAATACACTGTTAAAACCTCAGTTACACCTAATCCAACAAGGCTTAACATTTAATTTTGCTTTACCTTTACAATCTCCTTTTGCCTTGTCCTTTCCACCCCTCCCCCCTCTCCCTGCCCCTTCACCTGCTTAAAATCTGTTTCATCTCTGACCTTTTCCAGTTCTGCCGAAAGATCATCGACCTGAAACATTAACTCTGTTTCTCTCTCCACAGGTGCTGCCTGACCTGCTGAGTATTTCCAGCATTTTCTGTTTCTTTTTAACATTTAACAGGGTATTTAACAGCGACATTACTGTGGAAAAGCCCAAGTTTTCGTCTGATTTCACTCATTACACTGATTACCAGCTATGGGGGTGCGGGGGGTGGGCACAGCGCAGTCAGTGTCGGAGCAATGAATGACTGACCGCAACTTCAGGATTTCCGCGTTTAGATGCGCACGCGCTACATCCTGAAGTTCCGGTCAGTTACATAGGGGTAATAACAGCGAACGCTGTTAGTTCGTTGTTATTACCCACCGCTGCTGCTGGGATGCGTACAACAGTGGCTTGGCAATCAAGGTTTACTTGCAGAGTAGCCTATCTCTGTTGCCTGTCTTTCTGTCTAAGCCCACAGGCTGCCAACACTGTTATACGTTAGAAGCAGGGACCAGTCAGGATTCTTTCACGCTGCACGCAAGTCCGGAATCTTCTGTACAACACGCATGCGCCATCCCAAACACAACTAAAGGTGCCATTTAGAAGATGTCATTAACCTGGCCAATTAAAAAAGTAGATACAGGTTGGAGATTTTTTTTCCTATTCGGGGCAACACTGAAAACCCTTCGAATGAAATGTTTATGATGTTAGACAAGCCAGAAAATGGCAAAAGGCATGGACAGTAAATCAAAGAATCATAGAAAGTTACAGCACGGAAGGAGGCCATTTCGCCCCATCGTGTCCACGCTGGCCAACAAAGAGCTATCCAGTCTAATCCCACTTCCCAGCTCTTGGTCCGTAGCCCTGCAGGTTAGAGCATCCCAAGTGCACATCCAAGTACTTTTTAAATGTGGTTAGGGTTCCTGCCTCTACCACCCTTTCAGGCAGTGAGTTCCAGACCCCCACAACCCTCTGGGTGAAGAAATTTCCCCTCAAATCCCCTCTAAACCTTCCACCAATTACTTTAAATCTGTGCCCCCTGGTTTTTGACCCCTCTGCTAAGGGAAATAGGTCCTTTCTATCCACTCTATCTAGTCCCCTCATAATTTTTGTACACCTCAATAAGGTCTCCCCTCAGCCTCCTCTGTTCTAAGGAAAACAGACCCAGCCTATCCAGTCTTTCCTCATAGCTAAGATTCTCTACTCCCGGCAACATCCTTGTAAATCTCCTCTGTACCCTCTCTAGTGTAATCACACCTTTCCTGTAATATGGTGACCAGAACTGCACACAGTACTCTAGCTGAGGCTTAACTAGTGTTTTATACAGTTGAAGCATAACCCCCCTGCTCTTGTATTCCATGCCACGGCTAATAAAGGCAAGCATTCCGTATGCCTTCTTAACCACCTTACCTACTTGGCCGGCTACCTTCAGGGATCTGTGGACATGCACTCCAAGGTCCCTTTGTTCCTCTACACTACTCAGTGTCCTACTATTTAATGTGTATTCCCTTTCCTTGTTAGCCCTCCCCAAATGCATTACCTCACACTTCTCCGGATTGAATTCCATTTGCCACTGTTCTGCCCACCTGGCCAATTTATTGATATCTTCCTGAAGTCTACAGCTTCCTTCTTCAGTATCAACCACACAGCCGATTTTAGTACCATCTGCAAACTTTTTAATCATACCCCGTATATTCAAGTCTAGGTCATTGATATATACCACAAAAAGCAAGGGACCTAGTACTGAACCCCGCGGAACCCCACTGGAAACAGCCTTCCAGTCACAAAAACACCCATCAACCATTACCCTCCGCTTCCTGTCTCCGAGCCAGTTTTGAATCCAACTTGACACTTTGCCCTGGATTCCATGGGCTTTTAACTTTGTGACCAGTCTGCCATGTGGAACCTTATCAAAAGCCTTGGTAAAGTCCATATACACTACATCAATCGCACTACCCTCATCTACCCTCCTTGTTACCACCTCAAAAAATTCAATCAAGTTTGTCAGACAGGACCTTCCCTTAACAAATCCGTGCTGACTATCCTTGATTAATCCATGTCTTTCTAAATGAAGATTTATCCTGTCCTTCAGAATTCTTCCCAATAATTTTCCCACCACCGAGGTTAGGCTGACTGGCCTGTAGTTACTCGGTCTATCCTTTTCTCCCTTTTTAAACAAGGGTACCACATTAGCAGTCCTCCAGTCCTCCGGCACCACACCTGAAGCCAAATGAAATATGCTAAATGTTGGACGCGTGATGGTGAAACCGTTTTCTATTAATCCTAGTGAAGGTTCACTGGATTGATTCCTGGGATGAGAGGGCTGTCCTATGATGAGATGTTGTGTAGAATGGGCCTATACACTCTGGAGTTTAGAAGAATGAGAGGTGATCTCATTGAAACATACAAGATTCTGAAGGGAATTGACAGGGTAGATGCTGAGAGGTTGTTTCTCCGGGCTGGAGAGTCTAGAACTAGGGGGCATAGTCTCAGGATAAGGGGTAGGCCATTTAGGACTGAGATGAGGAGGCATTTCTTCACTCAGAGGTTTGTGAATCTTTGAAATTCTCTGCCCCAGAGGGCTGTGAATGCTGATTCTTTGAGTATATTCAAGGCTGAGATAAATAGATTTTTAGACTCTAGGGGAATCAAGGGATATGGTGATCAGGCGGGAAAGTGGAGTTGAGTTCGATGATCAGCCACGATCTTATTGAATGGTGGAGCAGGCTCGAGGGGACGTATGGCCTAGTCCTGCTCCTATTTCTTATGTTCTTTCATAGAAGTGTGTCAAGTGCAATCAAAAATTTACACTTGATAGTGCTCCTGAGGTAAAAAGGTAATTATCTACCCCTTAATACATCCCGTGGAACACAATTTTACAGTTTCTGCATGAGCACCTATCATTGTACATTCCAATGTGGTCATGAAACAGCACTCACTCTGCTGGGCTATTTGATTTTGATGATTATGGTGCTTTTGTAACAACATAGTGTAAGCTATGGGAATTGGCGTGGAAAGGAATGTGACACAATTACCACTCTTCAATGTGTATGTCATAAATCACCCCCCCACCGCCACCACCCCCCCATCACCCCCACCGCCCCCAGGGGAAGTTGGCAGTTTGCAGTTCGCAGGCTACCCAACCGATGTCTGCATTCAACCCTGCTCCAGGTACTGACATTTAAATCTTTCCAGCCTGCCTTACTGAAGCCTCTCCTCACACTCGCCCCTTTACGCACATGAAACCACCCGTCCCGCTTGCTTCCAACAAGCCTCTGCTGTCCGCTGTGCTACTGCTCCCCTGTCAACCTAAGATCTGGCAACGGCAAGCGAGTTTTATGGTTGTGAGAGGCATCCTGGAATATGAAGAAGGGTTGCCAACCCTCCAAGATTGCCCTGGAGTCTCCAGGAATTGAAGATTAATCTGCTGTGAGCAAAACCCAGAAGGAAAATCATAGGGGCATTAAAAAAATTACAGTTTTTTCATATTCTTGGCACACTTGTTAGTTATAGAAATATTGGAAATGGAGAGGGCAGCTGTTTGTCTGTTATGGGGCCATTGGGAGCGGGAGGTCTTGTGATGAAAACCTCCGGGCGTATGTCCAAACAGAATTTTCACTGGCATTGAGAATACTATTCAACCTGCTCCGCCCTTCAATTAGATCATGGCTGATCTGTACTCCGTGTACCCGCCCTTGATTCAGATCCCTTGATACCTTTACCTCATAGCGATCTCAGTCTTGAAAATTTCAGTTGAACCCCCACCAGCCACTGCCTTCTGGGGGAGAGAATTACAGATTCCCACTACCATTTATGTGGAAAAAGCGCTTCCTGAATTTACTTCTGGACGGCCTAGCTCTAATTTCAAGATTATGCTCCCTTCTTCTGGAGTCTCCTGCAAAAAGAAATAGCTATTCTCTGCATACCCTATTGAATCCTTTTATCATTTAACATCTCAATTAGATCACTCCCTCAACCTTCTAAACTCAAGGCAAGACAGTGACCAGGGGTCACAGTCTCAGAATAAGGGGTCGGCCATTTAAGACTGAGATGAGGAGAAATTTCTTCACTCAAGAGGGTGGTGAATCTTTGGAATTCTCTACCCCAGAGGGCTCAGTCGTTGAGTATATTCAAAACAGAGATCGAGAGATTTGGGGATATTAAGGGAATCAAGGGATATGGGGATAGGGCAGGAAAGTGGAGTTGAGGTAGTAGATCAGCCATGATCAACAACAGCACCTTTAACATAGTAACGTCCCAAGGCGCTTCACAGGAGTAATATAAGACAAAAAATTTGACACCGAGCCACATAAGGAGAAATTAGGGCAGGTGACCAAAAGCTTGGTCGAAGAGGTAGGTTTTAAGGAGCGTCTTAAAGGAGGAAAGAGAGGCGGAGAGGTTTAGGCAGGGAATGCCAGAGCTTAGGGCCTAGGCAACAGAAGGCACAGCAAAAAATGGTTGAGCGACTATAATCAGGGATGCTCAAGAGGGCAGAATTAGAGGAGCGCAGATATCTCGGGGGGGTTGTGGGGCTGAAGGAGATTACAGAGATAGGGAGGGGCGAGGCCATGGAGGGATTTCAAAACCAGGATGAGAATTTTGAAATCGAGGCGTTGCTTAACCAGGAGCCAGTGTAGGTCAGTGAGCATAGGGGTGATGGGTGAACGGGACTTGGTGCTAGCTAGGACACGGGCAGGCGAGTTTTGGATCACCTCAAGTTTACGTAGGGTAGAATGTGGGAGGCCAGCCAGGAGTGCATTGGAATAGTCAAGTCTAGAGGTAACAAAGGCATGGATGAGGGTTTCAGCAGCGGATGAGCTGAGGCAGGGGCGGTGACGGGCGATATTACGGAGGTGGAAATAGGCGGTCTTAGTTATGCTGCGGATATGCGGTCGGAAGCTCATTTCAGGGTCAACTATGACAGCAAGGTTGCGAACAGTGTGGTTCAGCCTCAAACAGATGTTAGGGCGAGGGATGGAGTCAGTGGCTAGGGAACGGAGTTTGTGGTGGGACCCAAAAACAATAACTTCGGTCTTCCTAATATTTAATTGGAGAAAATTTCTTGCTCAGTTGGACAAACAGTCTGACTATTTAGAGACCATGGAGGGGTTGAGAGAAGTGGTGGTGAGGCCGATAGATTTTTGAATATTAAGGGAATCACGGGATATGGGGATAGTGCAGGAAAGTGGAGTTAGAGTCATAGAGTCATAGAGTCATAGAGTTATACAGCACGGATAGAGGCCCTTCGGCCCATCGTGTCCGCGCCGGCCATCAAGCCCTGTCTAATCTAATCCCATATTCCAGCATTTGGCCCGTAGCCTTGTATGCTATGGCATTTCAAGTGCACATCCAAATGCTTCTTAAATGTTGTGAGGGTTTCTGCCTCCACAACCCTTTCAGGCAGTGAGTTCCAGACTCCAACCACCCTCTGGGTGAAAAAGTTCTTTCTCAAATCCCCTCTAAACCTCCCGCCCTTTACCTTGAATCTATGCCCCCTAGTTATTGACCCCTCTACTAAGGGAAAAAGCTCCTCAGCATCCATCCTATCTATGCCCCTCATAATTTTGTACACCTCAATCATGTCCCCCCTCAGCCTCCTCAGCTCCAAGGAAAACAAACCCAACCTGCCCAGTCTCTCTTCATAGCTGAAGCGCTCCAGCCCTGGTAACATCCTGGTGAACCTCCTCTGCACCCTCTCTAATGCGATCACATCCTTCCTGTAGTGTGGCGACCAGAACTGCACACAATATTCCAGCTGTGGCCTAACCAGTGTTTTATACAGCTCCATCATAACCTCCTTGCTCTTATATTCAATGCCTCGGCTAATGAAGGCAAGTATCCCATATGCCTTTTTTACCACCTTATCCACCTGTTCCGCCGCCTTCAGGGATCTGTGTACTTGCACACCCAGATCCCTCTGACCCTCCGTCTTGCCTAGGGTCTTTCCATTCATTGTGTATTCCTTTGCCTTGTTAGTCCCCCCAAAGTGCATCACCTCGCACTTTTCCGGGTTAAATTCCATTTGCCACTGTTCCGCCCATCTGACCAACCCATCTATATCGTCCTGCAGACTGAGGCTACCCTCCTCGCTATTTACCACCCTACCAATTTTTGTATCATCCGCAAACTTACTGATCATACCCTTTACATTCATATCCAAGTCATTAATGTAGACCACAAACAGCAAGGGACCCAGCACCGATCCCTGTGGTACCCCACTGGCCACAGGCTTCCAGTCACAAAAACAACCTTCGACCATCACCCTCTGCCTTCTGCCACTAAGCCAGTTTTGTATCCAATGTGCCAAGGCACCCTGGATTCCATGGGCTCTTACCTTCTTGACCAGTCTCCTGTGCGGGACTTTATCGAAGGCCTTACTGAAATCCATGTATACCACATCCACTGCGTTACCCTCATCCACACACCTAGTCACCCCCTCAAAAAATTCAATCAAATTAGTCAGACATGATCTTCCCTTGACAAAGCCATGTTGACTATCCCTGATTAATCCTTGCCTCTCCAAGTGGAGACAAATTTTGTCCCTCAGGATTTTTTCCAATAATTTTCCTACCACTGATGTTAGGCTCACTGGCCTGTAGTTCCCCGGTTTTTCCCTACTACCCTTCTTGAATAATGGTACTACATTAGCGGTTCTCCAGTCCTCTGGCACATCCCCTGTGGCCAGAGAGGTCCTGAATATATGTGTTAGAGCCCCCGCAATCTCCTCCTTTGCCTCACACAGCAGCCTGGGATACATTTCATCCGGGCCTGGGGATTTATCCATTTTTAGGCCAGCTAAAACCGCCAATACCTCCTCCCGCTCGATGTTAATATGTTCGAGCATATCACAGTCCCCCCGCCCTATTTCTATGTCTACATCGTCCTTCTCCATAGTGAAAACAGATGCAAAAAATTCATTTAGAACCCCTCCTACATCTTCCGGCTCCACACACAGATTGCCACTTTTGTCCCTAATGGGCCCTATTTTTTCCCTAGTTATCCTCTTACCCTTAATATACTTATAAAACATCTTCGGATTTTCCTTTATTTTGCTTGCCAGTGTTATTTCATGGCCCCTCCTTGATCTCCTAATTTCTTTTTTAAGTATCCCCCTGCACTTTTTGTACTCCTCTAGGGCTTCCTCCGTCTTTAGCCTTTTGTATCTACCAAAAGCCCTCCTTTTTTTCCTAATCCATTCTCGTATATCCCCTGTCATCCAAGGTTCCCTGTGGTTTTTGGAACCACCCTTGACCTTTACGGGAACATGTTGCCATTGTATGATCTCAATCTCCCTTCTGAAAGCCTCCCATTGCTCCGATGCGGATTTTCCTACAAGTAGCTGATCCCAGTCCATTTTGGCCAGATCCTGCCTTATCCTATTAAAATCGGCCTTCCCCCAATTTAGAACCTTTATTTCCGGCCCATCCCTGTCCTTTTCCATGGCCACCTTAAATCTTACCATATTATGGTCACTATCACCAAAGTGCTCACCTACTAGCACTTTTTCCACTTGGCCGGCCACATTCCCTAGAATTAGGTCCAGTACCGCCCCCTCTCTTGTAGGACTTTCTACATGCTGGCTCAAAAAGCTCTCCTGGATGCACTTTAAGAATTCTACACCCTAGTTGTGGTAGAAGATCAGCCATGACCGTACTGAATGGCGGAGCAGGCTCGAAGGGCCAAATGCCCTACTCCTGCTCCTATTTCTTATGTTCTTATGCCTGTGCATTTGGAAAATAGGCGAACAGCTGCCAGAGTGCTGGCCATTCTCCCTCTATACCACTGTGCCAAGCTTACACTGAAGTTCTGCGAGCAGAAGCTTTAAGACATTAAGATTGGTTTATCAAAGTGTGATGACACTCAGCTTTCAGAGACCCGTAAGTTTCCTGTGCACCTGTTTCCATGATTTATGGACGGGTAAAACTGCATTGATCCTTTCTGCCACTTCCATCCACACCACTCTCCTGTTGCTCTTCAAAGCAGGGTGCCTCTCCGCATCAAGAGGACCACCTTTTTGCCAACACATCCTGGATCAGGACCTCCAGGGCTACATCTTGAAACTGTGCCGTTAATGCAACCTTAAAATTAGAGCTTGGCCATTCAGGGGTGATGTCAGGAAGCACTTCTTCACACAAAGGGCAGTGGAAATCTGGAACATTCTCCCCCAAAAGTTTGTTGAGGCTGGGGGTCAGTTGAAAATTTCAAAATTGAGAATGACAGATTTTTGTTACTTGCCATAAGGGGAGTGAAGCAAAGGTTCACCAGACAGATTCCTGGGATGGCAGGACTGTCGTATGAGGAGAGATTGGGTCGACTAGGCCTGTATTCACTAGAGTTTAGAAGAATGAGAGGGGATCTCATTGAAACGTATAAAATTCTGACAGGGCTAGACAGACTGGATGCAGGGAGGATGTTTCCCCTGGCTGGGGGGTCTAGAATGAGGGGTCACAGTCTCAGGATATGGGGTAGGACATTTAGGACTGAGATGAGGAGAAATTTCTTCACCCAAAGGGTGGTGAACCTGTGGAATTCTCTACCACAGAAGGCTGTGGAGGCCAAGTCACTGAATATATTTAAGAAGGAGATAGATAGATTTCTAGACACAAAAGGCCTCAAGGGGTATGGGGAGAGAGCGGGAATATGTTATTGAGATAGAGCATCAGCCACGATCATATTGAATGGCGCAGCAGGCTTGAAGGGCCGAATGGCCTACTCCTGCTCCTATTTTTCTATGTAAGAATGTTAAGGGTTAGGGAACCAAGGCGGGTAGAAGAACGAAAGTCTTGCATTTATATAGCACCTTTCACCACCTCAAGACGTCCCAAAGCGTTTCACAGCCAATTAAGTACTTTTTTAAGGCAGGAAACGCGGCAGCCAATCTGCGCAAAGCAAGTTCCCACAAACAGCAATGTGATAATAACTAGATAATCTGTTTTAGTGCTGTTGGTTGGGGGATAAACATTAGCCAGGACACTGGGGGGAGCTCCCCTGCTCTTCTTCGAATAGTATCATGGGATCTTTTACATCCACCTGAGAGGGAAGACAGGGCCTCGGTTTAATGTCTCATCTGAAAGACGGCACCTCCGACAGTGCAGCACTCCCTCATCACTGCACTGCAGTGTCAGCCTAGTTTTATGTGCTCAAGTCCCTGGAGTGGGACTTGAACCCACAACCTTCTGACTCGGAGGCGCGTGGGCTGCCAACTGAGCCACGGCTGACACGAAGCACCCTGGAGCACTAACAGCATCAGTTGTGCTTGTCAACTCGAGGGGTAAATGGAGTTCAGATACAGACCAGCCATGCTCTACTTGAATGGCAGAACAGGCTCGAGGGGCTGAATGGCCTAACTCCTGCTCCTAAGTTCCTATCGTTTTCTCCTCTCGGTAGCAGTACAGCATTAAGTCAACCAGCAGGCCTTGGCCCAGATGCTCAATCGAAGCATCTCTTTAGCCGAGCGACTGTGACGCTGCAATGATATCGTGAAAATAGCTGGCCTTGCATTATTGTGCAAAGACAACTCTTTACGCTACATGCAGGCAGTGCCCAAAAACAAAGCAGTGCTCCAGCTGCTGTCGCACCGGGGCTGCATTGTCGACCCCCATGTAGTCTTTCTATTGTACGGAAATGAGAAATATTCATTTGATTATAGTGGAGCAGGAATCATCTTTGTGTGGGCATTTCTTCAGAGTTACCATGACCGTGCAGAAGAAGCGTATTTTTTATTCATTCATGGGACATGGGCATCGCTGGCAAGGCCAGCATTTATTGCCCATCCCTAGTTGCCCTTGAGAAGAAGGTGGTGAGCTGCCTTCTTGAACAGTCCATGTGGTGAAGCTACTCCCATAGTGCTGTTAGGGAGGGAGTTCCAGGATTTTGACCCAGCGACAGTGAAGGATCGGCGATATACTTCCAAGTCAGGATGGTGTGCGACTTGGAGGGGAACTTGGTGGTGATGGTGTTCCCATGCGCCTGATGCCCTTGTCCTTCTAGGTGGTAGAGGTCGTGAATATGGGAGGTGCTGCTGAAGAAGCCTTGGCGAGTTGCTGCAGTGCATCTTGTAGATGGTACACACTGCAGCCACGGTACGGTGGAGGGAGTGAATGTTTAATGTGGTGGATGGGGTGCCAATCAAGCAGGCTGCTTTGTCCTGGATGGTGTCTAGCTTCTTGAGTGTTGTTGAAGCTGCACTCATCTAGGTAAGTGGAGAGTATTCCGTCACACTCCTGACTTGCGCCTTGTAGATGGTGGAAAGGCTTTGGGGAGTCAGGAGGTGAGACACTCACCGCAGAATACCCAGCCTCTGACCTGCTCTTGTAGCCACAGTATTTATGTGGCTGGTCCAGTTAAGTTTCTGGTCAATGCTGACCCCCTAGGATATTGATGGTGGGGGATTCGGCGATGGTAATGCCATTGAATGTCAAGGGGCGGTGGTTAGACTCTCGCTTTTTGGAGATAGTTATTGCCTGGCACTTGTGTGGCGCGAATGTTACTTGCAACTTATCAGCCCAAGCCTGAATGTCGTCCAGTTCTTGCTGCATGCGGGCATTGACTGCTTCATTATCTGAGGAGTTGCAAATGACACTGAACACTGTGCAATCATCAGCGAACATCCCCACTTCTGATCTTATGATGGAAGGAAGGTCAGTGATGAAGCAGCTGAAGATGGTTGGGCCTAGGACACTGTCCTGAGGAACACCTGCAGCAATGTCCTGGGGCTGTGCTGATTGACCTCCAATCTCCACAACCAACTTCCTTTGTGCTAGGTATGACTCCAGCCAGTGCGCTTGAGTATTTCCGCGACCGGTGTGCGCCGCGGGGACTGGAGTGCATCATCAACCCGGCCAACACAATTTTAATTTGATTTGTTTAAGTTTCAGTTGAAGTTTGTTTAATTTACAGTCAAAATTGTTTAAGCATCAACCAAAAAAAAAGACTCCAGCCAGTGGAGCGTTTTCCCCCTGATTCCCATTGACTTCAGCTTTGCTAGGGCTCCTTGATGCCACACTCGGTCAAATGCTGCCTTGATGTCAAGGGCAGCCACTCTCACCTCACCTCTGGAACTCAGCTCCTTTGTCCATGTTTGGACCAAGGCTGTAATGAGGACGGGAGCAGAGTGGTCCTGGCGGATCCCAAACTGGGCATCAGTGAGCAGGTTATTGGTGAGTAAGTGCTGATTGATAGCACTGTCGACGACACCTTTGTAAGACGTGCAAGGAATTACCCCTCGCCCTATCCAACAGGTTATAGAGTTCGGACTTGAGGCTTATGAGAAATTTCAGCAGACACACGGGCTCTGCCTTTAACCTTTTATTGTTCCTAAGACAGATTCAAAACCCCAACCACTATTCGAGCAGTCCACCAATAATATTACAGGAAATCATACATACAACCACCTGCCGATGATCAGTCCAGCGTTGATTGTCGGTCCTCGTAAGCGAAAAGACTGGCCAGGCCCCTCCTTCCGACTGCAGCCTGATCCTCGTAGGCGAACTGACTGGCCAAACCACCTTCTTCTGACTGCAGTGCCGCTATTCTTTAGCCACCGTGCTTTATACAGCTTTCCTTGTCTTTTGCAGTAAATCAATCATTCAGAGGTAGTGAAATATTCCTTTAATGTTGGTCTGAGCTGTTTGAGCAGTGAAACATTCACATTAACTCATCCCGTATCGCTATCCATTAGTTGTCATTATCACAGCCCAAAATTGTTCATTCACTCCTAAAGTTTACAAAAGTGGCAGAAGACCATTTGGTTACGGTCCATGAGTTACGTCTTATTCTGCATTTCAAAACTTCAGAGGTTTGACTTCTCCCCTTTAACCTCCGAAAAGTCATCAGAGACACCGAGGGCGATTTTCCCACTGGAGGCGAGGTTTCGGTTTGGGTGGGTTTGAAACCCGCCTCCACTGATAGTTTTCAAAAAATTGCAATTTTCCCCTGATTGGCCACTTAATTGCAGAGGTGTGGGTTGCCCTCGGCCAATTAGTGTTTTGGGACTGAAACCCGCCTCTGCTGACATTTTTCCAGCCTGATTTTATGGCTTCTTGCTGCCTTGGCTCATTCCACAGGATTTTTGCCTATGCTGCACCACCTGCAACATATTCTGAGAAACCACTGGGGGGCGATTTTCCCACTGGAGGCAAGATGGAGGCAGGTTAAAGTTTGGGTGGGTTTGAAACTCGCCTTCACTGATAGGTTTCAAAATTTTGCGATTTTCCCATGATTGGCCACTTGATTTCAGAGGTGTGGGATGCCTTTGCTCAATTTGTGTTTTGGGACTGAAACTCGCCTCTGTTGACAGCACTTTTCCAGGCTGATTTTATGGCTTCTTGCTCCCTTGGCTCACTCCACAACATTTCTGCTTCTCCTGCACCACCTCCAACATATTCTGAGAAACCACGATGTCCAATTCCAAGGCAAGGGCCTCCCCGAGGCTCTTGGATGAGGCGCTGCAAATGTTGTTTGAGGGGGTGACAGCTAGCACGGAGGTGCTCTTCCACTCATCTTGGAGGAAGAGGCTTCCCAAAGAAACTAAGGCTGAGTGGGTACAGCTGGCAAGGGATATAACCTCCAGATCTGTGCGCAGATTGGGAGAATGTTTCTGTGCATTGATGAAATGCCATCCCTGTTGGAAAGCATTAAAATGATTTGAAGCCAAAATGTTGGCATTATGCCATCTGTTCTTTCACCTTAGGCAGCTCCACATTGTAGGCGCCGGCACACTTGCATTGTCAGGTTGGTGGCCTGAGTGAAAGGAGGCCAGAGCGTCATGTCCATTGTCAATGATGTCCTAGGATGGAGCCAAGGACATGTGCCAACTTGGGCAACCTATGCAAATCTGGCCATGATAAGTTCATCCCTTGCATCCCTGGCAGCCATGTGCTTGCGTGCTGCCGCTGCCGCTGGTCGATACACCGGCGCTCTGACCTCCTCCTGCTCCTCCTCCTCCTCCTCCTCCTCCTCCTCATCATCATCTGAGAAGGCTGGAACTGAGCCGCTTGCTCATCAGGAAGCTGCAAGCCACGGCGCTGTGTGATGTTGTGCAGTGTACAGCAGACCATGACCATTCTGGAGACCCTGTATGGTGTATATTGCAGGGCTCCACCTGATCGGTCAAGGCAATGGAAGCGCATCTTCAACAACCCAATGGTCTGCTCTATGATGGACCTGGTCGAAGTGTGGCTGGTGTTGTAGCGCTCTTGAGCCTCGTTAGCAGACCTCCTGATCGGCATCATTAGCCACTTCTTCAGGGGATAGCCTTTGTCACCAAGGAGCCATCCATTAAGTTGGTTTGGCGAATTGAAAAGCGGAGGCACACTAGAGTGCCGCAGGATGAAAGAGTCATGGCAACTTCCACAGAACTTGGTGCAAACATGCAAAAACTCCTTCTTGTGGTTACACACCAGCTGAACGTTGAGGGAGTGGAAGCCCTTTCGGTTGACAAAGATAGCTGGGTTGTGATGGGGCACCCTAAGGGCCACATGTGTGCAGTCTATGACACCCTGCACCATTGGCATGCCTGCCAGATTTGCAAAGCCAACCGATCGGGCGGTTATATTTGCTTGATCCCTTGTGAACTGGATGTAATTGTGGGCCTTAGCAAAAAGGGCATCGGTAACCTGCATGATGCAACTGTGGGCGGCTGACTGGGAGATGCCGCTGATGTCTGCTGATGATCCCTGGAAGGAGCCTGAGGCAAAGAAGTTGAGTGTGGTGGTGACTTTGACAGCCACTGGCAAGGGGTGTCCACCCGTTCCTCTGGGCACCAGGTCTTGCTGCAGCAGGCCGCAGATCTCTCAGGCAACCTCTCGCGAAAGTCTCAGCTTCCTTTGGCACTGCTGCTCACTCATGTTGAGGTAGCTCATCCTTTGTAAACCCTCTGTGGGGGGGTATCTCCTGCGGCGAGGTGCCTCGATGCGCTGGTGCCTTCTGCCCTGTGCAGCATCAGGTGGCTGAGCAGGAGGTTGGGGCTGCAGCTGATGTTGCTGCTGAGCTGCCTGGTTCTGCTGCTGCCTTGGATGGTCCTGATTCTCATCTGAGGTCCATGCAGAAAGGAAACAAATGGTTCCCATGCTGCTTGTAGATGCCTCCTTTGGGGAAGCATTCATTGCAAGCGGGGAGAGGGTCTTCCAAGGAGGTCCCACAGTTGATGGATGCAAGCTGCAGCACCTCCGACTTTGGAAGACCTTCTAAAAGTGCTCAGAGACCTCTTAAAGCCAAGGTCTGGCACCTGCAAGTAATCCTTGCTGCAGTAAACGATGTCTTGTTAGACCTGCAGCAGTGAGGAGGCCACCCATGAGTCAACCCGCCAGGTTTACCTGGCGTGGTTCAGGAGGTGCGTGGAGCATGCCGAAATGCTGGGAAATTCACGAGGGCCTCTCAAAATAGGCTTAGAGAGGCCCTTAATGAGCATTTAACAAGGTTAAATAGCGCAATGGCCAGCTGGAGGCGGAAGCGTTTCCCAACCTCCAAATCCGGCACTGGCAAAACCCCACAGAGGCGGGTTGGAGGCGGGTTCCAAACCTGACCTCACTGAATCTGATTTTCTCGCCTTTGCCGCCTCCAAACCCGCCTCCTACGACGTCAGAAAATCACCCCCATCATGTCCAATTCCAAGGCAAGGGCCTCCCCGAGGTTCTCAGATGAGGCACTGCAAATGTTGTTTGAGGGGGTGACAGCTAGCAGGGAGGTGCTCTTCCACACATCTGGGAGGAAGAGGCTTCCCAAAGAAACCAAGGCTGTGCGGGTACAGCTGGCAAGGGATATAACCTCCAGATCTATGTGCAGATTGGGTGAATGTTTCTGTGCATTGATGAAATGCCATCCCTGTTGGAAAGCATTAAAATGATTTGATACCAAAATGTTGGCATTATGGCATCTGTTCTTTCGCCTTAGGCAGCTCTACATTGCGGGCACCGCCACACTTGCGTTGTGGCCTGAATGAAAGGAGGCCAGAGAGTCATGTCCATTGTCAATGATGTCTTAGGATAGAGCCAACTTGGGCAACCTATGCAAATCTGGCCAGGATAAGTTTCATCCCTTGCATCCCGGGCAGCCGCTGCTGCTGGTCGATACACCGGCGCTCTGACCTCCTCCTGCTCCTCCCCCTCCTCCTGCTCCTCCTCCTCCTCCTGCTCCTCCTCCTCCTCCTGCTCCTCATCCGAATCTCTGAGGTCCATGGTGAAAGAAAATGAATGGTTCCCATGCTGCTTGCAGATGCCTCCGTTGGGGAAGCGCTCATTGCAAGCGGGGAGGGGGTCTTCCAAGGAGGTCCCACAGTTGTTAGTTTCAAGCTGCAGCACCTCCGACTTCAGAAGGCCTGCTAAAAGTGCTCAAAGACCTTTTAAAGCAAAGATCTGCCACCTGCAACTAATCCCTGATGAAATAAACGATTAAATGTTGGACCTGCTTTGAGGCGACCACCCACTTGTCAACCCGCCTTAGGCTTAGAGAGGCCCTTAATGAGCATTTAAGCCTCTTAACAAGCTCTCTGGCCAGCTGGGGGCGGGACCGTTTCCCGCCCTGCAAAACCGGCACTGGCAAAATCCCTTGGAGGCAGGTTCTGAACCCGCACTCATTGTTTCTGATTTTCCCGCCTTTTCTGCCTCCAAACCCGCCTCCTCGGATGTCAGAAAATAACCCCCACCATGTCTGCAAAACTAAGGGGGTGTGTTTATCCCTGTTGTCTATCAAAGCAAATTCCATGTCGCTGTATCAGTGACAACTTAATATTTCACTCTGAAAAAACCTTTTGGCCTGGCAAAGCATTTCAATATATATCGAAATAAAAAATTAAGAATTAAGGGTCTGTGTATGTCTATACCTTCCAGTACTTTGCTGATGGTGTGGAGATGCCGGAGTTGGACTGGGGTGGACAAATGTAAAAAGTCACACAACACCAGGTTATAGTCCAACAGCTTTATTTGAATTTCAAATAAAGCTGTTGGACTATAACCTGGTGTTGTGTGACTTTTTACTTTGCTGATGATTGAGAGTAGAATGATGGGGCGGTAATTGTCCGGGTTGGATTTGTCCTGTTTTTTGTGGACAGAACATACCTGTCCAGTTTTCCACATTGTCGGATAGATGCCAGTGTTGTAGCTGTACTGGAACAGCGTGACTAGAGGCACGGCTCATTCTGGAGCACAAGCCTTCAGCACGATAGCTGGGATGTTGTCGGGGCCCATAGCCTTTGCTGTATCCAGTGCACTCGGCCATTTCTTGATATCACGCGGAGTGAATCGAATTGGCTGAAGACTGGCTTCTGTGATGGCGGGGACCTCAGGAGGAGGCCGATATGGATCATCCACTCGGCACTTCTGGCTGAAGTTGGTTGTAAAGATGTCTGATTAGATGAATACAACTGATGCTGTTAGTGCCTCAGGGCTTTTTCATAATTGAATGTGAAACGGAAATGTTTTTATTTTCTTCAAGTGGTTTTCCTTGGGTGGGGGGTGGTAACAACTGCTTTGGACAGTCTTAGAGCTCATATTCCAGCACAGTTTGGAAGTTGGTACTGTACGGGGCATAGCTTAATACTTTGAGTCCTGTGTTAACAAAGCCAGATTTATCGTGCTGTGTGGTGAGTAATGATCTTCGCAGATGCAATTACGAAAGTGCATTGTGCGTGTGTTTTAGTGGGAAATGTGAAGTATAATTTGAGAGGTTAATGTTTGTAAGCTAGCCTGTGCTGGAGCAGCTAATTGGGCACAGTACCAGAGATAAACCAGCGTGCACCAAAGAAGCAGGATGTCTTTGTGAAATTTTAAGTTTCAAAGCTGGAAAGTCATGATATTTGGACAAAGTACTGTTGTATTAGTTCAGTTTTAATCAGAATCTGGTTTAAGGGTGGACATCACTGCTATCATGCAGCTGTTGAACACACTTGTATCGAATTCCTCCCTCTGCTCTGTCAGCGGAGATGTTAACCTGGGTTAATGCCTCTGTTAAAGTAGGAGAGGGAGGAACTTAATAGGAGGTTGCGAAGTGACCGTACTATAAAACGGTCAAAGGTTACTCCTAACCTTTTAAACCCATTGCAGGGGCTAATTTTGTTAAAACCACATTTGCTATTCATGCTGTTTTTCTGTATTCATGCTTAGCGCGGTGGTTCAGCAATGATTTACCAAACACCGTGAATACCAAACCGAGAGAACAAAATCATTCATCTGCCAGTCAGTCCGCTTCCAGTAAAACACTCCCAGTGCGACAGTAAACGTGGAGGCATTCACAGTGCCACGGTAAACCGGGGGAGTACATTTTTAATACATTACCAAGCTGACTAACTTCTGTTTGATGATCTGCTGTGGACGAGCTGAATAGTCGTTTCTTTTCTCTCTTTATCTTCCCTTGCCTTGTCCTGCCCTCCCCGAATGGCATTATCCCCCCGCTGGTGAACGGTTCCACACACACACTCTCGAGTACCTCAGCCAAGTTACATTCGTCCTGTGTGGGCTCAGAGAGTGAAGGCCATTTGACTACAGAGGAGCCGAGCCTGATCCTGCCCTCACCTGATGATAATATGTACACACAATTTCAAACGGGAGCAGTAGGAGGAAGTCTGACTGATTCCCGCACCCCAAGCTCAGGGTCATTAAGGCCAATGTAGCAGCAGCTGAGATTCACCGGGAGCCATTCTAACCTAACTCGCCGGGCGGATCGCCGGTTTTACACGCCGCCCAATATTACTCTCCAGTGATTTCAGTGACCTAGATGTGCCAGGTCGCTCATTTGCTCCTGAGCTTCTCAGGCCTTTCCTAACAAAGGGGTCGCGCAGAGGTCGGAATAAGGGAGGATGTGTTTATGTCCACTTACCGAGCCCTCTCTGAGCCTGCGGCCTTGATGGGTTGTTTTCTATCCCTGGTAAGGAATGCTTTGTTTGTATAAGTCTTCATGGTTGAATTAAGATTAGCCCTTTCCTAGAATTCAGCCTGACTACTGACTCTGTTTGGAGGACACATTTAAGGCAATACAGTAAACCCTTTCGTATCCGGCATCGACGGGTCCGGGATAGTGCTGGTTGATTAAAAATTCCGGATAACAGAGGTAGGCAATTTTTAACACAAAAAAATAAAAACCAGTGACTGTTGTGTATGTACCTTTAAGAGAGAACTGACTTTATGCTGTAGTACCGGCAGTGACCACACCTGTATATAAAGCCATAGCAGGCTTCTGTACTTTCAGTTTTAACTTACCCTCTCTTCAGTAAATACCTGTTATCATTGTTCTCCTGCAGTCCGTGTATTATTGCTACTCGGACACTACACTGGCGACGAGCAGGTTCGAACTCACCTGCAGCACTGCATCACCTCACGGGGATCTTTCCCTGAAGAGAAGCTTCTTGGAGGTCGAAGTCAGAGCAACGGGCGTCGGCCATGGGCAACCGCCCAGGAATCCATCAGAGTTCGGAGAATTGCAGGGGAGGCTGTGGAGAGCTGGGCTTGGCTCCCCAGTCGAGGTGTTCCAGCAAGTCGTGCTGGTAGCAGGTAGTGCGCTGACCCTTCCGGACTGCGGCGGGCTCGAGCTCGATCGAGCGGCTCTGCAAAGGGGCCGTGCAGCGTCGTCGGGAGGAAAAGAGAGAGAGAGAGGGTGGAGCGCACAGGGCGCGGTTGGTGCTCAAGAACCGGGCAGCGTAGAGAAAATAAAATGAGGGGAAGGAAAAGTGAGATGCGCCGAAGCCGCGGGTCGCCGCCATTACCCTGTAGAACGCTAGGAGCAGCGTGGCAGCAAGGGGAAGAAGGGAAAGCGCGGGAGGCGCCATTTTATTCCATTGGGGAAGAAGGAAAAGCGCGGAGGCGCCATTTTAATCCATTGGGGAAGAAGAAAAAGCGTGGGAGGCGCCATTTTAAACCACCCAAGATGCCGAAGAGTGGCAGTATCACTGCTTTCGACAACGAGGTAGAAAACTGGACCACGTATGTGGAAAGAATTGAAGTGTACTGCAAGGCAAATGAGGTGGCCGATGGAAAGAAGGCGTCGGTATTATTAAATTTGATGGGCGCGAGAACGTACGGCCTATTGCGGAATTTAATTACCCCAGATAAACCAATGGAGAAAAGTTTTGAAGAGATTGTTAATATCTTACAGGAACACCTAAACCCTACACAGCTGCTGATAGCAGAAAGATTCAAGTTCCATAAAAGAAACCAGCACAAAGATGAGAGCAATGCTGACTATCTTACGGAACTACGCAAGTTATCGAAGCACTGCCAGTTCGGAGCAGGACTGGCAGACACCTTGCGGGATAAGTTTGTCTGCGGGCTCCAGAGTGAAGGAACCCAGAAACGACTACTTTCGGAAAAGGACCTGACGCTAGAACAGGCTTTCAGCGTGGCAGTATCCTACGAAGCAGCAGCACGGGGAGCTGTGGAAATACAACAGAAACCACAAGAATACAGCGCTAACGAAATGGCGTATGGAGCAGAAAAGTGCTATCGCTGCGGCAGAACAACCCATGATCAGAAGGACTGCTGGTTTAAGGACAAAGTATGCAGGCAATGTGGGGAAATGGGACACATAGCAAGAGTCTGCAGGTCGGGAAAAAAAACCAACACTAAAAGAACTACTAAGGAAAAGTACAAGAAAGTAAAAAAAATGACAGACAGTAGTTCAGAAGGTCAGGAGAGTGATAATGACTCCGGGAGCAGGAGACTAAGTTGTCTAAAGTTACACAACGTGATCGCAAAGGAGGATCACCGAACCATTTGGGTCACCCTCATGATAGCAGGGTCCCAAGTAAAGATGGAATTGGACACAGGATCAGCCCTAACTGTCATGAATCGACGAGACTATGAGCGGCTATTCTCACACATACCCTTGAAGGACACGTCCATTGTATTGAAGACATACACGGGGCAAAAAGTCTACCCCAGAGGAAAAATAAGGGTGCCAGTTAAATACAATGGCAAGGAAACACAGAAACTGTATCTATATATACTACAAGATGGAGGACCACCATTATTGGGACGTGAATGGATCTGAAAAATACAATTGGATTGGCATTCCATTCAGGCGCTAACTGTGACTGACAAAAAGGATGATGACGTCACACCTGGACGACTGTCAAAAATTCTAACTGACGCGAAAGAGGTGTTCCAACAAGGACTTGGGACTCTAAAAGGAGTAACGGCAACGATAAAAATCGAAGATAACGCAAACCCAAAATGTTTTAAGGCCAGACCGGTACCGTACGCGATCCGCCCAGCCATTGAAGCAGAGCTGGAGAGTCTGGAGCGTTTGGGTGTACTGTCCAAGGTGGACTGGAGCAAGTGGGCCAGACCCATCGTTCCTGTAATGAAGAAATCGTTGAGCAGCACGCCTGGGGAGCCGAAGAAGGTTCGCATCTGTGGGGACTTCAAGGTAACTGTGAACCCAGTCCTGCACACAGTACAATATCCACTTCCACGGATAGAAGATATTTTCACCTCACTATCTGGAGGGAAACGCTTTACGAAGATTGATCTGGCCCAAGCGTATCTACAAATGGAGGTGGAAGAAGCATCTAGGAAATACCTCATGAATAACACTCACAAAGGTCTTTACCAGTACAACCGACTGGTATTCGGGGTAGCATCAGCCCCGGCTATTTGGCAGAGGGCAATGGAACAAGTCCTGCAAGGGATCCTGGGGACCCAGTGTTATTTGGATGACATCCTGGTTACGGGCGAAAATGATAGTGAACACCTTGCCAACCTGGAGCAGGTGCTCACTAGATTACAAGAATATGGGCTACGAGCCAACCGCCCCAAATGCGAGTTCTTCAGGAGACAAATCTCGTATTGTGGTCACATGATTGATGAGGAAGTGTTGCATAAGTCCCCAGCAAGATTGAGGCAGTAGTCAAGGCTCCAGCACCGGAAAATGTGCCGCAACTGAGGTCGTTCCTCGGGTTGGTGAACTACTACCATAAGTTCTTGCCGAATTTATCTACAATTCTGCACCCACTGAACGCCCTGCTGCAAACTGGAGTAACATGGAATTGGAGTGATGAGTGTAAGCGTGCCTTTCAGAAATGTAAATGCCTAATCACTTCAAAAGAAGTATTGGCCCACTACAATCCAACACTACCGATTCGGTTAGCATGTGATGCGTCTCCCTACGGCATTGGAGCGGTGCTGTCACACAAATTCCTTGACGGTTCAGAGAGGCCAATAGCCTTTGCGTTGCGCTCGTTAACCTCAGCCGAGCGTAACTACGCCCAGATTGACAGGGAGGCCCTCAGCCTGGTGTGGGGGGTGAAGAAGTTCAATCACTATCTGCATGGGCAGAAATTCACCCTACTGACTGATCATCAGCCTCTGGTCTCCATTTTTAACCCAAGGAAGGGCATTCTGGTGATGACTGCGCAACGGCTGCAAAGATGGTCACTTTTTCTAGGGGCACATCAGTACGACATAGAGTACAAAGGTACGAAACAGCATGGAAACGCTGATGGGCTGTCGTGCCTACCATTGCCTACGGTGGAGGAAGCACCTGCAGTGGACCCTGTTGAGATATTCCATTCGACCACAGTCGAATGTCTACCTGTTACAAACTCAAGTATAGGGAAGGAAACCCGAAATGACCCGACACTCTCTCGGGTCTATGATTTGACGGTGAAGGGATGGCCAGCACATTGCGACTCACTGTTGCCAGCATTCTCGCCAAGGAGAGAACAGCTGTCAATGTGCCGGGGGACCTTGATGTGTGGATCCCGAGTGGTAATTCCACCCAAGTTGAGAGATAGAGTGCTCAATGAGCTTCATGAGGGTCATCTGGGAGGGGTAAAAATGAAGAGCCTAGCCAGGGCATTTGTGTGGTGGCCGGGAATCGATAAAGAAATCAAGGATATGACCAAGAGATGCACAGGATGCCAGAAGGTCCAAAACGCTCCACCGCAGGCCCCGCTACACCCATGGGAGTGGCCCTCATCTCCAAGGCAACGGGTACACATTGATTTTGCTGGTCCATTTATGGACTCAATGTTTCTAATCGCCGTGGATGCCTGTTCGAAATGGCCAGAGGTCATCAAAATGTCCTCCACCACCACGGAGAAAACTATTGCAGTCCTACGGACCATCTTCGCCAGGAATGGCTTGCCAGAGCAGATTTGCTCCGACAATGGGCCACAGTTTGTGTCCGAGGATTTCTGGAGGTTTCTGAGGAATAATGGGGTGAAACATTGCACATCTGCCCCATATCATCCAGCCACAAATGGATTGGCTGAGAGGTTTGTTCAGACCTTTAAAAAGGCAATAAAGGCGATGTATAACGACGACATACCATTACAACACAAGGTGGATAATTTCTTGTTTGCTTACCGGAATGCGACATATGCAGGCACCAACCAAGCTCCAGCCATAATGTTCTTCAACCGAAGGCTAAGATGTCGCCTGGAGTTGCTCAAACCAAACATAAGATGAGATGTTGAGGATAAGCAATTCCAGCACATCAATGAGAAGCCAACCAGGAGCTTCAAGATAGGGCAACCAGTCTTGGCCCGCGACTACCGAACAGAAAAATGGCAGCCAGGAACGATATGCACACAGCAGGGACCACCAATGTACACAGTGGACGTTGGGGAGAGCATCGTGAGACACCATGCTGACCAGATTCTAGAGTCACAGGAACAAGCCAAACCCATACCACGGGCATGTGCACCTGGTAATGAACCCGAAGTACAGATTGCGTCTACCTCAGAATCAGTGGTACTGGAAGCTGACGAACCAACCAATGACAATGAGCCAGAATCGACTCCGCCGCAAGAACAGGATACTCGAGAAAGGCGCTATCCAGTCAGGATCAGGAAGCCTCCTCAAAGACTGAACTTATAAATGATTATTTCAGTTGATGTATATAGTACAGAGAAAATTGTAATTGTAATTAGTTATTATTTAATTGTTAAAAGAATGTTATGTACTGTTTATCTAAAAGGGGAGGAATTGTTGTGTATGTACCTTTAAGAGAGAACTGACTTTATGCTGTAGCACCGGCAGTGACCACACCTGTATATAAAGCCATAGCAGGCTTCTGTACTTTCAGTTTTAACTTACCCTCTGTTCAGTAAATACCTGTTATTATTGTTCTCCTGCAGTCCGTGTACTATTGCTACTCGGACACTACAGTGACTAACTTGGCCACCTCGGGAAACTCGAACTCGGAAAAACGAAAAATGGATGGATTCCGCAAGATTACCGGTTATCTATTTTGCCGGTTATTAAAGAATTCCGGTTGATTAGATGCCGTTTGAACAAGAGTTTACTGTACTTAAGGTATATCTCCTACAGTGGGGATGCACAAGAGGCCAGGGTCACAGACAGTTCAGGGGTTGATGTGGAGGCACGGGGGGTGGGGGGGAAAGAGAGGCGGGGGGGAGTTGTTGGGCCAGCATGTTACAGAGATAGGAAAGTTGAGGGATTTAAACACAAGGATGAGTCGTTAAACCGAGGACCCATCTGCTTTCTTAGGTGGACCTAAAAGATCCCATGGCACTATTTCGAAGAAGAGCAGGGGAGTTGTCTCTGGCGTCCTGGCCAATATTTATCCCTCAATCAACATCGCTAAAACAGATTATCTGGTCATTATCACATTGCTGTTTGTGGGAGCTTGCTGTGCGCAAATTGGCTGCCACGTTTCCTACATCACAACAGTGACTACACTTCAAAAAGTACTTCATTGGGTGTAAAACGCTTTGCGACGTCCGGTGCTCAGAGAAAGGCGCTTTTTCTTTCAAGAATTAGATTTTTAATTGATTTTTGGATAGATGTTGTATTTACCAGATAATTGTGAGAGAACTGAATCCTTTTCCATATCAAAGACCCAGTGACAGTATCAAATGCTCCCAGGTTATATTGTCTACATGACTAGTTTATCTGTTGTAACTTTGATTTGAGCACTTCCCTTTAGAAAGCCGTAAGGATTGCCATAAAGGATGAGATGAAAATCTTTTAACTAAAGATTGTTCAACTTAATTTAAATATTAGTTTCCAATTGAATTTTTAAGAAAATGAAAATATATCATTTGATTTTATGAACTGATTTTGGGGGTGAGTAGAAAAATTTATAGAAAAACTACCGGTAAGCCTGACATCGGTAGTGGGGAAAATGCTAGAATCTATTATAAAAGATGTAATAGCAGAGCACTTGGAAAGCAGTGACAGGATCGGACAAAGTCAACATGGATTTACAAAAGGTAAATCATGCTTGACTAATCTACTGGAATTTTTTGAGGATGTAACTGGTAAAATAGATAAGGGAGAACCAGTGGATGTGGTGTATTTGGACTTTCAGAAGGCTTTCGATAAGGTCCCACATAAGAGATTAGCGTGCAAAATTAAGGCACATGGGATTGGGGGCAAGGTATTGACTTGGATAGAGAACTGGTTGGCGGACAGAAAGCAAAGAGTTGGAATAAACGGGTCGTTTTCCGAGTGGCAGGCAGTGACTAGTGGGGTACCGCAAGGATCGGTCCTAGGACCCCAGCTGTTCACAATATATATTAATGATCTGGATGAGGGAATTGGATGTAATATCTCCAAATTTGCAGATGACACAAAGCTGGGTGGGAGGGTAAGCTGTGAGGAGGATGTCGTGAAACTCCAGTACGATTTGGACAGGTTGGGTGATTGGGCAGAAACATGGCAAATGCACTATAATGTGGATAAATGTGAGGTTATCCACTTTGGTGGCAAAAACAGGAAGGCAGATTATTATTTGAATGGCAATAGATTGGGAGAAGGGGAAGTGCAAAGAGACCTGGGTGTTATTGTGCACCAGTCGCTGAAGGTAAGCATGCAGGTGCAGCAGGTGGTTAAGAAGGCAAATGGTATGTTGGCCTTCGTAGCAAGAGGGTTCGAGTACAAGAACAAGGACATCTTGCTGCAGTTGTACAGGGCCTTGGTGAGACCGCACCTTGAGTATTGTGTGCAGTTTTGGTCACCTTACCTGAGGAAGGACGTTCTTGCCATGGAGGGAGTGCAGCGAAGATTCACCAGGCTGATACCTGGGATGGCAGGAATGACGTACGAGGAGAGATTGCGTTGATTGGGCTTATACTCACTGGAGTTTAGAAGATTGAGAGGGGATCTCATCGAAACCTATAAAATTCTGTCAGGTCTGGACAGACTAGATGCAGAAAGGATGTTTCTGATGGCCGGGGAGTCCAGAACCAGGGGTCATAGTCTAAGGATAAGGGGTAAGCCATTTAGGACCGAAATGAGAAGGAATTTCTTCACCCAGAGAGTGGTGAACCTGTGGAATTCTCTGCCACAGAAGGCGGTGGAGGCCAGTTCATTAAATATATTCAAGAAAGAGTTGGATATATTTCTTGAGGCTAAAGGGATCAAGGGATCTGGGGAGAAGGCAGGGACAGGGTACTGAATTTGGATGATCAGCCATGATCTCATTGAATGGCGGAGCAGGCACGAAGGGCCGAATGGCCTACTCCTGCTCCTGTCTTCTATGTTTCTATGTAAATACAGTACTGCGGATGCTGGAAACCTGAAATAAAAACAGAAAATGCTGGAAATACTCAGCAGGTTAGGCAGCATCTGTGGAGAGAGAAACAGAGTTAACGTTTCAGGTCGATGACCCTTCGTCAGAACTGGAAAAAGTTAGAGATGGAACAGAATTTTAAGCAAGTGCAGAGACAGGGACAGGGGGAGGGGAGGAAAGAACAAAAGGGAAGGTCTGTGATAGGGTGGAAGGCAGGAGAGATTAAATGACAAAAGGGATGATGGTGCAAGGCAAAAGGAGATGGTAATGGGACAAGTTAAGAAACAAAAGATGACTCTAGATGAGGTGTAAATGGGAATGACAGAATGATCGACAGCTGCCATGTGAAAGAAAAAATAGGGGCCGAGGTTATGGTCTGAAATTGTTGAACTCGATGTTGAGTCCAGAAGGTTGTAAAGTGCCTAATCGGAAGATGAGGTGCTGTTCCTCGAGCTTACGTTGAGCTTCGTGGAGCAGTGCAAGAGGCCGAAGACGGAGAGGTCAGAGTGGGAGTGGAGTGGAGAATTAAAGTGACAGGTGACCAGAAGCTCGGGGTCACGCTTACGGACTGAATGGAGGTGTTCCGCAAAGCGGTCACCCAATCTGCGTTTGGTCTCCCCAATGTAGAGGAGACCGCATTGTCAGCAGCGAATACAATGGCCCAGAACTTGGTGTCGAGGGCTTGCCACGCGTGCAAGCCCCCGATCTGCACTCACCCTGCGCGCCAACATCTGAAGCCCGGGCCTGCTTGCATTTCCTGTGACAGGCCCGGTTCAGATGTCAGCGCGCAGTGCTTACCTGAACCAACGGCATAGTTAGTGCCCAATCAGGGGAGGGGAAGGTTCATTCATGAGTTTGAGAGTAAGAACTGTCAAACTCATGAAAACTACGGGGGCCCAAAACACTATTTAAACTTTAAATAAAAATTTAAAAAACACCCCAATCATTAAATTAAGTATAAATAAGTTAAAAAAAATAATTTAAACAATATTTTTTTTTTTGAAATAAATACATTTTTAATAAAAAGGGTCTAAAACTAAACTTACCTTATTGTAGATTCTTTAAAATAATAAACCTGTGGGAAAAAAAATTCTAAATTACACTAAAACACCACTTACCTGTAAAAATAAATACTTACGTGTGCTTTTTACAAGTGTAAAGACCGGAGGCCTTTAGACATGCGCAAATCCCCCAAAACCGAGGAAATCCAAGACGCACGCGCTGCCCCCTACAGCGCACGCACTAGCCTCTTCAACTCTTGGGTTGGAGGAGAGGAAATGCCGGTTTTCAGCGCATGCGCTGTGCATGCTGAAAACCGGCATTTCCTCCGGCCAGACACGTGAGTACCCCTTCCGTACTCACGCGTTTGGGGAGGAATTACTGCCCCAATATACTAAATTGCAAGAAGTACAAGTAAATCGCTGTTTCACCTGGAGGAGTGTTTGGGCCCCTGGACAGTAGGAAGGGAGGAGGTAAAAGGGCAGGTGTTGCATCTCCTGCGCTTGCATGGGAAGGTACTGTGGGAAGAGGAAGGGCTGTTAGGGGTGATTTGAGGAGTGGACCAGGGTGCCGTGGAAGGAGCGGTCCCTTCGGAATGCTGAAAGGGGAGGGGAGGGGAAGATGTATTTGGTGGTGGGATCACGCTGGAGGTGACGGAAATGGTGGAGGATGATACGTTGAATGTGGAGGCTGGTGGGGTGAAAGGTGAGGACAAGGGAAACCCTATCGTGGTTCTGGGAGGGAAGGGAAGGGGTGAGAGCAGAAGTGCGGGAAATAGAACGGACACGTCAACCACGGTAGAGGGGAATCCTTGGCTGAGGAACAAGGAAGACATATCGGAAGCGCTGGTATGGAAGGTGGCATCATCAGAGCAAATGCGACGGAGATGGAGAAACTGGGAGAATGGAATAGAGTCCTTACAGGAGGCGGGGTGGGAGGAAGTGTAGTCCAGGTAGCTGTGGGAGTCAGTGGGTTTATAGTGAATGTTTGTCAATAGCCTAAATATTTATCTTCAGCCTGAAACAGGCACAGGATGGGCGGGACATGTGCTACACCCGCCCAAAGCTGATCACATGAGGCACGCACTATTTTGAGGCACGTGTCTCATTTCACTAGGAGCTTTCAGCGCTATTCGCGCTTGTAATTGGCTTGTCCATTGGGACTGGGAAAAGTTCACAATTTAAAGGTGGCCAGCAACTCTTAAAGGGAAGGTGCCAGTGGTTAATGCCAGCTTCTGCACCTACTGCTGTGTCTAAAATGACTGCTCCCCCCCACCCCCCACCACCCGCCCCCCTATCTCCGATGGCACCGTGGAGGTCCTGGTGGGGTAAGTCATCAGGAGGAAGGGGGTCCACTTCCCCGGTGATAGACACAGAGTGCTAGAGAGGGCACAGAGGAGGAAGTACAGGGCCCATGCTTTGGAAGACTGATAGGTAGGCACCAGAAATGCGTGGTGCATCTAAAACATTTTAAAATTTGCCCCAGGGATATAGGTGTCGCTAGCGAAGCCAGCATTTATTGCCCATCCTTAGCTTCCCTTGAGAAGGTGGTGGTGGGCCTTCTTTTGAACCGCTGCGGTCCGTGTGGTCAAGATGCTGCCACAAAGGTAGGAAATTCTAGGATTTTGACCCAGCGACGATGAAGGAACAGTGATACGTGTCCGAGTCGGGATGGTGTGTGCCTTGGAGGTGATGGTGTTCCCATGCGCCTGTTGCCCGTTGTCCTTCCAGGTGGTGGAGGTTTGGGAAGTGCTGTTGAAGAAGCCTGGGGGAGTTGCTGCAGTGCATCCTTTGGCAGCCACGGTGCAGGGAGTGGATGTTTAAGCCTGTTGAGGTGGATGCACAAGATCCCGTGGAGCTATTCAATTAAGCCTCAACTGACACCACTAAGAACAGATTGCTTGGTCATTTATCTTGTTGACGTTTGTGCTGCCGAGTTTGCCTACATTACAACAGTGACGACACTGCAAAAGTACCTTGCGGGCTGTGAAACGAAGTGGGTCGTCCTGAGGTTGTGAAATGAGCTATAGAAATACATGGCCTATCCTTTTTTCCTTTGACCTTTTCCTCAACAGCTACTATTTCTGATTGTTTAGGGCTCCAAATCCAAAGGGGACTGGGGGAGGGACATAACCCCGTGTGAATGTCGGGATTCACCCACTGGGACCCTCTACTGCTGACTCCGGTGGTCTTTCAGGGGAAAGTTCCCGATTTTGCATGATACTGGCGGGCACCTACGCCCTAGAGGCACATCTCTGGCACCCACTCTCCACAAAATGCAGCATCGTGTTGGGGTAGGGGCGTTGGTGGCCCCAGAACGTGAAAAGCTGTGCCCACCTCTGTTGCTCTTTTTGTAAGGGAATGGCATTTAAATAGTATGGGGGAAAAATTCGTTAGTGACCATTGTGGGTCGCTAACATGGCCTGGGCGCTAAATTTAGCGCCTGGTGAAAAATAGCGCCGGCGATCGCTAACTTCAGTTTTAGCACCCCAAGAGGGAGGTGGTGTGCTAATTCAAGCGCTCCACTTCATTCTTAGAGCGCTAACACCGAATATCGGGGCGGTGCGTTCTGCAGCGCTACACACTGGGCCACGTAGCGCTGCCGCATGGAAGGGCACCTCCCCTCATTAAAGGGGAGGGCCCAAGCCCACAACTCTACGGGGCCTGACCTGGACCACCGGGGAGCGGGGTGCCAAGCCAGCAGCCTGGAACTCGAGGATCGCCGGGCTGCCAGATCGCAGCACGGACGTCGCATTCAAAGACGCAACGGGCCGCGACGGGGTCAATTTTTTTTCCCCGCCCACCACCTCCCCTTTAGTTACCACCCCGCAAGCCTCCGGCCGCTTCGTTCCCACCCCCTGAATCGGTCGCTAGCATCGCCCGCTGCAGATTCAGGGGGTTCGGACCAATTATGCAAGCGGGGCGAAAACGGGGCGCTGCGCGCGGTGATGACGTCGTCTTTGCCCGTGCAGCAGAGCAGGGCGCTACCAGTTACCATCGCCGCTAAACTCCTGCTGAATTTAGCGGGAGCCGTTAGCAGTGCCGCGCCTGGGCGAAAAGTCGTTTGCGCCCCGTTAGCGCCCCCCCAGAGGCACTAACAAGAGGCGCAAATTCACCAAATTTCTAGCCTTCAATCTATATATAAAAAAATTCACGCCATGTTTCTTTGAGGGTCCCGACCATGGTCCTGGCCCGGATGCCGAGGTGGAGCCACTTATGCCAGTTGGTGGCTGGTGTACGTAGTGGCTCGTGGTTGGCCAGATTCAACAGTACTGGGAGCAGTGAAAAGAAAAAGATCCCCAATAAATGCTAATGTAGCTTTTTCTTTAGGAAAGAAGAATAACTTTGGCTTTGCCATGAGGTGAGCAATGCATGTGCACAGGGCCTTGGTGAGACCACATCTTGAGTATTGTGTGCAGTTTTGGTCGCCTTATCTGAGGAAGGGTGTTCTTGCCATGGAGGGAGTGCAGCGAAGATTCACCAGACTGATACCTGGGATGGCAGGAATGACGTATGAGGAAAGATTGGGTCGATTGGGCTTATACTCGCTGGAATTTAGAAGAATGAGAGGGGATCTCATTGAAACTTATAACATTCTAATAGGACTAGACAGACTAGATGCAGGAAGGATGTTCCTGATGGCGGGGGAGTCCAGAACCAGGGGTCACAGTCTAAGGATAAGGGGTAAGCCATTTAGGACAGAGATGAGGAGGAATTTCTTCACCCAGAGAGTGGTGAACCTGTGGAATTCTCTACCACAGAAGGCAGTGGAGGCCAATTCATTAAATATATTCAAGAAGGAGTTAGATATATTTCTTAAGGCTAAAGGGATCAAGGGATATGGGGAGAAGGCAGGGACAGGGTACTGAATTTGGATGATCAGCCATGATCTCATTAAATGGCGGAGCAGGCTCGAGGGGCTGAATGGCCTACTCCTGCTCCAATCTTCTATGCTTCTATGCAACCCTCCTGATTGAACTTATCAGAGCTAACACACATCCAAGAGCAACAGCATAAACCATTGAATGTTATCACAGGCAGCAAGCACTACTTCATTATGTGTTTTTCAAGCTTGTTCAGTGATAATAAACACATAAGTTAATCTCATCTTGGGTTTCAGGCTGGTTCAAGTTTCACTTGCACTCACCTGAATCCCTTAAAGACATTCCCGCCTTGTAATCACTCAGTCGCCTAGAAATAACAGCAAAGGTCTGAAGAGGAAGTGTGCAGCTCATTGTTATTTGTTGTAATTCAAGCCCGATTAAAATCAAGACTTTTCTCCATGTTACACTGCTGGTTCTTACAAAGCCTGTAGAAAATACCCATCAAACCTGCTCATAGGACCTCTTACGCTGTAAGAGGTTTGAACTGACCAGATGGCTCTGCTCTGTTGAGAAGAGGGAGTTGCCAATGTGCTGCCAATGAGCATTGAGGAAGGGGAAAAAAAAATACATCCTGCATATCCGGCCTTCACTTTCAATCACGTTGATCCCCTTTAGCCTTCCTACTGTACAGCAGGTCGGCAGAAAAGGGCCGTTAGTAGTTCGACTGCATTGCACTAATGTTTGCTCATGTCTTACTGCAGCTTGACAACACTGGAGCTCTTTGTTATCGCCATGGACTAAGCACTGGTGAAGACGCTGATGCTCCACAACCTGCACTCAAGAGTTTCAGTCCTTAACAGAGCCGCATAGCCGTACCAAAGGTAAAGTGAGAAATGCTCTTGTCTTTTTATGCACTCCTGTCATTGTAAACCAAATTTGTACGGCTGAACGGTGTGTGCATTAACAGCCGTACTGCTTCCTAAGAACATCACAGATAATTAAGACAAGGAGTTCTATTCCATAACGTTGCCCATATGATGTTTTATAGTGCAGTGTGACGTGCTCACCGTGCAGTGAAATCATAGATCATTATAAAAGCCCTGAGGTATGGCATGGTATCTGGAACTGTTTCGTTGAGGGTTTCACTTCTGATTATAATGACACTGTTGGAGGAGCCTAAAATTTATTACAACCAGAAGATAGTACAGGTTGAGCATCCAAAATCCGGAGATCCGGAATGTTCCGGAATCCGGACTCTGGGATGATTGGTGGCAGGGTCGTCCGGAATCAGTAAAATGTTCCGGAATCCGGACACACTGTCAAACCGTAACCTGGGCCCAGGCATTTCCGGACTCGGAACGTGTTTCTGATGTCCGAAGTCCGGAAACGCCCGAGCCCAGGTTGTGATATTCCCCGACTTCGGACATCAGAAACACGTTCCGAAGTCCGGAAAAACATGAAAACCGGCTCGGCCTCGGTCCCGAGGTTGCCGGATTCAGGACGCTCAACCTGCAGTAGATTTACTTCAAGGAGGAGCGCCGCAGAATATTGGAGTTGTGTCAGAGGGTGGTAGGTTGCCGCTTACATGTCAACCAGAGAGTGAGCAGCTTTTTTTGTTCGTGTTTGGTGACGTATTGCTCACTTGCACTGAGTGATTGATGACCAACAGCGATGATTGACCAATCAGAAGTGCAGGAACTCTGTGGGCGGGGACAAGCGTTGCCTTTTAATTTACTCTTGAACACAGCTGAATGGAGAGTTTTTCACAGCATTATCGTTGTTCCTTCAGGCCTCACACAAAAAAAAAAGCAAAGGGGTTTGGGGCCCTTTTGTGCAGCGGCTGGCCACCCGCAGTTCCTTTAAGGGCCGCTGGTTAGGACACTCATTGCCAGGGCACACACTCCGCCCATCTGTGTGACAGAGTAGCACCCCGATTTGCATAATTAAACGGCCTCCTGCCTGAAACAGGCGGGGGAGTGCTGTGTGCCCATTTACAAACCAGCCTGAAATGTGCACCATGGTGTCAGCTGTGGCTCAGTGGGCAGCACACTCACCTCTGAGGCAGAAGGTTGTGGGTTCAAGTCCCACTCCATGGGACTTGAACACAAAAATCGAGGCTGACACTCCAGTGCAGTGCTGAGGGGCATGCTGCACTGCCAGAGGTGCTGTCTTTCAGATGAGACGTTAAACCGAGGCCCCGTCTGCTTGCTCAGGTGGATGTAAAAGATCCCATGGCACTATTTCGAAGAGCAAGGGGAGTTCGTCCCGGTGTCCTGGCCAATATTTATCCCTCAATCAACATAAGAAAAAACAGATTATCTGGTCGTTATCACTTTGCTGTTTGTGGAAGCTTGCTGTGCGCAATTTGGCTGCCGTGTTTCCCACATTACATCAGTGACTATACTTCATTGGCTGTAACGCGCTTTGAGACGTTTGGTGGTCGTGAAAGGCGCTATATAAATGTAAGCCTTTCTTTCATCATGCGGGCCTTGGGCGTCCAAGGGGCAGCCAAGATTCCCCTCCAACTTTCTCCTGCCATCTGCCCATTTTTCAGATGAGAGAATTGTCCCCTTCATCGGACTGCCCTGTTTTGGTCATCTGCAGCATGAGATGTCTTCTAGACTTCGCTCATCCAGTTGGTAGGAGACTCTGCAAAAGGTTTCGGGACAATGTGACGAATGTCATACATTCATATTCTTTCCACCATCTACAAGGCACAAGTCAGAAATGTGAAGGAATACTCTCCACTTGCCTGGATGAGTGCAACTCCAACAACACTCAAGAAACTCGACACCATCCAGGACAAAGCAGCGCGCTTGATTGGCACCCCATCCACCACCTTAAACATTCACTCCCTCCACCACCGGCGTACCGTGGCTGCAGTGTGTACCATCTACAAGATACTTGGCAGCAACTCGCCAAGGTTTCTTTGGCAGCACCTCCCAAACCCACGACCTCTTCCACCGAGGACAAGGTCAGCAGGTGCATGGGAACATCACCACCTCCAAGTTCCTCTCCAAGTCACACACCATCCTGACTTGGAAGTATATCGCCGATCCTTCATTGTCATTGGGCCAAAATCCTGGAACTCCCTCTCTAACAGCACTGTGGGAGCACCTTCACCACATGGACTGCAGTGGTTCAAGAAGGTGGCTCACCACCACCTTCTCAAGGGCAATTAGGGATGGGCAATAAATGCTGGCCTTGCCAGCGACGCCCACATCCCATAAACAAATTTTAAAAATACAGAAGAGGAGGAGAGCATTCAGCCCATCGTGCCTGTGCCGGCTCTTTGAAAGAGTTATCCAATTAGTCCCACTCACCTGCCCATTGCCCATAGCCCTGCAAGCATTTCCTTTTTTTTTGACTTTCTAATAAGTCGCCTTATTGTGGGTGGTCTCACATCAAACCTCTTCTGTATCCAGATCAGAGCAGATAGCAATTGGACCTGTTCAGATACCTCAGATGTCAAAGCTAAGCTAAAATTCCACATATCTGCAACAGGTTATTCTTGCCTCCTACTTTTCTTTACAAACAGCAGTTTAACATAGCAGAGAGGACACACAATGCTGTTGCCACATCCGCCACATTTAATCAATTATTTAAATGTGAACACAAACAGCTTTCACTATAATTCATGACCTGTGGTATCTGTTGCCTTGCTTTGTATTTGAATTTCCTTGGCATGCTCCTCGTGTTCATTTCTACGACTTTCACTGATGTCAGGTGTCTCGCAGTGCGCTTTTAATAATTTAAGGCGTATAAGGGCTACAAGGGAACCTTCATATATTGTGCTTACCCATCATACGAATCGTGCTATCCCAGGTTGTGGGGTATTTGTATCACATGGTCAGAGAAGAATTCTCTTTAACTTTGTGGAATAATTCACTTGAATTCTGTGTTAGTGTTGGGAGATGTGCTTGGATTGCTGGATTATATTGCCTGTCTGTTTTAGCTGAAGCAGCCTCTTGACCTTCATCACCGGGCACATTGGCATCAAAGGCTAAGGTTCACATACTCGCCACATAAGTGCCACCATGGTGTCACTGACTCTGAAGTCCCATCATACTGAATACCAATGATGTTCAAGAGAGTGTACTGGAGAATATCTTGCAGACTTTTGTGTGTGTGTGGCACATTGAAGGCCACCGCTCACACTGTTAAGATAGCGAAAGCACATCAATATAGCAAAGGTTCATTCTATGGCTAGTTATTTGCAGGTCTGTGCATTTTGGTAATATCGGCGTTTGGCAAAGTTTCTCAATTAAGTCGGGGAGTTGTCTTGAAATCATGGCCCAATCCTCAACGGTCGAGACTTGAGAAAGTATGAATAAAGCATTCAGAGAGCAGGTGACCTGAACTAGAATGAAGTGGGTAACTATCCCTGGTCTGGACTTTGGGTGGCCAGCCAGTGGAGAGTGCAACCCCTGGCCGCCCGGTAGTTCTGGTTGGAGACCTGGTCCATTCTGAGGGACGGGCCTCATTAGCATTCGGCCAGTGGGCGGAAAATAAGCATTTTCTGTTCTTATATTAGATTTTCAGCATTTGTCATGTCTCTTTTTAACTTTTAGTTATTTCCTATTTAAGCATGAAAAAGTAGGAGTAAAATATAATGGCCTGGAGTTTGCGGTCAGCGGCGAGGAAAAGGCGTTCGGCTACTGCTGGCCCTGAAGAAAGCTGCCCACAAAGATCTCGCGATCTCTGTGGCGAGAAGTACGCCTTTTTCGCCGTGTGAGAGATTGCAACGCTCTATAGTGGGGAATCCCTACTGTGACGTCAACAAGCTGCCTAAACAGCCAATCACATTGCAGAATTCTCACAGACAGGGAAGCAGGAAATGAGAACCTGCTTTTATTCTGACTTTTTAAAAAAGTGTTAGAGAGAGCAAAACAAAGATTGGGGCTCTCACGTGGGGATAAGGTAAACCTGAAATAAATGTGAACAAGCTTTTAAAAAAATATTTTAAAAATGTTTTTTTAACTTTCTCAAAAATTGTAATTTTTATCATAATGGAGAAATTTGGCACGCCGCCAAATTAAAATGAGTTTTTCAGGGCCACAACATTTGTTTAGCAGTCATTACCCTGTTAAAACCCCAGTTACACCAAATCCAACAAGGCCTAACATTTAATGGGGTATTTCACAGCGGTATTACCGCAGAAAAGCTCAAGTTTTCGTCAGTTTCATTGATTACACTGATTGCCGGCTATGGGGGTGGTCGGGGCGGGGGCCACAGCGCAGCCAGTGTCAGAGCAGTGAATGACTTACTGCAGCTTCAGGATTTCCACGTTTACATGCGCATGCGCTTCCACCTGAAGTTGCCCTGTTGGTTCGCCGTTATTACCCACCACAAATTACAGCCCATTTTGATTTGGCAGAGGCAACACGGATTTATGACAGGGAAATTGTGTTTGACAAATCTGTTAGCGTTTTTTTGAGGATGTAACTAGCAGGGTAAATAAGGGGGAACCAGTGGATGTGGTGTATTTGGATTTTCAAAAAGCATTCGATAAGGTGCCACAAGAGGTTATTAAACAAAATTAGGGCTTATGGGATTGGGATAATATATTAGCATGGATTAAATGTTGCTTAACAGACAGTAAACAGAGAGTAGGAATAAATGGGTCATTTTCGGGTTGGCAGGCTGTAACTAGTGGGATACCGCAAGGATCAGTGATGGGGCTGATGCTATCTATATCAATGACTTAGATGAGGGGACCAAGTGTGGTTTACTGATGATACAAAGCTGGGTGGGAAAGTAAGGTGCAAGCAAAGAGGCTGCAAAGGGACATAGATAGGTTAAGTGAGTGGGAAAGAACATGGCAGGTGGAATATAATGTGGAGAAATTTGAAGTTATCCACTTTGGTAGGAAAAATAGAAAAGCAGAATATTTCTTAAATGGTGAGAGATTTGGAAATGTTGGTGTTCAGAGGGACCTGGGTGTCCTTGTACACGAATCACTGAAAGTTAACATGCAGGTACAGTAAGCAATTAGGAAAGCAAATGATATGTTAGGCTTTATTACAAAAGAATTGGAGTATAAGAGTAAAGGAGTCTTACTGCAATTATATTGAGCCCTGGTGAGACCACATCTGGAGTATTGTGTACAGTTTTGATCTCCTTACCTAAGGAAGGATATACTTGCCTTAGAGGGAATGCAATGAAGGTTCACTAGACTGATTCCTGGGATGGGGGGATTGCCCTATGAGGAGAGATTGGGTTGACTAGGCCTATATTCCCTATAGTTTAGAAGAATGAGAGGTGATCTCATTGAAACATATAAAATACTTAAGGGGTTTTACAGGGTAGATGCTGGGAGGATGTTTCCCCTGGCTGGGGAGTCTAGAACCGGGGTCACAGTCTCAGAATAAGGGGTCGGCCATGTAGGACTGAGATGAGGAGAAATTTCTTCACTCAAAGGGTGGTGAATCTTTGGAATTCTCTACCCCAGAGGGCTGTGGATGCTCAGTTGTTGAGTATATTTAAGACAGAGATCGATAGATTTTTGGATACTAACGGAACCAAGGGATATGGGGATAGTGCAGGAAACTGGAGTTGAGGTAGATGATCAGCCATGATCTTATTGAATGGCGGAGCAGGCTTTTCAGTGCAGTACCAGGGGAGTGCTGCACTGTTGGCGGTGCCGTCTTTCGTAAACGATCCCATGGCACTATTCGAAGAAGAGCAGAGGAGTACTCCCTGGTATCCTGGCCAATATTTCTCCTCTTCTTCTTAGGCAGTCCCTCGGAACCAAGGATGACTTGCTTCCACATTAAAAATGAGTTTGCAGGTGTCTAATGAGTCCAATGCGGGACCTACAGTCTCTGTCACAGGTGGGGCAGACGGTGGTTGAAGGGACAGGTGGGTGGGGTGCTTGGGTTGATGTGCGCTCCTTGCGCTGTTTGCGCTTGGCTTCCGCTTGCTCCCGGCGAAGAGACTCGAGGTGTTCGGCGCCTTCCCGGATGTTTCTCCTCCACTTCATGCGGTCTTGGGTCAGGGATTCCCAGGTGTCGGTGGGGATGTTACACTTTTTCAAGGAGGCTTTGAGGGTGTCCTTGAAGCGTTTCCGCAGAAAACGTTTGCGTCTGCACTCACTCGGAGGTCGAACTCCAAACCATCGTCAACACCTTCACCGAAGCGTATAAGACCATGGCTGTTAAGTCTGTGTGTTCTAGTTATTGTTAATAAGAATCACTGCACACAGACCACAAGAATAAATTCAACAGGTCTTTACTAGTCGAAGGCCAGGCTGAACTGCCCAATAAATCATTACACAGCACTTATATACCGGTGTGGTCACCACCGGTATTACAGTATACAGCAGCCAAGATAAAGTAGTGCATCTCTTAAAATAGTTCTCTTAAAGGTGGAACGGTTACATACACCACAATCCTCCCTTTTTAGCTTAACAGTATATATTCCCCATTTAACATAACATAATAACATATATATACAACTTCATGTAAAAACAGTCCACAGATTCAGTCTCTGAGGAGGCCTCCTGATCCGAGACGGATAACGCCTTTCAGGGGTCTCTGGTTCTCGTTGCTGGGGTGACTCATCTAGTTGATCCCCTATGGATAGGACATCATCATCAGGTATATTCACTTCTGAGGTAGATGCTTCAGGTTCACTAACTTCCTCCACGGTTGTCTCTGTCGTAACCATGGGCTCGACCCTTGTACTCGATCCCACCAGTTGGTCAGCATGACGTCGCATTACGTTTTCACCAACATCTACCGTGTACATCAGGGGTCCTTGTCTGGCCCGAATTGTTCCAGATTGCCATTTCTCGTTTTTATAGTCCCTGGCTAACACCGGTTGTCCTATTTCAAAACTCCGAGTGGGCTTGTTATTGATATGCTGGAACTGTTTGTTTTCGACTTCCCTCCGCACATTTGGTTTTAACAAGTCCAACCTGGACCGCAACCTCCTGTTATAGAACATCATGGCAGGACTTTGGTTTGTTGTTGCATGGGTGGCGTTTCGATCTGCCAGTAGGAAATTGTCCACCTTGTGTTGCAGTGGAATCTGATCTTCGCTCATGGCCTTTGTTGCCTTTTTGAACGTCTGTACAAACCTCTCGGCCAGCCCATTCGTAGCTGGATGATATGGGGCAGAGGTATAATGTTTCACCCCATTCATCTTCAGGAATTTCTGGAATTCCTCTGACACGAACTGTGACCCGTTGCCTGAACATATTTGCTCTGGCAATCCATTTCTTGCAAATATCGTTCTTAGCACCGCGATCGTCTTCTCCGAGGTAGTGGTAGTCATTTTAATCACTTCTGGCCATTTAGAATGTGCGTCCACCGCAATTAAAAACATGGAGTCCATGAATGGACCAGCAAAGTCAATATGTACACGTTGCCATGGGGTTGAAGGCCATTCCCATGGATGCAGCGGTGCAATTGGAGGTGCATTTTAGACTTTTTGGCACCCTGAGCAGCTTTTCGTCAGATCCTCTATCTGTTGGTCGATACCCGGCCACCACACATAAGCCCTAGCAAGGCTTTTCATCTTGACTCCCCCCAGATGACCTTCATGTAGTTCTTTTAGAACTCTCTCTCTTAACTTAGGAGGGATAATCACCCTTGTTCCATACATCAATGTTCCCTGACAGATGGACAGCTGTTCTCGTCTTGCTGAGAATGCCGGTAACAGTGGATCACCATGGGCTGGCCATCCCTTTACTGTCAATTCGTAGACCCGGGACAGTGTCGGGTCATTCCTAGTCTCCCTTTCAATATTTGCATTGGTGATAGGTAAACATTCGATGATGGTCGAGTGAAATAACTCCACCGGGTCAACCGTCGGTGCCTCCTCCTCAGTCGGTAGTGGCAGGCGCGACAGCCCATCAGCATTACCATGCTGCTTTGTACCTTTGAATTCTGTCTGATATTGATGTGCCCCTAGGAAAAGGGACCATCTCTGGAGCCTCTGTGCTGTCATCACCGAAACACCCTTCTTAGGGTTAAAAATGGATACCAACGGCTGGTGGTCTGTCAGCAGTGTAAACTTCTGGCCCTGCAGGTAATGATTAAACTTCTTTACTCCCCACACAAGGCTGAGAGCCTCCCTATCTATCTGAGCATAGTTGCGCTCAGCGGAGGTCAATGATCTGGATGCAAATGCGACTGGCCTTTCCAAGCCATTTGGCAACTTGTGTGAGAGCACTGCTCCAATACCATAAGGAGAAGCATCACAAGCTAAACGAATAGGTAGCGTTGGGTTGAAGTGAGCCAACACTTCCTCTGAGGTGATCAATGCCTTGCTTTTGCGAAAGGCCTTCTTACAGTCCTCGCTCCACTTCCATGGTACTTCTTTCTGCAAAAGAGCGTTCAGCGGGTGCAGCACCGTGGATAGATTTGGCAGAAACTTATGGTAATAGTTAATCAACCCTAGGAACGACCTCAACTGGGATACATTTTCCGGAGCGGGAGCCTTCACAACAGCTTCGATCTTGTCAGGTGACTTGTGCAGCCCCTCCTGGTCAATGACATGACCACAGTACGAGATCCGTTTCTGAAAGAACTCACATTTCTGGCGATTAACTCGAAGTCCATATTCCTTCAATCTGGTGAGCACCAGTTTCAAATTTGCAAGGTGTTCCTCATCGTCATCTCCTGTAATCAGGATATCGTCCAAGTAACATTGAGTGCTTGGAATTCCCTGTAATACCTGCTCCATGGCCCTCTGCCAAATTGCTGGAGCCGAAGCCACTCCAAAAACCAGTCTATTATATCGATACAAGCCTCTGTGCGTGTTGATTGTGAGATACTGGCGCGACTCTTCCTCAACTTCCATCTGTAAGTACGCTTGCGCCAGGTCTATCTTGGTGAAGTGTTTCCCGCCAGACAATGAAGCAAAGATATCCTCAATCCGCGGAAGCGGATATTGCACCGTGTGAAGCACCGGATTAACCGTGATCTTGAAGTCTCCACAGATGCGGACCTTCCCCGGTTCCCCTGGCTTGTTACTCGATGAACGCTTCATGATGGGAACAATGGGCGTGGCCCACTCACTCCAGTCCACCTTAGACAGTACTCCTGAACGTTCTAGCCCTTCCAGCTCAGCTTCCACAGCAGGTCGTATCGCATAAGGTACCGGTCTGGCTTTGAAAAATTTTGGGTTTGCATGTTCTGCAATCTTGATTTTTGCCGTAATTCCTCTCAGTGTTCCCAGTCCCTGTTGGAACACCTCTTTAGCCTCATCCAATATTCTGGACAATCGTTCAGGTTTGACATCTTTTTTTTTTCCGGAATCTACTGTTATTGCTTTTAGGGAGTGCCAGTCCATATTTATTTTCCTGATCCACTCCCGTCCCAGAAGTGGTGGACCTCCCTCAGGTAGTACATATAAGTCCATTCCTTGGTGTTCTTTGCCCTTGTGTACCACCTTGACTTTTATCTTTCCGATGGGGTATACTCTTTGCCCCGTGTATGTCTGCAATACTATCTCCGTATCCCGTAGGGGAATATGTGTGAATAACCTTTTGTAATCTTGCTTATTCATGACCGTCAATGCCGATCCGGTGTCCAATTCCATCTTCACTTGGACTCCTGCTATCTGAAGTGTGACCCAGATAGTTTGTAGGTCAGCTTCCTTACTCACGTTGTGAATTCTCAGACTACCCAGTTCCTTGCTGTTGGAGTCTGAATCTGAATTCTGTTCATCCGAACTCTTCTCAGCCACCTTATGTACCTTTCTGCACTTTTCCTGCGGTGACTTTTTGTTGCTGGTCTTCTTTCCTGACCGGCATACTTTAGCTATGTGACCAAGCTTGCCACATTTTCTACATTCCTGATTTTTAAACCAGCATTGGTTCTGATCGTGTGTTGTCTTTCCACAACGATAACATTTCGCTGTACCCAAAGCCATTTGATCTACGCTGAGTACCGCTGCCTTCAGCTGCATTTCCGCAGTGCCTCTCGCTGCGGCTTCGTGCGATGCTGCAATAGTGACAGCCTTATCAAGTGTAAGATCATTCTCTTCAAGCAGCTGCTTTTGTGTTCCTTCTTTCGACAATCCACACACAAATTTGTCTCTCAGTGCCTCTGTCAGACTTTCCCCAAACTGACAGTATTTCGCTAGCTTACGCAGTTCAATTAAATACTCCGCGTTGCTTTCCTCTTTCAGTTGCGTTCTCGCATAAAATTTAAATCGTTCCGCTAACATCAGCGGTGTGGGGTTCAAATGATTTCTCAGGACAGCAACAATATTAGCGAAAGCCTGATCCGCCGGTTTAGCTGGTGATAGAAGATGCTTCAATAGCCCGTATGTCTTCGCACCCATTGAGTTTAGTAAGGTTAGTGCTTTATCTTCATCTGATATTTTATTTGCCTTACAATAAATCTCTATGCGTTCTACGTATGTGGCCCAATCTTCAACATCGGCATCGAAATCGTTGATGTTACCACGCTTAGGCATCCTTGCAATCTTCCACCACCGTGGTAGAAGGGATGATCACTGCCTGTTGCTGATGGAAGGCTTCGTGTCAGGATTCTTCCTTGCTCTTCAGACCCGAGTCTTTTCTCAGCAGGATGATGAGGGCGGATGCCTCTTCTCGACGCCCGTTAAACTGCCTTGGATATATCTCTGCCGCAGGGTAAGATCGTCATCGTCGCCACTGTTAAGTCTGTGTGTTCTAGTTATTGTTAATAAGAATCACTGCACACAGACCACAAGAATAAATTCAACAGGTCTTTACTAGTCGAAGGTCAGGCTGAACTGCCCAATAAATCATTACACAGCACTTATATACCGGTGTGGTCACCACCGGTATTACAGTATACAGCAGCCAAGATAAAGTAGTGCATCTCTTAAAATAGTTCTCTTAAAGGTGGAACGGTTACATACACCACAATGGCCCTTACACTAAACATCCATAAGACAAAGGTCCTCTACCAACCTGCCCCCACCACACAGTACTGCCCCCCGATTATCAAAATCCACGACAACGTGGACCACTTTCCAGACAATATTTATCCCTCAACCAACATCACTAAAACTGGTGATTTATTTCATTGCTGTTGATGGCAGCTTGCTGTGCGCAAATTGGCTGCCGCGTTTCCCACATTACAACAGTGACTACTCTTCAAAAGTACTTAATTGGCTGTAAAGCACTTTGGGACATCCTGAAGTCGTGAAAGGCGCGATATAAATGCAAGTCTTTCTTTTTATTTTCTTTCTTTCTTCAGCTTGGACTTGAGCCCACAGGGGTCGAGTTTCATGCGAACGCCTCCACTGGGCGGGAGGTAGGTAGAACAAGTGCCGATAGGCAGCTCATCGATCAGAAGCGTCAGGACACCCAGTGGCTCCACCGTGGAGCTGAGCCAGTCACAGTGAGTAAAGAAATATTAGCCGGGGGGGGGGGAAACCGATTCCGGGATAGGATTAATGTTTCACCTGGCCCCACGAAAATCATTGAAAACAATTTTTCCCTTCTAAGTGAGTGTTCGTCTAAATGTGCATTTAATGGTACCCAGCACCACTGGAAACCTAACACCACGCCTGAGTCCCAGTTACTGTTATTTGGTCGCTGGGTAGCGGTTGTAATAACGTGCCCGCTTGTTGTACGTGCAGTGTGACATGGTGGGCTGACTCCTGCACAATCTCTGTAAGGTGCCTTGAAGAAAGTCCGTGCGATAGAACAGTCGCTGCTGTTATTTTCACTGCTGCCGGTGGAGCAGCAGTAATTATCATCTGCTGCTGCAATTCCTGACAGTGGGTCAGTTAAGAATTAACTACTGAGCTTAAATCCCTCCCCGCCCCGTGTACGACCTTGCTGAAAGAGCTAGCTAATTGCTGGTTAGCTGAAGCGTTCTATTATGTGCAGCTCCTTCCTCTTCCTGCTCTTGTTTCACGGTTGGTTCCCCCTAATGGTGTTTCTGCTACCCAAGCCGCGCTTCTGAGACGTGGCCCAGAATCTCCTGAAACCGGTACAGACGGCAAGTTACGCCAATCTTCCCGCCATTGAGTTATGGCAAAATTTCCTGTGGATCACATTAGCAGACGCCGGAATGCAAAAAACTGGCATCAAACGAACAGAAAACAGTCGAGGCCCGAGGAAAGCACTGAATTTGTGTCATATTTCTCCATTAAGCGCGAAAATTAAAGTTTCAAGCCATCAAACCTTAATTTACAACAACAACAAACCTTTATTTATGCACATTAGGCACAGCGGCCTGGAGTTTCCGCTCGATTGCGCTGTTTTTTTCGGCGCAATTCGACCGAAATTGAATGCGTAACCGGCACAAAATATTGGTCCAGAAATTCGGGTCAGAGACTTCCCGCGGGTGCAAGCCTCCGACCTGCACTTACCTTGCGCACCGGCCGTTCAGCTGTGAGCCCTCGTGGAATTGCGATCCTGGGCCTCCTCCAACTGCCGGCACGCAGTGCTTGCGTATCACAGAATCACAGAAACCTCACAGTGCAGATAGAGGCCATTTCGGCCCATCGAACCTGCACCGACACATATCCCACCCGATCCCCGTAACCCCTACACCAACACATATCCCACCCTATCCCTGTAACCCCACGTATTTAATCCCCCTAACACTAAGGGTCAATTTATCATAGCCAATCAACCTAACCCGCACAGTTAGTTCGATGCATCCCCTGGGATCACATGGGCCACAGAGAGCCAATGGTAGCAGGGAATGCTTCATTCATAAGTTTGACAGGAAGGACTGTCAAACCTATAAATACTATAAGCCCCAAAACATCACTAAAACCTCAAATAAATTTTTTTTAAAACCACATTTTTAAAATAAACTATAAATTACATGAAATAACTATTTTAAACAATAATTTACATTTTTGAAAAAATTAATTACATTTTCTAACGAGGCTAAAAATAAACTTACCTTTCTTTAAAGTATTTAAAAATAATAAACCTGTGGAAAAAATGTTTCAATTTTAATTAATTCACCACTTACCTTGTTAAAAGCAGGCCTTGCGACTGCTTTTTACATGTCTAACTTCTGGAGACTTACCTTCCCGGAGAAACCTGGAAAAAAAACGTAAGTTCGATGCGCACGCGCAGCCTCTCCCGCACACGCATTCCACCTCTTAACCCCTTCTTTCAGGAGAACGCAAGTGCCGGTTTCCCGCGCATGCGCAGTGCATGCACGAAACTGGCACTTCCATTGGGCTTACGGGTGAGTACCCTGTGTATTTCTGGGCCATTATTATATTTATATCGCCATATTATAAAAAGGATATAGTGTAGGAATTGACGAATTCCTAACTAAGAACTGAGGTCGACTCAGGCGATCAAACAAACAGACTTTTAATGTAAAACTAAACAAGTTTAAACAGTTTGTTAAGATCGATACAGGAGAACCACGAAAACAGGTCTGTACAAGATGGAGCTTCCACAAAGACTGCCTGGGCAGTCACGTGGTTTGCGACATGACGTCATCGCGTTTACCCGCGTTTTCCCGCGCTCTTAAAGGGGCCACGCCCCATGCATACAAACACTATCTACAAAACGATGTAATGTCTAACACAATGGTACAGGCTTAGGCTGGTGTTAGAACATCATTAAAGGGAATTATGTACAGTTGCCCAGAGTCATTCAGTGGCTACGCCACATGCGCCCCCCCAGAATTCGCTTTAACAGACAAAGTCAAACGGTGAGGGGGTCTGATGAGCCTGTCGGAACGACTCCTGTACTCCTGAGGTGGAGGCTGCTGGGCGGCTGACGGTCTGGCGGGCGGTTGCGCTTGCTCCGCCGGAATGGCGCCGGGTGGCCGACCTCGTCTCGGCGGTAGTGCTGTCTCGACGGGGCGGTCGAGGTCTTGATGCGCCGGCTTCAATCGATCGACTGAAATGTGGTCCGGCTTCCCCTGCCTCCAACACGCGGAGGGGACCAGTATATGGGGCCTTGAGCAGATTCTGGTGAGCATCGTGGCGAATAAAGATGTATTCTGCCTTGTGAAGCCTCGTTGGAACGTGCGAACTCTGCAGCCCGTGGTGCGAAGTGGGCACCAGCGCGAAACAGCTGGCCGCCTCCCGGTAACTAGTCAGCTGGTCAGAAGCGGACCAAGGCTTCGTTGATTCTAGTAGGAAATCTCCTGGGACTCGCAACGGTTGTCCGTACACCAGCTCCGTGGATGAAGAGTGAAGGTCTTCTTTGGGGGCCGTGCGAAGGCCCAACAGGACCCACGGTAGCTTGTCTGCCCATCCAGCGTCCTGGAGGCTGGCCCTCAGGGAGGCTTTTAGTGACCGGTGGAAACGTTCACAGAGACCATTCGCCTGTGGGTGGTAGGCTGTGGTGCGGTGTAATTTGACACCGAGCCCTTGGGCCACCGCATTCCAGAGTTCGGAGGAAAACTGTGGTCCCCTGTCTGAAGAAATATCAGCGGGCACTCCGAAACGGGCGACCCAGGTGGAAATGAACGCCCTGGCCACGTCCGCCGAAGTAGTGGATGATAGGGGAACCGCCTCTGGCCATCTGGTGGTGCGGTCAACCATGGTCAGGATGTGTGAAAAACCATGGGAGGGTGGGAGTGGACCCACCACGTCCACATTGACATGGTCAAACCATTCGCTCCGGCACTGTGAAGGTGGCCAACGGAGCTTTGATGTGACGCTGTACTTTGGCCTTTTGGCAGACCACGCAGGTGTTGGTCCAGTCGCGGACATCCTTGTGCGTGCTGTGCCATACGAATTTCCTCGACATCAGCTTCTGGGAGGCCTTCATTCCTGGGTGTGATAACCCATGTATGGCGTCGAACACTTTGCGGCGCCAGACGGCCGGTACGACAGGGCGAGGGTCCCGAACGGAGACGTCACACAAGAGCGTGGTACCTGCTGCATGGAACTTGACGTCGGCCAACTGGAGGCCGGTGACGGTGGTTCTGTAGGCTTGGACTTCTGGGTCCGAGGCTTGATCCGCTGCCACGAGGGCGTAATCGATGCCTAAATGAACCGTATTGACGGTCGCGCGGGAGAGGCAGTCGGCCACCAGGTTGTCCTTACCGGCCACGTGCTGTATAACCGTGGTGAACTCGGATATGTATGTCAGGTGATGTTGCTGTCGGGATGACCATGGTTCGGCGGTCTTGGCCATGGCGAAGGTGAGCTGCTTATGGTCCACGAAGGTGGTGAAGGGACGTCCTTCCAGGAGGAAGCAAAAATGTTGAATGGCCAGAAAAAGAGCGAGCAACTCCCGGTCGAATGTGCTATACTTCCTCTCGTTCCGCCGTAGTTGACGGCTGAAGAATGCCAACAGCTGCCAGGTCCCATTCACCCACTGCTCTTGCACAGCGCCGATTGCGTAGTCTGACGCGTCGGTGGTGAGGACGATGGTGGCACCTGGCAGCGGGTGCGCCAGCATAGTCGCATTGGCCAAGGCTCTTTTTGTGTCGGCGAACGCCCGGGCCATGTCCTCTGTCCAGTCTACTGTATCTTTGCCAGTCCTGCCCTTGAGGGCCTCGTACAGGGGCTGCATGAGCAGTGCTGCCTTAGGCACGAAACGGTGGTAAAAGTTTACCATGCCTAGGAATTCCTGCAGGGCCTTAATGGTTTGCGGGCGTGGAAAGGATGTCACCGCCTCTACCTTCGCTTGTAAAGGAACCGCTCCCTCTGAAGTGATGCGATGCCCCAGGAAATCAATTTGCTGCAGGCCAAACTGACACTTGGCCGGGTTGATAATCAGGCCGTGTTGGCTGAGACGCTGAAAAAGGGTGTGTAGGTGGCAGATGTGTTCTGCTTTGGTGGGACTGGCAATGAGGATGTCGTCTAAGTAGACAAAGAGGAACTTGAGGTCCCGCAGCACGGAGTCGATCAGGCGTTGGAAAGCCTGGGCGGCGTTCTTTAAGCCGAACAGCATTCTTAAGAACTCGACAAGGCCGAATGGGGTGATGACTGCGGCCTTCTGAACGTCTTGGGGATGAATGGGGACCTGGTGGTAGCCCCGGACGAGGTCGACTTTCGAGAAGACAGTGTTCCCTGCCAAATGGGCGGAGAAATCCTGAATATGGGGGATCGGGTACCGATCAGGAGTGGTGGAGTCGTTTAGGCGTCGATAGTCGCCGCATGGCCGCCATCCGCCGCCAGGCTTCGGGACGATGTGAAGGGGTGAAGACCAGGGACTATTCGACCGGCGAATAATCCCTAACCGTTCCATTGTCGCAAACTCCGCTTTCGCGACCGCCAGCTTGCCAGGTTCCAGGCGCCGGGCCCGCGCGTAGACCGGGGGGCCGTTGGTGGTGATGTGGTGTTCCACACCATGTTTCGTGGCCGTGGAGGAGAAAGTGGGCATTGTCAGGTCGGGGAATTCACCGAGCAGGCGAGCGAACTCATCCGGAGCCGGAAAAGCACAGGCGACGGTGCGCGACATAGTGTTACTGCGGTAACAAGGGATAGAATGAAAAGTTGCCGCGTTGATCAACCGCCGGTTCCTCACGTCAACCAGGAGGCTGTTGGCGCACAGGAAATCCGCGCCGAGAATGGGTTGCGAAACCTTGGCCGTCACAAACTCCCAGTGGAAACGCTGGCCTCCAAAACACAACTGCACCCGTCGTCTGCTGAAGGTCCGAATTGCTGCGCCATTGGCCGCTTCAAGGGCGAGATCGTGAATCCCAGTCTGCACATCGAGGGCGGACGCGGGTAATATGCTGCACTGCATCCCGGTGTCGCACAGGAAATGACGACCGGAGAGAGTATCGGTGATAAACAACAGCTTGCCCGCGTTGCCGTTCGCGGCCGCGGGGCGCCCGTTAGACCCGGTCCTCGGTGGTCGTAGTAGTTTTTTTGTTTGGGGGAAACTGCAGGGAGGGCGGCAACGTCTCGCTTTCGTGCCGAACCGCGCGTGGTAGGGACACAGCTCAGCAGGCTGACGAGCTGGGGCGGCGTCTGTGGGGGATGGGCGCCTCATGGCGGCACAGTACTGCTGAGTAACGGCGAATATTTTGTCCGCCTCTGCCGCGAGTGCTGCGCAGTCCTCAACTTCGGATCTGGCCAGGGCAGCTTGCACCTGTTCCGGTAGCTGGCTGAGGAATAATTCCCGGAATAGGAAGCATTCCGGTTCGGAGCCAAGGAGGGCGAGCATTTGGCTCATTAACTCTGAAGGCTTGGAGTCCCCGAGCCCGGGCAAAGCGAGCAGTCGACGGGCGCGCTCCGATTTAGTGAGCCCGAAAACTTGCAGCAACCGCGCCTTGAGGGTTTTGTACTTGCGCTCTGTTGGAGGGTTCTCGAAGAGGCTGGCGATCCGTGAGGCGGTAGAGCCGTCGAGGGCAGAGACCACATAGAGATATTGGGTCTGATCCGCAGCAATGTCCCTCAGGGCGAATTGTGCCTCGACCTGAATGAACCACGAGGTTGCTTGCTGCTCCCAGAACTGCGGTAGCTTCAACGAAATGGCGTTGGCCTCCATGTTGTGTTCTTTTTGCGAAAAACGTTCACAAACGACGGGGTCACCAATGTAGGAATTGACGAATTCCTAACTAAGAACTGAGATCGACTCAGGCGATCAAACAAACAGGCTTTTAATGTAAAACTAAACGAGTTTAAACAGTTTGTTAAGATCGATACAGGAGAACCACGAAAACAGGTCTGTACAAGATGGAGCTTCCACGAGGACTGCCTGGGCAGTCACGTGGTTTGCGACTTGACATCATCGCGTTTACCCGCGTTTTCCCGCGCTCTTAAAGGGGCCACGCCCTGTGCATACAAACACTATCTACAAAACGAAGTAATGTCTAACACAATGGTACCGGCTTAGGCTGGTGTTAGAACATCGTTAAAGGGAATTATGTACAGTTGCCCAGAGTCATTCAGTGGCTCCGCCACAATAGAGGCACTGGAGAGGGTGCAGAGAAGATTTACAAGGATGATACCAGAAATGCGAGGGTATACCCATCAGGAAAGGATGAACAGGCTGGGTCTCTTTTCTCTTGAAAAAAGAGAAGGCTGAGGGGTGACCTAATAGAGGTCTTTAAAATTACGAAAGGTTTTTGTAGCGTCCGAGGATCAATAATACTCAGACTGCAGGAGAACAATAAAACAGGTATTTACTGAACAGAGAGTAATTCAAGACTGAAAGACAGAAGCCTGCTATGGCTTTATATACAGGGGTGGTCACTGCCGGTACTGCAGTATAGAATCAGTTCTTCTCTTAAAGGTACATACACAACAATTCCTCCCCTTTTAGATAAACAGTACATAACATTCATTTAACAACTAAATAATAACTAATTACAATTACAATTTTCTCTGTACTATACACATCAACTGAAATAATCATTTATAAGTTCAGTCTTTGAGGAGGCTTCCTGATCCTGACTCGATAGCGCCTTTCTCGAGTATCCTGTTCTTGCGGCGGAGTTGATTCTGGCTCATTGTCATTGGTTGGTTCGTCAGCTTCCAATACCACTGCTTCTGAGGTAGACGCAATCTATACTTCGGGTTGATTACCAGGTGCACCTGCTCGTGGTATGGGTTTGGCTTGTTCCTGTGACTCTAGAATCTGGTCAGCATGGCGTCTCACGATGCTCTTTCCAACGTCCACTGTGTACATTACTGGTCCCTGCTGTGTGCATATCGTTCCTGGTTGCCATTTTTCTGTTCGGTAGTCGCGGGCCAAGACTGGTTGCCCTATCTTGAAGCTCCTGGTTGGCTTCTCATTTATGTGCTGGAATTGCTTATCCTCAACATCTCGTCTTATGTTTGGTTTGAGCAAATCCAGGCGACATCTTAGCCTTTGGTTGAAGAACATTATGGCTGGAGCTTGGTTGGTGACTGCATGTGTCACATTCCGGTAAGCAAACAAGAAATTATCCACCTTGTGTTGTAGTGGTATGTTGTCATTATGCATTGCCTTTATAGCCTTTTTAAAGGTCTGAACAAACCTCTCAGCCAATCCATTTGTGGCTGGATGATATGGGGCAGATGTGTAATGCTTCACCCCATTATTCCTCAGAAACCTCCGGAAATCCTCTGACACAAACTGTGGCCCATTGTCGGAGCAAATCTGTTCTGGCAAGCCATTCCTGGCGAAGATGGTCCATAGGACTGCAATAGTTTTCTCCGTGGTAGTGGAGGACATTTTGATGACCTCTGGCCATTTCGATTGGGCGTCCACAGCGATTAGGAACATTGGCCCAGTAATTTCTGTCACAACGCGTGAGTACGGACAGGGTACTCACGCGTGTGCCAGGAGGAATTGTCGGTTTTCAGCATGCACAGCGCATGCGCTGAAAACCGGCATTTCCTGTCCTCTGACCCAAGGGGTTAAGAGGCTGAACGCATGCGCGGTATTGGGCAGCGCGTGCGACTTGGATTTCCTGTATTTTTACAGATTTGCGCATGTGTAAAGGGCTCCGGTTTTTACGCATTGAAAAACCACACGTAAGTACTTAGTTTTAGTACAATTTAGAATTTTTTTTCCCACAGGTTTATTATTTTTAAAGAATCTACAGTAAGGTAAGTTTAGTTTTAGACCTTTTTTTTTTTTAATTTATTTTTTTCAAAAATTTGATTAATTGTTTAAAATAGTTTTTTAAAGTTATTCATAGTTAATTTAATTATTGGGAAGCTTTTTAAAATTTTATTTAAAGTTTAAGTAGTGTTTTGGGGTGCCGTACTTTTCATGAGTTTGACAGTCTTTACTATCAAACTTATGAATGAAGTTTCCCCTCCCCTGATTGGCTGAACAGTGCTCACCTGATCCCAGCCGGCACATCGCACTAACTACGCCGCTGGGTCAGGTTAGCACAGCGCGCCGAGATCAGAACCGGGCCACTTACAGGAAATCCACTGCGGGCCAGGTTTCAGATGTCGGCGCGCCGGGTAAGTGCACATCGGGGGCTTGCACGCGCGGCAAGCCCCCGACAGGAATTACTGGGCCAGTGAGTCCATAAATGGACCAGCAAAATCAATGTGTACCCGTTGCCATGGAGATGAGGGCCACTCCTATGGATGTAGCAGGGCCTGTGGTGGAGCGTTTTGGACCTTCTGGCATCCTGTGCATCTCTTGGTCATATCCTCGATTTCTTTATCGATTCCCGGCCACCACACAAACGCCCTGGCTAGGCTCTTCATTTTTACCCCTCCCAGATGACCCTCATGAAGCTCATTGAGCACTCTATCTCTCAACTTGGGTGGAATTACCACTCGGGATCCACACATCAAGGTCCCCCGGCACACTGACAGCTGTTCTCTCCTTGGCGAGAATGCTGGCAACAGTGAGTCGCCATGTGCTGGCCATCCCTTCACCGTCAAATCATAGACCCGAGAGAGTGTTGGGTCATTTCGGGTTTCCTTCTCTATACTTGAGTTTGTAACAGGTAGACATTCGACTATGGTCGCATGGAATATCTCAACAGGGTCCACTGCAGGTGCTTCCTCTACCGTAGGCAACGGTAGGCGCGACAGCCCATCAGCGTTTCTATGCTGTTTCATACCCTTGTACTCTATGTCGTACTGATGTGCCCCTAGAAAAAGTGACCATCTTTGCAGCCGTTGCGCCGTCATCACCGGAACGCCCTTCTTTGGGTTAAAAATGGAGACCAGGGGCTGATGATCAGTCAGTAGGGTGAATTTCTCCCCGTGCAGATAGTGATTGAACTTCTTCACCCCCCACACCAGGCTGAGGGCCTCCCTGTCAATCTGGGTGTAGTTACGCTCGGCTGAAGTTAACGAGCGCGACGCAAAGGCTATTGGCCTCTCTGAACCGTCAGGGAATTTGTGTGACAGCACCGCTCCGATGCCGTAGGGAGACGCATCACATGCTAACTGAATCGGTAGTGTTGGATTGTAGTGGGCCAATACTTCTTTTGAAGTGATGAGGCATTTACATTTCTGAAAGGCACGCTTACACTCATCACTCCATTTCCATGTTACTCCAGTTTGCAGTAGGGCGTTCAGTGGGTGCAGAATTGTAGCTAAATTCGGCAAGAACTTATGGTAGTAGTTCACCAATCCGAGGAACGACCTCAGTTGCGACACATTTTCCGGTGCTGGAGCCTTGACTACAGCCACAATCTTGTCCGGCGACTTATGCAACCCTTCCTCATCAATCGTGTGGCCACAATACGAGATTTTTCTCCTGAAGAACTCGCATTTGGGGCGGTTGGCTCGTAGCCCATATTCCTGTAATCTCGTGAGCACCTGCTCCAGGTTGACAAGGTGTTCACTGTCATTTTCGCCCGTAACCAGGATGTCGTCCAAATAACACTGGGTCCCCGGGATCCCTTGCAGGACTTGTTCCATTGCCCTCTGCCAAATAGCTGGGGCTGATGCTACCCCGAATACCAGTCGATTGTACTGGTAAAGGCCTTTGTGAGTGTTTATCGTGAGGTATTTCCTAGATGCTTCTTCCACCTCCATTTGTAGATACGCTTGGGCCAGATCAATCTTTGTAAAGCGTTTCCCTCCAGATAGTGAGGCGAAAATATCTTCTATCCGTGGAAGTGGATATTGTACTGTGTGCAGGACTGGGTTCACAGTTACCTTGAAGTCCCCACAGATATGAACCTTCTTTGGTTCCCCAGGCGTGCTGCTCAATGATTTCTTCATTACAGGAACGATGGGTGTGGCCCACTCGCTCGAGTTCACCTTGGACAGCACACCCAAACGCTCCAGACTCTCCAGCTCTGCTTCAACGGCTGGGTGGATTGCGTAAGGTACCAGTCTGGCCTTAAAAAATTTTGGGTTTGCGTTATCTTCGATTTTTATCGTTGCCGTTACTCCTTTTAGAGTCCCAAGTCCTTGTTGGAACACCTCTTTCGCGTCAGTTAGAATTTTTGACAGTCGTCCAGGTGTGACGTCATCATCCTTTTTATCAGTCACAGTTAGCACCTAAATGGAATGCCAATCCAATTGTATTTTTCGGATCCATTCACGTCCCAATAGTGGTGGTCCTCCATCCGGCAGTATATATTGATACAGTTTCTGTGTTTCCTTGCCATTGTATTCAACTGGCACCCTTATTTTTCCTCTGGGGTAGACTTTTTGCCCCGTGTATGTCTTCAATACAATGGACGTGTCCTTCAAGGGTATGTGTGAGAATAGCCGCTCATAGTCTCGTCGATTCATGACAGTTAGGGCTGATCCTGTGTCCAATTCCATCTTTACTGGGGACTCTGCTATCATGAGGGTGACCCAAATGGTTCGGTGATCCTCCTTTGCGATCACGTTGTGTAACTTTAGACAACTTAGTCTCCTGCTCCCGGAGTCCGTATCACTCTCCTGATCTTCCGAACTACTGTCTGTCAATTTCTTTACTTTCTTGTACTTTTCCTTAGTAGTTCTTGTAGTGTTGGTTTTCTTTCCCGACCTGCAGACTCTTGCTATGTGTCCCATTTTCCCACATTGCCTGCATGTTTTGTCCTTAACCCAGCAGTCCTTCTGATCATGGGTTGTTCTGCCGCAGCGATAGCACTTTTCTGCTCCATACGCCATTTCGTTAGCGCGGTATTCTTGTGGTTTCTGTTGTATTTCCGCAGCTCCCCGTGCTGCTGCTTCATAGGATACTGCCACGCTGAAAGCCTGTTCTAGCGTCAGGTCCTTTTCCGAAAGTAGCCATTTCAGGGTTCCTTCACTCTGGAGCCCACAGACAAACTTATCCCGCAAGGTGTCTGCCAGTCCTGCTCCGAACTGGCAGTGCTTCGATAACTTGCGTAGTTCCGTAAGATAGTCAGCATTGCTCTCATCTTTGTGCTGGTTTCTTTTATGGAACTTGAATCTTTCTGCTATCAGCAGCGGTGTAGGGTTTCGGTGTTCCTGTAAGATATTAACAATCTCCTCAAAACTTTTCTCCATTGGTTTAGCTGGGGTAATTAAATTCCGCAATAGGCCGTACGTTCTCGTGCCCATCAAATTTAATAATACCGACCCCTTCTTTCCATTGGCCACCTCATTGGCATTGCAGTACACTTCAATTCTTTCCACATACGTGGTCCAGTCTTCTACCTCGTTGTCGAACGCAGTGATACTGCCACTCTTCGGCATCTTGGGTGATTTAAAATGGCGCCTCCCGCGCTTTTTCTTCTTCCCCAATACAATAAAATGGCGCCTCCCGCGCTTTTCCTTCTTCCCCAATGGAATAAAATGGCGCCTCCCGCGCTTTTCCTTCTTCCCCTTGCTGCCACGCTGCTCCTAGCGTTCTGCAGGGTAATGGCGGCGACCCGCGGTTTCGGCGCGTCTCACTTTTCCTTCCCCGCGTTCTATCCTCTCCACGCTGCCCTGTTCTTGAGCACCTACCGCGCCCTGTGCGCTCCACCCTCTCTCTCTTCCTCCCGACGACGCTGCACGGCCCCTTTGCAGAGCCGCTCGATCGAGCCCGAGCCCGCCGCAGTCCGGAAGGGTCAGCGCACTACCTGCTACCAGCACGACTTGCTGGAACACCTCGACTGGGGAGCCAGGCCCAGCTCTCCACAGCCTCCCCTGCAACTCTCCGATGGCTCCCTGGGCGGTTGCCCGCGGTCGACGCCCGCCGTTCTGACTTCGACCTCCAAGAAGCTTCTCTTCAGGGAAAAGATCCCCGTGAGGTGATGCAGTACTGCAGGTGCGTTCGAACCTGCCCGTCGCCAGTGTAGTGTCCGAGGATCAATAATACTCAGACTGCAGGAGAACAATAAAACAGGTATTTACTGAACAGAGAGTAATTCAAGACTGAAATACAGAAGCCTGTTATGGCTTTGTATACAGGGGTGGTCACTGCCGGTACTGCAGTATAGAATCAGTTCTTCTCTTAAAGGCACATACACAACAGTTTTGATAGAGTGGATACAGAGAGAATGTTTCCACTTGTGGGGAAGGGCACAACTAGAGGGGCCATCAATATAAGATAGTCACCAAGAAATCCAATAGGGAATTCAGAAGAACTTTCTTTACCCAGAGAGTGGTGAGAATGTGGAACTCGCTACCACAGGGAGTGTTTGAAGTGAATAGTACAGATGCATTTAAGGGGCAGTTAGATAAGCATATGAGGGAGAAAGGAATAGAGGGTTGTGCTGATAGAGTTGGATGAGGAGGCTCGAGTGGAGCATAAACATCAGCATGGACTGGTTGGGCCGAATGGCCTGTTTCTGTGCCGTATATCCTATGTTCAGTGCAAATCGATTTTCCGCGATCTCTTGCGGTAGTTTTAAAAACATCGTACTGAAAGCAGGCCCCGCCCACAAAACTGGGGGCCACGTCTCAAGGGTGAACTAACCACCTCTGGGAGTTTCCGCTAATTGCGCTCGTTTGCGGGGCCTTCGAGGAGGCTCTAAAAATTAAGCAGGATCTTTTGGGCGCCAGGACACTAAAAGGTATGTTTTAAAAGCTTTTAAACGTGATTTCTGTTTTAGTTTACTAAGGAACTGACTAATGTACCCCAATATAACTAGAAAATAGTTCTATATATTTTTTAAAAAGTGAATTTCAGTAATTTAAAATCAGAGGTGGTGAATTGACACTGTGATTAAAAGTACTTATTTTTTGTGATAAACCCACTTTCAGCTGATTTAATCAAATTTCACCTCGTTACCACTGTTAAATAAATGAAGAATTTTTTTTTAAATCGCGGTTTAACACGCAGCTCGCTTGCGCTGGTTCATGGCAGATTTTGCGTTCGGCGATATGCAAATGAGTTTGAGCAGAAACTCGGGGCGGGGGGGGGGAAACACTTGTCAAAATGGGCGCAATTCTGGGCGCAATTTGTGCCGGAATCACCAATTTGCGCCTAAAGCAGAAACTCTAGCCCAGCATGTGTAAGAAAATGCAATTGTGGTAGGTTTTCGGTTTATAATCCAAATCACTGATGCCATAAAGATGCATTCAAAGATACAGAAAATACATCGTAGGTCTTAGTGAGGAGAAACCAAAAATATCACCTAAAAAATAAATCACCATAAAACCCCAGAAATGTGACTTCGGGTCCCGTTGCATCTCAAATTTTAGGTGTAAACTTGCAGCCCATTGCTAACTGGCGTACATGCAGAAAATGCGCATGTTGCACTTCTGCGCAGGGGCGGAGCTATGTTAATAAGCAGCTGAGTTGTCGTGGAATCGTCTGATAAGATTGAGGCACAGCATAAAGACTAGCGTAAATCACCTATGCCTGAATTTCCTCAATCTTTTGTGCCGAAAGTCGGCGTTACGCCAAACGTATGCCGTTATTTTGGCAAAGGCTTTCGGGAAATTTCGCTTTTCATTCTCTAGCACTAAGTGAACCACTTCAGTTTTTCTTTCACACCAGCGGTGCTTAAGACCCCGGTTATATTGCACCGAACATTATGCTGTATCGCCAGCTTTTGTGTGTCCAGTTTGAGCAGACAGCTGTAAACCAACTGAACCACCAATTAAAGGGGAAATAAAGTCTAGGGTTCAGAATGAGTCTCCCGTTAATTATTGGTTTAACTGTCTCGTAATACATATAACAGTAACTATTGCTGCCACTCTACTTTTATCTTTTCCATTCTTTTGTTTAATATTATCATTTCTTATTTCACTTTCATTCTTTTGTTTAATATTACCTTTTCTTATTTTGTGTGTCAGTGGGTAAGACGTTAAACCGAGGCCCCGTCTGCCCACTCAGGTGGACGTAAAAGATCCCCTGGCACTATTTTGAAGAAGGGCCGGGGAGTTATCCCAAGGTGTCCTGGCCAATATTTATTCCTCAATCCACATCACAAAAACAGATGATCTGGTCATTACCACATTGCTGTTTGTGGGAGCTTGCTCTGCGCAAATTGGTTGCCGCGTTTCCCACATTACAGCAGCGACGATACTCCAAAAGTACTTCATTGGCTGTAAAGCGCTTTGAGACGTCCGGTGGTCGTGAAAGGTGCGGTAAAAAAGCAAGTCTTTCTTTCACTATCTTAACCCATTTTTCCCTTTCATCAGTGTTTCTAGCTGCCTTCTCTTTAGCTATTTTTTTCCTCTTTAGCAATTATAAAAGGAAAACTTACATTTTTTTAGCACCTTTCAGGACATCCCAAAGCATTTACAGCCAATGAAGTACTTTTGAAACGCAGCAACCAATTTGTGCATAGCAAGCTCCCACAAACAGCAATGTGATAATGTCCAGATAATCTGTATTTAGTGATGTTGATTTGGGGGATGAATAGTGGCCAGGACACTAGGAGAACTCCCCTGATCTTCTTTTGAAATAGTGCCATGGGATCTTTTACGGCTACCTGAGAGAGTAGACAGGGCCTATAGTTTAACGTTTCATCTGAAAGACGGCACCTCTGACAGTGCAGCACTCCCTCAGCACCGCACAGGAGTGTCAGCCTAGATTTTTGTGCTCAAGTCTCTGGAGTGGGACTTAAACCCACAGCTTTCTGACTCAAGGGCGAGGATGCTACCAACTGAGCCACAGCTGACACATAGGAATCATTGTCATTGTATGAACGCTTAATGCACTCGTACCAAATTCTTTTTTCCACTATTTTAACGGAGGTTAACATTGCTGCCGGTGATTCCTACCTTTATATGAGGGTCCAGCCTGAGAGCTGGGAAGAGAAATGAAGTTGACGGTTAAGGTGTTAAGTTTCAAGCGCGGTCTGAAAATGACTGCTTTGTTCTTGCCAATATTGAGCTGGAGAAAGCACTCATCCACTATTTGATGTTGGACAGGCAGTCAGAAGACATAGCAAAAGTTACAGGTTCAAGGGTGGTGTAAAGTAATACTGGCTGTTGCCATCCGATATATAGAAGCTGGCCAAGTGCTTGCAGCATATAGATGAGGAATATTAGGGGGCCAATACGCAAGCTTTGAGTACGCTGGAGACGATGGTTGGACCTGGGAGGAAAAGCCGATGCAAGCGATGTGCTGACTGTTTTGGGAACGGCACAGTGCTGGGGAAGTGGACACTGGGAAAGAGGCAGTGGAGAGGGGTGGAGTGGTTGACTGTCCCAAAGACTGCGGAGAGGTTGAGGTGGATTAGGGGAGACAAAGCACCATAATTGCTTTCTCACAGATTATCCATAATGACTTTGAATGGGCTTGTATTGATACTGTGGGCGGGATGGAAACTGAGTTGAGGGGACTCAGTAGAGACTGAGGGAAGAGATGGACGAGGAGTTGGGCTGTGACAACATGGTGAACAACCTTGGAGAGGAGGGTGCAGGAGAAATGCCCTAAGAATCGCCTTAAATGTGTCCTTAAAATGAAGTCAGCAGTCAGACTGAATGCTAGGAAAGGGCGAATGGTACGCAGGCTTACACAAACAAAACATTCCTTACCAGGGAGAGACGACAAGACATCAATGCCACAGGCCCGGAGAGGTCTCATTAAGGTGGGCATAAGTATGTCCTGCTTTATTTGGACCTGTGTGAGATCATTTGATGATAGTAAAGATCTGAGAAGCTGGGGAGTAAATAAACCGGTGCGTCATTGCTTTGGAGGTCATCAGGGTACCAACGCGTGTAACTCTGATTGGTCAGTAGAGGAGGTTTCTTTGGAAATTAAGGCTGTATAAGATGGTGTTTTTGACACTAAAGTCCTCTGTAAAATCGGGAAGTGCTTCTCCAACAGAGAGACAAAGGTGAAAAAAGCTCACACTGGTCCCCGACTGCGGCCTCCTGTCACTAGATGCAGACTCCCTCCCGCCTGCCGGCCAGGAGGTCAATATGGCCATTTGTCGGGCAGGACTCTGTATAGATTTATTTAAGTGAGGCCCTGCCGTTAAGATGATAAGATCGGCAAGACCTCCACGGCCCCAGGCTTGCCGGGTTTGTCGCCCGCTACCGGACTGTCCCACACCTTTCCCACCACCCACACGCCCTCCGCCCCCCCCATGAAAATTGAGCTCCTTGTATTTAAATCCGTTCATGGCCTTGCCCCTTCCTATCTCTGTAATCTACCTCCAGCCTTACAACCCTCCTCCCTAACTCTCCATTCTCTCCAACTCTGCTCTCTGTTGTATCCCCTTCTCCTTTGCCTCCACCATTGGCAGCCGTGTCTTCAGCTGTTTAGGCCCCAAACCCCTTCACCTCCTTTAAGACCCTCCTTAAAACCCACCTCTTTGACCAAGCTTTTGGGTACCTCTCCTAATACCTCCTTCATTGTTGCTGTCTGGTGCCTTTTGATGAATATTTTTGTCAGGGCATCGTTCCCAGTGTTTTTACAAAGGGAAGGTTGGAGATGAGATGGTAGTTGGGCAGGATGGAAAGCTTCAGAATGGGCTTTTAATTTTTTTTTACTTGTCTTTGAACTCCTTGTGGGCCATGAACAGCAGTAGTGCTCCCCTAGACCCTACAAGGAGTCCTTGGGACTCCCCAGCCCCGACATAGCCACTGTCATCGGGGAATTCCCCCAATCTTCGGGGAATCTGGTTTTGCCAGAGGCGAGAAGGTCCCACGTGATGTAGAGATTGATGCAGTGCCTATGGGTATAAGTGAGAGTGTTTTGATACAGGATGAGATTGAGTGAGGACAGGAGGCTGGTGAAGTCAGAGGGGTAAAGGTGGGAGTAATTGAGGGGAATTACAGAACATGTTCTGATATATATCTCAACAGGTGACAGAATTTAGGAGTAAATCTGATATGGCTTTTTCCTGCCAGTTCCAAAATTGCTATTTGATCTACTATCAGGCTGACTGGAATAGCAAGAAATTGCCTTTGCCTCTGTCAGTTGCTCCTGCCATCTTATAACCACTTTACTGTAAAACCATAGGGAAGTATACATGTGTGCAAAGTATACATTTTTAAGTCTGCTAATGGGTCTGTGTTATAAAGTTTGTCTTAGCTGTTACTTAAAATTCTAGATTTCTTCAGCTCCCAAAGTGAGTTGTTGAAAAGCTCTGTGCAAGCTGCTGGGAGGATAGCAAAGCTGGGAGAAGCAGCAGCCATTTTCCTGGACAAATCTAACCCCTGGTGGGTTTTGGGCGGGTGGGTAGCAGTGTGAGTTAGAAACTCACCCACTGCTCCAGAAATGAGACCGGGCTATTTTAACTCCCGGGCCGCATTTTAAATCCTGTTCCGGGCGGGAAGTCGGCGGAAAATCGCGCGGCTCAGAGACCACCCCCCCCGATACCAGGTACATAAGACGTAGGAGCAGGAGTAGGTCATTCGGCCGCTCGAGCCTGCTCCGCCATTCAATAAGATCATGGCTGATCCGATCTTGGCCTCAACTTCACTTCACTGCCCGCTCCCCATAACCCTTGACTCCACTGTCGTTCAAAAATCTGTCTATCTCCACCTTAAATATATTCAATGACCCAGCTTCCACAGCTCTCTGTAGGTGGCGGGATCGGCTGGCAAGGGCCTTGTGATCGAGAATGGTGGGAGGGGGTGTTGAGTCTGGAGCAGGGGAGGCTGGTGCTCCTCCTGGCCCTACAAAGAAAGTAAAAACAACTGACCTGTTTGGGCCTCTTCTCGCCCTGATCCTCTTCGCCCTCGTCTTCAACCTTACGGGAAAGAAAGAAAGAAAGAAAAAGAAAGACTTGCATTTATATAGCGCCTTTCACAACCTCAGGACGTCTCAAAGCGCTTTACAGCCAATTATATACTTTTGCAGTGTAGGCACTGTTGTAATGTAGGAAACACAGCAGCTAATTTGTGCACAGCAAGCTCCCACAAACAGCAATGTGATAATGACCAGATAATCTGTGACTCCAGACCCAGAGTCAACCCATGTATTGACTCTTAGCTGCCCTCGGAAATGGCCCAGCAAGCCACTCAGTTGTATTCAAGAAGGCGGCTCACCACCACCTTTTCGAGGGCAATTAGGGATGGGCAATAAATGCTGGCCTTGTCGGCGACGCCCACATCCCGTGAATTAATTTGTAAAAAAACTTTAAAGTTAGAGCTAGGCCGTCCCGGGGTGGTGTCAGGAAGCACTTCTGCAAATCCGGAACTCTCTCTCCCAAAACACTGTTGAGGCTGGGGGTCAGTTAAAAATGTCTAAACTCAGATCGAGCAATTTTTGTTAAACATAGAAGATAGGAGCAGGAGTAGGCCATTCGGCCCCTCGAGCCTGCTCCACCATTCAATGAGATCATGGCTGATCATCCAAATTCAGTACCCTGTCCCTGCCTTCTCCCCATATCCCTTGATCCCTTTAGCCTTAAAAAATATATCTAACTCCTTCTTGAATATATTTAATGAATTGGCCTCAACTGCCTTGTGTGGTAGAGAATTCCACAGATTCACCACTCTCTGGGTGAAGAAATTCCTCCTCATCTCTGTCCTAAATGGCCTACCCCTTATCTTTAGACTGTGATCCCTGGTTCTGGACTCCCCCGCCATCGGGAACATCCTTCCTGCATCTAGTCTGTCTAGTCCTGTTAGAATTTTATAAGTTTCAATGAGATCCTCTCTCATTCTTCTAAACTCCAGCGAGTGCAAGCCCAATCGACCCAATCTCTCCTCATACATCATTCCTGCCATCCCAGGTATCAGTCTGGTGAATCTTCAGCAAGGGTGTTAAGGGTTATGGAACCAAGGCGGGTAGAGGGAGTTAAGATGCAAATCAGCCATGATCTAATTGAATGGCGGAACAGGCTCGAGGGGATAGATGGCTACTCCTGTTCATATGTTCTTCTGCATTCATATTCCAGTCTTATTCATAGTGATCGGGTTATGGTGTCAGCCTTGTCTTAGTGGTCGCACTCTTCCCTCCGAGTCAGAAGGTTGTGGCTTGAAATCCCACTCCAGCACACAATCTAGGGCTAACACTTCACTGCGATACTGAGAGAGTGCTGCACTGCCGGAGGTGCCATCTTTCGGATGAAGCATTAAACCGAGTGCCCGTCTCCCCTCTCAGGTGGAAGTAAAAATTCCATGGCACTTTATGAAGAAGAGCAGGGGTCCTGGCCAGCATTTTCCCCTCAACCAACACCACTAAAAAAAAAACCAGATTATCTAGTGATTTATTTTATTGCTGTTTTGTGGGACCTTGCTCTGCACAAATTGACGGCTACATTTGCCTACATTACAACAGTGACTACACTTCAAAAATATCAGCTGTGGCTCAGTGGGTAGCCACACTCGCCTCTGAGTCAGAAGGTTGTGGGTTCATAGTCCCACTCCAGTGACTTGAGCACATAAAGCTAGGCTGACACTCCAGTGCAGTGTTGAGGGAGTGCTGCACTGTCGGAGGTGCTGCCTTTCAGGTGAGACGTTAAATCAAGGCCCCGTCTGCTTTCTCAGGTGGATGTTAAAGATCCCATGGCACTATTTCAAAGAAGAGCAGGGGAGTTATCCCTAGTGTCCTGGCCAAGATCTATCCCTCAACCAATATCACTAAAACAGATTATCTGGTCATTGTCACGTTGCTGTTTGTGGGAGCTTGCTGTGTGCAAATTGGCTGCCACATTTCTCACGTTACAACAGTGACTCCACTTCAAAAGTGCTTCATTGGTTGTAAAGCGCATTGAGGTGTCAGGTGGTCATGAAAGGCGCTATATAAATGCAAGCCTTGTTTTTACCTCGTTGGTTATGAAGTGGTTTGTGAAGTCCTGAGAATGAGAAAGAAGATATATCAATGCAAGTTCTTTCTTTATTGCAAAATGCTGACTTATAGCAGACTTCTTTTCATGATGATAGAAGATTGTGGTTGGATTGTGTGAATCAAACACGCCTAGAATTTGCAGTTATATTGCCTAGGATACAGCACTGTTGAACAGTCCTTTATACATCACTAGCTGGAGTGCCCGGCGGTGCCGAGGGTTTTTTGAGGGGATGTTGTTGTTGGAAGAGAGAGAGAGAGAGACTGGGGGGGAGAGAGAGAGAGACTGGGGGGGAGAGAGAGAGAGAGAGACTGGGGGAAGAAGAGAGAGACGTGGGGGAAGAGAGAGAGAGAGACTGCTGGATTTCGTTCGGGATTAGCCTGCAGAGAGAGGGGGGGAAGGAGCGCCTCAGGCCTGGCCCGATGGACCCCTGCGAAGGAAGGAAGGAAGGAAGAAGGCGAGCTCTCCCTCCCTCTCCCACCCACTCACTCTTTCCCTCCCTCACCCTCTCGCTCTCCCTCCCCCTGTCTCTCCCTGCTTTACTCTCTGTCCCTCCCTCCCCTCTCCTCTCCCTCCCTGCCCCTCTCCTCACTCTCCCTCCCCCTCTCCTCTCCCTCCCTCCCCCTCTCCTCTCCCCTCCTCCCCTTCCCCCCTCCTTCCCCCTCTCCTCTCCTCTCCCCTCCTCCCCCTCCCCCTCCCCCTCTCCTCTCCTCTCCCCTCCTCCCCCTTCCCCCTCCTCCCTCTTCCCCCTCCCCCTCCGCCCTCTTCTCCCCTCTTCCCCCCTCCCCCTCCTCCCTCTTCCCCCTCCTCCCCCTCCTCCCCTCCCCCTCCTCCCTCTTCTCCCCCTCCCCCTCCTCCCTCTTCTCCCCCTCCCCCTCCTCCCTCTTCTCCCCCTCCTCCCTCTTCTCCCCCTCCCCCTCCTCCCTCTTCCCCCCTCCCCCTCCTCCCTCTTCCCCCCCTCCCCCTCCTCCCTCTTACTCTCTCCCCTCCCACCTCTCCCCTCCCCGAGCCCTCATCCCCCGCTCCAATCCCTCTTTCCGCCCCGGGACCCGGGCCTCGGCACCTGGATGAACGCATTCCCCTGGACGTTTTTGGCGGCCTCGGCCGCCACCCTGATGCTGTTGGCCGAGGCGAAGTCGGTGACCTGGTCGGCTTTCCGCCCCGTGGCCCGGGCCTCGGCACCTGGATGAACGCGTTCCCCTGGACGCTTTTGGCGGCCTTGGCCGTCACCCTGATGCCGTTGGCCGAGGTGAAGACGGTGACGTGGTCGCGGAAATGAACGGCCTTCAGCAGGTTCGACAGGTTCTGGGCGCGCCGGGAATCCGCTGAACTCGAGGCCCAGGCTTCCCGCGCTGCTAGGCCGCGGCTCCGTGCATCCACTACATTAAAGAGAGATTCCTAAATTTTAAAGTTCAGGTTTTTAAGCACCCCATAGCTAAGAAGACAACTGCAGAAAAGAACCTAACGGGGTACACACAGAAAGTGGGAAAAATAAATCAATAGTTAGGAATCAAGATGGCGGCCACTCACTTCAGCTCAGAAGAATTAGGTCCGCCCACATGTGCAATGAAACGCCCCCTGTGACACACCAATTGGTCAACCATCAGGTTAATCCCCTGTACGATTGGTCAACCATCACGTCACTCAACGCTAATGAGTGGAATGTTGCGGTTTTTTTAACCTTTTTTGTATATTGTCCGAACAATTTTTGTCTGACCAAAAAGTAAATACACCTATTAAACTCCCCTAATGATAAGCTTTCTTTTGATATAACATGCGTGTAGGTACGCTGTATAACTTTTGAGTGTATAGCGGACAGACAGACAGACAGACAGACAGACACAAACAGAGAGACAAACTGCTTTATTATATATATAGATTAATTCCCTCCCTGTCGAAAGATCGGGTCAGAATGACTCCACTGGACACTGTTATCTGCTTATATGTAGCACAATTAAGCAGAACATATCTTCGTGTTGATTAGGAACTAAGAGAAGCTTGCTAGACAGAGACTTATCAAGTGCGTGTTCAGCCACAAAGGAACATTTACAGAATAACAACAGAAGACGCTGGAAAAACTCAGCAGGCCAGGCAACATCCGTGGAGAGAGAAATAGAGTCAACGTTTCAGGTCGAAACCCTTCTTCAGAACTGAGAAAAAAAAGGCAGGAAATGAAACCGATTTAAAGGCCAATTTGGGGGCCGGGAAATGGGGGAGGGGATGAAAGAACAAAAGGGAAGTGAAGAGACATTAAGAGATATTCAAGACGAGACGAGATGGTAATATCACAGGTAAAGAGACAAAGGATGGCTCTAGATGAAGTGTGAAATGCGCTGGCAGAATGAGAGACAGCTGCCATGTGGGAGAGAAAAAAAGGAAAAGGCACAAACCAAAGGTGTGGATAAAAAATATATAGAAATATAATAGGGGCCGAGGTTATGATCTGAAATTGTTGAACTCGATATTGAGTCCGGAAGGCTGTAAAGTGCCTAATCGGAAGATGAGGTGCTGTTCCTCGAGCTTTTACAGATTTAAATAAGAGCTAGTTAAATATATTCGGAATAAAAAAACACACTGCGTTTTTAAAGTTCTAACTTTAGCTGATGTTTGACATTTCACTTCATGTCAAGCAGTTAGAAACCGGTTTGCATCTAGAAAAATGTGTGCTGGCAAAGACCGAGGGATCTTAATAGTTCAAATTTAAATGGAACATTCAAAGCCTAATTTGTCTTTCTAATATTAGATGGCCAATTATAATACAAAAAACACTATTGGATGGAGCACATTTTGTCATCCTTTTAAGTGGTTTCATGGGCAGGTGAAACACAACTGCGGTCAGGTGACCAAGCTCCAGGGCTCAAAGGAGCACTAATATAGGGAGAGAGAAAGTCCACACACAAAAAAAGAACAGGAGAGCGACTGGGGAAACACAAGAAAGATTACTTAAATAAAGAAATCTTGCTAGTTGCTAGGCTACTGACAGGCAGTCCTGTTCCAGAAGCAGCGTGACTGGCTCTGGATCTTTTTTCTCTCTCTCTCTCTCTCTGTAAGAAGCATCTCTCTCTCTCTCTCTCTCTTGGTTCAACAACAAAAACACACAAGGGCTGTGCTGCCGAATGGTCAGCCTGGGCTTGGCTGCTGGATCTGGGGCAGGGAAGAGGAGCAGGTACGTGATCCTGTTGCTCCCCGAGACGGCTCTCCTCTCGGCGCAGATGGACTCTGACACGGATGCCGGAATTCTCAAGTGGTTCACCGAAAACGATGCAGAGGTGAAGAAGGTAAGAGCGTTATTTGCTCAGGGGAAAGAGAGAGAGAGAGAGAGAGCGCCGCACAGCCACGCTCATACTGTAAATTGGGCTCCTGTAGACCAATTTTGGCCTTTTGTGAAAGGAGGAAAGAGGGACAAAAATTGAGACAGCCATAAATGTTGCATTTGATACGTTGTTTACATTTAGTTTTGATGAAGAGAATTTGAATGTTGTAAGCATGGAACATTACTCATGCAGCCAGGATGACTAAAGAAGACCGGGATTGAAGGGCTCTTTGATTTTTTTTCCCTCTCTCTCTCCTCCTCCGACAGTATCTCCGTGGCAACCCAGGATCTGCTTTTAGCACAGACTGATTCGGTGTTATTGCCATGGTCTTAAAATCTGCGCGGGATTTCCTTTTTCCAAAAGACAAAAAAAAAATTTTAAAACCCAGTTCGGAAGTCCAACGTCCTATTTATAAATGCCGCAACTCATGAATTATAAATCTTCCTAATGAGTTTTCTGCAGCAAAAAAAAACAACCCCCCCCCCCACCACCAGCACCACAATTCAAACACTTGAACTAAAACTGCTCTTTGCATTCAGCAACACGTTAAGAAATGGGGATTGCGAAATGTTCTGCTCTGATTTGTCTCCATTTTAATTCAGTCGAAGCGTCTGAAGTCGTTATTTTTAGTTGCAGCGATGCATCCTGCCTCCTCCTATGCGTCTGGCAGACCAAAGGCTAAAATGTCTTGTCCTGTGTTCAACAGCGGGATTCTGCTTTGATGCCTGCTGTTGACCAAATGATCTAACATGCCCGTTATGATCTGTTATATGTATATAAGAAAAAGAATTACTTGCAAGGAAGAGAGTGATAGATGTCACTGTCCTGCCTGCCACACTTGTGTGCATAATAGGCAAAACGATTCAGTAGATTTATTTTATCATTTATTTCCCCCCCATTCCTATTTTTGTACGCAGTCTTCTTTGCTCCTCTCCATTGCCAAGTACCATTCCTGACCAGGACTGGAGATAATGTGTTCATATGGCTCTGGCAGTGAGGAACGTGGGCATAGCGAGAGCAAAATAACATGTGTAGAGCAGCTTAAGTAACATTGGCAGGGCACAGCGACTGTCTGAAGCTGGGGTTTTTCGCTCACCTACTTCTGCGAATCCCAAACAGCGGCAGGAGACGCACGGCTCTTTAAACCCGGCTCAAGTTGTTTGAGTCTTGCCAGCTTTGTTAGAGTAAATGTCCTACTTGTTCTACCACTTGCATTGCTGGGTTTCACTAAGAAGTGGCTATGATGACGTGCCCTCTGATGTTCCCTCTCTCCCTGGGATGGTGTGCCCTCTGACTATCTCTGTCTGGGATGGTGTGCCCTCTGACTATCTCTGTCTGGGATGGTGTGCCCTCTGACTATCTCTGTCTGGGATGGTGTGCCCTCTGACTATCTCTGTCTGGGATGATGTGCCCTCTGACTATCTCTGGGATGATGTACCCTCTGACTATCTCTGTCTGGGATGATGTACCCTCTGACTATCTCTGTCTGGGATGGTGTGCCCTCTGACTATCTCTGCCTGGGATGATGTGCCCTCTATCTCTGGGATGATGTGCCCTCTGACTATCTCTGGGATGATGTGCCCTCTGAATATCTCTGTCTGGGATGGTGTGCCCTCTGACTATCTCTGTCTGGGATGATGTGCCCTCTGACTATCTCTGGGATGATGTGCCCTCTGACTGTCTCTGTCTGGGATGATGTGCCCTCTGACTATCTCTGTCTGGGATGATGTGCCCTCTGACCATCTCTGTCTGGGATGGTGTGCCGTCTGACTATCTCTGTCTGGAATGATGTGCCCTCTGACTATCTCTGTCTGGGATGGTGTGCCCTCTGATTATCTCTGTCTGGGATGATGTGCCCTCTGACTATCTCTGTCTGGGATGGTGTGCCATCTGACTATCTCTGTCTGGGATGATGTGCCCTCTGACTATCTCTGTCTGGGATGATGTGCCCTCTGACTATCTCTGTCTGGGATGGTGTGCCCTCTGACTATCTCTGTCTGGGATGATGTGCCCTCTGACTATCTCTGTCTGTGATAATGTGCCCTCTGACTATCTCTGTCTGGGATTATGTGCCCTCTGACTATCTCTGTCTGGGATGATGTACCCTCTGACTATCTCTGTCTGTGATAATGTGCCCTCTGACTATCTCTGTCTGGGATGATGTGCCCTCTGACTCTCTCTGTCTTGGATGATGTACCCTCTGACTATCTCTGTCTGGGATGATGTGCCCTCTGACTCTCTCTGTCTTGGATGATGTACCCTCTGACTATCTCTGTCTGGGATGATGTGCCCTCTGACTATCTGGCTGGGATGATGTGCCCTCTGACTATCTCTGGGATGATGTGCCCTCTGACTATCTCTGTCTGGGATGATGTACCCTCTGACTATCTCTATCTGGGATGATGTGCCCTCTGACTATCTGGCTGGGATGATGTGCCCTCTGACTATCTCTGGGATGATGTGCCCTCTGACTATCTCTGGGATGGTGTGCCCTCTGACTATCTCTGTCCGGGATGATGTGCCCTCTGACTATCTGGCTGGGATGATGTGCCCTCTGACTATCTCTGGGATGATGTGCCCTCTGACTATCTCTGGGATGATGTACCCTCTGACTATCTCTATCTGGGATGATGTGCCCTCTGACTATCTGGCTGGGATGATGTGCCCTCTGACTATCTCTGGGATGATGTGCCCTCTGACTATCTCTGGGATGATGTACCCTCTGACTATCTCTATCTGGGATGATGTACCCTCTGACTATCTCTGGGATGATGTGCCCTCTGACTGTCTCTGGGATGATGTACCCTCTGACTATCTCTATCTGGGATGATGTACCCTCTGACTATCTCTGGGATGATGTGCCCTCTGACTGTCTCTGGGATGATGTACCCTCTGACTATCTCTACCTGGGATGATGTGCCCTCTGACTATCTCTGGGATGATGTACCCTCTGACTATCTCTGGGATGATGTACCCTCTGACTATCTCTGGGATGATGTACCCTCTGACTATCTCTACCTGGGATGATGTACCCTCTGACTATCTCTGGGATGATGTACCCTCTGACTATCTCTATCTGGGATGATGTGCCCTCTGACTATCTGGCTGGGATGATGTGCCCTCTGACTATCTCTGGGATGATGTACCCTCTGACTATCTCTGTCCGGGATGATGTGCCCTCTGACTATCTCTGGGATGATGTACCCTCTGACTATCTCTATCTGGGATGATGTACCCTCTGACTATCTCTATCTGGGATGATGTGCCCTCTGACTCTCTCTGTCTGGGATGATGTGCCCTCTGACTATCTCTGAGATGATGTGCCCTCTGACTATCTCTGTCCGGGATGATGTACCCTCTGACTATCTCTGTCTGGGATGATGTACCCTCTGACTATCTCTGGGATGATGTGCCCTCTGACTCTCTCTGTCTGGGATGATGTACCCTCTGACTATCTCTGTCTGGGATGATGTGCCCTCTGACTCTCTCTGGGATGATGTACCCTCTGACTATCTCTGTCTGGGATGATGTACCCTCTGACTATCTCTGTCTGGGATGATGTACCCTCTGACTATCTCTGGGATGATGTACCCTCTGACTATCTCTGTCTGGGATGATGTACCCTCTGACTATCTCTGGGATGATGTACCCTCTGACTATCTCTGTCTGGGATGATGTACCCTCTGACTATCTCTGGGATGATGTACCCTCTGACTATCTCTGTCTGGGATGATGTACCCTCTGACTATCTCTGGGATGATGTGCCCTCTGACTATCTCTGTCCGGGATGATGTGCCCTCTGACTATCTCTGGGATGATGTACCCTCTGACTATCTCTGTCTGGGATGATGTGCCCTCTGACTATCTCTGTCTGGGACGATGTGCCCTCTGACTATCTCTGTCTGGGATGATGTGCCTTCTGATTTCACTTTACTTCTTTGGATACTGATTCAGTGCATTTTAGTTTCTCTTACGGAAATAAGGAATAACTTTCCAATTTCTCGCTCCCAGCAGGAGGCCTCGTTCGAATTTGCAAAATGCGCTCCTGCAGGAAAGGCCGCATCTTAATCAGAAAAGGACTCCTGTAAATTCAGTTGGATCATTCAGATGTCCATTGATGTGTTATTAATTTTATATGAACAAAATGATTAAATCCAGGCAAGTCGTCAATTTTAGGTAGACAGCAATGATAACTGGTACAGTGTATGGTCCCGGGAGGGAGGGACTGGCCATGAAGGGATTTAAATACATGGATAAGATTTTTAAATTTGAGATGTAGGGGAGCTGGGAGCCAGTGTAGGTCAGCGAGGATGGGGTTATGGCTGAGTGGTGGGTGTGGGGACCACAGCGCAGTCAGTGTCGGAGCAGTGAATGACTTGACCACAACTTCAGGATTTTCACGTTTAGATGCGCATGCGCTAACATAGAAACATAGACGATAGGAGCAGGAGTAGGCCATTCAGCCCCTCAAGCCCACTCCGCCATTTAATGAGATCATGGCTGATCATCCAAATTCAGTACCCTGTCCCTGCTTTCTCCCCATATCCCTTGATCCCTTTAGCCTTAACAAATATATCCAACTCCTTCTTGAATATATTTAATGAATTGGCCTCAACTGCCCTGTGTGGCAGAGAATTCCACAGGTTCACCACTCTCTGGGTGAAGAAATTCCTCCTCATCTCAGTCCTAAATGGCTTACCCCTTATCCTTAGACTGTGACCCCTGGTTCTGGACTCCCCAGAGGTTGCGGTCAGTTTCAGAGGGGCAATGGCGGCGAACGTGGACAGTTCACCGTCGTTGCCCACCACAACTTCCGGGCCATTATAGTTAACATATCTTTCCAAATGCTTCTGTGGAAAAATGGTCAGAGGATCCCAAAACGTGACGATGCCCTTAGAATACATCTGCCTATATTTGGGTGGGATGTATTTTACCCCCTCCCCCTCCACCTTCCTCCCCATCACTTACAACATAAATTCCTGGAAGTGGTGGGGGCGAGTTGATGAAGCAGTTCCTGAAGAATTTCCCACCCCCATTCGCGGGAGTTACACTAGACAGCTGGCATAACTCAAGCAGGAGGTCCTGGCCAGCCTTGGTGAGCTTTGATGTCTTTCACAGCCAAGGCTCACACGTGAATAATGGCCTCTTGAGTGTGGTACTGGGCAGGGGGGTTGGAGAATGCCACATCCATCCGTGGAACCATATCCTTATCCAGTAAGGAAATCCCCGGGGGGCTGAAAACAGAGCCTTGCACTGAAAAATTCCTGCTGTTTAATGCAGGGCTGACATTTACCTGAGAATACAAGAATAATGATTGTAAATCCGATAATCAGCAATGTTCTCGGGGCACCACAAGAGAGAGTTGTGCCTGCAACGCTCTTTAAATAGAAAAGGATTACCACAGAGTGGATGGATCACAGCATATATCCTCGAGGTCTATCGTCAACACTGAAGTACCAATTTGATTATAAAGAGTTTTAACTTGAAATCGCTGGGGAGAATTTCCACTAGGTTCTCCCGCTCACCCGCCGTAATTTAAGTGGAAACCCCTAAAGAAACAGCAAAAACAGCTAAAAGCACATCTGTCCTGCTGAATGTTGCCCGATATCGGTGACCACCGATCCATATCCGACCCCCGCTCCGCTCTGGGCAGCCCAATTTCCCGGAGGGTTTCTAAACCTGCTGTCAGGAAATGCAAGGGGCCGAACGCCTGTTTTAGGCAGCTTCCCCGGAAACCTAAAAGGTGGCCTGACGCAATTTCAGGATTGCCGTTTTTCAGCCATCCTCGGGCGGCAGGACGTTGGTCCCCGAAATAGAGGCCTCTTTGCTCTCGTAAAACGGGTGCAGCGAGCTCCAGTTTGTACTCCAAGTGTTCTTTACAGTGATACATGTACACTATACACTTCCAAATTATTCAGCATGTACTATGTATATGCACTCTTCCTTATTCCTCCTACACCTCACTGTGTTGGAATTTAAATTCATTAGATCATCACCTCCACAACTTGATTCATTCTCAGAACTTCAAAACTGTGGCGCTCCTTACTTCCTCCAGTCTTCGGTTCCTCTTACTATCTACAGACTTTTAAAAACACGAGAAACTTGGTGTGACCAAGTCATTGCTTCTTGACTCACCTTCCTGCTCTATCAGCCTTGGGCTTTCACCTAGTTTTTTCAATAAATAAATGGTCATGAGGATATGAAATTAGGTGAGATCATTTGAGACTCAAAGCTCTGCACTAAGCGACATGGAGGCAGATTTCCTCGATGCATTGTATTGTAAATTTCTACACCCTGTTATTAAACGACAGAGTTATGATTTTATGTGGCACAGCATGGACCAGCAGTGGGGTCGCCCGGTCCAGGGAAGGTGCGGCACGGGCCAACAGCGAGGTCGGGAGGACCACGATCACAGAATCACAGAAATCACAGAAACCCCACAGTGCAGATAGAGGCCATTTCGGCCCATCGAGCCTGCACCGACACATATCCCACCCGATCCCTGTAACCCCTACACCAACACATATCCCACCCTATCCCCGTAACCCCACGAATTTAATCCCCCTAACACTAAGGGTCAATTTATCATAGCCAATCATCCTAACCCGCACATCTTTGGACTGTGGGAGGAAACCGGAGCACCCGGAGGAAACCCACGCAAACACGGGGAGAATGTGCAAACTCCACACAGTCACCCGAGGCCGTAGGATGTATCCTACGAAACCCAGGCAGAGAGGGCACCTGCGGGAAGGAGGGAGGAGGACAGTAGGAGTATGTTTGTGTGTGTGTGTGCTAGGCCGTGGTAGCAGAGCCTGGTCTCCAATCGTCTAGGATCCCCCTGCCATTGGACCAAGACCTTACTCTGTCAAGCCCGTGTGGTAGCTGGTGTGCAACGGCCACCCCACGTTAAAAGAATTCACGCACAGGCATCTTCCACCCTTTAAAATGACAGAGACTGTAGGTCCCGCATTGGACTCATCAGTCACCTGAAATCTCATATTTGATGTGGAAGCAAGTCATCCTCGGTTCCGAGGGACTGCCTAAGAGAGAAGAACTATGATTTTATTAGACAGAGGGCACAGGGTAAACCTTGACCCATGGAGTGATTCACCAGTAAGGTGACATAAAAAAGAAAAGAAAGAAAAGACTTGCATTTATACGGCTCTTTTCACGACCTCAGGACGTCCCAAAGCACTTTACAGCCAGTGAAGTATGTTTGAAGTGTAGTCATTCTTGTAATGTAGGAAACGCAGCAGCCAATTTGCGCACAGCAAGGTCCCACAAACAACAATGTGATGAAGACCAGATCATCTGTTTTAGTGATGTTGGTTGAGGGATAAATGTTAGTCAGGACACCGGAGAAAACTCCCCTGCTTTTCTACAAAATAGTCCCGTAGGGTCTTTCACGTCCACCTGAGAGGACAGCCGCGGCCTCGGTTTAACATCTCGTCCAAAAGAAATGAGCTTTCAATTTTAATTGGTGTCAATTCTATTAATATATATATATTTAAATATAATTGAAGCAGTAACTGGTATTCTCTCTGTGTGTATGTTTGAATGGGGGGGGAGGGGCAACATCATTTATTGTTTCTGGGGACCAATGAAGATTGCTGGTTAATTAAGTGCTGCCAAAATCAACAAGGGTTCCCAACCTGGTCATTTTTTAGTGCAGCCGTATGTTTTTCTTCGCGATCATTTGAGTAATTGTAATTGTATCCTTAACCAAGACAGAATGTATTGACTGCTTGCAGTGTTCCTTCCTGCCGTCCCTGCTGAGAATTGCCAAAACACATTTAACTCAAGCAGGTGGTTCTAACCCGTAACCTGTTGAACAACCTGGAGCTCCATATGGAACAGTTGCTGTAACTAACGCTTTAAGGAGAACCGACATTTCTGACATTCACCATGGATCAGATTAGTGCTCCAGCTCTTTACCACTGAGTTGTCCTACAGGGGGGAATATTGGGGTGGTGGGGGAAGTTAAAGTATTAAAAATCAAAATCCTGACCCTAACCTGCTTCCAACCCGCCCACTTCCGGGTTTAACGGAGACGGGATGGGGGGCGGGCAGCCAACTGCTGCCAAGAGGTGTGTTGCACTTTAAATATGATAATGAGCCCTGACGTCTCTGATTTAACCTGCTGTGCAGGTTTAACTGTGGCCGGCCGGGATCCCCGGTAGCTGCAGCGAGCCTCGGGGGAGCAATCTCTGTGGGACGGGAGGAACAGGAGTGCTTCCTCCCGGCCCCCCAAGCTCACCCACCATCAGCCCACCCCATACAAACACCACCCCTGCCCCCCCCCCCCGGGTCGGTGATCTGACGTACCCGGGGTCGGGGAACGGATACCCCCACCCCGAGGATTGAATCCACTCCCCCCGCCCGTGCTTGGAACCCTGGCCACCCCCGCCACTGGACCCCGCACCTGCCTGACTGGAAGCCAGCCTGTCAATCAGAGTGGGGAATCTGTCCATGACGTCGCACGGATGTAAAAGATCCCATGGCACTATTTCGAAGAAGAGCAGGGGAGTTATCCCCAGTGTCCTGGCCAATGTTTGCCCCTCAACCAACATAACTCCACAGTTAAAACTCCACAGCGTGCGCGGAAAACCGGACTTACGGGTTTCCCGCAGTCTACCAGGTCCGCCCACTCCAGGCGGGTCAGAAACTTCAAAATTCCGGCCACAGTCTTGCTCTTTTTTCTCTGATGGCTCATCCAGTTAAATATCAGTGCTAAACTGACCGTGGTAAAGAAAGGCTTGCATTTCTATGGCGCCTTTCACGACCACCGGATGTCCCAAAGTGCTTTACAGCCAATGAAGCACTTTTGAAGTGCAGTCACTGTTGTAATGTGGGAAACGGGCAGCCAATTTGTGCACTGCAAGCTCCCACAAACAGCAATGTGATAATAACCAGATAATCTGTTTTTGTTATGTTGGTTGAGGGACAAACATTGGCCAGGACATGGGATAACTCCCCTGCTCTTCTTTGAAATAGCGCCATGGGATCTTTTACGTCCACCTGAGAGAGCAGTCGGGGCCTCAGTTTAACATCTCATCTGAAAGGCGGCACCATCCGACAGTGCAGCACTCCCTCAGCACTGCGCTGGAGTGTCAGCCTAGCTTTATGTGCTCAAGTCCCTGGAGTGGGACTGTGAACTCACAACCTGTTGACTCAGAGGCGAGGGTGCTGCCCACTGAGCCACAGCTGACACTGTGCCACTGGTAAGAGATGTGATTGTGAACCAATTGGGGTTATCACCAGTGTTCCCTCTTATTTTGTCTCGGGCCGGGCAGCCCCTTTACGGGCTGCGCAGCCCATTTAAAACTCCATGCGGTTGTTGCATTTAAAAGCTGGTGAGCTCCAGACCGCTGCCCAGCCACACCGGCGCACAGCTTAAAGGGAACACTGATTGTCACCTTGTTCCTATCCAAAACTGGACGCAGCGCAGCAGGCCAGGAGTTGGCCCGAGTGGCAGCAGCACGGTGGCATAGTGGTTAGCACTGTTGCCTCACAGCGCCAGGGACCCGGGTTCGAATCCGGCCTCGGGCGACTGTCTGTGTGGAGTTTGCACATTCTCCCTGTGTTTGCGTGGGTTTTCTCCGGGTGCTCCGGTTTCCTCCCACAGTCCAAAGATGTGCGGGTTAGGTTGATTGGCTATGATAAATTGACCCTTAGTGTTAGGGGGATTAAATACATGGGGTTACGGGGATAGGGTGGGATATGTGTTGGTGTAGGGGTTACGGGGATCGGGTGGGATATGTGTCGGTGCAGGCTCGATGGGCCGAAATGGCCTCCATCTGCACTGTGGGGTTTCTGTGATTCTGTGTGATTCTGTGAACAGGAAGCTGGGCCAGGAGCCAGGCCAATGGAGCAAGGGTTTGGGGAGCAGGGGTTACTGCAAAGGGGCAGGCATCCGGACAGAAGGCAGCAGGATTTCAAAACAGCAAAACTCTCAAAAGAATTCATATATTCCATGCTAAGTATATACTGGGATCGCTGCAGGAGACCTGAAAAACTGGACAAAAAGCCAGCAGTGTGATCAAGGAAGAGTCTGTAACGTCCACAGATGGGGCCCCAGTTAAACATCTGGGCCAAAGGTTTCCGCTTTGGGCGAAATCAGCAATACAGGGGCAAATTGCGCAATTCAGAAGTGATGTTTTATGCTCAAGTTTGCCCTCATTGAAACTTATAAAATTCTGACAGGACTGGACAGACTAGATGCAGGAAGGATGTTCCCGATGGCGGGGGAGTCCAGAACCAGGGGTCACAGTCTAAGGATAAGGGGTAAGCCATTTAGGACAGAGATGAGGAGGAATTTCTTCACCCAGAGAGTGGTGAACCTGTGGAATTCTCTACCACAGAAGGCAGTGGAGGCCAATTCATTAAATATATTCAAGAAGGAGTTGGATATATTTCTTAAGGCTAAAGGGATCAAGGGGTATGGGGAGAAGGCAGGGACAGGGTACTGAATTTGGATGATCAGCCATGATCGCATTGAATGGCGGAGCAGGCTCGAGGGGCCGAATGGCCTACTCCTGCTCTTATCTTCTATGTTTCTATGTTTCTCAACCTCATTTGCATATCGCTGAACGTAAATCTGCCATGAACCACTTTTAATTTTAATTTTGCTTTAAAACAGATTTCTTGAGATATTTAAGAGTGATACTCTGGCACAGTTTGATTAATACCACTGAAAATGCAAAGTCACAGAAAATATGCATTTTAAATCAGTGTCTCGTCCACCACCTGTGAGTAACCCGATTTTAAATAACTGAAAATGACTTAAAAATAATATAGAAAGAAAGAAAGAAAGACTTGCATTTCTATAGCGCCTTTCACGACCACTGGACATCCCAAAGCGCTTTACAGCCAATGAAGTACTTTTATAAGTGGTCACTGTTGTAATGTAGGAAACGCGGCAGCCATTTTGCGCACTGCAAGCTCCCACAAACAGCAATGCGATGATGACCAGATCTTTTGTTTTTAGTGATGTTGATTTGAGAGTTAAATATTGGCCAGAACACCGGGAAGAACTCCTCTACTCTCTTCGAAATAGTGCCATGGGATCTTTTACGCCCGCCTGAGAGGGCAGACGGGGCTTCGGTTTAATGACTCATCTGAAAGGCGGCACCTCCGACAGTGCAGCACTCCCTCAGTACGGCATAGAATCATAGACAGTTACAGCACGGAAGGAGGCCATTTCGGCCCATCGTGTCCGCACCGGCCAACAAAGAGCTATCCAGCCTAATCCCAGTTCCCAGCTCTTGGTCCGTAGCCCTGCAGGTTAGAGCATCCCAACTGCACATCCAAGTACTTTTTAAATGTGGTTAGGGTTCCTGCCTCTACCACCCTTTCAGGCAGTGAGTTCCAGACCCCCACAACCCTCTGGGTGAAGAAATTTCCCCTCAAATCCCCTCTAAACCTTACACCAATTACTTTAAATCTGTGCCCCCTGGTTTTTGACCCCTCTGCTAAGGGAAATAGGTCCTTTCTATCCACTTTATCTAAGCCCCTCATAATTTTATACACCTCAACAAGGTCTCCCCTCAGCTTCCTCTGTTCCAAGGAAAACAGACCCAGCCTATCCAGTCTTTCCTCATAGCTAAGATTCTCTACTCCCGGCAACATCCTTGTAAATCTCCTCTGTACTCTCTCTAGTGCAATCACATCTTTCCTGTATTGTGGTGACCAGGACTGCACGCAGTACTCTAGCTGTGGCCTAACTAGTGTTTTATACAGTTGAAGCATAACCCCCATGATCTTGTATTCTATGCCACGTATGCCTTCTTAACCACCTTATCTACCTGGCCTGCTACCTTCAGGGCTCTGTGGACATGCACTCCAAGGTCCCTTTGTTCCTCTACACTACTCAGTGTCCTACCATTTAATGTGTATTCCCTTTCCTTGTTAGCCCTCCTGAAATGCATTACCTCACACTTCTCCGGATTGAATTCCATTTGCCACTGTTCTGCCCACCTGACCAATTTATTGATATCTTCCTGCAGTCTACAGCTTCCTTTCTTCAGTATCAACCACACAGCCGATTTTAGTATCATCTGCAAACTTCTTAATCATGCCCCCTATATTCAAGTCCAGATCATTGATATATACCACAAAAAGCAAGGGACCTAGTACTGAGCCCTGCGGAACCCCACTGGAAACAGCCTTCCAGTCACAAAAACACCCATCAACCATTACCCTCTGCTTCCTGTCTCCGAGCCAGTTTTGAATCCAACTTGACACTTTGCCCTGGATCCCATGGGCTTTTAACTTCGTGACCATTCTGCCATGTGGAACCTTATCAGAAGCCTTGCTAAAGTCTATATACACTACATCAATCGCACTACCCTCATCTACCCTCCTTGTTACCTCCTCAAAAAATTCAGTCAAGTTTGTCAGATGCGACCTTCCCTTAACAAATCCGTGCTGACTATCCTTGATTAATCCATGTCTTTCTAAATGAAGATTTATCCTGTCCTTCAGAATTCTTTCCAATAATTTTACCACCACTGAGGTTAGGCTGACTGGCCTGTAATTATTTGGACTACCCTTTCTCCCTTTTTAAACAAGGGCACCACATTAGCAGTCCTCCAGTCCTCCGGCACCGCACCTGAAGCCAGAGAGGATTGGAAAATGATGGTCAGGGCCTCTGCTATTTCCTCTTTTGCTTTGTTTAACAGCCTGAGATACATTTCATCCGGGCCTGTGGATTTATCCACTTTTAAAGCTGCTAAACCCATTAATACTTCCTCTCTCACTATGTTTATTTCATCTAATATTTCACACTCCTCCTCCCTGATAGCAATGTCTGCTTCGCTCCTCTCCTTTGTGAAAACAGACGCAAAGTATTCATTAAGAACCCTACCGACGTCTCCCGCCTCCACACACAGATTACCCTCATGATCTCTAATAGACACTACCCTTTCTTTAGTTACCCTCTTACTCTTAATATATTTATAACACATCTGGAGTGTCAGCCTAGATTTTTGTGCTCAAGTCTCTGGAGTGGGACTTTGTGCTCACTTCGGTCTTGGGAAAGCAATTGGGGAAAGGCGGGCGACAAGTGGCCTCAGCGCGTTTGGGATAGAGAGGACAAAAATCAACAAGGGTTCCTCTCCCAGTCATTACCCAGTGATCTCTGCTGGAAAGAGTGCCAGTCTGAATGTCGGGTGAGGACAGGGTTGGGCTCAGATGTGCTGTCCACCACATTTAGAAACATAGAAGATAGGAGCAGGAGTAGGCCATTCGGCCCCTCGAGCCTGCTCCGCCATTCAATGCGATCATGGCTGATCATCCAAATTCAGTACCCTGTCCCTGCTTTCTCCCCATATCCCTTGACCCCTTAGCCTTAAGAAATATATCTAACACCTTCTTGAATATATTTAATGAATTGGCTTCATCTGTCTTTTGTGGTAGAGAATTCCACAGGTTCACCAATCTCTGGGTGAAGAAATTCCTCCTCATCGCTGTCATAAATGGCTTACCCCTTATCCTTAGACTGTGACCCCTGGTTCTGGACTCCCCCGCCATCGGGAACATCCCATAAGAACATAAGAAATAGGAGCAGGAGTAGGCCAATCGGCCCCTCGAGCCTGCTCCGCCATTCAATAAGATCATGGCTGATCTGATCCTAACCGCCAATCTACTATCACTGAACCATCTCCTGAATCTAACAGAATTAGACACACGAAATAGGAGCAGGATCAGGCTACATGACCCCTGGGCCCACTCCGCTACCCACAGGGCCATGATCGATCCGAACCTGGACTCATGTCCAAATTCCTGCCCGCTCCCCGTAACCCTTTATTCCCTTTACTTCTAGGAAACTGTCTATTTCTGTTTTAAATTTATGTAATGATGTAGCTTCTACAGCTTTTTGGGGCAGCATATTCCATGGACCTACCACCCTCTGAGTGAAGTAGTTCCTCCTCATCTCAGTTTTGAAAGAGCAGCCCCTTATTCTAAGACTATGCCCCCTAGTTCTAGTTTCACCCATCATCGGGAACATCCTCCCCGCATCCACCCGATCCAACCCCTTCACAATCTTATATGTTTCAATAAGATCGCCTCTCATTCTTCTGAACTCCAATGAGTAGAGTCCCAATCTACTCAACCTCTCCTCATATGTCCATCCCCTCATCCCCGGGATTAACCGAGTGAACCTTCTTTGTACTGACTCGAGAGCAAGTATGTCTTTTCTTAAGTATGGACACCAAAATTGTATGCAGTATTCCAGGTGCGGTCTCACCAATACCTTGTACAACTGAAGCAATACCTCCCTATTTTTATATTCTATCCCCCTAGCAATGAAAGCCAACATTCCATTGGCCTTCTTAATCACTTGCTGCACCTGCATACTAACCTTTTGAGTTTTGTGCACCAGGACCCCCAGATCCCTTTGTACTTCAGTACTTTCCAGTTTCTTGCCATTAAGATAATAACTTGCTCTACGATTTTTCCTGCCAAAGTGCATAACCTCACACTTTCCAGTATTGTATTCCATCTGCCAAATCTCTGCCCACTTAGCCTGTCTATGTCCCCTTGCAGGTTTTTTATGTCCTCCTCACTCACTACTTTCCCTCCCAGCTTAGTATCATCTGCAAACTTTGATATGTTACACTCGGTCCCCTCCTCCAAATCGTTAATATAGATTGTAAAGAGTTGGGGACCCAGCACTGACCCCTGCGGAACACCACTCGTTACTGATTGCCAGTCTGAGAATGAACCATTTATCCCAACTCTCTGCTTTCTGTTAGATAGCCAATCCTCTATCCTTGCCAGAATATTACCCCCAATCCCGTGATTTTTTATCTTAAGCAATAATCTTTTGTGTGGCACCTTGTCAAATGCCTATTGGAAGTCTAAATACACTACGTCCACTGGTCCCCCTTTATCCACCCTATATGTTACTTCCTCAAAGAACTCCAGCAAATTTGTCAAACATGACTTCCCCTTCATAAAACCATGCTGACTTTGTCCTATTAAATTATGATTATCCAAATGTCCTGTTACTGTCTCCTTAATAATGGACTCCAATATTTTACCTACCACAGATGTTAGGCTAACCGGTCTATAGTTTTCAGCCTTCTGTCTACTGCCCTTTTTAAATAAGGGCGTTACATTAGCAGTTTTCCAGTCTGCTGGGACCTTTGCTGATTCCAGGGAGTTTTGGAAAATTATTACCAATGCATCCACAATCCCTACCGCCACTTCCCTCAAGACCCTAGGATGTAAGCCATCAGGTCCAGGTGATTTATCCTGCCTTGAGTCCCATTATTTTCCCTCCTGCATCTAGTCTGTCTAGTCCTGAACAAAATGCTCGCACTCACCAACTAGGTTCATGTACGAATTGAGGTAAGACTCTGGCAAGGAACTGGAAGTATTGATGGAATGACACCCCAGTACCACCTTCAAAAGAAGAAAAGAGAAAATAGAGGAAAAGAATGAAAATGACCCATGATTTTACTTTCTTACTGGCCTGTTCCGCACACTGAAGTAGGCATTGCTGCAGTAGAGACCCGCAGGCGTAAAATTGTGCAATTCTACAATGAACATGTCACGCAGCAAATTGAGTAACTAAGATATATTGTGCTGTTGAATGGTATTGTGGATATAATTTCCCAAATAGGGATTGAAATCCCTCTGTACACTATTTCAGCAGACTGGGCAATGCCTTTCTGTCAAGTTCCTTTGTGCCGTATGTCAAGGAAGATGTTTATTCACCGAAATGTGTAAAAGGAGTTTGATGCGAATGTGTTAATCAGGCACTAAAAGTAACTCTCAGGGGAATTTCAAATCCCTCCGTGATTTCCAGATTTCAGGGTGAAGTAGTTCCCCATGAGGAGCAAGAGAAAATGAAAGGATGAGTCCAGGATGGGATAAATGGTTCATTCTCGGACTGGCAATCAGTAACTAGTGGTGTTCCACAGGGGTCAGTGCTGGGTCCCCAACTCTTTACAATCTATATTAACGATTTGGAGGAGGGGACCGAGTGTAACATATCAAAGTTTGCAGATGATACTAAGATGGGAGGGAAAGTAGTGAGTGAGGAGGACATAATAAACCTGCAAGGGGACATAGACAGGCTAAGTAAGTGGGCAGAGATTTGGCAGATGGAATACAATACTGGAAAGTGTGAGGTTATGCACTTTGGCAGGAAAAATCGTAGAGCAAGTTATTATCTTAATGGCAAGAAACTGGAAAGTCCTGAAGTACAAAGGGATCTGGGGGTCCTGGTGCAAGAAACTCAAAGGTTAGTATGCAGGTGCAGCAAGTGATTAAGAAGGCCAATGGAATGTTGGCTTTCATTGCTAGGGGGATAGAATATAAAAATAGGGAGGTATTGCTTCAGTTGTACAAGGTATTGGTGAGACCGCACCTGGAATACTGCATACAGTTTTGGTGTCCATACTTAAGAAAAGACATACTTGCTCTCGAATCAGTACAAAGAAGGTTCACTCGGTTAATCCCGGGGATGAGGGGATGGACATATGAGGAGAGGTTGAGTAGATTGGGACTCTACTCATTAGAGTTCAGAAGAATGAGAGGCAATCTTATTGAAACATATAAGATTGTGAAGGGGTTGGATCGGGTGGATGCAGGGAGGATGTTCCCGATGATGGGTGAAACTAGAACTAGGGGGCATAGTCTTAGAATAAGGGGCTGCTCTTTCAAAACTGAGATGAGGAGGAACTACTTCACTCAGAGGGTGGTAGGTCCATGGAATATGCTGCCCCAAAAAGCTGTAGAAGCTACATCATTACATAAATTTAAAACAGAAATAGACAGTTTCCTAGAAGTAAAGGGAATAAAGGGTTATGGGGAGCGGGCAGGAATTTGGACATGAGTCCAGGTTCGGATCGGTCATGGCCCTGTGGGAAGCGGAGCGGGCCCAGGGGCCGTGTAGCCCGATCCTGCTCCTATTTCATGTGTCTAATTCTGTTAGATTCAGGAGATGGTTCTGTGATAGTAGATTGGCGGTTAGGATCAGATCAGCCATGATCTTATTGAATGGCGGAGCAGGCTCGAGGGGCCGATTGACCTACTCCTGCTCCTATTTCTTATGTTCTTATGTCAGAGTCTTATGAACAGGTTACCTCTTAGCTGGGCAATGGTATATTACACATCTCTCCAATTTTCCTCGGAGTTACTCTATAGGGTCGATGAAGTGTGACCTGAGTTGGTTTGCCTTCCTTCCTTCCTGTTGGATAAGCATCTCGTGGCCTGCGAGAAAACTGCACCTTTATTTTTCAATAAAATGACCAACACCAGAAATTGTTATCAATTATTAACTAAAATATTTGAGCTAGTTTCAATTTTTATTAACACATGGATCATATGTTCACAGGTGAAGATGTCACAGGTTAAACAGGTCGGACTTTTGGCTGCTGGCTGTCAGCCATGGAACAAAGATGTTTGTGTTGCCAGTGGAGACAGATTTGCATATTGTGCTACACTGGCTATTTATGTTTACCAGGTAAGCTAAATGCTACGGTTAAGTGGGCTAGAAAACGTACCTGTTGAAAACGAAAGACTTGCATTTACATAGCGCCTTTCACGACCACCGGGTGTCTCAAAGTGCTTGACAGCCAATGAAGTACTTTCTGAAGTGTAGTCACTGTTGTAATGTAGGAAACACAGCAGCCAATTTGCACACAGCAAGCTCCCACAAACAAGGCAATGTGACAATGACCAGATAATCTGTTTTTTTTTGCTAGTGATGTTGATTGAGGGATAAATATTGGCCAGGACACCGGGGAGAACGCCTCTGCTCTTCTTTGAATAGTGCCATGGGATCTTTTACATCCACCTGAGAGAGCAGATGGGGCCTCGATTTAACGTTCCATCCGAAAGACGGCACCTCCGACAGTGCTACACTCCCTCAGCACTGCACTGGACTGGAGTGTCAGCCTAGCTTTTTGTGTTTAAATCTCTGGAGTGGGACTTGAACCCACAACATTCTCAGAGGCAAGGGTGCTACCAACTGAGCCACTGGCTGATACACTGTTGCTCCATATTTTCAGCCTGCAAAGCCTTATTTTCTGTACTAAGTGGGTTTGCTTACATTTTGGGCAAAACTAAGGATTGGTTCTTAATTTTGCGGCTGAAATTCCTATCTTCCTAGATTATCAGTCTGTGCAGAATGGAAACAAACGTCACGTAGCAATGTGACATTGTGAAGTCTTGAAAGAAAATTGCCCTTGTAGTTTCTCCTATTTACTGACTGGAATAACAATCTTGTATATAAAGGATAACTTTATTCAAAGAATGAGGATGTACCCACTGCAGAGGTAGCCTATTTTCCTGGCTTCTAAATTGTCTCCATGATAGCAGACTCCTACCCATCCTCTCATGAGATGGCAGTGTCTAGAGTCACAGTAATAGTTTCTTTGCTTTAAAATTTTGGACTGATCCACTGTAGTCTAGCGGCAACTAGTGATCCAATCCCTGCTAACAGAATAAAGAGGTTGGTATAGCTTTGTGGTTATGATGTATCAAAGTGACCTCGAGCGGGATAATATCGTGGTGGTGAGGTGGTTAAGTTAATTAGTTAGGAGGTGGGATCTAGCCTCAAGCTAGTCAACATAAAGCTAGGCTGATACTCCAGTGCACTGCTGAGGGAGAGCTGCACTGTCAGAGGTGCCGTCTTTCGGATGAGACATTAAACCGAGGCCCCGTCTGCTCTCTCAGGTGGACGTAAAAGATCCCATGGCACTATTTCGAAGAAGAGCAGGGGAGTTATCCCCGGTGTCCTGACCAATATTTATCCCTCAACCAACATCACTAAAACAGATTATCTGGTCATTATCACATTGCTGTTTGTGAGAGCTTGCTGTGCACAAATTGGCTGCCGCGTTTCCCACATTACAACAGTGACTACACTCCAAAAGTACTTCATTGACTGTAAAGCGCTTCGAGACGTCTGGTGGTCGTGAAAGGTGCTGTATAAATGCAAGTCTTCCTTTCTTCTTTCTTTAGATATCTGTCTATTCCTTGATGACCTAGGGACATGGGAATTTTTAGACGTAAAAAGACCAAGGTCCATCTAATTCGTCTTCTACCATCCTGGTAGTTGCCTGGTGCAATAATAATGGAGTTGTTGACTAATTAATCTCTATCAATCAGTCTAAAACAGACCCAGACATGACAAGGGGAAAAACCCTAGTGGTGGAGAGCATTGGGAACCATAGGTCCAAAGTCACCTTTTTCTTCCCAAGCATGCTACACTTACCACATGCCATGTCTTACTGTGTGCAAGGAATAGAAATGGGGTCTTGATGTAAATATTTAATTCTTGGTGGTTTTGTTGGGGAACTGTATAGTTTCCAGGTGGTGGTGCTGGTACCTAGCAGTGCTGGGCTCTGTCTTTCTAATCCTTGATAATTCAGTTAGTGAGTGTTATGCAACCTTGAGTGGGAGATACAGCTCTTTAATCCCCAATAATGTTATTGGAGGGGCGTCTGATTTGTCGGCAGTGAGGCTGTGCTTCTTCAGTTGCAAAATTTTTTATGCTAGATCCAGAATTTGCATTTACCCAAATACTTATGCCCCCCCCCAAAAAAATGGGCAAGGAAATGAAACCTGGAATCATGAAATTCTAAATGAGCCCTTAACTATTCCCACTAAAAGCCGCATTCTAATTTTGCTGTGTTGTCTGATTCAGCTTGATCACCGGTACAATGAATTCAAGCTTCACGCAATCATGTCGGAACACAAGAAGACCATCACGGCTATCTCCTGGTGTCCTCACAACCCGGACATGTTTGCCAGCGCCAGTGCCGACAACCTCGTTATCATTTGGAATGTGGCAGAACAAAAAGTGGTAGCAAGACTAGACAACACAAAAGGTACAATACCCTTTACACTCTAATTGTACTCGCTGCTGAGTGACAGGCTGAATATATATTCTTATAGTGTCAGGATACAGAATATTGTTTCGAGAAATACTCTGAGACTTTGGAGGTTAACATTTTAATTCAAAGTTCCACTATATGCAGCAGTGTAGTGATGTTAGCTAAGGTTTCGCAAAGACCTAAGATGATCAACTTACAGGGTTACGGACAAAAAAGCGGGGATGTGAGACTAAGCACGACTGCTCATTCAAAGAGCTAGCACAGGCACAATGGGCCAAATGGCCTCCTTCGGTGCTGTAGGTTTCTGTGAATGTCTGAATCTATTTTAACCCTCCGACTAACTTGTTTTTTCTTTCTCTCCAGGGATTCCCGCTTCCCTTAGTTGGTGTTGGAATTCAGGTGAGGCAGTGGCATTTGTCTCTCATCGAGGTCCACTGTACATCTGGACTATCTCTGGACCAGACTGTGGGGTAGCAGTACATAAGGAGGCACATAGCTTCCTGTCAGACATCTGCCTTTTTAGGTGGCATCCTAGAAAGAAAGGAAAGGTGGTATTTGGACACACAGATGGGAGCCTGTCTATCTTTCAGCCTGGTAGGTCTCTGTGATTACTGTACCATACAGCCAACAATATGTAGCTGGTTTAGTATAGTTACAAGATACCTTGATTGTTAACCATAGGAACAGGAGTAGGCCATTCAGCCCCTTGAGCCTGTTCTACCATTCAATGAGATCATGGCTGATCTGCGACTTAACTCCATATAGCAGCCTTTGGCCCATATCCCTTAATACCTTTGGTTAACAAAAAGCTATCAATCTCAGATCTAGCATCAATTGACCTTTGCGGAGGAGCGTTCCAAATTCCTACCACCCTTTGTGTGTAGAAGTGTTTCCTAATTTCACTACTAAAAGGTTTGGCTCTAATTTTTAGAACACGCCCCTTAGTCTGAGAATCCCCAACCAGCGGAAATAGTTTCTCTCTATCTACCCTATCTGTTCCTCTTAATATCCTGAAAACTTCAATCAGATCGCCCCTTAACCTTCTAAGTTCTAATGAATACAACCCTAATTTGTGTACTCTCGCCTCGTAATTCTGTCAGGCCTGGACAGACTAGATGCAGGAAGGATGTTTCTGATGGCCGGGGAGTCCAGAACCAGGGGTCATAGTCTAAGGATAAGGGGTAAGCCATTTAGGACTGAGATGAGGAATTTCTTCACCCAGAGAGTGGTGAACCTGTGGAATTCTCTGCCACAGAGGGCGGTGGAGGCCAGTTTATTAAATATATTCAAAAAAGAGTTGGATATATTTCTTAAGGCTAAAGGGATCAAGGGATATGGGGAGAAGGCAGGGACAGGGTACTGAATTTGGATGATCAGCCATGATCTCATTGAATGGCGGAGCAGGCTCGAGGGGCCGAATGGCCTACTCCTGCTCCTATCTTCTATGTTTCTATGTAACTTAACCCTTGAAGTCCGGGTATCATTCTGGTAAACCTACGCTGCACTCCCTCCAAGGCCAATATATCCTTCCTAAGGTGTGGTGCCTAGAACTGCTCACAGTACTCCAGGTGTCATCTAACCAGGGTTTTGTACAGCTGCAGCATAACTTCTACCCCCTCATACTCTAGTCCTCTAGATATAAAGACCAGCATTCCATTAGCCTTTTTTATTATTTTCTGTACCTGTTCATGACATTTTAATGATCTATGTACCTGAACCCCCAAGTCTCTTTGGACATCCACTGGTTTTAGCTTTTCACCATTTAGAAAGTACCCTGTTCTATCCTTTTTAGGTCCAAAGTAGATGACCTCACATTTGCTTACATTGAAATCCATTTGCCACAGTTTTGCCCATTCACTTAATCTATCAATATCCCTTTGTAATTTTATGCTTTCATCTACACTGCCTACAATGCTGCCTATCTTTGTGTCATCGGCAAATTTGGATATATGACTTTCTATACCATCATCTAAGTCGTTAATAAATATTGTGAGTAGTCGGGGCCCCAACTAGGATCCCTGCGGGACACCACTAGTCACATCCTGCCAATTTGAGTACCTACCCATTATCCCTACTCTCTGTCTCCTGCCGGTCAGCCAATTTCCTAACCAGGTCAATAATTTGCCCTCAATTCTGTGGGCTTCTACCTTAGATAACAGTCTCTAATGTGGAACTTTATCAAATGCCTTCTGGAAGTCCATATAAACAACATCCATAGACATTCCCCTGTCCACTACTTTAGTCACCTCTTCAAAAAATTCAATCAGGTTTGTCAGGCATGACCTACCTTTCACAAATCCATGCTGGCTCTCTCTGATCAGTTGAAAATTTTCAAGGTGTTCAGTCACCCTATCCTTAATTATAGACGCTAGCAATTTCCTGACAACAGAAGTTAGGTCTATAATTCCATGTTTTCCCTCTCTCGCCATTCTTAAATAGCGGAGTGACATGTGCAACCAATTTATATATATATATGTATATATATATATATAATTAAATGTTGTGGGCTGGATTTTCCTCTTATGAAAGTCCATATAAACTACATCCATGGACATTTCCTTATCTACTACTTCAGTTACTTCAGAACTGTGAATTGACGCTCCCGGGGCCTACTGCCGCCGTCGCCATGGTGACCTGGGTACCGGTGATAGCACCAGCGGCACAAGGAAAATTTGCATGGGGTTAGCCAACGGCGGTCCTGGCAGGGACGGTGGGGGTTGGGGGGGTCAATCTTGGTTAGGGCAGTGAGGCAGTGGTAAGCCTACACCACCCAATTTCACCCTTTTATTTTTTTCACCGTCACCCTGCCGCACCCCATTCCCCCTTTGTGTTTGTACAAGTGGACAACTATGAATAAATGGGTGAGTGCATGCATATTTATATGAGCGAGTGAGAGGAGCGAGGATAAATACATGTGCAAAGATGGGGAGCAGTGTAGCATAAAACTTTCTGTGACGTTGAGATAACGTGCGGAATATATTTACGCCAAGCTGATTCGCTTTTACACAAATGATGCTTCCTCTAGCTTGGAAATAATCGCCTGTACTTTTTCTCTGCCCTAACTTGATATGGGCACCAGGTGCCAAGAGTCAGAAGCACGTGCTGAGGCCGGAATCCCTAGAGGGAACAGATGAAGAGGATCCAATCACAGCTCTGGAATGGGATCCGCTCTCTACTGACTACCTGCTGGTGGCCAATCTACACAATGGAATTCGGCTGGTTGACTCGGAGTCGCTGTCCTGCATTACAACCTTCAGTTTCCCCAGCGCTGCAGCATCAGTGCAGTGTTTGGCCTGGATTCCCACTGCTCCAGGGATGTTTATAACTGGAGGTGGGGAGAAAATTGTCAGCAACAACAACAAAAAAACTCCCTAAAACAATTCTTCTCTGATTTGCAGTAATTATATATTATGACTTACTTAATGGGTGAGATAATTAAGCCTTTACATTTTGGTAGGAAGAATGGGGAGGTTACTTATCACTTGGAGGGTGCGAGTCTAGGTGGGGTAGAGGAACAAAGGGATCTCGGATTACAAATACATAAATCACTAAAAACAGCGACACAGGTTAACAAGCCATAAAAAAAGCAAACTGAGCACTAGGGTTTATTTCTCGAGGGATAATAGAATTGAAAAGTAGGGAAGTTATGCTAAACCTGTATCGAACCTTGGTTAGACCACACTTGGAGTACTGCGTACAGTTCTGGTCGCCATATTATAAAAAGGATATAGAGACACTGGAGAGGGTGCAGAGAAGATTTACAAGGGTGATACCAGAAATGCGAGGGTATACATATCAGGAAAGGATGAACTGGCTGGGTCTCTTTTCTCTTGAAAAAAGAAGGCTGAAGGGTGACCTAATAGAGGTCTTTAAAATTATGAAAGGTTTTGATAGAGTGAATACAGAGAGAATGTTTCTACTTGTGGGGAAGAGCAAAACTAGAGGCCATCAATATAAGATAGTCACCAAGAAATCCAATAGGGAATTCAGAAGAAACTTCTTTACCCAAAGAGTGGTAAGAATGTGGAACTCGCTACCACAGGGAGTGGTTGAGGCGAATAATCTAGATGCATTTAAGGGGAGGCTAAACAAGCGTATGAGGGAAAAAGGCATAGAGGGTTATGCTGATAGATTTAGATGAGGAAAGACGGGAGGAGGCTCGAGTGGAGCATAAACGCCGGCATGGACTGGTTGGGCTGAATGTCCTGTTTCTGTGCCATATATCCTATGTAATCATAGAAGATGAAACATAGAAGATAGGAGCAGGAGTAGGCCATTCGGCCCCTCGAGCCTGCTCCGCCATTCAATGCGATCATGGCTGATCATCCAAATTCAGTACCCGGTCCCTGCTTTCTCCCCATACCCCTTGATCCCTTTAGCCTTAAGAAATATATCCAACTCCTTCTTGAATATATTTAATGAATTGGCCTCTACTGCCTTCTGTGGTAGTGAATTCCACAGGTTCACCACTCTCTGGGTGAAGAAATTCCTCCTCATTTCTGTCCTAAATTGCCTACCCCTTATCCTCAGACTGTGACCCCTGGTTCTGGACTCCCCGACCATCGGGAACATCCTTCCTGCATCTAGTCTGTCCAGTCCTGTCAGAATTTTATAAGTTTCAATGAGATCCCCTCTCATTCTTCTAAACTCCAGCGAATACAAGCCCAATCGACCCAATCTCTCCTCATACTTAATTCTGCCATCCCAGGTATCAGCCTGGTGAATCTTCGCTGCACTCCTTCCACGGCAAGAACATCCTTCCTCAGATAAGGCAACCAAAACTGCACACAATACTCAAGATGTGGTCTCACCAAGGCCCTGTACAACTGGAGCAAGACATCCTTGTTCCTGTACTCAAACCCTCTCGCTACGAAGGCCAACATACCATTTGCCTTCTTAACCGCCTGCTGCACCTGCATGCTTACCTTCAGCGACTGGTGCACAAGGACACCCAGGTCTCGTTGCACTTCCCCTTCTCCCAATCTATTGCCATTCAGATAATAATCTGCCTTCCTGTTTTTGCCACCAAAGTGGATAACCTCACATTTATCCACGTTATATTGCATCTGCCATGCTTCTGCCCAATCACCCAACCTGTCCAAATCATCCTGGAGTTTCTTGGCATCCTCCTCACAGCACACACGCCCACCCAGCTTTGTGTCATCTGCAAATTTGGAGATATTACATCTAGTTCCCTTGTCTAGACCATTAATATATATTGTGAATAGCTGGGGTCCAAGGACCGATCCCTGCGGTACCCCACTAGTCACTGCCTGCCACTCAGAAAAAGACCCGTTTATTCCAACTCTTTGCTTTCTGTCTGCCAACCAGTTCTCTATCCAAGTCAATACCTTGCTCCCAATCCCATGTGCCTTAACTTTACACGCTAATCTCTTATGCGGGACCTTATCGAAAGCCTTCTGAAAGTCCAAATATACCATATCCACTGGTTCTCCCTTATCTGTTTTACCAGTTACATCCTCAAAAAATTCTTGTAGATTAGTCAAGCACGATTTACCTTTTGTAAATCCATGTTGAGTTTGTCTGATCCTGTCACTGCTTTGCAAGTGCTCTGCTATTACATCTTTTACAATGGACTCTAGCATTTTCCCCACTACCGATGTCAGGCTTACCGGTCTGTAATTCCCTGTTTTCTCTCTACCACCTTTTTTGAATAGTGGGGTAACATTAGCTACCCTCCAATCCATGGGTACTGTTCCAGATTCCATCGAATGTTGGATGATGACCAGCAATGCATCCACTATTTCTAGGGCCACTTCCTTAAGTACCCTAGGATGTAGATTATCAGGCCCTGGGGATTTATCGGCCTTCAACCCCATCAATTTCCCTAACACCATTTCCCTACAAATACTGATTTCTTTCAGTTCCTCCCTTTCATCAGACCCTATGTTCCCTGACATCTGTGGGAGGTTATTTGTGTCCTCCTTTGTGAAGACGGAACCAAAAAATGTATTTAATTGGTTCTCCATTTCTTTGTTCCCCATTATAAACTCCCCTGATTCTGACTGCAAGGGACCTACGCTTGACTTCACCAATCTTTTTCTCTTCACATATCTATAATATCTAAGTGTTGTGTCTCCTTGTGTTCTTATACTATATATATTACAGACACTTTTAGTTCATTTTAGTTAGTGCTTTTACTTTGCTGTATTCTTGCTTTGTTACAGTGCTGCCACATGGTGCGGAGCGATACAAGATGTCCGACGCTGCACTGTGCACTGCCCGTGCACAGTGTGCCACATAGCAATATAACTACACCATACCAAAGTAGTTCCATACCAAAGTAGTGCCATTTAACAATGTGATACTATAACAAAGTAACACTAAGTAAGCCTGTAATAGTGAGCTGTGAAGTGTGTCAGCCGTGGATATGCGACAAGCAAAATACACAGGCCCTGAATTTCCACGGGGATTTCCTGACAGAACTTCGACAGGACATTAGCAGAACTCCCAGAGAAGTTGTTTACTCTGGGGAGGTTTCCACTGATCATCCGCCAGGGATCCCCCATGGAAAATCCAGGCAAGATTTCCATTCAAGATCATTCGTAAAAATCAAAAAAAAATTCACGCTTAGATCGCACTCCTCGCATTAAAGAGCTCCTCGGCGTGTTTCACAAGGGGGAGAAGCGGAAACCAAGCACGGAATCAAAAGTTTTAAAGGGGGAGACCAAGGAGGGGGTGGTTTGAAGACAGAGTTTTAGGAGGCTTCTAAAGGCAGCTCGGCAAATAACAACAACAGCTTGCATTTATATAGTGCATTTAACTTAAACGTTCGAAGGCGCTTAACACGAATGTTATCAAACAAAGTTTGACACTGAGCCACACATTAGGACAGATGACCAAAAGCTTGGTCAAAGAGGTAGGCTTTAAGGAGCATTTTAAAGGAGGAGAGAGAGGTAGGGGGGCAGAAAGGCTTAGGAAGGGAATTGTAGAGCTTAGGGCCTATGCAGCTGAAGGCACGGCCGCCAATGATGGAACGATTAGAATCAGGGATGCGCAAGGGGCCAGAATTGTAGAAGTGCAGTGACTGCTAAGGGTTGTAGGGCTGGAGGAGGTTACAGAGATAGGGGGCGGGGGGGCGGAGAGCACCACGGAGGAATTTGAAAACAAGGATGAGAATTTTAAAATCGAGGTGTTACCACACCTGGAGCCAATGTGGGTCAGCAAGCGCAGGGCTGCTAGGTAAAGGGGACTTGGCGCGAGTTAGGACACGGGCAGTCGAGTTTTAGATGCGCTCAAGTGTAAGGGTGTAAGATGGGAGGCCGGCCTGGAGAGCGTTGGAATAGTCAAGTCTAGAGGTAACAAAGGCATGGTTGAAGTTTTCAGCAGCAAATGAGCTGGGGCAAGGGCGGAGTTGGGTGGTGTTAAGGCAGTGGAAGTAAGTGGCCTTGGTGAGAACGAGGTTATGTGATCAGAAGCTCATCTCGGCAAAGTGGTTTTGGAGCAGAGTTCCAGGGTGCAGTGCATAGTGGCTCTTGTAGTACACATGGGATACACTGTGTTTGAGCAAGTGCTAGCAGCTCGTATTACTGGCTCCACCTGTTTAATTATGTATATATTTATATTACTTTTGCATGAGTAAACAATAACTTAGCTTTGCCCAGTAGGTTACCAATTCACGTGAGTGAAAAATAAAACTACTGATGCCCACGTATGAGTCATTAGGTGTCAGCCGTGGCTCGTTCGCCTCTGAGTCAGGAGGATATGGGTTCCAGTCCCACTCCAGAGACTTGAGTACGTGATCTAGGCTGTGTAAGATCTTAATGATCTCTGAGTTCTTGAACAAGACACCAATAGGCAGCAGCCAGTATGTTTGAGCAATAGATCAAGATTTATTAAGCATACAGCGTAATATACTTAATATTAGGCGATAGTTTTAACGAGTAGCTCGCAGCCCTAGGTTTCTGGAACCTCTCAGACACAGATGACGTTGTCTTAAGCCTGTTCCTTTGTTCTCGCAGTATGTCTGTGTAAAGTTGTTCTTTGAGTATTGAGGTTTTAACCCTTTTCTTATCAACAGTTCGTTTGGCCAGTGTCCATATATGGGCCTAGAAATTCAGTTGGGCGCGCCAGCCGTTAGCGCCTTAGGAGGAGTAGATCTCGAGCGCTAGGCGCTTATCGCCCAGGCGCAGCGCGATCTGCGCCTCTCCCCAACTTCAGGACACATTTAGCGCCGGCGCAAAGTCTTAGCGCGCGCCCTGCTGCACGCGCAGATCATGACGTCATTTAATAGTGCAACGCCCTTTGTGCGCCCCAAACCGGAACTTCACTCGCGCCGGCCCATTGTGCGCCGGGCGGCCCGAGCGACTGTGAAGTGGAACGGTACACAGGCCAGCCGGGCCGCGGGGAGCGCAAATTAAAGGGCACTTACCCAGCAGTATAAAGGCCAGCCATTTTGCAGCATTCACTCTTGTGCAACGGTTTTTTGGACAGAGACCAAGGAGGAGAGTTTACTGGTTTGGACCAACACTTGGACAGGTATTTTTGGCTCAGGCCAGAGCTTACCAATTATCTTTGCCTTCATTCAGAGCTCAGTGTTTGCCAGCATATAATGGGGGCTGCATTGGGTGGCAACGCTGAATTTCAGCCTTATGCCAGAAGGGCTTACAGACGCCGTGAGAGAGTGGCAGCCCTGGCTAGACGCAGAGGGGGCAACAGGCGTCGCCAACTGAGGCCTTACCCACGCAGGGTATACCGCCAGCAGACCTCCTATCTGACCATGTCTGCCGCGATGTGTGTTAGGAGGCTGCGATTCCGAAGGGAGGTGGTTGCAGACATCTGCCGGCTGCTTCAGAGAGATCTGCAGCCACAGCTGATGCGCAGGACGTCTCTGTCGGTGGCAGTGAAGGTGACGGTGGCTCTCAACTTCTATGCCTCCGGCTCCTTCCAATCCGCTACTGGGGACATCGCTAACATCTCCCAGTTCGCCGTGCATTGCTGCATCCGCCAGGTGACCGAAGCCCTTTTCAGAAGGAGACATCAATTCATCTCCTTCCCCATGACGTGGACAAGCAGCAGCAGCGTGCAGTGGGGTTTGCAAGAATAGCGGGCTTCCCCATGGTGCAGGGCGCCATTGACTGCATGCATGTGGCTTTGCGGGCACCTCTTGAGCATGCCGAGGAGTACCGCAACCGGAAGGGCTATCATTCCCTCAATGTACAGCTGGTGTGTGACCACAGGCAGCGCATCCTAGCTGTCAATGCCCGCTTTCCAGGCAGCAGCCACGATGCCTTTATCCTGCGACAGACAACTGTAGCTGACATGTTCCAGGCACAGCCTCCCCCAAGAGGATGGCTTATCGGGGACAAAGGCTATCCTTTGTGTACCTGGCTCATGACCCCGCTCCGCGTGCCCACGACCCCTGCTGAAGAGGCATACAACGAGAGCCATCAAGCGACGAGGAACCTCATAGAACAAACAATCGGCGTGCTCAAGCAATGGTTCCGCTGTCTCGATCACTCCGGGGGAGCCCTCCAGTATTCGCAGGATCGAGTCTCCCAATTCGTCGTCGTTTGCTGCATGCTGCACAACCTGGCTATCCGCAGGACTCAGGCACTGCCACCTCACGTTGGACCACCACCTCAGGAGGAGGAGCAGGAGGAGCATGAGGACGACGAGGACGAGGAGTACCAGCCCAGGAGGGACGCACAAGGTCCAAGGGACGCACAAGGTCCAAGGGCCGCCCGTCGGCGGCTTATTGAACGTCACTTCTAGGCCCCCTGTCAGGGAATGGCTTGTGCCAATGATAGAACATGATTGCAGCTGCTCCGCAAGCCCTCAGCCGGTTAAGGCAACAAACACTTCAAAGATCAAACATGGACAATGTGAATAAATAAAATGCTTTATTGTACAAACTCTGGGCCCTTCCCACATGAAAACCAAAAACAGATGAAACCCCCAAAAAACACTCAAACACATTACTCGCTCCCACAACCTGGAGAGGGTTAACAAAATAGGGCAACTAAAATGGCCGTCATTCTCGGCCTTCGTCAAAAACAAACATCACATCATCGGCCTTCAAAAAACAAACATCCAATTCTCGGCCTCAAGAAACAAACACAAATGGCCACACATTCGACTATTTGGCCCGCTAGGGCGATGCCTTGGCCATCTTTGGGTGGCCGCTGCCCGCCCTGCTGCTCCGCCTCAAAGTAAGGCCATTGGCTGCTGCAAGGCTGGGGGCAGGCTCCTGAGGGGCACATGTCGTGACGGCAGATGCCCTTGGGGGTCGGCCTAGTCGAGGTCTGGCCGTCGAGCGGGCGGCTGTTGATTGCTGCAGCTGTGGCTGGCCAGCATCAGTCGCTGCAGCAGCTCCTGGCAGCTCCACTGGGGGAGTGGCAGTGGCAGCTGGAGGAATGGCAGCAAGCTGGCGGATGGCAGAAGCTCGCTGGTCGCCTGAGACACTGGCACTCGCCCGGGCCAGCACTGCAGAGGGACAGACCGCTGTGCTGCTGCAGCGCGCCGGGTGCCCTGGCGATGCCTGGCTGACACAGCGAGTGTGGCAGCAGTGAGTGCCCGTGTTGACCTGTTCACTGACCGCAGCAGAGCAGCCAGTGACTGGACAGCACCACTGATCACCTGGCCAGTCGCTGACAGATCTGCCCGGTATTCCGCCCGACTGGTGGCCTCTAAGGGCCCGAACTCGGCCACACTCCGAGAGAGGGAATCGATGGACTCAGGCAACCGTGCCACTGCCGCCATGAGCTCCGTGTGCCGGCGCTCCGAGTCCACGGACAAGTCTTCGAGGCGTTCCATCTCCTCGGCGAAGAGCATCTCCTGACTGGAGGCCGGACTCTCCCTCTGGGGAGAAGGCCGCCGAGCTGGCCGACCCTTCCTGCGTTGCTGGAGGCCGCTGGGCCCAGCAATTGGACTCCCCTCCGACGCATCCCCCCTCTGGGGAGAAGGCCGCCGAGCTTCCACCCCCCTCCCGCCTTTCTGCAGCACGCAGGTCCCAGGAGCTCCCCTCCCCTTCGACACTTCCGCCACGCTGCCCTCCAGGGAAGACGTGCCCCCTACATTGGCCTGGGTGGCCGCGGCTGAGGGTTCCCCTGATGGGCCGCCTTCCTCTTGCTCCTCCTCCTGCTCCTCCTCGGAGGGTCTGTCACTGGCAAGTTGAGGGACCTCCTCTTGACCATCTGAAGGCACAAGAGTAGCTTTAGAGTGAGGAGAGGGCGTCAGTGCGGGATGCATGAGTGGTGGCATTCAGCGCATTGGTCGGACAGTGGCAAAGGATGTAGATCTGATGCGCAAGTGGGACGAGAGAGGTGCAAAAGGTGATGTCCTTACCATTGCTGCCCAGAACAGGGGCGGCATCTCCACATGCAACGGGCCCAATCACCCGGCCACCCATGAGGCGCTCCACGCGATGTTGCAGGTCGGTGAGTGGCTGGATATGGGGTCGGCCTCCCCCGGTCGCAGTCCGGCTCTTGCGATTATTCACCAGCTTGGCCTGCAAGAGAAAGGACGGCCTCTAAGTACAGTGTGTCGCCGTGATCTGGTGTGCACTGCCTCCCATGGTGGAATAGCCTGGCCAGTGTGTCGCCATGATCTGGTGTGCAATGCCTCCCATGGTGGAATAGCCTGGCCAGTGTGTCACCATGATTTGGTGTGCACTGCCTCCCATGGTGGAATAGCCTGGCCAGTGTGTCGCCATGATCTGGTGTGCAATGCCTCCCATGGTGGAATAGCTTGGCCAGTGTGTTAAGTGCAGAATGTGCAATTGATGCTCATGCCTGTCCCATAGCTGCTGGATGAAGGCTGGCCATTAGAGCTTTCAGGTCCCTTTGCCCATAATGTGAGGTGCACATGCAAGGATGAGGAGGTCATTGGAAAGGGTACTCACCCTGACAATGCGTGTGAGGTCATTTAACTTTTTGCGGCATTGGGCACCGGTCCTGGGGACGTCGCTGTTGGCTGACAGCTTGCTGGCGACATGCCTCCAGGCTCTCCTGTAGACGCGGACCGTCGCCTTCTTGCCATTGTCTGGGTACAAAACATGGTGCCTCTTCTCCACAGCAGCAAGCAGCACACTCAGATCACGCTCTGAGAAGCGCTGCGCACGTTCACGGGCCTTCTCCATGTCTTCAGGCGCTATTTGGGTCCAGCAGCAGTGTTCAGGCCTAGCTGGAGGGCTCCACTATCCAGGGCGTGGCAGCAGACACAGTCGACCCTTCCCCCTTAAGAGCTGGCCGGCGCCAGGGTGTCTGCTGTCAATCACGAGATGGCCGCACCTGCGCTGCGCCCGGCCTCGGCGCTATCGATCACCACCTCCGGCTTAGCGCCCAAAGAGAGGCGTCCAGCAGCAGTTTTAGCGCTCGCCCGAACTAGTAGGGCGAAGCTAATGAATATCGGAGAAGTGGCATAGATTTGGCGGCGGCCGCAAACTTTAGCGGACGCCCCACTTTAGCGCCCCAAAAGTGGCGTCAATGAATTTCTAGGCCATGGTCTTTAACAAAATTACCTTTTATAATTGGTTCTAATGGCCAAAATACCATTGTCACTCAGACTAAGGTAGCATCCCGCCTTTCCAGTATTTTTCCACCAACTTTGCCATGTTCAGTGTTATCTTGTTTATAGTTTTTCACTCCATTGGAATTTACTTTATCTCTTTCATTTCTAGCCTCCCTGGTACAAGGCCTTTACACCAAGGGCCCATATCAGTGCTGTCTCACTTGCCTTGAGGTATCCAGACTATCTCACCTTAATCTACCAGATAAATACCTTATCTCCATGATCTCTCTCATTTTATATCCTTATACTAATTATTTTTTAAATATTATTGCATTTAGTTTTGGTAAGCAAATTCTAAGTTCTGTACAGCATTATAATATGTTATTTAATGATTTAACCCTCACTCGCAGTCTGGGGCTGGTTGTTATCAAAACTTAGTCAAGACTGCTTTTCACTGTCTGCAGCTACATTTTGAACAAGTCTTAGCTTTTTAGTTACCCAGGAGTAATTATGGGTAATATTATTTGGTCAATGGCTACACTTGAAGTTATACATATATGATTCTCGTCTACTAAATATCAGCCTTTCGTACAGCTGACACTCCAGTGCAGTACCGAGGGTGTGCTGCATTGTTGGAGGTGCCGTCTTTCAAATGAGACATTAAACCAAGCCCCCGTCCGCCCTCTCAGATGGACATGGCACTTTATGAAGATGAACAGGGGTGTCCTCGCCAATATTTAGCCCTCAAACAACATCATTAAAACAGATTATCTGGTCATTATCACATTGCTGTTTGTGGGACCTTGCTGTGTGCAAATTGGCTGCTGCATTTCCTACATTACAACAGTGACTGCACTTCATAAGTGCTCCATTGCCTGTAAAGCACTTTGGGACATCCTGAGATCGTGAAAGGCGCTATATAAATGCAAGTCTTTCTTCTTTCTTTGCGCTCTCTCAATTATTTTGTAAGAGATACTAGTGGGATTACATCAGTGGTATCTGAAATCACCTTGTTCCTTTCCTGCTATTCTTAAAGTTGAGAGGTTTATGCAGCCCTTTATCTGAAACTTAAGCTGGTAGTACCTAATATTATCTTGTTCATGTCCACATGGTCTCAGAGTGACAAGCTTGTGTGGCCCATTGTCTGAAACTGTGCGATTAACTAGGGACTCATTGTCATGCTTGCCTACCACCTTTCTTGTACTCCAATGTTCTTTTTCTGGTCATTAGATTCTCAAGTTGGTGTCTTGCGTGTTTGGAATGTCTCAAGAACAACACCAATCGATAACTTCAAGTTGAAGAAGACAGGGTTTCATGCTTTACATGTGCTGAATTCCTCACCAAAGAAAAAATGTAGGTAGCAATTTGAAAGAAACTATCATTCATGGCCTATGGTGAGGATTGGAAAGTTAATCGATTAAAGTTGCTTACCACAGTCCATAATAATACTGGGCCGAATTGATATCTGTTTATAATATTTACCTGTTATAAGTGCACTTTCACAGCACAAATTTATATTCCCTTGCAATGAATTACACTCTTAATTGCATTCTCTTTTTAAATTACGTGTTTTTGGTATCTGATTTCCTTTTGCTCATTAAGGTGAGGGTCTCTGTTCGGGTACCCAGTGTCAAAATTACCCGCAGATAGAGTGCATGGTAGCCAACTGCAAAGTTCTTACGATTCTGCCTTAGCCTCACCCTGAACAGGCTGGGGCTCTTTCCTCCAGAAAAGAGAAAGCTGAGAGGAGGTAACCTAATAGAGGTCTTTAAAATTGAGAAAGGGTTTGATTGGGTAAACGTAGAGAAGATGTTTCCACTTGTGAGGGGGAGACCAAAACTAGGGGCCATAAAACATGAGACAGTCACCAATATATCCAGGATACCTGCTTTACCCACAGAGTGCTGAAAATGTGGAACTCGCTACCACAAGGAGTAGCTGAGGCGAATAGCATTGATGCATTTACGGGGAAGCTAGATAAGCACGAGGGAGAAATGAATCGAAGGATATGCCCCAAATTGTCCTGATTGAATTTGGAGTTAACACTATTGCGTCACCTGTCTTTCTTTCTCAGATGTACTCTTGCAAGGGCTCGATTTTGCCAGGCCTGAGGAGGCGGGATTGGAGGCGTGTGAGGTGGTAAAATCGCAAAAAATGGCAGGCGGGCCCTGATCCTGCCTCCATTTCACCTCCGAGCAATTTTCCCAAATGTGTGTTTTCTGACCCTGTTTCCATCCCACCTCCAAGAGGCAGGATAGGCCCTTAAGGCCCTTAAACAACCAGTTAAGTGCCTCTATAATCCCATTTTGAGAGGCCTTTCTGATTTTATCACTTTTCCCACGTCCTGCACGTCTCCTCTGGAACACGCCAGTGAATCCTGGCGGCCTCACAAGTGGACTGCTTACTTACAGCTGCAGCTCCACCATTAAAAAGGAGTTTTCAGCAATCATTATTTGCAGGTGGCAGAACTTTGTTGTCTCAGGTCTGGGGGAACTTTTAGCAGGCATACCCATTGCTGTGGAAGTTTGGAACCTGACACCCATCTCCAGTGTGACCTCCTGGGAATCCCTCTCGCCACCTTGACTGAGCGCTTCCTCAACTGAGGCATATACCAGAAGCAAGGGAACCATTTATTTCCTTTCCTCCTGGACATCAGATTCGGATGAAGACCGGCCGTGGCAGCAGCAGAACCATGAACAACAGCAGCAGCAACAACAGGAGCGCCAAGATGCTGCTCACCCACCTGAAGTTGCACAGGCCAGAAGGCGCCAGCGCGCGACCACATTGCTGCCCGGAATGCAAGGGACGCACTTATCTTGGCCAGATTTGCTTAGCCTGCACAATCAAACACTTTTGCCTCACACCTTCTTATCAGACCATCGACAATGGCCAAGAACCTGCGGATTCCTATCACTCTGATCACCATACTGACAATTGCAAGTCGCCCTAAGCCCTCAATGTGGAAGTCCCATTAGCGAAATGGCACACGCCACAGCTGCAACAGTTTGCCATCAGAATTTTTTACGACAATAAGCAACTGATGGCTTTTCAAAATTAAACACAACATTACACCCAAGTGACTACTCTTGTGACTATTTGAGCATTATCTTCCTCTTACGCATGCTCCTACGTGGTGCTTCCCCTGTGGCTTCAGCAGATGTGGAGGCCCCTTGCTCACTTTCTTGCTCCTGTCTCGACACCTTTGGCGGGCGTCCTCTGGGGTTGCGAACCTGTGAGGGCTCGGCAACAGTCTGCTGCTCCTGCGGCTGTGCAGGGGTTGAGATGCTGATCTCAGTTGGGTGGGGACTCTGGTGGGGCTCTGACCGAGGGCTCTGCAGTGGCATGGAAGTGTGAGCGCTGGGAGAGGAGCCCCCACTTGTTGTATGCCACCAACATCCCTCTCATGGAGCAGCCCCACTTCAGAGCTAGCAAGTGGCTGGACAGCACCTTGCTGCACTGCAGGGGGGCCATGAGGACCCATTTCTGCACTGGAAGTCCTACTCCAGAGGACTTGCATGAAGGTCTGGTTTGTTTGCTTAATAGCTGACCATCGCTCCTCAAGATATGTCAGTCTATTCTGAACAATTACCATGTTTTCAATACCCTGGCGACTAAGCTCCTCCATGGACTTAGCCATCCTCTCCTCTACCGTAGCCATCCTCTCCTCTACGGTAGCCAGCCTTAGCATGGAGGTTGCCATCCTTACCATGGAGGTAGCCATCCTTTCCAAGGAGGTTGCTATCCTTTCCGTGGTGATGCGTTCATGCGCCAATGACTCCACAAAGGCTCTGCTCATGGTCGCTATGGACTCCTCCATTCGCTCCACACTCGCAGCGACCCTGGAGACAAAACCTGCCAGAGACTCCTGCACCTGTTCCTGGAGTTCCAGCACCGCTCTCCTTCTGGATGGACCCGGAGGCACAGGGTTGACATACAGTGGAGCCGAGCTGGGAGCGTCCTCTCCACTGCGACGAGGACTCTCCACTGCTGTCCCTGTCTCCACCATCTGCTGATGCTCACTTGTGAGCTGTGATACACCAGGTGACAACTCTACTCTATGTCCCGAAGGTCCCACCGAGGTGTGAGTGCCTGCGCTGGCGCAGGGTATGCTTAATTCTGCTGACGGCGCGCCCTCAGAGGTTGCAGCTTCCTCTGAGGAGTCTGGAAGCTCAGGCTCTTCCTCCTGGACAGTGGGGACGGGGGCTTTCGATGGTCCTGTGGGGGAGTAAAGGAAAGAGTTAGAGATGTGAGGTAAAGGTTGCATGCAGATTGAATTGTGCAGATGATCATAATTATTCTGATGCTCTATCAGATTGATTTATCAGTCACTCATGCAATGTCAATGAGAGATGCCAAACTATTCTGTCACCAGCCTGCTGTGATACGCCTGCCTGTCCGTCCCCCTCTTGGGAATCCTCCTCGATCCCGGCAATTTCCAGGGCCGCCTCTTCCGAGGTGGTGAGCTGGGCTACTGAGGGTGGCCCTCCTCCTGTCCTCATCTTTCCCTCTTATTGTGGGCTCTCTTTTCCTGCAGTGAGGGACACAAGTGGAGTTTGAGTGAGAATGAAGGAGTGAATGTAGAGAATCCATAGCATAGATGCTTAGAAGGAGACAAAGGGCCCTCCCTGTGTGTTGTAAGTTGTTGTCATTGCATCACAGTGATAGGGAGTGTGAGGGCTGCATGGTCGAATAGTTAAGTGAATGTGACCATAGACAGAGAGGGAATGGGTAAGGGTGCAGGGATGTCAGTGTCAAGTGGGATGTGGAGGAAGAGGTTGGCAAAGCAGAGTGCTGGTGAGGAGAGGCGATGGGGATCAGATTGAGGGTGATGAGAAGGTCATACTCACTTTTCCTGTGCGGAGAAGGTCATGAAACCTCTTCCTGCACTGCAGCCAGGTTCTGCGGCACATAGAGATGGCATTGACCTCCTGGGCCACTTGCAGCCACACAGCTTTAGTCTGTTGTGGTGGCTTTTTTCTCCCTGAGGAAGGGAAGAGCACCTCCTTATTAGATCTTGCTCCCTGCACCAGCGCATGGAGGGAGGGCTCATCAGAGCGAGGTGCACACTTTTGCTTGCTGGTGGACATGGTCGGTAAATGAAGTCCTTCATACAATGTCCAAAGCATTTCCAGTCTCCAGAAGAAGCAAGGCTGCTTGCAGGCCTTAAATCCAGCAGCACTGATGACGTCATTGGAGGCGACTTTCAGGATGGAAAGTCTAATTGGGCCAGGGGTTCCCACACGCTGGAAATCAAGTGCCCAATTAGGGGAAAATCGCACTTTTTTCTCACTTCACATCGGAGTTGGGGTCCTGACACGAAAACCACCTGACATGCCTCAGCCCGACCCCAATGGCAAAATCGAGCCCTTGGAGTTTTAGGAATGTTCAGTTTTGACGGGGACAAATAAAGAACTAATGATTAAACAGGGGACTCTTTCGAATAAATATCTGGTGGCAAATTGCATACAATTGCGTTGATGTAATAGAGTTGTTGGCAAAGAATCAAAAACTTCATAAAAAGTACCTTTTTTTGCAAGATTCACTAACATTTAGACAGGGGAAAATCCTTGAGGGCCTTATGTCGAAACTTCAGTAGGGAACAAAAGACAATCAATTCAGGCCTAAAAGAGTTAGGCCTCAATTAGTGTTTTCCAACAAGGACAACAGCACCAGGCATTGAGCAGTCAGTAGCAGCTCGCCAGAACCCCAGTAGTTAGATTCGCGAGGGTAGAAACCCTAAGGCCCGATAGGCCTGAGGCCTGGCCTCACAGCCATATAGCAGCTGTTGTGTTACACAGAATCCTGCTCCTCAATAATTGCATGGCAACAGAACAAATGAACATCATCTAATTGTAGAAGTTTAAAAAAAAAATAAAAGCAAATGATTTGTCAATATTTTGTATCCTCTTTTTAAATGAGTTGCATAACAATAAAACTAAAATATCTCTGTGGGTATAATGTCTGAGGAATAAAACTGCAATAGAGAGGGGGAATATGGTACTGAGATAGAGGATCAGCCATGATCTTATTGAATGGTGGAGCAGGCTCGAAGGGCCGAATGGCCTACTCCTGCTATTTTTCTATGTTTCTAGACGCTTTCAAGAACAAAGCTCCCCAAAACTTTACACTAATGTCCCTCAGTGCCAGTTAATGGGGATTATTGAGTAGCTCGGCGTGTTGTTGAAGTGCTGTAGGTTAACGACAGCTATTTTCAAAGGGGAAAACAAAAATGTTAGAAATGAACTTTCACGATGTCCTTTTCAGACCATTCCGCACATTCACCGTCAAAGAACCACCACACGTCATCGACCAGTGAAGCCGTCCCCCCTCCCACCCTCTCTCAAAATCAAGCGTTTTCTCTTCCGCCTGGGCATGCTGTGTGTTGCTTCATGGATGGCGGAGTCGGGCTGTATGACATGGGAGCTAAGAAGTGGAACTTTCTGAGAGATTTGGTAGGCTCCAGGAAAGACTGTTTATTTTAAATTGCCCCCGTAGTGGCTATATCATTAGTATCCTTTGTGCTGTAATGGTTGAAAGATAAATAATTCTAAACAATCATAATTAGAAAAGGCTAACAGACCCCAAAACAGGTCTTGTTTTTTATTTTGTATTCCAGGGTCACGTGGAAACAATCTTTGACTGTAAATTTAAACCAGACGACCCCAACCTCCTAGCCACGGCATCATTTGATGGGACAATAAAAGTGTGGGATATAAACACCTTGACAGCAGTCTACACTTCACCTGGTAATGAGGGCGTCATCTACTCCCTGTCCTGGGCTCCAGGTAAGATATCACTGGTCATGTTCTCAGGAGCCGCATGCCTGTACTGTTAAATACCAAGTACACATCATGCCGAGCAGCGGGTGGGGCCATTGAAGCTGCACCACATTGTCCTCATGTGGACTATTCCTTTTATTGAGAAGCCCAGGTGAAGGGTTAAAGCTATCAGGCCGCACATCCCAAAGATTGCAAATAATGCATGTGAAGACGAATCAAATCAAGCAATAGTGATTCGGTGATGCCGAGGCTTGGGTTTTAAGAACCTACAGATCAAAGGAAAGACAGAGGGAAATAATTTGCCATGTGGTTGATAGTGAGGTAGAAAGCTGTAGGCTGCAGGAAGATATCAATGGACTGGTCAGGTGGGCAGAAAAGTGGCAAATGGAATTCAATCCGGAGAAGTGTGAGGTAATGCATTTGGGGAGGGCTAACAAGGCAATGGATTACATAATAAAGGGTAGGACACTGAGAAGTCATAGAGTCATAACAGCACAGAAGGAGGTCATTCGGCCCATCAAGTCCGTGCCGGCTCTCTAGAGCAATCCAGTCAGTCCTATTCCCCCCGCTCTATCTCCGTAGCCCTGCAAGTTTATTTCCCTCAAGTGCCTATCCAGTCTCCCCTTGAAAATATTGAGTGTCTCCGCTTCCACCACTTCCATCGGCAGCGAGTTCCAGGTCCTCACCACTCGCTGCGTAAAAAAGTTTTTCCTCACATCCCCCCTGTATCTCTTCCCAAAACCTTAAATCTGTGTCCCCCTAGTCCTTGTACCATCAACTAGTGGGAACAGCCTTTCCCCGTCTAGCCTATCCAAACCTGTCATAATCTTGTACACCTCTATCAAATCACCCCTCAACCTCCTTTGCTCTAATGAAAACAAATCCAGCTTCTCCAACCTGTCCTTGTAGCTAAGATCCCCCATACCCAGAACCATTCTGGTAAATCTCCTCTGCACCCTCTCATGGGCCTTCACATCCTTCCTAACATGTGGTGACCAGAACTGGACGCAATTGTCCAGTTGTCGCCTAACCAGCGCTTTATAAAGCATCAGTGTCGAGGAACAGAGGGACCTTTGAGTGCATGCCCACAGATCCCTGAAGGTGGCCGGACAGGTGGATAAGAAGGCATACGGGATACTCTCCTTTATTAGTCGAAGCATAGAATATAAGAGCAGGGAGACAATGCTTGAACTGTATAAAACATTCATTAGGCCACAGCTAGAGTACTTACAGTTCTGGTCACCGCATTACAGGAAGGATGTGATCGCACTAGAGAGGTCATGGAGGAGATTTATGTGGATGTTGCCAGGACTGGAGAATTTTAGCTATGAGGAAATATTGGATAGGCTGGGGTTGTATTCTTTGGAACAGAGGCTGAGGGGAGATTTATTTGAGGTGTATAAAATTATGAGGGGCCTAGAGAGAGTGGATAGGAAGGACCTATTTCCCTTAGCACAGAGGTCAATAGCCAGGGAGCATAGATTTAAAATAATTAGTAGAAGGATTAGAGGGGAGTTGAGGAGGGTGGTGGGGGTCTGGAACACACTGCCTGAAAGGGTGGTAGAGGCAGAAAGTACTTGGATATGCACTTGAAGTGCCATAACTTACAAGGCTACGGACCAAGTGCTGGAAGGTGGGATTAGGCTGAATTCAGCCGGCACAGACACGATGGGCCGAATGGCCTCCTTCTGTGCTGTAAATTTCTATGATTCTATGATAAGGAGCTGTTATAAGAATGCAGCAGAGGGCATAGATAGAGAGAAACAAAGTGAGTGAAGCTAGGGTCTGACAACCACCTCAGAGAATAATAGCAAATGTGGGACTTCAGTTATGTGGGAGAGACTGGAGAAGTTGGGATTGTTCTGCTTAAAGCAGTGAAGGTGAAGGGGAGATTTGATAGAGGTGTTCAAAATCATGAAGGGTTCGGATAGAGTAAAAGAGGAGAAACTGTTTCCAGTGGCAGGAGGGTCGGTAACCAGAGGGCACTGATTTAAGGTAATTGGCAAAAGAACTAGAATGGGAAATGAGGAAAAAAAATCACTTAGCGAGTTGTTGTGATCTGAAATACACTGCCTGGAAGGGCGGGGGGTGGGTGGGGTGGGGGCGGTGGAAGAAGATTCAATAGTAACTTTCAAAAGGAAATTGAATAAATACTTGAAGGGGAAAAAATTTGCCGAGCTATGGGGAAAGAGCAGGGGAGTGGGACTGCAGGAAACTTTGTGCTATCCGGCACCCACGGGACCGAGCTGCTGCCGTTGCCTCAAAACTTCCGGATAGACCAGCGTCAATGTTATCAGATAGGAGCTTTTCATCTCCGTATCTGACAACAAAGACTGTTGCTTAGCAACAGCTTGTCAGCACTCGGCCCCGTAGCTTGGAAGCGTCTCTGAAGCTGTTGCTAAGATACAGAGACGCTTTCTAGAGCCTGCCGTATCTGACCACAAACACTGTTGCTCAGCAACAGCTTGTAAACACTCGGCCCAGTAGCTTGGAAGCGTCTCTGAAGCTGTTGCTAAGCTACAAAGACGCTTTCCAGAGCCTGCCTGTGAAAAGAATGCTAGGAGAAGAAAAAAAACCTCACCAAAACGGCTGCTGATTTCTGCCGTTAGATCGAAGTTGCCGGACATTCAACCTCCGGATAGCACAAAGTTTCCTGTAATTGGATAGTTCTTTCAAAGAGCCGGCACAGGCCCAATGGGCTGAATGGCCTCATTCTGTGCTGTATCATTCTATGATTCTATGAAAAATGGCCTAGAGATTATCTAATACCAGACTGACAATAAGTGAATTTGAACCAGTAATTAAAAATTAATTTTCAACTTGTTCTAGTATACACTCAACCATTAGGTAGACAGCGTGATTTTATTTTACATAATTTTGCTAGTGAATCCCCAAATAAGCCTGTCCTGTCTCCCTCCAGTACGGCCTCACAGCCAAGTCAGATCCCATCCTAACGTTATGTTACCGCATTTGAACTTTCCAGGAGCTGTTCCTTTAAATTGACACTCATTTTAAATGTATCACTAACTTTATCTGTAAGGCCTTTGTCTATATCTGTAGAGACTAGAACAAGAGCTGTTTACTCATTTAAAAACTTTTAACTGTAGGCGGTCTACACTTCACAACTACACATTAATGACCTCTTTACTTGAAGGTGACCTAAACTGCATCGCGGGCGCAACCTCACGAAATGGAGCTTTTATATGGGATGTGAAAAAAGGAAAAACGATTACCAGATTCAGTGAAGTAAGTTGCTGGGTTTCATCTTCTTACAGTTGAATGCAGGAGGTTAAGATAGAAATTGACTTGTTTTGTATTTCGGTGTAACTGGACAGTCATAAAAAAACAGAAAACACACTCAGGCTGCATCTGTAAAGGGAGGAACAGAGTTAACGGCCCAGAAATTCGGGTCGGGGGCTTCCCGCGGGTGCAAGCCCCCGACCTGCACTTATCTAGCGTGTCGGCCGTTGAGTTGTGGGCCCCCGTGGGATTCCGATCCTGGGCCTCCTCCAACTGCCGGCGCACAGAGCTTGCGTATCCCAGGGGCGCAGTTAGTTCGAAGCGTCCCCTGGGATCACGTGGGTCATGGAGAGCCAATGGTAGCAGGGAATGCTTCATTCATAAGTTTGACAGGAAGAGCTATCAAACCTATAAATACTATAAGCCCCAAAACATCACTAAAACTTCAAATAAATTTTTTTTTTAAATCACATTTTTAAAGTAACTATAAATTACATGAAATAACTATTTTAAACAATAATTTAAATTTTTGAAAAAATTAATTATATTTTCTAACGGGGCTAAAAATAAACTTACCTTTCTTTAAAGTATTTAAAAATAATAAACCTGTGGAAAAAATGTTTTAATTTTAATTAATTCACCACTTACCTTGTTAAAAGCAGGCCTTGCGCCTGCTTTTTAAAAGTGTAACTGCTGGAGACTTACCCTCCCGGAGAAACCTGCAAAAAAAACGTATGTTCAATGCGCACGTGCTGCCTCTCCGGCGCACGCGTTCGACCACTGAACCCCTTCTTTCAGGGGAACAGAAGTGCTGGTTTCCCGCGCATGCGCAGTGCATGCACGACACCGGCACTTTCGTTGGGCCTAGGTGCGAGTACCCCGTGCGTACTCACGCGTTGGGACCCGAATTTCTGGGCCATTAATGTTTCAGGTCGATGACCTTTTGTCAGAATTGGAAGACGTTATATTCAGATCTGATTTGTCTATTTGGAAGTGTCTGCAATAGAAAGAAAGAAAGAAAGACTTGCATTTATATAGCACCTTTCGTGTCCTCAGAATGTCCCAAAGTGCTTTACAGCCAATGAACTACTTCTGAAATGTAGTCACCGTTGTAATGTAGGAAACGCAGCAGTAATGCTGCACACAGCAAGGTACCAAATGACCAGATAATCTGTTTTAGTGGTGTTGGTTGAGGGGCAAATGCTGACCGGGACATTTCCCCTGCTCTTCTTTGAATAGTGCCACGGGATCTTTGGCATCAACCTGAAATGGCAGTTAGGTGTAGCACCTCAGCCAAAAGACGGCACCACCGACAGCGCAGCACTCCCAGAGTACTGCACTGGAGCGTCAGCCTAGATGTTGTGCTGAAGGCTCTGGAGTTGGACTTGAACCCATAACCTTCTGACTCAGACATGAGAGTGCTGCCCACTGAGCCATGGCTGACGGGCCTGTGTTTAGTGCTGTCTGTTCTTTTCCCAGAGCAGTGCTGTGTAACTTTTTATCAATGAAATTGACATATATCCATCTTAACAAAATAAAGTAAAAAGAAAGACTTGCATTTATATAGCGCCTTTCATGACCACCGGACGTCTCAAAGCGCTTTTCCGCCAATGAAGTACTTTTAAAGTGTAGTCACTGTTGTAATGTGGGAAACGCAGCAGCCAATTTGCACACAGCAAGTTTCCACAAACAGCAATGTGATAATGACCAGATAATCCGTTTCAATTATGTTGATTGAGGGATAAATATTGGCCAGGGCACCGGGGAGAACTCCCCTGCTCTTCTTCAAAATAGTGCTATGGGATCTTTTACGTCCACCTGAGAAAGCAGACGTTAAACGTCTCATCCGAACGACGGCACCTCCGACAGTGCAGCACTCCCTCAGCACTGCACAGGTAGTATCAGTCTAGATTTATGTGCTTAGGTGCCTGGAGTGGGATTTGAACCCAACAACTATTTTAACTCAGAGGCGAGTGTGCTACCAACTGAGCCACAGTTGATAGGGGGATAACATAACTGTACAGTTTACAACTAAGCTTAACTGGGGTTGATTTACATTTGTGAGAGCTTTCTCGTGCTAGTGCTGTATTCTGGTTATTTTTGTTAGTGTCGAGGATAGCACTGCGGACAATTAGAACTACACTGATTGTCACAGTGGTGTCATCAATACTGTCACCAAATACTACTTAATTCAGAATTTGACGATAGAATATACAAAGTACTTTGTACATTAGTATTAAACTCTAAAATATAAGCATGCACTTCCCTGTCATATGGCATTACATCACTTCAGTTCAGATATCACAAGCCACCATCAGCTTGCAGCCATTTCTGAGTTTCTTCACTTATCCCTGCGCACCATTAAGTTCCCAACCACTGTAACTTTAACACAGGTCTTGCACGTAATATATAGAAAATATTTTCAATTTATATGTAGAATGAAAAGCAGCACTGCGTTTCAAGGCTACAACACACCTCAGGATTCAGGTGATGTGTGTAAACTACTCCAACTTCACCTGCATAGAATTAAATGTATCCTGTTACAGTGCCACCTGGGGTCTACTGTGATATGTGCATCTGTAACAGCTGTTTGAGCCCGGGCATTTAATTTGCTGGGTAAATAGTAGACAGCGGTATTGACTGTCTTACTTTCCTTTCTTAATGTTCCGTGCCTCCTATGCCCTTTATTCTTACACTTCATGCCTCGGATGCTCTTCACGCCTCCACATGTTCCCCTAATGCGCCTCACTGCCTTCCTAACAGTCATTGCGCTGTATATGAAGCACTTGTGATGTTTCTGAAAGACATGATAAGACACTATATAAACACAATGTTTCCTTCCTTCCTCCCTTCCTCCCTTCTTCCCTTCCTTCTTTCCTTTCCTTTTCTTCCTTTTCTTTCCTTCCTTTCTTCCCTTCCCTTCCCTTTCCTTCCTTCCTTTGTTTCCTTCCTTTTCTCTTTCTTTCTTCATGGGTACACATATTCCTCTGATGTCCTTTATTACCTCATGCCACCCCATACCTGATGCCTATCCTGAATCTGATGACTTGATGTCTCTCAAGGCCTCTGATTGCCCTCGTGCTTTCACATATTTCCTTGAATGCTTTCATCGCTCTTCCTATGCCAGAATGCCCATCATGCCTCGAATGCCCCTCATTCCTATGCCAGGATGCCCATCATGCCTCGAATGCCCATCTCACACCTCGCTAAGACCCCATGTGTTGCCTCTCATGCAGTGTGAGTCTGATTCTTCCCTACCAAGTTTTTCAGAGTCCCTCCCCCACCCAGTATTTTGTCTGCTTAAAATGGCAGTGGTTTCTCCTCCTGTCATTCTGCAGTGACAGGCACATTGGAAGATTGCTACTGGGAGACTGAGCTAATCCGGCCTCCCTCATGCTCTGAAGCCTGGCCATTATCATTATGGGTACTGACCTGGTGCAGAAAGCAAGAGAGGCTGGAGTAGCTCACCGTCCCAATGCCATTCCTTGAATCTCTCACTGTGAGACTGAGAGCAGAAGAAAGCAGCACAATCTACAATGAGAACTCGCCTCTACATAAAATCTTTAGGGGGAAAAATTCAGTATCGCCCCATTTGGGACGCCATTATCGGCCGTGCGCAAAGTTTAGTGCCTGGCGCTAATTATTGCCTCCGACAGCAAACTTGGAGGTGATTGGAGCGCTAATCAGGCGCTTCACACCTGTCTTAAGGCGCAAAGGCCGAGGAGCGAGGCGCGACCTCAGAGCGCTGGCGAAGCAAGGAAGGGGAAATCAAAATGAACCTGCAAAGTGCTGCTCAGTACTCAAAACTCCTTCACACAGCGTTGAATCTCTCCAGAAGTCTCTCTCTCTCTCTCTCTCTCTCTCAGTATGCGTGGTGCAAAAATGTCACCAACAAAAAAAGGCAGGAAGCGGCCACCTTTAAATAGCGCTCCCCCAGTCCCTTCCCGACTGCAAAACGCTCCCCTCAACCTGTCGTTGCTAGTGGCAGGCGGTAAGGCAGGGGGTGCCACTCAATATCCGGTCTAGGGCGCTAACGGGGCATTGCGCACTTGACTGACATCACGATCTGCCGGCGCAGGAGATTGTGGCGGTAGTGTTTAGCGCCGCCGCAAAATGTCTAGTTAATTTTGCGAGCAGCGCAAACATCACTGCGCCCGGGCGCTAGTTGCTTTGTGCCCCATTAGCGCCCTCTTAAGGCGCTAACGTGAAGCGCAAACAACTGAATTTTTCCCCCTTAATCTACAAAAGTAGTAGTAAGAAGAATCGAGTGCCGAGCCAGAGCGAAGGGTTTAGGATGAGTGACTGAAGGTTTCGATGAAAAGATGGGTTTGGAGAAGATTTTTAAAGGAGGAAAGAGAAGTCTAAATGCACAGGGGTTGAAGGAGAGAGTTTCAGAGAGTAGGGTGCAGATGTCTGAAAGTATCTCACCAACGTTGGAGCAAAGTAGGAGGGGCGAAGGAAGGGGAGATGCTCAGGAGGCCGGAGTTGGACGATCGCAGCGTGTGGGAGGGAAAGTAAATGTGGAAGAGGTTGCAGGGCTAAGGCGCAGCAAAGTCATGGAGAGATTTGAAGATAAGTACGAGGACTGTAAGGTTAATGCATTGTTGGACAAGGAGCTATTATAGGTCAGGAAGGACAGGAGTGATGGGCGAGCAGTACAAGAAATGGGCAGCTGAGTTTTGAATAAGTTAGAGTTTATAGAGTATGACAAAGGAAGGTCAGCCAAACGACTTATGGGGGGATCTCAGACTTTACATTGTATGGGTGGGAGGTGGATCTCAAGGCACATCAGATAGGAAGGGTTTCGACCTGAAACGTTAACTTTGCTTCTCTCTCCACGGATGTTGCCAGGCCTGCTGAGTTTTTCCAGCATTTGTTATATAGGGGAAAACTGCCTGTTTATAGGAGAAATAGCCTCATGCAGTCTGTATCCATACATGGACAACCCCCCCCTGATGTTGAGGAGTGCTTTATCTTCTGACACACCCTGCATGCAAAGTTCACAAAGTGCCTGCTAAATTTGTTCAAGTACTACAGAAACGCATTGAAATAAGACAATGAAAGATTAAAACGTGTGACTCACTGTGCATGGATTTGCATGCGTTTCTGAGCGCGTGCCAGGAAATGGGAAAGAAAATCGGAGTCATTACTAGGATCAGATGTTCAGAAAGTGAAATGTAGAACGCTCCTAAACAGCCTCTGGCACAGCTCAACATTAGCATCAAATATACCCTATTTGTGTATCTAATCATGAATCTAATCAAGTGTTTCTAATCAAATTTTACTTTAATATAGAGATATTGGCCTGGAAATTGCGGTCGGAGTCTTGCTGCCTGCGTACACCTCCGAACCGCAAGAAAACTACATATTTACCTTGTGTCTCCGGAGTTTCGAACACTTGCAGTCCTGGGCCTGCAGGCGTAGGCCTGTGTAAAGGCCCACGTATCCCGGGGGTTCGCAAGCGTCCCTGGGATCACGTGGGCCAGGCCACCCAATGACAAAGGGGGATTCCTATGATATTTATGGGGATTCCCTTTACGTACCGAATCCCCATAAGTATAATAGAAATCACCTAAAAAATACAATTTCACAACACTGAAATAAAAATAAGTGATCACAGATTCAAAATTAATTAAAATACCCTTTAATTAAACATTTAAAAATTACATTTTTGAAAAATAAATTTAAATGGGACAAAAATAACCTAAATTAATTTTAAATGTACGTTTATGAATGTTTAAATCATTTAAAAAATATATTTTAATGTTTATTTTAACCCTTACGCTGGTAAAAGAAGGCCTGCTTTTACCAGGCATAAGGGGTTCGTGGGTATCGCTGGGCAGTGTTGGGCAAATAGCCCAAATCTGCGGCCGCGAACGGGAATTTACAGTGGATGCGTACGATCTGGCGAGGCGAACCTTGACAGATCGCAAGTTCCGGGTTTTCGCGCGCGTGCATCGCACACAGAAACCCAGAACTTGCGGGGCGCTAACGAGAGCATCCACACATACCTCGTACAATCCAGGCCTATATGTTCGACTTGAAGATGAACTTCTGTCGAAGGCATCACTTTCAGCTCTCCAGATGCCTTTGCCAAAGAGATGTGCTGAGCCTGGCATGCAATGTTTCACTCGCAGGTTAAATCAAGAATAACACGTAGATCGTCCAGTGAGAATTACAAACCAATGACGCATCAAGGGATTCAGATGATAAAAAGCCATGCAGCCCAGCACAAGCCCATTATCAGCTTTATCTGGATCCCAAGATACTTCATTCTTCTTTCCAAGTACTATAACAGCAATGGTAGAGTGCAGGAGGCCGTTAATGAAACAAAACTACTGAACACTGATGCTCCATTAGGTCATTTCAACTGCCAGTGCAGCCAGTTTCTTTTTAGATGAACAACATGATTTTATTTCATTACAATGGTACTGCTAGTTAGTGTCTTATTATTCCTTGAAGCACGGAAAAAACGGAATCTTCTGTATTGCTTGGAGCCACAAAGATTCCAAAAGGATAGCCACGTGTAGTGGGGACGGATTCTGGTAAGTGTTGTTTATGTCACTTGTCTCTTTTTTTTTCATTGCTAATAGTATGCAAGGGCGTTCGGAGGCGTAGATAGTATACAGACATTTGCATGTTTTATAATAGACTGGAGCAACCTGATTTTCACTCAAAACCATGGCCTTCAGCCATTAGCAAATTTCCTGCTCCCTGAATCTCTCTGTCGCTGTTCCGAGCTCGTTCAGCTGTCAGAAGTTGCTGGTATTCCACACTCTTCCCATTCCTTTCCTTCTACTCGTCTCCAGTTAGAGAAAGTGAAGGAATGCTTTCTGACAACAGACCTAGCTCACCCTCCCACTAGTAAAAGAGCAGCACTATGGCCATAATAGTGCAAAAAAGATTTACAAGGATGATACCAGCACTGAGAGGTTATACCTATCAGGAAAGCGTGATCAGGCTGGGGCTCTTTTCTCTAGATAAGTGAAGGCTGAGGATGACCTGATAGAGGTCTTTAAGATTATGAAAGGGTTGATAGGGTAGATGTAGAGAAGATGTTTCCACTTGTGAGGGAGATCAAAATTAGGGGCCATAAATATACGATAGTCACTAATAAATCAATTAGGGAATTCAGGAGAAATTTCTTTACCCAGAGAGTGGTTAGAATATCGAACTCGCTACCACATGGAGTAGTTGAGGCGAATAGCAGAGATGCATTTAAGGGGAAGCTAGATAAACATAAGAACACAAGAACATAAGAAATCGGAGCAGGAGTAGGCCATTCGGCCCTTCGAGCCTGCTCCGCCATTCAATGAGATCATGGCTGATCTTCTGCCTCAACTTCATTCACCGGCCCTATCGCCATATCCCTTGAGGCCCTTACTAGTCAGAAATCTATCGACTTCTGTTTTGAATATACGCAATGACTGAGCCTCCACAGCCCTCTGGGGTAGAGAATTCCAAAGATTCACCACCCTCTGTGTGAAGAAATTTCTTCTCATCTCAGTCCTGAATGGCCTACCCTTTATCCTGAGGCTGTGGCCCCTGGTTCTAGACTCCCCAGCCAAGGGAAACATTCTCCCAGCATCCATCCTATCAAGCCCTGTAATAATTTTGTATGCTTCAATGAGATCCCCTCTCATTCTTCTGAATTCAAGAGAATACAGGCCTAGTTTACTCAATCTCTTCTCACATGACAGTCCCGCCATCTCTGGAATCAATGAAGGACAAAGGAATAGAAGGATATGCTGATAGGGTGAGATGAAGAGGGGTGGGAGGAGGCTCGGTGGAGCATGAACACTGGCATAGACCAGTTGGGCTGAAGGGCCTGTTTCTGTGCTGTACATTCTATGTAATAGAGCCAGTTCGCTCACACTGTGGATGTTGGAATAGTCCAGCTTTCGAACATTGTTCTCTTGCTGTCCTTCAATGGAGAATAAGAAAAAGAATAGCCTGAATCCCAGCACTGAAGACATAAGGCAGAGGGCAAAAATAAAGAGAGAAAGAGAGAGGATTTGGGGAATGAACTTTCTCTCTGCATGTAACTTCTCCCTCTGATAAGATGAGCGGAGAGATGACCGGCTTTGGACCAGAGTCAGGTTTGTTCTTAGGCTTGTGCTCAACTTCATTCACCGGCCCTATCGCACGCCATATGAACAGTGTAAAAATGCGATAGCAACCCTCTGGAGCCTCCCTTATACACCATATTAGTGACCTCCTCAAAATTCAACTTGGTTTATCATACATGGCCTACCCTTCACAAGTCCACGCTGACTCTCTTTGATTTAGCTCATACTAGTCCAAGTGCTCAGTCACTCTGATGATAAGTTCCAGTAACTTGCCCATAGCTGATGTTAAACTGACCGGTCTATAGTTTCGGAGTTTCTCCCTCTCTACTTTCTTAGATAATGGATGTCATTTGCAATTTTCCAATCTAAAGGCGTAATTCCTGAATCTAGAGAGTTTTGGAAAATTATGTCGCAATTTCCTCGCCTATTTCTTTTAATGCCCTAGTGTGGAAACAGGAGCAGGGGAAATGTGCAGTGACGGAGGCAGGGATAGCATATAGTTCTTGGTTGACTGCAACGATCTGTGTCTGTGGTGCTGCTGCCCAAGTACTATTGACATGTTGTTCATTACAGCATTATTCGGACAATCGATGGGAAAGTCCTACACAAGTACAAGCATCCAGCTGCTGTTTTTGGCTGTGATTGGAGCCAGAATAATAAGTAAGTAAATCTTTCCAACGGGACTGCCCAGTCACTTACTCTTTTGGATTTGCAACCACTTATCCCTGTAAAGTGTGAGGCACATCTTTGTTGCGCTGCCCATATGGACTCCATGTTTATTCAGCAGGGTCAATGTTGACATGCAATGAAAATGGTTGAATTTAATTTGCAGTTTTTTTTTTAAAGTAAAAGAGCTCCTCGCACCTCTGATATCTGCACTACCCTCCTCAGTCAGGAGGGTGGGACAGTCCAGCCACTGAACATCTTCACAGATGCTATCAGAGAATCATAGAAATTTACGGCACAGAAGGAGGCCATTCGGCCCATTGTGTCCGAGCCGGCCAAAAAAGAGCTGCCCAGCCTAATCCCACTTCCCAGCTCTTGGTCCGTAGCCCTGCAGGTTACGGCACTTCAAGCGCACATCCAAGTACTTTTTAAATGTGATGAGGGTTTCTGCCTCTACCACCCTTTCAGGCAGTGAGTTCCAGACCCCTACCACCCTCTGGGTGAAAAGACTTTTCCTCAACTCCCCTCTAATCCTTCCACCAATTACTTTAATTCTATGCCCCCTGGTTATTGACCTTTCTTGTGAGGGAAATAGATCCTTCCTATCCACTCTATCTAGGCCCCTCATAATTTTATACACCTCAATTAAGTCTCCCCTCAGCCTCTTGCAACTCCTTGGCCATTCCACTGGCAGGTGTATTTGAGCAATGGAGAAGGGAGTATGAAAGCAAGAAAAAAGGAATTAAGTTAATGCAGTTGGTTAACACCATTCCTGGAACCCGTGTTCGAACGGAGCCCAGACTGAGGAGGAACATCCCCTCTATCGACTGGCTATAGTGGTCCTACAAGAGGTGACTTTGGGCAGTCACAATATGCTTCCTAGCAGGCGTGGGCTCAAGAACAGTACCACCGCTGATTGGCACAGAACTGACAACCTCACTCAAGCCACAAAGAACGCAAGTGTGCAAAATGCAAAATGTCACACTGTTAACGGCGTGGTTGCTTTCCTGAGGATGGAGATAAACAATTGAGGAAGAATTGAGGGAACTCTCTTCAGTACTTTACCCTACCTGAGGGTGTTCATGTTCATTATTGTTACTGGACAATTGCAAATGTAAAGTGCTCCACTCTCTCGTAGTAACATCCTTTACCATGATGAGAACAAATAAAACCCCCAAAAAGTTATATTTTTAAAACTGATTCTTTACTTTTTTTATTTAAACGCCTTCATTGCCTTCCAGAGATATGATAGCCACTGGCTGTGAGGACAAGAATGTTCGGGTTTACTATTTAGCGACCAGTTCTGACCAGCCACTGAAGGTTTTCACAGGGCACACTGCCAAAGTGTTTCATGTCAGGTGGTCTCCGCTGAGAGAAGGCATCCTCTGCAGTGGCTCCGACGACAGGTATCTTTTCTTGCGCTCAGTAAAAATAGGCGGTGGCAAAAGCTTTTACCCCAGTGAGTCATCACACGAAGCTAATTTGAAAAGTGACTACTGAAGGTGAAAAAGAATCTCTGGGGGAAAAATTCAGTTGTTTGCGCCTCCCGTTAGTGCCTTAAGAGGGCGGCAATTGGGGCGCAAAGCAACTGGAGGCCGGGTGCGGCGATGTTTGTGGCGCTCGCGAAATTAACTAGACATTTTGCGGCGGCGCTAAACACAACCGCCACGATCTCCTGCGCCGGCAGATTGTGACGTCATTCGAGTGCGCAACGCCCCGTTAGCGCCCCGGACCAGATATTGAGTGGCGCCCCCTGCCTTACCGCCTGCCACTAGCAACGACAGGTTGAGGGTAGCGTTATGCTATCAGAAAGGGACTGGGGGAGCGCTATTTAAAGGCGACCGCTTCCTGCCTTTTTTTGTTGGTGACATTTTTGCACCACGCAGTCAGAGAGAGAGAGAGAGATTTCTGGAGCGATTCAACGCTGTGTGAAGGAGTTTTGAGTACTGAGCAGCACTTTGCAGGTTTATTTTCATTTGCCCTTCCTTGCTTCGCCAGCGCTCTGAGGTAGCGCCTCGCTCCTCGGCCTTTGCACCTTAAGACAGGTGTGTAGCGCCTGATTTAGCGCTCCAATCACCTCCAGGAGTGATAAAAGCCAAGTTTGCTGTCGGAGGCGATAATTAGCGCCAGGCACTAAACTTTGCGCACGGCCGATAACGGCGCCCCAAACGGGGCGATACTGAATTTTTCCCCCTCTTTCTCTATTTGCAATCATTTTATCTTTACGGACGGCTTTTAACCATTCAAATTCGGAAGCTCTATTTTACTAATACAGTCCCCACCGCTTGGAACGGGCGCGTTGGTGTTAACGCGATTTGCCCACTATACACGGTGGACGGTAAAAGACAGAAATCAAACCTAACCAACATATATTGCAAAAAAAACAGGCTTGATGCAGAAGGCCTAAAGTCTGCACTTAGCAACTGCCTCTTGTAGCTGTTTGCAATTGCATCCAAATCAATATCGATCAATACAGGGGATTAACGAGGTGCAAACAGATAATTGAAGTTGCTAAAGATCTGGCTTCTAAACCATGTCTTCTTCTTAGGCAGTCCCTCGGAACTGAGGATGACTTGCTTTCACATTAAAAATGAGTTCGCAGGTGACCAATGAGTCCAATGCGAGCCGTGAGGGTCCTGACGTTCCAGGTCCCGAACTTCATTTTAAAGGGTGGAAGATGCCTGTGCGTGAATTCTTTTAACGTGGGGTGGCTGTTGCACACCAGCTACCACACGGACTTGACAGAGTAAGGTCTTGGTCCAATGGCAAGGGGATCCAAGACGTTTGGAGACCAGGCTCTGCTACAACGGCCTAACACACACACACACAAACATACTCCTACTGTCCTCCTCCCTCCTTCCCGCAGGTCCTCTCTGCTTGGGTTTCGTAGGATGCATTGTGGTCCTCCCGACCTCGCTGTTGGCCCGTGCCGCACCTTCCCTGGGCTCCGACCCCGCTGCTGATCCACGCTGCGCCACTCCTGGGCCTTGACCTCGCTGCTGGGCTCGTCCTCGCTCCTGGGTCCCGGCCTCGGACATGAATGATGTTGTCTTCCCCTGACCATGCCTGCTCTTTGTTCTCATCAGTGAGCACTGGCTCTTCACTTAAACTTAGCTTCCAAATGCCTCTGCCATCAAGACTACACTAAACCATGTATTGGCTCAGGAAGAACATAGGCGACAGAGCCAGTTGTAACTTCCAACTGAGTTGGTTAGTGGATCTCCCGTGGCATCGCTGGCGGTGAGATTCAGGATAAGTGTAAGTTATGCATGCAATTTATGCATCGAAATGAAGAAAGACCAGAAGTGGCAAACAAGCCTGAGGTTTGGAAAAGATTTTATGTGTGTACCTTAAGAGACATTGGGGTATTAAAGGAGGTGAATTTCCACTGGGATTCGCCGTAACTTTGACGGAAGAGCCAAGAACCCTGGAAAAAATTGGCATAAATGGCCCTTCTCTCTGAAGTTACACAGAAATTCACCCCCAAAGTGTTTGTTGATCCGGACACTTGGGCCAATCAGATTTGGCTGGCTATCCTAAAAACAGAAAAGAAAGACTTGCATTTATATCGTGCCTTTCTGGACCTCAGAATATCCCAAAGTGCTTTACAGCCAATGAAGTATTTTTGAAGTGTAGTCACTGTTTGTAATGTAGGAAACGCGGCAGCCAATTTGCGCACAGCAAGCTCCCACAAACAGCAATGTGATAATGACCAGATAATCTGTTTTAGCGATTTTGATTGAGGGCAAGGACACCGGGGAGAACTCCCCTGCACTTCTTCGAAAGAGTGCCATGGGATCTTTCACGTCCACCTGAGAGAGCAAACAGGGCCTCGGTTTAACATCTCATCTGAAACACGGCACCTCCGACAGCGCAACACTCCCTCAGTACTGCACTGGAGTGTCAGCCTAGATTTTTGTGTTCAAAGAAGAAATCCTTGACCCCAATTACATCAGCACATGAATAAAACTAATTTGGTTCTGCCCCAATCTTTAAGAACATTTTATCAATGAATTGGTTGCGAGTGTCATTTCTATCAGCAACAGAATTGTGCAATTGCATAAACAAACTGGTCGTGAAGCAAAAAAATATATAAAATTGCTGGAACTACACAGCAGGCCCACCTGCATCTCTAAAGAAAAAAGATAAGATTCTTGTTTCTGTCAGAGACGCACCGCAGGAGCCATACTGACCTGAAAACATGAACTTATCTTTTTATTCCTTTTCAAATGCTGGCAGGCATGTTGTATATTTTCAAACTGTTTTTGTTTTTATTTCAGATATCCAGCATTTGCATTTTTTTTCTTTTTATTTAGTTATAAAGCAAATTGCCTTTTTGAAAATGTATTTTAAGACAAGAGGGTTACATCTGAGTGTCTGGGATTTTGTTTGTGGTAAGTAGTTGTTGTAAGCTTTCTGTGTTTTCTCTGCAGTACCGTAAGGATATGGGACTATACACAGGATGCCTGTATAAATATTCTAAGTGGACACAAAGCACCAGTGCGAGGTCTGATGTGGAACACCGAAGTCCCCTACCTACTGATATCGGGCAGCTGGGACTACACTATTCGTGTCTGGGACACGAGGGATGGAACTTGTCTGGACACTGTGTACGACCATGGTGCAGATGTTTATGGTAATGGCGCATCTTGTTTTTACTAGGCCAGCTCAGAATATACAGAAATGCCAAGAGAAATGAGAGTGGAAATTTGTGTTTGAGGTGCTAGTGTTATTAATCTCATAGACTCATCAAGCACAGAATTACAGCCTATTGTCATTCAATTCCCTTCTATGATATTCCCAAACCAAGTGGTAACGTCAGAATGGACATACAGGAAACTCTTTATTATCCGGCACCGACGGGACCGGCGTGGTGCCAGTTTATCAAAAAGTCCGGATTACAGAGAGGTATAGTTAAAAGGTACGAGAGCTCCGTACACAGCAACAAATCCAGGCTTCCCTGTTACTTAGCAACATGTGCAGGAACTCCGGCCACAGACCAAGCGTCCCTGTTGCTTAGCAACAAGTGCAGGAACCCCAGTTACGCAGCCACAGATCCAGGAACTGCCACTAATATGAAGTAAAACTTACCTGAACCGACTCCTGAATTTTGCCGGTTAACAGAGATTTCGGGTTATTTAGGTGCCGGTAAATCGAGAGTTTCCTGGTATATGAGTACATTGTATGAATGAGCTTTCCTGGTTAGGAGTCCCACTTGCCAAGAGGACATATCGGACAATCGGTTGCGGAAGTCAGCATTCCTGATTTATGGCATTCCCAATTTTCCGGTTTTTAATTTTAATGACCGGGAAAATTGGGATTGCAGCAAGTCCCGCCCACTGACCCCCATTCCCGATTTGTTCAATCTGTCCACCCATTGAGCGAGGCTTCACTTTGAGACTGACGACAAGTAGAATTCATTCTCTTAGGGCGTTAACGGGAGGCGCAAATCAACCGAATTTAGCCCCCTAAAGCTTTTACCTGTTCTTTTCTGTACCTTTCGGCTTTCTAACAACATCATTTTATTGAGGGGGTGGGGTGGTGGTTACTTAATTATCTGGATGTAGATTTTTTGCGGTGTCTTTTCAAACTTGATGGGGTGGAGGGGGGTGGAGGAGTGGAGAGGGAACTTTCATTATCAGCAGCTGAAACCTTTATAATTGATGGGAACGGTAGCATAGTGGTTACTGGACTGGTAATCCAGAGGCCTGGACTAATAATCCGCGAGACATGAGTTCAAATCCCACCGTGGCAGCTGGGGAATTTAAATTCAGTTAATTAAAAAGCTAGCACCAGTACTGGTGGCCATGAAACTATTGGATTGTCATAAAATCCCATTTGGTTCACTAATGTCCTTTAGGGAAGGAAATCTGCCGTCCTTACCCGGTCTGGCCTATATGTGACTCCAGACCCACAGCAATGTGGTTGAGTCTTAACTGCCCTCTGAAATGGCCCAGCAATCCACTCAGTTGTGCTCACCACCACCTTCTGAAGGGCAATTAGGGATGGGCAATAAATGCTAGCCATGGCAGCGACGCCCACAATGGAGAAATTCGGGTCGGAGGCTTCCCGCGGGTGCAAGCCTCTGACCTGCACTTATCTAGCGCGCCGGCCGTTGTGCTGTGGGCCCGCGTGGGATTCCGATCCTGGGCCTGCTCCAACTGCCGGCGCGCAGTGCTTGCGTATCCCAGGGGCGCAGTTAGTTCGAAGCGTCCCCTGGGATCACGTGGGCCATGGAGAGCCAATGGTAGCAGGGAATCTGTATTCATAGATTTGACAGGAAGACCTGTCAAATCTATGAATACAATTCAGCCCCAAAACATAACTAAAACTTCAAATAATTTTTTTTTTTTAATCACATTTTTAAACAACTATAAATTACATAAAATAACTATTTTAAACAATAATTTAAATTTTTGAAAAAATTAATTACAGTTTCTAACGGGGCTAAAAATAAACTTACCTTTCTTTAAATATTTAAAAATAATAAACCTGTGGAAAAAAGTTTTAATTTTACTTAATTCACCACTTACCTTGTTAAAAGCAGGCCTTGCGACTGCTTTTTACAAGCGTAGCTCCCGGAGACTTGCCCTCCCAGAGAAACCTGTAAAAAAAAAACGGAAGTTCCAGGCGTACGCGCTGGCTCTCCGGCGCACGCGTTCGACCTGTGAACCCCTTCCTTTAAGGGAACGGAAGTTCCGGTTTCCCGCGCATGCGCAGTGCATGCACGAAACCAGCACTTCCGTTGGGCCTACGCGTGAGTACCCCGTGCGTACTCACCCGTGGGGACCCGAATTTCTGGCCCAATATAAAAATAACTTTACATGACTTCAGTTTTAGTCACATGGCTTTCTTTTGCCGCTGCTCAGCTGAATAATCTCCCCAAAATATTCTGTGTATCGTATAAATTAACAGACGTGTTTATTTCAAAGCAATGAACATCTGTGGGAATAAGTGATTTGGAAAGCGGGAAAAATTGAGTCACGCCCCCTTTGGGGCATTAACTTCGCCGGGCGCCCTGAAAAACTTAGCGCCCCCGTGGCCAAAATTCACCGGTAGCGTCCCAAGAGGGAAGTGGGGTGCTACTGGAAGCGCCCTGCCTCCCTCTTGGGGCGCTGCAAGTGAATATCGTGATGTTACGTGGCGCTGCGGCACGTCGCGCCACGGTTCTGCAGGCCTTCCTCCCTTTAAACGGGAGGGGCCTAGCGCAGCGCGACCCGGGGCCCAGCTAGGCCACCAGGGATCAGAGTGCCGGCAAAAGAGCCCAGCACTCAAGAGAAGTGCCGGGCTCACGGAGCGCAGCCGGCTCTCCGCGGGGGGGGGGGCTTTAGAGGAGGCCGGGGACGGCAGAGGGGGCAGGTGCTGGCAGGCGGCCAGCAACAAAAATGGCCGCCCGGCACCTCCGCTTTAATTAGCGCCGCTCCAGCCGCAGGTAGGCCCTCCTGACTCCGTCAGACATAGCGTCCAGCGGTAAGTCAGGGGGCGCTACCGAAGATCGCGGCTGGGGCGCGAGCGGGGTGCTGCGCACGGCAATGATGTCATCGCTAACGGTTACCACCACCGCTAACCTCCCGCTGAATTTCACGGGAGGCGTTGGAGGCGCCGCGCCCAGGCACTAGTTGCTATGCGCCCCGTAAGCGCCCTCTGAGGGCGCTAACAGGAGGCGCAAAGCAACCAAATTTTTAGGCCCTTTCACCCCAATGCTCTTTAATATCATCTGAAATCCATGAGCTCTTGTAATGTACTCCTAAATGCCCAGCGTCAAATGGTCTGCCTCTCGTAAAATTTCTTTGTTATATTTTGCAGTTATTTCATTCTGACCGTTTCCCCATGGAAGGGTTTTTTAATTTATTGCTGCAATTTGTTTGCTGAAGATGTTGCTTATGAATTGGTTAAAAGAGCTGATTATTTATTTTTTGAATTCATTCAATGAATCTAAAATTGGCAGGAGTCAATTGGGATACTTCAGCCATAGAAATAATCCAGTCGGGCATTTGTTTAGTTAAAAGCAAAAGAGGTTTATGCTGTTTGATGTCAGATTCTAGTAAATTATTAATAATAAGTATATACGCACAAATCAAAAATGTTCTGAACACTGTTTGCTGACTGTTTACTTTGAACGGGTCAAGTGATAATCGCTGATCACTACCCCCTTTCTCAGCATTGATGATTCTAGCCATTATTTCCATGAAGTCATTATCGAGCCTTTAATAGGTGCTGATAGTGTAGACTTGCAAACAGCTGTGTGCGTTCCACAATGCTGGCCGTTATCATTCGAAAGAGGTTACGGCTGTATTGGGAAAGGGAGCAGGGGTAAAGTGTTTTACAAAATGCTGGAACTGCGGAGTGGATCAGTCAGCACCTGAAAGCAAGCGATAGGCTCGCAATTGCCTCGGGCCTCCCCTCACTTCACCGCCCTAACCTGGGAGCTTCCGACGTGCGTCCAGCAGCAAAGTTACAGCGGGAGAGCAAGAGAAGCCCCGAGGAATCCTTTCCTCACACCTCGCAGTAACGGCCAATGAGGGGAAGCAGTGGCTTATACCAGAATAAACAAAGCTGAGAAACCAGGCCTATAAATCCTTCAGCCTGCCGCCCGAGACATATTAGGTCAGATGTGACCCCCTTTGGATTATTTTCCAATAAACCTCTTCTCTCTGTCATGCTTCTAAATATTTGGCTCGAAGGACCAAATGACCTACTCCTGCTCCTATTTCTTATGTTCTTAAACACTTTTTTTTAAATGAAGGTTTTACCTCCCAATCTCAATCGTGCACCTTTCGATTTATTTGTTCAATTTTCTCCCCTTCCAAGGTTCTTTTTGGGGGCCGTGTGCCTATGCTGCTGTGGGGCCGTGCAGGGGGCTTAATCCCTTCTCTTCTTCTTAGGCAGTCCCTCGGAACCGAGGATGACTTGCTTCCACATTAAAAATGAGCTCTCAGGTGACTGATGAGCCCAATGTGGGACCTACAGTTTCTGTCACAGGTGGGGCAGACGGTGGTTGAAGGGGCGAGTGGGTGGGGTGCTTGGGTTGACGTGCGTTTCTTGTGCTGCCTGCGCTTGGCTTCCGCTTGCTCCCAGCGAAGAGACTCGAGGTGTTCGGCGCCTTCCCGAATGCTTCTCCTCCACTTTGTGCGGCCTCGGCCAGGGATTTCCAGGTGTTGGTGGGGATGTTACACTTTTTCAAGGCGGCTTTGAGGGTGTCCTTGAAGCATTTCCTCTGCCCACCTGGGGCTCTCTTGCCATGTCGGAGCTCCGAGTAGAGCGCTTGTTTTGGGAGTCTCGTATCGGGCATGCGGACAATGTGACCCGTCCATTAGAGCTGATCGAGCTTATTCCCAGAGAACTAACGACGGATCTCTTTGGTTGACTGGCACGTAATATCAGTCCTCTCTGGGAGACACGTAATATCAGTCCTCTCTGGGAGACACGTAATATCAGTCCTCTCTGGGAGACACGTAATATCAGTCCTCTCTGGGAGACACGTAATATCAGTCCTCTCTGGGAGACACGTAATATCAGTCCTCTCTGGGAGACACGTAATATCAGTCCTCTCTGGGAGACAAGTAATATCAGTCCTCTCTGGGAGGCACGTAATATCAGTCCTCTCCGGGAGACACGTAATATCAGTCCACTCTGGGAGACATGTAATATCAGTCCTCTCTGGGAGGCACGTAATATCAGTCCTCTCTGGGAGACACGTAATATCAGTCCTCTCTGGGAGACACGTAATATCAGTCCTCTCTGGGAGACATGTAATATCAGTCCTCTCTGGGAGACACGTAATATCAGTCCACTCTGGGAGACATGTAATATCAGTCCTCTCTGGGAGACACGTAATATCAGTCCACTCTGGGAGACATGTAATATCAGTCCTCTCTGGGAGACACGTAATATCAGTCCTCTCTGGGAGACATGTAATATCAGTCCTCTCTGGGAGACACGTAATATCAGTCCTCTCTGGGAGGCACGTAATATCAGTCCTCTCTGGGAGACACGTAATATCAGTCCACTCTGGGAGACATGTAATATCAGTCCTCTCTGGGAGACACGTAATATCAGTCCACTCTGGGAGACATGTAATATCAGTCCTCTCTGGGAGACACGTAATATCAGTCCTCTCTGGGAGACACGTAATATCAGTCCTCGCCGGGAGACACGTAATATCAGTCCTCTCTGGGAGACACGTAATATCAGTCCTCTCTGGGAGACACGTAATATCAGTCCTCTCTGGGAGACACGTAATATCAGTCCTCGCCGGGAGACACGTAATATCAGTCCTCTCTGGGAGACACGTAATATCAGTCCTCTCTGGGAGACACGTAATATCAGTCCTCTCTGGGAGACACGTAATATCAGTCCTCTCTGGGAGACACGTAATATCAGTCCTCTCTGGGAGACACGTAATATCAGTCCTCTCTGGGAGACACGTAATATCAGTCCTCGCCGGGAGACACGTAATATCAGTCCTCTCTGGGAGACACGTAATATCAGTCCTCTCTGGGAGACACGTAATATCAGTCCTCTCTGGGAGACACGTAATATCAGTCCTCGCCGGGAGACACGTAATATCAGTCCTCTCTGGGAGACATGTAATATCAGTCCTCTCTGGGAGACACGTAATATCAGTCCTCGCCGGGAGACATGTAATATCAGTCCTCGCCGGGAGACATGTAATATCAGTCCTCTCTGGGAGACACGTAATATCAGTCCTCTCTGGGAGACACGTAATATCAGCCCTCTCTGGGAGACACGTAATATCAGTCCTCTCTGGGAGACATGTAATATCAGTCCTCGCCGGGAGACATGTAATATCAGTCCTCTCTGGGAGACACGTAATATCAGTCCTCGCCGGGAGACACGTAATATCAGTCCTCTCTGGGAGACACGTAATATCAGTCCTCTCTGGGAGACACGTAATATCAGTCCACTCTGGGAGACACGTAATATCAGTCCTCTCTGGGAGACACGTAATATCAGTCCTCTCTGGGAGACACGTAATATCAGTCCTCTCTGGGAGACACGTAATATCTGTCCACTCTGGGAGACACGTAATATCAGTCCTCTCTAGGAGACACGTAATATCTGTCCACTCTGGGAGACACGTAATATCAGTCCTCTCTGGGAGACACGTAATATCTGTCCACTCTGGGAGACACGTAATATCAGTCCTCTCCGGGAGACATGTAATATCAGTCCTCTCTGGGAGACACGTAATATCAGTCCTCTCTAGGAGACACGTAATATCAGTCCTCTCTAGGAGACACGTAATATCAGTCCTCTCCGGGAGACATGTAATATCAGTCCTCTCCGGGAGACATGTAATATCAGTCCTCTCTGGGAGACACGTAATATCAGTCCTCTCTAGGAGACACGTAATATCAGTCCTCTCTGGGAGACACGTAATATCAGTCCTCTCCGGGAGACACGTAATATCAGTCCTCTCTGGGAGACACGTAATATCAGTCCTCGCCGGGAGACACGTAATATCAGTCCTCTCTGGGAGACACGTAATATCAGTCCTCTCTGGGAGACACGTAATATCAGTCCTCTCTGGGAGACACGTAATATCAGTCCTCTCTGGGAGACACGTAATATCAGTCCTCTCTGGGAGACACGTAATATCAGTCCACTCTGGGAGACACGTAATATCAGTCCTCTCTGGGAGACACGTAATATCAGTCCACTCTGGGAGACACGTAATATCAGTCCTCTCTGGGAGACACGTAATATCAGTCCACTCCGGGAGACACGTAATATCAGTCCTCTCTGGGAGACACGTAATATCAGTCCTCTCTGGGAGACACGTAATATCAGTCCTGTCCGGGAGACACGTAATATCAGTCCACTCTGGGAGACACGTAATATTAGTCCACTCTGGGAGACACGTAATATCAGTCCTCTCTGGGAGACACGTAATATCAGTCCACTCTGGGAGACACGTAATATCAGTCCTCTCTGGGAGGCATGTAATATCAGTCCTCTCTGGGAGACACGTAATATCAGTCCTCTCTGGGAGACACGTAATATCAGTCCTCTCTGGGAGACACGTAATATCAGTCCACTCTGGGAGACACGTAATATCAGTCCTCTCTAGGAGGCACGTAATATCAGTCCTCTCTGGGAGACACGTAATATCAGTCCTCGCCGGGAGGCATGTAATATCAGTCCTCTCTGGGAGACACGTAATATCAGTCCTCTCTGGGAGACACGTAATATCAGTCCACTCTGGGAGACATGTAATATCAGTCCTCTCAGGGAGACACGTAATATCAGTCCTCTCTGGGAGACACGTAATATCAGTCCACTCTGGGAGACACGTAATATCAGTCCTCTCTGGGAGACACGTAATATCAGTCCACTCTGGGAGACACGTAATATCAGTCCTCTCTGGGAGACACGTAATATCAGTCCACTCCGGGAGACACGTAATATCAGTCCTCTCTGGGAGACACGTAATATCAGTCCTCTCTGGGAGACACGTAATATCAGTCCACTCTGGGAGACACGTAATATCAGTCCTCTCTGGGAGACACGTAATATCAGTCCACTCTGGGAGACACGTAATATCAGTCCTCTCTGGGAGACACGTAATATCAGTCCTCTCTGGGAGACACGTAATATCAGTCCTCTCTGGGAGACACGTAATATCAGTCCTCTCTGGGAGACACGTAATATCAGTCCTCTCTAGGAGGCACGTAATATCAGTCCTCTCTGGGAGACACGTAATATTAGTCCACTCTGGGAGACACGTAATATCAGTCCTCTCTGGGAGACACGTAATATCAGTCCACTCTGGGAGACACGTAATATCAGTCCTCTCTGGGAGGCACGTAATATCAGTCCCCTCCGGGAGACATGTAATATCAGTCCACTCTGGGAGACACGTAATATCAGTCCTCTCTGGGAGACACGTAATATCAGTCCACTCTGGGAGACACGTAATATCAGTCCTCTCTGGGAGACACGTAATATCAGTCCACTCTGGGAGACACGTAATATCAGTCCTCTCTGGGAGACACGTAATATCAGTCCTCTCCGGGAGACACGTAATATCAGTCCACTCTAGGAGGCACGTAATATCAGTCCTCTCTGGGAGACATGTAATATCAGTCCTCGCCGGGAGGCATGTAATATCAGTCCACTCTAGGAGGCACGTAATATCAGTCCTCTCTGGGAGACACGTAATATCAGTCCTCTCTGGGAGACACGTAATATCAGTCCTCTCTGGGAGACACGTAATATCAGTCCTCTCTGGGAGACATGTAATATCAGTCCTCTCCGGGAGACACGTAATATCAGTCCTCTCTGGGAGACACGTAATATCAGTCCTCTCTGGGAGACACGTAATATCAGTCCTCTCCGGGAGACACGTAATATCAGTCCTCGCCGGGAGACACGTAATATCAGTCCTCTCTGGGAGACACGTAATATCAGTCCTCTCTGGGAGACATGTAATATCAGTCCTCTCTGGGAGACATGTAATATCAGTCCTCTCTGGGAGACATGTAATATCAGTCCTCTCTGGGAGACACGTAATATCAGTCCTCTCTGGGAGACACGTAATATCAGTCCTCTCTGGGAGACACGTAATATCAGTCCTCTCTGGGAGACACGTAATATCAGTCCTCTCTGGGAGACACGTAATATCAGTCCTCTCTGGGAGACAAGTAATATCAGTCCTCGCCGGGAGACACGTAATATCAGTCCTCTCTGGGAGACACGTAATATCAGTCCTCTCTGGGAGACACGTAATATCAGTCCTCTCTGGGAGACACGTAATATCAGTCCTCGCCGGGAGACACGTAATATCAGTCCTCTCTGGGAGACACGTAATATCAGTCCACTCTGGGAGACACGTAATATCAGTCCACTCTGGGAGACACGTAATATCTGTCCTCTCTGGGAGACACGTAATATCAGTCCACTCTGGGAGACACGTAATATCAGTCCACTCTGGGAGACACGTAATATCAGTCCTCGCCGGGAGACACGTAATATCAGTCCTCTCTGGGAGACACGTAATATCAGTCCTCTCTAGGAGACACGTAATATCAGTCCACTCTGGGAGACACGTAATATCAGTCCTCTCTAGGAGACACGTAATATCAGTCCACTCTGGGAGACACGTAATATCAGTCCACTCTGGGAGACACGTAATATCAGTCCTCTCTGGGAGACACGTAATATCAGTCCACTCTGGGAGACACGTAATATCAGTCCTCTCTGGGAGACACGTAATATCAGTCCTCTCTGGGAGACACGTAATATCTGTCCTCTCTGGGAGACACGTAATATCAGTCCACTCTGGGAGACACGTAATATCAGTCCACTCTGGGAGACACGTAATATCAGTTCTCTCTGGGAGACACGTAATATCAGTCCTCTCTGGGAGACACGTAATATCAGTCCACTCTGGGAGACACGTAATATCAGTCCACTCTGGGAGACACGTAATATCAGTCCTCTCTGGGAGACACGTAATATCAGTCCTCTCTGGGAGACATGTAATATCTGTCCTCTCTAGGAGACACGTAATATCAGTCCTCTCTAGGAGACACGTAATATCAGTCCTCTCCGGGAGACACGTAATATCAGTCCTCTCTAGGAGACACGTAATATCAGTCCTCTCCGGGAGACACGTAATATCAGTCCTCTCTAGGAGACACGTAATATCAGTCCTCTCCGGGAGACATGTAATATCAGTCCTCTCTGGGAGGCACGTAATATCAGTCCTCTCTAGGAGACACGTAATATCAGTCCTCTCCGGGAGACATGTAATATCAGTCCTCGCCGGGAGACACGTAATATCAGTCCTCTCTGGGAGGCACGTAATATCAGTCCTCTCTAGGAGACACGTAATATCAGTCCTCTCTGGGAGACATGTAATATCAGTCCTCTCTGGGAGACATGTAATATCAGTCCTCTCCGGGAGACATGTAATATCAGTCCTCGCCGGGAGACACGTAATATCAGTCCTCTCTGGGAGACATGTAATATCAGTCCTCTCTGGGAGACACGTAATATCAGTCCTCTCTGGGAGACACGTAATATCAGTCCTCTCTGGGAGACACGTAATATCAGTCCTCTCCGGGAGACACGTAATATCAGTCCACTCTGGGAGGCATGTAATATCAGTCCTCTCTAGGAGACACGTAATATCAGTCCTCTCTGGGAGACACGTAATATCAGTCCTCTCTGGGAGACACGTAATATCAGTCCTCTCCGGGAGACATGTAATATCAGTCCTCTCTGGGAGACACGTAATATCAGTCCTCGCCGGGAGGCATGTAATATCAGTCCACTCTGGGAGACACGTAATATCAGTCCTCTCTAGGAGACATGTAATATCAGTCCTCTCCGGGAGACACGTAATATCAGTCCTCTCTAGGAGACATGTAATATCAGTCCTCTCTGGGAGACACGTAATATCAGTCCTCTCTAGGAGACATGTAATATCAGTCCTCTCTAGGAGACATGTAATATCAGTCCTCTCCGGGAGACACGTAATATCAGTCCTCTCTAGGAGACATGTAATATCAGTCCTCTCTGGGAGACACGTAATATCAGTCCTCTCTAGGAGACATGTAATATCAGTCCTCTCCGGGAGACACGTAATATCAGTCCTCTCTAGGAGACATGTAATATCAGTCCTCTCTGGGAGACACGTAATATCAGTCCTCTCTAGGAGACATGTAATATCAGTCCTCTCCGGGAGACACGTAATATCAGTCCTCTCCGGGAGACATGTAATATCAGTCCTCTCCGGGAGACACGTAATATCAGTCCTCGCCGGGAGGCATGTAATATCAGTCCACTCTAGGAGGCACGTAATATCAGTCCTCTCTGGGAGACACGTAATATCAGTCCTCTCCGGGAGACACGTAATATCAGTCCTCGCCGGGAGACACGTAATATCAGTCCTCGCCGGGAGACACGTAATATCAGTCCTCTCTGGGAGACACGTAATATCAGTCCTCGCCGGGAGACACGTAATATCAGTCCTCGCCGGGAGACACGTAATATCAGTCCTCTCTGGGAGACACGTAATATCAGTCCTCTCCGGGAGACACGTAATATCAGTCCTCGCCGGGAGACACGTAATATCAGTCCTCTCTGGGAGACACGTAATATCAGTCCTCTCTGGGAGACACGTAATATCAGTCCTCTCTGGGAGACACGTAATATCAGTCCACTCTAGGAGGCACGTAATATCAGTCCTCTCTGGGAGACACGTAATATCAGTCCTCGCCGGGAGACACGTAATATCAGTCCTCGCCGGGAGACACGTAATATCAGTCCTCTCTGGGAGACACGTAATATCAGTCCTCTCTGGGAGACACGTAATATCAGTCCTCTCCGGGAGACACGTAATATCAGTCCTCGCCGGGAGACACGTAATATCAGCCCTCTCCGAGAGACACGTAATATCAGTCCTCGCCGGGAGACACGTAATATCAGTCCTCTCTGGGAGACACGTAATATCAGTCCTCTCTGGGAGACACGTAATATCAGTCCTCTCTGGGAGACACGTAATATCAGTCCTCTCCGGGAGACACGTAATATCAGTCCTCTCTGGGAGACACGTAATATCAGTCCTCGCCGGGAGACACGTAATATCAGTCCTCGCCGGGAGACACGTAATATCAGTCCTCTCTGGGAGACACGTAATATCAGTCCTCTCTGGGAGACACGTAATATCAGTCCTCTCTGGGAGACACGTAATATCAGTCCTCTCTGGGAGACACGTAATATCAGTCCTCGCCGGGAGACATGTAATATCAGTCCTCTCTGGGAGACACGTAATATCAGTCCTCTCTGGGAGACACGTAATATCAGTCCTCTCTGGGAGACACGTAATATCAGTCCTCTCTGGGAGACACGTAATATCAGTCCTCTCTGGGAGACACGTAATATCAGTCCACTCTGGGAGACACGTAATATCAGTCCTCGCCGGGAGACATGTAATATCAGTCCTCTCTGGGAGACACGTAATATCAGACCACTCTGGGAGACACGTAATATCAGTCCTCTCTGGGAGACACGTAATATCAGTCCACTCTGGGAGACACGTAATATCAGTCCTCTCTGGGAGACACGTAGTATCAGTCCACTCTGGGAGACACGTAATATCAGTCCTCTCTGGGAGACACGTAATATCAGTGCTCTCTGGGAGGCACGTAATATCAGTCCTCGCCGGGAGACACGTAATATCAGTCCTCTCTGGGAGACATGTAATATCAGTCCTCTCTGGGAGACATGTAATATCAGTCCTCTCTGGGAGACAAGTAATATCAGTCCTCTCTGGGAGACACGTAATATCAGTCCTCTCTGGGAGACATGTAATATCAGTCCTCGCCGGGAGACATGTAATATCAGTCCACTCTGGGAGACACGTAATATCAGTCCTCTCTGGGAGGCACGTAATATCAGTCCTCTCTGGGAGGCACGTAATATCAGTCCTCGCCGGGAGACATGTAATATCAGTCCTCTCTGGGAGACACGTAATATCAGTCCTCTCTGGGAGGCACGTAATATCAGTCCTCGCCGGGAGACACGTAATATCAGTCCTCTCTGGGAGACACGTAATATCAGTCCTCGCCGGGAGACATGTAATATCAGTCCTCTCTGGGAGGCATGTAATATCAGTCCTCGCCGGGAGACATGTAATATCAGTCCTCTCTGGGAGGCATGTAATATCAGTCCTCTCTGGGAGACATGTAATATCAGTCCTCGCCGGGAGACATGTAATATCAGTCCTCTCTGGGAGGCATGTAATATCAGTCCTCGCCGGGAGACACGTAATATCAGTCCTCTCTGGGAGACACGTAATATCAGTCCTCTCCGGGAGACACGTAATATCAGTCCACTCTGGGAGACACGTAATATCAGTCCTCTCTGGGAGGCATGTAATATCAGTCCTCTCTGGGAGACAAGTAATATCAGTCCACTCTGGGAGACATGTAATATCAGTCCTCTCTGGGAGACAAGTAATATCAGTCCTCGCCGGGAGACACGTAATATCAGTCCTCTCTGGGAGACACGTAATATCAGTCCTCGCCGGGAGACACGTAATATCAGTCCTCTCTGGGAGACAAGTAATATCAGTCCACTCTGGGAGACATGTAATATCAGTCCTCTCTGGGAGACAAGTAATATCAGTCCACTCTGGGAGACATGTAATATCAGTCCTCTCTGGGAGACAAGTAATATCAGTCCTCGCCGGGAGACATGTAATATCAGTCCTCTCCGGGAGACACGTAATATCAGTCCTCGCCGGGAGACACGTAATATCAGTCCTCTCCGGGAGACACGTAATATCAGTCCTCGCCGGGAGACACGTAATATCAGTCCTCTCTGGGAGACACGTAATATCAGTCCTCTCTGGGAGACAAGTAATATCAGTCCACTCTGGGAGACATGTAATATCAGTCCTCTCTGGGAGACAAGTAATATCAGTCCACTCTGGGAGACACGTAATATCAGTCCTCGCCGGGAGACATGTAATATCAGTCCTCGCCGGGAGACACGTAATATCAGTCCTCTCTGGGAGACACGTAATATCAGTCCTCTCTGGGAGACACGTAATATCAGTCCTCTCTGGGAGACAAGTAATATCAGACCTCTCTGGGAGACATGTAATATCAGTCCTCGCCGGGAGACATGTAATATCAGTCCTCTCTGGGAGACAAGTAATATCAGTCCACTCCGGGAGACACGTAATATCAGTCCTCTCTGGGAGACAAGTAATATCAGTCCACTCTGGGAGGCACGTAATATCAGTCCTCTCCGGGAGACACGTAATATCAGTCCTCGCCGGGAGACACGTAATATCAGTCCTCTCTGGGAGGCATGTAATATCAGTCCTCGCCGGGAGACACGTAATATCAGTCCTCTCTGGGAGGCATGTAATATCAGTCCTCTCTGGGAGGCACGTAATATCAGTCCTCTCCGGGAGACACGTAATATCAGTCCTCGCCGGGAGACACGTAATATCAGTCCTCTCTGGGAGGCATGTAATATCAGTCCTCTCTGGGAGGCACGTAATATCAGTCCTCTCCGGGAGACACGTAATATCAGTCCTCGCCGGGAGACACGTAATATCAGTCCTCTCTGGGAGGCATGTAATATCAGTCCTCTCTGGGAGGCACGTAATATCAGTCCTCTCCGGGAGACACGTAATATCAGTCCTCGCCGGGAGACACGTAATATCAGTCCTCTCTGGGAGGCATGTAATATCAGTCCTCTCTGGGAGACACGTAATATCAGTCCTCGCTGGGAGACATGTAATATCAGTCCTCTCTGGGAGGCATATAATATCAGTCCTCTCTGGGAGACATGTAATATCAGTCCCCTCTGGGAGGCACGTAATATCAGTCCTCTCTGGGAGACACGTAATATCAGTCCTCGCCGGGAGACACGTAATATCAGTCCACTCTAGGAGGCACGTAATATCAGTCCTCTCTGGGAGACATGTAATATCAGTCCTCGCCGGGAGACATGTAATATCAGTCCTCTCTGGGAGACACGTAATATCAGTCCTCGCCGGGAGACACGTAATATCAGTCCTCTCTGGGAGACACGTAATATCAGTCCTCGCCGGGAGACATGTAATATCAGTCCTCTCTGGGAGGCATGTAATATCAGTCCACTCTGGGAGACACGTAATATCAGTCCTCTCTGGGAGGCATGTAATATCAGTCCTCGCCGGGAGACACGTAATATCAGTCCTCGCCGGGAGACATGTAATATCAGTCCACTCTGGGAGACACGTAATATCAGTCCTCTCTGGGAGACACGTAATATCAGTCCTCGCCGGGAGACACGTAATATCAGTCCTCTCTGGGAGACACGTAATATCAGTCCTCGCCGGGAGACACGTAATATCAGTCCTGTCCGGGAGACACGTAATATCAGTCCTCTCTGGGAGACATGTAATATCAGTCCTCTCTGGGAGACATGTAATATCAGTCCTCGCCGGGAGACACGTAATATCAGTCCTCTCTGGGAGACACGTAATATCAGTCCACTCTGGGAGACACGTAATATCAGTCCTCTCTGGGAGACACGTAATATCAGTCCTCTCTGGGAGACACGTAATATCAGTCCTCTCTGGGAGACACGTAATATCAGTCCTCTCTAGGAGACACGTAATATCAGTCCTCTCCGGGAGACACGTAATATCAGTCCTCTCCGGGAGACACGTAATATCAGTCCTCGCCGGGAGACATGTAATATCAGTCCTCTCTGGGAGGCACGTAATATCAGTCCTCTCTGGGAGACACGTAATATCAGTCCTCTCCGGGAGACATGTAATATCAGTCCTCTCTGGGAGACACGTAATATCAGTCCACTCCGGGAGACACGTAATATCAGTCCTCGCCGGGAGACATGTAATATCAGTCCTCTCTGGGAGGCACGTAATATCAGTCCTCTCTGGGAGACACGTAATATCAGTCCTCTCCGGGAGACATGTAATATCAGTCCTCTCCGGGAGACACGTAATATCAGTCCTCGCCGGGAGACACGTAATATCAGTCCTCGCCGGGAGACATGTAATATCAGTCCTCTCTGGGAGACACGTAATATCAGTCCTCTCTGGGAGACACGTAATATCAGTCCTCTCTAGGAGACACGTAATATCAGTCCTCTCTGGGAGACATGTAATATCAGTCCTCTCTGGGAGACACGTAATATCAGTCCTCTCTGGGAGACACGTAATATCAGTCCTCTCTAGGAGACACGTAATATCAGTCCTCTCTGGGAGACACGTAATATCAGTCCTCTGGGAGACACGTAATATCAGTCCTCTGGGAGACACGTAATATCAGTCCTCTCTGGGAGACATGTAATATCAGTCCTCTGGGAGACACGTAATATCAGTCCTCTCTGGGAGACACGTAATATCAGTCCTCTCTGGGAGACACGTAATATCAGTCCTGTCTAGGAGACACGTAATATCAGTCCTCTCTAGGAGACACGTAATATCAGTCCTCTCTGGGAGACACGTAATATCAGTCCTCTGGGAGACACGTAATATCAGTCCTCTCTGGGAGACATGTAATATCAGTCCTCTCTGGGAGACACGTAATATCAGTCCTCTCTGGGAGACACGTAATATCAGTCCTCTCCGGGAGACACGTAATATCAGTCCTCTCTGGGAGACACGTAATATCAGTCCTCTGGGAGACACGTAATATCAGTCCTCTCTGGGAGACACGTAATATCAGTCCTCTCTGGGAGACACGTAATATCAGTCCTCTCTGGGAGACATGTAATATCAGCCCTCTCTGGGAGACACGTAATATCAGTCCTCTCTGGGAGACACGTAATATCAGTCCTCTGGGAGACACGTAATATCAGTCCTCTCTGGGAGACACGTAATATCAGTCCTCTCTGGGAGACACGTAATATCAGTCCTCTCTAGGAGACACGTAATATCAGTCCTCTCTAGGAGACACGTAATATCAGTCCTCTCTGGGAGACACGTAATATCAGTCCTCTCTGGGAGACACGTAATATCAGTCCTCTCTGGGAGACACGTAATATCAGTCCTCTCTGGGAGACATGTAATATCAGTCCTCTCTGGGAGACACGTAATATCAGTCCTCTCTGGGAGACACGTAATATCAGTCCTCTCCGGGAGACACGTAATATCAGTCCTCTCTGGGAGACACGTAATATCAGTCCTCTGGGAGACACGTAATATCAGTCCTCTCTGGGAGACACGTAATATCAGTCCTCTCTGGGAGACACGTAATATCAGTCCTCTCTGGGAGACACGTAATATCAGTCCTCTCCGGGAGACACGTAATATCAGTCCTCTCTGGGAGACACGTAATATCAGTCCTCTCTGGGAGACACGTAATATCAGTCCTCTCTGGGAGGCACGTAATATCAGTCCTCTCTGGGAGATACGTAATATCAGTCCTCTCTGGGAGACATGTAATATCAGTCCACTCTGGGAGACACGTAATATCAGCCCTCTCCGGGAGACATGTAATATCAGTCCTCTCTGGGAGACACGTAATATCAGTCCTCTCTGGGAGACACGTAATATCAGTCCTCTCTGGGAGGCACGTAATATCAGTCCTTTCTGGGAGATACGTAATATCAGTCCTCTCTGGGAGACATGTAATATCAGTCCACTCTGGGAGACACGTAATATCAGTCCTCTCTGGGAGACATGTAATATCAGTCCACTCTGGGAGACACGTAATATCAGCCCTCTCCGGGAGACACGTAATATCAGTCCTCTCTGGGAGACACGTAATATCAGTCCTCTCTGGGAGACACGTAATATCAGTCCTCTCTGGGAGACACGTAATATCAGTCCTCTCTGGGAGACACGTAATATCAGTCCTCTCTGGGAGACACGTAATATCAGTCCTCTCTGGGAGGCACGTAATATCAGTCCTCTCTGGGAGACACGTAATATCAGTCCTCTCTGGGAGACACGTAATATCAGTCCTCTCTGGGAGGCACGTAATATCAGTCCTCTCTGGGAGACACGTAATATCAGTCCTCTCTGGGAGACAAGTAATATCAGTCCTCTCTGGGAGGCACGTAATATCAGTCCTCTCTGGGAGACACGTAATATCAGTCCTCTCTGGGAGGCACGTAATATCAGTCCTCTCTGGGAGACACGTAATATCAGTCCTCTCTGGGAGACACGTAATATCAGTCCTCTCTGGGAGACACGTAATATCAGTCCTCTCTGGGAGGCACGTAATATCAGTCCTCTCTGGGAGACACGTAATATCAGTCCTCTCCGGGAGGCACGTAATATCAGTCCTCTCTGGGAGGCACGTAATATCAGTCCTCTCTGGGAGACATGTAATATCAGTCCTCTCTGGGAGACACGTAATATCAGTCCTCTCCGGGAGACACGTAATATCAGTCCTCTCTGGGAGGCATGTAATATCAGTCCTCTCTAGGAGACACGTAATATCAGTCCTGTCCGGGAGACACGTAATATCAGTCCTCTCCGGGAGACACGTAATATCAGTCCTCTCCGGGAGACACGTAATATCAATCCTCTCTGGGAGGCAAGTAATATCAGTCCTCTCTAGGAGACACGTAATATCAGTCCTCTCCGGGAGACACGTAATATCAGTCCTCTCTGGGAGACACGTAATATCAGTCCTCTCTAGGAGACACGTAATATCAGTCCTGTCCGGGAGACACGTAATATCAGTCCTCTCTGGGAGACACGTAATATCAGTCCTCTCTGGGAGACACGTAATATCAGTCCTCTCTGGGAGACATGTAATATCAGTCCTCTCTGGGAGACACGTAATATCTGTCCACTCTGGGAGACATGTAATATCAGTCCTCTCTGGGAGACACGTAATATCAGTCCTCTCTGGGAGACATGTAATATCAGTCCTCTCTGGGAGACACGTAATATCTGTCCACTCTGGGAGAAATGTAATATCAGTCCTCTCTGGGAGACACGTAATATCAGTCCTCTCCGGGAGACACGTAATATCAGTCCTCTCTGGGAGACACGTAATATCAGTCCTCTCTGGGAGACACGTAATATCAGTCCTCTCTAGGAGACACGTAATATCAGTCCTCTCTGGGAGACATGTAATATCAGTCCTCTCTGGGAGACACGTAATATCAGTCCTCTCTGGGAGACACGTAATATCAGTCCTCTCTAGGAGACATGTAATATCAGTCCTCTCTGGGAGACACGTAATATCAGTCCTCTGGGAGACACGTAATATCAGTCCTCTGGGAGACACGTAATATCAGTCCTCTCTGGGAGACATGTAATATCAGTCCTCTGGGAGACACGTAATATCAGTCCTCTCTGGGAGACACGTAATATCAGTCCTCTCTGGGAGACACGTAATATCAGTCCTGTCTAGGAGACACGTAATATCAGTCCTCTCTAGGAGACACGTAATATCAGTCCTCTCTGGGAGACACGTAATATCAGTCCTCTGGGAGACACGTAATATCAGTCCTCTCTGGGAGACATGTAATATCAGTCCTCTCTGGGAGACACGTAATATCAGTCCTCTCTGGGAGACACGTAATATCAGTCCTCTCCGGGAGACACGTAATATCAGTCCTCTCTGGGAGACACGTAATATCAGTCCTCTGGGAGACACGTAATATCAGTCCTCTCTGGGAGACACGTAATATCAGTCCTCTCTGGGAGACACGTAATATCAGTCCTCTCTGGGAGACATGTAATATCAGCCCTCTCTGGGAGACACGTAATATCAGTCCTCTCTGGGAGACACGTAATATCAGTCCTCTGGGAGACACGTAATATCAGTCCTCTCTGGGAGACACGTAATATCAGTCCTCTCTGGGAGACACGTAATATCAGTCCTCTCTAGGAGACACGTAATATCAGTCCTCTCTAGGAGACACGTAATATCAGTCCTCTCTGGGAGACACGTAATATCAGTCCTCTCTGGGAGACACGTAATATCAGTCCTCTCTGGGAGACACGTAATATCAGTCCTCTCTGGGAGACATGTAATATCAGTCCTCTCTGGGAGACACGTAATATCAGTCCTCTCTGGGAGACACGTAATATCAGTCCTCTCCGGGAGACACGTAATATCAGTCCTCTCTGGGAGACACGTAATATCAGTCCTCTGGGAGACACGTAATATCAGTCCTCTCTGGGAGACACGTAATATCAGTCCTCTCTGGGAGACACGTAATATCAGTCCTCTCTGGGAGACACGTAATATCAGTCCTCTCCGGGAGACACGTAATATCAGTCCTCTCTGGGAGACACGTAATATCAGTCCTCTCTGGGAGACACGTAATATCAGTCCTCTCTGGGAGGCACGTAATATCAGTCCTCTCTGGGAGATACGTAATATCAGTCCTCTCTGGGAGACATGTAATATCAGTCCACTCTGGGAGACACGTAATATCAGCCCTCTCCGGGAGACATGTAATATCAGTCCTCTCTGGGAGACACGTAATATCAGTCCTCTCTGGGAGACACGTAATATCAGTCCTCTCTGGGAGGCACGTAATATCAGTCCTCTCTGGGAGATACGTAATATCAGTCCTCTCTGGGAGACATGTAATATCAGTCCACTCTGGGAGACACGTAATATCAGTCCTCTCTGGGAGACATGTAATATCAGTCCACTCTGGGAGACACGTAATATCAGCCCTCTCCGGGAGACACGTAATATCAGTCCTCTCTGGGAGACACGTAATATCAGTCCTCTCTGGGAGACACGTAATATCAGTCCTCTCTGGGAGACACGTAATATCAGTCCTCTCTGGGAGACACGTAATATCAGTCCTCTCTGGGAGACACGTAATATCAGTCCTCTCTGGGAGGCACGTAATATCAGTCCTCTCTGGGAGACACGTAATATCAGTCCTCTCTGGGAGACACGTAATATCAGTCCTCTCTGGGAGGCACGTAATATCAGTCCTCTCTGGGAGACACGTAATATCAGTCCTCTCTGGGAGACAAGTAATATCAGTCCTCTCTGGGAGGCACGTAATATCAGTCCTCTCTGGGAGACACGTAATATCAGTCCTCTCTGGGAGGCACGTAATATCAGTCCTCTCTGGGAGACACGTAATATCAGTCCTCTCTGGGAGACACGTAATATCAGTCCTCTCTGGGAGACACGTAATATCAGTCCTCTCTGGGAGGCACGTAATATCAGTCCTCTCTGGGAGACACGTAATATCAGTCCTCTCCGGGAGGCACGTAATATCAGTCCTCTCTGGGAGGCACGTAATATCAGTCCTCTCTGGGAGACATGTAATATCAGTCCTCTCTGGGAGGCACGTAATATCCGTCCTCTCTAGGAGGCACGTAATATCAGTCCTCTCTGGGAGACATGTAATATCAGTCCTCTCTGGGAGACACGTAATATCAGTCCTCTCCGGGAGACACGTAATATCAGTCCTCTCTGGGAGGCATGTAATATCAGTCCTCTCTAGGAGACACGTAATATCAGTCCTGTCCGGGAGACACGTAATATCAGTCCTCTCCGGGAGACACGTAATATCAGTCCTCTCCGGGAGACACGTAATATCAATCCTCTCTGGGAGGCAAGTAATATCAGTCCTCTCTAGGAGACACGTAATATCAGTCCTCTCCGGGAGACACGTAATATCAGTCCTCTCTGGGAGACACGTAATATCAGTCCTCTCTAGGAGACACGTAATATCAGTCCTGTCCGGGAGACACGTAATATCAGTCCTCTCTGGGAGACACGTAATATCAGTCCTCTCTGGGAGACACGTAATATCAGTCCTCTCTGGGAGACATGTAATATCAGTCCTCTCTGGGAGACACGTAATATCTGTCCACTCTGGGAGACATGTAATATCAGTCCTCTCTGGGAGACACGTAATATCAGTCCTCTCTGGGAGGCACGTAATATCAGTCCTGTCCGGGAGACACGTAATATCAGTCCTCTCTGGGAGACACGTAATATCAGTCCTCTCTGGGAGGCACGTAATATCAGTCCTCTCCGGGAGACACGTAATATCAGTCCTGTCCGGGAGACACGTAATATCAGTCCTCTCTGGGAGACACGTAATATCTGTCCACTGTGGGAGACATGTAATATCAGTCCACTCTGGGAGACATGTAATATCAGTCCTCTCTGGGAGACACGTAATATCAGTCCTCTCTGGGAGACACGTAATATCAGTCCTCTCTGGGAGACACGTAATATCTGTCCACTCTGGGAGACACGTAATATCAGTCCTTTCTGGGAGACACGTAATATCTGTCCACTCTGGGAGACATGTAATATCAGTCCTCTCTAGGAGGCACGTAATATCAGTCCTCTCTGGGAGACACGTAATATCAGTCCTCTCTGGGAGACACGTAATATCAGTCCTCTCTGGGAGGCAAGTAATATCAGTCCTGTCCGGGAGACACGTAATATCAGTCCTCTCTGGGAGGCAAGTAATATCAGTCCTCTCTGGGAGGCACGTAATATCAGTCCTGTCCGGGAGACATGTAATATCAGTCCTCTCTGGGAGACACGTAATATCAGTCCTCTCTGGGAGGCACGTAATATCAGTCCTCTCCGGGAGACACGTAATATCAGTCCTGTCCGGGAGACACGTAATATCAGTCCTCTCTGGGAGACACGTAATATCTGTCCACTGTGGGAGACATGTAATATCAGTCCTCTCTAGGAGGCACGTAATATCTGTCCACTCTGGGAGACACGTAATATCAGTCCTTTCTGGGAGACACGTAATATCTGTCCACTCTGGGAGACATGTAATATCAGTCCTCTCTAGGAGGCACGTAATATCAGTCCTCTCTGGGAGACACGTAATATCAGTCCTCTCTGGGAGACACGTAATATCAGTCCTCTCTGGGAGGCAAGTAATATCAGTCCTGTCCGGGAGACACGTAATATCAGTCCTCTCTGGGAGGCAAGTAATATCAGTCCTCTCTGGGAGGCACGTAATATCAGTCCTGTCCGGGAGACATGTAATATCAGTCCTCTCTGGGAGACACGTAATATCAGTCCTCTCTAGGAGGCACGTAATATCAGTCCTCTCTAGGAGGCACGTAATATCAGTCCTCTCTGGGAGACACGTAATATCAGTCCTCTCTGGGAGACACGTAATATCAGTCCTGTCCGGGAGACACGTAATATCAGTCCTCTCTGGGAGACACGTAATATCAGTCCTCTCTAGGAGACACGTAATATCAATCCTCTCTGGGAGGCAAGTAATATCAGTCCTGTCCGGGAGGCACGTAATATCAGTCCTCTCTAGGAGGCACGTAATATCAGTCCTGTCCGGGAGACACGTAATATCAGTCCTCTCTAGGAGGCACGTAATATCAGTCCTCTCTGGGAGACATGTAATATCAGTCCTCTCTGGGAGACACGTAATATCAGTCCTCTCTGGGAGACACGTAATATCAGTCCTGTCCGGGAGACACGTAATATCAGTCCTCTCTGGGAGACACGTAATATCAGTCCTCTCTGGGAGACACGTAATATCAGTCCTGTCCGGGAGACACGTAATATCAGTCCTCTCCGGGAGACACGTAATATCAGTCCTCTCTAGGAGGCACGTAATATCAGTCCTGTCCGGGAGACACGTAATATCAGTCCTCTCTGGGAGACACGTAATATCAGTCCTGTCCGGGAGACACGTAATATCTGTCCACTCTGGGAGACACGTAATATCAGTCCTCTCTGGGAGACATGTAATATCAGTCCTCTCTGGGAGACACGTAATATCAGTCCTCTCTGGGAGACACGTAATATCAGTCCTCTCCGAGAGACACGTAATATCAGTCCTCTCCGAGAGACACGTAATATCAGTCCTCTCTGGGAGACACGTAATATCAGTCCTCTCCGAGAGACACGTAATATCAGTCCACTCTGGGAGACATGTAATATCAGTCCTCTCTGGGAGACACGTAATATCAGTCCTCTCTGGGAGACACGTAATATCAGTCCTCTCTGGGAGACACGTAATATCAGTCCTCTCTGGGAGACACGTAATATCAGTCCTCTCCGAGAGACACGTAATATCAGTCCTCTCCGAGAGACACGTAATATCAGTCCTCTCCGAGAGACACGTAATATCAGTCCTCTCCGGGAGACACGTAATATCAGTCCTCTCCGAGAGACACGTAATATCAGTCCTCTCCGAGAGACACGTAATATCAGTCCTCTCCGAGAGACACGTAATATCAGTCCTCTCCGAGAGACACGTAATATCAGTCCACTCTGGGAGACATGTAATATCAGTCCTCTCTGGGAGACACGTAATATCAGTCCTCTCTGGGAGACATGTAATATCAGTCCTCTCTAGGAGACACGTAATATCAGTCCTCTCCGAGAGACACGTAATATCAGTCCTCTCCGAGAGACACGTAATATCAGTCCTCTCCGAGAGACACGTAATATCAGTCCTCTCCGAGAGACACGTAATATCAGTCCACTCTGGGAGACATGTAATATCAGTCCTCTCTGGGAGACACGTAATATCAGTCCTCTCTGGGAGACATGTAATATCAGTCCTCTCTAGGAGACACGTAATATCTGTCCACTCTGGGAGACATGTAATATCAGTCCTCTCTAGGAGGCACGTAATATCAGTCCTCTCTGGGAGACACGTAATATCAGTCCTCTCTGGGAGGCAAGTAATATCAGTCCTGTCCGGGAGACACGTAATATCAGACCTCTCTGGGAGGCAAGTAATATCAGTCCTCTCTGGGAGACACGTAATATCAGTCCACTCTGGGAGACATGTAATATCAGTCCTCTCTGGGAGACACGTAATATCAGTCCACTCTGGGAGACATGTAATATCAGTCCTCTCTGGGAGACACGTAATATCAGTCCTCTCCGAGAGACACGTAATATCAGTCCACTCTGGGAGACATGTAATATCAGTCCTCTCTGGGAGACACGTAATATCAGTCCTCTCTGGGAGACATGTAATATCAGTCCTCTCTAGGAGACACGTAATATCAGTCCTCTCCGAGAGACACGTAATATCAGTCCTCTCCGAGAGACACGTAATATCAGTCCTCTCCGAGAGACACGTAATATCAGTCCTCTCCGAGAGACACGTAATATCAGTCCACTCTGGGAGACATGTAATATCAGTCCTCTCTGGGAGACACGTAATATCAGTCCTCTCTGGGAGACATGTAATATCAGTCCTCTCTAGGAGACACGTAATATCTGTCCACTCTGGGAGACATGTAATATCAGTCCTCTCTAGGAGGCACGTAATATCAGTCCTCTCTGGGAGACACGTAATATCAGTCCTCTCTGGGAGGCAAGTAATATCAGTCCTGTCCGGGAGACACGTAATATCAGACCTCTCTGGGAGGCAAGTAATATCAGTCCTCTCTGGGAGACACGTAATATCAGTCCACTCTGGGAGACATGTAATATCAGTCCTCTCTGGGAGACACGTAATATCAGTCCACTCTGGGAGACATGTAATATCAGTCCTCTCTGGGAGACACGTAATATCAGTCCTCTCCGGGAGACACGTAATATCAGTCCTCTCTGGGAGGCACGTAATATCAGTCCTGTCCGGGAGACACGTAATATCAGTCCTCTCTGGGAGACACGTAATATCAGTCCTCTCTGGGAGACACGTAATATCAGTCCTCTCTGGGAGACACGTAATATCAGTCCACTCTGGGAGACACGTAATATCAGTCCTCTCTGGGAGACACGTAATATCAGTCCTCTCTGGGAGACACGTAATATCAGTCCTCTCTGGGAGACACGTAATATCAGTCCTCTCCGGGAGACACGTAATATCAGTCCTCTCTGGGAGACACGTAATATCAGTCCTCTCTGGGAGACACGTAATATCAGTCCTCTCTGGGAGACACGTAATATCAGTCCTCTCTGGGAGACACGTAATATCAGTCCTCTCCGGGAGACACGTAATATCAGTCCTCTCTGGGAGGCACGTAATATCAGTCCTCTCTGGGAGGCACGTAATATCAGTCCTCTCCGGGAGACACGTAATATCAGTCCTCTCTGGGAGGCACGTAATATCAGTCCTGTCCGGGAGACACGTAATATCAGTCCTCTCTGGGAGACACGTAATATCAGTCCTCTCTGGGAGACACGTAATATCTGTCCACTCTGGGAGACATGTAATATCAGTCCTCTCTGGGAGACACGTAATATCAGTCCTCTCTGGGAGGCACGTAATATCAGTCCTCTCTGGGAGGCACGTAATATCAGTCCTCTCTGGGAGACAAGTAATATCAGTCCTCTCCGGGAGACACGTAATATCAGTCCTCTCTGGGAGGCACGTAATATCAGTCCTCTCTGGGAGACACGTAATATCAGTCCTCTCTGGGAGACATGTAATATCAGTCCTCTCTGGGAGACACGTAATATCAGTCCTGTCCGGGAGACATGTAATATCAGTCCTCTCCGAGAGACACGTAATATCAGTCCTGTCCGGGAGACATGTAATATCAGTCCTCTCTGGGAGACACGTAATATCAGTCCTCTCTGGGAGGCACGTAATATCAGTCCTCTCTGGGAGACACGTAATATCAGTCCTCTCCGGGAGACACGTAATATCAGTCCTCTCTGGGAGGCACGTAATATCAGTCCTCTCTGGGAGACACGTAATATCAGTCCTCTCTGGGAGACACGTAATATCAGTCCTCTCTGGGAGACACGTAATATCAGTCCACTCTAGGAGGCACGTAATATCAGTCCTCTCCGGGAGACATGTAATATCAGTCCTCTCCGAGAGACACGTAATATCAGTCCTGTCCGGGAGACATGTAATATCAGTCCTCTGGGAGACACGTAATATCTGTCCACTCCGGGAGACATGTAATATCAGTCCTCTCCGAGAGACACGTAATATCAGTCCTGTCCGGGAGACACGTAATATCAGTCCTCTGGGAGACACGTAATATCTGTCCACTCTGGGAGACATGTAATATCAGTCCTCTCTGGGAGACACGTAATATCAGTCCTGTCCGGGAGACATGTAATATCAGTCCTCTCTAGGAGGCACGTAATATCTGTCCACTCTGGGAGACACGTAATATCAGTCCTCTCTGGGAGACACGTAATATCTGTCCACTCTGGGAGACATGTAATATCAGTCCTCTCTAGGAGGCACGTAATATCAGTCCTCTCTGGGAGACACGTAATATCAGTCCTCTCTGGGAGACACGTAACATCAGTCCTCTCTGGGAGACACGTAATATCAGTCCTCTCCGGGAGACACGTAATATCAGTCCTCTCTGGGAGGCAGGTAATATCAGTCCTCTCTGGGAGGCACGTAATATCAGTCCTGTCCGGGAGACACGTAATATCAGTCCTCTCTGGGAGACATGTAATATCAGTCCTCTCTAGGAGGCACGTAATATCAGTCCTCTCTGGGAGACACGTAATATCAGTCCTCTCTAGGAGGCACGTAATATCAGTCCTCTCTAGGAGGCACGTAATATCTGTCCACTCTGGGAGACATGTAATATCAGTCCTCTCTAGGAGGCACGTAATATCAGTCCTCTCTGGGAGACACGTAATATCAGTCCTCTCTAGGAGGCACGTAATATCAGTCCTCTCTAGGAGGCACGTAATATCAGTCCTCTCTGGGAGACACGTAATATCAGTCCTCTCTGGGAGACACGTAATATCAGTCCTGTCCTGGAGACACGTAATATCAGTCCTCTCTGGGAGACACGTAATATCAGTCCTCTCTAGGAGACACGTAATATCAATCCTCTCTTGGAGGCAAGTAATATCAGTCCTGTCCGGGAGGCACGTAATATCAGTCCTCTCTAGGAGGCACGTAATATCAGTCCTGTCCGGGAGACACGTAATATCAGTCCTCTCCGGGAGACACGTAATATCAGTCCTCTCCGGGAGACACGTAATATCAGTCCTCTCAGGGAGACACGTAATATCAGTCCTCGCCGGGAGACACGTAATATCAGTCCTCTCTGGGAGACACGTAATATCAGTCCTCTCTGGGAGACACGTAATATCAGTCCTCTCTGGGAGACAAGTAATATCAGTCCTCTCTGGGAGACACGTAATATCAGTCCTCTCTAGGAGGCACGTAAGATCAGTCCTCTCTGGGAGGCACGTAATATCAGTCCTCTCTGGGAGACACATAATATCAGTCCTCTCTGGGAGGCAAGTAATATCAGTCCTCTCTAGGAGGCACGTAATATCAGTCCTCTCTGGGAGACACGTAATATCAGTCCTCGCCGGGAGACACGTAATATCAGTCCTCTCTAGGAGACACGTAATATCAGTCCTCTCTGGGAGACACGTAATATCAGTCCACTCTGGGAGACACATAATATCAGTCCTCTCTGGGAGGCAAGTAATATCAGTCCTCTCTGGGAGACACGTAATATCAGTCCACTCTGGGAGACACATAATATCAGTCCTCTCTGGGAGGCAAGTAATATCAGTCCTCTCTAGGAGGCACGTAATATCAGTCCTCTCTGGGAGACACGTAATATCAGTCCTCTCTAGGAGACACGTAATATCAGTCCTCTCTGGGAGACACGTAATATCAGTCCTCTCTGGGAGACACGTAATATCAGTCCTGTCCGGGAGACACGTAATATCAGTCCTGTCCGGGAGGCACGTAATATCAGTCCTGTCCGGGAGGCACGTAATATCAGTCCTGTCCGGGAGGCACGTAATATCAGTCCTCTCTGGGAGACATGTAATATCAGTCCTCTCTGGGAGGCACGTAATATCAGTCCTCTCTGGGAGACACGTAATATCAGTCCTCTCTGGGAGACACGTAATATCAGTCCTCTCTGGGAGACGTGTAATATCAGTCCTCTCTGGGAGGCACGTAATATCAGTCCTCTCTGGGAGACATGTAATATCAGTCCTCTCTGGGAGGCACGTAATATCAGTCCTGTCCGGGAGGCACGTAATATCAGTCCTCTCTGGGAGACACGTAATATCAGTCCTCTCTGGGAGACACGTAATATCAGTCCTCTCTGGGAGACACGTAATATCAGTCCTCTCTGGGAGGCACGTAATATCAGTCCACTCTGGGAGACACGTAATATCAGTCCTCTCTGGGAGACACGTAATATCAGTCCTCTCTGGGAGACACGTAATATCAGTCCTCTCTGGGAGACACGTAATATCAGTCCTCTCTGGGAGACGTGTAATATCAGTCCTCTCTGGGAGGCACGTAATATCAGTCCTCTCTGGGAGACATGTAATATCAGTCCTCTCTGGGAGGCACGTAATATCAGTCCTGTCCGGGAGGCACGTAATATCAGTCCTCTCTGGGAGACACGTAATATCAGTCCTCTCTGGGAGACACGTAATATCAGTCCTCTCTGGGAGACACGTAATATCAGTCCTCTCTAGGAGGCACGTAATATCAATCCTCTCTGGGAGACACGTAATATCAGTCCTCTCTGGGAGGCACGTAATATCAGTCCTCTCTGGGAGGCACGTAATATCAGTCCTCTCTGGGAGGCACGTAATATCAGTCCTCTCTGGGAGACACGTAATATCAGTCCTCTCCGGGAGACACGTAATATCAGTCCTCTCTAGGAGGCACGTAATATCAGTCCTCTCTGGGAGACACGTAATATCAGTCCTCTCTGGGAGACACGTAATATCTGTCCACTCTGGGAGACACGTAATATCAGTCCTCTCTGGGAGACATGTAATATCTGTCCACTCTGGGAGACATGTAATATCAGTCCTCTCCGGGAGACACGTAATATCAATCCTCTCTGGGAGGCACGTAATATCAGTCCTCTCTGGGAGGCACGTAATATCAGTCCTCTCTGGGAGACAAGTAATATCAGTCCTCTCTGGGAGACAAGTAATATCAGTCCTCTCTGGGAGACACGTAATATCAATCCTCTCTGGGAGACACGTAATATCAGTCCTCTCTGGGAGGCACGTAATATCAGTCCTCTCTGGGAGGCACGTAATATCAGTCCTCTCTGGGAGGCACGTAATATCAGTCCTCTCTGGGAGACACGTAATATCAGTCCACTCTGGGAGGCATGTAATATCAGTCCTCTCTGGGAGACACGTAATATCAGTCCTCTCTGGGAGACACGTAATATCAGTCCTCTCTGGGAGACACGTAATATCAGTCCTCTCTGGGAGACACGTAATATCAGTCCTCTCTGGGAGACACGTAATATCAGTCCTCTCTGGGAGACACGTAATATCAGTCCTCTCTGGGAGACACGTAATATCAGTCCTCTCCGGGAGACACGTAATATCAGTCCTCTCCGAGAGACACGTAATATCAGTCCTCTCTGGGAGACACGTAATATCAGTCCTCTCTGGGAGGCACGTAATATCAGTCCTCTCTGGGAGATACGTAATATCAGTCCTCTCTGGGAGACACGTAATATCAGTCCTCTCTGGGAGACACGTAATATCAGTCCTCTCTGGGAGACATGTAATATCTGTCCACTCTGGGAGACACGTAATATCAGTCCTCTCTGGGAGACATGTAATATCTGTCCACTCTGGGAGACATGTAATATCAGTCCTCTCCGGGAGACACGTAATATCAGTCCTCTCTGGGAGACAAGTAATATCAGTCCTCTCTGGGAGACACGTAATATCAATCCTCTCTGGGAGACACGTAATATCAGTCCTCTCTGGGAGGCACGTAATATCAGTCCTCTCTGGGAGGCACGTAATATCAGTCCTCTCTGGGAGGCACGTAATATCAGTCCTCTCTGGGAGACACGTAATATCAGTCCACTCTGGGAGGCACGTAATATCAGTCCTCTCTGGGAGACACGTAATATCAGTCCTCTCTGGGAGACACGTAATATCAGTCCTCTCCGGGAGACATGTAATATCAGTCCTCGCCGGGAGACATGTAATATCAGTCCTCTCTGGGAGACATGTAATATCAGTCCACTCTGGGAGACACGTAATATCAGTCCTCTCCGGGAGACACGTAATATCAGTCCTCTCCGGGAGACACGTAATATCAGTCCACTCTGGGAGACACGTAATATCAGTCCTCTCTGGGAGACACGTAATATCAGTCCACTCTGGGAGACACGTAATATCAGTCCTCTCTGGGAGACACGTAATATCAGTCCTCTCCGAGAGACACGTAATATCAGTCCTCTCTGGGAGACACGTAATATCAGTCCTCTCTGGGAGGCACGTAATATCAGTCCTCTCTGGGAGACACGTAATATCAGTCCTCTCTGGGAGATACGTAATATCAGTCCTCTCTGGGAGACACGTAATATCAGTCCTCTCTGGGAGACACGTAATATCAGTCCTCTCTGGGAGACACGTAATATCAGTCCTCTCTGGGAGACACGTAATATCAGCCCTCTCTGGGAGAAACGTAATATCAGTCCTCTCTGGGAGACACGTAATATCAGTCCACTCTGGGAGGCACGTAATATCAGTCCTCTCTGGGAGACAAGTAATATCAGTCCTCTCTGGGAGACACGTAATATCAGTCCTCTCTGGGAGACAAGTAATATCAGTCCTCTCTGGGAGGCACGTAATATCAGTCCTCTCTAGGAGACACGTAATATCAGTCCTCTCTGGGAGACACGTAATATCAGTCCACTCTGGGAGACACGTAATATCAGTCCTCTCTGGGAGACAAGTAATATCAGTCCTCTCTGGGAGACACGTAATATAGTCCACTCTGGGAGGCACGTAATATCAGTCCTCTCTGGGAGACACGTAATATCAGTCCACTCTGGGAGACACGTAATATCAGTCCTCTCTGGGAGACACGTAATATCAGTCCTCTCCGAGAGACACGTAATATCAGTCCTCTCTGGGAGACACGTAATATCAGTCCTCTCTGGGAGGCACGTAATATCAGTCCTCTCCGGGAGACACGTAATATCAGTCCACTCTGGGAGACACGTAATATCAGTCCTCTCTGGGAGACACGTAATATCAGTCCTCTCCGAGAGACACGTAATATCAGTCCTCTCTGGGAGACACGTAATATCAGTCCTCTCTGGGAGGCACGTAATATCAGTCCTCTCTGGGAGACACGTAATATCAGTCCTCTCTGGGAGACACGTAATATCAGTCCTCTCTGGGAGACACGTAATATCAGTCCTCTCTGGGAAACACGTAATATCAGTCCACTCTGGGAGGCACGTAATATCAGTCCTCTCTGGGAGACACGTAATATCAGTCCACTCTGGGAGACACGTAATATCAGTCCTCTCTGGGAGACACGTAATATCAGTCCTGTCCGGGAGACATGTAATATCAGTCCTCTAGGAGGCACGTAATATCAGTCCTCTCTGGGAGACACGCAATATCAGTCCACTCTGGGAGACACGTAATATCAGTCCTCTCTGGGAGACACGTAATATCAGTCCTCTCTGGGAGACACGTAATATCAGTCCTGTCCGGGAGACATGTAATATCAGTCCTCTAGGAGGCACGTAATATCAGTCCTCTCTGGGAGACACGCAATATCAGTCCACTCTGGGAGACACGTAATATCAGTCCACTCTGGGAGACACGTAATATCAGTCCACTCTGGGAGACACGTAATATCAGTCCACTCTGGGAGGCACGTAATATCAGTCCTCTCTAGGAGACACGTAATATCAGTCCACTCTGGGAGACACGTAATATCAGTCCACTCTGGGAGACACGTAATATCAGTCCTCTCTGGGAGGCACGTAATATCAGTCCTCTCCGAGAGACACGTAATATCAGTCCTCTCTGGGAGACACGTAATATCAGTCCTGTCCGGGAGACATGTAATATCAGTCCTCTCTGGGAGACACGTAATATCAGTCCACTCTGGGAGACACGTAATATCAGTCCTCTCCGGGAGACACGTAATATCAGTCCTCTCTGGGAGACACGTAATATCAGTCCTCGCCGGGAGACATGTAATATCAGTCCTCGCCGGGAGACATGTAATATCAGTCCTCTCTGGGAGACACGTAATATCAGTCCTCTCTGGGAGACACGTAATATCAGTCCTCTCCGAGAGACACGTAATATCAGTCCTCTCTGGGAGACACGTAATATCAGTCCTCTCTGGGAGACACGTAATATCAGTCCTCTCTGGGAGGCACGTAATATCAGTCCTCTCTGGGAGACACGTAATATCAGTCCTCTCCGAGAGACACGTAATATCAGTCCACTCTGGGAGACACGTAATATCAGTCCTCTCTGGGAGACACGTAATATCAGTCCTCTCTGGGAGGCACGTAATATCAGTCCTCTCTGGGAGACACGTAATATCAGTCCTCTCCGAGAGACACGTAATATCAGTCCTCTCTGGGAGACACGAAATATCAGTCCTCTCTGGGAGACACGTAATATCAGTCCCCTCTGGGAGACACGTAATATCAGTCCTCTCTGGGAGACACGTAATATCAGTCCTCTCTGGGAGGCACGTAATATCAGTCCTCTCTGGGAGACACGTAATATCAGTCCTCTCTGGGAGGCACGTAATATCAGTCCTCTCTGGGAGACACGTAATATCAGTCCTCTCTGGGAGACACGTAATATCAGTCCTCTCTGGGAGACACGTAATATCAGTCCTCTCTGGGAGGCACGTAATATCAGTCCTCTCTGGGAGGCACGTAATATCAGTCCTCTCTGGGAGACACGTAATATCAGTCCTCTCTGGGAGGCACGTAATATCAGTCCTCTCTGGGAGACACGTAATATCAGTCCTCTCTGGGAGATACGTAATATCAGTCCTCTCTGGGAGACACGTAATATCAGTCCTCTCTGGGAGACACGTAATATCAGTCCTCTCTGGGAGACACGTAATATCAGTCCTCTCTGGGAGACACGTAATATCAGTCCTCTCTGGGAGACACGTAATATCAGTCCTCTCTGGGAGACACGTAATATCAGCCCTCTCTGGGAGAAACGTAATATCAGTCCTCTCTGGGAGACACGTAATATCAGTCCACTCTGGGAGGCACGTAATATCAGTCCTCTCTGGGAGACAAGTAATATCAGTCCTCTCTGGGAGACACGTAATATCAGTCCTCTCTGGGAGACACGTAATATCAGTCCTCTCTAGGAGACAAGTAATATCAGTCCTCTCTGGGAGACAAGTAATATCAGTCCTCTCTGGGAGGCACGTAATATCAGTCCTCTCTGGGAGACAAGTAATATCAGTCCTCTCTGGGAGACACGTAATATCAGTCCTCTCTGGGAGACAAGTAATATCAGTCCTCTCTGGGAGACAAGTAATATCAGTCCTCTCTGGGAGGCACGTAATATCAGTCCTCTCTAGGAGGCACGTAATATCAGTCCTCTCTGGGAGACATGTAATATCAGTCCTCTCTGGGAGACACGTAATATCAGTCCTCTCTGGGAGGCACGTAATATCAGTCCTCTCTGGGAGACACGTAATATCAGTCCTCTCTGGGAGATACGTAATATCAGTCCTCTCTGGGAGACACGTAATATCAGTCCTCTCTGGGAGACACGTAATATCAGTCCTCTCTGGGAGACACGTAATATCAGTCCTCTCTGGGAGACACGTAATATCAGCCCTCTCTGGGAGAAACGTAATATCAGTCCTCTCTGGGAGACACGTAATATCAGTCCACTCTGGGAGGCACGTAATATCAGTCCTCTCTGGGAGACAAGTAATATCAGTCCTCTCTGGGAGACACGTAATATCAGTCCTCTCTGGGAGACAAGTAATATCAGTCCTCTCTGGGAGGCACGTAATATCAGTCCTCTCTAGGAGACACGTAATATCAGTCCTCTCTGGGAGACACGTAATATCAGTCCACTCTGGGAGACACGTAATATCAGTCCTCTCTGGGAGACAAGTAATATCAGTCCTCTCTGGGAGACACGTAATATAGTCCACTCTGGGAGGCACGTAATATCAGTCCTCTCTGGGAGACACGTAATATCAGTCCACTCTGGGAGACACGTAATATCAGTCCTCTCTGGGAGACACGTAATATCAGTCCTCTCCGAGAGACACGTAATATCAGTCCTCTCTGGGAGACACGTAATATCAGTCCTCTCTGGGAGGCACGTAATATCAGTCCTCTCCGGGAGACACGTAATATCAGTCCACTCTGGGAGACACGTAATATCAGTCCTCTCTGGGAGACACGTAATATCAGTCCACTCTGGGAGACACGTAATATCAGTCCTCTCTGGGAGACACGTAATATCAGTCCTCTCCGAGAGACACGTAATATCAGTCCTCTCTGGGAGACACGTAATATCAGTCCTCTCTGGGAGGCACGTAATATCAGTCCTCTCTGGGAGACACGTAATATCAGTCCTCTCTGGGAGACACGTAATATCAGTCCTCTCTGGGAGACACGTAATATCAGTCCTCTCTGGGAGACACGTAATATCAGTCCACTCTGGGAGGCACGTAATATCAGTCCTCTCTGGGAGACACGTAATATCAGTCCACTCTGGGAGACACGTAATATCAGTCCTCTCTGGGAGACACGTAATATCAGTCCTGTCCGGGAGACATGTAATATCAGTCCTCTAGGAGGCACGTAATATCAGTCCTCTCTGGGAGACACGCAATATCAGTCCACTCTGGGAGACACGTAATATCAGTCCTCTCTGGGAGACACGTAATATCAGTCCTCTCTGGGAGACACGTAATATCAGTCCTGTCCGGGAGACATGTAATATCAGTCCTCTAGGAGGCACGTAATATCAGTCCTCTCTGGGAGACACGCAATATCAGTCCACTCTGGGAGACACGTAATATCAGTCCACTCTGGGAGACACGTAATATCAGTCCACTCTGGGAGACACGTAATATCAGTCCACTCTGGGAGGCACGTAATATCAGTCCTCTCTAGGAGACACGTAATATCAGTCCACTCTGGGAGACACGTAATATCAGTCCACTCTGGGAGACACGTAATATCAGTCCTCTCTGGGAGGCACGTAATATCAGTCCTCTCCGAGAGACACGTAATATCAGTCCTCTCTGGGAGACACGTAATATCAGTCCTCTCTGGGAGACACGTAATATCAGTCCTGTCCGGGAGACATGTAATATCAGTCCTCTCTGGGAGACACGTAATATCAGTCCACTCTGGGAGACACGTAATATCAGTCCTCTCCGGGAGACACGTAATATCAGTCCTCTCTGGGAGACACGTAATATCAGTCCTCGCCGGGAGACATGTAATATCAGTCCTCGCCGGGAGACATGTAATATCAGTCCTCTCTGGGAGACACGTAATATCAGTCCTCTCTGGGAGACACGTAATATCAGTCCTCTCCGAGAGACACGTAATATCAGTCCTCTCTGGGAGACACGTAATATCAGTCCTCTCTGGGAGACACGTAATATCAGTCCTCTCTGGGAGGCACGTAATATCAGTCCTCTCTGGGAGACACGTAATATCAGTCCTCTCCGAGAGACACGTAATATCAGTCCACTCTGGGAGACACGTAATATCAGTCCTCTCTGGGAGACACGTAATATCAGTCCTCTCTGGGAGGCACGTAATATCAGTCCTCTCTGGGAGACACGTAATATCAGTCCTCTCCGAGAGACACGTAATATCAGTCCTCTCTGGGAGACACGAAATATCAGTCCTCTCTGGGAGACACGTAATATCAGTCCCCTCTGGGAGACACGTAATATCAGTCCTCTCTGGGAGACACGTAATATCAGTCCTCTCTGGGAGGCACGTAATATCAGTCCTCTCTGGGAGACACGTAATATCAGTCCTCTCTGGGAGGCACGTAATATCAGTCCTCTCTGGGAGACACGTAATATCAGTCCTCTCTGGGAGACACGTAATATCAGTCCTCTCTGGGAGACACGTAATATCAGTCCTCTCTGGGAGGCACGTAATATCAGTCCTCTCTGGGAGGCACGTAATATCAGTCCTCTCTGGGAGACACGTAATATCAGTCCTCTCTGGGAGGCACGTAATATCAGTCCTCTCTGGGAGACACGTAATATCAGTCCTCTCTGGGAGATACGTAATATCAGTCCTCTCTGGGAGACACGTAATATCAGTCCTCTCTGGGAGACACGTAATATCAGTCCTCTCTGGGAGACACGTAATATCAGTCCTCTCTGGGAGACACGTAATATCAGTCCTCTCTGGGAGACACGTAATATCAGTCCTCTCTGGGAGACACGTAATATCAGTCCTCTCTGGGAGACACGTAATATCAGTCCTCTCTGGGAGACACGTAATATCAGCCCTCTCTGGGAGAAACGTAATATCAGTCCTCTCTGGGAGACACGTAATATCAGTCCACTCTGGGAGGCACGTAATATCAGTCCTCTCTGGGAGACAAGTAATATCAGTCCTCTCTGGGAGACACGTAATATCAGTCCTCTCTGGGAGACACGTAATATCAGTCCTCTCTAGGAGACAAGTAATATCAGTCCTCTCTGGGAGACAAGTAATATCAGTCCTCTCTGGGAGGCACGTAATATCAGTCCTCTCTGGGAGACAAGTAATATCAGTCCTCTCTGGGAGACACGTAATATCAGTCCTCTCTGGGAGACAAGTAATATCAGTCCTCTCTGGGAGACAAGTAATATCAGTCCTCTCTGGGAGGCACGTAATATCAGTCCTCTCTAGGAGACACGTAATATCAGTCCTCTCTGGGAGACACGTAATATCAGTCCTCTCTGGGAGACAAGTAATATCAGTCCTCTCTGGGAGACACGTAATATCAGTCCTCTCTGGGAGACAAGTAATATCAGTCCTCTCTGGGAGACACGTAATATCAGTCCTCTCTGGGAGACAAGTAATATCAGTCCTCTCTGGGAGACACGTAATATCAGTCCTCTCTGGGAGACAAGTAATATCAGTCCTCTCTGGGAGGCACGTAATATCAGTCCTCTCTGGGAGACACGGAATATCAGTCCACTCTGGGAGGCACGTAATATCAGTCCACTCTGGGAGGCATGTAATATCAGTCCTCTCTGGGAGACAAGTAATATCAGTCCTCTCTGGGAGACACGTAATATCAGTCCTCTCTGGGAGACACGTAATATCCGTTCACTCTGGGAGGCATGTAATATCAGTCCTCTCTGGGAGACATGTAATATCAGTCCACTCTGGGAGGCACGTAATATCAGTCCTGTCCGGGAGACACGTAATATCAGTCCTCTCTGGGAGACACGTAATATCAGTCCTCTCTGGGAGGCATGTAATATCAGTCCTCTCTGGGAGACACGTAATATCAGTCCTCTCTGGGAGACACGTAATATCAGTCCTGTCCGGGAGACACGTAATATCAGTCCTCTCTGGGAGACACGTAATATCAGTCCTCTCTGGGAGACAAGTAATATCAGTCCTCTCTGGGAGACACGTAATATCAGTCCTCTCTGGGAGGCACCTAATATCAGTCCACTCTGGGAGGCATTTAATATCAGTCCTCTCTGGGAGACACGTAATATCAGTCCACTCTGGGAGGCACGTAATATCAGTCCACTCTGGGAGACACGTAATATCAGTCCTCTCTGGGAGACACGTAATATCAGTCCTCTCTGGGAGACACGTAATATCAGTCCTGTCCGGGAGACACGTAATATCAGTCCTCTCTGGGAGACACGTAATATCAGTCCTCTCTGGGAGACAAGTAATATCAGTCCTCTCTGGGAGACACGTTATATCAGTCCTCTCTGGGAGGCACCTAATATCAGTCCACTCTGGGAGGCATTTAATATCAGTCCTCTCTGGGAGACACGTAATATCAGTCCACTCTGGGAGGCACGTAATATCAGTCCTCTGGGAGACACGTAATATCAGTCCTCTCTGGGAGACAAGTAATATCAGTCCTCTCTGGGAGACACGTAATATCAGTCCTCTCTGGGAGGCACGTAATATCAGTCCTCTCTGGGAGACACGTAATATCAGTCCTCTCTGGGAGACACGTAATATCAGTCCACTCTGGGAGGCACGTAATATCAGTCCTCTCTAGGAGGCACGTAATATCAGTCCTCTCTAGGAGGCACGTAATATCAGTCCTCTCTGGGAGGCACGTAATATCAGTCCACTCTGGGAGGCACGTAATATCAGTCCACTCTGGGAGGCACGTAATATCAGTCCTCTCTAGGAGGCACGTAATATCAGTCCTCTCTGGGAGGCACCTAATATCAGTCCACTCTGGGAGGCACGTAATATCAGTCCACTCTGGGAGGCACCTAATATCAGTCCACTCTAGGAGGCACGTAATATCAGTCCTCTCTGGGAGGCACCTAATATCAGTCCACTCTAGGAGGCACGTAATATCAGTCCTCTCTGGGAGGCACCTAATATCAGTCCACTCTGGGAGGCACGTAATATCAGTCCTCTCTGGGAGGCACGTAATATCAGTCCTCTCTGGGAGACACGTAATATCAGTCCTCTCTGGGAGACACGTAATATCAGTCCACTCTGGGAGGCACGTAATATCAGTCCTCTCTGGGAGACACATAATATCTGTCCACTCTGGGAGACACGTAATATCAGTCCACTGAGGTTACCTTCCTGACCACCAGCAGGTAGACTGCCAACTTCTGCTCAATGCTACCTTGGACAGTGGTGCAGATCAGAAACTCTGGAGTCAGGGTCAAACCTGAAGCCTCCCGAATCTGTGAGGCTGCACCTTGAAGCAGCATGTCCCTAATCGATCCCATACCTATTATTTATTTATTTGTAACAGGATATCTGCAGATTAACGATTTGCAGCCATTATTATTATTATTATTTTAACTTTTTTATTTTGCATTTCATAGAATAGTACAGCACAGAAGGAAGCCATTCAGCCCATCAAGTTCAGCGTATTTGATAATAGTCTATAGTTTTCAGAATTTAATATTCGAACCTTGCCTTTTTGAATTTGTGCTGTAAATAACAGGAACTTAATTCCATCACCCAGGTTTGACCTGTCATCCCAACAGGCCCTTCACCATGGCATCATGTTCAAGAGACTCCACCGTGAGGCTTTGGTCGTTAACACCTCTAATTTCTCCTCTCCAAATAAACATCCTGGCTGACCAACAGTGGGAAGAAATAATTGGGAATACAGGTAAGTGTGTCACCCGAATACTTCCCGATTTATCTCATTGTCCTTCCTACTTTTTTTTTTGAACCTTGAGTCTGTCCTCCTGGATGGTCTTGGTCCTTCAGTTTAGTTTCTCAAGAAAATAAACACAAATGGTTTCGACGTGACCTCTTGTTCTGGTAATGTGTGTTTTCTCAGAGCTTCAGCTAACCAGCAAATGGGGATTCAATGAAATTGGGATTCGATTGGAATTCTGTTTGGAATTCAGTTGTTCGTTCCAGCTGAAGATTAGCTTTGCTCAAAAACTTGACGATTTGATTTCTTTGCTTGAAATATTCTTGCCTCTTCCGGAAGACACTGAACCAGGGCGTTCCATTTCTGCGCTCGTCGGTTCCCCTCTCCCACCCACCCACCCTCACCGCCCGATTTTTCCCACCCAAGACGGAAGCTGACGAGCACAGAAGCATAAACCATCAGCCACTGACTCCTAAAGCAAAAGCAAACTAATGCGGATGCTGGAAGCCGTGAAATAAAAACGGAAAATGCTGGCAATACACAGCAGGTCAGGCAGCATCTGTGGGAAGAAGAAAGGAAGGTTAACGTTTCAGGTCGATGACCTTTCATCAGAACTGGAAGGTGACTGCCGCAGCCAATGACGCCTGTTGGCTTACGGTCCCTCAGATGCCAGCCACACATCACTAGAATCATAGAATGGTTACAGCACAGAAGGAGGCCATTCGGCCCGTCGAGCCCGTGCCATCAGAGCACTTCAGCTAGTCCCACTCCCCAGCCCTTTCCCCGTGGCCCTGAAATTTTTTTTCCTTCAGGTGCTTATCCAATTCCCTCTTGAAAGCCACGATTGAGTCTACCTCCACCACCCTTTCAGGCAGCGCATTCCAGATCATAACCACTCGCTGCGTAAAAAAGTTTTTCCTACTGTCGCCTTTGGTTCTTTTGCCAATCGCCTTAAATCTGTGTCCTCTGGTTCTCGACCCTTCCGCCAACGGGAACAGTTTCTCTCTTCATTCAAGAGACCATTCTGCATGTGTGAGCCTCAGGGGAGTAGGAAGATTCACCAACTGAGCTGTCAGAGAAGTAACAACGTCCGATTTTATAATGCACAACTAACTGGGGTGGAGGAGTTAATTAGTCTTTGCTGGTGATCATTATGTACCCCTGTTCACAGCGTTGTTTGTTTCGTGCAAGGAAAGGTAAACGTCTCCAGGGCAAACATTTGGCAGGTGGAGTATAATGTGGGAAAGTGCGAGGTTATCCACTTTGGCAGGAAAAATAAAAAAGCAAATTATTATTTAAATGGAGAGAGATTACAAAATGCTACAGTTCAGAGGGACCTGGGGCTCCTTTTGCATGAAACACAAAAAGTTAGCATGCAGGTACAGCAAGTAATCTAAAAGGCAAATGGAATGTTGGCCTTTATTTCAAAGGGGTTGGAGTATAAAAGCAGGGAAGTCCTGCTACAACTGTACAGGGTATTGGTAAGACCACACCTTGAGTACTGCGTACAGTTTTGGTCTCCTTATTTAAGGAAGGATATACTTGCATTGGAGGCAGTTCAGAGACGATTCACTATGTTAATTCCAGAGATGAGGGGGTTGATTTATGAGGAAAGGTTGAGCAGGTTGGGCCTATACTCATTGGAATTTAGAAGAATGAGAGGTGATCTTATTGAAACATATAGATACCCCTCGTGGGGAAATCTAGAATGCGGGGGCACAGTTTTAGGATAAAGGGTCACCCTTTTAGAACTGAGATGAGGAGGAATTTCTTCTCTGAGGGTCGTAAATCTGTGGAATTCTCTGCCCCAGAGAGCTGTGGAGGCTGGGTCATTAAATACATTTAAGGTGGAGATAGACAGATTTTTGCAAGATAAGGGAGTGAAGGGTTATGGGGAGCGGGTGGGGAAGTGGCTTTGAGCCCAAGATCAGCCATGATCTTATTGAATGGTGGAGCAGGCTTGAGGGGCCAAGTGGCCTATTCCTGCTCCTATTTCTTATGTTCTTATGTTCTTATGTTAAGTCTTATACATAGCTGTGCTCTTACCGGTTGGTACCTTAATCACACTGGGCCAGATTCTGCTGAAAGTATAACAGCGTCTGAACGACTCACGCCGTTATCAATGCGTAAATCGGCCAGCAACTTCTGGCGAGGAAGAGATGCCCTGTGAATTGTGAATCGTTGCAAGTTGCTGGATGAATTACGCCGCCCCACTGTTAGCTTCGTGAAAACATCATCTCACACTTACCCTCCCCATGATTTTCATGCTGTTGCTGCATTTGCAAATTAATTGCCCATTAAACGCACCACAAATAGTTAAGTCTAGTACTTAATAATGTAAGTACCCCTTTAACGACGTGATAATAGTTAAAGACTGCCAATGCACCTCTCTGGCCCAGAAAGTTAACAGTTCTAAGTGTGGAGTCTCATTCCTTCAGGTTGTGAATTGTTTTATGAGATTTTAAAAATGCCGAATTTAAAATGTATTTATTCTTTCTTACCCATTATTTTTCTTTTTTCTCTTTCTCTTCAGTCTTTCTTTCCCTCTCTTTAATTCTTGTTCTGTGCCTGATTTGACATTGAATTCACACACTCTAATTCACCCTCCTTCTCCGTCCTTCCTCTGTTTGTTTCTCAATCCTTAAATCTCATTGGTTAAGGAGATGCACTGTCTGACCCCACATTCACCAAGGTCCCAGATGCCCTGTTGCCCTTGCTGCGCCGTTATCATCTCGTTCATCCAGAAACCTTGTGGGTAAAAATTTTTCAAAACCTGAACCTGCGCAAACAAGTCTAACTAACAGGGCATGCCGCGAGATGACCCACTCCAGCAAAGTCTGACCCATCTTGTTCACATTCACGATGCATTATTTTTTGAGTAGGGTTGAAAATCTGGCCCTCTCAAAATTCTTAATGCCATCCTCTGACATAGAAACATAGAAGATAGGAGCAGGAGTCGGCCATTCGGCCCCTCGAGCCTGTTCCACCATTTAATGAGATCATGGCTGATCATTCAAATTCAGTACCCTGTCCCTGCCTTCTCCCCATATCCCTTGATCCCTTTAGCCTTAAGAAATATATCTAAGGAGCACACGTCAACCCAAGCACTCCACCCACCTGCCCCTTCAACCACCGTCTGCCCCACCTGTGACAGAGACTGTAGGTCCCGCATTGGACTTATCAGTCACCTGAGAACTCATTTTTAATGTCATCCTCGGTTCCGAGGGACTGCCTAAGAAGAAGATATCTAACTCCTTCTTGAATATATTTAATGAATTGGCCTCAACTGCCTTCTGTGGTAGAGAATTCCACAGGTTCACCACTCTCTGGGTGAAGAAATTCCTCCTCATCTCAGTCCTATTATCCTTAGACTGTGACCTCTGACTGATCCCCAGTACATACAGGTTCCTGTACGAGAATGGCAGCAAACCAGGAGGGGCCCCCTTATTGAGTCGGTTCACACCTAAACTAATCCACTCTTTTTCAGATCGTGCAATGGCATCGGGCGCTCCGCCTCTGCTCTGCGGAAAAGTGTCCCGCGATATCAAGCAAGAGCTGGATAAGCTCACAAGTAATGTGCGGATAAAGAAGCTGAGATGGTTCTCTGAATGTTTGTCAGTAAGTCCTTTCATTGTCACCGCTCCGTCTCATGAAGGTGCGCATTTCTTTGTTGATGCGGGAATTGGACCCGACCTTTAACTCGTATTCGAGGGAAGTCTCTCCCTGGCTTTGTCTTTCTGCAGCATTTACAGATTTACTGCCAGCTAAGTTTACTGCCAAAGTATTTCACAAAGTTGATGCTGAGCCTACATTTGCATATTGCTGGAACACTAACTTCCTCTTTCCGCTGCTTTAGTAGAGGCACCAACCCATTTATTTTAAAGAGCTTAACAATTCTGCTGAAATAGCGCAGAGAGGAAATTCAAATGGATGTGTTAGAAGTAATCCACTTGCCTGGATGAGTGCAGCTCCAACAACACTCGAGAAGCTCGAAACCATCCAGGACAAAGCAGCCCACTTGATTGGCACCCCATCCACCACCTTAAACATTCACTCCCTCCCCCACTGGCGTACCGTGGCTGCAATGTGTACCATCTACAAGATGCACTGCAGCAAGTCACCAAGGCTTCTCCGGCAGCACCTCCCAAACCCACGACCTCTTCCACCTAGAAGACAAGGGCAGCAGGCGCATGGGAACACCACCACCTCCAAGTTCCCCTCCAAGTCACACACCATCCTGACTTGGAAGTATATCGCCGATCCTTCATCATCGCTGGGTCAAAATCCTGGAACTCCCTCCCTAACAGCACTGTGGGAGTACCTTCACCACACGGACTGCAGCGGTTCAAGAAGGCGGCTTACCACCACCTTCTCGTGGATAATAAGGATGGGCAATAAATGTTGGCCTTCCCAGCGAAGCCCACATCCCAGGAACTAATTTTTTTTTTAATTTCAAAGCCATTAAATATAATTGTTTCCCTCGTCGTACTCATGTACTTCAGTAACATAAGAACATAAGAAATAGGAGCAGGAGTAGGCCATTTGGCCCCTCGAATTCCAAAGATTCACAACCCTCTGAGTGAAGAAATTTCTCCTCATCTCAGTCCTAAATCGCTGACCTCTTATCCTGAGACTATGCCCCCTAGTTTTAGACTCTACAGTCAAGGGAAACAACCTCTCCACATCTACCCTGTCAAGCTCCCTCAGAATCTTATATGTTTCAATGAAATCACCTCTCATGCTTCTGAACTCCAGAGAGTATAGACCTATTCTACTCAATCTCTCCTCATAGCATAACCCTCTCATCCCAGGAATCAAGTCTAGTGAACCTTCGTTGCACCTCCCTCTAAGGCAAGTATATCTTTCCTTAGGTACGGAGGCACATTACTCCAAAACCGGTCACATTACTGCAGGTGTGGTCTCACTAAAGCCCTGTATAATTACAACAAGACTTCATTATTCTTGTTCTCCAACCCTCTTGCAATAAAGACCAACATACCAATTGCCTTCCTAATTGCTTGTTGTACCTGCATGTTAACTTTCTGTGTTTCTGAGTACTGAGGGAATCAAGGAAAGGGATATTTGTCCCAGCACCAAAGATTGTTATTATTTGGCTGGAAAGACATTCTTTGCTAAGGGTGGGACGCCAACCGTGTCTCTGAACAGAAAGCAGTTCCATTACTAGTGCAGCAATAGAGAGTGCTTCTATCTGGCCTTTAATACTTGTGTTATTTAATGTAAATACTTTTATTATGTTTAATATGGATAAATGCTTTTGTTGCTTCCAGACCCAACTACAGGGAGACTATCCTTTATCCGAAAACCTTGGGACCAGCTGTGTTTCGGTTTTCAGAATTTTTCGGATTTCAGAAGGTTTTCATCTCCGTATCTGACAACAAACACTGTTGCTTAGCAACAGCTTGTAAACACTCGGGCCCTGCCTTGGAAGCCTCTCTGAAGCTGTTGCTAAGCTACAGAGACTCTTTCCACAGCCTGACTGTTTAAAAAAATGCCAGGGGAAGAAAAAAAATGCTAGGGGAAGAAAAAAACCTAACAAAACGGCTGCTGATTTCTGCCGTTAGATCGATGTTTCCGGCTCCCCCTGCTCCGTATCTGAATTCCTTGACTTAGCGGGGGTCTGGGGCTCGACTGCTGCCGCCAGTTGTGGGAAAGCCGGATATCGGCTGACTCCTACACTAAGCTGGCCCGCAAATCAGGTCAGGCGGGGTGGGGGGAAGAAAAGACTATTGGACGGGCCGCTGCAGCTATCGGACGGGCCGCTGTATTGTTGGGTTCACTCTCCCGGCACCTCCTTCACACTGCCCGGCTCGGCCTGCAATCTCCTACCCAGGAGGGAACTCTGTGACTCTCTGCCCTGCTCACAAGGAAAGGCAGAGCTCCCGGACCACTCCTGTCATGTTTGGCGCCACTCGGGTCATGTCGTGCGCACGACTTACGCTCCACGAAAAAACTTTCGGTTTTTAGAGGTTTTCGGTTTTCGGAAGTGCGGATAAAGGATAGTCTACCTGTACTTCAATGATCTCCCAGCCGGGCTCCCATCTTTCACGCTCTGTAAACTTCAACTCATCCAAAACTCTCTTGCCCGTATCCTAACTCGCACCAAGTCCCGCTCACCCATCAACCCTAACCTACATTGGCTCCCAGTCCAGTAACATCTCAAATTTAAAACTCTCACCCTTGTGTTCAAATCCCTCCATGGCCTCGCCCTTCCCTATCTTTGTAACCTCCTCCAGCCCTCCGAGAGTCCTGCGTTCCTCCAATTCCGGCCTCTTGTGCATCCCCCGATTTCCTTCGCCCCACCGTTGGCGGCCGTGTATCGTCAGCTGTCTCGGCCCTAAGCTCTGAAAACCCCCTCCCTAAACATCTCCACCTCCCTGCTTCTCTCTCCTCCTTTAAGACGCTCCTTAAATCTACCCTTTTAACCAAGCTGTTGGGCACCTGTCGTCAAGTCTCCTTAAGTGGCTCGGTGTCAAATGTTATTTGATGACGCTCCTGTGAACTGCCTTGTTGTACTATGTTAAAGGCGCTGTGTAAATTTAAAGTTGTCGTCATTGTGTAAATATAAACAGAAAATGCTGGGAATACTCAGCAGGCCAGGCAGCATCTGAGGAAAAAGAAACAGAGCCAACGTTTCAGGTCGATGGCAAAATTCAACATCCGCAATATTTTGCCTTTGTATTGTTGTTGTTGCTGTTGCTGACTCGTACCACACATTAGTACCTGATCACTGTCATAGTCATAGAGTCATAATGGCACAGAAGGAGGCCATTCGGCCCATTGAGTCTGTGCCGGCTCTCTGTAGAGCAATCCAGTCAGTCCCATTCCCCCCGCTCTATCCCCGTAGCCCTGTTAGTTTATTTCCCTCAAGTGCCTATCCAGTCTCCCCTTGAAAACATTGAGTGTCTCCGCTTCCACCACTTCCGTCGGCAGCGAGTTCCGGGTCCTCAACACTCGCTGCATAAAAAAAGTCTTTCCTCACATCCCCCCTGTAACTCTTTCCCAAAACCTTAAATCTGTGTCCCCTAGTCCTTGTACCATCAACTAGTGGGAACAGCCTTTCCCCGTCTAGCCTATCCAAACCCGTCATAATCTTGTACACCTCGATCAAATCACCCCTCAACCTCCTTTGCTCTAAGGAAAACAAATCCAGCTTCTCCAACCTGTTCTTGTAGCTAAGATCCCCCATCCCCGGAACCATTCTGGTAAATCTCCTCTGCACCCTCTCAAGGGCCTTCACATCCTTCCTAAAGTGTGGTGACCAGAACTGGACGCAATACTCCAGTTGTGGCCTAACCAGCACTTTATAAAGGTTCAGCATAACTTCTCTACTTTTGTACACAATACCTCTATTTATGAAACCCAAGATCCCATATGCTTTGCTAACCACTCTCTCAATATGTCCTGCCACCTTCAGGAACCTATGCACATTAACTCCCAGGTCCCTGTGTTTGAATAATCCATCCACTGGTACAATATATTTCAGCATGAATAAATTCTGCTTTCTAACAATGGATTGGCAATGGTTCTGTTTACTCTGAGTTCTGAGTGTGATTCTCACAGCCCATTCATAGAATCATAGAAATTTACAGCACAGAAGGAGGCCATTCGGCCCATCTTGTCTGTGCCGGCTGACAAAGAGCTATCCAGCCTAATCCCACTTTCCAGCACTTGGTCCGTATCCTTGTAGGTTACGACACTTCAAGTACATATCCAAGTACTTTTTAAATGTGTTTAAATCTGCCTCTACCACCCTTTCAGGCAGTGAGTTCCAGACCCCTGCCACCCTCTGGGTGAAAAAAATTCTCCTCAAATCCCCTCTAATCCTTCTAACAATTACTTTAAATCTATGCCCCCTGGTTATTGACCCTTCTGCTGTGGGAAATAAGTCCTTCCTATCCACCCTATCTCGGCCCCTCATAATTTTATACACCTCAATTAGGTCTCCCCTCAGCCTCCTCTGTTCCAAAGAAAACAACTCCAGCCTATCCAATCTTTCCTCATAGCTAAAATTCCCCAGCCCAGGCAACATCCTCGTGAAACTCCTCTGCACCCTCTCCAGTGCAATCACATCCTTCCTGTAATGTGGTGACGAGAACTGCACGAGTATTCTAGCTGCGGCCTAACTAGTGTTTTATACAATTCAAGCACAACCTCCCTGCTCGAGGATATGTGACAGCTAAGTACATTTTCTACGGTAGAAATATATCTGCTACATCAATTTGTTGTTGGTATTGGTATTTAGGAAATTTGCAAACACTTGGACGGTTCTATTTTATTATTTTCTTCTCAAATTATGAGTTGTGTTTAAGACGAGAAGTGTCAAGAGACATAATATTATAGCTGTGCAGCTGTAATTTGTTGGTAATGATGGTACAGGTAGACTACCCTTTATCCGGACTTCCGAAAACCGAAACCCTCTAAAAACCGAAGGTTTTTTCGTTCAGCGTAAGTCGTGCGTACGACTTACGCTGAACGAAAAAACCTTTGGTTTTTAGAGGGTTCCGGTTGCGGAAGTTCGGATAAAGGGCAAGTCGTGCGCACAACCCCCCGCCGACCCCCCCGCCAGCCCCGACAACCGCCGACCCCGCCAGCCCCGACAACCGCCGACCCCGCCAGCCCCGACAACCGCCGACCCCCCCGCGTACCCCGCCAGCCCCGACCCCCGCCGACCCCGACTGACTTACGCTGAGCGTCAGCGTAAGTCGTGCGCACGACCCCCCGCCGACCCCCCCCGCGGACCCCCGCCGACCCACCTTCCGAAATCCGAAATTCTCCTTTATCCGAAACTCGGCTGGTCCCGAGGTTTTCGGATAAAGGATAGTCTACCTGTAGTGGTCTGTTCAGTGGTCTCTCTGACATTTGAATATTTGACCTTCATTGCTTGCCATTAACCTCTGTTTTCATTTAGAGCTTCCATACTTGGATCTGTATGTAACAGGCAACAGTTCCAGACATGGAAATATTGCTCCCCCCCCCGCCCCCCCCCCCCCGCAAATAAGAGCATAAGAAATAGGAGCAGAAGTAGGCCATTCGGCCCCTCGAGCCTGTTCCACCATTTAATAAGATCATGGCTGATCTGATCTTGGCCTCAACTCTGCTTTCCTGCCCACTCCCCATACCCCCTGATTCCCCTGTTTTTCAGAAATTTGTCAATCTCTGCCTTGAATATATTCAATGACTCTGCCTCCACAGCTCTCTGGGGTAAAGAATTCCAAAGATTCATGGCCCTCTGAGAGAAGAAATTCCTCCTCATCTCTGTTTTAAATGGGCGACCCCTTATTCTGAAACTATGCCCCCTCGTCCTAGATTCCCCCATGAGGGGAAACATCCTCCCTGCATCTACCCTGTCGAGCCCCCTCAAAATCTTATATGTTTCAATAAGATCACCTCTCATTCTTCTAAACTCCAATGAGTATAGGCCCAACCTGCTCTTTAAATAAGGAGTCCAAAACTGTACGCGGTACTCCAGGCGTGGTTGCTTGAATGTGTTCTTTTTAGCCCCCAGGAGGCAGTAAGAATCTCTGGGACTTGGTGGCTGTGTTAAAAGACCAGGATGACAGCCTGCTTCCACAGAACTACTGCAAAGGAGTAATGCATATGAAACACCTGGTCAGATTCAAAACTGTAAGTAATGTTTGCAGAGGGTTTATCACACAATTTCAAATTAATCCAGCATCTCAAATTATAGATAGGCTCACAAAGGAAAATATTTGACGAATGTCAAACAAATTAAATAATGAAAGGATTCTGCGATTCAACTCTCTGCAAGGTCAAACGTGACACATGCGGATTGATGTTACACTGTGCGATTAAAAGTAATGAACAGGTTAAAATGTTGAATTCCTTTGGATGCTATTTTTCATGCAAGCATATCGGTTCCTGATATCACAAAGCATTTTCAAGACAATACAATAATTCGCAAGAGAACCAGGATATTATTCCCCATTTTAGTCTTCCTGACATCACTGCCGGTCATCTCAGCTCGAAAACTGACACCTTAGCAACTTTTTTGTGCTTTCTGAAAAATTAGCCAGACCAGTTGTTGTTTTATTTACAGTTTTAAGCAACATTATAGGCCCAGAAATTCAGGTCGGGGGCTTCCCGCGGGTGCAAGCCTCCGACCTGCACTTACCTTGCGCGCCGGCCGTTGTGCTGTGGGCCCGCGTGGGATTGCGATCCTGGGCCTGCTCCAACTGCCGGCGCGCAGTGCTTGCGTATCCCAGGGACGCAGTTAGTTCGAAGCATCCCCTGGGATCACGTGGGCCACGGAGAGCCAATGGTAGCAGGGAATGCTTCATTCATAAGTTTGACAGGAAAAGCTGTCAAACCTATAAATACTATAAGCCCCAAAACATCACTAAAACTTCAAATAATTTTTTTTTTTAAATCACGTTTTTAAAATAACTATAAATTACATGAAATAACTATTTTAAACAATAATTTAAATTTTTGAAAAAATTAATTACATTTTCTATCGGGACTAAAAATAAACTTACCTTTCTTTAAAGTATTTAAAAATAATAAACCTGTGGAAAAAATGTTTTAATTTTAATTAATTCACCACTTACCTTGTTAAAAGCAGGCCTTGCGCCTGCTTTTTAAAAGTCTAACTGCTGGAGACTTGCCCTCCCAGAGAAACCTGCAAAAAAACCGTAAGTTCGATGCGCACGCGCTGCATCTCCAGCGCACGCGTTCCACCTGTGAACCCCTTCCTTTCAGGGAACGGAAGTTCCGGTTTCCCGCACATGCGCAGTGCATGCACGAAACCGGCATGCCCATTGGGCCTACGGGTGAGTACCCCGTGCGTACTCACCCGTGGAGACCCGAATTTCTGGGCCAATATTCAGTTCTGAAGTGTATATTTTTAAAATTCATTCTTGGGATGTGGGCGTCGCTGGCAAGGACAGCATTTAATGACCATCCCTAGATGCCCTGAGAAGGTGGTGGTGGGCCACCTTCTTGAACCGCTGCAGTCCCTGTGGTATTGTAGTGGTTTGATACAACTGAGTGGCTTGCTGGGCCACTTCAGAGGACAGTTAAGAATCAGCCACGTTGGTCACAATTAGGCCAGATTGGGTAAGGACGATAGGTTTCCTTCCCTAAAGGACATCAGTGAACCAGTTGGGTTTTTATAAAAACCCAACAGCTTCATGGTCATTTTTACTGATACTATTCTTTTTATTTCATTATTTTTGAAACTGAATTAAAATTCTCAATTTGCTACATTGGAATTTGAACCCATGTTACTGGTTTAGTTATCCAGGCTGCTGGATTACTAGTCCAGTAACAAAACCAGTACACTACCATACGCTTAAATCTGAACTACGGTCTTAATGAAGCAGCCCATGCCCGCATGCAACAAGACCTGGACGACGTTCAGGCTTGAGCTGATAAGTGGCAGATAACATTCGCGCCACAGAAGTGCCAGGCATTGACTATCTCCAAAAAGCGAGCGTCTGACCACCGCCCCGTGATATTCAACAGCATTACCATTACCGAATCCCCCACCATCAATATCCTGGGGGGTCACCATTGACCAGAAACTTAACTGGACCAGCCACATAAATACTGTGGCATCAAGAGCAGGTCAGAGGCTGGGTATTCTGCAGCGAGTGTTTCACCTCCTGACTCCCCAAAGCCTTTCCACCATCTACAAGGCACAAGTCAGGAGTGTGATGGAATGCTCTCCACTTGCCTGGATGAGTGAAGCTCCAACAACACTCAAGAAGCTCGACACCATCCAGGAAAAAGTAGCCCGCTTGATTGTCACCTCATCCACCACCTTAAACATTCACTCCCTCCACCACCAGTGTACTGTGGCTGCAATGTGTACCACCTACAAGATGCACTGCAGCAACTCGCCAAGGCTTCTTTGGCAGCATCTCCCAAACCCGCGACCCCACCACCTAGAAGGACAAGGGCAGCAGACCCATGGGAACACCACCACCTCCAAGTTCCCCTCCAAGTCACATACCATCCTGACAGAAATATATCACCGTGCCTTCATCGTCGCTGAGTCAAAACCCTGGAACTCCCTCCCTAACAGCACTGTGGGAGTACCTTCACCACATGGACTGCAGCGGTTCAAGAAGGCGGTTCACCACCACCTTCTCAAGGGCAACTAGGGATGGGCAATAAACGCTGGCCTTGCCAGCGACACCCACATCCCGTGAATGAAAAAAAAATGTAGTAAAGATCCCTAATGCAGTGCACAACAGTGGTAGAACGTGGGTGTTAACCCGCAGTTTTCTAGGAGGCAAGTTCCCAATCACAAGCAGATAGGATACGAAGTGGAGTTCAGCCACTTCCCTGGCCAGGGTGCACTTGCTGGCGAAAGAGAAAACAGCGCTTAAAAAATGCGGGAAACAAAAGGAAAAATATGTACTTACAGCATATGCATTTCTGCAGTGATGACGGGATTTAAGCATAATGGTCGATTAAATGGAAGCATTAAGGAAGAGGTAACACAGGTGTTTTATATAACATGTTTTTCAAATAGTAATGTGTATTTTTTGATCTGTGTTAACCTCTGAGAAACCTTCTAAATCTGAAAGACAGACCTAAAAATTACATAAGAACATAAGAAATAGGAGCAGGAGTAGGCCGGCCATTCTGTCCCTCGAGTCTGCTCCGCCATTCAATAAGATCATGGCTGATCACCGACCTCAACTCCACTTTCCCACCTTACCCCCATATCCCTTGATTCCCCTAGAGTCCAAATATCTATCGATCTCAGTCTTGAATATACTCAACGACTGCACATCCACAGCCCTCTGGGGCAGAGAATTCCAAAGATTCACCACCTTCCGAGTGAAGAAATTCCTCCTCATCTCAGTCCTGAATGGCTGACCCCTTATCCTGAGACTGTGACCCATAGTTCTAGACTCTCCAGCCAGGGGAAACAGCCTGCACATGTTATTAGTGTACAAAGGCTTGATGTGTTCGAGTGACATTACTTTGTCCACTATTTTAACGGATGGACTGACTCATTTATTTTAACTGGGCTAACACCTCCATTAAAATGGAAGATGGCAGAATCACCACTGAAGTGTTATCACAAGCACTAATTTCTACCTATAGTGTGCTTGGTAGCCGCACTTAATTTTCAAATCAAGGGACTCGTGCGTACCCCGCTGTTGGAGTCGTGGGTCTACCTGCCACTCGAACTTGTTTCCCTTGCTTTTCTTAATTGGAATGCATCAATTCTCAATTCAGCCGCCAAAAGCAGGCCCAGCCAGAGCCCTGTGGAGTAACCCCATCCTGGAACTAACACCTTCCGCAGCCCTGCCACAGTGTATGCCTGAGGGTGCTCAAGGGGATCTACAGCCAGATCACAACTGGTGTCTTACCCAAAGGGGGTTTGTGGAGATGTGACACGTGTGGGGAGAAATGGTGAGCTACGTGTAGAAAACAAGCACATTATTTAGAATCGATTAAGAGATGCATAAACATATACAGTAGTAGCCATTGACGTAATAAAGACTCACTACGCACTTGGTTGTACATAAAGCAAGGCTTTAATCGACTTGTAACAAAACATGGAGGTCTAGTTAGTAGTCACTAGCTTCCTGTTTCCAGACTGTCTCTGGCCAAGTTGGGCCCACGCCTGAATATTTATACTCCTCGGGTGGCGCCCTCAGCTGGCCGTTCAGTAGCACTTCCTTGTAGAAGTTGCGATTTATGACAGCCATTAAAATATTTAAGATGTATTTTGCACATAAAACCATCACATTCAAATCCACTCTTAGCCGTCACTTGTGGATTAATATTGACTGTCGCGTGCGAATGGTTTAAAGCTGAATTTGTTTTTGGTCAGTCTAAAGCTCAAGAGTTGACAACGGTGAAGATGTCCAAGTTTGGAGGTGGAATTGGTGCGCCCAGCAAGGAGGAGAGACTGAAGGAGGCAGCTGAGATTCACCTGAGACTAGGTCAGATCCAGAGATACTGTGAACTAATGGTGGAGCTTGGGGAGGTAAAGTACTTAAAAATGACAATCGGCCGGGAATGGGGTGGCACAGTTGGTTAAGAACACACACCTCAAATTTCCACGGGGCTTCACTCAATCTCCCACCATAATTTCAGTGGCAGCTTGGTGGGAACTCATGGCATGAATGGTCATCTTATGCCATTTCTCCAGGGTTTCCGCTGTAGCTACGGCAGATCCAAGAAATCTCTCCGTAAATTCTACCCCACAGTCTTCTCATCTGTGGGACTTGGGTTTAAATTCAACCAGTAGAGATAGGGTAAACGTGTTCTTTCTCTGGTAGCTGGGTTTAAGTATAATTAATGTGGCCAGTGTCAATGCTGGTCCCTGTGGATCCACAACCTGTCATTTGGCACAAATTGACACTAATTGAACAACCTCAAAGCAATTAAAACAGTAACTAAATGCCAGTGCCACGTTTAGTGCAGTAGGAGCAGGCTAATGGGATTGAAGCAGTCTTCTGTCTGTGTGTCGAGAGTTTTCCCCGCATCTAACACATGCTACAACTACCCTGACTGTGGTTCATGTTGGTGGTACTTGTGAAGATGAAATCGTCTCCATTTCTGACCTTGATGAGTTCTAATTCACTCAACAAATGTCTCAATAAACAGCCCCCTGGATGGCTCATTTTGGCAAAACCAGCTGAGCCATAGAGCAGCGGGTCCCAGGTTCAAGCGACAGCTGATTGCATTAGAGATGCTTAAATTGCCCTGAGCTTGGGGAAGAGAGAATCAGCCAGGATTCCCATTCCTGATTGCTAACCAGTCTTTCCTACTGGAAAGTGTGACTGTGTAGATAATACATCGGATATACAGCACAGAAACAGGCCATTCGGCCCAACCAGTCCATGCCGGTGTTTATGCTCCACTCGAGCCTCCTCCCGACTTTCCTCATCTAACTCTATCAGCACAACCCTCTATTCCCTCCTCCCTCATATGCTTATCCAGCCTCCCCTTAAATGCATCGATACTATTCGCTTCAATCACTCCCTGTGGTAGCGAGTTCCACATTCTCACCACTCTCTGGGTAAAGAAGTTTTTTTCTGAATCCCCTATTGGATTTCTTGGTGACTATCTTATATTGATGGCCTCTAGTTATGCTCTTCCCCACAAGTGGAAACATTCTCTTTCTATTCACTCTATCAAAACCTTTCATAATTTTAAAGACCTCTATTAGGTCACCCCTCAGCCTTCTCTTTTCAACAGAAAAGAGGCCCAGCCTGTTCACAGTTTCCTGATAAGTATAACCTCGCCTTTCTGGTATCATCCTCGTAAATCTTTTTTGCACCCTGTCCAGTGCCTCTATATCCTTTTTATAATATGGCGACCAGAATTGTACACAGTATTGGGTGAGGACATTCGCTGTCTAGGCTCACATAAAGAATAGTCACTTGGGTGAGTTAATGAAGAGTGCCTGGCACCTCACAGGAGCAGGCCTAAAAATGGATAAATCCCCAGGCCCGGACGAAATGTATCCCAGGCTGCTGTGTGAGGCAAAGGAAGAGATTGCGGGGGCTCTAACACATATATTCAGGACCTCTCTGGCCACAGGGGATGTGCCAGAGGACTGGAGAACCGCTAATGTAGTACCATTATTTAAGAAGGGAAGTAGGGAAAAACCGGGGAACTACAGGCCAGTGAGCCTAACATCAGTGGTAGGAAAATTATTGGAAAAAATTCTGAGGGACAAAATTTGTCTCCACTTGGAGAGGCAAGGATTAATCAGGGATAGTCAACATGGCTTTGTCAAGGGAAGATCATGTCTGACTAATTTGATTGAATTTTTTGAGGGGGTGACTAGGTGTGTGGATGAGGGTAACGCAGTGGATGTGGTATACATGGATTTCAGTAAGGCCTTCGATAAGGTCCCGCACAGGAGACTGGTCAAGAAGGTAAGAGCCCATGGAATCCAGGGTGCCTTGGCACATTGGATACAAAACTGGCTTAGTGGCAGAAGGCAGAGGGTGATGGTCGAAGGTTGTTTTTGTGACTGGAAGCCTGTGGCCAGTGGGGTACCACAGGGATCGGTGCTGGGTCCCTTGCTGTTTGTGGTCTACATTAATGACTTGGATATGAATGTAAAAGGTATGATCAGTAAGTTCGCGGATGATACAAAAATTGGTAGGGTGGTAAATAGCGAGGAGGGTAGCCTCAGTCTGCAGGACGATATAGATGGGTTGGTCAGATGGGCGGAACAGTGGCAAATGGAATTTAACCCGGAAAAGTGCGAGGTGATGCACTTTGGGGGGACTAACAAGGCAAGGGAATACACAATGAATGGTAAGACCCTAGGCAAGACGGAGGGTCAGAGGGATCTGGGTGTGCAAGTACACAGATCCCTGAAGGCGGCAGAACAGGTGGATAAGGTGGTAAAAAAGGCATATGGGATACTTGCCTTCATTAGCCGAGGCATAGAATATAAGAGCAAGGAGGTTATGATGGAGCTGTATAAAACACTGGTTAGGCCACAGCTGGAATACTGTGTGCAGTTCTGGTCGCCACACTACAGGAAGGATGTGAACGCTTTGGAGAGGGTGCAGAGGAGATTCACCAGGATGTTACCAGGGCTGGAGCGCTTCAGCTATGAAGAGAGACTGGGCAGATTGGGTTTGTTTTCCTTGGAGCAGAGGAGGCTGAGGGGGGACATGATTGAGGTGTACAAAATTATGAGGGGCATAGATAGGATGGATACTGAGGAGCTTTTTCCCTCCGTAGAAGGGTCAATAACTAGGGGGCATAGATTCAAGGTAAAGGGCGGAAGGTTTAGAGGGGATTTGAGAAAGAACTTTTTCACCCAGAGGGTGGTTGGAGTCTGGAACTCACTGCCTGAAAGGGTTGTGGAGGCAGAAACCCTCACAACATTTAAGAAGCATTTGGATGAGCACTTGAAATGCCATAGCATACAAGGCTACGGACCAAATGCTGGAATATGGGATTAGATGGCCGGCGCGGACACGATGGGCCGAAAGACCTCTATCTGTGCTGTATAACTCTATGACTCTATGACTCTATGAATACCTTCAGAAGGGGAGAAAATCTACATATGTAAAAACATTAGATTCTGTCCGTCACACTTCAGACTTCACTCTTTTGTAACAGATGCAAAACAATCTTTAAGAAAAGTATTTTTTTTTAAAAAGAGAAAGATTTCCGGACATTTCCTGCTGCTGCCGATCCACAGCCTTCCCTGGGGATTGCACCTTGACGTAGGAGGTAGGCTTGCGTTGTCCCATGGCCCCGAGAGCTGTGCTGGCAGGAGTATAACTCCTGTTAGGACTGCCCATGCCAGACAGGTCAAAAAGTAGGAGCCAGACTAAAGGCAGCGCACCGGTCCTCCTGCGAGGGGATTGTGAGTCGGGCTAATGGCATGTCCATGTTAAAATACCTTCTGTTACGAAACTAACACAGAGCCATGACGAGCCTGTTACAGACTTGCAAACATAGACATCAACTGTGCAAAACCACGATCTGTCAGATGTATAGTGGAATAAAGCCTCATGTGCCACGAGCCACGGGAGATTCTAATTAACTAGACAAGAGAAACAGTTCAGGCAAAACTGGTCTCAGGCAATGATTAAGAGCAACTGGCCTTTAATTGATCTTAGGATGTGTAATTATACTTTGTGGCCTTAAATGGACATGTCAGATTATACACCACTCCCTCTACCTGGGAAATAAGGGCTAATTTTATGAGTCTTCACTGGCTATTTGAGCCTTGCTACTTGTGAGCATGGTTTGAGGATAGGGCTATAACATATCAGCCCCAATTCTGTGACCTGCACTTGCATGTAGCGAGGTTGCATTCCTACAAGGAGCCTTGCAAAATTACCTTATAATGTGTGGCTTTTGTGACTGCTTTTGTTGTGAGATTATTTGCAACTCGTTCCCTGTTGCGGTTTTCCAAATAAGATAGAAACGTAGTAAATTATAGCACAAAACGAGGTCATTCAGCCCGCCATGTCTGTGCCAACTCTTTGCTCTCTCCCCGTAGGCCCTGTGTCATCATGTGCTTCAGATGTTTGTCTACTCTTCCCTTAAAAGATACAAGGTCCCTGAGCCAATCTATTCCCTGTGGTAAAACAGTAGTTTGAGCAGAGACCGTAACGTATATCGATTTTCAAGAAAAATGGTTAAAAAATGATTTCTGTGGTAATAGTTTGGAAACGTGCAAAATTGAGTATTGCCCCCTGCCCCGAGAGCGACAGGGAGAGGAGGCGTGAAGCGGGCGTTAGCCGGCTCCAGGGACACTACTTAAAGGGATCATGAATAATGAGTCACAGCTCTCAGGTTAGTGCTGCTTCACTGCTTCCTTGTCAGTTTGACATCGTGCAACAGTTTAAATCAGTCATTTAAAGGTTGCTTAGTCTCCGGAGTGTTATGGCTACTAAAAATTAGTTACATTTATTCTCAGAAAATATGAAAGTGCTGCACATCATTACATTAATGGGGTCTGTACTGGCAGTCGACCTTGCCCTCCAGGATCTACTGCGGAGGGAGTGCAGGCAGCGAGAAAGAGTGGAACATGTGGCCAGAGGGAGGAGGAGGGCCATCAGGGCTCTCAACAGGAGGCCTTACCCTCCGAGGGTCTTCCGACACCGATTCTCCTACCTCCAATTAAGCGAGGAGCAGTGTCTCCTGCAACCAGACCTCCAGCCTCAGATCAGGATGACCACGGCTCTCTCAGTGGCAGTCAAGGTCACCGTCGCCCTCCGTTTCTTCGCCAGCGGTTCCTTCCTGTCTGCAACAGGAGACATAGCAAACATCTTGCAGTTTGCCATCCATCGCTGCATCCGGGAACTCACAGAGGCTCTCTACAGCAGGAGAAGGAACTACATTTCCTTCCCCATCACCAGCAAGAAGCAGGATGAACGTGCATGTGGCTTTGCCAGGATAGTGGGATTCCCCATGATGCAGGGCGCCATTGACTGCACCCACGTGGCTTTGCGGGCACTGCATAACAATCCTGAGATCTTCCATAACTGCAAAGGCTACCATTCACTTAATGTGCAGTTGGTGTGTGATCACAGACAGTGAATCCTCAATGTGAATGACAGCTATCCTGGCAGCAGCCACGATGCCTTCATCCTGCGCCAGACCAGTGTTCCACCACTCTTCCAGCCACCACATCAAGTTCGCAGCTGGCTGGTCGGAGACAAGGGCTATCTGCTCTTCACCTGGCTCATGACTCCCCTCCACAACCCCAACACTCCTGCCCAGCTCTCATATAATGAGAGCCATGCTGCCATCAGGAACATCATCGAGCAGACCATCGGGGTGCTCAAGTAATGGCTCCGCTGCCTTGACCACTCGGGAGGAGCCCTCCAGTACTCGGCTGAGCGGGTGTCCCATTTTGTCGTGGTCTGCTGAACACTACACAATTTGGCCATCATGAGGGCCCAGCCCTTGCCACCAGGGATTGCGGGACCACCTCAGGAGGAGGAAGAGGGAGAGGAAGAGGAGGACAACGAGGAAGATGAGGTGGAGGAACAGGAACGAGGGAGGAGGCAGCCACTCAGTCGGCCTTCCGATTGCGGTTCCAGTAAATTCAACCCGAGATCCCCTTTGCTCACCACATCCCCATCATTCCATCCCTGTCGCAGGCCATATCACAGCGCACAGCTGAAATGAGAGACAGTACAAAATTATCTGAAGTGAATTAATAAATTTATCAGTAATCAGTGAACACATATTTACAACATCAACATTTACTATTCACCCTTGTGCAGTCCTTTCGTGCCTCGCGTTACTGTGCCTTTGCCTACTCTAGTGCTGCTATGAAGTGTTGGCCCAGTGGCTGCAGCAGGCCTGCTGGAAGGCTGCTGAGTGTCCGTGCGGGAGACTTCAGACGGCCTTGCATGACGCCCTCGACCAGCTCTGGGCCTGGAAGGCCCAGCTGTAGACTGCACCACCCCAGCATGGGCGGCAGCAGTCTGGGCTGGCTGGATGACAGGCAGCAACAAGGGCAATGGCGGAGTGGCAGAGGTGGGAGCAGGAATGCTGCCATCCTGAGAGAGGACGGCAGCTTCCTGCTCCACTGACCCACTGCCACTCCCCCTGGGCAGCACCTCAGCAACCCTAGCAATCTGTTGCAGCTTAGATTGCTGGCCTGCTGCGACACCGTGAAAGCCCCGGTCGACGGTGGTAAACCCAGCCATGGTGGCAGCAGTCAGAGCTTGCGTGGCATCAAGCTGAGACTGCATGAGAGCAGTCTGAGATTGAATGGTACCAACAATAGACTGCATTACAGCACTAAAACGTTGCGTTACTTCCGCCTGTGCAGCAATGGTAGCTGCCAGGTCAGGTCTGGGCACGTTCTCTCTGGGGGTCTACTAACTTTCCAGACTGGAAATGATGGGTTCCATGGTGTGCGCAGAGTTTTGTGCAATGTTGGAGGTGGACTCCTCCACGCTCCTTACCATTGCCAACAGGCTCTTGGGTGCCCTTGCCATTGCACCTATCATCTCGGTGTGCATGCCTGTTAGAACGGATTCTTTTACCCTCAGTCTGGTTCAGCAAACACTGAGTCGAATACAACTGGATGAATTCAAACGATTTATTATCCATGGAGTCTTACTCTGAAATGTCGGCACCGACTCCTGCAAGAGTCTGACGAACCCAACAGAGCAAGCAAATTGCCATACAGTGTGCTACATTATTATACTTGCATTTGAGAAGACATTAACACATCGTACATTCTGAGCCAATCCTGAGCTGTGCACGTATACATTTAATTTGATTTCCTGGCCTGGCAGTTTGAAATAAAGAAGTCACATTTAACTGAATGGGTTACAGTTAAGTAAATATCCTGGTAATGTGCTCATGATCACCTAAACATTATGGTAATGTGTTTGCAATCATGGTAATGCGTTTTCTGATCGCCTATTGTCTGTATAACTTCTGCACACTGACTTATATTGTTTCTAACAGCAAGGTGTGACATTTGTGGGCGCCAGCCATATTAGCAGCCAAAGATCAGTTTAGCCTTTTTATTTTACTTCTTGCTGCCTTCGCAGTTTCTTGTTTCTATTTCCTTGACCTTGGTATTCTCATGCCCACCACCCTTCTTCTAAATGCCTCCCCATCGAGGTCCTCATCTGAGTTCTGTGCAGCAGAGCTCGCCCTCCGGGGAGCTGGCCCCTGAGCTACCCTTTCCCCCTGGCATTGCTGCAGCCCACTCGTCCCCGGTGCCTCACCCTGTGCAGATCCCACCACTATACTAGCCTGTAAAGAATGCGTAGTGCCAGTATCTGAGCTGGTGTCTACAGGTGAGACATGATGACACGGTGTGTTTTTCCTCCTCCTTTTCACCCACCTCGCTCTCTACGGTGCCCTCAGGGACATGCTGCTCCAGTGCTTGCTGATTATCTGAAAGCAGAAAGGCACAAGAGTTGGGTTAAGGTGAGGGGAGGGGGACAGGAAGGGAGAAATGCATGCATATAGCATGATTAGCTGGAAAGTGCGAAAGGCTTGTGGAGTGAGGGGGAAGTGGGATGTGAGAAGAATGAGTAGGGATGGATGAACATACTGTTGTTGTCTCCAAGGGGGTCAACATCGCCGGTGGCCACGGCACCGGCCACCTGGCACCCAATAATCTCCAGCACTCGATTCTGTGGTTGGGTGTCAGCTTGTCCCCCGCCTGTGCACTCCTGCTCCCTCCTGTTGTGAGCCACCTTGGTCTGCAAGAGAAAGGAAAGTGTGTGAGTGAGTGTGGAGCAATGTGTTTGGGTGATGTGCCTGCCATAGTTGAATAGCTGTCATTGTGTGTGAGATGTGGGTGTAAGTGTTGGTGGGTGAGTGCTGGGGGTGTGGTGCTTTGGGCAGTGTGTGCAGACTGTGGTTCAGACAGTGGTATGTAGCATTTGTTGAGGCATTGACTCACCAAGTGAGGTGGTCAAATTTCCTCCTGCACTGTGCGTGGGTCCTGGGGACCACAGTGCTGCCCGAGACCTGATGGGCAACCTCCCTCTACATGGCACGGAATACTTGCGGCAAAGGCCTCCTGCCACTTGCCGGGTAGAGCACCGCCCTCCGTCTCTCCACAGCTGTTAAGTCTGTGTGTTATAGTGAGAATTACTACACAGACCACAAGAGTAAATTTTAACAGGTCTTTACTAGTCGAAGGTCAGGGCTGAACTGCCCAATAAGTCATTACACAGCACTTATATACCGGTGTGGTCACCACCGGTATTACAGTATACAGCAGCCAAGATAAAGTAGTGCAACTCTTAAAATAGTTCTCTTAAAGGTGGAACGGTTACATACACCACAATCCTCCCTTTTTAGCTTAACAGTATATATTCCCCATTAAACATAACATAATAACATATATACACAACTTCATGTAAAAACAGTTCACAGATTCAGTCTCTGAGGAGGCCTCCTGACTCGGTCCGGATAACGCCTCGGTGGTGTAGTAGTTTTCGGTGGTGTAGTAGGTTCTTTTGGCAAGGTCGATTCGGCTTGAATGCCAGTGTCGGGTTCATCTGGTTCCAGTATCACCGGATCGGAGGTAGATACTATGGGTATCTCCACTTCATCATTAGGCATATAGAGTTGTGGTGTAGGTTGTCCCTTTTCGGATGACTCTATGATCTGGTCAGCATGGCGCCTTATTATGCTTTCACCAATGTCCACGGTATACATCAGCGGTCCTAGTCGTGTGCAAATAGTTCCAGGCTGCCATTTCTCGGTACGGTAGTCTCGGGCCAAAACTTGTTGACCTATCTGGAAGGTTCTAGTTGGCCTTTCATTCATGCCCTGAAATTGCCGGTTCTCTACGTCCCTTCTGATGTTTGGCTTGATCAAATCCAGCCGGCATCTTAGTCTTCTATTGAAAAACATCATGGCGGGAGTTTGGTTTGTAACCACATGTGTTGCATTCCTGTACGCAAACAAGAAGTTATCTACCTTATGTTGTAGATTTATGTCTTCATTACCCATGGCCTTTATGGCCTTCTTGAAGGTCTGGACAAACCTTTCAGCTAATCCATTGGTGGCGGGATGGTATGGGGCGGACGTGTACTGCTTAACCCCATTGTTTTTTAAGAACTTCCTGAATTCTTCGGACACAAATTGCGGTCCATTATCAGAACAGATCTGTTCCGGCAGCCCATTCCTGGCAAATATGGTCCTTAATACTGTGATGGTTTTTTCCGTGGTGGTGGAGGACATCTTTATTACCTCCGGCCACTTGGAGTGTGCATCCACCGCGATTAAGAACATTGAGTCCATAAATGGACCAGCAAAGTCGATATGTACCCTTTGCCATGGAGATGAGGGCCACTCCCATGGATGTAGAGGGGCTTGTGGTGGGGCGTTTTGGACCTTCTGGCATCCTAGACAGCTCTTGGTCATTTCTTCGATGTCTCCATCGATACCTGGCCACCACACAAACGCTCTGGCTAGGTTCTTCATTTTCACTCCACCCAGATGCCCCTCGTGAAGCTCCTTTAGCACTTTATGCTGGAGTTTGGGTGGAATCACCACTCTGGATCCACACTTCAAGGTTCCTCGGCACACTGACAGCTGTTCTCTTCTTTGCGAGAATGCTGGCAACAGTGGTTCGCCATGTGCTGGCCATCCCTTCACCGTTAAATCGTAGACTCGTGAGAGAGTCAGGTCATTTCTCGTTTCCTTTTCAATGGTATAATTTGTTACTGGTAGACATTCCACTATGGTTGAGTGGAACATCTCCACTGGGTCCACTGTAGGCGCCTCTTCTACCGTTGGCAACGGTAGGCGCGATAAACCGTCAGCATTCCCATGCTGTTTTGATCCTTTGTATTCTATGTCATATTGGTGTGCCCCTAGGAAAAGGGACCACCTCTGTAGCCTTTGCGCTGTCATAATGGGAACGCCCTTTTTAGGGTTGAATATGGATACCAACGGCTGGTGGTCTGTCAGCAGTATAAACTTCTGGCCCTGCAGGTAATGATTAAACTTCTTTACTCCCCACACCAGGCTGAGAGCCTCCCTATCTATCTGAGCATAGTTGCGCTCAGCGGAGGTCAATGATCTGGATGCAAATGCGACTGGCCTTTCCAAGCCATTTGGCAACTTGTGTGAGAGTACTGCTCCAATACCATAAGGAGAAGCATCACAAGCTAAACGAATAGGTAGCGTTGGGTTGAAATGAGCCAACACTTCCTCTGAGGTGATCAATGCCTTGCTTTTGCGAAAGGCCTTCTTACAGTCCTCGCTCCACTTCCATGGTACTTCTTTCTGCAAAAGAGCATTCAGCGGGTGCAGCACCGTGGATAGATTTGGCAGAAACTTATGGTAATAGTTAATCAACCCTAGGAACGACCTCAACTGGGATACATTTTCCGGAGCGGGAGCCTTCACAACAGCTTCGATCTTGTCAGGTGACTTGTGCAGCCCCTCCTGGTCAATGACATGACCACAGTACGAGATCCGTTTCTGAAAGAACTCACATTTCTGGCGATTAACTCGAAGTCCATATTCCTTCAATCTGGTGAGCACCAGTTTCAAATTTGCAAGGTGTTCCTCATCGTCATCTCCTGTAATCAGGATATCGTCCAAGTAACATTGAGTGTTTGGAATTCCCTGTAATACCTGCTCCATGGCCCTCTGCCAAATTGCTGGAGCCGAAGCCACTCCAAAAACCAGTCTATTATATCGATACAAGCCTCTGTGCGTGTTGATTGTGAGATACTGGCGCGACTCTTCCTCAACTTCCATCTGTAAGTGCGCTTGTGCCAGGTCTATCTTGGTGAAGTGTTTCCCGCCAGACAATGAAGCTAAGATATCCTCAATCCGCGGAAGCGGATATTGCACCGTGTGAAGCACCGGATTAACTGTGATCTTGAAGTCTCCACAGATGCGGACCTTCCCCGGTTCCCCTGGCTTGTTACTCGATGAACGCTTCATGACGGGAACAATGGGCGTGGCCCACTCACTCCAGTCCACCTTAGACAGTACTCCTGAACGTTCTAGCCCTTCCAGCTCAGCTTCCACAGCAGGTCGTATCGCATAAGGTACTGGTCTGGCTTTGAAAAATTTTGGGTTTGCATGTTCTGCAATCTTGATTTTTGCCTTAATTCCTCTCAGTGTTCCCAGTCCCTGTTGGAACACCTCTTTAGCCTCATCCAATATTCTGGACAATCGTTCAGGTTTGACATCTTTTTTTCCGGAATCTACCGTTATTGCTTTTAGGGAGTGCCAGTCCATATTTATTTTCCTGATCCACTCCCGTCCCAGAAGTGGTGGACCTCCCTCAGGTAGTACATATAAGTCCATTCCTTGGTGTTCTTTGCCCTTGTGTATCACCTTGACTTTTATCTTTCCGATGGGGTATACTCTTTGCCCCGTGTATGTCTGCAATACTATCTCCGTATCCCGTAGGGGAATATGTGTGAATAACCTTTTGTAATCTTGCTTATTCATGACCGTCAACGCCGATCCGGTGTCCAATTCCATCTTCACTTGGACTCCTGCTATCTGCAGTGTGACCCAGATAGTTTGTAGGTCAGCTTCCTTACTCACATTGTGAATTCTCAGACTACCCAGTTCCTTGCTGTTGGAGTCTGAATCCGAATTCTGTTCATCCGAACTCTTCTCAGCCACCTTATGTACCTTTCTGCACTTTTCCTGCGGTGACTTTTTGTTGCTGGTCTTCTTTCCTGACCGGCATACTTTAGCTATGTGACCAAGCTTGCCACATTTTCTACATTCCTGGTTTTTAAACCAGCATTGGTTCTGATCGTGTGTTGTCTTTCCACAATGATAACATTTCGTTGTACCCAAAGCCATTTGATCTACGCTGAGTACCGCTGCCTTCAGCTGCATTTCCGCAGTGCCTCTCGCTGCGGCTTCGTGCGATGCTGCAATAGTGACAGCCTTATCAAGTGTAAGATCATTCTCTTCAAGCAGCCGCTTTTGTGTTCCTTCCTTCGACAATCCACACACGAATTTGTCTCTCAGTGCCTCTGTCAGTCTTTCCCCAAACTGACAGTATTTCGCTAGCTTACGCAGTTCAATTAAATACTCCGCGTTGCTTTCCTCTTTCAGTTGCGTTCTCGCATAAAATTTAAATCGTTCCGCTAACATCAGCGGTGTGGGGTTCAAATGATTTCTCAGGACAGCAACAATATTAGCGAAAGCCTGATCCGCCAGTTTAGCTGGTGATAGAAGATGCTTCAATAGCCCGTATGTCTTCGCACCCATTGAGTTTAATAAGGTTAGTGCTTTATCTTCATCGGATATTTTATTTGCCTTACAATAAATCTCTATGCGTTCTACATACGTGGCCCAATCTTCAACATCGGGATCGAAATCGTTGATGTTACCACGCTTAGGCATCCTCGCAATCTTCTTGAGAAACAAAAAGAAATTTTTCTTTAATTTTTTTTTTAAATGGCGGTTTCCCGCGCTTGTCTTCTTCCCCCGCCTACGAAAATGGCGGCTTCCCGCGTTTGCCTTTCTCCCCCGCTGGCTGTAATGGCGATTGCCGTATTGCTGCGTTCGCCCTCCCCAGCGGTTCTCAAATCGTACCTCCCAGCCCCTCTTGCAGTCCGGTCCTTTCCCCCCGGCTGCGGCTGAGTTCTCCGCGGTTTTTTTTTTTAAATTTTATTTTATCCCGCGCCTCACGGCCTCGGTAGCTGCCCGGCCTTTTTCCCCGGTCGCGGTCGAGCTCTCTCTCGATGCTGTTGCGTCTCCCAGCCCGCTTGCAGCCCGGTCTTTTACACCGGCTGCGTTTGCATTCACCGCGGCTCCCGTGCCTTACGCTGCCCCAGTCTCAGCGCCTCTGGCCCCGACTTCTGTCCGGCTTTTTTCCCTGGCCGTGGTCGAGTTCTCCGCCCTTATATCCTCCGTTTTTCCCTCCCCTACTTCACAGCCAACGTGGCCGACTTGCTGCTTGTCGCTGATCAGCTTACCCACCACCGTGATAGAAGGGATGATCACTGCCTGTTGCTGATGGAAGGCTTCATGTCAGAATTCTTCCTTTGCTCTTCAAACCCGCGTCTTTTCTCAGCAGGATGATGAGGGCGGATGCCTCCTCTCAACGCCCGTTAAACTGCCTTGGATGTATCTCTGCCGCAGGGTAAGATCGTACTCATCGCCACTGTTAAGTCTGTGTGTTATTGTGAGAATTACTACACAGACCACAAGAGTAAATTTTAACAGGTCTTTACTAGTCGAAGGTCAGGGCTGAACTGCCCAATAAATCATTACACAGCACTTATATACCGGTGTGGTCACCACCGGTATTACAGTATACAGCAGCCAAGATAAAGTAGTGCAACTCTTAAAATAGTTCTCTTAAAGGTGGAACGGTTACATACACCACAACAGCGGACACCAACTCCTCCAATACTTGGTCCGAAAATCTGCGGGCTCTCTCCCTGGAGCGTGGATCTGCCATGAGTACAGCTGGTTGAGTTGTCCGGCCCCTTGGGCTTGGCCTGCTCCTGCTCGCTGACACAGGTTCATAGGCAGCAATGCTGAGAATGAGGTTCTGCAGCATCAATGAACCTCCCCTTTAAGAACTGGAAAGAGCCTGTGGCAATGATGACTAGCAATGAGGCTGCACCTGATATTGGTCAGCGCTTTGAGTCTAACGCCACTGAGCTAGGTCATTTGCGCTTGATTTAATGCTCCCATCCTTTCTTTGAGTGATGACAATGAATCTTGCCTGCAGCGAGATTCATTAGCGCCTGGTGCTAAATCTCAAACTTTTCCAAAGTTAGCGCCCACTCCTGGGCTATAATGAATTTCTCGCCTAAAATGTTTGTTTTTAACCAAATGAAATTCCATTTGTTTTACCTTACCTGTTGGAGAAAGGTCTTGGGTATCTGTAACTGGAGATCCCGCTGCGATTCTCGGATTCAAAAATCATGCCTTTCTCTTTTTTTTTCCTTCAGAACAAAGTTTCACTGCATTTTGATAGACTATTCCTGAATTCTCAAAAAGTCTCTGTAGTGTATGTAACTGTTCTACCTTTAAGAGAACTATTGTATGTAACCGTCCCCCTTTAAGAGAACTATTTTAGGTGTGGCACTATTTGATCTTGGCTGCTGTGTACTGTAATACCGACGGTGACCACACCGGTATATAAGTGCTGTGTCAGGATTTATTGGGCAGATTCGCCCTGACCTTCGAATAGTAAAGTCCTGTTAAAGTTACTCTTGTAGTCTGTGTATTAATTCATCATAATACCCACAGACTTTACAGTGGCGACGAGTTCGATCTTACCCTACGGCAACAATACTTCCGAAGCAGTTAACGAGCGTCGAGAAGAGGCACCCGCCCTCGTCGTTCTGCTGAGAGAAAACTCGAGTCTGCAGAGCAAGGAAGAAGGAAGAATTCAGACACGAAGCCTTCCATCAGCAACAGGCACTGATTGTCCCTTCTGCCACGATGGTGAGTGAGCCGATCAGCACGAGAAGCAAGTCGGCCACGGTGACTGTGAGTAAAGGGCAAATAAAAAAATAAACGGAGGATAAGGGCGGTGAACTCGACCACGGTCGGGGGAAAGGAGCCGGACAGAAGTCGGGCCCAGAGGCGCTGAGACTGGGGCAGCGTGGAGCATGGAAGCCACGGTACAAGCGGGCTGGGAGACGCAACGGCATCGTGAGACAGCTAGACCGCGACCGGCGAAAAAGGCCGGGCAGCTACCGAGGCCACGAGGCACTGCGACCGGGATCGTAAGGCGCGGGAAGATATAAAAATAAATAAACCGCGGTGAACTCAGCCGCAGCCGGGGAGGGAAGCACCGGACTGCGAGAGGGCTGGGAGGCGCGATTGGAGTGAAAATGGCCGGGCAGCGACCGAGGCCACGAAGCGCTGCGACCGGGATCGTAAGGCGCGGGAAGATATAAAAATAAATAAATCGCGGGGAACTCAGCCGCAGCCGGGGAGGAAAGCACCGGACTGCGAGAGGGCTGGGAGGCGCGATTGGAAGCCGCTGAGGGAGAGACAGAGCCCGAGCGAGGGAGACTGAGCGAGATCCAGCCCGCGGCTGGAACTGTTCGCCATCAACGGGTTGTCCCCAGCGCCAGTTGCCCTGCCGAGAAAAGGGAACAAAGAACGCACTGAAGCCGACGCGCAGGCTGCGAACCCCGAAAGCCAGCGGTCGTCGCCCGAGGGAAAAAGCTTACCCTCCCGCCAGGAGAAGACAAGCGCGGGAAACCGCCATTTTGCCAGTAGGCGGGGAAGAAGACAAGCGCGGGAAACCGCCATTTTGCCAGTAGGCGGGGAAGAAGACAAGCGCGGGAAACCGGCATTTTGGGAAAAAAAAGTTAACGAACAAATTCGTCGTTGTTTCGCAGAAAGATAGTGAGAGATAGTGAAGATGCCTAAGCATGGTAACATCAACAACTTCGATTCCGAGGTGGAAGATTGGGCCACGTACGTAGAACGTATTGAGATATATTGTGAGGCCAATAAAATAGCAGATGATGATAAAGCTCTCACCTTATTAAACGCAATGGGTGCCAAGACATACGGGCTATTGAAGCATCTTCTATCACCAGCTAAACCGGCGGATCAGACTTTCGCTAATATTGTTACTGCCCTGAAGGATCATTTGAACCCCACACCACTGATGTTGGCGGAACGATTCAAATTCTATGCGAGAACACAACGGAAAGAGGAAAGCAACGCGAAATACTTGGTCGAACTGCGTAGACTAGCGAAATACTGCCAGTTTGGGGAAAATCTGACAGAGGCATTGAGAGACAAGTTCGTGTGCGTGTTGTCGAAGGAAGGAACACAAAAGCGTCTGCTCGAAGAAAACGATCTTACACTTGATAGGGCTGTCCTTATTGCAGCATCGCATGAAGCCGCAGCGAGAGGCACAGCGGAAATGCAGCTGAAGGCAGCGGTACTCAGTGTGGATCAAATTACTTCGGGTACATCGAAATGTTATCGTTGTGGGAAGACAACACACGACCAGAACCAATGCTGGTTTAAAAACCAGGAATGTAGAAAATGTGGCAAGCTTGGTCACATAGCTAAGGTATGCCGGTCAGGGAAGAAGACCAACAACAACAAAAAAGTCACCGCAGGAAAAGTACAACAAGGTACACAAGGTGGCTGAGAAGAGTTCAAATGAACAGAATTCGGATTCAAACCCAAACGGCCAGGAACTGGGTAGTCTGAGAATTCACAATGTGAGTAAAGAAACTGACCTACAAACTATATGGGTCATGCTAAAAATAGCCGGAGTCCGAGTGAAAATGGAATTGGACACAGGATCAGCCCTATCAGTCATAAATCGAAAGGATTACAACCGGCTATTCTCACATATACCCTTGAGAGACACTAAGTTTGTATTGCAGACATATACGGGGCATAAAGTATACCCCATGGGAAAGATAAGAGTCAAGGTGAGAGACAGGGGCAAAGAACACCCAGGAATGGATTTATATGTACTACCTGAGGGAGGACCACCACTTCTAGGACGGGAGTGGATCAAGAAAATAAACATGGAATGGCACTACCTAAAAGCAATAACGAGTGAGGACTCGGTGCAGCCAATCAGCTCAGACTCTGAAACGGATGACGATAAGACCAGCCCAAGTACGAAAGACAAGTCTAAAATGGACTTGCTGACTAAGGTTGGAAAAACGAAGGCGTGCATAAATGCTTATGCTCCAGAGGAGAACAAAGTTGCAGAACAGAATTCCACTGAACAACAACAACATAGTTTGACAGCAAATTCTGAGTCTGTCCAGGTTACAGACATATACATTACTGAGGAACACCGAGCTCGAACTCAACTCCATTGCAAATTACGACAGCAATTAGAACAATTGAGTTGCCGTCTCGAGCAAGAGATGAAAGCAATGCAAAAGTTCTTGGACACCGAATGGGAGAATCTGGAAAGACAACAGAAGCAGCTGAGGGAGAAAAGGGAGCAGGAGCACACAAACCGTCTGCGCGAGGAGGCCAAACGAATCAAAGCTGATTCGGGTTCTGAAGGTGCGTGCTCTAATCTGGTGGAACATGATGTTCAGCAACTGAAGGCGCTTGTTAGCAGGTTGCAGGCAGAAAAGGCTGAGTTGGTCGACATGACTTCCGAGCTCCTACTGAAGTTGGGTGCAGCATCACCGGACGATTCAATTGTGGAAATTCGAATGGTGGAGGCTGCGGATGATGGCGAAGTAGAAACAGCAAAGGAGCCCCAGGGCAAGGTTATAAACAGCCCTGCAGCTAATGGGAAACGGATGATGGCAGAAGAATTAACAGTCAGCCAACTCCTTCATATGCTGAGGGACAAGACTCTAAAATGGAAAAAACTGGAACACGAGCCTCAATCTTCAAAGAAAAGGGGTTCGGAGCTCTCAAAAGTTATTGAAATAGCTGAGGTGGCAACACAGACTGAGAAGACTGCAGCAGAGCAGCCCTTGGATGCCAAAAGTACGCTGACTCGCGTCAATGTAGAACAACGGAATGCTGAAACAGCTACTTCAGTAGAAGGATTGAATAGTCCGATCAATCAATCTCCGAATGTAGTTGAAGTATTGAAATCACAAATGAGGTCATTAGTAAAAGACTTGCAGGAAGCCCAGGAAAAGCGGGATGAAGCTGAACGCATGAAGAAGTCTCTTCAGGAAAGATGTCTGGATTTGGAACAAAAGTTGGCTAACGTCCAGCTGGGTAAGGAAGAAATAGAAGACCCTCTCGCTAGTCTAGCTCAGGACGACACCGAATATTACCATGACCTGTTGAGCGACACTGAATATTACGATGACCTGGTCTGCCCAGCTTGTGCTGAAAACTCCCAAAGTGCCGAAACCATGATGAATCACCTAAAGTCTAAGGAACATCGGGAGATGGTGGCGCTACTACGGGAAAAGGAGGATGAGAGGGAGGAACTGTGCATGCAGCTGGCAGCTGACAGTGGAGCCCAGAGAGTCTCCAGGAAGCAGAAAAGGAAAAGACGAAGCAGAAGACGATGACCATCTGAACCATTATCAGCTCTACCAGATCACGCACGTGGTCCCTCCGAACGGAGCCAAATCAGTTGGGAAGTAGAGAAACTTCCCAAGGCAATCTAGCTGTTTGTAAAAGTCAACAATGCTGGTTCAGAAGTGACGGAAGTTCAAGCTGTTAAGTTAGGGAAGGACTATTGGATGAGTCACTCCAACAACGTGAACCGACTACACCACAAGGAACTGCTACACCACGGAGGCGTTGTCCGGACCGAGTCAAGAAGCACAGGAGACGCCTCCACAGAGACTGAATCTGTGAACTGTTTCCCGCAGAGACTGAATCTGTGAACTGTTTTCCACAGAGACTAAATCTGTGAACTGTTTTCCGCAGAGACTATATCTGTGAACTGTTTTTACATGAAGTGAATATATGTTATGTTTAATGGGGAATAAGTATGTTGTAAGCTAAAAAGGGAGGATTGTAGTGTATGTAACTGTTCTACCTTTAAGAGAACTATTGTATGTAACCGTCCCCCTTTAAGAGAACTATTTTAGGTGTGGCACTATTTGATCTTGGCTGCTGTATACTGTAATACCGACGGTGACCACACCGGTATCTAAGTGCTGTGTCAGGATTTATTGGGCAGATTCGCCCTGACCTTCGAATAGTAAAGTCCTGTTAAAGTTACTCTTGTAGTCTGTGTATTAATTCGTCATAATACCCACAGACTTTACAGTCTCTGCTCAGATTGCCAGACTATATTTAAATCAAAAAAGTCAGGGCCAGTTTTCCTGGCCTGTGTCCTCGGGGAATGTCTGTTTTTTAGGCATAAAGTTGGGGGCCTCAAGAAGCTGGTGGTGGGCCTCAGATCAATGGTCTGAGGGGACCCAGCAGCAAGACGAGGAAGACCCTAAGGGGGCAGATAAGAAAGATTTTCGACTGACCCAGTACTGTTTCCAGTGGCAGAAGGGTTGGTAACCGGAGGACATCGATTTAAGGTCATTGGCAAAAAAAACAGAGATGTCGTGAGGGAAAGAAAAATTTACCCAACGAGTTGTTGTGATCTGGAATGCGCTGCCTGAAAGGGCGGTGGAAGCAGATTCAATAGTAACTTTCAAAAGTGAATTGGATAAATACTCGAAGGGAAACAATTTGCAGGGCTATGGGGAAAGAGCAGGGGAGCGGGACTAACTGGAGAGCTCTTACAGAGAGTTGGCACAGGCGTGATGTGCCAAATGGCTGCCTTCTGTGCTGTGCCAGGCTATGATTCTATGACCCTCCAGATCACCAGGCTGCTGGGCTCCAGTCACCGCTGCATGTTAATGGTCCAGTACAACAAATTCAGAGGCTGCTTGGCCTGTGGGGGTGCCGTGCACGTTGGCTGCTCTACGCCCGTCTGGTGCTGGGGCAGAGGGGAGCCAGGAATATCAACCCCAGTATTTATAACATCTGGCAATAGATGACGACTTCCCCCTGTTATTCTTGACCAGATCCGATAAATGATTCCTTCTTTGCAATAAAAGATAATTCGCCTTCATTACAAAGAAGAGACTTGGGGGGGGGTGGTTGGGTGGGGGGGCGGAGGGGGCGGATTTAAACAACCAAAAATAATGTGGCATTTTAAAATTAACCGAAAACAGATTTTGCAGTGAGATGCACCAAAATGTAGAAAGCGAGTGAATGCAGAATCACCATGGCAACAACCAGTACTTTATTCTGTCTTCCTCTGACATTGTAATCGAAATTGAAATAGTTGGCAGTGCACAAAGGCTGCTGTGATATTTATAAAGATATTTGAGAAACAAAGAGTACATCTGGGTGAGAAAACCTTCATTGGTGTTTCAGTGGGACAAAGCGCTATCAGTGGCACCAGGCGTATCAATGAAATACTGGAAGAAGCTGATGCAGAGGTAAGGTCTTTTTATAATGGCGTCAAACACCGCGTTACACAACCAATTGTCTCACACGTCTGTTCCCTCGATATCCTGGCCAACATTCCTCCCGCATTCAAAAAACAAGAATAGGTTGATGATTCCGCTCATTTTTGTGGGGCACTGCCGGCTTGCTAATGTTTGCTAATGTGACAACAGTCACTGTACGTCACAAGCAATCCGTTGTGGGAAGCGCTCGATGGGCCTGTGGCAAACGCCCACCGCCCAGCGGTCTGCCAGTCCCGCACGGACCTTTGAATGGGCCGTCCACAAAAGAAAACTAGGGGGAAAATTGGCCTGTGACGTGGCCCTATTCCTATGAAACCTTTTGATGTGATCAGGCACCATATAAATGCAAGTGTTCCTATCATCAACTTACATTTATAGAACCAAAAGCAAGTAAATTGTTCACTGTGTGTAATGAATGCTCTTCACCCTGTGACGCTCTTGCTGTTTAAAGATGAAATGTACAGTGCAAGTGTGAGAATTTTTTTATAAGAACATAAGAAATAGGAACAGGAATAGGCCACTCGGCCCCTCGAGCCTGCTCCGCCATTCAATAAGATCATGGCTGATCTTGGGCTCAAAGCCACTTCCCAGCCCGCTCCCCATAACCCTTCACTCCCTTATCTTGCAAAAATCTGTCTACCTCCACTTTAAATGTATTTAATGACCCAGCCTCCATGGCTCTCTGGGACAGAGAATTCCACAGATTTACAACCCTCTGAGAGAAGAAATTCCTCCTCATCTCAGTTCTTAAAGGGCGACCCTTTATTCTGAGACTGTGCCCCCGGGTTCTAGATTTCCCCATGAGGGGAAACATCCTTTCTGCATCTACCCTGTCGAGCTCCCTCAGTATCATAAATGTTTCAGTAAGATCACCTCTGATTCTTCTAAATTCCAATGAGTATAGGCCCAGCCTGCTCAACCTTTAAGTCAAACGCCTCATCTCTGGAATTAACCTAGTGAATCGTCTCTGAACTGCCTCCCCTGCAAATATATACTTCCTTAAATAAGGAGACCCAAACTGTACGCAGTACTCAAGGTGTGGTCTCGCCAATACCTTGTACAGTTGTAGCAGGACTTCCCTGCTTTTATACTCCAACCCCTTTGAAATAAAGGCCAACATTCTATTTACAGGTAAACACATTCTCAAATCCACTTACACAGAATGCATTATTGACCTGCAGCTCCAGAACTTTGTTGCAATGTTGGCATGCAATCAACGATCAATATTTGAAATGCCTGTTGTTTGGTTTGAGCCTTTGCTGATTTATAATCCATTTAAGTGTTGTCTTTAAGTTAGCCAACCAGCTCTTTCTTTCACTAAGCCACCACCAATAAGGTGAGAATAATGGGAGCCAAATTAACAAAACATATAAAATCCTTTTATAAATAAGAAAGGAAAGAAGGAATTTGCATCTAATCATATCCTTAGGATGTTCCAAAGTGCTTTACAACCATGAAATTTTGAAATGCAATCATTTTTGTTATGTAGCCACAAACATGGCAGCCATATTGTGCACAGCAAGGTCCCACAAACAACAAGTTAAATGAATGATCAAATAAAGTATTTTTGAACATGAAAAATAAATTAAACTAGATTCTCTCACAACCACAATGTTTATATCAAGAGACTACAAATTGCTAAAATATTCAGTAGGGTTTAGAAGATGGAAAAGAATGAAAGGGAAGATCTTATAATGGGTGCAAGAAGGAGGGGAACATAGCTTTGATTTCTCCCATTCCATTGAGTTTCTGATTTCTGCTCCGGAGAGGGGGTAGGTACGTTCCTCAGGGGAGGGTAGCACAATTTTAAGTGGTATTCTTCAACGGCAGAATTAGCCGTGCCTTTTGGTTAGGTTGCCAATCCTGCCCACTTGGCCACAGAAGTCACATTTCCCGGAAGGACCAGGTTAGGGCAGAAAATGCGTGGCACAGAGGGAAATGTATCCTCAGAGATAAAAAGAGCCAAAAATGCACCTGTAAAATGTGATTAGTCCATCAGAGTAATCATAACAGGAACACATTTAGTTACATGAAGCAGCCAGTGTGTTACTGTTTCCTCAGGAGAGCCGATCAGCTGATCCAGGAAGGGAATGATGAAGTCATCCCATACTGCATTGCTACCGGGGATGTGAAGAAACTGGTGACCTTTTTCACCTCTCGAGGCCAGCTGAAAGAAGCACTGCTAGTTGCTCAGGTAACTTAGAATTACCAATTGCTTGTCTTGTTATGTATGAGGGTTAATCCCACCATCTCAGCAGGGAAGCCACGTTCAAAGGGATCAGGGCTATAGCACTGCAACCCTGAGTCTCTGATCCTCACTCCCCATTAGTGCTGCTCCTTGCTGGGGTCACAGAATTAGCCCTATGAAGTCAAAGTTCCTTATTTTTTAAGTTTGATTAAATGATTCTGGATACAGGAAACTTTGTAATATCCGGCACCGACGGGACCGAGCTGTTGCCGTCCCATCAAAACTGCCGGACAAACCAGCGCTAATGTTAAAACATACGGAAGCTTTTGAACTCCATATCTAGCAACAAACCCTGTTGCTTACAGCTTCTAAACAGTCGGTCATAGCTTTGCAAGCGTCTCTGTAGCTATGCAGCAGCATTAGCTAGACTTTGCAGAGCCTGACTAGTGAAAAAAAAGCAACGAAAAGAAAAAAAACTTACTGAACCGACTCCTGAATTTTGCCGGTGGCTCGAGCATTCCGGACAGTTAACCTCCGGATAAACCAAAGTTTCCTGTAGTTCCTGAATATTCTTCATAATCATATTTAATACTGTCATATCAAAATATATACAAGATAGCATCACTGAAATGGCTCAAGTTAACACTTTTGTGTTCGGAGCAAGGTTAAAGTAAAGATCATAAGATTAGAACTTACATAGTTTTATCAGATTCACTTGAATAAGACATCTTCTACATTCTTCAAACACTCTGGGGGGAAATTTTCGGGGGGTCAGTGGGCGCATTTGGTGGTGGATCGGGAGGGAAACTTTTGTTGACAGCGGGCAGAGAACCCGCTGTCAACCCGCTGCCACGCAACTTTCTCAGATGTTGGGTCTGTCAACGCTGAACAGACCTGACACGCAGTGGCGGGGGAGGCAATTTAAGTCATTATGACCTTGTTAAGAGCCACTTAAAAAGTATTTTTGAGCTCACCTTTAAATTTTACAAGGTCGCCCACGGGTTCCACGCTGCTCGGGGATCACGTCCGGTAAGCAGGTCGTGAGTTGTGTTACCATGAAATCATACTCTTTACTTGACAGCTGCAAATGTGCTATAAAAGCTCCCATCTCACAGCTGTTCACTTTACAAGCTCAGAAGCTGTTGCTTACTTCATTTGAAAGACAGATTGAGCTTTATGCAGGTTGCAAGTGTTTGGAGTAAACTCTCTCCAGTGTCACCTCATTGGAACAATCTCTCTCACCATTGACAGATCGCTTCTGTCATCTCAACTTCACCTGCCATCTATTACATCAGCATCAGTGCCCTTGAAACTATCTCACCTTGGTCCTCAGAATCCCACCACGATCAGCCCCAACACCAGCAGCACCAGGCACACCAGCATCACCAACAACAACACCAACCTTCTCTGCAATCAACTGATGCTGCACACGACACAGGGCATCAGCACCCGACCACATTGCTGCCCAGGACGCCAGGGATGGCCTCACCATAGCCAAATTTACTTCACTTGATGCTGTACACCCTGGCTGCCACATGCTGTGCCAGGTTGGCACCACCCCACACCAACACCAACACCATAAAGCTTCCTACGATGCCCAAGCCATTCCTTTCACACTCATCACCATTGTGGGGGGGTACCATTATGTCTCACCATTCACTGCAACTCACTAAACCACTTCCAAAGATGCACACAAATCTGTCCAAAAACGCAAAGTGTTGAAAATAAAAGTTTCAATGTTTGACAGCACATTAACAGAAACTTCACATGAACATTGACTAAAACACGCAAGTGCCTACCCTTGTATGTTGTTAGTTAGTAAGATTGGACTAGGATGAGGGTGAGTGTGAGGGGTGGCTAGTGAGATGGGGAAGTGATAATGTAGATAGAGAGGGATGGGTGGAGGTGCAAGGTAAGTTGGTATGAATAATGATGTGCAGGAGTAGGGTAGGGAAGGGAGAGTGATGGGGATGTGATGAGTGGCACAGCAGGATGAGGTTGAGTGTGGCTTTGCAGTAGCATTTTGTGATCTACTGAGATCATTGAAAGGTTTTTGCCACTGCAGCCTGGTCCTCCTGACCACACCCTTGCTTGTGACCTCCGGTGCAGTGTGCAACCAGGCTGCGTTGATCTCCTGGGGAGGTCTCTTCCGCCCGTGGGAAGGGAAGAGGACCTCCCTGCGTGCTGCGGCTCCCTCCATAATATGGAAGGAGTCATGGGAGAGCCTGGGTGCAGCCGTGAACTTCTGTGCAGTGTTTGTCAGTATTTGTAGCACCTCAATGCTGTAGAACACTGACCACACAACTGTCAAAATCAATTTGCGCATGGTCCCTTTAAGGAAACCGGCTGATGATGCGTCATCAAGTGACGTCATCAGACCCGCTTCCTTCATTTGGCTGGCAAACACGCTGGGCGGGCTTAACAAGCCCAGTCTACGTAAAATTACTTTGAACATCAGGCTGGAGCCAACAGCGGGGTCGCACCCCGCCACCGACCCTGGCCGCATAGGACCCGCCTAGGTAGGGGAAATCACAGCCTCTGTGTTATTCTTTATGATATTATTCTTTATGATACATATTTTATTGGCTCCTCCCTCTGGTTGTCTAGGCCCTAAACTCTGGAATTCCCTCCCTAAACCTCTCCACCTCTCTACCTCTCTTTCCTCCTTTAAGACACACCTTAAAACCGACCTCTTTGACCAAGCTTTTGGTCATCAGCCCTAATTTTTCCTTATGTGACTCGGTGTCAAGTTTTTGTCTTTTAACACTCCCGTGAGTACTCCTTGGGACTTTTTACTACAACGTGCTTTTGTTGTTGTCTTCTCTCTTCAAGGTGTTGATTCATGCTGGGATACAGTTCCATTGATCCCCTAACTGGTAGTCTCAGTCAGAGAGGCCACTGGATGGCTGGTGTGGGAAATGGAAATAAATCCATACCAGTGCAGTAGGGGCTGTTCTTCTGAGGTTGAGGTTGAAGTTTAGGCACATTGCTTGGGCAGAGCAGAGGGAGCTTTACTCTGCATTGATCTGTGTTGATGTCTGATGTATGTAGGCTATCCGCCATCTCGCACCAGTTGGCATTATTTATGTATAAACAAGTGTCTGCAGTCTATCTGACTATCAGAAGCATCACAGCATAGACCAATCCTGCCATCGCCTGATATCCACCCACATATATGGGTAAATTCACCAATCCCGCAGTCCCAGTACAGAGTGGTGGTCAAAGGGATCTACAAAACTACAGTACTGATTCTCCAAGCCAAGCTTGAATGGAATATGGCTCCCTGCTGGAGCAGAGCCTGATGAATTTGCCCTGTACTGATCAGGAGCAGAAACCTTGGTTAATTTGGTTCTCCTTCCCCAACCCAGGGGTATTGAGGCCAGTTATGGTGCTCCAACACCTACCCTGGCTAAGATCAGCTAACTTAGCACAGAATAAGAAGATGAAAATAAGATTGGCAAAGAGAGAATATGAGAGTAGAATGGCGGTTAACACAAAAGGGAACCCAAAAATCTTCGACCGGCATGTAAACAGTAAACGGGTAGTAAGAGGTGGGGTGGGGCCTTTTAGGGACAAAGAAGGTGATATATCCTTAGAGGCGCAGGGCAAGGCTGGAATAATCAATGAGTACGCTGTATCGGTGTTTTTTAAGGAGGTCGATGCTGACAAAATATCAGTAGAAGTGGAAAAGGTAGAAGCAATGGAAGGGGTGAATATTGATAGACAGGATGTACTAGAAAGGCTGGGTATGCTTAGAGTGGATAAGTCGCCTGGTCCAGATGGCTTGCATCCCAGGTTGCTAAGGGAATTGGGGGAGGAGATAGCGGAAGCACTTGACATAATTTTTCAATCTTCCCTAGATGAGGGAGAGGTGCCTGAGGATTGGAAAGTGGTAAATGTGACACCCTTGTTCAAGAAAGGGTGTAAGGACAATCCTAGTAACTACAGGCCGGTCAGTTTAACATCAGTGGTGGGTAAAGTTTTAGAAACAATAATCAAGGAAAAAATTAATGGGCACTTGGAGCGGTTTAAGCTAATTAAGGAGAGCCAACATGGATTTGTAAAAGGCAGATCGTGTTTGACGAATCTAATTGTATCTTTTGATGAAGTAACAGAGAGGATTGATGAAGGGAATGCAATGGATGTTGTCTACATGGCTTTTCGGAAGGTGTTTGACAAAGTACCACATAGAAAGCTGGTTAACAAAATTGAGGCTCGTGGAATAGGTGGGTCAGTGGCAGCTTGGATAAGGAATTGGCTTAAGGATAGAAAACAACGAGTTGTGGTAAATGGCTGTTTTTCAGACTGGAGGATGGTAGACAGTGGTATTCTCCAAGGGTCAGTCTGGGGCCACTGCTTTTTGTGATATATATAAATGACCTGGATATTGGAATACAGAGTAGAATTTCTAAATTTGCCGAGGACACCAAGCTTGGGGGTGTGGCAAACAGTGAGGATGATACCAATCGACTGCAGCAGGACATAGAAAGGCTAGCAGAATGGACAGACAAGTGGCAGATGGAATTTAATACAGAGAAGTGTGAGGTGATGCTTTTTGGCAGAAGGACCAGGGAGAGGCAATATATACTTAATGGCACAATTTTAAAGAGTGTGCAGGGACAGAGGGACCTGGGAGTTAATGTGCATAGGTGGCAAGTTATATTGAGAGAGTGGTGAGAGAAACATATGGGATCTTGGGAGTCATAAGTAGAGGTATTGAGTACAAAAGTAGAGAAGTTATGCTGAACCTTTATAATGCGCTGGTTAGGCCACAACTGGAGTATTGCGTCCAGTTCTGGTCACCACACTTTAGGAAGGATGAAAAGGGCTGCCCAGTGTGGAAGGTCCTGGTTCGATCCCTGGTCATAGAGTTACTGGCCGGAATTCTGCCGGCGCTCAGGGGACGGGTTTGGAGGCGGGACCAATTCCTTATCCAAGCTGTCACTGACCCACCTATTCCACGAGCCTCAATTTTGTTAACCAGCCTTCTATGTGGTACTTTGTCAAACACCTTTCTTAAAGGGACCACGCACAATTTTTCGTTGACAGCTAATTTCTCAGTGTTTGACAGCATTGATGTTTGACAATCTTTGGGATTTTTCCGGAGGTCCCGCCTCCAAACCCGTCCCCTGAGCGCCGGCAGAATTCCAGCCAGTAACTCTATGACCAGGGATCGAACCAGGACCTTCCACACTGGGCAGCCCTTTTCCCCGCCCTCGGTTTCCCCTCTTCGCCTGCTCACAGGTGGCCTCCTGGCTCTCGGAACTTCTCACACAACAGCTGCTGGCACGAAACCACGAGCAAAGACACTAAACTACAGGGAACCCAACCCTTATATGGTAAATGCTAAAACATGGTCAGAACGTCATGTGATCAAACCTCCAAGAATGCCTCCAACAAGAGTGGGCAACCCTAATTGTACCACAAGGTTTGAACTGCAATGATGTCTGCTTTTGTTTCACTTCATGTTTACAGGGCAATAATTTTCCCTGTATATATACAGGCACAATGCTGGTAAAAGTCTAAAGTGAAACAGATTTAGCCAATCTCAACCCAACTCGTAATGAGCATGCGTCCACAGCACTAAACTGTCAGTCATTCACAGAGATGAAAAGGATGACATCTATGAACAGGAAGGGTGCTTTTCCAAAGATAGAGTTGAGCTAGAGTAGAGTGAGTTTTTCTCTGCGCCTGACCTGAGCTGGGAACACTTGATGCTGACACCAGATGCAAAAGAAAGTGGAAAATGTTACATTTCCCAACATGGTCATTCCTCACCCTTCCAAACTTCAGCAGTTCCTCTCTTCAGCTGGGGAGTCACATGGCCCTGGGGAGTATTTTTGCAGAGCTCCCTCTTGGATCTGTGGCAGAACCAGTCACGCAAGTCAAGGGAAGGATGGATGGAGAAGCTGTGGGGCGACAGTTGTAGTGGTAGATGCTCTTGCTGGCAGAGGCATGCTGGAGCGGACTGAAGCAAAGCAGGGAGGTCATCAGTACACAGTAATTCGAGGGCCCTCTGATGTGCCATCAATAACTCAAAGACAAGGAATTAAGGGATTCAACTGAAGGCTTTTAATCACTAAGAACATTGCATGTCTTTCCACATCGGATTCATCTGGCAGAAATGACTCATACAGCTCTTGAGACCTTTATATGACAAAAGACAGGGGCGGAGCCAATACACACAATAGGAAAAAGGGGGGCGGTACACACAATACAATGCAGGTAAAACACAGGGGCTGATGAAGGCATATATTTCATCACACCCTCAATTGTCAATTGCCAATTTCTCTTATCCATTAGGGAGATGGTCCCCTCAATCATAGTGATATAAAAGGATGTCTGATCGCCGCCACTGTCTTCGTCAGCAGTCAGTTGGGGATTTGACCCATAATACCGTTTCCTTTTTTGTATTTCATCAGTCCAAAGATGTGCGGGTTAGATTGATTGGCTATGATAAATTGACCCTTCGTGTTAGGGGGATTAAATACGTGGGGTTACGGGGATAGGGTGGGATATGTGTTGGTGTAGGGGTTTACGGGGATCGGGTGGGATATGTGTCGGTGCAGGCTCGATGGGCCGAAATGGCCTCTATCTGCACTGTGGGGTTTCTGTGATTTCTGTGATCTGTGATCTGCAGGCAGCCCGTGAAGGGAATATTCAAGGACCCCAGATCTCAGCACCGAATGGAGCGGCATGTGGTGACGGGAATAACAAGGCGGAAGATTACAATGAGTAAGCTACATCCTGTTTCACATAGACAGTTAGCAAGTCGCTAATACAGAATTCTGTGACTAATATATAGAAGTAAATGCAAGTCGCTTCCTTTAAATAACCTTCTCTTCCCCTCCCTCAAGAAAAAAATAACTACTTAACAAGAAATTTCCACATCTCAGCTGATGTTCCTCTGAGCAGCAGCCTAACTCCATCTCATGGGAAAATTTGCACAGTTAAATTTAAGAGGACGCTGAATAACTGTTTGGCAAGGGACGCGGTTGAGGAACATGGGGAATAGAATGAAGTATGTTATTTTCCAGACTTTGGGATTGGCCTGTTGGGCCCTAATGGTGTTTTACAATCCAGACCACTCCTAAGAGGGCAAGAAAGATCAAGAACACAGCTCCTAGCAGTTTGCTCGAGAGCACCATTGTAAGTCATGGAATCATAGAATGATACAACACAGAAGGAGGCCATTCAACCCATCGTGCCTGTACCGGCCCCTTGGTAGAGCTGTCCAATTAATCCCACGCCCCTGCTCTTTCCCCATAGCCCTGTGATTTTTTTCCCTTCAAGTATTTATCCAATTCCCTTTTGAATGTTACTATTGAATTTGCTTCCACCGCCCTTTCAGGCAGCGTGTTCCAAATCACAACTCACTGTGTAAAAAAATGTTTCCTCATCTCGCCTCTGGTTCTTTTGCCAATTACCTTAAATCTGTGTCCTCTGGTTACCGGCTCTTCTGCCCCTGGAAACCGCTTCCCCTTATTTACTCTATCAAAACCCTTCATGATTTTGAACACCTTTATCGAATCTACCCGTAACTTTCTCTGCTCTAAGGAGAACAACCCCAGTCCTAGGACCCAGGCATCTTATGGGTACTGAGACCTAAAATAAGGGCAAGAATTTTTTTATTTTTTTTAAATACAGGAAGTGAAAAGATCAAAAGGAATGACCTTTACTGACTGGGTCGCTAATGTCCTTTAGGGACCCTACCCAGTCTGGCCTACACGTGAATCCAGTCCCACGCTGTGTGTTTGACTCTTGGGGCCTCTTAGACATCCTCAGGCCAACTAGGAATTGTCCGTATCACCCACATCCCGAGGAAAAAAATAAAATAAAACTTGACATGTTGGTGAAATACAAGCTCTCGCTCGGTCTGAAAAATGAGGTTATAGACCACTGAAGTTAGGCGACTTGTCGATTTAAAAAAAAAAAATACCCATTTCATGGAATTCAAAATTTAAACGACATTGGTGTGTAGTGGCACATTAAATCGCATTATCCCCGAGAGTATTCCCTGCTGCCTAATTCTGTACAGCAGAACAATTTAACCTGTACTACTTATAACAGTTGTTGTTGTGTGGAACTCTATAGACTGGTACTGAGAGCTGTGTCTTGTCCTGCAGCCTGTTGCACAGGGTGAGTAAGGAGCTGGCGGAATGGTACTTTCAGGATGGACGAGCAGTGTTGGCTGCATGTTGCCACCTGGCAGTGGATGATATCGAGGTACTGCATCTCTGCTTAATCTTCGACATGTGCACGTGCTCCCGAATAGATCCAGTCCTGTGCTTGACACAGTGACTACACTCCAAAAGTACTTCATTGGCGATAAAGCGCTTTGAAACGTCCGGTGCTCATGAAAGGCGCTATATAAATGCAAGTCTCTCTTTTTCTTTCTTTCTTTCTTGTTGCATCTTTACCCATTCAGCTGAAAAAGCATTTGCTGTGAAAATTGCATTCAAGAAGACTCCTAGTTTTAAGAAAAATGGGCTACAACCAAGCAGTTCTTTTCTTTTCAAAGTTGATTGAAAGTGTGAGCAGTAAATATTACCGCTCATTCACTTGTCTTCCCCACCCATTGATCAAGCAACTCAATTGGGCAGGATTTTCATTGGGCCGTGGAGGTGGGATTGGAGGCGTGTAGGGGGTTAAAATCCCGAAATCGGGGGTCCTGACCCCATCCCGCACCCAACCCGCCTCCATGCCAGTTTCAAAGGAGACGGGTACCCGCCCCGCACTGGGACCCGCCTACCCGAGGCGGGAAGGGGATTAGTGCCAATTAACTGCCTGTTAACAGGTAGTTAACAGGCAGTTTTTAGCCTAATCCCTATTTTTAATGTTGAAGTGTGGGATTCCCGACGGCTCCAAACCACGCCAAGTTAGAGGAGGCGGACCGTCGGGATGAAGGGCTTGGAGGGTTCAAGATGTCCGGTGTTCAGGTGAGTGATGGGTGCATGAGTGCAAAGGTAAGTGTGTTTGGTGTGTGTAAAGTGTTTAAAGAAGTTTTTACATACCTTTACAGCCTTCCTTCCTTCAGGTCTCGGGAGTCCCTCATCTCACCGGCACAGAAAGCAGAATGGCTGCGAGCTGTCAAAAATTGCAGCATTCAGCTTTCTGTTCCGGGGAGATCTCTAAATCATCCTGAGAGGAAGGAATTAACTTAGAATACAGATTGTCAGTGTTTGACAGCTTCAAACAGCTGTGAAACACTGATATTTCATCTGTCAAAAGGTCTTGACAGATGAAATGTCAATCTGTGTTGTCACCTGTTGCCGGGTGGCCCTTAATTGGCCTGCTGAGCCCGCTGGGCGGACTCAACAAGGTCAATCAAGTGAAAATCGCGTGGGTTGGCTAGAACTCGATGGAGGCAGGACTACAACCCCGAAAGTTGTAGTCCCGCCTCCTACCTGACTCCTCAATGAAAATCCAGCCCAATACGTTCTCCCACATATTTTTAATCAGTTTTGCTGCATATGCTGGACATAGATTTTTTTTGTGAATGAATGTTGATGAACTGAGGGAATAATGGGAGTGGTACCCAGCTGTAATAACATTCCTGAGCATCACCATCAGACATTTGAATTGTCAGCGGTCACACTGTAGAGCTTAAAAAGAAAGACATGCATTTATATAGCACCTTTCACGACCACCTGCCGTCTCAAAGCGCTTTACAGCCAATGAAGTACTATTTGGAGTGTAGTCACTGTTGTAATGTGAAAAACGCAGCAGCCAATGTGCACACAGCAATGTGATAATGACCAGATAAACTGTTCTTGTTATGTAGGTTGAGGGATAAATATTGGCCAGGACTCCGGGGATAATTCCCCTGCTCTTCTTCGAAATAGTGCCATGGGATCTTTTATGTCCACCTGAAAGAGCAGACAGGACCTCGGTTTAACGTCTCATCTGAAAGACAGCACCTCCGACTGTGCAGCACTCCCTCAGCACTGCACTGGAGTGTCAGCCTAGCTTTATGTGCTCAAGTCCCTGGAGTGGGACTTGAACCCACAACCTTCTGACTCATAGGCGAGGGTGCTACCCACTGAGCCACGGCTGATCGGTCACATGTGGTGCGGCTTTCAGTGCACAACTCACCACCTTCGAAAGCAAGAGCCTGTCGGGGCTCAGTGCCAATGGGCGAGCCCATCACAAACACGTCGAGGGCCTAACTTGTGCCCTCGGAATAATACCTAAATAATCACAAGGAAATTTCTGAGAAAACCACTCAAACCAAAGATGCAGCCGAGGCTACTTGGCTTCCTTCAGCAAAGCAGGAACTTGTATTTCAGAAAGATCTACAAGTTTAGAGAGGTTACAGGCAATCAATGCTTTGTTAGATTTTTTTTAATTGTTATTTTCCACCGAATGTATTTCCAATGGGGCGAATATAACTGTTGTTGATTATATAGCTATGTACTGTACTAGATCTGCTTTACACTCTGAGCACTATGAATGCATTAGTTGGATTGCTAGCACAACAAAACAACTCAGTGGTCCTGACTTTCAAAGGATAATTTTGTAGTTACACTTTTCAAGTAGAGTATTAGGTTAGTAAAAAAAATTGTAAAATTAAAATAATGAAATGCTTTATACGTAAGTTCACAAAAAAGGTTTAATTTCCTCCGTGCGTTATTTTTAATGGACTGGATAATATGTTTACATCACATGCCTATCCGTGCTAATGAAAACCACTAAACTGCAGTTTTCTCTCTTGTTTCCTCACATGGTAGCTGTTAATGTTGCTGATCATCATCATCCACGCATCATCTAGAGCCAAGTTTTGTTCCTTTAACTTGTCCCATTACCTCTCTTTTTGCCTTGCACCATCATCCCTTTTGTCAGTCAATCTCTCCTGCCTTCCAGCCTATCACAGACCTTCCCTTTGTTCTTTCCTCCTCTCCTCCCTGCCCCTGCTTAAAAATCTCTCCTCTCTAACCTTTTCCAGTTCTGACGAAGGGTTCGACTCGAAATGTTGACTCTGTTTCTCTCTCCTCGATGCTGCCCGACCTGCTGAGTGTTTCCAGCATTTCCTGTTGTTATTTGCAGCAGCCGCAGTATTTTGCTATTGTAAACTGCACAGCGCTCTGGCCAGGCCGTATCTTGAGTGCTGTATCCAGTTCTAGTGGTCAAGACACAAGGGAGACATCCAAGTGCAGAAGGCAGTGCAGAGAAGAGCTATGAGGGCCTAGTGTCAAAGGTCTGAGTTATGAAGAAAGACTGGAGAACCTTGGGCTATTCAACCTGGAGAATGGGTGTCTTAAGAGGTGATCTTACAGAGGTAAATAAGATAGTTATGGGAATGGAAAATTCAGAATTAAATTGAATTGCTAGAGAAGCACAAGGCGACACAGGTTCAAACTAGTAAAATGTAAAATTTAGGACTGATGCCAGGAAATTTGTCCTCACGCAAAGAGTGTGGAATAAACTTCCAGACGGAGTAGCGAAGGTGAAAATCCTGGAACAATTTAGGGAACAATTGGATGATGCAATGTGCGGAGGACGTTAGGACCTCGCAAGATGACTAAATATAAATCATCAAATGGCTTTCCACATCTGTAACTATCTTGTGGACCTAAGACTGTCTTAAAGTCGCTCAATATGTTATCCAGTTTGCTAAAAATAACACTGAGGAAATTTAACTCCCAAGATATTTAAGAGCTGCTCTATTCACAATGTAATGCTCTTGTAATTACTTTATTCATATTAAAAGCATGAACTGGTTTCCGCTGCATAACTCATAAAATTCTGAGCTGACTTTCTTTAAATTGCTACATTGATTGGTTTGGTTTGGTTACAGTTACAATATTTTTCTCTTTAAAACAATTCTGGTAAATTTTATTATTGCTTAATTTAATTAACCAAAAATAAAAATAAAACTTAGTATGCAGTTGTTGTTTGTGCAAACTGTCAAATGCAGTGAATGCTAATCTGAAAATTCACTGAATAGACATTAGCCGAATAAGGACTACATCATCCTACTTAGGATACTTGTTTAAACATAAGGAATCATCTTAATTTTAAGACATGATTCTGTACGGTATTATGCTGAGTAGAGGAGGTACCATTTGTTGCAGAGAACTGTTCCCCAAAATCGTTATTAAGAACTCAAAATGCGTTGATAACATTGCCGACTCTTTCGCTTTGAGCACAGCTTGCAATGTCGAACCTGATCCGTGGGAACGAGCTGGAGTTGGCAGTTTGTGTGGGGACCGTGCTCGGAGACAGCGCCGCGCCTGTGACAAACTACGCCCTGGAACTTCTGGCCCGGAAGTGCATGTCAGCAACGACCTGGTGAGTGGACGGAGCAGCTTAGAGCAACAACTGGGGTGAAATGTACGCCGAGGATCATCGACTCACAGCGATGTTAAATCGTAGAACATTACAGCACAGCAGATGGCCATTCGGCCCATCTTTCTTCGAAAGAGCTATCCAATTAGACCCACTCCCCCGCTCTTTCCTCAAGTTTTGCCTTTTCAAGCATATATCCAATGCCCTTTCGAAAGTAACTATTGAATCTGATTCCACCACCCTTTCAGGCAGTGCATTCCAGATCATAACAACTCGCTGCCTAAAATAAATCCTCCTCATCATCTCCCCCCCTGGTTCTTTAGCCAAGGTTGTGCTCAACAGTCGTAGAATTCACTGGCTATCCAACTGAAAATGATTTCTCAATATATTTGCAGTAATGCTGTCAGTCTTCTAAATGAATCAGTGTATGAAGCATTGTGAACAGCGATCGTATTACTGCAAATACAAAAAGACTTGGAGCACTGTGGCAGGCACTGTGGTCTGCTATAACAGTTCACAACAACAAAATAAAACCACCCCATAAAATTAGCAGTTTATGGTGGAGTCAAACATCTGGGATTAGACCAGCCCGAGGGGTTAAATAACATACTGTGCTGTAAATTCTGTGATTTCTATTTATTTTGTGCCTTATTTTTCCTCTCCGAAATATCCCATAGCACTTCACATAGGAACATAGGAATTGCTAGACCAAAAAAGAGCAAGGTCCATTTAGTTCGTCTTCTACCATCCTAGTAGTCGCATGATACCACGATAATGGAGTTGTTGGCTAATCATTAGCAATCAATCTATATCAGTCAGTCTACCACAGACCCAGACATGAGGAAAGCCCCAGTGCTGGAGAGCTTTGGGAAACATAGAAAAATAGGAGCAGGAGTAGGCCATTCGGCCCTTCGAGCCTGCCCCGCCATTCAATATGATCGTGGCTGATGCTCTATCTCAATACCATATTCCCGCTCTCTCTCCCCATACCCCTTGACGCCTTTTGTGTCTAGAAATCTATCTATCTCCTTCTTAAATATATTCAGTGACTTGGCCTCCACAGCCTTCTTTGGTAGAGAATTCCACAGGTTCATCACCCTCTGAGTGAAGAAATTTCTCCTCATCTCAGTCCTAAATGTCCTACCCCGTATCCTGAGACTGTGACCCCTTGTTCTAGACCCCCCCCCCCACCAGCCAGGGGAAACATCCTCCCTGCATCCAGTCTGTCTAGCCCTGTCAGAATTTTATACGTTTCAATGAGATCCCCTCTCATTCTTTTAAACTCTAGTGAATACAGGCCTAGTCGACCCAATCTCTCCTCATACGATAATCCTGCCATCCCAGGAATCAGTCTGGTGAACCTTCGCTGCACTCCCTCTATGGCAAGTATATCCTTTCTTAGGTAAGGAGAACAAAACTGCACACAGTACTCCAGGTGTGGTCTCACCAAGGCCCTGTATAACTGTAGTAAGACATCCTTGCTCCTGTACTCAAATCCTCTTGCAATGAAGGTCAACATACCATTTGCCTGCCTAACTGCCTGCTGTCCAAAGTCACCTCTTTCCTCCCAAGCGTGGTACATACAGCTATGAGGTTTATGACCATCGTAACATAAATAAGAACAATAGCAAATGTACAAAATCCCACAAACAGCTTCAGGATGAATGACTGACTGGTTAATCTATTTTTAGTAGTGCTGGTTGGGGGAGGAAGAGAAGTCCTTCCTCCTCTTCTTCAGATAGTGCTGAGGGATTTTTAACATCCACCCTGAACCACGGGAACTGGCAGACCGGGCCTTGGTCTGACAACTCGGGCGTGAAATTGGTCTACGACAGTTTGACTTCAATGGAAAATCGGTCGCAGTATAAAACGAGCTGCCGATTCGCTATGAGCCCATTACACGCGACTGTGAAGAGCAGTTTCAGCCTTCTCATCTGAAGGGCAACAGCTCCAATAGTGCAGCACGCCCTGCACTGGAGTGTCAGCCTCAGTTACATGCTTATCACAAAGTTGGAGTTGAACCCAGAGCCTCTTGACTCAGAGACAAGAATGCGGTCCGCCGAATCAAGCTGAAACTGAGATTCTTGTAACAAACTGACCAAACTTTGCTATTCCGATGTGTGAGGTCATCTGAACTGTTTGATTAGATCACCATTCTGTGATCACTCCAGGATTTAGAGTTTTTTGATGATCATATTCATTTTCTTCGTTTTTATGGGCTCCTCCTCCAGCCAACATGCCCCAGGAGTTGGGAATTATAGAGGAGGTGCTAGATGTCAGCCTGGCTCAGTGGGAGCAGCCTTACCTCTGAGCTAGAAGGTTATGGGTTGAAGGCCCACTGCCAAGATTTGTGTGCATAATCTATGCTGGCTCTTCAATGTAACACTGAGGAAGTGCCATATTGTCAGAGGTACCGTCTTTCAGATGTGATGTTTAAGATTGGACCCGTCTTCCCTTTCAGGTGGATGTACGATTTCATGGCACTATTTGAAGATGAGCAGGGGAGTGCTATTGGTGTTCTACCCAACGTTTATTCTGCAACAACCACCACTAAAATATCTAGTTATTTATCTTCTTACTGTTCGTGGAACCTTCCTGTACACAAATTGACTGCTGTGTTTGTCTACATTACAACAGTGACTACATTTCAAAAGCTATGTGAAGTTCTTGGGGACATCCTGAAGATGTGAAAGGCACTATATAACTGCAAGTTCTTTCTTTCTATGAAGAGGTGACTTCACCCTTGATAGCATCTCCTACCCTGTCCAGAGGTGCCTGGTCTCCACTTGATGCATTCACACCATCCCAGTGGAACAGCCAGTAGCTCAAAATAATCATCCAAGAAATAAAGAGCCTGCATTAATATATAGCATCTTTCATGGCCTTATGGGGCGCGATCTTGCCAGCCCTGGGGAGGCGGGTATGGAGGCGGGAAAATGGTAGAATCTGGGAGCAGGTGCCCAACACGCCTCCATGCCATTTGGCAGGAGACGGGTAGCCGACCCGCGCCGGGTTCCGTCTCCTTGGAGGCGGGAAGAGGATTAGTGCCACTTATCTACCTGTTAACAGGTAGTTAACGGGCAGATAAGAGGATTCTCCCCATTTTACCCACACAAGTACGGGCTTCCCAAAAGCTGCGAACCCCGCCAGGGTCACCGAGGTGAGTAGGGTGTCGGAGGGGCGCAAAACTGTGCTGTGAAGGTAAGTGATGGGTGCAAGTGTGGAGAGGTAAGTATGTGAGGTGAGTGGAAAGTGTTAGTAAAAGTTTACTTACCTTTGTTTCTTCATGCAGGCTTCAAGAGTTGGGTATGCAGAGAGTCTCACACCTCCGCGGCAGAGATTTCACCTCCACGCCTTTGCATTCTCCAAAGCAGCAACCATCTAATTTCTGCTAAAGAAAGATGTTTGATGAGGCCTTGAATTCAAGAACTCATCAAACGACAGAGAATGTCAGTGTTTGACAGCTTCACAGAGCTGTCAAACGATGACAATTCAGCTGTCAAAATATTTTGACAGATGAAACGTCATACGCTGACGTTCTCTGTAACCGGCTTTCCCTTAGCTGGCCTGCTAAGCCCGCTGGGCGGGCCTAACAATGTCAATCAAGGGAAACTAGTGTGGGTTGGCCAGAAGTTGATGGAGGCGGGACTAAACCCGACAAGTGGGAGTCCCGCCTCCAAAAGCTCCCCATTGGCAAAATCCAGCGCATGCTGTCTCAAAGCGCTTCACAGCCAGTGAAGTATTTTTGAAAAGTAGTCACTATTGTAATGTAGGGAAACTAGAAAACATAGAAGATAGGAGCAGGAGTAGGCCATTCAGCCCCTCGAGCCTGCTCCGCCATTCAAAGAGATCATGGCTGATCATTCAAATTCAGTACCCTGTCCCTGCTTTCTCCCCATATCCCTTTAGCCTTAAGAAATATATCCAACTCCTTCTTGAATATATTTAATGAATTGGCCTCTACTGCCTTCTGTGGTAGAGAATTCCACAGGTTCACCACTCTCTGGGTGAAGAAATTCCTCCTCATCTCTGTCCTAAATGGCCTACCCCGTATCCTTAGACTGTGACCCCTGGTTCTAGACTCCCCGACCATCGGGAACATCCTTCCTGCATCTAGTCTGTCTAGTCCTGTTAGAATTTTATCAGTTTCAATGAGATCCCCTCTCATTCTTCTAAACTCCAGCGAGTACAAGCCCAAAAAGAGCTGAACTCAAGAGGTGACTGCCCTTGACATCAAGGCAGCATTTGATCAAGTGTGGCACCAAGGAGCCCTAGCAAAACTGAAGTCAATGGGAATCAAGGGGAAAACTCTCCATTGGTTGGAATCATACCTAGCACAAAGGAAGTTGGCTGTGGTTGTTGGAGGTCATTCATCTCAATCACATGACATCACTGCAGGAGTTCCTCAGGGCAGTGTCCTAGGCCCAACCATCTTCAGCTGTTTCATCAATGACCTTCCCTCCATCATAAGGTCAGAAGTGGGGATGTTCGCTGATGATTGCACACTGTTCAGCACCATTCGAGACTCGTCAGATACTGACGCAGTCCGTGTCCATATGCAGCAAGACCTGGACAACATTCAGACTTGGGCTGACAAGTGGCAAGTAACATTCGCACCACACAAGTGCCAGGCAATGACCATCTCCAACAAGCGAGACTCTAACCATCTCCCCTTGACATTCAATGGCATTACCATCGCTGAATCCCCCACTATCAACATCCTGGGGGTTACCATTGATCAGAAACTGAACTGGACCAGCCATATAAATACTGTGGCTACAAGAGTAGCCCAGAGGCTGGGAATTCTGCGGCGAGTGTCTCACCTCCTGACTCCCCAAAGCCTTTCCACCATCTACAAGGCACAAGTCAGGAGTGTGATGGAATACTCTCCACTTGCCTGGATGAGTGCAGCTCCAACAACACTCAAGAAGCTCGACACCATTCAGGATAAAGCAGCCCGTTTGATTGGCACTCCATCCACCTTCAACATTCACTCCCTCCACTGTGGCTGCAGTGTGTACCATCTACAAGATGCACTGCAGCAACTCGGCAAAGCTCCTTCAACAGAACCTTCCAAACCCGCGACCTCTACCACTTAGAAGGACAAGGGCAGCAGACGCATGGGAACATCGCCACCTACAAGTTCCCCTCCAAGCCACACACCATCCTGACTTGGACCTGTATCGCCGTTCCTTCACTGTCGCTGGGCCAAAATCCTGGAGCTCCCTTCCTAACAGCATTGTGGGTGTACCTACACCATATGGACTGCAGCGGTTCAAGAAGGTGGCTCACCACCATCTTCTCAAGGGCAATTAGGGATGGGCACTAAATGCAGGCCTAGCCAACCAGCGACGACCACATCCCATCAATGAATTTTAAAAAAATCGACCCAATCTCTCCTCATACGTCATTCCTGCCATCCCATGTATCAGCCTGGTGAATCTTCGCTGCACTCCTTCCATGGCAAGAACATCCTTCCTCAGATAAGGTGACCAAAACTGCACACAATACTCAAGATGTGGTCTCACCATGGCCCTGTACAATTGCAGCAAGACTTCCTTGTTCCTGTAATCAAACCCTCTCGCTACGAAGGCCAACATACCATTTGCCTTCTTAACCGCCTGCTGCACCTGCATGCTTACCTTCAGCGACTGGTGCACAAGGACGCCCAGGTCTCGTTGCACTTCCCCTTCTCCCAATCTATTGCCATTCAGATAATAATCTGCCTTCTTGTTTTTGACACCAAAGTGAATAACCTCACATTTATCCACGTTATATTGCATCTGCCATGCTTCTGCCCAATTACCTAGGCAGCCAGCTCGTGAACAGCAAAGTCCCACAGACAGTAATGAGACAAACGACCAGATCATTTGTCTTTGTTGGTGCTGATAATACTCAAGCACCGCACATTGAGATCCTCTAAGGAGCTTCACACTATTAATTACTTTTTGAAGTGCAGTGGTTGTTGTTATGTCGGGAAAACATTTGAGAACCTGAAGCCATAAACTTCCATCCTATCAATCCATGACTCAATGCTTTCACCATCACTGGTTCACAAGTTATTCATTGCCACGTGCATGTTTGAGTGTAATTTGTTCATCCGTTATATATTTCATTTGTGCTGTCATTTTAGAGGGAGTGACTATTTTCATTTATTAATTTTTTTCACCTTCTGCTTTTAGCTTTCCGTGTATTGGATACAGGTATTGACACTGTTGGTGGAAAGCGTAACTATAGCCTGTCGCTCTTGAAACTGCATGCGGACTCGCTGTTCTCACATTGCATATAAACATTTCTGCTTTTGCTTGGTGCTATTGTAGGTTTGCAGTGTGTTTTATAGATCGCGCATGTATGTATGCATCTTACAAATTTGTGCTCCCAGTGGCGCAAAGCTTCACGTGACGGGAATGAATATTGGGAGCTGCGGTGGCCAACGATTCCTGCCCGGTTTTCTATTTGTTAACCCTAGCGCATGGAAAATCATGCAGGAACACTGATCTCGCTGCCCGAGTTCTCCATATGCATCCCTGTCGGGGGAAGCACTGCACTGGAGCCGCTAATTTGTCAAGTCTACCCCGTATAGTCATCTTGCATGATTGTTCAATTGCGTTTGTTGTCGACCAATGCTAATATGAAGCACCGAAGGAATTCAGCCCTCTCAAATAGGATGAAATTACTGTCGGTGATGTTCACACTGAATGCGTCGCTGCACCCGTGCATAATTCCTCTGTGCAGATTTTTAACACGTTTGTCTTGCTACAACAGTGCAGGGCATTGGTGAGACCACACCTGGAGTACTGCATGCAGTTTTGGTCTCCTTATTTAAGGAAGGATATACTTGCATTGGAGGCAGTTCAGACTAGACTGATTCCTGAGTTGAAGGAGTTGTCTTATGAGGAAAGGTTGAGCAGGTTTGGCCTCTACTCATTGGAGTTTAGAAGAATGAGAGGGGATCTCTTTGAAACATATAAGATTCTGAAGGAGCTTGACAGGGTAGATGCAGAGAGGATGTTTCCCCTCGTGGGGGAATCTAGAACTAGGGGGCATAGTTTCAGAATAAGACAGAAATGAAGAGGAATTTCTTCTCTCAGAGGGTTGTGAATCTTTTGAATTTTCTACCCCAGAGAGCTGTGGAGGCTGGGTCATTGAATATATTCAAGGCGGAGATCGACAGTGACGTAAGAAAACTACTAGGCACTTGGTCAGAGTATTAAACAAGGCTTTAATCGACTGTTTCACAACATGGAAGTCTAGCTATCCTTCACTAGTTCCTGTTTACAAAATGTCCATGAGCAAGCTGGGCCCGTGCCCGAGTATTTCTACTCTCCCTGGACAGCGCCACCAGCAGACTGCCCAGCATATTTCATAAGTCCTTTCTACATGAATGGCACGATTTATGTCAGACAGATTTTTGAAAAACAGGGGAATCAGGGGTTACGGGGAGCGGGCGGGATCAGATCAGCCTTGCTCTTATTAAATGGCGGAGCAGGCTCGAGGGGCCAAATGGCCGACTCCTGCTCCTAATTCTTATGTTCTTATGTACACCCTTTTAAAGTAAATTAATATAGCTCATTGAAGAATTTTAAATGAACACAGAAACGCGTTTGTTGCAAGTATCACTGAAACCAGTAGTATGCAGTGGTAAAGGTGGAATTTGTTTTGGAGTGACGAGGGTGCGGGGCAGTGCGGGGGGGAGGTTGTACTGAGTATTTTTTTAATTAATAGAGGGTCTGTGGACATAGCCCTAGGGTACATCATGTAACCTTTGACATGTCTTGGTGGAAGCTGATTGCTTTATATCTCTTACGTGTACTGCGTAAAGACATTTATTCGTTTTGCTTGACGGTGTTGGGGATAAATGAATAAAGTAAGATCTCACAATTAACTATAATTCTGGTTTTTTTTCTATCTTGACACTTTTCTGCCAAGTAATACATAAGGGCACCTGTACTTGTTTGAACACAATGAAAATTGAAGCTGGTTTTAACCCAGATTTTCTTTCATGCTCTCTTCACTTTTTGTTCAATCAAGACACGACACGATGGGCTGAGGCTGAATGTGCCCTAAATTTCTATGAATAAAGTGTTACACCCGTATGCTGCCCTGTAGATTTAAGTATGTAAAACAGGTGCCATTCAATAGGAATTTTGTCAAAATTCTAAAATAATTGCCAGCTACATTCAAAAGATTTGCTTCAATTTTTTCCAAATACTCCACGGGACACAATAGTTCCTCAAGATTATGAAAGGAATTCGACAAATATAATGGCGACAGCATTATCTCTGTGGTGATGGGTTCAAATACCACGTGAAGAATTAGGCAAGTTAGGAGTAAGAAGGCAGACATTTTTTTTCCTAACTATATTAGAGAAAGGGAGCGATCATCAAATATGTGTTTCCTTATCTGAGGAAAGATGTTCTTGCCATGGAGGGAGTGCAGCGAAGATTCACCAGACTGATACCTGGGATGGCAGGAATGACGTATGAGGAGAGATTGGGTCGATTGGGCTTATACTCACTGGAGTTTAGAAGAATGAGAGGGGATCTCATTGAAACTTATAAAATTCTAACAGGACTAGACAGACTAGATGCAGGAAGGATGTTCCCGATGGCGGGGAATTCCAGAACCAGGGGTCACAGTCTAAGGATAAGGGGTAAGCCATTTAGGACTGAGATGAGGAGGAATTTCTTCACCCAAAGAGTGGTGAACCTGTGGAATTCTCTACCACAGAAGGCAGTTGAGGCCAATTCATTAAATATATTCAAGAAGGAGTTAGATATATTTCTTAAGGCTAAAGGGATCAAGGGATATGGGGAGAAGGCAGGGACAGGGTATTGAATTCGGATGATCAGCCATGATCTCATTGAATGGCGGAGCAGGCTCGAGGGGCCGAATGGCCTACTCCTGCTCCTATCTTCTATGTTTCTATGATTATTTTGAAAATTCCTTTGTTCTTAAGGTAACTTCACACCAATCAGGATTTTGTGACATGCTGAGTTTTCCATGTCATCATTTTAACAACAACAACTTGTATTTATATAACACCTTTAGCATAGTAAAACATCCCAAGGCGCTTCACAGGCATTCTATAAGACAAAAAATTTGACACTGAGCCACATAAGGAGAAATTAGGGCAGGTGACCAAAAGCTTGTTCAAAGCAATAGGCTTTAAGGAGAGTTTATAAAGGAGGAAAGAGAGGTAGAGAGGCGGAGAGGTTTAGGCAGGGAATTCCAGAGGTTAGGGCCTCGGCAACAGACGGCACGGCCACCAATGGTTGAGCGATTATAATCAGGGATGCTCAAGAGGGCAGAATTAGAGGAGCGCAGATATCTCGTGAGGGTGGGGGGTGGTTGTGGGGCTGGAGGAGATTACAGAGATAGGGAGGGGCGAGGCCATGGAGGGATTTGAAAACCAGGGTGAGCATTTTAAAGGGTAAAGGTGGTATATTGAAAAAAAATAGGGAATAATGTGAAACATTCTGCAATATAAAATGTGTTTTTGCATGTTCCCCAGCAAAAACAGTTGAGGTTCAGACGATTGATTAACTGCTCTAATAATGAGCTGGCTAGTCAGTGGGTTTGGTGGCTTTGGCACAGACTGAGATGATCAAACACGCTGCAGAGCACAGTGCTTCCTGTACTGCTAAAACAAGAGGGGAATCCTGGCTGGAGGCAGCAGACCTGGATGTAATAGTGGAGGTGTGAGGATCAATGATTATCCTAGAGTTTTGCTTGGTTACCTCAGGTAGAATTTTCCTTCAGGGTATTAATTGGCTGCGGTAAAGTCCATTATTGAGCCGATTGTTTATGGCCTGTGCAAGGGCTGACTTAATGGGATTTCCCCATTCCACCCTTTCTTTTGTCCTTATATGTAGATTTTTAAAATTGTGAAGGAACATTAATGTTAAGACCATGCTATCATCATCAAATTACTATATATAAAAGGACAATAATGTCCTCCTTTACCAACAGGTGCAGGCTCTATAAAGAAAGACTTGCATTTCTATAGCGCCTTTCACGACCACCGGACGCCCCAAAGCGCTTTACAGCCAATGAAGTTCTTTTAGAAGTGTAGCCACTGTTGTAATGTGGGAAAGGCGGCAGCCAATTTGCGCACAGCAAGCTCCCACAAACAGCAATGTGATAATGACCCAGATAATCTGTTTTTGTTATCTTGGTTGTTTTCCCACATTACAACAGTGACTCCACTTCAAAAGTATTTCATTGGCTGTAAAGCGCTTTGAGACGTCCAGTGGTCGTGAAAGGCGCTATAGAAATGCAAGTCTTTTTTTTTGGTTGAGGGACACCAGGGATTACTCCCCTCCTCTTCTTCAAAATAGTGCCATGGGATCTTTTACATCCACCTGAGAGAGCAGACAGAGCCTCGGTTTAACGTCTCATCTGAAAGACAGCACCTCTGGCAGTGCAGCACTCCCTCAGCACTGCACTGGAGTGTCAGCCTAAATTTTTTGCGCTCAAGTCTCTGGAGTGGGCCTATGAACCCACAGCCTTCTGACTCAGAGGCGCGAGTGCTACAAACTGAGCCACAGCTGACACCTGTTCACCGATATTCAAGCAACCACATGGGCTGGATTTTGCCAGCCCTGGGGAGGTGGGTTTGGAGGCAGGACTGCCGGGAAAATAGCAGAATTTGGGGGCGGGTGCCCAACCCGTCCCCAACCCGTCTCCATGCCATCTTGCCAGGAGGCGGGTAGCCGACCCGCGCCGGGTCCCGCCTCCTCGAGGCGAGAAGGGGATTAATGCCAATTAACTGCCTGTTAACAGGTAGTTTACAGGCAGTTTTTTGGCTAATCCCGATTTTGAGCCCTGAAGTGTGGGCTTCCCGACGGCTCCGAACCTCGCCAGGGTCAGCGAGGCGGGCCTTCGGTCTGCGGGGGTCGGAGGGGCCGAGATGTCCGGTGTGCAGGTGAGTAATGGGTGCATGTGTGCAGAGGTAAGTGTGTGAGGTGTGTGTGAAGTGTTTTAATAAGTTACACTTAGCTTTACTTCTTCCTGCAGGCTTCCTCCCTTCAGGTCTCGGGAGTCCCTCAGCTCACCGGCACAGAAAGCAGAATGGCCGCTGAACTGTCAAAAGCTGCAGCCTTCTGCTTTCTGGTCAGGAAGGCTTTCTAATTGAGTCTTGAGTAAAGACACAACTTAGAAGACAGATTGTCCGTGTTTGACAGCTTCACAGAGCCGTCAAACGATGACATTTCATCTGTCAAAAGCTCTTGACAGATGAAACGGCACTCGCTGACGTCACCTGTAACTGGCTTTCCCTTAATTGGCCTGCTGAGCCCGCTGGGCGGGCTTAACAAGGTCAATCAAGGGAAAGTAGCGTGGGTTGGCCACTAGTCGCTGGAGGCGGGACTAAAACCCAACAAGTGGGAGTCCCGCCTCCAAAAGCTCCCCATTGACAAAATCCAGCCTTATGTGTTTACATGAAAGGCATGTGGCAATACATTGCAAATCATCTCAGTGAGCAAGCATGCTGTGGCATGGTGCTGCCTGATCCCAGCCAGGCTCTCTGGGGTGACCTTTGATGGAAGCGAGGGGTGGAAAATCAGAATCCTGCTCGTGACTGGTTTGCCAGAGTACAGGTCTGGCAACAGGTGGTCACCTCCCCACCTGCTCAGTCAGATTGGTACGTGGCATGAAAGGACTTAAAGAACTGAAGGAAATGTCTTACAGAGTGGACAGAGGGAGTGACGAACAAAAGGCTCGAATGCATTTTCCAACGCAAGTATTTACTGGAGAGGAAATAAAAACAGAAACTGCTGGGAACACTCGGCAGGTCAGGCAGCATCTGTGGAGGGACAAAAACAGGGTTTCAGAATGAAAGGTCATCGACCTGATACGGTAACTCTGTTTCTCCACAGACGCTGCCTGACCTGCTGAGTATTTCCAGTACTTTCTGTTATTGTTTCAGATTTCCAGCATGCGCAGTATTTTGCTTTGGTTTTACCGGAGATGGAGTGGCTCCGGTACAATACGTCATAGAGTCATAGAGTCATAGAGTTTTACAGCACAGAAAGAGGCCCTTCGGCCCATCGTGTCTGCGCCGCCCATCCATCCCTGTCCAGTCTAATCCCATTTTCCAGCATTTGGTCCATAGCCTTGTATGCAATGGCATTTCAAGTGCTCATCCAAATGCTTCTTGAATGTTGTGAGGGTTCCTGCCTCTACCACCCTTTCAGGCATTGAGTTCCACATTCCAACCACCCTCTGGGTGAAAAAGTTCCTCCTCAAATCCCCTCTAAATCTCCTGCCCCTTACCCTGAATCTATGCCCCCTTGTTATTGACCCCCCTACTAAGGGGAAAAGTTCCTCTTTGTCTACCCTATCTATGCCCCTCATCATTTTGTACACCTCAATCAGGTCCCCCCTCAGCCTTCTTTGCTCCAAGGAAAACAACCCCAGCCTGTCCAGCCTCTCTTCATAGCTGAGGCGCTCCATCCCAGGTAACATCCTGGTGAATCTTCTCTGCACCCTCTCCAAAGCAATCACATCCTTCCTATAGTGAGGCGACCAGAACTGCACACAGTACTCCAGCTGTGGCCTCACCAGCGTTTTGTACAGCTCCATCATAACCTCCCTGCTCTTATATTCTATGCCTCGGCTAATGAAGGCAAGTATCCCATATGCCTTTTTAACCACCTTATCTACCTGTTCCGCTGCCTTCAGGGATCTATGTACATGTACACCAAGGTCCCTCTGACCCTCTGTACTTCCTAGGGTCCTACCACTCATTGTGTATTCCCTTGCCTTATTTGTCCGTCCAAAATGCATCACCTCGCACTTTTCAGGATTAAATTCCATTTGCCACTTTTCTGCCCATCTGACCAACCCGTTTATATCGTCCTGTAGCCTGAGGCTTTCCTCCTCACAATTTACCACCCCACCAATTTTCGTGTCATCTGCGAACTTACTGATCATACCTTTTACATTCTCATCCAAATCATTTATGTAGATCACAAACAACAAGGGACCCAGCACCGATCCCTGAGGTACCCCACTGGACACAGGCTTCCAGTCACAAAAGCAACCTTCGACCATCACCCTCTGCCTCCTGCCACTCAGCCAGTTTAGGATCCAACGCGCCAAGGCACCCTGGATCCCATGGGCTCTTACCTTCTTGACCAGTCTCCTATGCGGGACTTTGTCAAAAGCTTTACTGAAGTCCATGTAAACCACATCCACAGCATTTCCCTCATCCACCCCTCTAGTCACCCCCTCGAAAAATTCAATCAGATTTGTCAGACATGATTTACCCTTGACAAAGCCATGCTGACTATCCCCGATTAATCCTTGCCTCTCCAAGTGGAGACTAATTTTGTCCCTCAGAATTTTTTCCAATAATTTCCCTACCACAGATGTTAGGCTCACTGGCCTGTAATTCCCTGGTTTATCCCTGCTACCCTTCTTGAATAATGGTACTACGTTAGCTGTTCTCCAGTCCTCTGGTACATCCCCTGTGGCCAGAGAGGTTCTGAAAATTTGTGTCAGAGCCCCTGCAATCTCCTCCTTTGCCTCCCACAGCAGCCTGGGATACATCTCGTCCGGGCCTGGGGATTTATCCACTTTTTGGCCTGCTAAAACCGCTAGCACCTCCTCCCTCTCGATGCTAATATGTTCAAGTATGTCACAGCCCCCTTGCCCGATTTCTATGTCTGCATCGTCTTTCTCCATAGTGAACACAGATGCAAAAAATTCATTTAAAACCCCGCCTACATCATCTGGCTCTACACACAGATTGCCACTTTGGTCCCTAATGGGCCCTACCCTTTCCCTGGTTATCCTCTTGCCCTTAATATACTTATAAAACATCTTAGGATTTTCCTTTATTTTGCTCGCCAGTGTTATTTCATGGCCCCTCCTCGCCCTCCTAATTTCTTTTTTAAGTATGCCCCTACATTTTTTATACTCCTCGAGGGCTTCTTCCGTCTTTAGTCTTTTGTAACTGCCAAAAGCCCCCCTTTTATTTCTAATGCATTTTTGTATATCCCTTGTCATCCAAGGTTCCCTTTGCTTGTTGGTCCCACCCTTGACCTTTACAGGAACATGTTGGCGTTGTACTCTCTCTATTTCCCTTCTGAAAGTCTCCCACTGTTTTGATGCGGATTTTCCTATAAGTAGCTGCTCCCAGTCCAATTTGGCCAGATCCTGCCTTATCATATTAAAATCGGCCTTCCCCCAATTTAGAACCCTTATTTCCGGGCCGTCTTTGTCTTTTTCCATGACCACCTTAAATCTCACCGAATTGTGGTCACTGTCGCCAAAATGCTCTCCTACTGACACTTCCACCACTTGCCCGGCTACATTCCCCAGAATTAGGTCCAGTACCGCCCCCTCTCTTGTAGGACTTTCTACATGTTGGCTCAAAAAGCTCTCCTGGATGCACTTTAAGAATTCTGCACCCTCTAAGCCTTTCACACTCTGACTATCCCAATTTATATTGGGGAAGTTGAAATCCCCCACTATTATTACCCTATTATTTTTGCACTTTTCTGAGATTTGCCTACATATCTGTTCCTCTATCTCCCCCTGACTGTTTGGGGGCCTATAGTACACTCCCAGCAAAGTGCTTGCCCCCTTTTTGTTTTTAAGTTCTACCCATATGGCCTCATTAGAGGAATCCGCTAATATATCATCCCTCCTTACAGCAGTAATTGACTCCTTAATTAATATTGCAACACCCCCTCCCCTTTTACACCCCCCTCTGTCTCGCCTGAAGATTCTGTACCCCGGAATATTGAGCTGCCAGTCCTGACCCTCCCTCAACCATGTCTCCGTGATAGCAACAATATCGTACTCCCATGTGTTCAACAACAACTTCAGTTCATCCACCTTATTTGCAAGACTCCTTGCATTAAAATAAATGCCTTCCAGCCCTGCCATATTCTCTTTTGCCTTCGTTTCTATTTCTCTTGTGAGTCCTGTTTAAATATTGCAATATGTTTTTGCAGGGATCTAGCGGCAGATCTGCTGACCATGATACCTGACAGCGAGCTGTTGTTGGTCAAACTGTGCACATTCTACCCAGGAGGCACTGCAGAGATTAACGATCTTCATGAGAAGGTAAAACTCGTGAGTTACGGGGGTTATCTGCACTCCTTTTCGCAGAACACTGTACACGATAAACTGCCTTAAGAGGCTCTACAAGGGAGCAGTTTTTATGCTACAGTTGCCAGTTCAAGATTGTTCTGTGATTTTGTTTCTCTATTATCCCCCGCCTCTCCTCCCCACTCGCCCCTCTTCCCCGCTCGCCTCTCTTCCCCCCTCGCCTTTCCTCCCCCTCGCCTCTCTCTCCCCCTCGCCTCTCCTCCTCCTCGCCTCTCCTCCCCCCTCGCCTCTCCTCCCCACTCGCCCCACTTCCCCGCTCACCTCTCTTCCACCCGTGCATCCCCTCCCCCTCGCCTCTCTTCCCCCCTCACCTTTCCTCCCCCTCGCCTTTCCTCCCCCTCGCCTTTCCTCCCCCTCGCCTTTCCTCCCCCTCGCCTTTCCTCCCCCTCGCCTATCCTCCCCCTCGCCTATCCTCCCCCTCGCCTCTCTTCCCCTCGCCTCTCTTCCCCTCGCCTCTCTTCTCCCCCTCGCCTCTCTTCTCCCCCTCGCCTCTCTTCTCCCCCTCGCCTCTCCTCCCCCCTTTCCTCTCCTCCCCCTCGCCTCTCTTCTCCCCCTCGCCTCTCCTCCCCCCTCGCCTCTCTTTCCCCCCCCCGAGGGGAAGTGGGGGGGGAGGGGAGTGGGAGGGGGTGGAAGGCGGCAGGGAGTTGAGGGAGCGGGGGGGAAGGGAGGGGAGAGAGAGTTGGGGGGGGCAGTCACAAGAGTGAAACAGATTGATGCCCTCTGATTTTAGGGGAATTATATTGCTTGGCTTTTGATTATTTTCCAGATAAAAGGCACAGAATCAGAGGGGCAGCGGTGCGGACGCACTGAAGTCCCGCTATGCTGTGCCTTGTGGAGCGGTAAAATACGGGGTTGCAGATACTATTCTCCACATGATGGGTTGTTACCCTGAAGGGAGGGGAGGCCAATGGATGCCCATCATAGGCAAGGAGGTAAAGAGGTGCAGTCATGACGGCAGCCAGTTTCAGGGGCAGAGCCCTGGGTGCAGATGCCCACCAATCCATTTGTTGCGTGTCACGGGGGACCCAAGAAAAGGGAAGGAGAGGAAACATCTCAAAAAGAAGCGAGAGTCCCCCTCACCGCCCCCCCCACCCCCCACCCCGACTGGCTCAATGGGGTGGTAATTAGTCTCGGCCTGAATAGAGAGGCCTGAGGTCGTCTGGAAATTTGCCCTCGGGGCCTCGTCTAAATCTTCGGGCGAGCTGCCGGGGCCGTTAGTTGGCACCTGCTGGGGGTGTGGGGGGCCGGTGAAGAATCCTGAACCAGGCAGGTCATTCTTTTTAAATTTTAATACATGGAGAAAAATAGAAGCTCGAGTAATGATTTGAAGGTGATTGATCAGTGTCTACAATCGGGACATAACTTGTTTTAATCCAGCCCACGCAGCAGCAGCAAAGATTCAGAATAAGGGGTCGCCCATTTAAGAGGGAGATGAGGAGGAATTTCTTCTCTCAGAGGGTCGTGAATCTTTGGAATTCTCTTCCCCAGAGAGCTGTGGAGGCGGAATCATTGAATATATTCAAGGCGGAGATAGACAGACATTTGAACTACAGGGGAGTCAAGGGGTATGGGGAGAGAGCGGGAAAGTGGAGTTGAGGCCAAGATTGGATCAGCCATGATCTTATTGAATGGCGGAGTGGGCTCGAGGGCCCGATTGGCCTACTCCTGCTCCTACGTCTTATGGCCTAGAAATTCAGTTGTTAGCGCCAGCTGCTAGCGCCTTAGGAGGAGGAGAAGTGGGGCGCTAAGCGGCTAGCGCCCGAGCGCGGCGCGATCTGCGCCTCTCGCGAACTTCACTTAAGATTTAGCGGCAGCGCAAAACCGCAGCGCCCGCTCGGCTGCGTGCGCAGATCCTGACGTCATTTCATGGTACAACGCCCTTAGTGCGCCCCGAACCGGAACTTCAGTGGCGCCGCCCTTATGTGCGCCTGGCGCCCCCAGCGACTGGTAGAGGGGAACGGTTCCCAGTCGCTGCAGGGCGCTAATTAAAGGGGACTCCTCCTGCAGTATAAGTGGCAACCATTTTGTTCCACTCCTTTGTTAGAGACAGATATTTGGAGAGAGACAAAGGGAGAGAGCTTTCTGGTTTGACTCAACGCTCGCACAGGTACTTCTGGCTTCAGGCCAGAGCTTTGCACTTGGATTTAACTTTCAGTGCCATAGCCTTGATTCGAAACATATAATGGGGGCTGCAGTGGGTGGAAACGTTGGCTTTCTGCATTGCATTCAAAGGGCTCAGAGACGCCGTGAGAGAGTGCCAGTCATGGCCAGATGGAGAAGGGCCAACAGGCGTCGGCACAGGAGGCCTTACCCACCCAGGGTATACCGTCAGCAGTTCTCATATCTGAACATGTCTGAGGAGCAGAGTGTTCGGAGGCTGCGATTCAGAAGGGAGGTGGTCACTGAGATCTGCCACCTGCTTCGCAGAGATCTGCAGCCACAGCTGAGGAGCAGGACATCTCTGTCGGTGGCAGTGAAGGTGACGGTGGCTCTCAACTTCTATGCCACCGGCTCCTTCCAATCCGCTACTGGGGACATTGCCAACATATCCCACCTCGCAGTACATTGCTGCATCCGCCAGGTGACCAATGCCCTTTTCAGAAGGAGACGTCAGTTCATCTCCTTCCCCATGACCCTGGACAAGCAGCAAGAGCATGTAATGGGATTTGCAGCATTAGCTGGCTTCCCCATGGTGCAGGGCGCCATTGACTGCACGCATGTGGCTTTGCGGGCACCTCTACAGAATGCCGAGGATTACCGCAACCGGAAGGGCTACCATTCGCTCAACGTGCAGTTGGTGTGTGATCACAGGCAGCTCATAATAGTTGTCAATGCCCGCTTTCCAGGCAGCAGCCACGATGCCTTCATCCTGCGCCAGACTTCTGTGGCAGACATTTTCGAAGCCCAGGCTCACCCACGAGGATGGCTTCTCGGGGACAAAGGCTATCCTTTGTGCACCTGGCTGATGACCCCGCTCCGTGCGCCCAGCACCCCTGCTGAAGAGCGATACAATGACAGCCATCAAGCAACCAGGAACATCATTGAGCACACAATCGGCATGCTCAAGCAGCGGTTCCGCTGTCTGGATCGTTCCGGGGGAGCCCTACAGTACTCGCCTGAGCGAGTCTCCCATTTCGTTGTAGTGTGCTGCATGCTGCACAACCTGGCTATCCTCAGGACTCAGCCATTGCCAGCAGACATTGGAGGACCACCAGAGGAGGAGAAGGAGGAGGAGGAGGAGGAGCACCAAGACGGGAGGGAGGCACAAAGTGCAAGGGCCGTCCGTCGGCGGCTTATTGCAACTCGGTTCTAGGCCCCCTCTCAGGGAATGGCTTGTGCCAATGAAAAAAGATGAATGTAGCTGCTCTGCAAGCCCTCAGCCGGTCAAGGCAACAAATACTTCCAAAAGCAAACATGGACAATGCGATTAAAGAAAAATTTTTACTGTGCAAACTCTGTGCCCTTCCCGCATGACAAACTAATTCAGAGAAACCCCCCAAAAAACAGTCAGAGACATAACTGGCTCTCACAACCTTCAGAAAATGCAAAAAGCAGTTAAACAAAAATGACCATGATCCTCGGCCTTTATAAAAAACAAACACAACAGTCTTGCCTTCATATATAAAAGAACACAACAGTCTTGGCCTTCATATATAAAAGAACACAACAGTCTCGGCCCTCCAAGCCACACACCATCCTGACTTGGACCTGTATCGCTGTTCCTTCACTGTCGCTGGGCCAAAATCCTGGAACACCCTTCCTAACAGCATTGTGGGAGTACCTTCACCACACGGACTGCAGCGGTTCAAGAAGGCGGCTCACCACCATCTTCTCAAGGGCAATTAGGGATGGGCACTAAATGCAGGCCTAGCCAGCCAGCGACGCCCACATCCCATCAATGAATAAAAATATATATATATATATATATATATAAAAGAACACAGCAGTCTCGGCCTTCATATATAAAAGAACAAAGCAGTCTCGGCCTTCATATATAAAAAAAAACCCTCTCAGCCTCATATATAAAAAAATCACTTGGCCACACCTTCTACTTTTTCCCCTGCGAGGGTGATCCATTTCGTTTCCGCGAGTGGCCCCTTCCCACCCTGCAGCTCCTCCTCAATGGGACCCCAGTGGCTGCAGCAAGGCTGGGGGAAGGCTGCTGAGGGTCAGATGGTGAGACGGCAGATGCCCTTGGGGGTCGGCTTGGACCAGCTCTGGGCCTGGAGGGGCCGGCTGCTGACTGCTCCAACTCTGCTTGGGTGGCAGCAGTCTGTCCTACGGGTGGTGGCAGCTGCAGTGGAGGAGTGACAGTGTTGGCTGCAGGAATGCTGCCAACCTGACAGAGCACAGACACTCCCTGGTCGGCTGATACACTGGCACTCGCACGGGCCAGCACTGCAGCATGCGCAGCAATCTGCTGAAGCACAGACTGCTGGGCTGCTGCGGCGTGGCGATGCCTGGCCGAACCAGCGAGGGTGGCAGCAGTTAGTGCCCGTGTGGCCCTGGTCTGTGTCTGCATCACATCAGCCAGTGAGTGCACGGCACGACTGAGCACTTGGCTGGAAGCCGCCTGTGATGCAGCGAAGTCCTGCTGACTCCTGGCCTGTGCTGCCGCGAAGTCCTGCAGACTCCTGGCCTATGCTGCCGCGAAGTCCTGCAGACTCCTGGCCTGTGTTGTACTGAATTCTTGCAGACTCCTGGCCTGTGCTGCCCCGAATTCCTGAGCACTCCTTGCCAGTGACTCTATGGAGTCAGGCATCCTTGCCACTGCAGCCATGAGCTCAGTGTGCCTGCGCTCAGCCTGGGCGCCCATTTCAGCAAGGAGCCGCACCTCCTCTGCGCTCACCGTAGCAGGACTGGAGGCCGCACTCACCCTCCGGGGAGAAGGCTGCCGAGCTTCCCCAACCCTCCCGCGTTGCTGCAGCCCGCTGGGCCCCGGAGCTTCACTCTCCTCAGACCCTTCCCCCCTGCTCCCCTCCAGGGAAAACGTGTCCCCATCATGGCCATGGGCTGCCTTGGCTGAGGGTGTCACTGATGGGCCAGCTTCCTCTTCCTCCTCCTCGATTTCTGAATCAGACACAGTGCCAGCTTGAGGGCCCGCCTCCTCACCTGGCGATTCTCCATCTTAAAGCAGGGAGGCACAAGAGTTGCTTTAGAGTGAGGGCAGAGCGGCAGCGAGGGAGGCATAAGTGCTGCTATGCACTGCATTGGTTCGATAGTGGCAAATGATGCTGGTGTGAGGTGCAAGTGGAAAGAGAGAGGTCAAAAAGGTGATGCCCTTACCATTGGGGCCCAGAACAGGGTCGGCATCTCCACTGGCGACGGGGCCAATCAGCCGGCCTACCATAATGCGCTCCACACGCTGCTCCAGGTCGCTGAGCTGTTTCAGGTCAGGACGGCCTCCCCCGGTCTGTCGCTGCTGCCTGCGATTGTGGGCCAGCTTGCCCTGCAAGAGAAAGGACGGCCTCTAAGTACATTGTCAAGCCCTGATCTTGCCTGCACTGCCTCCCATGGTGGAATAGCCCTGACAGTGTGAAGCCCTTATCTTGCCTGCACTGCCTCCCATGGTGGAATAGCCCTGACAGTGTGAAGCCCTCATCTTGCCTGCACTGCCTCCCATGGTGGAATAGCCCGACAGTGTGTAAAGTCCTGAATGTGCAAGTGATTTTCATGACAGTCCCATAGCTGCTGGATGAGCGCTGGGCATTGGGGCTTTCAGGTCCCTTTGGCCATAAAGTGAGGTGCAAATGCAGGGATGAGGAGAATACGGGAAAGGGTACTCACCCTGACAACCCGAGTGAGGTCGTTGAACTTTTTTCTGCATTGCACAGGAGTCCTGCCAACCGCGCTGTTGGAGGTCATCCTGTTTGCCACCTCGCTCCAGGCTTTTCGATACTCGTTGGGCAGCGGCCTCCTGCCACTATCAGGGAAGAGGACAAGGCGCCTGCGCTCCACTGCGCCAACCAGTACCTTCAGGGCACCCTCGCTGAAGCGCTGCGCTCGCTCCCTGGCCTTCTCCATAGTCGTGGGCATTGACCTGTTGAAGCAGCTATGTTCAGGCCTTGATTCAGGGCTGCAGTGTGCAGGGCGTGGCAGCCAAACAAATCCACCCTCCCCCTTTAAGAACTGACCGGCGCCAGCGTGTCTGCCTTCATTCAGAAACTCGCCGCACCTGCGCTGCGCCCGCCCTCGGTGTTAGCGCCCCGGCTCGCCGGCTTAGCGCCTTATGATAGTCGTGCATCGCCTGCTTTAGCGCAGCAGCAACCTCTTGGGGCGATGCAACTGAATATCAGCGAAGGTGGCGCTAAGTTGCGCCGGGCGCAAAATTTAGCGAACGCCCGGCTGTAGCGCCCCAAACGTGGCTATACTGAATTTCTAGGCCTATGTTCTTATGCTGTCTCTTTGTAATGCAGCATGATTTTACACGGTAAGATTTTATTGATGCCGTGATTGACATCTCGTGTTAAAATCCCTTCACAGTGTCACTTACCAACCACAGATGAGTGTTTACACTTCGCGGAAATGCATCACGATGAAGGGGAGACGTTCCAAGCAGTAAAATATTATTTACTGAGTCCTGCGCCGGAAAAAGCACTTCCAATTGGCCTTCTTTACGTTAAAGGTAGTCATCTTACTAATTGTCCTGTGATTAAGATAATTTATGTTATAAAGATATGCAAATGCCAGAGCTGTCCTGATTGCTAAGAAGTAATTTTTTTTTAAATTCATTCTCAGGATGTGGGTGAGAACAAAACAATTAGGAGCAGGAGTTGGCCATACGGCCCCTCGAGCCTGCTCCGCCATTCAATAAGATCATGGCAGATCTGCGACCTCAACTCCACTTTCCTGCCCGATCCCCGTATCCCTTGATTCTCCTCGAGTTCAAAAATCTATCTGTCTCGGCCTTGAATATATATTTTTTTTATCCGTTCACGGGATGTGGGCGTCGCTGGCAAGGCCAGCATTTATTGCCCATCCCTAATTGCCCTTGAGAAGGTGGTGGCGAGCCGCCTTCTTGAACCGCTGCAGTCCGTGTGGTGAAGGTACTCCCACAGTGCTGTTAGGGAGGGAGCTACAGGATTTTGACCCAGCGACGATGAAGGAACGGCGATATACTTCCAAGTCAGGATATTCAACGATTCAGCATCCACAACCCCCTTGGGGTAGAGAATTCCAAAGCTTCACAACCCTCTGGGTGACACTGACACTCCCATGTTTATTGCCCATCCATAGTTGCCCCGAGAAAGCGAAGGGCCTTTTTCCTTGTTTATAGTTAACTGGCTTGCTAGACCAGTAGATGCCAACCACTGGTAGTCATGTGTAGGCCAGGCAGGGAGGGGAGGCATGTTCCCTTCCTTAAAGGACACTGGGAGACCAGGTGGCTTCTTACAACAATCCAGCAGCTTTCATTTTCTTTTCCTGGTATGAGCTCAGAATTGAGTTTCAGAACTTTCCATGAAGTCAATGGAAATGAAAATGGGGAGCGATGTAAAGTGGGCTGACAACTCCTATCACCCGTTTTACACGGGCGCGCAAAGTCAAGATCTACCCCGCTGAATCCAATAACTTCCTCCCCTTGATTTATTGTTAGGTTTTTTTTTCATTCATTCACTGGATGTGGGCATCGCTGGCAAGGGCGGCATTTATTGCCCATCCCTAGTTGCCCTTGAGAAAGCGGTGGCGAGCCGCCTTATGCAACTGAGTGGCTGGCTGCCTTGTCAGAGGGCAGTTAAGAGTCAACCACATACGAACAGGGCAGGAAAAGACCAGCTGGTCCATCAAGCCTACCCCCACACCATGATGGCTGGACCAGCATGCCTAAACGCTTCTTCCCTCTGCCCCTCTCCCCACACCACGATGGTGCGACCACCATGGCTAAACACTCCAGCCCCCACCGCCGTAACCTTATAATCTCCTGCGAGGGGCAAAAAAAGGGCTAATAGGGGAAAATAATACTCTGTAAAATTCACCTCCGACCCCCTCAGGCGATCGAAACCAGTCCAGGAGATCACACAGACCACGTGTTTCTATGAAGAGACTTACCTTCTATATAGAAGACAGGAGCAGAAGTAGGCCATTCGGCCCCTCGAGCCTGCTCCGCCATTCAATGCGATCATGGCTGATCATCCAAGTTCAGTACCCGGTCCCTGCTTTCTCCCCATACCCATTGATCCCTTTAGCCTTAAGAAATATATCCAACTCCTTCTTGAATATATTTAATGTATTGGCCTCTACTGCCTTCTGTGGTAGAGAATTCCACAGGTTCACCACTCTCTGGGTGAAGAAATTCCTCCTCATTTCTGTCCTAAAAGGCTTACCCCTTACCTTTAGACTGTGACCCCTGGTTCTGGACTCCCTGACCATCGGGAACATGCTCCCTGCGTCTAGTCTGTCCAGTCCTGCCAGAATTTTATAAGTTTCAATGAGATCCCCTCTCATTCTTCTAAACTCCAGCGAGTACAAGCCCAATCGTCCCAATCTCTCCTCGTACGTCATTCCTGCCATCCCAGGTATCAGCCTGGTGAATCTTTGCTGAACTCCTTCCATGGCAAGAATATCCTTCCTCAGATAAGGCGACCAAAACTGCACACAATACTCAAGCTGTGGTCTCACCAAGGCCCTGTACAATTGCAGCAAGACATCCTTGTTCCTGTACTCGAACCCTCTTGCTACGAAGGCCAACATACCATTTGCCTTCTTAACCGCCTGCTGCACCTGCATGCTTATCTTCAGCGACTGGTGCACAAGGACACCCAGGTCTCGTTGCACTTCCCCTTCTCCCAATCTATTGCCATATGATGCGATCTCTGCCCTAATCAGGAACCTGTCCAGCTCCCTTCTATCACTGGTATTCTATCCTCTTTGGTGAAAACAGATACAAGGCACCCGTTTAATAAATACCTTGCTGCCGATTACAGTATCGCCTATTACAACAAATGTTTGAAAATCATATCAACTGTTGCTTGCAAAGATGGTCCAAAATCTGGCAGCTGACTGACTGTGCTTCTTCCCATCCTACAGAACAGCTAAGTAGCTCTGAGTGGACCTTGGACTCTGTCCATCAGATCTTGGACCTGCTCAGCTACATCCGCACTGACCGGCTGATGCTGCACAAGTGTAGTGAGTAAGTTACAATCCAAATACTGCTGCCTATTTAAATGAAAAGCAGGAATCTTGGCTTAAAAGTTATCCTCCTTAAAATGGTGTTTGTTGGGCTGTCACATTAGCTAGTGATGTGTGGCACTACCACTGTGCTAAATGGGGATGGCTTCAGGACAGATCTAGCAGCTGAAAACTGGGTATCCATGAGGCGCTGTGGGTCATCAGCAGCAGCAGAATTGTATTCCACCACAATCTGTAACCTCATGGCCCGGCATATCCCTCACTCTACCATTAGCATCAAGCCAGGGGAACAACCCTGGTTCAATAAGGAGTGTAGAAGAGCATGACAGGAGCAGCACCAGGCGTACCTAAAAATGAGGTGCCAACCTGGGGAAGTTGCAACACAGGACTACATGCATGCTAAAAAGTGGAAGCAGCATGCTATAGACAGGGCTAAGCGATCCCACATTCAACGGATCAGATCAAAGCTCTGCAGTCCTGCCATTCGTGAATGCTGGTGGACAATTGAACAACTAACAGGAGGAGAAGTTTCCATGAATATCCACATTCTAAATTGTGATATCCGAGTGGTAAGGTCAGAAACTGAGAGAAGCGAGATCTTAGGAACAAAACCCAACTGTTTATTACCCGGTGTAGCAGAGGAACATATCTTACAGGCTGCAAGCAAAGCACACAATTTCTTACTGCACGATGGCAAGATGGAGGATTCGCCTCTGAGTCATACCCATAATGCAATGCCACATTACCTTAATAACTGGTGTACCAGGACATTGACTACATGACCCATTACCTTAAACACTGGTGAATGTGATCCCTTACTATTTGGCTCCATCTGGTGGATAACTTAAACATTACATTCCAGATTACTGTAAAGTCTGTGGGTTGTACGGTTAATAATGACACAGACTTCAGGAGTAACAAACAAACAGGTCTTTACTATTCGAAGGTCAGGGCGAATCTGCCCCAGCAATCCTGCCACAACACTTATATACTGGTGTGGTCACTATCGGTATTACAGTATACAGAAGCCAAACAAATAGTGCCACGCCTAAAGTAGTTCTCTTAAAGGTGAACGGTTACATTCAATAGTTCCCTTAAAGGTAGACGGGTACATACACTACAATCCTCCCTTTTTAGCTTATTACTTACAGAGTCCCCGTTAAACATACATATCTTCAACTTCCTATAAAACAAATTACAGATATAATCTCGGTGGAGTCAATGTCATATAAAACAATTTACAGATATAATCTTGGTGGGAACAGTTCACAGGTTCAGTCTCTGATCTTGACTCGTTCCAAACAACATCTCTTTGGTACACCAGTTCACATGGCTAGCGTGACTCCTCCATAGCCTTTTTCTTGACATAACAGCTTGAACTTTCGTCCTGTTGAACCAGCAGTGCGGACTTTTACAACCAACTGGCTGTCTTGATATTTTCCAGTTTTTCAACTAATTTAGTTCCTTTCGTAGTGTCCCGCCTGAGATGGTAGAAGTGCTAATATTTTAGACAGTTATTATCTTCTGCTTCTTCTTTTCCTTTTCTGCCTTTTTGACACTCTCGGAGCTCCTTTCTCGGCTGCCAGCTGTAGTGCCACCAACTCTCTATGTTCCTTAGACCTTAAGTGCTTCATCCGGATTTCAGCACTTTGGGAGTTTTCATCACAAACTGAGCAGACCAGATCCTCGTAATATTCAGTGTCACTCAACAGGTCATGGTAATATTCGGGGTCGTCCTGAGTTAGGCCAGTGAGAGGCCCTTCTACTTCCTTCTTATCCATCTGGACGTTAGCCGACGGTGGTTCCTTCCCTAACCATCTTTCTTGAAAAGACTTCTTCAAACATTCATATTCATTCCGCTCTTCCGGGGGTGTCTGCCATTCCTTCACTACTGGCCTCATTTGTGAGTTCAATACCTTCCCTTCCATCGGGGATGTCGTTGTCAGGCTATTTAATCCTTCTACTGGAGTATCTGTTTCCACCCCCTTCTGTTCCCCTTGACGCAATTCAGCGTACTTTTGGCATCCTTGTAAAAGCTGTGTTGCCACCTCAGCTATCTCCGTGACTTTTGGAAGCTCCGAATTCTTTCCCTTTGAACCCTGAAACTCGTGTTCCCATTTTGGAGTCTTGTCCCTCAGCGTGTGTAAGAGTTGGCTGGCCGTTAACTCTTCGACGGGGACACTGTGGATTAGAGTCTTCTCCATTTCATCCACCTTTCCCTCCAATGTTTTCACCTTCCTTTCCTCCGGTACTTTGGTTTTAAGTGCTCGAAGAAGTTGCGCCTTGATGTTCTCTAACTCCTGTTCAGGGGCCATTCCTACAGTCTCTGTGATCCTTCCAGTTGCCTTTCCTTCCACTGCCCGGATTCCTAGTTGAATATGTTCTTCAAGTTGTTGAACCTCGGCCATTGCCACCTCATATTTGTCCTGGGTTGCCTTCAATAATTTAATGAGTTCTTGGACATCTTGAATTTCATGTTCTGCTATGTCTTCCACCTCTAATTTTTCCTCGATGGATGGAATCTCTACCGACGAGTCTGTCTTGCCCTGGAGCTCCTCAAACATTTCCTGCAGCCTTTGTAATTCTCGCTCATGTTCAACCTTTAGCTGTTCAGATGCTTTCACTAAAACTAGCTTTTCGGAGGTTGCCGAGTTAACCCCTTCCAGGATTGTAGTCTGGGCCTGTTCATACTGTTCTTTCAACTTGTTACACTCTGCTTGCAACGAGTCGTAGAGATGAACTGGGATAAAATCCTGGCTTCCTGAAGATTCCTCTTCCTTTGGTTCATTCTGTAAATATTCTAGTTCCGAACAGGATCAGGGGAATGTGATTGGTATTTGGCCACGATGGCTCTATGGTCGCTCTCTGCTTGAGCTAGCTGTCTCTGTTGTCTTTCCAGGTTCTCCCATTCGGTGTCCCAGAACTTTTCCATATTTTTCATCTCTTGTACGAGACGGTCACTCAACTGTTCTAATTGTTGTCGTACTTTGACATAAGTTTGAGTCCGAACTCGGTGTTCTTCCGTCGTGGATGAATCCTTTGCTTGAACAGGCTCAGAATTCTCTGTCAACCTGGAGTTCTGCTCTGCAGCTTTATTCTTCTTGGTAACATAAGTCCCTCTGCATGTCTTCGTTTCCTTCCCCATCGTCGGCAAGTCCCTTTTAGCCTTGTCTTCCATATTTGAATTGGTCTTATCGTCATCCATTTCAGAATCTGAGCTGATAGCTTGCACCGAGTCCTCCCTCATTATGGCTTTTAGGTAGTGCCATTCTATATCTATTTTCTTAATCCACTCCCGTCCTAGAAGTGGTGGTCCTCCTTCAGGTAATACGTACAAGTTCATTCTTGGGTGTTCTTTACCCCTATCTCTCACCTTGACTCTTATTTTCCCCATGGGGTATACGTTATGCCCCGTGTATGTCTGTAATACGAACTTGGTATTTCTTAAAGGTATGTGAGAGAATAGCCGGTGGTAGTCCCTTCGGTTGATGACTGATAGAGCTGATCCAGTGTCCAGCTCCATCCTTACTTGGACTCCAGCTATTTTTAGTATGACCCAGATGGTTTGTAGATCCGTTTCTTTACCCACATTGTGGATTCTCAGACTACCCAGCACCTGGTTGTTTGGGTCTGAGTCTGAATTCTGTTCGTCTGAACTCTTCTCAGCCACCTTGTGTACCTTGTTGTACTTTTCTTGTGGTGGCTTCCTTTGATTGTTGGTCTTCTTCCCTGACCGGCATACCTTCGCGATGTGACCCAGTTTGCCACATTTCCTACACTCTTGGTTCTTAAACCAGCATTGATTCTGGTCATGCGTTGTCTTCCCACAACGGTAGCATTTTGTTGTGCTTGAAGTAATTTGGTCCACCCCGAGTGCCGCCGCCTTTAGTTGCATTTCCGCCGTTCCTTTCGCTGCAGCTTCGTGCGATGCAGCTATAAGGACAGCCCTGTCCAGTGTGAGGTCGTTCTCTTCCAGTAGTCGCTTCTGCGTCCCTTCTTTGGACAATCCGCATACGAACTTGTCCCGCAGTGCTTCTGTCAGATTCCCTCCGAACTGGCAGTATTTCGCTAGCCTACGCAGTGCGACCAAGTACTCCGCATTGCTTTCGTCTTTCCTCTGCGTTCTTGCGTAGAATTTGAATCGTTCAGCCAGCATCAATGGTGTGGGGTTCAAGTGGTCCTTCAGCACAGCCACAATCTCTTCGAAGGTCTGATCCGCTGGTTTATCTGGTGCTATTAGATGCTTCAAGAGCCCGTATGTTTTTGCCCCCATCGAGTTTAGCAATGTTATCGCCTTGTCGTCTTCCTCTATTTTGTTGGCTTCGCAATAGATCTCTATGCGTTCCACGTACGTGGCCCAGTCTTCTATTTCAGAATTAAAGTCGTTAATATTCCCTCGCTTAGGCATCTTTCTTCCCTTGGGAGCAGCACCAGTATTTCTTTAAGTATTCTTATTTATTTGTTTATTTCTAAGATGGCGGTTTTCCCGCGAAATCGGCGGTTTCCCGCTCTTTCCTTCTCTCCCCACCCACTTCAATGGCGGTATGTCAGTTAAGATGGCGGTTTTCCCGCGAAAATGGCGGTTTCCCGCTCTTCCTTTCTCTCCCCGCCCACTTCAATGGCGGTTTCCCGCTTCTGTCATCTCCTCCGCCTAATGGCGGTTTCCCGCGTTTCTTCCTGGTGGAAGGGGTACGCTTTCCCCACAGCGGACAGGTTCAGCCGCTGGGCTGGCTCTCGCACAGCTCCCCTTACTCGGCTCTGTCTTTTCCTCCCGCCCGCCCGCATGGCTCTACCGGCGCTGGGTACACCCCGTTAACGGAGGACAGTTCAGCCGCTGGACTGGCTCTCGCGCAGTCTCTCTCTCCGTACCCGGCTCTGTCGCTCTCTCTCCCGCACGTTCGGTTCTACCGGCCCTGGGTACCCCGTTGGTGGAGAACAGTTCAGCCGCTGGACTGGCTCTCGCACAGTCTCTCTCCCCTTGCTCGGCTCTGTCTCTCCCTCTCCCGCACGTTCGGTTCTACCGGCTCTGGGTACCCCGTTGGTGGAGAACAGCTCAGCCGCTGGACTGGCTCTCGCGCAGTCTCTCTCCCCTTGCTCGGCTCTGTCTCTCCCTCTCCCGCACGTTCGGTTCTACCGGCTCTGGGTACCCCGTTGGTGGAGAACAGCTCAGCCGCTGGACTGGCTCTCGCGCAGTCTCTCTCCCCTTGCTTGACTCTGTCGCTCTCTCTCCCACCCGCACGGTTCCTGTTCGCCTCCCAGCCCTCTCGCAGACCGGTGTTTCCCTCCCCGGCTGCAGCTGGGTTTCTCTTCCCGCGCCTACTCTCAGCGCTTCGTGGCTGCGGTCGCTGCCCGGCTTTTCCCGCCGATCGAGGTCCGACTGTCTCACGACACCGTTGGACCCGACTTTCTGACCGGCTCCGTTCCCCCTCGACCGTGGTCGAGTGCACAGCCCTATTCTCTACACCTTCCCCTACTCACAGTCTCCGCGGCCGCCTTGTTTCCAGCTGATCGGCTCACTCCGCACCGTGGTAGAAGGGTAGTCAGTGCCTGTTGCAGATGGAAGCTTTTATTGCTAAAGTCTTCCTCCTTCCTCCTGCTGCAGCCTCGTGTTTTCTTTCAGCAGCACGACGAGGGCGGTTGCCTCTCTTCGACGCTCTTCTTTGCTTTGGTAGTCTTGCCGCAGGGTACGATCGGACTCGTCGCCACTGTAAAGTCTGTGGGTTGTACGGTTAATAACGACACAGACTTCAGAAGTAACAAACAAACAGGTCTTTACTATTCGAAGGTCAGGGCGAATCTGCCCCAGCAATCCTGCCACAACACTTATATACTGGTGTGGTCACTATCGGTATTACAGTATACAGAAGCCAAACAAATAGTGCCACACCTAAAGTAGTTCTCTTAAAGGTGAATGGTTACATTCAATAGTTCCCTTAAAGGTAGACGGGTACATACACTACAATTACTATATCCCTCCCCTCTTAAGTTGAACATCAATTTCTTAACAACATTCTTAAAAAGTCCCATAAGGAAAGCCCTTTAAAGATAGTCCATACTGAACGAATCTAGCAGGTCGTTATCAATCTCTGGTGGCTTGTGAGACCTTGGTGAATGTCTTACAGTCAAGTCCCTGCTTGGTTGTGGTAGAGCCACCTGCTGCTCCTGAGCAGTACTCAGAGTATCTGACTCTGCTACGATGGTTTCCTCTTGACGAAGGGGTCCGGGTGGAACTGGCTCTGTTCGTGGTGGTGGTACCACCGATGCATTTGGATAACTGGGGGCCAACGTGTCCTCCGACATCTCCTCTGGAACCTTCATTTCGATTTCCCCTTGTCTGGTCAGTATCTGATCGACATGTCTGCATACTACCTGACCTGTTCCCACCATGACCATATATGATACTGGACCGGTCATTGAGTCTATGACGCCAGGAATCCATTTTGGACCATAACTGAAATTCCTGGTAAGGACCGCATCTCCTTCGCCAAAACTGCGGCTCTTTGTCCTTCTGTCATGGTTCTCCTTTTGTTTGATTTGTCGGTTTTCCACCTTCCTTTTTAGATCTGGGTGAACCAGGTCAAGAGTGGAGCGTAGTCGACGTCCTAACAACAGCTCAGCAGGAGAGAGTCCTGTGGTAGATTGAGGTGTTATTCTGTAGCTGAACAGAACTCGTGACACCTTGGTTGCCAAACTCCCTTCCGCACTTTTTTTCATCATCTCCTTAAATGTTTGTACGGCTCTCTCCGCAAGTCCATTTGAAGATGGATGATATGGAGCTGAGGTCACGTGCACTATGCCATTGTTTCTCATGAACTCTTTTGTTTCTGTACTCACAAAACACGTGGTATTGTCACTTACTACGATCTCTGGTAGCCCTTGATTACTAAAACTCCTACGCAGGCAGTCTATAGTAACAGTAGATGAAGCAGAATTTACAGGATACACATCCATCCATTTGGAATGTGCACCAATGATTATGAGGAACATCTTTCCCATGAATGGACCCGCATAATCTACATGTAATCTTCTCCATGGTCTATCCGGCCACTCCCAGGGGTGGAGAGGAGCTGCTGCTGGTGCCTTCCTGTGTACTTGACAAGTGCTGCATGTCTTGACTAGATTTTCTATCTCCTCATCTAGCTTTGGCCACCACAAGTAACTCCTTGCCAAGGCTTTCATATGCGAAACTCCAGGATGAGCCCTAGGATAGACTGTCGTGCTGGCTGTGGAATAATCACTCGTGCTCCCCACAACACGCAACCATCCTGCACACTCAGCTCTGTCTTCCTGACACTGTAAGGTGTGAAATCAGTCCCTTCCGGATGCTGTGGCCAACCCCTCATCACATATTCTCGGACTCTAGACAGTACTGGATCTTTACCGGTCCATGTCCTTACTTGTTCTGCGGTCACAATTGCTGTGTCCGTGTCCTCCAACACCAAAACTCTGTCCTCTGGAGCTGCATGGATAGGTGTACCTGGCAGTGGAAGATGACTCAAGGCATTTGCGTTCCCATGGTACTTGCCCGCCTTGTAAACGATGACATACTCATATGCCCTTAACGTCACTGCCCACCTCTGGATCCGGGGTGACACCATCTGTGGTACTGCTTTCATTTCATTAAAAAGAGATAGACGAGGTTTATGATCGGTGCATATGGTGAATTTCCTGCCATATATGTACTTGTGAAACCTCTGTAACCCAAACATTACTGCTAACCCCTCTTTATCCAACTGGGAATAGTTTTTTTCCGCTGGTGTCAGAGTTCGAGACATAAACCCTATTGGTCTTTCTGTTCCATCTTCCAAGCTGTGTGAAAGAACTGCCCCCACCCTGTAAGGTGAAGCATCACAAGAGAGAATGATGTCTTTCTCTGCACTGTAGTGAACCAGCACATCCGAGGACAGCATCAGTTTCTTGGACTGTTTAAATGAAACCCTCTGTTCCTCTTCCCACTGCCACTGTGTCTCCTTGCGCAGAAGTTTGTGCAGAGGTGCTAACACTGTTGCCAAGTTTGGTAAAAATCTGTTATAATAGTTTAGCAGTCCCAGGTAAGCTTTTAACTCAGTCACATTGGTAGGAGCTGGGGCCTCCTGCAGTGCTTGTACCTTCTCCTTGATTGGATGGAGCCCGGTGGCGTCCACACTGTGTCCCAGGAACACAGCCTCATTCCCCAGGAAAGTGCACTTACTCCTCTCTGAGTGCTCAGATGCTCCTGGTCGGTTCTTCCCGTCACCAGAATGTCATCCAGATAGATTGAAACATGTGGGATCCCTTGCAGTACTCCCTCGATAGTCCTCTGGAAAATAGCTGGACTAGATGAGACACCGAATGGTAAGCGGTTATAAGTAAACAAACCCTTGTGTGTATTTATGGTTACATACTTCTTGGATTCCTCATCTAGTGTAATCTGCAAGTATGCATGACTCATATCCAGCTTCGTGAATTTCTTCCCTCCAGCCAGGTTTGCAAAGAGATCCTCTGTTTTAGGAATAGGATACTGTTCTAGTTTAGACACCCTATTTACTGTCAATTTATAATCTCCACAGAGTCTTACCGAATTGTCCGGTTTTAAAACAGGTACAATGGGAGCTGCCCATTCTGAACATTTCACGGGTTCCAGGATGTTCTCTTTCAAAAGACGGTCAAGCTCAGCCTCTACCTTCGGTTTCATGGCATACGGCACAAGTCGTTGTTTAAAAAACCTTGGCAGTGCCTCCTTGTCTACATAAATCTTAGCTGGGGGGTCATTAAATGTACCAAGTTCTTCCTTGAACACGTTCTCATGTTCAATCAACACTTCTTGCAAAGACAACTGTTTGCCTCCCTCTATTTGATTTATTGCTCCCCAATCTAATTTAAGTTCCTGTATCCAGCCCCGACCTAACAAGTTTGGTACGTCTGACTTCCCACGGAAGTGAGCAAAATAGCTCTCCTTTTTCCGACATCATCTATATCATTTGCTTCAAAGAAATGCATCAGCAACTCGCAGTACTCATCCCAGGTTTGTGTCTGAACATCAAAAGCAGAGATCTTTCCTACCATAGCAGCCATGATCCTCTATTCAGTGCTCTTTTTTTTTCTTCTTCAAGATGTGATCTGTTGATCCTCATCGCCAATATGTGATATCCGAGTGGTAAGGTCAGAAACTGAGAGAAACGAGATCTTAGGAACAAAACCCAACTGTTTATTACCCGGTGTAGCAGAGGAACATATCTTACAGGCTGCAAGCAAAGCAGACAATTTCTTACTGCACGATGGCAAGATGGAGGATTCACCTCTGAGTCATACCCATAATGCAATGCCACATTACCTTAATAACTGGTGTACCAGGACATTGACTACATGACCCATTACCTTAAACACTGGTGATGTGTCATGTGATCCCTTACTATTTGGCTCCATCTGGTGGATAACTTAAACATTACATCCCAGATTACTATATAAATGATGGCGGAGCCCAGCACGTGAGTGCAAAAGACAAGGCTGAAGCATTTGCAACCATCTTCAGCCAGAAGTGCCAAGTGGATGATCCATATCAGCCTCCTCCTGAGGTCCCTACCATCATAGAAGCCAGTCTTCAGCCAATTTGATTCACTCCACGTGATATCAAGAAATGGCTGAGCGCACTGGATACAGTAAAGACTATGGGCCCTGACAACATCCCGGCTATCGTGCTGAAGACTTGTGCTCCAGAACTAGCCGTACCTCGAGCCAAGCTGTTCCAGTACAGCTACAACACTAACATCTATCCAACAAAGTGGAAAACGAGAGAGAAATAGAGTCGAAACCCTTTGTCAAGACTGCGAGTCTACCCTGTTAATCCCCTTCAGAATCTTGTATGTTTCAATGAGATCAACTCTCATTCTTCTAAACTCCAGAGAGTATAGGCCCACTCTACACAATCTCTCCTCATAGGACAACCCTCTCATCCCAGGAACCAATCTGGTAAACCTTCGTTGCACCGCCTCCAAGGCAGGTACATCCTTCCTTAGATAAGGAGACCAAAACTGTGCACAGTACTCCAGGTGTGGTCTCACCAAGTCCCTGTATAATTGTAGCAAGACTTCCTTACTCTTATACTCCAACCCCTTTGCAGTAAAGGCCATTTGCCTTCTTTCTTGCTAGCTGTACCTGCAAGCTAGCTTTCTGTGTTTCTTGCACGTGAACACCAACATTTAAAAGTTTTTCACCATTTAAAAAATATTCTGTTTTTCTGTTCTTACCAAAGTGAATAACCTCACATTTCCCTACATTATACTCCATCTGCCACCTTACTGCCCACTCACTTAGTCTATCTTTGCAGACATTTTATGTTCTCCTCACAGCTTACTGTCCCAGTTAGCTTTGTATCGTCAGCAAACTTAGATACATTACACTCAGTCCCTTCACTTCGGTCATTAATATAGATTGTAAATAGCTGAGGCCCCAACACACTGATCCTTGCGGCACCCCACTAGTTACAGCCTGCCAACCTGAAAAAGACCCATTTATCTCTACTCTCTGTTTTCTGTCCGTTAACCAATCCTCTATCCATGCTAGTATATTACCCCCAATCCCATGAGCCCTTATCTTGTGTAATAACCTTTTATGTGGCACCTTATCAAATGCCTTGTGGAAATCCAAATATACTACATCCACTGATTCCCCTTTATCTACCCTGCTAGTTACAGCCTCAAAAAACTCTAATAAATTTGTCAAACACGATTTCCCTTTCATAAAACCATGTTGACACTGCCTAATCATGTTATGATTTTCTAAGTGCCCTGTTACCACTTCCTTAACAATGGATTCCAGCATTTTCCCAACGATTGATGTCAGGCTAACTGGCCTGTTTTCTCTCTCCCTTCTTTCTTGAATAGCGGTGTTACATTTGCCACCTTCCAATCCCCTGGGACTGTTCTAGAATCTAGGAAATTTTGGAAGATCAAAACCAATGCATCCACTGTCTCTGCAGCCACCTCTTTTAGAACCCTAGGATGTAGGCCGTCAGGTCCAGGGGATTTGTTGGCTTTTAGTACTTTTTCTCTACTTATATTAATTACGTTAAGTTCCTCACCCTCATTAGACCCTTGGTTCCCCACCATTTTTGGTATGTTTTCTGTGTCTTCTACTGTGAAGGCAGATACAAAATACTTGTTTAACGTTTCTGCCATTTCCTTATTCCCCATAATAATTCCTCCTGTCACAACCTCTAAGGGACACTTGTAGAAGCTCTTACAATCTGTTTTTATATTTCTTGCTAGTTTTCTCTCAATCTCAGGCTTATTACTATTCTTCGCAACATTATAAGCTTCTTCTTTCAATCTAATGCTTTCCTTAACTTCTTTAGTTAGCCACAGTTGGATCACTTTTCCCGTGGAGTTTTTGTTTCACAATGGAATGTATTTTTGTTGAGAATTATGAAATATTTCTTTAAATGCTAGCCACTGCTTATCTACTTTTTAATCTATTTTTCCAATCTCCTTTAGCCAACTCGCCCTTCATACCTATGTAATTGGCTTTATTTAAGTATAAGACTCTAGTTTCAAACTTAGGCAAGCCACTCTCAAACTTAATGTGAAATTCTATCATATTACGATCACTCTGCCCCAGAGGATCCTTTACTATGAGATTGCTAATTAATCCTGACTCGTTACACAATACAAGATCTAAAATAGCCTGTTCCCTGGTTGGTTCCATGACGTATTGTTCCAGTCTACTCTCAATCATCAGCAAAGTGATGGAAGATGTCGTCGACAGTGCTACCAAGTGGCACTTACTCACCAATAATGTGCTCACTGATGCTCAGTTTGGGTTCTGCCTGGACCACTCGGCTATAGACCTCATTACAGCCTTGGTCCAAACATGGACAAATGAGCTAAATTCCAGAGGTGAGGTGAGAGTGACTGCCCTTGACATCAAGGCAGCATTTGGCATCAAGGTGTCTTAGTAAAATTGAAGTCAATGGGAATCGGAGGGGAAAACTCTCCACTGGCTGGAGTCATACCTAGCACAAAGGAAGATGGTTGTGGTTGTTGGGGGTCAATTATCTCAGCCCCAGGACATTGCTGCAGGAGTTCCTCAGGGCAGTGTCCTAGGCCCAACCATCTTCATCAATGATCTTCCCTTCATCATAAGTTCAGAAATGGGGATGTTTGCTGATGATTGCACAGTGTTCAGTTCCATTCGCAACTCCTCAGATAATGAAGTAGTCCATGCCCGCATGCAACAAGACCTGGACGACATTCAGGCTTGGGCTGATAAGTGGCAAGTAACACGCAAGTGCCAGGCAATGACTATCTCCAACAAGCGAGAGTCTAACTACCACCCCTTGACATTCAACGGCATTATCATCATCGAATCCCCCACCATCAACACCCTGGGGGTCACCATTAACCAGAAACTTAACTGGACCAGCCACATAAATACTGTGGCCACAAGAGCAGGTCAGAGGCTGGGTATTCTGCGGTGAGTGTCTCACCTCCTGACTCCCCAAAGCCTTTCCACCATCTACAAGGCACAAGTCAGGAGTGTGATGGAATACTCTCCACTTGCCTGGATGAGTGCAGCTCCAACAACACTCAAGAAGCTTGACACCATTCAGGATAAAGCAGCCCGCTTGATTGGCACTCCATCCACCACCTTAAACATTCACTCCCTCCACCACCGGCGTACCGTGGCTGCAGTGTGTACCATCTACAAGATGCACTGCAGCAACTCGCCAAGGCTTCTTCAGCAGCACCTTCCAAACCCATGACCTCTACCACTTAGAAGGACAAGTGCAGCAGGCGCATGGAAACACCATCGGCTCCAAGTTCCCCTCCAAGTCACACACCATCCTGACCGTTCCTTCATCGTCGCTGGGTCAAAATCCTGGAACTCCCTCCGTAACAGCACTGTGGAAGTACCTTCACCACACGGACTGCAACGGTTCAAGAGGGCGGCTCACCACCACCTTCTCAAGGGCAATTAGGGATGGGCAATAAATGCTGGCCTTGCCAGCGACGCCCACACCCCGGAATGAATATTTTAAAAAGTAGCTTGGAATGGTAGTAAACTAATATGCCACATCACAATTTTTTGCTTCTACTAACACACCGTTCCACACTGCTTATACCAAAACATTGTAGCACTGTGCTAGTATACATACCGACACGCTGTTCCACAATGCTGGTAGACACAAGCTAGGCCACAATTCTGGTACACCAACATTGTGAGTCACTGTTTGTTTAGCATCAAACTGAGCTAGCGTGCCAGTATCCTAACAAGTTATGCTGCAGTACCATTCTACACAAGCAGTGCCACAACAGTGCTACATTTGTCAGGTTAGCTCAATAGCAGCACTGTTGTACCTGAGTCTGAAGGTTATGGGTTCAAGCTCTCTCTCCAGAACTTGAGCTCATGATTGAGGTTGACACTCCAATGCACTATTGAGGGAGTGCTGCACTATTTTCAAATAATACAATCAACAATATTTGCATTTATAAAGCACCTTTCACGTTAAAACATCTCATAAATGCTCTATGCAATTGCGCAGACTGCTGTTATACAGGTAAAGATTGTTGTTATATTTTTTTCATTCTCTGGATGAGGGCGTTGCTGGCAAGGCCAGCATTTATTGCCCATCACTAACTGCTCTTCAGAAGGTGGTGGTGAGCCGCCTTCTTGAACCGTTGCAGTCCGTGTGGTGAAGGTGCTCCCACAGTGCTGTTAGGGAGGGAGTTCCAGGATTTTGACCCAGCGACGATGAAGGATCGGCAATATACTTCCATGTCAGGATGGTGTGTGACTTGGAGGGGAACTTGGAGGTGGTGGCGTTCCCATGCGCCTGCTGCCCTTGTCCTTCTAGGTAGTAGAGGTCGCGGGTTTGGCAGGTGCTGTCGAAGAAGGCTTGGCGAGTTGCTGCAGTGTATTTTGTAGATGGTACACACTGCAGCCACGGTGCGCCGGTGGCAGAGGGAGTTGATGTTTAAGTTGGTTTTTGATAAAGCCTGTTGTTATACAGGTAAAAACTGTTGTTATATGGGTAAAGGGGTTTGGCCTGGGTAAAGTCATTGGTACCAGCAAGGCCCACTGGAAAATTCCACTTGTGAACTCTATAGATGTGAGGTCTGCTGTCACTCTCCCGCACTCCCAGCTGGGAGCCACACCCACCCATTGTGGGAAGTTCCAGGAGCACAGTCTGCGATGGACTCTCTGCAATCGGTCCTTCTGTTTATACTCAGGGTGCTAAAAGTTGCGACACAGGTTAGCAAGGCCATAAAAAAAAGCAAACCAATCACGAGGGTTTATTTCCAGAGGGATAGAATTGAAAAGTAGGGAAGTTATGCTAAACCTGTATCGAACCTTGGTTAGACCACACTTAGAGCACTGCGTGCAGTTCTGGTCGCCATATTATAAAAAGGATCTAGAGGCACTGGAGAGGGTGCAGAGAAGATTTACAAGGGTGATACCAGAAATGCGAGGGTATACATATCAGGAAAGGATGAACAGGCTGGGTCTCTTTTCGCTTGAAAAAAGAGAAGGCTGAGGGGTGACCTAATAGAGGCCTTTAAAATTATAAAAGGTTTTGATAGAGTGGATACAGAGAGAATGTTTCCACTTGTGGGGAAGACTATAACTAGAGGCCATCAATATAAGATAGTCACCAAGAAATCCAATAGGGAATTCAGAAGAAACTTCTTTACCCAAAGAGGCTTCAAGGCGATTTAGACAAGTTGAGTGAGTGGACAAATACATAGCAGACGCAGTATAACGTGGATAAATGTGAAGTTATCCACTTTGGAAGGAAAAACAGAAAGGCAGAGTATTATTTAAATGGTGATAGATTGGGAAATGTTGATGTACAAAGGGACCTGGGTGTCCTTGTACACCAGTCACTGAAAGCAAACATGCAGGTGCAGCAAGCAGTTACGAAGGCAAATGGAATGTTGGCTTTCATTGCAAGAAGATTTGAGTACAGGAGCAAGGATGTCTTACTACAGTTATACAGGGCCTTGGTGAAACCACACCTGGAGTACTGTGTGCAGTTTTGGTCGCCTTATCTGAGGAAGGATGTTCTTACCATGGAGGGAGTGCAGCAAAGGTTCACCAGACTGATTCCTGGGAGAGATTGGGTCGACTAGGCCTGTATTCACTCGAGTTTAGAAGAATGAGAGGGGATCTCATTGAAACGTATAAAATTCTGACAGGGCTAGACAGACTGGATGCAGGGAGGATGTTTCCCATGGCTGGGGTGTCTAGAACGAGGGTCACAGTCTCAGGATATGGGGTAGGACATTTAGGACTGAGATGAGGAGAAATTTCTTCACTCAGAGGGTGGTGAACCTGTGGAATTCTCTACCACAGAAAGCTGTGGAGGCCAAGTCACTGAATATATTTAAGAAGGAGATAGATAGATTTCTAGACATAAAAAGCATCAAGGGGTATGGGGAGAGAGCGGGAATATGGTATTGAGATAGAGGATCAGCCATGATCATATTGAATGGCGGAGCAGGCTCGAAGGGCCGAATGGCCTACTCCTGCTCCTATTTTTCTATGTTTATTTGTTTCTATGAGTGGTGAGAGTGTGGAACTCACTGCCACAGGGAGTGGTTGAAGCGAATAGTAGAGATGCATTTAAGGGGAGGCTAGATAAGTATATGAGGGAGAAGGGAATAGAGGGTTACGCTGATAGAGTTAGATGAGGAAAGGCAGGAGGAGGCTCGAGTGGAGCATAAAAACCGGCATGGACTGGTTGGGCCGAATGGCCTGTTTCTGTGCCGTATAGCCAATGTGCCATTGCTGTAAAACCGCTTTCTGGCTTTAAGTTAAGCTTTAGCCTGATCAAGTAATTGGATATATACTTGAAAATGAGAAGTTTGCCGGGCTATCAGGAATGTCCTGGTGGAGTGGGACTAATTGGAGAGCTCTTTCAAAGAGCCGGCACAGGCACGATGGGCCGAATGGCCACCTTCTGTGCTGTATCATTCTATGATCTAACTTTTCCCATGAGCGTGTGAAAGAAGTTTATGTAGATATATAAAAGTGTACGATAAACTTCCCTGAAATAGACAAAGGGAAATAAAGTCATCTTCATTTCGGTGTGTGATATGACTGTGAACTCTGTTCTTGTCTTGCAGAGTTCGAAATGAGCTCCTTATATTCTGTGGCTACATTGCAGCGTTACTGGCTATTAGAAGACATTACAACAGTATTGTACCTGCACTTTACGAGTACACCAGGTGAGGGCAGTATACACTGAAACATTTCTGCTAAGAGTCAGTACAGAGACAGTAATTATCATGAATCTTTAAATAAAATATCTAAAATGGAGATTTTGTGAAATAGGTTAATGACAATTTGATTGTTACATTATTCGGAGATATGAAAGGGTTAGGCTTTTGAAACACTTGTCACCTGATCAGTTTGCTCGCTCAAAATGCTTTGAAGGTCAAAATGCCTTTCAAAGTTAAAAATGAAGCTATCTGAGCAGGAGGGTTAATGAGCCAGGTGGCCTGGTCCTCAGCCACACAAAGCAGCAAAGTCACAGGCTGAACTGTTGCTAGGTGCGGAGTAAGTCAATCTCAGCCCAGACAGTGGTGGGGTGCTGCAATGTTGTGATCCAGAATCCACTGCCTGAAAGGGCGGTGGAAGCAGATTCAATAGTCACTTTCCAAAGGGAATTGGATCAATAATTATATATGGGGAAAGAGAGGGACTAATTGGATAGCTCTTTCAAAGAGCTGGTACAGGCACGATGGGCCGAATGACCTCCTTCTGTGCTGTACCATTCTAAAAGGTGGAGGCGCGAGAGACCTTCATCGTCGCTGAGTCAAAATCCTGGAACTCCCTCCCTAACAGCACTGTGGGAGTACCTTCACCACACGGACTGCAGCGGTTCAAGAAGGCGGCTCACCACCACCTTCTCAAGGGCAATTAGGGATGGGCAGTAAATGCTGGCCTTGCCAGCGACGCCCACATCCCATAAACGAATATTTAAAAAGTGTTGCCACACCCCCGGAACAAGTTAAATCCAAGATTCAAATTATTCTGCCTTTAAACAGCATTAGAACTAGGAACTAAAGAATTGAGCAGTCAGCTCACTACAGTCTGGGTGCTGAGCGCCCTGCTATTTTTAGGTTGGCTCACAAGGTGTTTTATTTTAAACTAGGGTGGATGAACGAGAGTCAGAAATCAGCATCTTAAGTCTCACTTTGAGGCCCAGCTCACACTTTACTTGTTCACTTGACTTTCAGTTGTGCCTTCGTAGCGAGAGGATTCGAGTACAGGAGCAAGGATGTCTTGCTGCAGTTGTATAGGGCCTTGGTGAGACCACACCTTGAGTATTGTGTGCAGTTTTGGTCACCTTATCTGAGGAAGGATGTTCTTACCATGGAGGGAGTTCAGTGAAGATTCACCAGGCTGATACCTGGGATGGCAGGAATGATGTATGAGGAGAGATTGGGTCGATTGGGCTTATACACGCTGGAGTTTAGAAGAATGAGAGGGGATCTCATTGAAACTTATAAAATTCTAACAGGACTAGATGCAGGAAGGATGTTCCCAATGGTCGGGGAGTCCAGAACCAGGGGTCACAGTCTAAGGATAAGGGGTAAGCCATTTAGGACTGAGATGAGGAGGAATTTCTTCACCCAAAAAGTGGTGAACCTGTGGAATTCTCTACCACAGAAGGCAGTAGAGGCCAATTCATTAAATATATTCAAGAAGGAGTTGGATATATTTCTTAAGGCTAAAGGGATCAAGGGATATGGGTAGAAAGCAGGGACAGGGTACTGAATTTGGATGATCAGCCATGATCACATTAAATGGCGGAACAGGCTCGAGGGGCCGAATGGCCTACTCCTGCTCCTATCTTCTATGCTTCTAAAGATCTGCCCTCTTTGTTACAGCCAACTCTTGAAGCGTAGAGAGGTGACGGTCCCGATACAGATCGAGCACTTATCGGCGGAGCTGGATGGGTGGAGAGCATGCACACAGTCAGCCAGCAAGTGAGTGTGCAGATACTTAACCGACCCAAACTCGCTGCACTGGCGGCCCCTTGTTTAACCGTACGGAGACTGGCGAAATTCCTTTCCCAGCTGCTCCCGCGTTGGGGTTTTACGCCGCGCTTACGGCGAGGTTACGACGGAGGAGCGGGAGCAGCTGTGAGGAATTTTGCGTATTTTATTTTTTAAAGGAAGGAAACTGATTTTCAGGACGTCACACCGGCTGTTTACGCCGTTGGCATCGGTGCAGCGGGGCGGGGGAAAGACAACTCGTGACAACATCTCCCTGCGCCACTAGAGGGAGCAGTGATACCTCATTTACCTTCTGCCACCAAGGTCAGGGCTGTTGCCACCAGCAGCACTTCAAGCTAAAGGCAGTGTTAAATTAGTGCTGTATTACAAGAACTGCCCATCAACCTCTCATACGCCCCTCTTTTTCTATAGTATTGAGCACTGCTACTCTGTTGGGGAGGATAAGATGATGGATAATTATGCTGATAGCGATACTTAATGCATCGGCTCGGTAGTATTCAATACGCAAGTGGACTGTCAGTAGGAAGAACATAGTAACAGGTGGAAGCCATTCAGCCCCTCAAGCCTGTTCCGCCATTCAGTTAGATTATGGCTTCTCTGTATCTTAACTCCATTTACCAGTCTTTGATCCATAATCCCTTAATACCCTTACCTAACAAAAATCTATCGATCTCAGTTTTGAAATTTTCAATTGATCGAGTGTGCATAAGTATTTCCACACTATTGGCCCACTTAGCAGGAGCTTCTGTAACCACACTCGTCAAGAACCACCCTGAATGCTGTCAGCCTGCATACAATGACTACATTTAGCCGGAGTCTTTTACTCCAGGGTCCTGATGATACAAATCTTTTGGATTATTTGTTGCATTGTCACTAATGCTGTGGATTGTGCCTGGCGTCATAAACAGCGCAGATTGCGTGGCCCCGGAAACCAAACAAAAGAGAAACAATTCTGTTCCGTTTAATATAAACTTGCTGTGAAACACAGTCCAGTCCACCAATCTGGTGAGCAATATAAGTTACATACACTACACTGCAGCAACTCGCCAAGGCTTTTTCGGCAGCAGCTCCCAAACCCGCAACCTCTTCCACCTAGAAGGACAAGGGCAGCAGGCGCATGGGGACACCACCACCTCCAAGTTCCCCTCCAAGTCACACACCATCCTGACTTGGAAATATATCGGCCGTTCCTTCATCGTCGCTGGGTCAAAATCCTGGAACTCCCTCCCTGACAGCACTGTGGGAGTACCTTCACCACACGGACTGCAGCGTTTCAAGAAGGCGGCTCAACATCACCTTCTCAAGGGCAATTAGGGATGGGCAATAAATACTGGCCTTGCCAGTGACGCCCACATCCCATGAATGAATTTTTTTTAAAACACATGTATAAGTGGCCGAGACAATAATGTCACAGTACCCACCTTAAATATTATGGGTCAGGAATCCCTCAACCTCGCTGGAAACGTGGTGAGGCGGGAGTTCCGGCTGCCAGTCCGGCGTAGCGCCAGGTACAGGGTCATTTGCGTAAAGGGCTCATGGTGCTGGCTCAAATTCCCGATAGGCATTCCCGTCACGCTGAGAGCACTAACTCATAGAATTAAAGCCTATTTCAGTAATGTAATGATATCAGCAAATAGTGATGGTATTTGCCTGTTTGATTATTTATGCCTTACCAGCATATTTGCCTGATTGATTATTTATGCCTGACCAGCAGAGGGCATGTGAGAGACAAGCAGTTTAGTTTTAGTTTAGTTTTAGATGGATCTCTAAGATGATGTCTCCTGTAATGCTGTTAACTGAGTTGAACATACTTTAGATAAAAAGTCATTCTCTTTCATGAATGTGTCGCCATTCAACCCACATACAAATCAATACATGGTGTCAGAAGTGATTGAAAGAGATGAAGAGGAAAAATCTGAAGTTAAATCAGCTCTCCACATATTAGCAAGCCAAAAGAGAACATCGTTACTTACCGTTGGAGAATAGCTAACGAAGTGAAAAATGGAAGGTATACACCCACCGGCGAAGCTTCAGTTGACAGGTAATGTGGCTGAAAATTGGAGGAGGTTCAAACAACGTTTGGAGTGGTATTTAGCGGCAATCGGAGCTGACGAGAAAAGTGATAAAATGAAAGCGTCAGTGTTCTTGCATGTCGTGGGTGATGAAGCACTGGAGGTGTATAATAACTTCACATTCGCTGCTGATGGAGACAAAATGAAGCTGGATAAAATAATGGAACAGTTTGAGGCCTACTGCATACCTAAACGTAACGTGACGTTTGAGAGGCATAGATTTTTCACATGTGTACAGAAAACGGGAGAGACTATTGATCAGTATGTGACTGAACTGAGAAACCGAAGCAAAACATGTGAATTTGGGGGACTGACAGACTCGCTGATAAAAGACAGACTGATGTGTGGTATTCCAGATAATGGTCTAAGGGAAAGACTGCTAAGAGAGCAAAATCTAGACCTGGGAAAAGCCATAGCACTGTGTAGGGCTACAGAGACTGTGAAGTCGCAGGCAAAGGAGCTGTTCAGTGACAGTAGCTGCAACGTGGATGCAGTGAGAATGAACGGACACAAACCGTTTAACAAAAAGAGCGCCAATGTGAAAAAAGAGGCGTGGCCAGCGAACAAAAATGAAAGGGGCAATCGAAAGTCATGTAGTCGATGCGGTACACAGCATCCACCAAAAAAGTGTCCAGCATATGGTAAAACATGCAATAGTTGCAACAAAAACAACCATTATGCCCGTTGCTGTAAGAACCAAGCGCAACAAAGCAAGGTCCATGCAGTAGATGAAAGCGAGATAGAGGAGTTCAATGTGGATGTTGTGTCTGAAAACAAAAAAGAAGAAAAAAGAGACTGGATGTTGACACTAAAGGTGAATGACATACACATTCCATTTAAATTGGATACTGGAGCACAAGTTAATGTGATGTCAGAGACTGATTTTAAGAAAATTAGACCCAGACCAAAGATACATGGAATAAAAGTGAAAGTGACAGGATACTCAGGTACTGATATACCAGTGAAAGGAAGATGCATTGTCAAAGTGACACACAAGGACAGAGAGCACACGCTAGCATTAATCGTGGTGCCAAAGGATGTGCAAGCCATACTAGGTTTAAAAGCCTGTGAGAGACTGAACCTGGTAAAGAGAGTCCTCGTTGTGGAAAGCGAAGGAGAGACAGTCTATGATGAACTCATGAAAGAGTACAACGACCTATTTCAGGGTCTAGGCTGCCTTCCAGGAGAACACACGATCAGAATAGATAAAAGTATGCCAATGGTCATACATCCATGCAGAAAAGTTCCGTTTGCTCTTCAAAAGCAACTGAAGGCAGAGTTGGACAGGATGGAAAGCCTGAACGTGATTCAGAAGATAGATGAGCCAACTGAGTGGGTGAGTTCCCTCGTCGTTGTGGACAAAAAGAATGGAAAGCTCAGAATTTGCCTGGATCCAAGAGATCTAAACAGAGCAATAAAGAGAGAGCACTTCAAGCTTCCTACACATGAGGAAATCATGTCACAGTTTGCAAATGCAAAGTATTTCAGCAAGTTAGATGCATCATCAGGATTTTGGTAGATGAAACTGGACGAAGCAAGTTCAAGACTGTGCACGTTCAACAGTCCATTTGGCAGATACAGATTCCTAAGGTTACCATTTGGCATTGCCTCAGCTCCTGAAGTGTATCACAAAACTATCCATATGATCTATGAGCACCTGGAGGGAGTTGATACATCAATGGATGACATCATAGTATGGGGAACCACGAGAACTGAGCATGACGAGAGACTGAAAAAAGTGCTGGAAGCAACAAGGAAAACAAACCTGAAGCTGAATAGAGAGAAATGCCAGCTCGGGGTGACAGAACTGACATTTGTGGGAGATATCCTTAGCAGTGAGGGCATCAGACCAGATCCCAGAAAGGTGTCCGCCATTGAGAATATGCCATAGCCACAATGCAAAAAGGACGTGCAGAGGTTTAATGGAATGATCAACTACATGGGTAAATTCATATCCAACCTCTCAGAAAAGATGGCGCCACTGAGAAGACTAACTGAAAAGAACATAGAATGGGAATGGAATCATGAGCATGAGAAGTCATGGAGCGATCTAAAGAAACTGCTCACAGAGGAACCAGTTCTGAGGTTTTATGACCCAGCAAGACCCATCAAGATATCATCAGATGCATCACAGAGTGGGCTCGGTGCCGTTCTTCTGCAAAAATATGACTACTGGCAACCTATTGCATATGCATCGTGCTCAATGACAGACGCGGAGACGCGATATGCTAAAATAGAAAAGGAGCTGCTCAGCATCACATACGCCTGTGAAAGATTTCACCAGTTTGTGGCAGGACAAGCAATCAGTGTAGAGACTGACCATAAGCCCTTGATTGCATTGTTCCAAAAGCCACTAAATAGCTGTCCGCTTAGAATACAAAGAATGATGATCAGGCTGCAACGCTATACACTGAATGTTGCGTACACACCGGGTAAGCTGATGTATACAGCAGACACGTTGTCCAGAGCTGTTGACCCAAGAGAGCCCGCAAACACCAAAATGGATGAATAAGTGAACGCCTACGTGGACATGATCACAAGTGCACTGCCCATAGCAGATGCAAAAATGGAGCTCATAAAGACTGAGACAAACAAAGATGAAACAATGAGACGACTGAGGAAAAGCATCTTGGATGGATGGCCCAACATGAAGCAAGACTGCTCACCTGACATGGCAGAGTACTGGAACTGCAGGGCGGAACTATCAGTGGTCGAAGACATTATCTACAAAGGAAGTAAAATAGTTATCCCAAAGAGTCTGAGAAAAGAGATGCTAAAAAGGATCCATGGAGGACATCTGGGAATCGAAAAGTGTAAGAAAAGAGCACGAGAGGTGATGTACTGGCCACGAATCAACCAAGATGTGACAAATGAGGTGTCAAACTGCACAATATGCCTGAAATATCGAGCAAGCAATCCGGTAGAACCACTAAAGCCACACCCAGCGCCAGACAGACCTTACCAGAAGGTAGGCGCTGACCTATTTGTATGTCAAGGGAAGGACTATCTTGTAGTCACAGACTATTACTCCCTGTATCCAGAGGTTTGTAGACTGTACACCACCACTGCAGATGCTGTGATAACATGTATGAAAGCCATATTCTCCAGACATGGCGTGGCAAGCGAGGTCTTCACAGACAACGGACCCCAGTTTTACAATGCAAGTTTCCGACACTTTGCCAAAGAGTGGGACTTTGTCCACACAACGTCAAGTCTTCACTTTCCACAGTCCAATGGACTAGTGGAAAAATCGGTCCAGACAGTGAAAAGACTGATGTACAAGGCAAGAGACAGTGGAACTGACTTCTACCAGAGCATGCTTGTATACCGCACAACGCTGCTCGAGTGTGGTATGTCACCAGCCCAACTCCTTATGGGACATCTGCTAAGGTCAAACCTACCCATCCCGGAGAACCTCCTGAAAACAAAAGAGGGGGAGAAAGTGAGGAAGTTCAAAGAACAACAGAAAGAAAAGCAAAAGTACTACTATGACAGAGGAACACAAAACCTACCTGAACTCCACACTGGTGACCAAGTAAGGTTCAAAGACAAAACAAACATATGGACTCAGAAGGGAACTGTCCTGAGTGAAGTTCAACCAAGATCATACACCATTCAGACAGATGAGGGTGCTGTTCTGAGAAGAAATCGTCAGGATCTTCTCATGGGACCAGCCACAGCAAGTCAAAAGACTGATACTGTTGAACAACTTGATCACACAGCAGGTCAAAAGACTGATACTGTTGAACAACCTGATCACACAGCTGAGAAATCATCGTCTGAGGCAACAACTCAGATTCAAGGACAATCAATCAGAAAATCCTCAAGACACGTGAAGCCTCCTGAGAGACTCATTGAGCAAATTTAAGGACTCTTGTTATAGAAGGAAGTAATGTTATCTTATTCTTTCTTCAAGTTCTAGTGTATTTACATATTTCATGTGAACACACAAAACAAGGTTAAAAAACCTTGATAATGATAATGATAATGTAAGTTCATTAAGTGTTACAGTTAAAATGCAGAGTAATACAAAGAAAACATGTTGTTAGATAAAAGTAAAATACTTTTGTTTTAAGAAAGGGAGATGTAATGATATCAGCAAATAGTGATGGTATTTGCCTGTTTGATTACTTATGTCTTACCAGCATATTTGCCTGATTGATTATTTATGCCTGACCAGCAGAGGGCATGTGAGAGACAAGCAGTTTAGTTTTAGTTTCGTTTTAGATGGATCTCTAAGATGGTGTCTCCTGTAATGCTGTTAACTGAGTTGAACATACTTTAGATAAAAAGTCATTCTCTTTCATGAATGTGTCGTCATTGAACCCACATACAAATCAATACAAGTAACTGAACCTTTCTTATGTAAATCTGTTTCTTTGACTTGATCAAGGTCTACCTTTTAATGATCTATGTTACCATAGCAGTGCGAATGATGAATTCATCACATGTATTCCGCATCAAAAGTGTTCTAAAGTTATTCATGCCTCACTCTACGGTGTTGGCTATAAAGTTCACAATCACGAGCTACATTGTTAATTTTAACACTGTGATTTCCAAATTATGCCAGGTCATTCGAGGACTTACCGTATACCCCTCCTTCCGAGCCTCAAAGAGAAGTCTACAGCGTTTTGCTAAATAGGATTAAAGAGGAACCCGTCAAAGGACTGATCGGCCCCGATTATGTCACAGGTTCTAATCTTCCCAGTCACTCTGATGTCCATATCTCCTGCCTCACAGGTTTACGGATACAGGTATGAAAGCATGTTTATTTTTATTTTCATATATTAAGTAGTCGAAGTTAGCCTTTTCAAGTTAGCCATCCTTTATTCTTTGAATATCTCTTAATCTCTCCTGCTTTCTATCCTATCTCTGACCTTCCCTTTTGTTCTTTCATCCCCTCCCCCTTTTCCCAGCCCCGAAACCTGCTTTAAAATCTATCCCCTTTCCTGTTTTTTTCCAGTTCTGACGTAAGGTCTTCGACCTGAAACGTTAACTCTGTTTCTCTCTCCACGGATGCTGCCTGACCTGCTGAGTTTTTCCAGCGTTTTCTGTTTTTAGCCTTTTAAAAGTTAGCCTTCGTTGTAATGGCAATTTTATACTTATATTCAAGTGTATGAAGAAAGAAAGTCTTGCATTTATATAGCGCCTTTTACGACCACTGGACGTCCCAAAGTGCTTTACAGCCAATGAAGTACCTTTTGAAAAGGAGTCACTGTTGTGATGTAGGAAGTGCAGGTGCCAAATTGCACACAGCAAGCTCCCACAAACATCAATGTGATAATGACCAGATAATCTATTTTTGGCGATGTTGATTGAGGGATAAATATTGGCCCAGGACACCTCCACTGCTTTCCTTCAAAATAGTGCCATGGAATCTTTTACATCCACCTGAGAACACAGACGGGGCCGCAGTTTAATGTCTCATCCGAAAGACAGCACCTCCGACAGTGCAGCACTCCCTCAGCACTGTACTGGAGTGTCAGCCTAGATTTTTGTGTTCAAGTCTCTAGAGTGGGACCTGAACCCACAACCTTCTGACTCCAAGGTGAGGGTGTTACTAACTGAGCCACAGCTAACACACATGAAATTGTATATCAACAAAGTAGACCTGCTAGAATTTAATAGAATTACATTAAATGTACAGCACAGAAACAGGCCATTCGACCCAACTGGTCTATGCCGGTGTTGGTCTTGCACTGTAACGTGCTGTGCCTTTCAAAGGCCTCATGCATGACATCTGAAAGTGTCACACCTTACGGTGCCAAATCAGTAGGGCAAAAATTTGTGATTGGCTGAAGTGAGGACTTACCTGTTAAATTACCAATCCAAGATCCAGCTGACTAAATATGAACAAATCAAAAGTAGCTTGATTGGGTCAGTGAGGAACGAGCAAGCAGCAGAGGCTGAGTAATCAAACTGATCATTTTTTTTTACAGCTCCCAATCTTAAAACTGTAGCAGAAACTGGTGAATCAAATTGTTCCAATAATTTAGTGAAATTAGTTTGAGACACAATCTGGAATTTTTCACCAACCTGAACATTTATGTGAAACTATTCCTACTTGCTGAACTTCCTGTAAATTGTTGCCTATCACTGTAAAATGTTTCCTCAGAGAAGCATACAGCGTCTTTCGGATGAGATGTTAAACTGAGGCCCTGTCTGCCCTCTCAGGTGGACGTAAAAGATCCCACGGCACTATTTCGAAGAAGAGCAGGGGAGTTCAGCCCAGCAATTACCGAGAACTCTAGAGGGGTGAAATTCAGTAGGTTAGCGCCCCCAGTTAGCACCGCGGCGGGGCGAATCACGCCACACGGCAAATTTGCCGGCCCCGTAGCGCCGGCGATAACAGTTGGCACCTCGGTCCCTTTCACCATTGTAAGGGGTGGTGTGTGTGGTCAGCTTTGTCTCTGACTCCCTGAATGGTTCGAGTCGCTCCCACTCCCTTGGTTCTAGACCGGGACTTATTTGGGGGCTGTAATGAAATTGCAGCAAACAACGGAATTTGATACAAGAACTTTGGATTTTATTTGAGACAAGAAAATATACACAACACAATAATCTTATCACCCTGAAAGGGGGGACACTTCGGAATATGCGAGGGAGAATGACAATAGACAAAATACCTTACCCCTCCCAATCCCACTATACTAACTAGGTTGAATTCCGGAGGACCAGGAAATGCTCACCAAACGCAGGAATAGTTTGTAGAGTGGGAAAAACTTGCAGATCTTCGGTTTCTTCCAGGTTCGTTTCTTGTTGGTCGCGGTGGCCCAGTATTACCTAGTTGTTGGTAATATTGTTGGTTGTTTGTTTCGTGGGGCCCTTGGTTGCCGCGATTCCTTTCCGTTCTCCTTCTGTTGTCCTTCCGTCGATTGATTGTCCCGAGGCTGATGTCTTTCGAATGAGCTGTGCCTCTGTCTGTATGAACTGTACCTTCAAGTTCACACACCATCCAAATAACCTTCACTGACTGTCTGTATGACTCTCTGACTGAACTGTACTGATCGAACCCATCGAACTCATCAAACTGATTTCTTGTGGCGACAGGTCTTTAGTTTATACTAAGCCTGCTAATCTTGTTAGATTTTGGGCGGGCTCGTTAACATTGATTGGTCCCATTTATTTTTAATTGGCCGTTAACTGGTTTCGGGATTGCTTCGAAATCAGTTTGAATGTGCAAAGTGTTTTTGGAAATCTTTCTGAGTGGTTTTAAACTGTTGTTTGATTGTTTTCTCCTGCTGGGGCCAGGGTCCCTTTTGTTGACTAGTGGCATGTATTGTATTATTCATGTTCTTGGTGGCCCTGTAGGTTTCAGCGGGAACAGTCTTTTCCATGGGCTTATTGTCTTTATGTAGAATGACTGGGATGGCCCAGAACATTCTCAGACAATCTGGCCTTTCCAATACCCAAACTGTCTGTCCCACTGTCCCACCCGTTCCTTTTGTTGCAGTTTCTTTCCACAGGCCTGAACATGCCGTTTAAACGAGCCAAATCTTCCTGGGGTTTTGATTTTAGGTCCCCTTTGGCTCAATATTACCTTCAAACAGTCCAATATCTCTTCCTTTCTTGGTTTGGGGGAGTCCGTAGAATTTTGCGAGCCTTACACCATGCAGATCGTGACGTTAGTGAGTGTGCAACGCTCGCTGGATGCCCAATTTGCAAACTTCACTTGCGCCCCCCGCCTTACCGCCTCGCGCCGACAGCGCCAGTGAGCGGAGACGTGAAGCAGCCAACTGGCGGTGTGCTACTTAAAGGGATGCACCGCCAGCTGCCAAAGAACTTCCATTCCAAAGGTCAGAGATGAGAGGCAGAAAGCCAAATAAAGGCTGCTTAGTCCCCGGAGTGTTGCGGGTTGTCAGAGGACTTTGCATTTCATCCCACAGCATATCGCCATTCTGCACTCCCCGAATCATTAGGGGATGGTGTGCAGACTCCACTGACCCTCCCCTTTAATGGCTGGGAGACGCCTGCGCCAATGCTCACTCCCGACTACACAACACCTGATATTCGTTATCGCTTGGAGCCTAGCGCCACTCACCTACGCCATCAGCACCTGATTTATTCTTTGAGCACTGAGACTGAATTTAGCGGGCAGCGAGATTGATTATAGCCTGGCACTAAACTTCCAACTTCTCAAACGTTCGGGCACTACTCAATTTCTCCCCCGAGATATCTAGAAAAAGGCTAGAGCTCCAAATAGAGGCTGAGGCTCTTGAAAAAATACTTGGGTAGATAGAAACTATTTGTGCTGGTTGTGGAGTCTAGGGGCTAGAAATTTGTTATAGCCAAGGAATGGGCGGTCTCAGTAGAAAAGTTGGAGAATTAGTGCCAGGTGCAAATGCTTTAATCTGCACGAAAAATTCATCCTCACTGCTCAATAAAATGATTGGAATCCTAAATCAAGTCTTAAAACCCAAGCTCATTGGCGTTACACTTAAAGGGTAGACCAATATCGGGTGCAGTGTAATCACAATGCATCATTGCCAAAGGCTTTTTTCACTACTTAAAGGGGAGGATCATTGATGCTGCAGCACTTCATTCTCCGCATTGCAGGCTGTGCAGCTGCCTCAGCAAGCAGTAGCAGAACAAGGAGAAGGTACCAGAAGACTGAACAAGGTGTGCCCATGGCAGGTCCACGCCCCAGGGAGAGACCCCACAGAATCTCCGATGAAGCATTGGAGGCATTGGTATTTGCTGTGGAGAGACGGAAGGCGGTGCTTTACCCGGCAAGTGGCAGGAGGCCCTCGCTGCCAGTCTTCCACACCATGTGGAGGGAGGTAGCGCAGCAGGTCTCGGGCAGCACTGTGGTCCCCAGGACCCACACACAGTGCAGGAAGAAATTTAACAACCTCACTCGGGAGATCAGGGTGAGTGAACGCTTCAACAAATGCTGCATACCACCATCTGAACCAGTCTTCGCACACTGTCCAAAGCACCACACGCCCAGCACTCACCCACCAACAATCTCTACCTACCAACACTCACACCCGCATCTCACATCTTGCACACAATGACAGCTATTCAACTATGGCAGGCACATCACCTAAACACATTGCTCCACACTCACTCACACACTTTCCTTTATCTTACAGGCCAAGGTGGCTCAGAACAGGAGCGCACAGGTGGGTGACAAGCCAACACCCTACCACTGTCTGCGCTGGAGAATCGAGTGCTGCAGATTATTGGGTGCCAGGTGGTGGGCGCCGTGGCCACCGGCAACGTTGACCCTCCTTGGCGACAACAACAGTATGTTCATCCCTACTCCTTCTCACATCCCATTTCCCCCTCACCCCACAAGCATTTCGCACTTTCCAGCTAATCATGCTGTACACATGCACTTCCCCCTTCCTGCCCCCCTCCCCTCATCTTAACCCGACTCTTGTGCATTTATGCTTTCAGATAATCAGCAAGCACCTGAGCAGCCTGTCCCTGTCTCACCCACAGGCACCAGCTCAGATACTGGCACTAGCATTCTTTAGAAGCTAGTATAGTAGTGGGATCTGCACAGGGTGAGGCACCGGGGACGAGTGGGCTGCAGCAAGGCCAGGGGGAAAGGGTAGCTCGGGGGCCAGCTCCCCAGAGGGCGAGTTCGCACACAAATTCTGCTACACAGGACTCAGATGAAGACCTCGATGGTGAGGCATTTAAAAGGGTGATGGGCATGCACATGGAGATGATAGGTGCAATGACAAGGGTGCCCGAGAGCCTCTCGGCAGTGGTAAGGAGCGTGGAGCAGTCCGCCTCCAACGTTGCATAAGGCTCTGCGCACACCATGGAGCCCATCCTTGGCAGTCTGCAAGGATGGTGGACTCCCAGAGACCGTGGTGACCCAGACCTGATGCCGCCTGTGTTGGGCGATCTGGCAACTTCCATTGCAGCACAGGAGGAAGCGACGCAATGTCTTAGTGCGGTAATGGAGTCTATGCTTGGTGGCATCGATTCTCAGACTGCTCTCATGTAGACTCAGCTTGATGCCACGCAAGCTCTGACTGCTGCCATCATAGCTGGGTCTACAACCGTCGACCGGGGCTTTCACAGTGTCTGTGCAGCATCAGATTGCTAGGGATGCTGAGGTGCTGCCCCAGGGGAGTGGCAGTGAGTCAGTGGAGCAGGAACCTGCTGTCTTCTCTCAGGATGACAGCATTCCTGCTCCCACCACTGCCATGCCACCATTGCCCTTGTCGCTGCCTGTCATCCAGCCAGTCCAGACTGCTGCCGCCCATGCTGAAGTGGTGCAGTTTACAGCCGGGCCTTCCAGGTCCAGAACTGGTCGAGGACGTCCTGCAAGGTCATCTGAAGTCTCCCGCACTAACACTCAGCAACCTATCACCAGTCGTGCTGCAGCCACTGGGCCAACACTTTGTAGCAGCACTAGAGTAGGAAAAGGCACAGTAATGACAGGCACTAATGGATTGCACAAGGGTGAAAAATAAATAATTTTGGTGTAAATATGTATCCACTACTTTTTGATAAATGCATTACTTCACTTACCATTCTTTTGTGGTGTCTGTCATTTCAGCTTTGTGCTGTGATACGGCCTGTGAGAGGGATGGAATGATGGGGATGTGGTGAGCAAATGGAATCTGGGGGTTAAGTCATCCTGGTGTGAGGCTGGAGGTCTGTTTGGAGGAGGTGGCAGAGTTCTGTGACCACCTCCTTAGTGAAGCGGAGCCATCTAATACACTGCTCCTCGCTTAATTAAAGGTAGGAGAAGTGCTCTCGGAATACCCTCGGAGGGTAAGGCATCCTGGTGAGAGCCCTGATGTCCCTCCACATCTCTCTGCGCACATGCTCTCGTTTTTCTCGCTGCCTACGTTCCCTCCGCCATAGATCCTGGAGGGTGAGGTGGCATGCCAGTACAGCCCCCATTAATGTTACCAAGTGTAGCAGTTTGAATCTTTGAAGAATAAATGTAACTACTTTTTAGTTGCCAAAAGACTCCTGATACAAAAGAACCTTGAAATTACTGAATGAAACTGTTGCAGTAGCTGAAACTAACAAAAAACACTGAAATTGCATTAACCTGACAGCTGCAAGTGATTACTGATGATCCCTTTAAATAACATCCCTGGAGCCAGCTTCCTGGTGCTGCACACCAGCTCTCCCTGTCAGTGTTTACTCCAAGCGGTGAGGTAAGTGGCGGGAATCAATTTTGGAAATCGGGCTGTCAGTGAGTGTTGCACACTCACTGACGTCACGATCTACCTGGCGTTGACATTCCCGGCAATACCTCTTACCGGCAGCGCTACGGGAGGGCCGGATTTGGCGTGCGGCGCTGGATTCACCTCACCCTGGCAATACTGACCTAGGGCCCATTTAACGCCATCTACTGGCTAATGGGCAGCCCTAAGGGGACGAATTTTTCCCCCCAGGACTTGAGAGCATAGTCTAAAGATTAGAACCAGGCCTTTCAGGAGTGAAGTTAGGAAATACTTCTACACACAAAGGGTGGTAGAAGTTTAGAAAACTCTTCTGCAAGTGGCAATTGATGCTAGATCAATTAATTTTAAATCTGAAATTGATAAATTTTTATTAACTAAAGGTATTAAAGTATATGGGGCAAAAGCAGGTACATGGAGTTGGGTCACAGATCAGCCATGAATGGCTGAACAGGTTCGAGGGGTAAATGGCCTACTCCTGTTCCTATGTAGCGCCTTTCACGACCTCAGGGTGTCCCAAAGCAGTTTACAGCCAATGAAGTACTTTTTGAAGTGCAGTCAAAGCTGTAATGTAGGAAATGCGGAAGCCAATTTGCACACAGCAAGGTCCCACAAACAGCAATGTAATAATGACCAGATAATCTGTTTTTAATGTTGATTGAGGGATAAATATTGCCCAGGGCACCGGGGAGAACTCCCCTGCTCTTCTTCCAATAGTGCCACGGGATCTTTTACGTCCACCTGAGAGGGCAGAAGAGGCCTTGGTTTAACATCTCATCCAAAAAACGGCACCTCCGACAATGCGGCACTCCCTCAGTATTAGCCTAGATTATGTTGCACAAGTCTCTGGAGTGGGATTTGAACCCAGGACCGCCTGCCTCAGAGACGAGAGGCACTACCACTGAATCACAGCTGACATGACTTGCCAATGGCTGTTGTACCTAACTTAACTGTTTCCCGCCTGCTCTGAGTGCTTCCCGGCACACCTGTATGCTGCCCCCTGTCCTGGATTGCTTTGCAGCCTGCCAGCTCAGCCAGCCATCTGCCTTGATTGCTTCCCGTACCTTCTGCCCAGCCCAAGTTGTTGCCGGCTCATTTGACTCACTCGCCCACTCTCCTGCTCCGAATGTTTCCCAATTCCCTCACTCAGTTGGTTGCTTCCTGCCCAACTGAGACGTGAAAGAGGAGAATGAGGGCGAGCAGGAGGAAAATGAGCGAAAGAGAAGGTCAACAGGGAGCGAGAAGTCTCACTGAGAAAGAGAGAGAGACAGAAGGACAAGAGAGAGAAAGGTAGACCAAGAACTGAGAAAGATCATGACGATGTTGAACAGCCTAATAGAAAGCCGGAGAAATTATTAATATTGTTATTTATCATTATCATTATTGTTATCTTATCAGTATTATTACTATTATTAGATAGATATATGTGCATGCCTCATGAAATTTATACTAAATCATCATTTAGCATTATAGAAAATAGTGTTTCCACACGCATCCCACAAAATAGGTCCATTTTATTTCGTTTTATTGAACTATATAAATGCGTTCTTTCCACATAAGCTGCTGGAATATCCAGGGCCTCCGCTCCTCAACTTTTGGGATGAAGAGTACAGACCCTGAATTCCTAAGAGCTATAAAAGACATTGATATAATTGTGTTAACAGAAACATGGTGCCAAAAGGACATGCCGACCCACTGTCCTCCAATGTACCATGAAATCATTGTGCCCTCAGTAAAGAACACTAAGACACGCAAGGGCAGAACCTCCGGGGGAATCCTGGTGTGGTATAAAGGAGAACTGAACAAACACATCTCACCGATAAAACAGGGAAAATCACACGTATGGCTAAAATTAGATAAAAATATAGGAATAGCAAAAAACGATGTTTACTTATGTGCGATCTACATACCTCCAATAGAATCGCCATATTTTGAAGAGGAGATATTTGACACTCTCCACATGGAAATCAGCCATTTCCAGGCCCAAGGAAAGGTGCTACTATGTGGGGACCTAAATGCAAGGACAGGATGTGAACCTGACTTCATAGACCCACAGGGCAACAACCATGTGTTTGGCCAGACCCCTCTATATGTTACACCAGCCATCGCAAACCGAAACAACCTCGATTGTGAAATAAATAAAAGCGGTAGGGAGGTAGTGCAACTCTGCCGAGCCTTAGGCCTCTCCATAGTTAACGGTAGGTTCAGAGGGGACTCCTTAGGCAGACTCACATATTCCTCAACTCTTGGGTCTAGTGTGGTGGATTATACAATCACTGACCTGGACCCCTGCGATATCAACGCATTCACTGTCAGGCAGCAATCCCCCCTCTCAGACCATAACCAAATAAATGTGTACCTTAAACTTTCTGCCCAAACTACAGACACAAAAAAGGAACCCATTAAGCTACATAAAATAAACCAGACATACAGATGGGCCCCAGACAGTGGAGATAAATTCATCACAGCACTAAATTCACCTGATCTCACAAGTAAAATTTCAAAATTTAAAGAAAATCTATATGAGATCACCAGAGATGGTGTAAACATGGCCATAGAGGATATAAATATGATCTTCCATGAGGCAGCTGTAAAAGCCGACCTCATGAAACAGAAGAGGAAGAGTCACAAAAGACAAAATAAAAATAAGAAATGGTTTGACCACGAATGCAAAAATGCCAGAAAAGACCTGAGAAAAATATCAAACCAAAAGCATCGGCAACCAAACAATCCGGACCTACATACTAGATACAATGAAACCCTCAAAAGATATAAACACACCATTAGGAACAAAACACAAAACTATACCCACAAAATACTCGAAGAAATTGAAAACTCCACCAATCCAAAACAATTCTGGGAAATGTGGAATAACCTGAGTACAACACAATTGCAAGCATTACCAATCCAAGATGGCGACATCTGGAGAACACATTTTGAAAACCTCTACAAAGACATCCCAATAAACGAAACAAACCCAAGTCAACATCAGGTCACAGAAAAACTCCACACATTAGAAGCAACAATTAAAGACAACCAAAACCCTCTAGACTCCCCAATCACATGGAAAGAACTGGCCACAAAAACAAAATCTCTCCACCTAAAGAAAGCCTGTGGCCCAGACAACATCAAAAATGAAATGCTCAAGTTCAGCAATATGGAGATGCAGGGTGCGGTACTCAAATTATTCAACATCATATTACGTTCAGGCTGTTTTCCCGATATCTGGTGCCAAGGACTAATCTCCCCCATATATAAAAGCGGAAACAAATCAGACCCAAATAACTACCGCGGCATCTGTGTCAACAGTTGTCTAGGGAAGTTATTCTGCAGTATTCTAAACAGTAGATTACTTGATTTTCTTAACAAACATAATATCCTCAGAAAAAACCAAATAGGCTTTCTTCCAAAACACCGCACCGCCGACCATATCTATACCCTTCACACCCTCATTGAAAAACATATACACCAAACAAAAAATGGGAAAATATTCGCCTGTTTCATCGACTTCAAGAAAGCCTTTGACTCTATATGGCACGAAGGGCTCTATTATAAACTTCTTCAGTGTGGAATAGGGGGCAAAGTCTATGACCTTATTAAATCAATGTATCTGAAAAACAAATGCGGGGTCAAAATTGGAGACAAACGCACCGATTTCTTCACCCAGAGAAGAGGCGTCCGACAGGGCTGCAATTTGAGCCCGACCCTGTTCAACATATACATAAATGAATTAGCAGACATGCTGGAGCAAAGCGAGTCACCAGGTCTCCGTCTCCTTGATGGAGAAGTGAAATCCCTGTTCTATGCGGACGACCTGGTTCTGCTGTCTCCCACAGAACAGGGATTACAGCAACAACTAGACCTACTCGACAAATACTGCCAAAATTGGGCTCTAACAGTAAATCTAAAGAAAACCAACATCATGATTTTTCAAAAAAGGCCCAGATGTCAGGAAAACAAATACCAATTTACCCTCAGTGATACCGCTATAGGACACACTATGAGCTACACCTACCTTGGTCTAACTATTACAGCATCAGGGAGCTTCAGCATAGCAGTGAATGCACTAAAAGAAAAAGCCCGAAGAGCCCTATATGCAATAAAAAAAAAATTCTACAACATCCAAATCCCAATCAAAATCTGGCTCAAAATATTTGACAGCATAATCCTGCCCATTGCACTGTACGGTAGTGAAGTATGGGGCCCGCTAAATCACCAAAGCTACACTAAATGGGAAAAACACACAATAGAAGCCCTACATGCAGAATTCTGCCGAAGCATCCTTCGCACCCAAAGAAAAACGCCAACAAATGCATGCAGAGCCGAACTAGGCAGATACCCACTGATAATAAACATCCAAAAACGAGCACTAAACTTCCTAAATCACCTCAAATCTAGCTCCCCAGACACCCTTCATTTCAAAGCCTTTCAGACCCAAGAGCTAAACCCAGAAAAGAGTCCCCTGAGTCAGCTGCTACTGAAACTAAGTACTCAGCCGGACCCTGACCAGCCCCAGACCAACACAGCCGTCCAAACACCAATCCGAGTGAACCAAATCATTAAACAATGCAAAGAAACCTACCTGGAACATTGGAACAAAATAACCGAAAGCCAAAGCAGATTAGAATGTTACCGGGCCCTAAAAAGAGATTATAAACTGGCAGACTACCTCACGACCATCAGAGACACAAAACAGAGACAGACCCTCACCAGGTACAGACTAAGCGACCACCAACTGGAAATTGAAAAAGGCAGATACAAGAAATCCTGGCAGCCTAGAGAGAATAGAATATGCGATCAATGTCTGGCCGGCGAGGTTGAAACAGAAATGCATTTCCTCCTAAAATGCGAAAAATTCAACACATCAAGAAACATATTATTCAACAAGCTAAGCCAAACAACCCCAGATTTCAAGGAATTGGATGACCTGTCAAAATTGAGATTAGTCCTGGGAGAAGGAGACAGACCATACCTTGGGGCCAAATATGTAACAACATGTCACAACCTGAGGACTGTTTAAAAGTAAGACTGTTTAAAATTAATATTGTTTAAAAGTAATATTGTATGTACCCAACAAATGTCAAATCGATTGACACCTACAGAATGTTGGAAAACTGTACCTTTTTGCTATGTAAGCTTTGGCAATATGGTTCTCTGTAAACTTTCATGCCAATAAAGCATTTGAATTGGAATTGAATTGGAATTGGAATTGGTAAAGGAGGAGAGAGACAGAATTGGCACTGAAAGAAAGAGCTTGCATTGATATCGTGACTTTTAAGACTTCAGAATGTTCCAGAGTGCTTCACAGCTTATGAAGTACTCTTTGGAGTGTAGTGACTGTTGTAATGCAGGGAAACACCTCAGCCAATTTGTGCACAGCAAGATCCCACAAACAGCAATGAGATAAATGACCAAATAATCTGCTTTAGTATTGTTGGTTGAGGGATAAATGTTAGCCAGGAGAAAGAGAGAGAGAGAGAGGAGCAAAAACTGAAGCGAAGGAGAAGAGAGACAGTGGATGACAAGGAGTTGAAGAGAAACGGAAGTGAAGAAAGAAGATTCCACACCCCTTGCATTCCTCATTGTGATAAGGGACAAATATTTCTCAGCCTGACATATCGGCTGTACCTGTTTTCGGGCTTAGGCAGAGGGAGAAAAAAGGGCCAAGACTTCATATGCAGGGTCTCTGCCCCATTTGTGCTTGACATGTATTTCTCCTGGAATCCTTGGCATATCCAAGACCCAAATCTCTGCCCCCCCCCCAGCTTTGAGCACGTTTTGAGCAGGCACCAAGTGATTCCATCTGGCACTCACCCAAATTATTGGATAAATATGTTCAACCACCGTCGGATCAGGAGACACGGGGGTTGGGAGGGGGCAGAGAAGAAAGGAAAATCTGCCCCCATGTATCATGGTCAAGCGCCAAAATAATCTCTTTAAAAGTTTAAAACCGTTGAAGCAAAAAAAATCTTGTGTGGTTTTGAAGATCGGCTCATCACATACAGGATTGGATTGGAAAATCTTCAGTTTCTGTACAACGCTGTTATGACACGTATGGGATCAAATCATACCGTCCAACACTAAAATTAACAGATTAGCGCCTTCATTAAAGTGGCAGAGAGAGGAATTTCATACCAATGCATTACGTGTTGTGTAGGAATATTGTTGAGCACAATTAGATTCATAAATAACTGCAGGTATATAGACATAATAATCACTTTTATATGGTTCAGCTTCTTATGTTTTATACGCAGTTTAAATAACAGAGTTGGGTTGCGGTCAAAACACTGGGAGTATCCTGAGTAAACTACCCCATGGACTGCCTTTTAGAGTAAAGTGTCAGTCAGATGTAAGTACAGTCATACAAAAGCAAAATACTGCGGATGCTGGAGATCTGATAAAAACAGAAAAATGCTGGAAATCTTTCTTCTTAGGCAGTCCCTCGGAACCGAGGATGACTTGCTTCCACATTAAAAATGAGTTCTCAGGTGACTGATGAGTCCAATGCGGGACCTACAGTCTCTGTCACAGGTGGGGCAGACGGCGGTTGAAGGGGCGGGTGGGTGGGGTGCTTGGGTTGACGTGCGCTCCTTGCGCTGTTTGCGCTTGGCTTCCGCTTGCACCCGGCAAAAAGGCTCAAGGTGTTCGGCGCCTTCCCGGATGCTTCTCCTCCACTTTGTGTGGTCTTGGGCCAGGGATTCCCAGGTGTCGGTGGGGATGTTACACTTTTTCAAGGAGGCTTTGAGGGTGTCCTTGAAGCGTTTCCTCTGCCCACCTGGGGCTCTCTTGCCGTGCCAGAGCTCCGAGTAGAGCGCTTGTTTTGGGAGTCTCGTATCGGGCATGCGGACAATGTGACCCGTCCATCGGAGCTGATTGAGCGCGGTCAGAGCTTCGATGCTGGGGATGTTGCCCTGAGCAAGAACACTGACGTTGGTGTGCCGAGAGAAAGAGAGTTAACGTTTCGGGTCTGTGACCTCTCATCCGAACCCGAAGGGTCATCGACCTGAAACGTTAACTCCGTTTCTCTCTCTACAGATATTGCCTGACCTGCTGTTTTTATTATAAGTATGGTCATGATGTACACGCTACGAATCTTTTAATCATTGTTATTTTAATTTTTCTTTTTTAGGGCCCAGTGTATTTCCTTGAGGATGGAAAGTCAGCGATCTCCCTTAACGATGCATTAATGTGGGCAAAGGTCAACCCCTTCTCACCTTTAGGAACAGGAATACGCCTGAATCCATTCTGACAGGAATATTATTGTAAAGAGATGACATTTTTTTTTGTACTTTTATATCATTGACTATTAAGGTTGGTGGTGTACTGGCCTTGGTGGATGATTGACTGGGGAATGGCATCGCACTGTAACACTGTACATCTTACAATGCATTCGTTGCAATAGCAGTGTGTCTGACAAGGAACTGCCCGTCCCTTGACCAGTTTTCCAAAGTTCAGCGCTAGATATTGATGTATAGATCTGCTGACAACATAAATTCTGTCTGGTGCCAGGAAAGGATTTTTTCTTTTAGATACCTAAATGGAGAGGAGTTGTGGTTACCGTAGTAAATAGAAACTTAACACGCCTCCTAGCGCAGCAAACGAAATCCCCAGATTTAGCACGTTGTAAGTTTTACCACCTCACGCAGTGTCGACGCCGCAAATATTTCTTCACCTCGAGTCAGTACAAAGAAGGTTCACTCGGTTAATCCCGGGGATGAGGGGATGGACATATGAGGAGAGGTTGAGTAGATTGGGACTCTACTCATTGGAGTTCAGAAGAATGAGAGGCGATCTTATTGAAACATATAAGATTGTGAAGGGGTTGGATCGGGTGGATGCGGGGAGGATGTTCCCGATGATGGGTGAAACTAGAACTAGGGGGCATAGTCTTAGAATAAGGGGCTGCTCTTTCAAAACTGAGATGAGGAGGAACTACTTCACTCAGAGGGTGGTAGGTCCATGGAATATGCTGCCCCAAAAAGCTGTAGAAGCTACATCATTACATAAATTTAAAACAGAAATAGACAGTTTCCTAGAAGTAAAGGGAATAAAGGGTTATGGGGAGCGGGCAGGAATTTGGACGAGTCTAGGTTCGGATCGGTCATGGCCCTGTGGGTAGCGGAGCGGGCCCAGGGGCCATGTAGCCTGATCCTGCTCCTATTTCGTGTGTCTAATTCTGTTAGATTCAGGAGATGGTTCTGTGATAGTAGATTGGCGGTTAGGATCAGATCAGCCATGATCTTATTGAATGACGGAGCAGGCTCGAGGGGCCGATTGGCCTACTCCTGCTCCTATTTCTTATGTTCTTATGTTCTTATGAAAACATTTGCAAATAATTTATTCATCCAATAGTCAGCTTGAATAAAAGATGCATGATGGTGACTGCCACAAATCTCACAAATTAAACTCAGAAAAGCACTAAGACTTCATCCTTGCAGATATGACATTTGCTAGTTTAATCAGCCATTAGCAGTCAATATATGGATGCTATCCACAGCTATTAGTCGGCCTGTTGATGATAGAAGTTAAGACGGTAGAACAATCGTATTATTTAGATTTTATAAAGTCAGTTTAGAAATCGTGTGCTACTTAGCACTATGCACATACTTCAAAATTTAAAAAACAGATTTATTAATATAATGGACTTTTTAAAACTATGCGCACTGTAACTGCTGTTAGGTCAGCATAATTACTGAATTATGGCGAATTGATTTGCGTAAACTGCAGAGAGTGTAACGCGTTTTCATTTAAAGCCACCAGATCACCTATACTCATTGGAATTTAGAAGAATGAGAGGTGATCTTATTGAAACATATAAGATACTGAGGGGGCTCGACAGGGTAGATGCAGAGAGGATGTTTCCCCTCGTGGGGAAATTTAGAACTCGGGGGCATAGTTTCAGAATAAAGGGTTGCCCTTTTAGAACTGAGATGAGGAAGAATTTCTTCTCTCAGAGGGTCGTAAATCTGTGGAATTCTCTGCCCCAGAGAGCTGTGGAGGCTGGGTCATTAAATACATTTAAGGATGAGATAGACAGATTTTTGCAAGATAAGGGAGTGAAGGGTTATGGGGAGCGGGCAGGGAAGTGGCTTTGAGCCCAAGATTAGCCATCATCTTATTGAATGGCGGAGCAGGCTCGAGGGGCCAAGTGGCCTATTCCTGCTCCTATTTCTTATGTTCTTATCAGCCCATTGCCAAATACCTCTTTAATCTTTTAAGTTTACATCCATAGATTTTTTAAAGAAATAACTGCAAAGCGCAGTTCAAACAGGAGAAGTAGCTGTACTGCTGCCCCTTGGTTAAGGACAGCGATTTTGGAGTTGTGTCAGTGATTCTCTTTATGAAGACCTGAATCGACTGTGTCTCCTGGTATGATTTTGTCTATCTTTTAAGAGTTAGCTGAGTACATTGTGGAAGCCGTGCCTTAATATAGGTCAGACACACATCCAATTCCTTCTTTAAAATCTCATTTTTTTTTGCAGGGTTGCATTTGACATTCTTTGCAATTCTGAGTAAAATTTACTGACGACAAACCCACAATGAACTGAATGCCTCACTAATTAATGGGTAATTAATTAGGGGCTGAATGGCCTACTCCTGCTCTTCTATGTAATTGGAGGAAGTGCAATGCTGTTTTCTTAATGCGAGGGATGATTCCACCATGGGAGTCGCAGACACGCATCCCATCATGTTTCGGCCATTGGAATGAATTGAATGGGGGAAATATCACGGGCATCTCGCCTGAAACGCGCTCCCTTTCGAGCACCACTTCTCTGGGAGCGCTGGATCATGGAATCACCCCCTTCAGTTTGCCGGCGTTCCGGCCGCAAGTCGGCCGTGAAATTACGCTGTGGGCGATGTACACACGCGCTTATGGCATTCATCTGAAATTACTCTCCCCGCTACTGGGTAGAGGAGCAGAGGGACCTCAGGGTCCACATTCACAAGTCAGTAAAAGTAGCAGCACAAGTTAACAAGGCCATAAAAAATTCAAACAAAGCACCAGGGTTCATTTCTCGTGAAATAGAATTGAAAAGCAGAGAAGTTATGTCAAACTTCTCTCGAACCTTGGTTAGACCATACTTGGGAGTACTGGGAACAGTTCTGGTCTCCATATTACAAAAAGGATATAGAGGCACTGGAGAAGGTGCAAAGAGGATTTACAAGGATGATACCATAACTGAGAGGTTAGAACTATCAGGAAAGACTGATTAAGCCGGGGCTCTTTTCTCTAGAAAAGAGAAGGCTGAGGGGTGACCTGATAGAGGTCTTTAAAATTATGACGGGGTTTGATAGGGTAGATGTAGAGAAGATGTTCCCACTTTTGGAGAGTCCAAAAATAGAGGCCATAAATATAAGATAGTCACTTAATAAATCCAATAGGAAATTCAGGAGAAACTTCTTTACCCAGAGAATGGTGAGAATGTGGAACTCGAGACCACAGAGAGCAGTTGAGGTGAATAGTATAGATGCCTTTAAGGGGAAGCTAGATAAGCACACGAGGGAGAAAGGAATAGAGAGATATGCTGATAGGGTTAGATGAAGGATGGTGGGAGGAGGCTCGTGCGGAGCACAGACCAGTTAAGCCTGTTTCTGTGCTGTGAAATCCACGGAATTTTTATGTTAGTGCGGGTGCTAATCAGTTCAAAACAAATAGGACCCCCACAGACAAAGTAGAGAGAGGAATTTCAGGTAAAAGCATTAAACATTCACCCACTGGTATCCCAGGGTGTAATTTCAGCGCCGCGGTTCTTTTAGAACCATTAGGAATTGACGAGTTATTTTCATTAAATGTAGCAAACCAGAAGGCGTTTGGTATTTTTTGCAAAGTGGTTTCAGTCCAATGGAACGAGGAAGGGTGTGCTCATATAGAATAAGCAGGGAAGCTTTGTCTATTTTTTGTCCAGTTCTCACATCAAGCACAATATAAAATAAGACCACCGTACTAAAGGGCTTCTGACTTGGGTTTTTCCCACCCCTTTGACATATTACCAGTATCTGGATATTTGAAAAAGAACCAGCGGCAGCAAAACACAATGATTGTGCTACCAAAACAAGTTTGATGACTAGGAATTGTTTCTCTGGTCGATGTAAATGAAATGTTGTAATATTTACCTTCAGTTTAGGTAATGTGTAGCGGTGAATCAAAGCAGTGGCCCCACTGGGTCAGAATTCCTGCGAGCGTTTTCTCCCAATCTACCGACGTAAGGTAGAGCTACAGCAGACAATGGGGAGCAGTCCCACTGAAATTCAACCCCACCGTATCTAATGCGGTCTCCAGTACAGTGGAGCCCATTTAAGTGAATATCAGATAAGAGAATAGTAGATTTAAGTGAATTGAGTTTTGGTGCAAAAATCCTTTTCTTGTGACTTCTGCTGTTGTTCCAGCTCATTTAACGGAATTGGTTCACCGGTTTAAGTGAATTAAAATGATACCATCTGCAGCTGAGCTGAGCCACCGGACTGTGCCTGGAAGCTAGCCTTCACACTATTTGGAATTAATGATAGTTAATCATTCAGCGATGACACTCCAAGGCCCAGCATTCATCCTGCCTTCAGCTCATTCATCCCACGCCATACTCTTATATTTTCAATCGTGCGCAGGTGCAGCGCTATTCATTCACCTCTGTGCTGTTTCTTCCTAGTTGCCAAAGCCTGCTGCTCAGTCACCTCCTCTATACCGCAAGATACATGTTTTTAAAGTTCGACCTGCTTGCATTCATCGGCAGCCAAAGTGGGCCGATGAGAACATCACGGTTGACCAGTTGAGTCAGTTGTGATGTTGAAAGCTGCTGCTCCGGTTTAGAATAGCAAGGGCAGCTGAAGCAATGGGGACATTGTTTAGATTAGCGCAGAGAAGTCAATAGCTTTTACTGGCAAAGGGCCTATTCACTTGAACGGGCTAACTTACATATCTAAAGTAGCGAAGGTGATTAATTCAGTTAGCAAATAGTGGATGTTGAACATAAGAACATAAGAATTAGGAGCAGGAGTCGGCCATACGGCCCCTCGAGCCTGCTCCGCCATTCAACGAGATCATGGCTGATCATCCAAACCCTAGCACCCAGTCCCTACACCGACAGCCATCCCACCCAAGCCCTATCCCCGTAACCCCACGTATTTAATCCCCCTAACACTAAGGGCCAATTTTTATCATGGCCAATCAACCTAACCCGCACATCTTTGGACTGTGGGAGGAAACCGGAGCACCCGGAGGAAACCCACACAAACACGGGGAGAATGTGCAAACTCCACACAGACAGTCACCCGAGGCCGGATTTGAACCCGGGTCCCTGGCGCTGTGAGGCAACAGTGCTAACCACTATGCCACCGTGCTGCCTTGATTCCCCTAGAGTCCAAATATCTATCTATCTCAGCCATGAATATACTCAACGATTCAGCATTCACAGCCCTCTGGGGCAGAGAATTCCAAACCCTCTTGAGTGAAGAAATTCCTCCTCATCTCAGTCTTAAATGGCCGACCCCTTATCCTGAGACTAGGCCCCATAGTTCTAGACTCTCCAGCCAGGGGAAACAACCTCTCAGCATCTACCCTGTCAATCCCCCTCAGAATCTTTTATGTTTCAATGAGATCACCTCTCATTCTTCTATACTCCAAAGAGTATAGGCCCAATCTCTCCTCATGGGACAACCCTCTCATCCCAGGAATCAATCTAGTGAACCTTTGTTGCATTGCCTCTAAGGCAAGTATATCCTTCCTCAGATAAGGAGCTTCTGAGCTAGGAAGCTTTGCACATTTATGACTGATGGGTGCTGATGCCTACGCTTAATTGCTGAAAATGCTTCAATTCATCCTCTTCGACCTCGATATACAAATAGAATTGTGGCTCCACCAGTGGCTCAGCAATCTTATGCAATAGCAGCCGAGCCATATAGACCGAAAAAGACCCAGGCGTGGCCTGCTGAGTTAGCTGCTTTCAGCTGGGGTGGTGACGGGGATACTTTAATTGGGCTCAACACTCCTAGATTAAGGAGGGGAAATTGACACGGGGATCCGCTCTTGATCCTTATCCAACCACCCTTTGCTGGAAGTTTACAGGTGTGGACGTCGGATGATGACAGGAATCGAATTTGACTAGAGTGCCCTGCGTGGTCGAATAACCTCGTGACACTCACCATCAAATTCCGTGTGAATTGCAGCTAATTTGGCGAGATGGTGGAGGATGGCCTGTGGCACTGTAAGGACCCAATAGCCACAGGAAATGAGGAGAGGAAAGGAGAAAATAGGAACCTGAAAGTTGGTTCCCCTTGTGATCAGGCGACCTTCCCTCACTCTGCTATATCACAGCCTTGAACTGCGGTAGGCCATTTGTTCTTCCTGTCACAGGCCATAAATCTATATCTGTCTTCTCCTAGTCACCATTTAATCTTTTTTTTGTTTGCTAGGTAACATCTTTAAATTCTCTCTTTCAATTCCTGAGTGTGAAGAGGAAGTTTCATCACAGATTTTTTGACTCTCACAATTTTAGTTTAGACTGAAGTTTCCTTGACCAATTAAATTACTGCATCTTGGACCATGGCCTACTCAGAACATATCTCAATGGTCCTGACCTTGATTAACCGCAGCTCCAGGGCAGGGCTTTAGAATCTGCATCAAAGCCCAGGAACAGAAACCCACAATACCTGTTTTTTGTTAACTCTGATCAATGCATAGAAGGAAACCATTCACCCCACCGCACGTGCTGCCTGACAGAGCTATTCACCTGGTCCATAAAATCATAGAATTCTACAGTACACAGCCTCGACACAATTGAGTCCAACTTTGGAATGAAATCCTGAATGGTCTGTTAATTAATCAATTTCTGTTGATGCAGGGAGACCTCAGGATCCAGTTTGACAAAGCACTCTCTTACCTCCAGGTCAGACAGAGACTAACGCATGAGCAGGAAGCACTCGTAAGACTGCCCCATCCACTCAAGGCAGGAAAGGATGTCTTGTGACAGCAAGACAGTCTCACTAGGCTCAGGCCATGATTCAGGTGTTATCCAGAATATAGCTGCCCATTATCTGTGCATCCTAAGCCTTGTGTCTTTAGACGTCTTTGTGGTGCCACTTGCTCATTTGTTAAGGGCGGCCATGACAGCTAAAATTTCTCATGTGCTAATCCGCCACATGGCCTCCATCTATGCTGCGAAATTAGTATGAATCTAAGAACATTGGATGCCTTCCACCGGTGGCCAATGTAACAATGAGTCCTCACCCTTGGTGTTCAGTATTCAATACCTCCTTTGCATCATTCAGAGCTCTTGGTCTGGTCAGAAGCCCTGAATTTATCCATATAGATTCATAGAATGCAAAAGCACAGAAGGAGGCCATTTGGCCCATCGTGGCTGTGCCGGCTCTTTGGTAGAGCTGTCCAATTACTCCCACTCCCCTGCTTTTTCCCCATAACCCAGTAATTTTTTTCCCTTCATGTATTTATCCATTTCCCTTTTGAAAGTTACTATTGAATCTGCTTCCACCGCCCTTTCAGGCTGCGCATTCGAGATCATCACAACTCACTGCGTAAATTTTTTTTCTTCATGTCGCCTCTGGTTCTTTTGCCAATCACCTTAAATCTGTGACCTCTGGTTACCAATCCTTTTGCCACTGGAAACAGTTTCTCCTTATTTACTCTATCAAAATCATTTATGATTTTGAGCACCTCTATCAAATGTCCTCTTAACCTTCTCTGCTCTAAAGAGAACAACGCCAGCTTCTCCAGTCTCTCCACATAACCAAAGTCCCTCATCCCTGGTACCATTCTAGTAAATCTCTTCTGCACCCTCTCTAAGGCCTTGACATCCTTCCTAAAGTGTGGTGCCCAGAACTGAACACAATTCTTCAGCTGAGGGCTAACCAGGGTTTTATAAAGGTTTAGCATAACTTCCTTGCTTTTGTACTGTATGCCTCTATTAATAAAGCCAAGGATCCCGTATGCTTTTTTAACAGCCTTCTCAACTTGTCCTGCCACCTTCAAAGATTTGTGTACAATAACCCAGGTCTCTCTGTTCCTGCACCCCATATGAATGCTTATCCCATTTGTCTGAAATTCTGCTCTCAAATTCCTGTTTAAAACAAAATGGTTAATAAACTAGCAGGAAGAGAATTTCAGACGAAGTTTGGGGACACCAACCAATGCATGAAGTAACCGACAGGGAAGGTTCCTGCACACTTTTCCTTTATAGAACAGAGGTCAGGAGGACAACGGTCATTGCAGTGTCCCTAATGGTTTAGGAGGACCTGATTCTCAGAGCTCCTGGGTCTCGTTAGGATCCCCAATAGGGAAGACTCCCGATCTAGGTCAAACTTGGCACAATGACCACCAGAGTTTTAATTTGCTGACATGACTTTTGAACAGGTTGACCACAAAGAACTGGGAATCCAGTAATCAGCTGATACCAGTGTCAAGATCATCATGGGGTTCAGTGTCCTAATTCTCTCCTAGCTACAGATACTGCAGGACAAAGGGCTCCTCCAAGATTTTTCAAAGTGCACTTTTCTATCTGAACTTATCACTCTCCTTCTGACTGAGTGGTTAGAAGTGGGGGAACATCTTATATAGCACCTTGGTTTACTAAGGATGCCTGGAAGTGGTGTCCTTTTGTTCCTCAGGATGAGTAAACTTCGACCGACATTAAAAATCTACCATCATCCACGACTGGCTTAAGAGACCACATTCAGCAAAAAAGACCACTGGGATGGCCGAATGGTGAAGCAAATTGTTTTCTTTGACATTCTTAGATTTTAGTTTAAAAAGAAAATCTCGGAACCCTTAGTAGTTTAATGGCAGTTGCCCCCTAACAAATGGATATAGTATAAAAAAAACACACATAGGGGAACTTGTTAATAAATCTGCTTGGTCACACTGGAGGTGAAGCATAATTAGCAGCAGAAAGTAGTTCTTTTAACCTTCTATAGAGCATTAAGAAAGTCACATTTTGAATGTTGTGTTCAATTTTGGGTATGCTAACTTCGAAAACACACTGGAGCATTGGAGACAGTTCAGAGAAATGCGGCAAACGATGAGTCCAGGATGTAGGGCTGTGGTTTATAAGAAAAACTAACAATTCAAGTTGGAGAAAAGAGTGAGGGGAAATACCCATGTTATAAAATCCGAGAGGAAGATGTAGAGGCAAGTAGATTATTTCAGTTTGACTGTGGCGAACTACGGAGGAAATGGATAGTGTCTAAAATTAATATTGTAGTCAATAGCGTCCCAGCTAAATTACTACTGACTTAACACCTGTACCATTTTGTTTTTATTCGTTTTATGGGATGTGGGCATCGCTGGCAAGGCCAGCATTTATTGCCCATTCCTAGTTGCCCTTGAGAAGGTGGTGGTGAGCCGCCTTCTTGAACTGCTGCAGTCCGTGTAGTCTAGAGACAAAAGGCATCAAGGGGTATGGGGAGAGAGCGGGAATATGGCATTGCAACAGAGGATCAGCCATGATCATATTGAATGGCAGAGCAGGCTCGAAGGGCCGAATGGCCTACTCCTGCTCCTATTTTTCTGTTTCTATGTGTGGTGAAGGTACTCCCACAGTGCTGGAATTCCAGGATTTTGACCCAGCGGCGATGAAGGATCGGCAATGTACTTCTAAGTCAGGATGGTGTGTGACTTGGAGGGGAACTTGGAGGTTGTGGTGTTCCCTTGCGCCTGCTGCCCTTGTCCTTCTAGGTGGAAGAGGTCGCGGGTTTGGGAGGTGCTGCCGAAGAAGCCTTGGCGAGTTGCTGCAGTGCATCTTGTAGATGGTACACACTGCAGCCACGGTACACCGGTGGTGGAGGGAGTGAATGTTTAAGGTGGTGGATGGGGTGCCAATCAAGCAAATATGTTTGGGAATGGGATGAGGAGTCATATGGGTAAATGGAAATGGTGATGATCACATGCTGTGTAGAACATAGTGGTTCCTGACACCATGGAAATAACATGACAAGACAGCCTATCACAAATGGAAAGCAAGGTTAGATTGATATTTTAGCGGGGTTTTTTTTGTCTACTTTTGAAAACTTTTCCACAGAGGGATTGATCGATTGGATAGTGCCCACGATGAGGTAGATTGTACAGAGTTTGTGAAAGGGAATGGGCTAGAGGAGATGAATGCCTTTTTCTCATCCCATGTTCTTGTTTGCTGTTACCTCACGAGTTCACACATGAGGAATGGGGAGGAGGCAAGGAGAGTGAAGCATCATCTGTCTTATCTAGCTCCAAGTCCATCTCCTGCAGGATGATTCTAGAACAGCACCAATAGCATTTGTAGCAAAGGCCACATTCTGGACTACATTCTAGACAAGAGTAAGGAAAATCACGGTAAGCAGTCACACGGGGTTTTAAACAGAAAACAAGAAATTTAAAGGCATTTTTTGTATTCCATTGCAGGCAATCTGTCTCATCAACATAAATAATCTGAATCATACCATTTCATCGTGCTTTGATGATTATTGGTCTGATTTTTCATCAAAATACCCTCTCAAATTAGCTGTATGTCTGCCGAATGCTGTCTTGGTAAGCGCACCGAGAATAAAGTGAAATCAACTTGTAAATTATCCATATTATTTGCAGGTGTTGACAGACAATCCCTTTTGAAATGAGCATTCATAGTGTTACAATGTCATTGTGTTAAGTTAATGTGATCTTACAGGATCGGGTTTTACTGCAAACTATGTAATCTTACACCAAATTGGTCTAATAAGTCGCAGTGTGAGTGATTGTTTTCCCGAGTCTAAATGTCTTTGTGTTAATGTGGTACTGTACAAACAACCATTTCTGTGTTCTCCCTGTTCCATTTAAGAATATGAGAAGCTGTATTTTATTCAGGTTGTGTTGTATAATAAACTCATTTAAAAACATCATTGCTGATTCATTAAATAAGATAATCTATCAGAATATACATATTTTTAAAAATTGTAAGAAGAAAAATCATAGTCGTAAAGTAAGCAAATTTTTTTATTTTTTATTAATGTGAATATTAAGGGCCGAAGGTTTAACACGTTCCCAGGACATTCCTGTGCTGCTTTAATGTGGGTGTTAACCTATTCTGATTCAGAAAGACTTGCCTTTCACGACCACCAGACATCCCAAAGCGCTTTACAGCCAATGAAGTACTTTTTGAAGTGTAGTCGCTGTTGTAATGTAGGAAACGCGGCAGCCAATTTGCACACAGCAAGCTCCCACAAACAGCAATGTGATAACGGCCAGATAATCTGTTTTAGTGATGTTGATTGAGGGATAAATATTAGCCAGGACACCAGGGATAACTCCCCTTGCTCTTCTTCGAAATAGTGCTATGGGACCTTTTACCTCCACCTGAGAGAGCAGACGGGGCCTCGGTTTAACGTCTCATCCGAAAGATGGCACCTCCGACAGTGCAGCACTCCCTCAGTACTGCACTAGAGCGTCGGCCTCGATTTTTGTGCTCAAGTCTCTGGAGTGGGACTTGAACCCACAACCTTCAGAGGCGAGGGTGCTACCCACTGAGCCACTGGCCCTTCAGTTTTTTACTGAAGACTAAAAAAGTCTTCATCTGAGGTTTCCTGTCCATGAGAGCACAACAGCATTGGATTCCACTCAAAGGTCCAATGGGCCGGTCACACTTATACTTACGCTGGTCTGCTGGGTAAATGTACTTCATTCTTTATTAAATGGAATAATCTACCACATAAAGAAAAAAAGACATATTTATATTGCGCCTTATTTCCCACATTACAACAGTGACTCCACTTAAAATAGTGCTTCATTGGCTGTAAAGCGCTTTGAGACGTCCGGTGGTCATGAAAGGCGCTATATAAATGCAAGACTTTCTTTCTTTCATGACCTCAGGACGTCCCAAAGCGCTTCACAGCCAATGAAGCACTTTTGAAGTGTAGTCACTGTTGTAATATAGGAAACGCGGCAGCCAATTTGCACACAGCAAGCTCCCACAAACAGCAATGTGATAATGACTAGATAATGTTTTAGTGATGTAGATTGAGGGATAAATATTGGCCCAGGACAGGTAGATGGGGTCTCGAAAGACATAGCATCTGCTCAACAACTACAGGAAACTCTCGATTTACCGGCACCCAAACAACCGGAAATCTCGGTTAACCGGCAAAATTCAGGAGTAGGTTCAGTTAAGTTTTCCTTCATATTAGTGGCCGTTTCTTGATTCTTGGCTGTGTAATCGGGGGGGGGTTCCTGCACTTGTTGCTAAGCAACAGGGACGCTTGGTCTGTGGCCGGGCTTCTTTCACCTGTTGCTAAGCAACAGGGAAGCCTGAATTTGTTGCTGTGTACGGAGCTCTGGTACCTTTTAACTGTAACACTCTGTAATCCGGACTTTTTGATAAACCGGCACCACGCCGGTCCTGTCGGTGCCGGATAAAAAAAGAGTTTCCTGTACTTGCATTTATATAGAAACTTGTGTGTAAATAATATCCTAAGGTGCTTCAGAGGAAGGAGTGGATGTGGTGCCTTTTTGGGGAATTAAGAGAAGTGATCGACGGCTTGATTGAAGGGGTGGATTTTGAGGAGGCTTTTTTGAGCAAAGAGAAGCGGAGGCTTTTGGAAAGGAAGTTCAAGAGAGTAGGATTGAGACTTATGAAGGCTCCGCCCCCCCAATGGTGGAGCAGAAGGAGGGATACACAGGAGAGCAGGGGCAAGGGCATGGATGAGAGCCTGGAGCAGGTTGCGGAGTTAGGTTAGGAGCAATTTGTAGAGGAGAATGAGAATTCTAAATTTGATGCACTGGGGGACAGGAAGCCAGTGTGGGTCAGCAAGGACAGAGATGATATGGGCAAGCAGAACTTTGTGTGGGTCAGGGTGCGAGCTGCTGAGCTCTGGTCCTAGTTGGCTGGAGGTGGACGACAATTGCCGCTCGCGATGATCAGGAAAAAGCTTGTGGATTAATATGAAACCAAAACTGGCAGTACTGTACTTAATCAACCAATGAAACCATCAGATTTCTGCTACAGGAAACTCTCGTTTAATCGGCACCTAAATATCCGGAATTCTCTATTAACCGGCAAAATTCTCACTCCGAAAACAACACCTCAATAACCGGCAATGTTGCCAAGTCCGAGTCTGAGTCTCCCGCGGTGGCCGAGTTAGTCAGTGAGGGGTAGTTCTCCAAACTGCCACTACTCGGCTCCTTGGCGCTGTCGGAAGTCGGAACACCTCAATAACAGGAGTCTGACTCTCCCGCGCTGCCGGTAGTCTCTTCTGATCCGCCATTTTACAGGGGTACTGTGTGTCTCCCGTGCTGCTGGTAGTCATTGCATTGCATTACCCTCAACTGGCAGTACTGTACTTAAATCAAGCATCTTCCACCATCCATTTAACAACATTATGTAGGGGAGTACCCAATTACTGTATACTGCACATTTCTTGATTTTTTTATTTTTCTTTGTTAAAAATAGCCTCGGTAGATAACCCTCTCTGTCATCCGGAATTTTTGATCAACCGGTAACATCCCGGTCCCGTCGGTGCCGGATGCCAAAGAGTTTCCTGTATTAAGTAGAAAATAGCTGATGTAAAAGAGCATCAGTGATTTAGTGCAGACATATAGAAAATGTGTGGGTGTGGGGGGGAGGAGGCAGTGTTGAAAAGTCACAGAAGAGATCCATGTAAAACAACAGTGTGAGAAATAATGAGAAAAAGAAACTGCAGATGTAGATGCCAGCATGGACTGATTGGGTCGAATGGCCTGTTTCTGTGCTGTATATCCTATGTAGAGCACATGAAATTTAGCAGAAAATGCAAGTGAAATGTGGTGGATTCACCAATCGCAAAAAGAGAAATAGAATGGATCCACAGCAAGCACACAGATCCCTGCTAGTGCTGTGCTCCATATCCATGCTGTGGGCCCAGGTGCAGCAAAGAGGAAAAGATGGGCAGAAAACTATTGCGTCAAGTCTCCACCACCAAGTTGCTAACCACTAGGTTGAGACCAGAGGCATAAAACACAGGCTCAGTTTAAGTAGGCATCATGGGCCCAGAATAAATATTGTAATGAGACAGAAAGGAGAATTCCTAGCCTCTGCAGAGAAGCACCCAAGCAAATAGTGGGGTTTGCGCCAGGACCTGCTGTGGACCCAAATGTCTGAAAAGGTCCTAGGGGCAGAACGAAGATGGTTCCAGCAACCAAAAAAAAACGCTTTTTCTTAGGACTCCCTCCCTCCCCGCACACCCTCCACCCACCTGCTGCCACCAAACGCACAATCCCTTGAACCTCAGGGCCATATGACTCCCGATCACTAGACAGTGACTCTTGTTGGAACGTGTGCACAATCATAGTTTACAGCACGGAAGGAGGCCATTTGGCCCGTCGAGCCCGTGCCGGCTCTCTGCAAGGGCACTTCAGCTAGTCCCATTCCCCCTGCCCTTTCCCCATGGCCCTACAAATTATTTTCCTTCAGGTACTTATCCAACTTCCTTTTGAAAGCAGTGATTGAGTCTGCCTCCACCACCCTCCCAGGCATTACATTCCAGATCCTAACCACTTGCTGAGTAAAAAAGTTTTTCATGTTGCTTTTGGTTCTTCTGTCAATCACCTTAAATCTTTGTCCTCTGGTTCTCGACCCTTCTGCCAATGGGAACAGTTTCTCTCTATCTACTCTGTCTAGACCCCTCATGATTTTGAATACCTCATCAAATCTCCTCTCAATCTTCTCTGCTCTAAGGAGAACAAACCCAGCTTCTCTCGTAACTGAAGTCCCTCATCCCTGGAATCATTCTCGTAAATCTTTTCTGCACCTTCTCTAAGGCCTTCACATCCTTCCTAAAGTGCGGTGCCCAGAATTGGACACAATACTCCAGTTGAGGCCGAACCAGTGTTTTATAGAGGTTCATCATAATTTCCATGCTTTTGTACTCTATACCTCTATTCATGAAGCCCAGGATCCCGTAAGCTTTTTTAACTGCTTTCTCAACCTGCCCTGCCGCCTTCAACGATTTGTGCACATGTACCCCCAGGTCTCTCTGTTCATGCACCCCCTTTAGGATTGTACCCTTTAGTTTATATTTCCTCTCTTCATTCTTTCTACCAAAATGTATCACTTCACACTTTTCTGCATTAAATTTCATCTGCCACATGTCTGCCCATTTCACCAGCCTAAGTCCTCTTAAAGTCTATCACTATCCTCCTCACCTTTCACTTTTGTGTCATCTCCAAATTTTGAAGTTGTGCCCTGTACACCCACATCCAAGTCATTAATATATATCAAGAAAAGCAGTGGTCCTAGAACTGACCCCTGGGGAACACCTTCCTCCAGTCTGAAAAACAACCGTTCACCATTACTCTCTGTTTCCTGCCACTTAGCCAATTTCGTATCCATGCTGCCACTGTCCCTTTTATTCTATGGGTTTCAACTTTGCTGGCAAGCCTATTATGTGGCACTTTGTCGAACGCCTTTTGGAAATCCATGTACACAATGTCAACCGCATTGCCCTCATCGACCCTGTCACCTCGTCAAAAACCTTGATCAAGTTGCCTTTAACAAATCCGTGCTGGCTTTCCTTAATTATTCCACACTTGTCCAAGTGACTGTTAATTTTGTCCCTGATTATTGTTTCTAAAAGCTTCCCCACTACCGAGATTAAACTGACTGGCCTGTCATTGTTGATTTATCTTTACACCCTTTTTTGAACAATGGTGTAACATTTGCAATTCTCCAGTCCTCTGGCACCACCCCCGTATCTAAGGAGGATTGGAAGATTATGGCCAGTACCTCCACGATTTCTTCCTTCACCGTCCTAGGATGCATCCCATCTGGTCCTGGTAACTTATCTACTTTAAGTACAGCCAGCCTTTCTAGTACCTCCTCTTTATCAATTTTTATCCTGTCCAGTATCTCCTTTACCTCCTCCTTCACTATGTCTATGGCAGCATCTTCTTCCTTGGTGAAGACAGATGCAAAGTATTCATTTAGCACCAATGAACAGCAACAACAACAACTTCTATTTACATAGCGCCTTTAATGTAGTAAAACGTTCCAAGCTGCTTCACAGGAGCGTTACAAAAGAAAATTTGACACCGAACCACATGAGATATATGGGCAGATGACCAAAAGCTTGGCCAAAGAGGTAGGTTTTAAGGAGCGTCTTAAAGGAGGAAATAGAGGTAGAGAGACGGAGAAGTTTAGGGAGGGAATTCCAGAGCTTTGGGCCTTGGCAGCTGAAGGCATGGCCGCCAATGGTGGAGCGATTAAAATCAGGGATGCTCAAGAGGCCAGAATCAGATGCTTTTTTTCCAGTTCTGACGAAGGGTCTTCGACCTGAAACGTTAACTCTGTTTCTCTCTCCACGGATGCTGCCCTGGCCTGCTGAGTTTTCCAGCATTTTCTGTTGTTATTTCAGACGTACAGGCATTGGGCGAGGATAAGATCGTGCCCCCATGCTTGAACGGCCCACCACTACTCACTGTCTAGGCTGACGTATGAAGGCTGGCCACTTGGGTGAGGTACTGGAGGTGGGTGGTGCATGGGGAACAGTATCCAGCCAAAAGTCCATCTTTTCAGGGATTACATTACATATTACATTATAAAGGATATACAGCACAGAAACAGGCCATTCAGCCCAACCAGTCCATTCCGACGTTTATGCTCCACTCGAGCCTCCTCCTGTTTTTCTTCATCAGTGTAACCCTCTATTCCCTTCTCCCTCATATGCTTATCTAACCGCCCCTTAAATGCATCTATACTATTCACCTCAACTACTCCCTGTGGTGGAGAGTTCCACATTCTCACCACTCTGTGGGTAAAGAGGTTTCTCCTGAATTCCCTATTGGATTATTTGGTGACTATCTTATATTGATAGTCTCTAGTTTTGCTCTTCCCCACAAGTGGAAACCGTCTCTTTGTGTCTATCAAAACCTCAGAATTTTAAAGACCTCTATTAGGTCACCCCTCAGCCTGCTCGTTTTAAGAGAAAAGAGACCCAGCCTGTTGATCTTTTCCTGACAGGTATAACCTATACAATAGGGGAGAGGGAAAGAATGTCAATACATTTTTAAAAAGACTGCCAGACATCTTATGCTGTAAAGAATTTTGTTTATTTCAAAACAATAGCGAAGACCTAGCTTCAGCAATGGATCAAATTAGACTGCCATATCAGGTATAGGCAAATTGTTTACATAATTTAATTGATTAAAGTACAATTAATGGTATTCCATGTTAATATGTGTAACTATACAACTTTTTAAAAAAAACAATGCAGTTCCGTTTTATTGCTGAACTGAACATCACTATCATTAACTCCATTTCCGACCCTCTTTACTGGCCAAGGGTGCAGCTTTTACGCCCTGCAGACAGTGACTGCGAATTTCTAACCACCTGTTTCACATTGATCTCCTTGAAGAGAACATTGGCCTTACTCCGGATTTCCGAGGCCGTGGATTCTGAAACAGAAGGGAACAAAATAAATAGGACAAATAATGAGGGCAGCTTTATCACCCCCAAATCATAACACAGATTTAAAAGTTAAGAATATAGATCACCAACACTAAAAGGTGTGAGCGTAAGGAAGCGCGTTTAACACTTTACTATCAGAAAATACATTTTAAGCTATGAGAGAGAGGTTTTCGAGGCAGAGGTGGAAGAAATGTGTCCAAATCAAAATCACATATAAAAACTTGTTTTTTTTTAATGTCAGGTTGCAAAATTTTCTCTAATCCTCCAGGGGATATCTTTGACAGATTTAAACTTTGCTCCCCTGAAACATTACCAACCATAAGAAAGTCTGAGGTGGATGATGAGTGGAACGAAGGAAGGAAGGAAAGAAGAACAGGGCACAAATATCTTAGTGAAGGGACATATGTCACAGATCCAGAAAGAAACCTTACCTTAATAGGTGCCAAAATAAACCACACAGAGTATTCCACAAATTGCTGTCTGACATAACAGATAAAGAAGTAGGTTTTACAGGGCTCTCCCTGGTGGTTCAGTAGCTAATTTGAATGGCATGGTGTTACACAAATAGGAAGATCCCAGGTTTGGTCCTGTGGTGAGTTAGCTAATGTTAACCAACAACAACGTGCATTTATATAGTGACTTTAACATAGTAAACTGTCACAAGGCGCTTCACAGGAGCGTTATCAAACAAAATTTGATGCCGAGCCATATAAGGAGATATCAGGGCAGATGACCCAAAAGCTTGGTCAAAGAGGTAGGTTTTAAATAGTGTCTTAAAGGAGGAGAGGGAGGCAGAGAGGTTTAGGGAGTGAATTCCAGAGCTGGGGGCCTAGGTAGCTGAAGGCACGGCCACCAATGGTGGAGCGACGAAAATAGGGGGATGAGCAAGAGGCCAGAATTGGAGGAGCGCAGAGATCTCGGAAGTTTGCAGGGCTGGAGGAGGTTACAGAGATAAGGAGGGGCGAGGCCATGGAGGGATTTGAAAACAAGGTTGAGAATTTTAAAATGGAAGCAACGACGAAGCGTAGTTCGTCTGTTTGGCTTTCAGGCAACAATGGGTCAGGCTTGGCTTGAATGTCCCTCACAATCAAACAGTCTGCCAACACTCATCGCTCTCAGCTCAGTCAGGAAGAATAGCAATATCAAGGAGCTGGCGTCATTTGCACCCCAGCGAGAGCCGATGGCTTCAGAACAAACAGGGAAAAATTTGGGAGCGACTCAAGGGATCTACCAAAAATAACAGAATACCAACAGAATAAAAAATATTGGCAAGTCAAATCAAGAGGAAAAAAAGTTGTTTTATTAATACATAAAGAGCAAGAGGATAACTAAAGAAAGAGTAGGGCCTATTAGAGACTAAAAAGGTAACCGGTGTACAAAAGCAAAATACTGCGGATGCTGGAAATCTGTAATAAAACAGAAAGTGCTGGAAATACTCAGCAGGTCAGGCAGCATCTGTGGAGAGAGAAAGAGAGTCAACGTTTCAGGTCATTGACCTTTAGACACTTTTTCCAGTTCTGACAAAAGATCGTCGACCTGAAAGGTTAACACAGCTGCCTGACCTGCTGAGTATTTCCAGCATTTTCTGTTTTTATTATTTAAGGTAACCTATGTGTGGAGGCGGAAGACGTGGGTATGGTTCTTAATGCTTTGCGTCTGTCTTCACAAAAGAGAGGGACGATGCAGACTTTGGCCCGTATTTTCCGATCGCAGGTCTCCCGCGGGCGGAGGCCTGCGATCTGGAAAAATCTGCGTCCTTACCGGAGGGCTCCCGGGACGCACACGCCCCCGCTCCTGGGCCTCACCAAACTCCAAGTGCGCAGGGCCCACGTATCCCAGGGGCGCAGGTAGTTCACAGCGTCCCTGGAATCACATGGGCCATGGGGGGCCAATCACAGAAGGGAATCTCCCTTCATACATTTGACAGGAAGACCTGTCAAATATATGAATGGAGATCAATGAAACAATATAGTTAAACTTTAAATAATTTTTTTTTTTTTAAATAACATTTTTAAAATGACTTGAAATTACAATAAATTAAGTATTTTAAACAAAAATTTAATTTTTTGAAAAAAATAATTAAAGTATTTTACGGGGCTAAAAATAAACGCACCTTTTTTTAAATGATAAATCAGTGAAATTTTTTTTAAAGCTTTTTTCAACTCTTATCCTGGTATACCAGGCATAAGAATTGTAAGTGTTTTCTGCAGGCGGAGGGTCTCCAAAAAGCAGAACTCTCTGCCCGCAGAGGCCCTTCTCCAGGGCAGCCGGAGGATCTGTCAAGACCATTCTTGACAGATCGGAAATGCTGGTTTTCAGCGCATGCGCTGTGCATGCCTGAGACCGGTATCTCCGATGTCCCTACGGGTGGGTACACAGCGCGTACACACCCGTAGGGATCGGAATATCTGGGCCATTATAGTTAAGGAGGAGGAGTGTGAAATATTAGATGAGATAAACATCGTGAACAAGGCAATATTAAGGGGTTTAGCATCTTCGAAAGTAGATAAATCACCAGGCCCAGCTGAAATGTATCCCAGGCTGTTAAGAAAAGCAAGGGAGGAAATAGTGCATGCTCTGATCATCATTTTCCAATGCTCTCTGGCTACAGGTGTGGTGCTGGAGGACTGCTAAAAACGGAGAAAGGGATAGACCGAGTAATTACAGCAGTCAGCCAGTGGTGGGCAAATTATTGGCAAAAATTCTGAGGGAGAGTATTAAATCATCATTTAGAAAGGCCCAGATGAATCAAGGACAGTCAGCATGAATTTGTTAAGGGAAGGTCAAGACCGACTAAGTTAATTGAATTTTTTGAGGCAGTAACAAGGAGGGTCAATGAGGGTAGTGCGTTTGATGTAGTCTACATGGATTTTAGCAAGGCTTTTGACAAGGTCCCACATGGCAGACTGGTCATAGAGTTATGCAGCACAGAAAGAGGCCCTTCGGCCCATCGTGTCCACGCCAGCCATCAAGCCCTGTCTATTCTAATCCCATTTTCCAGCACTTAGTCCGTAGCCTTGTATGCTATGGCGTTTCAAGTGCTCATCCAAATGCTTCTTGAATGTTGTGAGGGTTCCTGCCTCTACCACCCTTTCAGGCAGTGAGTTCCAGATTCCAACCACCCTCTGGGTGAAAAAGTTTTTCCTCAAATCCCCTCTAAACCTCCTGCCCCTTACCTTGAAACTATGCCCCCTGGTTATTGACCCCTCTACTAAGGGGAAAAGTTCCTTTATATCTACCCTATCTATGCCACTCATAATTTTGTACACCTCAATCAGGTCCCCCCTCAGCCTTCTCTGCTCTAAGGAATACAACCCCAGCTTGTCCAGTATCTCTTCATAGCTGAAACGCTCCAGCCCAGGTAACATCCTGGTGAATCTCCTCTGCACCCTCTCCAATGCAATCACATCCTTCCTATAGTGTGGCGACCAGAACTGCATACAGTATTCCAGCTGTGGCCTAACTAGCGTTTTGTACAGCTCCATCATAACCTCCCTGCTCTTTTATTCTATGCCTCGGCTAATGAAGGCAAGTATCCCATATGTCTTTTTAACCACCTTATCTACCTGTCCTGCTGCCTTCAGGGATCTATGTACATGCACACCAAGGTCTCTCTGATCCTCTGTCCTGCCTAGGGTCCTACCATTCATTGTGTATTCCCTTGCCTTGTTTGTACTCCCAAAATGCATCACCTCACACTTTTCAGGGTTAAATTCCATTTGCCACTGTTCTGCCCATCTAAGCATCCTGTCTCTATCATCCTGTAGCCTGAGGCTTCCCTCCTCGCTATTTACCAGTCCACCAATTTTCATGTCATCTGCGAACTTACTGATCATACCTCCTACATTCATATCTAAATCATTAATGTACACTACAAACAGCAAAGGACCCAGCACCAATCCCTGCGGTACACCACTGGACACAGGTTTCCAGTCACAAAAACAACCTTCGACCATCACCCTTTGCCTCCTGCCACTAAGCCAATTTTGGATCCAATGTGCCAAATTGCCCTGGATCCCATGGGCTCTTACCTTTTTGACCAGTCTCCCATGTGGGACTTTGTCAAAAGCCTTATTGAAGTCCATGTAGTCGACATCAACTCATCCACACACCTAGTCACCCCCTCGAAAAATTCAATCAAATTGGTCAGACATGATCTCCCCCTGACAAAGTCATGCTGACTATTCCTGATTAATCCCTGCCTCTCCAAGTGGAGACTAATTCTGTCCCTCAGAATTTTTTCCAATAATTTCCCTACCACTGATGTTAGGTTCACTGGCCTACAATTCCCTGGTTTAACCCTAATACCCTTCTTGAATAATGGTACAGGTAGACTACCTTTTATCCGAACTTCCGAAAACCGAAGCCCTCTAAAAACCGAAGGTTTTTTCGTTCAGCGTAAGTCGTGCGCACGACATGACCAGAGTGGCGCACGACCCCACCCCCCGCGGACCCCCGCCGACCCCCCCCGCCGACCCCCCGCGGACCCCCCTGCCGACCCCGACTCCCGCCGACCCCCCCGCGGACCCCCGCCGACCCCCCCGCCGACCCCAACTCCCGCCGACCCCCCGGCGGACCCCCGCCGACCCCCGCCGACCCACCCCCGACAAATTTCCCAGTCTTATGAAATACCTTCCGAAATCCGAAATTTTCCGAAAACCGAAACACGGCTGGTCCCGAGGTTTTCGGATAAAGGATAGTCTACCTGTACTACGTTAGCTGTTCTCCAGTCCTCTGGCACATCCCCTGTGGCCAAAGAGGTTCTGAAAATTTGTGTCAGAGCCCCTGCAATCTCCTCCCTTGCCTCACACAGCAGCCTGGGATACATCTCATCTGGGCCTAGGGATTTATCCACTTTTAAACCCGCTAAAACCGCTAGTACCTCCTCCCTCTCAATATTAATTTGTTCAAGTATATCACAATCCCCCTGCCTGATTTTTATGCCTCCATCACCCTTCTCCATAGGGAACACAGGTGCAAAATATTCATTTAAAACCTCACCTACATCTTCCGGCTCTACACACAGATTACCACTTGGGTCCCTAATGGGCCCTACTCTTTCCCTGAAAAGTAAAAGCCCATGGAATCCAAGGGAAAGTGGCAAGTTGGATCTAAAATTGGCTCAGTGGCAGGAAGCAGAGAGTAATGGTCAACGGGTGTTTTTGTGACTGGAAGGCAATTTCCAGTGGGGTTCCGCAGGGCTCAGTACTAGGTCCCTTGTTTTTTGTGATATACATCAATGATCTCGACTTCAATGTAGGGAGCATGATTAAGAAGTTTGCAGATGATATAATAATTGGACTTGTGGTTGATAGTGAGGAAGAATGGACTGGTCAGGTGAGCAGAAAAGTAGCAAGTGGAATTCAACCTGGAGAAGTCTGAGGTAATGCATTTGGGGAGGGCTAACAAGGCACGGGAATATACAATAAATAGTAGGATACTGAGAAGTGTAGAGGAACAGAGGGACTTTGGAGTGCACGTCCAGAAAGGAGATTTTTTTTAATTTGTTCATGTGATGTGGGCATCGCTGGCAAAGCCAGCATTTATTGCCCATCCCTAATTGCCATTGAGAAGGTGGTGGTGAGCTGCCTTCTTGAACCGCTGCAGTCCATGTGGTGAAGGTACTCCCACAGTGCTGTTAGGGAGGATTTTGACCCAGCGACGACGAGGGAATGGCGATACATTTCCAAATCAGGATGGTGTGTGGCTTGGAGAGGAACCTGGAGGTGATGGTGTTCCTTTGCGCCCGGTGCCCTTGTCCTTCTAGGTGGAAGAGGTCGTGGGTTTGGGAGGTGCTGCCGAAGAATCCTTGGCGAGTTGCTGCAGTGCATCTTGTAGATGGTACACACTGCAGCCACGGTGCGCCGGTGGTGGAGGGAGTGAATGTTTAAGGTGGTGGATGGGGTGCCATTACTGGACTGGAGAATCTTAGCTATGAGGAAAGATAGAGGTGTACAAAATTATGAGTGGCCTAGATGGAGTGGATAGGAAGGCCCTATTTCCCTTCACAGAGAAGTCAATAACCAGGGGGCACAGATTTAAAGTAATTGGTAGAAGGATTATAAAGGGGATTTGAGGAGAACTTTTTTCACCCAGAGGGTGGTGGGGGTCTGGAACTCACTGCCTGAAAGGGTGGTAGAGGCAGAAACCCTCATTGCATTTAAAAAGTACTTGGATATGCACTTGAAGTGCCTTCACCTACAGGGCTACAGACCAAGAGCTGGAAAGTGGGATTAGGCTGGATCGTTTATTTTTCGGCCAGCACAGACACGATGGGCCGAATGGCCTTCTTCTGTGCTGTAAATTTCTATGATTCTATGAATGTGGGAAAAAGTTTTAATAATGTAAGAGCAGTTTAAGATTTTTCGAGCGAGATAAAAATAGAGAGAGTTTGACCTTACTTGATTCAGCTGTTGCTGTTCTTTTGCTGTCAGAGTTCATGCACTCGTATTGATATTGACGGAGTGGAAGTCTTGTTGCTCGCTCTCCCAACGTGGGTCTCAAATTATAACGCTCTTTAAAAAAAAAAAAAAATTACACTGAATTAAGGGATGCACCAAACACAAGTAAACCACGCTATCAAATGTTAAAACATTTTGCTTAAATCTTTGCCTTTACTGAGGAAAATCCTTCCAGGTCAAAGGAATTTTAGATATTCTTCTCCAAAAGCCTCTCAGTCAAAGCTACCATCTGTTCTACCAAATCGGAAATTAAGCGATGCTTCTTAAATTCCAGAAAGGTTTGTTTAAAGTGAAGTGACATGTATTTGGAAAAGGAAAACACAACAATCTCAACATTGTCCTGGATTCTGGAGCCTGGATTCTATGACATAGGAACGTAGGAATGTACAGGACTAGTAAAAACAACTGCAGTCCATTTGTCTAGAAAATGACCTTGCTGTTGTGATGTCTCAAGAGTGCAGTGATGATACTGTTGGGAAATTAGATCCAGTGAACCATCTACCATCAGTCGCCCAAAAGGTCACAATAGCCAACTTATCAGTATATCTTAATACAGCAAATCTCAATGTCTAACCCCGATTTTATTGAGGGGTGGGATCGGACTGTGCGAGGGGGCCTGGGTAAGCAACTATGGTCGTATGTCGAGGCCTGGAGAGATGTTAATTCCTGGGCCTCACCTCCGACTCCCGCCCAAACCGGGAAGAAAAGAAGTCTTCACGAAAAAATGTTTAACAATTTCCTTTTTAATTCTTGAAAAACTTATACAAATAGCATTGAACTAAATCATTAGATCACGTGTGGGTGATATCACTGTGCAAGCATAAAAAGGTGACCCACAATTTCTACTGAAGGCAGTGCCCTTCAAACAAGCCCGGAACTTACGGTGAATGATGTTATTGTACGAAACCTAGCAGCTTTATACCAAATTCTTGTGTCTGCTATTAATTCATTAATTGGCATTAACCCAGTAATTTAAAATGGGTCAAATCTCTGCTAAAGTAGCAGACAAAGGAATATCATGTGACCATGTCAAACATTCTTCTGCTAACAATGCCAATGTCAGGTTTCTAAAGCTTGTACTGTTTACGGTTTTACATATTCGAATACAAACCTGCTCTTCCTATCCTGATTGTAATGGCGGGCATGTTAGTAGTCAGAAGGCAAACCATATACTGTTAGGAACTTAACCCGTGACTTCATTTTAACTGAATGTAATTAAATCAGTTTGATTTGCAGAAGATTGCAAAATAATTTCAGTCAAACCTAATTTCTCAATTGAGATAAAAAGAGATGCAAATGCTGGAAATCTGAAATCAGAAATACAAGCAGGTCTCTAAGCTGCCAAGGCACAAAGCTCTGGAATTCCCTCCCTAAACCTCTCCACCTCTCTCTCCTCCGTTAAGATGCTCGTTAAAACCTACCTCTTTGACCAAGCTTTTGGTCATCTGTCCTAATGTCTCCCTCTTTGGCTCGAAGTTGTGTGGTTCTGGCTAAGGCTTTCTCCCAAAAACATTAACGTATCTTTTTTTCTTTTCAGATGCTGGCGCACTTGTAATGTATTTCCAGCACTTTCTGTCCTTACTTCTGATTAGTTTGACTGATAAATTTAATGACGCGCAGTCGGGAAATCCCAACCCAATTCAGATTAGCCCAATGCTCTATTACAATGTATAAAACCAGTTAAGATAGAAATTGGTAGAAAGTTAGATTAAGATAGAAACTCCGTGAAAATTACATTATCTGCTTAAAATTAATTATTATACAATGGACTACTTTTCCATTTAAAATATGGGAAGTGCATTTAACCAGATATATTTGAGCTGTGTCTGTCTACTCACTCGGTTGCTCCAATCTTGCCAGTTGCCTCTGTTGCACGTGCATGTTGAGAATATCCAGGGCTTTCTGTTTGTTTGTGAAGTGATCAGGTTGTTCCAGCACCTCTGTTAACCTCAGGTTGGTGTGAATAGCATTGGTGGCAGTTGCCCTGGCGACCATCGGCAGCTTTTGCTGGTAGGTGTCGTCCATAAAGTTCAATTCATCGTCGAGGATGTATTTGGCTCTAAAAGTAAATGAAACTACCTGATAGGGAGGCGGCGAGATGGCAGGAAAGTGGGGGAAGTGCTTGCTGGCCTAAAAATGGCCTTTCCGTGCTCGTACCCCAAACAATGATAGCAAACGGAAAATCACATTTGGCCCCTAAACTCGCCTTTTTCGATTTCAAACTCAGCTTCCCCCTTTCTCACCATTTGGGGGAGGGGAAGGAGTGGAGGGGGAGCTATACTCTGGTTGCTGTGTTAGCAACATCTTGTACATTGCGAGACGATTTCCTCAATGATATTTCTAGTAAAATTATAAATGCATGCTTTTAGAATAGGTTTATAAATTCACTGGGTATAATGAATACAGGAAATCTTCCTGCCACGTATGTAATGTCACCATCACACAGCAGGCAGAGGAAATCGTCCCTCTCAATCTCTCCCCAGAAACATCTCCCTAGTTCTTTCTTGAACCCTTTTATACTATTTAGTTTAATGGCCTTCTTTGGTAACTTATTCAATACGTCTATTTCCTTGCAGTTTTCAAACACTGAAAATGAATTTGAAAGAAAACTGTACAATTAGTTCATTCTTCTCTTTTGAAATTAACATAGTTATCTGAAATACGAGGCACAAAAAAATGACTATTTAGAAAAGGGCACAAAGATGTTTCCAAACATCCCAATTCCAGTCAGACATTCATATAGAGAATTTAGCAGGCAATCATTTTAAATGAGGTAAAAGTTAAAACAATGTACATCCATGAATGATTTTGTGCCCATAAACGGTATTTTTTCCTGTCAATCCAGTCATAACCACAGCATTTCTAACAATGGCTTCTCTCTGCATTCTCACCTTGGGAGTCCACAAAGAAGAATCCATCCTTACCCTCCCCCTGCCCCTCCTCTTCTTCATCTCCATGCTGGCCCTTGGTGACATTATCCACAAACAGGGGTGGATCGGGTCCCCTGAAAGGGCGCTGGATTCTAGTGGAAAACTGAGGGGGGAATCGACGACTGATTATACAGTGCTTTAGAACCTTTCATGACGGGACTCAGGAAATCTCATTTCCCATATGGCCAGTCTGCCCCTGTCCACAAATATGGGGTCAGCTTCCACATGTATGCTTATGGCACCAATCTCTACCTCTTCACCACTTCCCTTGGCCCTTCCACTACTTCTGCGCTGTCAGACTGCTTGTCCAATATCCAGTCTTGGATGAACCTTCATTTCCTCCAGGTAAACATCGGGAAGACTGGAGTCATCATCTTTTGTTACTCGCCACAAAATCTATACCTGCCCAGGCAATGTTCCCTCTAATTTTTTTTTTGGCCCCTTTAACAGGCTGCACGGGCCATTCAAAATTCTGCGCATGCCCAGTTTTTCTATTTAAAAGCCGGCTCATAGGCTGTGTGGGACCAGCAGAGTACTGCACGGCCACACTTAAAGGGAACATTGTTCCCAGGGCAATGTCTCAGGCTGAGCCAGGCTATTCTCAACCCCGGCGTCCTGGTTGAACCGGAGCTGTTTATAGCTCCATATCCTCGCCGTAACAAAGAACACATACTTCCACCTCTATAACATCGTCCACCTCCAATCCTACCTCAACCTTTCTGCCATTGAAACCCTTATTTGTGCTTTTGTCATCTCAAGACTCAATGGGCAGGATTTTCATTGGGCCGTGGAGGCGGGATTGGAGGCAGGCGGGAGGTTAAAATCTCAAAATCGGGGGGCACGAACCCATCCCGCCTCCATGCCAGTTTCAAAGGAGGCGGATACCCGACCTGCGCTGGGACCTGCCTCCCCGAGGCGGGAAGGGGATTAGTGCCAATTAACTGCCTGTTAACAGGTAGTTAGCAGGCAGTTTTTAGCCTAATCCCTATTTTTATTGCTGAAGTGTGGGATTCCCGACGGCTCCAAACCACGCCAGGTTAGCGAGGCGGACCGTCGGGCTGAAGGGCTTGGAGGGGTCGAGATGTCCGGTGTTCAGGTGAGTGATGGGTGCATAAGTGCAGAGGTAAGTGTGTTTGGTGTGTGTAAAGTGTTTAAAGAGGTTTTACTTACATTTACTTACCTTTACAGCCTTCCTTCCTTCAGGTCTCGTGAGTCCCTCATCTCACCGGCACAGAAAGAATGGCCGCGAGCTGTCAAAAGTTGCAGCATTCAGCTTTCTGTTCTGGAGAGATCTCTAAATCAGCCTGAGAGGAAGGAATTAACTTGGAGTACAGATCGTCAGTGTTTGACAGCTTCAAACAGCTGTCAAACACTGATATTTCATCTGTCAAAAGCTTTTGACAGATGAAATGTCAACCTGTGACGTCACCTGTTGCCGGGTGGCCCTTAATTGGCCTGCTGAGCCAGCTGGGCAGGCTCAACAAGGTCAATCAAGTGAAAATCGCGTGGGTTGGCCACAACTCGATGGAGGCGGGACTACAACCCCGAACGTTGTAGTCCCACCTCCTACACGCCTCCTCAATGAAAATCCAGCCCAATGACTCCAATGCTCTCCTGCCCAGCTCCCCATTATCCAGCTTCTGTAACCCACCCCTATACTCTCCATTCCTCTGATTCCATCTCCTGCAGATTACCCCCTCCTTTCACCCCATCAATGGCAGCCGTGCTTTCAAGCAGCCAGGTCCCACTCGCTAAACCCCTCCACCTCCCACTCCTCCCTCAAGAACCTTCTGAAACTCGCCTCTTTAACTAAGCCTTTTGATCCCACATCCTATACTTTCCTTCTTTAGGTCAGCATCAGTTTTTCTTTATACTGCTGAAGCGCCTTGGTACGTCTTTCTACATTAAAGCCACTATATGAATGCAAGTTGTTGTTGTTAAATATCTGAAAAGAGATGCTCAAGTTGTTGTGCTTCCTTTATATCTTATTAAAAAGCATCACATGACATTCTGAACTAAGCAAATTACCATGAAATAGTAATAATGTGGGGACATACCGCCACAGTTCACTGGTGCTCTAATATGCTGTGAAATTGTGGCAGTAAATGGGTTCATGGCTGCGGTTACACATACTGAGTTCCCAATCTCAGCTGTTATATAAAGGAGAAGCATCAAGCTGAGGTCCAAAGGTTCCCTGCAAGGAAGGAGAGAAAATCTCTCATGCACCTGCTAGCACCAGGATACAGAATGGCTTTAGGAGGGGTCTAGGAACAGCGGATTGGAAAACCGCAAACATAATGCCCATATTCAAGAAAGGAGGGAGACAGAAAGCACAAAACTATAGGCCAGTTAGCCTAACATCTGTCATTGTGAAAATGCTGGAATCCATTATTAAGGAAGTAGTAGCAGTGTCAGGAATGACCCAGGTTCTGCCTCGCCTCGCCACCAGAGGGCACCATGAACTCTTAATTGTTTCCTTCTTTCTTCCTAATCGTACTCACCTGTGCATGGTTATATGCCTGCTATTTAAGTGGTGCTTAGTTTTATGTCCGGTGCTCAGTCTTGAGTTTCACACTGCCTTGTGATCCTCTTGCCGGCCTGCTAGCCTGTATCTGTGCTGTTGTTATTTTGTTTGTTTCTAGTAAAGTCTACCTTTGTTTATGCAACCTAACCTCTGCCTCAGTTTGCCTTCCTGCAGTTGGGTTCACCCAGTAACACTCATCACAAGCAGGACATTTAGAAAATCATAATACAATCAAACAGAGTCAACGGGGGCGATTTTGCCAGCCCTGGGGAGGCGATTTGGATGCGGGACTGCCGGGAAAATGGCAGAATTTGGAGGCGGGTACCCATTCTGCCCCAACCCGCCTCTGTGCCATCTTCCCAGGAGGCGGGTACCCGACCCGCGCCGGGTCCCGTCTCCTGGAGGCATGAAGGGGATTACAGCCACTTAACTGCCTGTAAACAGGTAGTTAAGAGGATTATCCCCATTTTTCCATCATAGGTGCGGGCTTCCCGACGTCGGGAAACCCCGCCAGGGTCAGCGAGGCGAGCAGTGGGTCTGTGGGGGTCGGAGGGTTCCAAAAGTGCGCTGTGGAGGTGAGTGATGGGTGCAAGTATGGAGAGGTAAGTATGTGAGGTGAGTGAAAAGTGATAGAAAAAGTTTCCTTAGCTTTGTTTCTTCCTGCAGGCTTCAATTGTTGGGGATCCGGAGGCTCTGGCATCTCAATGGCAGAGCTGACAGAATGGCTGCTGCATTCTCCGATACAACAACCATCTCCTTTCTGCTCACAAAACCGGCTTGGTGAGCCTTGAGTACAAGAACTCACCAAACAACAGAGAATGTCAGTGTTTGACAGCTTCTCAAACGATGACAATTCATCTGTCAAAAATTTTTGACAGATGAAACGTCATACGCTGACGTTCTCTGTAACCGGCTTCCCCTTAATTGGCCTGCTAAACCCGCTGGGCGGACTTAACAAGGTCAATCAAGGGAAAATAGCGTGGGTTGGCCACAAGTCGATGGAGGCGGGACAAAACCCGACAAGCAGCAGTCCCGCCTCCAGCGCGCCCCCATTGGCAAAATCACCCCCAGAGAGTCAGGATAAATGGATCATTTTCAGGTTGGCAAACTGTAACTAGTGGAGTGCCGCAGGGATCAGTGCTGGGGCCTCAACTATTTACAATCTATATTAATGACTTGGACAAAGGGACCGAGTGTACTGTAGCCAAATTTGCGGACGATACAAAGATAGGTGGGAAAGCAAGTTGTGAGGAGGACACAGAGAGTCTGCAAAGGGATATAGATAGGTTAATTGAGTGGGTAAAAATTTGGCAGATGGAGTATAATGTGGGAAAATCTGAGGTTACCCACTTTGGTAGGAAGAATAAAAAAGCAAATTATTATTTAAATGGAGAGAGACCACAGAATGCTGCGGTACAGAGGGATCTGGGTGTCCTCGTACATGAAAGTTAGCATGCAGGTGGGGGAAGCTAGAACTAGAGGGCATCATTTCAGAATAAGGGTCGCCCGTTTAAGACACAGATGAGGAGGAATTTCTTCTCAGAGGGCCGTGAATCTTTGGAATTCTCTACCCCAGAGAGCTGTGGAGGCGGAGTCATTGAATATATTCAAGGCTGAGATTGACAGATTTTTGAACTGCAGGGGAGTCAAGGGTTATGGGGAACAGGCAGAAAAGTGGAGTTGGGGCCAAGATCAGATCAGCCATGATCTTATTGAATGGCGGAGCAGGCTCAAGGGGCCGAATGGCCTTCTCCTGCTCCTATTTCTTATGTAACAGGTGGTCCCAGTGTACCTTTCTCCAGCCGTATAGTAAGCTAACCGAAAGAAAATCTGAATAAACATAAAGAGAGAAATAAAACGATTGTTAAAAGCTTCTCATGGTTTTAATTTAGCAGCTGTGGTGTGGGAGAAGTAGATGTATAACAAACCTAAACACTGGAGCTAACCCAACAGCAAAGGCTGTGAACCATTCAGGGGCTATGACATCAATTAATGTGCATACATCACATACGCAGTAGCAGTAGATGTTAGCTCAATTAATCATTTTAAATCTGAGATCGATAGATTTTTGCAAGACAAGGGTATGAAAGGATATGGAGCCAAGGCAGGTGGATGGAGTTAAATATAGATCAGCCATGGTCTCATTGAATGGCGGAACAGGGTCGAGGAGCTGAATGACCTACTCCTGTTCCTATGTGTAGGTTGGCATAAGGTGGTGTTACAGGGCTCTACCATCTTGGAGCCTTTCTTTTACAAACAGTAGTCCTTGATCAATGCAAGTTCCAAACACCGTCTTTTAATGTACTTAACATGAAGCAAGATCACACAATACGTCTTTTAGCTCTTCACCTCCCAGCCCCTCTCAACTCTTACTTCCCCTGAACCTCCCCTTTTATACTCACCTGGCTGGGGAAAGTCTCTACCCACTTCAGGTGCAATTATCTTTAAAGGGAATGTTCTTAAAGGGGCCATACCCTTAGTCGGGGACCAGAGCCATCATTCCCCTGCGGCTGACTTACCGGCCCTGAATCACCCGGTTACAAAAAGGCATGAAATAAAAAAGTACACAGTAAAGATATATTCCAAATAAAAACTTAATAATTGACAGACATCTTCATTTAATTCATCAATGCCATCAAACATTCGGGCTGAGAACTATATGGAGGCAACCTTTTCTCTTTTTGCCATTTTATTTCCCTCCTCCCCAGAATGCGATGATCCATGCTGGGGTTTGGTTCCACAGGTACTGGTAGCTGTCTGGTATCCGATCCAAGTGACTATTCTTCAGTGAGCGTTGGCAGGCCCTCCGACCACAGTGGGGTTGAACCCATCATCCGCACACGAGCGCAATACCCAGTATGTCACTGGGTAGGGGTCAGGAGCAGAGACTCTGGTTAACACGCCTCTCCCTAGACGACTGTGGCTCCAATTGACTCAGCAGAAAGCAGAGATTGAACCTAGACCTTCCTGTTCCATATTCACTGCAATATGGCAATATTTACCCAATAAATCCCAATGAGTACACAACTTACATTTTAATGAATAACACTGGACTCCAGTCTGCAGACGTTTTGCATGCAATCAGTGCTATCGGCAATGGCCTGAGTAATTACCAACAAAATTGCTCACATCCCAGTAAAATGACAACATGCCTTTAATAAGTCATAATACAGTGTAGAATACAAATACTCACTGCCTGTTTGTCAGCATGGTGTATATGTGTTGTATCAGACACTCTGCTCCCCCAGGCTTAGAATGTATTGTAGCATCAATTAGTTCCTTGGGAATATTCAACTTTCTCCTGAAAAAAAACTTGGAAGGAAAAGTACAGTTATAAAAAAATCAATTGCTGAACGCACAAACTTCCAAAAACAGCACCAGTTCTGAATGTAGAGGTATAAGTGTCACCGTTATGATGTCAACTACAGTGTGATTTGTATATATTTAATTGATGTTGTTCCCCTATTCTGAAAAGGACTCTTATTTTTAGGACCATAGGAAGGACTGCTCCACTATTTTGTTGGCCCTGGTAACTATCATTTTAATCTCACTTCTCTATATCTCCTAATACCCTCACATCCCAAGTAAATCTGATAAGGGGTAAGCCATTTAGGACAGAGATGAGGAGGAACATCTTCACCCAGAGAGTGGTGAACCTGTGGAATTCTCTACCACAGAAAGCAGTTGAGGCCAATTCATTAAATATATTCAAGAAGGAGTTAGATATATTTCTTAAGGCTAAAGGGATCAAGGGATACGGGGAGAAGGCAGGGACAGGGTACTGAATTTGGATGATCAGCCATGATCTCATTGAATGGCGGAGCAGGCTCGAGGGGCCGAATGGCCTACTCCTGCTCCTATCTTCTCTGTTTCTATGTTTCTATGTAAATACCTCAATTGATTTGCATCTGTGGCCTTCCAGAGCAGTGCATGACATATTTTCACAATCGTACGTGTGAAGAGATCTTCCTGGATTTGCTTTTAACTGGCTTAAATTCTAAGATTATGTCTCTTTGTTCTGGATTCCTTACTAGGCGGAACAGACATTCCCTAGCTACCTTGCCAATTCCCATCATTATTTTGAAACAACTTGATCAGATTACCCCTTAACAACAACAACTTGTATTTATATAGCGCCTTTAACGTAGTAAAATGTCCCAAGGCGCTTCACAGGAGCGTTACAAAACATAATTTGACACCGAGCCACATATTAGGGCAGATGAACAAAAGCTTGGTCAAAGTTTTAAGGAGCGTCTTATAGAAGGAAAGAGAGGTAGAGAGACGGAGAGGTTTAGGGGGAGAATTCCAGTGCTGGAAGGTTCTGGCAGCTGAAGGCACGGCCACCAATGGTGGTGTGATTAAAATTGGGGATGCTCAAAAGGCCAGAATTAGAGGAGCGCAGATATCTCAAAGGATTGTGTGGCTGGAAGAAATTAATCTTCTTATCCAAGTCCTTCACACCAGGCGGAGAAACCAAAACTGAACACAATTTTCCCAGTGGAGTCTCCGTATAGTTTCAGTAGAACTTCCTTACTTTTATATTTCATACCACTTGTAATGAAGCCCAGTATTCCATTACCCTTTGTTGCTTGATTCTTGCACCAGCAAGCTAGCTTTTAATGACTTATACCTTGACCCCCCCATTCCTTTGTTCATCCCTCCAGTACTTCCCCATTCCCACCTGCCATTCTTATGTCCAAAGTATACTACCTCATAACAACAGAAAACACTGGAAATACTCAGCAGGCCAGGCAGCATCCGTGGAGAGAGAAACAGAGTTAACGTTTCAGGTCTGGGACCCTTCATCAGAACTGGAAAAAGCTGGAGATGTAACGGACATTAAGCAGGTGCAGAGACAGGAGGGGATGAAGGAACATACTGTGCTTTTGTAAGAGGCAGGAAAGATCCTCAGCAAAGGCCTGAGCTTCATCCCCTTACACCCCCATCTCAATGAATTTCAAGCTCGGCACGATGCCGAGCTCTTTTTCCGTCGCCTTTGTCTCCGTGCCCACTTCTTTGGCCAGGAGTCTTCCCCCCGCACAGCTGACCCTTTCTCCTGCTTTCAAAAGTCTTGTTCTACCTGGACCCCTCCCTCTGGCCTCTTACCCTCTCTAGATCTTTTTATTGCTAACTGCCGACGTGACATCAGCCGTCTCAATTTCTCTGCTCCCCTCTCTCACTCCAACCTACCTCCCTCTGAACTTGCAGCACTCCGATCTCTCTGATCCAACCCTAACATTATCATTAAACCTGCTGTGGTGCTGTTGTTGTTTGGCGAACCGACCTCTACCGTGCGGAAGCTGAGCGCCAACTCTCCGACTCCTCCTCCTATCTCCGCCTGGACCATGACCCCACTAGCAAACATCAAGCCATTGTTTCCAAGACTGTCACTGACCTCATCTCCTCTGGAGATCTTCCCTCCATGGGCACCATCCTCATAGTCCCCCAACCCCGCACAGCCCGCTTCTACCTCCTTCCCAAGATCCACCACCAGGACTGCCCTGGTAGACCAATCGTTTCAGCCTGTTCTTGCCCCACAGAACTTATCTCTTCCTATCTCGACTCTATTTTTTCTCCTCTTGTCCAGTCTCTTCCCACCTACATTCGCGACTCTTCTGACGCCCTCTGTCATTTTAACAGTTTCCAGTTTCCTGGCCCCAGCCGTCTCCTTTTCACCATGGACGTCCAATCCCTCTACACCTCCATCCCCCACCAGGACGGCCTGAGGGCGCTCCGCTTCTTCCTTGAACAGAGGCTCAACCAGTCCCCATCCACCACCACCCTCCTCCGCCTGGCTGAACTTGTTCTCACATTCAACAACTTCTCCTCTGACTCCACTCACTTCCTCCAAATTAAAGGTGCTGCTATGGGAACCCGCATGGGCCCTAGCTATGCCTGCCTGTTCATGGGATATGTGGAACATTCTTTGTTCCAGTCCTACTCAGGTCCCTCCCTCACCTCTTTTTCCAGTACATCGATGACTGTATCGGTGCCGTTTCCTGCTCTCGCCCTGAACTAGATAAGTTCATTCACTTTACTTCCAATTTCCACCCTTCCCTCACCTTCACATGGTCCATCTCCGACTCTTCTCTTCCCTTCCTTGACTTCTCCGTCTCCATTTCTGGCGATCGGCTATCGACAAACATCCACTACAAGCCCACTGACTCCCACAGCTACCTGGACTACACTTCCTCCCACCCCGCTTCCTGCAAGGACTCTGTTCCATTCTCCCAGTTTCTCCGTCTCCGCCGCGTCTGTTCTGACGATGCCACCTTCCACACCAGTGCTTCCGACATGTCTTCCTTTTTCCTCAACCGAGGATTCCCCTCTACCGTGGTTGACACGGCCCTTGACTGTGTCCGTTTCATTTCCCGCACTTCTGCTATCACCCCTTCCCCTCCCTCCCAGAACCATGATAGGGTTCCCCTTGTCCTCACGTTTCACCCCACCAGCCTCCACATTCAACAGATCATCCTCTGCCATTTCCACCACCTCCAACATGATCCCACCACCAAACGCATCTTCCCCTCACCTCCACTTTCAGCATTCCGAAGGGACCGCTCATTCCACGACACCCTGGTCCGCTCCTCAATCACCCCTAACAGCCCTTCCCCTTCGCATGGCATCTTCCTGTGCAAGCGCAGGGGATGCAACACATGCCCTTTTACCTCCTCCCTTCCCACTGTCCAGGGCCCCAAACACCTCTTCCAGGTGAAACAGCGATTTACTTGTCATTTAGTTTACTGTATTCGCTGCTCACGATGCGGTCTCCTCTACATTGGGGAGACCAAACGCAGATTGGGCGACCGCTTTGCGGAACACCTCCATTCAGTCTGTAAGGGTGACCCTGAGCTTACGGTCGCCTGTCACTTTAATTCACCGCTTCACTCCCACTCTGATCTCTCTGTCCTCAGCCTATTACATTGTTCCAATGTAGCTCAACATAAGCTCGAGGAACAGCACCTCATCTTTCGATTAGGCACTTTAAAGCCTTCTGGCCTCAACATTGAGTTCAACAATTTCAAACTATAACCCCTACCGCCATTTTTCATGCAGTATGATTTTGCCATTCCCATTTGCAGCATTTTATCTTTCCTGCCTCTTACAAAAGCACAGTATGTTCCTTCAATTCCTTCATCCCCTCCTGTCTCTGCACCTGCTTAATATCCGTTACATCTCCAGCTTTTTCCAGTTCTGATGAAGGGTCCCAGACCTGAAACGTTAATTCTGTTTCTCTCTCCACAGATGCTGCCTGGCCTGCTGAGTTTTTCCAGCATTTTCTGTGGTTATTTCAGATTTCCAGCATCTGCAATATTTTGCTATTATACTACTTCATACTTGGTAACATCAAAATGCATAGAATCATAGAATCTTCCAGCACAGAAGGAGACCACTCAGCCCATCGTGCCTGTGCCGGCTCTTTGAAAGTGCTGTCCAATTAGTCGCAGTCCCCCGCTCTTTCCCCATAGCCCTGCAAATATTTCCTTTTCAACTGTATATCCGATTCCCTCTTTGGTCCACTCAATGGCTTAATCCTTCAGGCACGTTCCTTGCATTTAAGGAAGAAAAGATTTACCTGGGCCTGCAGCCGTGCACAATGAACTGCCTGGATATAGCGAATATAGGCAGGTCCTTTTAAATGGAAGAAAAATCGGATGGGTTCCTTTACAGACTCCAACCTGCCTGACTCGCTGATATTTAGTGCGTCCGGGCAATCCAACGCACCTGGATGCAGATCCAGGAAAATCACTCTTTAGATGCAGGAAGGGGTTTATTAACTGTCAGAACATTGAAAGTAGTCTGTGGCCTGGGATCTGTCTTTATAACAATCATGGTGCTTCAAAAAGTATTTTCATTATGTAAAGTGCTTCAAGACAGTTTTGAGACGCAAGAGGCACTATATCAAATGTAGGTATTATTCTGCTTGGTCTAATGTACTTAGCAGTAAGCAACAACCTCACTGGTTTGTATTGGCAGACATCCCAATGCTCCTGCTCTCGTGTCTCAGTGGTGAGGTCTCGTTCTATTGGAGGACCTTGCCGTGGTGCATTCTTCTCGTCAGACATCTTGTCCATATATTACCCTTAACATTTGGCAGTAGAAGGATCTATTTTATCAGCAACTTTATAAATCAAGTAATTTTAAATTTAAAAAAATTAATACCTGTCACTGTGGTTCTGTATTAAATGCATGATAAAACAGCTATGCAGTTTGGAGACCGGATTCATAAATGATTCATAAATACTCTGTGTGTATCCTAACTCGCACCAAGTCCTGTTCACCCATCACCCCTGTGCTCGTTGACCTACACTGGCTCCTGGTTAAGCAACGCCTCGATTTTAAAATTCTCATCTTTGTTTTCAAATCCCTCCATGGCCTCGCCCTCCTTCTCTCTGTAATCTCCTCCAGCCCTACAACCCTCCCCCCCCCAAGATATCTGCGTTCCTCTAATTCTGGCCTCTTGAGCATCCCTGATTATAATCGCTCCACCACTGGGGGCTGCGAGTTTACTGCCTAGGCCCTAAGCTCTGGAATTCCCTGCCTAAACCTCTCCGCCTCTCTACCTCTCTACCTCCTTTAAGACGCACCTTAAAACCTACCTCCTTCATCTGCCCTAATTTCTCCTCATGTGGCTCGATGTCAAATTTTGTTTCGTAATGCTCCTGTGAAGCGCCTTGGGACGTTTTACTACGTTAAAGGCTCTATATAAATACAAGTTGTTGTTGTTATTGTTTTGGGATGACGAACCAGCCTATAAATCTACTTTATAAAACTACTGCATGTTAAAAATGGGCTATGCTTAAAGGGTCTGACATTAAAGTTCTAAAGATTTCAATTGTAGTGTCTTTAAATAAAGATTACTGATTGCAGCCTGCGCCTGAAAACATTTTTCATACTAAATTGACATTCAGGATTTTACCTTCAAAACCAGTTCTTTACATGTGTTGAATTGTATCTCAGTTTAGGTACAACTGCTGTTGTGAACAATTTGATGGAGTGGGGAAGAATTTATCTAAGTGCTGGCCAATGTAGATTATAAGAATATACATCATGCATCCCCTGCAGTAACTGTGGAAAAGGCATGCAGAAGTGCACGCGGGAGGCATTGTTTAATTGGACACAGACTAACCCGGAAAGAACTCTCAAGACCATTTACTCACTCTCTCCAGTTGAGACCAATTCTTCAGCTTGGAAGGGAACGAGACTCCGTTGTTAAAAACACTGATGTCAACATCTTGAGGGTAGTACCAGGAGAAGATTTCGGCCACAAGATAACCGTTACAAAAGGCTCTGTGAAATACAATGGACAAGGACATTATGACAGGGTTAAACATTGGGAACATGTTTGCATAATTGTGGAACAATATTGTCCAACAAGTACAGGGGCCAATGACATATTTACCACAGGTTTTCCCTTTCTGTGCTTGCCAGCCTGCGACTTTCTGCGCGTTCACCTCAATGGACAGACAACTGCAGAGTGCGGAAGCAGGAAATCCCAGCCTCTATGTACTGGAGCCATTACAAACAGCAAAGCTTCAGCATATTGCTCAACATAAATGTTATGTTCTGGTGCTTGATCAACATAAACTGAGGAATAATTCTACTCCTAGACCCTCAATTCCATACTCTCTTCACTGAGATGCACTGCAGCAACTCGCCAAGGCTTCTTCGGCAGCACCTCCCAAACCCATGACCTCCACCACCTAGGACAAGGGCAGCAGGTGCATGGGAACACCACCACCTCCAAGTTCCCCTCCAAGTCACACATTATCCCGACTTGGGCATATATCACTGTTCCTTCATCATTGCTGGGTCAAAATCTTAGAACTCCCTACCTAACAGCACTGTGGGAGTACCTTCACCACACGGACTGCAGCAGTTCAAGAAGGCAGCTCACCACCACCTTCTCAAGGGCAATTAGGGATGGGCAGTAAATGCTGGCCTTGCCAACGACCCCCACATCCCCCCCAAAAAATTTTTTTAATCTCTCCAGCAGTGCAGCATAAAAGAGTCACAGGACGGGTGAACTTGGAGACATCTATGCAGACATTTTCCAAAGAAAAAAATCTAATGGTCGGGCCAGACACACTGTGATTTCATCCTCAACACTTGCTAGCAACTCTTGCTGCTCTGCTTACACTACAAGTATTTATGTAGCACCTTTAGTGCAGTAAAACGTCCAAAGGTGCTTCACAGGAGCATTATAAAACAAAAATTGGCACTGAGCCACACAAGGAAATATATGAGATGACCAAAAGCTTGGTCAAAGAGGTAGGTTTTAAGGAGCGTCTTAAAGGAGGAAAGAGAGGTAGAGCGGCGGAGAGGTTTAGAGAGGAAATTCCAGAGCTTAGGACTTTGGCAGCTGAAGACACGGCCACTAATGGTGGAGCGATTAAAATCAGGAATGCTCAAGAGGGCAGAATTAGAGGAGCGCAGATATCTTGGAGGAGATGACAGAGATAGGGAGGGGCGAGGCCACGGAGGGATTTGAAAACAAGGATGAGAATTTTGAAATCGAGGCGTTGCTTAACCAGGAACCGCTGTAAGTCAACGAGCACAGGGGTGATGGGTGAGTGGGACTGGGTGCGAGTTTGGACACGGACAGCCAAGTTTTGGATGACCTCAAGTTTACAGAGGCCAGCCAGGAGTGCATTGGAACAGTCAAGTCTAGAGGTAACAAAGGCATGGATGAGGGTTTCAGCCGGTTCATTGGCCCAGTAATTCCGTTCCAAACGCATGAGTACGGTCGGGGTACTCCCGCGTCTGGCCACTCACGCGTCTGGCCGGAGGAAATGCCGGTTTTCAGCATGCACAGCGCATGCGGAGAAAACCGGCATTTCCTGTCCTCTGAACGAAGGGGTTCAGAGGCAGAACGCGTGCGACTGCACAGGCAGCGCGTGCGCAGTAAAATTCGCTGGTTTCATTCATGCTTTCAGTGAGGTTAAGTCCTTACAACTTACACATGAAAAAAGCATGCGTACAGTTGCTCCAGAGGCTGCGGAGGAAGATATATTTTATCATGGAGCTTCTGAAAGGCAATATTTTTGTTTGGGAAAGGGAGGACAGTTATTTTAAGAAATGCTGAGGAGAGTTTTAAAGTTTAATTATTTTTTTTTAAACGGGTCTTCAGTACTGTAGGTAGAAGGAGCAATTGTGGCTGTGTGAATTGAATTTGCTGTTTATTAAATGTTAACCCCCTCTCCCCTACAGTTAACCCCCTCTCCCCCTACAGTTAACCCCCTCTCCCCCTACAGTTAACCCCCTCTCCCCTACAGTTAACCCCCTCTCCCCCTACAGTTAACCCCCTCTCCCCCTACAGTTAACCCTCTCCCCCCTACAGTTAACCCCCTCTCCCCTACAGTTAACCCCCTCTCCCCCTACAGTTAACCCCCTCTCCCCCTAGTTAACCCCCTCTCTCCTACAGTTAACCCCCTCTCCCCCTAGTTAACCCCCTCTCCCCTAGTTAACCCCCTCTCCCCCTAGTTAACCCCCTCTCCCCTAGTTAACCCCCCCTCCCCCTACAGTTAACCCCCTCTCCCCTCTACAGTTAACCCTCTCCCCCTACAGTTAACCCCCTCTCCCCCTACAGTTAAACCCCACTTCCCCTACAGTTAACCCCCTCTCCCCCTACAGTTAACCCCCTCTCCCCCTACAGTTAACCCCTCTCCCCCTACAGTTAACCCCCTCTCCCCCTAGTTAACCCCCTCTCCCCCTAGTTAACCCCCTCTCCCCTACAGTTAACCCCCTCTCCCCCAGTTAACCCCCTCTCCCCTACAGTTAACCCCCTCTCCCCCTAGTTAACCCCCTCTCCCCTCTAGTTAACCCCTCTCCCCTACAGTTAACCCTCTCTCCCCCTACAGTTAACCCCCTCTCCCCCCTAGTTAACCCCCTCTCCCCCCTAGTTAACCCCCTCTCCCCTACAGTTAACCCCCTCTCCCCCTACAGTTAAAACCCTCTCCCCCTACAGTTAACCCCCTCTCCCCCTACAGTTAACCCCCTCTCCCCACTACAGTTAACCCCCTCTCCCCACTACAGTTAACTCCCTCCCCCTACAGTTAAACCCCTCCCCCCTCTACAGTTAACCCCCTCCCCCCTCTACAGTTAAGAACATAAGAAGTAGGAGCAGGAGTAGGCCATACGGCCCCTCGGGCCTGCTCCGCCATTCAATAGGATCATGGCTGGTCCGAACCTAGACTCACATCCACTTCCCTGCCCTCTCCCCATAACCCCTAATTCCCTTATCAGCTGGGAAACTGTCTATCTCCATTTTAAATTTATTTAATGTCGCAGCTTCCACAGCTCTCTGGGGTAGCAAATTCCATAGATTTACTACCCTCTGAGTGAAGAAGTTTCTCCTCATCTCAGTTTTGAAACGGCAGCCCCTTATTCTAGGATTATGCCCCCTAGTTCTAGTCTCACCCATCAGTGGAAACATCCTCACCGCATCCACCCGATCAAGCCCCCTCACAATCTTATATGTTTCGATAAGATCGCCTCTCATTCTTCTGAATTCCAATGAGTAGAGGCCCAACCTACTCAACCTTTCCTCATAAGTCAACCCCCTCATTTCTGGAATCAACCGAGTGAACCTTCTCTGAACTGCCTCGAGAGCAAGTATATCTTTTCTTAAATATGGAAACCAAAACTGCACGCAGTATTCCAGGTGTGGCCTCACCAGTACCCTGTATAACTGAAGAAGGACTTCCCTGCTTTTATACTCCATCCCCCTTGCAATAAAAGCCAAGATTCCACCTTCCATACCAGTGCTTCCGACATGTCTTCCTTTTTCCTCAACCGAGGATTCCCCTCTACTGTGGTTGACACGGCCCTTGACCGTGTCCGTTCTATTTCCCACACTTCTGCTCTCACCCCTGCCCCTCCCTCCCAGAACCACGATAGGGTTCCCCTTGTCCTCACCTTTCACCCCACCAGCCTCCACATTCAACGGATCATCCTCCGCCATTTCCGCCACCTCCAACTTGATCCCACCACCAAACACATCTTCCCCTCACCTCCCCTTTCAGCATTCCGAAGGGACCGCTCCCTTCGTGACACCCTGGTCCACTCCTCAATCACCCCCAACAGCCCTGCTCCTTCACCTGGCACCTTCCCGTGCAAGCGCAGGAGATGCAACACATGCCCTTTTACCTCCCCCCTTCCCACTGTCCAGGGCCCCAAACACCCCTTCCAGGTGAAACAGCGATTTACTTGTACTTCTTGCAATTTAATATACTGTATTCGCTGCTCACGATGCGGTCTCCTCTACATTGGGGAGACCAAACGAAGATTGGGCGACCGCTTTGCGGAACACCTCCGTTCACTCCGTACGGGTGACCCCGAGCTTCCGGTCGCCTGTCACTTTAATTCACCGCTTCACTCCCACTCTGATCTCTCTGTCCTCGGCCTATTACATTGTTCCAATGAAGCTCAACGTAAGCTCGAGGAACAGCACCTCATCTTTCGATTAGGCACTTTGCAGCCTGCCAGACTCAACATTGAGTTCAACAATTTCAGATAATTATCCCTGCCCCCATTTTTCATGCAGTATGATTTTTGCCATTCCCATTTGCAACATTTTATCTTTCCTGCCTCTTACAAAAGTACAGGATGTACTTTCTACTCCTTCCGCCCCTCCTAACCCCCACCACCCCCCGTCTCTGCACCTGCTTAATATCTGTTACATCTCCAGCTTTTTCCAGTTCTGATGAAGGGTCCCAGACCTGAAACGTTAACTCTGTTTCTCTCTCCACGGATGCTGCCTGGCCTGCTGAGTATTTCCAGCATTTTCTGTTGTTATTTCAGATTTCCAGCATCCGCAATATTGTGCAATTATATTATTCCATTGGCCTTCCTGATCACCTGCTGTACCTGCATACTAACCTTCTGTGTTTCATGCACCAGGACCCCCAGATCCCTTTGTACTGTAGCACTTTGCAGTTTCTCTCCATTTAGATAATAACTTGCTCTTTGATTTTTTCTGCCAAAGTGCATAACCTCACACTTTCCAACATTATATTCCATCTGCCAAATTTCTGCCCACTCACTCAGCCTGTCTATGTCCTTTTGCGGGTTTTTTATGTCCTCCTCACTCACTGCTTTCCCTCCCATCTTTGTATCGTCGGCAAACTTGGATATGTTGCACTCGGTCCCTTCCTCCAAATCGTTAATATCGATTGTAAAGAGTTGGGGTCCCAGCACTGACCCCTGCGGAACACCACTCGTCACTGATTGCCAACCCGAGAATGAACCATTTATCCCAACTCTCTGTTTTCTGTTAGATAGCCAATCTTCCACCTATGCCAGTATATTACCCCCAATCCTGTGATTTTTTATCTTGTGCAGTAATCTTTTGTGTGGCACCTTGTCAAATGCCTTTTGGAAGTCCAAATACACCACATCCACTGGTTCCCCTTCATCCACCCTGTTTGTTACGTCCTCAAAGAATTCGAGCAAATTTGTCAAACATGACTTCCCCGTCATAAAACCAAGCTGACTCTGTCTGATTAAATTATGCTTATCCAAATGTCCTGTTACTGCTTCCTTAATTATGGACTCCAACATTTTACCAACCACAGATGTTAGGCTAACTGGTCTATAGTTTCCAGCCTTTTGTCTACTTCCCCTTTTAAATAAGGGCGTTACATTAGCAGTTTTCCAATCTGCTGGGACCTTTCCTGAATCCAGGGAGTTTTGGAAAATTACCACTAATGCATCCGCAATCCCTACCGCTACTTCCCTCAAGACCCTAGGATGTAACCCCCTCTCCCCCTACAGTTAACCCCATCCCGCCTACTGTTAACCCCCTCTCCCCCTACAGTTAACCCAATCTCCCCCTACAGTTAACCCCCTCTCCCCCTACAGTTAACCCCCTCTCCTAGTTAACCCCTCTCCCCCTACAGTTAACCCCTCTCCCTCTACAGTTAACCCCCTCTCCCCCTAGTTAACCCAATCTCCTCCTACAGTTAACCCCCTCTCCCCCTAGTTAACCCCCTCTCCTAGTTAACCCCTCTCCCCCTACAGTTAACCCCCTCTCCCCCTACAGTTAACCCAATCTCCCCCTACAGTTAACCCCCTCTCCCCTGGCCTCCCCTTCCCCTTTATTTCAATGCACTGTTCCCGCCTGTCCCCCCACTCCGCCTCCCTCCCTCGGTCCAGCCCAGCCCAGCCCCGGGGACTCACTTCTTGACGTGCTTGAAGGGGAAGCTCAGGTCCAGGCTCTGCAGCCACTTGATGACCTCGCGGGCCAAGCCGGCTTTGACCGGGAAGGGAGCGTAGGATTTGACTGAGCCGGAGCTGAGGCCGGGTAAGGGGGGCCGGGAGCCGGGGCAGGCCCGCGGGGCTGGGATCCAGCACTGGGAGCCGGCGGACGGCAGCAGCGCGGGGAAGGGCAGCATGGCGGAGACGGAGGGAGAGGGAGCCGTCTCCATGGCGACAGGCCCCGCCTCCCACACACCGCGCCCGCTATCGTCTCCATGGCGACAGGCCCCGCCCTCACTCTCCACCGCGCCCTGGCCTGTTGACGTCAGGCGTTTGATTGACAGCTGATGAGTGGGTGGTCCCAACAACAACAACAACTTGCTTTTCTATAGCGCCTTTCAGGACCACTTTGGTGGCAAAAACAGGAAGGCAGATTATTATCTGAATGGCAATAGATTGGGAGAAGGGGAAGTGCAACGAGACCTGGGTGTCCTTGTGCACCAGTCGCTGAAGGTAAGCATGCAGGTGCAGCAGGCGGTTAAGAAGGCAAATGTTATGTTGGCCTTCATAGTGAGAGGGTTCAAGTACAGGAGTAAGGATGTCTTGCTGCAGTTGTACAGGGCCTTGGTGAGACCACACCTTGAGTATTATGTGCAGTTTTGGTCGCCTTATCTGAGGAAGGATGTTCTTGCCATGGAGGGAGTGCAGCGAAGATTCACCAGACTGATACCTGGGATGGCAGGATTGACGTATGAGGAGAGATTGGGTCGATTGGGCTTGTACTCGCTGGAGTTTAGAAGAATGAGAGGCGATCTCATTGAAACTTATAAAATTCTAACAGGACTAGACAGACTAGATGCAGGAAGGATGTTCCCGATGGCGGGGGAGTCCGGAACCAGGGGTCACAGTCTAAGGATAAGGGGTAAGCCATTTATGACTGAGATGAGGAGGAATTTCTTCACCCAGAGAGTGGTGAACCTGTGGAATTCTCTACCACAGAAGGCAGTGGAGGCCAATTCATTAAATATATTCAAGAAGGAGTTAGATATATTTCTTAAGGCTAAAGGGATCAAGGGATATGGGGAGAAGGCAGGGACAGGGTACTGAATTTGGATAATCAGCCATGATTTCATTGAATGGCGGAGCAGGCTCGAGGGGCCGAATGGGCTACTCCTGCTCCTATCTTCTATGTTTCTATGACCACCAGAATCCGAAAGTGCTTTACTCTCATCCATGCCTTTGTTACCTCTAGACTTGACTATTCCACCGCACTCCTGGCTTGCCTCCCACATTCTACCCTATGTAAACTTGAGGTCAGCCAAAACTCGGCTGCCTGTTTCCTAACTCGCACCAAGTCCCATTCACCCATCTCCCCTGTGCTCGCTGACCTACATTGGCTCCCGGTTAAGCAGCGCCTCGATTTCAAAATTCTCATCCTTGTTTTCAAATCCCTCCATGGCCTCGCCCCCTCCCTATCTCTGTAATCTCCTTCAGCCCCACAAATTAATAATGGGGAACGGGGAAATGGCAGAGACTCTGAACAAATATTTTGCATCTGTCTTCACTGTAGAAGACACTAAAAACATCCCAATAGTGGATAATCAAGGGGCCACAGGGAGTGGGGAACTAAAGACAATCACTATCACTAAGGAAATAGTACTCAGTAAAATAATGGGACTAAAAGACGACAAGTCCCCTGGACCAGATGGCCTGTATCCCAGGGTCTTAAAAGAAGTGGCTGCAGAGATAGTGGATGCATTGGTTGCAATGTAGCAAAATTCCATGGACTATGGAGAGGTCCCAGTGGATTGGAAAACCGCTAATGTAACACCCCTATTTAAGAAAGGAGGGAGACAGAAAGCAGGAAACTATAGACCAGTTAGCCTAACATCTGTCGTTGGGAAAATGCTGGAGTCTTTCATTAAGGAAGCAGTAGCAGGGCATTTAGAAAAACATACTGCAGTCAAACAGAGTCAGCATGGTTTTAGGAAAGGGAAATCATGTTTAACAAATTTGCTGGAGTTCTTTGAGGATGTAACAAGCAGGGTGGACAAGGGTGAGCCAGTGGATGTGGTGTATTTGGATTTCCAGAAGGCATTCAATAAGGTGCCACATAAAAGGTTACTGCATAAGATAAGAGCTCACGGAGTTGGGGGTAATATATTAACATGGATAGAGAATTGGCTAGCTAACAGAAAGCAGAGAGCCGGGATAAATGGGTCATTGCGATCATGGCTGATCATCCAAAATCAGTACCCAGTCCCTGCTTTCTCCCCATACCCCTTGTCTTGCTCCAGTTGTACAGGGCCTTGGTGAGACCACATCTTAAGTATTGTGTGCAGATTTGGTCGCCTTATCTGAGGAAGGATGTTATTGCCATGGAAGGAGTTCAGCGAAGATTCACCAGGCTGATACCTGGGATGGTAGGAATGACGTATGAGGAGAGATTGGGTCGATTGTGCTTGTCCTTGCTAGAGTTTAGAAGAATGAGAGGGGATCTCATTGAAACTTATAAAATTCTGACAGGACTGGACAGACTAGATGCAGGAAGGATGTTCCTGATGGTCGGGGAGTCCAGAACTAGGGGTCACAGTCTAAGGATAAGGGGTAGGCCAACACCAGTTTGCCTATCGTGCAAACAGATCAACGGAGGATGCAATCACAACTGCTCTACACTCGGCACTGAATCACCTAGATGGTAAGGAGACCTACATCAGAATGCTGTTCATAGACTACAGCTCAGCATTCAACACTATCGTCCCCAACAAGCTGGCCTCCAAACTCTTGGCCTGAACACTTCCCTCTGCAACTGGTCCCTGGACTTCCTAACAAACAGACCCCAGTCTGTCAAATTAGGTAACCACACCTCCCCCCCACTGACCCTGAACACGGGGGCCCCACAAGGATGTGTGCTGAGCCCCCTCCTCTACTCCCTCTTCACCCACGACTGTGCGGCTGTTAATGGTTCCAACACCATCATCAAGTTTGCGGATGACACCACGGTAGTAGGCCAGATCACCAACAACGATGAGTCAACCTACAGGGAGGAGGTCCAGCATCTCGTGAAGTGGTGCGCCGATAACAACCTGGCCCTTAACATCAAGAAAACCAAAGAAATCATTGTGGACTTCAGGAAGTCCAAAGGCGGAAGTCACACCCCCATCCACATCAATGGGGCTGTGGTGGAAAGGGTGGACAGCTTTAAGTTCCTCGGAGTCCACATCACGGAAGACCTCTCCTGGTCCCTCAATACCTCCTCTCTGGTGAAGAAGGCCCAGCAGCGCCTATATTTCCTAAGGAGGATGAAGGGATGTAACCTGTCACCCCTGATCCTCTCTAACTTTTACCGCTGCACTATAGAGAGCATCCTGACAAACTGTATCACAGTATGGTATGGCAGCTGTAGCTACTATGACCGGAAAGCCCTGCAGCGGGTAGTCAAAACTGCCCAACGCATTACCGGCACCCGGCTACCGACCATAGAGCACATATACCAGAAACGCTGTCTACGGAGGTCACGGTCCATCATCAAAGACCCTACCCACCCCAGCCACAGTCTGTTCGCCCTCCTGCCATCTGGGAGACGCTACAGATGCAGTCGCACCCGTACGACCAGATTTAGGAACAGCTTCTTTCCCAGGGCTGTCATCCTACTGAACTCCACAAATAAACTCTAAAGCCTGCACATCTGCCAATGCATTTTATTATGGTTATGTTTATGTTAATATACTACAAGCCAAATGTATGTTGAATGTTTAAATGTCTTAATCCAAATGTACACTCTCGGGAGCCGCAAGCCTACATTTTGTTGTACTGCACTTGTGCACTAACAATGACAATAAAAGTTGATTTGATTTGATTTGATTTGATTAGGACAGAAATGAGGAGGAATTTCTTCACCCAGAGAGTGGTGAACCTGTGGAATTCTCTACCACAGAAGGCAGTTGAGGCCAATTCATTAGATATATTCAAGAAGGAGTTGGATATATTTCTTAAAGCTAAAGGGATCAAGGAGTATGGGGAGAAAGCAGGGACCGGGTACTGATTTTGGATGATCAGCCATGATCGCATTGAATGGCGGAGCAGGCTCGAGGGGCCGAATGGCCTACTCCTGCTCCTACCTTCAATGTTTCTATGTTTCTATTTTCTGTTTGGCAAATGGTAACTAGTGAGGTGCCACACGGATCGGTGCTGGGGCCCCAACTATTTACAATCTACATTAATGGCTTGGATGAAGGGATCGAGTGTAATGTAGCCAAGTTTGCAGATGATACTAAGATGGGTGGGAATGCAAGTTGTGCAGAGGACTCAAAGAATCTGCAAAGGGATATAGACAGGCTAGGTGAGTGGGAAAACATTTGGCAGATGGAGTATAATGTGGAAAAGTGTGAGGTTATCCACTTTGGTAGGAAAAATAAAAAAGCAAACTATTATTTAAATAGTGAGAGGTTACAAAATGCTACAGTTCAGAGGGACCTGGAGGTTCTTGTGCATGAAACACAAAAAGTTAGCATGCAGGTACAGCAAGTAATAAAAAAGGCAAATGGAATGTTGGCCTTTATTTCAAGGGGGTTGGAGTATAAAAGCAGGGAAGTCCTGTTACAACTGTACAGGGCGTTGGTGAGACCACACCTGGAGTACTGTGTACAGTTTTGGTTTCCTTATTTAAGGAAGGATATACTTGCATTGGAGGCAGTTCAGAGACGATTCACTAGGTTAATTCCAGAGATGAGGGGTTTGACTTATGAGGAAAGGTTGAGCTGTGTAAGGTTCGCAAAATTCTGCAGAACCCTAAAACAGAAGGATAACCCTATTTAAAACAATTTTGGACCATTACAGAAGAAATCTGTAAAAGATAAAATGCATGGTTGGGCCTAACAGAAGAATTCCTAGCTGATAAGGGAATTAGGGGTTACGGGGAGCAGGAAGGAAGTGGACGTGAGTCTAGGTTCGGATCAGCCATGATCCTATTGAATGGCGGAGCAGGCCCAAGGGGCCGTATGGCCTACTCCTGCTCCTACTTCTTATGTTCTTAATTCAAAGATTTGAATCACACAATTTTCCACCAATGTAAGAAAAGAAGAGATATTGGACTGTTTGAAGGAAATATTGGGCCAAAGGGATTTAAAAATCAAAACCCCAGGAAGATTTGGCTGGTTTAAAAGGTATGTTCAGACTTGCGAAAAGCTATGACACAGGGAAGGTGGGGTGGGCCCCTGAGTTTGGATATTGGGCCGTCTGGGAATGTTCTGGGCTACCTCAGCCTTTACATAAAGATAATAAAACCTGTTTCCTGCCAAAAATCACAGAGCCAAATTACATGAATAAACAGTACATGCTCACAGCAACACAATGGAAAAGAACATGGCCCAACAGGAAACAACAATCAAACAGCAGTCGAAAATCAATCAAAGAGATTTACAAAACGATTGACATTTTAAACTAGTTTCAAGGCAATCCCAAAACCAGTTAAAAGCCAATTAAGAATAGATGGACCATCCCCGAAACTCATTAAAGTTAGATGGGCCATCCCCGAAGCTCGTTAAAGTTTTAAAACCTATTAAAAACAACGAGCCCACCAAATTTAACAAAGAAACCCGAGAATTGGCGGTCAGATAAACTAGGCCTCAAACTAGTATAATTGAGGCCTGCTTTTTCAGAGTTCACTCAGCAAGATCAGAGTACAGTTCGGAGTTCGGCGCAGTTCAGTAAGATCACCAAGACCAGATCAGAGACTTGAAGGAAAGAAGAAGAAACGGAGATCACGGCAACCAAAGGCCTAAAGAAACCAACAACTACCAATATTACCACCAACCAGGTAATATTGGGCCACCGCGACCAACAAGAAACCAACCGCCGAAAATTCACAAACCAAAGACTTGTTGCCACTCTACAGGCTAGTCTGACTTACCCCTGGGTAAGATTTTGACACAAAAGACCCTAAAACTTAGCCTAACTGAAGAAAATTGGGTACTTACCCGATACATCCCAACTGCGTGACTAACTGCATCAGCGGACAAACCCAAACTGAAGACCCAATGCAGGTGCAGTCTTCTACCACATCCGGGGTACGGCAGGCCCCAACCGCCACAACTAAGGAGAACCCCGAAATCGCAAACCTCTACAATCTGTCAAGAAAGTCGTTTTGGTGAGCATTTCCTGGTCCTCTGGATTTTCAGCCTAGTTAGGACAGTGGGGTTGGGAGGGTAAGGGATTTTGTATATTGTAATTCTCCCTCGCTTATTCCGAGTGTTCCCCACCCTTTTGGAGTATAAGTTTTATTGTATTGTATATTTTCCTTGTCTCAAAATAAAAATCTCAATTCTTTTTGACCAACCCAGGTGTCTGTTGCAATTCATTACAACCCCCAAATAAGTCCAAAGTCTAGAGCCAAAGGGAGTGGGAGCGATTCGAACCGCTCAAGGGAGTCAGAGGTGAAGCTGACTGACCACACCTTACAGCAGGCTGGGCCTATACTCATTGGAATTTAGAAGAATGAGAGGTGATCTTATTGAAACATATAAGATACTGAGGGGGCTCGACAAGGTAGATGCAGAGAGGATGTTTCCCCTTGTGGGGAAATCTAGAACTCGGGGGCACAGTCTCAGAATAAAGGGTCACCCTTTTAGAACTGAGATGAAGAGGAATTTCTTCTCTCAGAGAGTTGTAAATCTGTGGAATTCTCTGCCCCAGAGAGCCGTGGAGGCTGGGTAATTAATTACATTTAAGGTGGAGATAGACAAATTTTTGCAAGATAAGGGAGTGAAGGGTTATGGGGAGCAGGCTGGGAAGTGGCTTTGAGCCCAAGATCAGCCATGATCTTATTGAATGGCGGAGCAGGCTCAAGGGGCCAAGTGGCCTATTCCTGCTCCTATTTCTTATGTTCTTAACCCCCCGAGATATCTGCGCTCCTCAAATTCTGCCCTCTTGAGGATCCCTGATTATAATCGCTCAACCTTTAGTGCCCGTGCCTTCTGTTGAGTAGGCCCTAAGCTCTGGAATTCCCTGCCTAAACCTCTTCTTTAGCAGAGCACTTGGAAAACAGTGACAGGATCGGACAAAGTCAACATGGATTTACAAAAGGTAAATCATGCTTGACTAATCTACTGGAATTTTTTGAGGATGTAACTGGTAGAATAGATAAGGGAGAACCAGTGGATGTGGTGTATTTGGACAATCAGAAGGCTTTCGATAAGGTCCTGCATAAGAGATTAGCATGTAAAGTTAAGGCACATGGGACTGGGGGCAAGGTACTGACTTGGATAGAGAACTGGTTGGCAGACAGGAAGCAAAGAGTTGTAATAAATGGGTCTTTTTCTGAGTGGCAGGCAGTGACTAGTAGGGTACCACAGGGATCGGTCCTTGGACCCCAGCTATTCACAATATATATTAATGATCTAGACGCGGGAACTAGATGTAATATCTCCAAGTTTGCAGACGACACAAAGCTAGATGGGCGTGTGTGCTGTGAGGAGGATGCCAAGAAACTCCAGTATGATTTGGACAGGTTGGGTGATTGGTCAGATGCATGGCAGATGCAGTATAATGCGGATAAATGCGAGGTCATCCACTTTGGTAGCAAAAATAGGAAGGCTGATTATTATCTGAACGGCAAAGATTGGGAGAAGGGGAAGTGCAACGAGACCTGGGTGTCCTTGTGCACCAGTCGCTGAAGGTAAGCATGTAGGTGCAGCAGGCAGTTAAGAAGACAAATGGTATGCAGTTGTACTGGGCCTTGGTGAGACCACACCTTGAGTATTGTGTGCAGTTTTGGTCGTCTTACCAGAGGAAAGATGTTCTTGCCATGGAGGGAGTGCAGCGAAGATTCACCAGGCTGATACCTGGGATGGCAGGAATGATGTGTAAGGAGAGATTGTGTCGATTGGGCTTATACTCGCTGCAGTTTAGAAGATTGAGAGGGGATCTCATCGAAACCTATAAAATTCTGTCAGGCCTGGACAGACTAGATGCAGGAAGGATGTTCCCGATGGCCGGGGAGTCCAGAACCAGGGGTCATAGTCTAAGGATAAGGGTAAGAAGTCACACAACACCAGGTTATAGTCCAACAGCTTTATTTGAAATCACAAGCTTTCGGAGCGCTGCTCCTTCGTCAGGTGAAGTGGAGAAATGCATAAAGACACAGCTTATATAGTCAGAGAATAATGTCAGATGTTTACAGGTAATCTTTCCAACTGCCATTTATCACACCTCGGCAGAGAGATAATCACAGCAATCAAAGGTGTAAATGGTGTCCAAACAGGTCAGCCAGGAAAACATTACATCAGAGAACAATGAGGTGGGGTCACAAGGGGTCAAATGTTGCAGATGCTGGGGACTGTATGAAAAACAAAAAAACAGACAAAAAACATTTTTTTTTTTGCTGGAAATCACAGCAGGTCCGGCCGCATCTGTGGAGAGAGAACAAGCCAATGACGACTCGAGTCTGGGTGACCCTACATCAGGTGGGGTTACATGTAGCGTGACATGAACCCAAGATCCCGGTTGAGGCCGTCCTCATGGGTGCGGAACTTGGCTATCAGTTTCTGCTCGACGATTTTGCATTGTCGTGTGTCTCGAAGGCCACCTTGGAGAATGCTTACCCGAAGATCGGAGGCTGAATGTCCTTGACTGCTGAAGTGTTCCCTGACTGGGAGGGAACACTCCTGCCTGGCGATTGTTGCGCGGTGTCCGTTCATCCGTTGTCGCAGTGTCTGCATGGTCTCGCCGATGTACCATGCTCCGGGGCATCCTTTCCTGCAACGTATGAGGTAGACAACGTTGGCCGAGTCACATGAGTATGTACCATGTACCTGGTGGGTGGTGTCCTCACGTGTGATGATGGTATCTGTGTTGATGATCTGGCATGTCTTGCAGAGGTTGCTGTGGCAGGGTTGTGTGGTGTCGTGGTCGCTGTTCTCCTGAAAGCTGGGTAATTTGCTGCGAACGATGGTCTGTTTGAGGTTAGGCGGCTGTTTGAAGGCGAGTAGTGGAGGCGTGGGGATGGCCTTAGCGAGGTGTTCATCATCATCGATGACATGTTGAAGGCTGCGAAGAACATGGCGTAGTTTCTCCGCTCCGGGGAAGTACTGGACGACGAAGGGTACTCTGTTGGTTGTGTCCCGTGTTTGTCTTCTGAGGAGGTCTATGCGATTGTTCGCTGTGGCCCGTCGGAACTGTCGATCGACGAGTCGAGCATCATATCCCGTTCTTACGAGGGGTAAGCCATTTAGGACTGAGATGAGGAGAAATTTCTTCACCCAGAGAGTGGTGAACCTGTGGAATTCTCTGCCACAGAGGGCGGTGGAGGCCAGTTCATTAAATATATTCAAGAAAGAGTTGGATATATTTTTTAAGGCTAAAGGGATCAAGGGATATGGGGAGAAGGCAAGGACAGGGTACTGAATTTGGATGATCAGCCATGATCTCATTGAATGGCGGAGCAGGCTCGAGGGGCTGAATGGCCTACTCCTGCTCCTATCCTCTATGTTTCTATGTTTCTATTTAGGACAGAGATGAGGAGGAATTTCTTCACCCAGAGAGTGGTGAACCTGTGAAATTCTCTACCACAGAAGGCAGTTGAGGCCAATTCATTAAATATATTCAAGAAGGAGTTAGATATATTTCTTAAGGCTAAAGGGATCAAGGGATATGGGGAGAAAGCAGGGACAGGGTACTGAGTTTGGATGATCAGCCATGATCTCATTGAATGGCGGAGTAGGCTCTAGGGGCCGAATGGCCTACTCCTGCTCCTATCTTCTATGTTTCTATGTTTCTTCGCCTCTCTACCTCTCTTCCCTCCTTTAAGATGCTCCTTACAACCTACCTCTTTGACCAAGCTTTTGGTCATCTGCCCTAACTTCTCCTTATGTGAATCACTGTCAAATGTTTTGTCTTAAAATACTCCTATGCAGCGTCTTGGGACATTTTACTACGTTAAAGGTGCTATATAAATACAAGTTGTAGTTGTTGTTGCTATTTACAGCCAATGAAGTACTTTTGGAGTGTAGTCACTGTTGTGATGTAGTAAATGAGGCAGCCAATTTGCACACAACAAGCTCTCACAAACAGCAATGTGATAATGACCAGATAATCTGTTTTTAGCGATGTTGATTGAGGGATAAATATTGGCCAGGACACCGGGGATAACAATAGATTAAAGGGTAAGTCAGTAGATAAGCAGTGGCAGACATTTAAGGAGATTTTTCATAACTCTCAGCAAAGTAATATTCCAGTGAGAAAGAAAGACTTTACGAGAAGAATGAACGATCCGTGGCTAACTAAGGAAGTTAAGGATGGTATCAAATTGAAAACAAAAGCATACAATCATGCGAAGATTAGTGGTAGGCCAGAGGATTGGGAAATTTTTAGAAACCAGCAAAGGACGACTAAAAAAAAAGAGAGAAGATAGATTTTGAGAGTAAACTAGCAAGAAATATTAAAACAGACAGTAGGAGCTTCTACAGGTGTATAAAAAGGAAAAGATTAACTGAAGTAAACATTGATCCCTTAAAGGATGAGACTGGGGAATTAATAATGGGGAACAGGGAAATGGCAGAGACTTTGAACAAATATTTTGCATCGGTCTTCATGGTAGAAGACACTAAAAGCATCCCAGTAATAATAGATAATCATGGGGCTATAGGGAGGGAGGAACTTAAAACTATCACCATCACTAGAGAAAAAGTACTAGGCAAACTTATGGGACTAAAGGTGGACAAGTCCCCTGGACTTGATGGCCTGCATCCCAGGGTCTTAAAAGAAGTGGCTGCAGAGATAGTGGATACATTGGTTGTAATCTAACAAAATTCCCTGGATTCTGGAGAGGTCCCAGCAGATTGGAAAACCGCAAATGTAACACCCCTATTCAAGAAAGGAGGGAGATAGAAAGCAGGAAACTATAGACCAGTTAGCCTAACACCTGCCATTGGCAAAATGCTGGAGTCCATTATTAAGGAAGTAGTAGCAGGACATTTAGAAAATCATAATACAGTCAAGCATAGTCAACATGGTTTTATGAAAGGGAAATCATGTTCTTTGAGGATGTAACGAGCAGGGTGGATAAAGGGGAATCAGTAGATGTAGTGTATTTGGATTTTCAGAAGGCATTCAATAAGGTGCCAAATAAAAGGTTACTGCACAAGATATGAGCTCACAGGTTTGGGGGTAATACATTAGCATGGATAGAGGATTGGCTAACTAACAGGAAACAGAGAGTCAGGATAAATGGGCCATTTCCAAGTTGGCAAACTATAACTAGTGGGGTGCCACAGGGATCAGTGCTGGGGCCTCTGCTGTTTACAATCTATATTAATGACTTGGATAAAGGGACCGAGTATGATGTAGCCAGATTTGCTGATGATACAAAGATAGGTGGGAAAGCAAGTTGCGAAGAGGACACAAAGAATCTGCAAAGGGATATAGATAGGTTAAGTGAGTGGGCAAAAAATTGGCAGATCGAGTATAATATGGGAAAATGTGAGGTTATCCACTTTGGTAGGAAAATAAAAATGCAAATTATTATTTAAATGGAGAGAGACTACAAAATGCTGCGGTACAGAGGGATCTGGGGGTCCTTGTACATGAAACACAAAAGTTAGTATGCAGGTACAGCAAGTAATTAGGAAGGCAAATGGAATGTTGGCCTTTATTGCAAAGGGGATGGAGTATAAAAGCAGGGAAGTCCTGCTACAACTGAACAGGGTGTTGGTGAGACCACACCTGGAGTACTGCGTACAGTTTTGGTCTCCTTATTTAAGGAGGGATATACTTGCATTGGAGGCAGTTCAGAGAAGGTTCACGAGGTTGATTCCTGAGATGAAATGGTTGTCTTATGAAGAAAGGTTGAGCCTATACTCATTGGAGTTTAGAAGAATGAGAGGTGATTTTATTGAAACATAAGATTCTGAGGGGACTGACAGGATGTGTCCCCTCGTGGGGGAATCTAGGACTAGGGGACATAGTTTCAGAATAAGGGGTCGCCCATTTAAAACGGAAATGAGGAGGAACTTTTTCTCTTAGAGTGTCATGAATCTTTGGAATTCTCTACCCCAGAGAGCTGTGGAGGCTGCGTTATTCACAGAATCACAGAAACCCCACAGTGCAGATAGAGGCCATTTTGGCCCATCGAGCCTGCACCGACACATATCCCACCCGATCCCCGTAACCCCTACACCAACACATATCCCACCCTATCCCCGTAACCCCACGTATTTAATCCCCCTAACACTAAGGGTCAATTTATCATAGCCAATCATCCTAACCCGCACATCTTTGGACTGTGGGAGGAAACCGGAGCACCCGGAGGAAACCCACGCAAACACGGGGAGAATGTGCAAACTCCACACAGACAGTCACCCGAGGCCGGATTCGAACCCGGGTCCCTGGCGCTGTGAGGCAACAGTGCTAACCACTATGCCACCGTGAATATATTTAAGGTGGAGATGGACAGATTTTTGAACAATAAGGGAGTCAAAGATTATGAGGAACAGGCAGGAAAGTGGAGTTGAGGCCAAGACCAGATATGATCTTATTGAATGGCGGAGCAGACTCGAGGGGCCGAATGTCCTCCTCCTGTTTATGATTTCCCTGCTCTTCTTCGAAACAGTGCCATGGGATCTTTTACATCCACCTGAGAGAGCAGACGGGGCCTCAGTTTAATGTCTCATTCGAAAGACAGCACCTCCGACAGTGCGCACTCCCTCAGATACCGCACTGGCGTGTCAGCCTAGATTTTTGTGCTCAAGTCTCTGGTAGTGGGACTTGAACCCACAACCTTCTGACTCACAAGCAAGAGTGCTACCAACTGAGCCACAGCTGACACTGGTGGAATGATTAAAATCGCGGATGGGCAAGGGGCCAGAATTGATGACAGCAGATATCTCGGAGGGTTGTAGGGCTGGAGGAGGTTACAGAGATAGGAAGGGGCGAGGCCATGGGGATTTGAAAACAAGAATGAAGATTTTAAAATCGAGGAGTTGTTGGACCGGGAGCCGATGTAGGTCAGCGAGTACAGGGCTGATAGGTGAACGGGACTTGGTGCAAGTTAGGATATGGGTTGCAGAGTTTTGGATGAGCTCAAGTTTAGGTAGAGTTTTGGAGGAGCACAATTCCCATTGAGATAGGGAGGGGCGAGGCCATGGAGGGATTAGAACACAGAGATGAGAATTTTAAAATCGAGGGAGGCATTAAAACATAAAACTGGCATTCACACTTATAAGGTGTATATGTGTGCAGGGGAAAGATTCGCACTAGGTGCAGTAGGAGGTACTCTTCTAAGGCCAGAGTTAAGGGATATTTTTATATTGGTTTAGCACCAGCGCCGTAGCAGTGCCGCCGTTATAGTCTCACGCGACCAACAGCAACAACGGAGTAAACTTGTCAGAGTTTGTAAAGCCAACAACTGGGAAGACTCATTTTCTTTTTACAGGAGCTGAGGGCAATGCAGTGATGCCAACCCAATATAGAACCATAGAAATTTACAGCACAGAAGGAGGCCATTCAGCCTATCGTGCCTGTGCCAGCTCTTTGCTGGAGCAATGCTAAATGAACCCCACTGCCACACGCCCTCTTCATAGCCTTGTATCTTCCTCTGCTGCAAATATTTATCCAATATACAGCTACTGTTGGGGTAGACTAAATGGGCCTTTTACCCTAAACCACAACAGAAAATGCTGGGAAAAACTCAGCAGGCCAGGCAACATCCGTGGAGAGAGAAACAGAGTCATCGTTTCAGGTCGAAACCCTTCTTCCTTTGTTGTTTCGGATTTCCAGCATCCGCAGTATTTTGCTATCAGGCCTTTTACCCTGTCTGGCCCATGCTATATTTTGCCAACACTGAGTGAAAAAGTGTTTCCTGCACCTTAATGAGCACATTAATTAATGCCAAAAGAATTTTAAAACATAGAATAACAATGGCATTTTTATTGATTTTTTTGAGAAACAGGGATTTTAAACATGGTTGGAATATTCCCACATATTTTCCTCAAGAGTAGCAGCATATACTACTGTATCCTCAAATCAGGGACAACACTGAGCCACAGAAAGGCTCACAGCAACAGGTTGAAATGAATACACTAGCCAACTTACAATCCTTTAAATGCAGTTTTTGTGTGTCCGACAGGTGTTTGTCTTCACTTTTGGGGGGAATATATTTCCTCCTCTTTTTGGATTGTCCTGCATCCGTGCAGTGATAGTGCATGGGTTCTTATGTGGAGTTGAGGTAAAAGATCAGCCATGATCTTATTGAATGGCAGAACAGGCTCGAAGGGCTGAATGGCCGACTCCTGCTCCTATTTCTTATGTTCTTCAGTTCTTATGTTCATGTCCACATTTATCTGTGGGACGAATTCTCAATCTCATCCTTATTTCCAGTAAGATAAACTGAGCACAGACCTGGCTTCCACACTGAAAGATCAGAGGATCCATCATAGCCAGCACACTAATGTGCACCTCTTAATCCCTGCTTAGTTAGAAAAAGCAAAGGAAGATGTTCGGAGTGGTAAATGTGTAGGTGCTAATAAGAACATAAGAACATAAGAAATAGGAGCAGGAGTAGGCCATTCAGCCCTTCGAGCCTGCTCTGCCATTCAATGAGATCATGGCTGATCTTCTGTCTCAACTCCATTCACCAGCCCTATCGCCATATCCCTTGATGCCCTTACTAGTCAGAAATCTATCGACTTCTGTTTTGAATATACCCAATGACTGAGCCTCCTTGGTACAATTCAGCCAACAGAACAGTCTTCTGGGATTTTAGCCCAATTTTACTTCAGTTCTTAGCTAACATGTCAGTGTCAGATGAATGACCAGCTAATCTGTCTCTGGTGATGTTGGTTGAAGGATAAATGCCTTAGCCACAACACCAGCCCTGCACCGCTCCAAATACTGCCATGGGATCTTTTACACCCACCTGAACAAGCAGACTTGTTCTGCTTCATGTTTCATTTGAAAGACGGCACCACTAAAAGTATAGCACACCCTCAGCATTGCACCGAAGTGTCAGTCTAGATGATGGGCTCAAGTCTCTGGAGTGGGGCTTGAGTCCTCAACCTTCTGACACCGAGCAGAGGTTGGCATTCACACTCAGTACCATAGCAACAACAGTTGCACTCTGAATAAGTGCTTCCCTTCAGCTAATTTTACACACGATATTATATGTGCTTAGATATTACTGTTGATGGTAATACGAGTTGAATGCTCAACACTGACATTTCATGGCCCACTATTTCGGCAGAAACCTTAACCCGCTTAAGATAAATGTCTGTATTAAAATAGCAGAGGAAACATACAAATGTGTTAAGTAAATACTGCCAACAGTAATTGCAAGGCTATGATTTTTTTACTTATACTAATTTGCAGTGATATATAGTGCAGTAGGAAAGGTCTTCCTATAATTTATCAGGTCATATATGTAGAGATCAATGTTCTAGCTTTACACTGGCACACAGGTGGTATAGTGATACATTATGAGTGACCTTTTCCACTGGAATTGTACCAGAATGTCTTAATCCTGTCTACTTGCATTGGGGGCTGTTACAGTGTGTTAACTGCACCGGCGTACTGTGGCTGCAGTGTGTACCATCTACAAGATGCACTGCAGCAACTCGCCAAGGCCTCTTTGGCAGCACCTCCCAAACTCGCGACATCTTCCACCTAGAAGGACAAGGGCGGCAGACGCATGGGAACACCACCACCTCCAAGTTCCCCTCCAAATGTCACACATCATCCTGACTTTGAAGTATATCGCCGATCCTTCATCGTCGCTGGGTCAAAATCCTGGAACTCCCTCCCTAACAGCACTGCGGGAGCACCTTCACCACACGCACTGCAGCGGTTCAAGAAGGCGGCTCAACTCCACCTTCTCAAGGGCAACTAGGGATGGCTGATAAATGCTGGCTTTGCCAGCGACGCCCACATCCCACAAAAACGAATAAAATAAAAAATGAGCTTGATAGTTTGTGCCCGGGAGTGGTAATAGCCCGCAATTTGCAGTCAGCGGCGAAGCAAAGGCGTCCTCCGCTGGCCCCGAAGTAAGCTCCCCACAAAGACCCTGCGATCCCTGTGGCGAGAAGTTAGGCTTTTCCGACGCGTAATTGAAATCAATGCAAGTTAATGGGGGATTCCCAGCGAGGAGCTGCTGTGACAGCAACAAGCTGTCTAAGCAGCCAATCAAAGGGCAGAATTCTCGCAGGCAGCCAACCAGGAAGTGGGTAAGCTGCTTTGATTCTAGCTTTTTAAAAATCTTAGAGACAGCAAAACAAAGATTGTGGTTCTCATATGGGGAAAAGACAAACCTAAAGATGAACAAACTTTTAAAAAAAATTTTACAACTTATAATTATTATCAAAATGGATAGATTTGACACTCCACAAAATTAAAATTAGTTTTTCAGGCCCATAACGTAAGAACATAAGAACATAAGAAATAGAAGCAGGAGTAGGCCATTCGGCCCCTCGAGCCTGCTCCGCCATTCAAGAAGCACATAAGAACATAAGAAGTAGGAGCAGGAGTAGGCCATACGGCCCCTCGGGCCTGCTCCGCCATTCAATAGGATCATGGCTGATCCGAATCTAGACTCACGTCCACTTCCCTGCCCTCTCCCCGTAACCACTAATACCCTTACCTGCTAGTAAACTGTCTATCTCCGTTTTAAATTTATTTAATGTTGCAGCTTCCACAGCTCTCTGGGGTAGCAAATTCCATAGATTTACTACCCTCTGAGTGAAGAAGTTTCTCCTCATCTCAGTTTTGAAAGGGCAGCCCCTTATTCTAAGATTATGTCCCCTAGTTCTAGTCTCACCCATCAGTGGAAACATCTTCACCGCATCCACCCGATCAAGCCCCCTCACAATCTTATATGTTTCGATAAGATCGCTTCTCATTCTTCTGAACTCCAATGAGTAGAGGCCCAACCAACTCAACCTTTCCTCATACGTCAACCCCCTCATCTCTAGAATCAACCGAGTGAACCTTCTCTGAACCACCTCGAAAGCAAGTATATCTTTTCTTAAATATGGAAACCAAAACTGCACGCAGTATTCCAGGTGTGGCCTCACCAATACCCTGTATAACTGCAGCAAGACTTCCCTGTTTTTATACTCCATCCCCCTTGCAATAAAAGCCAAGATTCCATTGGCCTTCCTGATCACCTGCTGCACCTGCATACTAACTTTTTGTGTTTCATGCACCAGGACCCCCAGATCCCTTTGTACTGTAGCACTTTGCAGTTTCTCTCCATTTAGATAATAGCTTGCTCTTTGATTTTTTTCTGCCAAAGTGCATAACCTCACACTTTCCAATATTATATTCCATCTGCCAAATCTCTGCCCACTCACTTAGCCTGTCTATGTCCTTTTGCAGGTTTTTTATGTCCTCCTCACTCACTGCTTTCCCTCCCATCTTTGTATCGTCGGCAAACTTGGATATGTTGCACTCGGTCCCTTCCTCCAAATCATTAATATAGATTGTAAAGAGTTGGGGTCCCAGCACTGACCCGTGGAACACCACTAGTTACTGATTGCCAGCCCGAGAACAAACCATTTATCCCAACTCTCTGTTTTCTGTTAGATAGCCAATCTTCCACCCATGCCAGTATATTACCCCCAATCCTGTGATTTTTTATCTTGATCAGTAATCTTTTGTGTGGAACCTTGTCAAATGCCTTTTGGAAGTCCAAATACACTACATCTACTGGTTCCCCTTTATCCACCCTGTATGTTATGTCCTCAAAGAATTCGAGCAAATTTGTGGTTGATCTTCTACCTCATCTCCACTTTCCTACACTATCCCCATATCACTTGATTCCCTTCATATTCAAAAATATACCAATCTCTGTCTTGAATATACTCAACGACTGAGCATCCACAGCCCTCTGGGGTAGAGAATTCCAAAGATTCCCCACCCTCTGAGTGAAGAAATTTCTCCTCATCTTAGCCCTAAATGGCCGCCCCCTTAATCTAAGACTCCCCAGCCAGGGGAAACATCTTTGTTTAGCAGTCAATACACTGTTAAAACCTCAGTTACACCTAATCCCTTTGGGGCTAACTTTTAGTGGGGTATTTAACAGCGTAATTACTGCGGAAGAGCCGAAGTTTTCGTCAGTTTCGATGATTTGAGCGATTTCACCGATTGCCAGCACTGGCGGGGGCGGTGGGGGGGATGCACAGCGCAGCCTGTGGAGGAGCCGTGAATGACAGGCCACAACTTCAGGATTTAACCATCTCGTCTCGCCTTGAATATCTCTTAATGTCTCTTCACCTCTCACAGAACTTCCCCTTTTGTTCTTTCGTCCCCGCCCCCATTTTCCCAGCCCCCCAAACTTGCTTTTTAATCTGTTTCAGTTCCTGCTTTTTTCTCACTTCTGACAAAGGGTCTTCGACCTGGAACGTTGACCCTGTTTCTCTCTCCACGGGTGTTGCCCTGGCCCTGGCCTGCTGAGTTTTTCCAGCCTTTTCTGTTGCTATTTCGGATTTCCAGCATCCGCAGTATTTTGCTATCGTGTTGTTGTTGTTATTTCAGGATTTCCATGTTGGGCTGCGCTCGCGCTAAACCCCCGAAGTTGCCGTCAGTTTCAAAGGCGGAATGACGGTGAATGCTGCAGGTTCGCCGTCATCAGGGCCGCCAATACCAGGCCATCGTGTTCAGATCTAGATTCCTCATGTGGAAACAGAGGAGCTAGGAGCAGGAGTAGGCCATTCGGCCCCTCGAGCCCGCTCCGCCATTTAATGAGATCATGGCATCCAAACTCAGTACCCTGTCCCTGCTTTCTCCCCATATCCCTTGATCCCTTTAGCCTTAAGAAATATATCTAACTCCTTCTTGAATATATTTAATGAATTGGCCTCTACTGCCTTCTGTGGTAGAGAATTCCACAGGTTCACCACTCTCTGGGTGAAGAAATTCCTCCTCATCTCTGTCCTAAATGGCTTACCCCTTATCCTTAGACTGTGACCCCTGGTTCTGGACACCCTGCCAGCGGGAAAATCCTTCCTGCATCTAGTCTGTCTAGTCCTGTTAGAATTTTATAAGTTTCAATGAGATCCCCTCTCATTCTTCTAAACTCCAGCGAGTATGAGCCCAATCGACCCAATCTCTCTTCATACGTCATTCTTGCCATCCCAGGTATCAGTCTGGTGAATCTTCGCTGCACTCTCTCCATGGCAAGTACATCATTCCTCAGATAAGGCTCAGGAGAATTCCAGTTCCTCCTGGCCTGATCTAAAAGGCCTTGAGCGGAGATAACTTGCTTTCCTCCAAGGGAAAGGGGGTGGGGGGTGGCGGTGGCGGGAGGTTGGCTGAAGGAATTGGAAAGAGTGGTCAATCTGCACCATCCTTTTACATCTCCAACAGACCAGTTAGAAAGCAGCAGGCTGCTGACCATCCTCTTGGACAGGACGACTGCACAGCATTTGAGTTAGGCAATAATGTAATTAAAACCGGTGGTTGTGGGTGGAGGGGGGGGAGCGGTTGAAATAGAAGTAGGATTGCACTCGTCATGTGATACTGCTATGTGTAAAAGTAAATAACATCCTGTACCAATTTATTCACAAGACCACAAGATTGAAATGGATGACGATAGCCTAGATCAGCCATCCAAAAAAAGCAACACAGTCCTCCATCACAGCATTCAGCTGTTAATGAAATGATTCCAGGGTTTTTACCTCCACTGCCCTCCCCAGGTATCCATCCCATGTGTTGATCGCTCGTTGTTTGAAGAACCACCTCCTGAATTTGTCCTCAATTCCATTTCTCTATTGTGAGCTTGTGTCCCATTGTTGTACTGTTGTTGAGATACCGCGGCAAACGTGGGAGTCGAGACCAGAGTTGATGGAACACAACTGCTTTATTTTACATCATGGCAAAAAGAGAGCTTGAAAAGCCCGCGCAACCACTTAAATACTCCCCAGACACGAAGTGCTCCCGGCAGCCTGTCCCTGCGGGAAACAAGTTGCCGGAGGAAAGGGCCCCCGGCTGGGGGCAGCTGCTGCCGGCAGTGCGCCTGCGTCAACTGTCCATGCCGCCGTGAGCGGATTATGTCCAATGGTGGCGTGTCGCCACAGAGCTCCCCCCAGAATCCGCTTAGGAGGAGTGGACGAGTCGTGACGGTGGTCTAATGGTTCTGCCGGAGCGGCTCTGAGTGGTCGCCGGTCTAGTTGGTGGGGCCGGGCGGTTCGCCGCCAGCTGTGCTGGCTTGCTGGCGGGACGGCCTCTAGTTGGAGGTCAGGCCACGGGGACTTGTTCCCCTGGTTCTGTGTGTGCTGGTTTGAGTCGGTCGATGGAGACTGTTTCGACCCTGTCGCCAAGTCGCAGCTTGAAGACCTTGTCCCCGGTTTGTAGTACCTCGTACGGTCCGTCGTACGGGGGTCGCAGGGGTCCGCGGTGCGCGTCGTGTCGCACGAAGACGAAGCGTGCCTGCTGTAAGTTTGGCGGGACGTGAGGTGCGAGTTCGCCGTGTTGGTTGACCGGAAGTGGGGCGAACTGTTGAGCGGAAGAGAAAGAGTTGAGCCGCTGCTGTTCGGCCGACCAAGGCATGGTAGCCTCCGGGAGGAATTCGCCTGGTACGCGCAGTGGTTGTCCGTAGACTAACTACGCTGCTGAGGACTGGAGGTCTTCCTTGACCGCGGTGCGTAGGCCTAGTAGCACCCATGGTAGGCGGTCAGTCCAGGTACTGTCCTGCAGGCTGGCGCGGAGTGAGGCCTTGAGTGACCTGTGGAAGCATTCACACAGCCCGTTGGCCTGCGGGTGGTACGCCGTGGTTCGGTGGAGCGTCACCCCGAGGTTGCGTGCTGTGGCCGTCCAGAGTTCGGAGGTGAACTGGGCGCCTCTGTCGGAGGTTATGTCGGCCGGTACGCCGAACCTCGCGACCCAGGTGTTAACGAACGCCCTGGCGATGTCGGCTGTGGTGGTGGAGGTCAGCGGCACTGCCTCAGGCCAGCGTGTGTAGCGGTCGACCATCGTGAGGAGATAAGTTTGGCCTTGCGATGGTGGCAGAGGACCGATAATGTCGACGTGTACGTGGTCGAAGCGGCGGCTGGGTACCTCGAAGTCTCCCAGGGGTGCTTTTGTGTGCAGCTGTACCTTAGCCCATTGGCAGGCGAGGCAGGAGGTGGCCCAAGTCCGAACATCTTTGCTGAGGCCGCGCCAGACGAAGCGCTGGGAGAGGAGTTTGACGGATGCACGGGAACCCGGATGGGAGAGCCCATGGAGCGCGTCGAAGATGCGGCGGCGCCAGGTTGCAAGGACCGGGTTGGCCGAGTGAGACGTCGCAAGTGACTGCCGTGGCTTCGGGCCCGTGCGCGACCTTGGCTAGGCGTAGCCCTGGCAGGCTGGTAGCTGCCGAGAGGAGGTCTGGGTCCGTGAGCTGGGCCGCTGCTAGTTGCGCGTAGTCGGCCGCTAGGTGATTCGCGCAGATGGCGGGACGGGAAAGGCAGTCGGTGATATACCTATCAATTCATCCAATGAAAAGCGACGAGTTAAGATAGTAACTATAGGTTTTTATTGGCTAAATAACAGAGCCCACCCTCGTGGGTGATCGGGTCCAACAAGGAGGAATACCAGCCAGTCGACCACCTTTATACCTGGGCAAGCAGGCGGAGTCATGGGCGGAATCAGCTGTGGTCAGCCCAGGTATAACAGCGTGACAAGAGGTGACCTTGTGTAGTGATACAACAGTGTAAACAGTGATAACCATAGTGTAACGATATAAACAGTGATAACCATAGTGTAACGATAGTGAACGATAAAAGTGGTTTACCACATTCACCCCTTGTTTAGATTTGAGTCCGGCGGGGTGAAGTGTACTACCAGTTCGGGTATGTCAGTCTGTCCGGAGGCCTCGTAAGTCTCTCTGATCGGCGCAGCAGCGGCGGCGGTGATGCAGTATCCGATGTTAATGCTGGTGTCTGCGTGGTCGGCGAAGGCTCGTGGGGTTCCGGCATGCCGTCTACCTTGTGTGGATTTGGGGGGGTGGTGGGGGGTAACGGTGGTGTCTCAGGGGTGCCCGAGGGTGCAAGGTCTCGTAAGGAGACTGTGTCCTCCCGCCCGTCTGGGTATGCCACATAGGCGTACTGGGGGTTGGCGTGCAGGAGGTCCACCCTCTCGACCAGGGGGTCCGTTTTATGGGCCCTCACGTGCTTTCGCAGCAAGACGGGCCCCGGAGAAGTCAGCCATGTTGGTAGCGAGGTTCCCGTAGTCGACTTCCTGGGGAAAACAAACATTCGTTCATGGGGGGTGGCGTTAATGGCCATGCAAAGCAGTGACCGGATGGAATGCAGCGCTGCCGGGAGGACTTCCTGCCAGCGAGAGGTTGGCAGGCCCTTAGACTTTAAGGCTAAGAGAACGGCCTTCCAGACAGTCGCGTTCTCTCTTTCCACCTGGCCGTTCCCTCGGGGGTTGTAGCTGGTGGTCCTGCTTGCAGCAATGCCTCTCACTAGTAGGAACTGGCGAAGTTCCTCGCTCATGAAGGATGAGCCCCGGTCGCTATGTATATAGTTCGGGAACCCGAACAAGGCGAAGAGGTCGTTCAGGCATTTGATGACCGTGGTACTGGTCATGTCTGGGCAGGGGAAGGCAAAGGGGAAACGGGAGTACTCATCAATGATGTTGAGGAAGTACACATTACGGTCAGAGGACGGGAGCGGCCCCTTAAAATCGATGCTCAAGCGCTCGAAGGGGCGGGTGGCCTTGATCAGGCTTGCTCTGTCCGGCCTAAAGAAATGCGGTTTGCATTCGGCGCAGGTTTGGCAGTTCCTGGTCATGGTCCTGACCTCCTCGATGGAGTAGGGCAGGTTGCGGGCCTTAATGAAGTGGTAAAGTCTGGTGACTCCGGGGTGGCAGAGGTCGTTGTGGAGGGTCTGCAGTCTATCAATTTGCGCGTTGGCGCATGTACTTCGTGATAGAGCATCTGGGGGTTCGTTCAGTTTACCAGGCCGGTACAAGATATCATAATCATAGGTGGAGAGCTCGATTCTCCACCTCAAGATCTTGTCGTTCTTGATTTTGCCCCTTGTGGTAAACCACTGTTTGTATTCCACTGTGTACATGCCTGGACATGCCTCGGCTGACTCCTCCCACAAGTCCTAGTATAAAGGTGACTGCTCCCCAGCCCTTTGTATTTCTGGACCGGTCGACCACTCGAGGCAGACCTTCATTCTTTTGTTAATAAAAGCCTTTAGTTACTCTCTTAACTCTCAGTCTTTTATGAGTAATTGATAGCGCATCAATTTTATTAACAAAATTTTTATAATGGAGAAGATCCTCACACCAGCATGCCTGGACTTAAATCATCGGGAGGCGGACTCATCCACCAAGTTTACTCACTGGCTTAAGTGTTTCGAAAAATTCCTGACCGCCTCCGCAGCAATCAAATCGGACGAGGACAAACTGGATGTCCTGACCTCCAAAGTGAACCACCGAGTGTACTCGGTCATCCAAGACGCGACCTCGTACGCGGACGCTATCAAGCTCCTCAAGGACCAGTACACGCGCCCAGTGAACGAAGTGTACGCCAGGCACCTTCTGGGGAGTCGTAAACAACAACCTGGGGAATCGACCGTGGAATACCTTCAGGCACTGTCTGTGCTTGGCCGGGCCTGTGGTTGTAAGGATGTAAAGGCCGCCGTGTACACAGAGGAACTTATCCGGGACGCTTTTGTAGCGGGCCACAGATCCAATTACACCCGACAGCGACTGTTGGAGCAGAGTGACCTCGACCTCAACAAGGCCTCTGAACTCGCACTATCATTGGATGCAGCCTACCGGGGCATGGATGCCTACTCCTCTGCACCGTGGACGCCGCGGGGAATGACAGCCTGGGACACAGTAGGACCACCTCATAGCGCCGTGCCACCCCAGCCACACCCCAGCAATGGCCCAACTACCGCAGCAGTGTCCCAAGGCCAGACAGCAGTGCCCCAAGGCCAGAAATGCTACTTCTGTGGCCAGGCAAAACACCCCAGAGCGCGCTGCCCGGTGAAAAACGCGATCTGCTCGGGCTGCGGGAAGAAGGGACACTACGCTAACGTCTGCAGGGCCAAAGCCACCCCGAACCCCAGCAGCGCCGCATGTGGGCCATGCGGGCCGCCATCTTGGGCCTCCCCGGCCATGTGCGAACCACCGGTACAGCAGCCATTTTGGACGCCTCCAGCCACGTGGGGATCATGGACGCCGCCATCTTGGACGACAGCCGGAACGCAGCAGGCCCCCAACACCGCCTCATCTGATACCCGCAGCGACACACCGACCCCTACGCTGGCATCCGTTACACTGGACCAAGCGAGACCGCACCAGCTGGCCAGTTCCACAATGGACATTAAGGTAAATGGCCACGATACAATCTGCCTTTTTGACTCTGGGAGCACGGAGAGCTTCATCCACCCCGACACGGTGCGGCGTTGCTCTCTCCCAGTCCTGCCTGCGCACCAGCGGATTTCTTTGGCCTCCGAGTCCCAGTCGGCGGACATCGGCGGCTACTGCGTAGTGACACTCGTTATAGACGGGACCGTGTACTATCATTTTAAACTTCTGGTCCTGCCCGACCTCTGCGCTGCCGTCCTGCTGGGGTTAGATTTTCAGTGCCACCTTAAAAGTGTTACGATGGCGTACGGTGGACCCCTACCCCCACTCACAGTCCGCAGCCAGCAGCTCCCAAATTGCCCGCCGCGCACCAGGTGCAACCTCTCCACACTCAGAGTCACCCCCCCCCCACTGTTTGCTAACCTCACCCCCGACTGTAAGCCCATCGCCACAAAGAGCAGGCGATACAGTGCCGGGGACAGGGTTTTCATTAAAACCGAAGTGGAGCGGCTCCTGAAGGAAGGGATTATTGAGGGCAGCACCAGCCCCTGGCGAGCCCAGGTTGTGGTCGTTAAGATCGGCGAGAAGCAGCGCCTGGTCATCGACTACAGCCAGACAATAAATCGCTACACCCTGCTGGACGCCTACCCACTCCCCCGCATAGCTGATATGGTCAACCAGATCGCGCAGTACCGCGTCTTCTCGACCATTGACCTGAAATCAGCGTACCACCAGCTCCCTATCCGCCCTGAGGACCGCCAGTATACTGCCTTTGAGGCAAACGGCCGCCTCTACCACTTCCTTAGGGTTCCCTTTGGCGTCACCAACGGGGTCTCCGTCTTCCAAAGGGAGATGGACCGGATGGTAGATCAAAATGCGTTGCAGGCCACCTTCCCATATCTGGACAATGTGACCATCTGCGGCCGTGACTTGCAGGACCATGACGCAAACCTCGAAAAATTCCTCCGCACCGCCCAACTCCTGAACCTGACATATAACAAGGAGAAGTGCATATTCCGCACAAACCGCCTCGCCATCCTTGGCTGTGTTGTGGAACACGGAGTCATCGGCCCCGAACCCGACCGGATGCGTCCCCTTATGGAACTCCCACTGCCCCACTGCCTCAAGGCCCTGAAGAGGTGCCTAGGGTTTTTCTCCTATTATGCCCAGTGGATCCCCTACTATGCGGACAAGGCCCATCCGCTGATCAAGTCCACCTCTTTTCCCTTGACGGCAGAGGCCCGCTTAGCCTTCCACCGTATCAAGGAAGACATTGCCAAAGCCACCATGCACGCAGTGGATGAATCCATCCCCTTCCAGGTGGAAAGCGACGTGTCCGACTTTGCCCTGGCCGCTACCCTCAATCAGGCGGGGAGACCCGTGGCCTTCTTTTCACGAACCCTCCAAGGCCCGGAGACCAGACACTCCGCTGTTGAGAAGGAGGCCCAGGCGATTGTGGAGGCTGTGCGTCATTGGAGGCACTACCTGGCCGGAAAACGATTTACCCTGCTCACTGACCAACGTTCAGTTGCTTTCATGTTTAACAACAAGCAGAGGGGCAAAATCAAAAATGACAAGATCTTGAGGTGGAGAATCGAACTTTCCACCTACAATTACGAGATCTTGTACCGGCCCGGGAAGCTCAATGAACCCCCGGATGCGCTATCGCGTGGCACCTGCGCCAGCGCGCAGATCGATAGACTGCGGGCCCTCCACAATGACCTCTGCCACCCGGGGGTCACCAGGTTCTTCCACTTCATCAAGGCCCGCAACCTGCCTTACTCTATTGAGGAGGTCAGGACCATGACCAGGAACTGCCAAGTCTGCGCTGAGTGCAAACCGCACTTTTATAGACCAGACAGGGCCCACCTGATAAAAGCCACTCGCCCCTTCGAGCGCCTGAGCGTTGATTTTAAAGGGCCTCTCCCCTCCTCCGACCGCAATGTGTACTTCCTCAATATTATTGATGAGTACTCCCGTTTCCCGTTCGCCATCCCCTGCCCGGACATGACCAGTGCCACGGTCATTAAATGTCTGAACGACCTCTTCACCCTGTTCGGTTTCCCCAGCTATATCCATAGCGACCGGGGCTCATCGTTTATGAGCGACGAACTCCGTCAGTACCTGCTAACTAGGGGTATTGCCACAAGCAGGACCACCAGTTACAACCCCCGGGGGAACGGACAGGTGGAAAGAGAAAATGCGACAGTTTGGAAGGCCGCCCTGCTAGCCTTAAAGTCTAGGGGCCTTCCAACCTCCCGCTGGCAGGATGTGCTCCCCGATGCGCTCCACTCTATTCGGTCACTGCTCTGCACTGCCACTAACGCCACCCCTCATGAGAAAATGTTTGTCTTCCCAAGGAAGTCCACATCGGGGACATCGCTACCGCCATGGCTGACGTCCCCAGGGCCGGTCCTACTGAGAAGGCACGTGAGGACCCATAAAACGGACCCCCTGGTCGAGAGGGTCGACCTCCTCCACGCCAACCCCCAGTATGCTTACATTGCATACCCGGACGGGCGGGAGGACACAGTCTCCATAAGAGACCTTGCACCCTCGGGGGCCGCAGTAACCCACTACTCACTACCACCCCCCCCCACGATCCGATATCCAGCCCCAGCAGACGGCAGGCCTGGGCCCCGCGACCCGCTCGACATCTACGAGGACGACACGCCTGTGCCACAGCCCACGCAGGACTCGACGCCGGAAGCTCCACTACCCCTGTCGTCGCCACGCCGATCACAGCGGCAGACAAGACCTCCGGAGAGACTCCAATACACTAACTTTTAATACACTTCACCCCGCCGGACTCAATTTTAAACAAGGGGTGAATGTGGTAAACCACTGTTTGTATTCCACTGTGTACATGCCTGGACTTGCCTCGGCTGACTCCTCCCACAAGTCCTAGTATAAAGGTGACTGCTCCCCAGCCCTTTGTATTTCTGGACCGGTCGACCACTTGAGGCAGACCTTCATTCTTTTGTTAATAAAAGCCTTTAGTTACTCTCTTAACTCTCAGTCTTTTATGAGTAATTGATAGCGCATCACCCCTCAGCTTGTTATTAAACATAAAAGCGACCGAACGCTGGTCGGTGAGGAGGGTAAATCGTTTGCCTGCCAGGTAATGCCTCCAGCGTCGTACTGCCTCCACGATCGCCTGGGCCTCCTTCTCGACCGAAGAGTGTCGGATCTCAGGGCCCTGGAGGGTCCTTGAGAAGAAGGCCACAGGTCTCCCCGCCTGGTTAAGAGTTGCTGCTAGGGCGAAGTCGGATGCATCGCTCTCCACTTGGAAAGGGATCGACTCATCCACCGCGTGCATCGTGGCCTTAGCAATGTCTCCCTTTATGAGGGAGAAGGCTGCGCACGCTTCTGCCGTCAGGGGGAAGGAGGTGGACTTCATGAGGGGTCTGGCTTTGTCCGCATAATTCGGCACCCATTGGGCATAGTAGGCGAAGAGCCCCAGGGTTCTCTTCAGCGCCTTTGGACAGTGGGGGAGGGGTAGCTCCATGAGGGGGCGCATTCTTTCGGGGTCGGGGCCGATGACCCCGTTCTCTACTACGCAGCCGAGGATGGCGAGACGCGAGGTGTTAAACACACATTTCTCCTTATTGTAAGTGAGGTTCAGCCGTTCGGCCGTACGGAGGAATTTCTCCAGATTAACATCGTGGTCCTGCCGGTCGCGGCCGCAGATGGTGACGTTATCTACATAAGGGAACGTGGCCTGCAGCCCGTTCTGGTCAACCATCCGGTCCATCTCCCTTTGGAAGACCGAAACCCCATTGGTGACGCCGAAGGGAACCCTAAGGAAGTGGTAGAGGCGGCCATTCGCCTCGAAGGCGGTATACTGGCGGTCCTCAGGGCGGATAGGGAGTTGGTGATAGGCCGACTTAAGGTCGATGGTGGAGAATACCCGGTACTGTGCAATCTGATTGACCATATCAGATATGCGGGGAAGTGGGTATGCGTCCAGCTGGGTGTACCGGTTTATGGTTTGGCTGTAGTCGATGACCAGGCGGTTTTTATTGCCGGTCTTAACGACTACGACCTGGGCACGCCAGGGGCTGTTGCTCCTCTCGATGATGCCCTCCTTCAGGAGACGCTGCACCTCAGAGCTAATAAAAGCTCTGTCCCCGGCGCTGTACCGCCTGCTCTTGGTGGCGACGGGTTTACAGTTGCGGGTGAGGTTAGCGAACAGGGAGGGGGGCGGGACCTTGAGGGTGGATAGGCCGCAGGTGGTATGCGGTGGGCGGTTTAAAGGCTGCTGGTTGTCGACTGTGAGTGGGGGGAGGGGTCCACCGTATGCCAAAGTGACACTTTGAAGGTGGGATTGGAAGTCCAGCCCTAGTAGGACGGCAGCGCAGAGCTGGGGCAGGACGAGGAGTTTAAAATTTTTATACTCCGTGCCCCTAACCGACAGGGTCACAACACAGTAGCCGCTGATGTCTGTAGAATGGGACCTCGACGCCATCGAGATCCGGTTGCGCGTTGGCCGGACAGTGAGGGAGTAGTGGCTCACCGTGTCTGGATGGATGAAACTCTCTGTGCTTCCGCTGTCGAACAGGCAGGTCGTGGCGTGGCCGTTTACTTTGATGTCCATCATGGACTTGGACAGGTGATGCGGGCGAGCTTGGTCCAGTGTGACGGAGGCTAGTGTATGGCTGAGCGAGCTGCTGTAGTCTGCGGGTGAGGCGGTGGTCGGGTCTGGAGAAAAGGTGGCGGTCGAGTGTGGTGGACAAAATGGCGGCGCCCACGAGGTTGAATAAAATGGCGGAGGAGATGGCCGCCCTCACAACTCACATGAGGCACTGCTGGCGTCGGTGGCCTTGAACAAAGATGGCCACCCCCACGACTCACACGAGGGGATACTGGCATCTGTGGCCTTGATGAAAGATGGCCACCCCCACAACTCGCATGAGGCACTGCTGGCGTCTGTGGCTCTCCCCCTGCAGGCCTTAGCGAAGTGGCCTTTCTTGTGGCAATCGGAGCAAGTCGCGTTTCTTGCAGGGCAGCGCGTCCTCGGGTGTTTCGCCTGGCCACAGAAGAAGCAGCCGGCGGCCCGATCGCGGGGCTCCGGTGTTGCAGCCGGTACCGGGGGTGGCGGTCCCGATCGGTTGTGGGACGCCGACGCTTGAGGTAGGTCCCAGAGGCGGCGGTGCGAGGGGTATTGCGGCCGGGGTCGGGCCGGAGTCCCAGGGTCGCGCAGCACAGTACCTGGAATACACCTCGAGGTCCCGATGGGCCACTTCCAGAGAGTGAGCGAGGGCTGCAGTTGTATTCAGGTCGAGGTCCTTTGATTCGAGCAGTCTTTGCCGTGAGTAGTCGGACCGAAGGCCTTTCACGAAGGCATTGCAGATATTCCCTTCAGTATTTTCTGCAGCCATTACAGCTTTAAAGTCACAGTCCCTGCCGAGTGTTTGTAGCGCCCGTAAAAATTCATCTACAGACTCTCCTGGCTGTTGCGAGCGGGATCTTAGGAGATGTCTGGCATACATAGAGTTTACCGGGCTCCGGTACTGCTCTTTCAGCAGGTTGAGGGCGTCCTCGTATGTAGTAAGGTCCTGGATGAGTGCAAATACTTTAGGGCTCACTTGGGCGGTCAGAACTCTTAGTTTGGATCCCGGAGGCACGCCGGATTCTCCCAGGTAGGATTCGAAACAGCTCAGCCAGTGTTTGAAGTCGAGGGCTGAGTTCGCTGCCTGTGGGTTTAGATCCAGGTACGGCGGTCGGAGGGCTCGCAGCCAGGCCGGCTGCTGTGGCTGTTGTAGCTGGCCGTTTGGCTGCTCCGATCCACTCATTTCAAAATTTAGCCAATAAAATTGATATACCTATCAATTCATCCAATGAAAAGCGACGAGTTAAGATAGTAACTATAGGTTTTTATTGGCTAAATAACAGACCCCACCCTCGTGGGTGATCGGGTCCAACAAGGAGGAATACCAGCCAGTCGACCACCTTTATACCTGGGCAAGCAGGCGGAGTCATGGGCGGAGTCAGCTGTGGTCAGCCCAGGTATAACAGCGTGACAAGAGGTGACCTTGTGTAGTGATACAACAGTGTAAACAGTGATAACCATAGTGTAACGATATAAACAGTGATAACCATAGTGTAACGATAGTGAACGATAAAAGTGGTTTACCACAGTCGGCGACAATGTTGTCTCTACTGGAGACGTGCTGGTTGTCCGTGGTAAACTCGGACACGGCCGCGAGCTGGCGTTGCTGCCTAGCAGACCAGGGTTCGGTGTGCTTGGCCATCGCATATGTGAGCGGCTTGTGGTCCACGTACGCGGTAAAGGGGCGGCCCTCCAGGAGGAACCTGAAATGACGGACCGACAGGTGGAGCGCGAGGAGCTCGCGGTCGAAAGTAGAGTATTTGACCTCCGGGGGGCGCAGTTGGCGGCTGTAGAAGGCAAGTGGCTGCCATGCACCATTGACCCACTGCTCGAACACGGCTCCGACCGCATTGTCGGAGGTGTCGGTGGTGAGCGCGACCCGGGCATCGGCCCTCGGGTGCGCGAGCAGGGTGGCTTCGGCGAGCGCGTTTTTGGTGGCGTCGAAGGCGGCTGACGTGTCAGTGGTCCAGGCTATGGCCATCTTGCCGGATTTTCCTCAGAGGGAGTCGTATAGGGGCTTCATGAGGGCTGCAGCTCTGGGGATGAACCTGTTGTAGAAGTTCACCATCCCGAGGAACTCCTGGAGGCCCTTGATGGTTTTGGGGCGGGGGAATTGCTGGACGGCCTGCACCTTGTTGGGCAGGGGGACGGCCCCAGCAAGGGTGATGTGGTGGCCGAGAAAATCGATCTCGGCTAGGCCGAATTGGCACTTCGCCGGGCTGAGGATGAGCCCGTGTTGGGCTAGGCGCCCGAACAGGATGCGAAGGTGTTCGAGGTGTTCCTGTTTGGAGGAGCTGGCCACGAGAATGTCGTCTAGATAGACGAATAGGAAGTTCAGGTCCCGGAGGACTGAGTCCATAAGGCGCTGGAAAGCCTGGGCTGCATTCTTCAGGCCGAAGGGCATCCTCAGGAACTCGAACAGGCCGAATGGGGTGATGACGGCCGTTTTGGGGATGTCCGCGGGGTGTACGGGGACTTGGTGGTAACCGCGCACCAGGTCGACCTTGGAGAAGACGGTTCGTAGCGGCGGCCTGCGAGGTCGAGCGTGACCATGCGGGTGCCGTATGTGCGGATGTCAGAGCCGTTGGCTGCGGCCAGCGTGATACCCCGTGCGCCGCGTTGGATTTCGAGGGTGGAGGCGGGGGTGATGCTGTGCTGGGCTCCTGTGTCGCACAGGAATCGGCGGTTGGTGCTGTCGTCGGTGAAATACAATAGGGGCCCCTTTTGCCCCGTGGCCATCGTGGGGGCCGGTGCGGGGGGGGGAGTTTGAAAGTGCACGGTGGCGTGCAGCGTTGGGCCCTAGTGCCAAAACGGGTGCGGTAGTAGCAGTGACCTGGAGTGGAAGGGCGGTCGAGCCTAGTGGGCCGGGGGGACCGTGTGGTCATTGCCGTGAGGTCAGGCGCGACGTCGCAGGCGGTCTGCGTGGAGAGCAGCCGGTCGGCCTTTTCGGCTATCTCATTCAGGTCCGTGGAGCCAGACTCCACAATGAGCGGGCGGATGCTGGCGGGGAGCTGCTGAATGAAAAGCGTGCGAAAGAGGGCGCCGGGGTTTTTGTCGTCCGAGAGGGACAGCATGTGGGAAAGCAGGTCCGACGGTGAAGCGTCACCAAGGCCTGGGAGGTCGAGGAGTTGGCAGTTGCGCTGGTAAGAGGACGCCTGAAATTTTTTAAGAAGCGCAGCCTTCAGATGTTCGTACTTGCCTTCCACTGGTGGATCCTGCAGCGCTGCCCAAACCTTGGGGACTGTGGCGTAGGTGAGAGAGGCGACGAGGTAGTCGTACTTCATGGCGTCGACTGTAATGCTTCTCAGCCGGAATCTGGACTCGGCTTGAACGAACCAGGCCTCGGCCAGGTTCTCCCAAAAGTCCGGTAGTTTAACAGTGACTGCGTTTGTATCCGCCATGCTAGCTTAGGATTCGTCCTGAGCGTCGGGGTCACCAGTGTTGAGATACCGCGGCAAACGTGGGAGTCAAGACCAGAGTTGATGGAACACAACTGCTTTATTTTACATCATGGCAAAAAGAGAGCTTGGAAAGCCCGCGCAACCACTTAAATACTCCCCAGACAGGAAGTGCTCCCGGCAGCCTGTCCCTGCGCGAAACAAGTTGCCGGAGGAAAGGGCCCCTGGCTCGGGGCGGCTGCTGCCGGCAGTGCGCCTGCGTAAACTGTCCGTGCTGCCGTGAACGGATTATGTCCAATGGTGGCGTGTCGCCACACTGTCATGATTTGAAGAAATGTTCCCAGCTGGCCTATTCTGTGTTATTTACGAGCTTATATCCCTCGGTGTCACCTCTTCGAGGGCTGAAATGCCCAAGTTGCTCCAGTCTTTTTTTATAACTTAGTCCTCTGACACAAGGGGCTAATTTTAATCTAAATCGCCTGCTGGGAAACTGATGTGATCGGGTGCAACGTTGGTTTTATAGCCCGCCCAATACTATACTCCATTGAAGCATAGAAATTTATGGCACAGAAGGAGGCCATTTCGGCCCATCTTGTCGGTGCTGGCCGACAAAGAGCTATCCAGCCTAATCCCACTTTCCAGCACTTGCTCCGTAGCCCTGTAAGTTACGGCACTTCAAGTGCATATCCAAGTTCTTTTTAAATGTGATGAGGGTCTCTGCCTCTACCACCCTTTCAGGCAGTGAGTTCCAGACCCCCACTACCCTCTGGGTGAAAACATTTCTCCTCAAATCCCCTCTATACCTCCGACCAATTACTTTAAATCTATGCCCCCTGGTTATTGACCTCTCTGCTAAGGGAAATAGGTCCTTCCTCTCCACTCTATCTAGGCCCCTTATAATTTTATACACCTCAATTAGGTCTCCCCTCAACCTCCTCTGTTCCAAAGAAAATAACCCCAGCCTCTCCAAACTTTCCTCATATCTCAAATTCCCCAGCCCAGGCAACATCCTCGTAAATCTCCTCTGTACCCTCTCTCGTGCAATCACATCTTTCCCGTAATGTGGTGACCAGAACTGCACGCAGTATTCTAGCTGCGGCCTAACTAGTGTTTTATACAGTTCAAGTATAACCTCCCTGCTCTTATATTCTATGCCTCGGCTAATTAAGGCAAGTATCCCATATGCCTTCTTAACGACCTTATCTACCTGTCCCGCTGCCTTCAGTGATCTGTGGCCATGTACTCCAAGGTCCCTCTGATCCTCTGCACTTTTCAGTGTCCTACCATTTATAGTGTATTCCCTTGGCTTGTTAGCCCTCCCCAACTGTATTACATCACACTTCTGCAGATTGAATTCCATTTGCAGTCAGTGGAGAGTAATATTGGGCGGGGGTTAAAACCAGCGTTCCACCCGATCCCGTGGGTTTCCCACCCGGTGCGTTAGGATAAAATTACCCCCTAAGGATCAGCCAGGGCTTCGATGTCTCCCTTGTATCTCGGTGACTGCGGCCTTCCATATGTTGTACTTTGTAAATGTCAAATAATCATATCAGCTACATCTTTTAAACTTTTTTTTAAATTCAAATGCATTGTACCAATAGAATACAGACTTTTTAAGCAGTAAATGCACATGAACCCAATACACAGATTCCAAAGTTGATAACCTTCACAATGAAAGCCTTTTCACAGGATGCGCTGTTCAGAGTGGATGCCCGATAGCTTTAAACCTTTATCAATATAATCCAGTATTAATATATTACATTTCTTTTGCAGTTATGTTGCCATTTATTGATGATTTGTAATTCGTATGTATACAGTGCATTCACACATGCAGTCAGTATACAGGTGGAGAGTTTGTCAGTCCTGATATTCTTATTATGATGATAATAGGGGGGGCTTTCCTGGGCCTGGGGCCAGACCCATTGGATTGCCAGGGCAAATTGGATGGGTACCTTTACATGCATAGACTCCAGCCGACCCAATGTTCTAATATTCACTGCACCTATGTGATTCAGTGCGCCTCTGTACAGACCCAGGATAATCTCCCCTGGGGAGCGGGAAGAAGGGGGGACCATGTTTTCTTTGAGCAAGCAGAGCATAGAGACGAGAGGGCATCAGTGGGGCCTGACGCCTAATTTCCTCCAGGTGCACTGGGCGGGTCCTTTAGGACTGTCACCCAGAAGGAGTAGGCATCAGGCCTTGTGCCTGCCCCTCGTCACCTCTCAGACTGGAGGAGCTGAGAGGTCAGAGAGTAAGATCATGTGGGATGCGAAAAGGTAAACAACTTTTCTTTTTTCACAACTCCCGCCCCTTCAGCTGTGGCTCAGTTGGGAGCACTCTTGCCTTTGAATCAGAAGGTTGTGGGTTCAAGTCCCACTCCAGAGACTTGAGCATAAAAATCTAGGCTGACACTCCAGTGTAGTACTGAGGGAGTGCTGCGCTGTTGGAGGTGTCGTCTTTTGGATGGGATGTCTGCCCTCTCAGGTGGATGTAAAAGATCCTATGACACTATTTCGAAGAAGAGCAGAGGAGTTCTCCCCGGTGTCCTGGCCAATATTTATCCCTCAATCAACACCACTAAAACAGATGATCTGGTCATTGTTACATTGCTGTTTGTGGGAGTTTGCTGTGCGCAAATTGGCTGCTGCATTTCCTACATTACAACAGTGACTACACTTCAAAAGTACTTCATTGGCTGTAAAGCACTTTGGAACATCCTGTGGTCATGAAAGGCGCTATATGAATGCAAGTCTTTCTTTCTTTCTTTCTTTCTTTCTCCCCTCCCCCCCTTGGATCACTGGGCCTGGATGTCTTCTGACTCCTGTTTTTGGACAGCATCCTGTAGGCCCCAAAGTCAGTGACCGTTAATGTGATCAGATTTCCACCCCTGTTTCTGGATGCAAGGCCCCACCAGGGGTGGAACTGTGTGTCTGGGGCACTTTAGGCTTGGGTTAATGACCCGAACCAACATACATGGGTGGGTTTAGGTCACGTCAGACAAGGCGCACTTCGATTGTGCTCCTTATGACCCTTACCCAGGGAGAGGAGGAAGGAAATTCACCCCTGAGGTCTCAGCAGTGGCAATAAGCAAGAAAGATTGTCATTTCTATAGCACCTTTCATAACCTCAGGACATTGCAAAGCGCTTTACAGGCAATTAAGTACTTTTCTGAAGTGCAGTCACTGTTGTACTGTAGAAATGTCCTACAAAGAGCAATGACCAGATGATCTTTTTTTTTTTAGTGATGATGGTTGATGGATTAAATATTGGCCAGGACACCAGGTAGAACTCACCCGCTCTTCTTCAAAATAGTGCCATGGGATCTTTTACATCCACCTGAGAGAGCAGACGGGGCCTCGGTTTAACATATCATCTGAAAGACGGCACCTCCGACAGTGCAGCACTCCCTCAGCACCGCACTGGGAGCGTCAGCCCAGATTTTGTGCTCAAGTCGCTGGAGAGGGACTTCAACCCACGACCTTCTGACTCAAAGGCGAGAGTGCTACCAATTGAGTCATGGCTGACACCGTTTAACAAATTATGGTAAGAAAGTTATCCCTAGTGCTATCAGAGTTGAGGAAAGTCACATTGGTTTGGGCAGTACCTCCTTGGCAATAGGAGGCACGGGTTATTTTACAAAAAACAAAAACAGAGAAACATTGAAATACTCAGCAGGTCAGGCAGCATCGGTGGAGACAGAAGTCAGTCCATCGACTTTGGAGATCCTCAGGACTAGAAGTTATTGCAGATGGACATCATTTAAAAAACAGAGCAAGGGAAAGGGGGAGGACAAACACAGGAAAAGAAATATACTGCGAAGTGCTTGGTAAGAACAGGAGATGGTTAAAATGGCAGAAGTGATATTAGCAGGAGACAAAAGGAGGCATATTAAGATAACTCAAATAAATAAAAGACATATATGAGACACATGGATAATTTTTCTCTCCTTGAGGTGAAACTGTAATGAATTCCACTAACCAACCTATCCGAGGCTTGAGGAGACAATTTTACTGAGATACTCAGGTTGGAGGGACTGGACTCTCTGATAGTTGACCTGGTGGCCATTCTGTTGTCAAACCGGAGCAATTACTACAGGGCTGCCATTTGTGGAAGGATCAGTTAGCATTCAATATCTTTTCTTTCAGTCTACATTTAATGGGTCCTTTCAGGTCTTACTGTTATCATTTTGTCCATAACAGTCAGGTCATTTGAATAAAGAATTTGCTTGAAAACATTTTTCAGTGCAACTTACTAAAAAGATGCAGCATGTTTGTGTATGAATGCGTCATGAGTCATAGGATATGGGTTCACACATCTTACGTGTAGGCACCAGGTAGATTAAGGTTAACGTGGATTAAAATGAAGGTAAAATGGTGCTTCACAGGGAAAGAGCGAGGAAAATAGCAGAAGGTGAGTCACTTCAGGCCACTTTTATAAACCATCTACTATCTAACTGAGGAGCAGTATTGGCAGAGGCATGGGAGTAAGTCACGCCTCAGTGAAGGGATAATGGGTAATACAAAGGACCTAAAAAAAAAGTAAGTACATTTTTTAAAAAAGAAAAAAAAACCTCTGGTATTTCCAGAATTCTGGTGGCGGTCCTATGTAATTTTAATCCTATGCTAAGATAGTGCTGAAGTAGCAATAGGAATTGCAGTTGTTCATGTGATGGAGGTAAGTTTAACCTAACTCTCCAGGTGGGAAATGCACAGGATCGGGTGGAATGCCTGTTATGCACCCATCCAATATTACTTCCCATTGTCTTGAATGGAGAGTAATATAGGGTTTTGTGTAATACCAGCTTTGCTCCCAATCCCTTCATTTTCTCAATAAGTGGGTTAGGGTAAAATTTCCCCCCCGCCGCCTCACCGATGTCTCAACAGTGACAATGATTTAGCTTGTGCGTATTCGTCTGCGCTGGTAACATCACTATGTTTGGGAGAAATGGTTCAATTTCACAGAGAAGGTCAGGACTGAAGTTAGGTTGTGAAGGAAATGAGGTGGCATGGAACTGTGACCAAAAGAAATTAAGCACGGAAAGAGGAATAGCCATACTGGGGGGGGAGAAACTGGTTTCGTGCCAGCAACCGGCATGAAGGGGGCGGTGCATCTTGAATCAGGCATCCCAAATGCAGCTCGCCAATCAGGGCCTTCCAATGGTAAGTCCTGGGGGATAGGGGTGGGGTGGTGGCGAGCGTGGGCCGAAAACAGCCCACAGTATTGCTGTGGAGCCTGGGGGATCACTCCTGCCCCTCCTGGCTCCACATTAAGGTAAGCGAAAAAAACAAGCGGTCTTTTTAAGGACCACCAGATAGGCCCAAAAAACTGAGTGGCGCATTCCTGGCGCCTGCTGAATTTATAGCAGTTTGAGTTGAATTTGGCACTGGCGTCCTAAAACAGGCATCAGGCCCCTGATTAACATATTCGAGAGGTCCAACGCCTGTTGAAGGTGGGCACCCAGGCACTTAGAAGTCACCAGGGTGGGGATCAGGTGCGGGAGGTTGCGCCCAGAAACTGATGCGCGCGCCCCCCCCCCCCCTCCTCCGCACCCAACATGAATTTTGCGCCCAAACAACAGGCATGACGGGGACCAATTTCTCCCCTGCTGCTTGTGTGTGAGAGCGAGGGAGAAATTCAGTGGTCTCACTGTGGACTGGCGCTGGTCCAGTTTGTTTCATAGCGTTGTAGTACATGTTTTTTTTTGCTGTTGCCCAGACTGTGAAAACAGCATACAAAAAGGGGGTTACAACGATTTGCCAACTACATTGCAACAGTTTTTAAACAACTCTATATACAGAAAGGAGCAGAGCTGAAATCTTAAATCAGCTTCCCACACAGACTATCGGAGTAAAAGGGAAGCAGTTTTATTGATGCTGCAAAAAGTTCTTCAGTAGTTTGGGTAATTCCAGCTGTGGAATGAGTTGTAGGCGGGGTCTCCCGAGACAACCTCTAACACACAGGCGGCACAGCTGGCAGAGAGAGCTTGGCGTTGCTGTAATTGAAACATGCTGAGATAAAGTAGCAGCCAGAAAATGACGGGACATACATTTCTCTATAGGTCACGCACATAACATTGTAATATTGAAACACTGAAAGACCAACAGTGCTACTCAGAAATACACGGGATTGTCAAATGCCCATCCCCGATTTTCATCGCGCTACCATTGGCGGCCGTGCCTTCAGCTGTCTGGGCCCTAAGCTCTGGAATTCGCTCCCTAAACCTCTCTGCCTCTTCCCCTCTCTCTCCTCCTTTAAGATGCTCCTTAAAACCTACCTCTTTGACCAAACTTTTGGTCACCTGTCCTGCTATCTCCTTACGTGGCTCAGTTGATAACGCTCCTCTGAAGCGCCTTGGGATATTTTACTACGTTAAAAGCAAGGTGTTGTTGTTCGATGGCCACCTACTGAAATTTGGACATTGCAGCAACTTCCATGCCCAGTGTGTGAATATTAGCTTCCCATAGCCAATGGAAAACCAACGTAGGCCAAAATCCTTGCCTTGCCACACTGACACTATGCTATTTTGCACCAGATCTTGCATTTTTGAGGACCATCTTAAATTCGTCCTCTGGTGTCATTGGAATCAATCAAGCGAGTTGTGGGCATCAATGAGGCGGCCAGACACTGCTCGCCGATCCAGTCCTTCCAATTTCAGCCCACAGGTATGTCCAGGGAAGGACAGGGGAGACAAACGGGAGGGAAAGCGGGGTGGGGGGGGGGGGGGTGGTTTCAGAGGGCGAGCCAGCAGCAGACCTGCATTATTAATTTGGAGGCAGGAGTGGCCTTCCTGCTCCTCCTAGCTTCACATTAAGGTAAGTTTTTTTTTTAAGAAACACCTGCCGCTTTCTTTGGAGGGCTTCCAGCATCTCCATTAAGGACCTCTGGTTAGGCCATTGTACAGTCTGAAAAATGAGTGCAGCGTAACCTCCGATTGGTTTAAACGAGTTTAGCAAACTGGTCCTGAAATGGACGCAGGTCCCTCCTTTCCGATGAGGGTCCTGCGCTCATTTCAGGCGGGCGCCAGGGCCGCCTAAAAAAAAAAGCTCTGATTTAGCGGCGGCACGAAAGCCTACGCAAATCGGGCGGGTGCATCGCTCGGCTACATTCATCATCGTTGAGCCCGTTTACACTGGTTTGATTCATGCTTACTTTAAAAAAAAAATCAGTATTAACAAATGGAGGGAACTGTAATTACCAGTCCTGAGCCCTACAGGCCTGGCACATCCCAGCTTCAATCCCTAGCTGATCCAGTTGGAAAGGTAGTGGACCACTATAATTGGCCACAGTGTTCCCAGGCATTAAAAAAAATCAGCAAGCTTCCTGCCCCTGACTATTATGCATTGACCCTTGCTGGAAATTGCATTTGTAGTAATATCACACAACCAACAACAACAACTTGCATTTATATAAAGAAAGACTTGCATTTATATAGCGCCTTTCACGACCACCAGACATCTCAAAGCGCTTTACAGCCAATGAAGCACTTTTTGAAGTGGAGTCACTGTTGTAGCGCCTTTAACATCGTAAAAATGTCCCAAGGCGCTTTCACTGGAGCGTTATCAGACAACATTTGACACCGTGCCACATAAAGAGCTATCAGGACAGTTTGGTCTAAGAGGTAGATTTTAAGGAGCGTCTTAAAGGAGGACAGAGAGTTGGAGAGGTTTAGGGAGGGAATTCCAAAGCCTACGGCCTAGGCATATGAAGGTATGGCCGGCAATGGTGGATCAAGCAAAGGCAATGATGGCCTCCATGGTTAAATGGCCTGCAGACGCTCACCGTGTACGTTCACACATGCAGAATAGCCACTTGGACTTGGGTTGTGAATTCCAATGGGATTGTAGTGGAAGATACGCCACCGCCTCCAGGAGAAGAGGGGAGAAAAGGCCATAAGATTTGGAAAAATTGAGTGGCAATCTGTTTGCGGAGAGGGAAAACCACATGTCCTTTCCTGGTGGCCTCACTTGCCAATGACACACCTCATCATTTCAGGTATTTGAGTCAACCTGCAACAAGAGCAGGTCAGAGGCTGGGTATTCTGCGGCGAGTGTCTCACCTCCTGACTCCCCAAAGCCTTTCCACCATCTACAAGGCACAAGTCAGGAGTGTGATGGAATACTCTCCACTTGCCTGGATGAGTGCAGCTCCAACGTCACTCAAGAAGCTCGACACCATCCAGGACAAAGCAGCCCGCTTGACTGGCACCCCATCCACCACCTTAAACATTCACTCCCTCCACCACCAGCGTACCGTGGCTGCAGTGTGTACCATCTACAAGATACACTGCAGCAACTCGCCAAGGCTTCTTCGGCAGCATCTCCCAAACCCGCGACCTCTTCCACCTAGAAGGCCAAGGGCAGCAGGTGCATGGGAACGCCACCAACTCCAAGTTCCCCTCAAATCACACACCATCCTGACTTGGAAGTATATCGCCATTCCTTCATCGTCGCTGGGTCAAAACCCTGGAACTCCCTCCCTAACAGCACTGTGGGAGTACCTTCACCACAAGGACTGCAGCGGTTCAAGAAGGCGGCTCACCACCACCTTCTCAAGGGCAATTAGGGATGGGCAATAAATGCTGGCCTTGCCAGAGACGCCCACATCCCAAATACGAATTTTAAAAAAAATCCTTCAACCTCTGACCAAAAGTGAGCAGAAAGCCTGTTCTCGGGACATTGTCACTCTTGAGCTGCCTACTTGAAGGTGTGTGAGAGAAATGTGATTGATTTTCCCTCTTTCTGTGTAGAAGGAAATGAGTGACCCCCGTCCCCCCACCTTCCACACACCCTCCCCCCTCCCCCCACCTTCCACACACCCTCCCCCCCCCACCTTCCACACACCCACCCCCCCCACCTTCCACACACCCTCTCCCTCCCCCCCCACCTTCCACACACCCTCCCAATTACAATTTACAATTTAAATCGCTTTATTGGCATGATAAGTTACATCTTATGTTGCCAAAGCATCAAAATACATTTATGGTTTAGCACATAAACGCAGTTCTATTCATACAGTGTATAAACAGGTATATCCCTGAGTGTATAAATATACATTCGCATTGTTTATATATATTTTTTTCTTAGTTTACTGGTTGTCCCTCTGTTCATGGCAAGCTGTAACATAGTGCGCCGCCAGTGTTATACAGCTTCTCTCCTCTCCCAGTAGGAATGGGAGTTTTTGGTTGTCATTCAGATTTCTGAAATCAGGGCATATTTGTGAGAATTTTTGGTAGAAATTCTCCCTGATGCCCTGATATTTTCCACAAGCTGTGAGGAAGTGCATCTCTGTCTCCACCACTCCCTGACTGCAGTGAGAGCATATCCTGTCCTCTCTTGGCAGCCTGGTCTGCCTGTGTCTGCCTTTTTCGATCGCTAGGCTATGTTCGCTAAGTCTGTACCTTGTCAAGGTTCTTCTCAGTTTGTTATCCTTTACCATGGTCAGGTAATCAGCTATGTTGTATTGTCTGTTTAGGGCCAAGTAGCAATTGAGTTTGCTTTGGGTTTTTGTTGTTTCTGCCCAATATGTCAGATATTTTTCCTTTTGCTTAGCGACGATTGTGTTGGGTCGAATTCTTTGTGTTACCCTGTCACTGTCCTGGGGCTGGTTATTGTTAGTATTGTTAGTAGTTACTTCACTGAGTCCCAGGACTAATTGACTGAGGGTATTCTTCTTTATGGTCAGCTCTTGGCATTTCAGGGCGTCGTAGTGATAGCATTGGGGATTGCTCATTTGTAGGTGATTCCAAAATTTGGTGGCTCTTTTTTGGATAGTGATTATTAATGGATATTGGCCTAGTTCCGCCCTGCATGCATTGTTTACTGTTTTCCTTTGAGTCCGGAGGATACTTTTACAGAATTCTGCATGTAGGATCTCAATTGGGTGTTTGTCCCATTTTGCAAATTCTTGTTGAGTTAGCGGTCCCCATACCTCACTGCCATAGAGTGCAATTGGTTCAATTACTGATTTGAAAATTTTGAGCCAAATGCTAATTGGGATTTCTATTTGGATTGATTTTTTGATGGCATAGAAAGCCCTTCTTGCTTTCTCTTTCAGTTCATTCACAGCCAGTTTGAAGTTTCCCGTAGAACTGATTTTTAAGCCCAAGTATGTGTAGTTAGTGGTTTGTTCAATTTTGGTTGTTCCTACTGTGAAATTTATTTTGGGTCCCTGATGTTTGGATCTTTGCTGGAACACAAGGACTTTGGTTTTTTGGGGATTTATTGTCAGGGCCCAAGTCTGGCAGTACGACTCCAGCAGGTCCAGGTTTTGCTGTAGCCCCTCTTTAGTAGGTGACAGCAGAACCAGGTCGTCTGCATAGAGGAGGAATTTAACCTTGGATTCATATAGGGTGAGGCCGGGTGCTGTAGATTGTTCAAGTAGTTTTGCCAATCCATTTATGTAAATATTAAAGAGTGTCGGTGAGATTGGCGAGCCCTGCGTCACCCCCCGCCCCTGTGGGAAGTATTTTGTTTGTTTGTCTCCAATTTTAACTGCACATTTGTTGTTTGTATACATTGATTTAATTACATCATATGTTTTCCCTCCTACCCCACTTTCGATAAGTTTCAGGAATAAACCGTCATGCCAGATGGAGTCGAAAGCCTTCTGGAAATCTACAAAGCATGCGTAGATTTTGCTTTTGTTATTGTGAACGTGTTTGTCAATTAGGGTCTGTAGGGTGAAGATATGATCGGATGTTCTATAGTTTGGCAGGAATCCAATTTGGCTTTTACTCAAGACATTGTGCTCCTCAAGGAAGTTTATAAGTCTTTTGTTTATGATGCTACAGAATACCTTCCCCAGGTTACTGTTTACACAGATGCCTCGATAGTTGTTTGGGTCGATTTTGTCCCCACTTTTGTATATGGGCGTTATGAGTCCTTTGTTCCAGATATCAGGGAAATAACCGACACTCAGAACCAAGTTGAAGAGTTTTAGGATAGCCAGTTTCATTTTGTTGTCTGTGTGTTTAATCATCTCGTTTAGTATGCCATCTGTCCCGCAGGCTTTTCCTGGTCGCAGGTCCTTGAGTTTTTCAAGAAGTTCTTTTTCTGTTATTATGGCGTCCAGCGGGTTTTGGTTATCTTTTATGGCCATTTCTAGCTTTTCCAGTTTTTTGCATATTTGGTGTTGCTCTGGTCTTAGTGTTTTTTTCTGGTATAATTTTTCAAAGTGGTTTACCCATGTGTCCCCATTTTGAATGGCCAAATCGTCGTGTTGTTTTTTGTGTAGTGTTTTCAAGTTTTCCCAGAAACAATTGGAATCAATGGATTCCTCCATGGAGCTGAGTGTATTCTTAATATATTGCTCTTTTTTGGTTCTGAGTGTGTTTCTGTATTGTGTTAGTGTCTGACAATAAGTAAGGCGTAGTTCCTCGTTTTCTGGATGTCTGTGTTTTTGGTTTGATATTTTTCTAAGTTTTTTCCTCATGTTATGGCAATCTCGGTCAAACCATTTTTCATAGTTTTTTGTTTTGGGTTTGTTCTTGCGAGCTTTCAAGTTTGCATTTGTTGCCAAATTATCAAAAATATTGTTTAGTTTACTAACTGCCCGGTTTACGCCTTCTTTATTGTGAGTGTATATGTTTTCCAGAAAGGTGTCTAAGAGAGCTTGAGTTGATGCATTGCTAATTGTTTTCTGGTATTTTTCCGTCTCGTTTTTGGCCCATCTGTACGATTTTTTGGTGTTGTACAGTTTACTGGGTTGTGTTTCTATGTTGTTTGTTTCTGTCTTTTTGAGGAACATAGTAATTTGACTGTGATCTGACAGTGTTGTTTGTGGTTTGACTGTGAATGCTCTGAAAGAGGATGGGTCTAAGTCTGTAATCATATAGTCTACTGTGCTGCAGCCAAGAGGTGAGCAATAGGTCGATCTTCCTAGGAGGTCTCCTATGAACCTACCATTGACAATGTACAGACCCAGGTTTCGACAGAGCTGTAGTAGCTGTTTTCCGTTGGTATTTGACTGCTTGTCGCAGTTATGCCTGTATGGAAGGGAAGGGATGTCAAAGTGGTTATTCCCGAAAACATAATTGTTTCCCTGATTATTGGTGAAGTCTGGTTCTTCGCCCGTTCTTGAATTGAGGTCCCCACAGATCAACACGTTCCCCTGGGCCTGGTATTGGATAATTTCCCCCTCCATGTTGGAGAAGGTGTCCTCTTTAAAGTACGGGGAATCGATTGGAGGGATATAAAGTGCGCAAATGTAAACATCTTGGGTGTTTGAGATAATCTCCCTCTCAAGTTTGAGCCACATATGGTTTTCGCCCTTTTTTATAAATTTGATGTAATTCTTAAGTTCTGTTTTAAACCAGATCAGTATGCCTCCGGAGTCTCTGCCTTGGGTTACACTTGGTAATTTATTGGAGGGCACCACCAGCTCAGTGTACTCCCCCCCCACCTTCCACACACCCTCCCCCCCCACCTTCCACACACCCTCCCCCCCCCACCTTCCACACACCCTCCCCCCCACCTTCCACACACCCTCTCCCCCCACCTTCCACACACCCTCTCCCCCTCCCCCCACCTTCCACACACCCTCCCCCCACCTTCCACACACCCTCCCCCCACCTTCCACACACCCTCCCCCCCCTTCTACACACCCTCCCCCCCCTTCCACACACCCTCCCCCCCTCCCCCACACCCTTCCACACACCCTCCCCCACACCCTTCCACACACCCTCCCCCCCCACCTTCCACACACCCTCCCCCCCCACCTTCCACACCCCCCCACCTTCCACACCCCCCCTCCCCCCACCTTCCACACACCCTCCCCCCCCACCTTCCACACACCCTCCCCCCCCACCTTCCACACACCCTCCCCCCCCACCTTCCACACACCCCCCCACCTTCCACACACCCCCTCCCCCCACCTTCCACACACACCCTCCCCCCACCTTCCACGCACCCCCTCCCCCCACCTTCCACACACCCTCCCCCCCCCTTCCACACACCCTCCCCCCCTTCCACACACCCTCCCCCCCTTCCACACACCCTCCCCCCCTTCCACACACCCTCCACACACCCTCCCCCCCCACCTTCCACACCCTCCCCCACCTTCCACACACCCCCTCCCCCCACCTTCCACACACCCTCCCCCCCCACCTTCCACACACCCTCCCCCCACCTTCCACACACCCTCCTCCCCCCCCTCCCTCCACACACCCTCCCCCTCCCTCCACACACCCTCCCCCCCTCCCTCCACACACCCTCCCCCCACCTTCCACACACCCTCCCCCCCTCCCCCCACCTTCCACACACCCTCCCCCCACCTTCCACACACCCTCCCCCCACCTTCCACACACCCTCCCAATACAATACAAATCACTTTATTGGCATGATAAGGTACATCTTATGTTGCCAAAGCATCAAAATACATTTATGGTTGAACACATAAACGCAGTTCCATTCATAGTGTATAAACCCTCCCCCCCCACACACCCTCTCCCCCCCACCTTCCACACACCCTCCCCCCTCCCCCCCACCACACACCACACACCCTCCCCCCACCTTCCACACACCCTCCCCCCCCTTCCACACACCCCCTCCCCCCCCTTCCACACACCCTCCCCCCTCCCTCCACACACCCTCCCCCCCCTCCCTCCACACACCCTCCCCCCTCCCTCCACACACCCTCCCCCCACTTTCCACACACCCTCCCCCCACCTTCCACACACCCTCCCCCCCTCCCCCCACCTTCCACACACCCTCCCCCCCTCCCCCCACCTTCCACACACCCTCCCCCCCTCCCCCCACACACCCTCCCCCCCTCCCCCCACCTTCCACACACCCTCCCCCCTCCCCCTCCCCCCACCTTCCACACACCCTCCCCCGCTCCCCCCACCTTCCACACACCCTCCCCCGCTCCCCCCCCGCTCCCCCCACCTTCCACACACCCTCCCCCCCTCCCCCCCTTCCACACACCCTCCCCCCCTCCCCCCCCTTCCACACACCCTCCCCCCCTCCCCCCCCTTCCACACACCCTCCCCCCCCCTTCCACACACCCTCTCCCCCCCACCTTCCACACACCCTCTCCCCCCCACCCTCTCCCCCCCACCTTCCACACACCCTCCCCCCTCCTTCCTCACACCCTCTCCCCCTCCCCCCACCTTCCACACACCCTCCCCCCACCTTCCACACACCCTCCCCCTCCTCCCACCTTCCACACACCCTCCCCCCCCTTCCACACACCCTCCCCCCCTTCCACACACCCTCCCCCCCACCTTCCACACCCTCCCCCCACCTTCCACACACCCTCCCCCCCCATCTTCCACACACCCTCCCCCCACCTTCCACACACCCTCCCCCCCCCTTCCACACACCCAATAATAATACAATACAAATCGCTTTATTGGCATGATAAGGTACATCTTATGTTGCCAAAGCATCAAAATACATTTATGGTTGAACACATAAACGCGGTTCCATTCATACAGTGTATAAACAGGTATATCCCTGAGTCTATAAATATATTTTCGCCTTGTTTATATATACTCTTGTCTTAGTTTACTGGTTGTCCCTCTGTTCATGGCAAGCTGCAACATAGTGTGCCGCCAGTGTTACACAGCTTCTCTCCTCCCCCAGTAGGAATGGGAGTTTTTGGTTGTCAGTCAGATTTCTGAATTCAGGGCATATTTGTGAGAATTTTTGATAGAAATTCTCTCTGATGCCCTGATATTTTCCACAGGCTGTGAGGAAGTGCATCTCTGTCTCAACTACTCCCTGACTGCAGTGAGAGCATATCCTGTCTTCTCTTGGCAGCCTGGTCTGCCTGTGTCTGCCTTTTTCGATCGCTAGGCTATGTTCGCTAAGTCTGTACCTTGTCAAGGTTCTTCTCAGTTTGTTATCCTTTACCATGGTCAGGTAATCAGCTATGTTGTATTGTCTGTTTAGGGCCAAGTAGCAATTGAGTTTGCTTTGGGTTTTTGTTGTTTCTGCCCAATATGACAGATATTTTTCCTTTTGCTTAGCGACGATTGTGTTGGGTCGAATTCTTTGTGTTACCCTGTCACTGTCCTGGGGCTGGTTATTGTTAGTATTGTTATTAGTTACTTTATTGAGTCCCAGGACTAGTTGACTGAGGGTATTCTTCTTTATGGTCAGCTCTTGGCATTTCAGGGCGTCGTAGTGATAGCATTGGGGGTTGCTCATTTGTAGGTGATTCCAAAATTTGGTGGCTCTTTTTTGGATAGTGATTATTAATGGGTATTGGCCTAGTTCCGCCCTGCATGCGTTGTTTACTGTTTTCCTTTGAGTCCGGAGGATACTTTTACAGAATTCCGCATGTAGGATCTCAATTGGGTGTTTGTCCCATTTTGCAAAATCTTGTTGTGTTAGTGGTCCCCAGACCTCACTGCCATAGAGTGCAATTGGTTCAATTACTGATTTGAAAATTTTGAGCCAAATGCTAATTGGGATTTCTATTTGGATTGATTTTTTGATGGCATAGAAAGCCCTTCTTGCTTTCTCTTTCAGTTCATTCACAGCCAGTTTGAAGTTTCCCGTAGAACTGATTTTTAAGCCCAAGTATGTGTAGTGAGTGGTTTGTTCAATTTTGGTTGTTCCTACTGTGAAATTTATTGTGGGTCCATGTTGTTTGGATCTTTGCTGGAACACAAGGACTTTGGTTTTTTGGGGATTTATTGTCAGGGCCCAAGTCTGGCAGTACGACTCCAGCAGGTCCAGGTTTTGCTGTAGACCCTCCTTAGTTGGTGACAGCAGAACCAGGTCGTCGGCATAGAGGAGGAATTTAACCTTGGATTCATATAGGGTGAGGCCGGGTGCTGTAGATTGTTCAAGTAGTTTTGCCAATCCATTAATGTAAATATTAAAGAGTGTCGGTGAGATTGGCGAGCCCTGCGTCACCCCCCGCCCCTGTGGGAAGTATTTTGTTTGTTTGTCTCCAATTTTAACTGCACATTTATTGTTTGTATACATTGATTTAATTACATCATATGTTTTACCTCCTACCCCGCTTTCGATAAGTTTCAGGAATAAACCGTCATGCCAGATGGAGTCGAAAGCCTTCTGGAAATCTACAAAGCATGCGTAGATTTTGCTTTTGTTATGGTGAACGTGTTTGTCAATTAGGGTCTGTAGGGTGAAGATATGATCGGATGTTCTATAGTTTGGCAGGAATCCAATTTGGCTTTTACTCAAGACATTGTGCTCTTCAAGGAAGTTTATAAGTCTTTTGTTTATGATGCTACAGAATACCTTCCCCAGGTTACTGTTTACACAGATGCCTCGATAGTTGTTTGGGTCGATTTTGTCCCCACTTTTGTATATGGGTGTTATGAGTCCTTTGTTCCAGATGTCAGGGAAATAACCGACACTCAGAACCAAGTTGAAGAGTTTTAGGATAGCCAGTTTCAGTTTGTCGTCTGCGTGTTTAATCATCTCGTTTAGTATGCCGTCTGTCCCGCAAGCTTTTCCTGGTCGCAGGTCCTTGAGTTTTTCAAGAAGTTCTTTTTCTGTTATTATGGCGTCTAGCGGGTTTTGGTTATCTTTTATGGCCATTTCAAGCTTTTCAAGTTTTTTGCGTATTTGGTGTTGCTCTGGTCCTAGTGTGTTTTTCTGGTATAATTTTTCAAAGTGGTTTACCCATGTGTCCCCATTTTGAATGGACAAATCGTCGTGTTGTTTTTTGTGTAGTGTTTTCAAGTTGTCCCAGAAACAATTCGACTCAATGGATTCCTCCATGGAGCTGAGTGTATTCTTAATAAATTGCTCTTTTTTGGTCCTGAGTGTGTTTCTGTATTGTGTTAGCGTCTGACAATAAGTAAGGCGTAATTCCTCGTTTTCTGGATGTCTGTGTTTTTGGTTTGATAGTTTTCTAAGTTTTTTCCTCATGTTATGGCAATCATGGTCAAACCATTTTTCATAGTTTTTTGTTTTGGGTTTGTTCTTGCGAGCTTTCAAGTTTGCATTTGTTGCCAAATTATCAAAAATATTGTTTAGTTTACTAACTGCCCGGTTTACGCCTTCTTTATTGTGAGTGTATATGTTATCCAGAAAGGTGTCTAAGAGAGCTTGAGTTGATGCATTGCTAATTGTTTTCTGGTATTTTTCCGTGTCGTTTTTGGCCCATCTGTACGATTTTTTGGTGTTGTACAGTTTACTGGGTTGTGTTTCTATGTTGTTTGTTTCTGTCTTTTTGAGAAACATAGTAATTTGACTGTGATCTGACAGTGTTGTTTGTGGTTTGACTGTGAATGCTCTGAAAGAGGATGGGTCCAAGTCTGTAATCATATAGTCTACTGTGCTGCAGCCAAGAGGTGAGCAGTAGGTCGATCTTCCTAGGAGGTCTCCTATGAACCTACCATTGACAATGTACAGACCCAGGTTTCGACAGAGCTGTAGTAGCTGTTTACCGTTGGTATTTGACTGCTTGTCGCAGTTATGCCTGTATGGAAGGGAAGGGATGTCAAAGTGGTTATTCCCGAATACGTAATTGTTTCCCTGATTATTGGTGAAGTCTGGTTCTTCGCCCGTTCTTGAATTGAGGTCCCCACAGATCAACACGTTCCCCTGGGCCTGGTATTGGATAATTTCCCCCTCCATGTTGGAGAAGGTGTCCTCTTTGTAGTACGGGGAATCGATTGGAGGGATATAAAGTGCGCAAATGTAAACATCTTGGGTGTTTGAGATAATCTCCCTCTCAAGTTTGAGCCACATATGGTTTTCGCCCTTTTTTATAAATTTGATGTAATTCTTAAGTTCTGTTTTAAACCAGATCAGTATGCCTCCGGAGTCTCTGCCTTGGGTTACACTTGGTAATTTATTGGAGGGGACCACTAGCTCAGTGTACCCTTGGGGACAGCCGGTGTGTCCTTTTCCTTTATACCAAGTTTCCTGTAAAATGATAATATCTAGATCTTTAGTTTCCTCTATGAACTCTGGGGTCCTACTCTTCACTTCTCGCAGTGAAGAGCGTAGACCTTGGATATTCCAGGTCGAAATATATAAGGATTTCATGTTAAGTTTTATCTTTTTCTATGATAGGTTAAAGAGTGGTACGTGTTTGTCGTGTCTAAGTGTGGGGAAAAAAAAAAGATCACCCCAGTTGTCTACAAAAGTTAATACAATTTGGTTACAGTTCTTTCTATTAATTAGTCCTTGATCCATAAGGCGGAAGTAGATGCTGCTGCACATCTGCTTATTGTCTCTTAATGGATTGTTTCTGTCTGAGGTATTGCGTACGTCCTGTGCATCTCTCCCTCTGTCTGGCTGGTAGCGGTCCTATTCCCCTGTGGGACAGGAGTGGTGCAGGTCTGATAATGTTGTTTTGCATGGGGATCCTCTCCGGTCTCGGTTGGTGTGGTGGTGGTCTTTGTAGTGTTCCTGATATGTACCCCGCTGATCTCTGGTGGTCGGGGGGGGGGGGGTCCTCTTGGAGTCTGGGTATGGACCCGGTTAAAAGCGACGTCCTTCAGGGCTTTAGCAAAGATCGATATTTTTTGCCTTTGGATGTGGACGTGGTCGTAAAGACATTCTTCATCGAGGGTGGGGTGTTGGGCCAGGTGTACGTTGTGGTTTGATTCGCATTCTGTTGCTATGCTGGCATTTATCTCATGAATTGTGTTGTTGTTGAAGTCTGTTCTCGGCAATATTGTGGAAACAGTGATTCTAGTGTTTGGAAATGTACTGCTTGCCTTCCTAATCATTGCTCTGAGCGATGTTGCTACCTCTTTCTGTTTGGCCTTTAGGTCATTTGTGCCCGTGTGTATTATTATGTGTTGGGGGGAGCCTAATCTGGCTTTGGTCAGCCATCCCATGGCTCTGTCTGTTGTTGGGCACCAAATCTTTTCTACTTTACTTCTAGGGAAGAGCTTTTTCTCCCATAGAAATTTCCCATTTGAGTCTATGAGTATTACGACGTCAGCCTTGTTTGTGTTTACTGTCTGGTGGCTTTCGCCTGGACTCATAGTGTGTGTGCTGGGCTGGGGTGTCTGGTGTGTGCGTACCTCTTGTGAGCGGCTCGCTTGTGGTTCCATGGTGGTGGGGGAAGATTGCGAGTCAGCATGCTGGTCGGTCTGTGTGGCACCCCTTGTATTGTGTGTCTGTTGCTTTTGTTCCGTGTGGGAGTGCAGCCGTTCCGTCCGGCTCTGTCTTGTCTTATCTCTAGTCTCTGGTTGCTGGTCTAATGGTGTTTTCTCTCCTCTATGGCTCTCTTCTTTTTCCTGCAGCTCTTTCACCTGATTCTTAAGTAGATTCACCTGGTTATCAAGTCTATTCAGCTCTCTCTTGTGTCTCTCCCTCTCCTGCTTTTGTTTGTCATTCAATTTGAGGACCTCCTCTCTAAGTTTAACCATCTCTATCTCTAATTGATAAAATTTATCTTTTGGTTGTATCTGGCTGTGTGATCCCGGGGTATGTGTCTGGTCGGCCCTGGAAGGCTCACTCACTTCCTGGCTAAGCTGGTCGGCCCTGGAAGGCTCACTCACTTCCTGGCTATGCTGCTCTTCTCTTGGTGGGCTGGGAATGGTAGGGGAACTATGTGTGGCTTCCTCCGTGGTAGTTATGCTGGGGTTTGTCAGTTGTATCGTGTGGCTGTGGTTCCCCGGGGTTAGTGTCTGGTTTGAACTGTGTGGCTCGTTCATCCCTTGACCATGCAGATTTTCTCCTGGTAATTTGTCAATGTTGGGGGGAGTGCGGGCCACTCTGGGGCTGTTCATTCCCCTCGTAGTTGATCTTTTCAGTGTCCTGAAGGCCGTTGCAAATTTGTCGAGGTTGCCTTGCACTAATATTGTTCCGGTATTGTACGCGTTGACAGTCGTGATTGAACTGTCTCCTGGTGTGTTAATTTTCATTATGGACCCATTTGCAGTATTTTTTAGCTTAACACTGGTATAGTGTGATTTTATTGCTCTGATCCAAGCCGCTGGCTGATCTGAGTAGAATATGAGGTTACTTTTTGTCCCATTGTTGTAACAGTCAGTAAAGAGAGTTTCTGGTTTTTCTCTCATCTGAGCATGCTTGATCGTTTTTATAGCTTTTTTTGTGGTGTTGGGGGGAATCTGGAAGCGGGGCTGTTGTGGATCTTCTGATTCGCTCATTTTTGGTAAAGTATTGTTGATCTTAGAATAAGCTTTTCTGGGGCCCCGGGTTTGGTGTTACCCTCTCCCTGTTCGCGAACTTTCCCGGTCCCCCTCTCCGACCCCGTGGTTCCTGGGTTCACCCTTCTCAGGTCTGAGTCTATGAGCCACTGTTTCCCGGTGCCTTCGGGCTGTTCCCCTCCCCCTCAGAGGTCTCTGGGCCTCTGTTTCGGCCTGGCTCCTCGGGCCTTTCCCTGGGCCTCCCTCCCTGGGCCCTGTACTCACGGTCTTGGTTGCGAGCCTTCTGGTTGCTCTCCTTCTCCTCAGAGGTCTCTGTGCCTGCTGGCCTGGCTCCTCGGGCCTTTCCCGTGCTGGATTGTTGGGCTGTGGCCCGAGTCCCCTCGGCTGTGCTGATTGCTGGATTTCCGGGCTGCGTTCCGAATCTCCTCGGCTGTGCCGATTTCTGCGATGCGGCCCGAGTCCTCTCCGCTGTGCCGATTGCCGGGCTGCGTTCCGGATCTCCTCGGCTGTGCCGATTTCTGGGATGCGGCCCGAGTCCTCTCCGCTGTGCCCGTTGCCGGGCTGCGTTCCGATTTCTGGGATGCGGCCCGAGTCCCCTCGGCTGTGCCGGTTGCTGGACCGCTGGGCTGCGGCCCGAGTCACCTCGCCTCCTCGAACTCGGTCCCGATGCCGCCGACTCAACCACCGCTGCTGAGGCCCCGTGTGGCTGCCGTTCACTGTGTAGTTCTTCTCTTGTTTCTTTTTTTTTGCTTTGGCTTTTTTTTCCTCTATTTTCCTCTGGGGTTTTTTTTTTCTTTGGTAGTCTTTCTGGCGGTCTTTTCCTTCTCTACTTTGTCTAGACTAATCTAAACTTAAACTAACCTAAACTAACTTAACTAGAACTAAATTTAATTTTAAAACCTTTTTAAAAATTGAAATGAAATGAAACTTTTTTTCCCCCACTTTAGACACTAAAAACACTAAAATCTCAGCAGCCCATCTTCAGCATGTGTATTCACTCCGTCCCCCCCCCTTCCCCCCTCCCCCCACCTTCCACACACCCTCCCCCCCCCCCCCCCGGACCTTCCACACACACCCTCCCCCCCCGGACCTTCCACACACCCTTCCCCCCCCCCCCCCCCCCGGACCTTCCACACACCCTCCCCCGGACCTTCCACACACCCTCCCCCCCCCCCCCCGGACCTTCCACACACCCTCCCCCCCCCCCCCGGACCTTCCACACACCCTCCCCCCCCCCCGGACCTTCCACACACACCCTCCCACCCCCCCCCCCCCCCCCCCGGACCTTCCACACACCCTTCCCCCCCCCCCCCCCCCCCCGGACCTTCCACACACCCCCCCCCCCCCCCCCCGGACCTTCCACACACCCCCCCCCCCCCCCCCGGACCTTCCACACACCCCCCCCCCCCCCCGGACCTTCCACACACCCTCCCCCCCCCCCCCCCCCCCGGACCTTCCACACACCCTCCCCCCCCCCCCCGGACCTTCCACACACCCTCCCCCCCCCCCTCCCCCCCCCCCCTGGACCTTCCACACACCCCCCCCCCCCGGACCTTCCACACACCCTCCCCCCCCCCCCCCCTCCCCCGGACCTTCCACACACCCTCCCCCCCCCCCCCCCCCCCCGACCTTCCACACACCCTCCCCCCCGGACCTTCCACACCCCCCCCCCCCGCCCCCCGAACCTTCCACACCCCCCCCCCCGACCTTCCACACACCCTCCCCCCCCGACCTTCCACACACCCTCCCCCCCCCCGACCTTCCACACACCCTCTCCCCCTCCCCCCACCTTCCACACACCCTCCCCCCACCTTCCACACACCCTCCCCCCCTCCCCCCACCTTCCACACACCCTCCCCCCCTCACCTTCCACACACCCTCTCCCCCTCCCCCACCTTCCACACACCCTCCCCCCACCTTCCACACACCCTCCCCCCCCACCTTCCACACACCCTCTCCCACCCCCCCCACCTTCCACACACCCTCCCCCCCCCACCTTCCACACACCCTCCCCCTCCCCCCCCCACCTTCCACACATCCTCCCCCCCCCACCTTCCACACATCCTCCCCCCCCCAACCTTCCACACATCCTCCCCCCCCCACCTTCCACACATCCTCCCCCCCCCCCACCTTCCACACATCCTCCCCCCCCCCCCACCTTCCACACATCCTCTCCCCCCCCCCACCTTCCACACATCCTTTCCCCCCCCCCACCTTCCACACATCCTTTCCCCCCCCCCACCTTCCACACATCCTTTCCCCCCCCCCCACCTTCCACACATCCTCTCCCCCCCCCCCCCCCCACCTTCCACACATCCTCTCCCCCCCCCCCCCACCTTCCACACATCCTCTCCCCCCCCCCCCACCTTCCACACATCCTCTCCCCCCCCCCCCACCTTCCACACACCCTCTCCCCCCACCCCTCACCCTGCTTGGCTCTTCCACCTGAAAGTAAAGTCAAGATCCAGAAATCCGTGTGTGAGGGAAATTTCCTCTGTTTCCAGAGAGGGATGTTAATAAGAGAATCATAAAATCTTACAGTAGAGAATGAAGCCATTCGGCCCATCCTGCCTGTGCCAGCTCTTTGAAAGAGCTGTCCAATTAGTCCCACTGCCCCTGTTCTTTCCCCATAGCCCTGCAAAATCTTTCCTTTTTAAGTATAAATCCAATTCCTTTTTGACTCTGTTTTCACCACTTTTTCAGGCGGTGAATTCAACATCACAACAACTCGTTAAGTATAAAGAACGATGATTGTTGTGAGATGTAACTGATGTCTGACCATTTCACAGCACAAGTGTGTTGGAACAGCAGTAAGTTACATTCATCACATCATCTACACCCTCTCCTTTCTGATTTGGTATAGCTTTTCATTTTGCAAACATAAGCACTTTACCTTCATAATGCAGAAGCAACCTATCAACTGGGCTACTGGTGGCAGCGACGTCAATCGGCCTCTCGGCTTCTGCATTTCTGGCGCTAATGTCTGCACCAAAGTCGAGCAGCAAGGTAACAATATCTGGATTGGATTGCCGGGCGGCAGCGTGTAAGGGAGTCTCTAGATGTCTGCCTTTCTGGACATTGGCTCCTGCAGTTGGGATACAAAGCAGCACATGACACGATGACAGTTTCATTTCATTCAGGCAGTGTAAAGGAGGAAAAAACTTGCATTTATATAGCGCCTTTCACGACCCCAGGATGCCCCAAAGCGCTTTAAACTCAATGAAGTACTTTTGAAGTGTAGTCACTGTTATAATGTAGGAAAGGCGGCAGCCAATTTTCTCACAGCACAGCAAGGTCCCACAAAATGCAATGTGACAATGACCAGAAAATCTATTTTAGTGTTGTGGGTTGAGGGATAAATATTGAGCAGGACACTGGGGAGAACTCCCCTGCTTTTCTTCGAATAGTGCCGTGGGGTCTTTTACGTCCAACTGAAAGAGCAGACGGGGCCTCGATTTAATGGCTCATCTGCAAGACGGCACCTCCGACAGTGCAGCGCTCCCTCAGTGCTGCACTGGGAGAGTCAGCCTAGATTTTGTGCTCAATTCTCTGGAGTGGGACCTGAACCCATGACCTTCTGGATCAGAGTATAATTTGCCAGCAGTGCGGTGGCCTTCAGAGAACAGCAACTCCCGCGCACGCCAGAGTTGCAGCCCATGTTAAATGGGTCAAGCTGCTCTGGAACACATGGGCTCTTTCCTGTCGCCGCTGTCGGCGGAGTGACGTGGGCTGGGAATTTCCTCAGAACTGCTCCCGCTTTGCCAAAGGTGCAGCGGGAACCCTGCTCGCCTGCGTAAATGGAGCATCTACAGCGTGCGGATCGGGAGCAGCTCGGAGGAGATTCCCGGCCATAAAGCCCTGAAGACCCAAAATTGCAAGTCTTTGTTGGGGTAGGAAATTTGAATTTTAAAAAAAATGTTAAGGCTTTTATTTTCTCTTCTCTCATTAATTTTTCTCCACTGATTTTCTCCCCTGCCATCCTCTCTCGAAACTTTGAGGGCAGATTATTCCATTCCTGCACCTGGGCATGTTGGATTGTCTTGGCTCAACACATAGAAGAGGTCACCCAATGTCCTGGCCATCATTTGAATGGACAAAAAAAATCGGGCAGGCTCTCTTGAAGATGTGCAATCACCTTTGTCTGATTTTCCTCTATGTGCTGTACCCAATACGCCCAGGCACAGCAACAGGATAATCGATCTCATTGACTCTTTTCTAGGGGTATGGGTCCATGGGCACCATGGGCGGTTAAGAAAGCAAATGGTATGTTGGCCTTCATAGCGAGAGGATTCAAGTACAGGAGCAAGGATGTCTTGCTGCAGTTGTACAGGGCCTTGGTGAGACCACACCTTGAGTATTGTGTGCAGTTTTGGTCGCCTTGTCTGAGGAAGGATGTTCTTGCCATGGAGGGAGTGCAGTGAAGGTTCACCAGACTGATACCTGGGATGGCAGGAATGACGTATGAGGAGAGATTGGGTCGATTAGGCTTATATTCGCTAGAGTTTAGAAGAATGAGAGGGGATCTCATTGAAACTTATAAAATTCTAACAGGACTAGACAGAGTAGATGCAGGATGGATGTTCCTGATGGCGGGAAAGTCCAGAACCAGGGGTCACAGTCTAAGGATAAGGGGTAAGCCATTTAGGACTGAGATGAGGAGGAATTTCTTCACCCAGAGAGTGGTGAACCTGTGGAATTCTCTACCACAGAAGGCAGTTGAGGCCAATTCACTAAATATATTCAAGAAGGAGTTAGATATATTTCTTAAGGCTAAAGGGATCAAGGGATATGGGGAGAAGGCAGGGACAGGGTACTGAGTTTGGATGATCAGCCATGATCTCATTGAATGGCAGAGCAGGCTCGAGGGGCCGAATGGCCTACTCCTGCTCCTATCTTCTATATGTTTCTATTCAACCAAGGGTAGATGGAGAAGCATCACAGCTGAGCCTGATCTGATCCTCACTTGCCAGCTAGAATCTCAGGTTGTGATCAGGAGTGGTAACTGTGGCTGATTTCCCCCTCCTCAACCCAAGGAAACTATGCCCAATTGCCTTGCTGTGATCGATTGAATTTTAAAAGAAAATTCAAGGCTCTAAATATCACGCCTAGCACATAGGAGACTCTACCGATAGCAAGTTCCTAGTTTTAATTTATTTTCATCTGCACAGGAGAAACAGATTTCAAAGTGAGTGTTTCCCACTTACTGAGAAACGTCTTTCAGTGCTGGTGGGTGAGTGTAGGATAGTGTTCAGCTCCTACACTCCCTCCAGGATAGAATACCCCACTCACACTCATTGTCCAGGCAGCTTGGCTCAGTTGGCATCATCCTGGGTGAGAATGTTGTGGGTTCGGATCTCAACAGGATAATCTAGGCTGGCACATCAGTACAGAATTGAGGGAGGGCTGTGTTGTCACAAGTGCCGTCTTTTGGATGAACGTGAAACCGAGGTCTTGTTAACATTAAAGCTGGAATGGGAAGGTTGTTATTCTGGAAAGTTGAGACCAAATGGCCTGAGGGGTGTCTTCTGCATCCTGGACCCATCTTACACATGTAGAACTTGGGTGGGGTACTGGAAATGGGCCTCAGCACAAGTCAGTGCCTCTTAGGAAAGGAGGGGATAAAAAAAAAAAAAGGCAAACTGAAGCAAATGATCAACCAGACAATAATTTATTCATCTGTGGTGAGATTGTTAACACCATTTTGTCATCACATCTTCCCTGGAGGTTTTATAGCCATGTGTACTTGCTTCATGAGTCACAGGAAGGGTGAGCCCAAATAGGCCAACTGGTCTTCTTCTGAACTGGTCATCTTATGAGCAATATCAATAATTCTTTCACACTTGTGGAGAAGACCAAAACTAGGGACCATAAATATAAGATAATCACCAATAAATCCAATAGGGAATTCAGGAGTAACTTCTTTACCCAAATAGTGGTAAGAATGTGGAACTCGCTACCACAAGGAGTAGTAGAGGTGACTAATGTAGAAAATTTTAAGGGGAAGCTAGATACGCACATGAGGGAGAAAGGAATAGAAGGATATGCTGATCGGGAGAGATGAAGAGGGGTGGGAGGAGGTTCATGTGGAGCATAAGTGCCCACGTAGACCAGATGCTGTGTCATTCTTATGTAATGTAAGAATACACCATACTTTAAAATTACAAAAAGCTAATCAATTAGACCTGCTAATTATTTATAACTTTTTGTTATAGCAGTGACATTTAATCTTAAATCGATACAAAGCCCCACGAGGAATTGGAGACACTTGCTGCAACTGTTGAAGAACTGAATGACCCCAGGAGGGCACTCTTCAGTAAATCAATTCAGGTCTTCAATGTTTTCAAAAAGTGAACATAAAAACACATGCATAATAATAATTAAACATTCCCCCACCTCCCCAATATATATGGCAAGTAAATCCGAACTGTAATGGTAACTGCAGAAGGTCTCTCACCTGCATGGAGCAGTTTCCTAAGGCAAAAGAACTGTTGATGGACACAAGCTACATAAAGGGGCGTTCCCTGGTGAGAGATGTCTAGGTCAATGTCCACACCCCAGGAGATCAACACTTGTAAACATTCACTGCGACCTAGTTACAAGATCAGAGGTTTAGCAATGCTGTGCCGTTGGTTAAAAAAGTAACAAAATGTTCATTTTCATGAAATATAAGCAGTTATGCTTTGTTACTTGCTTCCATAGGTATGGTTCAGGAATATTTTATTCAAAGTTCAGATTGAACTTGCCAAAGTCCTATGTGTATAATGTGCACTTCCTGTATGAGTCACACTGACTTCCTGTCAAACTGACTTCCTGTCACACTGATTTCCTGTCACACTGACTTCCTGCCACACTTTAGAAGTCTGTCTGGCTCAGTATGAGCATGGGATATCTGCTAGTATTATTAAAAGTATCTGTGTGTGCACCTCCCAAACCCACGACCTCTGCCACCTGGAAGGAGAAGGGCAGCAGGCGCATGGGAACACCATCACCTCCAAGTTCCCCTCCAAGTCACACAACATCCTGATGGAAATATATCGCCATTCCTTCATTGTCGCTGGGTCAAAATCCTGGAACTCCCTTCCTAACAGCACGGTGGGAGTACCTTCACCACACGGACTGCAGCGGTTCAAGAAGGCCGCTCACTGCCACCTTCTCAAGGGAAACTAGGGATGGGCAATAAATGCTGGCCTTGCCAACAATGCCCAGATCCCATGAACGGATATTTTAAAAAAGTTTTATTAATACAGCTGAAAATGGGTTTATCACCAAAAATAAGGTACAGATCAGCCATGATCTAATTGAATGGCAGACCAGGTTCAAGGGGTTGAATGGCCTACTGCTGTTCAAAAGTTTTTCAACCGTGCACTTCACAGCAGCTTATGTCACCAACTTCTATGATGTCAAACGCCAGCACAGGTATAACGTATTTATCAGCCTCGCAGTTCATGTACTTTTTAGTGCCTCGCCTGTTACTGTTTATTGTATCTATTTATGGCTGCCTTTGCGTATTGTGATTGAAAGACTTTTGTCCTTTTGCGTATCATTGGCATGCATTGCATAATGTTACATCTGTACATGTGTGCTTATCAATGTGTGTGCTGTATTGTCACACATAAAATGTTCAAACATAAATGAAGTTAAGTGAAATGTAAACGAAAGAGTGAAAACAGAAAATGCTGTTCTGACGAAAGGTCAGCAACCTGAAACGTTAACTCTGTTTCTCTCTCTCCACAGATGCTGCCTGACCTGCTGCGTATTCCCAGCATTTTCTGTTTTTATTCCGATTTCCAGTGTCCGCAGTATTTTCTTTTAGAAGAGAAAAAGTGTTGGTGTGAATCGATGACTGACCTTTGCTTGCTGCTTCGTGAATGGCTGAAGCCCAACAGTCCTGCCCTTGTAGTTTGGCACCATTCTGCAATACGAGCTCCGCACAACTTGCACTGCCACTGGAACATGCACTGAACAGCGGAGTCACGCCATCAATAGTAGTGGCATTGACCTAAAAACAAATACAGTCGGCAAAACATTAGTTATGCGATATATTGGAGAGATATTCTGCGTGAATAAATAGATTTTTGAGTAAAATATAATGTTCTGATTGGCTGGCCGGAGATGTTTATGAAGTAAATCTAGCACCCAAATTGCTTCCCAAAAGCAGGTTGATCCCACTCGTAGGGTCATTGGAGTGCAGTTTCTTCTGACATCAGGTAGAATTCCTTGCCGAATATCTGCTCCCAGGCTTGCCTCTAGCCAGCTGATTTAAAGCATAAATTATGCAGTGCAGTCGTGCGGTCCTGGCTCAGAGGCATGCATGTTCTTTGGGCCCTGTGCGCGCCTGTAGCACACAGAGAGACGACCCTGTGTTATAACGCTCATTAGAATGTTGCTGGGGTGCACAGTGCGCAACGTGCTACATCGTATCAGGGTCAAAGGGTAGGTTACCCAACACCAGCAGCTCTTAAAGGGCTGCGGGTCACCCTGAAAACTGTCCTGCAACTGAGGAGGGGGAGAAATGTGTGTGGCAAGAGCACGCATTGGAACGGTTTCATTCAGTGAAGCAGCTTTGGAACTGCTGCTGAAGAAGATTCTGTTGAAAAGGGTGGTCCTTTGTGGGCCACCCTCCAGTGAAGGCCAGTGCCACAGGAGCTTGGCTAGAGGTGGGCAAAGGAGCCCATGCTGTCTCACCTGCGCACAGAACCTTACAGAACAAAAATCTATCTCAGTCTTGAAAGCTCCAGTTTGTCCTAGCATCCAGTTTTTTGAGGGAGAGATTCTGATGATAATGATACGATTCATGTCCATCACGTCAAGATACTTACATTGGCACCTGCGTCTATTAGGGCTTTGGCACATGCTACATGGTTCCCCAGACAGGCATCATGGAGTGGAGAAACATGATCTATTGTCAGTGTGTTTGGACTGTGACCCTGAAATACACAACAAAGGTTACAACGGTGCAGTCAAAATGTTAAGATAGATCTGCAGCTGTATCACAAAAAAATTAAAAAAAACATTTTCACTACTTTAATTTTGAATAGTTTTTCTTGCTCCTCTTCCCTTCACCCCCTCCCCCCAACCCACATCCAAATTAGCTGCTTAGCATCCATGTAGGCTGAGCTCTCTCTCCGAATGATGTTTCCTCCTTTCTGTAGCTGTCTCAGCTGAGAAGAACAACAAACGCCCCTATAAATGTAGCTTGAGTGGAGACTGGGATTTAAACAGATCTTCTGTTGAGATTCTGAGACTTTATTTTACAGCAATGCTGCAGCCCAACACACCCCCAGGTACAGCATCAAAGACAGTCGTCAAGTACAGTAGCGACCAGAGTGCAACGAATGGGAACTGTCCCAGCCACAGCATAGTCGATAGATAGTGAAAAAAAAATAATCTTCCTTCTTACATAGTTCCTTTCATTTTAAAGCAAGCATAAACAGAAAGAAAGACTTGTATTTATGTAGAGCTTTTCACATCCTCAGGATGTCCCAAAGTGCTTTACAGCCAATGAAATACTTTTGAAGTGTAGTCATTGTTGTAATGTGGGAAACGCGGCAGCCAATTTGCGCACAGCAAGGTCTCACAAACACCAATGAGATAACGACCAGATACAGGAAACTCTTTGGTATCCGGCACCAGCGGGACCGGGATGTTGCCAGTTGATTAAAAATTCCGGATGATGGAGAGGGTTATCTACCGAGGCTATCTTTAACAAACAAAAATTAAAAAATCAAGAAATGTGCAGTATAATTGGGTACTCACCTACAGAATGTGTGTTAAAGAGACTACCGGCAGCGCGGGAGAGTCAGACTCCTGTTATTGAGGTTTTTGGACTTCCGACAGTGCCAAGAAGCCGAGTAGTGGCAGTTTGGAGAACTACCCCCACTGACTAACTCAGCCACCGCGGGAGACTCGGACTCGGCAACATTTCCGGTTATTGAGGTGTTGTTTTCGGAGTATGAATTTTGCCGGTTAATAGAGAATTCCGGATATTTAGGTGCCGTTTAAACAAGAGTTTCCTGTAATCTGTTTTAGTGATGTTGGTTAAGGAATAAATGTTGGCCAGGACACCAGGGAGAACTCCTCTGTTCTTTTTAAAAATAGTGCCATGGGATCTTTTACGTCCACCTGAGAGGGCAGATGGGAACTCAGTTTAACGTCTCATCTGAAAGACGGCACCTCTGACAGTGCAGCACTCCCCTCAGCGCTGCACTGGAGTGGCAGCCTGGATTATGTGCTCAAGTCTCTGGGGTGGGACTTGAACCCTCAACCTTCTATCAACTGAGCCATGGCTGACGACGCTGAAAAGAAGAAAGGCTGGTAGGAGAGTGCTTTCTACAAAATCCTTCGGCTTTCTACTGACGTACAAGATGATTTCAAACCCCAAACCCCAAATAACAGTGTAATATTATACACAAGTAGGGACACTGCTCAGTCATGTAACAAGTGTAAAAAGTCTGATGATGCAACGATTGCAGAATAAAATACATTACTCAACGCACTGCACAATCACTTACCTGTGCAAGCAAGGTTTTGAGGGACAGAAGGCGTCCCTGACTGGCTGCCTCATGTAGAGGTGAACGGTCAGCCCAAGAACCTTTCAAAAAGAAAATAAAACTATAAATAAAATAGGTAGTCAGAGTGGGTAAAAGGTTCTGGTGAAGGGAGTTTCTATTGCATGTCATTTGTACTGTCGGCTAACACCACCTCATCCAATAAGAGGTTTGGTTGGATGCAAAAAAAATTAATTCTGGAAACATTCATTGCACTTCAAGATAGTTCAGTGAGCGAATTAAGCAAGAAAAACACTTGGCGACAACCTCAATTTTCTATTTTTACTCCAACAGTATGCTGAGATACACCAAACAAAGTCACGTTTATCGGTCATACCAATGCAATAAACAAAAGTTACATTTTTGGAAGGTGTAGTCGGAGCTCTTAAAGGATTTATTATTTCTGCCAAATGACTGATTTTAATATTTCCCCACAGTGCAGTGACTGCATTCATGGCAACATAATTGATTTTATTTTACAGATGAGCTAAATCAAAACAAGTAGAGAGAAAACAGTGGCTCCATATCAATGCTGTTACTACATTCATCAGCTAATAGACCATTCCATTGCATGTACGACTATAGATCAATTGCCCTGAAGGTCATTTAAGTGAATATATTTTGGTTTTATTTCTGTGCAACTAAGAGAAAGTTGTTGATATCACAGGGGAAATTAAAGTGACATGTCATTTCAAAGATGCGTTTGGTAAATTCCATCAGATTTTGCGAGGTATAGAGAATTCTGTTCGAACAATGATTTTCTTAACAGTAGTAAATGAAGGCACTCGTACATCGACAAAACAATAACTGAAAAGTATAGACATGATTCCGCAATCCCACACTTCCGGTGGGCAGACGTGCTTGCAGGAAGTGCAGTTTGGATATAGGGCTAGCCCTGATTCTCCAACCTGGGCTCCCTTCGAGTGCTGCTCCCTGCTGGAAGTGTAAGATCATGGAGTGACCCCTTCTGTCTTTGCTAATGGTTGGATGTTGTCAAAATAGAAGTTGATGCAACAAAGCGATGCGTCTCCATTAAAGAGATCACCTAGTGCTCCCCCACCCCCCCAATTTTCTTCCTTTTGGGTGTTGTTCTGTATGCACTGGCACCCCTCTGATACCTTACATGAGTCGCCATTCTTCATGTTATGAGCCTAGCCATTGACTACTAATAGACAATAACAACAGAAAACGCTGGAAAAACTCAGCAGGCCAGGCAACATCCGTGGAGAGAGAAACAGAGTCAATGTTTCGGGTCGAAACCCTTCAACAGAACTGAGAAAAAAAGAAGGCAGGAAATGAAACAGATTAAAAGGCAGTTTGGGGGCTGGGAAATGGGGGAGGGGATGAGAGAAGAGACATTAAGAGATATTCAAGGTGAGACGAGATGGTAATAGGACAGGTAAAGAAACAAACAATGGCTCTAGATGAAGTGTGAAATGCGCTGGCAGAGTGAAAGACAGCTGCCATGTGGGAATTAATAGGCAATTTGACCATCCCGGCTCAGCCCAATCCTCTCCTTAAATAACGTCTAGACGTGCTCACTGTTCCAGCAAGGATTGCTGGATACGAACCAGATGCAGGAACCACGGCTGAATTTTCCGCTGCTCTAGCTCAGAGACACTGAAGTTAACTGCGATTCGCCCACTGCCCGTCTGAGATGAGCTGATTGAGTTCGGAGCAGTGGATCAAACCTGGGATCCTCCTGGCCTATGTGGGTTAGCATTACATCATGCAGTAAAAGTTCATTCACTGAGCCATTAGCAGAGCCTCGGAGATCTGCAGTTTTTAGCATAAGTTGTTCCATTCAATTGGACGCAATAAAAACAGACTAGGAACATAGGAACAGGAGTAGGCCATTCAGCCCCTTAAGCCTGTTCTGCTACACAATTCAGGGAATGGTAGCTTAGTGGTTATGTTACTGGTCCAGTAGTCCAGAGGCCTGGATTTAATGATCTAGGGACACAAGTTCAAATATCACCAGGGCAGCTGGGGAATTTAAATTCAGTTAATTAAATAGATCTGGAATAAAAAGCTAGTGTCACTAATGGTGACCATGAACCTACCAAATTGTTGTAAAAACCCAAGTGGTTCACTGATGTCCTTCAGGGAAGGAAATCTGCTGTCCTTATGTGACTCTAGTCTGGTTGACTCTTAACTGTTATCCAAAGCCACTCAGTGGTATTGGTTCAAGAAAAAGGTCCACCACCACCTTTGAGGGCACTAAGGGATGGGCAATAAATGCCAGCCTTGCCAGGGCTGCCCACATCCCGTGAATGAATATTTAAAAAATTAGATCATGGCTGGTTTGTAGCTCAACTCAATTTACCCGCTTGGCTCCGTATCACTTAATGCCCTTACCGAATAAAAATCTATCGATCTCAGTTTTGACATTTTCAATTGGCCCCCAGCCTCAACAGCTTTTGGGGGGGGGGGCGAGTTCCAGATTTCCACTACCCTTTGAATGAAGAAGTGCTTCCTGACATCACTGTGTTGGAAGGTGCCCATTCAGCTGATCCAACACAGATTTAACCATAAGTATCAGTCTGAAATCAGTTCCAAGTCAATTCAGCACCTGCTCACAGTAAATTCACGATGCTTAAATGCCAAGTGATGTCAATTCAAGAATTATTTTTCACGGGGCAGGAAGTTTGGGGTATGAACAGCAAAACTATCTCACAAAATTGGCATCTGACTGGCCCCTCGACCTCCTTCAGCCGATAGATATTTATATCGCACATTCTGTGGAATATTTTTATGCTGGACCAGGAAACATAACAAACAACTGCGCGCACAAAACAAACCTGAATCAATATCCAAGATAACCCCAGCTGCATTCCAGACCATAGCACACGCCATCTCTAGTTGATTCATCTATGAGATTATTCACAGAGGAAGATGTTAAGACTTGGGAATTCCTGCCACACTAACTTTGGGCCCATAATTTGGCGTTTTATCACAATTTTATCTATACAGGCATTTAAAAAAATCATGAAACAATCTACTGTCTAACTTTGAGGATCCCAGCCTTCCATCTTCTGTATACAGCCAAACCGAGATGACTATGTCCCACCCCCACCCTTAGCACTACTTCTATGATTCAAATAAATAGTTGTTTTTGCTGTTGGGAGTTGCAATGATATCTTTAACATCTTTCATTTGTAACAAAATCTATCTGTGGGTATTTGGCATTTTAATGCTCATTTTGTGGCTGAGGCCCATGGACACTGACTGGGTCCTGAAGATAAATTCTCTCTCCTACTGTAGTTGGTACTTTTGCTAATAAAAGTACTTGGGGTAGGTTATGACTCTGTGCAATAGCGGAAAACGGAGGACAGCGAGTCGGCAGTTTTACATCACTCCCGATTATTATTCCCACTGAAGTCAACAGAACTGAAAATCAGGGGAGATGTAAAACGGGCTGCGACACCCTATCGCCCACTTTACGCTATCGCACAAAGTCAAGATCTACCTCGTTGAGTCTGCCCTTACATCTTGAGGGAGCGAGAAGTCCAATTATTGCTGCACGTTGTTCTTTCGAACGAGTTTCGGACAGAGAAGTGACACCATCTTCTTTTAGTCATATTTTTGCTGCCTTTCATGTTGCCAATGAGGAGAAAAGGTGGCTGGACACTTAAAGCATCCACCCCAGCTTTGGCCAATACTCCTCTTCCCCAAACTACAATATTGGCCTCCTAAAGGCATTTCTTGAAACAGGAAGGAAATTTGAATCAATGGCACAGAATTTTTTTTTGCTGTACTGCTGGGTGAAACTAGAATAGAAGGATTGGCATTTCTACAGCGCCTTTCATGACCTCAGGACATCCCAAAGTGCTTGACAGCCAATGAAACAGCCTGGTGCATGAAACACAAAAAGTTAGTATGCAGGTGATCAGGAAGGCCAATGGAATCTTGGCTTTTATTGCAAGGGGGATGGAGTATAAAAACAGGGAAGTCTTGCTGCAGTTATACAGGGTATTGGTGAGGCCACACCTGGAATACTGCGTGCAGTTTTGGTTTCCATATTTAAGAAAAGATATAGTTGCTCTCGAGGCGGTTCAGAGAAGGTTCACTCGGTTGATTCCGGAGATGAGGGGGTTGACGTATGAGGAAAGGTTGAGTAGGTTGGGACTCTACTCATTGGAGTTCAGAAGAATGAGAGGCGATCTGATCGAAACATATAAGATTGTGAGGGGGCTTGATCGGGTGGATGCGGGGAGGATGTTTCCACTGATGGGTGAGACTAGAACTAGGGGGCATAATCTAAGAATAAGGGGAGAAACTTCTTCACTCAGAGGGTAGTAAATCTATGGAATTTGTTACCCCAGAGAGCCGTGGAAGCTGCAACATTAAATAAATTTAAAATGGAGATAGACAGTTTCCTAGCAGATAAGGGAATTAGGGGTTACGGGGAGAAGGCAGGGAAGTGGATGTGAGTCTAGATTCGGATCAGCCATGATCCTATTGAATGGCGGAGCAGGCCCGAGGGGCCGTATGGCCTACTCCTGCTCCTACTTCTTATGTTATGTTCTTATGAAATACTTTTGAAGTGTAGTCACTGTTTTAATGTAGGAAACCCGCCAGACAATTTGCACACAGCAAGTTCCCACAAAGAGCAATGTGATGCCCTAGTCCCTATTAAAACAATCTCTCTCATCCTGGCCGTTCCTCCTGGTACGGCCCTCATCTTCACTCTCTTAAGTCCAAGGGATGCAGACTTGAACGGCTATGGCGGACAACTGGTTTAGCCATTCACCGCCAGATCTGGCTGGACCACATAAAGCACTATCGGGTTCTGCTCTCGTCTGCCAAAATTGCTCACTATTCCAGAATCATTCTGGAATGCAAAGATAAACCCTGGCTTCTATTCTTCACTGCTAACCATCTTCTTAAACCCCTCTCCCCTGTCTCCTCCACCCTCCACCTCTGACAACAAGTGTGAGGAGCTCATGGACTTCTTTGTATCTAAGATTGAGACCATCCATTCAGCTGCCTCAGCCTCTTCACTTCCTTCCCCTTGCCCACCAGGCCAAACTTCCTCTAAGGTTCCACCCTGCCCTAGTTCTGAGCTCACATCGTTCTCCAGTTTCTCTCCAATCTCCCCTCATGACCTCTCCGCACTCAGCTTGTTCATGAGACCCTTTCTGCTCCCTCGACCCTATTCCCACCAAACTGCTGACCACCCAACTTCCTTTTCTGGCTCCCATGTTAGCTGATATTGTTAACGATTCTCTCTCCTCAGGTACTGTCCCCCTCTCCCTCAAATCTGCCGCCATCACCCCCTCCTCAAAAAAACAACCCTTGACCCCTCCGTCCTTGCAAACTACCGCCCCATCTCCAACCTCCCTATCTCCAACCTCCCTTTGCTCCCCAAAGTCCTTGAACGTGCTGTCACCTCCCAAATCCGTGCCCATCTTTCCCGCAATTCCAAGTTTGAATCCCTCCAATCAGGTTTCTGCCTTTGCCACACTACCGAAACGGCTCTAATCAAAGTAACAAATGACATCCTTTGTGACTGTGACAAAGGTAAACTATCCCTCCTCATCCTTCTTGACTTGTCTGCAGCCTTTGACACGGTTGACCACTCCATCCTTCTCCAACGCCTCTCCACTGTCGTCTAGCTGGGTGGTACTGCACTCGCCTGGTTCCATTCTTATATATCTAACTAATCGTAACCAGAGAATCACCTGCAATGGCTTCTCTTCCCACTCCTGCATCGTTACCTCGGATGTCCCCCAAGGATCTATCCTTGGCCCCCTCCTATTTCTCATCTACATGTTGCCCCTTGGCGACATCATCCAAAAAGAGTGTCAGTTTCCACATGTACGCTGACGACACCCAGCTCTACCTTACTATCACTTCTCTCGACCCCTCCACGGTCTCAAAATTATCAGACTTCTTGTCCGACATCCAGTTCTGGGTGAGCAGAAATTTTATCCAATTAAATATTGGGAAGACCAAAGCCATTGCTTTTGGTCCCCGCCATGAACGCCGTTCCCTAGCCCTCTCCCTAACATCTGTCTGAGGCTGAACCACACTGTTCACAACCTTGGTGTCATATTTGACCCTGAAATGAGCTTCTGACCACATATCCGCAGCATAACTAAGGCCGCCTATTTCCATCTCCGTAACATCGCCCATCTCCGCCCTTGCCTCAGCTCATCCGCTGCTGAAACCCTCATCCATGCCTTTGTTACCTCTAGATTTGACTATTCCAACGCACTCCTGGCTGGCCTCCCACATTGTACCCTACGTAAATTTGAGGTCATCCAAAACTTGGCTGCCCGTGTCTTAACTCGCACCAAGTCCCGTTCACCCATCACCCCTGTGCTCGCTGACCTACATTGGCCCCCCATTAAGCAATGCCTCAATTTCAAAATTCTCATCCTTGTTTTCAAATCCCTCCATGGCCTCACCCCTCCCTATCTCTGTAATCTCGTTCAGCCCCACAACCCCCAGAGATATCTGCGCTCCTCTAATTCTGCCCCCTTGAGCATCCCTGATTATAATTGCTCAACCATTGGTGGCCGTGCCTTCTGTTGCCTAGGTCCTAAGCTCTGGAATTCCCTGCCTAAACCTCTGCCTCTCTTTCCTGCTTTAAGACACTCCTTAAAACCTACCTCTTTGACCAAGCTTTTGGTCACCTGCCCTAATTTCTCCTTATGTGGCTCGGTGTCAATTTCTTTGTCATTTAACACTCCTGTGAAGCGCCTTGGGACGTTTTACTACGTTAAAGGTGCTATATAAATACAAGTTGTTGTTGTTGATAATGGCCAGGTAATTTGTTTTTGCGATGTTGAATGAGGGATAAATATTGGCCAGGACACCGGGGATAACTCCCCTGCTCTTCTTCAAAATAGTGCCATGGGATCTTAGAGAGCAGATGAAGCCTCAGTTTAAAGTCCGAAAGACAGCACCTCTGACAGTGCAGCACTCCCTCAGTACTGCACTGGAGTATCAGCCTGGCTTTTTGTGCTCAAGTCTCTGAGAGGGGGACTTGAACTCAACAACCTTCTGACTCAGAGGTGAGTGTGCTGACCACTGAACCACTACACAAATAGCACTTGTAGGACCATCCAGGAAGAGTATTTGCCGAATCTGTAACGTCAACATTTTTCAAATATTCCTTACTGCAATATTCACTGAATAAATGTAATTGTATTGTTGATTAGTGAAAGTCCTGAGGCTGAATCCTGCAACAAAAACCAATAAAAGGCAGCTTTCAGATCTGCGTCACGGGGTGCAGGTGTAATAAGTTGATGCTTCACTGAGCTTTGGCACAAAGTGGTACCGCACAGGCTTATGTGGAGTTTCTCACCACCTGCCAGGTTAAGATACCAAACAGACGGCCAATCACTTCCAAAAACAGAGCGCAATGGAAGGATTAGATAACAAGGTTGCCTCTGGGGGGCATTCTTGGACATCTCCCAGCAGGTGTTGCATAGCAACGTTGGCAGACACCTGGGAACAGATTGTCCATCCCCTTCCGCTGGCACTGGATCAAGTAGTGGGAGAAGCTAATGCACAAAGCCGTGTTCAAACGGAGGGGAGGAATGTTTAAATTTCAGATCCAAAGGTAGCTGTGGAGCCATAGATTCAGGGCAGTATGGAAGAATTCAAAAAAAACGACTAGGAATGACGTACACATATTAAAAATTGAAATGCGTTAAAAAGAAAAGCTGCGAATGTTAACAATCAGAAATAAAATACTACAAATACATAGCAGCTCCGGCAACACCTGAAAAAGAGAAAGATAGGTTAATGTATCGAGTGAGGTATGTTAAGCCGTCCACTCTGTTTTTAGTTTAAAAATACACATTCCCTTACAGAAACAGGAGTCGGCTGCTTGTAAAACGAGAGTTGTGGAGCCAAGTTTGACTCCAATTGAGACGCCCATTGACTCTAAAGAGGATATTGCTGAATTGGAACAATGCTGCCAAAAAAAATGGGATCTTTGTGGACAATTTTCTCTTGCATTCAGTGAAAGCGACCCAGCAGGGACCTCTTCCCATTGTTACGAGTCAAACACTGACAGAAGAGTAAAAATTAACAGTATGATTGGACAGTCGCAGATCTCGATGTGGCGCCACTCGAATCCTCAGTTCCCGTCACTGCAGTGAAAAGCTAACCCATTAAAAAAAGAACATACATCAGAGCTAAAGAGTAAATGTGATTGGTTTAAAAGTGGCTGCATGGAGAAGTTTGAAGCCAAAACGTTATTCTAGTTATAATCCAAATTTAGAGCAACGTGGATTTGGGCAAGACTTAATTCTAAATTCTAGGAAGCATAGTTTTATTTCCTCAGATAATGCAGCTGCCTGCTTTTGGAGCTCCAATTAAACGAAGGTTTCTAATTAGTGACAGAAACGGCTAACAATACATCCAATATACACCTTCAATCTAGTCAATCGTACATGACAAAATACGCGAGAGAACATTTCATACATTGAATGTCATCGATACAGGAAGTTACAGCATGGCATTTGCTAAATAAGCATTTCTTGTTGTTTTTTTTTTATAGAAGTGATTTAAATCACCCAGGAAGCAACATCAACAACTTTCCCACTTCTTACTGGTCCAAACACGACCTTAACAGTCTAGAGCCATGACTCGAAGCAATTCCCAGGCCTGACACAAATGGTTTCAGTGGTGCCGGGCAAGACGTCAACCATACACAATGCTGCAGGCCGCTGTCGCTCCGAAGCCCTTTGGCTGGTGTGTCGGCTGCCTGTGCTATATTTAGACGCTGAGCTCACTTAGCTTCATCTGGCAGATCACTTTCACGGCACTCGGTGGCAGCCACAGAAGCCACTGCCGTTTGTGAACTGCGAATATACAGAGCACGCCATGCAATAATGCAAGAGTGCGATTAGTTCCACGTGTGCTACACTTTCGTGCCACCTTCCCGCCCACCCCCCAAACCCCCTTGTACATGATACCTAGATCGCCATCTCCCCACGGCACCTCAAACCAGCAGTAAGATTTGTCGTTAGGGTTCATATCCAGACCAAAAGTTTCTGATAATTCTCTCTCAGCACTAGCGGACTCTGCCCCAACCAAGTTGTCATCAACACTCTCCATTTCACATGAACTTTGACTCTTCACAACCTTAGCTACTAAACCATATTGCACACACTTTTCGTGCTGTTATTTCAGAATCCCAATACAAGGGCATCTGAAAAAATGGAATGTGAACAATTAACCATTTCAGGACTGGCAACATTCGAGTGCAGCTTTTCAAATACAGCGACAAGGTGATACAGGTTGAGTATCTGGCATCTTATTCCAACATTTTATTTTAAAGTTGTTACATGGGGTTAATAGGGGTGAGCCTTTGGCCTAGTGGTAGCAATCCCACCTCTGAGTCAGAAGGTGAATGGTTCGGGCCCCACTCCAGACAGTCCTGGTGAGTGGACACTAGAATACGATTACTAAATACTGGGCTTTACATCCAACAGAGTCCTCGTGTTCGAACAGAGTCACCACCGGCTCAGTGGTACTTTCCCGCCTTTGAGTCAGAATTATTGGGTTAAAGCCCCACTCCAGACAGCCCTGGTGAGCAGGGATCAGAGTGCTGGCTCTGAATACTGGGTTGCCATCCAGCAGGGTACTCGAGTCCAATGGCTGCCGGTGCCCCCCACCCCCATTGTAAGAGCAGGTGGGGCTTACCTAGGAGAATATACCCCGAAGATAAAAACAGTGAAGAACGCAATGGGAAAACACCTCAGCTACTCTTCCATGGTAAGTGGCTCAAGAATCACATGTGTGAGACTTGAGTTAAGACCAGCCCTAGGGCAGACCACAACGGATAGACATGAGGTTATAATTGGGGGGGGGGGGGAAACTGGACGATAAAAGGATGGATAACAAAACTCACAGGACTTGTTACACATTGCGCTTATTCTATGAGTTAATTAGTGAGCTATTAAAACTAAGTTGACAAATGTACAAGAATAACAGGTGCCTGATGCCATTAACACACAAGACGGTTGTTCCCTTTACTCCCTGCAATCTGAATGTGGAGCCAAAGGTGCATGAGAGCTCTCCCGGCTCCACTGCAGACCCGTCCCCCCACCCCAGACCATTCCTGGCACATGGTCGCCCTCCTCCCAATCGCCTTCCGTCCCCTTTTACCACTTACCCGAGGCTGTAGCTGGTGACGCAGTGTGGCCCGAAATTCCAAGCCACTTTGGCGATGAGCTTCCTTGGGGATGCTCTGCAGGTGATGTAAATGAGGCCCGAGATCGGGTGCGCCTTGGGTCCTATCCATTCAGGCACAGGTATCGTTCCCTGCATCCGGTTCACATTGGCTAGTTATGTCTTTCTCGTACCATCATTCAACACATCTTAGCCCTGAATTTCCTCAGGGCTACCGCACCCCCCAAGTGCTAATGACCTCCGCTTCTGACCCCACTGCATTGTCCGGGGTCAGAGCGGGGTCATCCATGTTAAATATTCGGTGGGCACCCACGGCAGTATGGGCACATCTCAGGGTACGATAGCTAGTAATCCAGAGGCCTGGACTAATGATTCCACCAGGGCAGCGGGGGAATTTAAATTCAGTTAATTAAATAAATTTGGAATAAAAAGCTAGTTATCAGTAATGGTGACCATGAAAATTGTCGTAAAAACCCATCTGGTTCACTAATACCCTTTAGGGAAGGAAATCTGCCGTCCTTACCCGATCTGGCCTAAATGTGACTCCAGACCCACAGCAATGTGGCTGACTCTTAACTGCCCTCTGAAAAGGCCGAGCAAGCCACTCAGTTGTACCAAACCGCTACAAAGAAGTATACTAAGTACCTTCACCACATGGACTGCAGCGGTTCAAGGCGGCGGCTCATCACCACCTCAAGGGCAATTAGGGATGGGCAATAAATGCTGGCCTTCTCAGAGATGCCCACATCCTATGAACGAATAAGAAAAAAATCTTGGACGGTGGGGGGTGGGGTTGGTGTGGGGAGCAATGTGTGGTAGAGTATGACCAGATGGAGAGTCCCGCCAGAAGATACTTGCAATGCAGACAATCGGCATCCTTTGCTACAATATAAAAAATGTAGTGAGTGTAGGGGTCTTCCAGACCATGACCCCAGCCTGGAGTCTCCAGTGAGCCCCATTTCTGCCCCTAACAGGACTGGGCCTGCAGCTCGGTCAGCAGATAGGAAACAGGAGATGTGGGAGGTCTGGTGGGGGAAGCCCTCCTGCCAGCCCCACCTCCTCGTGATGTCAGGGGCCTTATATCAGGCGAACAGAATTTCCACCTAATTTAGGTCCCAACGGAAATGAAGGGGCTCCTCGGCGTTTGTGACTCTGCAAACGGTGACCCTACGTTTCTGGGTCCCACCTGCTTTTTCCACCCCCTCACCAAACCTCTACCTGCCTTATCCCCATCGTGCCCCGGGTCCTGTGGAAATTCAGGGCCCTTTACTTTAAATGGGTTAACGCCCTGCTAGATAGGAGTAAGCGACACGTCTGCTGAGTATTCCCACCCTGGTACAGTGTAGCGTAATTTCAAGGACTTTATTCTCTCCGTGACTTTACTCTCCCTTGAATACATTCAAAATATAAGATAGTCACCAGGAAATCAAATAGGGAATTCAGGAGAAACTTCTTTACCCAGAGGGTGGTGAGAATGTGGAACTCGCTACCACGGAGTGATTGAAGCGAATAGTATCGATGCATTTAAGGGGAGGCTGGATAAGCATATGAGGGAGAAGGGAATAGAGGGTTATGCTGATAGAGTTAGCTGAGGAAGGATGGGAGGAGGCTCGAGTGGAGCATAAATGCTGGCATGGACTGGTTGGGCCGAATGGCCTGTTTCTGTGCCGTATATCCTATGTAATCTATATTAGCAATGCAAATGCTGAATGGCAGTTTGTCTAATTTCTCTCTCTCTCTAATTTTGGCAGAGGTGTTAACCCAGTAAATGAGTTGGGGCACTGCTAAAATAGCAAGTGAGGAACTTCAGGCTAAAGCGTTCGTAAACTATTCACGCACAGCATAATTTCAGGGCCCCCATGTTCTGCTGAAAATCAGTGGTGGGAGAGCACAATGGGAATGCTCATTTGTATAACTGGTAAATGATAAGAGACACAAGCTCTGGTAACGCCCATTGGCAAGTGAACTCCTGTCATCGCTTCTCCTGTTGGAATTGAAATATGGACTTCGATATTAACCACCGTTCCACCCCCTACCCTCCCCCCCCCCGCCCCTCCCCCCAACCTGGCACAACAGGCAGGAGAGGATTGGGAGTGGTTAAAGAGTTAAATACTTGGAATGTGACCAGAACGCACCACGCATGCAACTGCCAACTTTTTTACGGTGCCAAATATCGGGACGTCTTAGCTTCCCGCTGCTGAGAGGTGGGACGCTTCATTAATTTATTTAAATCGAGCTCCCACAATGTAACTGGGAGCCTGATTTAAAATTGACTAAGGCCGGGAAACCTGGCAGTGAAAGGGAGGTGGTAGTTGCTGGCTCCACAAGGTAAGAGCCTGTTTCAGCACTCTTTGTGGGCCAGGAGGGGCAGGAGTGTTCCCCCACCCCCCCCCCCGCAACCCCTCAAGGAAGCCTTCGGCCTCCCTCGGTCCCGATCGCCGGCCTACCCCATCCCTCCCAATTGCCAACCATCCCTCGGCCCCGATTGCGGGCTCTCTCCCCCTTTCCCGATCGCGGGCTCTCTCCCCCTTGCCGATCGCGGGCTCTCTCCCCCTTGCCGATCGCGGGCTCTCTCCCCCTTGCCGATCGCGGGCTCTCTCCCCCTTCCCGATCGCGGGCTCTCTCCCCCTTGCCGATCGCGGGCTCTCTCCCCCTTGCCGATCGCGGGCTCTCTCCCCCTTCCCGATCGCAGGCTCTCTCCCCCTTCCCGATCGTGGGCTCTCTCTCCCTTGCCGATCGCGGGCTCTCTCCCCCTTCCTGATCATGGGCTCTCTCTCCCTTGCCGATCGCGGGCTCTCTCCCCTTTCCCGATCGCGAGCTCTCTCCCCTTTCCCGATCACGGGCTCTCTCCCCTTTCCCGATCGCGAGCTCTCTGCGCTCCCGACTGCCGGGGACCATCCTCAAGGGTGTCCATTTGGCTGGCTGCCAAGCAGGAGGCAGAGCTAAAAGAATGTTAATGAAGTCCTGCCGCGAAGTTCGGCAGGGTCTCCGTGTCCCCGGTCTTACCGGGTTATTCGGCCGTTTTCGGCCTCCCCGCGCCCTCCCCGCCAATATCGGGGCCATGTTTTCAGTACATGGTATTCCCAGATTTGTACCAGCATTTTGGGGGATCACGTTTCGTGATTCTGCCTGTTTTTTCCCCCCCCTCCTGGAAACAAAAATAAACAGTGGCCTTGGTAAACTGGATTACAGTGTATACCAGTCTCATTATGTTCACTGCTGGAGATGTTGACTATAACTCTGGGCCAGAGCCAAGTCAGGAAGGTACACATTCACACACCACTGTAGGGTTATTGTGTTAAAGGGGGAAGGGCGTTCCAAGCTTTGACACAGCTCTACAGTACCTTGGGTGTGCGCTTTCACAGAGGCTTCAGATCTTGCTGTAAAGTTCTGCTGGGGTACATTAGAATAGGCCGGGCTATTTCCCTGGGTGTAGGGAGATATTTACCTGGCTTTCAACCTTAAGGCGTATTAGTCCGACAAGAGACCGACCGGTGATTCAGTAACACAGTCACGTTAAGTATTATATCTTCACGTAAAGTTTGTACTGACCTTGGCTGCTGAGGATTCCCCAGACTGCCTTTCTCTTGCTGGAAGGTTCCTTGGGACATTCTAAAGGCCTCTTATGCATGAACTGATTAGGGCAATGACTTTGAATTGAGGAGGTATTCTTGGACATGTTTACATTAGCTTTCCCTGCAGCAACCCTTGGCAGCAGGGAGTTGCTGGTATGTGTGTGTGTGTGGAGGGAGTGGTTTAGCTCGGTTTCGTAATTCTGATTGGATGCCTGAGTATTTTTATCCCAGGGTTGTTAAAGGGAGCATTTTGGCTGAGAGTGACAGCACAGTGCTGCTTGACATGCAGGAATAGCTGGGTTGTGTGAGAGACAGGAGCATATGAGACAACCACCAATTTCAATACTGCGCAGATATGCCATTAGAAAAGAGCCACCCCTGGCTTTTTAAATACAAAATCCTGTATTTTTAATGCTCACAGACTTATCATGAACTCCATATTGCGATTAACCCTGAAGAACTTGGAATCTTAGATGAACTGCTAGCTGGGGTACTTGAATACTTCACCCAGTAAGCTTTAAAGAAATAATCATTATGAACTAAAGAGGTTAATGGCGCAAAGCCTAAAGCAGATTAAATTGCACAGAAATGTAGAGGGTGCAAAGTCTCGTTAATCCACAAAAACAACGTACATTTCAAAACAAGTCCTTTAGATGCAGTGAGATGTGTGTTTGTGTACTGCCGATTCTTGAGACTTCGAGGTGTATTTTCCTCCATTTGTTGGCAAACCCATTTTACACCCCCTAATGACACTGCTACTAACATTAAGGAATGGAGGGAAATATGTTTGGACAGTGAAACAGGACAGCCCACCTCCACTGCTCCTGTTCAAATCTCCTGATGACAATTGAGAGAAAGCTCTGTGCAAAATACTTGTATCCACGCTGCTGCCAAGCAACAATAATAATAATCATAATAATCAACTTTATTGTCATTGTTAGTGCACAAGTGCAGTACAACGAAATGTAGGCTTGCGGCTCCCAAGAGTGTACATTTAGATTGTACAAAGGGAAAAGGGAAAAGATTCCCGCTGGTTGCTATGTGTTAATGACACACTGAGCATCGTGGAAAGCTTTCCTCTGATCACTATTTCTAGTGAAATCACAACCAAATTCCTTTTGAACATCTTTACAATTTTGCTGGAAATGTTGAACGTGCTTTCAAAGCTGTTAACACATAGCGACCAGAGGAAGACTGCCCTAATGGAGATTAGGACAGTCAGTGGCTCAAAGGCAGGCCTCGATTTTAAAAAAAGAGGTTTGGGGGGTGGGAGGGGAACGGTGTGTGGCCGCCCCAAAGCGGGCGGAGAGCCCGAGGACGTGGAGGCCCTGGCCGATCTTAAATAAAAGTTCCCAGGGACCCGACTGACACCCGGCCAGATTCTCTGCCTGGCCAGCGGGCGGAAGCGTGAATCTGGGGACCGGTGGGAACAGTCCCCCGGCAGTCAGTGGAAGCAGAAGCTGGAGACGATCGGGAGGTGGGATGGGGTGGACCGGGGAGAGGTCGGTGCAATGTATGTACCTTTAAGGGGGGAACTACTTTTTACAGCTCATGTATACTGTAGTACCGGCAGTGACCACACCTATATATAATGCTGAGTAGTAATCTGTACAGATCAGTTGCAGTCTGAGCCACGTTGAGTAAAGACCTATTATACCGTTCTCCGCAGTCTGTGTCTTCTTATACACGGACATAACATTGGCGACGAGGCAGGTTCGAACCTACCTGCAACTCTGCATCACCTCCCGGGGATTCGTTCCTGGAGATCAGTGGATTGGAGGTCAAGGCCAGAGGCTCGGGCGTCGACCACGGGCAACCGCCCAGTCATCCAGCAGAGACTCGAGAATTGCGGGGGAGGCTGTCGAGAGCCAGGCTTGGCTTTCCAGTCGAGGTGGTCCAGCGAAACAGGCTGGCAACAGGTAGTGTGCAGACCCTTCCCGGACAGCGGCGGGCTAGAGCCCGACCGAGTGGCACAGCAAAGGGCCGAGCAGCGTCGATGGGGGGGGGGGGGGGGGGGGGGGGAGAAGAGAGAGAGGGCTGATCGCACAGGGCGCAGCCGGTGTTCAGGGGCCGAGCAGCGTCGGAGAGAGGGAGAGAGAGACGCGCAAAACCTACAGGGCGCCGCCATTGCCACGAGAACCGCCGGGAGCGGTGTCGGCAGCAGCGGGGGAGGAAGGAAAGCGTGGGAGACGCCATTTTAAACCACACACAAAATGCCGAAGAGTGGCAGGATCACTGCATTTGACAATGAAGTCGAAGATTGGACTACATATGTTGAACGAATAGAGGTATACTGCAAGGCAAATGAGGTGTCAGATGACAAGAAAGCGTCGGTATTGTTAAATTTAATGGGTGCAAAGACATATGGTTTATTACGAAATCTAGTAACCTCAACGAAGCCAATGGAAAAGAGTTTTGAAGACATAGTAACGATACTAAAGGAACATTTAAACCCCACACTGCTGCTGAAAGCAGAAAGATTCAAGTTTCACAAACGGAACCAGCATAAGGATGAAAGCAATGCTGATTATTTAACAGAACTGCACAAACTATCGAAACACTGCCAGTTTAGAGCGGGACTGAGAGATGCCTTAAGGGACAAGTTTGTGTGGGCTTCAAAGTGAAGGAACCCAGAAACGGCATTTATCTGAAAAGGACCTTACGCTGGAAAAGGCTTTCAGCATTGCGGTATCATATGAAGCAGCAGCACGGGACGCTGCAGAGATACAACAGAGACCGCAAGAATATGGCACAAACGAAATGTCATATGGAACAGAGAAGTGCTATCGCTGCGGCAGAACAACACACGACCAGAATGATTGCTGGTTCAAAGACAAAGTGTGCAGACAGTGTGGAAAAGTAGAACACATAGCACGAGTCTGCAGGTCGGGAAAGAAAACCAGCAATAAGAAACCTGCCAAAGGAAAGTACCAGAAGGTACACAAGATGACGGAGAATAGTTCAGACAAACAAAAGAGTGATAACGACGCCGAAAGCAGGGAACTGAGTTGTCTGAAACTACATAATGTGATCACAACGGAGGATCACCGAACCATTTGGGTCACTCTCAAGGTAGCAGGAGTCCAGGTAAAAATGGAATTGGACACAGGATCAGCCCTAACAGTCATAAACCGATGGGACTACGAGCAGCTATTCTCACACATACCCTTGAGAGACACAAAAATTATTTTGAAGACGTACACGGGGCAAAAAGTCTACCTCAAAGGAAAAATAAGGGTGACAGTTATATATAACTAAGAAAACACCAAAACTAGGCCTGTATGTATTGCAAGATGGAGGACCACCATTACTGGGACGTGAATGGATCCGGAAAATACAACTGGATTGGCATTCCATACAGGCACTGACTGTGGCTGACAAAAAGGATGACGACGTCACACCTGGGCGACTGTCAAAGATCCTAACTGACGCGAAAGAAGTGTTCCAGCAAGGACTCGGAACACTAAAAGGCATGACAGCGACAATTAAAATTGAAGAAAACACAAGCCCAAAATTTTTTAAGCCCAGACCGGTACCTTATGCGATCCGCCCAGCCGTCGAAGCAGAGCTGGAGAGTCTGGAACATTCAGGTGTACTGTCCAAGGTAGACTGGAGTGAGTGGGCTACACCCATCATCCCTGTGATGAAAACGTCGTTGAGCAGCACGCCTGGGGAACCAAAGAAGGTTCGCATCTGTGGGGACTTTAAGGTAACAGTGAACCCGGTCCTTCACACCGTACAATATCCACTTCCGCGGATTGAAGACATTTTCGCCTCGCTATCTGGAGGGAAATGCTTCACTAAGATTGATCTGGCCCAGGCGTATCTGCAAATGGAGGTAGAAGAAGCATCAAAAAAATACCTCACAATCAACACCCATAAAGGTCTCTACCAATACAACCGGCTGGTATTCGGGGTAGCATCAGCTCTGGCTATTTGGCAGAGGGCAATGGAACAAGTCCTGCAAGGGATCCCAGGGACCCAGTGTTATTTGGACGACATCCTGGTCACGGGCGAAAATGACAGTGATCACCTTGCCAACCTGGAGCAGGTGCTCACTAGATTGCAGGAATATGGGCTCCGAGCTAACCGCCCCAAATGCGAGTTTTTTAGAAAACAAATCTCGTATTGTGGCCACGTTATCGATAAAGAGGGGTTACATAAGTCCCAAGAGAAGATTGAGGCAGTAGTCAAGGCTCCAGCACCGGAAAATGTGTCACAACTGAGGTCATTCCTCGGGCTGGTAAACTACTACCATAAGTTCTTGCCAAATTTGTCTACAATACTACACTCACTGAACACCCTACTGCAAACTGGGGTGCCATGGAAGTGGAGTGACGAATGTAGACGAGTTTTCCAGAAGAGCAAAACACTAATCACATCGAGAGAGGTATTGGCCCATTACAACCCAGCATTACCAATTCGGTTGGCATGTGATGCGTCACCCTACGGCATTGGAGCGGTGCCTTCGCACAAATTCTCGGACGGCTCAGAGAGGCCAATAGCCTTTGCGTCACGATCACTAACCTCAGCCGAGCGTAACTACACCCAGATTGACAGGGAGGCCCTCAGCCTAGTGTGGGGAGTGAAAAAGTTCAATCATTATCTGCATGGGCAGAAATTCACCTTGCTGACTGATCACCAGCCTCTTGTCTCCATTTTTAATCCAAAGAAGGGCATTCTGGTGATGACTGCGCAACGACTACAAAGATGGTCACTTTTTCTAGGGCGCACCACTATGAGATTGAATATAAGGGCACGAAACAGCATGGAAATGCTGATGGGCTATCACACCTGCCACTGCCTACTGCGGAGGAAGCACCAGCAGTGGATCCTGTCGAAATATTCCATTCGACTATAGTTGAATACCTACCGGTAACTAACGCTTGTATCGAAAAGGAAACCCGAAATGACCCGACACTGTCTCGGTTATATGATTTGACGGTGCAGGGATGGCCAGCACATGGCGACTCACTGTTGCCAGCATTCTCGACAAAGAGAGAACAGCTGTCAGTGTGCCGGGGGACCTTGATGTGTGGATCCCGAGTGGTAATTCCACCCAAGTTAAGGGATAGTGCTTAATGAGGGTCATCTGGGAGGGGTAAAAATGAAAAGCCTAGCCACGGCTTATGTGTGGTGGCTGGGAATCGATAAACAAATTGAGGACCTGACCAAGAGCTGCTCAGGATGCCAGAAAGTCCAAAATGCACCACCACAGGCCCCTCTACACCCATGGGAGTGGCCCTCATCTCCATGGCAACGGGTGCATATTGATTTTGCTGGTCCATTCATGGACTCAATTTTTTTAATAGCCGTGGATGCGCACTCGAAATGGCCTGAGGTCATCAAAATGTCCTCCACCACCACGGAGAAAACTATTGCAGTCCTACGGACCATTTTTGCCAGGAATGGCTTGCCAGAACAGATTTGCTCCGACAACGGACCACAGTTTGTGTCCAAAGAGTTCCGGAGGTTCTTGAAAAAGAATGGGGTAAGGCATTACACATCCGCCCCGTATCATCCAGCCACAAATGGATTGGCTGAGACGTTTGTACAAACCTTTAAGAAGGCAATAAAGGCTATGTACAATGACAACATTCCGCTGCAGCACAAGCTGGACAATTTCCTGTTCGCCTACTGGAATGCGACACATGCAGTCACCAACCAGGCCCCAGCCATGATGTTCTTTAACCGAAGGTTAAGATCTCGCCTGGATTTGCTCAGACCAAACGTACGAAGAGATGTTGAGAGTAAGCAATTCCAGCACATCCATGAGAAGCCAACAAGGAGCTTCAATGTAGGGCAACCAGTCTTGGCCCGCGACTACCGAACAGAAAAATGGCAGCCAGGAACGATATGCACACGGCAGGGCCCACTAATGTACACAGTGGACGTTGGGGAGAGCATCGTGAGATGCCATGCTGACCAGATCCTAGAATCACAGGAACAAGTCAACCCCATGCCTCGCCCATACGTACCTGGTGATGAACCCGACGTACAGGTAGCTTCTACCCCAGAAACAGTAGCATCGGAAGCTGATGAACCAACCGACGACAGGGGGCCAGAATCACCTCCGCACCAAGAGCAAGACACTCGGGAAAGGTGCTATCCAGAAAGGATCAGGAAGCCTCCCCAAAGACTGAATTTATAAATAGACTATTTTCAGCTAATGTTGCATGTTAAAAGTGTTAATTGTAATTAGTTTGATATTTAATTGTTAAATGAGTGTTATGGTACTGTTAATCTAAAAGTGGAGGAATTGTAATGTATGTACCTTTAAGGGGGGAACTACTTTTTACAGCTCATGTATACTGTAGTACCGGCAGTGACCACACCTGTATATAACACTGAGTAGTAATCTGTACAGATCAGTTGCAGTCTGAGCCACGTTGAGTAGACACCTATTATACCGTTCTCCACAGTCTGTGTCTTCTTATACACGGACGTAACAGTCGGGGGGCCTCCTGGTCCACAAGGAGTTCTGAGGAAAGACCTATCTTGGCCTCTTCTGGGCAGTCGGATCCTCCCGCTGTGGATCTGCAGACAGCGCAGGACTCCCCCCGCCCCCCCACCCGGTGTTCAAGTTAATATTAAATTGCGGCGCTGATGACGTCATCGGGCCTTGACCGTTATATGTTAAATAGGCCCCCTCGCCTGCCTTTAGCAGAAACCTCATCGATGACGAGTTGCCAAAAGAGCACCATGAACCTGAACTTATTTGAAGCAGTTCCAGCTATTTTGAAACTGTTAGTCAGCGTTTGCTAGTTTTCGAGGTGGCCATTGATACCACCGGTCCTTGTCGCAGCTCATACCTGATCCTTGCTGCATTGTCACCGAGACCTCTCTCTGTGCTCCAATTGGTAATTACAGATCTCAGGAATAAATCAGGAATATACAAGCCAGCAGCTCGGAATCCAATTCCAGAATGAAGCAACAACATTATTTCTATACCACCTCCTCTTGCCTTGAATATCTCTTAATGTCTCTCAATGTCTCTTAATATCTCCTGCTTTCTATCCTATCACTCACCTTCCCTTTTGTTCTTTCATCCCCTCCCACTTTTCCCAGCCCCTAAACTTGCTTTCCATTTCCTGCTTTTTTCCAGTTCTGACGAAGGGTTTCGACCTGAAACGTTAACTCTGTTTCTCTCTCCACGGATGCTGCCTGGCCTGCTGAGTTTTTCCAGCGTTTTCTGTTGTTATTTTTATACTTATTTCCCTATAGTTAGGGTAATCAAAGGATGCGGGGAATGGGCGAGAAAGTGGAGTTAAGATCGAAGATCAGCCATGATCTTATTGAACATAAGAACATAAGACATAAGAACATAAGAATGGCGGAGCAGGCTCGAAGGGGCCGTATGGCCTACTCCTGCTCCTAATTCTTATGTTCTTAGTTTGAATATTTGTTAACTGTGTAATTAAAAAGTATTTAAAATGAAAGAGAATGCGCCATATTTACTGCAAAAATTCAAAGTTTTCTGAAGGAGATAGCTTGGGGGAGGGGGAAATTGGACGAATTGTACAATTTTAAATGTTTGCCTACACTCCTGGGTGCTTTTAAGATCAGCATTGTAGATTGTTGATGCCTGGAGTGTTTTGTTTCAAGCCATATAGGTCACAAGGCCCCCTCCCCATGTTATTGTTAGCATTCTCTCAGGAGAGCCATTTAAGCCCCGGGGTGGGGTGGACTTTGAGAACCAAGGAACCTAATTGGTTTAACTCAATGACGTCAAATGTAGCTTTGATCACAAGACTGGGTACATGTTGATGAGGAAATGTGATTGCTGTAAACACTCCAGTAACCTAATACAAATGTTCCTGTTGCTCTGCACTGGATTAGTTACTAGGCTACTGCACTTAAGAATAGCAGAGTAGACATGAGTGCGGCTTTACTTATTCCTTAAACACTAGTAGGTTCCGGTTGAAAGAAAAAAACTTGCATTTCTATAGCGCCTTTCACGACCTCAGGACATCCCAAAGCGCTTTACAGCCAATGAAGTACTTTTTGAAGTGTAGTCACTGTTGTAATGTAGGAAACATGGCAGCCAATTTGCGCACAGCAAGCTCCCACAAACAGCAATGAGATAATGACCAGATAATCTGTTTTTAGTGAATAGTGTTTTTAGTGTTGGATAGAATATTTGTCCAATGGGTGAATCTGACAAGAATATTTCATGAGGAATAAATGCAACAATGATGAATTATGATAGTTGACTCATCGGATAAAGATAGTAGGTGAGGACTCCGACAAGTTTCCATTTAATATCATGATTTATGTATATACATAACGGTATGATAGTGCAGAGGAAAAATGCCTTGTGTGATTCACTGGTCTAAAGTAACCCACAGGGACATTTAGGGCTTTCGCCAGGCTACTTAAATTAGTCTTAGTTGTTTTCGCTGTTGTAATAGGAAGAAGGAACACTTGGATTTATATAGCGCCTTTCATGACCACCAGAGCTTTACAGCCAATGAAGTACATTTTTTTGAAGTGTAGTCACTGTTGTAATGTGGGAAACGCGGCAGCCAATTTGCACACAGCAAGCTCCCACAAACAACAACGTGATAATATCCAGGTAATCTTTTTTTTAATGATGTTGATTGGGGGATAAATATTGGCCAGGACACCGGGGATAACTCCCCTGCTCTTCTTCTAAATAGTGCCGTGGGATCTTTTACGTCCACCTGAGAGAGCAGACGGTCGCCTTGGTTTAACATCTCATCTGAAAGACGGCACCTCCGACAGTGCAGCACTCCCTCAGCACTGCACTGGAGTGTCAGCCTAGCTTTATGTGCTCAAGTCCCTGGAGTGGGACTAAGAACCCACAACCTTCTGACTCAGAGGCGATAGTACTACCCACTGAGCCACAGCTGACATGATGATTTCTCAACCATCCCCTTATACCCCTAAAAAAAAATATATAATAACCATATAAAAAAATCAAACTGTCCCAAAAAAATAAAATCACTAAACTTCACCATCACACTTTATAAATCCCTTCAACAAATGTCCTTGCCCGAGGGTCTCCCCTCTCTTGGGGGCCTCAGCCTTGCACTGTTCTTTTCCCAGGGCACCAATTTTTCACCTCGGCCTTCCTGGATTGACTTTTGGTATTCCCTAAAGTTCAATGCCCATCGAGGCCTCTACTGGGCCTCTGTACACACACAGGATGTCAGTGCCCCTCAGTACGTGCATGCACCCAACAATATCATCCACCTTAAACATTCACTCCCTCCACCACCGGCGCACCGCGTCTGCGGTGTGTACCATCTACAAGATGCACTGCAGCAACTCGCCAAGGCCTCTTTGACAGCACCTCCCAAACCTACAAACTCTACCACCTAGAAGGACAAGGGCAGCAGGCGCTTGGGAACACCACCACCTCCAAGCTCCCCTCCAAGTCACACACCATCCTGACTTGGAAATATATCGCCGTTCCTTCATCGTCGCTGGGTCAAAAATCCTGGAACTCCCTCCCTAACAGCACTGTGAGAGTACCTTCATCACACAAGCTGCAGCGGTTCAAGAAGGTGGCTCACCACAATTAGGAATGGGCAATAAATGCTGGCCTTGGCATTGAAGCCCTCATCCCATGATGTTGCTGTTCTTGTAGTAGTAATAGTATTATTATAGTCGTAGTACAGTGCTAGTAGAGTAGTACTAGTAAAGTAGTAGAAGTAGTATAGTTGCAATGGCTCTGCAGACAGGATGCCAACGTAACTCTGAGAAGGACTTTAATCGGCAGGGATAGGATGGTTACTCCCTTCATGAAAAGTCCATCTGTTGTTTGGAAGATCAGCAAAGGACCTAAATTGATAGAATTAAATAGGCAAACCTTTCATTAATTAGTTTAAATCCTCTGTACTGTTTAACAACTCAGTGCCATTGCTTGCTTCAGTACATGACTCTTATCTGTGAATACATCTGTTACAAAAGTGTATGGCATGACTGATACTGTCTTCTGAAAATGACTGGTTGTATAGTGGAAATCCTATTTGTACCCCAGAGACAATTACTTGGTGTTCACGATGGCACACAATCCCCCAGTTACTTTGCACACTTGCTCCTTTATTTAATGGGAGGTGTGGGCCTGCCTATAGCAGCTGGCTTTTGTGCTGGTCATGAGAAAAAAACTATCGAGAGGAACCAAAATCACAATGACAATGGAATAAGTAAAGTTCCTGACAGTCAGATAAAGAGAGAAAAATGTGCGGAAGACAGAAAGAAAGACTGACAGAGTGGCAAAGTGAGAATGAAAGACAATTTCAGGAAGAGAGAATCATAGAAATTTACGGCACAGAAGGAGGCCATTCGGCCCATCGTGTCCGTGCCAGCCAAAAAAGAGCTATCCAGTCTAATTCCACTTCCCAGCTCTTGATCCGTAGCCTTGTAGGTTACGGCACTTCAAGTGCATATCCAAGTACTTTTTAAATGTGATGAGGGTTTCTGTCTCTACCACCTTTTCAGGCAGTGAGTTACAGATCCCTACCACTCTCTGGGTGAAAAAAGTTCTCCTTAACTCCCCTCTAATCCTTATACCAAACACTTTAAAATAATTTTTAAAATATATTTTTCATCCCTGAATATGCCATGGGCGATCAACTCGCTCTGTACTAAAATAATAATTTACTGTCCCCTTCATTCTGTTTTTAAAAACTTAGTCAAAGAATGCATTGTTCTTGATAAACATTATCGTCAAAATCTCTTTAGATCAAACAAACATCTTTAAGGTGACTTGAGTTGGTTTCTTTGATTTAGAGAGATCACAGCCATATTAAAACCTAAGATTTTCAAGTAATCTTCCTGCTGCAATGTACCTATGGTGATCACTCAGAAGACTAGAGATATGAAATAATTATCGATCCGCATTAAAGTTTGTGGAGTGTAGTCTTTAAATATAAAAATAATTTGCTGTTACTATAACACCCACGTCAACTAGCTTTACAATTTTTAAACCGAGGACATCCAGTATGAATTAATTACCCCTGTGCATGGACCAATTAATGGCCCAGAAATTCGGGTCTCCACGGGTGAGTACGCACGGGGTACTCACCCGTAAGCCCAATGGAAGTGCCGGTTTCCTGCATGCACTGCGCGGGAAACCGGCACTTCTGTTCCCCTGAAAGATGGGGTTCAGAGTTCGAACGCGTGCGCAGGAGAGGCTGCGCGTGCGCATCGAACTTACGTTATTTTTGCAGGTTTCTCCGGGAAGGTAAGTCTCCAAAAGTAAGGCATGTAAAAAGCAGTCACAAAGCCTGCTTTTTACAAGGTAAATGGTGAATTAATTAAAATTAAAACATTTTATCCACAGGTTTATTATTTTTAAATACTTTAAAGAAAGGTAAGTTTATTTTTAGCCCCGTTAGAAAATAAAATTATTTTTTTCAAAAATTTAAATTATTTTTTAAAATAGTTATTTCATGTAATTTATAGTTTATTTAAAAATGTGATTAAAATTTTTTTTTGAAGATTTAGTGATGTTTTGGGGCTTGTAGTATTTATAAGTTTGACAGCCTTTCCTGTCAAACTTATGAATGAAGCATTCCCTGCTCCGATTGGCTCCCCATGGCCCACGTGATCCCAGGGGACGCATCGAACTAACTGCACCCCTGGGATACGCAAGCACTGCGCGCCGACAGTTGGAGGAGGCCCAGGATCGGAATCCCACACAGGCCCACGGCTCAACGGCCGGCGCACTAGGTAAGTGCAGGTCGGGGGCTTGCACCCGCGGGAAGCCCTCGACCCGAATTTCTGGGCCAATATGTGTCCTTAGGTCAGTTGTGTAAGAATGAAGGAGCTGAGTTGGATTAGAACCAATCTATAACATTTACATCAAATGTTCTGTGGAAATGATAGCGTGCATGTGGCATATGGAATATAGGTGTCAGCTGTGACTCAATGGTAACACACTTGCCTCTGAGTCAGAAGGTCGTGGGCTCAAGTCCCAAGCTGAGATGAAGAGACTTGAGCACACAAATCTAGACTGATACTCCAGTGCAGTACTGAGGGAATGCTGCACTGTCCGAGGTGTCTTTCGGAGAAGGTGTTCAACAGTCTGCCCTCTCAGGTGGACGTAAAAGGTCCCATGGCACTATTTCGAAGAAGAGCAGGGGAGTTCGCCCCAGTGTCCTGTACTATATTTATCCCTCAACCAACATCAATAAAACAGATGATCTGGTCATTATCACATTGCTGTTTGTGAGATCCTGCTGTGTGCAAATTGGCTGCTGTGTTTCCTACCTTACAACAGTGACTGCACTTCAAAAGAGTTTAGAAGAATGAGAGGTGATCTCATTGAAACATATAATTCTTAAGAGGCTTAACAGGGTAGAAGCAGGGAGGATGTTCCCCTGGCTGGGGCATCTAGAACTATGGGTCACAGTCTCAGAATAAGGGGTCGGCCATTTAGGACTGAGATGAGGAGAAATTTCTTCACTTAGAGGATGGTGAATCTTTGGAATTCTCTACCCCGAAGACCTGTGGAGGCTCACTCATTGAGGATATTCCAGACAGAGATCGATAGATTTTTGGATACTTAGGGAATCAAGGGATATGGGGATAGTGTGGGAAAGTGGAGTTGAAGTAGAAGATCAGCCATGATCTTATTGAATGGCGGAGCAGGCTCGAAGGGCTGAACGACCTACTCCTGCTCCTATTTCTTATGTTCTTATTGGCTGTAAAGCACTTTGAGATGTCCTGAGGTTATAAATGTAACTCTTTCTTTTCTTTTAAACATCCTCCCTTGAATTGCACCAGTATCTACAGCTGAGTGACGTAAGGTAATTGAAGGGAAAGGAGAAAACTCCAAAATATAAAAGGGGCAATGATGGATTATGAGCAGGAAGTTTGAAGCAATGTAATAAGGATGAGCATGATGAACATAAGAGTATGATGAAAAGCTTTGCCTTTATTTATTTGTGATGTGAGGTTACAAGGATTTCTGTTTCGTATGGGTTTTCCTGAATATGTTCCCTTCCCATTACACTGGCTAAACTTTGCCACTTTGCATTCCCAGCACTTACCCCAAAAATGCCCTAAAATTACAGAGGAGAAAATAAATGGGTCCATCCAGAGGCAAACACATTTACAAGAGAAAACTACATTTGGATATCACCTAACATTTTGGGAAATGCGTGGATGATCTGCAGACCAGTGGTCACCTCTGTTGTCAGTACTGGGCTTTGGTATGTGTAGGATTCAAAGGAATAAAATAACCCAAAGCCCAAAGGAGCCATTTTAAAGTGGACTTTAATTAGCCACGCAACTAGTGATCAAGTAGCTGTCAGATCATGAAAATGCTCCAGCAAAGATTCTTTGGATTCCAGATGGATTCTTTTGACTTTTACCTGGAAAAGAGTCAAGTTCCCACTCACAGTATTAATAGAAAGATGATCTACTTGGAATGTGAGGCAACAAGAGAATATCTAGTGACCGTCAGAGCCCAACAACTGTTCAGTCTGCATTGGGAAACAGAGTTTGGGAGTTTGTGGCAATAAAAGCAATAATTGCTTCCGACTCATTGCGCAACGTGATAGCTTACTCAATCTTAAAAATTAAAGCACAAATATATCATCTGGGTATATGTTAGCCGGAGGCTTTTATGAGGCTACTTATGATGCTACTGCGGCATAAGTAACTCAGTACATTGCCAGCGTTGCTCAGTGATTAATTGGACCGCATATCCGATAGACGTTTAATGATATTGAAAGGAAAAAAGGCTTGCCGTCATATAGCACCCCATTGCACCTCTCAGAAACGTCTCACCGTACTTCACATGCATTGCGTTACTTTGGCATGTTCTTATGTAGGCAAACCAGGCAGATTTTTTTTGTGCACAGCAAGATCCCACAAGCAACCATGAGCTAAATGGTGTGTGAATTGTGTGAAGAAGTGCTTCCTGACATCACCCCTGAACGGCCTAGCTCTAACTTTAAGGTTATGCCCCCTTGTTCGGGACTCTCCCGCCAGAGGAAATAGTTTCTTTCTATCTACCCCGATCACATTCTTTAATCGTCTTAAACACTTATCTGTCCTCATAATTTAACCTTTTTAGCCCAGGTATCGTTCTGGTGAATCTGCACTGCACTGCATCCCCTCCAAGGCCAATATATATCCTTCTTGAGGTGCGGTGCCCAGAACTGATCTCAGTCCTCTACATAGAGTCTAACCAGAGCTTTATACAACTAACATAACTTCCACCCCTTTGTATTTCAGCCCTCTAGAGATAAGAACATAATAAATACGAGCAGGAGTAGGCCATATGGCCCCTTGAGCCTGCTCCGCCATTCAATAAGATCATGGCTGATCATCGACCTCAACTCCACTTTCCCGCCCGACCTCTATATCCCTTGATTCCCCTAGAGTCCAAAAATCTATCGATCTCAGCCTTGAATACACTCAAAAACTCAGCATTCATAGCCCTCTGGGGTAAAGAATTCCAAAGATTCGCAACCCTCTGAGTGAAGAAATTCCTCCTCATCTCGGTCTTAAATGGCCGACCCCTTATCCTGAGACTATGCCCCCTAGTTCTAGACTCTCCAGCCAGGGGAAACAACCTCTCAGCATCTACCCTGTCAATCCCCTTCAGAATCTTGTATGTTTCAATGAGATCACTTCTTATTCTGCTAAACTCCAGAGTGTATAGGCCCAATCTACACAATCTCTCATCATAGGACAGCCCGCTCATCCCAGGAATCAATCTAGTGAACCTTCGTTGCACCGCCTCCAAGGCAAGTATATCCTTCCTTAGATAAGGAGACCAAAACTTTAGATAAAGGCCAACATTCCATTAGCCTTTTAAATTATTTTTTGTACCTGTCCACTAGCTTTTAGTGAGTTCTGTGCTTGAACCCTACATTCCTGTAACCACAGCTTGCATGTTAGTGTTACACTTGTTAAACTTAGACCAGGAATTCTATTAGACAATGGATGGGAAGTAGATTGGGAGATTGGAATGTCACGCATGGATGAAGTAGTGATGTATCTGGATATTGAACGATTGGTAAATTTAAATATTTTAGTAAAGGCTTAACTGATTAAACCCACGGTCGGTGTTGAGATGTTGATTGGTTGGAAGGAAACAAAGACTACTTTGCATTGTAATACAAATGTCAGTATATTTTATGAGATATATTTTTAAACTGGTTGGTGCAAACCATTGTCTGACAATGACAGTTGTAATTGTCTGCCATTAGCTTTCATTGTATTGGAATTAAAGTCGGCATTGAGTTCAAATGCGCACGATTGTGCTGTAGTTCATTAATCTCACTAATGTTGGTACTTCAGTTTGGTTTTTTTCTAATCTCTTCAGGTGTTCTCCATATCACTGACAAGACATGTTCACTTAAGCCTCTACAATGACACACCTAGTTAGCTGGTACTAGGTGAATGACAGCAACATGGGCTAACTTGGCTTCCAATTTTCTTTTCCTTCATCCAGCAAACAGACTGTCTGACTGGGACCATGAGCTCACTGTGTGGAGAAACTGTAGAGAACCCGTATGCATCAACCTGTGGCAATTGGTGTTGTAACAACTACAACTACTACTGGCATTTATACAGCAAAAGCAAAATACTGCGGACGCTGGAAATCTGAACTAAAAACAGAAAGCTGGCACACACTCAGTGGGTTAGGCAGAATCCTTGGAGAGGTCATCGACCTGAAACATTAACTGTTTTTCTCCCTCCACAAATGTTGTCCGACTTGCCGAGTGTTTTCCAGACCTCTGTTTTTAAAACAGTATTAGTTATTAGTTTCCCTCCTCCGCTCCTGAATCATAGAAATGTACAGCACAGGAGGAGGCCATTTGGCCCATCGTGTCTGTGCCAGCTGACAAAGAGCTATCCAGCCTCATCCCACTTTCCAGCTCTTGGTCCGTGGCCTTGTAGGTTACGGCACTTCAAGTGCATATGCAAGTACTTTTTAAATGTGATGAGCGTTTCTGCCTCTACCACCCTTTCAGGCAGTGAGTTCCAGACCCCCACCACCCTCTGGGTGAAAAGCGTTCTGCTCAACTCCTCTCTAAGCCTTCTACCAATTACTTTAAATCTATGCCCCCTGGTTATTGACCTCTCTGCTAAGGGAAATAGGTCCTTCCTATCCACTCTATCTAGGCCCCTCATAATTTTATACACCTTAATTGACTCCAAGCTGGTCTAGTGCTACAGCTACCCTGCAGTACTCTTCCAACTATCCATTGGTCACGTGTGAACTTGGACAGTGAGCGTTAGCAGGCTATTGAACCCATGGGGGGCAATCACCAACGAGGACCTCTCCTGTGCCACTCTGACGCCCATATACACACACGCACACCCACTTCCAACTGAGTAGGTGCTGAATAGAAATCAGGAGCAGGAACCCTGGCTGATTTTTTTTCTCCTTCCAAACACAGGAGTAGTAAGGCCAATTGTAGCACCTTTAATGCCACCTGCTTGAGATTAACAACCTCAGCACAGACAAAGGGATCATACCGGAGACCTTTATGCTTCAGCTACCTGCTCGATAAGATCATTAAGCCATCAGGGAAGCAAGCCCCTGTAACTTATTTTAAAACCAAGATTGAGGAAGGTACACACTCAGAATAGCATGGTTTAAAAGCTTTTTTTTCCCAAAACGCTTCACAATGTTAATAGAGATAATGTTGGTGGTGGGTAAACTTTTAGAAACAATAATCCAGGAGAAAATTAACAGCCACTTGGACAAGCATGGACTAATAAGGGAGAGCCAGCATGGATTTGTTAAGGGCAAATCGTGTTTGACTAACTTGATTGAGTTTTTTGATGAGGTAACAGGGAGGGTGGATGAGGGCAGTGCAGTTGATGTTGTGTATATGGACTTTCAAAAGGCGTTTGATAAAGTACCACATACTAGGCTCGTTAGCAAAATTGAAGCCCATAGGATAAAAGGAACAGTATACAAAATTGTCTGAGGGATAGAAAGAGTTGTGGTGAATGGCTGTTTTTCAGACTGGAGGAAGGTATATAGAGATGTTCCCCAAAGTTCAGTACCAGGACCACTGCTGTTTTTGATATACAGTAATGACTTGGACTTGAGGGGTACAGGGCACAATTTGGAAATTTACAGATGACACGAAACTTGGAAGTGAGGAGGATAGTGATAGACTTCAAGAGGACACAGACAGGCTGATGGAATGGGCGGACACATGGCAGATGAACTTCAACGCAGAAAAGTGTGAGGTGATACATTTTGGTAGGAAGAATGAGGAGAGGACATACACACTAAATGGTAAAATTTTAAAGGGGGTGCAAGAACAGACCTGGGGGTGCTTGTGCACAAATCTTTGAAGGTGGCAGGACAGGTTAACAAAGCAGTTAATAAATCATATGGGATTCTGGGCTTTATAAATAGAGGCAGAGAGTACAAAAGCCAGGAAGTTATGCTAAACCTTTTATAAACACTAGTTCGACCCCAGCTGGAGTATTGTGTCCAATTCTGGGCACCACACTTTAGGAAGGACGTGAAGGCTTTGGAGAGGGTACAGAAGAGATTTACTAGAATAGTTCCAGGGTTAAAAGATTACAGTTATGTGGATAGACTGGAGAAACTGGGGTTGTTTTCCTTAGAGCAGAGAAAGCTAAGAGGAGATTAGATAGAGGTGTTTAATATCATGAAGGGTTTAGATAGAGTAAATAAAGAGAAACTGTTTCCAATGGCTGGAGGGTGAATAAGCAGAAGGCACAGATTTAAGGTGATTGGCAAAAGAACCAGAGGCGACATGAGGAAACTTTTTTACACAATGTGTGGTTAGGATCTGGAATGCACTGCCTGATAGGGTGGCAGACACAGATTCAATAGTAGCTTTCAAAAGGGAATTGGATAAATATGTGAAGGAGAAAAAAAATTTCAGGGAGATGGGGAAAGAGCAGGGGGAGTGGGACTAACTGGATTGCTCTTCGAAAGAGCCGGCACAGACTCGAGGGGCCGAATGGCCTCCTTCTGTGCTGTACTGTTTTACAATTCTATGATAAATCATTATTTTTAATTTGGCAGGTTAAATCAGGATAAACCTGGATAATTATGTTTTTGTCTATCTTGTTTTGGTATTACTGAATGCACTGAATCAACTATTAGCTACTGCATCTGTCTTTTCATGTGCCTTTCATGTTAACGTGAACATTTCAACCTAGAGATGACTATTCGGGACGCAAGGGTACAAATGCTTTACACATGCAGATGGCATTCCTCTGCCCGCTATTTTAACAGAGGGGCTAATTTTAAATTGGTCAAAGCTCTTATTGAGGAATGTCATGTGAGCACTCTGATGTAATTTTAAACTTTATTTTCAAATTGCATTATTGCTTAATGTTATACAGTATGTTTACAATAAATTAATTCTGTTACCCGGCAACAACAAAAAACCCACAAGAATTGTAGTTAACCTCGTAATTTAATGAATTTAAATAAATACCTTGATTATATTTAATGTATGATTTAAACAGCAATAGTGGCTCATGACATTCACGATTTTAAGTTTTATTAACTTAATGGAAGTGGGTTTCCCGTATATATTTCATCACTGCTGTACATGTGTTAGTCTCAGTATTAATATGAGAATGAACGCAAAGATAAAGCACGGAAAACAGCATATCATTTACAAAGGGCAACGAGGGAGGGGATGGCAACCATAGTATCAAATGTGGACAAGCGGTTCTGCAGCAGGCGGCATGACCAACACTTGGCAGGCACTGCAGGAATGTTGAGCGTCAGAAACAAATGCCAGACCTCAGTCAAAACTTTGTGCAAAGTGAGATGGGTTTTATCTTTTTGCGCTTCAAAAGTACTTGTGGAGAAAAAAGCCTCACAGCGGTGGCAACGGAAGATGCCGGGCGCACGCGGCACATCGAGCGATGCGTATTCACTTATTGTTGCCCTCTCTTTCCCGGCATGCCGATGAAAGATGGTAAAATGATGCCTAAAAAAAAACAACAAGACTCGGCGAGGCAGGCAGAACCGAACTTACCTTGCCCTTGAGTTGCTCCGTAAAACTCTGCTGCTATCCGTGCTGCTTCCTTGCGGTTCCCTTTGACTATGTAGAAGTGGCTCAGGATGCCGAGGCTGATTTTCACAAAGAGCTTGAAGCAGAAAAGCGAAAATATCGTGAAGTAGACATGGGCTAAGTCCTGGGAAAAGCGGTAACTCTCCACGCCAGTCATTGCTTCCAGTCGGCGACAGTAACTATTTTCATGTGAACTCTAACTTGCTCCAGAAGCTCCCTTAACAGCTGGGTCCTGACAAATTAAGTATCAGGTGGTCATGACAGTGCCTGCTTAAAATCTATTTGAGGTATATTTGTCATGGAGATTTTTTTTTGGATCAATATACTGTACTAATCGTGCTCAGAGGCATTGGGTTACTCATGTGATAAAACAATTTATACCGCAGACATGACTATTTTTACTGCTCCCTGTATACTATTCATAGTTGCTAAATCAAGAATGAACTGAGTCATCTTCATAAGTCAAGATCTTCGAATGGTGTTAAACATTATCCAAACAAATGACTTATGGCATTCAAGTCTTCATAGAGACACGGGGCTTTGAAACTTGCACGAGGAAAATAAGAAAAGCATTATCATTGGTGCAAAACACACTATGTAGGAAGAACCAACAATGTAGCAATGAACAGACAAGTAAATATGCGTTCCAAAAGTCTGCATGTCTGATCGTCGAACTGGTGTGTCTACATAAAAACAATAACTGTACATTCAAAGTAATTCAATGTATGCCAAGTGTTGAGACATTGCTGAAAGCTGTGATAAGGCGCTATATAAATACAAGTCTTCTTTGTCTTTATTTAGTGTTGACAAAGGTCTGACAAATATTTCAGCTTTATAAAGGCTGGAACAATATTTTCCGCTGTATTTGTCCTGGAGAGTTCTCCCCGGTGTCCTGGCCAATTATCTATCCCTCAACCAACACTTAAAACCGATGATCTGGTCATGATCACATTGCTGTTTGTGGGACCTTTCTGTGCGCGAATTGGCTACCGCGTTTCCTACATTACAACAGTGACTACATTTCAAAAGTACTTGATTGGTTGCAAAGCGCATTGGGATGTCCTGAGGTCGTGAAAGGTGCTCTATGAGTGCAAGTCTGTCTTTCTTTCTGTATACAGATTAGCCGCTAAGAAATGACGAACCTATGTAGCAGCCTTTTTGTGAGGTGTAGGTGCTAAAGATGGTTCTCCTTTGACATGCTCAGGAAGGGACAGTAAAATGGTAATCCTGGGATAAGGGCTGGTACATACATAATATGTCAATACAGCTTTTCTTATCCCCTCTGGAACTGTTCTTCCTCCTCCTAATCTAAGAGCATCTGCGTAAGGCTCGCAAAATTACACATTTTTCCCCCAAAGGAAGAAAGGAGAGATATTGGACCGTTTGAAGGAATATTGGGCCAAAGGGATTTTAAAAATCAAAACCCCAGGAAGATTTGGCTGGTTTAAAAGGCATGTTCAGACTTGCGAAAGGCTGTGACACTGGGGAGGTGGGGTGGGCCCCTGAGTTTGGATATTGGACAGTCTGGGAATGTTCTGGGCCACCTCAGCCTTTACATAAAGACAATAAAACCTGTTTCCTGCCGAAACTCGCAGAGCCAAAGTACATGAATAAAACAGTACATGCCCACAGCAACACAAAGGAAAGAACATAGCCCAACAGGAACCATAATACAATACAATACAATACAAATCGCTTTATTGGCATGATAAGGTACATCTTATGTTGCCAAAGCATCAAAATACATTTATGGTTGAACACATAAACGCGGTTCCATTCATACAGTGTATAAACAGGTATATCCCTGAGTTTATAAATATACATTCGCCTTGTTTATATATACTCTTGTCTTAGTTTACTGGTTGTCCCTCTGTTCATGGCAAGCTGTAACATAGTGTGCCGCCAGTGTTACACAGCTTCTCTCCTCCCCCAGTAGGAATGGGAGTTTTTGGTTGTCAGTCAGATTTCTGAATTCAGGGCATATTTGTGAGAATTTTTGGTAGAAATTCTCTCTGATGCCCTGATATTTTCCACAGGCTGTGAGGAAGTGCATCTCTGTCTCAACTACTCCCTGACTGCAGTGAGAGCATATCCTGTCTTCTCTTGGCAGCCTGGTCTGCCTGTGTCTGCCTTTTTCGATCGCTAGGCTATGTTCGCTAAGTCTGTACCTTGTCAAGGTTCTTCTCAGTTTGTTATCCTTTACCATGGTCAGGTAATCAGCTATGTTGTATTGTCTGTTTAGGGCCAAGTAGCAATTGAGTTTGCTTTGGGTTTTTGTTGTTTCTGCCCAATATGACAGATATTTTTCCTTTTGCTTAGCGACGATTGTGTTGGGTCGAATTCTTTGTGTTACCCTGTCACTGTCCTGGGACTGGTTATTGTTAGTATTGTTATTAGTTACTTTATTGAGTCCCAGGACTAGTTGACTGAGGGTATTCTTCTTTATGGTCAGCTCTTGGCATTTCAGGGCGTCGTAGTGATAGCATTGGGGGTTGCTCATTTGTAGGTGATTCCAAAATTTGGTGGCTCTTTTTTGGATAGTGATTATTAATGGGTATTGGCCTAGTTCCGCCCTGCATGCATTGTTTACTGTTTTCCTTTGAGTCCGGAGGATACTTTTACAGAATTCCGCATGTAGGATCTCAATTGGGTGTTTGTCCCATTTTGCAAAATCTTGTTGTGTTAGTGGTCCCCAGACCTCACTGCCATAGAGTGCAATTGGTTCAATTACTGATTTGAAAATTTTGAGCCAAATGCTAATTGGGATTTCTATTTGGATTGATTTTTTGATGGCATAGAAAGCCCTTCTTGCTTTCTCTTTCAGTTCATTCACAGCCAGTTTGAAGTTTCCCGTAGAACTGATTTTTAAGCCCAAGTATGTGTAGTGAGTGGTTTGTTCAATTTTGGTTGTTCCTACTGTGAAATTTATTGTGGGTCCATGTTGTTTGGATCTTTGCTGGAACACAAGGACTTTGGTTTTTTGGGGATTTATTGTCAGGGCCCAAGTCTGGCAGTACGACTCCAGCAGGTCCAGGTTCTGCTGTAGACCCTCCTTAGTTGGTGACAGCAGAACCAGGTCGTCGGCATAGAGGAGGAATTTAACCTTGGATTCATATAGGGTGAGGCCGGGTGCTGTAGATTGTTCAAGTAGTTTTGCCAATCCATTAATGTAAATATTAAAGAGTGTCGGTGAGATTGGCGAGCCCTGCGTCACCCCCCGCCCCTGTGGGAAGTATTTTGTTTGTTTGTCTCCAATTTTAACTGCACATTTATTGTTTGTATACATTGATTTAATTACATCATATGTTTTCCCTCCTACCCCGCTTTCGATAAGTTTCAGGAATAAACCGTCATGCCAGATGGAGTCGAAAGCCTTCTGGAAATCTACAAAGCATGCGTAGATTTTGCTTTTGTTATGGCGAACGTGTTTGTCAATTAGGGTCTGTAGGGTGAAGATATGATCGGATGTTCTATAGTTTGGCAGGAATCCAATTTGGCTTTTACTCAAGACATTGTGCTCTTCAAGGAAGTTTATGTCTTTTGTTTATGATGCTACAGAATACCTTCCCCAGGTTACTGTTTACACAGATGCCTCGATAGTTGTTTGGGTCGATTTTGTCCCCACTTTTGTATATGGGTGTTATGAGTCCTTTGTTCCAGATGTCAGGGAAATAACCGACACTCAGAACCAAGTTGAAGAGTTTTAGGATAGCCAGTTTCAGTTTGTCGTCTGCGTGTTTAATCATCTCGTTTAGTATGCCGTCTGTCCCGCAAGCTTTTCCTGGTCGCAGGTCCTTGAGTTTTTCAAGAAGTTCTTTTTCTGTTATTATGGCGTCTAGCGGGTTTTGGTTATCTTTTATGGCCATTTCAAGCTTTTCTAGTTTTTTGCGTATTTGGTGTTGCTCTGGTCTTAGTGTGTTTTTCTGGTATAATTTTTCAAAGTGGTTTACCCATGTGTCCCCATTTTGAATGGACAAATCGTCGTGTTGTTTTTTGTGTAGTGTTTTCAAGTTGTCCCAGAAACAATTCGACTCAATGGATTCCTCCATGGAGCTGAGTGTATTCTTAATAAATTGCTCTTTTTTGGTCCTGAGTGTGTTTCTGTATTGTGTTAGCGTCTGACAATAAGTAAGGCGTAATTCCTCATTTTCTGGATGTCTGTGTTTTTGGTTTGATAGTTTTCTAAGTTTTTTCCTCATGTTATGGCAATCATGGTCAAACCATTTTTCATAGTTTTTTGTTTTGGGTTTGTTCTTGCGAGCTTTCAAGTTTGCATTTGTTGCCAAATTATCAAAAATATTGTTTAGTTTACTAACTGCCCGGTTTACGCCTTCTTTATTGTGAGTGTATATGTTATCCAGAAAGGTGTCTAAGAGAGCTTGAGTTGATGCATTGCTAATTGTTTTCTGGTATTTTTCCGTGTCATTTTTGGCCCATCTGTACGATTTTTTGGTGTTGTACAGTTTACTGGGTTGTGTTTCTATGTTGTTTGTTTCTGTCTTTTTGAGAAACATAGTAATTTGGCTGTGATCTGACAGTGTTGTTTGTGGTTTGACTGTGAATGCTCTGAAAGAGGATGGGTCCAAGTCGGTAATCATATAGTCTACTGTGCTGCAGCCAAGAGGTGAGCAGTAGGTCGATCTTCCTAGGAGGTCTCCTATGAACCTACCATTGACAATGTACAGACCCAGGTTTCGACAGAGCTGTAGTAGCTGTTTACTGTTGGTATTTGACTGCTTGTCGCAGTTATGCCTGTATGGAAGGGAAGGGATGTCAAAGTGGTTATTCCCGAATACGTAATTGTTTCCCTGATTATTGGTGAAGTCTGGTTCTTCGCCCGTTCTTGAATTGAGGTCCCCACAGATCAACACGTTCCCCTGGGCCTGGTATTGGATAATTTCCCCCTCCATGTTGGAGAAGGTGTCCTCTTTGTAGTACGGGGAATCGATTGGAGGGATATAAAGTGCGCAAATGTAAACATCTTGGGTGTTTGAGATAATCTCCCTCTCAAGTTTGAGCCACATATGGTTTTCGCCCTTTTTTATAAATTTGATGTAATTCTTAAGTTTTGTTTTAAACCAGATCAGTATGCCTCCGGAGTCTCTGCCTTGGGTTACACTTGGTAATTTATTGGAGGGGACCACTAGCTCAGTGTACCCTTGGGGACAGCCGGTGTGTCCTTTTCCTTTATACCAAGTTTCCTGTAAAATGATAATATCTAGATCTTTAGTTTCCTCTATGAATTCTGGGGTCCTACTCTTCACTTCTCGCACTGAAGAGCGTAGACCTTGAATATTCCAGGTCGAAATATATAAGGATTTCATGTTAAGTTTTATCTTTTTCTATGATAGGTTAAAGAGTGGTACGTGTTTGTCGTGTCTAAGTGTGGGGAAAAAAAAGATCACCCCAGTTGTCTACAAAAGTTAATACAATTTGGTTACAGTTCTTTCTATTAATTAGTCCTTGATCCATAAGGCGGAAGTAGATGCTGCTGCACATCTGCTTATTGTCTCTTAATGGATTGTTTCTGTCTGAGGTATTGCGTACGTCCTGTGCATCTCTCCCTCTGTCTGGCTGGTAGCGGTCCTATTCCCCTGTGGGACAGGAGTGGTGCAGGTCTGATAATGTTGTTTTGCATGGGGATCCTCTCCGGTCTCGGTTGGTGTGGTGGTGGTCTTTGTAGTCATAGAGTCATAGAGTCATAGAGTTTTACAGCACAGAAAGAGGCCCTTCGGCCCATCGTGTCTGCGCCGCCCATCCATCCCTGTCCAGTCTAATCCCATTTTCCAGCATTTGGTCCATAGCCTTGTATGCAATGGCATTTCAAGTGCTCATCCAAATGCTTCTTGAATGTTGTGAGGGTTCCTGCCTCCACCACCCTTTCAGGCATTGAGTTCCACATTCCAACCACCCTCTGGGTGAAAAAGTTCCTCCTCAAATCCCCTCTAAATCTCCTGCCCCTCACCCTGAATCTATGCCCCCTTGTTATTGACCCCCCCACTAAGGGGAAAAGTTCCTCTTTATCTACCCTATCTATGCCCCTCATTATTTTGTACACCTCAATCAGGTCCCCCCTCAGCCTTCTCTGCTCCAAGGAAAACAACTCCAGCCTGTCCAGCCTCTCTTCATAGCTGAGGCGCTCCATCCCAGGTAACATCCTGGTGAATCTTCTCTGCACCCTCTCCAAAGCAATCACATCCTTCCTATAGTGAGGCGACCAGAACTGCACACAGTACTCCAGCTGTGGCCTCACCAGCGTTTTGTACAGCTCCATCATAACCTCCCTGCTCTTATATTCTATGCCTCGGCTAATGAAGGCAAGTATCCCATATGCCTTTTTAACCACCTTATCTACCTGCTCCGCTGCCTTCAGGGATCTATGTACATGTACACCAAGGTCCCTCTGACCCTCTGTACTTCCTAGGGTCCTACCACTCATTGTGTATTCCCTTGCCTTATTTGTCCGTCCAAAATGCATCACCTCGCACTTTTCAGGGTTAAATTCCATTTGCCACTTTTCCGCCCATCTGACCAACCCGTTTATATCGTCCTGTAGCCGGAGGCTTTCCTCCTCGCAATTTACCACCCCACCAATTTTCGTGTCATCTGCGAACTTACTGATCATACCTTTTACATTCTCATCCAAATCATTTATGTAGATCACAAACAATAAGGGACCCAGCACCGATCCCTGAGGTACCCCACTGGACACAGGCTTCCAGTCACAAAAGCAACCTTCGACCATCACCCTCTGCCTCCTGCCACTCAGCCAGTTTAGGATCCAACGCGCCAAGGCACCCTGGATCCCATGGGCTCTTACCTTCTTGACCAGTCTCCTATGCGGGACTTTGTCAAAAGCTTTACTGAAGTCCATGTAAACCACATCCACAGCATTTCCCTCATCCACCCCACTAGTCACCCCCTCGAAAAATTCGATCAGATTTGTTAGACATGATTTACCCTTGACAAAGCCATGCTGACTATCCCCGATTAATCCTTGCCTCTCCAAGTGGAGATTAATTTTGTCCCTCAGAATTTTTTCCAATAATTTCCCCACCACAGATGTTAGACTCACTGGCCTGTAATTCCCTGGTTTATCCCTGCTACCCTTCTTGAATAATGGTACTACGTTAGCTGTTCTCCAGTCCTCTGGTACATCCCCTGTGGCCAGAGAGGTTCTGAAAATTAGTGTCAGAGCCCCTGCAATCTCCTCCCTTGCCTCCCACAGCAGCCTGGGATACATCTCGTCCGGGCCTGGGGATTTATCCACTTTTTGGCCCGCTAAAACCGCTAGCACCTCCTCCCTCTCGATGCTAATATGTTCAAGTATGTCACAGTCCCCTTGCCCGATTTCTATGTCTGCATCGTCTTTCTCCATAGTGAACACAGATGCAAAAAATTCATTTAAAACCCCGCCTACATCCTCTGGCTCTACACACAGATTGCCACTTTGGTCCCTAATGGGCCCTACCCTTTCCCTGGTTATCCTCTTGCCCTTAATATACTTATAAAACATCTTAGGATTTTCCTTTATTTTGCTCGCCAGTGTTATTTCATGGCCCCTCCTCGCCCTCCTAATTTCTTTTTTAAGTATGCCCCTGCACTTTTTATACTCCTCTAGGGCTTCTTCTGTCTTTAGTCTTTTGTAACTGCCAAAAGCCCCCCTTTTATTTCTAATGCATTTTTGTATATCCCTTGTCATCCAAGGTTCCCTTTGCTTGTTGGTCCCACCCTTGACCTTTACAGGAACATGTTGGCGTTGTACTCTCTCTATTTCCCTTCTGAAAGTCTCCCACTGTTTTGATGTGGATTTTCCTATAAGCAGCTGCTCCCAGTCCACTTTGGCCAGATCCTGCCTTATCATATTAAAATCGGCCTTCCCCCAATTTAGAACCCTTATTTCCGGGCCGTCTTTGTCTTTTTCCATGACCACCTTAAATCTCACCGAATTATGGTCACTGTCGCCAAAATGCTCTCCTACTGACACTTCCACCACTTGCCCGGTTACATTCCCCAGAATTAGGTCCAGTACCGCCCCCTCTCTTGTAGGACTTTCTACATGTTGGCTCAAAAAGCTCTCCTGGATGCACTTTAAGAATTCTGCACCCTCTAAGCCTTTCACACTCTGACTGTCCCAATTTATATTGGGGAAGTTGAAATCCCCCACTATTATTACCCTATTATTTTCACACTTCTCTGAGATTTGCCTACATATCTGTTCCTCTATCTCCCCCTGACTGTTTGGGGGCCTATAGTACACTCCCAGCAAAGTGCTTGCCCCCTTTTTGTTTTTAAGTTCTACCCATATGGCCTCATTAGAGGAACCCGCTAATATATCATCCCTCCTTACAGCAGTAATTGACTCCTTAATTAATATTGCAACACCCCCTCCCCTTTTACACCCCCCTCTGTCTCGCCTGAAGATTCTATACCCCGGAATATTGAGCTGCCAGTCCTGACCCTCCCTCAACCATGTCTCCGTGATAGCAACAATATCTTACTCCCATGTGTTCAACAACAACTTCAGTTCATCCACCTTATTTGCAAGACTCCTTGCATTAAAATAAATGCCTTCCAGCCCTGCCATATTCTCTTTTGCCTTCACATATTTGCTCTGCCTTCCCAGCTGACTTGTTTTTCCCTCTGTATTTGGCTGTAAATCACCCCCTACTATAGCTCCACTTTGTACCCCAACCCCCTGCCAAGTTAGTTTAAACCCTCCCCAGCAGTGCTAGCAAACCTCCCCGCAAGGATATTGGCTCCCCCCTGGTTCAGGTGTAAACCGTCCGACTTGTACAAGTCCCACCTTTCCCAGAAGCAGACCCAGTGATCCAGGAAACTAAAGCCCTCCCCCCTGCACCATCCCTTTAGCCACGCATTCATCTGTTCTATCTTCCTATTCCTATACTTGCTAGCACGTGGCACCGGGAGTAATCCAGAGATTACAACCTTTGAGGTCCTGCTCCTTAATCCTTCACCTAGCTCCCTAAATTCTTGCTGCAGGACCTCATCCCTCTTTTTACCTATGTCATTGGTACCAATGTGGACCACGACCACTGGCTGTTCTCCCTCCCCCTCCAGAATGCCCTGCAGCCGCTCAGTGACATCCTTGACCCTGGCACCAGGGAGGCAACAAACCATCCTGGATTCACGTCTACGGCCACAGAAACGCCTATCTGTTCCCCTTACTATAGAATCCCCTACCACTATTGCTCTCCCACTCTTTTTCCCCCCTTCCTGGGCAGCAGGAGCACCCCCAGTGCCAGGAAGTTGGCCGCTGCTGCCTTCCCCTGGTGAGTCATCCCCCTCAACAGTATCCAAAGCGGTATACTTGTTTGAAAGGGGGATGTCCGCAGGGGTTCCCTGCACTACCTGCCTGCCTTTGTTGCTCCGCCTGATGGTCACCCCCTGTGCTGCCCTACCCTGAGGCGTGCACAACTCGCTAAACGTGTTATCCACGAGCCTTTCAGCATCGCGCATGCTCCAAAATTCATCCACCCGCAGCTCGAGCGCCGCAATGCGGTCTACAAGTAGCTGCAGCTGGATGCATTTCCCGCACACATGGTCATCAGGGACACTGGCAGCATCCCTGACTTCCCACATAGAGCAGGAGGAGCAGAGCACGGGTCTGAACTCTCCTGCCATGACTTACCCCTTTAATTACTTTAAAAATTTATTCAATACCCCAGTTACAGGTATGCTCTAGGGCGCTTTATTTACCAACTATCCCCACTACACCACAGAAATTTAACACCACAGAATTCAAGCTTGTATTGAAAAAAGAGAAATACTCACCAACCAATCACCTACCTGCTCCCTGGTGACGTCACACACTGATTACTTTTTACCTCTCTCCCCGCTGCTGAGTTGGTATGCCTCGCCTCTCTCTGGTTTTTATACCGGTCTCACCACACTGCTCCCGACTGGTCTCGGGCCTCGCTGGTCGCCGGGTTTTCTCCCGAGCTCCTCCTCGCTGCTCCCGCTGGTCCCGACTGGTCTCGGGCCTCGCCTCTCTCCGGTTTTTATACCGGTCTCACCACACTGCTCCCGACTGGTCTCGGGCCTCGCTGGTCGCCGGGTTTTCTCCCGAGCTCCTCCTCGCTGCTCCCGCTGGTCCCGACTGGTCTCGGGCCTCGCCTCTCTCCGGTTTTTATACCGGTCTCACCACACTGCTCCCGACTGGTCTCGGGCCTCGCTGGTCGCCGGGTTTTCTCCCGAGCTCCTCCTCGCTGCTCCCGCTGGTCCCGACTGGTCTCGGGCCTCGCCTCTCTCCGGTTTTTATACCGGTCTCACCACACTGCTCCCGACTGGTCTCGGGCCTCGCTGGTCGCCGGGTTTTCTCCCGAGCTCCTCCTCGCTGCTCCCGCTGGTCCCGACTGGTCTCGGGCCTCGCCTCTCTCCGGTTTTTATACCGGTCTCACCACACTGCTCCCGACTGGTCTCGGGCCTCGCTGGTCGCCGGGTTTTCTCCCGAGCTCCTCCTCGCTGCTCCCGCTGGTCCCGACTGTTCCTGATATGTACCCCGCTGATCTCTGGTGGTCGGGGGGGGGTCCTCTTGGAGTCTGGGTATGGACCCGGTTAAAAGCGACGTCCTTCAGGGCTTTAGCAAAGATCGATATTTTTTGCCTTTGGATGTGGACGTGGTCGTAAAGACATTCTTCATCGAGGGTGGGGTGTTGGGCCAGGTGTACGTTGTGGTTTGATTCGCATTCTGTTGCTATGCTGGCATTTATCTCATGAATTGTGTTGTTGTTGAAGTCTGTTCTCGGCAATATTGTGGAAACAGTGATTCTAGTGTTTGGAAATGTACTGCTTGCCTTCCTAATCATTGCTCTGAGCGATGTTGCTACCTCTTTCTGTTTGGCCTTTAGGTCATTTGTGCCCGTGTGTATTATTATGTGTTGGGGGGAGCCTAATCTGGCTTTGGTCAGCCATCCCATGGCTCTGTCTGTTGTTGGGCACCAAATCTTTTCTACTTTACTTCTAGGGAAGAGCTTTTTCTCCCATAGAAATTTCCCATTTGAGTCTATGAGTATTACGACGTCAGCCTTGTTTGTGTTTACTGTCCGGTGGCTTTCGCCTGGACTCATAGTGTGTGTGCTGGGCTGGGGTGTCTGGTGTGTGCGTACCTCTTGTGAGCGGCTCGCTTGTGGTTCCATGGTGGTGGGGGAAGATTGCGAGTCAGTATGCTGGTCGGTCTGTGTGGCACCCCTTGTATTGTGTGTCTGTTGCTTTTGTTCCGTGTGGGAGTGCAGCCGTTCCGTCCGGCTCTGTCTTGTCTTATCTCTAGTCTCTGGTTGCTGGTCTAATGGTGTTTTCTCTCCCCTATGGCTCTCTTCTTTTTCCTGCAGCTCTTTCACCTGATTCTTAAGTAGATTCACCTGGTTATCAAGTCTATTCAGCTCTCTCTTGTGTCTCTCCCTCTCCTGCTTTTGTTTGTCATTCAATTTGAGGACCTCCTCTCTAAGTTTAACCATCTCCATCTCTAATTGATTAAATTTATCTTTTGGTTGTATCTGGCTGTGTGATCCCGGGGTATGTGTCTGGTCGGCCCTGGAAGGCTCACTCACTTCCTGGCTAAGCTGGTCGGCCCTGGAAGGCTCACTCACTTCCTGGCTATGCTGCTCTTCTCTTGGTGGGCTGGGAATGGTAGGGGAACCAACAATCAAACAGCAGTCCAAAACCAATCAAGGAGATTTACAAACATTTTGCATTTTTAAACTAGTTTCAGGGTAATCCCGAAACCAGTTAAAGGCCGATTAAAGTTAGATGGACCATCCCGAAACTCATTAAAGTTAGATGGGCCATCCCCGAAGCTCGTTAAAGTTTTAAAATCTATTAAAAATAACGAGCCCACCAAATTTAACAAAGAAACCCGAGATTTGGCAGTCAGATAAGCCAGGCCTCAAACTAGTATAATTGAGGCCTGCCTTTTCAGTGTACAGTCAGCTCAGTACAGTCAGTTCAAGAGAGAGAGCATCATCAGAAGCAGTTCAAGTTCAACAGCCAGTACAGAGAGATCATCATCGGAGACTTGAAGGAGCAGAAGGAGAACAAAAGTCGCAGCAACCAAAGGCCTAAAGAAACCAACAACTACCACTATTACCACCAACCAGGTAATATTGGGCCACCGCGACCAACAAGAAACCAACCACCGAAAATCCGAAATTCAAAGACTTGTTTCCACTCTACAGGCTAGTCTGACTTACCCCTGGGTAAGCTTTTGACACAAAAGACCCTAAAACTTAGTGATGTAAGAAAAAGGAGGCTTACCATCAAGTAACTTTAAAGTAAGCTTTAAGTAACTTATAAACACACTATATACAAGAGAGGTCTTTACCATGCCTCTGGTAGAAGCCTCTTACAATACTGAACAGACCAGTATTTATACCAGTCCAACAGGAAGTGACACATGACAGGAAGTGAGGTATGTACACAGTTCATAGTTCACAGTTCACAGGGAGTGATGACATAACTTCCCGGAAGTTATTATTTTTATCACATTCTTCCCTCCTGCAGGTTTAGGAGGCTGTGGTCTACCTTTTGGTCCGCAGCCGCCGAACAAGGAAGAGTCGCACCCGTTTGGATTCCCGTCGTAGAGGGTCGCTGGTCCGCTTACATGCGGTTGGCCATTGGCCAGAGTCCGTGTGGCCTGGATTGCCCTGTGAAGGGTCGGGGAGATCATGGCTTCGAGTACGAGCCCCAATAGGTTCAAAGTCAGACTGCCTCTGTTCAGAGGGAGGTGCAGAGCTGGTCTGTGGCAGACCAGTACTTTCATGCGTGGTACTGGGAGGGTCGCAACCTTGAGCACGGGGTTCTACCGGCACCAAGCTAGTTGGTGTCCGATCAGGATCCTGGAGAGGGGTACCCGATAGGTCCCAAGAGTTTCCTGGTGAAATGCCATCACCCGATGTCCCACTAGGTCCTGGTGGGCAGGGAGCCGGATCCCGTAATGATACGGTAGATTCTCGGCCGTCGGAATATCGTATGTTTGCATAGGTGGGGTTGGCATCGGTTAGTTCGACCTCGTCTACAAGAGGGTCATTTTTAGACGTCCGAACGTATCTTCGGAGTAATACAGGTCCAGGAGTAGTTAGCCATGATGGGAGTGATGTCCCATGAGATGAGCGACGCTGGAATCCAAAGAACCGCTCATGAGGTGTAGTATTTGTGGCTGTAGAAAGCAGGGACCGTATAGAGTGCAATGCATCCGGAAGCACTGTTTCCCATTGCTGGTCTGGTAGGCCCCGAGATCTTAAAGCGAGACGTACGGAATTCCAGATGATACCGTTATACCTCTCTACCTGCCCATTTCCGATGGGATGGTATGGTGTTGTTTTGCTTGTAGCAATTCCCCGTTCTGAGAGGTAGTCCTTGAGTTCCCTCGACATAAAGGATGGACCCCGATCTGAGTGAATATAAGCCGGCATGCCACAGAGAGAAAATACCTGCTCAAGGCAGCAGATTACTGTGGACGCCAGCATATTGGAGCAGGGGAAGGCAAACGGAAAACGTGAATATTCGTCGATCATGGTGAGCAAATATGTGTTCCGAGTTGAAGAGGGCACTGGGCCCTTAAAATCGATGCTAAGTCGTTGCATCGGTTGGGTTGCATGTATGAGTATACCATCTGAGGGGCGGAAGAACTGAGGTTTTAATTCCGCACAAAGCCGGCATTCTGAGCATATTTTCTTTACATCTCCAGTGGAAAAAGGGAGATTCCGTGATCGTACGAAATGTAGCATGCGCGTAACGCCAGGATGACACAAACCATTGTGGACATCCATGAGAGTGGAGGATGACATAGTGGAGCAGAATGCCCGTGTGAGGGTGTCCGGGGCCACATTCTCCTTGCCAGGCTGATAGAGAATGGTATAACCAAAAGAGGCCAGTTCCATCCTCCAAAGTTGTATTTTATTATTCTTAATTTTGGTTCGTTTTCGATTATCGAGCATGAAGGCGACTGATCGTTGGTCCGTGATCAATGTAAAGTGCTGGCGAGCTAGAAAATGGTTCCACTTCCGTACTGCCTCTATGATGGCTGTGGCTTCTTTCTCAACCGGAGGATAATGTAGCTCGGCACCTTGTAAGGTCCTGGACATAAATGCTACAGGACGACCTTCCTGATTCAGAGTAGCCGAGATCGCCACCTCCGAGGCATCACATTCAACCACGAAAGGGAGATTCTCATCAATGGAGTGAAGAGCCGCTTTCTCCAACTGTTTTTTGAGAAGGTTAAAGGCTGCAACAGCCGCTGTTCCCAGTGGAAATGATCTAGCATGCAGCAAGGGTTGGATTTTGTCCGAAAAATGAGGAATCCATTTAGCGTAGTATGCAAACAGACCGAGAGCCCGACGTAAAGAAGCCGGATTCTTAGGTGACGGGAGCTCTTGGAGCGGGCGAAGTCTTTCTGGGTCTGGCTTAATGATACCATTGCCTACGCAGTAGCCAAGGATGTTGATGGTCGGTTGCGACTCAACAGATTTGGATTCATTCAGGGTCAAATTACGGCGATGGAGGGCATCCCGAAATTTTTGGAGGTTGGAGTCGTGTTCCTGTTGATCGTGACCTGCAATGGTAATGTTATCAAGATAGGGAAAAGTGTCCCTTAGGTTTTCCTGCTTAACCAGGCCATCCATTGCCCGTTGAAAGACAGCCACTCCATTAGTAACCCCGAATGGGAGGCGACGAAATTGGTACAGCCGTCCATTAGCCTCAAAGGCTGTGTACTGCTTATCTGAGACCTTCAAGGGTAACTGATGATAGGCACTTTTTAAATCGTAAGTTGAGAACACTTTGTATTCGGCCAGTTTATTAACCATATCATCAATGCGTGGCAATGGGTAGGCATCCAAGTCGGTATATTGATTGATGGTTTGCGAATAATCGATGCATAGTCGCTGTTTGTGAGGTTTTAGAGGGTTCTTGACAATGACGACTTGAGCCCGCCAGGGCGACGAACATGGTTCAATGATATCCTCTGCTAGAAGTCGAGAGATTTCAGCCGCAATAAAAGATTGGTCTTCCTGATTAAAGCGCCGCGATTTCGTTATTATCGGTTGGCATTGAGGCGGAATACTGGCAAATAATGAGGGTTCATCAAGTGAAGCTGCTGATAATGCACAAAATGGTAATTTAGACGGTATATTAGAAATAGTAAGTCCGGGTTTGGATCCACCAAACTCAATGGTGAGTTTCTTATGCTGTTTTTGGAAGTCCAGTCCTAAGAGGAGATCACTACATAAGTCCTTGAGCACCGAAAGTCGGGTGGAGGGATACATACGACCATGAAGTGTCATATCAACAACACAAAAGCCGGAGATTCTGGTATTAAGTGATGACTGGGCCATCGCAATTGCCTGGTCCGATGGGAAGACATGTAGTTTCAATTTCGCAACAATCTGTTCCTTAATGAAACTATCAGTGCTTCCTGAGTCAATTAAGGCATCTAAGGTATGCCCTTTAATTGAAATTTTTGTGGCAGCATGAGACAGGTTCTGTGGGCAAGCAGCTGTAATTGGTGTCGTTGCACAGAGAGTGGCTAAAACTCTCGGTGTGCTTCTTCGGGAGAGAGCTCGAGAGGAAGCTTGATAGGTCCTAGCTGGAGCATCTTGATAGGCCCTAATTGGGGCAGTTCGGTAGGCCTTAGCTGGATTGGCCCTCGTAGAGGCCCTTGATAGGCAAACTTTAGCAAAGTGTCCTTTTTTCCCGCAATAACTGCAGATTGCATTGCGAGCAGGGCAGGTTTTCCTAGGGTGAAAAGCATCTCCACAAAAGAAGCATTCCTTCCGAGATTGCCAAGAGGCTGCTAAAGTGGGGTCATCCTCCTCTTCTTCATCAGAATTATCAGAATTAGATTCCCCCATGATGGGGTTCACCTGAGACCGCTTGAATTGTCTGGTTGCAGCTACAGCAGCAGATCGAGATCTGGGCAGCTGATAGAGGTCTGCATTTCTCTTTGCCAAATCCAGTGAACAAGCTAGGTCAAAAGCTTTTTGTAGCTCAAGTGTTTTACTTTCTAGTAGACGCTGGCGTATAAATGGAGAGGCAATCCCGCAGATGAAAGCATCACGAATCATTTCTTGGCGGTACAGCTCAGCTGAGGCTGCCTGAAAGTTACAATCTACGCTGAGCCTGCGAAGTTCTTGCAGGAATTCGTCAATTGATTCCCCTGGCCCTTGTCGGGCTGTGGCCAGTAGATGTCTAGCATAGACCTCATTTGGGGTCTTGGCATACAGTTTCTTAAGTGCCCGAATCACCTCATCGTAATTATCCCATTCATCAACATATTCGAACACTTTTGGGGTCACATAATTGATAAGTATCTTCAATCTAGCAGGAGCATCCGCTTCACATTCATCCAGAAAATTCTCAAAAGTACGGTACCAATGCTTCCATACCCTGCCAGCTGCTGGTGCATTCGGGTCCAAGTCCAGACGAATAGGTCTAAGGATTTTCTCCATGATGGGTGGTTCCCTGGATCATTAATTCCGAGTTTGTCCGAAGGTCTAGTATTCGTGAGTGTAAATACTAAGTTACTTAAATTGATGTAAGAAAAAGGAGGCTTACCATCAAGTAACTTTAAAGTAAGCTTTAAGTAACTTATAAACACACTATATACAAGAGAGGTCTTTACCATGCCTCTGGTAGAAGCCTCTTACAATACTGAACAGACCAGTATTTATACCAGTCCAACAGGAAGTGACACATGACAGGAAGTGAGGTATGTACACAGTTCATAGTTCACAGTTCACAGTTCACAGGAAGTGATGACATAACTTCCCGGAAGTTATTATTTTTATCACACTTAGCCTAACCAAAGAAAATTGGGTACTCACCCGATTCATCCAACTGCGCGACTAACTGCATCAGCGGAAAAACCCAAACTGAAGACCCAACGCAGGTGCAGTCTTCTACCACGTCCGGGTACGGCAGGCCCCAACCGCCACAACTAAGGAGAACCCCGAAATCGCGAACCTCTACAATCTGTCAAGAAAGTCGTTTGGTGAGCATTTCCTGGTCCTTTGGATTTCAACTTAATTAGGATAGTGGGGTTGGGAGGGTAAGGGATTTTGTCTATTGTAATTCTCCCTCATATTCTGAGTGTTCCCCACCCTTTTAGAGTATAAGTTTTATTGTACTGTATATTTTCCTGTCTCAAAATAAAGATCTCAGTTCTTTTGACCAACCCAGGTGTCTGTTGCAAGTTCATTACAACCCCCAAGTAAGTCCAAAGTCTAGAACAAAAGGGAGTGGGAGCGATTTGAACCACTCAAAGGAGTCAGAGGTGAAGCTGACAAACAACCCACACACCACCCCTTACAATCAGTAAAACGCCCAAAGCAATTCCATTTCTGGCCACTTTATGGTTGCAGCAAAATAATAGCTGGAACCAAGATGATTGTAAGGAATGGATTTGGAAATTCAATTTTGGAATTCAAAAAAAAGTTTAAAAAATCAGGTCCAAACAGCAATAAAAATGAATGCAGCAATAAAAATGCCGATAAAGCATAGTAGTTAAAAAAATGTAACTTGCCAAGCAAAACTTTAAGGGGGAAAATTTCAGTTGGTTTGCGCCTCCCATTAGCGCCTTAAGAGGGTGCTAATGGGGCGCAAAGCAACTAGTGCCCGGGCGCGGCAATGTTTGCGCCGCTCACGAAATTAACGAGACATTTTGCGGCGGCGCTAAACACTACCGCCACGATCTCCTGCGCCGACAGATCGTGACGTCAGTCAAGTGCGCAACACCCCGGTAGCGCCCCGGACCAGATATTGAGTGGCGCCCCCTGCCTTACCGCCTGCCGCTAGCAATGACAGGTTGAGGGGAGCGTTTTGCAGTCAGGAAGGGACTGGGGGAGCGCTATTTAAAGGTGACCGCTTCCGGCCTTTTTTTGTTGGTGACATTTTTGCACCACACATTCAGAGAGAGAGAGAGAGAGAGAGAGAGTTCTGGAGAGATTCAACACTGTGTGAAGGAGTTTTGGGTACTGAGCAGCACTTTGCAGGTTCATTTTGATATGCCCTTCCTTGTATCGATTTAGAAGAGACTATGGGGGCTGCACTCTGAGATCTTTCCCTGGGTCTCTCCATTGTTCTTTCCAGCAGATTTGATGTACAGGTCTCTCCAGGCCGAGATTCAAGGCAGCAATGAGCAGGATGTGGATGGAGAGAAAGATCAACCCGCACCTTTAAGAACTGGCCGGCGCCAGTGTGTCTGTGTTCCATTGCTGACTGACATCGCATGAGCTTCGCCAGCGCTCTGAGGTAGCGCTTCGCTCCTCGGCCTTTGCATCTTAAGACAGGTGTGAAGCGCCTGATTTAGCGCTCCAATCACCTCCAGGGGCGATAAAAGCCAAGTTTGCAGTCGGAGGCGATAATTAGCGCCAGGCGCTAAACTATGCGCACGGCCAATAATCGCGCCCCAAACGGGGCGATACTGAATTTTTCCCCTTAAATGTGATACTCACCTTTAAGAAGCCGACTCTAGGCCTTGCGCACACCCCTGTGCTCATTACAAATAGGCACGAATGTACCCTCTCCATGGCTCTAACATCCTTCCAAAATGATGCTTAAAACTCCAAGCAATACCCCAACTGTGGTCTAACCAACGACATATACAAATTCAACAACAGTTGTTTGCTTTTCTATTCAATGCCTCTAATCTCAAACCCAGAATCCTATTTGCTTTTTATATGGCCTTTTCTACCCGCACTCCCACCTATAAAGACCTACTCATTCCATCACACCATCCAGCCTTGCTTTTTTTGCCTGTCTCTTGACACATTTCTATCATCTTTTCCAAGCAGTAACAATCCCATTAACTGTCCTGTTGCCTCCCAACAATGTGGCCGCAGTGCATCATTTCTTTCATCACAATCAGCCTCATCATCTTTCCTCTTGCACTCAAATATAGGGTGAATTTTATGAAATCGCGCTCGTAGCATAGAATAGAAAGTGCCAGCTGTGACTCAGCTGGCAGCACACTCGCCTCTGAGTCAGAAGGTTGTGGGTTCAAATCCCACTCCAGAGACTTGAGCACAAAAATCTAGGCTGACATCCCAGTGCAGTGCTGAGGGAGTGCTGCTCTGTCGGAGGTGCTGTCTTTCAGATGAGACGTAAAACCGAGGCCTTGTCTGCCCTCTCAGGTGGATGTAAAGGATCCCATGGCACTATTTCGAAGAAGAGGAGGGGAGTTATCCCCAGTGTCCTGGCCAATATTTATCCCTCAATCAACATCACTTAAACAGATTATCTGGTCATTATCACATTGCTGTTTGTGGGAGCTTGCTGTGTGCAAATTTGCTACTGAGTTTCCTGCATTACAACAATGCCTACACTTCAAAAAGTATTTCATTGGCTGCAAAGCTCTTTGGGACATCCGGTGGTTGTCACTGGCGCTATATAAATGCTCCTAGTATAGAGAAATTAATGGACAAACAAATCCAACTAATTGCCCTATGCATCCACATTCCCAATATGCTTTCCTGGCGGGTAAAGCTCTGCACCTGGAGCATAAATTCTTAAAATTACACCTCATATAGGCCCAAAAAGTCCTGGTTTGTGACTACACTGACTTTCTGGCCTATTAATATTCCAGCTGTGAAGTGGAAAAAATTGGGCAAAGTTCCTATTCCTGGACCATTATACTGAGAATCTAGTGAGAATTTAAATACTTTTGGTTTCTGAAATCATGCTTTAGGACACCAAAATAGCAATGGGTTTGAAATTCCTCTGTATGTCGGATATCCAATCTTGGATGAGACGCAATTCGACCCTAAGCGAAGTGTCATTATCCCATATCCTCTCCATTACAAAGTCCGTCTTCTTTCGCTTCTGCAAGGTCAGCTGACTCCGCCCCTCCCCTAGCTCATCTTCTGCTGAAACCCTCATCCACGCCCTTGTTACCTCTAGACTCGGTTGTTACAATGTTCTCTCGGCCGGTCTCCCATTCTCCAGTATCCGTAAACTCCAGTTCACCCTATCCCGCACCAAGGGCTGCTCACACATCACCTCTGTCCTTGCTGACTTACATAGGCTCCCAGTCCCCCAACACCTCCAATTTAGAATTCTCATCCTTATGTTTAAATCCCTTCATAAGGATCTTACTACAATTGTACAAGGCTTTGGTGAGACTGGAGTACTGTGCACACTTTTGGTCTACTTATCTGAGGAAGGACATACTTGCCTTAGAGATGAAGCAACGGGAGGTTCGTTAGATTGATTCCTGGGTTGAGAGGGTTGTCCTATGAGGAGAGATTGAGTAGATTGCGCCTACACTCTCTGCAGTTTAGAAGAATGAGAGGTGATCCCATTGGAAACATAGTGGCCTAGAAATTCGAGTGCAACACGAAAGCTGCAGGTGCCACCGCGGCCGCTGGTTAATGGCTGCCAAAAATGGTGGCACCGATAGGAGTTAAAAATTCGCACTGGGGACTGAAGATTATTAGCCCAGTGCTAAACTGACGGTGTAATGCCCTCCTGGTGGCGTTCGTCCCGGCATCAGGCACCAATGTGGCGTCCAGAAGCAGGATTGCGGCCTCTGAAAGCGAGGCTGTGATTTTGCAAAGCATTATGGTGCCGGTTCCACCGGGTGTCCCTTACATATATAATGTACATAATTCACTTTAACCTAACTGTATGTATATTACTTACCTGTTTGGGCCGTTGCCCCTTTAAGACGCGACCTAACGCGCTGCCGTCACGTCGCGCATCACGTGATGCACGCGCGGCGGCCACTGGCCCGGCTCGGCCTCTCGTAACGGCCGCCGGCACAGCTCGGCCTACCGCGCCCGCGACTTCAGCCGCATCGTCCAGCTGCAGTGCCGGCGCCTCCCGCTCTCGCAACTTCGGCCGCATCGGCCAGCGGCAACGCCGGGTGCCTCTCGCTCCCGCGACTTCGGCCGCAACGGCCAGCCTCAGTGCCGGGTAAACGCGCCGACGTATCGGCGTGGGTCACGTGACCGCCCCAAGCGCGGGCGAACGCGCTGACGTCACAACGCGGTCACGTGACGCCCGAAGCGCGGGAAAACACAGCCAAGTGTGATGACGTCATCACGCTCTCCACAGGACTGCGGACTCAGTCCTCGTGGCGTCCCCGCTGGGGAAAGACCTACTCTACGGCTCTCCTTCGTCTGCTTCCTGCATTAAATAACTTATTTATTGTTCTCCTGAAGTCGAACTCGATTATTTAGTAGGCATTCGTCCAATACCTGCTAAGGTCAACCCGAATTCCTACAATTGGTGACCCAACGACGTGAGTACGGGAGCTCATCAATTCCTACACTACAATTGGTGACCCTGTATCTATGAACGATTTTCACGGAAGCAACGCGCAGCCTGAACCTCGTCTTCACAGAAGACGACCGCCGAACAGCCGCCGAACATCAATTCCTACATTGGCGACCCCGCCTTTGCGAACGTATTCGCAAAGGAAGCGCAGCCTGGAGGTGATCCCGTTTTTCATGGACAAAACGCAGCCGGACCCCGATTTTTGTGAACAACTTTCACAAAAGAAGCACGCCATGGAAGCACCAGCCGTTCTGCTGTTGCTACCGCAATTCAGGGAGAAACAACCGCCCTCGTGCTTTGTAAAGGTAGAAGCCCTGTTCGCCGAGAACATCGATGCGTCGCAGATCACGCACTTGCTTACGGTCTCCGTATTCGACTTTTCTACCGCCACGCGGGTCGTCCGCCTCCATGTCCAACGCAACAGCAAGTATAAATCTCTCCAAGCGCGGGGTACAGCATGTTCGGGTCCACAAGATCGGAGCGTGCCCTGCGGGGATACCACGAGGACTCACCCCCGCGCACCACGAGGACCCATCCCTCGCAAACCACGAGGACCCTGCCCTCGTGACCCACGAAGACTCGTTCCCCGCCGACGACGCACCAGCCCGTCAGCCTGCTGGTTGTGTTACCTACCACACTTTTCGGCGAGACAAGAAGCGTTGCCGCCCTCTTGGCAGTTTTTCCACTAAAGTCAACTACAACTAAAAGCGTTGCCGCCCTCCGGGCAGAGTTTACCCCTACCGCAATCAACATCAACCCGGACCGTTGCCGCCCTTTCTCCAGTTTTCTCCTTGACAAACGCAAACATCTACTGACGCTGCAAACATCGAGGACGGGTCCAACGGGCATCTCACGACCGCGATCAGCCACGTGAAAGTTGCTGTCCTCACCGATCACTGATCAACGCAGCAACTTTTCACCCTCCATTGTGTTATCGTCGTAGCACTATGGCACGCACTGTTCCGTGAGTTCCAGCCTCCCGAAGGTTTCGCTCACCTGTTGGCGAGTTCACCGACCTCGCCTGTCAAGTCCTTCTGGATCGCTCGTTTGGCGTTCCTGCAGAGTTCGTCAGAACAAGGACTTGTTTCAACATCAACGGAGGCATCGCCCGCGTCCGCTCATCCTGCCCGTCACTCTGACAAGGCCTGCTGTTTCGCATGTCTCCATGGTCCTTCGCCTGACAGATACGTTTTATTCGCCACGACGTGCGTAAGGATCCGCTTACGACCAGCATCTTCAGACCTGGCCAGCCAAGTCGAGACAGCACGCCCACCGAGACCACTAGCTCGTCAGACCATCTCATCTTTGGACTTTCGTTAAAGCGAATTCTGGGGGGGTGCATGTGGCAGTTCCACCGGGTGCCCCTTACATATATAATGTACATAATTCACTTTAACCTAACTGAATGTATATTACTTACCTGTTTGGGCCGTTGCCCCTTTAACTTACCTGTTTGGGCCGTTGCCCCTTTAAGACGCGACCTAACGCGCTGACGTGACACACGCGCGGCGGCCACCGGCCTGGCTCGGCCTCCCGTAATGGCCGACGGCACAGCTCGGCCTACCGCGCCCGCGACTTCGGCCCGCATCGGCCAGCGGCAGCGCCAGGTGCCTCTCGCTCCCGTGACTTTGGCCGCAACGGCCAGCCTCAGTGCCGGGTAAACGCGCCGACGTATCGGCGTGGGTCACGTGACCGCCCCAAGCGCGGGCGAACGCGCTGACGTCACAACGAGGTCACGTGACGCCCAAAGTGCGGGAAAACACAGCCAAGCGTGATGACGTCATCACGCTCTCCAGAGGACTGCGGACTCAGTCCTCGTGGCGTCCCCGCTGGGGAAAGACCTACTCTACGGCTCTCCTGCAACCATCTCACTTACCTGCTGTATTTCGTCTGCTTCCTGCATTAAAGAACTTATTTATTGTTCTCCTGAAGTCGAACTCGATTATTTAGTAGGCATTCGTCCAATACCTGCTGAGGTCAACCCGAATTCCTACAATGGGATGTTAAAAGGGCCAATGCATTGTCGTTTTCTTCAAAGGGCTTCTGAAATGATAAAAATTAAAATGATGTAAAAAGTGCAGTTTTTAGTCCTTACAGCTCAACTGCCTTCTGAAAAAAAAATTAACATTTGAAAAAAATGAGAGTCTTCAGCTCTTAAAGCTGAATTCCCTTCTGCACAAAAAAAATGGGAAAAGTGCTGCCACTACAGGTAGACTACCCTTTATCCGAACTTCCGAAAACCGAAACCCTCTAAAAACCGAAGGTTTTTTCGTTTAGCATAAGTCGTGCGCACGACATGACCAGAGTGGCGCACGACTTACGCTGAGCAGGGCAGAGGGTCACTGAGTTCCCTCCTGGGTAGGAGATTGCAGGCCGAGCTGGGCAGTGTGAAGGAGGTACCGGGAGAGTGAACCCAACAATACAGCGGCCCGTCTGATAGCTGCAGCGGCCTGTCCGATATTCTTTTCTCCCCCCCCAACCCCCGACCCCCCGCCGACCCCCACCCTTTCGGATAAGGGATAGTGTATCCTTTATCCGCACTTCCGAAAACCGAAATCCTCTGAAAACCGAAAGTGTTTTCGTTAAGTGTAAGCCGTGCGCACGACCCCGACCCCCGCGGACCCCCACCCCCGACCCCCCGCCGACCCCGACCCCCCGCCGACCCCGACCCCCCGCCGATCCCCAAACCCCCGCCGACCCCGACCCCCAACCCCCCCGCCGACTCCGACCCCCCGCCGACCCCCACCCCCGACAAATTTCCCAGTCTTATAAAATACCTTCCGAAATCCGAAATTTTCCGAAAACCGAAACACGGCTGGTCCTGAGGTTTTCGGATAAAGGATAGTCTACCTGTAACACAAATGGCTTAGCGAGGTAGGGAAGGGGGACCCAGGGTCTTGCACGCAGCACTCCTGCTTTGTGCAGGGGGTTCAACACTGCAAAAGATGTCCTCTACCCACAGGGGCCAGGATGCCCTCCAGAAAGAACGATGTGAGACTAGATCACCGAGGCTGTCACTGCCAGTAGTGTCGCCCCACCACCTGGCTCCAGTGCCCAAAGAAGCTTCACGACCTCAGACCACTGGTCAAGGTCAGTGAATGCATCTTCAAAAGCCGTCTCCTACCAACTGAATCACTAGCCTTCTCAATGCACAACTACCCCCCCCAATCACTCACCTACCAACAATCTGTACCAATCATGAGGCACACCTCCCATTCCTAGCTTCACCTCACTCCCTTGGAGGAGATGCTGCTGGCCATTCTTGGCAGGGGCATGGCTGAGCCCTTGGCCAACAGCGGGGCAGAAAGGATACAAGATGCTTCTATCCTCATACATTATCCTCCTTCTGGCATGCACCTCTTGCTTTCCCGCCCTCCCCTCACCACAGCTCCACTCTTGTGACTTCCTCATTTCACACACCCAAGAAATGCAGCCTGCCCAGCCAGTGGTTGACAAAGAAGAGGGAGAGGAGAGGGGAGAGGAGGAGAAGGAGGAGGAGGAGGAGAAGGAGAAGAAGAAGAAGAACTGTCACTCGATTTCACACTCCCAGCCACCAGCTCCTCAAGGTTGACTAGGAAGGCCATTTGCAGTGTCCCCCACTGAAAATCAGCAGCCTTCCACCAGCCATGCTGCAGCCACTAGGGTAGCACTGCATGACATCACTAGGATAAGCAAAGGCACACACAAGACAGTCACTAAGGGAATGCGTAAGGGTGATGAGTTGATTTCTGTATGCCATATTGGATGGATAGATGTATAATGTTGGATTGAAAAGTTTGCTTTGTGGTGGCTTTTAGTTCAGCATTGTGGCCAAGAGGATGCTGTGATGGTCAGTAACAGGGGGAAGGTAAGGTGTGGGACTAATGTTGAAAGGGGAATTGGGGTTGGGGTCACTGGTACCGCAGGCAGATCATTCCATCCTGGATATCCCGGCCAGAAAGGGGATGTCTGGGTTCTATCCTTCCTTCTGCTTCTTCCTCTTCTGCTTCCTCCTCTTCTGCGTCTTCCTCTTCTGCATCTTCCTCTTCTGCATCTTCCTCTTCTGCATCTTCCTCTTCTGCATCCTCCTCTTCTGCGTCTTCCTCTTCTGCATCCTCCTCTTCTGCGTCTTCCTCTTCTGCGTCTTCCTCTTCTGCATCCTCCTCTTCTGCGTCTTCCTCTTCTGTATCTTCCTCTTCTGCATCTTCCTCTTCTGCATCTTCCTCTTCTGCATCCTCCTCTTCTGCATCTTCCTCTTCTGCATCCTCCTCTTCTGCGTCTTCCTCTTCTGCGTCTTCCTCTTCTGCATCCTCCTCTTCTGCGTCTTCCTCTTCTGCATCTTCCTCTTCTGCATCCTCCTCTTCTGCTTCCTCCTCTTCTGCGTCTTCCTCTTCCATTTCCTCCTCTTCTGCGTCTTCCTCTTCTGCGTCTTCCTCTCCAGTGTCTTCCTCTTCTGCATCCTCCTCTTCTGCATCTTCCTCTTCTGCATCCTCCTCTTCTGCGTCTTCCTCTTCTGCATCTTCCTCTTCTGCATCTTCCTCTTCTGCATCCTCCTCTTCTGCGTCTTCCTCTTCTGCGTCTTCCTCTTCTGCATCCTCCTCTTCTGCGTCTTCCTCTTCTGCGTCTTCCTCTTCTGCATCCTCCTCTTCTGCGTCTTCCTCTTCTGCGTCTTCCTCTTCTGCGTCTTCCTCTTCTGCGTCTTCCTCTTCTGCATCCTCCTCCTCTGCGTCTTCCTCTTCTGCATCCTCCTCTTCTGCGTCTTCCTCTTCTGCGTCTTCCTCTTCTGCGTCTTCCTCTTCTGCGTCTTCCTCTTCTGCGTCCTCCTCTTCTGCGTCTTCCTCTTCTGCGTCTTCCTCTCCAGTGTCTTCCTCTTCTGCTTCCTCCTCTTCTGCGTCTCCCTCTTCTGCATCTTCCTCTCCAGTGTCTTCCTCTTCCCTCTGCGAGCGGATGCTGAAAATCTGAAATAAAAGCATAAAATGCTGGAAATACTGCTGAGCAGTTCAGCCAGCATCTCGACCTGAGATGTGAACTCTGTTTCTCTCTCGACGGAAAAAGGCGGTCGCTGCAGGACCCGCCACCAGCTGGAGAAAGAGCGGCGACCACCGTGTTTTAGCAAAATGATGCCAGTAACGGTTGGCGTAAAACACCTGAAGTTTTAGCCCACAAGATTCTGAGGGGGATTGACAGGGTAGATGCTGAGAGGTTGTTTCCCCTGGCTGGAGAGTCTAGAATTAGGGGTCATAGTCTCAGGATAAGGTGTCGGCCATTTAAGACTGAGATGAGGAGGAATTTCTTCACAGAGGATTGTGAATCTTTGGAGTTCTCTACCCCAAAGGGCTGTGGATGCTGAATCGTTGAGTATATTCAAGGCTGAGATAGATAGATTTTTGGACTCCAAGGGATATGGGGATCGGGCGTGAAAGTGGAGTTGAGGTAGAAGATCTACCACAACCTTATTGAATAGTGGAGTAGGCTCGAGAGGCCACATGGCCTACTCCTGCTCCTAATTCTTATGTTCTTATAGCCTTGCCTCTCCCTATCTCTATAACCTGCTCCAGCCCTATAACTCCCTCCCCTCCTTCACCCACCATTGGCAGCCATGCCTTCAACCATCCAGGCTCTGTGCCTAAGCCCCTCCACCTCCTCCTTTAAGATTTTCCTTAACAACAAGAACCTTTGTAACATTGCGCATCTCCACCTCTTTGACCAAGCTTTTGGTCACCCATCGTAATACCTCTTTCTACAGACCTGGATGTTGCAATTAAAGACACCCCAGTTTCTCCAGAAGACTACGATGTGTTTGTAGAGATGGTGAAAACCTCCTCTAGAAATAATATTCACTGAGGGTGCCGGACAAGCTACAGTACATCCCAGGACTATCGGAGGATGCTAAAGACCTTTGACATGAATCTTGTCATTCATGTGGAAATGACTTATGAAATGATACTGGGCGGCCTGCTGGTGGCGCTGTCCAGGGACAGTATAAATACTCGGGCATGGGGCCAGCTTGCTCAGGATATTCTTTAACAGGAACTAGTGAAGGACACAACTAGATCTCCATGTTGAAAAACAGTTGATTAAAGCCTTGTTTAATACTCAGACCAAGTGCCTGGTAGTTTTCTTACGTCAACCTCTATGAGGTCAATACCAACTGTTTCCAGGCAGATCCCTTTGGTGATGATACTCTGGAAGCTGGAGAAAGGCTTGTTGATGCAACATCAGATGAGTGATGCAAGAAGCGGCAAGAACTGATCTGATGCACAGCAACAGGAAACAATTTCACTAAAGCACAACCGCAGTATGAAGTCACAGCAGATCAAGTCGCTCACCAGCTCCTCTAGAACAGACGAGGAAACCCAGGCCATCGTCCCAGCAGAGTTAAACACCCAAGACCCGTTGAAGTTGACGAGGAGGATTCTGACTTTACGAGACCCTTTGACGTAAGAAAACTACTAGGCACTTGGTCTAAGCGTTAAACAAAGCTTTAATCAACTGTTTTTCAACATGGAGATCTAGCTGTGTCCTTCACTAGTTCCTGTTAAAGAATGTCCTGAGCAAGCTGGGCCCATGCCTGAATATTTATACTCTCCCTGGACAGCACCACCAGCAGGCTGCCCAGTATTATTTCATAAGTCATTTCCACATGAATGACAAGATTCATGTCACCCTTCACCGTGAGTGAGGTGTTACTCAAAGTGATGAAAAACAACAAAGCAGCTGGACTTGACCATATTCTCTGTGAACAAACCAAGCACTTTGGACCTGTGGCTTTACTGTGGCTACTTGACCATGCTCAACAATTGGTTAGCCACCAAGGTCCCTAAGCTGTGGAGACAGCAAGAATAGTGGTAATTCTGAAGCCTGGCAAAGACCCAGCCAACCCTCAGAGCTTCAGGCCAATCTCCCTGTTATGCCACACCTATAAACTGTTTCAAACACTCATCCTGAATGGCCTGGCCCCCTTTGTAGATGAATGTCTTATCCCTGAACAAGCAGGATTCCGGCCAGGAAAATCCTGCACAAGCCAGCTTCTAAATCTGACCCAATTTATTGAGGATGGCTACGAGATTGGGCTAACAACAGGTGCAGCCTTTGTGGATTTATCTGCTGCATATGACACGGTCGATCAGTTGGATTCTTGTGCAGAAGGTATTCCACATAACAAAAGGTGCCAGTTTGACTGAGCTGATATGCAACATGTTGTCCAACAGACATTTCTTTGTTGACCTCAGCGGCCAGCGAAGCAGATGGCGCAGACAGAAGAATGGGTTACCTCGAGGTAGTGTTCTCACACCCTTGCTGCTTAACATCTGTACCAATGACCAGCCCATCCATCCACACACCAGAAGTTTCCTCTATGCCGATGATCTATGAATCGCATCTCAGGACCAATCCTTTGATAAAGTAGAGAAGTCCTTTGGCGATGCACTAGCTGAGCTAACCAACTACTGTGCGGCCAATCATCTGTGGGCCAACCCTGAAAAAACACAGATCAGTGCTTTTCACCTTAAGGACAAAGATGCAAACCGTGAACTTAATGTCTGGTGGTATGGGAGAAGACTGGCACACAACTCTAAGGCAATATACCTTGGCGTAACCTCAGCTACAAAGATCATGTCATCAAAGCAAAGGCGAAGGTGGGAGCCAGAAACAACATCTTAAGGAAGTTGGCCAACTCTAAATGGGGAACTGACCCAAGGACCTTACAAACTACTGCCCTTACCCTGTGTTATTCAGCAGCTGAATATGCCTGTCCAGTCTGGGATCACTCCTCGCATGCCAAGAAGATGGATCCAGTCCTCATCGCAGCCTGCAGAGCTACTTCTGGCTGCCTGAAACCTATGAAGGTGGATGATCTTTACCTGCTGGCTGGTATTGTTCCACCTTTCATAAGAAGGCAAGTTTCATCAAGAGTAAAGAGAGGTCAAAGCAGGCACGTGATCTCCGTCATCCACTTCTTCAACACGAGCCAGCAACTAAGAGGCTCAAGTCCAGGAGCAGTTTCTTGCACGCTGGCCAGCCCTTGGAACGTAATCCCCACATCTGTAGGCTAGATGCTTGGTCAAAGGATCTGCAGACTAAGCCACACAAGCTATCTTTCAATCCAGAGGAATCTCTTCCAACAGGAGCCAGTGAGACTTGGCCTACTCGGCTGTGTCTCCAACACCTCAGGACTGGTGTTGGCCACTGCAGAGCCCTCATGCAGAAGTGGGGATACAGCCAAACTGATACCACCGACTGTGACTGTGGAAAGACATCGCAAACAAACTCCTAGAATACCCTCTACTACCAGAGCCATACAGACCTAAAGATCTGAGGGACTTCAACTCTCGAGCCAGAGCGTGCGTGGAACAGTGGCGAGGGGAGGTATAGCGACACGACACGACATGACGATACCTCGTTCTATGGCTCGGCATCGAATTGTTTCTGATTACAACTCTGTGAAGCTTCTTGCGACATTTTTTAAGGTGAAAGGCATGACATAAATGGGTGTCGTTGTTGCTTATGCTGTTTGTGAGATTTAGTGAAAAGTGGAAATGAGTAGAGTGGTGGGACATTGAGAGAAAGTGCAGAAAGATTATGGTCCCAAAAATTCCTAGGTTTGGAGAAGGCATCAAGTAGCAGTTTCGCCCATGGGCTGGGGCGGGGGGAAGAGTTCAGGGATGTGAGCCAAATCGTGGCCCTGCTGGAATTCCGTCACATTTTGACCGGACCTTGAAATTCTAGTCTGGGTGCCTGAGCAGATGTTGCACATACTCCCCACATCATGGGAGCATGCCAGGAAATTCTTGCCATACGCCACTGAATGTCTTCAGTGGAACTCACGCTAGTGGAGACATGCCGTGAGTCCCTTTCTGGCCGTGTACAGATTCCAAAGCCTTTACTAGAGTAAGGGAATTGATTCCAGAGTGAATGCAGTGAGAGCCAAAGGGGGAAAAATGAGTTTGCTTTGTGCCTCCCGTTAGCGCCTCTTGAGTGCCAGGCTCTTTTGCTGGCACCCCGCTCCCCGGTGGTCCAGCAGGGCCCTGGTGCGCTAGGCCCCTCCTCTTTAATCAGGAGAGGGAGGCCTGTAGTACTGCGGCGCTACGTGCCGACGTGCGTGGCACTGCTGCATGTAGTGCCGCGATATTCAAGGGGAGGGCCCCAAGAGGGAGGGGGAGTGCTTCCAGTAGCGCCCCGACTCCTGCTTGGGGCGCTACCATTCAATTTTGGGCAAAGGGACGCTAACTTTTACGGGGGTGCAAGCCAATTTTTCCCCCAAAGAGTTAAAAAAAAATTCTTTGGCCCATTTGGGCCTTGGAAGGACGAATCGGTTCCAGTTGATGCGCCCTTATAGGTGTCAGCGGCCTGTCTCAGATATGCAAATCTCCCTGTCCTTAGAGCTCAGGGCAGGGATTCAGCTTTGGGCGAGGGCAGGAGTAGATTCCACACCGCCGCTCATATGCCAGAGGAGGGGGAAATTCCAGGCTTATTTCTCCATGTTTAGCACAGCTCCAAGCATTCAAAGAAATTAGTAAAAGTTCTAAGAAAAATTAGGGAAAAAATGCCAATTTAATTTATCAAGGCTTTCTTAAAGGCTCTTCAAAGAAATAAAGGAAAAACTTTTTTACGCAGCGAGTGGTGAGGACCTGGAACTCGCTGCTGACGGAAGTGGTGGAAGCGGAGACACTCAATGTTTTCAAGGGGAGACTGGATAGGCACTTGAGGGAAATAAACTTGCAGGGCTACGGGGATAGAGCGGGGGAATGGGGCTGACTGGATTGCTCGACAGAGAGCCGGCATGGGCTTGATGGGCTGAATGGCCTCCTTCTGTGCCGTTATGACTCTATGACTAGCATTTATAGAGGATAGTGATAGACTTCAAGAGGACATAGACAGGCTGGTGGAATGAGCGATGTAGTGTATGTACCTTTAAGAGAGAACTACTTTTACTGCTCCTGTATACTGTAGTACCGGCAGTGACCACACCTGTATATAAGCCTTGAGCATGCCTCTGTACTGTTAGTCTTTAGACTACCCTCCTCCAGTAAACACCTGTTGATTGTTAATTTACAGTCTCCGTCTAGTTATTGGAAAACATCATACTTTAAGAATCAACGGATTCAGTAAGCGAACACGTGGCAGATGAAATTTAACGCAGAAAAGTGCGAAGTGATACATTTTGGTAGGAAGAACGAGGAGAGGAAATATAAACATAAGAACATAAGATATAGGAGCAGGAGTAGGCCAATTGGCCCCTCGAGCCTGCTCCGCCATTCAATAAGATCATGGCTGATCTGATCCTAACCGCCAATCTACTATCACAGAACCATCTCCTGAAACTAACAGAATTAGACACACAAAATAGGAGCAGGATCAGGCTACACGGCCCCTGGGCCCGCTCCGCTACCCACAGGGCCATGTCCGATCTGAACCTAGACTCATGTCCAAATTCCTGCCCGCTCCCGTAACCCTTTATTCCCTTTACTTCTAGGAAACTGTCTATTTCTGTTTTAAATTTATGTAATGATGTAGCTTCTACAGCTTTTTGGGGCAGCATATTCCATGGACCTACCACCCTCTGAGTGAAGCAGTTCCTCCTCATCTCAGTTTTGAAAGAGCAGCCCCTTATTCTAAGACTATGCCCCCTAGTTCTAGTTTCACCCATCATCGGGAACATCCTCCCCGCATCCACCCGATCCAACCCCTTCACAATCTTATATGTTTCAATAAGATCGCCTCTCATTCTTCTGAACTCCAATGAGTAGAGTCCCAATCTACTCAACCTCTCCTCATATGTCCATCCCCTCATCCCCGGGATTAACCGAGTGAACCTTCTTTGTACTGACTCGAGAGCAAGTATGTCCTTTCTTAAGTATGGACACCAAAACTGTATGCAGTATTCCAGGTGCGGTCTCACCAATACCTTGTACAACTGAAGCAATACCTCCCTATTTTTATACTCTATCCCCCTAGCAATGAAAGCCAACATTCCATTGGCCTTCTTAATCACTTGCTGCACCTGCATACTAACCTTTTGAGTTTCGTGCACCAGGACCCCCAGATCCCTTTGTACTTCAGTACTTTCCAGTTTCTTGCCATTAAGATAATAACTTGCTCTATGATTTTTCCTGCCAAAGTGCATAACCTCACACTTTCCAGTATTGTATTCCATCTGCCAAATCTCTGCCCACTTACTTAGCCTGTCTATGTCCCCTTGCAGGTTTTTTATGTCCTCCTCACTCACTACTTTCCCTCCCATCTTAGTATCATCTGCAAACTTTGATATGTTACACTCGGTCCCCTCCTCCAAATCGTTAATATAGATTGTAAAGAGTTGGGGACCCAGCACTGACCCCTGCGGAACACCACTAGTTACTGATTGCCATTCTGAGAATGAACAATTTATCCCAACTCTCTGCCTTCTGTTAGATAGCCAATCCTCTATCCATGCCAGAATATTACCCCCAATCCCGTGATTTTTTATCTTAAGCAATAATCTTTTGTGTGGCACCTTGTCAAATGCCTTTTGGAAGTCTAAATACACTATGTCCACTGGTTCCCCTTTATCCACCCTATATGTTACTTCCTCAAAGAACTGCAGCAAATTTGTCAAACATGACTTCCCCTTCATAAAACCATGCTGACTTTGTCCTATTAAATTATGATGATCCAAATGTCCTGTTACTGTCTCCTTAATAATGGACTCCAAAATTTTACCTACCACAGATGTTGGGCTAACCGGTCTATAGTTTCCAGCCTTCTGTCTACTGCCCTTTTTAAATAAGGGTGTTACATTAGCAGTTTTCCAGTCTGCCGGGACCTTTGCTGAGTCCAGGGAGTTTTGGAAAATTATTACTAATGCATCCACAATCCCTACTGCCACTTCCCTCAAGACCCTAGGATGTGAGCCATCAGGCCCAGGTGATTTATCCGCCTTGAGTCCCACTATTTTACCGAGTACCACTTCCTTAGTGATTTTGATCGTGTTTAGCTCCTCCCCCCCTATAGCCCCCTGTTTGTCCAGTGTTGGGATATTCTTAGTGTCTTCTACTGTAAAGACTGATACAAAATATTCATTCAGTGTTTTTGCCATCTCCATATTTCCCACCATTAATTTCCCGGTCTCATCCTCTAAGGGACCAACATTTACTTTAGCCACCCTTTTTCTTTTTATATAACTATAAAAACTCTTACTATCTGTTTTATATTTTTTGCTAATTTACTTTCATAATCTATCTTCCCTTTCTTAATCAATCTTTTTGTTATTTTTTGCTATCTTTTAAAGTTTTCCCAATCCTCTATCCTCCCACTAGATTTGGCTACCTGATATGCCCTTGTTTTTAGTTGAATACTATCCTTAATTTCTTTACTTAGCCACAGATGGCTGTCTTTTCTTTTACACCCTTTTCTTCTCAGTGGAATATATATTTTTTGGAAGTTGTAAAATAACTCCTTAAATGTACACCACTGATCATGTATCGTCTTACCCTTTAATCTATTTTCCCAATCCACTCTACTCAATTCCGCTCTCATACCTTCATAGTCTCCTTTATTCAAGCTTAGCACGCTTGTTTGAGATCCAACCTTCTCACCCTCTAATTGAATATGGAATTCAACCATGTTATGGTCCTTTACTAGGACATTTTTAATTAATCCTGTCTCGTTACACAGGACCAGATCTAAGGTTGCTTGCCCCCTGGTCGGTTCAGTTACATACTGCTCAAGAAACCCATCCCTAATACACTCAATGAACTCATCCTCAAGGCAGCCCTGCCCAATTTGATTTGTCCAATTAATATGATAGTTAAAATCCCCCATAATTATAGATATTCCCTTATTACAAGCCTCAACTATTTCCTGATTGATACTCCGTCCAACAGAGTTGCAACTGTTCGGAGGCCTATAGACTACGCCCACTAGTGTTTTTTTCCCCTTATTATTCCTTATCTCCACCCAAACTGTTTCATTATCCTGATCTTTTGACCCAATATCATTTCTCTGTATTACAGTGATTCCTTCCTTTATTAACATAGCCACCCACCTCCCCTTCCTTCCTGCCTGTCCTTCCTGATCGTTAAATAACCTGGTATGTTTAATTCCCAGGCATTGTCACCCTGCAGCCATGTTTCTGTAATGGCCACAAGATCATACCCATATGTAGTTATTTGTGCCATTAACTCGTCTATTTTGTTACGAATGCTACGTGCATTTAGATAGAGAACTTTCAAATATGTTTTGTGACACTTAGTTCCTGCTTTTGCCCTTTTTATTACTTTACCTTTTACTCCATACCTTCTGCCCCTTCCTGACATGCTCTGGTTTTTAATTTCCCCGCTGCTACCTAAGTCTATGACCTTCTCTGTTGTCATTTTTATTATTTGCTCTCTAGGAACCTCCCCCCGACTAGTTAGTTTAAAGCCCTCTCTACAGCCCTAGTTATATGATCCGCCAGGACTCTAGTCCCAGCACTGGCCAAGTGAAGCCCATCCCAACGGAACAGCTCCCTCCTGCCCCAGTACTGGTGCCAGTATCCCTGGAAGCAAAACCCATTTCTCCCACACCAGTCTTTGAGCCACGCATTTAACTCTCCAATTTTATTTGTCCTAGCCAAATTCGCTCGTGGCTCAGGTAATAATCCAGAGATTATTACCCTTGAGGTTCTGTTTTTTAATTTGACCCCTAGCTGCTCATACTCCTTTAACAGAACTGGCTTCCTAGTCCTATCTACGTCGTTTGTACCAACATGGACTACGACAACTGGATCCACCCCCTCCCACTGCAAGTTTCTTTCCAGCCCAGAGGAGATGTCTTTAACCCTGGCTTCGGGTAGGCAACACAGCCTTCGGGACTCTCGCGCTCGGCTTCAGAGAACTCTATCTATCCCCCTAATAATACTATCCCCTACCACTACAACATTTCTATTTACTCCCCCCTCTTGAATGGCCCCCCATTCCACGGTGCTGTGGCCAGGTTGCTCATCCTCCCTGCAGTCCCTGCTCCTGTCCTCACAGGGAGTAAGACCCTCGAACCTGTTGGACAAGAGCAAGGGCTGCGGCTCCTCCAGCTCTACCTCCTGGATCCCCGTACCTGCCTCACTCGTAGTCACACCGTCCTGTCCCTGACCATGGGCGACATCTGAATTAATTAACTTCATAGGTGTGACCACCTCCTGATACACAGAGTCCAGGTACTTCTCCCCCTCCCTGATGTGTCGCAGTGTCTGAAGCTCAGACTCCAGCTCATCAACACGGAGCTGGAGTTCCTGTAGCAGCAGGCACTTGTCACAGACGTAATCACCGTGAGCCTCAATGGGGTCCACCGGCTCCCACATCTCCCAACAGTAACACATCACCTGCTCCATTCTATGTAATTAATTAAATTTTTTATTGTTAGTTACGGACACCCTCTGCCCGATTTTAGATGTTAGTATCCCCTTTAATTAATTGGATTTAAATTAAATCAATCCCTCTAATTACACCAGTTAAATGGTTTACCAACAGTCACTCTGCACCAGAAAGGCCTACAACCCACAGAGTTAAAGTTTGAAAAGAGCACCTAACACCCCACTTACCCTAACTCACAGCACTCTCTGCTCTAAACTAACGGGTGCAATTCTAAATGGGATGCAGGAACAGAGAGACCTGGGGGTATATGTGCACAAATCATTGAAGGTGGCAGGGCAGGTTGAGAAAGCGGTTAAAAAAGCGTACGGGATCCTGGGCTTCATAGAGGCATAGACAAAAGCAAGGAAGTTATGATGAACCTTTAAAAAACACTAGTTCGGCCTCAACTGGAGTATTGTGTCCAATTCTGGACACCGCACTTTAGGAAGGATGTGAAGCCCTTAGAGAGGGTGCAGAAAAGATTTACAAGAAATCTGTTGTTGGCCGGCGCGGACACGATGGGCCAAAATGGCCTCCTTCTGTGCTGTAACTTGCTATGATTCTATGGCTCCAGGGACGAGGGACTTCAGTTACGTGGATAGACTAGAGAAGCTGGGGTTATTCTCCTTAGAGCAGAGAAGGTTGAAAGGAGATTTGATAGAGGTGTTCAAAATCATGAGGGGTCTAGGCAGAGTAGATAGAGGGAAACTGTTCCCATTGGTGGAAGGGTCAAGAACCAAAGGCGACATGAGGAAAACTTTTTACGCAGCGAGTGGTTAGGATCTGGAATGCACTGCCTGAGAGGGTGGTGGAGGCAGATTCAATCGTGGCTTTCAAAAGGGAATTGGATAAGTAGCTGAAAGAATTTTTTTTGCAGGGCTACGGGGAAAGGGCGGGGGAGGGGGCCGAGCTGAAATGCTCTTGCAGAGAGCCAGAACGGGCTCGATGGGCCGAATGGCCTCCTACTGTGTTGTAACCATTCTATGATTCTATAATTTTTTTTTTAGTGATGTTGATTGAGGGATAATAATTGGCCAGGATACCAGGGATAACTCCCCTGCTCTTCTTACAAATAGTGCCATGGGATCTTTTATGTCCACCTGAAAGACCAGACATGGCCTCGGTTTAAAGTCTCATCCGAAAGATGGCACCCCCGACAGTGCAGTGCTCCCTCAATACTGCACTGGCGTGTCAGCCTAGATTTTTCTGCTCAAGTCTCTAGCATGGGACTTGAACCCACAACTTTCTGATTCAGAGGCAAGAGTGCTAACAGAGCCACAGCTGACACACAGGAGAAACTCATGCAGTATTTTGCAGTCGCAGATGTACATCACATGATATTTAACTCCACATTAGTTTAAGGTGGTGGATGGGGTGCCAATCAAGTGGGCTGCTTTGTCCTGGATGGTGTCGAGCTTCTTGAGTGTTGTTGGAGCTGCACTCATCCAGGCAAGTGGATAGTATTCCATCACACTCCTTACTTGTGCCTTGTAGATGGCTTTGGGGAGTCAGGAGGTGAGGCACTCGCCACAAAATACCGAGCCTCTGACCTGCTCTTGCTGCCACAGTATTTATGTGGCTGGTCCAGTTAAGTTTCTGGTCAATGGTGACCCCCAGGATGTTGATGGTGGGGGATTCGGTGATGGTAATGCCACTAAATGTCAAGGGGTGGTGATTAGACTCTCACTTGTTGGAGATAGTCATTGCCTGGCACTTCTGTGGCGCAAATGTTACCTGCCACTTATCAGCCCAAGCCTGAACATCGTCGAGGTCTTGTTGCATGCGGGCATGGACTGCTTCATTATCTGAGGAGTTGTGAATGGCACTGTACACTGTGCAGTCATCAGCGAACATCCCCATTTCTGACCTTATGTTGGAGGGAAGGTCATTGATGAAGCAGCTGAAGATGGTTGGGCCTAGGACACTGCCCTGAGGAATTCCTGCAGCAATGTCCTGGGGCTGTGATGATTGACCTTCAATCACCACAACCATCTTCCTTTGTGCTAGGTATGACTCCAGCCAGTGGAGAGATTTGCCCCCGATTCCCATTGACTTCAGTTTTACTAGGGATCCTTCATGCCACACTCGGTCAAATGCTGCCTTGATGTCAAGGGCAGTCACTCTCACCTCAGCTCTGGAATTCAGCTCCTTTGTCCATGTTTGGACCAAGGCTGTAATGAAGTCGGGAGCAGAGTGGTCTTGGCAGAACCCAAACTGGGCATCAGTGAGCAGGTTATTGGTGAGTAAGTGCCACTTGATAGCACTGTCGATGACACCTTCCATCACTTTGCTGATGATTGAGAGTAGATGGATGGGGCGGTAATTGGCCGGATTGGATTTGTCGTGCTTTTTGTGGACAGGAGATACCTGGCCAGTTTTCCACATTGTCAGATAGATGCCAGTGTTATAGCTGTACTGGAACAGCTTGGCTCGAGGTGCGGCTAGTTCTGGAGCACAAGTCTTCAGCACGATAGCCGGGATGTTGTCAGGGCCCATAGCCTTTTCTGTATCCAGTGCACTCAGCCGTTTCTTGATATCACATAGAGTGAATCGAATTGGCTGAAGACTGGTGTTATGTCCGTATATCTTAATGTTGTGTCCTTCAATAATCAGACAACAGACTGCAGGGAACAATTCAACAGGTGTTTACTGAATGAGGGTTACTCTAGAACTAACTGTACAGATCACTACTCAGGGTTTATATACAGGTGTGGTCACTGCCGGTATTACAGTATACAGGAGCTGTAAAAAGTAGTTCTCTCCCTTAAGGTATATATACATTACATACATTACAATTCCTCCCCTTTTAGATTAACAGTACCATAATACTCATTTAACAATTAACATTTTTAATATACAATGTTATATGAAAATAGTCCATTCATATATTCAGTCTCTGGGGAGGCTTCCTGATTCTTTCTGGATAACACCTTTCCGAGTGTCTCGCTCTTGGTGCGGAGGCGATTCTAGCACCCTGTCATCAGTTGATTCATCAGCTTCCAATGCTATTGTTTCTGAGGTAGATGCGACCTGTACGTCGGGTTCCTCACCAGGTACGTATGGCCGAGACATGGGGTTGACTCGTTCCTGTGACTCTAGGATTTGGTCAGCATGGCGTCTCACAATGTTCTCCCCAACATCCACTGTGTACATTAGTGGCCCCTGCCGTGTGCATATCGTTCCTGGTTGCCATTTCTCTGTTCGGTAGTCGCGGGCCAAGACTGGTTGCCCTACATTGAAGCTCCTTGTCGGCTTCTCATTGATGTGCTGGAATTGCTTACTCTCAACATCTCTTCGTACATTTGGTCTGAGCAAATCCAGACGAGATCTCAACCTTCGGTTAAAGAACTTCATGGCCGGGGCCTGGTTGGTGACTGCATGTGTCACATTTCTGTAGGCTAACAGGAAATTGTCCACCTTATGCTGCAGTGGAATGTCGTCATCGCACATGGCCTTTACTGCTTTTTTAAAGGTTTGTACGAACCTCTCAGCCAATCCATTTGTGGCTGGATGATACGGGGCGGATGTGTAATGCCTTACCCCATTCCTTTTCATAAATCTTCGAAACTCTTCGGACACAAACTAATAATAATAATAATCAACTTTATTGTCATTGTTAGTGCACAAGTGCAGTACAACGAAATGTAGGCTTGCGGCTCCCGAGAGTGTACATTTAGATTAAGACATTTAAACATTCAACATACATTTGGCTTGTAATACATTAACATAAACATAACCATTATAAAGTGCATTGGCAGATGTGCAGGCTTTAGAGTTTATTTGTGGAGTTCAGTAGGATGACAGCCCTGGGAAAGAAGCTGTTCCTAAATCTGGTCGTACGGGTGCGAATGCATCTGTAGCGTCTACCAGATGGCAGGAGGGCGAACAGACTGTGGCTGGGGTGGGTAGGGTCTTTGATGATGGACCATGACCTCCGTAAACAGCGTTTCTGGTATATATGCTCTATGGTTGGTAGCCGGGTGCCGGTAATGCGTTGGGCAGTTTTGACTACCCGCTGCAGGGCTTTCCGGTCATAGTAGCTACAGCTGCCATACAATACTGTGATACAGTTCATCAGGATGCTCTCTATTGTGCAGCGGTAAAAGTTAGAGAGGATCAGGGGTGACAGGTTATATCTCTTCAGCCTCCTTAGGAAACTGTGGTCCGTTATCAGAGCAAATCTGCTCTGGCAAGCCGTTCCTGGCAAAAATGGTCCGTAGGACTGCAATAGTTTTCTCCGTGGTGGTGGAGGACATTTTGATCACCTCAGGCCATTTCGAGTGCGCATCCACGGCTATTAAAAACATTGTGTCCATGAATGGACCAGCAAAATCAATATGCACCCGTTGCCATGGAGATGAGGGCCACTCCCATGGGTGTAGAGGGGCATCTGGTGGTGCATTTTGGACCTTCTGGCATCCTGAGCAGCTCTTTGTCAGGTCCTCGATTTGCTGATCGATCCCCGGCCACCACACATAAGCCCTAGCAAGGCTTTTCATTTTCACCCCTCCCAGATGACCTTTGTGAAGCTCATTGAGCACTCTCTCCCTTAACTTGGGTGGAATTACCACTCGGGATCCACACATCAAGGTCCCCTGGCATACTGACAGCTGTTCTCTTCTGGATGAGAATGCTGGCAACAGTGAGTCACCATGTGCTGGCCATCCCTTCACCGTCAAATCATATACCCGAGACAGTGTCGGGTCATTTTGGGTCTCCTTCTCTATACCAGCGTTAGTTACTGGCAAGCATTCAATTATAATCGAATGAAATATTTTGACAGGATCCACTGCTGGTGCTTCCTCCGCAGTAGGCAGTGGCAGGCGTGATAGCCCATCAGCGTTTCCATGCTGTTTCGTGCCCTTATATTCGATTTCATATTGGTGCGCCCCTAGAAAAAGGGACCATCTTTGTAGCCGTTGCGCAGTCATCACCGGAACGCCCTTCTTTGGATTAAAGATGGAGACAAGTGGTTGGTGGTCAGTCAGCAAGGTGAACTTCTGCCCGTGCAGATAGTGATTGAACTTTTTCACTCCCCACACTAGGCTGAGGGCCTCCCTGTCAATCTGGGTGTAGTTACGCTCGGCTGAGGTTAGTGATCGTGACGCAAAGGCTATGGGCCTCTCTGAGCCGTCCAAGAATTTGTGCGACAGGACCGCTCCAATGCCGTAGGGTGATGCATCACATGCCAACCGAATTGGTAATGCCGGGTTGTAATGGGCCAATACCTCTTTCGATGTGATAAGTGTTTTGCTCTTCTGGAAAGCTCATCTACATTCGTCACTCCACTTCCATGGCACCCCAGTTTGCAGTAGGGTGTTCAGTGGGTGTAGTATTGTAGACAAATTTGGCAAGAACTTATGGTAGTAGTTTACCAGCCCGAGGAACGACCTCAGTTGTGACACATTTTCCGGTGCTGGAGCCTTGACTACTGCCTCAATCTTCTCTGGGGACTTATGTAACCCCTCTTTATCGATAACGTGGCCACAATACGAGATCTGTTTTCTAAAAAACTCGCATTTGGGGCGGTTAGCTCGGAGCCCATATTCCTGCAATCTAGTGAGCACCTGCTCCAGGTTGGCAAGGTGATCACTGTCATTTTCGCCCGTGACCAGGATGTCGTCCAAATAACACTGGGTCCCTGGGATCCCTTGCAGGACTTGTTCCATTGCCCTCTGCCAAATAGCCGGAGCTGATGCTACCCCGAATACCAGCCGGTTGTATTCGTAGAGACCTTTATAGGTGTTGATTGTGAGGTATTTTTTTGATGCTTCTTCTACCTCCATTTGCAGATATGCCTGGGCCAGATCAATCTTAGTGAAGCGTTTCCCTCGAGATAGAGAGGCGAAAATATCTTCAATCCACGGAAGTGGATATTGTACGGTGTGAAGGACCGGGTTCACTGTTACCTTAAAGTCCCCACAGATGCGAACCTTCCTTGGTTCCCCAGGCGTGCTGCTCAACGACTTTTTCATCACAGGGACGATGGGTGTAGCCCACTCGCTCCAGTCTACCTTGCACAGTACACCTGAATGTTCCAGGCTCTCCAGCTCTGCTTTGACAGCTGGGCGGATCGCATAAGATACCGGTCTGGCCTTAAAAAATTTTGGGCTTGCGTTTTCTTCAATTTTAATCATCGCTGACATGCCTTTTAGTGTTCCGAGTCCTTGCTGGAACACTTCTTTCACGTCAGTTAGGATCTTTGACAGTCGCCCAGGTGTGACGTCGTCATCCTTTTTGTCAGCCACAGTCAGTGCCTGTATGGAATGCCAATCTATCTGTATCTTCCGGATCCATTCACGTCCTAGTAGTGGTGGTCCTTCATCTGGCAATACATATAGGTCCATTTTTGGTGTTTCCTTGCCGTTATATATAACGTTCACCTTTATTTTTCCTTTGGGGTAGACTTTTTGCCCCGTGTACGTCTTCAAGACAATCTTTGTATCTCTCAAGGGTATATATGAGAATAGCCGCTTGTAGTTCCTTCGGTTTATGACTGTTAGGGCTGATCCTGTGTCCAATTCCATTTTCACTTGGACTCCTGCTATCTTGAGCGTGACCCAGATAGTTTGGTGATCCTCCGTTTTGATCACATTATGTAGTTTCAGACAACCCAGCTCCTTGCTTCCGGAGTCTGTATCACTCTTCTGTTCGTCTGAACTACTCTCCGTCACCTTATGTACCTTCTTGTACTTCTCCTGTGGAGATTTCTTGCTGCTGGTTTTCTTTCCCAACCTGCAGACTCTTGCTATGTGTCCTACTTTTCCACACTGTCTGCACACTTTGTCCTTGAACCAGCAATCCTTATGGTCGTGTGTTGTTCTGCCGCAGCGATAGCACTTCACTGTTCCGTATGCCATTTCATATTCTTGCAGTCTCCGTTGTATCTCTGCAGCGCCCCGTGCTGCTGCTTCGTGTGATACTGCAATGCTGAAAGCCTTGTCCAGCGTAAGATCCTTTTCTGATAGAAGCCGTTTCTGGGTTCCTTCACTTTGAAGCCCACACACAAACTTGTCCCTTAAGGTATCTGCTAGTCCCGTTCCAAACTGGCAGTGTTTCGATAGCTTGCGCAGTTCCGTTAAATACTCAGCATTACTTTCATCTTTATGCTGGTTCCTTTTGTGAAACTTAAATCTTTCTGCTATCAGCAGCGGTGTGGGGTTTAAGTGGTCCTGTAGGATTGACACTATGTTTTCAAAATCCTTTTCTACTGGCTTCTCTGGGGTTACTAGGTTTTGTAGTAAGCCATACGTTTTTGCACCCATTGAATTCAACAATACCAGCGCATTCTTGTCATCTGGCACTTCATTCGCCTTGCAGTATACTTCTATGTGTTCGACATATGTCGTCCAATCTTCGACTTCATTGTCGAACGCTGTGATACTGCCACTCTTCGGCATTTTTGGGTGTGGTTAGACTGGCTTAAAATGGCATCTCCCGCACTTTCCTTTCTTCCCCGCTGCGGCTTTAAATGGCTTCTCCCGCGCTGTTGCCAACGCCGCTCTCAGCGGTCCTCGTGGCAAATGGCGATGCCCTGTGGGTTTCGTGCGCTGCTCCTGCACTGCTGCCAACGCCGCTCTCTGTGGTCCTCATGGCAATGGCAGCGCCTCGCGTTTTCCTGTGCGCCTCTCTCCCCCGTTGACGCTGCTCGGCCCTTGACCACCGGCTGCGCTCTGCTCTCTCTCGTCTCTCTCCCCCGTTGACGCCGCTCGGTCCTGAACACTGGCTGCGCCCTGTGCGCTCTGCCCTCTCTCTCTCCCCCGTCGACGCTGCTCGGCCTTTTTCTGTGCTGCTCGGTCAGGCTCTAGCCCGCCGTTGTCCGGGAAGGGTCTGCGCAGTACCTGTTGCCAGCCCGTTTCGCTGGACCACCGTGACTGGAAAGCCAAGCCTGGCTCTCGACAACCTCCCCTGCGATGTTCAAATCTCCGCTGGATGACTGGTGGTTGCCCGTGGTCGACGCCCGTGCTCCTGGACTCAACCTTCTTCCACTGTTCTCCAGGACCGAATCCCTGGGAGGTGATGCAGAGTTGCAGGTAGGTTCGGATCTGCGTCGTCGCCAATGTTATGTCCGTGTATCTTAATGTTGTGTCCTTCAATAATCAGACAACAGACTGCAGGGAACGATTCAACAGGTGTTTACTGAATGAGGGTTACTCTAGAACTAACTGTACAGATCACTACTCAGGGTTTATATACAGGTGTGGTCACTGCCGGTACTACAGTATACAGGAGCTGTAAAAAGTAGTTCTCTCCCTTAAGGTATATATACATTACATACATTACAACTGGCTTCTGTGATGGTGGGGACCTCGGAAGCAGGCCGATATGGATCATCCACTCGTCACTTCTGGCTGAAGATGGTTGCAAATGCTTCAGCCTTGTCTTTTGCACTCACGTGCTGGGCTCCACCATCATTGAGGATAGGGATATTCATGGAGCCTCCTCCTCCTGTTAGTTGTTTAATGGTCCACCTCCATTCACGAGTGGATGTGGCAGAACTGCAGAGCTTTGATCTGATCCTTTGAATGTGGGATCACTTAACTCTGTCTATAGCATGCTGCTTCCACTGTTTAGCATGCATGCAGTCCTGTGTTGCAGCTTCCCCAGATTGGCACCTCATTTTTAGGTATGCCTGTTGCTTGTCTTGACATGCTCTTCTACACTCCTTATTGAACCAGGGTTGGTCCCCTGGCTTGGTGGTAATGGTAGAGTGAGGGATATGCTGGGCCATGAGGTTACAGATTGTGCTGGAATACAATTCTGCTGCTGCCCCACAGCGCCTCATGGATACCCAGTTTTGAGCTGCTAGATCTATCCTATTTAGCACGGTGGTAGTGCCACACAACACGATGGAGGGGGTCCTCAGTCTGAAGACGGGATTGCATCTCCACAATGACTGTGCAGTGGTCACTGCTACCAATGCTGTCATGGACAGATGCATCTGCGACAGGTAGATTGATGAAGACACGGTCAAGTAGGTTTTTCCCTCGTGTTGGTTCTCTCACCACCTGTCGCAGGCCCAGACTGGCAGTTATGTCCTTCAGGACTCAGCCAGCAGTGGTGCTACCAAGCCACTCTTGGTGATGGACATTGAAGTCCCCCACCCAGAGTACATTCTGTGCCTTTGCTACTCTCAGTGCTTCTTCCAAGTGGTTTTCAACATGGAGGAGTACCGATTTATCAACTGAGGGAGGGCAGTAGGTGGCAATCAGCAGGAGGTTTCCTTGCCCATGCTTGGCCTGAAGCCATGAGACTTCATGGGGTCCAGAGTCAATGTTGAGGACTCCAATGGCCACTCTGCTGCCACCCCTGTTGGGTCTGTACTGCTGGTGTACATACACAGGGAGGGTAATAGAAGAGTTTGGGACATTGGCTTGAAAGGTATGTTTCTGTGATTATGACTACCTCAGACTGTTGTTGCTTGACTAGTCTGTGGGACAGCTCTCCCAATTTTGGCACACGTCCCAGATGTTGGTGAGGAGGACTTTTGCAGAGTTGACTGGGCTGGGTGTGACATTGCCATGTTCATAGCTGGTGCCAAGGTCAATGCCGGGTGGTCCATCCAGTTTCATTCTTATTATTTTGTTTCTTAGCAGTTAGTAACAACTGAGTGACTTGCTGGGCCATTTCAGAGGGCAGTTAAGAATCATCCACATTGCTGTGGGTCTGGAGTCACATATAGGCCAGACCAGGTAAGGACAGCAGATTTCCTTCCTTCAAGGACATTAGTGAACCAGATGGGTTTTTACGACAATCCGAGTTTCATGGTTACCATTACTGATACTAGCTTTTTATTCCAGATTTATTTAATTAACTGAATTTAAATTCCCCAACTGCCATGGTGGGATTTGAACTCACATACTCTGGCTCATTAGGCCTCTGGATTACAAGCCCAGTAACATTACCACTACACTACCGTTCCCAGCAGCTTACCTTTCAAAAGGATTGACTTATTGATACCAATTCAAAATAGAGCATTTGGACCCCATCAAAGGGAAATGTTAATATGCTCAGATGGTTGCATATATTAGCATTTTAAGCATGCTGACTGCCCACCCTTTATCTAATTCCTGAACAAATAATCCCATCAACAAGAAAACTTGCATTTATATAGCACCTTCAACATGGCATAATGTCCCAAGGCGCTTCACAGGAGCGTTATCAAACAAAACTGGACACCGAGCCACATAAAGAGATACGAGGACAGGTCATTAAAAGCTTGGTCGAAGAGGTAAATAATAATTGAAATAAAGAAAGCCTTGCATTTCTATAGCGCCTTTCACGACCACTGAATGTCCCAAAGCGCTTTACAGCCAATGAAGTACTTTTTGAAGTGTGTTCACTGTTGTAATGTAGAAAAGGAGGAGAGAGGTAGAGAGGTTTGGGGAGGGAATTCCAGAGCTTAGAGCATAGTCAGCTGAAGGCATGGCCGCCAATGGTGGAGCGAAGGAAATCAGGGATAATCAAGGGGTCAGAATTAGAGGCGAGCAGAGATGTCGGAGGAGGTTACAGAGACAGGGAGGGGCAAGGCCATGGAGGGACTTGAAAACAAGGATGAGAATTTTAAAATCGAGGCGTTGCTTTCTGCCCGTTCTTGCAGCCAAGGCATTCTTGGGTCATCATTTTAAACGTCTTCTTGATGGCGCTGTGCAGGAATAGATTATCATATTTCAGCTTGATACAGCTCCATCAAATGGTCAAGTCAGGTGCTACAACTATATTTCAATGCAGAAGTTAGTTACAGAGACAGAAATGGTACGCAAAGCAAGCTCTTGTTATTTCAAGTATTAATTAAATATGCAAAATTGTAATATTAACACAAGCTGTATTAATAGATCACCAGCAACCAAAAAATAATTAAAACCTTTCACGCTCTCAGGACGCCACAAAGCACTTTACAGCCAATGAAGTACACTTAAGTAAAACAAATATATTATGCATAAACTAAATGGAGGTACTATTTTACCCATTAATTTGTGGAAGGTGTGAGGTGTAAAAAGGGACACAGAAGATGGTGTAAGGTACGAAGCAGATGTTGAGGAAGGCGCAGGCTGTTGAAGAGCATGCAGAAAAGGGTGCAAGGTGTGAAGGGGTTGTAGAGGAGGGTACAGGCTATAAAGCAGGTACAAGGTGTGGACGAGCGTACAAAGGAGCATGCAACAACAACTTGCATTTCTGTGGTGTCTTTTTCTTTATTCGTTTATGGGTTGTGGCCATCACTGGCAAGGCCAGCATTTATAGCCCATCCTTGAGAAGATGGTGCTGAACCGCCTTCTTGAACCGCTGCAGTCCCTGTGGTAAAGGTACTCCCACAGTGCTGTTAGGTAGGGAGTTCCAAGATTTTGACCCAGCGATGAAGAAGAATCGGCGATATACTTCTAAGTCAGGATGGTGTGTGACTTAGAGGGGAACTTGAGTTGGTGGTGTTCCCATGCGTCTGCTGCCCATGTCCTTCTAGGTGGAAGAAGTCGCGGGTTTGGAGGGCTGCTGCCGAAGAAGCCTTGGCGAGTTGCTGCAGTGCATCTTGTAGATGGTACACACTGCAGCCTCGGTACACCGGTGGTGGAGGGAGTGAATGTTTAAGGTGGTGGATGGGGTGCTAATCAAGCGGGCTGCTTTGTCCTGGATGGTGTCAAGCTTCTTGAGTGGTGTTGGAGCTGCACTCATCCAGGCAAGTGGAGAGTATTCCATCACACTCCTTACTTGTGCCTTGTAGATGGTGGAAATGCTTTGGGGAGTCAGGAAGTGAGACACTCGCCGCAGAATACCTAGCCTCTGACCTGCTCTTGTTGCCACAGTATTTATGTGGCTGGTCCAGTTAAGTTTCTGGTCAATGATGACCCCCAGGATGTTGATGGTGGGGGATTCAGTGATGGTAATGCCGTTGAATGTCAAGAGGCGGTGGTTAGACTCTCGCTTGTTGGAGATAGTCATTGCCTGGCACTTGTGTGGCGTGAATATTACCTGCCACATATCAGCCCAAGCCTGAACGTCGTCCAGGTCTTGTTGCATGCGGAAATGGACTGCTTCATTATCTGAGGAGTTGTGAATGGCACTGTACACTGTGCAATCATCAGCGAACTTCCCCATTTCTGACCTTATGTTGGAGGGAAGGTCATTGATGAAGCAGCTGAAGATGGTTGGGCCTAGAATACTGCCCTGAGGAACTCCTGCAGCGATGTCCTGGGGCTGTGATGATTGACCTTCAATCACCACAACCATCTTCATTTGTGCTAGGTATGACCTCAGCCAGTGGAGAGTTTTCCCCCTGATTCCCATTGACTTCAGTTTTACTAAGGCTCCTTGATGCCAGACTTGGTCAAATGCTGCCTTGATGTCAAGGGCAGTCACTCTCACCTCAGCTCTGGAATTCAGCTCCTTTGTCCATGTTTGGACCAAAGCTGTAATGAGGTCAGGAGCCGAGTGGTCTTGGCTTAACCCAAACTGGGCATCAGTGAGCAGGTTATTGGTAAGTGCTACTTGATAGCACTGTCGATGACACCTTCCATCACTTTGCTGATGATTGAGAGTAGACTGATGGGGTGATAATTGGCCCGATTGAATTTTTCCTGCTTTTTGTGGACAGGACATACCTGGGCAGTTTTCCACATTTTCGGATAGCTGCCAGTGTTGTAGTTGTACTGGAACAGCTTGGCTAGAGGCACGGCTAGTTCTGGAGCACAAGTCTTCAGCACGATAGCTGGGATGTTGTCGGGGCCCATAGCCTTTGCTGTATCCAGTGCGCTCAGCTGTTTCTTGATGGTGGGGACCTCAAGAGTAGGCCTAATGTAGAAAACATCCCAAGGCATCCCACAGAGGCAGAAAAGATGGTGAGTGGGAGCAGAAGGTGAATTAGGTAAGGTATATAAAAAGGAAGAGAGTAGCTAAAGTAAGTTCTGGTCCCTTAGAGGATGAGACTGGGAAATTAATAATGGGGAACAAGGAAATAGCGAGACTTTGAACAAATATTTTGTATCAGTCTTCACGGTAGAAGACACTAAAACCATCCCAATAATACATAATCAAGGGGCTATAGGGAGGGGGGAACTTAAAACAATCACTATTACTAAATAAAAAGTACTCGGTAAAATAATGGGACTAAAGGTGGACAAGTCCACTGGACTTGATGGCCTGCATCCTAGGGTCTTAAAAGAAGTGGCTGCAGAGATAGTGGATACATTGGTTGCAATATAGCAAAATTCCATGGATTCTGGAGAGGTCCCAGTGGATTGGAAAACCGCAAATGTAACGCCCCAATTTAAGAAGGGAGGGAGACAGAAAGCAGGAAACTATAGACCAGTTAGCCTAACATCTGTCATTGTGAACATGCTGGAGTCCATTATTAAGGAAGCAGTAGCAGGACATTTAGAAGTCAAGCAGAGTCAGTATGGTTTTATGAAAGGGAAATCATGTTTGACAAATTTGCTGGAGTTCTTTGAGGATGTAACGAGCAGGGTGAATAAAGGGGAACCAGTGGATGTGGTGTATTTGGATTTTCAGAAAGCATTCGATAAAGTGCCACAGAATAGGTTACTGCACAAGGTAAGAGCTCACGGGGTTGGGGGGTAATATATTAGCATGGATGGATAGAGGATTGGTTAACTAACAGAAAACAGAGAGTCGGGATAAATGGGTAATTTTCCGGTTGGAAAACGGTAACTAGTGGGGTGCCACAGGGATCAGTGCTGGGGCCTCAACTATTTACAATCTATATTAAAGACTTGTATGAAGGGACTGAGTGTAATGTAGCCAAATTTGCTGATGATACAAGGATAGGTGGGAAAGCAAGTTGGGAAGAGGACACACAGAATCTGCCAAGGGATACAGACAGGCTAAGCGAGTGGGCAAACATTTGGCAGATGGAGTATAATGTGGGAAAGTGTGACGTTATCCACTTTGGTGAGAAAAAGAAAAAAGAAAATTATTATTTAAATGGAGATTACAAAGTACAGAGGGACCTGGGGGTCCTTGTGCATGAAACACAAAAAGTTAGCATGCAGGTACAGCAAGTAATCAGGAAGGCAAATGGAATGTTGGCCTTTACTGCAAAGGGGCTGGAGTATAAAAGCAGGGAAGTCCTGGTACAACTGTACAGGGTATTGGTCAGACCACACCTGGAGTACTGCGTACAGCTTTGGTCTCCTTATTTAAGGAGGGATATACTTGCATTGGAGGCAGTTCAGAGAAGGTTCACGAGGTTGATTCCTGAGATGAAGGGGTTGACTTACGAAGAAAGGTTGAGCAGGTTGGGCCTATACTCACTGGAGTTTAGAAGAATGAGAGGTGATCTTATTGAAACATTTAAAATACTGAGGGGGCTCGACAAGGTAGATGCAGAGAGGATGTTTCCCCTCATGGGGGAATCTAGAACTGGGGGCATAGTTTCAGAATAAGGGGTTGTGTTGTGTATGTACCTTTAAGGGAATGACTGGTCTCAAACTGCAGTACCGGCAGTGACCACCCCTGTATAAAAGGCCCTAGCAGGCTTCTGTAGTTTCAGTTTCCAGGTTGTCTCCATTCAGTAAAGACTTGTTATAATCAACTCCTGCAGTCCGTGTCTCAATTATACACGGACATAATACTGGCGACGAGCAGATACGAACTTACCTACAATCTGCACCACCTCATGGGGATCCATCCCTGAAGCGAAGTTATCAGAGGTCGAGGCCAGAAGGAAGAAACAGTAGAAACGGGCGTCAACCGTGGGCATCCGCCTCTGAGTCACTGGAGTTGAAGATTTGTAGGAGAGGCTGTCGAGAGCGGGGCTTGGTTATCCTGTCAATGGTGCTTCAGCTAATCGGGCTGGTGGCAGGTAGTACACTGATCTTTCCTGGGCTGCGGCGGTCTAGAGTTCGAGCGGGTGGCTTGCAACGGGGCCGAGCAGCGTTGTCGGGAAGAGGAGAGAGAGGGTGGAGCACACTGGGCGCGGTTGGTGCTACGAAGCCGGGAAGCGTACAGACCCGAGAAGAGGGAGGCAAGAGTCCTGCAGGCTTGTTCCGACGACGGGGAAATAAAAAAAATTAAAATTAAACGCGCAAAAAGCCGCGAGGAGCTGCAGTTTGCCACGGAAACCGCGGAGAGCGGCGTTAGCAGCAGCGCGGGGGGAAGTGCGCGAAGACCATAGGGCGTCGCCATCAAGGCATAAAACGCCAGCAACAGCGCTAGCAACAGCGGAGAAGACAAAAGTGCGGGAGGCGCCATTTTGTTAAATCGGGGAAGAAGGCAAAGCGCGGGAGGCGCCATCTTAGATTTTCAAGATGCCAAAGACTGGCGATATCACTGCCTTCGATAATGCAATAGAAGACTGGACCACATATGTGGAAAGAGTCGAGGTATATTGCGAGGCAAACAAAATAGCCGATGAGAAAAAGGCATCGGTATTGCTAAATTTAATGGGCGCAAGAACGTACGGCCTATTGCGGGACCTGATTACTCCAGCCAAACCGAAGGCGAAGAGTTTTAACGAAATTGTTGCTATCCTACAGGAACACCTAAATCCTACACCGCTGCTGATAACAGAAAGATTGAAATTCCACAGGAGAAATCAGCATAAAAATGAGAGCAATGCTGATTACCTTACGGAACTACGCAAGCTATCAAAGCACTGCCAGTTCGGAGCAGGACTGGCAGATACCTTACGGGACAAATTTGTCTGTGGACTCCTGAGTGAAGGAACCCAGAAGAGGTTACTTTCAGAGAAAGAGCTGACGCTAGATAAGGCTTTCAGCGTGGCAGTATCGTACGAAGCAGCAGCAAGGGGAGCTGCGGAAATACAACAAAAGCCACAGGAATACGGCACCCACGAAATGACACGGGGATTTGCAAAATGTTATCGCTGTGGCAGAACAAACCATGACCAGAAGGACTGCTGGTCCAAGGACAAAATATGCAGGCAATGCGGAAAGATGGGACACATTGCACGAGTTTGCAGGTCTGGGAAGAAGACCAACGACAACAAAAAGGCTACTAAGGAACCGTACAGGAAAGTACAAAAGATGACGGACAGTAGTTCCGAAGGCCAGATGAGCGATAGTGAATCCGGGAACAAGAGACTAAGCTGTCTCAAACTTCACAACGTAATCGCAAAAGAGGATCACCGAACCATTTGGGTCACCCTCACGATAGCAGGGTCCCAAGTCAAAATGGAATTGGATACAGGATCAGCTCTAACCGTCATGAATCGACGAGACTACGGGCAGCTATTCTCACACATACCCTTGAGAGAGACATCCATTGTCTTGAGGACGTATATGGGGCAAAAAGTATACCCCAGAGGAAAAATAAGGGTGCCTGTCGAATACAACGGCAAGAAAATACGGAAATTGTATCTCTACATTCTGCAAGATGGTGGACCACTGTTATTGGGACGTGAATGGATCAGAAAGATAAGTTTAGACTGGCACTCCATTCAGGCACTGACGGTGGCTGGTAAAAAGGATGACGACGTCACTCCTGGACGATTGTCAACAATCTTAGCTGACGCCAAAGAGGTATTTCAACAAGAACTGGGCACTCTTAAAGGCGTAACCGCCTCGATAAAAATAGAGGAGAATGCAATTCCCAAGTTTTTCAAAGCAAGACCGGTACCATATGCAATTCGCCCAGCCGTCGAGGCGGAGCTGGAGAATGCAGGCGTGTTATCTAAGGTAGACTGGAGCGAGTGGGCGACACCCATCGTCCCTGTCATGAAGAAAACGTTAAACAATAAGTCTGAGGAGCCAAGGAAGGTTCGCATCTGTGGGGACTTCAAGGTGATGGTGAACCCAGTCCTTCATACAGTACAATATCCTCTTCCAAGGATAGAAGATATCTTCGCCTCACTATCTGGAGGGAAGCGTTTTACAAAAATTGACCTAGCACAAGCATATTTGCAGATGGAGGTTGAAGAATCCTCTAGGAAGTATCTCACGATAAACACTCACAAAGGTCTTTACCAGTATAATCGACTGGTATTCGGAGTAGCATCAGCTCCGGCGATATGGCAAAGAGCGACGGAACAAGTCCTGCAAGGGATTCCGGGGACTCAATGTTACTTGGACGACATCCTAGTGACAGGTGAAGATGACAGTGAACACCTTGCCAACCTAGAGCAGGTGCTCACTAGACTACGTGAACATGGGCTACGAGCCAATCGCCCCAAGTGCGAGTTTTTTAAGAAACAGATATCGTATTGTGGCCACATGATTGATGAAGAGGGGTTGCATAAGTCCGCTAACAAAATTGAAGCGGTAGTTTAAGGCTCCAGCGCCTGAAAATGTGTCGCAACTGAGGTCATTCCTCGGATTGGTGAATTACTACCATAAGTTTTTGCCAAATTTGTCCACAATTCTGCACCCACTGAACGCCCTACTACGAATGGGAGTAGCATGGAAATGGAGCGATGAATGTAAGCGGGCCTTTCAGAAGAGTAAGGACCTAATCACTTCTACAACCCATCACTACTGATAAGACTGGCATGTGATGCGTCTCCCTATGGCATTGGGGTGGTACTGTCACGTAAATTCCTTGATGGTTCAGAGAGGCCGATAGCTTTTGCGTCACGCTCGTTAACTTCAGCCGAGCGTAACTATGCCCAGGTTGACAGAGAGGCCCTCAGCCTGGTGTGGGGGGTGAAGAAGTTCAATCACTACCTGCACGGTCAGAAATTTACTCTACTAACTGATCATCAACCTCTCGTCTCCATTTTCAACCCTCAGAAGGGCATACCGATAATGACGGCACAACGGCTACAGAGGTGGTCCCTTTTCCTAGGGGCACACCAATATGACATCGAGTACAAAGGAACTAAACAGCATGGGAATGCTGATGGATTGTCGCGCCTACCGTTGCCGACAGTGGAAGAAGATCTGGCAGTGGATCCAGTGGAGTTATTCCACTCGACTATAGTCGAATGTCTCCCGGTGACGAATGCAAACATAGAAAAGGAAACACGAAATGACCCAACACTCTCCTGGGTCTATGATTTAACGGTGAAGGGATGGCCAGCACATGGCGAACCACTGCTGCCAGCATTCTCGCCGAGAAGAGAACAGCTGTCAGTGTGCAGAGGAACCTTGATGTGTGGATCCAGAGTAGTAATTCCACCCAAATTGAAGGATAGAGTGCTCAATGAGCTTCATGAGGGTCATCTGGGAGGGGTAAAAATGAAGAACTTAGCCAGAGCGTTTGTGTGGTGGCCGGGAATCGATAGAGAAATCGAAGAGATGACCAAGAGCTGTACAGGATGCCAGAAGGTCCAAAACACCCCACCACAAGCCCCTCTACATCCATGGGAGTGGCCCTCATCTCCATGGCAAAGGGTGCGCATTGATTTTGCTGGTCCCTTTATGGACTCGATGTTTTTAATTGCGGTGGATGCACATTCAAAGTGGCCAGAGGTAATAAAAATGTCCTCAACCACCACAGAAAAAACTATCACAGTCTTACGAACCATATTCGCCAGGAATGGGCTGCCTGAACAGATTTGCTCTGACAATGGACCACAGTTTATGTCTGAAGAGTTCCGGAGGTTCTTAAAGAACAATGGTGTTAAGCATTACACATCCGCCCCATATCATCCAGCCACTAATGGATTGGCCGAGAGGTTTGTTCAAACATTCAAGAAGGCTATCAAGGCAATGTGTAATGAAGATATACCCCTACAACACAAGGTGGATAACTTCTTGTTTGCCACATGCGGTTACCAACCAAACTCCAGCCATGATGTTCTTCAATCGAAGATTACGATGCCGCTTGGATTTGGTTAAGCCAAACGTCCGAAGAGATGTGAAGAACAGGCAGTTTCAGAATATGAATGAAAGGCCGACCAGGAGTTTTAAGATAGGTCAACCAGTTATGGCCCGGGACTACCGCACAGAGAAATGGCAGCCAGGAACGATCTGTACACAGCAAGGACCTCTAATGTATACCGTGGACGTTGGAGAGAGCATTGTAAGACGCCATGCTGACCAGATTCTAGAGTCACTGGAAAACGTCAACTCCACACCACGATCTGATACACCTGGCAATGAAACCGAAGTACCAATGGCATCTACCGCAGAATCGGTGATATTGGAAGCAGACGAACCAAACAACGACATTGATCCCGACTCAACCTTGCCAGAAGAACCTGATACCCCAAAGAGGCGTTATCCAGACAGAATCAGGAAGCCTCCTCAAAGACTGAACTTATAATTGCTTAACTTCAACCAATGTATCTAGCAACCGTAATTGTAATTAGTTATTATTTAGTTGTTAAATGAATGTTATGTACTGTTTATCTAAAAGGGGAGGAATTGTTGTGTATGTACCTTTAAGGGAATGACTGGTCTCAGACTGCAGTACCGGCAGTGACCACCCCTGTATAAAAGGCCCTAGCAGGCTTCTGTAGTTTCAGTTTCCAGGTTGTCTCCATTCAGTAAAGACTTGTTATAATCAACTCCTGCAGTCCGTGTCTCAATTATACACGGACATAATAGGTTGCCCTTTTAAAACTGAGATGAGGAGGAATTTCTTCCCTCAGAGGGTAGTAACTCTACCCCAGTGAGCTGTGGAGGCTGGGTCATTGAATATATTTAAGGTGGAGATAGACAGATATTTGAACAATAAAGGAAGGGTTATGGGGAGCGGGCAGGGAAGTGGAGCTGAGCCCAAGATAAGATCAGCCATGATCTCACTAAATGGCGGAGCAGGCTCGGGGGGCCAAATGTCCTACTCCTGCTCATATTTCTTATGTTCTTATGTACATACGGTGCGGGGGGAGAGGGGGCTCCGGGCCTGTACACACAGTGCAGGGAGGGGGCTCAGGGCCTGTGTACACGGTGCGTGGGGAGGGGGCTCCGGGCCTGTGTACACGGTGCGGGGAGGGGGGGCTCAGGGCCTGCACACACGGTGCGGGGAGGGGGGGCTCAGGGCCTGCACACACGGTGCGGGGAGGGGGCTCAGGGCCTGTACACACGGTGCGGGGAGGGGGCTCAGGGCCTGTACACACGGTGCGGGGAGGGGGCTCAGGGCCTGTACACACGGTGCGGGGAGGGGGCTCCGGGCCTGTACACACGGTGCGTGGAGGGGGGGCTCCGGGCCTGTACATACGGTGCGGGGAGGGGGTGCTCAGGGCCTGTACACACGGTGCGGGGGGGAGGGGGCTCCGGGCCTGTGTACACGGTGCGTGGGGGGGGGCTCCGGTCCTGTACATACGGTGCGGGGAGGGGGGGCTCAGGGCCTGTACACACGGTGCGGGGAGGGGGGGCTCAGGGCCTGTACACACGGTGCGGGGAGGGGGCTCAGGGCCTGTACACACGGTGCGGGAAGGGGGCTCCGGGTCTCTACACTCGGTCCCCAGCCCTTTTGCCCGGGCCCTGGTTTCCCGGCGGCGCCTGCCAGTGGCGGGACCGGAAGTGCGGCCTGTCCGTCCGCTCTCTGCTCCGCCGCCGCCTGAGTCTTGCCGTCGGTGGGTCGCTGTGCGGGCCGCTCGCTGCCGTTCGGTGTCCAGGATGAACACGGCGCTGTCCCGGGCCAACTCGCTCTTCGCCTTCTCGCTGAGTGTGATGGCCGTGCTGACCCTCGGCTGCTTCCTCAGCACCTCCTTCAAGGAGCGCACCGTCCCCGTCCACATCCAGCTCTCCAAAGTCATGTTGTGAGTAGTGAGGGAGGGAGGATCTGCGCTCCGGCCCGGGGGGCTCCTGCCATTGCTGTGCGTTCGGCGGGTGGGAGAGGAGAGAGGAGGAGGGGGGTGACAGGGACCCGGGGGCAGAGGTCGGGGTCCGGGGGGCTGCTGTGTGTTCTGCTGGGGGTGGAGTAAAGGGAGACAATGGAGAAGGGGACACAGAGTGGTTGGAGGAGGAGTGAGTCTGGGCGGGGGGAATGAGAAGTGGAGGGCGAGGGTTGGGGTGGAGGGAGGCTGGGGCGCTGAGGTCTCGGTGTGGGGAGCGGGAGCGGGAGATATGGGTGGTGAGAGGCAGAGAGTCTTGTGGGGGGAATGGTAGTGGAGAGGAGTGGGTCTGGAGGCCGATGGAGTAGTTGGGGAAGTATGTGGGGGGAGTGGGGAAATGGGGCTCTTGGCCGCTGGGGAAAGAGAGAAGGGTTGAGGCAGGAGGAGTGGGGAGATTGGGCGGGGAGGGAGGTTGGGGAAGGATTGAGGAAGTATGTGGGGTTGAGGCTGGAGAGGAGGTGAGAAGGGGCCTGGGGGAGGGGTTCAGAATGAGGGGAGATGGGGTGGGTCGGGTCGAGGGGAGATGGGGCGGTCGGGTCGAGGGGAGATGGGGCGGGAGGGTCGGGTCGAGGGGAGTTGGGGCGGGAGGGTCGGGTCGAGGGGAGATGGGGCTGGAGGGTCGTCGGGTCGAGGGGAGATGGGGCTGGAGGGTCGGGTCGAGGGGAGGGGAGATGGGCTGGAGGGGGAGGGGAGATGGGGCGGGAGGGTCGGGTCGAGGGGAGGGGAGTTGGGGCGGGAGGGTCGGGTCGAGGGGAGATGGGTGGGGAGGAGTGGGGTGAGAGTTTGGGGGGGAAGGGGTGGTAATGGGTTTGGGTGATGTGGGTCTGGAGTGAGACCCTCCTCTAATAACTCTCCTGCACCGAAGCCCCTGGGTGGGGGGGGTTGTGTCTCGATTTAGATTTAATTTTTCTCGCCAGAATCCATCCTCTCCTCCCGCCGGTCGCCCTTTTCTCTGGTCCTTTCTCAATCTCTTTGTTTCTTTGTACCGCTGACCATGTTTTTTTTCACCCCTCCTTCTCTCTGCTGATTGTCTTTGTACAGAGAGCCTCTGTCCATGTGCTGAAAGATTGATTGCTTCCCTCTATGTAATTTTCTCAATCTATCTGGTGCTATTTTGTTGTGTTTCCTGTACGTGTTCTTTGTATCACCGCACACCTTCTGCCTGTCCGCTGAATGTTTCCACTGGGCTCTGGTGTTTTACACGGATCCCTCAGCCTTTCACACCCCTGTATTCTCTGCCTCGTTTTCCTGATATATATTTATCTTCTCTCTGGGTTTTTTCCTCGATTAATTTATCTCTCTTCACCTGAATGCTTGCAGAGTGCTTACTATGATCTGACCTATCTTGCCGTTGTGAAAAATACATAAGATAGCTCTGTGCACCTCTCTTTGTCGTTGCATACTTTATAGCGACTTGCATATGCGTAAAATATATCTCTATTTAAAAACTGATTTAACGAGTGGAGTTCCCCCAGAGATTTGTAAACTGGGTTGAAAGTTTGTGTCTGCCGTTGCTCTGTGCCATATGGTAACGCTGACCTTCCTGCATCGGGAGTGACAACCTTTGCTGTAGCGACTTAACACGTGTGTGTGTGGAAACTACAGCCGCTGCTGTTGTACTTTGGCAGATTTTAACCAGAGCTGCAGTTTTATTTTTCTCAACGTGTCGTGGTTCGTCTTCAAAGGATAACTGCGGTTTCATTTCCGTTGTGGTACCTGCCAATCAGTGTAGTCCACGTCTACACGAAGCCAGCAGCAACGCTGCAGCTGCTGTTTGACCCACATGGAGGTTATTACCCGGGTTTGATGAAAATAAAATGTAGTGATAACTGTTCAGCCTAATACTGTACTTCAGTTTGGTTAATTATTTAAAAAAAAAAACACCCACGAATGCACTGGCCAAAAGTGTCCCACATATTCATAAATCTAAATGATATGGTGTTCTTGCAATTTATTTTTTTAATGGTCGTTCTTGTTTTTAAAAGAAAAAAGTGCAAAGGCTGCACATTTGAAACGGGAATAGAATTTTCAGGCTGTTTGCTTGCCGTGCGCCTTAATTTAGCAAGCAGCAACATCAACAACTTCTCTTTATATAGCGCCTTTACCACAGTAAAACGTCCCCATGTCGCTTCACAGGAGTGTTACAAGACAAAAAAAGTGTTTATATAGCCAAAAAGCAGCACATTTGTGTCACCTCTCGAGGTCTCGCACAAAAAGTTACCTATGAATCTTTGACAGAAGTTTGAGCTGTAGCTGGGGGTATATGAGGGTGAATGATGTCAATTTGAAATGGAGGACTTTACTAATGCTTTGACTGCAGTGTGGTTCTTGTGATGTCATTGACTCTTCAGTTGGGAAAATATGGAAAAATGGACGTTTGTGAAGTTGATATGTTCTGCATGGTATAAACTCTCTTCACTTGTCAGTAATGCAGAATAGCTAAATTCAGTTCAAAAGTTTGGGTTGTCACCAGTAAAACCTTTTTGATGGCTGACTATTTTGAATTTAACCTCTAATATTAAAATCTACTGTACATTGGTGTTCTGTTCCACATTACAACAGTGACTACATTTCAAAAGTACTTCATTGGCTCTAAAACGCTTTGGGACATCCTGAGGTCGTGAAAGGCACTATATAAATGCAAGTCTTTCTGTCTTTCACAGGCTGTATGATGTGTGTCTGTCCTCCATGCCTTTGTTACCTCTAGACTTGACTATTCCAACGCACTCCTGGCCGGCCTCCCACATTCCACCCTACGTAAACTTGAGGTCATCCAAAACTCGACTGCCCGTGTCCTAACTTGCACCAAGTCCCGTTCACCCATCACCCCAGTGCTCGCTGACCTACATTGGCTCCCGGTTAAGCAGCGCCTCGATTTCAAAATTCTCATCCTTGTTTTCAAATCCCTTCATGGCCTCGCCCCTCCCTATCTCTGTAATCTCCTTCAGCCCCACAAACCACCCCCCCCCCCCCCCCCCGAGATATCTGTGCTCCTCTAATTCTGCCCTCTTGAGCATGCCTGATTATAATCGCTCCAACCTTTGTTGGCCGTGCCTTGTGTAGCCTAGGCCCTAAGCTCTGGAATTCCCTGCCTAAACCGCTCCGCCTCGCTACCTTTCCTCCTTTAAGACGCTCCTTAAAACCCACCTCTTTGTTTGACCAAGCTTTTGGTCTCCTGCCCTAATTTATCCCTATGTGGATCGGTGCCAAATTTTTTGTCTTAAAATACTCCTGTGCAGCGCCTTGGGACATTTTACTACGTTAAAGGTGCTATATAAATACAAGTTGTTGTTGTACTCTCCCACCATCCCAGTTATTTTGAAGCTCCACTGGCTTTCCATGGCCGCCCTCTTCAATTTCAAATCTCTCCACAGGAGCGTCCTTCTACCTTAGCGATCTCCTCCAGATGTATGTCCCTCTGCTGCTCTCACCAGCTTACTCCTTGGCCTTCATTCCCTCATCGACCACTGTATCCCATGCCCTCAGCATCGCCACCATGTCACTTTGTCCCTGCTCTCAGAACTCTCAAGGACCCTCTGTTCAACTATGCTTTCACCTCAGCCACCCTTTTTCTCTCTCTCTCTCTGCTGCAGTGTCTGTTGTGTTATAAGCATGCAAGACGTTGTATGTGTGCACTGGTTTTACATAGGAAACATAGAAGATAGGAGCAGGAGTAGGCCATTCGGCCCCTCGAGCCTGCTCCGCCATTCATTGAGATCATGGCTGATCATCCAAATTCAGTACCCTGTTCCTGCCTTCTCTCCATATCCCTTGATCCCTTTAGCCTTAAGAAATATATCCAACTCCTTCTTGAATATATTTAATGAATTGGCCTCTACTGCCTTCTTTGGCAGAGAATTCCACAGGTTCCTCTGGGTGAAGAAATTTCTCCTCATCTCTGTCCTAAATGCCTTACCCCTTATCCTTAGACTGTGACCCCTGGTTCTGGACTCCCCGGCCATCGGGAACATCCTTCCTGCATCTAGTCTGTCTAGTCCTGTTAGAATTTTATAAGTTTTGATGAGATCCCCTCTCATTCTTCTAAACTCCAGCGAGTACATAGATGCAATGGTTTTTGCACTAGTGTGCTGTCGTGAGAATGGAGTAAGCGGGAGAATCAAGAGTCAGAAGCAGTTGTCGAAAGGAGGAATTTTAGGGGAAAGCGTGTTTTGGATGCATGGCATAGGTGGGCATCAGAGAAAGCTTCCTATTGGCTTCTGTTTTTGGTGGTGGATGATGAATGAGGAAGGCCAAAGGAACGTTTACAATTGAATGTGAAACTAGTTGCAGATAGCATGAGGTCAACAAACCATGAGAAGCTTCCGTTTGTTGACCTGCAACTTCTAAAGAACGAAACTGTTATAAGCATAGGAACTATAACAACTTATCTTTAAAGCCCCTGCCACTAGTGGAAAGATCTACCTGTCATGTCTATTTAAATCTGGATATCTCTGCCACTTTTAATCGCTTTAGCACTTTGAAAATGGTGTAGAAATTGATCTACAGGAAACTCTCGTTTAAACGACACCTAAATATCCGGAATTCTCTATTAACCGGCAAAATTCTCACTCCGAAAACAACACCTCAATAACCGGCAATGTTGCCGAGTCCAAGTCTCCTGTGGTGGCCGAGTTAGTCAGTGGGGGTAGTTCTCCAAACTGCTACTACTCGGCTTCTTGGCGCTGTCGGAAGTCCGAACACCTCAATAACAGGAGTCTGACTCTTTGTTAAAAATAGCCTCGGTAGATAACCCTCTCCGTCATCCGGAATTTTTAATCAACCGGCACCATTCCGGTCCCGTCGGTGCCGGATACCAAAGAGTTTCCTGTATTTACAGAGAGCATATACTGGAGTGAAGGGGTAAAGAATGTATTCCTAGCTAATTTAGTGGTACCTAAGTTTTCTATTGAATTTGTTGTAATCTAGGGTATCGGCGTCATGTATATGACAGATTCATTGCAGTCACAAAGGGCACGTCGGATCACCTTGTCATGTGTCTCTCCATAACATTGGTGTCAGTGGAATGGGTGTGCTTTTGACTCTAGACATGGTCATCCCCAACAAGAAAAAGCCCAACCACTTTCCCCAGCCTTCAATAGCACAGCATTCACCGCATCCCCCGACATCTTGCGGGTCACCATTTACCTGACGCGTTAACTGGACCAGCCATAGGGACACAGTGGCTCAAGGAGCAGGGCAGAGGCCGGGTGTTCTGTAACAAGAGGCTCATTTAGTGACACCTCAATGCCTTTCCAACAGCTACGCAATTCAAGCGATGAAACGACTCGCCACTCGCTCGGATGTTTCTCCAATCGGGAGTTGTGACACCATCCAGGACAGAGTAGTCTGCTTGATTGCCCATGCCACTGGAGTTGATGAGCATTCTAATCTCCCAAGTACCCCATCAAGTCACACACTATCCTGACTTAAACATGTATACCATTCATCCATCATTGCTGAGAATTGTGGAATTCTCTACCCCAAAGGGTTGTGGATGCTGAATCGTTGAGTATATTCAAGGCTGATCGATAGATTCTTGGAACCAAGGGGTATGAAAATCAAATCAAATCAAATCAAATCAACTTTTATTGTCATTGTTAGTGCACAAGTGCAGTACAATGAAATGTAGGCTTGCGGCTCCCGAGAGTGTACATTTGGATTAAGACATTTAAACATTCAACATACATTTGGCTTGTAGTATATTAACATAAACATAACCATAATAAAGTGCATTGGCAGATGTGCAGGCTTTAGAGTTTATTTGTGGAGTTCAGTAGGATGACAGCCCTGGGAAAGAAGCTGTTCCTAAATCTGGTCGTACGGGTGCGAATGCATCTGTAGCGTCTCCCAGATGGCAGGAGGGCGAACAGACTGTGGCTGGGGTGGGTAGGGTCTTTGATGATGGTCCGTGACCTCCGTAAACAGCGTTTCTGGTATATGTGCTCTATGGTCGGTAGCCGGGTGCCGGTAATGCGTTGGGCAGTTTTGACTACCCGCTGCAGGGCTTTCCGGTCATAGTAGCTACAGCTGCCATACCATACTGTGATACAGTTTGTCAGGATGCTCTCTATTGTGCAGCGGTAAAAGTTAGAGAGGATCAGGGGTGACGGGTTACATCCCTTCAGCCTCCTTAGGAAATATAGGCGCTGCTGGGCCTTCTTCACCAGAGAGGAGGTATTGAGGGACCAGGAGAGGTCTTCCGTGATGTGGACTCTGAGGAATTTAAAGCTGTCCACCCTTTCCACCACAGCCCCATTGATGTGGATGGGGGTGTGACTTCCGCCTTTGGACTTCCTGAAGTCCACAATGATTTCTTTGGGAGGGGAAGTGGAATTGAGGTCGAAGATCAGTCAGTCATGATCTTATTAAATGGCGGAGCACGCTCGAGGGGCCGTATGGCCTACTCCTGCTCCGAATTCTTATGTTCCCTACCTAATACCATTGTGGGAGCACAATCACTAAGGATTGCAGTGATTCAAGGAGAGAGGGAGTGAAAGGATTTGGGTGTATTGTGCATAGATCACTAAAATGGGCCTATATTGTTTGGAGTTTAGAAGAATGAGAGGCAATCTCATTGAAACGAATAAAATTCTTGAGGGCTTGACATGGTAGATGCTGAGAGGCTGTTTCCTCTGGCTGGAGTCCAGAACCCGGGGTCCTAGTCTCAGGATAAGGGGTCGGCCATTTAAGGCTGAGGTGAGGTGAAATGCCTTCACTCAGAGAATTGTGACTCTTTGGATTTCTCTACCACATAGGGCTGTGGATGCTCAGTTGAGTATATTCAAGATTGAGAGCGATAGATTTTTGTGCACTAATGGAATCAAGGGATATGGGGATAAGGTGGGAAAGTGGAGTTGATGTAGATCATCAGCTATGATCTTATTGAACGGCGGAGCAACCTTGAGGGGCCATATGGCCTACTCTGCAACCTCGAGGGGCTGTATGGCCTACTCTGCTTGGAGGGGCCGTATGGCCTACTTTGCAACCTCGAGGGGCCGTATGGCCTACTCTGCAACCTCGAGGGGCTGTATGGCCTACTCTGCAACCTCGAGGGGCTGTATGGCCTACTCTGCCTGGAGGGGCCGTATGGCCTACTCTGCAACCTCGAGGGGCCGTATGGCCTACTCTGCAACCTCGAGGGGCTGTATGGCCTACTCTGCCTGGAGGGGTAGTATGGCCTACTCTGCCTGGAGGGGCCGTATGGCATACTCTGCAACCTCGAGGGGCCGTATGGCCTACTCTGCAACCTCGAGGGGCCGTATGGCCTCCTCTGCTTGGAGGGGCCGTATGGCCTACTCTGCAACCTCGAGGGGCTGTATGGCCTACTCTGCAACCTCGAGGGGCGTATGGCCTACTCTGCCTGGAGGGGCCGTATGGCCTACTCTGCAACCTCGAGGGGCCGTATGGCCTACTCTGCAACCTCGAGGGGCCGTATGGCCGCCTCTGCAACCTCGAGGGGCCGTATGGCCTACTCTGCAACCTCGAGGGGCCGTATGGCCTCCTCTGCAACCTCGAGGGGCCGTATGGCCTACTCTGCAACCTCGAGGGGCCGTATGGCCTACTCTGCAACCTCGAGGGGCCGTATGGCCTACTCTGCAACCTCGAGGGGCCGTATGGCCTACTCTGCAACCTCGAGGGGCCGTATGGCCTACTCTGCAACCTCGAGGGGCCGTATGGCCTACTCTGCAACCTCGAGGGGCCGTATGGCCTACTCTGCAACCTCGAGGGGCCGTATGGCCTACTCTGCAACCTCGAGGGGCCGTATGGCCTACTCTGCCTGGAGGGGCCGTATGGCCTACTCTGCAACCTCGAGGGGCCGTATGGCCTACTCTGCAACGTCGAGGGGCCGTATGGCCTACTCTGCCTGGAGGGGCCGTATGGCCTACTCTGCAACCTCGAGGGGCCGTATGGCCTACTCTGCAACCTCGAGGGGCCGTATGGCCTACTCTGCCTGGAGGGGCTGTATGGCCTACTCTGGTCCTATTTCTTATGTTCTTAAAAGCTAGTGCACAGGATTGGAATACAAAAGTGGGGAAGTTGTGCTTTTGTTGTGCAGAGTTTTGGTCAGACCCCATCTGGAGTACTTTGTTCAGTTATACAAACTGAACCTCAGAAAAGATACGTTGGCCTTGGAGGGGATACAGCGGAGATTCACCAGCATAAAGGGTTAAATTGTGAGCAGTGATTGCATAAACTGGGTTTGTATTCCCTTGAGTTCAGAAGATTGAGGGATGATCTAATTAGGGTCTTTAAAACGATAAAGGAATTCAAAAGGTAGATACAGAGAGACTCTTTCCTGTGGTGGGGGAAATCCTGAACATGGGGACATAATTAGAGCCAGGCCATTTAAGAGTGAAATCATGAGCACTGTTTCTCACAAAGGGAATCAAAAATCTCTCTCCTGAAAAGGCTGTGGCTGCTGATTCAATTGGAATTTTCAAGACAGATGGATAAATTTATTTTAGGAAAAAGTATCACGGGATATGGAGTAAAGGCAGGGAAATGGAGTTGAGGTACAGATCAGCCATGATCTAATCAATTGACAGAACCGGCTCGAGGGGGCTGAATGGCCTACCCCAGTTTTGTTCCGAGCCTAACTTCTTGTAGATGTTTGGAAACTGTCCCATCATTTCCAGTATCCTGAGTTCCAATCCGGCCCTCACCGATGGGATGAACTTCTCCTCTGTCTCCTGCCTGTCAACATCTACACCCAATAAGTTTGGATAGTCTTGGCCCAGTGCCAGTGGGCCGAAGGCACAAACACAGCAATTCATTTAGGACTAAATGAAGCTTGCCGAGAGCGGCCATAGGAATAGGTGGTTTGGGAAATGGAAATGTCATGCAAATGCTTGAGGCGTGTTGAAGGATCTCTGCATCTAACCGTGACCGGCTGACAGTGGGCCCCTGAAATGCAAATGCATTCTGTTTTCCAGCACTTGCGTCCTCCATTGCGATGACCTCCCAAAATATAAAGTATTTTAGAAAGCGGCAGTCTGTAACTTCGACTGGGTGATTTTTCGGTCTCTTTGGAAGCACAGGGAGTCTTTCCCTGAATGTAGATAATTTCCAGTTGCCCCCCCATGTCATCCAAGTACAGAATGGCTGACTAGTTCTCACTAGGCCACCAACGCCCCTAATGATTGGTACTGCAGCTGTCTGTTGCGCCATATACGATTCTCTCACGTACACTGGCCTTGTTCCAGAGAGCAAGGCTGTATTGTGTGCAGAGTTTGTTTCTTATTTTACGCGGCCAATTCTCTAGGTCATCTGAGAAATGCCGGACAGGTTTGCCTTGGGGACTGTGCTGACGGCCTTTTATTTAAAGGCTGCAGCTGTTTGCTGGTGGTGTTTTGATTCCAAGTCTGAGCGGTTCAAAGTCTTTTGAGTCAGTGGAATAAATATTGGAATTATATCTTGGAAAACCCATGGAACGGTACTGCAGAGGTCGCGTGGTGCGGTGGGAGGTAGCATTGTCCAAAATATCAGGTGCTATTTGTGTAGCCCTGCTGTTTGATCACACCAGGAACAAAGTGACTAAATATCTGGTTGTCTGGCTTCAAGAAAAACTTGGTCTTGAACCAATCGACATAAATTCAAATTCTGCTGTGATTCTGGCTAGTCTCTAAATGACAGCAATCCAACATCAGTGAACGAGTAGTGCGCAATGAGTAGTGCGCAATGAGTAGTGCGCGCAATGAGTAGTGCGCAGTGAGTAGGAAACAGCTGAACATTTAGAGAAAAACGAACAAAAGTACCAGACAGGGAGCAGTGCCCGGCCATCTTTATAGAAACATAGAAGATAGGAGCAGGAGTTGGCCATTCGGCCCCTCGAGCCTGCTCCGCCATACAATGAGATCATGGCTGATCATCCAAATTCAGTACCCTGTCCCTTCCTTCTCCCCATATCCCTTGATCCCTTTAGCCTTAAGAAATATATCTAACTCCTTCTTGAATATATTTAATGAATTGGCCTCAGCTGCCTTGTGTGGTATTATTCCGTAGGAGAACACAAGACTTCATGGAATGTAGGTCGCACTGCTTGCAATTATTACTAAGTGATGGCTGCAAAAATAGTACCTGATATTTAAAAACTTAACTGCCCAGCGGCAAGTTACATACCGACTCCTCAGTAAAGCCTTCAACAAATACAGCATTGCTAGAACATCAAACTGCAATGGCAGCTTCCATTGGTGTCCTATGTCCTAATAGGAAACATAGGAACAGGAGGTGTAGGCCATTCAGCCCCTTGAACCTGTCCCATTATTCAATTTGATCATGGCAGATCTGTACCTCGACTCCATTTATTTGCCTTTGCTCAATATCCCATCTACACAATGTAACTGTGACTCCTAACTTAATGTGCTATGCATATACAACGCCTATATTCCTTCATCCAAGTCATTAACATATAGGATGAAAAGCTGAGGCTCCAGTACGGAGCACTTGTCTCATTCTGCCAATCGGAGAACCTTCCCTTTATATTATTACATATCTTGATAAGTAATAATAACAGAAAATGCCAGAAATACTCAGCCGATCAGGCAGCATCTGTGGGGAGAAAGAAACAGAGTTAGTAAGTTTGTCTTATACACTTTCTTTTGTGAATGTTTCTGTAACGCTATCGCAATCGGTGCCCAGTGGTGGCATGAAGCCAACTTGCAGGTCAGGTACAGAGAAAAGACTCATCCAGTCTACCCCAGCCCTATATTTAACACATCCCCTCCTGCACTGCAGTGACTCTTTCCATTTCCCACAGCAGTCACCTTATGGCCACTCCGAGCTGACTAAGTTGGTTCGGTGCAATCCACTGGCATTTAAGTCGAGACGACACAAAGTTGCTCCTTGTAGCCAGCAAGGAGGAGAAACTTTCATCCCATCAACCTGCCATTTTCAAGTTACTGTTTTGTTGAGATACTTGTATATCATAAGATTATGGTGATGACTGGTCACTGAGATGTATTGTTTTAAACAGGAAACTCTCGATTTACCAGCACCTAAATAACCGGAAATCTCTGTTAACCGGCAAAATGCAGGAGTAGGTTCAGGTAAGTTTTACTTCATATTAGTGGCCGTTCCTGGATCTGTGGCTGTGTAACCGGGGTTCCTGCACCTGTTGCTGTGCAACAGGGACGCTTGGTCTGTGGCCGGGGTTCCCGCACCTGTTGCCATGCAACAGGGACGCCTGGATCTGTGGCCGTGTACGGGGCTCTCGTACCTTTTACTATACCTCTCTGTAATCCGGACTTTTTGATAAACCGGCACCACACCAGTCCCGTCGGTGCCGGATAAAAAAGAGTTTCCTGTACTACTTTATCAGTTTCCCCTCCCCTCTTTTGTAATAGTGTCATAATTTGAGTGTGCATATTATGACAATTTTAGAATGGGGACAAGTAAAATCCACAGTGTCAGTCTATTAAACTTTGCAGTTTATGTATCTCTTTAGGGGTCATTAATCAACCAGTTTTGACGAAGTACTTAACTTCTAGAAATTAAATGAGCCAAAACAAATATGAATGGCATTCCCAGACTTCATCTATAAAGGAGATTTCTAATGGGAGACTCTCCCATTTTTACTAGTGTCTTGTATGCGATATATTGGTTCGATTGCTTCTTGTACAATTTCAAGCATGCTTCCTGACAATGACTTTTCGAAGTGTATTCACTGTTGCAATGTAGGAAACGTGGCAGCCAATTTGCGCACAGCAAGCTCCCACAAACAGCAGTGTGATCATGGCCAGTCTTTTTTTTAAGGTGTTTGAGGGATAAATGTTGGCCAGGACACCGCAAAGAACTCCCCTTCGAAATCGTGCCATGGGAAAGCCTGCGTCCACCTGAGAGTGTAGATGGGACCTTGGCTGTGGTTTTAATGTCTTATCCGAAAGACGGCAACACTCCCTCAGAACTGCACTGTTGTACTCCCTCAGTACTGCACTGAAGTGTCAGCCTGGATTTTGTGCTCCAGTCTCTGGAGTGGGACTTGAACCCACAACCTTCTGACTCCGAGACGAGAGTGCTACTAACTGAGCCACAGCTTTGAAGCTCTAATAGCCCAGGCAGTTATGAAGAACTTTAAAAAAAAAATTCAATCACAGGATGTGGGCACTGCTGGCAAGGCTGGCATTTATTGCCCATCCCTAATTGCCCTTGAGAAGGTGGTGGTGAGTCGCCTGCTTGAACCGCTGCAGTCTGTGAGTTGAAGGTACTCCCACAGTGCTGTTCGGGAGTGAATGCCAGGGTTTTGACCCAGCGACAATGACAGAATGGTGATATATTTCCAAGTCAGGGTGGTATGTGACTTGGAGATGGTGGTGTTCCAATGCACCTGCTGCCCTTGTCCTTTTAGGTGGTAGAGGTCGCAGGTTTGGGAGGTGCTGTTGAAGAAGCCTTGGCGGGTTGCTGCAGTGCATCTTGCAGATGGTACACACTACAGCCACAGTATGCCAGTGTTCGAGGGAGTGAATGTTTAAGGTGGTGGATGGGGTGCCAATCAAGCGGGCTGCTTTGTCCTGGATGGTGTGGAGCTTCTTGTGTTGTTGGAGCTGTACTCATCCAGGCAAGTGGAGAGTATTCGATCACACTCCTGACTTGTGCCTTGTAGGTGGTGGAAAGGCTTTGGGGAATCAGGAGGTGAGTCACTCTCCACAGAGTACCCAGCTCCTGACCTCTTGTAGCCACAGTATTTATGTGGCTGGTCCAGTTAGGTTTCTGGTCAATGGTGACCCCCACAAGATATTGATGGTGGGGGAATTCGACAATGGTCATGCCATTGAATGTCAGGTGGATGTGGTTAGACTCTCCCTTGTTGAAGATGGTCGTTGCCTGGTACTTGTGTGACAGCAATGTTACTTGCCACTTATCAGCCCAAGCCTGGATGATGAACATCAACGAACATCCCCACTTCTGACCTTATGATGGAGGGAAGGTCATTGATGGAGGAACTGAAGATGATTGGGCTCAGGACACTGCCCTGAGCAACTCCTACACCGATGTCCTGGGGCTGACATGATTGGCCGTCAACAACCGCAACCATCTTCCTTTGTGCTGGGTATGATTCCAGCCAGTGAAGAGTTTTCCCCCTGATCCCCATTGACTTCAGTTTTACTAGGGCTCCTTGATGTCAAGGGCAGTCACTCTCGCCTCACCACTGGAACTGTGGCTGTGTTAGGCGTGAATGTTGAAGTAAGCTATGTCTTTTGCTGATGTCTGAATGTTTGCAGTGCTGTGCAGTAATTACTGGAAGGTGAGGTTTATTGTGAATACATTTGTAAAATGGAAATCTGCAGTGAACTCAATTACCAAGATGCTGTACAGCCTGAGAGATGAGGGTTTGCTATGCTGTAGCTGCGTAATAACTCATGCGTCTGTATTGGTTTGCAACAAAAAAGAAAACAACTTGCTTGTGTTTAAGTTGGCAGGGTAAGGATTGACATTGACCTTGTGCATTGAAAGCTGTGCAGGATCTTTTGATGGTCTACTTAGAATTAATTTTCCACCCTGATGGGTCTTGGGATAATTCTAGTGTTGCTTGATTAAATTATGCCAGTGGAACGTCAAGTTGTAGCTTTTGGAGTCACTTGGGTTGCAGACTGTGTGGAGATGTGTACACACTTAATACTGATCACACTACATTTTAACACAGGCTGTAGTAGTGGAAAAGAAAAATTCACAGGGCTGTGAAGAAAGAGCAGGGGAGTGAGACTAATTGAATGAACCAGAGCAGATAAGAGAGGTAAAAGTAGGGGAACATCTAGGCAATAGTGACCATAATATAATACTCTTAATAAAGATTATTCAAGAAGGAGTTGGATATATTTCTTAAGGCTAAAGGGATCAAAGGGTATGGGGAGAAAGGAGGGACAGGGTACTGAATTTGGATGATCAGCCATGATCGCATTGAATGGCGGAGCAGGCTCGAGGGGCCAAATGGCTTACTCCTGCTCCTATCTTCTATGTTTCTAAGATAATAATTGAGAAGGACATTAAGGACGACGAAGACCAAGGTAATAGATTGGAGAAAAGCTGATTTTGAGGGTTTGAGAATAGAACTTGAGAAAATAAAATAGACAACAGTATTGGCAAACAATGACATAGAACAGCAATGGGAAACATTTAAAATGGTGTTCAACAGAGTCCAGGAAAAATATATTCTGCTAAAAAAAACTAAACACTAATGGGATCCATGGATGAATAAAGCCATAAGGAAAAAATTGTGGGCAAGGAAAGAGGCATACATTAAGTACATGGACAGCAGGGGAGAGCATGATGAGGGAGAATACAAAGAGATTAGGAGAGAAGTCAAAAAAACAATTAGGAAGGCAAAGAGGAACTATGAAATTAAATTATCAAGGAACATAAAACAAAATAGTAAAATATTTTAGAGACACAAATAAAAAAGGAAGGTAGGAATGGACAGGATAATACCACAGGCAGTGATAAGAGATATGGCAGGAATATTAAATAATTATTTTGCTTCAGTATTTACCAGGAGATCAAACAGGTGGACATGACACCAGAAGGTGAGATTAGAAATGAAATAAATACATTTAAAATAAAAAGGATATATTATATAAACTAATCAAACTCAAAGAAGAAACATCCTCTGGTCTGGACGGATTACATCTGCGAATTTTAAAAGAATTTAGGGAAGAGATAGCAGGGGCATTAGTACACTATTTAATAATTCTTTAAAAAAAGGTGTAGTGCCAGGGGACTGGCAGATAGCTAACATAATACTGATATTTAAGAAGGGAGATAGAACATGTCCGGGGAACTATAGACCAGGCAGCTTAATATCGGTGGTAGGAAAAATAATGGAATCCCTACTAAAGGAGAAAATAGAACATCTAGAAGCCAAAAATATAATAATGAATAATCAACATGGATTTCAAAAGGGAAAGTCTTGCTTGACCAACCTCATTGAATTTTTTGAAGAGGTAGCGGAGAGAGTAGACAAGTATAATGCAATAGATGTAATTTATCTGGGTTTTCAAAAGGCTTTCAATAAGGTACCACATAATAGAATAATGAATAAGGTCAGAGAATGTGGAGTCGGGACAAGTAGCAGAATGGATAGCTAACTGACTTCAAGACAGAGAGTAGGGGTGAAGGGTAGCTATTCACAGTGGCTGAAGGTGGGTAGTGGTGTTCCACAAGGATCAGTGCTGGAACCACTGTTGTTCACAATTTATATTAACGATTTAGAATCAAAAATACAATTTCTAAATTTGCAGATGACACCAAATTGGGGGGGATAGTCAATACTGAGGAAGATAGCAACAAATTACAGGAAGACAGTAATAAACTTGCAGAATGGGCATATAATTGGCAAATTAATTTCAACACCGATAAATGTGAGGTATTACATTTTGGTAGGAAGAATAGGGAGGTCACTTATCACTTGAAGGGTGCGAGTCTGGGTGGGTTAGTGGAACAAAGGGATCTCTTGAGTACAAATACACAAATCTCTAAAAGTAGTGACACAGGTTAACAAGGCCATAAAAAAGCAAACCAAGCACTAGGGTTTATTTCTACAGGGATAGCAGTGAAAAATAGTGAATTTATGCTAAACTTGTATCGAACCTTGGTTAGACCATGCTTGGAGTACGGCGGACAATTCTGGTCGCCATATTATAAAAAGGATATAGAGGCACTGGAGAGGATGTAGAGAAGATTTACAAGGATGATACCAGAAATGTGAGGTTCTACCTACAGGAAACTTTGTGCTATCCGGCACCGACGGGACCGAGCTGTTGCCGTCCCATCAAAACTGCCGGACAAACCAGCGCTAATATTGAAACATACGGAGATTTTGAGCTCCGTATTTGGCAACAAACCCTGTTGCTTAGCAACAGCTTCTAAACAGTCGGCCGTACCTTGCAAGCATCTCTGTAGCTTAGCAACAGCTTCAGCGAGACCTTGCAGAGCCTGACTGGTGAAAAAAAAGCTAACGAAACGGCTCCTGATTTTTGCCGGTGGCTCGAGCATTCTGGACAGTTAACCTCCGGAAAAACCAGTTTCCTGTATTAGGAAAAGGATGAACAGGCTGGGTCTCTTTTCTCTTGAAAAAGGCTGAGGGGTGACCTAATAGAGGCCTTTAAAATTAGGAAAGGTTTTGAAAAGAGTAGATACAGAGAGAGTGTTTCCACTTGTGGGGAAGAGCATAACTAGAGGCCATAAATATAGGATAGCCACCAAGAAATCAAATAGGGAATTCAGAAGAAACTTCTTTACCCAGAGAGTGGTGGGAATGTGGAACTTGCTACCACAGGAAGTAGTTGAGGTAAATAGTATAAATGTATTTAAGGGAGGGCTAGTTAAGCATATGAGGGAGAAAGGAAGAGAGGGTTACGCTGACAGTTAGATGAGGAAAGACGGGAGGAGGATTGAATGAAGCATAAATGCTGGCATGGACTGGTTGGGCCGAATGGCCTGTTTCTGTGCCGCCTATCCTATGTAATTGAATAGCGCTTTCAAAGAGCTGGCACAGGCCCGATGGGACGAACGGCCACCTTCTGTGTTATAAGATTCTATGATTGCACAAATTGATTCTACTTTGGCCGCTTAATTCAACAATGGATGTGCTGCCCCAATTGTGAGAGTCTCACTGTCAAGATTTAATCCAAAAATAGTCTTTGAGATGCAGTGTTGATTGCATATAGTCATGAGAGATTTGAGATGTTAGAAGGATATGTTGATGGGGTTCGATGAAAAAGGTTGGGAGGAGGCTCATGTGGAGCATAAACACTCTCATGGGCCAGTTGGGCTGAAATGGTACGGTAGCATAGTGGTTATATCACTGGCCTAGTAATCCAGAGACCGGGACTAATGATCCAGAGACATTGAGTTCAAATCCCACCACGGCAGCTGGGGAATTTAAATTCAGTTAAAAAATAAATCTGGAATAAAAAGCTAGTATCAGTAATGGTGACCATGATTGTCGTAAAACCCATCTGGTTCACTAATGTCCTTTTAGGGAAGGAAATCTGCCATCCTGGAAATCTGGCCTATGTGACTCCAGACCCACAGCAATGTGGTTGACTCTGAAATGGCCTAGCAAGTCACTCGTTTGTATAAGGCAGCGCACCACCACCTTCTCTAGCCCAATTAGGAATGGGCGATAAATGCCGGCCTTGCTGGCGACGCCCACATCCTGTGAACTAATTTTTTTTAAATGGCCTGTTTCAGTCCTGTAACTACTACGTAATGTTGGGACTGTTTCCACTAGGAAGTCCAATAGGGGATTGAAGCATCTAACTTGGTTGACAGTGTTACATAAGAACATAAGAATTCGGAGCAGGAGTAGGCCATTTGGCCCTTCGAGCCTGCTCCGCCATTCAGTAAGATCATGGCTGATCTTCGACTTCATCTCCACTTTCCTGCACTATCCCCATATCCCTTGATTCCCTTAATATTCAAAAATCTATCGATCTCTGTCTTGAATATACTCAATGACTGAGTCTCCACAGCCCTCTGGGGTAGAGAATTCCAAAGATTCACCACCCTCTGAGTGAAGAAATTTCTCCTCATCTCAGTCCGAAATGGCTGACCCCTTATTCTGAGACTGTGACCCCTGGTTCGAGACTCCCCAGCCAGGGGAAACATCCTCCCTGCATCTACCCTGTCAAGCCCTGTAAGAATGGTGTATGTTTCAATGAGATCACCTCACATTCTGCCAAACTCTAGAGAATATAGGCCTAGTCTACTCAATCTGTCCTCATAGGACAATCCTCCCATCCCAGGAACCAGTCTGGTGAACCTTTGTTGCACTCCCTCTATGGCAAGTATATCCTTCCTTAGGTAAGGAGACCAAAACTGTACACAATACTCCAGGTGTGGTCTCACCAGGGCCCTTTTTAATTGCAGTAAGACATCTTTACTCTTATACTCAAATCCTCTTGTAATAAAGGCCAACATATGATTTGCTTTCCTAATTACTTGCTGTACCTGCATGTTAACTTTCAGTGATTCGTGTACAAGGACGCCCAGGTCCCTCTGAACACCAACATTTCCCAATCTCTCATCATTTAAAAAATACTCTGCTTTTCTATTTTTATATAAGAACATTTCTGTGCCTTGGACATCGCAGCAGCAGTTGAAGGTGGCGGTCCCATGACCCAAGGTTGTGGCGTCCACGTTGCGGAGCGGTTAGGGGAGAAGGCGTCCATATTCCTGTGGGCCGCGTCGAGCGAGAGCGCGAGGGACACTGCCTTTCTCAGGTCCATTTCTCCCTTTTCCAACAGTCTCTGCCGGGAGTAGTCGGACCTTAGACCCGCAACGAAAGCATCTCGGATCAGTCCCTCCGTGTGTGCTGCGGCTGATGCTTCTTTGCAATCGCAGTCTCGGCCGAGTATCCGTAGTGCCCGTAGGAAGGCCTCCACCAATTCCCCGGGCTGCTGTCTGCGGGATCTTAAGAGGTGCCGGGCATAGACCGTATTTACCGGGCGTGCGTATTGCCCTTTTAGCAGACCGATAGCCGCCGCGTAGGTCGTCGCGTCCTGGATTATTGTATAAACTTGGTGGCTCACCTTTGAGGCCAGGATTTCCAACTTGTTTTCGTCCAGGGTCACAGTTGAGGCTTGCAGGTAGGCCTCGAAGCAACGCAGCCAATGCGCGAATTTGGTAGCCGAACCCGCTTCTTGCGGGTCTAGGTCCAGGCATGTTGGTCTGAGGGCTCGCAGCAGCTCCTGTTGCTCAGCGTTTGGTGCAGCAGCCTGCTGTTCAGCGTTTGGTGCAGCAGCCTGCTGTTCAGCGTTTGGTGCAGCAGCCTGCTGTTCAGCAAATGTCGACATTTTGTTTTTGCTAATAAAATTGATGCGCTATTAATTACTCATAAAAGACTGAGAGTTAAGAAAGTAACTAAAGGCTTTTATTAGCAAAGAACAGAGCATGCCTCTCGTGGTTGACTGGGTTCCAAGAAGGCAGGGGGCTGCAGGTCAATCACCTTTATACCTGGGCCTGTGTGGGTGGAGCCAGCCGAGACATGTTGAGGCATGCATAGGTACAACAGTGTGTAACAACAACAACAACAACAGTGGTTTACCACACAGATCTAAGGTTGCTTGCCCCCTGGTCGGTTCAGTTACATACTGCTCAAGAAACCCATCCCTAATACACTCAATGAACTCATCCTCAAGGCAGCCCTGCCCAATTTGATTTGTCCAATTAATATGATAGTTAAAATCCCCCATAATTATCGATGTTCCTTTATTACAAGCCTCAACTATTTCCTGATTGATACTCCGTCCAACAGAGTTGCAACTGTTCGGAGGCCTATATACTACGCCCACTAGTGTTTTTTTCCCCTTATTATTCCTTATCTCCACCCAAACTGTTTCATTATCCTGATCTTTTGACCCAATATCATTTCTCTGTATTACAGTGATTCCTTCCTTTATTAACATAGCCACCCACCTCCCCTTCCTTCCTGCCTGTCCTTCCTGATCGTTAAATAACCTGGTATGTTTAATTCCCAGGCATTGTCACCCTGCAGCCATGTTTCTGTAATGGCCACAAGATCATACCCATATGTAGTTATTTGTGCCATTAACTCGTCTATTTTGTTATGAATGCTACGTGCATTCAGATAGAGAACTTTCAAATATGTTTTGTGACACTTAGTTCCTGCTTTTGCCCTTTTTATTACTTTACCTTTTACTCCATACCTTCTGCCCCTTCCTGACACGCTCTGGTTTTTAATTTCCCCGCTGCTACCTAAGTCTATGACCTTCTCTGTTGTCATTTTTATTATTTGCTCTCTAGGAACCCCCCCCCCCCACTCGTTAGTTTAAAGCCCTCTCAACAGCCCTAGTTATATGATCCGCCAGGACTCTCGTCCCAGCACTGGCCAAGTGAAGCCCGTCCCAACACTGGTGCCAGTGTCCCAGGAAGCAAAACCCATTTCTCCCACACCAGTCTTTGAGCCACGCATTTAACTCTCTAATTTTATTTGTCCTAGCCAAATTCGCTCGTGGCTCAGGTAATAATCCAGAGATTATTACCCTTGAGGCAGCACGGTGGCATAGTGGTTAGCACTGTTGCCTCACAGCGCCAGAGACCCGGGTTCAAATCCGGCCTCGGGTGACTGTATGTGTGGAGTTTGCACATTCTCCCCGTGTTTGCGTGGGTTTTCTCCGGGTGCTCCGGTTTCCTCCCACAGTCCAAAGATGTGCGGGTTAGGTTGATTGGCCATGATAAAAAAATTGGCCCTTAGTGTTAGGGGGGATTAAATACGTGGGGTTACGGGGATAGGGCTTGTGTGGGATGGCTGTCGGTGTAGGGACCGGGTGCTAGGGTTTGGATGATCAGCCATGATCTCGTTAAATGGCGGAGCAGGCTCGAAGGGCCGAATGGCCTACTCCTGCTCCTATCTTCTATGTTTCTATGTTTTTTAATTTGATCCCTAGCTGCTCATACTCCTTTAACAGAACCGGCTTCCTAGTCCTATCTACGTCGTTTGTACCAACATGGACCACGACAACTGGATCCACCCCCTCCCACTGCAAGTTTCTTTCCAGCCCAGAGGAGATGTCCTTAACCCTGGCACCGGGTAGGCAACACAACCTTCGGGACTCTCGCTCTCGGCTGCAGAGAACTCTATCTATCCCCCTAATAATACTATCCTCTACCACTACAACATTTCTATTTACTCCCTCCTCTTGAATGGCCCCCCGTTCCACGGTGCTGTGGCCAGGTTGCTCATCCTCCCTGCAGTCCCTGCTCCTGTCCCCACAGGGAGTAAGAACCTCGAACCTGTTGGACAAGAGCAAGGGCTGCGGCTCCTCCAGCTCTACCTCCTGGATCCCCGTACCTGCCTCACTCGTAGTCACACCGTCCTGTCCCTGACCATGGGCTACATCTGAATTAATTAACTTCATATGTGTGAACACCTCCTGATGCACAGAGTCCAGGTACTTCTCCCCCTCCCTGATGTGTCGCAATGTCTGAAGCTCAGACTCCAGCTCATCAACACGGAGCTGGGGTTCCTGTAGCAGCAGACACTTGTCACAGACGTAATCACCGTGAGCCTCAATGGGGTCCACTGGCTCCCACATCTCGCAACAGTAACACATCACCTGCTCCATTCTATGTAATTAATTAAATTTTTTATTGTTAGTTATGGACACCCTCTGCCCGATTTTAGATGCTAGTATCCCCATTAATTAATTGGATTTAAATTAAATCAATCCCTCTAATTACACCAGTTAAATGGTTTACCAACAGTCACGCTGCACCAGAAAGGCCTTATTAACTACAACCCACAGAGTTAAAGTTTGAAAAGAGCACCTAACACCCCACTTACCCTAACTCACAGCACTTTCTGCTGACTCACACTCAGTGCTTGCTCGCACAAGCACTGGTCTTTTTATACTGTTTGTTTGTTTACAGCCAAATGAGTCACCCCTGCTGATTGGTTAGAAAACTGGTTTCCACTGCCTGCTGTGCCAACTTACTCCTACTGCAGTGTAACCTTGTTTTACTCCTCTTAAACCAACAGAATCCCAAATATTTAACTTTTCCCCTTTACTTAAACTGCTTAAGTAATCTTATCAAGAATGATTTAAAGAGAAATAACAATTAAAGAACTCTCACACTTACCCAAACTCTCAGCACTCTCTGCTGACTCGCACTCAGTGGATAAATTTACATTTCTCCACATTATATTCCATTTGCCATGTTCTTGCCCACTCACTTAGCCTGTCTATATCCCCTTGAAGCCTCCTTGCATCCTCCTCACAACTTACATTCCCACCCAGCTTTGTATCATCAGCAAACTTGGATATTTTACATTTGGTCCCCTCATCCAAATCATTGATGTAGATTGTGAATAGCTGAGGCCCAAGCACTGATCCTTGCGGTACCCCACTAGTTACAGCCTGCCAACCCGAAAATGATCCGTTTATTTCTACTCTCTGTTTTCTGTCCGTTAACCAATCCTCAATCCATGGTAGTATATTACCCCCAATCCCATGAGCCCTAATTTTGTTTAATAACCTCTTGTGTGGCACCTTATCGAATGCCTTCTGAAAATCCAAATACACCACATCCACTGGTTTCCCCCTTATCTATTCTGCTAGTTACAACCTCAAAAAATTCTTAACAGATTTATCAAACACGATTTCCCTTTCATAAATCCACATTGACTCTGCCCAATCCTATTATAATTTTCTGAGTGCCCTGTTACCACGTCCTTAATAATAGATTCTAGCATTTTCCCTACTACTGATGTCAAGCTAACTGGTCTGTAGTTATCCGTTTTCTCTCTCCCTCCTTTCTTAAATAGTGGGGTCACATTTGCTACCTTGCAATCTGCGGGAACCATTCTAGATTCGATGGAATTTTGGAAAATGACAACCAATGCATCCATTATCTCTATATAGCCAACTCTTTCAAAACCCTAGGATGTAGGCCATCAGGTCCTGGGGATTTATCAGCTTTCAGTCCCATTAATTTCTCCAGTACTACTTTTTTACTAATACTAATATCTTTCAGTTCCTCATTCTCGCTAGACCCTTGGTTCTCCACTATTTCCGGGAAGTTTTTTTGTGTCTTCTTCCGTGAAGACAGGCACAAAGTATTTGTTTAATTTCTCTGCCATTTCCTTATTCCCCATTATAATTTCTCCTGTCTCAGCCTGTAAGGGACCCTCATTTACTTTCACTAATCTTTTCCTTTTTATATACCTATAGAAGCTTTTACAGTCTTTTTATGTCTCACGCTAGTTTACTCTCACATTCTATTTTCCCTTTCTTTATCAATTTCGTGGTCATCCTTTGCTGATATCTAAAATCATCCCAATCCTCAGGCTTGCTACTCTTTTTGGCAGCATTATAAGCCTCTTCCTTTGATCTAATACTATCTTTAACTTCTCTTGTTAGCCACGGTTGGATCACTTTTCTTGTGGGGTTTCTGTGCCTTAAAAGAACGTTTATTTGTTGTAAATTATGTATTAATTCTTTAAATGCTAGCCATTGCACATCCACTGTCATACCTTTTAATGTAGTTTCCCAATCTACCTTAGTCAACTCGCCCCTCATACCTACGTAGTTTGCTTTGTTTAGATTTAAGACCCTAGTTTCGGATTTAACTAAGACAATTTTATATTGAGTTTGAAAGTGAATCATATTATGGTCACTCTTCCCTAAAGGCCCCTTTACTACAAGGTTATTAATTAACCCTTTCTCGTTGCACAATACCAGATCTAAAATAGCCTGTTCCCTAGTTGGTTCCTCAACATACTGATCTAGAAAACTATCTTGCATACATTCCATGAATTTGTCCTCCACACTATTACTGCAAATTTGGTTTGCCCAGTCTATATGTAGATTAAAGTCCCCCATGATCACTATATTACCCTTGTTACGTGCACCTCTAATTTCCTGATTTATACTCTGCCCTACATTACAACTACTGTTTGGGGGCCTATAAACAACTCCCACCAATGTTTTCTGTCCCATGCTGTTTCTTAGCTCCACCTAAACTGATTCTACTTCTTGATTTTCAGAGCTAAGATCCTTTCTCTCTGTCTTCATCCCATCCTTTATTATCAGGGCTAACCCTCCTCCTTTTCCATTTTGTCTATCCTGTTAAGTATGTGTATTGTATTGAACAATTAACACAAAGACTTAAACGTATAACTCAAACAGGTCTTTACTGGTTGGAGGTAGGGACTATACATAGGTCTTTACTTCATGCCCACAGGCGGGAACTGAGGGGGATCAGTACCCACAGTACTATTTATACCCCTATGGCCAGGAGTGGTACTGCGTATCACTACGCCCAACAAGTAGTGCAGTCCTGTCCATAGGTTCAAAGTAGCACACATATTACATACACAACATTCCTCCCTTCCTAGCTTTACAGTCATCTCCCCATTTAACATAACGTAATAACATATATACATATATAACTTCAGGTTTACATAACAGAATAACATAGATACATAGATAACTTCATGTCAAAAACAGATCACAGATTCAGTCTCTGCGGAAAACAGTTCACAGATTCAATCTCTGTGGTGTAGTCGGTTCACGTTGCTAGAGTGACTCATTCAATAGTCCTTCCATGGATTTAACAGTTTGAACTTCCGAACTGAATTGGCTCCGTTCGGAGGGACCACGTGTGTGATCTGGTAGAGGTGATAATGGTTCAGATGGGTCATCTTCTGTTTTTACTTTTCCTTTTCTGCTTCTTGGAGACTCTCTGGGCTCCATTGTCAGCTGCCACAGCTGCCAGCTGCATGCGCAGTTCCTCCTTCTCTTCCTCCTGTTTCCGTCGTAGAGCCAGCTTCTCCCGATGTTCCGTAGACTTTTGGTGCTCCTCCATGATTTCTGCACTTTGGGAGTCGAAGTTACAAGCTGGGCAGGACAGGACATCGTAATATTCGGTGTCGTCCTGAGCTAGACCAGTGAGAGGGTCGTCTATTTCCTCCATACCTAGCTGGACGTTAGCCAGCTCTTGTTCCAAATCCAGACATCTTTCCTGAAGAGACTTCTTCATGTGTACCTCTGCATCCAGCTTTTTCTGGGCTTTCAGCAAGTCGTTTACTAGTGACCTCATTTGTGATTTTAATACTTCAACTTCCTTTGGAGATTGATTGATCGGACTATGCAATCCCTCTACCGGAGCAGCTGTTTCAGCGGTCTGTTGTTCTACGTTGACGTGAGTCAGCGTACTTTTGGCATCCAAGGGCTGCTCTGTTGCAGTCATCTCAGTCTGTGTTGCCACCTCAGCTCTTCCAATAACCTTTGAGAGCTCCGAACCCCTTTCGTTTGAATATTGAAGTTCATGTTCAAGTTTTTCCCATTTCAGAGTCCTGTCCTTCAGCATATGCAGGAGTTGGCTGACCGTTAACTCCTCTGACATCAGACGTTTTGTGTGCTCCTGCTCCATTTTCTCCATCAGCTGCTTCTGTTGTCTTTCCAGATTCTCCAACTCTATATCAAAGAACTCTTTCGTTGCATTCAACTCTTGCTCAAAACGGCGAAGCATTTGTTCTAATTGCTGTTGTAGTTTGAAATGGAGTTGAGTTCGAGCCCGGTGTCCCTCAGAAATGGGCACATCAGTAGACTTGCCAGACTCAGAATCCACAGTTAAACTATGTTGTTGTTGCTCAGTGGAATTCTGTGCTGAAACTTTGTCTTTTGCACCTGAGTTGGGCTTACCATCATCCGTTCCAGAGTCTGGGCCGACTATCTTCACCGAGTTCTCACTCGTTATTGTTTGTAGGAAATGCCAGTCCATATTCATTTTCCTAATCCACTCCCGTCCTAGTAGTGGAGGACCTCCTTCAGATATCACATATAAGTCCATTATTTGACTGTCTTCGCCCTTGTGGGCCACTGCAACCTCTATTTTCCCGATGGGGTACACTCTTTGCCCCGTGTATGTTTTCAATATAATCCCCGTATCCTGTAGGGGAATATGTTGGAATAACTTTCCGTAATCTTTCTTATTTATGACCGTCAATGCCGATCCAGTGTCCAATTCCAGTTTTACTTGGACTCCTTCTATCTGAAGAGTGACCCAAATTGTCTGGAGGTCTGCACCCTTACCAGCGTTGAGTACTCTTAAGCTAGCCAGTTCATTACAGCTTAAGCTAGCCAGTTCATTACTGCTAGCGTCTGAATCGGACTCCTGTTCGGTCACCTTGTGTACCTTTGCGTATTTTCCTTGCGGTGACTTCTTGTTGCTGGTCTTCTTCCCTGACCTGCATACTCTAGCTATATGTCCAAGCCTACCACAAGTTCTACATTCTTGGTTTTTAAACCAACACTGGTTCTGATCATGCGTTGTCTTTCCACAACGATAACATTTGCCAGAACTCACACCCAATTTGTGTGCACTGAGCTCCGGTGACCGTAGCTGCATTACTGCCGTGCCTCTCGCTGCGGCTTCGTGTGCTGCTGCCATAGTGACCGCCTTCTCAAGCGTCAGCTCATTCTCCTCGAGCAGTCGCTTTTGTGTATCCTGTTTAAATAAACCACACACAAATTTGTCTCGTAGTGCATCTGTCAATCCCGTTCCAAACTGGCAATATTTCGCTAATTTACGCAATTCCAGCAAATATTCAGCATTGCTTTCATGCTGTAGCTGCCTTCTGTCGTAAAATTTAAATCGTTCCGCTAGCATCAGCGGCGTGGGGTTTAGATGATCTTTCAGGACAGTAACAATCTCATCGAACGTCTTATCCGCCGGTTCATCTGGTGATAACAGGTGTTTCAATTGCCCGTACGTCTTCGCACCCATTAAATTTAATAATGTTAGAGCTTTATCTTGGTCACGAATTTTATTGGCCTTACAATAATTTTTTACTCTTTCAACATATATGGCCCAATCTTCGAGGTCACTATCAAAGGTGCTAATATTCCCGTGTTTAGGCATTGTAGATTTGCAATTTCTCAGATTTTATTTTCTTTACTTGTTATCAAAGATGGCGGCTTCCCGCTCTTGCCGTCGTCCTCCGCCCACAAAATGGCGGTTTTCCCGCGCTTGGCGGTCTTCACCCGTCCCCCGACGCCGTCTCCCTTCAGCCCTCGAGTGCGGCCCTTATCTTCGCCGCGATCGATAGCCCGCGCTGTGCACCGCGACTCTCGCACCTTGAGCTTCTGCAGCCGCCGCGCCTTTCAGTCCGAGTGCGGCTCTTATCTTTGGTCCCGATCGCTGGCCCGGCTGCGCCCCTCACTTCAAAGCGGCCCGGCCCTTATCTGCCGATCGCTATCGCCCTACCTCTCTCTCTTCCCCAGTCCTGTCTTTACTCCGGTTCACAAGCTGATGGAGGCTTCAGGGTCCTAATGCCTGTCTCTTCCAGTCGCTGGAAGCTGTCAGGATTTCTGCTGCCCTTCAGTTTTGAGTGGGGTGTTGAGGATTGAAACCTCTCTTCAACGTCCTGTCTTTGGACGAAGCCGCCTGGAATAACTGCCGCAGGGTAAGAGCCTGACTCGTCGCCAGTGTTAAGTATGTGTATTGTATTGAACAATTAACACAAAGACTTAAACGTATAACTCAAACAGGTCTTTACTGGTTGGAGGTAGGGACTATACATAGGTCTTTACTTCATGCCCACAGGCGGGAACTGAGGGGGATCAGTACCCACAGTACTATTTATACCCCTATGGCCAGGAGTGGTACTGCGTATCACTACGCCCAACAAGTAGTGCAGTCCTGTCCATAGGTTCAAAGTAGCACACATATTACATACACAACATATCCCATCTAAATGTTATGTATCCTGGAATATTTAGTTCCCAACCTTGGCCACTTTGCAACCACATCTCTGTTATGGTTATTAGATCAAACCTGTTCATTTCTATCTGTGCTATTAATTCATTTATTTTGTTGCAAATGCATAGTGCCTTTAGCTTTGACTTATTTCTCTTTTTCCCCTGATGTCACCTTAGTCACTGATTCCTTATAATAATAATAATAATAATAATAATAATAATAATAATCAACTTTATTGTCATTGTTAGTGCACAAGTGCAGTACAACGAAATGTAGGCTTGCGGCTCCCGAGAGTGTACATTTAGATTAAGACATTTAAACATTCAACATTCATTTGGCTTGTAATACATTAACATAAACATAACCATAATAAAGTGCATTGGCAGATGTGCAGGCTTTAGAGTTTATTTGTGGAGTTCAGTAGGATGACAGCCCTGGGAAAGAAGCTGTTCCTAAATCTGGTCGTTCGGGTGCGAATGCATCTGTAGCGTCTCCCAGATGGCAGGAGGGCGAACAGACTGGCTGGGGTGGGTAGGGTCTTTGATGATGGACCGTGACCTCCGTAAACAGCGTTTCTGGTATATGTGCTCTATGGTCGGGTGCCGGTAATGCGTTGGGCAGTTTTGACTACCCGCTGCAGGGCTTTCCGGTCATAGTAGCTACAGCTGCCATACCATACTGTGATACAGTTCGTCAGGATGCTCTCTATTGTGCAGCGGTAAAAGTTAGAGAGGATCAGGGGTGACAGGTTACATCCCTTCAGCCTCCTTAGGAAATATAGGCGCTGCTGGGCCGCCTTCACCAGAGAGGAGGTATTGAGGGACCAGGAGAGGTCTTCCGCGATGTGGACTCCGAGGAACTTTGTTACTCTCGCTGTCCCTTCCTGACCCACCCTGCTTATTTTTACCCGAAACTCTATTCTGTTCTAGAGTCTTGATATTTCTCTCGCTGCTTTTAAATTGACTCCTGAATCCTCCCGCCCCCTAAGCCAAGCTGAAACCTAGTTACAATGGCGCACAACCCCATATTCAACGTGTATAATTGAAGGCTGACCTCCTACACAATATTTAATAACTGACAGTATCTTGAATGTGGTTTGCTTAATAAGTACTCAAATATTTTTATTGCAGGAAAAACGTGGAAGATTTTACGGGACCCAGAGAAAGAAGTGACTTGGGATTGATCACGTTTGACCTAACTGCAGATATCCTTTGAATATTGTTTGCATAAACAAAACACTACAAGTAGGGTGGAACGTGTGTGCCCAGTGATGGGGTTACAGTGAAATTTGGTTATAACGATTGTATCAGGCAGGTGCCCAAATGATCCCAAAACCCAACAATCACTACATCTGAAATGTAGCAGCTGAGCGGTTGGAGTAGCACAGTAGGAGTTTAAGTATCCCATCAGTAAACTGCTATTGCACTGCTCGAACTGCCAATGAATTCTTCCCCTTCATTTAGTTAAGCTCTGCTGAAGCGAGGCTAATAGTTTATGTCCAAAGAATGTCTTCATTCTAGTATAACTTGGGATGCCTGCTGTCAGCCCAGCTTAAGTGCCAGTGAGCAGAACTGAGAGCAGGTGATCCTGTCACGTTTGAATGTAACTAGTAGGCATTCTTTCTTCTTCCCAGTACAAACTCTTCGATGCAGCCAGTAGCGGGAAAAAATAGCATGCTAAAGATGGATGAGAATTGATCAGTACAGGATACTCTTTGGTAGACGGGACCGGCGTGTTGCCGGTTGATCAAAAATTCCAGATGATGGAGAGGGTTATCTACCGAGGCTATTTTTAACAGAAATTTTTTTTAAAAATCAAGAAATGTGCTGTATACAGTAATTGGGTACTCACCTACAGAATGTTGTGTTAAATGAATGGTGGAAGATGCTTGATTTAAGTACAGTACTGCCAGTTGAGGGTAATGCAATGCAATGACTACCAGCAGCATGGGAGACACACAGTACCCCTGTAAAATGGCGGCTCGGAAGAGACTACCGGCAGCGTGGGAGAGTCAGACTCCTGTTATTGAGGTGTTCGGACTTCCGACAGCACCAAGAAGCCGAGTAGTGGCAGTTTGGAGAACTACCCCCACTGACTAACTCGGCCACCGCGGGAGACTCGGACTCGGCGACATTGCCGGTTATTGAGGTGGTGTTTTCAAAGTGAGAATTTTGCCGGTTAATAGAGAATTCCGAATATTTAGGTGCCGTTTAAACAAGAGTTTCCTGTACATCTGTATGGTGATCATTCAAAGCAGATTCCCACTGTGCTCAAGGTACATTTGCACGCAGTGAACTTGCTGTTCCCAAAATTGCCGGTGGCGCAAAGAAATGTCATGTGGCCGCGAAAGCATGGCAATAGGGGAGGGAATCGCAGCCTGTTTTTGTCGAACAATATACGACGGAAACCCGGCACTGTGCACTATCAAGCATCTATTCAACCCATTTATAGTTGGTGAATTAGTTTGTTTTGATTAATAAGACCGCGAGCTGAAATCCTGTAAGGATACTTAAAGGCTTCCAGGTTTGGCGTAGCTACAGAGCTGGGCATGCAGAGTCCGCTGGACAGGAGAACAAAGGGACAAAGCTGAAGAGTTCCGTGTTGGTAGGGAGGGTGGAGGTAGGGTTGAGTTGGAAGCACTAGGTTGAACCTTCGGTACACTCCACAGTGACAAAGGCAGTGAATCCAAGCATGGGGCTCTTTATGGCCACTTTTTTTATGGTTCTGTGATCTTATTACTCCCGGTCAAGCACATGACAGATAACACCACCCTGTTAGCCAGGAGGAAGATACAAATTCAATTATACAGATGCAAAACTTCTTAATAAAATGTACTTCCTTCTAAGAGCCCAACCATAGCTTTCTAAATTTCAGGTAAAATCCCATGTACAAGCAGTACCTTTTGCATATTGTGTTCTGTGAGTACAGGGAAGTAACTTGTATACTGATGCATTGCTTACTCAAATGCAATTTGTGCAGAGTGGCCCAGAACTCTTCAATTGTATGTCTGAGTCTTTTCATTCGGATCCATGCAGCTTTCTCCTGAAAGTCTTTTAGTAGACACCTGAATCTGGGGGTGGGGGGAAAACCAACAAAATGTAGGAAAGGGACACTTGGAAGAAGGACTCGATCTGCGTTTTGTAGCTGTAAAAATCCGGCTACAACCATTGGAATCCTGAATTTGTAGTTCCGTTGTTTTTCTGGGTCATTCCTAATATCTGCCAGAGTTTGCTTTCTGGGTGAATGTTTACAGCTGTTAAGGGAAAGAGACAAACCCATCGCCAACGTGACTTTATACACTGAATGTTGTAGGAACTGAGTAGAGGCAGAATTAAGAGTACCCCTGATTATGGTTGGTCCCATTTCAGACCCATGAATTGGAATGGAGTAGGAGCAGAATCCTAGCAGCTGTCTTTGTGACTGATAAAAATGTTTATGAGCGGCGAGAATTAAAATAACTGCTATCTATCTGAGTAATCTGTTTCATTTCCTGCCTTTTTTTTCTCAGTTCTGAAGAAGGGTCTTCGACCTGAAAAGTTGACTCTGTTTCTCTCTACGGCTGTTGCCTGGCCTGCTGAGTTTTTTCCAGCGTTTTCTGTTATTTTTAACATTTTGCCACAGTTTGATAACCTTGTTCTTGCTGCATGTTTTCTTCTTTAACTTCTTCCTACATTTGAAGCCAATATTCGACTGGAATGTCAAGCAACTGTTCCTTTATTTATCAGCGGAGTACAAAACTAAGAATAATGTAAGTATGTTTTCTAAATGCAAGACATCTGGAGAATAATCTTCAGATTCTTGGTGCCAAAGAAGGGGGAGACTTTCAAAGTAATGGTTGGGAGGAACTGCAAGAGTATCAGGGCCAAATGGCTGCCTTCTGTGTTGTAAGCTTCTGTGGCTGTGTCGGTCCCCTCTGTCATATTGCTCTTGCATTATAGTAGTGGTCCCATGGGGCTGATTTTAAACAGAGACCTGTTGCCTCTGCGTGCCACTTTCCTTGATTTACTTTTCTTCCACCACTGCTTCAAATCAAGGGCAGAGACCCACGATTCCCATTGCTAAAAGGGAAGGAACCTGGCTCTGCATTTTAACTGCAGACCCAATGATAACCCCAGATCCATGAAAATATGGGTCTCCGAATCGGTTCGGACTGTACCTCAAATACAAACATACCCGTTTAATTCTAAGGCTGTTAAGACTCTTAATTTTTGGGCTTTCACCAGATGTTTTCCTCATATTTACCACTGAGGACCTCTATACGAACCACTCCTATCAGCACCTAGGCTATAAACCATATAGAGTGAGTGTTCAGAAGGCACCGAATTCGCTTTACTTAATACAAAAGCAAAATACTGTGTATACTGGAAATCTGAAATAAAAACAGAAAATGCTGGAAGTACTCAGCAGGTCAGGCAGCATCTGTGGCGAGAGAAACAGTTTACGTTTCAGGTCGGTGACCTTTTGTCAGAGTTCTGAATCGACCTGAAACGTTAACTCTGTTTCTCTCTCCACAGATGCTGCCTGACCGGCTGAGTATTTCCAGCATTTTCTAGCTTTACTTAATCCTCTGTAAGTAGCATATTAAGTTCTGGAATGCACTGTAACCGTTGAAGCAGCAGAAAGATTAATGTTGAAAACAAATGTTAAATTGGGTAGCAAAAACTTTGTATTGGTGTTTTTAACTATCTGATGATTACTATAAAATCTCATGAATAATTCAGTGATTTCCATTCACTTCCATTTAATTTAATGAGGTGTAATTAAATTGCACAACTCTGATCCGTAAGCAGACTTAGCTACAGGTTCCTTGGGACCAAATGTCCACATACAGATGCATGGGTGATGTGATTAAACTGCTCATGTGATGGGCGCGCTCATCGGGTCAGTCCCCATCTATGGAGAGAGCTGAGGAGTTAGTGTTTCAGGGCTGGATCCCTCACCAGAACTGTTCTCCACACAGATGCAGACTGACGAGCTGAGTCTTTACAACATTTTAGAAACATAGAAACATAGGAGCAGGAGTAGGCCATTCGGCCCTTCGAGCCTGCTCCGCCATTCAACGAGATCATGGCTGATCATCCAAACCCTAGCACCCGGTCCCTACACCGACAGCCATCCCACCCAAGCCCTATCCCCGTAACCCCACGTATTTAATCCCCCCTAACACTAAGGGTCAATTTTTTTTTTATCATGGCCAATCAACCTAACCCGCACATCTTTGGACTGTGGGAGGAAACCGGAGCACCCGGAGAAAACCCACGCAAACACGGGGAGAACGTGCAAACTCCACACAGACAGTCACCCGAGGCCGGATTTGAACCCGGGTCCCTGGCGCTGTGAGGCAACAGTGCTAACCGCTATGCCACCGTGCTGCCTTTTCTTCTAGATCTCCAGCACCTGAAGTTTTGTGCTTTTTGTAATCCAGAGACATGAGTTCAAATCCCACCAAGGCAGCTGTGGAATTGAAATTCTGGCATTAAAAAGCTAGTATCAGTATTAGTGAATGTGAAACGACCGAATTGTCGTAAAAACCCACCTGGTTCACTAATGTCCTTCAGGAAAGGAAATCTGCCGTCCTTACCCGGTCTGGCCTATATGTGACTCCAGACCCACAGCAACGTGGTTGACTCTTAACTGCCCTCTGAAACGGCCTAGCGAGCCACTCAGTTGTATCAAATCGCTAGGAAAAACGGCAGCGGTTCTAGAAGGCGGCTCACCACCACCTTCTCGAGGGCAATTAGGGGTGGGCAGTAAATGCTGGCCTTGCCAGCGATGCCTGCATCCCCAGGAATGCATAAAAAAAAAGTGTTGTGTACTTAAGTTAATTAAGGTCTTTTTGTAAATGCAGGCACTGAACCAGGTTGTTCTCTGGGACAAGATTGTCCTTCGAGGAGACAAGACAATGTTGGAACTGAAAGACGTGAAGTCAAAATATTTCTTCTTCGATGATGGAAATGGCCTCAAGTAAGCAATTTACGCACATCTGTCCACTAAAGGTGTCCTCTTAACGGAGCAGCATTACTTAAGCTGCAGCTCCATTAAAGCAATCGTAAGTGTTTGAATTAATGTTCCATCTCTATTGCGTGAATGACAGTTATTCCCAGGTGAGGCAAACCAAATGATTTACAGTCGTCATAGGAAGGAGTGAGAGAAGAAAAATTGAACTAAAAATAGAAGACGTTGGTAATAATACAGGTCCGTTAACATCTGAAAATAGATGAAAGCTTCGGTGGGACCTTTGCCTGAAACTGTTCTGAAGCAAGGGTCCCACTCAAAACGTTATCCGGTCTTTTCGCTTCAGGTGCTGGCCTGTGTATTTATAGCATTTTTTCTCTCTTTGTTACAAACAGGAGTGGATTGTGTAGTTGCTTCCCTTACCCAATCCTTCATTGTAAGTGTGACCAAATACTCAGCACCCTATTATGGAATTAATTTACACAAAGGCTTAAATGAAAGTGTCACAATAGGCTGCCGCAGTAACTCTGCGTTGAGCGTAAATCTGCACTATTCTTGGTGGGGGGTGCGTGTTAAGTTTTCCCTGCTCCACCGTTCAGCTTAATTCTTGATCTGAACTATTCTGGCCAGTATGGTGCTGTTTCCAGTCAGTGGAATTTCCCTCGTGTGAAGGGAAAAGAGGAAGACAAAATCAGGAAGATATTGTAACTGGCTGACTGAGTTTTCTAACGGCTGTGAATCAGCCAAAGGGAGCACCAGTGGAGGTCTGCAAGCAGGCTGCCCTTCCTCTTGAAAGCGGATGTGTGAATCAAAGCGGAGCGAAGGTAGACATGGCAATAAGCTTTGGCGTAAAGTGAATGTGATCTGAGCTGTTGTAAATGGGAGTTGTAGCTTGGCCCCCTCTCCCAACATCCCTTCCACCCCCCGCCCACCCATCCAAGGATTAACTGGGATTCCTGCCGAGATGATTAATAATCTCGACTGGGTGAGAGGTGCGCAATAAAGTAATCCAGTCTCTTTCATTGAATCCAGGATGTAAAAGTGAGAGTCTGGAAAATAACAAACTTTTTAATAGTCTGTAGTGGTACAGGTAGACTATCCTTTATCCGAAAACCTTGGGACCAGCTGTGTTTCGGTTTTCGGAATTTTTCGGATTTCAGAAGGTTTTCATCTCCGTATCTGACAACAAACACTGTTGCTTAGCAACAGCTTGTAAACACTTGGGCCCTGCCTTGGAAGCGTCTCTGAAGCTGTTGCTAAGCTACAGAGACTCTTTCCACAGCCTGACTGTTTAAAAAAATGCTAGGGGAAGAAAAAAAACGCATGGGGAAGAAAAAAACCTAACAAAACGGCTGCTGATTTCTGCCGTTAGATCGAGGTTTCCGGCTCCCCCTGCTCCGTATCTGAATTCCTTGACTTAGCGGGGGTCTGGGGCTCGACTGCCACCGCCAGTTGTGGGAAAGCCGGATATCGGCTGACTCCTACACTAAGCTGGCCCGCAAATCAGGTGGGGGGGGGGGGGGGGAGGGGGGAAGAAAAGACTATCTGACGGGCCGCTGCAGCTATCGGACAGGCCGCTGTATTGTTGGGTTCACTCTCCCGGTACCTCCTTCACACTGCCTGGCTCGGCCTGCAATCTCCTACCCAGGAGGGAACTCTGTGACCCTCTGCCCTGCTCACAGGGAAAGGCAGAGCTCCCGGACCACTCCTGTCATGTTTGGCGCCACTCGGGTCATGTCGTGCGCACGACTTACGCTCCACGAAAAAACTTTCGGTTTTTAGAGGTTTTCGGTTTTCGGAAGTGCGGATAAAGGATAGTCTACCTGTATAACTAAGGGATGTCGAACAGGGATTGGTGATTACGGGAAAGTTGGGAGTGGCAGGGTGTAATATCATGAGTTGGAAGTTGTTTGTCTTTCAATAAATTATCAATCCAAAGGCTTAGATTAGGTTTATACTATCAGTGGTGTTGTGTAGCCTGTGCACCTGCTACACTTGAAAGGGCTTTCAATTTTTGCAGTTAATGCCTATTGCTGTAACTTTAGATTATTGCGGAAACTAAAGTAATGTGGTTAGCTATTGGTAGTGTTCTAAAACCCTTAGTATATCACGCCGTTCATTGGAATTTGGGATTTCTGCATCTCGTTCCCACTATTGCTGTTGCTAACTTGCTCGTAGTTTTAATCATCCAAAATAAACTGAAACGCCTAATGGCGGTAGTAAACTCTGAGGTATGTGCACATATATATTGGGGTGTCTGATTATTCTTAGCAGTTGGGTGGACCTTTTCTCGCAGCAGCCTGTGGTGTGGTTAAAGTCCCAGAAACATGCACACCGTATCGTTGCTAGTTTGTGTCCCATGAAACATAGAAACATAGAAGATAGGAGCAGGAGTAGGCCATTCGGCCCTTCGAGCCTGCTCCGCCATTCAACAAGATCATGGCTGATCATCCAAACCCTAGCACCCGGTCCCTACACCGACAGCCATCCCACCCAAGCCCTATCCCCGTAACCCCCCCTAATACTAAGGGTCAATTTTTATCATGGCCAATCAACCTAACCCGCACATCTTTGGACTATGCTGAGTTCATAGAATCATAGAAATTTGCGGCATAGAAGGAGGCCATTCGGCCCATTGTGTGCGTGTCAGCCGAAAAAGAGCTACCCGGCCTAATCCCACTTTCCAGCTCTTGTTCCGTAGCCTTGTAGATTGCAGCACTTCAAGTGCATATCCAACTTAAAAGTTTTCCTCAACTCCCCTCTAATCCTTCTACCAAATACTTTAAATCTATGCCCCCTGGTTATTGACACCTCTGCTGAGGGGAAATAGGACCTTCCTCGCCACTATCTAGGCCCCTCATAATTTTATACACCTCAATTAAGTCTCTCCCCTCCGCCTCCTCTGTTCCAAGGAAAACAACCCAGCCTAACCAATCTTTCCTCATAGCTAAAATACTCCAGTCCTGGCAACATCCTCGTAAATCTCCTCCGTACCCTCTCCTGTTCAATCACATCTTTCATGCGGTGTCCAGAACTGTATGCAGTTAGTTGCTCTTGGCCAGGAATATGGTGCTACAATTGGCCTCAGCTCCCCTGGCCCAGGGAGAGGAGAAAGCAGCCAGAATTCCCATTCTGATTGCTTTCCCGCTGGGAAGTTCACGTGGATAAGATGTGATGTTCCACATTTCTCCACCTGCAGTCTAAATCACATGACCTTCGCTGTGTTGACTAATGACGTGGTGAAATATCAGCGCTTTGTACATCCCTGCGTGAGCCGGTGCTTTTGCAGGAAGAATGGAGAAGGTTGGAGAGTGGGGATAGATTAAATGTTCAGTCATTAGTACTTGCAGTACCATCAAGGACCTCCTGGTGCCATTGCTGAGCTTCGAGAAGTTACCGTTCCCGACAGCCCCACCAACTGAGGTTACTATCTATTGAAGCCATTGGATGCTTGATCCCATTTAATTTTTTTTTCAGCTAACTTTTGAAATGCATGTACAATGTGTGGTGTCTATAGTGCGTATTATGACTGTCGCCCCTATAACCCATGTGAACTGTGGTGATGCTGGGAAATGGTGAAGCACTTAGTAACATTAGCATTAAAAGTGATCGAGTATCTGCACATTACAGCACTGACAAAAGTCCTGAAATAGTCTGCATCAGAACTTCTTGTGGGTGTTGGAGTGGATTTTTTAAATAAATGAAACCGCTTGAGGCTGTAATGTCTATCCATGTTCAATGTGACAAAGATTTTCGTTATTCAAAATGGTCGACCCTGTGCATTTTCTGCTTTCAACTTGCCAACCTAATTGCACGATCTTTCGTGCTGAGTGTTTTTAAAACTTGCCAATCTTTTTTAATTCGCCACAACAACTGCTTGGCATTTAAATAGTAAAACATTACAGGGCACTTCACAGGAACGTAATCAGATAACATTTGAAACTGAGCCACAAGGAGATGTTAGGACAGGTGACCAAAACTTGGTCAAAGAGAGACGTTTTAAGGAGCGTCTTGAAGGGGGGGGGGGGGGGGAGGAGGGAGGAGAGGTTTAGGGAGGGAATTCCAGAGCTTAGGGCCCAGACAGCTGAAGGCATGGCCACCAATGGAGGGGCAAAGGATGCACAAGAATCCAGAATTGGTGGAATGCAATGTTCTCATAGAAACATAGCAGATAGGAGCAAGAGTAGGCCCTTATTTAAAAAGGGCAGTGGACAGAAGGCTGGAAACTATAGACCGGTTAGCCTAACATCTGTGGTAGGTAAAATATTGGAGTCCATTATTAAGGAGACAGTAACAGGACATTTGGATAATCATAATTTAATAGGACAAAGTCAGCATGGTTTTATGAAGGGGAAGTCATGTTTGACAAATTTGCTGGGGTTCTTTGAGGAAGTAACATATAGGGTGGATAAAGGGGAACCAGTGGACGTAGTGTATTTAGACTTCCAAAAGGCATTTGACAAGGTGCCACACAAAAGATTATTGCTTAAGATAAAAAATCATGGGATTGGGGGTAATATTCTGGCATGGATAGAGGATTGGCTATCTAACAGAAGGCAGAGAGTTGGGATAAATGGTTCATTCTCGGACTGGCAATCAGTAACTAGTGGTGTTCCGCAGGGGTCAGTGCTGGGTCCCCAACTCTTTACAATCTATATTAACAATTTGGAGGAGGGGACCGAGTGTAACATATCAAAGTTTGCAGATGATACTAAGATGGGAGGGAAAGTAGTGAGTGAGGAGGACATAAAAAACCTGCAAGGGGGCATAGACAGGCTAAGTAAGTGGGCAGAGATTTGGCAGATGGAATACAATACTGGAAAGTGTGAGGTTATGCACTTTGGCAGGAAAAATCGTAGAGCAAGTTATTATCTTAATGGCAAGAAACTGGAAAGTACTGAAGTACAAAGGGATCTGGGAGTCCTGGTGCACAAAACTCAAAAGGTTAGTATGCAGGTGCAGCAAGTGATTAAGAAGGCCAATGGAATGTTGGCTTTCATTGCTAGGGGGATAGAATATAAAAATAGGGAGGTATTGCTTCAGTCGTACAAGGTATTGGTGAGACCGCACCTGGAATACTGCATACAGTTTTGGTGTCCATACTTAAGAAAAGACATACTTGCTCTCGAGTCAGTACAAAGAAGGTTCACTCGGTTAATCCCGGGGATGAGGGGATGGACATATGAGGAGAGGTTGAGTAGATTGGGACTCTACTCATTGGAGTTCAGAAGAATGAGAGGCGATCTTATTGAAACATATAAGATTGTGAAGGGGTTGGATCGGGTGGATGCGGGGAGGATGTTCCCGATGATGGGTGAAACTAGAACTAGGGGGCATAGTCTTAGAATAAGGGGCTGCTCTTTCAAAACTGAGATGAGGAGGAACTACTTCACTCAGGGTGGTAGGTCCATGGAATATGCTGCCCCAAGAAGCTGTAGAAGCTACATCATTACATAAATTTAAAACAGAAATAGACAGTTTCCTAGAAGTAAAGGGAATTAAGGGTTACGGGGAGCGGGCAGGAATTTGGACATGAGTCCAGGTTCGGATCGGTCATGGCCCTGTGGGTAGCGGAGCGGGCCCAGGGGCCATGTAGCCTGATCCTGCTCCTATTTCGTGTGTCTAATTCTGTTAGATTCAGGAGATGGTTCAGTGATAGTAGATTGGCAGTTAGGATCAGATCAGCCATGATCTTATTGAATGGCGGAGCAGGCTCGAGGGGCCGATTGGCCTACTCCTGCTCCTATTTCTTATGTTCTTATTTGGCCCCTTGAGCCTGCTTCGCCATTCAATGCAATCATGGCTGATCATCCAAATTCAGTACCCTGTCCCTGCTTTCTCCCCATATCCCTTGATCCCCTTAGCCTTAAGAAATATATCCAACTCCTTCTTGAATATATTTAATGAATTGGCCTCAACTGTCTTCTGTGGTAGAGAATTCCACAGGTTCACCACTCTCTGGGTGAAGAAATTCCTCCTCATCTCAGTCCTAAATGGCTTACCCCTTATCCTTAGACTGTGACCGCTGGTTCTGGAATTCCCCGCCATCGGGAACAGCCTTCCTGCATCTAGTCTGTCTAGTCCTGTTAGAATTTTATAAGTTTCAATGAGATCCCCTCTCATTCTTCTAAACTCTAGCGAATATAAGCCCAATTGCCCCAATCTCTCCTCATACACCATTCCTGCCATCCCAGGTATCAGTCTGGTGAATCTTCGCTGCACTCCGGAGGGTTCTAGGGCTGGAGAAAGTTAGAGATAGGGAAGAGGCGAGGCCATGGAGGAATTTGAACACGAGGAGAAACATTTTGAAATCGAAGCATTGCTGGACTGAGAGCCCATGTAGGTCAGCGAGCACGGGGTGAATTGGACTTGGGGCCGAGTCAGGAGTTGCAGTTCATCTGATCTACATGTGTAAATGCTTGCGTTGTCCCAATAAAATCTAATTAGTACATTTTGGCGTTTTCTTTTGACAGGGGAAATGAAAACATCACGTTGACTCTGTCCTGGAACGTGGTCCCAAACGCTGGGATTCTGCCTCTTGTAATGGGTTCAGGTCACAGTTCTGCCGCGTTTCCAGATTCCTACGAGATGACAAAGAGCTATTGAACTTTTGACTCTTTTCCTTTGTTATAGTACCTTTTATTGTTGTAATTTGAAGCTCATAACTCGGAACATATTTTTATATCCAAATATCATGTCTGTGTGGCTGGGGTGAAAAAATCTGAAAATTCCCCCAAATGAAACTAAAATGGGTGACTTTTGTATTTTTTGTAACAGGCGCACAAGAAATCTTTTTGCATTGTAATGTTCTGTGTTCTGATTTAATTCCCATTATATAACTGAGTTGGACTGCATTTGGTGAAGGGGTGGGGGAGATTTATTTCTGCGCGCTAATTGTAACACGGTCACAAGCGCACGGATGTCACAACTAGTTCCCAGGAAATCTCTTCCCGCCGCCCCCCCCCCCCCCCCCCCCCCCCAAAAAAAAAGTGTGGGAAACACTTTCTCCCTAGAGTATTTAATTGTTATGTTGTCCACATTTACACCATGAGCTCTATACATTTTTCTTTTCAAAAGCCTATATTATTGTTGTTTCTTTGCCAGCCATGACAGTTTAGGTCTACTGGGGGGGGGGGGGGAGAAACTCTGTCTTAACTGCTGTGCTTTCTCTGCTTCCCTACCCCTAACCAAAAAAAGGCCACTTGACTCAATTTGTATCTTTGAAGAAAATGACTGCCTCCCTATTAATTATGGTACTTATTAATTCATCCTCCAACTTCTGAAGCTCTAGTCATAACATTTGCTATGCTCACTGTAAGAAGTCCCTGTTTATTCAGCAGGGTAAGGATTTTCTTTTTTACACAGGATGAAAAATGGAATCCTATTCCTCAAATGTAAACCGACTGTTTTATTTTAGGAAGGACTGTTTTTTTCATGTTTTTTTTCTTTGCTTGTACATTAAAAACACACACAAAGTAAATTGAAGCATGAGTATTTATATCGAGTGTTCTGAAGACGTTAACTGCTGGAGTCCGAACTTTGCTTGTACCTTACAGCACAACAGCTTTTATACTGTATAATTACTGTGAATTGCAACAACAAAAAAATACAGCAATGTGCATATTCTGTAGAACAGAATATATTAAATCCTTTTCTTTGTGGTATATTTTTTGATGCTTTGCGAAACTTACTGTGCATGGGTGGGTATCGATATTCGAAGCCTGGGCCTGAGGAAGATTTTTAAACTGATTAAGGTTAGGGTGATTGTACCAGAGAACAAGCATGTGTTTGAATAAAGGGTTTCTTTTTTATTTTGTCTGTGAAGAGTTAACCAGTTGTGACTTTTATTTTCTTGCTGCCCCCCTCCCCACCCCTTGATGAATTTATATAAATTAAAGGAAGCCAGACACGTACCAGGCCATCTGATGTTCTGCCTAACGTTTCATGACTTCATACTCTGGGATGACCCTAGACACTCGGACTGTGTGTGTGTGTGTGTGTTGTCTTTATGCCGTGGCGTTGTCTGTATTGCAGTGACCGATAATTTAGCGCTGCATCTTGTAACAGTGGAGCAACATTGGAAGTTGAATGACAAAATGCAATTTGTGCACTGCTGTAACACTCGGGCAGTTTTTTTTTCAATCTTGTGTAATTCAGTGCTGCAAAAGCACGTGTACATTTGTTTTGCTGAGCTTCCATGGAGAGACGATGGGGCACCCTAAAACTAATCTCGGCGTACACTTAAAAGATTTCCCATGTTTTCTAAAATTGATTTTATAATTAGAATCCCCATCATCATCCCTTTGTGAATGGTTCACAGAAACATAGAAGATAGGAGCAGGAGTAGGCCATTCAGCCCCTCGAGCCTGCTCCACCATTCAATGAGATCATGGCTGATCATCCAAGTTCAGTACCCTGTCCCTGCTTTCTCCCCATACCCCTTGATCCCTTTAGCCTTAAGAAATATATCTAACTCCTTCTTGAATACATTTAATGAATTGTCCTCCACTGCCTTGTGTGGTAGAGAATTCCACAGGTTCACCACGCTCTGGGTGAAGAAATTCCTCCTCATGCTTTTTTTTTGCTCTCTGAACTTTGGCAAACTGACATTGGATATATCAGTGGCTTGGGGTAACTTGCAGGAGTTACACCAACAGATTTTTTTTTGGGGTGTGGGGGGTGTGGGTTGTTGGTGCTGTTGGGGAGGGTTTAAACTAGCTTGGCAGGGGGATGGGCACCAGCATAAAGGAGAACATGGTGCATAAAAGTGAGTGTGTTGGATAGTACTAGAGAAGAAAGTAGTACCAGAGGCGGGAGTAGTACCATATTAGATAGGAGCAGATTAAGAAAGACTACGAAAAATTCAGAAATGGGTTTAGAATGCATGTACGTAAATGCACAACGTGCGGTGAATAAGGCTGGTGAGCTACAAGCACAATTAGCCGTGTGGCAATACGATGTGGTAATAACGGAAACGTGGCTTAAAAACAGTGAGGACTGGGCACTTAATATTCAAGGGTACAAGGTGTTCAGAAAAGATAGGGAAGGTAAAAAGGGAGGTGGGGTGGCAGTGCTATTTAAGGAAGACGTAGTGTTGGAAAGGGAATGTTCTTGAGGGCAAGGACAGAATCCATTTGGTTAGAGTTGAGGAGCAAAAAGGGTATGATCACGCTATTGGGGGTATTCTAGAAACAGAAAAATAGGAGCAGGAGTAGGCCATTCAGCCCTTCAAGCCCGTCCCACCATTCAATATGATCATGGCTGATCCTCTATCTCAATACCATATTCCCACTCTCTCCCCATACCCCTTGATGCTTTTTGTGTCCAGAAATCTATCTCTCCTTAAATATATTCAGTGACTTGGCCTCCACAGCCTTCTGTGGTAGAGAATTCCACAGGTTCACCACCCTCTGAGTGAAGAAATTTCTCCTCAGCTCAATCCTAAATGTCCTACACCGTATCCTGAGACTGACCCCTCATTCTGGACCCCCCAGCCAGGGGAAACATCCTCCCTGCATCCAGTCTGTCTAGCCCTGTCAGAATTGTATATGCTTCAATGAGATCCCCTCTCATTCTTCTAAACTCTATTGAATACAGGCCTAGTCGACCCAATCTCTCCTCATACCACAGTCCTGCCATCCCAGGAATCAGTCTGGTGAACCTTTGCTGCACTCCCTCTGTGGCAAGTATATCCTTTCTTAGGTAAGGAGACCAAAACTGCACACAGTACTCCAGGTGTCGTCTCACCAAGGCCCTGTATAACTGTAGTAAGACATCCTTGCTCCTGTACTCATTCCTCTTGCAATGAAGGCCAACATACCATTTGCCTTCCTAACTGCTTGCTGCAGTTCTATAGGCCTCCAAATAGGTATAGGAGTAAATCTGCAGGGAAATCGCAGAGATATGCAAGATCTATAGAGTGGTGACATTGGGGGACTTTAATTACCCAAATATCGATTGGGATAATGCCAGGGTAAAGGGAAAGAAGGGAGAGGAATTTCTGAAATGTGTTCAGGAGAATTTCCTTGACCATTATGTTCTTGGCCCAACTAGGAAGGAGGCATTGCTGGATCTGGTGCTGGTGCATAAGATGGGCCAGGTCGACCAAGTGTCTGTGGGAGAACACGTGGGTACAAGTGATCATCGTATCATAAGATTTCGATTAGCAATGGAGAGAAGCAACAACAACAACTTGTATTTATATAGCGCCTTTAACGTAGTAAAACATCCCAAGGTGCTGCACAGGAGTATTAAAAGACTGGATAGGCACTTGAGGGAAATAAACTTGCAGGGCTACGGAAATAGAGCGGGGGAGTGGGACTGACTGGATTGCTCTGCAGTGAGCCTGCGTGGACTCGGGCCGAATGGCCGCCTGTGCCATTATGACTCTGACTATGCTGACAATGACTTGTGGTGGAATTCCAATCATTTTCTTCCTTCTCTTGTTGGCAAGGCACTTTATCACCTGAACATGCCTGGTCGAGATAAGCAACTTGGCATCTGGTGGAAGCGTGAGTGTAATTGTAATTATCCCAGGCTGGGATTTGAACCAGGGTATTTCAACCCTTCGTATCTATCACACCATGTTGCTCTGCAATATCTTTTGTTTACATACTGGTCTATTCCTACCATTAATCTGAAAGCATATGCAAAAAAATCTTGAGAGAACACTGGATTTTGACAGTGCAGATTTACATTTAGTATGTTTTACACAAGAGTTTCTATATTAATACACTTTTGGGTACTTGGCGTTCATTGAATTACAGACAGTCCTTGCACTGTGGCGTTAATTCAGGCTCCTCACTTTTACATTTTTTTTTAGCTCACGTTAGAAATTTTCTGTAACAGTATTAACCTAAAAGCCAATGGTTTAATATTGCAATTTAGTACAAACTGGATTTCACACTGGTTTGGAAAAACATCTCTTTTTCAACAACAACAGCTTGTATTTATATAGCGCCTTTAATATAGTAAAACGTCCCAAAGCGCTTCACAGGAATATTAAAAGACAAAAAAATTTTGACACTGAGCCACATGAGAAATTAGGGCAGGTATCCAAAAGCTTGGTCAAAGAGGTAGGTTTTAAGAAGCATCTAAAGGAGGAAAGGGAGGTAGTGAAGCGGAGAGGTTCAGGCAGGGAATTCCAGAGCTTAGGGCCAAGGCAACAAGGCGCGGCCACCAATGATTGAGCGATTATAATCAGGGATGCTCAAGAAGGCAGAATTAGAGGAGTGCAGATATCTCGGGATTGTGGGGCTGAAGGAGATTACAGTAATAGGAAGGGGCGAGGCCATGGTGGGATTTGAAAACAAGGATGAGAATTTTGAAATCGAGGCGTTCTTAACCGGGAGCCAATGTAGGTCAGCGAGCACAGGGGTGATGGGTGAACGGGACTTGGTGCGAGTTAGGACACGGGCAGCCGAGTTTTGGATGACCTCAAGTTTGAGTAGGGTAGAATGTGGGAGGCCAGCCAGGAGTGCGTTGGAATAGTCAAGTTTAGAGGTAAGAAAGGCATGGATGAGGGTTTCAGCAGCGGATGAGCTGAGGCAATGGTGGAGGCTCAGGCGATGTTACGGAGGTGGAAATAGGTCTTAATTATGCCGCGGATGTGTGGTCGGAAGCTCATTTCACGGTCAAATATGACACCAAGGTTGCGAACAGTGGTTCAGCCTCAGACAGATGTTGGGGAGAGTGTTAAAATAGAATGTTTTCATTGGAATGTTAAAAGTAAACTAGTAATTACTTTAAAAAAAAATAAAAGGGCGGGCGGGACGAGGCTGCTTTTACTTTTGGACAAAGCATGAATCAGTGGTGTAAATTTGCATAGATATCGTTCATGCAACTTTGGGGTTTTTTGAAGAAGAGGCAAAAAGCTGGTTCCAAGAGTCTCCAGTTTTGATATTTTCTGAGAGACTTCTAAAGCTTTTATTTTATGTTTTCATCCTCCCCCCCCGGCCATATTTATCAAGATTCTGCCTTGCTGGCAAAAGAGGGAACCATTGCTGCAAATAGTATAGGGGCAGTTTCTAATGCAACCTTTTCAACTAATGGCCTAATCTTTAATTTCTAAGCGTGTTACTAATTACAAGCATTTGATGTTTGTGAGGGAAAGAACATTCTTTTTTGGAGGGGGTGGGTGGGAATCTAAATTGCTGAAATGCTTTCCTGATATCACGTGACCAGCCGTCAATGTTCTCAAAGGTGCCTTTTAAATAACCGACATGAGCTGGGAATGTGGTGCTGCTCATGTCAAACTTCAAACATGTTTTTTTTTCAATAAAGCGAATTGAATTTTAATTTGTTTCTGACCCACCGCTTTTAACCTCAGTGCATAAATCAAGCTGTGAATTTGCTTTCCTTCGAGCAGTCGCACACTCCTTGAACTCAAACGTTGCCATCAAGTGAAGAGGTAAAGTCCCATTGGCGACGGCTAACCCAGCGCTGAAGCATGAGCAGCACCTGAAACTTGCCTGATCTGCGTGGCTTTTTTTTGTTGTAAACTTCCAAGAGCCACCTTTTTAGAGACACAGCTCCTCTCAAATACTATTTGCATTCTTTGTCTTGACAAAGGGTTTGACCTGAAACGTTGACTCTATTTTCTCTCCACGGATGTTGCCTGGCCTGCTGAGTTTTTCCAGCATTTTCTGTTGCTATTTGCATTCTATAGTTGCGGAGAGATTGAAGCTGATCTGCAAGCATGTTGTACAAGAACATTAGTGAAATTGTAACTCTTGTATGTGCAACTCGTTACCAATAGGTGTCACTGTTTCTCCCCCCCCCCCCCCCTCTCTCTGGCTAATATATTTCTGGTTAAGTAAAGCACAGACTGGGATTATGAATCGAATTATTATATAATGTTTTGGTCAATGTGTTGGCAAACGGTCCTCCATACCTTTTATGTTTGAATCTACATGATGCACCAAGAGAAGGAAATGTTTGAACTTTGTTCTGTGCTTCAATGTTCTTGCATTCAATGTTCTTTCAATGCAATCATTGCACATACTAAATTTGCTGCAGAGGTCTGTTTTCAGCATGAATATTTTAAATTATCGGCTGTGGTTTAATTACTGCTGTTGGTTGGATAGAACATTTTTGAGCAGTTCAAGGATGATCCAACGCGCCAAAAGTAACGAAAACTGTTCAAACTTTTCAAAGTCGCTCAGCGCCCAACAGAATTTCAGGTCACAGGAAATTTCGAAGATATAAAATAACTCGGAAATACGCAATTAAAATCTTTGCTTGCCTCCATTTTATTGTCTGATTCATCCTTTTGATATATTTTTTTTCATTTTCTAGATCTGCTCACTGAGATGGATGAGCAACATCAGCTTCAAGCAAACTCCGCCTACCAGAGGTTAAATACAGGATATTGCTGCGTTGACTCTCGCTCAGCAGGATGTCTTAACCCCAGCCCGAGAGGAGGACCCTCCAAATAACTGGAATTTTTTTCCTTTCCATTTCCACGCACCACCCATAAATTTGGAACTGTGTGCCGCTTTTTAACGGCGTTTTCAAACTGACACACCACTGGGTTGAGAACCCAAACTACTGTATCCTGAAACATTCTAAAGTAATAGATCAAGAGCATAATGTAATAATATACATTCAGCTGGACTTGATTTGAACAGGCCCCAGAGGTGATGGGACCAAAGAAGTCAATGGCACCACCCACTTTTATCTATCTTCCCTGCACTTATCTAGTACTCTTTTTTTTCTCCTTCCCTTCCCCCTGACTCCTATAAAATACCTTGGGATATTTTCTACATCAAATCTGTTATGTAAATGCTGTTTGTTTATAGAAGTTAATGAAGCCTGCACATTTGTCCAAAGATGTGCGGGTTAGGTTGATTGGCTATGATAAATTGACCCTTAGTGTTAGGGGGATTAAATACGTGGGGTTACGGGGATCGGGTGGGACATGTGTCGGTGCAGGCTCGATGGGCCGAAATGGCCTCTATCTGCACTGTGGGATTTCTGTGATTTGTTTCCCCGATTTTGAAGTCTGATAGATTCTAGAATCCCAAAAGTTTTCATAAAGGTTGCTCAGGTGAGAATCTGGGTTGAACATGTGTCCTACTCCAAGTGAGACAGTTTTCAGCACATAATCTTTTTCAAATCCTGTTTGTTGCCATGGTGCAATCTACTGGATAGATTGTGGTGTTGATAAGGAGCTGACAACTGCCATGAATGCATTCCAGACTTCCTTTCCTCTCCATCCTATCCATGGTCTTTTATCAGACTCAATATATTTACACGTGGAGAGAGAAACACCAATTGTACAATGCTGGATGGGAGCAGGAGGTTCTACCAATGGTTATACCTACGCCCAACAGTCCTGATTATCAGTTCCCACAATAGGGACACTATTGCATTTTTTGTCAAGTGACCCAAGCTTAGTCCTTATAAATTTGATCATTTACATTTTGTGCCATTGTTTTTTCAGTTCACTAAACAGAATGTAGCCATGATGGTTCAGTGATGTTTTCACTTGTCAGCAGTGGTTCAGTGGGTAGCACTCTTGCCTCTGAGTCAGATGGTTGTGGGTTCAAGTCCCACTCCAGAGACTTGAGCACAATAATCTAGGCTGATGCTCCAGTGCAGTGCTGAGGGAGTGCTGCACTGTCTTTTGGATGAGATGTTAAACTGAGGCCCCGTCTGCTCTCTCAGGTGGATGTAAAAGATCCCTATGATACCATGGTGCTATTTTGAAGAAGAGCAGGGGAGTTCTCCCCGGTGTCCTGGCCAATATTTATCCCTCAACCAACATCACTAAAAAGCAGATTATCTGGTCATTAGCACATTGCAGTTTGTGGGAGCTTGCTGTGCGCAAATGGCTGCCGCGCTTCCTACATTACAACAGTGATTACACTCCATAAATAGTTCTTTAGTGGCTGTAAAGCGCTTTGGGAAGTCCGGTGGTCATGAGAAGCGCTATATGAATGAAAGTCTTTCTTTTTGTCCTCGGTGCTTTGACCTTCGAACCTTTTGATGACTGTAGGTCTGTTCTGCATCGAAATGAACTGGTCCGTCAAAAGAAGCCCAGCATTTTCCATAGAAAGTGATTCCCCTCCCCTGTAGTAGGAGAAAGATGACTTTATTGTTTCATGCACAATTGTGGCTACTCTTAAATGGAGAGATTTTGATCATAATCTAAACAGTGCTGATGGACTTTAAAAGCTAAGATGCTGGCAACCTTGCAACTTGTAACCATAGCTGTGCTTTGCAGAGTTATATGGCCTCTGACATCAGATATGTTAAATCTAAAATGTGTGATTGTAATACATGAAAGCCTTCCAGGATTTACCTGGTATCATAGCCTTAATCCCTCCATGCTACACCCTCACAATATATTATATATATATATTGTAAGTGCAAACTGGTCGCTGCCGTCTAAGTCTTGCATTGTTTGTTTTATTACAAGTTGCAAAATATTCTAAAGATGTTAACTCAAAATAGGCCTTCAAAGTTTTCACTTGGCAATCAGTTTCTCATTGGCATTGTTCCTATCGCTCCTTCTCCTGCTCCCACGCCAACGCGATCTCTCCCCCTTCTCCCAAATCCACCGACTCATTCAAGGGTTTGATTCTATGGATATCAGCGGTTCTCCCAATAGCTTGCTCAAGCAGCTGTTCTTCATAAGTGAAGTCAGACAGTGAGCGGTGCTAGGCTATTTCATAGAATGATACAGCACAAAAGGAGGCAATTCGGCCCATCATGTGTGTGCCTGCTCTTTGATAGAGCTATACAGTTAGTCCTGCTCACCCCCTGCCCTTTCCCCATAACCCTCCAATTGTTTTCTTTTTAAGTATATATCCAATTCTCTATTGAATCTGCATAAGAACATAAGAATTAGGAGCAGGAGTAGGCCATTCGGCCCTTCGAGCCTGCTCCGCCATTCAATGAGATCATGGCTGATCTTCTGTCTCAACTCCATTCACTGGTCCTATCGCCATATCCCTTGATGCCCTTACTAGTCAGAAATCTATCAACTTCTGTTTTGAATATACCCAATGACTTAGCCTCCACAGCCCTCTGGGGTAGAGAATTCCAAAGATTCACCACCCTCTGTGTGAAGACATTTCTTCTCATCTCAGTCCTGAATGGCCTACCCTTTATCCTGGTTCTAGACTCCCCAGCCAAGGGAAACATTCTCCCAGCATCCACCCTATCAAGCCCTATAATAATTTTGTATGCTTCAATGAGATCCCCTTTCTTCTGAATTCAAGAGAATACAGGCCTAGTTTACTCAATCTCTTCTCATACGACAGTCCCGCCATCCCAGGAATCAATCTCGTGAACCTTCATTACACTCCCTCTATGGCAAGTATATCCTTCCTTAGGTAAGGAGACCAAAATTGTACACAGTACTCCAGGTGTGGTCTCACCAAGGACCTATATAATTGGAGTAAGACTTCTTTACTCCTGTACTCAAATCCTCTTGTAATGAGCCATCAGCCTTTCAGGTACTGCAATCCGGATCATAACAACTCACGGTGTAAAACTTTCTCTCCTCATCACCCCTCTGGTTATTTTTTTACACATTAAACTAAAATCTGAAGGTTTTAAATTGGCAGTGAAAACTTACTTGAAAGGCCCGTAGGTATGAAGGACTCCACAATCCTGTTGACTCAAGATTTAGCTACTACAGAATGTTTCCGTGCTCAAGCTTTGACAACTTTAAATAAACACACAAGAGGTAATTTTCTGCCACTTGTGCTGCCCCTGATGTCAGTGATTACAGAGGAAGAACGCAATACTCCAGCAGGTGGAGATGTTTGGTAAATCAATCTGCAAAATGCCTTACAGCACAAATCAGGAGGTACATTTTTTTTAAATGTATTCATTGGATGTGGCTGTTGCTAGCAAGGCCAGCATTTATTGCCCATCCCTAATTGCCCTTGAGAAAAGAGCCCTAGCCTGTTCAGTCTTTCTTGATAGTTATAACCTCTCAGTTCTGGTATCATCGTAAATCTTTTTCGCACCTTCTCCAGTGCCTCTATATCCTTTTTATAATATGGAGACCACAGTACTGTAAATATGGTCCAACCAAGATGATATAGAAATTTAACAATTTCTCTGCTTTTCAATTTTATCCCTCTAGAAATGCTAGAGATGAGGAGGAACTACTTCACTCAGAGGGTGGTAGGTCCATGGAATATGCCGCCCCAAAAAGCTGTAGAAGCTACGTCATTACATAAATTTAAAACAGAAATAGACAGTTTCCTAGAAGTAAAGGGAATTAAGGGTTACGGGGAGCGGGCAGGAATTTGGACATGAGTCTAGGTTCAGATCGGTCATGGCCCTGTGGGTAGCGGAGCGGGCCCAGGGGCTGTGTAGCCTGATCCTGCTCCTATTTCGTGTGTCTAATTCTGTTAGATTCAGGAGATGGTTCTGTGATAGTAGATTGGCGGTTAGGATCAGATCAGCCATGATCTTATTGAATGGCGGAGCAGGCTCGAGGGGCCGATTGGCCTACTCCTACTCCTATTTCTTATGTTCTTAACCCCAATGCTTTCTTTGTTTTTTATGACCTTATAACCTGTGTCACTACTTTTAGTCATTTGTGTATCTGTACCCCAGATCCCTCTACTCCATTTAGACACTTATTTTCCAAGGAGTATGTGGCCTCCTTATTCTTCCTACCAAAATGGGTACAACCTTACACTTATCTATCTTGAAGTTAATTTGACAATTACACGCCCATTCTGCAAGTTTATTAATGCCTTCCTGTATTTTGTCACAGTCCTCCTTATTAACTACACCCCCAAATTTGGTGTCGTCCGCAAATTTTGAAAATTGTACTTCTGATTCCAGAGTCCAAATCGTTTACATAAATGGTGAACAACAGTGGCCCTAGCACCGATCCTTGAGGAACACCACTTCCCACCTTCTGCCAGCCTGAGGAACTGCCTTTAACTCCTACTCTCTGTTTTCTATTTTGCAGCCAGCTTGGTATCCATTCTGCTATTTGTCCCCTGACTCCACATGTCCTGACATAGAAACATAGAAGATAGGAGCAGGAGTCGGCCATTCGGCCCCTCGAGCCTGCTCCGCCATTCAATGCGATCATGGCTGATCATCCAAATTCACCCTGTCCCTGTTTTCTCCCCATATCCCTTGATCACCTTAGCCTTAAGAAATATATCTAACTCCTTCTTGAATATATTTAATGAATTGGCCTCCACTGCCTTCTGTGGTAGAGAATTCCACAGGTTCACCACTCTCTGGGTGAAGAAATTCCTCCTCATCTCAGTCCTAAATGGCTTACCCCTTATCCTTAGACTGTGACCCCTGGTTCTGGACTCCCCTGCCATTGGGAACAGCCTTCCTGCATCTAATCTGTCTAGTCCTGTTGTAATTTTATAAGTTTCAATGAGATCCCCTCTCATTCTTCTAAACTCTAGTGAATATAAGCCTAATCGACCCAATCTCTCTTCATATGTCATTCCTGCCATCCCAGGTATCAGCCTGGTGAATCTTCGCTGCACTCCCTCCATGGCAAGAACATCCTTCCTCAGATAAGGCGACCAAAACTGCACACAATACTCAAGGTGTGGTCTCACCAAGGCCCTGTACAACTGCAGCAAGACATCCTTGCTCCTGTACTCGAACCTTAGTCATGAGTCTATTGTGCGGTACCTTATCGAAGACCTTTTGAAAATCCAAATATTACTGCATTACCCTTGTCTACCCTTTCTGTTAATTCTTCAAATAATTCAATAAGGTTGGACAAGCATGACCCTTCACTTTTGAAATCCGTGCTGACTATTCTTTATGATATTTTCAGTTTCTAGATGTTTTTGTATTCCATCTTTGAGTAAGGATTCCATTATCTTTCCTACCACTGATGTTAAGCTAATTGGTCTATAGCTCCCTGGACTTGTTCTATCTCCTTTTTAAAATTTTTATATATATGTAATAATGCCTCTGCTATCTCTTCCCTAACTTATTTTAGTATTGGTGCAGGTCACTATCAGAGATGTCCTAAATGAGGAAGAGATAACACTAGGATCCTTTTTTTGATATAAAGTAACAGTATCTGTATATTCTCACCAACCACTAGACTTGCAGCTTATGTCTGCTGTATGGCCTCCTTCTGTTCTGTAATTTCTATGATTCAATGAAAATTGGGCCAACATAACATTTTGGAATCGTACAGCTACTCCTCTACTCTTTCAAGTGATTACAAGTTGACAGTGTTTGCTCAGTAGCCTTTATACAGTCCGTGAAAACAGCCACCTCAGAATGATGATTAGCATGAGTTTCAGAAGAGAGAAATATTGTATTTGGCCGCAGTTTATGTTGCTGTGGATCTGGCAGAAAGCGTAAAGTAGCAGCGAAAACAATGGAAATAGAGGAAAAGGGATTGAGGTTAAGGCTAAAAGTTCAAAAAAGTGAAATCAGCCACAGCAACAATATGTTATGAAGTGTATTTGAAATTGGAAATACATATTGCATTAGCAATCGGTGATACAATTGGTGTCGTTTTCAAGGGTGCATTTACATTATGGGGTAAAAATTGGACTTGCCACTGGCTTGGGCGTCAAACCAGCGGAGCATTTGATCTGCATGCTGGCCCGTGCCTCCATTGAACTGGCGAGCTGCAGCCGCCAAGCGGACATCCGGAATCAGCTCACCAATTTAAGCCAACTGCGACGCCGGCAGTGGCCCTCGGGTAGGTTCTGCGAGGGGGGAGGAGGCAGAAGAACTAGTCGGAGCTTACGTGGCTCAAGCCCTGTCTAGCTACTGTCCAATTTCCCATCCGTGTCCTACAGTGTATATTCGAATAACCAAATCAGCAGTTGCCGCCGCCTATTTCAAGTGGGCGCCTTGAGGAACTAAAAGTCGCCTGCTTCAAATTCTCGTGAGGCGCATTTCTGGGACGAATAGAGCATGGGAGATTGCGATCTGGTTTTGGACCCCGTTTCCCCTATTTCACAATTGAAAAACAGACGCATTGATTTCCAATTTCTCCCCTTATGGTCTAAAATTCCTTGGTCTGTGGGGGGGGCAACAACAACTTGTATTTATATAGCGCCTTTAACGTAGCAAAACGTCCCAAGGCACTTCATAGGAGTGTTATATGACAAAAAGTTGACACCGAGCTACATAAGAAATGAGGGCAGATGACCAAAAACTTGGTCAAAGATGTAGATTTTAAGGAGCATCTTAAAGCAGGAAAGAGAGGTGGAGGCGGAGAGGTTTAGGGAGAGAGTTCCAGAGCTTAGGGCCTAGACAGCTGAAGGTAGGGCCTCCGATGGTTGAGCGATTATAATCAGGGATGCTCAAGAGGGCAGATATATTGGGGGGGGGGTTGTGGGGCTAAAGGAGATTACAGTGATAGGATGGGGTGAGGCCATGGAGAGATTTGAAAACAAGGATGAGAGTTTTGAAATCGAGGCGTTGCTTAATAGGTCAGCGAGCACAGGGGTGATGGGTGAATGGGACTTGGTGCGAGTTAGACACGGGCAGCTGAGTTTTGGATGACCTCAAGTTTACGTAGGGTAGAATGTGGGAGGCCAGCCAGGAGTGCATTGGAATAGTCGAGTGTAGAGGTAACAAAGTCATGGATGAGGGTTTCAACAGCAGATGAGCTGAGGCAAGGGCAGAGACAGGCAATGTTATGGAGGTGGGAATAGGCATAAACAGAGTTATGGCAGGAGACTCAATAGTGGTAACTCAACTGAATTTCAGATCCAAGAAGTTTATTATTTGCATGAAACCGATTCAACTTCGCATTGACACTAAATTTGTGTAATGTGGGTTCAGCGTCAAGGCCCAAACTGACTGACGTGAAACAAAATGAGACTCAGGCTTGGGCTGATAAATGGCAAGTAACAAGTTCCAGGCAATGACTATCTCCAACAAGCGAGAGTCTAATCATCGCCCCTTGACATTCAACGGCATTACCATCACCAAGTCCCCCACCATCAACATCCTGGGGGTCACCATTGAGCAGAAACTTAACTGGACCAGCCACATAAATACTGAGGCTACAAGAGCAGGTCAGAGGCTAAGTATTCTGCGGCGAATGTCTCATCTCCTGACTCCCCAAAGCCTTTTCACCATCTACAAGGCACAAGTCAGGAGTGTGATGGAATACTCTCCACTTGCCTGGATGAGTGCAGCTCCAACAACACTCAAGAACTTGACACCATCCAGGACAAAGCAGCCCGCTTGATTGGCACCCCATCCACCACCTTAAATATTCACTCCCTCCACCACTGGCGTACCGTGGCTGCAGTGTGTACCATCTACAAGATGCACTGCAGCAACTCACCAAGGCTTCTTCGGCAGCACCTCCCAAACCCGCAATCTCTACTATCTAGAAGGACAAGGGCAGCAGGTGCATGGGAACACCATCACCTGCAAGTTTCCCTCCAAGTCACACACCATCCTGACTTGGAAATATATTGGCATTCCATCATCATTGCTGGGTCAAAATCCTGGAACTCCCTCCCTAACAGCATTGTGGGAGTACCTTCACCACACGGACTGCAGCATTTCAAGAAGGCAGCTCACCACCACCTTCTCAAGGGCAAGTAGGGATGGGCAATAAATGCTGGCTTTGCCAGCGACACTTACATCCCAGGAATTAATATATTAAACTGCTGACCAGCCCCAGATGTGGCTATGGCGACACCATTTTAACCGCAGGCACTAATACTGGCAGAAAACGCAGTACTAACAATATGTGAATGGACTTCACGTGCACATTTGCTTATCTAACATCTATCACCGTTCAGTAACCAAGGAAGTAAAGCACTCACAATGAGCAAAACCACTCACACACTCTGCTTTTTGTCTTTCCATTTTACCGACAAATACACAGAAAGGTTATATTAGTATTGAGATCCCATTTGGATTCCCAATTTGTCACACATTGTTGGTGGCTAATGCACCAGACAATGCTGGTGTACAGTACACTTTAGAGGATGCTTTGTAGCCTTATTGCAAAAGTAGTTGTGGGGATTGGTGAATTTAATTGCTTAAGTAGGCGCTGTGATCTTTTTAACAGGCAAACTACAGAATGGGATGATCGACACAACACAGATATTATTTGTTTCCTGTTTAAAGGGGAGCTGCATTCATGCGGATTTTCATACAATCCTAAAGGGAGCTATTTGCATACTTGCTGGCGTCTTGTCATCCTTTGTCCCTGTGTCTAATGCATTTAATTGCTGGTCAGAGACAACTTGGGAGCTGACAGTATAATGAAGAATTTCCCCTCATCTGCGATCTTGCGAAGTCTGGGTGTTGCCTACATCCTTCTGTTCTCATTAAGGATGTCCCAAAGGGGAAAGGATTTTACACGAGAAAGTTACAATGAGGGAATTATTTTGTAGTTCCAAAGTGGAATTTTATAAGGATTGAAAGCCTTATACGTCTATGTGCAGTTGCTATATGTCAGATCGTATCTTAAATTACTCAAGCATCACTTGTGGTTTATAAGCACCAGGCCCTCAGTTTGCACCCTTAAAAGCATTCCCGTCTTTCCAAGATTAAATAGGGGTCTTCAATGTGCATTTTGAATATTTAGTTCACTGCACGAACAAAGACACTGGTGGTTTTGTTAAATCCGTGTATCTTGATGTATGGTGTCCTTCAATAAATAGACAGAGACTGCAGATAACAAACAACAGGGCCTAGAAATTCAGTAGGCTTAGCGCCCCATTTGGGGCGCTGGAGGGCCTAGCGCCGGAGTTATGGCCAGTTGGCAAATTCAGTGGGGCCCTTCCGTCAGCGTTACACCGGTTGCGCTGCGCCGGCACCGATGACGTCATCGGTGTGCGCAGCGTCCCGGTTGCCGTGGTGACGGGCCCCAGCGCCGAAATTGAGTTGCGGCCGCCTCGCCCGTGGCAGCCGCAACTAAGACTTTGGCAACCGAGTCTTGCAGGAGTTAGCGCCGGCGCATTAAGGTCGTGCGGCGGCCGGCCGCTTTCCCGCCGGCCGCCTGCCCGCACCTCCCTCCCCGGACTCCTCCACCCCCCCCCGCGGAACAGATGCGTCTGGCCTGCAAGCCCGGCACTTGTCCGAGGTGCCGGGTTCATTTTTCTGACCATTTGAATGGCCAGCGGGCGGGTGCAGGCAGCGCCTCCTTAACTGAAGGAGGAGGCCTGCACTTCCCCAGCCTGCCGCACCGCATCGGGTGCCGCAGCGCCGGAATTGCGCCGCAATGCGGCACTCAGCGCCCATTTCGAGGCGCTGACACCCTCTAGTAGCGCCGGCAGCCGTTTGGGCGCGGCGCTACTGAATTTTTGGCGCGCGCAGGGGGACTTAGCGCCGGCGCTAAATTTCCAGCGCTAAAGCCCTGGCGAACCCACAACCGAATTTCTAGGCCCAGGTGTTTACTGGATAAGGGTTATTCTAAAACTAAAAGTACAGATCCCTACTCAGGGTTTATAGACAGGTGTGGTCACTGCCGGTACTACAGTATACAGGAGCTGTAAAAAGTAGTTCTCCCCTTAAAGGTACATACACTACAATTCCTCCCCTTTTAGATTAACAGTACCATAACATTCATTTAACAATTAACACTTTTAACATGCAACATTAACTGCAAAGAGTCCATTTATAAATTCAGTCTTGGGGCGGCTTCCTGATCCTTTCTGGATAGCGCCTTTCCTGAGTGTCTTGCTCTTGGTACGGAGGCGATTCTGGCCCCCTGTCGTCAGTTGGTTCATCAGCTTCCGATGCTACTGTTTCTGGGGTAGATGCTACCTGTATGTCGGGTTCATCACCAGGTACGCGAGACCTGGGGTTGACTCGTTCCTGTGACTCTAGGATCTGGTCGACATGGCGTTTCACAATGTTCTCCCCAACATCCACTGTGTACATTAGTGGCCCCTGCCATGTGCATATCGTTCCTGGTTGCCATTTCTCTGTTCGGTAGTCGCGGGCTAAGGCTGGTTGCCCTACATTGAAGCTCCTTGTCGGCTTCTCATTGATGTGCTGGAATTGCTTATTCTCAACATCTCTTCGTACATTTGGTCTGAGCAAATCCAGATGAGATCTCAACCTTCGGTTAAAGAACATCATGGCCAGGGTCTGGTTGGTGACTGCATGTGTCGCATTTCTGTAGGCTAACAGGAAATTGTCCACCTTATGCTGCAGTGGAATGTCGTCATCGCACATGGCCCTTACTGCTTTTTTAAAGGTTTGTACGAACCTCTCAGCCAATCCATTTGTGGCTGGATGATACGGGGCGGATGTGTAATGCCTTACCCCATTTCTTTTCATAAATCTTCGAAACTCTTCGGACACAAACTGTGGTCCGTTATCAGAGCAAATCTGCTCTGGCAAGCCGTTCCTGGCAAATATGGTCCGTAGGACTGCAATAGTTTTCTCCGTGGTGGTGGAGGACATTTTGATCACCTCAGGCCATTTCGAGTGCGCATCCACGGCTATTAAAAACATTTGAGTCCATGAATGGACCAGCAAAATCAATATGCACCCGTTGCCATGGAGATGAGGGCCACTCCCATGGGTGTAGAGGGGCATGTGGTGGTGCATTTTGGACCTTCTGGCATCCTGAGCAGCTCTTTGTCAGGTCCTCGATTTGCTGATCGATCCCCGGCCACCACACATAAGCCCTAGCAAGGCTTTTCATTTTCACCCCTCCCAGATGACCTTCGTGAAGCTCATTGAGCACTCTCTCCCTTAACTTGGGTGGAATTACCACTCGGGATCCACACATCAATGTCCCCTGGCATACTGACAGCTGTTCTCTTCTGGATGAGAATGCTGGCAACAATGAGTCGCCATGTGTTGGCCATCCCTTCACCGTCAAGTCATATACCCGAGACAGTGTCAGGTCATTTCGGGTCTCCTTCTCTATATCAGCGTTAGTTACTGGCAAGCGTTCAATCATAGTCGAATAAAATATTTTGACAGGGTCCACTGCTGGTGCTTCCTCCGCAGTAGGCAGTGGCAGGCGTGATAGCCCATCAGCGTTTCCATGCTGTTTCATGCCCTTATACTCGATTTCATATTGGTTCACCCCTAGAAAAAGGGACCATCTTTGTAGCCGTTGCGCAGTCATCACCGGAACGCCCTTCTTTGGATTAAAGATGGAGACAAGTAGTTGGTGGTCAGTCAGCAAGGTGAACTTCTGCCCGTGCAGAGAGTGATTGAACTTTTTCACTCCCCACACTAGGCTGAGGGCCTCCCTGTCAATCTGGGCGTAGTTACGCTCGGCTGAGGTTAGTGACCGAGACGCAAAGGCTACTGGCCTCTCCGAGCCGTCCAGGAATTTGTGCGACAGCACCGCTCCAATGCCATAGGGTGATGCATCACACGCCAACTGAATTGGTAGTGCTGGGTTGAAATGAGCCAACACCTCTTTTGATGTGATCAATTCTTTGCACTTCTGGAAAGCTCGTTTACATTTGTCATTCCACTTCCATGGTACCCCCTGTAGTGTCCGTGCATTAATAACACACGGACTGCAGGAGAACGATAATAAGAGATGTTTACTGCACAGAGAGTATGCTGGAACTGAGAGTACAGAAGCCTGTTACTGCTTTATATACAGGTGTGGTCACTGCCGGTACTACAGCATAAAAGCAGTTCTCTCTTAAAGGTACATACACAACAATTCCTCCCCTTTTAGATAACCAGTACATAACATTCATTTAACAATTGAATAATAACTAATTACAATTACAATTTTCTTTGTGCTATATACATCAGCTGAAGGTAAACATTTATAAATTCAGTCTTTGAGGAGGCTTTCTGATCCTGTCTGGATAGCGCCTTTCTCGAGTATCCTGTTCTTGCGGCGGAGTCGATCCTGGCTCATTGTCATTGGTTGGTTCATCAGCTTCCAATACCACTGATTCTGAGGTAGACACAAGCTGTGCTTCGGGCTCACCACCAGGTGCGCATGCTCGTGGTATGGGTTTGACTTGTTCCTGTGACTCTAGAATCTGGTCAGCATGGCATCTCACGATGCTCTCTCCAATGTCCACTGTGTACATTGGTGGTCCCTGCCATGTGCATATCGTTCCTGGCTGCCATTTTTCTGTTCGGTAGTCGCGGGCCAAGACTGGTTGCCCTATCTTGAAGCTCCTGGTTGGCCTTTCATTGATGTGCTGGAATTGCTTATTCTCAACATCTCGTCTTATGTTTGGTTTGAGCAAGTCCAGGCGACAGCGTAAACTGCGGTTAAAGAACATCATGGCTGGAGATTGGTTGGTGTCTGCATGTGTCGCATTTCGGTAAGCGAACAAGAAATTATCCACCTTGTGTTGCAGTGGTATGTTGTCGTTATACATCGCCTTTGTTGCTTTTTTAAAGGTTTGAACAAACCTCTCGGCCAATCCATTTGTGGCTGGATGATATGGGGCGGATGTGTAATGCTTTACCCCATTATTCCTCAAAAACCTCCGGAAATCCTCGGACACAAACTGTGGTCCATTGTCGGAGCAAATCTGTTCTGGCAAGCCATTCCTGGTGAAGATGGTCCGTAGGACTGCAATAGTTTTCTCCATGGTGGTGGAGGACATTTTGATGACCTCTGGCCATTTCGAATGTGCATCCATGGCGATTAAAAACATTGAGTCCATAAATGGACCAGCAAAATCAATGTGTACCCGTTGCCATGGAGATGAGGGCCACTCCCATGGGTGTAGCGGGGCCTGTGGTGGAGCGTTTTGGACTTTCTGGCATCCTGTGCATCTCTTGGTCATTTCCTCGATTTCTTTATCGATTCCCGGCCACCACACAAATGCCCTGGCTAGGCTCTTCATTTTTACCCCTCCCAGATGACCCTCATGAAGCTCATTGAGCACTCTATCTCTCAACTTGGGTGGAATTACCACTCGGGATCCACACATCAAGGTCCCCCGGCACACTGACAGCTGTTCTCTCCTTGGCGAGAATGCTGGCAACAGTGAGTCGCCATGTGCTGGCCATCCCTTCACCGTCAAATCGTAGACCCGAGAGAGTGTCGGGTCATTTCGGGTTTCCTTCTCTATACTTGAGTTAGTAACAGGTAGACATTCGACTATGGTCGAATGGAATATCTCAACAGGGTCCACTGCAGGTGCTTCCTCCACCGTAGGCAGCGGCAGGCGCGACAGCCCATCAGAGTTTCCATGCTGTTTTGTGCCCTTATACTCTATGTCGTATTGATGTGCCCCTAGAAAAAGGGACCATCTTTGCAGCCGTTGCGTCGTCATCACCGGAATGCCCTTCTTTGGGTTAAAAATGGAGACAAGAGGCTGGTGATTAGTCAGTAAGGTGAATTTCTGCCCGTGCAGGTAGTGATTGAACTTCTTCACCCCCCACATCAGGCTGAGGGCCTCCCTGTCAATCTGGGCGTAGTTACGCTCGGCTGATGTTAACGAGCGTGACGCAAAGGCTATTGGCCTCTCTGAACCGTCAAGGAATTTGTGCGACAGCACCGCTCCAATGCCGTAGGGAGACGCATCACATGCCAACCGAATCGGTAGTGATGGATTGCAGTGAGCCAATACTTCTTTTGAAGTGATTAGGCATTTACATTTCTGAAAGGCACGCTTATACTCATCACTCCACTTCCATGCTACTCCAGTTTGCAGCAGGGCGTTCAGCGGGTGCAGAATTGTAGACAAATTTGGCAAGAACTTATGGTAGTAGTTCACCAACCCGAGGAACGACCTCAGTTGTGACACATTTTCCGGTGCTGGAGCCTTGACTACTGCCTCAATCTTGTCTGGGGACTTATGCAACCCCTCTTCATCAATCACGTGGCCACAATACGAGATTTGTTTCCTGAAAAACTCGCATTTGGGGCGGTTGGCTCGTAGTCCATATTCTTGTAATCTAGTGAGCACCTGCTCCAGGTTGGCAAGGTGTTCACTGTCATTTCCGCCCGTAACCAGGATGTCGTCCAAATAACACTGGGTCCCCGAGAGCCCTTGCAGGACTTGTTCCATCGCCCTCTGCCAAGTAGCCGGAGCTGATACGACCCCGAATACCAGTCGATTTGGCTGATAAAGACCTTTGTGAGTGTTTATCATGAGGTATTTTCTAGATGATTCATCTACCTCCATTTGTAGATACGCTTGGGCCAGATCAATCTTCGTAAAGCGTTTCCCCCCAGACAGTGAGGCGAAAATATCTTCTATCCGCGGAAGTGGATATTGTACCGTGAGAAGGACTGGGTTCACAGTAACCTTAAAGTCCCCACAGATGCAAACCTTCTTCGGTTCCCCAGGTGTGCTGCTCAATGATTTCTTCATTACAGGGACGATGGGTGTGGCCCACTCGCTCCAGTCCACCTTGGACAGCACACCTGAACGCTCCAGACTCTCCAGCTCTGCTTCAACGGCTGGGCGGATCGCGTACGGTACCGGTCTGGCCATAAAAAATTTTGGGTTTGCGTTATCTTCAATTTTTATCATTGCCGTTATGCCTTTTAGAGTCCCAAGTCCTTGCTGGAACACCTCTTTCACGTCAGTTAGAATTTTTGACAGTCGACCAGGTGTGGCGTCGTCATCTTTTTTGTCAGCCAGTTAGTGCCTGAATGGAATGCCAATCCAATTGTATTTTTTGGATCCATTCACGTCCCAATAATGGTGGTCCTCCATCTTGCAGTATATATAGATGCAGTTCAAAAATCAAATCAAAATCAAATCAAATCAAATCAACTTTTATTGTCATTGTTAGTGCACAAGTGCAGTACAACGAAATGTAGGCTTGCGGCTCCCGAGAGTGTACGTTTGGATTAAGACATTTAAACATTCAACATACATTTGGCTTGTAGTATATTAACATAAACATAACCATAATAAAGTGCATTGACAGATGTGCAGGCTTTAGAGTTTATTTGTGGAGTTCAGTAGGATGACAGCCCTGGGAAAGAAGCTGTTCCTAAATCTGGTCGTACGGGTGCGAATGCATCTGTAGCGTCTCCCAGATGGCAGGAGGGCGAACAGACTGTGGCTGGGGTGGGTAGGGTCTTTGATGATGGACCGTGACCTCCGTAGACAGCGTTTCTGTTATATGTGCTCTATGGTCGGTAGCCGGGTGCCGGTAATGCGTTGGGCAGTTTTGACTACCCGCTGCAGTGCTTTCCGGTCATAGTAGCTACAGCTGCCATACCATACTGTGATACAGTTTGTCAGGATGCTCTCTATTGTGCAGCGGTAAAAGTTAGAGAGGATCAGGGGTGACAGGTTACATCCCTTCAGCCTCCTTAGGAAATATAGGCGCTGCTGGGCCTTCTTCACCAGAGAGGAGGTATTGAGTGACCAGTAGAGGTTTCCCGTGATGTGGACTCCGAGGAACTTAAAGCTGTCCACCCTTTCCACCACAGCCCCATTGATGTGGATGGGGGTGTGACTTCCGCCTTTGGACTTCCTGAAGTCCACAATGATTTCTTTGGTTTTCTTGATGTTAAGGGCCAGGTTGTTGTCGGCGCACCACTTCACGAGATGCTGGACCTCCTCCCTGTAGGCTGACTCATCGTTGTTGGTGATCTGGCCTACTACCGTGGTGTCATCCGCAAACTTGATGATGGTGTTGGAACCATTAACAGCCACACAGTCGTGGGTGAAGAGGGAGTAGAGGAGGGGGCTCAGCACACATCCTTGTGGGGCCCCCGTGTTCAGGGTCGGGGGGGAGGTGTGGTTACCTAATTTGACAGACTGGGGTCTGTTTGTTAGGAAGTCCAGGGTCCAGTTGCAGAGGGAAGTGTTCAGGCCAAGAGTTTGGAGTTTGGTGGCCAGCTTGTTGGGGACGATAGTGTTGAATGCTGAGCTGTAGTCTATGAACAGCATTCTGATGTAGGTCTCTTTACCATCTAGGTGATTCAGTGCTGAGTGCAGAGCAGTTGTGATTGCATCCTCCGTTGATCTGTTTGCACGATAGGCAAATTGGTGTTGGTCAAGAGAGGCAGGAACACTGGCTTTGATGTGGGCTAAGACCAGTCTCTCGAAACACTTCATTATGATGGGTGTGAGTGCGACAGGTCGATAGTCGTTCAGGCACGTCACAGCCGTTTGCTTTGGCACAGGAATAATGGTAGCGGTCTTGAAGCATGTAGGGACTACTGCCTGGGCCAATGACAGATTGAAGATGGCGGTGAAGACATCAGCCAGCTGATCGGCACATTCCTTGAGTACCCGTCCAGGGATGCTATCCGGTCCAGCAGCCTTTCGTGTGTTCACTCCGTGTAGAACACCCCTTACGTCGGAGGTCGACAGAGTGAGCACCTGGTCTTCCGGGGGTGGCAAGGCTTTGGTAGCCGGCTCCCTGTTGTCCCTGTCGAAGCGAGCGTAGAAGTTGTAAAGCTCCTCCGGGAGGGCGGCATCGCTAACCGGGGGGCTGGTGTTTTTGCCCTTGTAGTCAGTGATGGACTGGATGCCTTGCCACATGCGCCGGGGGTCCGAGTTGTTGCGGAAGTGATCCTCTATCCGCAGTGTCTGTTTCCTTTTGGCAGTCCTGATACCCTTTTTTAGGTTGGCCTTGGGAATTCACAGCTGTTATCATCACTGCGGTCTGCATCCCACCACACGCTAATGCCAAACTAGCACTGAAGGACCTCTACGGGGCCATCAGCGAACAACAAACTGCGCACTCAGACGGAGCTTTTATCGTCGCGGGGGACTTCAATCACATAAACCTCAAAACTGTACTACCGAAATTCCACCAGAATGTCTCCTGCCCCACAAGAGGGGAGAACACACTGGATCAAGTCTACACGAGCATTGTAGACGCTTATAAGGCCATTCCCTGCCCTCACCTTGGGAAGTCTGACCACCTCTCCCTGTTTCTAGCCCCGGCATACAAACCGCTCATCAAAAGAGGGAGAACATCAGTGAGAGCAGTGAAAGTATGGCCAGAGGGGGCAGTATCGGAGCTACAGGATTGCTTCGAACGCACTGATTGGGGCATGTTTGCCCATAATGACATCGAGGAATACGCATCCACAGTGCTATTCTACATCAACAGCTGCGTCGAGGTCGTCACGACCCATAAAAATATCAGGACATACCCCAACCAGAAACCCTGGATGAACGGAGAGGTCCGCTCACTGTTGAAAGCACGCGACGCAGCATTTAAATCTGGCGACGCGGCGGCTTACAGTGCAGCTGTGTTTCCTTGCCGTTGTATTTAACGGGCACCCTTATTTTTCCTCTGGGGTAGACTTTTTGCCCCGTATATGTCTTCAAGACAATGGACATATCCTTCAAAGGAACGTGTGAGAATAGCCGCTCGTAGTCTCGTCGATTCATGACTGTTAGGGCTGATCCTGTGTCCAATTCCATCTTTACTTGGGACCCTGCTATCACGAGGGTGACCCAAATGGTTCGATGATCCTCCTTTGCGATCACGTTGTGTAGCTTTAGACAACTTAGTCCCCTGCTCCCGGAGTCATTGTCACTGCTCTGGTCTTCTGAACTACTGTCCGTCATCTTTTTTACTTTCTTGTACTTTTCCTTAGTAGTTCTTTCAGTGTTGGTTTTCTTTATGGAACTTGAATCTTTCTGCTATCAGCAGCAGTGTAGGGTTTAGATGTTCCTGTAAGATATTGACAATCCCTTCAAAATTTTTCTCCATTGGTTTAGCTGGGGTAATTAAATTTCGCAATAGGCCGTACGTTCTCGCGCCCATCAAATTTAATAATATCGACGCCTTCTTTTCAGCGGCCACCTCATTTGCCCTGCAGTACACTTCAATTCTTTCCACATACGTGGTCCAGTCTTCTATTTCGTTATCAAAAACAGTGATGCTGCCACTCTTGGCATCGTGGGTGGTTTAAAATGGTGCCTCCCGCGCTTTTCGTTCTTCCCCAATGGATTAAAATGGCGCCTCCCGCGCTTTTCGTCTTTCCCCAATGGATTAAAATGGCGCCTCCCGCGCCTTTCCTTCTTCCCCAAAGGATTAAAATGGCGCCTCCCGCGCTTTTCCTTCTTCCCCAAAGGATTAAAATGGTGCCTCCCGCGCTTTTCCTTCTTCCCCTTGCTGCCAATGCTGCTCCTCACGTTCTAACAGGTAATGGCAGCGCCCCGCGGCTTTCTGCGCATCTCTTGTTCAACGCTGCCCGACTCTTGAGCACCGGCCGCACCCTGTGCGCTCCACCCTCTCTCTCTCTTTGTCTTCCCGACAACGCTGCGCGGCCCCCTTACAGAGCCGCTCGCCCGAGCTCTAGCCCGCCGCAGTCCGGGGAGGGTCAGCGCACTACCTGCTACCAGCCCGATTTGCTGGGACACCTTGATTGGAGAACCAGGCCCAGCTCTCCACAGCTTCCCCTGCAACTCTCTGGACTCCGATGGATCACTGGGCGGTTGACCCCGGTCGACGCCCATTGCTCTGGCTTCGACCTCCAAGAAGCTTCTTCCCAGGGATGGATCCCCGTGAGGTGATGCAGTACTGCAGGTGAGTTCGAACTTGCTCGTCGCCACTGTAGTGTCCGCGCATTAATAACACACGGACTGCAGGAAAATGATAATAAGAGATGTTTACTGCACAGAGAGTATGCTGGAACTGAGAGTACAGAAGCCTGCTACTGCTTTATATACAGGTGTGGTCACTGCCGGTACTACAGCATAAAAGCAGTTCTCTCTTAAAGGTACATACACAACACCTCCGTTTGCAGTAGGGTGTTCAGTGGGTGTAGTACTGTAGACAAATTCGGCAAGAACTTATGGTAGTAGTTCACCAGCCCGAGGAACGACCTCAGTTGTGACACATTTTCCGGTGCTGGAGCCTTGACTACTGCCTCAATCTTTTCAGGGGACTTATGTAACCCCTCTTCATCAATAACGTGGCCACAATACGAGATCTGCTTCTGGAAAAACTCGCACTTGTGGCGATTAGCTCGGAGCCCATAATCCTTCAATCTAGTGAGCACCTGCTCCAGGTTGGCGAGGTGATCACTGTCATTTTCGCCCGTGACCAGGATGTCGTCCAAATAACACTGGGTCCCTGGAATCCCTTGCAGGACTTGTTCCATTGCCCTTTGCCAAATAACCGGAGCTGATGCTACCCCGAACACCAGCTGGTTGTATTGGTAGAGACCTTTATGAATGTTGATCGTGAGGTACTGTTTCGAGGCTTCTTCTACCTCCATTTGCAGGTACGCCTCGGCCAGATCAATCTTAGTGAAGCGTTTCCCTCCAGATAGCGAGGCGAAAATATCTTCAATCCGCAGAAGCGGATATTGTACAGTGTGAAGGACTGGGTTCACTGTCACCTTAAAGTCCCCACAGATGCGAACCTTCTTTGGTTCCCCAGGCGTATTACTCAACGACCTCTTCATTACAGGAACGATGGGTGTAGCCCACTTGCTCCAGTCCACTTTGGACAGTACTCCTGAACGTTCCAAACATTCCAGCTCTGCTTTGACGGCTGGGCGGATCGCATAAGGTACCGGTCTGGCCTTAAAAACTTTGGGCTTGCATTTTCCTCTATTTTGATCATCGCTGTTATGCCTTTTAGTGTTCCGAGTCCCTCCTGGAACACCTCTTGTGCGTCAGTTAGCATTTTTGATAGTCGTCCAGGTGTGACGCCGTCATCCTTTTTGGCTTCTACAGTCAGTGCTTGTATCTAGCTGTATCTTCCAGATCCATTCACGCCCTAGTAGTGGTGGTCCTCCATCTGGCAATACATATAGGTCCATTTTTGGTGTTTCCTTGCCGTTTTATATAACGTTCACCCTTATTTTTCCTTTGGGATAGACTTTTTGCCCCGTGTACGTCTTCAAGACAATCTCCGTATCTCTCAAGGGTATATGTGAGAATAGCCACTTGTAGTCCCTTCGGTTTATGACTGTTAGGGCTGATCCTGTGTCCAATTCCATTTTCACTTGGACTCCGGCTATCTTGAGCGTGACCCAGATAGTTTGGTGATCCTCCGTTTTGATCACATTATGTAGTTTCAGACAACCCAGCTCCTTGCTTCCGGAGTCTGTGTCACTCTGCAGTTCTTCTGAACTACTCTCCGTCACCTTATGTACCTTCTTGTACTTCTCCTGTGGGGATTTCTTGCTGCTGGTTTTCTTTTCCGACCTGCAGACTCTTGCTATGTGTCCTACTTTTCCACACTGCCTGCACACTTGGTCCTTGAACCAGCAATCCTTATGGTCGTGTGTTGTTCTGCCGCAGCGATAGCACTTTACTGTTCCATATGACATTTCATTTGTGCCATATTCTTGCGGTCTCCGTTGTATCTCTGCAGCGCCCCGTGCTGCTGCTTCGTGTGATACTGCCATGCTAAAAGCCTTGTCCAGCGTAAGATCCTTTTCTGATAGAAGCCGTTTCTGAGTTCCTTCACTTTGAAGCCCACACACAAACTTGTCCCTTAAAATATCTGCTAGTCCCGTTCCAAACTAGCAGTGTTTCGATAGCTTGCACAGTTCCGTTAAAAACTCAGCATTACTTTCATCTTTATGCTGTTTCCTTTTGTGAAACTTAAATCTTTCCGCTATCAGCAGCGGTGTGGGGTCTAAGTGATCCTGTAGTATTGACACTATGTTTTCAAAATCCTTTTCCACTGGCTTCTCTGGGGTTACTAGGTTTCGCAGCAAGCCATACGTTTTTGCACCCATTGACTTCAACAATACCAGCGCTTTCCTGTCATCTGGCACTTCATTCGCCTTGCAGTACACTTCTATGCGTTCGACATATGTCGTCCAATCTTCGACTTCACTGTCGAACGCTGTGACACTGCCACTCTTCGGCATCTCTGGGTGTGGTTAGACTGGCTCAAAATGGCATCTCCCGATCGCTCCCTTCTTCTCCGCTGCGGCTCAAACAAAATGGCGTCTTCCGTGCTCTCCCTTCTTCTCCGCTGCGGCTCAAACAAAATGGCGTCACCCGCGCTCTCCCTTCTGCTCTGCTGCGGCTAAGAAAAAAAAAGGCGTCTCCCGCGCTCTCCCTTCTTCTCCGCTGTGGCTCAGATGGCGTCTCCCGCGCTTCCCTTTCTTCTCCGCAGACGCTTCTCGGCCCTGGATCACTGACTGCGCTCTGCGCATTTTCCTGCACGCCTCTCTCGTTGACGCCGCTCGGTCCTGAACCCCGGCTGCGCCCTGTGCGCTTTACCCTCTCTCTTTTTTTTTGTTTTCGTCGACGCTGCTCGGTCTTCAACCCCAGCTGCGCCCTGTGCACTTTACCCTCTCTTTTACCCCGTCGACGCTGCTCGGCCTTTATCTGTGCCGTCGGTCGGCTCCAGCCGCCGCTGTCTGGGAAGGGTCTGCACCGTAGCTGTTGCCAGCCCGTTGCGCTGGATCGTCGTGACTGGAGGACCAAGCCCAGCTCTCAACAGCCTCCTCTGCGATGCTCAAGTCTTCTCTGGATGGTCGACGCCCGTATTTCTGGACTCGGCCTTCTTCTTTCACTGTTCTCCAGGAGCGAATCCCTGGGAGGTGATGCAGAGTTGCAGGTAGGTTTGAATCCACTCGTCGCCACTGTTAAATCCGTGTATCTTGATGTATGGTGTCCTTCAATAAATAGAGAGAGACTGCAGATAACAAACAACAGGTGTTTACTGGATGAGGGTTACTCTAAAACTAGAAGTACAGATCCCTACTCAGGGTTTATATACAGGTGTGGTCACTGCCGGTACTACAGTGTACAGGAGCTGTAAAAAGTAGTTCTCCCCTTAAAGGTACATACACTACAGGTTTGAAACTCTAGGGTATAGAAGGAGTTGAGAATAACAGCAGACCTTTGCAGGTACGTCAATCTGAAAGGGAACGTTTAATGTTTTGGATGAGACCCTTTCATCAGAACTGATGAGGTAGTTGCTGAATGGCCGACTGTGCGTTCCCGACGTTTGGTGCTTTGGCTTCAATATTACCCTTTTAACAAATTCAGTTACGTGTGAGGCAACCCGGTTTTCAAACACACATCCAACCTGCTCATTAGATGCTGCTGTGTCTCCTTTGTCTTGCCCTTCCTTGAAGTTTGGTCCCACTCCAGAGACTGGAGCACAGAAATCTAGGCTGACACTCCAGTGCAGTGCCGAGGGAGCGCTGCACCGTCGGAGTTGCCGGCTTTCAGATGAGACATTGAACCGAGGCCCCGTCTGCTTTTTCAGGTGGACAGGAAAGATCCCATGGCGCTATTGTGAAGAAGAGCAGGGGAGTTATCCCCAGTGTCCTGGCCAATATTTATCCCTCAATCAACATCACTAAAAGCAGATTATCTGGTCATTATCACATTACTGTTTGTGGGACCTTGCTGTGCGCAAATTGGCTGCCGCATTTCCTACATTACAACAGTGATTGTACGTCAAAATTACTTCATTGTGTGTAAAGCGCTTTGGGACGTCCTGAGGTTGTGAAAGGCGCTACATAAATGCAAGTCTTTCTTTTTTTTCTTTAAATGCATCTATCCTATTCACCTCAACTACTCCATGTGGTAACGAGTTCCACATAATTGTTGAAGTATATCATCATCACCCATACTGAGGGGTATATGTTCCCACTGGCGCTGTTCCCATACAAATTACCAACGTGCTCTCACTAAATGTCTCTGGGATTAACCTGGGGAAGTGGATTGTCACCTGTATTATGTACCCTGAACCTTTCGGATGTGTAGGCTCTATTATTGAATTGAGTTATTGAGGAGCTGGACAAAACAGATGCTAAATATTGTTCTATATTTAGAAACCTATTGATAGTGTAATGTTATCTCAGTTTGAGCATGGGAATGTAGAGGTGTTCCCTTAACATGAGGATGGGCAGCATCATTGTTGCAATTAGGCAGTCGGCTGATTAAGTATGAGAATGGCACACACATAAATGCCCATTTCATAATCATCATCAGGACGAGGGATTTGGCTCTGTGCAACACGCAGTGACAAATCGAGATTTTCTGCACCTCCCACTTGTAGCATCATTTGCCATCCAAGTACTGCACGTGAGAATGCCAGTTTCTGACTAGATTTAAACATTAATAAATCACTTGTCATTCAACTAATATTAAATATGTTACTCCCATTGAATTAAAGAAGGGAAGGGAGATAGATTTGTAGTTCCTGGAACCTTACGTCAAGATTCCTATTCCCCGCTGCCATTGTAAAATATTTTTAGGAGGATGTCTGTTCATGTGTTAGGGATAAAGTTTGCATTTCTCGCACCTGGCGGGGACCCTCACCCGTGGGGAGCACATATGGGAATTTTGACTCTGTGTTGTGCATGATTTTCCAACCATTTAAACAATTGGTCAGAAAATCGCGTCTTGCGCACGTCTGAATTTCTGGTAAGTACTGCTGATGGACAAGGCTCCCCGTTGGGAACAGAAAACTCAGCCCTGTTAACTCTTGGTCTTCTTTTGTTGGTCGAGTAAGAATTGCTCGCACGTTCCCCTAAATCAAGTCCAAACATTGACACTTTCCAATAATAATAAATGGGTACCTTACCTGTGTCAATGCATTAATGCCAGAACTTGTATTTCTATAGTGCCTTTCAAGCCCCAAAGAACTTTACAGCTAAAAGAAATGCTTCTTTTTTGAAGCGTAGTCACTGTTGTAATGTGGGAAATGTGGCAGCCAATTTACGCACAGCAATGTAGTAACGACCAGATCATCTGTTTGTTCGTGACCCTGGTTGAGGGATAAATATTGGCCAGGGTACTGGGGAAACATAGAAACATACATACAAACATAGAAGATAGGAGCAGGAGTAGGCCATTCGGCCCCTCGAGCCTGCTCTGCCATTTAATGAGATCATGGCTGATCATCCAATTTCAGTACCCTGTCCCTGCCTTCTCCCCATATCCCTTGATCCCTTTAGCCTTAAGAAATATATCTAACTCCTTCTTGAATATATTTAATGACTTGGCCTCTACGGCCTTCTGTGGTAGAGAATTCCACAGGTTCACCACTCTCTGGGTGAAGAAATTCCTCCTCATCTCTGTCCTAAATGGCTTACCCCTTATCCTTAGACTGTGACCCCTGGTTCTGTACTCCCCGACCATCGGGAACATCCTTCCTGCATCTAGTCTGTCTAGTCCTTTTAGAATTTTATAAGTTTCAATGAGATCCCCTCTCATTCTTCTAAACTCCAGCGAGTATAAGCCCAATCGACCCAATTTCTCCTCATACGTCATTCCTGCCATCCCAGGTATCAGTCGTGAATATTTGCTGCACTCCCTCCATGGCAAGAACATCCTTCCTCAGATAAGGCGACCAAACTGCACACAATACTCAAGATGTGGTCTCACCAAGGCCCTGTACAACTGCAGCAAGACATCCTTGTTCCTGTACTTGAACACTCTCGCTACGAAGGCCAACATACCATTTGCTTTCTTAACCGCCTGCTGCACCTGCATGCTTACCTTCAGCGACTGGTGCACAAGGACACCCAGGTCTTGTTGCACTTCCCCTTCTCCCAATCTATTGCCATTCAGATAATAATCTGCCTTCCTGTTTTTGACACCAAAGTGGATAACCTCGCATTTATCTATGTTATATTGCATCTGCCATGCTTCTGCCCAATCACCCAACCTGTCCAAATCATACTGGAGTTTCTCGGCATCCTCCTCACAGCACACACACCCGCCCAGCTTTGTGTCGTCTGCAAACTTGGAGATATTACATCTAGTTCCCTCGTCTAGATCATTAATATATATTGTGAATAGCTGGGGTCCAAGGACCGATCCCTGCGGTACCCCACTAGTCACTGCCTGCCACTTGGAAAAAGACCCGTTTATTCCAACTCTTTGCTTCCTGTCTGCCAACCAGTTCTCTATCCAAGTCAATACCTTGCCCCCAATCCCATGTGCCTTAACTTTACACACTAATCTCTTATGCGGGACCTTATCGAACATCTTTTGAAAGTCCAAATACACCACATCCACTGGTTCTCCCTTATCTATTTTACCAGTTACATCCTCAAAAACTTCCAGTAGATTAGTCAAGCACGATTTACCTTTTGTAAATCCATGTTGACTTTGTCCGATCCTGTCACTGTTTTCCAAGTGCTCTGCTATTACAGAACTGCCCTGCTCTGCTTCTAACACGTCCACCAGAGAGGGCAGACCGATTAACGCCTTCTCCGAGAGACACCACTGAGCCACAGCTGACACCTAGTTAGTGGGAGCTACTCATTCAATCAGCCTACAGCAGCTACAGATATCAACAGTTTGCATTAGTAACAGACGTGTCCCTTAGAGGAAGTCATTAAACAAAGTTATTTAATCGTTTTTCACTGTTGTTGTAGAGAGCTCCTCTCTCCACTGATGATCGGTATGCTAGTAACCATGGCTGTTGTACTCCTCACATAATTCAGCCACTTTTCCCTGCCTACAACACTTGATAAAATTACAATCAGTGGTAACCTCTGAACTGCATAAATATGAAAGAAAGAAAAGGACTTGCATTTATATAGCGCCTTTCACGACCACCGGACGTCTCAAAGTGCTTTACAGCCAATGAAGTACTTTTGAAGTGGATGGGAAAGTTGCTATTTTTAGATCATCATCAAATAATGTCTGTAAACTTACAATTCCATCTCCCTTTCATTTTCCCTAACCATTTCTCTTTTTGACATCCATTTTCCCCTTCCCCTTTCCCCTTTATTGCTATCTGTCCCCCCATTCCGCGCCTACCTCAATGTTGCTGCTACCTCCAGCTCTACAACCTCCGAGATCTCTGCGCTCCTCCAATTCTGGCCTCTTGCGCATCCCCGATTTTCAACACTCCACCATTGGCGGCTGTGCCTTCAGCTGCCTAGGCCCTAAGCTCTGCAATTCCCTCCCTAAACCACTCTGCCACTCCACCTCTCTCTCTTCCTTTAACATAGAAACATAGAAAAATAGGGGCAGGAGTAGGCCATTCAGCCCTTTGAGCCTGCTCCGCCATTCAATATGATCATGGCTGATCCTCTATCTCAATACCATATTCCTGCTCTCTCCCTATACCCCTTTATGCCTTTTGTGTCTAGAAATCTATCTATCTCCTTCTTAACTATATCCAGTGACTTGGCCTCCACAGCCTTCTGTGGTAGAGAATTCCACAGGTTCACCACCCTCTGAGTGAAGAAACTTCTCATCTCAGTCCTAAATATCCTACCCCATATCCTGAGACTGTGGCCCCTCGTTCTCGAACCCCCAGCCAGAGGAAACATCCTCCCTGCATCCAGTCTGTCTAGCCCTGTCAGAATTTTAAACGTTTCAATGAGATCCCCTCTCATTCTTCTAAACTCTAGTGAATACAGGCCTAGTCGACCCAATCTCTCCTCATACGACAGTCCTGCCATCCCAGGAATCAGTCTGGTGAACCTCCGCTGCACTCCCTCTAATACAAGTATATCCTTTCTTAGGTAAGGAGACCAAAACTGCACACAATACTCCAAGTGTGGTCTCACCAAGGCCCTGTACAACTGTAGTAAGACATCCTTGCTCCTGTACTCAAATCCTCTTGCAATGAAGGCCAACATACTATTTGCCTTCCTAACTGCTTGCTGCACCTGCATGTTTGCTTTCAGTGACTGGTGTACAAGGATACCCAGGTCCCTTTGTACATCAGCATTTCCCAATCTAGCACCATTTAAATAATGCTCTACCTTTCTGTTTTTCCTACCGAAGTGGATAACTTCACATTTATACACGTTATACTACATCTGCCATGTATTTGCCCACTCACTCAACTTGTCTAAATCACCTTGAAGCCTCTGCATCCTCCTCACAAGTCATTCCTTAAAACCTATTGCTTTGTCCTAATGCCTCTTTATGTGGTTCGGTGTCAAATTTTGACTGATAACGCTTCTGTGAAGCGCCTTGGGACATTTTTGTTATGTTCAAGGCGCTATATAAATGCAAGTTGTTGTTGTTGCTGCATACTGTAGACAGGAATTCTTGTTTTTGCGAGAGTTTCTGCCCACTATGTACAATAACTAGGATCACTTCCTTTAACAGAAGAACTCTAGTAGGAGGAGAAGCAGGCCTGGTCTGTGTTGATTTTTTTTTTAAACAATTGGCATGTGTGCCATTATGAGCTCCAATGGCCTGTTCCGCCATTCAGTTAGATCATGGTTGATCTGTGTCTTATCTCCATCTACCCACCTTGCTTCCGTATCCCTTAATACTCTTGCCTAACACAAATCTATCAACCTCAGTTTTTAAATTTTCAATTGACCCCCAGCCTCAACAGTTTTTAAGGGAGAGAGTTCCAGATTTCCACTGCCCTTTGTGTGAAGAAGTGCTTCCTGACATCACCCCTGAACGGCCTAGCTCTGATTTTAAGGTGATGCCCCCTTGTTCTGGATTCCCCCACCAGAAGATGTGGTTTCTCTTTATCTACCCTGTCAATCCTTTTAATCATCTTAAATACCTCAATTAGATCACCTGATAATCTTCTATAGTTCATGGAATACATGCCAGGTCCTGAATCCTCAACGTCTTCTTGTTGGGAGTCCTGATGGTTGACAGCCCCATTTCTGGTATGCACCTCTTTCAAATCACTGCTACCACCCCCTTCTTAAAAAAAATCCGTCAACAACCCCACCATTTTCTCAACGTATCACCCTATCTCCAAGCTACCCATCCTCTCCAAAGGATCTTGAGACCATTTTTGAGCCTCAACTACTCACTGGCAACAAATGTTTTAAAACAACACTTTAGCAATTGCATTTTGTTTCTGGGTGAGATCAGCAGGATTTTAGGGATAGTGTTGTTACTAGTTTCGTCAAGATCTTTTCAAAAATCCTGTTAAAATGCTGTTGCGATGGTTGTAATAAGATCAAAGTGCATCAGTTGTATTATCAAAATATTAGCTAAGAATGAAGTTGAAAAACACCTCGGAGTCTTGGTAGACACGACGCTGAAATGTCGAATCAATGCAGAGCAGCAAGCAACAGAGTCAATAGGATAATGCATTATGAAGCCAAAACAGTACAATACAAGTCAGAGGAAGTCATGACCAAACTGTATAGTGCTCTGTTCACACCATATCTTGTATGTAGTTCTAGTCAGCAAGACAAAAGGGAGACATTCAAGTACAAAAGCAAAATACTGCGGATGCTGGAAATCTGAAATAAAAACAAAAAATGCTGGAAATACTCAGCAAGTCAGGCAGCATCTGTGGAGAGAGAAACAGAGTTAAAGTTTCAGGTTGATGACACTTCGTCAGAACTGGAAAAAGTTGGAGATGGTACAGGTATTTAAGCAAGGGTAGGGGCAGGGAAAGGGAGGAAGGGGAGGAAAGAACAAAGGGAAGGTCTGTGATAGGTTGGAAGGCAGGAGAGATTAAGAGACAAAAGGAATGATGGTGCGAGGCAAAAGGCGATGGTAATGGGACAATTACGAAACAAAAGATGACTCTAGATGAAGTGTAAATGGCAATGGCAGAATGATCGACAGCTGACATGTGAGAGAAAGAAAAAAAAATGGAAAAACAGATGGGGCGGGGGTTATGGTCTGAAATTGTCGATCACGATGTTGAGTCCAGAAGGGTTTGTAAAGTGCCGAATCGAAAGATGAGGTGGGAACAGTGCAGCGAAGAAACACAAAGCTGATTTAAAAAAAATGTTTTAAGGATGTGGGCATTGCTGGCACGGCCGATTTATTGTCCATTTGTAGTTGCCCTGAGAAGGTGGTGTTTTGCCTTCTCCTTGAACCGCTGCAGTCCTTGTGGTGGTAGTGCTCCCACAATGATATTATCTAGGGAATACAGGACATTGACCTGACGATAATGAAAGAACAGTGATGGTATGGGACTTGGCGGGAACTTGGAGGTGATGGTGTTCCCACGATATTGTCGCTCTTGTCCGTCTCAGTAGTAGAGATCGCAGGGGAAGGAGGTGCTATCGACATACCCTTGGTGAGTGCGTCCTGTAGATTGTGCATATTTCAACTACAGTGCATAGGTGATGGAGTGGTTGGACATTGTGTCCGGTGGCAGGGCGCTAATCAAGTGCACTGCTCTGTCTTTGATGGTGCTGAGTTTCTTGAGTTGTTGTAGCTGCACCCATCTAGGTGAATGGTGAGTATTCCATCATACTCTTGACTGTAGATGGTGGATAGACTTTGATGGTTCAGGAGATGAGCCACTCTTGGAAGAACACCCTAGGGCTGGATTTTCATTCAGGAGTCGGGTTGGAGGCGGGACTACAACTTTCGGGGTTGTAGTCCCGCCTCCATCAAGATGCAGCCAATCTACGTGATTTTAACTTGATTGACCTTGTTGAGCCCGCCCAGTGTGCTCAGCAGGCCAATTAAGGGCCACCCGGCAACAAGTGATGTCACAGACTGAAATTTCATCTGTCAAGACGTTTTGACAGATGAAATATCAGTGTTTCACAGCTGTTTGAAGCTGTCAAACACTAACAGTCTCACTTCTAACGTGACTCCTTCTCCACAGGCTCAGTTAGAAATCTCACCGGCACAGAAAGCTGCAGGCTGTCACTTTTGACAGATCGCAGCCATTCTGCTTTCTGTGCCGGTGAGATGAGGGACTCCCCGAACCTAAAGGAAGGAAGGCTGAAAAGGTAAGAAACTGTATGTAAAACTTCTTTAATCACTTTAGACACACCAAACACACTTACCTTTGCACTCATGCACCCACCACTCACCTGAACACCGACATCTCAACCCCTCCAAGCCCTTCAACCCGACGGCCTGACTCCTCCAACTTGGCGTGGTTTGGAGCCGTCAGGAATCCCACAGTTCAAGCTTAAAAATAGGGATTAGGCTAAAAACTGCCTGTTAACTACCTGTTAACAGGCAGTTAATTGGCACTAATCCCTTCCCGCCTCGGGTAGGCGGGTCCCAGTGCGGGGCGGGTACCCGCCTCCTTTGAAACTGGCATGGAGGCGGGTTGGGGGTGGGATGAAGTCGGGACCCCCGATTTCGGGAATTTAACCCCCCGCACGCCTCCAAACCCGACTCAATGGCACTCTGAAAATCGAGCCCCTAGTCTCTGCCCTGCTCTGGCAGCCACAATGGTGATTCAGTTAAGCTTCTGGTCAATGGCAATGTTGCTGTCGGGAAACTCAACAAGGGTGGTGAAGTTGAAGGTCAGGGGAAATGACTAGTGTAAAGTCTGTGGGTTGTATTGCAAATAATACACAGACTCCAAGATTAACAAATAAAACAGGTCTTTACTATTCAGAGGTTCGGGTGAATCTGCCCTAGTTAACGTATCACAACCCTTATATACTGGTGTGGTCACTATCGGTATTACAGTATACATGAGCCAACAAATAGTGCCACACCTAAAGTAGTGCTCTTAAAGGCGAACGGTTACATTCTATAGTTCCCTTAAAGGTAAATGGGTACATACACTACAATCCTCCCTTTTTAGCTTTTTACTTACAGAATCCCGTTAAACATACAATCTTCAACTTTATATAAACAGTTTGCAGATATACTCTCGATGGAGTCAACGTCATATAACAATTTACAGATATACTCTCGATGGAGTCAACGTCATATAACTTCATGTTTAACATAACATAATAACATATATAACTTCATGTCAAAAGAGATCACAGATTCAGTCTCTGCGGAAAACAGTTCACAGATTCAGTCTCTGTGGTGTAGTCGGTTCACATTGCTGGAGTGACTCATTCAATAGTCCTTCCATGGATTTAACAGTTTGAACTTCTGAACTGATTTGTCTCCGTTCGGAGGGACCACGTGTGTGATCTGGTAGAGGTGATAATGGTTCAGATGGGTCATCTTCTGTTTCGACTTTTCCTTTTCTGCTTCTTGGAGACTCTCTGGGCTCCACTGTCAGCTGCCAGCTGCATGCACAGTTCCTCCTTCTCTTCCTCCTTTTTCCGTAGTAGAGCCACCTTCTCCCGATGTTCCGTAGACTTTTGGTGCTCCTCCATGATTTCTGCACTTTGGGAGTCGAAGTTACAAGCTGGGCAGGACAGGACATCGTAATATTCGGTGTAGTCCACCAGGTCATGGTAATATTCGTTGTCGTCCTGAGCTAGGCCAGCGAGAGGGTCGTCTATTTCCTCCATATCCAGCTGGACGTTAGCCAGCTCTTGTTCCAAATCCAGACATCTTTCCTGAAGAGACTTCTTCATGTGTACCTCTTCATCCAGCTTTTTCTGGGCTTTCAGCAAGTCGTTTACTAATGACCTCATTTGTGATTTTAATACTTCAACTTCCTTTGGAGATTGATTGATCGGACTATTCAATCCCTCTACCGGAGCAGCTGTTTCAGCGGTCTGTTGTTCTACATTGACGTGAGTCAGCGTACTTTTGGTATCCAAGGGTTGCTCTGCTGCCATCTTCTCAGTCTGTGTTGCAACCTCAGCTATTTCAATAACTTTTGAGAGCTCCAAACCCCTCTCCTCTTCCACCACTAATGTTTCATCTATGGATGGAATCTTTACCGATGAGGCAGCCTTGGCCTGGAGCTCATCAAACATTTCCTGCAGCCTTTGGACTTCTTGCTCATGTTCAACCTTTAGTTGTTCATATGCTTCTACTGAAACTAGCTTTTCGGGGGTTGCCGAGTTAATCCCCTCCAGAATTGTAGCCTGGGCCTGTCCATACTGTTCTTTCAACTTCTCACACTCTGCTTGTAAGGAGTCGTAGAGAAGGACTGGAATAAAATCCTGGCTTCCTGAAGATTCCTCTGCAATTGGTTTTTTTGCAATTTCCTGTTGGAGTTCAGCCAAGGCTGCTATGCTATCTGCCTCTCGAAGTCTCACTGCCATCAATTCTTCTTTATTCTTGCAGTCTATCTCAGCCATTTCCCGTTTACTCTCATTTAACTGAGTGAGTAGCCCCTTATTCTGGGCTGAGAGATATTGCACCTTCTCATGTAGACCATAGCACTCCTTCTCTGCTCGACATAGCTGATTTCTGCTGATTTGGTTCTGTGTTTCAAGTTCCAACATCCTTTGCTTAGCTTCTTTCAGTTTCGCCTCAATAATCCCCTCTCGCAACATGTCCACATTATTCACATCAGGTAAAGAAGCGTTTCTCTTTTCCATGTCCAAGATTTGTTCCTGCATCTCCTTAAGAACACACTGCGATTCAACTTCTCTTAACCTTGCCTGCACTAGCTCCGTCTCCAATTGCAGAACAAAATCCTCAGTGTAGCGTGGTTTGCCCTTCTGCTGTATCTCTAGATCATGCAAATATTCTAACTCCTGAACATCATAAGGGAGATGTGATCGGTAATTGGTCACGATGGCTCTATGATCGCTCTCTGCTTGAGCCAGTAGGTTCTGTTGTCTTTCCAGACTCTCCCATTCGGTGTCATAGAACTTTTTCATTGTTTTCATCTCTTGTACGAGGCGGTAACTTAATTGTTCTAATTGTTGTCGTACTTTGAAATAACGTTGAGTTCGAGCCCGGTGTTCCTCCGTAATGCATATGTCTGTAACTTGAACAGACTCAGAATTCTCTGTCTTTATGCACGCCATCGATTTTCCAACCTTAGTCCGTGAGTTCATGTTAACCTTGTTTTTCATACGTAAGCTGGACTTATCGTCTTCCGGCTCGGAGTCTGAGCTGCTTGTCTGCACCGAGTCCTCACTCGTCATTGCTTGTAGGTAGTGCTATTCCATGTCTATTTTCCTGATCCACTCCCGTCCTAGAAGTGGTGGTCCTCCCTCAGGTAGTACGTACAAATTCATTCTTGGGTGTACTTTACCCCTATCTCTCACCTTGACTCTTATTTTCCCCATGGGGTATACGTTATGCCCCGTGTATGTCTGTAATACGAACTTGGTATTTCTTAAGGGTATGTGAGAGAATAGCCGGTGGTAGTCCTTTTGGTTGATGACTGATACAGCTGATCCCGTGTCCAGCTCCATTCGTACTTGGACTCCAGCTATTTTTAGTGTGACCCAGATCGTCTGTAGATCAGTTACTTTACCCACATTGTGGATTCTCAGACTATCCAGCTCCTGGCTGTTTGGGTCTGAGTCAGAATTTTGTTCGTCTGAACTCTTTTCAGCCACCTGATGTACCTTGTTGTACTTTTCTTGTGGTGGTGGCTTCGTTTGCTTGTTGGTCTTCTTTCCGGACCTGCATACCTTCGCGATGTGACCCAGTTTGCCACATTTCCTGCACTCTTGGTTCTTAAACCAGCACTGATTCTGGTCGTGCGTTGTCTTTCCACAACGGTAGCATTTGGAAGTGCTTGCAGTAATTTGGTCCACCCCGAGTGCCGCCGCCTTTAGCTGCATTTCCGCCGTTCCTTTCGCTGCGGCTTCGTGCGATGAAGCTATGAGGACAGCCCTGTCCAGTGTGAGGTCGTTTTCTTCCAGAAGTCGCTTCTGCGCTCCTTCTTTGGCCAAGCCGCATACGAACTTGTCCCGCAGCGCCTCTGTCAAATTCCCTCCAAACTGGCCGTATTTCGCTAGCTTACGCAGTTCGACTAAGTACTCCGCATTGCTTTCATCTTTCCTCTGGGTTCTTGCGTAAAATTTAAATCGTTCAGCCAGCATCAACGGTGTGGGGTTCAAGTGATCCTTCAGCACTGCTACGATCTCTTCGAAGGTCTGGTCCACTGGTATAACTGGTGCTATTAGATGTTTCAAGAGCCCGTATGTTTTTGCTCCCATCGAATTTAACAAAGTTATTGCCTTGTCGTCATCCTCAATTTCGTTGGCTACGCAATATATTTCTATGCGTTCCACATACGTGGCCCAGTCTTCTATTTCAGCATTAAAATCATTAATATTTCCTCGCTTAGGCATCTTCTTCTCTTCTTGAGAACAACACAAGTATTGCTTTACTTATTCTTATTTTTCCTCTCTTCTTGAGAACACACCAGCATTTCTGAAAATTCTTATTAATTTTCTAAGATGGCGGTTTCCCGCTTCTGTCTTCTTCCCCAGCGGTTTCCCCGTGAAAAATGGCGGCTTTCCCGCGCTTCTCGCTCTCCCCGCCCACTTCAATGGCAGTTTTCCCGTGCTTGGCGGTCTTCACCCGACCCCCGACGCTGTCTTTCAGCCCGAGTGCAGCCCTTATCTCCGCCGCGATCGATGGCCCACGCTGTTCACCGCGGCTCTCGCGCCTTCAGTGTCTGCCGACTCTGCCCTACCAGCCCGAGTGCGGCCCTTATCAGGGATTGCGATCGATGGCCCGGCTGCGCCCCTCACTTCAAAGCGGCCCGGCCCTTATCAGTGGATGCGATCGATGGCCCGCGCTGCGCCTCTCGCCCGAAGCGGCTCTCGGCCCTTATCGCTGGTGCGATCGCTGGCTCGCGAAGCGCCTCCCGATCGAAGCGGCTCTTGCTCGCTCCCTCTCGGGCTCTGGCTCACCCGCTCGCGCGGCTCTTGCTCGCTCCCTCTCGGGCTCTCGCTCAGCGGATTCAAACGCCTCTCCCCGACCTCCCGCAGTCCGGCCCTTTCCTCCCCGGCTGCGGCTGATTCTTCGCGGGTTATTTAGTTATTTATTGTGATCTCGGTCGCTGTCCGGCCTTTTTCACCCCCTCGACCGTGGTGGTCACTGCCCTTATCCTCCGGATATTTTCCACACTTTCCCCTACTCACAGTCGTTGCGGTCGCCGGTTGCTTTCTTTTGTTAGTTGATCGACGCACTCCGCACCGTGGTAAAAGGGTAGTTGTGCCTGTTGCTGATGAACTTTCGTTGCTAGTCTGCTTCCTGTCTGTTGCTGCAGCCTCGTGTGTTCTTCCAGCAGCACGACGAAGGCAGTTGCCTCACTTCGACGCTCCTTAGTAGCTTAGGAAGTACTGTTGCCGCAGGGTACGATCGTCCTCGTCGCCATTGTAAAGTCTGTGGGTTGTATTGCAAATAATACACAGACTCCAAGATTAACAAATAAAACAGGTCTTTACTATTCAGAGGTTCGGGCGAATCTGCCCTAGTTAACGTATCACAACCCTTATATACTGGTGTGGTCACTATCGGTATTACAGTATACATGAGCCAACAAATAGTGCCACACCTAAAGTAGTGCTCTTAAAGGCGAACGGTTACATTCTATAGTTCCCTTAAAGGTAAACGGGTACATACACTACAACTAGGCCTTCTCTTTTTCAAGATGGTCTTTACCCAACACTTATGTGGCACGAATGGTACCTGCTACTTGTCAGCCCAAGCCTGGATGGTCGTGATGTAGGCTCACTAAGCGACGTCATTATTGGAGGAGTTGTGAATGTAGCTCAACACTGTGGAATCTTCAGTGAACAGCTCCACTGCTGACCTTATGACAGATCCCTAAAATTAGAGCTGTGAATTGTAAGGAAGTACTGGAGGAACTTGGGCTCTTCAGTCTTAAAACTAGATGTTGGAGAGGTGATTTTATAGAGGAATATCAGATAGCAAACAGTATTGAGATGGTAAATGTGGAAAAGTACGTTAAATTTCAAGAGTAGTACAAGGCGACACAGGTTCAAACTAGTAAAAAGTAACTAATACTGGGAAGTTGTTCCACACAAACTTAACTGGACCAGCCACATAAATACTGTGGCAACAAGAGCAGGTCAGAGGATAGATATTCTGCGGCATGTGTCTCACCTCCTGACTCCCCAAAGCCTTTCTACCATCTACAAGGCACAAGTAAGGAGTGTGATGGAATACTCTCCACTTGCCTGGATGAGTGCAGCTCCAACAACACTCAAGAAGCTCGACACCATCCAGGACAAAGCAGCCCGCTTGATTGGCACCCCATCCACCACCTTAAACATTCACTCCCTCCACCACCGGCGTACCGTGTCTACAGTGTGTACCATCTACAAGATGCACTGCAGCAACTCGCCAAGGCTTCTTCGGCAGCACCTCCCAAACACACAACCTCTTCCACCTAGAAGGACAAGGGCAGCAGGCGCATGGGAACACCACCACCTCCATGTTCCCCTCCAAGTCACACATCATCCTGACTTAGAAGTATATCGCCGATCCTTCATCATCGCTGGGTCAAAATCCTGGAACTCCCTCCCTAACAGCACTGTGGGAGTACCTTTACCACACTGACAGCAGTGGTTCAAGAAGGCGGCTCACCACCACCTTCTCGAGAGCAATTAGGGTTGGGCAATAAATGCTGGCCTTGCCAGCGACGCCCAGATCCCACAAACGAATAAAAAAAAATGACGAGTGGTCTGCACGTGGAATGGACTCGTGGATAGAACAGTTGAGGCGAAAGTCCTGGAATTATTTAAGAACCGATTGGATGGTGGAATATGGGGACTATTCTGGATGGTGAACCGAGATGGGTGCAGATGGGTTTCCTCATCTGTAGTTATCTTGAGATCTTATGATTTAAATTACACTCTCAGCAGAGCTGCTCCCTATTTTAATAAATGGTTCACGTGTTCTCAGAAATCCCAGATTTACCTCTAAAATGCAGCCTGAAATTGCCACTTGTGGTTGCCAGTGGCAGTGGTGAGGTTGTTGCACCATCTTGTTACAGCATGGAGACGCTGTTGATATCCAACATGATGCATGCCAATTGGAGTGGGTTTCATACTAGCAAAATTGGCAGTTTTAACAGGGTTGATATTTCTATTATTGCTGTTTGTTAATCTGATGTTGTTGCCTTAAAATGGCTATGTCAAATCTGCCTTAACCTATACACAACATTAATCATGATTGTTGTGCCTAAGGGCCTAGAAATTCACCTGAAGATGAAAATGCAAAATAAAAATTAGTCTGCTAACAAGTCATGACTACCCTCTGCACAACCAGTGCATTGTATTTTAGAAAGCGAAAAGCCAATTTGCTTGAGGTATGTTGGACATATTAACAGAAAGCAGCCACATAACTGTCAAGATTATAAATCGTACTTTCATCATTATAAGTTATACACTTATCATAATTTGGTACATGCTGAAAACTGCAAAGGAATGTCTCCACAGAGCTTATTGATTTTGAAAGATTAAAACAGATTTGTTTCAAAGTTTTTTGTTCTCGGAGTTAACTAAAGCTGACATTTATATCATTAAAACTTGCGAATCCTTTTGTAAAGACTGACCTTTACAATTGAAGATTCCTGCTCCAAAGAAGCACTGCTCCATTGCAGTGAGTGACTCAATCTCTCGAGGCAATATGAACTCGTGCACTCTTAGTACAGTGAACCAAGGCATTATTTGTTATCCTTCACAGATTAAAACCTTTGAGATGCCTACATATTCATAGAATCATACAGCACAGAAGGAGGCCATTTGGCCCATTGTGCCTGTGCTAGCTCTCTGATAGAGCAGTCCAATTAGTCCCACTCCCCCTGCTCTTTCCCCATAGCTCTGCATATTTAAGTATTTTTAAGTATATATCCAATTCCCTTTTGAAAATTACTTGTGCAGTGCATTCCAGATCATAACAACTCGTTGCATAAAAAAATTCTCTGAATTTCTCTCCTGGATTTTTTGCCAGTGATCTTATATCTGTGCCCTCTGGTTACCGACCCTCCTGCCAGTGGAAACAGTTTCTCCCTATCTATTCTATCAAAACCTCTCATATGCAGCAATATTCCTTAACATTTACTGTATTAGATATGAATCCCTCTTTTCCCCCTTGCTGCAGTTTCACTGCAGTGTGAAAGAAATCCCCGATTCATCAGAGGTTCTGGAAAAGGAATTTTCTGAGAAATGTCTGGGAATTTCTTCAAAGTGCCTTTGCTTTCTTCCTGCACTGACCCTCAAGGCAGGAGAGAGAGAAGATGAGTTGCTGGCTGTTTCATTGACCCTGTTGAGCACAAATGGTTTTGAGTTACATACGAACATACGAACAATGATGGACAGGTAAAGACCCTCTGGTCCATCGAGCCTGCCCCACCCAATTGCCATACCTTGTGTATCACAATATATACTCTTCACCAGACACGAAACCATGTGATCTCCTGGGAGAGGCGAAAAAACAGATTAAAAAAACCCAGTCCAAATTGGGAAATTCCTTTCAGCCCTGTTCCTGGGACTAGGGACAGGGTCACTGGCAAGAGCTTGGAAGCTAAGCAGAGCCAGGCCTGGTTAGTACCCGGTAGGGGTGACCATCAGGGAAGACCAGGTGCAGAAGGTCACGGAAGGAGCCCCGAGGAGGGGCAATTGGTGAGAAGGTCACGGAAGGAGGAGCGGCTGGTGAGCAGGCCCGGGCGTTGGGCTGAAGATTGTCGGAATGGTGGAAATGGAATGGCGGCGCGCACCGACGCAGCGGCTTTGCTTCTCCCAGTCATGGGAGCTTGCAAGATCACATTTCGTTGTTCATGTACTTGTGCAATGACAATAAAGTTGAATTATTATTATTATTATCTAGGCAATCAAAACTAGTCCAGGAGATCACTCTTACCCTGAATTCCCTGCAGTACCTACCTTCTGTAAGAGGTAATCTTCACCCCAGCCAGAAACAGGTTCAGCTCTCGCTAGAAGGAATTCAGCGAATCAGCGTCCAACGCACGAGACAGCAGCCTGTTCCAGAGGTCCATTATGCTCTGGGAAAAGAACCACCTCCTGACATCTAACCTAGATCTGGCCATGTACAACTTAATATTGTGACCCCTGGTCCTCCCTAACCTACTTAATTGGAACAACCTGTCAACTGGAACTCAATCTATTCCCTTCATTATCTTATAAACCTTAATCAGATCACCTCTAAGTCTACGTTTCTCTAAAGTGTAGAGTCCCAACTCTTTTAGCCTATCTTGATAACTAAGATACTTTAAACTGGGAATTAGTCCAGTGGCCCTCCTCAGCACCCTTGCCAAAGCCTCGCTCCTGCATTTTGTTTTCTCTCCTTCTCCCTCTCCCCCAACCCACCCTTCACCCTCACCACCCCCCCACCCCCACCAAGACAGACATGGCCATTGTTGCTCTTCAGTTGGTGGCCTAGCTGAGAGCTCATGAAATTTGGGCATGTTTGTGTAATGTGGTTTGCCAGTTAAAACAAAGCTTTTAATCCAGTTTCCTAAATATTCAGGTAGGGTTGCCAAATCTGGTTGGACTTATTCCTGGAGGTTCCATCACATGACTGCCTGCCTCCATCCGCCACCCCCCCTCCCCAACTCCCGCCATTGGTCACCTGACGCATCCATCCTTGCGACGCACCGCCTTCCCAAGCCAAGTGTAAAGTGGACAGACCTACTCGATTTGGTGATTCTTCACTCTCAGTCAAATAGGCAATTTTCCCATATCCAATATTATTAAAACTAATAAATGAAAGTGCTCAAAGAACATGAAAACAACACACAATTATTTAATGCTCCTATGACTTTTTTCTCCTGGGTTTGCTCACAGCGGTGTCCTGGAGATTAATGTTTCATTCCTGGAGACTCCAGGGCAAGCCTGGAGGGTTGGCAACCCCGGATTCAGGCTATTATAAACTTGCAAGTGTCACTGATAAAGGCCACAGATAGGGGACAAGAAACTTGATGGAAGGTTTTGCTTAACCCATTGTTTTTAACAACTACATAGATATATAGAAGATAGGAGCAGGAGTAGGCCATTCGGCCCTTCGAGCCTGCTCCGCCATTCAATGAGATCATGGCTGATCATTCAAATTCAGTACCCGGTCCCTGCCTTCTCCCCATATCCCTTGATCCCTTTAGCCTTAAGAAATATATCCAACTCTTTCTTGAATATACTTAATGAACTGGCCTCCACCGCCCTCTGTGGCAGAGAATTCCACAGGTTCACCACTCTCTGGGTGAAGAAATTCCTCCTCATTTCAGTCCTAAATGGCTTACCCCTTATCCTTAGACTATGACCCCTGGTTCTGGACTCCCCGGCCATCAGAAACATCCTTCCTGCATCTAGTCTGTCCAGGCCTGACAGAATTTTATAGGTTTCGATGAGATCCCCTCTCAATCTTCTAAACTCCAGTGAGTATAAGCCCAATCGACACAATCTCTCCTCATACGTCATTCCTGCCATCCCAGGTATCAGCCTGGTGAATCTTCGCTGCACTCCTTCCATGGCAAGAACGTCCTTCCTCAGGTAAGGCGACCAAAACTGCACACAATACTCAAGGTGTGGTCTCACCAAGGCCCTGTACAACTGCAGCAAGACATCCTTGTTCTTGTACTCGAACCCTCTTGCTACGAAGGCCAACATACCATTTGCCTTCTTAACCACCTGCTGCACCTGCATGCTTACCTTCAGCGACTGGTGTACAAGAACACCCAGGTCTCTTTGCACTTCCCCTTCTCCCAATCTATTACCATTCAAATAATAATCTGCCTTCCTGTTTTTGCCACCAAAGTGGATAACCTCACATTTATCCACATTATAGTGCATTTGCCATGTTTCTGCCCAATCACCCAACCTGTCCAAATCGTGCTGGAGTTTCACGACATCCTCCTCACAGCATACCCTCCCCCCCAGCTTTGTGTCGTCTGCAAATTAGGAGATATTACATCCAATTCCCTCGTCCAGATCATTAATATATATTGTGAACAGCTGGGGTCCTAGGACCGATCCTTGCGGTACCCCACTAGTCACTGCCTGCCACTCGGAAAATGACCCGTTTATTCCAACTCTTTGCTTTCTGTCCGCCAACCAGTTTTCTATCCAAGTCAATACCTTGCCCTCAATCCCATATGCCTTAATTTTGCACGCTAATCTCTTATGCGGGACCTTATCGAAAGCCTTCTGAAAGTCCAAATACACCACATCCACTGGTTCTCCCTTATCTATTTTACCAGTTACATCCTCAAAAAATTCCAGTAGATTAGTCAAGCATGATTTACCTTTTGTAAATCCATGTTGACTTTGTCCGATCCAGTCACTGCTTTCCAAGTGCTCTGCTATTACATCTTTTATAATGGACTCTAGCATTTTCCCCACTACCGATGTCAAGCTTACCGGTCTATAATTCCCCGCCTTTTCTCTACCACCTTTTTTGAATAGTGGGGTAACATTAGCTACCCGCCAATCCATGGGTACCGTTCCAGAGTCTATCGAGTTCTGGAAGATGACCAGCAATGCATCTACTATTTCTAGGGCCACTTCCTTAAGTACCCTGGGATGTAGATTATCAGGCCCTGGGGATTTATCGGCCTTCAGTCCCATCAATTTTCCTAACACCATTTCCCTACAAATACTGATTTCTTTCAGTTCCACCCTTTCATCAGACCCTATGTTCCCCGGCATCTCTGGGAGATTATTTGTGTCCTCCTTTGTGAAGACAGAACCAAAATATGCATTTAGTTGGTCTGCCATTTCTTTGTTCCCCATTATAAATTCCCCCGATTCTGACTGCAAGGGACCTACGCTTGACTTCACCAATCTTTTTCTCTTCACATATCTATAAAAGCTTTTACAATCAGTTTTTATGTTCTCTGCAAGCTTACTCTCATATTCTATTTTCCCTTTCTTAATTAATCCCTTTGTCCTCCTTTGTTGAATCCTAAACTGCTCCCAATCCTCAGGATTATTGCTTTTTCTGGCCAATTTATATGCCCTCTCCTTGAACCTTATGCTATCCCTAATTTCCCTTGTTAACCACGGTTGGGTCACTTTTTTTGTTTTATTTTTATGCCAAACTGGGATGAACAAATTCTGTAGTTCATCCATTCGGTCTTTGAATGTTTGCCATTGCCTATCCACCGTCAACCCTTTGAGTGCCATTCCCCAATCAATCCTACCCAACTCGCTCCTCAGACCATCATAGTTTCCTTTATTTAAATTGAGGACCCTAGTCTCCGAGTCAACTACTTCATTCTCCATCTTAATGAAGAATTCGATCTTATTATGATCGCTCCGACCCAAGGGGCCTCTTACAACAAGATTGCTAATTAATCCTTTCTCGTTACATAATACCCAGTCTAAGATGGCCTGATCTCTGGTTGGTTCCTTGACATATTGGTCCAGGAAACCATCCCGTAAACATTCCAGGAATTCCTCCTCCACAGTATTGTTACTCATTTGCTTGGCCCAATCTATATGTAGATATTAAAGTCACCCATGATGACTGCTGTGCCCTTATTGCACGCTTCTTTAATTTCTCTTTTAATGCCATCCCCAACCTCCGCCTTGCTGTTTGGAGGTCTATAAACCACTCCCACTAACTTTTTTTTCCCCTTAGTATTTCTCAATTCTACCCATACAGATTCCACCTCATCAGAGCTAATATCCTTCATTACAATTGTGTTAATCCCTTCTTTAACCAGTAATGCTACCCCACCTCCCTTTCCTTTTTGCCTATCTTTCCTGAATATCGAATACCCCTGGATGTTGAGTTCCCAGTCCTGGCCTTCCTTGAGCCACGTTTCCGTAATCCCAACCAAATCGTATTTGTTTACTTCTATTTGCACAGCCAATTCATCCACCTTATTACAAATGCTCCTCGCATTAAGACACAAAGCCTTCAGGCTTGTTTTTTTAATGCTCTTAGACCTATTAGAATTATTATTTACTGTGGCCATGTTTGATTTAAACCGTTGATTTCTCTGACTGCCACTTCTGTTTTTCTCCTTCCTATCTTTTGCTTTTATCCTTGTTTCCCTTTCCTCTGTCTCCCTGCTCAGCTTCCCAACCCCCTGCCATTTTAGTTTAAACCCTCCCCCACAGCACTAGCAAACACTCCCCCTAGGACATTGGTTCCAGCCCTGCCCAGGTGCAAACCATCCGGTTTGAACTGGTCCCACCTCCCCCAGAACCGGTTCCAATGTCCCAGGAACTTGAATCCCTCCCCCTGGCACCATTCCTCTAGCCACGTATTCATCTGAAGTATCCTTCTATTTCTACTCTGACTAGCACGTGACACTGGTAGCAATCCTGAGATTACTACCTTTGAGGTCCTGTTTTTTAATTTATCTCCTAACTCCCTATACTCCGCTTTTAGGACCTCATCCCGCTTTTTACCTATATCGTTGGTGCCTATATGCACCACGACAACTGGCTGTTCACCCTCCCCTTCCAAGATGTTCTGGAGTCGCTCAGAGACATCCTTGACCCTTGCACCAGGGAGGCAACACACCATCCTGGAGTCTCGTTTGCGGCCGCAGAAACGCCTATCTATTCCCCTTACAATTGAATCCCCTATTATTATAGTGATAGGGGATTCAATTGTAAGGGGGATAGATAGGAGTTTCTGTGGCCGAGACCGAGACTCCAAGATGGTATGTTGCCTCCCTGGTGCAAGGGTCAAGGATGTCTCGGAGCGGGTGCAGAGCATTCTGAAGGGGGAGGGGGATCAGCCAGTTGTCGTGGTACATGTAGGTACCAACGATGTAGGTAAAAAGAGGGAGGAGGTCCTACAAGCTGAATTTAGGGAGTTAGGAGCTAAATTGAAAAGTAGGACTTCAAAGGTAGTAATCTCTGGATTGCTACCAGTGCCACGAGCTAATAAGATTAGAGAGAGTAAGATAGATAAGCTAAATACGTGGCTTGAGCAGTGGTGCAAGGGAGAGGGATTTAAATTCTTGAGGCATTGGAACCAGTTCTTGGGGAGGAGTGACCTGTACCAAGGGGACGGTCTACACCTGAACTGTGAGGGAGCCGATGTCCTCGGGGTAATATTTTCTAGGACGGTTCGGGAGGATTTAAACTAATTTGGCAGGGGGATGGGAACCTAGGTAGTGGAAAAGAGGGAAGTCATATGAAGTCAGAAATAGATGGTAGAAAGGTGAGAAGCAATAAGCAAAGGAGAGAAACACAAAGGGCCAAACTAATTCATAATGAGAGTGTGAAAAAAGCAAGCCTGAAGGCTTTGTATCTTAATGCTAGAAGCATTAGGAACAAGGTGGATGAATTAGTTGTGGAAATAGAGGTAAACAAGTATGATTTGATTGGGATTACAGAAACGTGGCTGCAGGGTGGGCAAGGCTGGGAACTTAACATCCAGGGATATACAATATTTAGGAAGGATCGGCAAAAAGGTAGGGGAGGTGGGGTAGCATTGCTGGTAAAGGAGGGGATTAATGCAATGGAAAGGAAGGATATTAACTCGGATGAAACGGAATCTGTATGGGTAGAAATGAGAAATAGCAAGGGGAGAAAAACGTTAGTGGGTGTGATATATAGGCCTCCAAATAGTAATATGGAGGTGAGGGAAGGCATAAAAAGGGAAATTAGAGAAGCGTGCGATAAGAGCACAGCTGTCATCATGGGTGACTTTAATTTACATATTGATTGGACTACCCAAATTAGTAAAAATTCTGAGGAGGAGGAATTCCTGGAATGTTTTCGGGACGGTTATCTGGACCAATATGTCGAGGAGCCGACTCGAGATCAGGCCATTTTAGACTGGGTATTGTGCAATGAGAAGGGACTTATCACCAATCTTCTTGTACGAGGCCCCTTGGGTCAGAGCGATCATAATATGATCGAGCTCTCAGTCGAGATGGAGAGTGAGGAAATTGAATCAGAGACTAAGGTCCAGAACTTAAATAAAGGGAATTACGAGGGTATGAGACGGGAATTGGGTAAGATTGATTGGGTGGTGTTTCTGGGGGGATTGACAGTGGATAGACAATGGCAAGCATTCAAAGATAGAATGGAAGAATTCCAGAACATGTTTATACCGGTTTGGCATAAAAATAAACCTAAAAAGGTGACTCAACCGTGGATAACGAGGGAAATTAGGGACAGCATAAAATCAAAAAAAAGGGCATATCAACTGGCAAAAAAAAGCACCAGACCGGAAGATTGGGGGCAGTACAGGATACAGCAGAAGAGGACAAAGGAATTAATCAGGAAGGGGAAAATAGAATACGAAAGTAAACTTGCAGCAAAAATAAAGACAGACTGCAAAAGCTTTTATCGGTATATCAGGAGGAAAAGACTGGTAAAATCCCAAGTCGGTCCCCTGCAGTCCGATTCGGGAGAATATATAATGGAGAATAAGGAAATGGCAGACCAATTAAACTCATACTTTGGTTCTGTATTCACAAAGGAGGACACAAATAACCTCCCAGGAATATCGGCAAACATAGGGACTAATGAGAGGGAGGAGCTGACAGAAATTAGTATCTCTAGGGATATGGTGTTGGGTAAGTTGAGGGGACTGAAGGCCGACAAATCCCCGGGGCCTGATAAACTACATCCTAGGGTACTTAAGGAGGTGGCCCTGGAGATAGCAGATGCTCTAAGGATCATCTTCCGGAACTCCATTGACTCGGGAACAGTACCCGTGGATTGGAGGGTAGCTAATGTTACCCCAATATTTAAAAAGGGGGGTAGAGAGAAAGCAGGGAATTATAGACCAGTAAGCCTTACATCGGTTGTGGGCAAAATGCTAGAGTCCATTATTAAGGATAAAATAGCGGAGCACTTGACAAATGGGGAAAGGATCGGACAGAGTCAACATGGATTTACAAAGGGTAAATCGTGTTTGACTAATCTGCTGGAATTTTTTGAGGAAGTAACTGGTAAAATAGATGGGGGAGAGCCAGTGGATGTGGTGTACCTTGACTTCCAGAAAGCCTTCGATAAGGTTCCACACAAAAGATTGTCATGCAAAATTAAGGCTCATGGGATTGGGGGCAAAGTATTAACGTGGATAGAGAACTGGCTGGCGGATAGAAAACAGAGAGTTGGAATAAACGGCTCGTTTTCAGAGTGGCAGGCAGTGACCAGCGGGGTGCCGCAAGGATCTGTCCTGGGACCCCAGCTGTTCACAATATATATAAATGATCTGGATCAGGGAATTGGATGCAATATTTCCAAATTCGCTGACGACACTAAACTAGGAGGAGGGGTGGGCTCTGATGAGGATGTCAGGAGGCTACAGTGCGATTTGGACAGGTTGGGGGAATGGGCGGATACGTGGCAGATGCACTATAATGTGGATAAATGCGAGGTTATCCACTTTGGGGGTAAAAACAGGAGGGTAGATTATTATCTAAATGGCAATAGATTGGGAGATGGGGAAGTGCAGAGGGACCTGGGTGTTCTTGTGCACCAGTCACTGAAGGAGAGCATGCAGGTGCAACAGGCGATTAAGAAGGCAAATGGTATGTTGGCCTTCATATCAAGGGGGTTCGAGTATAGGAATAGGGATACCTTACTACAGCTGTACAAGGTGCTGGTGAGACCGCATCTGGAGTATTGTGTACAGTTTTGGTCGCCCCATCTGCGGAAGGATGTTCTTGCCATGGAAAGAGTGCAACGGCGATTCACCAGGCTGATACCTGGAATGGCGGGAATGACCTACGAAGAGAGATTAAATAGTTTGGGCTTGTACTCACTGGAGTTTAGAAGATTGAGAGGGGATCTCATCGAAACATATAAAATTATGGCAGGCCTGGACAGGCTGAATTCAGAGAGAATGTTTCCAATGGCCAGGGAGCACAGAACCAGGGGCCACAGTCTAAAAATAGCGGGCAAATCATTTAAAACAGAGATGAGGAAGAATTTCTTCACTCAAAGAGTGGTGAGCCTGTGGAATTCCCTGCCACAGAGGGCTGTGAAGGCTAATTCAATAAATATTTTCAAGAGAGAATTGGATATATTTCTGAAGGCTAAGGGGATTAAGGGTTACGGAGAAAAGGCGGGGACGGGGTACTGAACTGGTAAGATCAGCTATGATCTCAGATGAGGATCAGCCATGATCTCATTGAATGGCGGAGCAGGCTCGAAGGGCCGAATGGCCTACTCCTGTTCCTATCTCTATGTTATATATTATAGCTCTACCACTCTTTTTCCTCCCATTCTGTGCAGCAGAGCCACCCCTGGTGCCAGGAAGTTGGCTGCTGCTGCCTTCCTCTGATAAGCCAGCCCCCCCAACAGTACTCAAAGTGGTGTATCTGTTGGAGAGGGGGATGGCCACAGGGGACCCCTGCACTACCTGCCTGCGCCTAGTACTCTGCCTGTTGGTCACCCGTTCCCTTTCTTCCTGTCCAACCTCTACCTGCGGTGTGTCCAACTCCGTAAATGTGCTATTCACGTTGTCCTGAGCATCGTGAACGCTCCAGTATGTGTCCAATCACAGCTCCAGTGCCGCAATGCGGTCTGTCAGTAGCTGCAGCTGGATGCACTTCCTGCACATGTAGTTGTCAGGGACACAGGAAGCGTCCCTGATTTCCCACATATCGCAGGAGGAGCAGATCACGGGGCCCGGCTGTCCTGCCATGACTTACCCTTTAATTAATTGAATTTAAATTAAATCAATCAATCCCACTAATTACACTACAGTTAACTGGTTTACCAACAGTCCCTGCTACACCAGAGAGACCTTAGAAACTATAAACTAGAGTTAAAGTTTAAAAAAAGAGAAATACTCACCAACTAAATACTCACCAACCAATCACTTACCTGCTTCCTGGTGACGTCACACTTTGATTACTTTTTACCTCTCTCCCCTGCTGTTGAACTGGTACGCTGCTCCTGACTCACTGCCGCCGGTGTAACTGCCGCCGATGCTGTGTTCCCACAAGGCCCGCTCTAGTCGGGCTGCTCCTGACTCACTGCCACTGGTTTGAACTGCCGCCGATGCTGTTTTCCCACAAGGCCCGCTCTGGTCGGGCTGCTCCTGACTCACTGCCGCCGGTGTAACTGCCGCCGATGCTGTGTTCCCACAAGGCCCGCTCTGGTCGGGCTGCTCCTGACTCACTGCCGCCGGTGTAACTGCCGCCGATGCTGTGTTCCCACAAGGCCCGCTCTAGTCGGGCTGCTCCTGACTCACTGCCGCCGGTGTAACTGCCGCCGATGCTGTGTTCCCACAAGGCCCGCTCTAGTCGGGCTGCTCCTGACTCACTGCCGCCGGTTTGGAGGAAGCGTTGCTCTGATCACAGCATGTAGCAAATAATAACTGTATTCTTTTTGAACACATTTACAATGTCGCTACATATAATGACCAAAGCATTTCTCCCCTAGTGATGGCCAGTAAATCTGTGACAGCTAGGCTCAGTGGGCGGTACTCTTGCCCTGAGTCATAACGTTGTAGGTTCAAGTCACACTCCATGGGCGTGAACATATAGGCCCAGAAATTCGGGTCCCAACGCGTGAGTACGCACTGGGTACTTACGTGTAGGCCCAACGAAAGTGCCGGTTTCGCGCATGCACTGCACATGCACGGGAAACCGGAACTTCCGTTCCCTTGAAAGAAGGCATTGATAGGTGGAACGCATGCGCCGGAGAGGCAGCGCATGCGCATCGAACTTACGTTTTTTTGCAGGTTTCTCCGGGAGGGTAAGTCTCCAGCAGTTACACTTTTAAAAAGCAGGCGCAAGGCCTGCTTTTAACAAGGTAAGTGGTGAATTAATTAAAATTAAAACACTTTTTCCACAGGTTTATTATTTTTAAATACTTTAAAGAAAGGTAAGTTTATTTTAGCGCCATTAGAAAATGTAATAAATTTTTTCAAAAATTTAAATTAGTGTTTAAAATAGTTATTTCATGTAATTTATAGTTATTTTAAAAATGTGATTTAAAAAAAAATGTATTTGAAGTTTTAGTGATGTTTTGGGGCTTATAGTATTTATAGGTTTGACAGCTCTTCCTGTCAAATTTATGAATGAAGCATTCCCTGCTACCATTGGCTCTCCATGGCCCACGTGATCCCAGGGGACGCTTCGAACTAACTGCGCCCCTGGGATACGCAAGCACTGCGCACCGGCAGTTGGAGGAGGCCCAGGATCGGAATCAATTCAATTCAATTCAACTCAAATCGCTTTATTGGCATGACAAGTTACATCTTATGTTGCCAAAGCATCGGAAAACATTCATGTTTGTTCACAAAAATACAGATCTATCCATACAGTGTATAAACAGATATATCCCTGAGTGTATAAATATACTTTCATATAATTTATATATACTCTTTTCTTATATTTAGTGGTTGTCCCTCTGTTTATGGCAAGCTGTAACATAGTGTGCCGCTAGTGTTACACAATTTCTCTCTTCCCCTAGTAGGTATGGGAGTTTTTGGTCGTCATTCAAATTTCTGAATTCCGGGCATATTTTTGTGAATTTTGGGTAGAAATTCTCCCTTATGCCCTGATATTTTCTACAAGCTGTGAGGAAGTGCATCTCTGTCTCCACCACTCCCTGACTGCAGTGAGAGCATATCCTGTCCTCTCTTGGTAGTCGGGTCTGCCTGTGTCTACCTTTTTCGATCGCCAGGCTATGTTCACTAAGTCTGTACATTGTCAAATCCCACGCGGGCCCACAGCACAACGGCCGGCGCGCTAGGTAAGTGCATGTCGGAGGCTTGCACCCGCGGGAAACCTCCGACCCGAATTTCTGGGCCATAGTCTAGACTTGCATTGTTGACAATGCTGGAATGTTAAATTTGGGAGCGCCCACTTTTGCCACCCCCCGCTGCCCCCTGGAGCAGCGATATTCCCCGCGCACAAATGGTGAGCTCCAAGGAGCCCCAGTTATTGGGCTTCGGAGCTCATCATAATGAAGACAGCTGCGGGAGGAGGCCGAAGGGGTAAGTGGTCCCAGTTAAGTGGATTGGGGCCTCAGGGTTGCTGTTGGGGGGGTCGGGAGGAAGATTGGGGTGCCTGGTTGTCGGGGCCTGACTGGGAGGGCGGTGTCAGGGAGATTGGGGAGCCTGGAGGTTGGGGCTCCCTGGACCGGGAGTGGCGGCGACTGTGGTAAGTAATTACCATTTTTTTATTTAGGCGATGCTTAAGGTTGGTTTTTCCCTCGGAGCAAACCAAAGTTGCAGCAGGGACCTGCAGTCAGCATTCGGCCCCTTATTTGCACTTGCAAAGGGCCTAACGGCTGCTTAAGGCATGAGTAAAGGATGCCTCTTGTTTGTCCTTTCCCAATGTGGTGGGAGGCGCACTTTTAGTTGGAATTGTGCGCACACTCCCTGCCTGTGATTTTGGGGCCTCAGGAGGCCATGTAACGCCTGAAAAATGGGCACTCTGTGGCCCAGTTTAACACCCGCAGTCTTTTGGATTTGATTTAAGCTGAGGCCCAGTTCAGTTGGATATAACAGTATATATCTATGGTACTATTTGGCACGATTTGAAGAATGGCAACATTTATTCCTTTCCCGACTGTTTGTGGGAATCTTGCTATGTGCAAATTGGCTGCCGCATTAGCCTAGGTAGCAACAATGACTACAATTTAGTAGTACATTGACTATGAAGCATTTTGTGATGTCCTGAGTACTTGACAGGCAAATAAAAAGCTCTTTCTTCCTATGTATCTTTTTTCTGTTTCCTGAGAAGTGCAGTTTGGCTTTTGGCATTCTGTCATTTTGTGAAAGATAACTATCTTCAGGCAAAAAAGTGTTTTGCAAATATATTACGTTTAATTTCTGAACACATGACTCAATGCCATAAACCCCAACGCAATTCGCCATGCCCATTGCTTGCATGTGACAGATGATGTGTGCCGCACATTATATGGTTCTCTGGCTCTTCCCCCTTCCCCAGAGGAAAAGGAACTGTTGGGTAGCAGTAAATGAACACTTAACACATTTGAAAGAAATTCCTTTCTCCACTACTTTAAACCGTGTGTTAGCACATTTAAAAGAAATGGGCTATTGCCTCCATTAAAGTAGCAAACAAAGGAATTTCATAGCATTGCACTAAGTGTTCCAATGCTACTATCCCACAGACAAATTTCAAGGCCAAAGTGTTTGGCCAAAGCTATTTTTTTTTTGGCAATGACAATGCCCCTTTAAGTTTCCCTTCCTCAAAAGGAAAAGAGAACCATTCCACAAATACACATGCACCTCTAGCTATTTATAACAGTACATTACTATTCTTGATTATACCAGGAGTTTGGGGAGGCCCATTGCTGTCTGGCAGCTGCTTTCTACATTGTTTAACCTTTCAAGGTCTAAAAGGCACATTCCGTAGATGACCTGCTAAAAATACCCAAGTGACTTTCGTGCAGTGTTTGTCAGTCACACAACAGATGGTGTATGTACGGTCAGCCTTTGACTGCCATGTCGAGTCACGCGACTTACTAAAGTACATGTTGTGATAGTAAACTTAGTGCGAAGTAGAAAATGATTGCTGCTTTGCCAAATGTTATTTGTTCTTCCCAAGTTTGCTCGCTGGATTAAAATGCTCCCTTTATACGAAGCGGTAACCTGATTCATATTTCCACTGTACACTGACTCGTAAAGAAGTATTTTGAGAGCTACCTATGCTACTTTATTGTGCAGCACTTCATTGTTAGAAATCTGGATAAGATCATTCCCGGCTGGCGGTGCTTGAGGAACATTGTTCCAAGGGGCCGCTCTTTCAACTCCAAAATCCAGATTTAAATCAAGCCCAGACCAAGGTTATACTGATATTTCCTCTCAGTTGCCTTGGAGCGGGGGTGGGGGGGGAGGTGGAGATCAAAAACCAATGAACTCAATTCCTGGTGGACCTCTGTTGATGACAGAAAACTGCCCTGAATTTCCATTTGATTTGCTGATGCTTTCCAATAAGAAGCTAACGGGGTGACTGTGAGGAGCTCAATGCACCGCAGTGATGGAGTAGGAGGCAATCTCTGAGGCGGACATTGACATCCATTTTAAATTGTTCCTCAGTTGCAAGCTGCCAATGTTGTATTAACCTCTCAATTACCCAATGGCGATCAATGCACAGAAATGCACTGACCCTTTAACATTTGCATTCATTTCCTTGAGGTGGTATGAGGCTCAGGTTACAAAAACTGTAACAGGAAAAAGCCATAACATGTATTCATAATATGGAATTTTTGGTATATCAGGAATAAAGTTCATGGTTTTAATATATTGCATTCTTGGTCTGTCACAACCCGTATATCTTAAACAGATGTTTTAACTTTTTGTAGTGGTTGAAATACAAGTCATCAAAAATGATTTTACATTAAGTAATACTGTGGCAAAGCCACCAAGGGACTCCTGTATATATGACTAATATATAACTGCCTTTAACAGAGTGCTACAGCACCTATGTTTGTTTACTGTTTGTAAATAACCCGTTCTCGGTAAGTTCCAGAACCAGCGCGATGACGTCATCACGTTGGTCACGTGACGTCCCGAACGGCAGGAAACGTGATGACGTCATGACGTCAGGCTGGGAGGTTCCCAGGTCAGACCTTGTGAAGCCAGCCTTAAGAAAAGACCTGTTGATTGTTTCTCCTGCATTCCATTGGTTGTTCTTTAGTTTACATTAAACTTCGTTTAATTATCGGACTGACTCGACCTCCGTATTTCAGCTAGGGATCTGACGATTCCTACAATACTATCTTTTAACTTGCCTAAAGTAATGTAACTCTCGGTATCGCAATGGTTCAATGAGTTAGTCCAGTGAACAGCTCACCATACTAAACCACTGGAAGGTTCAAGGTTCAATCCCTGGTATGATCCCCACAGCTAGCTGAGGCAGCAGCAGAGCATATACTTGGTCTCACGGTCCTTGGTTAGAGAAGGGTTAAAAATATCCATATGTCCTGCTTCTGATTGCTAAAAAGTGACCCCTGCCGGACCTGTGTGAAAGCATCAAGGTGAGGAGAGGATACATGTGATACCCCATGAAATTGAAACGGCCCTAATCAATGACATCCTCTGAGAACATTATCCCTCCTCGTCCTCCTCAACCTCTCTGCAGCCTTTGACATGGTTGACCCTCCTCCAGCACCTCTTCTCTACTGTCCAGCTCGGTGGGACAGCCCTCGCTTGGTTCCACTCTTACCTACCGGGTACGTCAGCATAGTGGTTATATGTTACTGGAACTAATAATCCAGAGGCATGATCTGAGAGACATGAGTTCAAATCCCACCATGACAGCTGGGGAATTTAAATTCCGTTAATTAAATAAACTTGAAATAAAAAGCTAGCATCAGTAATGGTAACCATGAAACGATCGGATTGTCGTAAAAACCCATCTGTTTCAATCATGTCCTTCAGTGAAGGAAATCTGCCGTCCTTACCTGGTCTGACCTATAAGTGACTCCAGACCCACAGAAATGTGGTTGTGTAGGAATTGACGAATTCCTAACCAATAACTGAGGTCGACTCAGGAGATCAATCAAACAGGTCTTTAATGTAAGACTAAACGAGTTCAAACAGTTTGTTGAGATCGATACAGGAGAACCACGAAAACAGGTCTTAACAAGATGGAGATTCCACGAGGACTGCCCGGACAGTCACGTGGTTTGCAACGTGACGTCATCGCGTTTGCCCGCGTTTTCCCGCGCTCTTAAAGGGGCCACGCCCCGTACATACAAAGACTATATACAAAACACAGTAATGTCTAACACAATGGTACCGGCTTAGGCTGGTGTTAGAAAATCGTTAAAGGGAATTATATACAGTTGCCCAGGGTCATTCAGTGGCTCCGCCACAGTTGACTCTTAACTGTCCTCTGAAATGGCCTAGCAAGTCGCTCAATTGTAAGATACCTATTTCTATTGAAGTCAACAGAAATAAAATTGGGGGAAGATGTAAAACAGGCCGTCGACTCGCTATCCCCCATTTTACATGGTCGGACAAAGTCAAGATCTGCTCCAGTGAATTGGTTTGTGGTGATGACAATGTGATACTAAACCTTTTGATCAACTTCAGTTTGACGGCTCACTTTTTGTAACCAAGAACATTTAAGATTTTTCAAGTGGTTGCAGTTATCAATCATTGAGCAGTGGCAGACATGAATATGGAAAAGTGACAGCAGAAACTCCTTTACCCAGAGAGTGGTGAGAATGTGGAACTCGCTACCACAGGGAGTGGTTGAAGCGAATAGTAGAGATGCATTTAAGGGGGAGGCTGGACAAGCATATGAGGGAAAAGGGAATAGAGGGTTACGCTGATAGATTTAGATGAGGAAAGACAGGTTACGCCTCGGTCTTCTCTTTTCTAGAGTTCTTCTTTGTTCAGTCTTTCCTGATAGTCACTAGAGTATTAGTGAGGAGGCTCGAGTGGAGCATAAACGCTGGCATGGACTGGTTGGGCCAAATGGCCTGTTTCTGTGCCTTATATCTTGTGTAATCCTATGCATTGTTGTCACCTTCATTTATAGCAAAACTAAGCAGACAACTCCACTTGTGTGACTGCCCGATAAGTACATTGAAATTGAAAATCTAAAGCTTTATCCATGTGCACTGACCATATTTATTTTTATTAAATTATTTATAATTTTACTGTGACCTTTTTTCAAAGACTACACATTTTGTAATATTTAGGCAAATGTCTGGATGTCTGGATAATGTCTGTGCATCTGTCATTTCATCAATCTAAATTATTAGGAGCGTTGATACCAACTGCATAAACAAGTTCATTTTAGGAAAACTTGTACTGCAGGTGAATACATTTTATAAAGCACATAGAATCACATCGCATTTACAGCACAGAAACAGACCATTCGGACCGATTGGTCTGTGCTCCACACGAACCTCCTCCCGCCCTATTTCATCTCACCCGATCAGCTTATCCTTCCATTCCTTTCTCCCTCATGTACTTATCTAGCTTCTATTCTCCTCAACTACTCTTTGTGGGAGCAAGTTTCACATTCTGACTACTCTCTGCGTAAAGAAGTTTCTCTTGAAATCCTTATTGGACTTATTAGTGACTATCTTGTATTAATGACCCTAATTTCGGATTTCCCATAAGCGGAAACATTTTCTCCATGTCTACCCTGTCGAATCCCTTCATAATTTTAAAGACAGGCCTCGCCTCGGTCTTCTCTTTTCTAGAGTTCTTCTTTGTTCAGTCTTTCCTGATAGTCACTAAAGTCGTGAGATTTTCTACTGGGGGAGATGTTGGAAGAGTATTAGTGCGGAGTGCAAACGAAGGGGGAAGTTTAAGTCTGCCGTCCCCTTCCCCCCCCAACCGCGTTGCAGGAATGGGGCAGGCGAGCAGTTAAAATGGAGAAGCAGCATTTTCCACTCTATTCCCGCCAATCCCGCAAATTTAACGCTGCTGGTTCTGACGGCAGATGAAGCGCCCACCAGACAAACGTGGGAACCTCACACTTTAATGCTCATCGGGACATAATGACATTAATAGGACCACAATAGCATTTCAGCCGCAGCCTGAGTGGGGATAACATAGAAACATAACATAGACGATAGGAGCAGGAGTAGGCCATTCGGCCCCTCGAGCCCGCTCCACCATTTAATGAGATCATGGCTGATCATCCAAATTCAGTACCCTGTCCCTGCCTTCTCCTCATATCCCTTGATCCCTTTAGCCTTAAGAAATATATCCAACTCCTTCTTGAATACATTTAATGAATTGGCCTCAACTGCCCTGTGTGGCAGAGAATTCCACAGGTTCACCACTCTCTGGGTGAAGAAGTTCCTCCTCATCTCAGTCCTAGATGGCTGCAGCAGGCCAGCAGCTGGAGGGAAAGACGATGAGGTCCTCTGAGTCAGTGAAAAATTGACCTTTGTGGGGCCAGGAGTAGCAGGAGTGCTCCTGCGGGTTGTACATTGAAAGTCGCAGCCTGCACTTAACCTGGACTCCCCTCCCTCGTGACCCTTCACCAGCCCCCCAACCCCTCCCTGCCGCCACTTCTGGGTGAGAAGTGGCCCGACAGCATTTAAGTGAGGCCCGGGTGTTAAGATATCCTGGGCCACAATTTAGGCCAGTGACTGTGTTTCGCAATTGCCACAGCCCTCCTGAAACCTGCTCTCAGTTAAAATAGACCCCCTCAGTATTTTAAATACACCAATCCATTGACATTTCTTAGCATTCTTACAACATTCCTTGCTACTGTTTAAAGGATGTCATTTGGCACAGCAGTCAATGCCTTCACATTGGTAGTTGCAAAGGATCGGGGATACTATAAGAAGGCTGAAATATTTTAAAGAGATTTGTAGTGAGGAATTTTAATTAATTGGGCGCCTGGGTAAGCCAATGCTATGAATTGGCCTTTTAAATTCTTGCTGTGTCTTAATGTAATCTTCCTCAGCGGGGCACAGGGTTCAAAGCAAATGTTCACCTCAACCTTCTTTAAACTGGGTGAAAGTGGTTCACTTGCTGGATCTCAATTCAGTTTAGACAGTTGCCAGATCTTACAGAAGGATAACATTTTGCAGAAAGGTGCTTCAAGTGCTCACAACTTGACTGCGAACCTGGCCGGGGCTACAAGAATAGGCAACAATAAGGCTCCGTGTCACTAGCAGGGCATTGGAGGTAGCCAGCGCTGTTGGAAAATCAGGGGCAGTGCATTCTGCTGTCAATGGCGGCGTCAAATTTACCTCAATGTTCCTAATAAATAAGAATTCATTACAGAGTTTCCACTCATCAGATGCAACAAACAGGATGCTCAGTCTCAGAACCAGGATGTTTCTTCAAAGGCCTGCACTAGCCCATCTGGAAAATCTTCTCAAGACATGCACCGCAGTTGCACTTTCCATTCCATCTCACTTTGGTTCGCTGCTTATTCCCAACTTGGATCCATTCTACCATCTGTCAACCATTACATTCCTGCCATCTGGAATTCTCTTCCAAAACCACTTTGCCTTGGTACCCATCTCCCTGCCTTCAAAATTCTCCTAAAAGTTAATCACCTTGATTGTGTTTTCACTCTGCCTCATACGTTCCTCCACTTCCTGCTTGGCATCTACCGCTCTCCCTTCCTATTGCTCACTATCCACCTCAGAGTCCTAAGCCATCGCAAAGGAAACAACCTTCCCCTTTAAAGCACACTGAGATACATAGAAACATAGAAGATAGGAGCAGGAATAGGCCATTCGGCCCCTCGAGCCTGCTCCGCCATTCAATGAGATCATGGCTGATCATCCAAACTCAGTACCCTGTTCCTGCATTCTCTCCATATCCCTTGATCCCCCTAGCCTTAAGTAATATATCCAACTCCTTCTTGAATATATTTAATGAATTGGCCTCTACTGCCTTTTGTGGTAGAGAATTCCACAGGTTCACCACTCTCTGGGTGAAGAAATTCCTCCTCATCTCTGTCCTAAATGGCTTACCCCTTATCCTTAGACTGTGACCCCTGGTTCTGGACTCCCCGACCATCGGGAACATCCTTCCAGCATCTAGTCTGTCCAGTCCTGTTAGAATTTTATAAGTTTCGATAGGATCCCCTCTCATTCTTCTAAACTCCAGCGAGTACAAGACCAATCGACCCAATCTTTCCTCATACGTCATTCCCGCCATCCCAGGTATCAGTCTGGTGAATCTTCGCTGCACTCCCTCCATGGCAAGAACATCCTTCCTCAGATAAGGTGACCAAAACTGCACACAATACTCAAGATGTGGTCTCACCAAGGCCCTGTACAACTGCAGCAAGACATCCTTGCTCCTGTACTTGAATCGTCTCGTTATGAAGGCCAACATACCATTTGCCTTCTTAACCGCCTGCTGCACCTGCATGCTTAGCTTCAGCGACTGGTGCACTAATGTAACCCCACTATTTTTAAAAAGGTGGTGTAAAGTCTGTGGGTTGTGCAGTTAATAAATACACAGACTTCAGAAGTAACAAACAAACAGGTCTTTACTATTCGAAGGTCCGGGCGAATCTGCCCCAGCAATCCTGCCACAACACTTATATACTGGTGTGGTCACTATCGGTATTACAGTATACAGAAGCCAAACAAATAGTGCCACACCTAAAGTAGTTCTCTTAAAGGTGAACGGTTACATTCAATAGTTCCCTTAAAGGTAGACGGGTACATACACTACAATCCTCCCTTTTTAGCTTATTACTTACAGAGTCTCCGTTAAACATACATATCTTCAACTTCCTATAAACAAATTACAGATATAATCTCGGTGGAGTCAATGTCATATAAAACAATTTACAGATATAATCTCGGTGGGAACAATTCATAGATTCAGTCTCTGATCTTGACTCGTTCCGAACAACATTTCTTTGGTGTAGCCGGTTCACCTGGCTAGCGTGACTCCTCCATAGCCTTTTTCTTGACGTAACAGCTTGAACTTTCGTCCTGTTGAACCAGCAGTGCGGACTTTTACAACCAACTGGCTGTCTTGACATTTTCCAGTTTTTCAACTAATTTAGCTCCTTTCGTAGTGTCCCGCCTGAGATGGTAGAAGTGCTAATATTTTAGACAGTTATTATCTTCTGCTTCTTCTTTTTCTTTTCTGCCTTTTTGAAACTCTCGGAGCTCCTTTCTCGGCTGCCAGCTGTAGCGCCACCAACTCTCTATGTTCCTTAGACCTTAAGTGCTTCCTCCAGATTTCAGCACTTTGGGAGTTTTCATCACAAGCTGGGCAGACCACATCCTCATAATATTCAGTGTCACTCAACAGGTCATGGTAATATTCGGGTTCGTCCTTAGTTAGGCCAGCGAGAGAGCCTTCTTCTTCCTCCTCACCCGTCTGGACGTTAGCTGACGGTGGTTCCTTCCCTAGACATCTTTCTTGAAAAGACTTCTTCATGCATTCATATTCATCCCGCTCTTCCTGGGTTGTCTGCCATTCCTTCACTACTGACCTCATTTGTGAGTTCAATACCTTCCCTTCCACCGGGGATTGCGGTATCAGGCTATTTAATCCTTCTACTGAAGCAGCTGTTTCAACATTCTTCTGTTCACATTGACGTGATTCAACGAACTCTTCATAGAGTAAACTGTAACACAAAATCTGTGTTGCCACCTCAGTTATTTCCGTAACTTTTGGGAGCTCCAAATTCCTTCCCTTTGCAGATTGAAGCTCGTGTTCCCATTGTGGAGTCTTGTCTCTCAGCATGTGAAGGAGTTGGCTGACCGTTAACTCTTCCACGGGGACTCTGTGGATCAGAGTCTTCACCATTTCATCCACCTTTCCCTCCAATGCTTTCACCTTCCTTTCCTCTTGTACTTTGGTTTCAAGCGCTCGAAGAAGTTGCGCCTTGATGCTCCCAAGCTCATGTTCAGAGCCCATTCTTACAGTCTCTGTGTTTCTTACAGTTTCCTTCCCTTCCACTGAAAGGATTCCCAGTTGACTCTGCTCTTCAAGTCGTTGAACCTCGGTCATTGCCGCCTCATATTTGTCTTGGGTTTCCTTCAATATTTTTATGAGTTCTTGGACATCTTGTCTTTCATGTTCTGCCATGTCTTTCACCTCTAAATTCTCATCTACATAGATACATAGATACATAGAAGATAGGAGCAGGAGTAGGCCATTCGGCCCTTCGTGCCTGCTCCGCCATTCGATGAGATCATGGCTGATCCTTTAATTCAGTATCCCGTCCCCGCCTTCTCTCCGTAACCCTTAACCCCTTTTGCCCGTAGAAATATATCTAATTCCCTCTTAAATATATTTAATGAGCTGGCGTACACTGCCCTCTGTGGCAATGAGTTCCACAGGTTCACCACTCTCTGAGTGAAGAAATTCCCCCTCATCTCTGTCCTAAATGGTTTAGCCCTTATCCTTAAATTATGTCCTCTAGTTCTGTTCTCACCCGCCAAGGGAAACATTCCTTCTGCATCCAGTCTGTCTAGACCTGTCAGAATTTTATACACTTCTATGAGGTCCCCTCTCAATCTTCTAAACTCCAGTGTGTACATCCCTAAACTACATAGTCTCTCCTCATAGGTCATTCCCGCCATTCCTGGTATCAGCCTGGTGAATCGCCGCTGCACCCCCTCCATGGCAAGAACATCCTTCCTCAGATGAGGCGACCAAAACTGTACACAGTACTCGAGGTGTGGTCTCACCAGTGCCCTGTACAGCTGCAGCAAGGTATCCCTGTTCCTGTATTCTAACCCTTTTGCTATGAAGGCCAGCATACCGTTTGCCTTCTTGACCGCCTGTTGCACCTGCATGCTCGCCTTCAGTGACTGGTGTACAAGAACACCCAGGTCTCTCTGTACTTCCCCCTCTCCCAATCTATTGCCATTTAAATAATAATTTGCCCTCCCGTTCCTGCACCCAAGGTGGATAACTTCGCACTTGTCCACATTATAGTGCATCTGCCATTTATCCGCCCAATCGCCCAGTCTGTCCAAATCGCTCTGGAGCTTCCTGGTCTCTTCCTCTGAGCCCACCCCCCCTCCTAGTTTAGTGTCGTCTGCAAATTTGGAAATGCTGCATCCGACTCCCTGATCCAGGTCATTAATGTAAATTGTGAACAGCTGGGGGCCCAGGACAGATCCCTGTGGTACCCCACTTGTTACTGCCTGCCATTCAGAAAATGAGCCGTTTATTCCAACTCTCTGTTTTCTATCTGACAGCCAGTTCCCTATCCACGCCAAAACTTTCCCCTTTATCCCATGAGCCTCAATTTTCCATGCTAATCTTTTATGTGGGACCTTATCGAAGGCCTTTTGGAAGTCCAGGTACACCACATCTACTGGCTCTCCCCCATCTATTCTACCAGTTACTCCCTCAAAAAATTCCAATAGATTAGTCAAGCACGATTTACCCTTTGTAAATCCATGTTGACTCTGTCCTATCCTGTCCCCATTTGCTAAGTGCTCCGCTATTTCATCCTTAATGATGGACTCCAGCATTTTGCCCACAACTGATGTAAGGCTTACAGGTCTGTAATTACCTGCTTTTTCCCTACCCCCCTTTTTGAATAGTGGGGTAACGTTAGCTACCCTCCAATCCATCGGCACTGTTCCCGAGTCTAATGAATTCTGAAAAATCATCCTTAGTGCATCCGCTATCTCTAGGGCCACCTCCTTCAGTACCCTAGGATGCATGTTATCAGGCCCTGGGGATTTGTCCACCTTCAATCCCTTTAGCTTCCTTAACACCATATCCTTAGAGATATTGATTTGCGTCAGTTCCTCCTTTGCCAATGTCCCTATTTTTCCCGATATCCCAGGGAGGTTTTTTGTGTCTTCCTTCGTAAAGACTGACCCAAAGTATGCATTTAGTTGATCTGCCATTTCCTTATTTCCCATTATATATTCCCCCGTATCTGACTGCAATGGACCAACTTTGGTTTTCACCAGTCTTTTCCTTTTGATATATTTATAAAAGCTTTTGGAGTTAGTTTTTATATTTTCCGCCAGCTTGTTTTCGTAAGCTATTTTGCCCCTCTTGATCATGCCCTTTGCCCTCCTTTGCTCTATCTTAAACTGTTCCCAATCTTCCGCTCTGGCGCTTTTTTTGGCTATTTTATACGCCCTATCTTTGGATTTTATGCTGTCTCTAATTTCCCCTGTTATCCACGGTTGAGTCACCTTTTTAGATTTCCTTTTATGCCAGATTGGTATAAACAATTTTTGCAATTTTGTCATTCTATCTTTAAATGTTTGCCATTGTTTATCTACCTCCAGTCCTCCCAGGAACGTTGTCCAATCAGACCTACTCAGTTCCCGTCTCATGGCATCATAATTCCCCTTGTTTAAATTCAGGACCTTAGTCTCTGAGTCAATTTCTTCGCTCTCCATTTCGAGTGAGAAATCGATCATGTTATGATCGCTCTGACCCAAGGGTCCCCGTACAACAAGATTACTGATTAGTCCCTTCTCATTGCACAGTACCCAGTCCAATATAGCCTGTTCCCGAGTTGGTTCCTCGACATATTGATCCAGATAACCATCCCTTAAACACTCAAGGAATTCCTCCTCCTCATTATTTTTACTGATTAGGCTAGTCCAATCTATATGTAAGTTAAAGTCACCTATGATGACAGCTGTGCTCTTATTGCACGCTTCTCTAATTTCCCTCGTGATGCCCTCCCTAACCTCTATTTTACTATTTGGAGGCCTATATACCACTCCTATTAATGTTTTTCGCCCCTCGCTATTTCTTAGCTCCACCCATATAGATTCTGTATTAACTGAGTTAATATCCTTCTTTTCAATTGCATTTATCCCCTCTTTTACTAGCAATGCTACCCCTCCTCCCTTTCTTTTTTGTCGATCCTTCCTAAATACTGAATACCCCTGTATGTTAAGCTCCCAGCCCTGCTCACCCTGCAACCATGTTTCCGTAATCCCAATTAGATCATAATTATTAACCTCTATTTCCACAGCTAATTCATCTACCTTGTTCCTGATGCTTCTCGCATTAAGGTATAAAACCCTCAGGCTTTTTTTATGCTCACATTTTTTATGAATTAGTTTGGCCCTTTGTTTTTTGTTCCTCACCCTTTTACCATTTATTTCTGTCTGCCTTTCACTTTCCTCTATTTCACTACATAGGTTTCTAGCCCCCTGCCATACTAGTTTAAATGCTCCCGAACTGCTTTATCAAAAATTACCCCGAGAACATCAGTTCCATCTCTGCACAGGTGTAGACCGTCCCTTTTGTATAGGTCACACCTACCACAAAACTGGTTCCAATGCCTCAAAAATTTAAAACCCTCCCTCTTACACCACTGCTCAAGCCACGTATTTAGCCTAACTATCCTGTTCTCTGTACTCTTACTAGCACGTGGCACTGGTAGTAATCCAGAGATTACTACCTTCGAGGTCCTACTTTTTAGCTTGGCTCCTAACTCCCTAAATTCTACTTGTAGGACCTCTTCCCTATGGATGGAACTTCTACCGATGAGTCTGTCTTGGCCTTGAGCTCATCAAGAATTTCCTGCAGCCTTTGGACTTCTTGCTCATGTTCAACCTTTAGTTGTTCATATGCTTCTACTGAAACTAGCTTTTCGGAGGTTGCCGAGTTAATCCCCTCCAGAATTGTAGCCTGGGCCTGTTCATACTGTTCTTTCAACTTCTCACACTCTGCTTGTAAGGAGTTGTAGAGAAGAACTGGAATAAAATCCCGGCTTCCTGAAGATTCCTCTTCATTTGCTTCTTTCGCAATGTCCTGTTGGAGTTCAGCCAAGGCTGCTATGCTATCTGCCTCTTGAAGTCTCACTGCCATCAAATCTTCTTTATTCTTGCAGTCTATCTCAGTCATTTTCCGTTTATTTTCATTTAACTGAGTGATAAGCTCCTCTTGCAACATGGCCACATTATTCACATCAGGTAAAGAAGCGTTTCTCTTTTCCATGTCCAAGATTTTTTTCTGCATCTCTTTAAGTGCACACTGTGATTCAGCTTCTCTTAACCTTGCCTGCACTAGCTCCGTCTCCAATTGCAGAACAAAATCCTCAGTGTAGCGTGGTTTGCCTTTATGCTGTATCTCTAGATCATGCAAATATTCTAACTCCTGAACATCATAAGGGAGGTGTGATCGGTAATTGGTCACGATGGCTCTATGGTCGCTCTCTGCTTGAGCCAGCAGGTTCTGTTGTCTTTCCAGACTCTCCCATTCGGTGTCATAGAACTTTTTCATTGTTTTCATCTCTTGTACAAGACGGTAACTTAATTGTTCGAATTGTTGTCGTACTTTGAAATAACGTTGAGTTCGAGCTCGGTGTTCCTCCGTAATGCATATGTCTGTGACTTGAACAGACTCAGAATTCTCTGTCTTTATGCACGCCATCGTTTTTCCAACCTTAGTCAGTGAGTTCATGTTAACCTTGTTTTTCATACGTGGGCTGGACTTATCGTCTTCCGGCTCAGAGTCTGAGCTGCTTGTCTGCACCGAGTCCTCACTCATCATTGCTTGTAGGTAGTGCCATTCCATGTCTATTTTCTTGATCCACTCCCGTCCTAGAAGTGGTGGTCCTCCCTCATACAGTACATACAAGTTCATTCTTGGGTGTTCTTTACCCCTATCTCTCACCTTGACTCTTATTTTTCCCATGGGGTATACTTTATGCCCCGTGTATGTCTGCAATACGAACTTGGTATCTCTTAAGGGTATGTGTGGGAATAGCCGGTGGTAATCCCTTCGATTTATGACTGATACAGCTGATCCAGTGTCCAACTCCATTTTCACTTGGACTCCAGCTATTTTTAGCATGACCCAGATAGTTTGTAGGTCAGCTTCCTTACTCACATGGTGGATACTCAGACTACCCAGCTCCTGGCCGTTTGGATCTGAGTCTGGATTCTGTTCGTCTGAACTCTTCTCAGCCCCCTTGTATACCTTGTTGTACTTTTCTTGTGATGGCTTCCTTTGGTTGTTGGTCTTCTTCCCTGACCGGCATACCTTAGCGATGTGACCCAGTTTGCCACATTTCCTACATTCTTGGTTCTTAAACCAGCATTGATTCTGGTCGTGTGTTGTCTTCCCACAACGATAGCATTTTGTTGTACTCGAGGTAATTTGGTCCACCCCGAGTGCCGCCGCCTTTAGTTGCATTTCCGCCGTTCCTTTCGCTGCGGCTTCGTGTGATGCGGCTAAAAGGACAGCCCTGTCAAGTGTAAGGTCGTTCACTTCGAGTAGGCGCTTTTGCGTCCCTTCCTTGGACAATCCGCCTACGAACTTGTCTCGCAGTGCCTCTGTCAGAGTCCCTCCGAACTGGCAGTATTTCGCTAGCCTACGCAGTTCGACCAAGTATTCTGCGTTGTTTTCGTCTTTCCGTTGCGTTCTTGCATAGAATTTGAATCGTTCAGCCAACATCAACGGTGTGGGGTTCAAGTGGTCCTTCAGAACAACCACAATCTCTTCGAAAGACTGATCCGCCGGTTTAGCTGGTGCTAGTAAATCCTTCAAGAGCCCATATGTCTTTGCGCCCATCGAGTTTAACAATGTTATCGCCTTGTCGTCTTCCTCTATTTTGTTGGCTTCACAATAGATCTCGATGCGTTCCACGTACGTGGCCCAGTCTTCTATCTCAGAATTAAAATCATTAATATTCCCTCGCTTAGGCATCTTTCTTCCCTTGGGAGCAGCACCAGTATTTCTTTAAGTATTCTTATTTATTTGTTTATTTCTAAGATGGCGGTTTTCCCGCGAAAATGGCGGTTTCCCGCTCTTCCTTTCTCGCCCCGCCCACTTCAATGGCGGTTTCCCGCTTCTGGCGTCTTCTCCGCCTAATGGCGGCTTCCCGCGTTTCTTCCCGGTGGAAGGGGTACGCTTCCCCCACAGCGGACAGGTTCAGCCGCTGGCTGGCTACCGCACAGCTCCCCTTACTCGGCTATGTCTTTTCCTCCCGCCCGCACAGCTCTACCGGCGCTGGGTACACCCCGTTAACGGAGGACAGTTCAGCCGCTGGACTGGCTCTCGCGCAGTCTCTCTCTCCGTACCCGGCTCTGTCGCTCTCTCACCCACACGTTCGGTTTTGCCGGCTCTGAGTACCCCGTTGGTGGAGAACAGCTCAGCCGCTGGACTGGCTCCTCGCAGTCTCTCTCTCCGCACCCAGCTCTCACCCGCACGGTTCCCGTTCGCCTCCCCAGCCCTCTCGCAGACCGGTGTTTCCCTCCCCGGCTGCGGCTGGGTTTCTCTTCCCGCGCCTACTCGCAGGCTCAGCGCTTCATGGCTGCGGTCGCTGCCCGGAGTTTTCCCGCCGATCGCGGTCCGGCTGTCACCCGACGCCGTTGGACCCGACTTTTGGCCGGCACAGCTCCCCCTCGACCGAGATCGAGTGCTCTGCCCTTATCCTCCACCTTCCCCTACTCACAGTCTCTTCGGCCGCCTTGTTTCTTGCTGGTCGGCTCACTCCGCACCGTGGCAGAAGGGTAGTCAGTGCCTGTTGCTGATACAGCTTTTGTTGTTAGTCTTCCTGCTTTCTGATGTTGCAGCCTCGTGTTTTCCTTTGGTAGCACGACGAGGGCGGTTGTCTCTCTTCGACGCTCTTCGTTGCTTTTGGTAGTCTTGCCGCAGGGTACGATCGGACTCGTCGCCACTGTAAAGTCTGTGGGTTGTGCAGTTAATAAATACACAGACTACAGAAGTAACAAACAAACAGGTCTTTACTATTCGAAGGTCCGGGCGAATCTGCCCCAGCAATCCTGCCACAACACTTATATACTGGTGTGGTCACTATCGGTATTACAGTATACAGAAGCCAAACAAATAGTGCCACACCTAAAGTAGTTCTCTTAAAGGTGAACGGTTACATTCAATAGTTCCCTTAAAGGTAGACGGGTTCATACACTACAGCTGGTAGAGAGAAAACGGGGAATTATAGACTGATAAGCCTGACATTGGTAGTGGGGAAAATGCTAGAGTCCATTATAAAAGATGTAATAGCAGAGCACTTGGAAAACAGTGACAGGATCGGACAAGGTCAATATGGATTTACAAAAGGCCCTGGGGATTTATCGGCCTTCAATCCCGTCAATTTCCCTAATACCATTTCCCTACCAATACTGATTTCATTCAATTCCTCCCTCTTATTAGACCCTATGTTCCCCAGCATCCTTGCACTTCCCCTTTTCCCAACCTATTGCCGTTCAGATAATAATCTGCCTTCCTGTTTTTGCCACCAAAGTGGATAACCTCGCATTTATCCACATTATACTGCATCTGCCACGCATCTGCCCAATCACCCAACCTATCCAAATCATACTGGAGTTTCTCTGCATCCTCCTCACAGCACACACGCCCACCCAGCTTTGTGTCGTCTGCAAACTTGGAGATATTACATCTAGTTCCCTCATCTAGATCATTAATATATATTGTGAATAGCTGGGGTCCTAGCACCGATCCTTGCGGTACCCCACTAGTCACTGCCTGCCACTCGGAAAAAGACCCGTTTATTCCAACTCTTTGCTTCCTGTCTGTCAACCAGTTCTCTATCCAAAACAGTACCTTACCCCCAGTCCCATGTGCTTTAACTTTGCACGTTAATCTCTTATGCGGGACCTTATCGAAAGCCTTCTGAAAGTCCAAATACACCACATCCACTGGTTCTCCCTTATCTATTCTATCAGTTACATCCTCAAAAAATTCCAGTAGATTAGTCAAGCATGATTTACCTTTTATAAATCCATGTTGACTTTGTCCGATCCTATCACTGTTTTCCAAGTGCTCTGCTATTACATCTTTTATAATGGACTCTAGCATTTTCCCCACAACCGATATAAGACCTATAATTCCCCGTTTTCTCTCTACCACCTTTTTTAAATAGTGGGGTTACATTAGCTATCCTCCAATCCATGGGAACTGTTCCAGAGTCTATAGAATTTTGGAAGATGATCAGCAATGCAAGGGACTGCAAGGGACCTACGCTTGACTTCACCAATCTTTTTCTCTTCACATATCTATAGAAGCTTTTATGTTCCCTTCAAGCTTACACTCATAATCCCCCTCTTAATTAATCCCTTTGTCCTCCTTTGCTGAATCCTAAACTGCTCCCAATCCTCAGGTTTGCTGCTTTTTCTGGCCAAATTATATGTCCTCTCCTTGGCTCTTATGCTATCCCTAATTTCCCTTGTTAGCCACAGTTGAGTCACCTTTTTTGTTTTATTTTTATGCCAAACAGGGATGAACAAATTCTGTAGTTCATCCATGCAATCTTTAAATGTTTGCCATTGCCTATCCACCGTCACCCCTTTAAGTAACGTTCCCCAATCCATCCTAGCCAACTCGCGCCTCATACCATCGTAGTTTCCTTTATTAAAATTCAGGACCCTAGTCTTTGAGTCAACTACTTCACTCTCCATTTTAATGAAGGAGGCTGAAACTATTTCAGGACTTAATATAGAAGCCAGTTGAAAAAATAAAAGATTACAGAAAAAGGGTAAGGCAGAGAGAATGGGGCACCATTAACAATGAAGCTTTCATGCTATCTGTCTGAATATGAAACTAGGTACAAGAGGGGAAAGTGTAATATGTCACCCAGTCTGAAAAAAAAGAAGATTCTTGACATTCTTACAGAAAGAACTTACATTTATATAGCACCTTTCAGAATCTCAGGATGTCCCAAATCATTTCATACCCAATGCAGTAGTTGAAACGTGGAAGCCAATTTGCGCACAGCAAGGTCCCACAAACAGCAATGAGATAACCAGGTAATCAGTTTTTTTTTAATGAAGTTGGTTGAGGGAAAAATGTTGGCCAGGACACTGGGGCGAACTCCCCTGTTCTTCTTCCAATAGTTTCATGGGATTTTTTACGTCCATCTGAGAGGGCAAACTGGGCCGAATTTTACTATCTTATCCGCAAGACGGATTACCGCATAACGGAGGAGTTAGACAAGGAGAATGACCAGAAAAGATGACAAATGGAAGGAAATTTGTTCCCGTAACCATAGAAAGACATTTTGAAAAGTAAGAAAGGCATGGGAAGCCGAAATATGAGCCAGAAATGTCAAAAAAAAAATAATCTGAGTAAAATAGGAAAGGGTTACAGAGACTGAAAAAGACCTTTCAGCATTAAAGCAAAACATACTAAACAGATTGTCTCACAAGAGACCATTTAAGGACAAGAATGATAGATTCCAAACCAGGAAATTACTGTAATAAAGGCAAGAGTCACATTTTATTGAAGAGTTTGAATCGTTTTATATTTTATGTATAAAATGATTTAGAACATCTCTCTCAGTGTTGAGAATGTGTAACTTTATATTAGATGACATCTCATATGTCCAATGGCTGCAAACTATCATATGGAATAATCCAGCGAAAGGTTAAAGGTCCACAATATATGCTGCGAAACAATTCTAGTACTTGACTGCCAGTAATTTCTCAACCTTGTAGTAATGACATCCAAGTACACTATAAATAGTACTGAGGAAAGAAAGAACTTTTTTTTATTCATTCGCAGGATGTGGGTGTCGCCAGCATTTATTGCCCATCCCTAGTTGTCCTTGAGAAGGTGGTGGTGAGTCGCCTTCTTGAACCGCTGCAGTCCGTGTGGTGAAGGTACTCCCACAGTGCTGTCAGGTAGGGAGTTCCGGGATTTTGACCCAGCGACCATGAAGGAACGGCGATATATTTCCAAGTCAGCATTTGTATAGTGACTTATTATGCCCTCGGAACATCCCAAAGCACTTCACAGCTATTGAATTATATTTGAAGCGCAGTCACTCTTATTATTAAGCACATACAGTTCAATGTGAACAGCGTTCAGTTCTGGGCACCGCACCTCAGGAAGGATATAGTGGCCTTGGAGGGGGTGCAGCGCAGATTCATCAGAATTATACCAGGGCTAAAAGACTAAATTAAGAGGACAGGTTGCATGGACTAGGCTTGTAGTTTAAGGGGTGATATAATTGAGGTGTTTCAGATGATTAAAGGAGTTGATAGGGCAGATTGAGATAAACTATTTCCTCCAGTGAGGGAGTCCAGAACAAAGGGCCGTAGCCTTAAAATTAGAGCTAGGCCGTTCAAGGGTGATGTTAGGAAACACTTCTTCACACAAAGGGTATAGAATCATAGAATCATAGAATGGTTGCAGCACGGAAGAAGGCCATTCGGTCCGTCGAGCCCGTGCCGGGTAGTGGAAATCTGGAACTCTCTTCCCCCAAAAAGCTGTTGAAGCTGGGGGGGTCAATTGAAAATTTCAAAATTGAGATTGCTAGATTTGTGTCAGGCAAGGGTATTAAGAGTTACGGAACCAAGGCGGGAAAATGGAGTTAAGATACAGATCAACCATGATTTAATTGGATATTTCTTCACCCAGAGAGTGGCGAACCTGTGGAATTCTCTAACACAGAAGGCAGTTGAGGCCAATTCATTAAATATATTCAAGAAGGAGTTAGATATATTTCTTAAGGCTAAAGGGATCAAGTGATATGGGGAGAAGGCAGGGACAGGATACTGAATTTGGATGATCAGCCATGATCTCATTGAATGGCGGAGCAGGCTCGAGGGGCCAATGGCTTACTCCTGCTCCTATCTTCTATGTTTCTATGTATGGTGGAGCAGGCTCGAGGGGCTGCGTGGCCTCCTCCTGTTCCTGCACAGCAGTCAATTTGAACACCAAGATCGAACAAACATCTGGTGATATTGGTCGAGAGAGGAATATTGGTCAAGGCACCAGGAAAGCTCCTTCCTCTTCTTCGAGTGGTGCGGGGGAACCTTTTCTGTTTATCTGGACAGGCAGACAGGACCTCAACTTAACATCTCATCCAAAATGGATGAGAAATCAGAAGAAATCTCTCCTTCCATTTAGCAATAAGTAGAATTTAAATGCTTCAGTCCACTGAAGAAACTGCAAATAAACAATTGTGTGTGGGGTTGTTGGGGCGAGGGTGGGGGGGCAAGATAATTACTATCCAGATCTCATCCGTCAAGGAGGTGAAGGCAGCCAAACTCAAAGGCCCTTGTAAGAAAGCTGGGTTTTGGTATCTTGCCAAATATATGCCGATGGAACTAGACAAATCATTAATTCCCTCCATTTTCTCCTCAGCAAGGAACTGTTTGGAGTTTTACCTTCCAGCATAGATCTAGGGATGGATGGTGCCCGACTCAGCTCCCAAACTGTATTAGATTTAACCCAATTCAGATTGAAATGAATTGAGTTTACTAACCCGTGGTTATGTTACCCTCAAGCTGCTAAGTGAATGAATTAACACTTCCTTGCCAAGTCATTAAGGAAGAAGCCAGACCACAGGTCATGCACTAAACATTATTTATTGGTTACAAATGACCACTTAAAGTTTAAGTTGGGTACGGGAATGCTTAATAGACACCCATAAATGTAATCAGAGTTATCTAGCAGTTGAACATCAAATCCTTAATGGACAGAGTTACTTAACAAAACGAGTAGCGGGTAGTCAAAACTGCCCAACGCATTACCGGCACCCGGCTACCGACCATAGAACATATATATCAGAAACGCTGCCTACGGAGGGCACGGTCCATCATCAAAGACCCTACCCACACCAGCCACAGTCTGTTCGCCCTCCTACCATCTGGAAGACGCTACAGATGCATTCGCACCCGTACGACCAGATTTAGGAACAGCTTCTTTCCCAGGGCTGTCATCCTACTGAACTCCACAAATAAACACTAAAGCCTGCACATCTGCCGATGCACTTTATTATGGTCATATTTATGCTAATATATATGTACAAATGTATGTTGAAATGTTTAAGTGTCCTAATCCAAATTGTACACTCTCGGGAGCCGCAAGCCTACATTTCGTTGTACTGCACTTGTGCACTAACAATGACAATAAAAGTTGATTTGATTTGATTTGATTTGATTTGAGTAGCAAAGGTTATACAAGTAATTGAATTTATCATGTAAATCAGCACTAATGCATGCTGAGTATTAACTACAGCAATGACCAGAGTCTGAGGTTGTAAATTGGTGAGATTACTTTAAGAGTATTTCCTTAGGTAGCTGATAAGTTGACAGCTTTGGATAGCCAATCTATTAAATAGCTCGTCTACATCTGTGTTTAATAATGCTCAGAGCTTACATAACCTTGTCCTCATGAGCAGCGTGTTTTGAGTCAATCACCTTCCTTAAGGGGTAAGCCATTTAGGACAGAGATGAGGAGGAATTTCTTCACCCAGAGAGTGGTGAACCTGTGGAATTCTCTACCACAGAAGTCAGTAGAGGCCAATTCATTAAATATTTTCAAGAAGGAGTTGGATATATGTCTTAAGGCTAAAGGGATCAAGGGATATGGAGAGAAAGCAGGGACTGGGTACTGAATTTGGATGATCAGCCATGATCTTGTTGAATGGCGGAGCAGGCTCGAGGGGCCGAATGGCCTACTCCTGCTCCTATCTTCTATGTTTCTATGTTTCTATGTTTCTTCCCTGGGATGCAGCCATAGCTTATGGAGTGTTGAATTGATGAGCCCCCTTTTGCCAACAGGTTATCTGTTACCATTTGGATCTTCGGTTCCAACAGAATGCATCTCTTACGCTTGAGTGAGGATACCCGAGCTGGCTGTACACTCATCTCTCTCTGATATTGGGCACTTATAAAGTTAAGTGATGCCTTTCTTTGCCTGCAATTGGCTGCTACAGCCTTGTGATGAAATATGCCATTCATCAGGCACTGTATTCCCTGTGTTTAGTTTAGTTTCAGTTTCATTTCCTTACCTGTATTGTATTGTGTGTAGGGCTCCGCCCATACCTGGCCCCTACTTAAGCAAGCTCCAGCGTGTCTCACAGCAGTACAGCAGATCTCTAGATGAGAGACACTTCTCCAATGTGTATTACTTTCTGAGTTAATAAAAGCCTTGCTTTGCTCCGTTAACATCGAGTCTCGGATTCATTGAGGCACATCAATTTTATTAACTCAATTTTCAATGCAATGGACCAACTCTTGAAACCCGAACGTTTGGATTTGGACCCGCATGCTTCGGACGCATCGGCACGATTCGGACACTGGTTTAAGTGTATGGAATTCTTCCTGGACAATTCCGCAGCCATCACAGGCGCTACGGACGCTGTGAGTATGAAACTCGGAATCCTGCGGAATTGGGTAAGCCATCGGGTTTACCCCCTCATCCAAGACGCCGACACGTACCCGGCCGCCTGCGACATCCTAAAGGCGCATTACCAGCAGCCTACGAACGAGGTGTACGCTAGGCATCTGCTCGCTACTCGCACACAGCGACCTGGGGAATCGCTGGATGAGTTCCTAGTCACCCTGAAAACGCTTGGCAAAGACTGCAAGTGCCAAGATGTAAAAGCCGCAGTGTACACTGACGAGCTTGTTCGTGATGCCTTTATCGCAGGCCTCAGCTCCACTTACATCCGGCAGAGACTACTGGAAAAAAACGGGATTGGACCTGAAACAGGCTGTGGACACAGCGCGATCCCTGGATGTGGCCCAGAGAAACTCGGACGCCTACTCTTCGGCCCGCGCCGCCCACGCCGCCATGTGTGCACCAAGGGCGCCGCCATCTTGGAAGGCATCTTCCCCGCCCGGCAGCCCGACACCGTCGGGGCCCCGCTCTCCCCCCAGAAGCCCTACGACAGCCGCGACGCGTCGGGGCCCCAACTGCTACTTCTGCGGGCAGCCGAAGCACATCAGAAACCTGTGCCCGGCGAAAGGCACCACCTGCTTTAAGTGCGGTAAGAAGGGGCACTTCGGGAAGGTGTGCAGAGGGAACCCCGCTGGAAAACCCGCCACCGCCGCGTGTGCGCCGTGGGAGCGGCCATCTTGGACGCCATCTTGCCCGACCTCGTGGGGTCCGCCATCTTGTGAGCAGACAGCGTGGACGCCATCTTGTCTCGATCAGGGCCCTACAGTGGCATCGGTCACAGTGGACCAGACCAGACCGCACCCGCTATCCAAATCAATGGTGGACATCGAGGTAAACGGGTGCGGGGTTAAATGTTTAATTGACAGTGGAAGCACGGAGAGTTTTATCCACCCTGAACTAGCACAACAACTCTCTGCTCGGGGCACCATCTCTATGGCTGATAAAACCCAGACATCGACCATTATGGGTTACTGCGCGGTACAACTGTCCGTTAACGGAACTGTATACGATAATTTTAAATTACTAATCATGAAGCGTCTATGTGCGAGTGTGATCTTGGGCCTGGATTTCCAGTGCCACCACCAAAGTATCACGCTCAATTACGGTGGGTCCCAGCCGCCCCTCACAGTGTGCGGTCTGGCTACCCTGAAGGTAAAGCCGCCTTCGCTATTCGCGAACCTTACTCCCAACTGCCGGCCAATAGCGACCAAAAGCAGGAGGTACAGCTGGGAGGACAGGCGGTTTATCGCGACCGAGGTAGACAGGCTCCTGAAGGAGCGCATTATCAAACGCAGCAACAGCCCGTGGCGCGCCCAAGTGGTGGTGGTGAGGGGTAGCGAGAAGAAGCGGATGGTGATAGATTATAGCCAGACGGTTAATCTATACATCCAGCTAGACGCCTACCCGCTACCCCGCATATCCGAGATGGTGAACCAAATCGCCCAATACCGGGTGTTCTCCACCATCGACCTCAAGTCAGCGTACCACCAGCTCCCTATCAGACCAGAGGACCGCCCGTACACCGCCTTCGAGGCGAACGGACGCCTCTACCAATTCCTCAGAGTCCCCTTTGGGGTGACGAATGGGGTCTCGGTCTTCCAGAGGGAGATGGACCGCATGGTCGATGACCACCACTTGCAGGCAACCTTCCCCTACCTCGACAACGTCACCATCTGCGGTCACAACCAGCAGGATCACGACTTGAACCTCGAGAGGTTCCTGAAAACCGCACAAAAACTCAACCTCACTTACAACGAGGACAAGTGCGTTTTCAACACCACGCGCCTCTGCATACTAGGCAGCGTGGTGGAGAATGGGGAAATCGGACCAGACCCCGACCGATTGCGCCCCCTACAGGAGCTCCCCCTGCCCAACACTCCCAAAGCCCTGAAAAGGTGCCTGGGATTATTTTCTTATTATGCCCAATGGGTCCCCAACTACTCCGACAAAGCCCGCCCCCTCTTGAAAGCATCCTCTTTTCCGCTCTCTGCTGAGGCCCACGCCGCCTTCAAAAGCATTAAGCGGGATATTGAGCGGGCCACGCTACAGGCAGTGGACGAGAACACTCCCTTTCAAGTGGAAAGTGATGCGTCTGACTTTGCCTTGGCGGCCACCCTCAACCAGGCGGGGCGGCCCGTAGCTTTCTTCTCGAGGACCCTCCAAGGGCCCGAGATCAGACACTCCTCCGTGGAAAAGGAGGCCCAAGCCATCGTGGAGGCAGTGCGCCACTGGCGGCACTACCTAGCCGGCAAACGCTTCACCCTACTTACCGACCAGCGGTCGGTAGCGTTTATGTTCAATAATAAACAGAGGGGGAAGATTAAAAATGATAAGATTCTTAGGTGGCGGATCGAGCTCTCCACCTTCGAGTATGACATCATTTACCGGCCAGGGGCCCTTAACGAATCCCCCGACGCCCTCTCACGAGGGATGTGTGCCAGTGCCACCGGGGATCGGCTACAGACCCTCCACAACGACCTCTGCCACCCAGGGGTCACACGGCTGTTCCACTTCATAAAGTCCCGCAACTTACCCTACTCGATTGAGGAAGTTCGGTCTCTGACCAGGAACTGCCGCACTTGCGCTGAGTGCAAGCCTCGGTTCTACCGCCCAGATAGAGCCTACTTAATCAAAGCTACACGGCCCTTTGAGTGGCTCAGCTTAGATTTCAAGGGCCCCCTCCCGTCAGTCGACCGCAATGTTTACTTCCTGAACATTGTGGACGAATACTCCCGTTTCCCATTCGCCTTCCCCTGCCCAGACATGACCAGCGCCACGGTCATTAAATGCCTCAACAGCCTGTTCTGCCTGTTCGGTATGCCGAGCTACATCCATATGGATAGGGGGGCGTCCTTCATGAGTGAAGAGCTATGTCAGTACATGCTGTCCAAGGGGATCGCCACGAGCTGTACCACCAGCTACAACCCCCAGGGTAACGGCCAGGTGGAGCGAGAGAACGGGACAGTATGGAAAGCAGTCACTCTAGCTTTAAGGACCAAGGGCCTCCCTATCTCCCGCTGGCAGGAAGTCCTCCCAGATGTACTCCATTCAATACGGTCGCTATTGTGTACTGCCACTAATGCCACGCCTCATGAACGAATGTTTGTCTTTCCCCGGAAATCCACCTCAGGCGTATCCATGCCATCATGGCTCTCCACCCCAGGTCCGGTATTTGTACGAAGGCATGTGAGGGGCCACAAGACGGACCCCCTCGTGGAGTCAGTGCACCTACTCCACGCCAACCCCCAATATGTGTATGTCTGGCACGCCGACGGAAGGGAGGACACCGTGTCCATGAAAGACGTCGCCCCAGTCAGTAACGACAACAACCACGACAACAACAGCAACAACGATCACAGCAATTCTTACCCACCCACTATCCTTTCACCACCCCCGGAAGAACATCGACCAACGGTGCCCCCACCAACTACCCCTTCAACAACCCTGGCGGCGCCCCCGGCAGAGACCCAGGAGGCCACCGGGGACACCCAGCCGACACCCATGGCACCACAACAGCTACGTCGGTCACAGAGGACTATCAAACCCCCGAACAGACTAAATCTGTAGAAGGGGTGAATGTGATGAAATATGCCATTCATCAGGCACTGTATTCCCTGTGTTTAGTTTAGTTTCAGTTTCATTTCCTTACCTGTATTGTATTGTGTGTAGGGCTCCGCCCATACCTGGCCCCTACTTAAGCAAGCCCCAGCGTGTCTCACAGCAGTACAGCAGATCTCTGGATGAGAGACACTTCTCCAATGTGTATTACTTTCTGAGTTAATAAAAGCCTTGCTTTGCTCCGTTAACGTCGAGTCTCGGATTCATTGAGGCACATCAAGCCTCACAAGCTAACTTAGTGTTTTACTCTGACGAAAGGTCATTGACCTGAAACGTTAACTCTGTTTCTCTCTTCACAGATGCTGCCTGACCTGCTGAGTATCTTGTTGAGTCTGTGTTTACAAGTGCAGTTATAATGAATAACCGGACACAGACAACAGAAGTAAGTAAACAGGTCTTTAGTGATTGAGAGTCCTCTTTTTGTTTGAACCCAAAAAACCCAATTGGACTGTAAATAAACAGAAGATCAACTAAATCTTAACAAATCAAATTAAAATTTGGTTTTCCGGGTTGATGATGCACTCCAGTCCCCGCGGCGCCCACCGGTCGTGGAAATACTCAAGCGCAAAGGCGGACACCGCGTGCTCCATCTCTAGGGGGAGAGCAGCAGCAGCGGAGGTGAGACCGGTATAAAAACCGGCGCCAAGGCAGAGGCCCGACCAGTTCGGGGGAGAGCAGCAGCAGCGGAGGTGAGCCCGGTATAAAAACCGGCGCCAAGGCAGAGGCCCGACCAGTTCGGGGGAGAGCAGCAGCAGCGGAGGTGAGCCCGGTATAAAAACCGGCGCCAAGGCAGAGGCCCGACCAGTTCGGGGGAGAGCAGCAGCAGCGGAGGTGAGCCCGGTATAAAAACCGGCGCCAAGGCAGAGGCCCGACCAGTTCGGGGGAGAGCAGCAGCAGCGGAGGTGAGCCCGGTATAAAAACTGGCGCCAAGGCAGAGGCCCGACCAGTTCGGGGGAGAGCAGCAGCAGCGGAGGTGAGCCCGGTATAAAAACCGGCGCCAAGGCAGAGGCCCGACCAGTTCGGGGGAGAGCAGCAGCAGCGGAGGTGAGCCCGGTATAAAAACCGGCGCCAAGGCAGAGGCATACCAAATCAACAGCAGAGGAGAGAGGTAAAAAGTAATCCAAGTGTGACGTCACCAGGGAGCAGGTAAGTGATTGGTTGGTGAGTATTTCTCTCTTTTCAATACAAGCTTGAATTCTGTGGTGTTACACTTCTGTGGTGTAGTGGGGACAGTTGGTAAATAAAGCGCCCTAGAGTATACCTGTAACTGGGGTATTGAATAAATTTTTTAATTAATTAAAGGAGTAAGTCATGGGAGGAGAGCTCAGACCCGTGTTCTGCTCCTCTTGCTCCATGTGGGAAATCAGGGAAGCTGCCAGTGTCCCTGATGACCATGTGTGCGGGAAATGCATCCAGCTGCAGCTACTTGCAGACCGCATTGCGGCGCTCGAGCTGCAGGTGGATGAATTTTGGAGCATGCGCGATGCTGAGAGGCTCGTGGATAGCACGTTTAGCGAGTTGTTCACGCCTCAGGGCAGGGCGGCACAGGGGGTGACCATCAGGCGGAGCAACAAAGGCAGGCAGGTAGTGCAGGGAACCCCTGCGGGCATCCCCCTTTCAAACAAGTATACCGCTTTGGATACTGTTGAGGGGGATGACTCACCGGGGGAAGGCAGCAGCAGCCAACTTCCTGGCACTGGGGGTGCTCCTGCTGCCCAGGAAGGGGGGAAAAAGAGTGGGAGAGCAATAGTGGTAGGGGATTCTATAGTAAGGGGAACAGATAGGCGTTTCTGTGGCCGTAGACGTGAATCCAGGATGGTTTGTTGCCTCCCTGGTGCCAGGGTCAAGGATGTCACTGAGCGGCTGCAGGGCATTCTGGAGGGGGAGGGTGAACAGGCAATGGTCGTGGTCCACATTGGTACCAACGACATAGGTAAAAAGAGGGATGAGGTCCTGCATCAAGAATTTAGGGAGCTAGGTAACAGATTAAAGAGCAGGACCTCAAAGGTTGTAATCTCTGGATTACTCCCAGTGCCACGTGCTAGTAAGTATAGGAATGGGAGGATAGAGCAGATGAATGCGTGGCTAAAGAGTTGGTGTAGGGGGGAGGGTTTTACTTTCCTGGATCACTGGGCCTGCTTCTGGGAAAGGTGGGACTTGTACAAGTCGGACGGGTTGCACCTGAACCAGAGCGGGACAAATATCCTTGCGGGGAGGTTTGCTAGCACTGTTGGGGGGGGTTTAAACTAACTTGGCAGGGGGATGGGATACAGAGGGGAGCTGAAATAGGGGGGGATGTGCTGCCAATTATAGAGAAAAAAACAAGTCAGCTTGGTAGACAGGGCAAATATATAAGGGCAAGGCTGGATGGCATCTATTTTAATGCAAGGAGTCTTGCGAATAAGGTGGATGAACTGAAGGTGTTGATAAACACATGGGAGTATGATATTGTTGCTATCACGGAGACATGGTTGAGGGAAGGGCAAGACTGGCAGCTCAATATTCCGGGGTACAGAATCTTCAGGCGAGACAGAGGGGGAGGTATAAGAGGAGGGGGTGTCGCAATATTAATTAAGGAGTCAATTACTGCAGTAAGGAGGGATGATATATTAGCAGGGTCCTCTAATGAGGCCATATGGGTGGAGCTTAAAAACAAAAAGGGGGCAAGCACTTTGCTGGGAGTGTACTATAGGCCTCCAAACAGTCAGGGGGAGATAGAGGAACAGATATGTAGGCAAATCTCAGAGAAATGTGCAAATAATAGGGTAATAATAATGGGGGATTTCAACTTCCCCAATATTAACTGGGATAGTCAGAGTGTGAAAGGCTCAGAGGGTGTAGAATTCTTAAAGTGCATCCAGGAGAGCTTTTTGAGCCAGCATGTAGAAAGTCCTACAAGAGAGGGGGCGGTACTGGACCTAATTCTCGGGAATGTGGCCGGCCAAGTGGAAAAAGTGCTAGTAGGTGAGCACTTTGGTGATAGTGACCATAATATGGTAAGATTTAAGGTGGCCATGGAAAAGGACAGGGATGGGCCGCAAATAAAGGTTCTAAATTGGGGGAAGGCCGATTTTAATAGGATAAGGCAGGATCTGGCCAAAATGGACTGGGATCAGCTACTTGTAGGAAAATCCGCATCGGAGCAATGGGAGGCTTTCAGAAGGGAGATTGAGAACATACAATGGCAACATGTTCCCGTAAAGGTCAAGGGTGGTTCCAAAAACCACAGGGAACCTTGGATGTCAGGGGATATACGGGAATGGATTAGGAAAAAAAGGAGGGCTTTTGGTAGATACAAAAGGCTAAAGACGGAGGAAGCCCTAGAGGAGTACAAAAAGTGCAGGGGGATACTTAAAAAAGAAATTAGGAGATCAAGGAGGGGCCATGAAATAACACTGGCAAGCTAAATAAAGGAAAATCCGAAGATGTTTTATAAGTATATTAAGGGTAAGAGGATAACTAGGGAAAAAATAGGGCCCATTAGGGACAAAAGTGGCAATCTGTGTGTGGAGCCGGAAGATGTAGGAGGGGTTCTGAATGAATTTTTTGCGTCTGTTTTCACTATGGAGAAGGACGATGTAGACATAGAAATAGGGCGGGGGGACTGTGATATGCTCGAACATATTAACATCGAGCGGGGGGAGGTATTGGCGGTTTTAGCTGGCCTAAAAATGGATAAATCCCCAGGCCCGGATGAAATGTATCCCAGGCTGCTGTGTGAGGCAAAGGAGGAGATTGCGGGGGCTCTAACACATATATTCAGGACCTCTCTGGCCACAGGGGATGTGCCAGAGGACTGGAGAACCGCTAATGTAGTACCATTATTCAAGAAGGGTAGTAGGGAAAAACCGGGGAACTACAGGCCAGTGAGCCTAACATCAGTGGTAGGAAAATTATTGGAAAAAATCCTGAGGGACAAAATGTGTCTCCACTTGGAGAGGCAAAGATTAATCAGGGATAGTCAACATGGCTTTGTCAAGGGAAGATCATGTCTGACTAATTTGATTGAATTTTTTGAGGGGGTGACTAGGTGTGTGGATGAGGGTAACGCAGTGGATGTGGTATACATGGATTTCAGTAAGGCCTTCGATAAAGTCCCGCACAGGAGACTGGTCAAGAAGGTAAGAGCCCATGGAATCCAGGGTGCCTTGGCACATTGGATACAAAACTGGCTTAGTGGCAGAAGGCAGAGGGTGATGGTCGAAGGTTGTTTTTGTGACTGGAAGCCTGTGGCCAGTGGGGTACCACAGGGATCGGTGCTGGGTCCCTTGCTGTTTGTGGTCTACATTAATGACTTGGATATGAATGTAAAGGGTATGATCAGTAAGTTCGCGGATGATACAAAAATTGGTAGGGTGGTAAATAGCGAGGAGGGTAGCCTCAGTCTGCAGGACGATATAGATGGGTTGGTCAGATGGGCGGAACAGTGGCAAATGGAATTTAACCCGGAAAAGTGCGAGGTGATGCACTTTGGGGGGACTAACAAGGCAAAGGAATACACAATGAATGGAAAGACCCTAGGCAAGACAGAGGGTCAGAGGGATCTGGGTGTGCAAGTACACAGATCCCTGAAGGCGGCGGAACAGGTGGATAAGGTGGTAAAAAAGGCATATGGGATACTTGCCTTCATTAGCCGAGGCATTGAATATAAGAGCAAGGAGGTTATGATGGAGCTGTATAAAACACTGGTTAGGCCACAGCTGGAATATTGTGTGCAGTTCTGGTCGCCACACTACAGGAAGGATGTGATCGCGTTAGAGAGGGTGCAGAGGAGGTTCACCAGGATGTTACCAGGGCTGGAGCGCTTCAGCTATGAAGAGAGACTGGGCAGGTTGGGTTTGTTTTCCTTGGAGCTGAGGAGGCTGAGGGGGGACATGATTGAGGTGTACAAAATTATGAGGGGCATAGATAGGATGGATGCTGAGGAGCTTTTTCCCTTAGTAGAGGGGTCGATAACTAGGGGGCATAGATTCAAGGTAAAGGGTGGGAGGTTTAGAGGGGATTTGAGAAAGAACTTTTTCACCCAGAGGGTGGTTGGAGTCTGGAACTCACTGCCTGAAAGGGTTGTGGAGGCAGAAACCCTCACAACATTTAAGAAGCATTTGGATGTGCACTTGAAATGCCATAGCATACAAGGCTACGGGCCAAATGCTGGAATATGGGATTAGATTAGACAGGGCTTGATGGCCGGCGCGGACACGATGGGCCGAAGGGCCTCTATCCGTGCTGTATTACTCTATGACTCTATGACTCTATGACTCTAGGGCCACCCGGGCGCGAACATGGCCGTGGAAGAGAGGCAGGCAATCCGGCTGGACGACCCCCTCGACCGCCCGCTGCCTGGACGAATTGATTGCTCTTTTAGCCAGACCCAGGAGCAGGCCCACAAGAAGGTCGCCCAGCCTGTCCGCTCCCCTCCGCACCGGGTGACCGTAGATCAAGAGCGTGGGACTGAAGTGCAACCAAAAATCGAGGAGCAGCCCCTTCAATTAGTGAAAGAGGGGCTGCAACCTCTCACACTCCATATAAACGTGAAACACGGACTCCTCCAGGCCGCAAAAAATGCAGGCGGCCTGGGAGTCCATGAACCTACTTAAAACCTTATTGCATGGGACCGCTCCGTGCAACACCCTCCAGGCCAAGTCCCCGTTGGAACAAGGGAGGACTCCCATGTAGAGAGCCCTCCATTGGGGACCTCCGCCACCGCCAGTCGGCAAGATGCCACGCCAAGTCGTGTCCGGATGGTAGACGAAGATGGCAAAGTGGAGAGTGTGCAGGAGCAGCCCGTACAGGAAACCCCTCCGCGCGGAATGAAAAGGCACGGAGGGTATTTCCTCGAGACGGCTCAAGTTGTGAGGCGCCGGCTCCCGAGGGGAGATTCGGGACCGGGCGCCGATGAGGAATTCTGTCCGGATGGGGGTAAGCTCGGACGGGATTGCCCCACGTGCTTGAGCCGACTCGATACACCTAGTGGCGTCAGGGCCCAGTGCCGCTTTCACCGATTCGATGGCTTCGGCCGCGAGCCGGACGTTGGCCCAGGACAGGCGCAACGCCAGCTCCTCCGGCGCCATACAGCCAGCTACTCCGCCATCGAGCAGGTCCCCGACTCTGGTCACCCCGCCAGACACAGCCCTGCCCTCCGCCAGCCGCCCGAACCCGCGTTCGTGGAGGTGCGGATTCCTGAGCAGCGGCTCCTGAAGGAGAGCCGCCGCTCCTGACGGGGGAGAGCTCCGCCTGGAAGCGACGTAGTTCCAAACCCATAGTAGTTCCTGGTAGAAGACAGGCAGCTCCCGCAGGTCGGCACGCCTGCCGCCCACTTTCACAAACAGGAACTGCGTGTCGTAATTGAGGCCGTGCAGCTGGCGGAAGAAAAACGTCGCCAGCGCACACCATCTCGGAGGATTCTCGACGTACAGGTATCTCTGCAGCGTCTGAAGATGGAAAGTCGCAGCCTGGGTGCGAAGGCACACCAGCGCCTGACCGCCCTCCCTAAGCGGGAGACACAGAACCGCGGCAGAGACCCAGTGCTTCCTTTTGTCCCAGAAGAAGTCGATGAGCTTCTTCTGCATCTTGGCGACAAACGCAGGGGGAGGGATCAAAGTTACCAACTGGTACCACAACATGGCGGCCACCAGCTGGTTTATGACCAGCGCTCGACCCCTGTAGGACAACACTCGGAGCAGTCCTGTCCAGCGTCCTAGGTGAGCGGTGACTTTGGCCTCCAGCTCTTGCCAGTTCGCCGGCCAGGCGTCCTCGGCAGGGCTAAGGTAGACTCCCAAATAAAGGAGGTGCGTGGTGTTCCAGGCGAAAGGCCTGAACTCCTCCGGCAGGGAGTCCACCCGCCACTGGCCCACCAGGAGTCCGGAACATTTCTCCCAGTTGATCTTGGCGGAGGATGCGTCCGAGTAAATCTGCTGGCATTCCCGCATCCTCCGCAAGTCAGCGGGATCCGTGACCGTGAGGAGCACGTCATCGGCGTAAGCCGAGAGGACCACCTCCACGCCCGGCCCTTGCAGAGCCAGTCCCGTCAACCTCTTCCGCAAGAGGCGCAGGAATGGCTCCACGCAAATGGCATATAACTGACCGGACATGGGGCATCCCTGACGCAACCCCCTCCCGAAGCGAAGGGGCGCCATCAAGGACCCGTTAACTTTAATCAGACACTCTGCGGCAGCGTACAGAAGTCGGATCCGGGCGACGAAATGCGTCCCGAACCCGAATGCGCGCAGAGTCCCGAAGAGATACTCGTGATCCACCCTGTCGAACGCCTTCTCCTGATCCAGGGAGAGGAAGGCGACCGACAGACCAGCCCTCTGGGAGTGGTGGACCAGGTCCCGGACCAGATGGATGTTATCGTTGATGGTCCGGCCCGGGACTGTGTAGGACTGGTCGGGGTGGATCATGTGGGCCAGCACGGTGCCAAGGCGAGCAGACATGGCCCTAGCAAAGATTTTATAGTCCGTGCTGAGGAGGGAGACCGGGCGCCAGTTCTTAAGGAGGCGGAGATCGCCCTTCTTAGGCAGCAGGACAATGACCGCCCTGTGCCAAGAGAGGGGCATCTCCCCGGTCGCCAAACATTCCCCCAGGACCCGCGCGTAGTCACCCCCCAAGACGTCCCAGAACGTCCTGTGGAACTCCACGGTCAGCCCGTCCAGCCCCGGGGACTTTTCCCTAGAGAGCTGGTGGAGGGCGCCGGTCAGCTCCGCCAGGCTTAGCGGAGCGTCCAATTTTTCGGCGCCCTCCGGACTGACCTTCGGCAGGTCCTCCCACAAAACTCTGCGCGCATCCTCGCTGGACGGATCCAGAGAGAACAGAGCCCCGTAGTAGGCGCGGGTCTCCGCGCTGATTCCCTCCGGATCCGAGACCAGAGATCCGTCGTCGGCCAGCAGCCCCAAGAGCTGCTTACGGACCCCCCGTCTTTTTTCCAGCGAGTAGAAGAAGGGGGAGCCGCGGTCCAGGTCCCGCAGGAGCTGGATCCGCGACCTCACCTACGCGCCTCGGGAACCGATGAGCTGCAGGTCCTTCAGCGCGCCCTTCTTCTCTTCGTACACCTTCCGCAGGGCCGGGTCCCCGACGACTTGACCGAGACGGGACTCCAGGTCGAGCACCTTCTTCTCCAACCGCCCGACCCGGGCCTCCCGCCTCTTGGTCGACCCCTTCGCGTACTCCTGACAGAAGAGATGGACGTGAGCCTTGTCCACGTCCCACCACAGCCTCAAGGAGGGGAAGCCCCCCTGCTTCCTTCTCCAATCGGCCCAGAACCAACGAAATGAATCCCGGAACCGCGCGTCCTCCAGCAACAGGTTGTTAAAGTGCCAGTACGCGGACCCCCCCTGCGTGCGCAGCGAAACGAGCTCCGCCCACACCAGGTGGTGGTCCATGCACGGCACCGGCCGCATGGAAGCCGCCGGAACACAGGAGACGTACGCCCGGGAAATGTAGAGGCGGTCGATTCTGGACCCTCCTCCTCCAGACCTCACGCTAGTGAAGGCGCTGGAGTCGGGATGAAGATTTTGCCAGACGTCCACCAAGTCGAAGGACCCGACCAGGTCCCTCAACATCTCCATCGCCGCCGGGCATCGCGCGGGACCCGGACGGTCCCTCGCCTCGAGGGTGCAGTTAAAATCCCCGCCGAGGATGACGCACTCGCCCACGTCGATGGAGCCCAGAAGAGCGGACACTTCTTGAAAGAAGCGCACTTGCTGCGCACCGGCCTGAGGGGTGTACATGTTCACTAGATGGAGCGGCACGCCCCCCAGGCGAACAGTGACCTGGAGCAAGCGGCCCGGCATGTGCTCCTTGACCCCCAAGATCTCCGGCTGAAAATGCGGGGCCAGCAAGATAGCCACCCCGCTGGAATTGTTGGAGAGGTGACTCATGCTGACCCCTCCTTGCCACTCCAGGAGCCACGTGGCTTCGTCTCCCGGAACGGTGTGGGTTTCTTGCAGGAAGCACACCGCATACTTCCCGTCCCGAAGGACCGAGAAGTTATTGAATCTGCGGCGCGCCTCCCTGCTGCCGTTGATGTTGAGGCTGGCTATGGTTATCTTCATGTCAGAAGCATAGTGCAACCTCTACCTACACCTAACGGGGGGAGGAAGCGCAGCCGCTGGTCAGCCGCCACTTCCTCAGCAGCCCAGTGAGAAACGTTCTGAGCCGACGCAGCTCGAGCGGGTTCACACCCTCGTCTGCGCCCATGATCTTAACGGCGGCGCGGACGGATATGATGAGCAGCGCCAGCTCCGACCACCTGTCGAGGGCCAGCCGGACATTATTGCGCCGACCCAGGCACGTGGCCATAAAATCCCAGAGTTCCCTTACGGGAATGAGGGGAGACTCGGCAAGGGGCACGAGGTCATCCATTGCCTCGTCGGCGCTGGAGTCCGAATCGTCCTCCGTGCCCATCACCGAGTCCCCATCCTCCTCCAGGGGGTCGTCACCAGCGGCCGACCCGTCCGCCGCGCAGTGCACAGCGAACGGCTAGGCCGCACCAGCCAGCCCCGCCTCCGCCCGGATCCCACCCCCAGGATCGGCGGCAGAGGATTCCTCCCTGGGCTCCTCTAGGGGTGCTGGGCCAGAAGACGGCGGCGGTTCAGAGCTCCCCTCCGTCCCAGACGCCGGAACAACCGGCGAAACCGGAGAGAGAACAATTCCCAGCTCCTCCAGTATGTCCGGCACCAGAGACGCAGCCAGGGGCCATCCTCCTCCCCGCCACCAACCTCCGACCCAGTGGATGGGGTGTTTTGAATAAAAACCTCCACCAGGTCGAGCAGCCCCTGGGAGATGTCCGGGTCGCATTGGGCGAGATCATTATCCCCGAGCTCGCCCGACCCAGACCCCAGGCCACCCGACCCGGCGAGGGGTAATGGCACCGATAGAATGTCAATTTCATTTTCCGCCGCGGGTTGTTCCGCGACCCCCCCCATGGGCAGGGTCTCGTCCCCATCCCCGGGAGGCACACGCCGGACAGACACATCTGCCTCAGCCTCCCGAGGGACAGGCGACCCCTGCCGATCGCTGGTGATGACGACAGCGGGGGTGGGGGGCGCAGTACCCGCGGCGGGCGACGACTCCCCCTGCTCGGAGGGACCTTCCTCCTCCCGGTCCTCCTCCTCTTCCAGGGGGTCATGCCTTCTTTTTAGCATGGAGGGAGCGAGTGCTTCTTTCCGGCTGGACACGCTCCCTCCCCCCCGCCGGAGGCCTTGGTGGCATCGGCCCCCGACGTCAACCGCGCATCAGACGTTCTCGACGCGTGGGCAGATCTGGGGGGAGGAGCGGCGGCGGCGCCAGCCTCGGCCGCACGAGATGATCCGGCGGCCTTGGAGGCGGGGCAGTTTTTCCTAATGTGCCCCACCTCCTTGCAGGCATGGCACCGCACACCGTCCGACGTCCAAAAGACGCGATAGGCGGTCCCCTCGTGGAGGACGACGAACGCCCCGTCGGTGTCCTCCTCCTGCGCCAGCTGGATAAACAGCTGGCGCCGGAAGGAGAAGACGTGGCGAAGGCTGGCTTCCCGGAAGCCGAGCGGGATGGGTGTGATCCCCGACCTCACCTCCCCAAGTTGACGTAAATGGGGAAGGAGGAGCTCACCAGGAACATAGGGCGGGACGTTGGAAATGACGATCCTCTGCGCGGTGGCCTCGAGAGGATCCACCGGCAGGAAGGTCCCGCCCACGGTGAGCCCCTTGGCGACGGCCAGGGACACCGCCCGCTCCGACCCCAGGAAGAACACAGCCTTCCCATACATTTTTGAGGCCGCGACGATGGCTGAGGGGCCGACAACCCCAGCCATGGCTTTAACGCAGGCCTCAATGGTCATAGTGGGGTGAGTGTAGCTCTTCACCCCAAGCTTTTTTCTTATTAATCTGAATGGTGACGGGGCAGCAGAAGCAGCGGGAGCAGCTGTGGCTGTGGCTGCCACTCCCGCATAAGTCCTGGCTTGCCCCGCCACCGGCGAAGATGCAGTCGCCATTCTGGGGTGCTTTTATAAGGGCTACACTCACCCCAAGTCACAGGCCTGAAGGTTTTAATGGCCTCAGGTATTTTTTTGGTCCTCTATCGAGCAGAGGGAGCTGTTTAAATTGAAGGCACACCTCTCCCCCTTATTGATTGAAATTGGGAGAGGTGCCTTCTCCCCTCTGCTCAATAGGCAATTAATAAAAAGAGATGAAAATGAGGTGCCTCAGAGAAACAGGCAGAGAGAGATAAAGAGAGAGAGAGAGGGGGGTGGGAAGGAGGGAGGCCGCAAGGGCAGTGTTGCCACTCAGGATGGTAGGTGGGTGTTGGCAGGGGTGCACTCTCCGATGGGATTTAAAAGTCTTTGGTGGTGGTGGTCTTCTGGCAGCGGGAGAAGATGTCTTCATCTGGGAAAGCTGGAGATGCCCAGGCTCAGTCCTGCAGCAGGTCTTAACGATGCAATTAATGGAAATAAAGACTTCACCTAGGCAGCTCCAGCTCTCCCAGGCCAGGCAATAGAAGGGGTGCTTATTAGTGGTGTGCGTGGCCAAGCTTTTAACAAGAGCCACACACACACGCACTACACCCCTTGATGATCCGGCCTTGTTTCTTCTTTTCTCCCCCCACCTAAAATACAAAGTCTTTGGGAGAGTGCCCCAAAAAGCACCCACCTGTAGATGTTCAGAAGAGATGATTTTGTTCTTCCCTCCTTCCAAACAGTTGGTGGTTGTTAGTTGTTTCTCTCCCCTCTCTCCCTCTCCTGAAGTGGAGGCCAATTTGGGGAGGCAGTAATGGAAAGGCCTCTCCCCTGGTTGGTGTTGTTGCTGGCCTCCTTTCTCCTTCTCCTCCTCTGTCCTATCTCTCCAGGCACCTCAGTTGCTGTGATGATGGTGGAGGAGGTGGAGGTGGTGGTCTATCGTTCTCCTCCTCTTCCTGGTCAGGAGACCACCACTTTCCACTCTCCACTCTCTTGGTTTGGCTGCTCCTTCTCCTCCTGCTGACTGAGGCAGCTGCACAGCCAGAAATGCACTGAAGACTCTTAGTGATTGAGGGTCAAGGCTGAACTGAGGTACACTTTGCTCCGCAGGGTTTATATACCGGTGTGGTCACTACTGGTACTACAATGTACAGGAGCCGTTAAAAAGTAGTCCATCACCTTAAGGTATCCTCTTAAGGTAGTACAGGTTACATACACTACAATTCCTCCCCTTTTAGCTTAACAGTGGACACCCTCAATTAATACACTACATGGATAACATATATACAACTTACACACAAGAACTGTTCAAAGATTCAGTCTCTGAGGAGGCCTCCTGATCCGGCCCGGATAACGCCTTTCAGGGATCTCTGGTTCCCGTTGCTGGGGTGACTCACCCACTTGATCGCCTATGGATTCAACATCATCCAATACGTCCGAGTCTGAGGTAGATGCTATAGGCTCAATAGGTTCTTCAACTGGTGTCTCTGCCGTAGACATGGGGTCGACCCTTGTTCTCGATTCCACAAGTTGGGCAGCATGACGTCGTATTACGTTCTCTCCAACGTCTACCGTGTACATCAAGGGTCCCTGTCGTGCACAAATTGTCCCAGGTTGCCATTTATCATCCCTATAGTCCCTGGCCAACACTGGTTGTCCTATTTCAAAACTACGAGTGGCCTTTTTATTTACATGCTGGAATTGCTTGTGTTCGACTTCCTGTCGCACTTTGGGTTTTAACAAATCCAACCGGGACCGCAACCTTCTGTTATAGAACATTATGGCAGGGCTTTGATTTGTCACTGCATGCGTGGCGTTTCGATACGCCATTAGGAAATTGTCCACCTTGTGTTGTAGTGGAATATGATCTTCACTCATGGCCTTTATCGCCTTTTTGAACGTTTGTACAAATCTCTTGGCCAACCCATTTGTAGCCGGATGATATGGGGCAGATGTATAGTGTTTCACCCCATTCTTTTTCATGAATTTCTGGAATTCTTCTGACACGAACTGTGGTCCGTTGTCTGAACATATTTGCTCCGGCAATCCATTCCTTGCAAATATGGTTCTTAGAACTGCAATCGTCTTCTCAGAGGTAGTGGTCGACATCTTAATCACTTCTGGCCATTTAGAATGTGCGTCTACTGCTATCAAAAACATGGAATCCATGAATGGACCTGCAAAGTCGATATGCACACATTGCCATGGGGCTGAAGGCCATTCCCACGGATGCAGCGGTGCAATTGGAGGTGCGTTCTGAACTTTTTGGCACCCTGAGCAGCTTTTAGTCAGATCCTCTATTTGTTTGTCGATACCTGGCCACCACACATAAGCCCTAGCAAGGCTTTTCATCTTGACTCCCCCCAGATGACCTTCGTGCAATTCTTTTAGAACTCTCTCCCTTAATTTAGGAGGAATAATCACCCTTGTTCCATACATCAATGTTCCTTGACATACGGACAGCTGTTCTCGTCTGGCTGAGAATGCTGGTAACAGTGGGTCGCCATGTGCTGGCCATCCCTTCACTGTCAAGTCGTAGACCCGAGACAGTGTCGGGTCATTTCGGTTCTCTCTCTCAATACCCGCATTGGTGACTGGTAAGCATTCGATGATGGTCGAGTGAAATATCTTGACAGGGTCAACTGCCAGTGCCTCTTCCGCTGTAGGTAGTGGCAGGCGCGACAGCCCATCAGCATTACCATGTTGCTTTGTACCTTTGAACTCAATATCATATTGATGTGCCCCTAGGAAAAGGGACCATCTCTGAAGCCTCTGCGCTGTCATTACCGGAACACCCTTCTTAGGGTTGAAAATGGAAACCAACGGCTGGTGATCTGTCAGCAGCGTAAACTTTTGGCCTTGCAGGTAGTGGTTAAATTTCTTAACTCCCCACACGAGGCTGAGAGCCTCCCTATCTATCTGAGCATAGTTGCGCTCAGCGGAGGTCAATGATCTGGATGCGAAAGCGACTGGCCTTTCCGAGCCATCTGGAAACTTATGTGCGAGCACTGCCCCGATACCATATGGAGAAGCATCACAAGCTAAGCGAATAGGCAGCGTTGGGTTAAAGTGAGCCAACACTTCCTTAGAGGTGATCAATGCCTTGCTCTTTTGAAAAGCCCGCTTACAATCATCGCTCCACTTCCATGGTATTCCCATTTGCAAAAGAGTGTTTAGTGGGTGTAACACCGTGGATAAATTTGGAAGAAACTTGTGGTAATAGTTAACCAACCCGAGGAACGACCTCAACTGGGATACATTTTCCGGTGCTGGAGCTTTGACAACAGCTTCGATCTTGTCAGGTGACTTATGGAGCCCCTCCTGGTCAATGACGTGGCCGCAGTACGAGATTCGCTTTTGAAAGAACTCGCATTTCTGGCGATTAGCTCTTAGCCCATATTCTTTCAATCTGATGAGCACCTGCTCCAAATTCGCGAGGTGATCATTATCGTTATCTCCTGTAATCAGGATGTCATCCAGGTAGCATTGTGTGCCTGGGATTCCCTGCAATACCTGCTCCATGGCCCTTTGCCAAATCGCTGGAGCTGATGCCACTCCAAAAACCAGCCTATTATACTGATATAAGCCCTTATGCGTGTTGATCGTGAGATACTGTCGTGACGCTTCATCAACTTCCATCTGTAGGTACGCCTGCGCCAGGTCTATCTTGGTGAAGTGCTTTCCGCCAGACAGCGAAGCGAAGATATCTTCAATCCGCGGAAGCGGATATTGCACCATGTGAAGAACTGGATTAACAGTGATCTTGAAATCGCCACAGATGCGAACCTTCCCAGGTTCCCCCGGCTTGTTGCTCAACGAACGCTTCATGACAGGAACAATGGGTGTAGCCCATTCGCTCCAGTCCACCTTGGACAGTACCCCTGAACGTTCTAGCCCTTCCAGCTCTGCTTCCACAGCAGGTCGTATCGCATAAGGCACCGGTCTGGCTTTGAAAAATTTTGGGTTTGCATGTTCTTCAACCTTGATGGTTGCCGTAATCCCTTTCAGTGTTTCAAGTCCCTGTTGGAACACCTCCTTAGCATCGTCTAAGATTTTGGACAGTCGTTTAAGTTTGACGTCGTCCTCCTTACAGGCATCCACAGTCAGTGCTTGTATGGAATGCCAGTCCAAATTTATTCTCCGGATCCATTCCCGTCCTAGTAGTGGCGGACCTCCATCAGGTAACACGTACAAGTCCATTTTCTGACTTTCTTTACCATTGTAGACCACATTTACTTTTATCTTTCCTTTGGGGTATACTATTTGCCCCGTGTATGTTTTCAATACAATCTCCGTATCCCTCAGGGGAATGTGCGAGAATAACCTTTTGTAGTCTTGCTTATTTATGACCGTTAATGCCGACCCTGTGTCCAATTCCATCTTCACTTGGACTCCTGCTATCCGGAGCATGACCCAGATAGTTTGGTGGTCTGCTGTGTTACCCACATTATGTATTTTCAGACAACCCAGTTCCTTACTGCTGGAGTCTGAATCCATCTTCTGTTCATCCGAACTGTTCTCTGTCACCTTGTGTACTTTTTTGTACTTCTCCTGCAGTGACTTTTTACTGCTGGTCTTCTTTCCTGACCGGCATACTCTCGCTATGTGACCAAGTTTGCCACATTGCCTGCATCCTTTGTCTTTGAACCAGCACTGGTTCTGGTCATGCGTTGTCCTTCCGTAACAATAGCACTTTACTGCGCCCAATGCCATTTCATTGGTGCTGAATTCCAGTGGCCTTTGCTGTATCTCTGCAGTGCCCCGTGCTGCTGCCTCGTGGGATGCTGCAATGCTGAAAGCTTTGTCCAGCGTAAGATCCTTTCCCTCTAGCAGTCGCTTCTGGGTTCCTTCCCTTAGGAGCCCACACACAAACTTATCTCTCAGTGCGTCTGCTAGTCCTGTTCCGAACTGGCAGTACTTTGATAACTTGCGCAGTTCTGTTAGGAATTCAGCGTTGCTTTCTTCTTTAAGTTGAATTCTTTTGTAGAATTTAAATCGTTCCGCTATCAGCAGCGGTGTAGGGTTTAAATGCTCTTGCAGGATAGTAACAATATCCGCGAAACTCTTTCCTACCGGTTTGTCTGGGGTTACCAGGTTCCTTAATAACCCGTACGTCTTCGCACCCATTGAGTTTAATAGGGTTAGTGTTTTCTTATCATCCGGTACATCATTCGTTCTACAGTAAACTTCGATGCGTTCCACATAAGTGGCCCAATCTTCCACATCGTTGTCGAAGGCAGTGATGTTACCCGTTTTCGGCATCCTTGCTGAGTTTCTCCTTTCCCTTCGGATATTATTTAATATGATGACTTTAAAAAAAATTTAAATTTAAGATGGCGGCTTTTCCCGCACTTGGCGGCTTTTCCCGCGCTTGTCTTCTTCCCCCGCCAACTCAAGATGGCGATTCCCGCGCTGTTGCTCTTGTTGCCCCACCTCTCCCGCGGTCCTTGTGGCAATAAAGCGCTTTTCTGGCTGCTGCGCGTCTCTGCCCCGATTGCAGTCCGGCCCCTGACACCGGCTGCGGTCGTGTTCTCCGCCCTTTTTCTTTGTTTTTCCTTCCCTTCTCCCACTGACAACTCAGCCGACTTTCCCCCCCGTGCCGCTCGATCGGGCTTACCCGCCGCTGTCGTAGATGGGATGATCACTGCCTGTTGCTGATGTTGGACTTCGTGGCCAGAAAACCAAACCGGGTTCCCGATGGCCTCCCGTGCGATGCAGTGCTCTGCAGGATGTTGAGGGCGGATGCCCTTTTCCGACGCCCGTTTCTGAGGACGAAGCCTCCTTGGAATGGGCCCCAGAATCAGTACTGGGGGAGGTGATACAAAACTGCCACTAGGTACGATCAGACTCGTCGCCACTGTTGAGTCTGTGTTTACAAGTGCAGTTATAATGAATAACAGGACACAGACAACAGAAGTAAGTAAACAGGTCTTTAGTGATTGAGGGTCAGGGCGGAACTGAGGTACACTTTGCCCCGCAGGGTTTATATACCGGTGTGGTCACCACCGGTACTACAATGTACAGGAGCCGTTAAAAAGTAGTCCATCACCTTAAAGTATCCTCTTAAGGTAGTACAGGTTACATACACTACATGTCTCCAGCATTTTCTGTTTTTATTTCAGATTTCCAGCATCTGCAGTATTTTCTTTTTGTATTAGTGTTTTACTCCTTGTCCTAATACACTGTACCTGTAAAGGCACCCTTCTGTGTCTGCTAGCTAAAGGTTCTTACAGAACAAAGAGAACCTAAGTGAAATAACAGAGAGGATTGCTACTCCTATAAAGACAGAGGGAGTGACAGCTTGTTCTCTTTAGAAACAGATTACTACAGACTGTCTACTATTGCTATTACTACTGCCTACCGATTGTCTAACCCTGATCAAACTGTGGGGTGCAGGGCCCTTCTATTTTTATATCTTGATTTTAAAGGGAGGTCCCCCTACATTCACTTAACCAATCAGGATGACACTGGTACCAGAAGGACTCACTCCCCTCGCCCTCCTCTCAGTCAAACCTGATACATGTGGAGTTCTGTGGCTATCATCGAGTTGCTGGGGCTTGACTTTTCCCCCCCAGCAAGACAGACTTTGTGTCTATAATTTTATGACCGCCATTACTGATCTTGCATTCTTCAAGAGTTTTTTACACAGCCAAATGGTAAGAGGTGACATCTTTATGTCCCATTAGGTGTTACCTAAGTGGTTTGAGTTAATGACAATGGCTTCTCATACCACCACGGGATGCCTGTAGTACAAACACAGGCCTTCCTGGTGCCATTAACCTAGAGGTTTTACGGCTTCAATTAGTTTACGGCCTTTAGTTTAGAAGATTTTATGGCCAAACTATCTGGGAAACTCCGTGAACAAAGGCCTGGGCAATGGTTAGCTTCACCTGTGTTAGCTAAAAGCCTTTTCCCAGAATTCAGTTCAACAATTGAACTCCATTTTGTGCGACCAGCTTTCAAGCCAAGACTCCATTTTAGGGCATTTCCCCCCAGGAACCTCAAAGGCACCGTTCGGCAATTCATGGGCCAGCGTTCCTACGCCCTCCCCAACCATTGCGAGTCAACCTCCGCTAGACCTAGCTGCGGGTGATCAATACCTTTCACAGAACAAGAGGAGTGAAGCCGAATCCTGTGTTTTAATCACCCACAGGCAATCTAGGCAGCACTATGAATGGTAATAAGAATAATTGACGCAGTCTCAAACGCCAGTTTTCCCTGGAGCCTAAAAGTAAAAAAAAAATCACATTTATTCTGAAAGATGGATAAATCCCACAGCCCCACAGGGATAACTCCTTGTTATCTTTAAAGATTATATAAGTCATTACTTTTCCATTTGATTCCGAGACATCTTGGACTAAAACTGGGCACGAGGGGGCATGGTGTATGATTCATGCAGCTGTTCACATGCTCGCAAATAAGCGGCTAATGCCTGTCTGAGGCCCCCAGGCCAAGATTGGTTTGACCTGAGGCAGCCCGACACAGGACTGCTCATCCCAAGCCCACATTTAAAGAATGCGTGTCACCGCTCCTGTTCCCTTCCACCACCACCGCCCCCACCGATTACCACCATTCCCCCTCCCCAGCCTCTGATACCCCCTCCCAGGCCTCTTATGTCCTACCCCCTGTAATGTTATCTTATATTGTAGTATTAAGAGGCTTACGAGTAGATATCGTTGAGTACTCTTTATTAGGTCTTGAGTCAGTGCCAACTTGTGTAGTACTGCCGCATGGCCAAGATGGCTTCCTATTTATCTGACTGCTGTCAAGCAGCTGTCTTTACTACAGCTACCGTCAAGCAGCTGTCTTTACTACAGCTACAGTTATCTGTACATCTTTCCCCCTCAACGATGACATAAACAGTAAACACCATAACATAACACATAGAACACATATTAACAACATATAAAAACAGTCAGTGTAACTACTATTAATTACTATTAACAACATGTAAAAACTGTCAGTGTAACTATACCTTGCAATAACTGCTGGTACATATAAACACTACCCACACCCAGAAGTCCATTAGCTGTTTACAGTCTTTCCCTTGTCTACAGGTCGAGTCTAACGACAGGCTTTCTGTTGCGCTGTGACCTGCGTAGCTGAGCGGGTATTTGCTGGGCCAACCCAGTTGTGTCCATTAAGTTCATGTCTGTACCACACGCATCCCTTGTCTCATTGTCACCCCTGTGTACTTCATCACTTTGTGGCATTGCCCTTGTCTCCTTGTCACTCTGTCGGATTTCCATCATCAGCTCATCCTCTCTGTCCTCCTGCGGCTGATATGTCTCGGTGGTTTTCAATAGGTGCCTCCTGTTTCTGCGATACACATTGCCATTTTCTGTCATGACACTGTATGACCTGGGGGCAACCTGTTGTAGAACGGTGGCTCTTTGATTCCATGACCCAGACCCTTCAATGCGAACTACATCCTTCTCCTGTAGAGGCACTAGTGCAGTGGCTGTGCGGTCATGGAGCGTTTTTTGTTTCCGCTGAAGTTTCCGGGCCTTGTCTGCCCATACCTCATCTCTGTGATCAGGTGTGACATGCCTGGGAAGCCGAGTACGGATTTTGCGATCCAGTAAGAGCTCAGCTGGAGACCTGCCACTTTCCAGCGGGGCCGCCCTGTACGACATCATGACCAGATATGGGTCAGTGTTGCTGTGTGCTGCTTTCTTTAATAGTCTTTTCACAATCTGCACCCCCTTCTCCGCTTTTCCATTGGCTTGAGGGTAGAGCGGGCTGGAGGTTACATGCTTAAACTCATACTCTGTAGCAAACGACTGAAACTCATGACTGGCATAGGGAGAGCCATTAACAGAGACCAGAGTTAGAGGGATGCCCTGCCTGGAAAAGATTGACTTCAGGTGAGTTATCACAGCTCTTGACGTGGTGCTGGGTAGGAGAGCAATCTCAGGATAATTAGAGTAATATTCACTAGCTAACAAATAGTCTTTTCCTTCGTAGTGAAAAATATCAGTTCCTACCTTTTCCCAAGGTTGTGATGGGAACTCTGTGGTAATGAGGGGCTCTTTTGTTTGCTTGTAGTGATACTCCTGACATGTAGCACACTCACTGATCATCTGGTCAATATCAGAGTTCATGTTTGGCCAGTAGAGCGCCTCACGTGCTCTCCTTTTTGACTTTTCCACACCCAGGTGCCCTTCATGTATCCTGTTAAGCATTTCTCGTCGCGTAGAGATGGGCACTACAATCCTGTCACACTTAAGCAGTAGTCCATTGACCACAGAAAGCTCAGACTGAATATGATGATATTGTTTACATGACCCTTTCTTCCAACCCTCTTGAAGATTTCTCATCACTTTCCTCAGAACAGGGTCCTTTGATGTCTCTGTGGCTATCTTTGATAGTTGTTCCTGTGAGGTGGGCAATGCTGCATAGACCATATCCACATGAAGGTCCACATCCTCTTCTGTTTCACTGTTTTGTGTGGCATAAGGCGCAGCCCTGGATAGTGTATCTGCAATGAACATTTGTGTCCCTTGTGATGAAATATGTCATTCATCAGACTCTGTATTTAACTACATATATTGTATTGCCTGCTCCTGTGTTTGTATTGCCTGCTCCTGTGTTTTTACCTTGTATTGTATATAGTGCACCGCCCCCTTTCTCCCCATTGGGTGTGTCGGCTCCGCCCATATCTGGCCCTACTTAAGACAAGCCCAGGCTTGTCTTGCAGCAGAACAGCAGAATGCTAGGTGAAGACACAGGCATCTTTCTTTGCTAATAAAAGCCTTGTTTTATCCAGTTAACTTTGAGCCTTGAAGTTATTGAGGCGCATCATCCCTGGCACATATGTGAGCTCAAAATCATAACATTGTAGTCTCATCATTAGGCGCTGTATCCATGATGACATGTCACACAGATTCTTTTTGCGATCCCTAGCAGTGGCTTATGGTCAGTTTCTAGGATAACCTTGGGAAGTCCATAGATGTAGGTATGAAATTTTTCACGCCCAAATGCCAAGCCCAGGCACTCCTTCTCTATTTGCGCATACCGGCACTCTAGCTGTCATGGAGCGTGACGCATATGCCACTGGTTGCCATTCTCCTTCATCTTCCTGTAGAAGGACAGCCCCTAATCCATCCTTAGAGGCATCTGTGGGCACTTTTGTCCTCTTTTCAGGGCAGAAAAACTTCAGTAGGGGTTCACTTGCTAGAATGTGTAGCAGCCCCTTTCATTCATTCTCATGTTGATGTCCCCATTGGAACTCTGTCTCTTGGTGCAGCAGTTTTCTCAAGTGAGCGGTTTTCACTGCCAGATTTGGAATGAATTTCCCTAGGTAATTAACCATGCTAAGGGCCCGCTGAACCCCTTTCTTGTCCTTCGGTTTTTCCATGTCATGGATGGCCTTTACCTTTGACTTGCCTGGCTGAATCCCTTCTGCAGAAATCTTGTCCATGAGGAATGTGATTTCATTGACGCTGAACTGACATTTGTCTTTATTTAGTTTGAGTCCATACTGCCGTATCCTCTGAAGTGTTTTTTCCAGTCTGGTGTCGTGCTCTCCCTGAGTGGAGCCCCATACTGTAAGATTCAAAATTTTCAGCAATAATCACGCAAGAAAACAGGATAAAATAAGACAGTTTATTGACCAAAGTAAGCTTGCACAGAAAAACCTTTGATAAAAGGGCATACAAAATGGCCGCCGGGCCTCGTGATCAGTTTCTGGACCATTTGATTTCTGTCACTGCAAGCCAGACAGGCTTGTGGATTGAAAACAGTAAGCCCGCGAAAGCCAGTATCGGGAAACCGAAACTCAGGGAAACAGCATACATATTCAATGGATTCTAAGTACAGGACGGTTTCAGGCAAACAGGATGGGGCCCATCAAGATATGGGCGGACAATGCATGAACACTTATACCCATTTAATGTACAAAGGAGAAACCGTTTAACAGCCATCAAGGGAAATCTCCAGACCGATCAATATGCGAACCAGGACGAATTCTACGGAATACTCCAGCAATTTCGGTTTTGCCTACCAAGAGACTTCGTTAACGTGCCCGCGGGTGAGGATCCTTGCACCCAGAGTCAGCGTTACCGTGGGAAAGAGGATCTGTCTGGTGTGTAATGGGAACGTACCACTAAGGCGATGGTGGTGGCTGCGAAAGCTGGGAAAGGACATGAAGAACTCTACGGTCGAGTGGGAGCGACTGGGTAATAATACCCATCGGACTATTACGGGGACTCACGGACAATTACGTGTGTGTTGGGACAAATGGTGGGAACCAGATGAAGGAATATATGTCTGTATGTGGGGTTCAAAACGCGTTTGCCCCAAGGGCGTATCCATCTTCTTCCAGAGGCAGTGGCAGGATGAAGGAAAGGGGATGAGATGGGATGTCAGCACTCGAGCGTGTGGAGCCCCATACTCCCCTATTCCGGTAAACGCCACTGAACTCATCACCCGCCCACGCAAGCCCCTGCCCACGCTTCCAGCAGCACTAGCCCAGAAAGAAGGGTGCCCAACCACCACCAAGGGACCCGGGAACGGTTTAGTATTGGTACCCACCAGTCAGGTGCTGTACCAAGGGGTACACTACGCGGTGGCCTCGGTGATTTTAAACCTCACTGAGGTACGATTGCCGGAGTGGTGTCCCAAAGAAACGGAACAATTATACCAGGTCCTGTTAACCCGAATGTTTAGACAGTTTTACGAGTTTGACTTTGCCGACATCGACAAAGACAAATTATACACCACACCACCAGAAGTTTTGGATCGAGTCGGGAGGCAAAGAAGGGGTACAGTAAATGACATATTCACTGCTTTTAATACCGGGACATCTGTCGTCAACGCTCTAGATAACGTGGAGCTGCAGACACAGATCAACGGTTTAAAAGCCCAGTTAAGGAACATACTGACAGACGAAAATAAGGTAGTGGGTTCTGAGTTACATGAGGACCAGGCCATGACACTACACTTTAAGGAAATAATAGCTGAGCTGGAGAAACACGCGAGAACGGTAAATGCGCTCATTAAGGAGGATCGGAATGTGTCCGATCAAGCTGCGCAAAACGAGGCCTGTGTGCTATACGGGGCGTGGTTACTGGGCGAGGGCCGCAGTAATCTTGAGGATTTAAAACAGGGCTTGGTCCCGTCCTGGATCAGCAACAAGCACTTGCAAGCGCTCCACCCTTTTGAGAATGCATTAAGCCCGTGCCAGCTCAGACTAGCTGCAGAAGCGTACCCAGTCCCAGTGGACTGCGGACGTTCGAATCATACTATCATGGGAATAGTGGTAAGAATGCCGGTGTTGGGTCCCGCAGCAAAGCCCGCCCCGGTATACAGGGTGGAGAACATTGGAGTCATTCAGGGGGGCGCACGCATTCGTTACACAGTGGTCCCGCCTTACGTCATCAGATGGGAGCGTATGATGACAGGCACCGACCTCTCGGGGTGTCGGAGCCGGGGAGCACACATCATCCTGTGTCCCCAGCACTTGAATGCCTTTTTGAAACCACAGTGCTGGTTCAGAACCGCTAGCGCGAAGCCGATAAATTGCACCATGGAGGCAATGGCAGAGGACCATGTGCCCCCGCAGGTAGCATATATCGGGGGTGGGACATACTGCGTCACCACTGCAGCGCCTCACTACCGCTACGGACAACACGAGTGGTGTTCGATCAGTGATAGCAGTTTCTGTTTCAAACCCAGGGCCGAGGTTCAAGTGGCACAACAACGAATTGTCCCCATTCCTGCACCCTCCACCATTCACCTCACTGTCAAAGAGAATTTCACGGACTTGCAACGATTCGTCGCGCATTTTGGTTATGTCATTCCCCCTCTTCCCGAACACCTCACCAAGATTTTAAAAGCCGTTATAGTTTCACAGAAACATTTTTACACACTGGAGCAGAAGACTTTAGAGATAGGAAAAGACATATTGGACATAGTCATCCCACCATGGTGGGACTTGTTCACTAACATAGAGGTCCCGGCCTGGATTAGAATAGCATCCCACATCCTAGTAGTGTGTCAGGTTTTAATTGTGATATTTTTGCTATTCGTGCATTGCAAAAGAGGCAAACGCCTCCAGAGGCACGAGAACACAGGAGAATGGAGAGAACGTTATGTGCGAATGGGGGAAGAAGACACCCCACTTTAAGTTGCTAGTATTGAAGGTTAAGCGTCCCTCCATTTTTAGATTTTGGCCATTTGCGTGTTTTTGTTTTAAGCATATGAATATTGTTATGTTATTAGTCGTTCTTAAGTTTTGGATTAATAAAAGGTGTATGCAGGTGGTGCAAGAGGATATCAACCCCTGCACATCTGACAGATGAATGTGTTATAGTTTAAGAAGTGCTGCCTATGATTGTCCAAATGTGCACAAAGTAATTTTCGTTTTTTTTCGGAAATGGGAACTGCATGTGTCGTGAGGGTCATAGATAGTTAAGTGCCAGGAATGTTTTGGATGTGGGGAATCAGGGAAAATTTGCTCACCAAGGATCATTGATACCTCTAGCAAACTATCAGTATCACAGGGGGGCCTGTAAGATTCGAAATTTTCAGCAATAATCACGCAAGAAAACAGGATAAAATAAGACAGTTTATTGACCAAAGTAAGCTTGCACAGAAAAACCTTTGATAAAAGGGCATACAAAATGGCCGCCAGGCCTCGTGATCAGTTTCTGGACCAGTTGATTTCTGTTACTGCAAGCCAGACAGGCTTGTGGATTGAAAACAGTAAGCCCGCGAAAGCCAGTATCGGGAAACCGAAACTCAGGGAAACAGCATACATATTCAATGGATTCTAAGTACAGGACGGTTTCAGGCAAACAGGATGGGGCCCATCAAGATATGGGCGGACAATGCATGAACACTTATACCCATTTAATGTACAAAGGAGAAACCGTTTAACAGCCATCAAGGGAAATCTCCAGACCGATCAATATGCGAACCGAGTCACGGTGACAATGTAAAAGACATTAAAAGACATTATCGGCCAGGAAGGCCAGTTAAGTTATCACCGGCTCCCATTACAAGACAAAGCGCCCCTGCAGAGATTTCTGCCCGCCAAAATATTACAAAGACTGGACTATGATCTGGCGGGAGATAAGGCTGGCCCAAAAGGGGCATAAATATGGATTTTGAAAAGTCCATCAGCGCCTCTTCTACCTCGGTAGCTTCGGAATTCGATCAGGAAGTTTCGGACGGACATTTCGGAAAGGACAACGTGGTCGGTGTTCAGCCAGACAAGGCTCGGCCGTGACGAGAAGACGACGAGGGTGGCCCGGGTACCGTTGTCGGGAGATCATCGACGACCCAGGCCGAAGAAGAAGACACCCTCAGGAAAACCGACGATCCAGGCCGGAGAGAAAGGACATTCCGGGCCTAGCACTTCCGTGCCTCAACATCCCATCGAGGTGTTGTTCTGTTCCATGAACCCAAATCCACAACAGACTTAGTGGATTTCAGCCGTGAGGAGCGCTCACCGAGGCTGTGTCCACTGCCTCATCGCCTGAGAGAGAGAGAAAAACAAGCTACGCCAGAAGTTTCCAAATCCACATGACGACGGAAAGCTGTGCCAGAAAGGCTGCGAACCCCTTTTTTGCGATTCTGATAGTGGTGAGCATGATCCCGAGTTCCTCAAATCGAAACTTAGTTTAGGTATTTAGGGGAGGGAGTAAGGTTAAATCGTAATGTGTTTCCCCTTTTACGACGTGCCGTGTGTTCCCCATTTCCATAGAGTCAAGTTCATAAATTTGTGCATGATTGTACTTACTTTAATCTGTGCCTATGACATGTATTTTGTAATGCTTCAAACTGTTTAAAAATAAAAGCATCCATTTCGTGCTATTCAACCTGGTCTATTGAGTCCTTTCTCTGCACAACAGTTCTCTGCATCTAAGTCCAAGGTCTAGAACCGTAGGGGAGAGTGGGTCGAACCACTCAAGGGTAATTATTGCACAAAGCCTGGCAGGAGACCAGAACGAACAATACTACCAGATCATCCACGTACACCCGCACACCATCCAGGCCCTCGAAGGTTTGCTCCATTGCTCTGTGGAAGATTTCTGGGGCGAAGCTAATGCCGAAGGGCAGGCGCTGGTAAGAGTATCGACCAAACGGGGTGTTAAAGGTGCACAGCTTAGTACTCTCTTCATCAAGTTTCAGCTGCCAGAATCCATGCGAGGCATCCATCTTGGAGAAGAATTTTGCTCCTGTCATTTTGCTGACTATTTCCTCTCTCTTTGGGATTTGATAGTGCTCTCTTTTTATATTAGCGTTATGGTCCTTGGGATCCATGCAGACACGCAATTTAACAGTCTTTTTTTAATTGACGCAAACCATGGAATTTACCCAGTCAGTCGGTTCCTCAGTCTTCTTTATGACACCTAGTCCCTCCATACTGTCTAGCTCTTTCCGCAGTTTCTCACGGAGGGCCACCGGAACTCTCCTGGGCGCGTGAATCACAGGCTGTGCGTCATCTCTCAGTTTGATGGAGTATGTAAAGGGCAGTGCTCCGAAACCCTGAAATACATCCGTGTACTTGTGTGTTATAGCATCATGCTTTATATTTGTACTGTCTTGGGGGACACTCTGCACACAGTTCAGTTCATTAATAGTATAGAGTCGTTTTACCAAGCCCAAATCCACACATGCCTTATCCCCCAACAGTGATTCATGTCCTTCAGGCACTATAACAAACGTCAATGGGTGAATGCGATTTTTTACCTTAACATTCAGCCTACACGTTCCTTTTGTTTCAGTACTTTGTCCACTGTACGCCTTCAAAGCCACTGTCTTGTTCAGTATTTTTGGTCTCACTTTGAGATTCCGTGCATCACTCCAGCTTATGAGGTTTGCCTTAGCACCTGTATCTAGCTTGAAGGGAACAATGGTGCCATTTACCAGCAAGGGGGCTATCCAAACTTCAGTCTTTAGTCCTACGGAATGTACTTCGTTTTCCATATCTTTACACTGTTTTAAGTCATTTTGTACCATTCCAACATACAAAGTCTCCGATTCCGTGTCTTCAGTCTTAATAACATGCACTGTCTTTTTACCTTCGGTTTTCTCTTCCCAAAAGCACATTTTAGCAAAGTGATTCCTGCCTTTACATTTTGCGCAGTTCTTCCCATAAGCCGGACACTGTCTTACCACGTGTCTATTGCCGCACCGTCTGCAATCGTATGGCGTCATAGTCCTGAACTCTGTGCGCCCTCTTGTGTCTCTTTTGTGTACTACATCCACTGGTAGGTTGTCCAGTCCCAGCGCTCTCACACCCGTTGCTGTAGTTCTCCCATCGAATTTTTGCGTGTGCATGGCTGAGAGTTCACTAGCATGACATATTTTTACTGCAGCATCCAAAGTTAAGTCATTGTCCCTAAGCATTCTCTCCCTCACCTTCTTGTCAACTATTCCGAAAACGACCTGATCCCGTATCATCGATTCCTTCAAGCCTCCAAAGTTACATGTTTGTGCTTTTGTTTTTAAGTCCGTCAGAAAAACATCAAAGGATTCTCCTTGCTTTTGCCCGCAGGAGCGAAAAACAAATCTCTCGAACGTTTCATTCTTTTTAGGTGTGCAGTATTTATCGAACAAATCTATCACCTTGTCCAGATCATTTTTGTCACCTTCAGCTGTGAACGTAAATGTATTATACAGCTCGATTGCCTGTGAGCCAGCCACTGTTAGCAACAAAGCTACCTTACGTGTTCCCGAGCTAGTCGTGGCGTCGATCGCTGTGAGGTAGAGAAGAAAGCGTTGTTTGAATTCACGCCAATTTTTGTCCAGATTTCCTTCAAGTTGCAGGCTAGTCGGTGCTTTTATCCCTTCCATTGTTGTGGTATGCCCGTATCGTGCATTCTATAAATCCTGGTACCATGTAATGTTATCTTATATCGTAGTATTAAGAGGCTTACGAGTAGATATCATTTATTAGGTCTTGAGTCAGTGCCAGCTCGTGTAGTACTGCCAGACCTGAAATGTTAACTCTGTTTCTCTCTCCACGGATGCTGCCTGGCCTGCTGAGTATTTCCAGCATTTTCTGTTGTTATTGCCGCATGGCCAAGATGGCTTCCTATTTATCCGACTGCCGTCAAGCAGCTGTCTTTACTACAGCTACCGTCAAGCAGCTGTCTTTACTACAGCTACAGTTATCTGTACACCCCCCAGCCTCAGATCCCCCTGCCCTTCCTCTGATTCTCCTCCTCAGCCTCTGATTCTCCTCCCCATCTTCCTATCTCCCAACTCCCAGCCTCCGATTCCCCTCTCCAGCTTCCGGTCCCTCTTCCAAGGCCTCTTATCTCCCATCCACTGGACTCAGATCCCTCCATGCCCTGCCCCCGATTCCCCTCCCTGGCCTCCTACCTTGAAAATTTCAAAACTGAGATTGATAGATTTTTGTTAAGCAAGGGTATTAAGGGTTACGAAACCAAGGTGGGTAGATGGAGTTTAGATACAGATCAGCTATGATCTAATTGAAGGGTAGAACAGGCTTGAAAGGCTGAATAGCCTGCTCCTGTTCCTATGTTCCTATCTCCTGCCTCCTGGGCCGCAATTTCCCCTACCTCGGTGGGTCCGGTGTGGCTGGGGTCGGTGGCGGTGTGCGACCCTGCTGCTGGCTACAGCCCGCTGTCCAAAGTGATCTTACGCTGATTGGACTTGTTAAACCCACCCAGCGAATTTCCCGGCCAATTGAAGGAAGCGGAGTCTGATGACACCACTTGATGGCGCGTCATCAGCCGGTTTCCTTAAAGGGACCATGTGCAAATTGTTTTTGACGTTTGTGCTGTCAGTGTTCTACAGCATTGAGGTGCTGCAAACACTGACAAGCACTGCACAGAGGCACAGGGCTGCACCCTGGCTCTCCCATGACTCCCTCCATAGTCACAGCATGTAGGGAGGTCCTCTTCCCTTCCAATGGGCGGATGAGACATCCCCAGGAGATCAATGCAGCCTGGTTGCACTTTGCACAGGAGGACACAAGCAGGGATGTCATTAGGAGGACCAGGCTGCAGTGGCACAAACCTTTCAATGATCTCAGTAGATCACTAAATGTCATTACAAAGCCACACTCAACCTCATCCTGCTGTGCCACTCATCACATCTCCATTACTCTGCCTTCCCTACCCTACCCCTGCACATCCTTACTCACACCAACTTACCTTGCACCTCCACCCATCCCTCTCTATCTACATTATCACTTCCCCATCTCAATAGCCACCCCTCACACTCACCCTCATCCTAGTCCAATCATACCAACTAACAACATATAAGGGTAGGCACTTGTGTGTTTTAGCCAATGTTCATGTGAAGTTTCTGTTAATGTGCTGCCAAACATTGAAATCTTTATTTTCAACACTTTGCGTTCTTGGACAGATTTGTGTGCACCTTTAGAAGTGGCTTAGTGAGTTGGAGTGAATAGTGAGACATAACGGTACCCCCCGCAATGGTGATGAGTGTGAAAGGAATGGCTTGGGCATTGTAGGGATGCTTTATGGTGTTGGTGTGGGGTGGTGTCACCCTGGCACATCATGTGGCAGCCAGGATGTACAGCATCAAGTGAAGTAAATCTGGCCATGGTGAGGCCTTCCCTGGCCTCCCGGGCAGCAATGTGGTCGGGTGCTGATGCCCTCTCTCCTGTGCAGTATCAGTTGATTGCGGAGAAGGTTGATGTTGTTGCTGGTGCTGCTAGTGTGCCTGGTGCTGCTGGTGTTGGGGCTGATCGTGCTGGGATTCTGAGGGCTAAGGTGAAATAGTTTCAAGGGCACCGATGCTGATGGAATAGATGGCAGGTGACAGGAGTGGTCTGTCAATGGTGAGAGAAGTTTTTCCAATGAGATGACACTGGATACAGAGTTTGTTCCAAACACTTGCAAGCTGCATAAAGCTCAATCTGTCTTCCAAAAGCAGTAAGCAACAGCATCTAATCTTGGAAAGTGAACAGCTATGAAATGAGAGTTTTTATAGAACATTTGCAGCTGTCAAGTTAAAATTCATCCCATACTGACACAACACCTGACCTGCTTACCTGACGCGATCCCCGAGCAGCGGGGAAGCCGAGGGTGAAATTTTAAAACCTAAAGGTGAGCTTAAAATAGATTTTAATTGCCTGTTAACAAGCTCTTAATAATCTAAATTGCCTCCCCCGCTGCTTGGTGTCAGGTCTGTTCAGCGGTGATAGACCCGACATCTGGGAAACTAGCATGGAGGCGGGTTGACAGCGGGTTCCCTACCCACAGACAAATGTTTTTTTCCCCCACCCGACCCACCACCAAACGCGCCCACTGACCCTCCCTGAAAAAAATCCCCCCTTGGTCTCCAATCCCCCTTCGTGGCCTCCTATCTCCCGTCTCCTTGTCTCCGATTTCCCCTCCCCAGCCTCCTATTCTGAACCTGTAATGTTTGGAAAAAGTATCTGTTTGCTAGAAGCTGGCCTACTAAGAGCTCAAAGATGTTTAGACAGGGTAAGGGCAAGTGACTATTGCATTCAGACAAAACATTAATCGTTGGCAGAACCCAGCCTAACAGAAAGTGTTTGTTACTGCAGGGACCGACGACATGGAGCAAACCAAAATAAATCACTGCCCCTTGAAGTGCTGGAGACGGCGAAGCGGAAGCCTGAAAGAGCTGAATGGGTAAATATTTACTGTTACACAACATCTTATCAACAAACTCCTAAAATAGGAAAAGTTAGGGAATTGCTAGAAATGCAGGAGACTATTCCTGGATATCCTGTCATTTGGAACCAAATATGGGATAACCACAGTCTCAATCAGGGGAATGCTGCAGACTTTACAACTTTTTCTCCAATGCATTCAGCCAAGGAGTTAACTGCCTCCCTCAACATCATGCCTGGGAAACTAACTTTTTACAGCTTCACTGTGAGCTCAGTTCTGTTTGTTAGAAAGTAACGCTCCCTCGCATGTGTAGCTGATGTATGTTCTTCAGGATATTCGTGCGGAGGGCAAACGCAAAGAGATCTGACATAGCAGCAGCCCAGAAATACATTTATAGTTTGCAAGTTACAACGAGTTAGCACTGACTCATTAATCAGAAGGATCCATTTTGTCTCGTGTTCACAAATTGATTCGACACTTTTAGCTTCGAAGTAGATTTGTTCCAGCTTAACATAAAACATTTATTTTGAGCTGTTAAACTGCTGGAATGTGCTTCTCTGATCTCAGAGTGACTCGGATTCCATAATATTCAATGAATGTGGTAAGTTACATGGCGATACACTTAACAAGCCAGTCCGAAAAACAAAATGGAATAATTAAAGTTGCATGGCATGTGTTTATATATTGACGTTGGCATTTCTCTCTCTTCCATCTAAGAAAACAGGTAGCGGCAAATGTGCTGATCTGTGAGTTAGCGCCATGCCCTTTGAGATCTATATCCAACTCACGACTGATGGGATAAAGGCCAGGGTTTTCCTGCTGCCGTGCGTGCGGGATTGGAGGCGGGCTGGGAGTAAAAGTCAAAATTAATCGGAGCGCGCGGGGATGCGCCGTCATCCCGCCTCCTCGCGCCTTTAACTCGGGCGCGTTTGCCAGCGCGGCACGGACCCGAACGGCAGAGGCGGGCATCTTAATTTAGATCATTATTACCTTGCTGTCAGACCCTTACCCATCTTCTTAACCAGACATTTTGAATTTCATTGGATGACCACGGGAATCACGCAGCTCGGGAACCACGTCTGTCAAGCTGAGGCAGAAGTTCAGTGGCCACTGATCGAGGTCATTACTGCAGAGCATGGAAAGCACGATAAATACTGCCACCTGACACCTGCTTACTTTCCTAAGGGAAATGCTGTTGCTGAGTGCATTTTGAGCACAGGTTTAGGTGTCTACAGTTTGCAAGTCTTTTCTGCAACTTCGGAAGTCACTCTCACCTCATTGCTACTACCTATCACACCATTGACAGATTGCTTCTCTGATCTCTACTTGACCTGCCATCTATTACATCAGCATGATGCTCCTCCACAGGATAGAGGGCATCAGCGCAGGGCTGCACCGCGCCGGAGGCGATGTCCCCAACACAGGGCATACAGTCAGAGGATGAGCTTCCTCAACATGACAGAGCAGCAGTGCTTCAGGAGGCTCAGGCTATCGCGCCAGGTCGTCGCAGACATTTGCAGCTTGCTGGAGCAAGACCTGCAGCCCAGGGGACCTGGTGGACACACCTTACCAGTGGCTGTCAAAGTCACCACTGCCCTCAACTTCTTCACCTCAGGCTCCTTCCAGGGATCTGCAGCAGACAGTTGCAGCATCTCGAAGTTGGCCACCCACAGATGCATGATACAGGTCACTGATGCCATGCTTAACAAGTCAGCCAATTATATCAACTTTGCCATTGATGATGCCAGTGTTACTGAGCGGGCATTCGGCTTTGCAGCTCTGGTTGGCTTCCCATGGGTGCAGGGTGTCATTGACTGCACACACGTGGCCATCAGGGCACCCCATCATCACCCAGGAGTGTTTGTCAACTGCAAGGGCTTCCACTCCCTCAATGTGCAGCTGGTCTGCAACCATAGGCAGCTGCCATGACTCTTTCATTATGCACCAGTCCACACTCCCTCAGCTCTTCACTCCTCCAAACAAACTTTCTGGCTGGCTGCTTGGAGACAAGGGCTATCTACTGAAGACGAGGCTCATGACACCCTTGAAAAGGCCAAGTACTGAGGCCGAGGAGAGATATAATGCAAGCCACATGTCCACCAGATGTGCCATAGAGCAAAAAATAGGCATGCTGAAAATGCGCTTCAGATGACTTGGCAGATCTGGAGCAGCCCTTCAGTACACACCAGCCAGGGTCTCCAGAATTATCATTGTTTGCTGTGTGCCGCACAACATAGTGCAGTGACAAGGACTAAGGGCTGCATGAGGAGCAAGGCTCTGAGCGCACAGACTCTTCAGAGGAGGAGGAGGAGGAGGAGGAGCATCAGTTGGAAGACGAGGAGCAGGAGGAACCTAAGGTCCAGATGCCAGCAGCACCCGAGCACATTGCTGCCCGGGAGACCAGGGATGGCCTCATCATGGCCAGATTTACTTAACTTCCTGCATTACACCCATATGGCTGCCACATGTTGCGCCAGGTTCCCACCATAAAGCATCACTACAATGACCAGGCCATTCCTTTCACATGGACCACCATTGCTGGAAGTAACGTTATGTCTCACCATTCACTCCAACTCACTAAGCCACTTCCAAAGTACCAGACAAAAATGGGCATGACCGGAAAGTGGTGATAATAAATAGCTTTTTATGTGACATAACAGTAATGGAAGCTTAACAAAAACACTTCTTTCAACACTCATGTGCTAACCCTGTGCATCTACTTCTGTATCATTTTTTGTTTATGCGTGCTTCTACGAGGTGCAACCCCTATGGCTTCAACAGAGGTAGAGACAGCCTACTCACTTCCCTGCTGTGACTGCACAGTCCCTTTTGGTGGATGTCCTCTGGGTTTTGGAGCCTGTCATGGTCCCGCTTAAGTCTGCTCCACCTGCGACTGTGCAGGAGCAGACTTGGCCATCGCGACCCCAGGAGGCATGCAGGGCTCTGTGTGAGGGGGAGGCAACGGAGGAGAAGTGTGAGCACTTTGAGAGGAGCCCTCACTTCCATGTCCCCTCTCACCATCATCCCTCTCATGGGCCACCTGCACTTACATGCTAACAAGGAGCTGGAGAGCACCTTGCTGCACAGCAGTGGGGCCATGATGACCCAAGTCCACGTTGACCTCCCTCCTAGAGAGAAGGTCTATGAGCCTCAGCAATCCGTCCTCCATAGATAGCGTGTGCTCATGTGAGTGCCGCATCAGCTGCTCCATGCAGGTGGCCATCCCTTCCATGGAAGAGCCTATTGTCGCCATCGCCTGTGACACGGTGGTGCTCATGTTGGAGATGGACTCCTCCATTCTCTGAACATTTGCAGACATCATGGCCGCAAAACCTGTCAGAGCACCCTGCTCTTCTTCCTGCTTCTCCAGGATCACCCTCTTTCTGGATGGCCCACAAGGCTCAGCGTCTGCATGCAGCTGAGCAGAGCCGGGATTGTCCTGCGCCCTCTGGCGAGGACTCTCCACAGCTGTCCCTGTCTCCACCATCTGCTCTTGCTCACTTGTGACTTGTGAGACACCAGGTGACAACACTACTCTATCTCACGTAGGACCCACAAAGGTGTGCGTATCTGCGCTGGTGCTGGGTGCACTGAGGTCTGCTGACGGTGCACCCTCAGAGGCTGGAGGCTCCTCTGAGGAGTCATCTTCCTCTTCCGGCTGGACAGTGTGAGGGAGCGCGGGGGGAGCCTCTTGATCGACCTGTGGGAGAGTAAAGAGATGATTTAGAAATGCGATATTAAGAATGGGTAATAATACCATTATGCACATGATGAACATTCAGTGGCTGCTGACATCAGTCACCATATGAGTGGCTGCTGTATGCCATGTGGCTGTATGAGATGTAATTCTGTCACCAGGTTGCTAAGAGGTCCCCCTCTCTCCGTCTCCCACCGCCAGCTGCTCCGCAACTCTGGAGACCACCAGGGCCACCTCCTCTGCTGATGTCAACGTGACAAAGGAGGGAGGGACACCTCTGGTTCCCTCTCTCTCCCTGTTATTGTGGGCTCTCTTCCCCTGCAAGGAGGGAAGGAAGAGAAGTTTGAATGAGAGCGATGGCATGAGTGTAAGGAATGTGTGGGTTACATCTGTAGAGGGTGACTATGAGGGAGTGTGGTGCCAATGCCAAAGTGCCCATGCAAAGTGGGCTCCTTGTGTGGTGTTAGTTGGTGTGATTGCATTAGGATGAGTGTGAGGGATGGTTAGTCAGAAGGGGATGTGAGTATGTAGATAGAGAAAAAGGGATGGGTGAATGTGCAAGGTAAGTTGGTGTGAGGAATGATGTGCAGGAGCAGGCTTGAGAAGGCAGAGAGATGGGGATGTGGTGACAGGCACAGCAGGATAAAGTTGAGTGTGGCATTGCACTCATCTTTCCTGATCTCATGAGATCATTGAAGCACTTCCTGCACTGCACCCAGGCCCTCCTCACCACATCCCTGCTGTTGCTCTCCCCTGCTATTTGGAGTCAGGCACTTTTGGTCTCCTGGGGAGGTCTCTTCCGCCCATCAACAGGGAACAGGACCACCCTGCGTGCCCTGACTCCCTCCACAAGAATATGTAGGGTGTCATCGGAAAACCTGGGTGCAGCCCCCTGTCTCTGTGCAGTCATGTGTGCAAGGCTGAGCAAGACCCAACTGCTGATATGTACTGCCTGCACACTCCTAGGTGAACCTTCAAATGCATTGTGGCCAAGTCTCCTTTAAATAACCCAGCTGGAAATGAGTCATCGGTGATGTCATCAGACCCGCACCATTTAATAGGGCTGGGAAATGCGCAGGCCTGCTTTAATTGGCGCCATTAAGGGAAAGTCGCTCTGAAGAGCGGAAAGTAAAGAGGAACGGGGTCCTGACCCGCCACGCCCTCCGCCCGCACCCGACCTGTCCAGGTAATGAAAATTCTGCAGAAAGTCTTCTTCCCCCTTTGACTGTGCACATGCTGAATGAAATAAATAGGGCAAATCTCAAACCATTGGATGATATATATTATTAATTCTCAGGATGTGGGCATCGCTGGCAAGGCCAGCATTTATTGCCCATTCCTAGTTGCCCTCGAGAAGGTGGTGGTGAGCCACCTTATTGAACCGCTGCAGTCCGTGTGGTGAAGGTGCTCCCACAGTGCTGTTAGGGAGGGAGTTCCAGGATTTTGACCCAGCGACGATAGTTATTTAATTGATTATTGATCAGCTGGCCATGAATAAAGCAAGAATAATTAAAGTGCTGATTGTTACTTTGAACTGTGGCGTACACTGACTAGCTGACCGTGTCTATAGGAGAAAGCAATCTAGTCGGTGTGATCGCTTCAAGGTTCCCTGCAGCTGGAAACATGTTTCTGAATTTTAGTCCAACAAATTCTACCATCGAGATGTGTAAGCACAACCACCCAAGGACAACGACCGTTTCTGAAGCTGCTAAATCAGGAGCACGAGGAGCAGGTCTGATTGTTCTAAAGTAGGCAATTTTCAGAATATGGAGACTGGGTTTTTCTCCTTCTGTGCTGACCAGCCAATGGTTTTTCACCCATTGGGGGTAATTTTGACTTTGGGTGAGAGTGTAAGAAGGGTGATATCGGATCAGCCGCATGTTATACATCTCTCCTGATTTTCAATTCCAGTGAATTTAAAGTAAATGATAATCGGGAGAGATGTATAACGGACGGCTGATCCGATATCGCCCGTTTTACACTTTCACCCAAAGTCAAAATTACCCCCATTTCGCTTTAATGGGTGGAAAATTAAGGTGTGACAAGCGCAAAACCCCAGAGTATGAGGAATATGAGGAAATATGCGGGAAGTATAATAATGATGAAGAAATCCAGGGATTGTTATGTGTTTAACAATTCTGTTGACCACAGAATGATAATGGTCAGAGGAGAAAAAAAACACCAAAACATTCCTGGTTTATTCACAAACTATAGTTGGAAAAGTAGAAAGGTTGGAGTGCCAGAAGCAGTAGGGCAAGTATAATGAAAGGATTCTGTTTGAGTCATGCATGCCCTCAAAATTCCACGGTGCTCTATCCAAATGAAAGAGAGTCTTAGGCCTAGAAATTGGCCTGAGGCGCCCAAGCGGCGCAAAGTTCGCCTGGGTGCTGGAATTTGCGCCGCGATTGCCGCATTAGCGATCGCCGCAAATTCAGTTGAAGTGCCCCTAGAGGGGGACGGGGCGCGGCTCGAGGCGCTCCGCGTCCCTCTTAGGGCGCTGAAAGTGAATTTCACAGCGCTATGTGCCGCAGCGCCACACGCTGCGGCACGGCACGCTGCGGTACTGCAGACCTTCCTCCCACTATTAAGGGGGAGGGGCCTGCAGCAGTGCGAGCCCTGATCGTGAGTGCCGGCCAAAGAGCCCGGCACCAAGGAGAAGTGCCGGGCTCTCGGGAAACAGCCGGCAATGCCGCGGGGAGGGGACCAGGAGGCCGGGGACGGAGGTGCTGGCAGGCGGCCGCCAAAAAAGCAGCCGCCCCGCACCTCCATCTTAACTTGCGCCTCTGCCGGCACAGCAAGGCCCCGTGAACCGGGCATGGGTAGCGAACGGCACTACAGCGGCGTTCGCTACCAAATATCGCGAATGGGGCGCTGCGCACACCGATGACATCATTGGTGGCGGCGCAGCACAAAAGGCTAACGCCACCATTAGCGCCCCTGCTGAATATTGCGGGAGGCGCAGCCAGTGGCGCTACAGCCACTGACTGCCTCTTTAGGCGCTAACAGGTGGCGCTACTCACCCAATTTCTCCCCCTTAGTGTTTTGGGTCATCGTGGCCAGAATGATTGAGATGGAGCGATTGGATTATGAAGAGCGTCTGAAGAGAAGGTTTAGAGGTAATTATGATTGTTGTTTTTAGGATTCTAAAGGGACTCGATAATGGATGCCATGTAAAGCTATTTCACCTTTTCCAGGACAGTTGATCCAGAGGATACGGCTTGCAATTGAAGGCGGTCAAATTCAAAACCAATCTGCAGGAACAGTTAGCGAGTGGCAAATCTGTGGAGCGGGCTCCCTAAGAACATTGGAAACAGATAGTTCTGATTCATTCATATGAAAAATAGATTTCTTTCAGAAAATATTGTTTTGGGATTGAAATAAAGAATAGATTTGCCTTCCAAAGCTAGGCTTTATTAACTTTAAAATCTGCAGCACATCTTCCCACATCCAGTCCCAACCAAAGCTGGAAAAGAACTGAATTTAAGGTGGCCACAACACATCATGTGATCATCAACTACCAATGAGATTACAACATATATCCCAAGGCAGTTAACAAACAACCAATCACAATACTTTTACTAAACAAGGAATAATCACCACATTCACCCCTCCTTTTAAAATATACTCCAACCTAAATAACCTTTACAATTTATAATTAATTATTTACAACTAAAACTATGCACAACAAGAATAAAACTGTTCACATGACACAATACTAAGTGAACAACAACAAATAATAACATTGCACATAAGTATTAAGTATCTCTCAACTAAAACAATATACTATAATATTTCAACAATTTTAAAACATTACTATCAATTTAAAAGTCAATTTTCAATCAGTCGACTGGATATCTTGTTCGTGTCGACCTTCTTAACCTTGGTGAAATTCCTTGCCCTCCCACACCAGAAGGCACAGAAGTATCTTCAGCAGGAAGGCTATCCATATCCCGATTTTCAACGGTTTCCGGATTAGAAATCCCATCAGAAGGTAAACTGGGATGGTCATAAACATCTATCAAGGGCTGACTAATAGAAGTATAATTATCTGCAATCGGATTGGAAATATTCATAGTATCTGTAACAGCATCCACATTATCTGAATCATGACTATTGTTAATATCCTCAGAAGAGGGCTGGCCCCCACAAGGAGCCAAGTCTTTAATTGAAACAGTACTTTCTTTCCCATCTTGGAATCGAATATGAGCATATTGGGAATTTGCCTCCAACAGCTCCACCTCCTCCACCAGAGGACGATAAACTATGTCAAAATGGTAACATGCCAACTCAATCCTCCATCTCATTATTTTATCATTTTTGATCTTTCCAAAATGTTTAACATCAAACATAAAGGACACAGATTTTTGATCAGTTACCAACGTGAAATGTCGCCCCGATAAATAATGTCTCCATTTACGCAATGCTTCTACTATTGCGTATGCCTCTTTCTCTATTGAAGAATGTATTTTTTCACTATTGTTCAAAGTACGTGAGAAAAAGGCCACAGGTCTTCCATTTTGGTTCAGAGTAGCCCCAATTGCAAAATCCGAAGCATCCGTCTCGATCACAAAGGGAACCTGCTCATCAATAGAATGCACAACTGCTCCTAAAATATCCTTTTTAAAATTCTCAAAACATGTCTGGCCTCCCATGATAGAGGATATGTCGTAACCCGAATAAGAGGCCGGATCTTCCGTGAAAAATTTGCAATCCAATTAGAATAATAAGAAAACAGTCCAACAACTCGTTGCAAAGCCTTAGAATTAGTAGGACAAGGTAAATCAATCAATGGTCGCAGACGTTCTGGATCTGGTTTAATCTTGTTTCCCGAGATAATATACCCCAATAGATTTACCTCAGTAGTCGAAAAGATACATTTCTCTTTGTTAAAAGTTAAACCAACTTTTTCCGCAGCTTGAAGGAATCTTTTTAAATTAGAATCATGCTCCACCCTTGATTTGCCACACACTGTGATGTCATCTAAGTATGAAAAGGTGTCAGAGAGGGAGTTATCACTTATAAAAGCATCCATTGCCCGTTGAAAACAAGCAACACCATTAGTAGCACCAAATGGTATTCGGCAAAACTGATACAGCTTTCCACCAGCCTCAAAGGCCGTATATGGTTGATCCTTCTTAACAATAGGAATCTGATGATAAGCACTCTTTAAATCAATAGTGCTAAAAACCTTATACTGAGATACTTTGTTGATAAGCTCATCAATCTTAGGCAAAGGGTACGCATCTAATTGAGTATACCTATTAATAGTTTGGGAATAGTCTATCACCATTCGTTTCTTGTGTCTCTCGTTAGTCATGACAACTACCTGTGCTCGCCAAGGCGAACAACTAGGTTCAATGATTCCTTCCAATAAGAGACGTTGAACTTCAGAATTAATAAATTCTCTATCCTGACTACTATATCTTCTTGACTTGGTAGCAATTGGCTTACAATCCGACATCAAATTGGAAAAAAGTGATAATGGAGAAATAGATAAAGAGGTTAATCCACAAATAGATAAAGGTGGCTTAGTCCCTCCAAATGAAAGACTAAGAGACTCGTGTAACTGAAGCACATCATGTCCAATCAAAATATCCGCACAGAGATTAGGCAAAACAGATAGGCGTATATCAGTATACGTATTACCTAGAAGAATCATTTTCACAAAGCAACAACCAGCTATTTGTGAAGTAAGGGTCGTCTGAGCCATACACACCTGATACGTAACAGGCAAAATTTTCAAATGCTTCTCCTTCGCAAACTGAAGACTTATAAAACTCTCAGTACTGCCCGTATCTATAAGGGCCTTCACTTCCAACCCATTAACTTGAGCCGTAACTATAGCTTTGTTTAGGCCATGAGCAAATGCAGCAGAAATTGATGCAATAAACGCCCTATCTAAAGGCTGAATAGTCACAGAGGAGGTAGTGGAGAAGGGCCCTCCCACACCAGGAGAGGAGGAGGTAATTGAACCTGATGATTTGCACACGCGTGCATAATGACCTCTCTTGCCGCATTTACTACACACAGCCTCCCGAGCAGAACACTTCAGACGAGGGTGCCGGATATTCCCACAAAAATAACACTTCTGAATCCTAGAGGCAACAGCCGCCGAAGTAGAAACTGTTTCAGAATCTAGTAAACCACTCCCATTAAGTCCACATAATTCCTTTTCATCCGAAACTGCCGAAACCATAGTCGCAGGCCGATTAAAAAGAGCATAAGAATCTGAACTTCTCTGAGCCACATCCAATGTAGAAGCTTGCTCAAAAGCACTTTTAAGATCCAAAGTCTTATTTTCTAACAACCGCTGATGAATTGATCTAGACAGTAATCCATTAATAAAAGCATCCCGTACCGATTCTTCCTTATATTCTTCAGCCGTCACGGCCTTATAATTACAGTTAACACTAAGGCACTGAAGTGCTTGTAAATAAATATCCAAAGATTCTCCCACCTGCTGCCTACGGGCAGATAGAAGGTGACGTGCAAATACCTCATTCTTTGGTTTAACAAAAATCTTTTCCAATGTAGAAATAGCCACTTCATAAGTTTTACAGTCCAAAATATATTTATATACATCCGGAGCAATGTAGTTGATCAGCATATTCAGCTTATTTAGAGACTCTTGATCCAACACGCCCAAAAAGTTTTTAAATGTACAATACCAATGTTTCCATTTATCATCCACTCCAGCAGAATTGGGGTCAGCCTTGAATCATTCTGGTTGAAGATATCGCTCCATTCTAACATAAAGTTAATAAATTGAAATAAAGAATAGATTTGCCTTCCAAAGCTAGGCTTTATTAACTTTAAAATCTGCAGCACATCTTCCCACATCCAGTCCCAACCAAAGCTGGAAAAGAACTGAATTTAAGGTGGCCACAACACATCATGTGATCATCAACTACCAATGAGATTACAACATATATCCCAAGGCAGTTAACAAACAACCAATCACAATACTTTTACTAAACAAGGAATAATCACCACAGGGATACAGTATATGAATATTTGAGACATGGCATGTGGTAAGTAAGTATAACACGCTTGGGAGGAACTGGTGACTTTGAACTTATGGTTCCCAAAGCTCTCCACCACTGGGATTTTCCTCACTCATGTCTGGGTCTGTTGTAGACTAATTGATAGAGATTGATTGCCGTGATTAGTCAACAACTCCATTATCGTTGTATGATGCAACCACCAGGATGGTAGAAGGCGAACTAGATGGACCGTGGTCTTTTTTCATCTATGATCCAGGAGGCAAGAGATACAATCAACTTGTGCACAAACAAAATGGTTCCTTTTGTGTTAAATTAAAAGCCCTGTGTACATCATCGATACACAAAAGCAAACCAAGAAGTAAATAAATGCGTACAGTGTGCCTGGAGGCAAATTACGTGTAGTTCACGTCAAATCTGCTTAGAAATACTTGCTTTTTGTGTCTGATATGTCTGTGGTTACATAAGAACATAAGAAATAGGAGCAGGAGTAGGCCATTCGGCCCCTCGAGCCTGCTCCGCCATTCAATAAGATCATGACTGATCTTCTACCTCAACTCCACTATCACCATATCCCTGGATTCCCTTAGTATCCAAAAATCTATCAATCTCTGTCTTGAATACCCTCAACGACTGAGCCTCCACGGTTACAATCAAATAATGAAGCTAGATCAGCCAAATTAATGTGTGGAAAAATAGATTTCCTTTACCCCAGTTAAGGGAAATAGCAGTAAGATGCATTTCATATGATTAAATTGATAGGTTTTGGAGGCTGGTCCAGTTTTGTACGGGGCATCAGACACTTGTTGCAGTATTCAAATCCACCTTGTGTTGTGTGCCAAATTAGAACCTGGTGCTGAAGGAACAAAGTACTAAGTAAATATTTTGATCATGTAACATTAATTAGCTAACAAGTCATGGTTGTTTTGAGCGCTGGTTTCTCCTTGTACAGTACTGAAGTGAACCATTGTCTCCAAACTCTTTTAACATCCCTCATCTGTCACAGACAGCCAAAAATAATAGACAACTTTATATTTAGTACTGTCCTGATCCCAAGAGGTACAACTTGGAATGCAATTCAAAAGGACTACCTGGAACGCTGCCTGCTTACAAATCAGTGCAAACGTCAGGCAGAGAAACAGGTCATTTTGAAAGACTGATCTTTATTTCTGAGTTCATATATACTTAGGAGTGGGAAGAGGCTCTTACATAAATCCTTGCACCAAGCTCTGTTTTAGACTTCAGGTGTACCATATACTCCCATGTGATTGGAGCTTTTCTTTTGAATTAATTCTCTGGATTTGGGCGTCGTTGGCAAGGCCGGCATTTATTCCCCATCCCTAGTTGCCTTGAGAAGGTGGTGGTGGACCTTTTTCTTGAACCAATCCCACTGAGTGGCTTTGGATGTAGAGTCAACCAGTCTAGAGTCACATAGATCAGGCAAGGACGACAGGTTTCCTTCCCTAAAGGGCGTTAGTGAACCAGCTTGGTTTTTTACAACAATCTGATAGCTCCATCTTCACTTGTTTTTTAAACTGATGCCAGATTTATACAACCAGATTATTGTTAAACTGAATTCAAACTCTTAAACATAGGGTTTGAACTTTGAATTTTCCGGGGTGGTTGCAGATGCGTGTCGGGTGGGAAAGTTGATATTTTTTGGAGCAGGTCGGGAACGTGCCGTCATCCCACCCCCATGCGCCCTTCCCTCGGGTGCATTTGCAGGTGCGGCAGTGACCCAACCAGCAGAGGCGGGCGACCTAATTGAAATCATTATAACCTAGTTTTCAGACAGTTAAGTGCCTTTTTCCCTACATTTTAAATCTAGCTGGATGGCCACGGGAACCACGCTGCTCAGGAACCACGTCTGTCAACCTGAGGCGGGAGTTGAGTGGTCATTGCTCCAGCTGATTAGATGACAGCATGAAATGTACTATAAAAGCTCCCACCTGACAGCTGATCACATTCTTCAGGCAGAAGCTGTTGCTCACAGCATTCCCAGCACAGATTCTGCAGGCTGCAAGTCTTTCCAGCAAAGTCTCCATCCAGTGTCACCTCATTGGAAGAACCTCTCTTACCACTGACAGAATGCTTCTGTCATCTGTACTTCGCCTGCCAACTATTCCATCAACATAGATGCTGTTAATACTCTCTCACCTTGGTCCTCAGAATCTGACCACGATGAGCCCCAACACCAGCAGCACCAGACACACCAGCAGCACCAACAACAACACCACCAACCTTCTCCACAATCACCTGATGCTGCACAAGACAGAGGGCATCAGCACACGACCACATTGCTGCCCTGGAGGCCAGGGATGGCCTCATCATGGCCAGCTTTACTTAACTTGTCAGTTGGCACCACTCCACACCAACACCATAAAGCATCCCTGCAATGGCCAAGCCATTCCTTTCACACTCACCACCATTGCTGGAGGTACCATTATGTCTCACCATTCACTGCAACTCACTAAGCCACTTCCAAAGGTGCACACAAATGTGTCCAAGATGGGAAAGTGGTGAAAATAAAGATCTTTATGCTTGACAGCACATTAACGGAAACTTTACATAAACATTGGATAAAACACCCTTATGGCTACTGTAGGACTTAATAAGCGGAGTTGGGGTTATTGTCTCTGGCCAGTCAGAAGCCTCTGAGCTGCTCCAGGGACCCCCGTGCAGTTTCGAAGCGCTCCCCTATTCCTGGTTCTGACCGCCGGACTTATTCGGTAGTGATGTAGACAGAAAACGTGACTTGTGGTTGGGTGCAAAACAGACCAGTATTTATTGAAACAAAACAAAAAATTGAAAATAAACAATACAGCACACCTATGCTGAAATACAACACTTTACTTCTCACAGTACACTTTAGTGCCTACTACAACACTGTTAGCTTAATAGAACACTGTTACTTAAATACAACACTTTTAATACAGTACACCTTGCTCACTACAGCACCTTTTGCTTAGTGGCTTTTACTTAAATACAGCACTTTTAACTAGTGCAACACACTTTTAATACAGTACACTTTGCTCACTACAGCACCTTTTGCTTAGTGGCCTTTACTTAAATACAGCACTTTTAATACAACTACTTAGTGTTCACTACAGCACTTTTCTGCTTAGTGCAACACTGATACTTCAATAGGGGAGGAGAAAATGGACACAATGAGGGAAAATTGACTAAAATTACAGTTTTAACAAAAATTCCCCTTAATTCCCACCCCTATACCTATTCTAAGTTGCCTTGTAATGAGCCAGAAAAGGTATGCTCACCAATGAAACGCCTGCTCCGTGCCCTTGCGGTCTTAGATTCTTCACCACCCTAAAGATAGAGATACCCCAGTGTTTAAAAGTAACTGCTGGTATTCCACTCCCTTGGGTGGGCTCCCAAGTTGTAGAGGGCATGGAGGCGAGGCTGCAGAGAGAGAGAGGCTTCCTGAGAAGCTATCTTATATCCCATTTGCAGCTGAAATCTTCCCGCCTAAATCCGGATGCATCTGGGCTAAACAAAAGGGATCCGCTGTCCCCATTAACTGTGATGGGTTTTGGATGAATTACCCATTTCCTGGTGATGGGTTTTTGAATGTATTCCCATTCATTGTGATGGGTTTTTGAATGTATTCCCATTCATTGTGATGGGTTGAATGAAACTGTCTCAGTTTGAAAAACCATGTCTATTTCCTTAAGTAAACAGCCCTTGGATGTTAATGTAAACAAACTGATTCTCCTGTGGTCACGCCCAACCACAATTGATTGGCAGTCTCAAGTTCAACATTGTAGCAGTTTAGTGAAAACAAACATCGATTGTCCTGCAGGGAGGGAAACTCCCTGAACTGCCTTTGATTGACAGTTTAACTACTCCATTGCTTCAGGGCTGGTTTTTTTAAATAAATCCTTTGTCAGCCATCTTTGATTTCCCCTTTTCATATGCACTTTTGCCACGAGGTCGGACAGCCACCTTTAATTATCCTTTTTCACAGACACACACAGGCTGCCTTTCAGTCCTCTTTTGTCAGCCCATGTTTTGAAGAGAGACTGTCCTTTTGTCTTCTGCCACGAGGTCTGATGGCCATTTTGATCCCTGGATTTTTAAAGGCATATTCTACCCAGGTATTCTTTAATCAAAAATCAATCTACGGAACTGTAGGAAATTTCAAAATTATTGCGAAATCCTACACTACCCTTGTGAATCTACTTGTACATCATCTTTCTCTTCCATGTGCTTCTATGAGGTGCTAGCCCTATGGCTTCAGCAGAGGTAGAGGCAGCCTGCTCACTTCCCTGCTGCCAAGGAGCTGGAGAGCATCTTGCTGCACATCAGTGGGGCCATGAGGACCACACCCATGCTGACATCCCTCCTAGAGAGGAGGTGTATGAGCCTCTGCCCTCTATTCTCCATACATAGCCATCTATCCTCCACAGATAGCCATCTGTTCTCCATAGAAACCATATGCTCCTATGAGTGGTGCATTAGCTGCTCCATGTAGGTGGCCATCCTTTCCATGGAGGAGCCTACTGTCGCCATCGCCTGCGACACAGTGGTGCTCATGTTGGAGATGGACTCCTCCATTCCCTGAACATTTGTAGATGCACCTCCAGGATCACCCTCAATGGCCCCTAAGGCTCAGCGTCTGCATGCAGCTGAGCAGAGCTAGGAGCGTCCTGCGCCCTCCGTCGAGGACTCTCCACTGCTGTCCCTGTCTCCACCATCTGCTCTTGCTCACTTGTGAGTTGTGAGACACTAGGTGACAACATTACTCTATGTCGCGTGGGATCCACCCAGGTGTGTGTATCTGTGCTGGTGCTGGGTGCGCTTATGTCTGGTGATGGTGCGCCCTCAGAGGCTGGAGGCTCCTCTGAGGAGTCAATTTCCTCTTCCTTCTGGACAGTGACGGGCACGGGAGGTGCTCTTAATGGACCTATAGGAGAGTAAAGAGATGAGTGAGATATGTCATATGAAGAATGGCTACAGATACCATTATGCACATGATGAGCATTCAGTGGCTGCTGACATCAGTCCCCATATGAGTGACTGATGTATGCCATGTAGCTGTATGATATGTAATTTTGTCACCAGGTTGCTGAGATGTCCCCCTCTCTCCGTCTCCCACCTCCAGCTGCTCGGCCACTCCAGATATTTCTAAAGTAGCCTCCTCTGCTGTTGTAAGGTTTGCAAATGATGGAGGGCCACTGCTGGTTCTCCCCATCTCCCTCTTATTGTGGGCTCTCTTTTCCTGCAGGAGAGAAAGAAGAGAAGGTTGAGTGAGAGTGTTGGAATGAGTGTAAGGAATGGATGGGTTACATCTGTAGAGGGGGACTATGATAGAGTGGGGTGGCAATGCAAAGTGACCTCCTTGTGTGTTGTTAGTTGGTATGATTGCACGAGGATGAGGGTGAGTGTGAGTGGTGGCTAGTGAGATGGGGATGTGATATGTAGATAGAGAGAGAGGGATGGGTGGACGTACAAGGTATGTTGGTGTGAGTAAGGATGTGCAGGAGTAGGGTTGGGAAGGCAGAGTGATGGGAGGCACAGCAGGATGAGGTTGAGTGTGGCTTTGTACTCATGTTTCCTGATCTAATGAGATAATTGAAACGTTTGTGGCACTGCACCCAGGTCCTCCTGACCACATCCCTGCTTGTGACTTCCTCTGCAATCTCCAACCAGGCTGTTTTGGTGTCCTGGGGAGATCTCTTCCGGCCATTGGCAGGGAAGCGGACCTCCCTGCGTGCCCTGACTCCATCCACAAGCACATGGAGGGAGTCATTGGAGAACCTGGGTGCAGCCCTCTGCCTCTATGCAGTGATTGTCAAAGTGTTTGCAGCACTCCAATGCTGTAGTGCACCGACAGCACTATGTTAGATTAAACTTGAAATCTAATGTGGCCATGGCCCCTTTAAAGATCCCAGCTGAAAACACGTCATGAATGACATCACCAGAACTGCACCATTTAATTGGGCCGGGTAATGCGCAGGATGGGCTTAATAGGCCCTAATAACGTAAAGTAATTCTGTGGAGCGGGATGGAGCCAGCAATGGCGTCGTGACCTGCCATGGCCAGCAGCCGCACCAGACCCGCCCAGGTAGGGAAAAGTCCGGCCATGTTCTCTGGATTATTATTCCAGGTCTCTGAGTTTCTAGTCCAGCAACACTACCATACTCAATATGCAGTATGGTAGTGTAGAGGGGATATTAACAGCAGCATTACTTTCATTTCCCATGCGTGGTTTGTGAAAAGATGCATTTTTTCAATAAATGTATTCAAATTGTTATGAAAATGCTTACATCATTTTGTCTAACAAAATGGATTAAATATAATCAAAAAGACAATTTAATCAATGGGTAAAATTGCAACATATTTTGTACAAGTGCTGTGCTCTTTGATTTATGTAACTTAGATGTTTGCCCAAATTTTACCACAGTTTTGGCAAGCAATAGGTTGCACAAAGGTCTCATGTCCAGGTTAAAAAAGCTTAAGGTTTACGATCCAGAAAGAATACAATTAAAGTGGGGTGGATCTCATCAAAACATATAAAGTAAATAATAATATGAATAAACTAAACCCAAATTATTATTTCAAAACACAAGAATATTGCAGCAGTAGGGGGCTTAACAGAAAAGGATGGAAACCTACATTTACTACAGCTAGCAAGAAAAATGTCTTTTCTCAAAGAGTGACAAATGTTTGGAATAATGGCCCAGAAATTCGGGTCGGGGGCTTCCCACGGGTGCAAGCCCCCGATCTGCATTTACCTTTCGCGCCGGCCGTTGTGCTGTGGGCCCCCGTGGGATTCCGATCCTGGGCCTGCTCCAGCTGCCGGTGCACAGTGCTTGTGTATCCCAGGGGCGCAGTTAGTTCGATGCGTCCCCTGGGATCACGTGGGCCATGGGGAGCCAATCGGAGCAGGGGATGCTCCATTCATAAGTCTGACAGGAAGTGCTGTCAAGACTTATAAATACTATGGCCCCAAAATAGCACTAAATCTTCAAATACATTTTTTTTTAATCATATTTTTTAAATAAACTATAAATTATATGAAATAACTATTTTAAACAATAATTTAAATTTTTGAGAAAAATAATTTTATTTTCTAACGGGGCTAAAAATAAACTTACCTTGCTTTAAAGTATTTAAAAATAATAAACCTGTGGAAGAAATTTCAATTTTAATTAATTCACCACTTACCTTGTAAAAAGCAGGCCTTACGCCTGCTTTTTACATTTCTAAATTCTGCAGGCTTACGTTCCCGGGAAAACCTATAAAAAAGACCGAAGTTCGATGCGCACGCGCAGCCTCTCCCGCGCATGCATTCAACCTCTGAACCCATTCGTTCAGAGGAACGGAAGTGCCGGTTTCCCGCGTATGCACAGTGCATGCAGAAAACCGGCACTTCCATTGGGCCTACGGGTGAGTACCCCGTGCGTACTCACCCATGGAGACCCGAATTTCTGGGCCATTGTATCAAACAAAATAATATTGGGGTTTTTGGCCTGAAGCGAGAACGCTGACATTGGTGCGCCTATACTGCCAATGGACTTGCAGGATCTTGCAGAGACAGCATAGGCGCACCAACGTCAGTGTTCTTGCTCAGGCCAACATCCCCAGCATCGAAGCTTTGACCGCGCTCGACCAGCTCCGATGGATGGGTCACATCGTCCGCATGCCTGATACGAGTCTCCCAAAACAAGCGCTCTACTCGGAGCTCCGACACGGCAAGAGAGCCCCAGGTGGGCAGAGGAAACGCTTCAAGGACACCCTCAAAGCCTCCTTGAAAAAGTGCAACATCCCCACCGACTCCAAGGAATCCCTGGCCCAAGACCGCACAAAGTGGAGGAGAAGCATCCGGGAAGGCGCCGAACACCTCGAGTCTCTTCGCCGGGAGCAAGCGGAAGCCAAGCGCAGGCAGCACAAGGAGCGCATGTTGTATCCGTGTGTTAATGGAGACACGGAATGCAAGAGTTGGTTTAACAGGTGTTTACTGAACAAAGTCTGGAGGTGAACTAAAAGATACAAGACGCTATACAGGCTTATATACCCGAGTGGTCACTACAGGTATTACAGTACACAGGGGCTCTTAAAGGTACATACACTACAATTCCTCCCCTTTTAGATAATTAGTACATAACATTTTAAGTAATCATTAATTAACATGTTTACAAGAACAATAATCTACACATTTGCTGCAGTTAATCAATTATAAGTCAGTCTCTCTGGAGGCTTCCTGACTCGGTCCGGATAACGCCTCGGTGGTGTAGTAGTTTTCGGTGGTGTAGTAGGTTCTTTTGGCAAGGTCGATTCGGCTTGAATGCCAGTGTCGGGTTCATCTGGTTCCAGTATCACCGGATCGGAGGTAGATACTATGGGTATCTCCGCTTCATCATTAGGCGTATAGAGTTGTGGTGTAGGTTGTCCCTTTTTGGATGATTCTATGATCTGGTCAGCATGGCGCCTTATTATGCTTTCTCCAATGTCCACGGTATACATCAGCGGTCCTAGTCGTGTGCAAATAGTTCCAGGCTGCCATTTCTTGGTACGGTAGTCCCGGGCCAAAACTTGTTGACCTATCTGGAAGGTTCTAGTTGGCCTTTCATTCATGCCTTGAAATTGCCGGTTCTCTACGTCCCTTCTGATGTTTGGCTTGATCAAATCCAGCCGGCATCTTAGTCTTCTATTGAAAAACATCATGGCGGGAGTTTGGTTTGTAACCACATGTGTAGCATTCCTGTACGCAAACAAGAAGTTATCTACCTTATGTTGTAGTTTTATGTCTTCATTACCCATGGCCTTTATGGCCTTCTTGAAGGTCTGGACAAACCTTTCAGCTAATCCATTGGTGGCGGGATGGTATGGGGCGGACGTGTAGTGCTTAACCCCATTGTTTTTTAAGAACTTCCTGAATTCTTCGGACACAAATTGCGGTCCATTATCAGAACAGATCTGTTCAGGCAGCCCATTCCTGGCAAATATGGTCCTTAATACTGTGATGGTTTTTTCCGTGGTGGTGGAGGACATCTTTATTACCTTCGGCCACTTGGAGTGTGCATCAACCGCGATTAAGAACATTGAGTCCATAAATGGACCAGCAATGTCGATATGTACCCTTTGCCATGGAGATGAGGGCCACTCCCATGGATGTAGAGGGGCTTGTGGTGGGGCGTTTTGGACCTTCTGGCATCCTAGACAGCTCTTGGTCATTTCTTCGATGTCTCCATCGATTCCTGGCCACCACACAAACGCTCTGGCTAGGTTCTTCATTTTCACTCCACACAGATGCCCCTCGTGAAGCTCCTTTAGCACTTTATCCTGGAGTTTGGGTGGAATCACCACTCTGGATCCACACATCAAGGTTCCTCGGCACACTGACAGCTGTTCTCTTCTTTGCGAGAAGGCTGGCAACAGTGGTTCGCCATGTGCTGGCCATCCCTTCACCGTTAAATCGTAGACTCGTGAGAGAGTCGGGTCATTTCTCGTTTCCTTTTCAATGGTAGAATTTGTTACTGGTAGACATTCCACTATGGTTGAGGGGAACATCTCCACTGGGTCCACTGTAGGTGCCTCTTCTACCGTTGGCAACGGTAGGCACGATAAACCGTCAGCATTCCCATGCTGTTTTGATCCTTTGTATTCTATGTCATATTGGTGTGCCCCTAGGAAAAGGGACCACCTCTGTAGCCTTTGCGCTGTCATAATGGGAACGCCCTTTTTAGGGTTGAATATGGAGACGAGGGGTTGATGGTCAGTCAACAAGGTAAATTTTTGTCCGTGTAGGTAATAGAGTTAGAGTCATAGAGTTATACAGCACGGATAGAGGCCCTTCGGCCCATCGTGTCCGCGCCGGCCATCAAGCCCTGTCTAATCTAATCCCATATTCCAGCATTTGGTCCGTAGCCTTATATGCTATGGCATTTCAAGTGCTCATCCAAATGCTTCCTGAATGTTGTGAGTGTTCCAGCCTCCACAACCCTTTCAGGCAGTGAGTTCCAGACTCCAACCACCCTCTGGGTGAAAAAGTTCTTTCTCAAATCCCCTCTAAACCTCCCGCCCTTTACCTTGAATCTATGCCCCCTAGTTATTAACCCTTCTACTAAGGGAAAAAGCTCCTTAGTATCCATCCTATCTATGCCCCTCGTAATTTTGTACACCTCAATCATGTCCCCCCTCAGCCTCCTCTGCTCCAAGGAAAACAAACCCAATCTGCCCAGTCTCTCTTCATAGCTGAAGCGCTCCAGCCCTGGTAACATCCTGGTGAATCTTCTCTGCACCCGCTCCAAAGCTATCACATCCTTCCTGTAGTGTGGCGACCAGAACTGCACACAGTATTCCAGCTGTGGCCTAACCAGTGTTTTATACAGCTCCATCATAACCTCCTTGCTCTTATATTCTATGCCTCGGCTAATGAAGGCAAGTATCCCATATGCCTTTTTTACCAACTTAGCCACCTGTTCCGCCGCCTTCAGGGATCTGTGTACTTGCACACCCAGATCCCTCTGACCCTCCGTCTTGCCTAGGGTCTTACCATTCATTGTGTATTCCCTTGCCTTGTTTGTCCCCCCAAAGTGCATCACCTCGCACTTTTCCGGGTTAAATTCCATTTGCCACTGTTCCGCCCATCTGACCAACCCATCTATATCGTCCTGCAGACTGAGACTACCCTCCTCGCTATTTACCACCCTACCAATTTTTGTATCATCCGCGAACTTACTGATCATACCTTTTACATTCATATCCAAGTCATTAATGTAGACCACAAACAGCAAGGGACCCAGCACCGATCCCTGTGGTACCCCACTGGCCACAGGCTTCCAGTCACAAAAACAACCTTCGACCATCACCCTCTGCCTTCTGCCACTAAGCCAGTTTTGTATCCAATGTGCCAAGGCACCCTGGATTCCATGGGCTCTTACCTTCTTGACCAGTCTCCTGTGCGGGACTTTATCGAAGGCCTTACTGAAATCCATGTATACCACATCCACTGCGTTACCCTCATCCACACACCTAGTCACCCCCTCAAAAAATTCAATCAAATTAGTCAGACATGATCTTCCCTTGACAAAGCCATGTTGACTATCCCTGATTAATCCTTGCCTCTCCAAGTGGAGACTAATTTTGTCCCTCAGAATTTTTTCCAATAATTTTCCTACCACTGATGTTAGGCTCACTGGCCTGTAGTTCCCCGGTTTTTCCCTACTCCCCTTCTTGAATAATGGTACTACATTAGCGGTTCTCCAGTCCTCTGGCACATCCCCTGTGGCCAGAGAGGTTCTGAATATATGTGTTAGAGCCCCCGCAATCTCTTCCTTTGCCTCACACAGCAGCCTGGGATACATTTCGTCCGGGCCTGGGGATTTATCCATTTTTAGGCCTGCTAAAACCGCCAATACCTCCTCCCTCTCGATGTTAATATGTTTGAGCATATCACAGTCCCCCCGCCCTATTTCTATGTCTACATCGTCCCTCTCCATAGTGGAAACAGATGCAAAAGATTCATTTAGAACCCCTCCTACATCTTCCGGCTCCACACACAGATTGCCACTTTTGTCCCTAATGGGCCCTATTTTTTCCCTAGTTATCCTCTTACCCTTAATATACTTATAAAACATCTTAGGATTTTCCTTTATTTTGCTCGCCAGTGTTATTTCATGGCCCCTCCTTGATCTCCTAATTTCTTTTTTAAGTATCCCCCTGCACTTTTTGTACTCCTCTAGGACTTCCTCCATCTTTAGCCTTTTGTATCTGCCAAAAGCCCTCCTTTTTTTTCTAATCCATTCTCGTATATCCCCTGACATCCAAGGTTCCCTGTGGTTTTTGGAACCACCCTTGACCTTTACGGGAACATGTTGCCATTGTATGATCTCAACCTCCCTTCTGAAAGCCTCCCATTGCTCCGATGCGGATTTTCCTACAAGTAGCTGATCCCAGTCCATTTTGGCCAGATCCTGCCTTATCCTATTAAAATCGGCCTTCCCCCAATTTAGAACCTTTATTTCCAGCCCATCCCTGTCCTTTTCCATGACCACCTTAAATCTCACCATATTATGGTCACTGTCACCAAAGTGCTCACCTAGTAGCACTTCTTCCACTTGGCCGGCCACATTCCCTAGAATTAGGTCCAGTACCGCCCCCTCTCTTGTAGGACCTTCTACATGCTGGCTCAAAAAGCTCTCCTGGATGCACTTTAAGAATTCTACACCCTCTGTGCCTTTCACACTCTGACTATCCCAGTTAATATTGGGGAAGTTGAAATCCCCCATTATATTACCCTATTATTTGCACATTTCTCTGAGATTTGCCTACATATCTGTTCGTCACTCCCCACAATCCAATGGTTGAATTTCTTCACTCCCCACACTAGGCTGAGTGCTTCCCTGTCGATCTGGGCATAGTTACGCTCAGCTGAGTTCAATGAGCGTGACGCAAAATCTATCGGCCGCTCCGAGCCATCAGGGAATCTATGCGACAATACCGCTCCTACGCCATAAGGGGATGCATCGCACGCCAGTCTGATTGGCAGTGATGGGTTGTAATGAGCCAACACTTCCTTGGACGTGATCAAGCCTTTGCATTTATGGAAGGCACGTTTACAGTCTTCGCTCCATTTCCAAATTACTCCCGTTTGTAGCAGTGCATTAAGAGGGTGCAGAACAGTTGACAAGTTCGGTAAAAATTTATGATAGTAATTTATCAATCCCAGGAACGACCTTAATTGTGAGACATTTTCAGGTGCTGGGGCTTTTATGACCGCTTCAATTTTTTCAGGTGACTTATGCAACCCTTCTTCGTTAATTATATGGCCACAATATGATATTTGTTCCTGGAAAAATTTGCACTTGGGGCGATTTGCTCGTAGGCCCCGTTCTCTCAGCCTAGTGAGCACCTGCTCCAAATTGGCAAGGTGCTCGTTGTCATTTTCTCCTGTTACAAGGATGTCGTCTTGGTAGCATTGAGTCCCCGGAATCCCTTGCAGGACTTGCTCCATAGCTCTTTGCCAGATAGCTGGAGCTGATGCTACTCCGAAAGCCAGTCGATTGTAGTGGTACAGGCCTTTGTGTGTATTTATCGTGAGATACTTTCTAGAGGCCTCTTCAACCTCCATCTGTAGATATGCCTGTGCCAAGTCAATTTTGGTGAAACGTTTCCCTCCGGATAGTGAGGCGAAAATATCTTCTATCCTCGGAAGAGGATGCTGTACCGTGTGAAGGACCGGGTTTACAGTCACCTTGAAGTCCCCACAGATGCGAATTTTTCTCTGTTCTTCAGATTTATCATTATTCAACGTTTTCTTCATGACCGGGACGATGGGTGTTGCCCACTCGCTCCAATCTACCTTGGATAACACGCCTGCCTTTTCCAAATTCTCCAGCTCTGCCTCGACTGCTGGACGAATTGCGTATGGCACCGGCCTTGCCTTAAAAAACTTGGGAATTGCCGCATCTTCCACTTTTATTGAGGCGGTGACGCCTTTCATGGTTCCTAGTTCCTGTTGAAACACTTCTTTGGCGTTGGCCAAGATGTCTTTTAATCGTTCAGGTATGACGTCATCATCATTTTTTTTCTTACTGGTCACCGTCAGTGCCTGAATGGAGTACCAGTCTAAACGTATCTTCCTGATCCATTCACGTCCCAACAGCGGTGGACCACCATCTTGCAGAACGTATAAATACAACTTCTGTATTTCCTTACCGTTGTATACAACAGGCACCCTTATTTTCCCTCTGGGGTATACTTTCTGCCCCGTATATGTCTTCAAGATAATGGATGTGTCTTTCAAAGGTATATGCGGAAATAGCCGCTCGTAATCCCGTCGACTTATGACGGTCAGAGCTGATCCTGTATCTAGCTCCATTTTAACTGGGGACCCCGCTATCGTGAGGGTAACCCAAATGGTCTGGTAATCTTCTTTGGCAATTACATTATGTAATTTGAGACAGCTTAGTCTCTTGTTTCCGGAGTCGCTATCGCTCTTCTGGTCTTCGAAGCTACTGTCCGTCATCATTTGTACCTTTCTGTACTTTTCCTTATTGATTTTTTTTCTGTCAGTGGATTTTTTGTTTCTGATTGACATACATGTGCAATGTGTCCCATCTTTCCGCATTGCCTGCATGCTTTGTCCTTGAACCAGCAGTCCCTCTGGTCATGGGTGGATCTGCCACAGCGATAACATCTCTCGAAACCCCGTGTCATTTCATGGGTGCCGAAGTCCTGTGGCTTTTGCTGTATCTCTGCAGCTCCTCTTGCTGCTGCTTCGTATGATACAGCCACACTGAAAGCCTTGTCCAGTGTCAAATCTTTCTCAGAAAGTAGCCTTTTCTGTGTTCCTTCACTTAGGAGACCGCAGACGAATTTGTCTCGAAGAGAATCTGCCAGTCCTGCCCCGAATTGGCAGTGCTTTGACAGCTTTCTTAATTCAGTGAGGTAATCAGCGTTACTTTCATTCTTGTGCTGATTCCTCCTGAAGAATTTGAATCGTTCCGCTATCAGCAGCGGTGTTGGGTTTAAGTGCTCCTGTAGGGTATCAACAATCTCCTTAAAACTCTTGTCCATCGGTTTGGCTGGAGTGATTAAGTTTCGTAACAGCCCGTATGTCCTTGCGCCCATCAGATTTAGAAGTATTGATGCCTTTTTATCATCCTCTACTTCATTCGCTGTGCAATATACCGCCACTCTTTCCACATATGTGGTCCAATCCTCTATATTACTATCGAAAGCAGTAATATTGCCAGTCTTAGGCATCCTGAAAATCAAAAATGGCACCTCCTGCGCTTTCCTTTCTTCCCTGCCGAGAAAAAAATGGCGCCTCCCGCGCTTTCCCGCCGCTGCCGCTGCTGACAATGCTGTTCTCCGCGGTTTTTATTTACACAGATATTTTTAATAGTTGGAGACTCGTTCCCGCCGGACTCTCTGGGACTTTTCCCTCCCTCTGCTTGGTCCGAACGCCGACCTGCTTTGCAGCGCCGGCCGTCTCCCGAGTGCTCCACCCTCCATCTCTGTTTGCCTCCACCTTCCGACTCTCTGCTCGGCACCGCTGCAGAGCCACCCGATCGAGCCCCAGCCCGCCGCCCAGGAAGGATTAGTGCAGTACCTGCCACCAGCCCGGCTAGCTGGTGAAACCAGTTTTTTTCTTTTTTTTTCTTCTACCTTCGTCTGAGGAATCGATCTCCTTGAGGTGCTGCCGAATTGCAGGTAAGTCCGTTTCCAATTCGTCGCCACTGTTGTATCCGTGTGTTAATGGAGACACAGAATGCAGGAGTTGGTGTAACAGGTGTTTACTGAACAAAGTCTGGAGGTGAACTAAAAGATACAAGATGCTATACAGGCTTATATACCCGAGTGGTCACTACAGGTATTACAGTACACAGGGGCTCTTAAAGGTACATACACTACAGCGCACATCAACCCAAGCACCCCACCCACCCGTCCCTTCAACCACCATCTGCCCCACCTGTGACAGAGACTGTAGGTCCCGCATTGGACTAATCAGTCACCTGCAAACTCATTTTTAATGTGGAAGCAAGTCATCCTCGGTCCCGAGGGACTGCCTAAGAAGAAGAAAAAGAAGGTGGGGCTCCTGCTGGAAGCATATGAGCCAGACAAATGTTTTTGGGGTCATGGCAGAGTCACAGGAGCAAGCGGAATTCTCACCCAACACCAGCCCGTCAAGAGTTGCAAACTAGTGCATTGGAATACAACCATATGAAATCGGTGGCCTTGAAATGACATTGTGTGAATATGGGTACATGGATGCTTATTGGGTTAATGTCTCCATTAAAGTAGCAGGACTAATGTCGAACAGCGTTGAATGGTATGCTAATATTTGCACAGTGTCATTACAAGGTCAGTGTCTTTAGAAGTCTGAATGCCTTTCTTAACATTGTTAAATTGAACAAATAATCGCTTAAACTGCCAGGGAGCTGAAGTGCTGAAAATCTGTGTGTTCCATTAAAACTTAAAGTATGGTTGTGTATCAGGATCTAGGTAAGGTGGCCACAGAGTAGAGAGCCGCAGAGGATTATTGAAGCACAGAAGCCCAGTATCTTCGAAACACTTCAAATTAGAGAGAGCTCCTATGAAAGGGCCTAACTCTACCCAGATAAAATGAGGAAATTAAAACAGAAAATGGATACTCAGTAGATCAGGCAGCATCTGTGAAGAGAGAAACAGAGTTAACGTTTCATAGAGTCACAGAGTCATAGGCCTAGATTTTCAGTATAGACAGTTTTGGGGCGCTAACCTTAGCGCCCGCCCGAAGTTAGCGCCCGCCCCAAAGTAGCGCCCCGTTGCCGGAAATTCAGTGGCTTCGCCCTAAGAGGTTGGTGGAGCGCTAAAAGAGGCGTTCCACTACTATCTTTAGGCGCTAAGCCGGCGGTGCAGAGCGCAACACCCGAGCTCGGGCGCAGCGCACGGCAGACACTCTGGTGCCAGTGAGCTCTTAAAGGGGTAGGGTGCATGTGTTTTTTCGGAGGAGGAGGAGGAGGAGGAGGAGGAGGAGGAGGAGGAGGAGGAGGTGGTGGTGGTGGTGGTGGTGGTGGCCGGAAACATTAATACACCGTTCACAACAACACACTGGATCCTTCCACACAACACATGCAGACTGCCGTCTATAGTGCAGGAGGAGGGCCCTTTAATTTGCGCTCCCCAGGTTGTGTTGCGTTCCATTTTACAAACGCTCTGGACGCCAGCCGCACAATGGGGCGATCCAACTGAAGTTTGGATTCAGGGCGGCCAAAGGGCGTTGCACGAGGATGTGACGTCATTTTCTGCGCGCGCATCCGGGCGGCCGCTAAACTTTGTGCCGGCGCTAACGGGCAACTTAATTTGGGGCGGGGCGCAAACTGCGCTGCGCCCGGGTGCTACACGCATAGCGCCCGAAAATCACTTCTCTTAAGGCGCTAACTGTTGGCGCAAGCAACTGAAAATCTAGCCCATAGAGTCATAGGCCTAGAAATTCACTTTGGGGCGGCCAGCTCGCTCGCGCCCAAAAGTTAGCGCTGGGCGGGGAGCCATTAGCGATCGTCAGATATTCAGTGTTTGCGCCCCAATTCGGAACCGGGCGCTATACCAGGGTGTGCCCGCCTCCGCTTGGGGCGCTGACACTGAATTTCAGCGCTCTTGGCGCCGCTGCGCCAGCCGCTGCGGAGCGGCAGGCTGCGGTACTGCAGGCCTCCTCCTTCTCTTAAGGGGGAGCTGCCTGCAACGGGGAGATCGCCGCTGGAGAGTGCCGGCAAATGAGCCCGGCACCACGGAGAAGTGCCGGGTTCGCGGAAAGCAGCCGGCAATGCCGCGGGGGGGGGGGGGGGCGGTGGAGGAGGCCAGGGAAGGAGGTGCGGGCAGGCGGCCGCCGAAAAAGCGGCCGGCCGCACCTTCCCCTTTAAAGCGCCCCACTAAGGCTACAGCACGGCCCCGTTTTCTGGTCGCTGTTTGCGGCCGCTTCGGAGGAGGCGGCCGCTACTAAATATGGGGATCGGGCCGGTTTCGGGGCGGCGCAGCGCTAACGGCTACCGCCGCCAATACTGCTGCGCTGAATATCAGCGCAAACTCATTTTTGGCACAGAAGCCCTCTTTAGGCGGTAACTGGCCGCAAAGCTGGCAGCGCCCTAATGAATTTCTAGGCCATAGAGTTATACAGCACAGAAAGAGGCCCTTCGGCCCATCGTGTCTGCGCCGACCATCAATCCCTGTCCAGTCTAATCCCATTTTCCAGCATTTGGTCCATAGCCTTGTATGCAATGGCATTTCAAGTGCTCATCCAAATGCTTCTTGAATGTTATGAGGGTTCCTGCCTCTACCACCCTTTCAGGCAGTGAGTTCCAGATTCCAACCACCCTCTGGGTGAAAAAGTTTCTCCTCAAATCCCCTCTAAACCTCCTGCCCCTTACCTTGAATCTATGCCTCCTTGTTATTGACCCCCCTACTAAGGGGAAAAGTTCCTCTTTATCTACCCTATCTATACCCCTCATCATTTTGTACACCTCAATCAGGTCCCCCCTCAGCCTTCTTTGCTCCAAGGAAAACAACCCCAGCCTGTTTAGTCTTTCTTCATAGCTGAGGCGCTCCATCCCAGGTAACATCCTGGTGAATCTTCTCTGCACCCTCTCCAAAGCAATCACATCCTTCTTATAGTGAGGCGACCAGAACTGCACACAGTACTCCAGCTGTGGCCTCACCAGCGTTTTGTACAACTCCATCATAACCTCCCTGCTCTTATATTCTATGCCTCGGCTAATGAAGGCAAGTATCCCATATGCCTTTTTAACCACCTTATCTACCTGTTCCGCTGCCTTCAGGGATCTATGTACACGTACACCAAGGTCCCTCTGACCCTCTGTACTTCCTAGGGTCCTACCACTCATTGTGTATTCCCTTGCCTTATTTGTCCATCCAAAATGCATCACCTCGCACTTTTCAGGGTTAAATTCCATTTGCCACTTTTCCGCCCATCTGACCAACCCGTTTATATCGTCCTGTAGCCTGAGGCTTTCCTCCTCGCAATTTACCACCCCACCAATTTTCGTGTCATCTGCGAACTTACTGATCATACCTTTTACATTCTCATCCAAATCATTTATGTAGATCACAAACAGCAAGGGTCCCAGCACCGATCCCTGAGGTACCCCACTGGACACAGGCTTCCAGTCACAAAAGCAACCTTCGACCATCACCCTCTGCCTCCTGCCACTCAGCCAGTTTAGGATCCAACGCGCCAAGGCACCCTGGATCCCATGGGCTCTTACCTTCTTGACCAGTCTCCTATGCGGGACTTTGTCAAAAGCTTTACTGAAATCCATGTAAACCACATCCACAGCATTTCCCTCATCCACACACCTAGTCACCCCCTCGAAAAATTCAATCAGATTGGTCAGACATGATTTACCCTTGACAAAGCCATGCTGACTATCCCCGATTAATCCTTGCCTCTCCAAGTGGAGACTAATTTTGTCACTCAGAATTTTTTCCAATAATTTCCCTACCACAGATGTTAGGCTCACTGGCCTGTAATTCCCTGGTTTATCCCTGCTACCCTTCTTGAATAATGGTACTACGTTAGCTGTTCTCCAGTCCTCTGGTACATCCCCTGTGGCCAGAGAGGTTCTGAAAATTTGTGTCAGAGCCCCTGCAATCTCCTCCTTTGCCTCACACAACAGCCTGGGATACATCTCATCCGGGCCTGGAGATTTATCCACTTTTTGGCCTGCTAAAACCGCTAGTACCTCCTCCCTCTCGATGCTAATATGTTCAAGTATGTCACAGTCCCCTTGCCCGATTTCTATGTCTACATCGTCTTTCTCCATAGTGAACACAGATGCAAAAAATTCATTTAAAACCCCGCCTACATCATCTGGCTCTACACACAGATTGCCACTTTGGTCTCTAATGGGCCCTACCCTTTCCCTGATTATCCTCTTGCCCTTAATATACTTATAAAACATCTTAGGATTTTCCTTTATTTTGCTCGCCCCCTCCTTGCCCTCCTAATTTCTTTTTTAAGTATGCCCCTGCACTTTTTATACTCCTCTAGGGCTTCCTCCGTCTTTAGTCTTTTGTAACTGCCAAAAGCCCCCCTTTTTTTCCTAATGCATTTTTGTATATCCCTTGTCATCCAAGGTTCCCTTTGCTTGTTGGTCCCACCCTTGACCTTTACAGGAACATGTTGGCGTTGTACTCTCTCTATTTCCCTTCTGAAAGTCTCCCACTGCTTTGATGTGGATTTTCCTATAAGTAGCTGCTCCCAGTCCACTTTGGCCAGATCCTGCCTTATCATATTAAAATCGGCCTTTCCCCAATTTAGAACCCTTATTTCCGGGCTGTCTTTGTCTTTTTACATGACCACCTTAAATCTCACCGAATTATGGTCACTGTCGCCAAAATGCTCTCCTACTGACGCTTCCAACACTTGCCCGGCTACATTCCCTAGAATTAGGTCCAGTACCGCCCCCTCTCTTGTAGGACTTTCTACATGTTGGCTCAAAAAGCTCTCCTGGATGCACTTTAAGAATTCTGCACCCTCTAAGCCTTTCACACTCTGACTATCCCAATTAATATCGGGGAAGTTGAAATCCCCCACTATTATTACCCTATTATTTTCGCACTTCTCTGAGATTTGCCTACATATCTGTTCCTCTATCTCCCCCTGACTGTTTGGGGGCCTATAGTACACTCCCAGCAAAGTGCTTGCCCCCTTTTTGTTTTTAAGTTCTACCCATATGGCCTCATTAGAGGAACCCGCTAATATATCATCCCTCCTTACAGCAGTAATTGATTCCTTAATTAATATTGCAACACCCCCTCCTCTTTTACACCCCCCTCTGTCTCGCCTGAAGATTCTATACCCCGGAATATTGAGCTGCCAGTCCTGACCCTCCCTCAACCATGTCTCCGTGATAGCAACAATATCGTACTCCCATGTGTTCAACAACAACTTCAGTTCATCCACCTTATTTGCAAGACTCCTTGCATTAAAATAAATGCCTTCCAGCCTTGCCATATTCCCTTTTGCCTTCACATATTTGCTCTGCCTTCCCAGCTGACTTGTTTTTTCCTCCGTATTTGGCTGTAAATCACCCCCTACTATAGTTCCACTCTGTATCCCATCCCCCTGCCAAGTTAGTTTAAACCCCCCCCAGCAGTGCTAGCAAACCTCCCCGCAAGGATATTGGTCCCCCTCTGGTTCAGGTGTTAACCGTCCGACTTGTACAAGTCCCACCTTTCCCAGAAGCAGACCCAGTGATCCAGGAAACTAAAGCCCTCTCTCCTGCACCATCCCTTTAGCCACGCATTCATCTGTTCTATCTTCCTATTCCTATACTCACTAGCACGTGGCACCGGGAGTAATCCAGAGATTACAACCTTTGAGGTCCTGCTCTTTAATCTTCCACCTAGCTCCCTAAATTCTTGCTGCAGGACCTCATCCCTCTTTTTACCTATGTCGTTGGTACCAATGTGGACCACGACCTCTGGCTGTTCACCCTCCCCCTCCAGAATGCCCTGCAGCCGCTCAGTGACATCCTTGACCCTGGCACCAGGGAGGCAACAAACCATCCTGGATTCACGTCTATGGCCACAGAAACGCCTATCTGTTCCCCTTACTATAGAATCCCCTACCACTATTGCTCTCCCACTCTTTTTCCTCCCTTCCTGGGCAGCAGGAGCACCCCCAGTGCCAGGAAGTTGGCTGCTGCTGCCTTCCCCTGGTGAGTCATCCCCCTCAACAGTATCCAAATCGGTATACCTGTTTGAGAGGGGAATGGTCACTAGACTTTTTAGAAACCCAAGCTAGAGCCTGTCCCATACCAGGGGGGAGGGGATGAAAGAACAAAAGGGAAGGTCTGTGATAGGATAGAAGGCAGGAGAGGTTAAGAGACATTAAGCGATATTCAAGGCAAAAGGAGATGGTATGGGACAGGCTCTAGCTTGGGTTTCTAAAAAGTCTAGTTTGGTCATAGTGAACACTATGGGCTAGATTTTCAGTACAGACAGTTTTGGGGCGCTAACCTTAGCGCCCGCCCGAAGTTAGCGCCCGCCCCAAAGTAGCGCCCCGTTGCCGGAAATTCAGTGGCTTCGCCCTAAGAGAGTGGTGGAGCGCTAAAAGAGGCGTTGCACTCCTACCTTTAGGCGCTAAGCCGGCGGTCCAGAGGGATAGCGCCTAGGCGGGGCGCAGCACGGGTGCGGTCATTTTTGCACTGACAGCAGACCCCGTGGTGCCGACCAGCTCTTAAAGGGGGAAGGGACGAATTGGTCTGCTGCCACGCCCTGCACACTGCAGCCTTGCAAAGAGGCCTCAACACTACTGCTCAGCCCCAGGGAGTCATGGCAACGCCAGAGAAGGCCCGTCAGCGTGCCCTGCGCTTCTCAGAGGGTGATCTGGACATAATGGTCACAGCTCTGGAGGTGAGGCGCAAGATCTTGTTTCCAGAGAGTGGGAGGAATCCAACCCACCACGACTACACCAAAGCCTGGAAGCAGATCGCCCAGAGGGTGACATTCACCGGCGAGGCCCCCAGGACCCACAAACAATGCCGTAAGAAATACAACGATCTGACCAGGATTGTGAGGGTGAGTAGCCTTTCCAGTCTCCTCCTCATTCTTGCATGTACACCTGACATGATGGGCAAAGGGACCTGAAAGTCCTATTGGCCAGCCCTCAGCCAGCAGCATTGGGACAGTCATGAGCATCAAATGGCCATTCGGCACTCTACACTTTGGCCAAGCTATTCCACCATGGGAGGCAGTGGACAGTACATCAGGGCTTCACTCTGTCCAAGCTATTCCACCATGGGAGGCAGTGCACACTACATCAGGGCTTCACTCTGTCCAAGCTATTCCACCATGGGAAGCAGTGCACACTACATCAGGGCTTCACTCTGTCCAAGCTATTCCACCATGGGAGGCAGTGCACACTACATCAGGGCTTCACTCTGTCCAAGCTATTCCACCATGGGAGGCAGTGCACACTACATCAGGGCTTCACTGCGCACTTACAGCCCGTCCTTTCTCTTGCAGGCTAAAGTAGCGTTTAATCGCCAGGCCCGTGCCAGGGGTGGCCGCGCCAAGCTGCAGAAGCTCACTCGGCTGGAGGAGCGCGTGTGTGTGCTCATGGGAGCCCGTGTGATTGTCCCCACAGCGTGCGGTGTATCCGACCCTCCACTGCCCGGCAATGGTAAGGACCTCGCCTTTTGGCCCTCTCGCGTCGCACTGGCCCATCCGAGCTACCTCCTTTGCCACTGTCCCAGCAATGCGCTGAATCCCACCAGTCCTAACTCCCTCGCTGACGCCGTCTCCTCACTCTGAAGCTACTCTTGTGCATTCCTGCTTTCAGCTGGTGACGACCAGGACCCTGAGGCTGCCAGTGACAGCACCTCCGACCAGGAGGAGGAGGAGGAGCAAGCCGGACCTTCGGGGGAACAGTCACGTCCCGCAGGAGAGGAGGAAATGCTTGACACCTCCTCACTGGACGAGTGCCTGGAGGAACTGTCGCAGGGCAATGCAGCTTCTGGGACCAGTGGCGTCCAGCCACCCAGCAGCCGTGCGCGTGGCCCGCAGCCTTCCCCCCAAAGGGGGGAAGGATCAGAGGGGAGTGCTGCTGCTCAGCACACTCGCCGTCACCAACGCGGCAAGGGTCCCCTAGTTCGGCCCCCTCCTCCCCAGCGGGAGAGTCGCGACTCCAGTCCGGACACCTTCACTTCGGAGGAGGTGCGGAAGCTGGATCAGATGGCCGACGACTCGGACCGGCGCCACACGGAGCTCATGAGCGCGGTGGGGCGCATGCCTGAGGCCATCGAGTCGCTGGCGACCAGTGTGCGCGAGTTCGGGGCAGCAACTGCCGCGACTGGCCGCATGCTAACTGATGCCGTCAAGACCCTGGCGGATGTGATGCGCGCGCACACCAGGACCACAGGGCCACTCACTGCTGCCACACGCGCTGTCTCAGGCAGGCATCGCCAGGGCAGGCGCCGCGCTGGACCATCCCAGCAAGCCGCCCGTCGGCTGATTGCTGCGGATCCTGCAGTGCGGGCCCGGCCGAGTGCCACCGCGCCACAGCACCAGCCAGCGCATCCGAGACGCCAGCTGGCCCACATTGCGCCATCCGTCGCTGCCATTCCCCCTCTGGGGCATCGACGGCAAGCGGCTGCAGCTGATGGTGGCCAGGCTCAGGTGCGCCACTCAGCAGACGGCCCCTCGAGGCCCAAACGCCGTGTAGGCCGCCCCCCAGCGGCATCTGGCGGAAGGGCATCTGAGCCTCAGGCGCCTTCCCCCAGCATCGCAGCAGCCACTGGGCAGAGCTTGCGAAGGAGCAGCAGGCAGGGCAGGGGAGGCAAAATGCTGGCCAAGGTCTCGCCCTCGCGGGCCACTCAGTAGAGGGTGTGGCCAGCTTTCCTTTAATATGGCGGTGGCCATCTTTATTTTGCCCATGGTTGTGCTTTTGGAGGGCTTATTTTTTGCATTAGGCCGACGTTGAGGCCCGGTTTCAATAAAGGTGGAGTGGCTCCTCCCCAGTTTGTGCGAGTGAGTCGTTTGTTGGGCTTTTTGTGGGGCCCGTTTATTGTTTTTGGGGATTCATGTGGGAAGGGCTTTTCATTTTTGTGCAATAAAAAATTATCTTTATTCATGCAGTCTCCATGGTTGTTCTTCTTAGTGTTTGTTGGCTTCGCCGGCTGAGGGCTTGCGGAGCGGCTGCATTCATCTTCCCTCATGGCCCCTGGCCATTCCCTGACAGGGGGCTTAGAAGTACCGTGTAATAAGGTGGCGTCGTGCGGCCCTTGGCCCTGGTCGCTCCCTCCTGGGAACGTACTCCTGCTCCTCCTCCTCCTCCTCATTCTCCTCCTGCTCCTCCTCCTGAGGTGCTGGTCCAACGTCAGGTGGCAGTGCCTGAGTCCTGCGGATAGCCAGGTTGTGCAGCATGCAGCAAACCACCACAAATTGGGAGACCCGGTCCGGCGAATACTGGAGAGCTCCTCCGGAGCGATCAAGGCAGCGGAACCGCTGCTTGAGGACCCCAATAGTTAGCTCGATGATGTTGCGGGTGGTTTGATGGCTCTCGTTGTAGGCCTCTTCAGCAGCGGTCCTGGGCGCGCGAAGCGGGGTCATGAGCCAGGTGCACAAAGGATAGCCTTTGTCCCCGATGAGCCATCCTCTTGGGGAAGGCTGTGCCTGGAACATGTCATGCACAGTACTCTGCCGCAGGATAAAGGCATCGTGGCTGCTGCCTGGGAAGCTGGCATTGACTGCCATGATGCGCTGCTTGTGGTCACATACCAGCTGCACATTCAGAGAATGGTAGCCCTTCCTGTTGCGATACTGCTCGCCATGCTCCAGAGGGGCCCGCAAAGCCACATGCATACAGTCAATGGCGCCCTGCACCAAGGGGAATTCCCCGAGTCTGGCAAATCCCAATGCGCGCTGATGCTGGCTCTCGAGGGCCATGGGGAAGGAGATGAATTGGCTTCTCCTTCTGAACAGTGCTTCGGTCACGTGGCGGATGCAGCGATGCGCGCCATACTGGGAGATGTTTGCTATGTCCCCAGCAGCGTATTGGAAGGAGCCGGTGGCATAGAAGTTCAATGCCACCGTCACCTTCACTTCCACCGACAGAGACGTCCTGCACCTGAGCTTTGGCCGCAGATCTCGGCGAAGCAGGTGGCAGATCTCTGCAATCACCTCCTTTCGGAATCGGATCCTTCTAACACATCGCGCGGCACTCATGTTTAGGTAGGAGCGCTGCTGGCGGTATAGCCTGACTGGGTAAGGCCTACGTGGCCGACGCCTGTAGCCCCCTCTGCCTCTAGCCAGGGCTGCCCCTCTCACAATGCGTCTGCGAGCCCTACGGATATGGCGCTGCAGCTGCGCGTTGGCACCCCATGCAGCCCCCATCAAATCCTGGCAAACAGTCTAATTTCCAAATGGCCACTTGCAGCGCTATTGCCTGAGTCCAAAAATACCTGCCTCTTGCTGCTTGAAACCAGTTAGCTATCCTCCTTGTTGTGTCTCCAGAAATGCGTTGCACAAGACTGTTTTCTGAAAAAAGGATGGCCTTTATACTGGAGAGGACGTTCCCTTTAATTAGCGCCCCCCGGGGCCCGCGCTGGTTGTGTTGCGTTCCTTTTTCCAAACGCTCCGGCCGCCCGCCGCACAATGGGGCGGTCCGACTGAAGTTTGCAATCGGGGCGGCCAAAGGGCGTTGCACGAGGATGTGACGTCATTTTCTGCGCGCGCATCCGGGCGGGCGCTAAACTTTGCGCCGGCGCTAACGGGCAACTTAATTTGGGGCGGAGCGCAAACTGCGCTGCGCCCGGGCGCTACACGCATAGCGCCCGGAAATCACTTCTCTTAAGGCGCTAACTGCTGGCGCAAGCTACTGAAAACCTAGGCCTATCTTCCTTATTGGTTAGGCTCTTCAAAATTATGCAAAAAGATTCTAATTTGATGGGGATGCCAAGCCCTCCTTTCCTCCCACCCACCTGCTCTCCCTGAGCGATGAACCAATTGAGACCGAGAAGGGGACAGGCAGCAGTATTGTCAACACTCAAAGGGGCTCCTGACCCAGCATCCGAGCAGGAATCTTGAGACAGTTGATGAAGCTGAGCCATAGGAGAATGATTCTTTAGCACTATAGCAAAACTTCCACAAGGATGCTACACTGGAACTCTCTTTGAGAATCACTAGTGTAGACAAAGTTGAGGCAGCCAACCTGACCCCCAGGCTTCTGCCAACCACATTCTGATTTTGTTGCTGACATGTCTGGGCGCGGCTCAGTGCTGCCTCTCCTCCTCAATTTCGAGGCCTCTACACTCCACTTAATGCTTTTGCACAGCTAAGATCAGTAACATAGCATTGTGAAGGACTACAGGAAGCAACTTACGCTACCCGTACTGGGGGAGTGCTGCACTGTTGGGAGGTGCCGGCGTACTGGGGGAGTGCTGCACTGTTGGGGGGTGCCGGTGTACTGGGGGGAGTGCTGCACTGTCGGGGGGTGCCGGCGTACTGGGGGAGTGCTGCACTGTCGGGGGGTGCCGGCGTACTGGGGGAGTGCTGCGCTGTTGGGGGGTGCCGGCGTACTGGGGGAGTGCTGCGCTGTTGGGGGGTGCCGGCGTACTGGGGGAGTGCTGCACTGTCGGGGGGTGCCGGCGTACTGGGGGAGTGCTGCACTGTCGGGGGGGGTGGCGTACTGGGGGAGTGCTGCACTGTTGGGGGGTGCCGGCGTACTGGGGGAGTGCTGCACTGTCGGGGGGTGCCGGCGTACTGGGGGAGTGCTGCACTGTCGGGGGGGGGTGGCGTACTGTGGGAGTGCTGCACTGTTGGGGGGGGTGGCGTACTGGGGGAGTGCTGCACTGTCAGGGGGGGTGGCGTACTGGGGGAGTGCTGCACTGTCGGGGGGTGCCGGCGTACTGGGGGAGTGCTGCACTGTTGGGGGGTGCCAGCGTACTGGGGGAGTGCTGCACTGTCGGGGGGTGCCGGCGTACTGGGGGAGTGCTGCACTGTCGGGGGGTGCCGGCGTACTGGGGGAGTGCTGCACTGTCGGGGGGTGCCGGCGTACTGGGGGAGTGCTGCACTGTCGGGGGGTGCCGGCGTACTGGGGGAGTGCTGCACTGTTGGGGGGTGCCGGCGTACTGGGGGAGTGCTGCACTGTCGGGGGGTGCCGGCGTACTGGGGGAGTGCTGCGCTGTTGGGGGGTGCCGGCGTACTGGGGGAGTGCTGCACTGTCGGGGGGTGCCGGCGTACTGGGGGAGTGCTGCACTGTCGGGGGGGGTGGCGTACTGGGGGAGTGCTGCACTGTCGGGGGGGGTGGCGTACTGGGGGAGTGCTGCACTGTCGGGGGGGGTGGCGTACTGGGGGAGTGCTGCACTGTCGGGGGGTGCCGGCGTACTGGGGGAGTGCTGCACTGTTGGGGGGTGCCAGCGTACTGGGGGAGTGCTGCACTGTTGGGGGGTGCCAGCGTACTGGGGGAGTGCTGCACTGTCGGGGGGTGCCGGCGTACTGGGGGAGTGCTGCACTGTCGGGGGGTGCCGGTGTACTGGGGGAGTGCTGCACTGTCGGGGGGTGCCGGCGTACTGGGGGAGTGCTGCACTGTCGGGGGGTGCCGGCGTACTGGGGGAGTGCTGCACTGTCGGGGGGTGCCGGCGTACTGGGGGAGTGCTGCACTGTCGGGGGGTGCCGGCGTACTGGGGGAGTGCTGCACTGTCGGGGGGTGCCGTCTTTCGGATGAAACATTAAACCGAGGTCTCCATCTGCCCTCTCAGGTGGTGGATGTAAAAGATCCCTCGGCACTATTTCGAAGAAGAGCGGGGGGAGTTCTCCCCGGTGTCCTGGCCAATACTTATCCCCTCAACCAACGTCACTAAAAACAGATTAGTTGGTCATTATCACATTGCTGTTTGTGGGAGCTTGCTTTGTGCAAATTGGCTACCGCTTTGCCTACAATACAACAGTGACTCCACTTCAAAAGTGCATCATTGGCTATAAAGCACCTTGGGACGTCCTGAGGTTGTGAAAGGTGCTATATAACTGGCAAGTTCTTTCTTTTCCCCAATTCACAGTATGATGTGTTAGTGCCCCAACATTCTGTGGCCAGACATCAGTTCCAATTTCAAGTCCATTCCAGTGCTGATTCTTAAAAAGTAGACAAGTGTCACCTTGCAGACATTTTCCTTCTACGTTACGGATCTTACAATATTAGGAAACTGAAAAATACTTTTGGAGTCAAACAAAATATCCCCCGACGATTGTTTTGTAAATCTTGCTTGATCCACAGAACTTACAGCTGCAACTGCCTCTATCAAGCACATAGAGTCATAGAGTTATACAGCACAGAAAGAGGCCCTTCGGCCCATCGTGTCCGCGCCGGCCATCAAGCCCTGTCTATTCTAATCCCATTTTCCAGCACTTGGTCTGTAGCCTTGTATGCTATGGCGTTTCAAGTGCTCATCTAAATGCTTCTTGAATGTTGTGAGGGTTCCTGCCTCTACCACCCTTTCAGGCAGTGAGTTCCAGATTCCAACCACCCTCTGGGTGAAAAGGTATTTCCTCAAATCCCCTCTAAACTTCCTGCCCCTTACCTTGAAACTATGCCCCCCTGGTTATTGACCCCTCTACTAAGGGGAAAAGTTCCTTTCTATTTACCCTATCTATGCCCCTCATAATTTTGTACACCTCAATTAGGTCCCCCCTCAGCCTTATCTGCTATAACGAAAACAACCCTAGCCTGTCCAGTCTCTCTTCATAGCTGAAATGCTCCAGCCCAGGTAACATCCTGGTGAATCTCCCCTGCACCCTCTCCAATGCAATCACATCCTTCCTATAGTGTGGCGACCAGAACTACACACAGTATTGTAACTGTGGCCTAACAAGCGTTTTGTACAGCTCCATCATAACCTCTCTGCTCTTATATTCTATGCCTCGGCTAATGAAGGCAAGTATCCCATATGCCTTTTTAACCACCTTATCTACCTGTCCTGCTGCCTTCAGGGATCTATGTTCATGCACACCAAGGTCCCTTTGATCCTCTGTCCTTCCTAGGGTCCTACCATTCATTGTGTATTCCCTTGCCTTGTTAGTCCTCCCAAAATGCATCACCTCACACTTTTCAGGGTTAAATTCCATTTGCCACTGTTCTGCCCATCTAACCATCCCGTCTATATCGTCCTGTAGCCTGAGGCTTCCCTCCTCGCTATTTACCACTCCACAGTTCCAGAGCACTCGTGTGTCACCAGCATGTATGTGTGGAATGAATAACTAGCATTTGAAACTTTCAAACAGTATCTTATTTCTTACCTTATTTACTTATGTTTTACCCCAGAGACTTCCTGTCAAGTTGTAAAAAAAATCGCATGAAATATTGACTGATGTAGAAATTCCTCCGGGACCTGTTTAACCAGCTTGAAACTTTCTGGTCTGACATTTAAGGATTTTTTTTTCGTTGTTGTTCATCTGGTTTCAGCAGGGACAAGTTCTGTGAGGCTTCTGACATTTATTAATAACATCCCTAACTGTCAAATGCTTTCATGTCACTGTGAAATCTGCCGGGAAATGCACAAGAGTCAGTTTAGTGCTGGACCCTTCCTGTTTAAAAAAAATGGGTTAAAGAGCAGCTTAACTAACAAAACCGAACTCTGCTAATCCAGCCGCATGCCCGTACATCTGTTTGTGCTTATGTGATGCACTTTTGAGCATGATCCATACTCTGGTTACACAGCATTAAGAGATGCTACCTGCTGGTGCAGGCATCTTTACTGAAGGCTGACGGCCTTTGTTTAATACATTTTTGACATCCTCATATAAAAGAAAAAATGGCTTCTGGAGAACATAGAAGCATTGGAGATTGCCCCGAGTGATGTCATCATACGAACGCTTAACATGGCTTCTTTGAAATTCTCTCTACTGTTTTGACAAAGGCATGTTTTAACAGGTTAACGATTTCATTGAAAACAGTGAAGAGAAACACTTAATATGAATGTGCTACATGCTCCTACAGTAACCTTGCTCACAGGACATCAAATCAAATCAAATCAAATCAACTTTTATTGCCATTGTTAGTGCACAAGTGCAGTACAACAAAATGTAGGCTTGCAGCTCCCGAGAGTGTACATTTAGATTAAGACATTTAAACATTCAACATACATTTGGCTTGTAATACATTAACATAAACATAACCATAATAAAGTGCATTAGCAGATGTGCAGGCTTTAGAGTTTATTTGTGGAGTTCAGTAGGATGACAGCCCTGGGAAAGAAGCTGTTCCTAAATCTGGTCGTACGGGTGCGAATGCATCTGTAGCGTCTCCCAGATGGCAGGAGGGCGAACAGACTGTGGCTGGGGTGGGTAGGGTCTTTGATGATGGACCGTGACCTCCGTAAACAGCGTTTCTGGTATATGTGCTCTATGGTCGGTAGCCGGGTGCCGGTAATGCATTGGGCAGTTTTGACTACCCGCTGCAGGGCTTTCCGGTCATAGTAGCTACAGCTGCCATACCATACTGTGATACAGTTCGTCAGGATGCTCTCTATTGTGCAGCGGTAAAAGTTAGAGAGGATCAGGGGTGACAGGTTACATCCCCTCAGCCTCCTTAGGAAATATAGGAAATAGAGTTTGTGGCGGAACTCTTGACCAAGTGGTCTATCACAGAATCACAGAAACCCCACAGTGCAGAGAGAGGCCATTTCGGCCCATCAAGCCTGCACCGACACATATCCCACCCGATCCCCGTAACCCCTACACCAACACAAATCCCACCCTATCCCCGTAACCCCACGTATTTAATCCCCCTAACACTAAGGGTCAATTTATCATAGCCAATCAACCTAACCCGCACATCTTTGGACTGTGGGAGGAAACCGGAGCACCCGGAGGAAACCCACGCAAACACGGGGAGAATGTGCAAACTCCACACAGACAGTCACCCGAGGCTGGATTCGAACCCGGGTCCCTGGCGCTGTGAGGCAACAGTGCTAACCACTATGCCACCATCTACTGTGCTGAAACAAACGGGCCACTTAAGCCAAATAATTAGGACAAATCCTTTGTCATTTTTTAAAATTTGTTCACAGGATGTGGGTGTCGCTGGCAAGGCCAGCATTTATTGCCCATCCCTAATTGCCCTTGAGAAGATGGTGGTGAGCCACCTTCTTGAACCGCTGCAGTCCGTGATACTTCTTTTTAGCAGTTTGGTACAACTGAGTGGCTTGCTGGGCCATTTCAGAGAGCAGTTTAGAGTCAACCACATTGCTGTGGGTCTGGAGTCACATATAGGCCAGACCAGGTAGAGGACAGTAGATTTCCTTCCCTAAAGGACATTAGTGAACCAGATGTTTTTTTTGTGACAATGTGGTAGTTTCATGGTCACCATTACTGGCACTAGCTTTTTATTCCAGATTTATTTAATTAGCTGAATTTAAATTCCCCAGCTGCCCTGGTGGGATTTGAACTCACGTCTCTGGATCATTAGTCCAGGCCTGCCGGATTACTAGTCCAGTAACATAACTACACTGCTACCTGATATACCTATCAATTCATCCAATGAAAAGCGACGAGTTAGGAAAGTAACTATAGGTTTTTATTGATTAAATAACAGAGCCCACCCTCATGGGTGATCGGATCCAACAAGGAGGAATACCAGCCAGTCGACTACCTTTATACCTGGGCAGGTAGGTGGAGCCATGGGCGGAGTCAGTGATGGTCAGCCCAGGTATAACAGCGTGACAAGAGGCGACCTCGTATAGTGATACAACAGTGAGAACAGTGATAACAATATAACAGCGATAACTATAGTGTAACGATAGTGAATGATAAAAGTGGTTTACCACATTCACCCCTTCTTTAGATTTGAGTCCGGCGGGGTGAAGTGTACTACCAGTTCTGGTATGTCAGTCTGTCCGGAGGCCTCGTAAGCCTCTCCGATCGTCGCAGCGGCGGTGTTGCATTATCCAGTGTCTGCGTGGTCGGCGAAGGCTCGTGGGGTTCCGGCATGCCGTCTACCTGGGCTGGAATTGGGGGGGTGGTGGGGGGGGGTAAAGGTGGTGTCTCCGGAGTGCCCGAGGGTGCGAGGTCTCGTAAGGAGACAGTATCCTCCCGCCCGTCTGGGTAAGCCACGTAGGCGTACTGGGGGTTGGCGTGCAGGAGGTTCACCCTCTCGACCAGGGGGTCCGTTTTATGGGCCCTCACGTGCTTTCGCAGCAAGACGGGCCCCGGAGGGTGGGCTCTGTTATTTAGTCAATAAAATTGATGTACCTATCAATTCGTCCAATGAAAAGCGACGAGTTAGGAAAGTAACTATAGGTTTTTATTGACTAAATAACAGAGCCCACCCTCATGGGTGATCGGATCCAACAAGGAGGAATACCAGCCAGTCGACTACCTTTATACCTGGGCAGGTAGGTGGAGCCATGGGCGGAGTCAGTGATGGTCAGCCCAGGTATAACAGCGTGACAAGAGGCGACCTCGTATAGTGATACAACAGTGAGAACAGTGAGAACAATATAACAGTGATAACTATAGTGTAACGATAGTGAACGATAAAAGTGGTTTACCACACTACCGTACCCCTAAATTCAAATATTATTCTTCAAGTCAAACCACAGCTTTAAAGGAGGGTCATCATCCTACACGGCACGGAGACGAACGATTGTGAAAACAGCTTCCGGCAAATGGAAATTAGCAATGGAAATATCCAACGTGTTGACAAGGTGCGAGCCTCGATTGCCTCAGGAAGAGTTGAAGCAGCCTGAGCTTCTTGTCCTGGGCCAATATTTATCCCTCAACCAACATAACAAAAACAGATCATCTGGTCATTATCACATTGCTGTTTGTGGGACCTTGCTGTGCACAAATTGGCTGCCGCGTTACCCACATTACAACTGTGACTCCACTTCAAAAGTATTTCATTGGCTGGAAAGCGCTTTGAGATGTCCAGTGGTCATGAAGGGCGCTATAGAAATGCAGGTCTTTCTTTCTTTCTTTCCTTCTTTCTTGGAGAGATTTCTGGGTTCAAAACAAGGGAATGAAGCCTGGAAAGTCTTCAGGGCCACCGCTCTCCACCGCTGATCCTGAAGTTTGCAGAGTCAACAGGAACAGACCTTCAGGGTTGTGCGGCACACCCAAGATGCCCCCTGACGAATACTCTGGAAAGGCCAGCAGTAGCTGGCTGGTTCAGAAAGGTGTTTGGTTTCCCCCCACACCACCCCACCACAAGAACAATCTGGATGCCCTTGTAAAGGGGGCTGCATCAAATCCCTCTCCCTAACCCATTTTTGGATACTCTTCAGGGGTCTAGGCCCCTAACCCTGTCAATGACCCTCAGGTGGACACAGATTCCTTTGCAACCAGGCAGGTATAATTGATGAGACCAGGCGTACTTCCACCAATCGTACACTGGGTCCTGACATAGAGCTGGGAGATTGGAACTTCTGACTTAGGGAGACCTCATCCCCTCAGCCTTGTAGAGGTGGGCAGGCAATCTGCCCACACAAGGCCATCCTGGAAACTCATACTTAAGGCCAAGAACCAGCATAGGCAGGTCCCAACTTTGTTTGTAGCCCATTCTGGCAGACTTCCACTGGACTTATGGCAGGAGTCCACTGGAACGGCAGTGCGATTTTGGGGCCTGTACATTTATACAGTGCCATGTAGTGCCTTTCAGAAACAATCCAAAGTTATTTTGAAGGGCAGTGACTGTTGTTATGCAGGCAAACACCACATCCACTTTGCACAAAATAAGATCCTTGATCAGACCACAGCTGGAGTACTGCGTTCAGTTCTGGACAGCGAGCCTCAGGAAGGATATGTTGGACTAACCAAATTAGTAACAATACTGTGGAGGAGGAATTCCCGGACTGTATATGGGATGGTTTCCTGGACCAATATGTCGAGGAACAAACTGGAGATCAGGCCATCTTAGACTGGGTATTATATAATGAGAAAGGATTAATTAGCAATCTTGTTGTGCGAGGCCTCTTGGGGCGGAGCGATCATAATATGATAGAATTCTTCATTAAGATGGAGAGTGAAGTATTTGACTCAGAGACTAGGGTCCTGAATTTAAATAAAGGAAACTACGATGGTATGAGGTGCGAGTTGGGTAGTATTGATTGGGGAATGTTACTCAAAGGGTTGACGGTGGATAGGCAATGGCAAACATTTAAAGATCGCATGGATGAACTACAGAATTTGTTCATTCCTGTTTGGCATAAAAATAAAACAAAAAAGGTGACTCAACCGTGGCTAACAAGGGAAATTAGGGATAGCATAAGATCCAAGGAGAGGACATATAAATTGGCATGAAAAAGCAGTAAACCTGAGGATTGGGAGCAGTTTAGGATTCAACAAAGGAGGACAAAGGGATTAATTAAGAGGGGGAAAATAGAGTATGAGAGTAAGCTTGCAGGGAACATAAAAACTGACTGTAAAAGCATCTATAGATATGTGAAGAGAAAAAGATTGGTGAAGTCAAGCGTAGGTCCCTTGCAGTCAGAATCAGGGAATTTATAATGGGGAACAAAGAAATGGTAGACCAAATAAATACATACGTTGGTTCTGTCTTCAAAAAGGAGGACAAAAATAACCTCCCAGAGATGTCGGGGAACATAGGGTCTAATGAGAGGGAGGAACTGAAAGAAATCAGTATTTGTAGGGAAATGGTGATAGGGAAATTGACGAGATTGAAGGCCGATAAATCCCCAGGGCCTGATAATCTACATCCTAGGGTACTTAAGGAAGTGGCCCTAGAAATAGTAGATGCATTGCTGGTCATCATCCAAAATTCTATAGACTCTGGAACAGTTCCCATGGATTGGAGGGTAGCTAATGATACTCCACTATTGAAAAAAGGTGGTAGAGAGAAAACAGGGAATTATTGACCGGTAAGCCTGACATCGGTAGTGGGGAAAATGCAAGAGTCCATTATAAAAGATGTAATAGCAGAGCACTTGGAAAACAGTGACAGGATCAGACAAAGTCAACATGGATTTACAAAAGGTAAATCATGCTTGACTAATCTACTGGAAGTTTTTGAAGATGTAACTGGAAGAATAGATAAGGGTGAACCAGTGGATGTGGGGTATTTGGACTTTCAGAAGGCTTTCGATAAGGTCCCGCATAAGAGATCAGCATGCAAAGTTAAAGCACATGGGATTGGGGGTAAGGTACTGTCTTGGATAGATAACTGGTTGGCAGACAGGAAGCAAAGAGTTGGAATAAACGAGCCTTTTTCCGAGTGGCAGGCAGTGACTAGTGGGGTACCGCAGGGATCGGTCCTAGGGCCCCAGCTATTCACAATATATATTAATGATCTAGACAAGGGAACTAGATGTAATGTCTCCAGGTTTGCAGACGACACAAAGCTGGGTGGGCGTGTGTGCTGTGAGGAGGATGCCAAGAAACTCCAGTATGATTTGGACAGGTTGGGTGATTGGGCAGATGCATGGCAGATGCAGTATAATTTGGATAAATATAGAAACACAGAAACATAGAAGATAGGAGCAGGAGTAGGCCATTCAGCCCCTCGAGCCTGCTCTGCTATTCAATGAGATCATGTGATCATCCAAATTCAGTACCCTGTCCCGGCCTTCTCTCCATATCCCTTGATCCCTTTAGCCTTAAGAAATATATCTAACTCCTTTTTGAATATATTTAATGAATTGGCCTCTACTGCCTTCTGTGGTAGAGAATTCCACAGGTTCACCACTCTCTGGGTGAAGAAATTCCTCCTCATCTCTGTCCTAAATGGCTTGCCCCTTATCCTTAGGTTGTGGCCCCTGGTTCTGGACTCCCCGACCATCGGGAACATCCTTCCTGCATCTAGTCTGTCTAGTCCTGTTAGAATTTTAGAAGTTTCAATGAGATCCCCTCTCTTCTTCTAAACTCCAGTGAGTATAAGCACAATCGACCCAATCTCTCCTCATATGTCATTCCTGCCATCCCAGGTATCGGTCTGGTGAATCTTCGCTGCACTCCCTCCATGGCAAGAACATCCTTCCTCAGATAAGGCGACCAAAACTGCACGCAATACTCAAGATGTGGTCTCACCAAGGCCCTGTACAACTGCAGCAAGACATCCTTGTTCCTGTACTCGAACCCTCTCGCTACGAAGGCCAACATACCATTTGCCTTCTTAACCACCTGCTGCACCTGCATGCTTACCTTCAATGACTGGTGCACAAGGACGCCCAGGTCTCATTGCACTTCCTCTTCTCCCAATCTATTGCCATTCAGATAATATCCTGCCTTCCTGTTTTTGACACCCAAGTGGATAACCTCACATCTATTCACATTATATTGCATTTGCCATGCTTCTGCCCAATCACCCAACCTGTCCAAATCATACTGGAGTTTCTCGGCATCATCCTCACAGCACACACGCCCACCCAGCTTTGTGTCGTCTGCAAACTTGAAGATATTACATCTAGTTCCCTCATCCAGATCATTAATATATATTGTGAATAGCTGGGGTCCTGGGACCGATCCCTGCAGTACCCCACTAGTCACTGCCTGCCAATCGGAAAATGAACCGTTTATTCCAACTCTTTGCTTTCTGTCTGCCAACCAGTTCTCTATCCAAGTCAATACCTTGCCCCCAATCCCATGTGCCTTAACTTTACACGCCAATCTCTTATGCGGGACCTTATCGAAAGTCCAAATACACAACATCCACTGGTTCTCCCTTATCTATTTTACCAGTTACATCCTCAAAAAATTCCAGTAGATTAGTCAAGCATGATTTACCTTTTGTAAATCCATGTTGACTTTGTCCGATCCTGTCACTGTTTTCCAAGTGCTCTGCTATTACATCTTTTATAATGGACTCTAGCATTAGCAAATGCGAGATTATCCACTTTGGTGGCAAAAACAGGAAGGCAGATTATTATCTGAATGGCAATAGATTGGGAGAAGGGGAAGTGCAACAAGACCTGGGTGTCCTTGTGCACCAGTCACTGAAGGTAAGCATGCAGGTGCAGCAGGCAGTTAAGAAAGCAAATGGTATGTTGGCCTTCGTAGCGAGAGGATTCGAGTACAGGAGCAAGGATGTCTTGCTGCAGTTGTACAGGGCCTTGGTGAGACCACATCTTGAGTATTGTGTGCAGTTTTGGTCGCCTTATCTGAGGAAGGATGTCCTTGCCATGGAGGGAGTGCAGCGAAGATTCACCAGACTGATACCTGGGATTGCAGGAATGACGTATGAGGAGAGATTGGGTCGATTGGGCTTATACTCGCTGGAGTTTAGAAGAATGAGAGGGGATCTCATTGAAACTTATAACATTCTAACAGGACTGGACAGACTAAATGCAGGATGGATGTTCCCGATGGCCGGGGAGTCCAGAACCAGGGGTCACAGTCTAAGGATAAGGGGTAAGCCATTTAGGACAGAGATGAGGAGGAATTTCTTCACCCAGAGAGTGGTGAACCTGTGGAATTCTCTACCAAAGAAGGCAGTTGAGGCCAACTTATTAAATATATTCAAGAAGGAGTTAGATATATTTCTTAAGGCTAAAGGGATCAAGGAATATGGGGAGAAGGCAGGGACAGGGTACTGAATTTGGATGATCAGCCATGATCTCATTGAATGGCGGAGCAGGCTCGAGGGGCCGAATGGCCTACTCCTGCTCCTATCTTCTCTGTTTCTATGTTGGCCTTCAAAGGAGCGCAGCGCAGATTAACAAGAACGATACCAGGACTCAAAGGGTTAAATTATGAAGACAGGTTGCATAAACTTGGCTTGTATCCCCTTGAGCTAGGAAGCTTGTCGGGTGATATAATCAAGGTGCTTAAAATGATAAAGGGATTCAATACGGTAGACACAAACCATTTCTCTGGTGGAGGAATCCAGAACAAGGGGGCATCATTTTAAAATTAAGTTTAGGCAATGAAATCAGGAAGCACTATTTCACACAAAGGGTAGTAGAAACCTGGAACTCACTCCCCCACAAGGTTGTGGGTGCTGGGGGGTCAATTGAAATTTTCAAGACTGAGATTGATGGATTTTTGTTGGGTAAGGGTATCAAGGGATATGGAACAAAGGCAGGTAAATGGAGTTGAGGTGCAAATCAGCCATGATCTGACTGAATGACGGAAGCGACTTTAGGGGCTGAATGCTTTACTCCTGTTGCCATGTTGTTACATATAGTAAGGAGATCAGTTGAATGATCTGATTTTGATGGAGTTGGTTGAGGGAGGAATGTTGGCTAGAACAATTCCTTGCTCTTCATCTGTAAGAAGTCACACAACACCAGGTTATAGTCCAACAGTTTTATTTGAAATCACAAGCTTTCGGAGCGCTGCTCCTTCGTCAGGTGCACTTCACCTGACGAAGGAGCAGCGCTCCGAAAGCTTGTGATTTCAAATAAAACTGTTGGACTATAACCTGGTGTTGTGTGACTTCTTACATTTGTCCACCCCAGTCCAACACCGGCATCTCCACACCATTGCTCTTCATCAACACGGTGTCGTGGGGTGTTTTATGTCCACCTAGATAGGCAGACTGGAACTGTATATCACTTGAACCGTGAGCGCACAAGAATATTCTTGATCACTGGACTGTGTGCACATAGGACTCTTGTACCTCAATCTTAACTTTTTAACTTATATCTCATTTGTACATTGCACACTGCATTTTAACTTATACTTATTTATATTATACTTATACTACCATATACTTATCATATTACATTACTATTACTTCCAGTGGTAATAGAGGCTTTTTGCACAATTCATCATATCCTGCAACTTGGACTGTCATTGCTATGCTTATTTGCTTATTGTTTCTATATTTATACTTGTTTTAACTTTTGCTTTTTATATTTATGCTTATATTGTGGGAGTGAGTGGGGAGTAAGCATTCCATTGTACCAGTTACATATGGCAATAAAATAATCTTGAATCTTGAATCTTGAATCTTGAGACGGCAATGTTTCCTTTAAGCTGCGCTCTGGACCTCCCGCGCAGCCCCTTCAAGGGGCCGTGCACTCAAAAAAAAAATTAAAGGGAACATTGGCAGACGGGCCTCAATTTTAAGCTTCAACCAATGAACAGCACCTCCAACATGTGTCATGGGAAGCAAAAATCGGGTGGGTTGGATAACGGGCGGCCAATCCACAGCCACCAGTTTTACACCCAAAGTGAAAATTACTCCTGGCGGCTTTTGGCCACTGGTGTGAAACAAGGACTGATATCACAGTTATCGACTTATCCCTTCTTGTAAGACCACACACACGGTACGCCTAGTAGGGAAAGTAATTGACATACGCAGAATAAATTGATAGCAAACTATATAATTACAAAGGAATTTAATGTCACTGGATAACTATGCCAGGATGCTCACTAAATTTTTGCCATTCTTACGCATGATTTTACTGAAGGACCACACCCAGACATCAACTGCTCATAATCCCACACAGACACTAGCACCTCACCAAATTCTCTTAAAGGGACATTGCCATTCGCAAAATGTCCTGCAAGAAATATTAAGAAGGGTTGTGCTTTGTAGGCTCCAGATTTTCATAAAATCTCTTAAATTCAAACTTGAACAGTTTGGGATCTTTCTTCACATCCGGTTTCACCTCCCCCACTTGGAGAGTAGCCCAGCCTGACATTGTATGGCCTGGAGTTTGGAGGGGGGGTTATTGAATCTTGAAATGGGACAATATGCAGGTGAATCTGCCACGAGTTATCCTGTCCATGCCTGTGTTTGAGATCTGTTAAATAATGAATGGCAATATGGTTCTCTGTAAACTTTCATGCCAATAAAGCATTTTAATTGGAATTGGATAATTGGAATGGATAGATTTTTAAAAATTCATTCACGGGATGTGTGTGTCGCTGGCAAGGCCGGCGTTTATTGCCCATCCCGAATTGCTCTTGAGAAGGTGGTGGTGAGCCACCTTCTTGAATCGCTGCAGTCCGTGTGGTGAAGGCCAGACAGCAGATTTCCTTCCCTAAAGGACATTAGTGAACCAGATGGGTTTTTACAACAATCCGGTAGTTTCATGGTCACCATTACTGATACTAGCTACATTTATTCTAGATTTATTTAATTAACTGAATTTAAATTCCCCAGCTCTGGATCATTAGCCCAGGCCTCTGGATTACTAGCCCAGTGACATTACCACTATGCTACCGTTTCCGGACTGTGTCCATGCGGATATTTGAATAAGCTAGGTTAGGGAGAATGAGGACACACGCACATGCGGTACATAAGCACAGAATGGGTTGGATGTCAGGAGTTTTTTTCTTTTCACAGAGCGGGCACTGACCTTTGGAGCAAGTTTCCGCCTCTTGCGGCGAGCGCAGATTTGCTGCAACGTTCAAAAGGGAGCCGGAGGGCTTTTTGGCTGAGGCTGATGTCACTGTGTACAAGAGGCAGTAAGTGTAAGCAGCAGATTGTTCATGAAGAAGATAGTGGTTTGCCCATTGTGCTTGTCTGGCAACACGGCATTCGTGTGAAGCAATGCAGATAAAAATGTCCTTAGCTCCCATAGAATGCTGCATTTAATTGAATGCATAAGGAAGCTGTGTGCAATTTTTGAATTGTAGTGTCAACAACACCGCACCCCCCTCACCCCGTCCAGTGGGAATGCTGCGGAAAGGGAGTTAAGATGGCGGGAGGGTTGCGCCGTGTTCCTGATGCGTTCCCGTTCCTCACCATATTTACTTTCCCTAATTCAGGCACAGGAGGGCCGTCGGCCCTGGCTGACGGGGGCCTCCTTCACATTGAGAAGTGTGGCACCGTGACTTTATCAGTGCCACACTGGCATTTTAACTCCCAGATTCGGGAGATGCGCATGGGGCCAACACTGGCAGCGGAATCATGGCAGGAGTCAGGGAGTGGCTAGATGAGGCAGTCTTGAACATGTTGCCTGCTAGCTCGCCATACTCCAGCCCTTTGATTAGAATTTAGAGTAATTAAAACGGGGAAGGCCATGCGAGTTCGACTCCTTGATTTGCTAACATGCAATCAGATTCACAAAAAGGGAGAATGTTCAAAGTAAACTAGTCGCAACAGCAGCGAACTGCAATTTAAAAAAAAGTGTTTTGTTGCTGGCACACAGCACTGAAATGAAATGGCGCAGGTTAAATCTTTTGAGTGCTGAATGTCTTTTGGAACTTGCACGTTTTTGTTAACTTCTTGGCCTCATTTAAATATTCCAGGACAGTATCCTGCCTAACGAGAGTGACTTCAGGGCCATCGGGTGGGAGCACAAATCGGGTTGGGAGCCCGAGGTTGCCGGGGGGACCTAAGGGAACACTCTCCAGCATAAAGTTAGGCACTTGGGCCTCCCCAGCCTCTCTCTCGCAGTGCCCAGCGCTAACTTTATGCCAGAGACTGTTCCCTTATGTCCCCCCGGCAACCTTGGGCTCCCAACTGGATTTGTGCTCCCACCCGACGGCCCTGAAGTCACTCTCGTTAGGCAGGATACTGTCCTGGAATATTTAAATGAGGCCAGGAAGTTAAATGGCCCTCACAGGGGTTTCCCTGCCTCGCCTGCTCCGAACACGTCCCTAATTAAAAATCGATCTCCGTGAAACTTTGTCAACAGATCCATCTACAAGCCTTCAAAAGGAATCTCATAGGTGAATGATTTTTATTTGCTCTTACATAGATACATAGATAGATACATAGAAGATAGGAGCAGGAGTAGGCCATTCGGCCCTTCGTGCCTGCTCCGCCATTCAATGAGATCATGGCTGATCCTTTAATTCAGTATCCCGTCCCCGCCTTCTCTCCGTAACCCTTAACCCCTTTTGCCCGTAGAAATATATCTAATTCCCTCTTAAATATATTTAATGAGCTGGCGTACACTGCCCTCTGTGGCAATGAGTTCCACAGGTTCACCACTCTCTGAGTGAAGAAATTCCCCCTCATCTCTGTCCTAAATGGTTTAACCCTTATCCTTAAATTATGTCCTCTAGTTCTGTTCTCACCCGCCAAGGGAAACATTCCTTCTGCATCCAGTCTGTCTAGACCTGTCAGAATTTTATACACTTCTATGAGGTCCCCTCTCAATCTTCTAAACTCCAGTGTGTACATCCCTAAACTACATAGTCTCTCCTCATAGGTCATTCCCGCCATTCCTGGTATCAGCCTGGTGAATCGCCGCTGCACCCCCTCCATGGCAAGAACATCCTTCCTCAGATGAGGCGACCAAAACTGTACACAGTACTCGAGGTGTGGTCTCACCAGTGCCCTGTACAGCTGCAGCAAGGTATCCCTGTTCCTGTATTCTAACCCTTTTGCTATGAAGGCCAGCATACCGTTTGCCTTCTTGACCGCCTGTTGCACCTGCATGCTCGCCTTCAGTGACTGGTGTACAAGAACACCCAGGTCTCTCTGTACTTCCCCCTCTCCCAATCTATTGCCATTTAAATAATAATTTGCCCTCCCGTTCCTGCACCCAAGGTGGATAACTTCGCACTTGTCCACATTATAGTGCATCTGCCATTTATCCGCCCAATCGCCCAGTCTGTCCAAATCGCTCTGGAGCTTCCTGGTCTCTTCCTCTGAGCCCACCCCCCCTCCTAGTTTAGTGTCGTCTGCAAATTTGGAAATGCTGCATCCGACTCCCTGATCCAGGTCATTAATGTAAATTGTGAACAGCTGGGGGCCCAGGACAGATCCCTGTGGTACCCCACTTGTTACTGCCTGCCATTCAGAAAATGAGCCGTTTATTCCAACTCTCTGTTTTCTATCTGACAGCCAGTTCCCTATCCACGCCAATACTTTCCCCTTTATCCCATGAGCCTCAATTTTCCATGCTAATCTTTTATGTGGGACCTTATCGAAGGCCTTTTGGAAGTCCAGGTACACCACATCTACTGGCTCTCCCCCATCTATTCTACCAGTTACTCCCTCAAAAAATTCCAATAGATTAGTCAAGCACGATTTACCCTTTGTAAATCCATGTTGACTCTGTCCTATCCTGTCCCCATTTGCTAAGTGCTCCGCTATTTCATCCTTAATGATGGACTCCAGCATTTTGCCCACAACTGATGTAAGGCTTACAGGTCTGTAATTACCTGCTTTTTCCCTACCCCCCTTTTTGAATAGTGGGGTAACGTTAGCTACCCTTCAATCCATGGGCACTGTTCCCGAGTCTAATGAATTCTGAAAAATCATCCTTAGTGCATCCGCTATCTCTAGGGCCACCTCCTTCAGTACCCTAGGATGCATGTTATCAGGCCCTGGGGATTTGTCCACCTTCAATCCCTTTAGCTTCCTTAACACCATATCCTTAGAGATATTGATTTGCGTCAGTTCCTCCTTTGCCAATGTCCCTATTTTTCCCGATATCCCAGGGAGGTTTTTTGTGTCTTCCTTCGTAAAGACTGACCCAAAGTATGCATTTAGTTGATCTGCCATTTCCTTATTTCCCATTATATATTCCCCCGTATCTGACTGCAATGGACCAACTTTGGTTTTCACCAGTCTTTTCCTTTTGATATACTTATAAAAGCTTTTGGAGTTAGTTTTTATATTTTCCGCCAGCTTGTTTTCGTAAGCTATTTTGCCCCTCTTGATTATGCCCTTTGCCCTCCTTTGCTCTATCTTAAACTGTTCCCAATCTTCCGCTCTGGCGCTTTTTTGGGCTATTTTATACGCCCTATCTTTGGATTTTATGCTGTCTCTAATTTCCCCTGTTATCCACGGTTGAGTCACCTTTTTAGATTTCCTTTTATGCCAGATTGGTATAAACAATTTTTGCAATTTTGTCATTCTATCTTTAAATGTTTGCCATTGTTTATCTACCTCCAGTCCTCCCAGGAACGTTGTCCAATCAGACCTACTCAGTTCCCGTCTCATGGCATCATAATTCCCCTTGTTTAAATTCAGGACCTTAGTCTCTGAGTCAATTTCTTCGCTCTCCATTTCGAGTGAGAAATCGATCATGTTATGATCGCTCTGACCCAAGGGTCCCCGTACAACAAGATTACTGATTAGTCCCTTCTCATTGCACAGTACCCAGTCCAATATAGCCTGTTCCCGAGTTGGTTCCTCGACATATTGATCCAGATAACCATCCCTTAAACACTCAAGGAATTCCTCCTCTTGTTTGGAAAGGGAATGCTGAATTTTCTCAGGATGCATGGAAGCAATATCAAAGTAGATAAAAAAATTTAAATCTTTTTCAGTTCAGTTATTCTGAGATTTGGGCAGATGGAGGGTGTAATACAGCCACCTGGTGGACTACTGATGTATATAATAATAAAGCCATGTGCAGTACAGTTCTTACCAGAAGTCATGTTGTGCTGTTGTTATTTTGACTTTTGACTTAGCTTGTCGGACAGCTATGTCAATGGATATGGCTGAACGATACTCCTGAGAGTTCCACGCCATTTCCAGTCATCAGACAATCGAGGTGAATCGGCTGCAGGTTAAAAGTAAAAGGCAGTTGAGCCCCAAGGCCTCAGCAACTGGCCAAGGTAACAGTGCTTTGAAGTTGTGCTATCGGTGCCTGGGACAACACATCGCTCAAAGCTGTCCATATGTGAAGGCAGAGTGTTTCTACTGCAAGAAAACTGAGCATCTTGCAGAGGCATGCTGACCGAAGAGTAAACCGACTGGCAATGCTAGAAACAGAAATCACCAGACACTACATACCATTGAAGAGAAGCAGCAGGACGAGGAGTTTCTGGAGATTCATGTCAAAGGTAGCACAAAGGTATCTAACAGCGATTCGCAAGTTATGGTCATCCAAGTAGATGTCACAGGAACCAGGATACCCATGGAAATCGACACTGGTGCATCCGTGAGCATGGTACCGGAAACACTATATCGCGACGAGTTGCGTGATTATTGACTAGAGAAATCGAAGGTAGAGCTGCGAGGCTACTCAGGAGAGCAAATCCCTGTAGCAGGAAGTGTCACCATACCAGTGAAATACAAGGATCAGTGTCAGAGCTTGCCCCTCATAGTAGTGGCAGGGGACAAGCCTGCCTTGATAGGTAGAAACTGGTTGGGAGCACTGAAGCTGGATTGGAATGAGATTTTTTGTGTGGAAGCGAAATTTGCATCGAAAGATGATGTCATCAAGCAGTATCCGAAGGTGTTCAGCGAAACGGCTAGTCCGATCCAAGACTTCAAGGCAAGTGTCAGAGTGCAGAAGGATGCAACACCAGTATACTGCAAGCCATGTCCCATACCATACGCACTCGAGGAGAAAGTTGAGCAAAAACTCAAAAGATTAGAAACTGAGACCATTATCTCAAAGGTAGATCTGAGTAAATGGGCTACACCCATTGTTGTTGTACCTAAGTCAGATGGTAAGGTAAGGTTGTGTGGTGATTAGAAGGTAACTGTAAACCAGGTTCTAGTGTAATCTACCCAATACGTTGCCAAATGTGGAAGATTTGTTCACAACGCTGACAGGTGGCCAGATCTTTTCGAAGTTAGATCTAACAAACGCCTACCTACAACTTGAGTTAGATGAAGAGTCCAAGTCATGCTTGACTATAAATACTCACCGAGGCCTATATCAGTTCAATAGACTACCATTTGGAGTGTCTTCTGCCCCCGACATATTCCAGGGGTGATGAACCAAATTTTGCAAGGGATTGAAGGAGCAGTGTGTTATTTGGATGACATACTCATTTCAGCACCAAGCAGGCTGAGGTGTTGAATGAAGTGCTCAGACGGCTAGAGAAGCAAGGAGTACGAGTGACAGCTCACAAGCGTGAGTTGTTTCAAAACTCAGTGGAGTACTTAGGGCACAGAGTAGACAAAGATGGTTTACATCCAACCAAGGGAAAGCTGGATGCAATCAGAAATGCACCCACTCCCAAGAATGTCTCTGAATTGCGATCATTTTTGGGTCTTTTGAATTATTACAGAAAGTTCCTCCCAAATTTGGCTACATTGTTACATCCACTGAATGAGCTGTTGAGAAAACAGGTCCCTTGGAAGTGGCCAAGCGAATGCAACACAGCATTCAAAGAGTGTAAAAGCCAGTTAGTAGAGAGTACCATGTTAGTTCACCATGATGTATCTAAGGATATCAAGCTAGCGTGTGACACCTCTCTGTACGGAGTTGGGGCAATGATCTCTCATGTACTAGATAGTGGGGAGGAGAGACCAATTGCTTTTGCTTCACGCACTCTCAGTGCCAGTGAGTGGATTTATGCGCAGATCAAAAGGGAAGCTTTATCATTGATTTTTGGGGTCAAGAAGTTTCACAAATACTTGTTTGGTTGTAAGTTTACCATAGTTACTGACCATAAGCCCCTGACAACAATCCTCCATCCAAAGTCCCCAGTTCCAACCTTAGCTGCAGCCCGAATGCAGAGATGGGCTATGGTTTTGTCAGCGTATACGTATGACATTGAGTACAGACAATCAGCTGATCACAGTAATGCTGATGCTATGTCCAGGTTGCCATCCCCGTCACAAGTTACACTCAATAAGGAAGAAGTGTTCTATTTCTCATACATTGATCAGCTACCAGTCACAGCTGAAGAGATTGGTAGGGCAACCAAACAGGACCCAATTATGTCAAAGGTGTATGATTACATAGCAAATGGATGGCCAAACCAGGTATCAGAGGAAGATATCCATCCATACTTCATTCGTAGGAATGAATTGTCGGTGGATAAAGATTGTATCATGTGGGGAGCAAGGGTGGTTATCCCAAATAGGTTCAGGTCTAAATTGTTCAGAGATCTTCATGACCAGCACCTGGGAATGTGCTTGACCAAGAGCTTTGCACGCAGTTACTTATGGTGGCCAGGTTTAGATAAAGAGATAGAGTACATAGTCAGTCAGTGTACAACATATCAATCGGTGAGCAAGAAACCACCATCAGTACCATTACAGCCATGGAAATGGCCTCCCAGATTATGTAGATTTTGCTGAGCTAGAAGGGCAGCAATTGTTCATAGTGATAGATAGTCACTCGAAGTGGGTAGAGGTGTTTCCGATGTGTATAATAACAAGCAAAACACGAGACAATTTGCAAAGATTGTTTTCTTCATATGGCCTCCCAGAAGAAATTATGTCTGATAAAGGGCTGCAATATTGTTCAGAAGAGTTCACACAGTTCATGAGCAGAAACGACGTGAAACATACCAAAGTTCCACCATACCACCCTGCTTCAAATGGTGCAGCAGAGCGCACAGTACAAATTGTCAAACATGCCCTCATCAAGCAAATGTTGGATCCAAATCCAAAGAAACATCAGTTGCCGTTGGACTGCAAACTGGCAAATTTTCTGATTACCTATCGGAATACTCCTCATACTACGACTGGTAGAAAACCAGCAGAGTTGTTTCTCAAATGACAGCCACGAACCAGGTTCTCGTTGTTAAAGCCAAACCTGGCACAATCCGTAGAAGAGAAACAATCAAGGCAGAAAGAGAGTCATGATAAAGGTAGAGTTAGAGAGAGGAGTGTGAAGTTGAATCAGGAGGTTAGAGTGAAGAACCATCACTGTAAATGGTTAAGTGGTTACCAGGAAGAGTAGTGAAGATATGTGGCCCTTGCACATATTTGGTCAAGATGTTTGACCATGGAAAGGTTAGGTTTGTTCACATTGATCATATCTTACCTACAGAGATGGAAGGAGTTGAAAGCTGGGATGATTCAATTTATTCTGATGAGTCAGATAGTCTAGTTACAAGTAGAGTACCAGTAGCAAAACCTACATCAGATGTACCAGAAACAAGTCCAAGACAAAGTCAGAATTTAAGTCTGAGCCCAAGTCAGACAGACAAACAATCTGAAAGTGTAGAGAGTCCAAGTGTAGAGCAAGGTCAGCCTGAAGGGATAATTACTAGTCTTAGCCCCTTTAGGGCTACCCCAGTTCAGACGTATTCTTCAGACGTTCACTTTCAACTAAAGTTTGAGTAGCCAAATCCTAAAGACGCTTAATTGGATCTAACGGTCCGGACTATCTCTCCCTAAAGGAAAGGAACAACCTGAAAATGTTACCGTCCTCCAGATAGCACTTTTAATAAGTTTAGCTAGACTGTAACGCTCCGGATATTATGAGGGTCCGGAAAACTCCCCCAGAATTCTGCAACTCCTCACCAAAGAGTGTACAGAGATTGAGTTTGCGAGTTTGATACAGAAGTACAGGCAATTCTAAAAATATATAGATTTATTAAAGAACCGACATATAATTTACAGTTGGTGAGTCAATTGCAACATTAACAGTTCCAAAAAAAGAAAGCTTACAATTCTATCATCAGAGAACCTACTCTCAAATCTTAACTTCGCTACAGTTTTACAGTTCTTAGTTTTATTCAAGATATCCACCAAAATCAAATACAGTACCTTTGAGCCCCGAGGTACAAAGAGTTGGAGACTTACAGAGCTGGCTCTGAAGCCGAGAATCACTTTGGACCTTTAAGCAAGTCTACTATCCCATTTGAGAGTTCAATATTTATACCCTTTTCCAGTGGTATTTCCTTTAAGGTTTTCTGTTGATGTAAGCTAATTATCTCTAGTCATTTTTCTGCTGACCCCTGCAATTCTTAGTCACCTCAGCTGGTAGCACTACAGAACCATGTCTCTCCTCTAGGTGGTCTAAATTTATCATAAAAAACGGTGTAACAGCAGGTGCGCTTTACTTGGTATCATTTTTATGAAGGCAGATGTTTGTTACTTTTATGTGCTTCTTTATGAGGTGTAAATTAGAACACCTTATACAGGGTGAACTATTGTCTTGTTCGCAAAGGTTCAGACTGTCAGGAGCCTTTAACCTTCTGTTTCAATAAGGTTATTGATTCAGTGTCAACAACTTATCTTATCTCAATAGCCAGAATGCTATCACAGCTTTTTCATAGTTAGATTTCTAGATTTCCAGACCCAGGCCAGAATTCTTTCATAGAATGGTGTATTTTTCTGAATAGGTTATATGGCTTATTCCTTCACAAGCCCTTGGAGAAAAATTCTCCGCAGGCTCAGCCTAGAATAAGTCAAAGTCCTACAACAAGATCTGAAAGTTCTATTCAAGAAAGATGGTATCCTCTTCGAAACAAAAAACCAGTGGTTAGGTTTAATCTGTAAATATGGAAAATAAGTTCATGTCTTTTGTTTGTGTTATAGAATTCTATAGTGGAATTTGGAAACATAAAATGGGTTCCATTTGAGAAATGTATAGCAAGAGTTGTGTATACCATGCAAGTCATGTACAGTGATTATTTGCTATGATTAACTTCTTCAGTAAGGAGGGAGAAGTGTAATAGAGCCACCTGGTGGACTACTGATGTATATAATAGCAAAGCCATGTGCAGTACAGTTCTTACCGGAAGCTGTGTTGTGCCGTTGTATATATATGCTGTGTCTCAAGATATCACAGAGTGGGAGAGACTTCCACTACATACTTTAGGATTGAGGCCCAGTTGAGATTGAAATTAAAAAGGGTGAGAGGTTGAAGACAGGCAGAATGTATCAATCCAGAGGTTCAAAGACTTTTTCAAAGTGGGTCATTAGGTCATCACAGACTTTGCTTATTGCACGTATGTTTAATATTTGTACTCAATAGAATTGCTTTTGTGATGCATATTTCTATTTAATTGTAAATTAGTATTTCTAGTTGCTTTAGCCTGGTTGCTGGTGTGACAAAAGGAGAAAGATCAGTTTTATTACGGCTGATGATTTATCGTGACCAGCAGTCATTATGTATAACTCCATGTTATGGTTCTTGTCAGTATGATGGGTCTCCATGTTTGTCCATTATCAGCCAGACAAAGAATACATTTCTCACCTTGGAACTGGGAACATTCGCCATTCTTCTACCAGCAGAATCTCTTTTCAATGACAAGTTTAAGCAGCATGTAGCAGACCATGATCATTCTGCACAGTTTATCTAGCTTAAATTGTAAAACTCTCCTCTCAGCAACCAAAGCATCAAAATCATGGGCTGAGTCACATGTTCTGTGCTAGGGCATGTTGTCTTGTATGCCTGGTTGGACCTCTTCTCCTGGCATCTTGAGTATAGACGATTAAGCAGTGATCTAATTGAGGTGCTAAAGATGATTGAAGGATTATTGGAGAAATTATTTCCTCTGGTGGAGGAGTCCAGAACAAAGGGGGCAAAACTTTAAAAATTAGAGCTAGGCCGTTCAGGGATGATGTCAGGAAGCACTTCTTCACATAAAGGATAGTGGAAATCTGGAACTCTCTCCCCACAAAAACCATTAAGGCTCAATTGAAAATTTCAAGAGTGAGATTGATAGATTTTTGTTAGGCAAGGGTATTAAGGGATATGGACCTAAGGAGGGTAGATGGAGTTAAGATACAGATCAGCCATGATTTAATTGCATGGTGGAACAGGCTTGAGGGGCTGAATGGCCTACTCCCAGTCCTATGTTCCTTCCTATCTGTGGGTTCTGCAAGAGGTAATGAGCCATCCGTTCAGTCCTTAACCTAAATCCCCACAAGAACTAGGCTCATAGTTGGCCATCATGTTGAAATGCAATGGCAAGGGATAATGATGAAGCAACCACACGACGATCCAGAATTTTGTGCATTCACATGCGAGATGCTTCACTATGTCTTGCAGGCCTGCAGCAGCGGCAATACAATTGTTGTTCTGCACCGCTGTGGAAATGAATAAGCTTGGAACAGAGCAGCCATCACATCTTGAATGCAGGCGAACCTGTCTTTCGAACAAATGGCTGCTAAATTGCTACCAGGTGCATGGAATGATCCCGTAGTGGAAGCATTGGAGGCAGCTGTGACCTCTGCTGCTTGAGGCAGAGCACGTTCCAATCAGAGAGCCGATGCACAAAATCATTTGACACAATTAAGTAATTACTTTCCTAAAGAGACTCTTCCTCCACAGACACAGTTCCTCCATTAGCCTCAGGTAGGACGCTCTGGCCTTTTTCCTCTGGTATGGTGCTCCCAGTAGAGCTCTACACAATGTGCGCTCTCACGTCCTGTTTGCCCCGTTCCTAATTTGAAAGGACGGCTGCAACCACAAGAGGAGCAAAGGCCATGCTGCTTTCCTGGTGCTGTGTTTTATTAGGCCTGCTGCCGAATCCACTCAGGCCCACCCAGTTTCTCGGAGGGTTCCTAAGACAGGCACTAGACCCCATCTGGAGCACTGTGTTCAGTTCTGGGCACCACACCTCAGGAAGGATATATTTGCCTTGGAGGGGGTCCAAGGCAGAGTCACCAGAATGATACCAGGGCTAAAAAGGTTAGATTATGAGGACAGGTTGCACCGACTAGACTTGTATTCCCTTGAATTTAGAAGATTAAGAGGTGATCTCATTGAGGTATTTAAGATGATTAAAGCATTTGATAGGGCAGATAGAAATAAATTATTTCCTCTGATGGGGGTGTCCAGGCAAGGGGGCATAGCCACAGTGGCGATGGGCTGAAAGGCCTCCTTCTGTGCTGTATGATTCTATGATACTGATGTGCCTCAATGAATCCGAGACTCGACGTTAACGGAGCAAAGCAAGGCTTTTATTAACTCAGAAAGTAAAACACATTGGAGAAGTGTCTCTCATCCAGAGATCTGCTGTACTGCTGTGAGGCACGCTGGGGCTTGCTTAAGTAGGGGCCAGGTATGGGTGGAGCCCTACACACAATACAATACAGGTAAGGAAATGAAACTGAAACTAAACTAAACACAGGGAATACAGTGCCTGATGAATGGCATATTTCATCACATTCACCCCTTCTACAGATTTAGTCTGTTCAGGGGTTTGATAGTCCTCTGTGACTGACGTAGCTGTTGTGGTGCCGCGGGTGTCGGCTGGGTGTCCCCGGTGGCCTCCTGGGTCTCTGCCGGGGGCGCCGCCAGGGTTGTTGAAGGGGTAGTTGGTGGGGGCACCGTTGGTCGATGTTCTTCCGGGGGTGGTGAAAGGATAGTGGGTGGGTAAGAATTGCTGTGATCGTTGTTGCTGTTGTTGTCGTGGTTGTTGTCGTTACCGGCTGGGGCCACGTCTTTTATGGACACAGTGTCCTCCCTTCCGTCGGCGTGCCGGACATACGCGTATTGGGGGTTGGCGTGGAGTAGGTGCACTGACTCCACGAGGGGGTCCGTCTTGTGGCCCCTCACATGCCTTCGTACAAATACCGGACCTGGGGTGAAGAGCCATGATGGCATGGATACGCCTGAGGTGGATTTCCGGGGAAAGACAAACATTCGTTCATGAGGCGTGGCATTAGTGGCAGTACACAATAGCGACCGTATCGAATGGAGCACATCTGGGAAGACTTCCTGCCAGCGGGAGATAGGGAGGCCCTTGGTCCTTAGAGCTAGAGTGACTGCTTTCCATACTGTCCCGTTCTCTCGCTCCAACTGGCCGTTACCCTGGGGGTTGTAGCTGGTGGTACGGCTCGTGGCGATCCCCCTGGACAGCATGTACTGGCGTAGCTCTTCACTCATGAAGGACGCCCCCCTATCCGTATGGATGTAGCTCGGCATACCGAACAGGCAGAACAGGCTGTTGAGGCATTTAATGAACGTGGCGCTGGTCATGTCTGGGCAGGGGAAGGCGAATGGGAAACGGGAGTATTCGTCCACAATGTTCAGGAAGTAAACATTGCGGTCGACTGATGGGAGGGGGCCCTTGAAATCTAAGCTGAGCCGCTCAAAGGGCCGTGTAGCTTTGATTAAGTGGGCTCTATCTGGGCGGTAGAACCGAGGCTTGCACTCAGCGCAAGTGCGACAGTTCCTGGTCAGAGACCGAACTTCCTCAATCGAGTAGGGTAAGTTGCTGGACTTTATGAAGTGGAACAGCCGTGTGACCCCTGGGTGGCAGAGGTCGTTGTGGAGGGTCTGCAGCCGATCCCCGGTGGCGCTGGCACACATCCCTCGTGAGAGGGCGTCGGGGGATTCGTTAAGGGCCCCTGGCCGGTAAATGATGTCATACTCGAAGGTGGAGAGCTCGATCCGCCACCTGAGAATCTTATCATTTTTAATCTTCCCCTTCTGTTTATTATTAAACATAAACGCTACCGACCGCTGGTCGGTAAGTAGGGTGAAGCGTTTGCCGGCTAGGTAGTGCCGCCAGTGGCGCACTGCCTCCACGATGGCTTGGGCCTCCTTTTCCACGGAGGAGTTTCTGATCTCGGGCCCTTGGAGGGTCCTCGAGAAGAAAGCTACGGGCCGCCCCGCCTGGTTGAGGGTGGCCGCCAAGGCAAAGTCAGACGCATCACTTTCCACTTGAAAGGGAGTGTTCTCGTCCACTGCCTGTAGCGTGGCCCGCTCAATATCCCGCTTAATGCTTTTGAAGGCGGCGTGGGCCTCAGCAGAGAGCGGAAAAGAGGATGCTTTCAAGAGGGGGCGGGCTTTGTCGGAGTAGTTGGGGACCCATTGGGCATAATAAGAAAATAACCCCAGGCACCTTTTCAGGGCTTTGGGAGTGTTGGGCAGGGGGAGCTCCCGTAGGGGGCGCAATCGGTCGGGGTCTGGTCCAATTTCCCCATTCTCCACCACGCTGCCTAGTATGCAGAGGCGCGTGGTGTTGAAAATGCACTTGTCCTCGTTGTAAGTGAGGTTGAGTTTTTGTGCAGTTTTCAGGAACCTCTCGAGGTTCGAGTCGTGATCCTGCTGGTTGTGACCGCAGATGGTGACGTTGTCGAGGTAGGGGAAGGTTGCCTGCAAGTGGTGGTCATCGACCATGCGGTCCATCTCCCTCTGGAAGACCGAGACCCCATTCGTCACCCCAAAGGGGACTCTGAGGAATTGGTAGAGGCGTCCGTTTGCCTCGAAGGCGGTGTACGGGCGGTCCTCTGGTCTGATAGGGAGCTGGTGGTACGCTGACTTGAGGTCGATGGTGGAGAACACCCGGTATTGGGCGATTTGGTTCACCATCTCGGATATGCGGGGTAGCGGGTAGGCGTCTAGCTGGGTGTATAGATTAACCGTCTGGCTATAATCTATCACCATCCGCTTCTTCTCGCTACCCCTCACCACCACCACTTGGGCGCGCCACGGGCTGTTGCTGCGTTCGATAATGCGCTCCTTCAGGAGCCTGTCTACCTCGGTCGCGATAAACCGCCTGTCCTCCCAGCTGTACCTCCTGCTTTTGGTCGCTATTGGCCGGCAGTTGGGAGTAAGGTTCACGAATAGCGAAGGCGGCTTTATCTTCAGGGTAGCCAGACCGCACACTGTGAGGGGCGGCTGGGACCCACCGTAATTGAGCGTGATGCTTTGGTGGTGGCACTGGAAATCCAGGCCCAAGATCACGCTCGCACATAGATTCTTCATGATTAGTAATTTAAAATTATCGTATACAGTTCCGTTAACGGACAATTGTACCGCGCAGTAACCCATAATGGTCGATGTCTGGGTTTTATCAGCCATAGAGATGGTGCCCCGAGCAGGGACCACCATTAGAGGGAGTTGTTGTGCTAGTTCAGGGTGGATAAAACTCTCCGTGCTTCCACTGTCAATTAAACATTTAACCCCGCACCCGTTTACCTCGATGTCCACCATTGATTTGGATAGCGGGTGCGGTCTGGTCTGGTCCACTGTGACCGATGCCACTGTAGGGCCCTGATCGAGACAAAATGGCGTCCACGCTGTCTGCTCACAAGATGGCGGACCCCACGAGGTCGGGCAAGATGGCGTCCAAGATGGCCGCTCCCACGGTGCACACGCGGCGGTGGTGGGTTTTCCAGCGGGGTTCCCTCTGCACACCTTCCCGAAGTGCCCCTTCTTACCGCACTTAAAGCAGGTGGTGCCTTTCGCCGGGCACAGGTTTCTGATGTGCTTCGGCTGCCCGCAGAAGTAGCAGTTGGGGCCCCGACGCGTCGCGGCTGTCGTAGGGCTTCTGGGGGGAGAGCGGGGCCCCGACGGCGCCGGGCTGCCGGGCGGGGAAGATGCCTTCCAAGATGGCTGCGCCCTTGGTGCACACGTGGCGGCGTGGGCAGCGCGGGCCGAAGAGTAGGCGTCCGAGTTTCTCTGGGCCACATCCAGGGATCGCGCTGTGTCCACAGCCTGTTTCAGGTCCAATCCCGTTTTTTCCAGTAGTCTCTGCCGGATGTAAGTGGAGCTGAGGCCTGCGATAAAGGTATCACGAACAAGCTCGTCAGTGTACACTGCGGCTTTTACATCTTGGCACTTGCAGTCTTTGCCAAGCGTTTTCAGGGTGACTAGGAACTCATCCAGCGATTCCCCAGGTCGCTGTGTGCGAGTAGCGAGCAGATGCCTAGCGTACACCTCGTTCGTAGGCTGCTGGTAATGCGCCTTTAGGATGTCGCAGGCGGCCGGGTACGTGTCGGCGTCTTGGATGAGGGGGTAAACCCGGTGGCTTACCCAATTCCACAGGATTCCGAGTTTCATACTCTCAGCGTCCGTAGCGCCTGTGATGGCTGCGGAATTGTCCAGGAAGAATTCCATACACTTAAACCAGTGTCCGAATCGTGCCGATGCGTCCGAAGCATGCGGGTCCAAATCCAAACGTTCGGGTTTCAAGAGTTGGTCCATTGCGTTGAAAATTGAGTTAATAAAATTGATGTGCCTCAATGAATCCGAGACTCGACATTAACGGAGCAAAGCAAGGCTTTTATTAACTCAGAAAGTAATACACATTGGAGAAGTGTCTCTCATCTAGAGATCTGCTGTACTGCTGTGAGGCACGCTCTGGCTTGCTTAAGTAGGGGCCAGGTATGGGCGGAGCCCTACACACAATACAATACAGGTAAGGAAATGAAACTGAAACTAAACTAAACACAGGGAATACAGTGCCTGATGAATGGCATATTTCATCACAGATACTGTGAGGGAAAAATTGGGTCATGCCCCCTTTGGGGTGCTAACTTTGCCGGGGCGCTAAAAGTAGCGCCCCTGCACCCAAAATTAAATGGTAGCATCCCAAGCAGGAGGCGGGGCGCGACTGGAAGCGCTCCCCCTCCCTCTTGGGCCGCACCCATTGAATATCGTGGCGCTACGTGCAGCAGCGCCAAGATACTATAGGCCTCCCTCCCCTGATTAAAGGGGAGGGGTCTAGCGCTCCACGCATCGGGGCCCTGCTGGACCACTGGGGAGCGGGGTGCCGGCAAAAGAGCCCGGCACTCAAGATGACTGCCGGGCTGACCGATTGCGGCCGGCACCCCGCAGGAGGAGGCGAGAGGGGGCAGGTGCTGGCAGGCGGCCCCAAAAAAATGGCTGCCTGACACGTGCCCTTTAATTTGCGCCACCCCAGCCACAAACACGGCACCCTGACCCTGTCGGACATAGCGTCCAGCGGTAGATCAGGGTGGCCAAGTGAAGTTTGCGGCTGGGGCGCGAGCGGGGCGCTGCGCACGGTGATGACGTCATCGCCGGAGGTGCAGCACCGCAGAGCGCTACTGGCTGCTGCCGCCACTAACCTCCCACTGAATTTCGCAGGAGGTGTTAGCAGCGCCGCGTCCGGGCACTAGATTCTTTGCGCCCCGTTAACACCCCCGCTAATGGAAGGTGCAAAATATTTCCCCCTACGAACTTTAAAATTAGAGCTAGGCCATTCAAGGGTGATATCAGGAAGCACTTCTAAACACAAAGGTTAGTGGAAATCTGGAACTCTTCACCACCCCCACCAAAAAAAAAGCTGTTGAGACTAGGGCCCCGATTTTCGGCTTGTGCGGGGAACCCCGCTGATGAGACCTGGCTTGAAAACAGTTGGCTTGCTTGCTGTCAGCTGCAGGTCAATTGGAGAAGCTGCGATTTAAAGGGACAGCACTTGTATGTTGAAGGACCTTGTTGTTGCAGGTTTGGGGCTACTTCTTGAAGGTTTAGGCATAGCTGTGGAAGGTTGGAGCCTCACACACTTCTCCAATGCGATCTCCTGGGAAGCCCCTCTCGCCACCCTCACTCAGCGATTCCTCAGCGGAGGCATCTACGAGAAGCATGGGATGCCTTTTTTTCCTTCCCTTCTTGCCATTAGAGGATCTCCAGCAGCAGAAGCGGCAGCAGCAGAACCAGGAACAGCAGGATAAGCACCAGGAGCACCAGGCTACTGCTCACTCACCTGAAGGTGCACAGGCCAGAAGGGGCCAGCGCTTGGAAGTGGCTTGAGAGCACCTTGCTGCGCTTTAAGGGGCCATGGGGACCTGTTTCTGCACTGGCAGTCCTACTCAGAAGGACTTCCATGAAGGTCTGGTTTCTCTGTTCAATAGATGGCCAACGCTCCTCAAGAGATGTCATTCTCTTATGAGCACTCACCATGTTTTCCGTACCCTGGCGAGTTATCTCCTCCATGGAGGTTGCCAACCTTTCCATGGTGATGCGTTCATGCGCCAATGACTCCACAAAGGCTCTGCTCATGGTCGCTATGGACTCCTCCATTCGCTCCACACTCGCAGCGACCCTGGAGGCAAAACCTGCCAGAGACTCCTGCATCTGTGCATAGAGATCCATCACCTCTTCTCTTGCGGATGGACCCAGAGGCAGAGGGTCGACATGCAGCGCAGCTGAGCTGAGCTGGCAGAGTCCTGCGCCCTCCGACGAGGACTCCCCACTGCTGTCCCTGCTCCAGAATCTGCTGAGGCTCACTTGTGAGCTGTGAAACACCAGGTGACAACACTATGCTATGTCCCGAAGGTCCCTCCGAGGTGTGAGTGTCTGCGCTGGTGCTGGGTGCGCTTACTTCTGCTGACACTGTGCCCTCAGAGGTTGGAGCTTCCTCTGAGGAGTCTGGCTGCACAGCCTTTTCCTCCTCCACAGTGAGGACGGGGGCTCTGGATGGTACTGTGGGGGAGTAAAGGAAGGAGTTAGAGATGTAATGCCAAGGTTCTTCTGGTGACTCCCAGCAAGTTGGCATCTGCTGACACCTGCATCCATGCAGCATTGGTCTCAGTGGGAGGCCTCTTCCTCCCTGACCTAGGGAAGAGGACCTCCCTGTGAGCCCTAACCCCATCCAATAATGCCTGCAGTGAAGCCTCGTCGAATTTGAAGGCAGCTCAGGGTCTGGCACTGGCCACAGCTGCTGCAGGCTCCTCTGCCATCCTGTATGGATCGTTTGGAGCCTTCAGAGGATGCAGTGCTTGCTATGGACCTTGAAAGCACCACGAATGATGACATCATACTGTAGGGATTTCTGACTCGAATTGGACAATTAGCAAGGCTTCCCACATGCTGGGAATTAATTGGCCAATTGAGGGAAAATTGCATGGAGCTGGCTGATACTTTTTTATGTGTGTCAGAAACCCCACATTCGGGGAAACCCGACCATTTCCCACACAAGTCGAAAATCGGGGCCGATGTTTCCCCTCGTGGGGAAATCTAGAACTCAGGGGCATAGTTTCAGAATAAAGGGTCGTCCTTTTAGAACTGAGATGAGGAGGAATTTCTTCTCTCAGAGGGTCATAAATCTGTGGAATTCTCTGCCCCAGAAAGCTGTGGAGGCTGGGTCATTAAATACATTTAAGGTGGAGATAGACAGATTTTTGCAAAACAAGGAGTGAAGGGTTATGGGGAGCGGGTGGGGAAGTGACTTTGAGCCCAAGATCAGCCATGATCTTACTGAATGGCGGAGCAGGCTCGAAGGGGCCGAGTAGCCTATTCCTGCTCCTATTTCTTATGTTCTTATGTCCTTCATGGACCCGCTGGTTAGGCTGCTCAACGCGCGGTAAAACTAGCATGAACCGCGCATTTCTCCATGAAAATCACAATCGGTTCCTAGAATTGGCATTGGACCCTGATTTGCATATTTAAACAGCCTCCTGCCTGCCACGGGTAGGAGCACTGGCGCCCATTTCAAAGCCTGCCTGAAAATTGAATCGTCAAATCGGTGTGCAGATTTTCCTCTGCTGGTCGCCTGTCTTTTCCGGAGGGAAATGGGCAGCCGATAGTTGATATCTCCTCACCCCTTAATGTTTTAAAAATTTTCCAATAAAATGTTGGGGAACATTTTGCACCAGTTTCCCTTATAATGCAGCGCGGTCAACTGCTGAAGCAACATGAGACCACCTCACACGGTGCTTCTGTGAAACTAAATCAGACTGAATTTCTACTGCAGATTCTGTAGCGTGTCGAATCAGCACAACATCTGCAGTTTTAGTGACCCTTTATAATGTAGGGTTTAAAAATGTGTAACTTCACAAGGTGAATGGATGACTGATTTCAGGGCTAAGGCATTGTTTCCATTAACAACCTCATATGAGGGAATTAGGGACAGTGCTCGGGGGGGCAGGAGGGACAACTGAGTATAAATCTCTCTGGATAAGGTACAAAGTACCATTCTGGCACTGCATCAAGTGGGATTAAAGCATGGAAGGCGGGTGGAAACCCTCCTCCGCTAACAGGAAACTTTCAGGAATCAGTAACGTTAAAAGGCTCCAGTTCTTTTTGAGCTGGATTGACTTTCTCTCTCATTTATAGGTCAGTGGCCCTGAAATGACTCAGCTGTTCTGGTGGTTCCCCTCCCAACCCACTGTAACTCTGGAGGAAGTCTAGCTGAACGGCCGCAAACTCTGTCGGGACCTGGAGTTTATAGTTACCTCATTTGGAGTCTCTACCCCCACGACCCCCCCTAAATAAGGCCACAGAGGGCTTGGTTCCACAAGTTTGAATGGAATCAAAGGGATAGTGCAGGAAGGTGGAGTTAGAAACAGCAACATAGAAACATAGAAACATAGGAGCAGGAGTAGGCCATTCAGCCCTTCGAGCCTGCTGCACCATTCAATATGATCATGGCTGATCCTCTATCTCAATACCATATTCCCGCTCTCTCCCCATACCCCTTGATGCCTTTTGTGTCTAGAAATCTATCTATCTCCTTCTTAAATGTATTCAGTGACTTGGCCTCCACAGCCCTCTGGGGTAGAGAATTCCACAGGTTCACCACCCTCTGAGTGAAGAAATGTCTCCTCATCTCAATCCTAAATATCCTACCCCGTATCCTGAGACTTTGACCCCTTGTTCTAGACCCCCCCAGCCAGGGAAAACATCCTCCCTGCATCCAGTCTGTCTAGCCCTGTCAGAATTTTATACGTTTCAATGAGATAGAAGATCAGCCTGTACTTATTGAATGACGGAGCAGGTTCGAGAGGCCGTATGGCCTACTCTTGCTCCTATTTCTTATGTCAACAGGGAACAGGGATCCTCCATTTGTTAGTCTATTCTCTCCTGAATTGCATTTCCATCAAAGCCAAATTTGATTTTAATGGAAATTAAAATGGGGAGAGATGTTTAATGGGCGCCTGAATCAATAGCGTCCGTTTTACATTATCGCCCAAAGTCAAAATTGCCCTGACCTCTTAACCATTTCTGCTGTTCTACATTTTATAAATTGCCCTTCTTTTAAGTCACGGTACATGTTACAAGGAGTAAGTGCAGGTTTCAGCATAAGACTTGTACAATGCTGTATTTGTGTTGGGCGTCATTTTCTCGGGTGGGAAATAGGCAGCCGACGGTTGATATCCTCTGTCTTCCGGTTGGAAGCGAAGGCAAAAAAAATGACCAGTTTTGCCGGGCTGTGCACTGTGCCCCAAGGAGGCCTGAAAGATTTCCCACACTGTATTGGCCGGGGGACGATGTTCAGGCGTCTGAGACGGTCGCTTAGAACAGGCGCTAGGCCCCTTTCATATGCTAATGAGGGGCCTAACACAAACATAGGAACAGGAGTAGATCATCGAGCCCCTCGAGTCTGTTCCGCCATTCAAGTAGATTTTGGCTGATGTGTGTCTTAACTCCATCTACTTGCCTTGTTTCCGTATCCCTTAATATTCTAGTCTCGGGCCGGATATTTTGCAGCTTCAGGTTAAATTCCATTCAATGTGAAGTGAAGAAAATCTGCTGCATACTTTCTGATTACGGTTAATTACGTGGCACTGAATAAAAATGTTACTATTGGCGTTAACTGACGCAAAACTGAGCAACATTCCTGCATCGGCTCCTGCTGAATGTCACATTCGACCCCAGCTGAGGAGCAGGAAGAGCAAAAGAGTCTATAGAAACATGGAAAAGATGTCTTCTAACATACGGACAACAACTCTTTGTGTTTGTCTGTATTACAAAGAGTTGCATAGAATTTACAGCGCAGACACAGGCCATTCGGCCCAACAGGTCTATGCCGGTGTTTATGCTCCACACGAGTCTTCTCCCACCTTTGCTTCATCTCACCCTATCACCATATCCTTCTATTCCTTTCTCCCTCATATATTTAGCTAGCTTCCCTTTAGTTTATAGTTCCCCTTAGTCTCTGTATAGCTGATAGTAGTGAGTTAATGCCAAATAATATTTTTTTTCTTTTCATGTTCTATACTCTTTTATTACTTAGTGTCACTGTGAGCGTAATAAGCCGTTATCTTTGCCAAAGTATTTGATTTACTCTGTCACGCTGTTTCTAATCATTTTGCTGTGTGGAGACCCTATACAGAGACTGAGTGGTGGAGTAACACTCAAAATGTGACACAGGTCACTCCTTGACAAGCTCGGCACGCAGTCATTTGATGAGGAAGTGGCCGCTCTCTCCCCAGTGCCCTTAAATGGGTCTCCGAGGGCTCATGTTGCTGCAGTTGATCCTGTTGAACTAATTTAAAAACTGAGCAAATTTGCAGATGTTGTAAATCATTTGTCACAACGCATGTGGTTCATGGGCAATACATCGCAATCTATTTGTCATACAAATGTCTATTTTTTTTCTGTGTTCCACTTGGCCAAAAGAGGTTTTTCATATTACCGGTGGCCGCAAAACAAGCCTTTAATTGTTCCCAGAATATGCTGACACACTATGGCGATCGCTCCACATTAACCTGGTCTATGGCATTAGCCTAAAACGGGCGATAGCAAATTGGCACTTGTACACCCCACCTGATTTTCCTTTCCACTGAAGTCAAGGTTAAGGTTTGGTCTATTTTGGACCCTGCCTGTTGACCGAATAAATCATTGAGCAGCTAATTCTGTCCTGTGGGCAACCTTGTATTCTTCCTTTGTCTTTTTGCTGCCTTTCTTGTTTTGCCTGCTTCAAGTTTAGAACACGTTGCAGGGAAATACATGCGCCGGATACAATAGACAGCAGCCAATCAGAGACCTTGGCTGAGTTGTCCTGTCAAATTCTCCCTGATCGATCCAATCATCAGAATTGCTGCTTGAGGATGGCAAAGGTGTACTGGTCTCGCTAGACGTGCTCCTATCTAGTTATCCAGCCAGCTAAACACTCATTCAAATAATTTCTTGACAAGCGGGTTTGCTGTTTTGAAGCTTTACTTGAACAAATTTGTGAAACTGTAAACAAAGACAAAGTATGTTTTGTACATAGAACTGAGTACTATACATTAGATGTTACATAAGATATAGACATATTTATAACAATAGAATAGACTAATTGTATAACTAAATGGCACTTGAGCTAGACTTCTGTAGCTAACAACTAATAATTTCTTATAAACAAAGTATTGTCAAATACTACACTGACAAAGTTGCTATCATGTTAACAAACAAAGATACTCACAGACATTGCGTCCTGCCCAGCATATAAGATGAGATGCCACAGGATTGAGAATCCCTCATGGGAGATTCTCCATTACTCAGTAGGTTCTTTCTGGAATACTACTTCCGGGTCGAAATAGGAAGGTCAAATGACCTATTGCAGTATACTAACATTGCTATACACTAACTACCACTAGAGGGTTCTATCTGCATGTAATAAGTCCGGAACAAAAGGTATGTTCCATATTCTTTTATTACTTAGTTTGAATATAGAAAGTTCCGAGGGAAGTGAAAAAGAAAATAAGAGGAGCAAAGAGTGAATATGAGAGTAGATTGGCAGCTGACATAGAAGAGCATTGAAAAGTCTTCTATAGGCATATAAATAGTAAATGGGTAGTAAGAGGAGGGGTGGGGCCGACTAAGGACCAAAAAGGAGACTTACACATGGAGACAGAGGGCATGGCTGAGGTACTAAATGAGTACTTTGCATCCGTCTTCACCAAAGAAGAAGATGCTGCCAAAGTCTAAATCTAAAGGTACACTCTCGGGAGCAGCAAGCCTACATTTCGTTGTACTGCACTTGTGCACTAACAATGACAATAAAGTTGATTAATGGGCCAGAAATTCGGGTCCAAATGCGTGAGTACGGTCTGGGTACTCATGCATCTGGCCGGTGGAAATGCCGGCGTTCAGCATGCACAGTGCATGCGGGGAACGCCGGCATTTCCAGTCCTCTGAACGAAGGGGTTCATAGGCACAGCGCGTGCGACTGCACAGGCAGCGCTTGCGCAGTGAACTTCGTCGATTTCATTCATGGATTCAGTGAGGGTAAGTCCTTACAAGTTACACTTGAAAAAAGCATGTGTAAAGTTGTTCCAAGGCTGCGGAGGAAGATATATTTTATCGTGGAGCTTCTGAAAGGCAATATTTTTGTTTGGGAAAGGGAGGGAAGTTATTTTAAGAAATTTTAAGTAAGTTTTAAAGTTTAAATTTTTTTTTTAAACGGGTTTTCAGAACGGTAGGTAGAAGGAGCAATTGTGGCTGTGTGAATTGAATGTGAAAATGAGTGTTCTAAAATGAGTAATGTAACATTTCCAGCACTTTTAAGAAAGAAACTTTTCATCAGTAATAAGTAATTATGTATGTATGTCCGCATATATTCCTTTACGTATATGTATGTATGTTTTATATTCCTTTACTTATGTGTATGAATGTATGTTTTTAATTATGATTTTCCAATAAGTTACTTTCTCTGAAAGTCATAATTAAATAATACATTCATACACATAAGTAAAGGAATATATACATAACACGCAAAGGGATATATACAGACATACATACTTTCAGAAGCTCCATGATAAGAAATATCTTCCTCCGCAGCCTCTGGAGCAACTGTACCCATGCTTTTTTCATGTGTAAGTTGTAAGGACTTGACCTCACTGAAAGCATGAATGAAAGCGGCGAATTTTACTGCGCACGCGTTCTGCCTCTGAACCCCTTCGTTCAGAGGACAGGAAATGCCGGTTTTCCCCGCATGCGCTGTGCATGCTGAAAACCGGCATTTCCTCCGGCCAGACGCGTAAGTACCCCGACCGTACTCGCGCATTTGGAAGGGAATTACTGGGCCAACATTTTACATGTCAATAAAACGAAAAATTTAACAATTGCACGATTTGCCCCCTCGCATCTGCGACTGAGGGTCCAAGGAGGTGCATTGCGCAAGAGGTCATCGTCGTACGTATCCTCACACTTCCCTTTCGGGAACTGTATGAAGTGGTGGAAGGATTTATGGCCGTGATTAACGCTCATTCCGTGACCGTAACCATCTTTGAACCAGCCATTAGGGTGGTTAGTCCTATGGCGTGAGGGTTTTACGGGCTCCCACAACCCATCTGAGGGGGGGGGGCCACCCACACCCACGGACGCAAGTATCCCGCTGGATGTCCACCCAGAATTTATAGTTGGAGCTCCGACTCCACTTGCCGGGACTGTCTGGAGTGGGGTTCGAAACCCTACTCCTTCTGGCCCAGCGGCGGGGATGCTTACTGCTACGCAAAAGGCCCACTCCGCACAAAAGGTGACACCCATACGTTTCCTGCGCCTTTTCCCTCCCCGTGACTGGAGCCCTATGCTGCCACTTGAAAGACCAAGCTATCATCTGCCCTTTTTGCGGCGCCTTTGACTTCTCATTACCAATGATGAGCAGGCGCTGCGCCTCCACCTCCTTGAGGAGATTGCTGAGGTCATCATCAGTTCAATTGTGAGTTCTTTTAATGCCGTGAATTGTGCTCATTCCAGCCATTTCACGTTGCTAATCGGATTGGGCCTTTGGCATAGCGGTAGGATCCCCGCCGCTGGGCCAGATCAGGGTAGGGTTTCAAACCCCGCTCCAGACAGTCCCGGCAAGTGGAGTCGGAGCTCCGGCTCTAAATTCTGGGTTGACATCCAGTGGGATATTTGCGTCCGTGGGTGTGGGTGGCCCCCCCTCCTTGTATAGCTTGTGGGAGCCCGTAAAACCCTCCCGCCATAGGACTAACCGCCCTAATGGCTGGTTCAAAGATGGTTACGGTCACGGAGTGAGCATTAATCATGGCCATAAATCCTTCCACCACTTCATACAGTTCCCCAAAGGGAACAGTGTGAAGACACGTATGACGACGACATTGCTAAATAAATAAATGGAATTAAAAAAATTCTTTTAGGGCTTTTAAAAGTCTTTAAATTGCTTTAATTCTGTTTAAAACTACTTCAGATTCTTCAAAATAATGTAAACGTTTTTAAAAGTTTATAAAAGTTACCAAAATCTTCAAAAAACTTCCAAAAACCTATTTAAACTGCTGCTTTGCATGTAAAAATGCTTAGCAGCTTGGCAGAAACATTGGGGGCGTGTCCTGTTAAACTGAGACCTCAAGGGGCGTGTCTCAGTTGCACAGCGCGCTACAGGCTTCGCGCTGGCTGCACTCCTGGGCGGCGTGACGTCATACGCTGCCCGGGATTCTTCTTTTTCAAAATCGAATTCCAAGCGTCCCTGGAGGTCAACGGCCAGCGCGTCGGGTAAGTGCATATCGGGGCCTTGCACGCGCGGCAAGCCCCCGATCTGAATTTCTGGCCCATTATTATTATTATTATTAAGTCATAGTGAAAGAGGAGGTAGTTGAGATACTGGATGGGATAAAAATTGATAAAGAGGAGGTACTAGAAAGGCTGGCTGTACTTAAAGTAGATAAGTCACCAGGACTGGATGGGTTGCATCCTAGGATGCGGAGGGAGGTAAAGGTGGAAATTGCGGAGGTACTGGCCATAATTTTCCAATCCTCCTTAGATACAGGGCTGGTACCAGATGACTGGAGAATTGCAAATATTACACCATTGTTTAAAAAAGGGTGTAAGGATAAACCCAGCAATGACAGGCCAGTCATTTTAGCCTCGGTAGTGGGGAAATGTCTAGAAATGGGACAAAATTAACAATCACTTGGACAATGTGGATTAATCAAGGAAAGCTAGCATGGATTTGTTAAAGACAAATATGTTTAAACTAACTTGATTAAGTCTTTTTATCAGGTAACAGAGAGGGTTGATGAGGGCAATGCGGTTGATGTGGTGTACATAGACTTCACAAAGGCGTTTGATAAAGTGTCACATAATAGACTTGCCAGCAAAGTTGAAGCCCATGAAATAAAAGGGACAGTGGCAGCATGGATATGAAATTGGCTAAGTGACAGGAAACAGAGAGTAGTGGTGAACGGTTGTTTTTCAGACTGGAGGAAGGTACACAATGGTGTTCCCCAGGGGTCGGTATTAGGACCACTGCTTTTTTTGAAAAATATTAATGACTTGGACTTGGGGGTACAAGGCACTATTTCAAAATTTGCAGATGAAACAAAACTTGGAAGTATAGTGAACAGTGAGGAGGATAGGGCTAGACTTCAAGAGGACATAGACAAGCTGGTTAAAAAAGCATACAGGATCCTGGGATTCATAAATAGAGGCATAAATTACAAAAGCAAGTAAGCTATGATGAAACTTTATAAAACACTGGTTCGGCCTTAACTGGAGTATTGTGTCAGCACTTTAGGAAGGATGTGAAGGCCTTAGAGAGGGTGCATAAAAGATTTACGAGAATGCTTCCAGGGATAAGTGACTTCAGTAACATGGATATACTGGAGAAGCTGGGGTTGTTCTCCTTGGAGCATAGAAATTTGAGAAGAGATTTGATAGAGGTGTTCAAAATCATGAGGGGTCGAGACAGAGTAGATAGAGAGAAACTGTTCCCATTGGTGGAAGGGTCGAGAACCAGAGGACACAGATTTAAGGTGATTGGCAAAAGAACCAAAGGAGACATGAGGAAAAAACTTTTTTACGCAGCGAGTGGTTAGGATCTGGAATGTACTGCCTGTGAGGGTGATGGAGGCAGATTCAGTCGTGGCTTTTAAAAGGGAATTGGATAAGGACCTGAAGGAAAAATAATTTCAGGGCTACGGGGAAAGGGCGGGGAACTGGGACTAGCTGAAATGCTCTTGCAGAGAGCCAGCACGGGCTCGACGGGCCGAATGGCCTCCTTCTGTGCTGTAAGCATTCTATGATTCTATGACTCTACTACGGCCATGCTGAAACTTTGAGTGTTATTGTACCTCTCCTCCAATCCTGTCCATCAGTGACTCAGTGGTAATGTGAGCCATGGTTGTAAGAAAGAAAAAGAAATACTTGCATTTATATAGTGCCATTCACGATGTCCCAAAGGACTTTACAGCCAATGAAGTACTTTTGAAGTGTAGTCACTGTTGTAATGTAGGAAATGTGGCAGCCAATTTGCACACAGCAATCTCCCACAAACAGCAATGTGATAATGATTAGATAATGGCCCGTATCTTCCGATCCCTACTGATGTGTATGAGTGAAAACCGGCACTCCCGATCTGTCCAGAATCCTGACAGATCGCACACTTACCCTGGAGAAGGGCCTCTGTGGGCAGAGAGTTACGCTTTCTGCACAACCTCTGCCCGCTGAAATCCCTTAAAAATCTTATGCCTGGTAAATGCCTGGTATAAAGGGGGATTCTCTTCTTTCATTGGTTCCCCATGGCCCACGTGATCCCAGATACACTTGCGAACCGCATGCGCTCCTGGGATACCTGGGCCCTGCGCATTTTGTAGAGCAAAGGCCCAGGAGCGGAAATGCCCGGACCTCCAGAGCCCTCAGGTAAGGGCGTAGATTTTTTCCAGATCAGAAAATACTGGCCAATCTATTACCATCTCGTCTAGCTTCTAATCTCTTTTACTTCTTTTGTTTCTTTTATTCTTTTGTCCGATCGCAGCCCTGCCTCCGATCCAGTTTCTTTTCTTTCCAGTTTTGAAGAAGGGTCCAACCCGAAACGTCAACTCAAATTTCTCTCCACGGATGTTGCCTGACCTGCTGAGTTTTTCCAGCATTTTCTGTTGTTATTTCTGTTTTTTAGTGATGTTGATTGAGGGATAAATATTGGCCAGGACACTGGGGATAACTCCCCTGCTCTTCTTAGAAATTGTGCCATGTGATCTTTCACGCCCACCTAAGAGAGCTAAAAGACGGCACCTCTGAAAGTGCAGCACTCACTCTGTACTGCACTGGAAGTGTCAACCTAGACTTTTGAGCTTAGGTCTCTGGAGTGAGACTTGAACACACAACCTTTTGACTCAGAGGCAAGAATGCTACCCACTGAGCCACGGCTGACAGCGTGCATACACTTGATCTCCCAGCAGCTATCCATGAAGTCTTGGTAATGCTGGTGCTGTTTGACTGCCACAGGATAAGAGAATCATGGGAGCTGCCAGCATAATTCCTGTTGCGATGGTCACACACCAGCCGCACGTGCATGGAGTGGTGGCCCTTTCTATTGATGAATAGAGTTGCATTGGCTGGAAGGGCATGGCCACAGTCAATGATACCTCGCACCCCTGCGAATCATGGTCGAAGTGGTGGGTTCGTTGCCGTCACTGGATGCTTTCCAAAAGGAAATTGATGAAATCACTGGTCTGGCAAATAATGAGTTAGTGACTTGTTTGGTGCAATTGTGTACCAAGCGTTGGGAGATTTGCCAGATTTCCAGCATATGCCTGGAAGCAGCCTCAACACTGCTGTAAGATTGACAGCCGCTGACAGACTGTTCCTGTGCTCGAATTGGTTTGCAAGTCTGCCTGCAGGAGCATGCCTAGTTCTGTAACGGTGAGAGACTGGGAAATGTTGGTTTTCAGAGGGATCTGGGTGTCCTTTTACACAAATCACAGAAAATTAACATGCAGGTGCAGCAAGCAATTAGGAAAGCAAATGGTATGTTAGCCATTATTACAAAGGGATTAGAGTATAAGAGTGAAGAAGTCATGCTATAATTATATAGGGCCTTGGTGAGACCACACCTGGAGTACTGTGTACAGTTTTGGTCTCCTTACAGAAGAAAGGATATACTTGCCTTAGAGGGAGTGCAATGTAAATTTACTAGACTCATTCCAGGGATGAGGGGATTGTCCTGTGAGGAGAGATTGAGTAGACTAGACCTATATTCCCCAGAGTTTAGAAGAATGAGAGATGATCTCATTGAAAAAACCAAAATTATTAAGGGGTTTGACAGGGTAGATGCAGGGAGGATGTTTCCCCTGGCTGGGGAGTCTAGAACCAGGGGTCACAGTCTCAGAATAAGGGGTCGGCCATTTAGGACTGAGATGAGGAGAAATTTCTTCACTCAAAGGGTTGTGAATCTTTGGAATTCTCTACCCCAGAGGGCTGTGGCGGCTCAGTCGTTGAGTACCCAAAAAAAAAAATAAAGAAAATGTTGAATGCAGGCCTTTCTTTGTTTTTTCTTTTCTTTCAGGAAATCTTAGTCTGCACACGCAGGTGGTGTTGGATAGGTTCAGATACAGTAGTGCTTTAAGAGTGGGTCTAAATGGAATATCTAAGGTGCAGGTCAGAGGCTCGGTATTCTGCAGCGAGTGTCTCACCTCCTGACTCCCCAAAGTCTTTCCACCATTTGCAAAGCACAAGTCAGGAGTGTGATGGAATACTCTCCACTTGCCTGGATGAGTGCAGCTCCAACAACACTCAAGAAGCTCAACACCATCCAGGACAAAGCAGCCCGCTTGATTGGCACCCCATCCACCACCGTAAATATTCACTCCCTCCACCACCGGCGTACCGTGGCTGCAGTGTGTACCATCTACAAGATGCACTGCAGCAACTCGCCAAAGCTTTTTCGGCAGCACCTCCCAAACCCACGACCTCTTCCACCTAGAAGGACAAGGGCAGCAGGCGCATGGGAACACCACCACCTCCAAGTTCCCCTCCAAGTCACACACCATCCTGACTTAGAAGTATATCGCTGATCCTTAGGCGTCGCTGGTTCAAAATCCTGGAACTCTCTCCCTAACAGCACCGTGGGAGTACCTTCACCACATGGACTGCAGCAGTTCAAGAAGGTGGCTCACCACCACCTTCTCTGGGGCAATTAGGGATGGGCAATAAATGCTGGCCTTGCCAGCAACACCCACATCCCACAAACGAATCAAAAATAATACACCTGCCTGGCATCACCTATCTGACCCTCCTCCTCCTCACCCTGACCAGCAGATAGAGAATTATATCCATAGGGATACCCATAACTATACAACAATCAGCTCACTGACATCACCTGTAGAAACAAGACATGGATACGATGCATTACAGCTCTAGCAGGCTATCAGAGAGGCAGCAAGAAGTTCCTCTAACTACATTTGTCCAGCAAAACCAAAATAGCACAGAAACAGTAAGCTCCCTGGGATGAAAGGGTTGCTCTATGAGGAGAGATTGAATAGATTGGGCCTATACTCTCTGGAGTTCAGAAGAATGAGAGGTGATCTCATTGAAACATACAAGATTCTGAAGGGGATTAACAGTTGAGATGCTGAGAGGCTGTTTCCCCTGGCTGGAGAGATTAGAACTAGGGGTCACAGTCTCAGGATAAGGGGTCGGCCATTTAGGATTGAGATGAGGAGGAATTTCTTCACTCAGAGGGTTGTGAATCTTTGGAATTCTCTACCCCAGAGGGCTGTGGATACTGGGTCGTTGAGTATATTCAAAGCTGAGATCGATAGATTTTTGGACTCTAGGGGAATCAAGGGATCGGGCGGGAAAGTGGAGTTGAGGTCAAAGATCAGCCATGATCTTACTGAAATGCGGAGCAGGCTCGAAGGGCCATATGGCCTACTCCTGCTCCTAATTCTTATGTGTAACTTATCTTATGTGTAACTGCCAAGAGATACAACAAAAACAATAATGTGCCTTTAATAACAAGGACCGAACTGAAAGTCTTCCCTTACAGCACCTGTAGTTTAGGGCTATCAGCATTGCTCAGGCTTGGCCTCTTATTATGGGGCCCTCCCCTCATTAACATAATAATTGGTCCTCTAATGAGCCTTGCTTACAGTCTGTGCACAGGTTCCAAGTGCTCAAAATGTATTCAGATCATATTGACATACATGCTGCTCCGTGTAGGCTCAGTCCCCTGTGGTCAAGTGTACGGGGGTCCAGCAAATTATATTATTGGCCCCACAATATTTCTGTTGACTATGTACGGTTGTCAGTAGTGTTAATGTAATGACGCTGGCAACTTGGATGACCCCCTTCTCTGTATAGGAAAGAATGCCTGTTAGAGCAAAGAATATAGAGAAGGTTGTAAATTACAAGGCTCTAAACTGAATTGTTCACAAGAATTTTCTACCAAGTTCGCTGCAGAGTCATTTTTGAATGATATACTTGCTATAAAAAGCACTCAGGCCCGGTTTGGCAGTGCTCCCTGGCGTCACAATGGTATGTTAGCGGGGAGTAATATCACCCCAGGATACAGTGGTACCATTAATCTGTTTTTCCCTGTTTTCTTTATTTACAATTACAGTCAGCAATATAAAAGGAAGGGAGGGATGGAACAAGAGGAAACCATAGAGACAGCATTTCAGGAAGCAAAACAACAACAGAAGAATTCATCTCCTGGTGCTTAATATCTGCATTATTAACATCATCACAGCCCCAGGACATCGCTGCAGGAGTTCCTCAGAGCAGTGTCCTAGGCCCAACCATCTTCAGCTGTGTTAGATCCGTGATTCTGAGAGCATGATGTTTTTCAATCACCACACGGATGCTGTAACTTAACAATCAACAGGTGTTTACTGGAGGAGGGTAGTCTCAAGACTGGGGGTACAGAGGCATGCTCAAGGCTTATATACAGGTGTGGTCACTGCCAGTACTACAGTATACAGGAGCTGTAAAAGTAGTTCTCTCTTAAAGGTACATACACTACAATTCCCCCCCTTTTAGATTAGCAGTACCCATAATATTCAAATAACAATTAACACTTTAACATGTACATTAAACAACAATAGTCCATTTATAGATTCAGTCTTTGAGGCGGCTTCCTGATCCTTTCGGGATAGCGCCTTTCCTGAGGTTCTTGTTCTTGGTGCGGAGGCGATTCTGGCCCCTTTTCATCGGTTAGTTCATCGGTTTCCACTGCTACTGGTTCTGAGGTAGATGCTACTGGTATGTTGGGTTCATCCCCAGGTGCTCGAGACATGGGGTTGACTCATTCCTGTGACGCTAAGATCTGATCAACGTGGCGTCTCACAATGTTCTCCCCGACATCCACTGTGTACATTAATGGCCCCTGCCTTGTGCATATCGTTCTGGGTTGCCATTTCTCTGTTCGGTAGTCACGGGCCAAGACTGGTTGTCCTACATTGAAGCTCCTTGTCAGCTTCTCATTGATGTGCTGGAATTGTTTTTTCTCAACATTTCTTCGCACATTTGGTCTGAGCAAATCCAGACGAGATCTCAACCTTCGGTTAAAGAACATCATGGCCGGGGTCTGGTTGGTGACTGCATGTGTCGCATTTCTGTAGGCTAATAGGAAATTGTCCACCTTATGCTGTAGTGGAATTTCATCGTTGCACATGGCCTTTATCGCCTTTTTAAAGGTTTGTACAAACCTCTCAGCCAATCCATTTGTGGCTGGATGATACAGGGCGGATGTGTAATGCCTGACCCCATTCCTTCTCATAAATTTCCGAAACTCTTCGGACACAAACTGTGGTCCATTATCAGAGCAAATCTGCTCTGGCAAGCCGTTCCTGGCAAATACGGTCCGTAGGACTGCAATCGTTTGCTTTGTAGTGGTTGAGGACAGTTTTATCACCTCAGGCCATTTCGAGTGAGCATCCACTGCTATTAAGAACATTGAGTCCATGAATGGACCAGCAAAATCAATGTGCACCCGTTGCCATGGAGACGAGGGCCACTCCCATGGGTGTAGAGGGGCATGTGGTGGTGCATTTTGGACCTTCTGGCATCCTGAGCAGCTCTTGGTTAGGTCCTCGATTTGTTGATCGATCCCCGGCCACCACACATAAGCCCTAGCAAGGCTTTTCATTTTCACCCCTCCCAGATGACCTTCATGAAGCTCATTTAGCACTCTCTCCCTTAACTTGGGTGGAATCACCACTCGGGATCCACACATCACTGTTCCCTGGCATACTGACAGCTGTTCTCTTCTGGATGAGAATGCTGGCAACAGTGAGTCGCCATGTGTTGGCCATCCCCTCACCGTCAAATCATATACCCGAGACAGTGTCGGATCATTGCGGGTCTCCTTCTCTATATCCGCGTTCATTACTGGCAATCGTTCAATTATTGACGAATAAAATATCTCGATAGGGTCCACTGCTGGTGCTTCCTCCAGAGTAGGCAGTGGCAGGCGTGATAGCCCATCAGCGTTTCCATGCTGTTTCGTGCCTTTATATTCTATTTCATATTGATTCGCCCCTAGAAAAAGGGACCATCTTTGTAACTGTTGTGCAGTCATCACTGGAATGCCCTTCTTTGGATTAAAGATGGAGACAAGTGGTTGGTGGTCAGTCAGCAAGGTAGACTTCTGCCCATGCAGATAGTGGTTGAATTTTTTTACTCCCCATACTAGGCTGAGGGCCTCCCTGTCAATCTGGGCGTAGTTGCGCTCGGCTGAGGTTAGTGACCGAGACGCAAAGGCTACTGGCCTCTCCAACCCGTCTGGGAATTTGTGCGACAGCTCCGCTCCAATACCATAGGGTGATGCATCACATGCCAAACGAATTGGTAGTGCTGGGTTGAAATGGGCCAACACCTCTTTTGATGTGATCAATTCTTTATACTTCTGGAAAGCTCGTCTACGTTCGTCATTCCACTTCCATGGTACCCCTGTTTGCAGTAGGGTGTTCAGTGGGTGTAATACCGTGGACAAATTTGGTAAGAACTTATGGTAGTAGTTTACCAGCCCAAGGAACGACCTCAGTTGTGACACATTTTCCGGTGCTGGAGCCTTGACTACTGCCTCAATCTTTTCAGGGGACTTATGTAACCCCTCTTCATCAATGACGTGGCCACAATACGAGATCTGCTTCTGGAAAAACTCGCACTTGTGGCGATTAGCTCATAGCCCATACTCCTTTAATCTGGTGAGCACCTTCTCCAAGTTGGCGAGGTGATCACTGTCATTTTCGCCCGTGACCAGGATGTCATCCAAATAACATTGGGTCCCTGGAATCACTTGCAGGACTTGACCCATCGCCCTTTGCCAAATAGCCGGAGCCGATGCTACCCCAAACACCAGCCGGTTGTATTGATAGAGACCTTTATGAGTGTTGATTGTGAGGTATTGTTTCGAGGCTTCTTCTACCTCCATTTGCAAGTACGCCTGGGCTAGATCAATTTTGGTGAAGCGTTTACCTACAGATAGCGAGGCGAAAATATCCTCAATTCATGGAAGCGGATATTGTACCTTGTGAAGGACTGGGTTCACTGTCACCTTAAAATCCCCACAGATGCGGACCTTCTTTGGTTCCCCAGGCGTATTACTCAACGACCTCTTCATTACAGGAACGATGGGTGTAGCCCACTCGCTCCAGTCTACTTTGGACAGTATTCCTGAATGTTACAACCCTTCCAGCTCTGCTTTGACGGCTGGTCTGATCGCATAAGGCACTGGTCTGGCCTTAAGAAACTTTGGGCTTGCATTTTCCTCTATTTTAATCGTTGCTGTTATGCCTTTTAGTGTTCCGAGTCCCTCCTGGAACACTTCTTTTGCGTCAGTTAGCATTTTTGACAGTCGTCCAGGTGTGACGTCGTCATCCTTTTTGACCTCAACCTTCAGTGCCTGTATGGAATGCCAATCTAATTGTATCTTCCGGATCCATTTATGTCCTAGCAGTGGTGGCCCTCCATCTGGCAATACATATAAGTCAATTTTAGGTAGTTCCTGGCCTTTGTATATCACTTTCACCCTTATTTTTCCTTTGGGGTAGACTTTTTGCCCCGTGTACGTCTTCAAGACAATCTCTGTAGCTTCCAAGGGTATATGTGAAAATAGCCGCTTGTAGTCCCTTTGATTTATGACTGTTAGGGCTGATCCTGTGTCCAATTCCATTTTCACCTGGACTCTGTCTATCTTGAGTGTAACCCAGATAGTCTGGTGATCCTCCACCCACGACTGTGTGGCTTTTCATGGTTCCAACACCATCATCAAGTTTGCGGATGATACCACGGTAATAGGCCAGATCACCAACAACGATGAGTCAGCCTACAGGGAGGAGGTCCAGCATCTCGTGAAGTGGTGCACCGATAACAACCTGGCCCTTAACATCAAGAAAACCAAAGAAATCATTGTGGACTTCAGGAAGTCTAAAGGCAGAAGTCACACCCCCATCCACATCAATGGGGCTGTGGTGGAAAGGGTGGACAGCTTTAAGTTCCTCGGAGTCCACATCACGGAAGACCTCTCCTGGTCCCTCAATACCTCCTCTCTGGTGAAGAAGGCCCAGCAGCGCCTATATTTCCTAAGGAGGCTGAAGGGATGTAACCTGTCACCCCTGATCCTCTCTACCTTTTACCGATGCACAATAGAGAGCATCCTGACAAACTGTATCACAGTATGGTATGGCAGCTGTAGCTACTATGACCGGAAAGCCCTGCAGCGGGTAGTCAAAACTGCCCAACGCATTACCGGCACCCGGCTACCGACCATAGAGCACATATACCAGAAACACTATTTACGGAGGTCACGGTCCATCATCAAAGACCCTACCCACCCCAGCCACAGTCTGTTCGCCCTCCTGCCATCTGGGAGACGCTACAGATGCATTCGCACCCGTACGACCAGATTTAGGAACAGCTTCTTTCCAAGGGCTGTCATCCTACTGAACTCCACAAATAAACTCTAAAGCCTGCACACCTGCCAATGCACTTTATTATGGTTATGTTTATGTTAATGTATTACAAGCCAAATGTATGTTGAATGTTTAAATGTCTTAATCTAAATGTACACTCTCGGGAGCCGCAAGCCTACATTTCATTGTACTGCACTTGTGCACTAACAATGACAATAAAAGTTGATTTGATTTGATTTCATTTCATTTGATTTGATTTTGGTTACCTTATGTAGTTTCAGACAACCCAGCTCCTTGCTTCCGGAGTCTGTGTCACTTTTCTGTTCGTCTGAACTACTGTCCATCACCTTGTGTACCTTTTTGTACTTCTCCTGTGGAGATTTCTTGCTGTTGATTTTCTTCCCAGACCTGCAGACTCTTGCTATGTGTCCTGCTTTTCCACACTGTCTGCACACTTGGTCCTTGAACCAACAATCCTTCTGGTCGTGTGTTGTTCTGCTGCAGCGATAACACTTCCCTGTTCCATAGGACATTTCATTGGTGCCATATTCTTGCGGTCTCCGTTGTATCTCTGCAGCGCCCCTTGCGGCTGCTTTGTGTGATGCTGCCATACTGAAAGCCTTGTCCAGCGTAAGATCCTTTTCTGATAGAAGCCTTTTCTGGGTTCCTTCACTTTGAAGCCCACACACAAACTTGTCCCTTAACGTATCTGCTAGTCCCGCTCCAAACTGGCAGTGTTTCGATAGCTTGCGCAGTTCCGTTAAGTACTCAGCATTGCTTTCGTCTTTGTGTTGGTTCCTTTTATGGAACTTAAATCGTTCTGCTATCAGCAGCGGTGTGGGGTTTAAGTGGTCCTGTAGGATTTCTACTATGCTTTCGAAATTCTTATTCACAGGCTTCTCTGGGGTTATTAGGTTTCGCAGTAACCCATAAGTTTTTGCACCCATGGAATTTAACAAAACCAGTGCTTTCCTAGCATCTGGCACTTCATTCGCCCTTCAGTACACCTCAATACGTTCCACATATGTCGCCCAATCTTCGACTTCATTGTCGAATGTAGAGATACTGCCACTCTTCGGCATCCCTGGGTGTGATTTAACTGTCAAAAATGGCATCTCCCGCGCTGTCCTTTCTTCCCGCACTCGCCCTTCTTCTCCGCTGCGGCTTCTAAAAATGGCATCTCCCGCACTCTTCCTTCTTCTCCGCGGCTCAATGGCGTCTCGGACACTGTTCAGCCCTTGAGCCCTGGCTGCGCTCTGCGCATTTTTTTTCTGTGCGCCTTTCCCGTTTCCGCCGCTCGGTCCTGAACCCGGCTGCTGCTTTACCCTCTCTCTCTCCGTTTTGTTTTTCCTCGACACCGCTCGGTTTTCAACCCCCGGCTGCGCCCTGTGCGCTTCACCCTCTATCTTACCCCGTCGACGCAGCTCGGCTTTTTCTCTGCCGTCGGTCGGCTCCAGCCACCGCTGTCCGAGAAGGGTCTGCGCTGTACCTGGTACCTGTTGTCAGTCTGTTGCTGATCATCGTGGCTGGGGAACCAGGCCCGGCTCTCCACAGCCTCCCCTGCGATGTTCACTCTCTGCCAGACGACTGGGCGGTTGCTCATGGTCGACGCCCGTGTTTCTGGCCTCGACTTTCTTCCACCGCCCTCCCGGAGCGAATCCTCGAAGGGAAATGCAGAGTTGCAGGTAGATTCGAATCGACACTCGTCGCCACTGTTAGATCTGTGATTCTGAGAGTATGATGTTTTTCAATAACCACACGGATGCTGTAACTTAACAATCAACAGGTATTTACTGGAGTAGGGTAGTCTCAAGACTGGGGGTACAGAGGCATGCTCAAGGCTTATATACAGGCGTGGTCACTGCCGGTACTACAGTATACAGGAGCTGTAAAAGTAGTTCTCTCTTAAAGGTACATACACTACAAGCTGCTTCATCAATGACCTTCCCTCCAACATAAGGTCAGAAATGGGGATGTTTGCTGATGACTGCACAGTGTTCAGCGACATTCACAACTCCTCAGATAATGAAGCAGCTGATGCCCGCAAGCAACAGAACGTGGATGACGTTCAGGCTTGGGCTGATAAGTGGCAGGTAACATTCGCGCCACACGAAGTGCCAGGCAATGACCATCTCCAACAAGCGAGAGTCTAACCACCGTCCCTTGACATTCAATGGCATTACTATCGCCGAATCCCCCACTATCAACATCCTGGAGGTCACCATTAACCAGAAACTTAACTGGACCAGCCACATAAATACTGTGGCAACAAGGGCAGGTCAGAGGCTAGGTATTCTGTGGCGAGTGTCTCACCTCCTGACTCCCCAAAGCCTTTCCACCATCTATAAGGCACAAGTAAGGAGTGTGATGGATACCCTCCACTTACCTAGATGAGTGCAGCTCCAACAACACTCAAGAAGCTCGACACCATCCAGGACAAAGCAGCCTACTTGATTGGCACCCCATCCACCACCTTAAACATTCACTCCCTCCACCACCGGCGTACCGTGGCTGCAGTGTGTACCATCTACAAGATGCACTACAGCAACTCGCCAAGGCTTCTTTGGCAGCACCTCCCAAACCCGCGACCTCTTCCACCTAGAAGGACAAGGGCAGCAGGCGCATGGGAACACCGCCACCTCCAAGTTCCCCTCCAAGTCACACAACATCCTGACTTAGAAGTATATCGCCGATCCTTCATCGTTGCTGGGTCAAAATCCTGGAACTCCCTCCCTAACAGCACTGTGGGAGTACCTTCACCACACGGGCTGCAGCGGTTCAAGAAGGCGGCTCACCACCACCTTCTCAAGGGCAACTAGGGATGGGCAATAAATGCTGGCCTTGCCAGCGACATCCAGATCCCATAAGTGAGTAAAAAAAATACATGTACATAGAACAGATTGAGGCCATTCGGCCCATGCCGGCTCTTTGAAAGAGAGATCCAAATAGTTCCACTCCCATGCTCTTTCCCCATAGTCCTGCAAATTTTTCTTTTTCAAGTATATGGAAAAATAGACTTGCACTTTATACAGCGCCTTTCATGACCACCAGACGTCTCAAAGTGCTTTACAACCAATGAAATACTTTTGAAGTGGAGTCACTGTTGTAATGTAGGAAATGCGGCAGCCAATTTGCACACAGCAAGCTCCCACAATGACCAGATAATCTGTTTTTTGTTATGTTGATTGAGGGATGAACATTGGCCAGGTCACCGGGGATAATTCCCCTGCTCTTCTTCGAAATAGTGTCATAGGGATCTTTTACATCCACTTGAGGGAGCAGACAAGGCCTTGATTTAACATCTTATCCGAAAGACAGCACCTCTGATAGTGCAGCATGCCCTCAGCACTGCACTAGAGTGGTAGCCTAGATTTTTGTGCTCAAGAGTTGGATTTGAACCCACAATCTTCTGACTCAAAAGCAAGAGTGCTACCCACTGAGCCACAGCTGTCACAGTCCCTTTTGAAAGTTACTCATGAATCTTCTTCCACCACCCTTTCAGGCAGTGTATTCCAGATCATAACAAATCGCTGCGTGAAAAAATATTTCCTCATCTCCCCTGTTGATAAAGTGCTTTGTTCAATAGGTGCTAACATCCAATGAGGATCTGAGTTCTAAGACTGCTGCTCTATAAATGTTACTTAAAGTTGGTGTTGAAGGTTAAGTTACAGAATTCTCAATTCGGAAAAGCTCAGACCATCAGCAATTAAAAATTAATATTCCCAGATACTAAGGAATGTCTTGCGAGGCAGCAATGCATCAAAGGATTCAGAGGACATCAAAGAATTGTATGAGCATTGTAGTGTATGTGCCTTTAAGACAGAACTACTTTTACAGCTCCTGTATACTGTAGTACCGGCAGTGACCACACCTGTATATAAGCTTTGCGCATGCCTCTGTACCCCCAGTCTTGAGACTACCCTCCTCCAGTAAAGACCTGTTTGTTGTTAAGTTACAGCATCCGTGTGGTTATTGAAAAACAGCATACCCTCAGAATCACGGATCTAACAGTGGCGGCGAGTGGCGATTCGAATCTACCTGCAAAAAAAAAAGTCGAGGCCAGGAACACGGGCGTCGACCACGAGCAACCGCCCAGTCATCAGGCAGAGATTGAACATCGCAGGGGAGGCTGTGGAGAGCCGGGCTTGGTTCCCCAGCCACGATGATCAGCAAGAGACTGACGATAGGTCCAGCGCAGACCCTTCCCGGGCAGCGGCGGCTGGAGCCGACCAACGGCGGAGAGAAAGCCGAGCAGCGTCGACGGGGTAAGACAGAGGGTGAAGCGCACAGGGCGCAGCCAGGGGTTGAATACCGAGCGACGTAGAGAAAAAAAAAAAAAAACGGCGAGAGAGAGGGTAAAGAAACAGCCGGGTTCAAGACCAAGCAGCGTCGAATAAAAAAAAATAAAAAGAAGAACGCGCAGAGCACAGCCAGGGCTCACGGGCTGAACAGGGTCCGCGGGGAGAAGAAGGGAGAGTGCGGGAGACGCCATTGAGCCGCGGAGAAGAAGGAAGAGCGCAGGAGACGCCATTTTTAGAAGCCGCAGTGGAGAAGAAGGGCGAGCGCAGGAAGGAAGGAAAGCGCAGGAGACGCCATTTTGTGCCAGCGGAGAAGAAGGGGAAGCGCGGGAAATGCCATTTTTGACAGTTAACTCACACCCAGGGATGCCGAAGAGTGGCAGTATCTCTATGTTCGACAATGAAGTCGAAGATTGGGCGACATATGTGGAACGTATTGAGGTGTTCTGCAGGGCGAATGAAGTGCCAGATGCTAATAAAGCACTGGTTTTGTTAAATTCCATGGGTGCAAAAACTTATGGGTTACTGCGAAATCTAATAACCCCAGAGAAGCCGGTGAACAAGAATTTCGAAAGCATAGTAGAAATCCTACAGGACCACTTAAACCCCACACCGCTGCTGATAGCAGAACGATTTAAGTTCCATAAAAGGAACCAACACAAAGATGAAAGCAATGCTGAGTACCTAACGGAACTGCGCAAGCTATCGAAACACTGCCAGTTTGGAGCGGGACTAGCAGATACGTTAAGGGACAAGTTTGTGTGTGGGCTACAAAGTGAAGGAACCCAGAAACGGCTTCTATCAGAAAAGGATCTTACGCTGGACAAAGCTTTCAGTATGGCAGTATCACACGAAGCAGCCGCAAGGGGCGCTGCAGAGATACAACGGAGACCGCAAGAATATGGCACCAATGAAATGTCCTATGGAACAGGCAAGTGCTATCGCTGCGGCAGAACAACACATGACCAGAAGGATTGTTGGTTCAAGGACCAAGTGTGCAGACAGTGTGGGAAAGCAGGACACATAGCAAGAGTCTGCAGGTCTGGGAAGAAAACCAACAGTAAGAAACCTCCACAGGAGAAGTACAAAAAGGTCCAGGTGATGGACAGTGGTTCAGACGAACAGAAAAGTGACACAGACTCCGGAAGCAAGGAGCTGGGTTGTCTGAAACTACATAAGGTAACCGAAATGGAGGATCACCAGACTATCTGGGTTACACTCAAGATAGACGGAGTCCAAGTGAAAATGGAATTGGAAACAGGATCAGCCCTAACAGTCATAAACCAAAGGGACCACAAGCGGCTATTTTCACATATACCCTTGAAAGCTACAGAGATTGTCTTGAAGACGTATACGGGGCAAAAAGTCTACCCCAAAGGAAAAATAAGGGTGAAAGTGATATATAAAGGCCAGGAAATACCTAAAATGGATATATATGTATTGCCAGATGGAGAACCACCACTGCTAGGACGTGAATGGAACCGGAAGATACAATTAGATTGGCATTCCATACAGGCACTGAAGGTTGAGGCCAAAAAGGATGATGACGTCACACCTGGACGACTGTCAAAAATGCTAACTGACGCAAAAGAAGTGTTCCAGGAGGGACTAGGAACACTAAAAGGCATAACAGCAACGATTAAAATAGAGGAAAATGCAAGCCCAAAGTTTCTTAAGGCCAGACCAGTGCCTTATGCGATCAGACCAGCTGTTGAAGCAGAGCTGGAAGGGCTGGAACGTTCAGGAGTACTGTCCAAAGTGGACTGGAGCGAGTGGGCTACACCCATCATTCCTGTAATGAAGAGGTGGTTGAGTAATACGCCTGGGGAACCAAAGAAGGTCCACATCCATGGGGATTTTAAGGTGACAGTGAACCCAGTCCTTCACATGGTACAATATCCGCTTCCACGAATTGAGGGTATTTTCGCCTCGCTATCTGGAGGTAAATGCTTCATGAAAATTGATCTAGCCCAGGTGTACTTGCAAATGGAGGTAAAAGAAGCTTTGAAACAATACCTTACGATTAACACTCATAAAGGTCTCTATCAATACAACCGGCTGGTGTTTGGAGTAGCCTCGGCTCCAGCTATCTGGCAAAGGGCGATGGATCAGGTCCTGCAAGGGATTCCAGGGACCCAGTGTTATTTGGATGACATCTTGGTCACGGGCGAAAATGACAGTGATCACCTCGCCAACTTGGAGAAGGTGCTCACCAGATTAAAGGAGTATGGGCTACAAGCTAATCGCCACAAGTGCGAGTTTTTCCAGAAACAGTTCTCGTATTGTGGCCACGTCATCGATGAAGAGGGGTTACATAAGTCCCCTGACAAGATTGAGGCAGTAGTCAAGGCTCCAGCACCGGAAAATGTGTCACAACTGAGGTCGTTCCTCGGGCTGGTAAACTACTACCACAAGTTCTTACCAAATTTGTCCACGGTATTGCACCCACTGAACACCCTACTGCAAACAGGGGTACCATGGAAGTGGGATGACGAACGTAGATGAGCTTTCCGGAAGTGTAAAGAATTGATCACATCAAAAGAGGTGTTGGCCCATTTCAACCCAGCACTACCAATTCGTTTGGCATGTGATGCATCACCCTATGGTATTGGAGCAGTGCTTTTGCACAAATTCCCAGACGGGTTGGAGAGGCCAGTAGCTTTTGCGTCTCGGTCACTAACCTCAGCCGAGCGCAACTACGCCCAGATTGTTAGGGAGGCCCTCAGCCTAGTATGGGGAGTAAAAAAATTCAACCACTATCTGCATGGGCAGAAGTTCACCTTGCTGACTGACCACCAACCACTTGTCTCCATCTTTAATCCTAAGAAGGGCGTTCCAGTGATGACTGCACAACGGTTACAAAGATGGTCCCTGTTTCTAGGGGCAAATCAATATGAAATAGAATATAAAGGCACGAAACAGCATGGAAACGCTGATGGGCTATCGCGCCTGCCACTGCCTACTGTGGAGGAAGCACCAGCAGTGGACCCTATCGAGATATTTTATTCATCAATAATTGAACAATTGCCAGTAACGAACGCGGATATAGAGAAGGAGACCCGCAATGATCCGATGCTGTCTTGGGTATATGATTTGACGGTGAGGGGATGGCCAACACATGGCGACTCACTGTTGCCAGCATTCTCATCCAGAAGAGAACAGCTGTCAGTATGCCAGGGGACAGTGATGTGTGGATCCAGAGTGGTGATTCCACCCAAGTTAAGGGAGAGAGTGCTCAATGAGCTTCATGAAGGTCATCTGGGGGGAGTGAAAATGAAAAGCCTTGCTAGGGCTTATGTGTGGTGGCCGGGAATTGATCAACAAATCGAAGACCTAACTAAGAGCTGCTTAGGATGCCAGAAGGTCCAAAATGCACCACCACATGCCCCTCTACACCCATGGGAGTGGCCCTCCTCTCCATGGCAATGGGTGCATATTGATTTTGCTGGTCCATTCATGGACTCAATGTTCTTAATAGCAGTGGATGCTCATTCAAAGTGGCCTGAGGTGATAAAAATGTCTTCAACCACTACAGAGAAAACGATTGCAGTCCTACGGACCATATTTGCCAGAAACGGTTTGCCAGAGCAGATTTGCTCTGATAATGGACCACAGTTTGTGTCCGACGAGTTTCAAAAATTTATGAGAAGGAATGGGGTAAGGCATTACACATCCGCCCCGTATCTTCCAGCCACAAATGGATTGGCTGAGAGGTTCGTACAAACCTTTAAGAAGGCGATAAAGGCCATGTGCGACGATGAAATTCCACTACAGCATAAGATGGACAATTTCTCATTAGCCTACCGAAACGCGAAACATGCAGTTACCAACCAGACCCCGGCCATGATGTTCTTTAACCGAAGGTTGAGATCTCGTCTGGACTTGCTCAGACTAAATGAGCGAAGAAATGTTGAGGACAAACAATTCCAGCACATCAATGAGAAGCCGACAAGGAGCTTCAATGTAGGGCAACCAGTCTTGGCCCATGACTATCGAACAGAGAAATGGCAACCCGGAACGATATGCACAAGGCAGGGGCCATTAATGTACACAGTGGATGTTGGGGAGAACATTGTGAGACGCCACGTCGATCAGATCTTAGCGTCACAGGAACGCGTCAACCCCATGTCTCGAGTACCTGGGGATGAACCCGACATACCGGTAGCATCTACCTCAGAACCAGTAGCAGTGGAGCCCGATGAACTACCCGATGAAAAGGGGTCAGAATCGCCTCTGCACCAAGAACAAGAACCTCCGGAAAGGCGCTATCCCGAAGCCGCCCTGTGGTGTATGTAACCTGTTCCACCTTAAGAGAACTTAAGCCTGTTCCACCTTAAGAGATGTACTACTTTCTCTGGCTGCTGTATACGTAATACCGGTGGTGACCACCGGTATATAAGCACTGTGTAGTAATATTGTATTTTAGTATAGTCCTGACCTCCAACCAGTAAAGACCTGTTGAACTTTAATCTTGTAGTCTGTGTTAGTAATTACAACTAGAACACACAGACTTAACATGCCCCAAAGACTGAATCTATAAATGGACTATTGTTGTTTAATGTACATGTTAAAGTGTTAATTGTTATTTGAATATTAGGGGTACTACTAATCTAAAAGTGGAGGAATTCTAGTGTATGTGCCTTTAAGACAGAACTACTTTTACAGCTCCTGTATACTGTAGTACCGGCAGTGACCATACCTGTATATAAGCTTTGCGCATGCCTCTGTACCCCCAGTCTTGAGACTACCCTCCTCCAGTAAAGACCTGTTTGTTGTTAAGTTACAGCATCCGTGTGGTTATTGAAAAACAGCATACCCTCAGAATCACGGATCTAACAAGCATGTTCCGAACACTCGTTAAACATCGTCTGAGCACCCTAATATCGGCGAGTTGGTATATAAACAAATTAATGGAAACATTTATTTGAACTTTGTCGGGGTCAGCATAGTCCAAATGATTTTCCATCCATTAAGATGAATGGACATAAAGTTGTGCGGGCACACTTAAATCCATGACTAGTTTCCTGATGTGCATTCCAGCTGCACAAATCTGCACTCATGTCATGCTCCCTTCTACCGTACTGCCAAAAAGCTACATCTAAATATAATTGGACCTATGGTTCCGAAAGCTCTCCACTACTGGGGATTTCCTCGCCTCGTGTCTGAGTCCATTGTAGACTGATTGGTGGAGATTGATTGCCATCATTACTCAACAACTCCGTTATCATTGTATCATATGTCTACCGTGATGGTAGAAGGCGAACTTGATGGACCTTGGTCTTATTTCATCTAGCAATCCCTATGTGCCTAAATGGGATTAGATTAATTAGGATCTGTAGCTTCAGCAGCAATTACTTTTTATGACTTCTCTTTCAGAGGTGCAGAATGGCTAGAAGGTTAATTACAATCAAGCTAATTACATGGAATTACATAGAATTTACAGCACAGAAACAGGCCACTCGGCCCAACTGGTCTATGCCGGTGTTTACGCTCCCACACTACTTCATCTAACTCTGTCAGCATATCCTTCTATTCCTTTTTCCCTCGTGTAGTTATCTAGCTTCCCCTTAAATGCATCTTTGCTATTCGCCTCCGCTACTCCCTGTGGTAACGAGTTGCACATTCTAACCACTCTCTGGGTAAAGAGGTTTCTCCTGAATTCCTTATTGAATTTATTAGTGACTATCTTATATTTATGGACCCTCATTTTGGACCACCCTAATGACCACCTTTTGTTTTAAGGAAGGCATAATTGCCACTTTGTATCCTTAATTTGCAAACACACAGTTAGTCACGGTAATGCATGACATAATAAGAATGAACTCTGTCTCTTTTGGTTCCCTTTCCCAGACGCCAACAACCCGCAGGCAACATCCAATCTCTTCAACTATATTTCTTTAAAATAGACTTTATAAAGCACAGAAAATAACAGGTTCAATGGTCATCAAGTCACCCACACATATTCTGACTGCCAATCAGTCAGTCAGTCACAACCCCCTCCCTCCCTCCCATCGCTCAACATTCCCAGAGGACAGCTTCGCAAAACCCCTCAACATTTTTAAATAAAGTGTTTTGGGCTTTTCCATTCTGTCAAAATTTGTTGGCAGAGATTCTTTACCTTTTGCTCAGGATTCTCTCCCCTCTTTTAAATGCTGTACTGAAAGCAGCAGTCAGTATGCATATAAGTCTCCCAGCCAAGTCTCTTCTCAAAACACCTGTGGTTACCTGGGCTTTCAACAATGATGAACGGTATAAGGCTGACTCCAGTTAATTGTGTCTTGGTGTTCCCTATGTGCCTATTGCTAATTATTTACGGTGGATAAACAACAGTAGCCGTTACAAACAATAGGCCAGGAAACTGAAGCTACACAAACCCAAAGCTCAAATTACTTTGACTTTCTATGAAAAAACCTGGAGGTGAAATGTAGATACTTTGGCCCCGAAATTCGGTAGGTTAGCACCTCCCGTTAATGCCGGGAGGGGGCGCTAACGGGATGCTAAGGGGTTAGCGCGGTGAATCCAAAGCCGCACGCGACCTTCAGTGGTGAATTAGTGCTGACGCTAACCGTTAGCGCCTATTCCTCTAGCGCCTCTCACACAGTGACATCAATGCGTGTGCAACGCCCCGTTAATGGCACCGATGCAAAATTGCCTTTCGCCCCCTGTCGCGCCGACAACGCCAGTATGAGGGGGTGTTGTACACTCGGAGGTGTGCTGCAGGAACGGTAATTAAAGGGAATGCTTCCGTGTCATTTGAACATCGCGAAAAAGGCGTTTTCAGTGATCACACTGCTTATTACTTGCTGTCTGCGCAAAATTTTTTAAACCTTTTCCTCAAACATCTCCAAATGCTGCACTTTCTGAAAGTGATGAGGGTTGCAATGGCAGTCGCCCAGGTCATGTTGAAAAACACCACTGGTGACTAGGAGGTTATACAGCGTGATTGGCCCTTCCCTTTAAGAGATGGAAGTAGCCTGTGTGATTAAAGAGTGCCGTTTGGACTGCGCATGACCTTCTTTATCGCTCTGCCGGTAGCACTCCTCTCTCAGAGGTTAGCGCCCTAAGTTAGGAGTGTAGCGCTTGATTTAGCACTCCACTCCCCTCTTGGAGCGCTAACGATGAATTTCGCGGGAGTCGACAATGATTAGCACCTGGCGCTGATTCTTCAACTATTAAAGTATTAGTGCCCCAAACGGGGCTATACCGAATTTCTCTCCCTTTTATTTACCAAATTGGTTTAGTGCTGTGTCTAGTAAAGATCAAAGTCCTATATTTGGACTTTGTGGGCTTAAAGGCATTTTGGTAGTGACTGGGCATTAGCTGTATTATGCTACTGCCAAACCTCTAAAGTCTAATATTTATGTACTTGTTGTTTTGTATGATGGGAAAAAGTTATAATGAGATGTCTAGTTTGGCTATCCAGTCAATGGTCTCCTGAGATGCCGAGTGGAGAAATGGGACGTCTCCGGTGACAGACCTTAGTGGGCAGGTTGATGTGATGTGTTCCATGGTCTGGGACTCATGGCCACAGTCGCACTTTGGGTTTCCCTCACCTTCCACTTGTGGAGCACAGTCCAAATGATTTTCCATCCATTAAGATGAATGGACATAAAATTGTGTGGGCATCCGTGGCTAACTTCCTACTGTGCATTCCAGCCACACAAATCTGCACTCATGTGCATTCATGTCTTCCTTCTACCATACTGCATCGTCCGTGCCCTGTGTGGATTGGGTTGAGCGCTGTCCACTGTCTTCGAGGGAGGTCGGAGCCAGGGACCTCTGCTGTTGGGTCAGCGATGAGCTGTTGCTCCTTCATGTTGCACGCGTCCCACGATTCCGTCCATCTGGATAGTGGGTCGACACCAGCTGCTTGAATATTGGCTGCTGCTTCCCAGAATGGCCGGCGCCATTTTAAGAGCTTTTGTGGTGGGTTTCTCAAGTCTTCGTGAATGGGAAGGTCGGTGTTGCTGGTGATTTTTTCCATCTCGTGGAGCACGGTGGCGTCGCTGTGAATGACAGCACTGACAGCATCGATAGACTCTGGAACAGTACCCATGGATTGGTGGGTAGCTAATGTTACCCCACTGTTCAAAAAGGGTGGTAGAGAGAAAACGGGGAATTACAGACTGGTAAGCCTGACATCGGTAGTGGGGAAAATGCTGGAGTCCATTATAAATGTAATAGCAGAGCACTTGGAAAAAAGTGACCGGATCGGACAAAGTCAACATGGATTTACAAAAGGTAAATCGTGCTTGACTAATCTACTGGAATTTTTTGAGGATGTAACTGGTAAAATAGATAAGGGAGAACCAGTGGATGTGGTGTATTTGGACTTTCAAAAGGCTTTCGATAAGGTCCCACATAAGAGATTAGCGTGTAAAATTAAGGCACATGGGATTGGGGGCAAGGTATTGACTTGGGTAGAGAACTGGTTGGCAGACAGAAAGCAAAGAGTTGCAATAAACGGCTCTTTTTCCGAGTGGCAGGCAGTGACAAGTGGGGTACCGCAGGGATCGGTCCTTGGACCCCAGCTATTCACAATATATATTAATGATCTGGACGAGGGAACTAGGTGTAATATCTCCAAGTTTGCAGACGACACAAAGCTGGGTGGGCATGTGTACTGTGAGGAGGATGCCGAGAAACTCCAGTATGATTTGGACAGGTTGGGTGATTGGGCAGAAGCATGGCAGATGCAATATAACGTGGATAAATGCGAGGTCATCCACTTTGGTGTCAAAAACAGGAAGGCAGATTATTATCTGAATGGCAATAGATTGGGAGAAGGGGAAGTGCAACGAGACCTGGGCGTCCTTGTGCACCAGTCGCTGAAAGTAAGCATGCAGGTGCAGCAGGCGGTTAAGAAGGCAAATGGTATGTTGGCCTTCGTAGCGAGAGGGTTTGAGTATAGGAACTAGGATGTCTTGCTGCAGTTGTACAGGGCCTTGGTGAGACCACATCTTGAGTATTGTGTGCAGTTTTGGTCGCCTTATCTGAGGAAGGATGTTTTTGCCATGGAAGGAGTGCAGCGAAGATTCACCAGGCTGATACCTGGGATGGCAGGAATGATGTATGAGGAGAGTTTGGGTCGATTGGGCTTGTACTCGCTGGAGTTTAGAAGAATGAGAGGGGATCTCATCGAAACTTATAAAATTCTAACAGGACTAGACAGACTAGATGCTGGAAGGATGTTCCCGATGGTGGGGGAGTCCAGAACCAGGGGTCACAGTCTAAGGATAAGGGGTAAGCCATTTATGACAGAGATGAGGAGGAATTTCTTCACCCAGAGAGTGGTGAACCTGTGGAATTCTCTACCAAAGAAGGCAGTAGAGGCCAATTCATTAAATATATTCAAGAAGGAGTTGGATATATTTCTTAAGGCTAAAGGGATCAAGGGATATGGAGAGAAGGCAGGGACAGGGTACTGAATTTGGATGATCAGCCATGATCTCATTGAATGGCGGAGCAGGCTCGAGGGGCCGAATGGCCTACTCCTGCTCCTATCTTCTATGTTTCTTCCTTGTTTCTATGAGCCGCTCAGTTGGAGTGGACATGAGCGTCCCTGACAGGGGGAGCTGATGACAACCTATATGTGGTCTCCCTGTGTGCACTAGTTCTCCGAGAACTTGCCAGCTAATGTTATCATGAAGACAACCGCACACCCAAAAATTACCTCCTGGTCTGAAAAGCATGAAAGCTTCGAACATTTATATGCTGATGATAAGCTATGTCTATAGTGTTATTTCTGTTCTTTACTGCAGTCCAGCTGCAGCCTGCACACATCAGGTTTCTTATCAACGTAATACAACAGATAGACCAAAGCTATAAATAATGACTGGCATATGAAAAAAATATTGTGCCCCTTATTGATACAGGTCTTGCAGATATAACACTTATATTATTTACTTACTCGTTTAGAAAACTTGCTTAAACTTAGTTTTATCCCATGGAGGCTGGGTCATTAAATAATTTTACCGTGGAGATAGACAGATTTTTTCAAGATAAGGGAGTGAAGGGTTATGGGGAGCGGGCAGGGAAGTGACTTTGAGCCCAAGATCAGCCATGATCTTATTGAATGGCGGAGCAGGCTCGAGGGGCCAAGTGGCCTATACCGGCTCCTATTTCTTATGTTATGTTCTTTTCAAATGTCTTATTCACAGTTATTTAGATAATAAAATATTGTTTTGCTCTATTTCCCAGAGTAGGTTTGCAGTATTTGCTTAAGATGCAAGTATATTATTTGTTTCTTCTTTCCTCCACAGAAACTTCCTCCATTTTCCCAGTTATTTACTGGGTTATAAAGGTTCATAGAATCATAGAATGGTTACAGCACAGAAGGAGGCCATTCGACCGTCAAGCCCGTGCCAGCTCTCTGCAAGGACACTTCAGCTAGTCCCACTCCCCCGCCCTTTCCCCATAGCCCTTCAAAAGTACTTCATTGGCTGTAAAGTCCTTAGGGACGTTGTGAATGGCGCTATATAAATGCAAGTATTTCTTCTTCTTTCTTACAACCATGGCTCACATTACCACTGAGTCACTGAAGGACAGGATTGGAGGAGAGGTACAATAACACTCAAGGTTTCAGCATGGCCACAGTAAAATCATAGAATCATAGAATGCTTACAGCACAGAAGGAGGCCATTCGGCCCGTCGAGCCCGTGCTGGCTCTCTGCAAGAGCATTTCAGCTAGTCCCAGTTCCCCGCCCTTTCCCCATAGCCCTGAGATTATTTTTCCTTCAGGTCCTTATCCAATTCCCTTTTGAAAGCCACGATTGAGTCTGCCTCCACCACCCTCTCAGGCAGTGCATTCCAGATCATAACCTCTCGCTGCGTAAAAAGTTTTTCCTGATGTCGCCTTTGGTTCTTCTGCCAATCACCTTAAATCTGTGTCCTCTGGTTCTCGACCCTTCTGCCAATGGGAACATTTTCTCTCTATCTACTCTGTCTAGAGCCCTCATGATTTTGAACACCTCTATCAAATCTCCTCTCGACCTTCTCTGCTCCAAGGAGAACAACCCCAGCTTCTCCAGTCTATCCACGTAACTGAAGTCCCACATCCCTGGAACCATTCTTGTAAATTTTTCTGTATCCTCTCTAAGGCCTTCACATCCTTCATAAACTGTGGTGCCCAGAATTTGACACAATACTCCAGTTGAGGCTGAACCAGTATTTTATAAAGGTTCATCATAACTTCCTTGCATTTGTACTCTATGCTTCTATTTAGGAAGCCCAGGATCCCGTATGCTTTTTTAACTGTTTTCTCAACCTGTCCTGCCGCCTTCAAAAAGTTTTGCACATATACCCCCAGGTCTCTCTGTTCATGCACCCCCTTTAGAATTGTACCATTTAGTTTATATTGCCTCTCCTTGTTCTTCCTACCAAAACTTATCACGTTGCACTTTTCTGCATTAAATTTTATCTGCCATATGTCCGCCCATTCCACCAGCCTGTCTGTGTCCTCTTGAAGTCTATCACTAACCTCTTGACTATTCATTATAATTCCAAGTTTTGTGTCATCTGCAAATTTTGAAATTGTGCCCTGTACACCCAAGTCTAAGTCATTAATGGCCCAGTAATTCCTGTCGGGGGCTTGCCGCGCGTGCAAGCCCCCGATGTGCGCTCACCCTGCGCGCCGACATCTGAAATCTGGCCCGCAGTGGATTTCCTGTCAGTGGCCAGGTTCTGATCCCGGCGCGCTGTGCTAACCTGACCCAGCGGCGTAGTTAGTGCGATGTGCCGGCTGGGATCAGGTGAGCACTGTTCAGCCAATCAGGGGAGGGGAAACTTCATTCATAAGTTTGACAGTAAAGACTGTCAAACTCATGAAAAGTACTGCACCCCAAAACACTACTTAAACTTTAAATAAAATTTTAAAAAGCATCCCAATAATTAAATTAACTATGAATAACTTTAAAAAACTATTTTAAACAATTAATCAAATTTTTGAAAAAAGTAAATTTTTAAAAAATAGGGTCTAAAACTAAACTTACCTTACTGTAGATTCTTTAAAAATAATAAACCTGTGGAAAAAAAAATTCTAAATTGTACTAAAAGACCACTTACCTGTAAAACTAAGTACTTACGTGTGGTTTTTCAATGCGTAAAAACCGGAGGCCTTTACACATGCGCAAATCTGTAAAAATACAGGAAATCCAAGTCGCACGCGCTGCCCAATACTGCGCATGCGTTCAGCCTCTTAACCCCTTGGGTCAGAGGACAGGAAATGCCAGTTTTCAGCGCATGCGCTGTGCATGCTGAAAACCGACAATTCCTCCTGGCACACGCGTGAGTACCCCGTCCTTACTCATGCGTTGTGACAGGAATTACTGGGCCAATATATATCAAGAAAAGCAGTGGTCCTAGTATCACTGTGTACCTTCCTAAAGTCACATAAACAACTTTTAAAAAATCTGTTCATGGGCTGTGGGCATCGCTGGCATGGCCAGCATTTATTGCCCATCCTTAGTTGCCCTTGAGAAGGTGGTGGTGAGCCGCCTTCTTGAACCACTGCAGTCCGTGTGGTGAAAGTACTCCCACAGTGCTGTTAGGGAGGGAGCTCCAGGATTTTGACCCAGCGACGATGAAGGAATGGCGATATACTTCCAAGTCAGGATGATGTGTGACTTGGAGGAGAACTTGGAGGTGGCGGCGTTCCCATGCACCTGCTACCCTTGTACTTCTAGGTGGTAGAAGTCACGGGTTTGGGAGGTGCTACCGAAGAAGCCTTGGCGAGTTGCTGCAGTGCATCTTATAGATGGTGCACACTGCAGCCACGGTACATCAGTGGTGGAGGGAGTGTTTAAGGTGGTGGATGGAGTGCCAATCAAGCAGGCTGCTTTGTCCTGGATGGTGTTGAGCTTCTTGAGTGTTGTTGGAGCTACACTCATCCAGGCAAGTATTCCATCACATTCCTGACTTGTGCCTTATAGATGGTGGAACAGCTTTGGGGAGTCAGGAGTTGAGACACTTGCCACGGAATAGCCAGCCTCTGAACTGCTCTTGTAGCCATAGTATTTATGTGGCTGGTCCAGTTATGTTTCTGATCGATGGTGACCCCCAGGATGTTGATGGTGGGGGTTCGACGATGGTAATGCCATTGAATGTCAGGGGCGGTGGTCAGACTCTCACTTGTTGGAGATAGTCATTGCCTGGCACTTGTGTGGCGCGAATGTTGATTGCCACTTATCAGCCCAAGTCTGAATGTCGTCCAGGTCTTGCTGCACGCAGGCATGGACTGCTTCATTTTCTGAGGAGTTGCGAATGGCACTGAACACTGTACAGTCATCAGCGAACATCCTCACTTCTGACCTTATGATGGAGGGAAGGTCATTGATGAAGCAGCTGAAGATGGTTGGGACTAGGACACTGCCCTGAGGAACTCCTGCAGCGATCTCCTGGGGCTGTGATGATTGACCTCCAACCACCACAACCATCTTCCTTTGTGCTAGGTATGGCTCCAGCCAGTGGAGAGTTTCCCCCCGATTCCCATTGACTTCAGTTTTACTAGGGCTCTTTGATGCCACATTCGGTCAAATGCTGCCTTGATGTCAAGGGCTGTCACTTTCACCTTACTTCTGGAATTTAGCTCTTTTGTCCAAGTTTGGTCCAAGGCTGTAATGAGGTCGGGAGCTGAGTGGTCCTGGTGGAACCCAAATTAGGCATCAGTGAGCAGGTTATTGGTGAGTAAGTGCTGCTTGATCGCACTGTTGAGGACACCTTCCATCACTTTGCTGAAGATTGAGAGTAGACTGATGGGGCGGTAATTGGCCGGATTGGATTTGTCCTGCTTTTTGTGGACAGGACATACCTGGGCAGTTTTCCACATTGTCGGATAGATGCCAGTGTTGTAGCTGTACTGGAACAGCTTTGCTAGAGGTGCGGCTAGTTCTGGAGCCCAAGTCTTCAGCATGACAGCCGGGATGTTGTCGGGGCCCATAGCCTTTGCTGTATCTAGTGCTCTCTGCCGTTTCTTGATATCACATGGAGTGAATCGAATTGGCTGAAGACTGTCTTCTGAGGTAGTGGGGCATCAGGAGGAGTCCGATATGGATCATCCACTCGGCACTTCTGGCTGAAGATGGTTGCAAACACTTCAGCTTTGTCTTTTGCACTCATGTGCTGGGCTCCACCATCATTGAGGATGGGGATATTCATGGAGCCTCCTCCTCCGATTAGTTGTTTAATGGTCCACCACCATTCATGATTGGATGTGGCAGGACTGCAGAGCTTTGATCTGATCCGTTGATTGTGGGATCGCTTAAATCTGCCTGTAGCATGCTGCTTCCGCTTTTTAGCATGCATGTAGTCCTATGTTGCAGCTTCCCCAGGTTGGCACCGCATTTTTAGGTACGCCTGGTGCTGCTCCTGCCATGCTCTTCTACACTCCTTATTGAACCAGGGTTGGTTCCCTGCCTTGATGGTAATGATAGAGTGAGGGATATGCCAGGCCATGAGGTTACAGATTGTGGTGGAATACAATTCTGCTGCTGCTGATGGCACACAGCGCCTCATGGATGCCCAATTTTGAGCTGCTAGATCTCTTCTGAATCTATCCCATTGAGAATGGTGGTAGTGCCACACAACACGATGGAGGGTGTCCTCAGTGTGAAGACGGGATTTAGTCTCCACAATGACTGTGCGGTGGTCACTGCTACCAATGCTGTCATGGACAGATGCATCTGCGACCGGTCGATTGGTGAGGACGAGGTCAAGTAGGTTTTTCCCTCATGTTGGTTCTCTCACCACCTGTCGCAGGCCTAGACTGGCAGCTATGTCCTTCAGGACTCGGCCAGCTTGGTCAGTAGTGGTGCTACCGAGCCACTCTTGGTGATGGACATTGAAGTCCCCCACCCAGAGTACATTCTGTGCCCTTGCTACTCTCAGTGCTTCTTCCAAGTAGTTTTCAACATGGAGGAGTACTGATTCATCAGCTGAAGGAGGGTGGTAGGTAATAATCAGTAGAAGGTTTCCTTGCCCATGCTTGACCTGAATCCATGAGACTTCATGGGGTCGGGAGTCAATGTTGAGGACTCCCAGGGCCACTCCTTCCCCACTGTATACGACTATGCCGCCACCCCTGCTGGGTCTGACCTGCCGGTGGGACAAGACATACCCAGGGATGGTGATGGAGGATTTTGGGACATTGGCTTGATGGTGCTCCAAATTTTGGCACAAGTCCACAGATGTTGGTGAGAAGAACTTTGCAGGGATGACTGGGCTGGGTGTGCCATTATCGTGTCTGTAGCCGGTGCCGAGGTCGATGCCGAGTGGTCCGTCCAGTTTTCTTATTGTTTTTCATAGTGGTTTTTTTTACAACTGAATGGCTTGCTCAGCCATTTCGGAGGGCAGTTAAGTGTCAACCACATTGCTGTGGGTCTGGTGTCATATATAGGCCAGACCGGGTAAGGACAGCAGATTTCCTTCCCTAAAGGACATTAGTGAACCAGATGGCTCTTTAAGACAATCCGTTAGTTTCATGGTCTCCATTATTGACACTAGCTTTTTATTCCAGATTTATTTAATGAACTAAATTTAAATTTCCCAGCTGTTATGGTGGGATTTGAGCTCACATCTCCAGATCATTAATTCAGGCCTCTGGATTACTAGCCCAGTAATATAACGACTATGCTATTGTTCACCACTACTTTCTAGTTTCATCTCACTTAGCCAATTTCGAATCCATGTGGCCACTGTCTCTTTTATTCCATGGGCTTCAACTTTGCTGGCAAGCCTATTATGTGGCACTTTATCAAACGCCTTTTGGAAGCCCATGTACACCACATCAACTGCATTGCCCTTATCAACCCTCTCTGCTACCTCATCAAAAAACTCAATCAAGTTAGTTAAACACAATTTGCCTTTAACAAATCTGTGTTGGCTTTCCTTAATTAATCCACACTTGTCCAAGTGACTATTAACTTTGTTCCGGATTATCGTTTCTAAAAGTTTCCCCACTACCGAGGTTAAACGGTAATTGCTGGGTTTAACCTTACACCCTTTTTTGAACAAGTGTGTAACATTTGCAATTCTCCAGTCCTCTGGCACCACCCCTGTATCCATGGAGGATTGGAAGATTATGGCCAGTACCTCTGCAATTTTGACCTTTACCTCCCTCAGCATCCTAGGATGCATCCCATCCAGTCCTGGTGACTTATCTACTTTAAGTACAGCCAGCCTTTCTAGTACCTCCTCTTTATCAATTTTTATCCCATCCAGTATCTCAACTACCTCCTCTTTCACTATGACTTTGGCAGCATCTTCTTCCTTGGTAAAGGCAGATGCAAAGTACTCATTTAGTACCTCAGCCATTCCCTCTGCCTCCATGCGTAGGTTTTCATTTTGGTCCCGAATCGGCTCCACCCCTCATCTTACTAGCTGTTTACTATTTATATGCCTGTAGAAGACTTTTGAATTCCCTTTTATGTTAGCTGCCAATCTATTCATACTCATACTCTCTCTTTGCCCCTCTTATTTTCTTTTTCACTTCCCCTCTGAACTTTCTATATTCAGACTGGTTCTCACTTGTATTCTCAACCTGACATCTGTTATACATGCCCTTTTACTTCTTCCTCTTACTCTCTATCTCTTTCATCTTCCAGGGAGCTCTGGCTTTGGTTGCCCTACCTTTCCCCCTCATGGGAATGTACCTCGAATGTACCCAAACCATCTCCTCTTTAAAGGCAGCCCATTGTTCGATTACACTTTTGCCTGCCAATCTTTGAAGCCAGTTCATTCTCAACCCACTGAAATTGGCCTTCCTCCAATTAAGTATTTTTATTCTAGATTGCTCCCGGTCCTTTTCCATAGCTAATCTAAACCTTATGATACTGTGATCACTGTTCCCTAAATGTTCCCCTACTGACACTTGCTCTACTTGACCCACCTCATTCCCCAGAATCAAATCCAGCAATGCCTCCTCCCTTGTTGGGCCAGAAACATACTGATCAAGAAAGTTCTCCTGAACACACTTCAGAAGTTCTTCCCCCTCTCTGCCCTTTATACAATTACTATCCCAGTCTATATTAGGATACTTGAAGTCCCCCATTATCACTACTCTATAGTTCTTACACCTCTCTGTAATTTCAGACAAAAGGTCATCGACCTGAAACGTTAACTCTGTTTCTCTCTTCACAGATGCTGCCTGACCTGCTGAGTTTCTCCAGCATTTTCTGTTTTTATTTCCGATTTCCAGCATCTGCAGTATTTTCTTCCTGCCCTTTTTTGAGCCAGGTCTCCATTATCGCCATGCCTTCATAATCTATTTGCGCCTGCAGTTCACCAACCTTATTTACTACACTTTGTGCATTCACACACATGCACTGTAAACCTATCTTAGACCTTCTTGTATTCTCTCTCAGTCTGACCCCACCTATTACCGTACTATTTCTTACTCTAGTGCTATCTATCTCTCCCAATCCTTTGTGCACCTTGTTTCCCCTTTCTAATGCTACATCCTGGTGTCCATGCCCCTGCCAAATTAGTTGAATCCCTCCCCAACAACACTAGCAAAGGCCCCTGCGAGGACATTGGTCCCGGCTCTGTGGAGGTGCAACCCGTCCAACCTGTACAGGTTCCACCTCCCCCAGAACCAGTCCTAATGTCCCAGGAATCTAAAACCCTCGTGCACCATCTCTTCAGCCACGCATTCATCTGCTCTTTCCTCCTATTTCTATACTCAACTAGCTCGTGACACCAGGAGTAATCTGGTGATTACTACCTTTGAGGTCCTTTAGGAAGTTAGTTGTCTCTTCCTAACAAGTCACCCGGTCCAGAAGGGATGCATCCTAGGTTGATGAAGGAAGCTAGGGTGGAGATAGAAGAAGCTCTGACCACAATCGTTTAATCCTCCTTGGATATGGGAGTGGTGCCAAAGGACTGGAGGTTTGCAAATGTTATACCCCTGTTCAAAGAAGGGGAGAGTGATAAACTACAGGCCAATCAGTCTAACATCAGTGGTGGGAAAATTACTACAGACCGTTGTCAAGGACATTACTAATTCTCACCTGGAGAAGCATGGGTTAATAAGGGATTTGTTAACGGCAGATCATGTCTGACGAACCTGATTGAGTTCTTTGATGAAGTAACAGAGAGGGTTGTTGAATGTAGTGTAGTAGATGTTGTAGGCATTTGATACAGACTTATTCAGAAAATAGAAGCACGTGGTATAAAAGGGACAGTGAGAACTTGGGTAGAGATTGGCTAAGGGATAGGAGGCAGTAAGCAGTGGTGAATGGATGTTTTTCTGATTGGAGGGATGTATGCAGTGGGGTCCCCCAGGGGTCGGTATTAGGACTATTGCTTTTCTTGTTCCATATGGTATAGGGAGTACAATTTCTAAGTTTGTGGATGATTCAAAACTTAGCAGCGTAGTAAATAGTGAACAGGATCATAACAGACTTCAAGAGAACATAGACAGACTGGTGAAATGGGCAGATACATGATAGATGCAATTTAATGTAGAGAAGTGTGAAGTGATGCACTTTGGTAAAGCAACATGGAGAGGCAGTATAATCTAAACAATACTATTTTGAGGGTGGGTGCAAGAGCAGAAGGACCCGAGGGTGCATATTCACAAATCCCTGAAGGTTGCAGAGCAAGGTGATAAGGCAGTTAAGAAAGTGTATGGCTTTGTAAATAGGGACATTCAATACAAAAGCAAGGAAGTCAAGCTAAACCTTTACAAATCACTGGTTATGCCTCAGCTGGAGTATCGTGTCCAATTCTAGGCACCACACTTTAGGAAGGATGCCAAGGCCCTGGAGAGGGTGCAGAGGAGGTTTACCAGGATGATACCAGGGATGAGGGAGTTCAGTTCTTCTCCATAGAGCAGTGAAGGTTAAGGGGAGACCTAATAGAGGTATTCAAAATTATCAGGGGTTTTGATAGAGCAAGTAGGGAGAAACTATTTCCTCTACCACCAACAAACACATCTTCCCCTCCCCATCACTTTCAGCATTCCGAAGGGATCGCTCCCTCTGCGACACTTTGGTCTACTCCTCAATCACCCCCAACACCTCCTCCCCTTCCCACCCCACCTTCCCGTGCAAGCGCAAGAGATACAACACCTGCCCTTTTACCTCCTCCCTTCCCACTGTCCAGGGCCCCAAACATGCCTTCTAGGCGAAACAGCGATTTACTTGTACTTCTTGCAATAAACAGTGATTTACTTGTACTTCTTGCAATTTAGTATACTGTATTCACTGCTCACGATGCGGTCTCCTCTACATTGGGGAGACCAAACGCAGATTGGGGGACCGCTCCGTTCCGTTCAGTCTGCAAGCGTGACCCTGAGCTTCCAGTCGCCTGTCACTTTAATCTTCTGCTCCACTCCCACTCTGACCTCTCTGTCCTCGTGTGGAGATGCCGGAGTTGGACTGGGGTGGACAAATGTAAGAAGTCACACAACACCAGGTTATAGTCCTCGGCCTCTTACACTGTTCCAACAAAGCTCAACATAAGCTTGAGGAACAGTACAACATCTTTCTATTAGGCACTTTACAGCCTTCTGGACTCAACATCGAGTTCAACAATTTCAGACCATAACCTTTGCTCCCATTTTTTCAGATGGCAGCTGTTGATGATTCTGCTATACCCATTTACACCTCCTTTTGTTTCTTTGCTTGTCTCATTACCATCTTTCGCTTTGTACAATCATACCTTTTGTAAATTAATCACTCCTGCCTTCCACCCTATCACAGACCTTCCCTTTTGTCCTTTCCTTCCCTCCCCCCTTTCCCTCCCCCTGCACTTGCTTAAAATCTGTTACATCTCCAACTTTTTCCAGTTCTCATGAAAGGTAATTATTCTGAAACGTTAATTCTGTTTCTCGCTCCACAGATGCTGCCTGACCTGCTGAGTGTTTCCAGCATTTTCTGTTTTTATATCACTAAAAAAACATTTCTGACATTAATGACCCTGTTTTATGGATACTTACACTGACATTTTTCAGAATTGGATTCTTTTTTATGTGTTTGTTATGCTATAAGTGCTATCAACTATATTAACTGACTGGGATGCAGAAGGAAAATTGCTGCCAAAAGCAATGTGATGAATTTATTGAGCAATTTTGAGGAAACGGTAGCATAGTGGCTACGCTACTGGACTAATAATCTGGCAAGGCCTGGACTAATGATCTGGTGATGTGAGTTCATAATCCCACCATAGCAGCTGGGGAATTTAAATTCAGTTAATTAAATAAAATCTGGAATAAAAAGCTAATATCAGTAATGGTGACCATGAAACTATCAGATTGTTGTAAAAACCCATCTGGCTCACTAATGTTCTTTAGGGAAGGAAATCTTCTGTCCTTACCTGGTCTGGCCTATATGTGACTCCAGACCCCACAGCAATGTGGTTGATTCTTAACTCTAGACACAAAAGGCAACAAGGGTTATGGGGAGAGAGCAGGAATATGGTGTTGAAACAGAGGACCTGGCATAGTGGTTAGCACTGTTGCCTCACAGCGCCAGGGACCCGGGTTCGAATCCGGCCTCGGGTGACTGTCTGTGTGGAGTTTGCACATTCTCCCCGTGTTTGCGTGGGTTTCCTCCGGGTGCTCCGGTTTCCTCCCACAGTCCAAAGATGTGCGGGTTAGGTTGATTGGCTATGATAAATTAACCCTTAGTGTTAGGGGGATTAAATACGTGGGGTTACGGGGATAGGGTGGGATATGTGTTGGTGTAGGGGTTACGGGGATCGGGTGGGATAGGTGTCAGTGCAGGCTCGATGGGCCGAAATGGCCTCTATCTGCACTGTGGGGTTTCTGTGATTCTGTGAATGGCGGAGCAGGCTTGAAGGGCCTACTCCTGCTCCTATGTTTATAATTTGAGCAATACTTTTGTTAACCAAAGGTATTAAGGGATATGGAGCAATGGAGTTAGGTCACAGGTCAGCCATGATCTCATTGAATGGCGGAACAGGCTCGAGGGGCTCATTGGCCTACTCCTGTTCTTATGTTCATACTTTGATTCCTTTTAGAGTACTTGTTGGTTCATCAATGGTAGCTTTGAAAAACAAACGGAGGAGTTTGATTTCTCGGATTCCTGCTGGTTATTGGTTCCTCATTTGTACTTTTGTCACGTTTAATTTGTTTTGGGAACCTGAGCAGGGGGACAGAGGAAAGGGAAACAAGGATAAAAGCAAAAGATAGGAAGGAGAAAAACGAAAGTGGCAGCCAGAGAAATCAGCGGTTTAAATCAAACATGGCCACAGTAAATAATAATTCTAATAGGTCTAAGAGTGTTAAAAAAACAAGCCTGAAGGCTTTGTGTCTTAATGCGCGGAGCATTCATAATAAGGTGGATGAATTAGCTGTGCAAATAGAGGTAAATGAATATGATTTGAATGGGATTATGGAAACATGGCTCCAGGGTGGACAAGGCTGGGAACTCAACATCCAGGGGTATTCAATATTCAGGAAAGATAGGCAAAAAGGAAAGGGAGGTGGGGTAGCATTGCTGGTTAAAGAAGGGATTAACACAATTGTAAGGAAGGATATTAGCTCTGATGATGTGGAATCTGTATGGGTAGAACTGAGAAATACCAAGGGGCAGAAAACGTTAGTGGGAGTGGTATATAGACCTCCAAACAGTAATGCAGAGGTTGGGGATGGCATTAAAAGGGAACTTAGAGAAGCGTGCAATAAGGGCACAGCGGTCATCATGGGTGACTTTAATCTACATATAGATTGGACTAACCAAATTAGTAACAATACTGAGGAGGAGAAATTCCTGCAGTGTTTACGGGATGGTTTCCTGGACCAATATGTCGCGGAACCAACTAGAGATCAGGCCATCTTAGACTGGGTATTATGTAACGAGAAAGGATTAATTAGCAATCTTATTGTACGAGGCCCCTTGGGTCGGAGCAATCATAATATGATCGAATTCTTCATTAAGCTGGAGAATGAAGTAGTTGACTCAAAGACTAGGGTACTGAATTTAAATAAAGGAAACTACGATGGCCTGTGACGCGAGTTGGGTAGGATTGATTGGGGAATGTCACTCAAAGGGTTGACAGTGGATAGGCAATGGCAAACATTCAAAGACCGGAACTACAGAATTTGTTCATCCCAGTTTGGCATAAACATAAAACAAAAAAGGTGACTCAACCGTGGCTAACAAGGGAAATTAGGGATAGCATAAGATCCAAGGAGAGGACATATAAATTGGCCAGAAAAAGCAGTAAACCTGAGGATTAGGAGCAGTTTAGGATTCAGCAAAGGAGGACAAAGAGAGAAAACGGGGAATTATAGATCGGTAAGTCTGATATCAGTAGTGGGGAAAATGCTAGAGTCCATTATAAAAGATGTAATAGTAGAGCACTTGGAAAATAGTGACAGGATCGGACAAAGTCATCATGGATTTATAAAAGGTAAATCATGCTTGACTAATCTACTGGAATTTTTTGAGAATGTAACTCGTAGAATAGATAAGGGAGAACCAGTGGATGTGGTGTATTTGGACTTTCAGAAGGTTTTCGATAAGGTCCCGCATAAGAGATTAGTGTGCAAAGTTAAAGCACATGGGATTGGGGGTAAGGTACTGTCTTGGATAGAGAACTGGTTGGCAGACAGGAGGCAAAGAGTTGGAATAAACGGGTCTTTTACCGAGTGGCAGGCAGTGACTAGTGGGGTACTGCAGGGATCGTTGCTAGGACCCCGGCTATTCACAATATATATAAATGATCTAGACGAGGGAACTAGATGTAATATCTCCAAGTTTGCAGATGACACAAAGCTGGGTGGGCGTGTGTGCTGTGAGGAGAATGCAGAGAAACTACAGGATGATTTGGACAGGTTGGGTGATTGGGCAGAAGCATGGCAGATGCAATATAACGTGGATAAATGTGAGGTTATCCACTTTGGTGGCAAAAACAGGAAGGCAGATTATTATCTGAATGGCAATAGATTGGGAGAAGGGGAAGTGCAATGAGACCTGGGTGTCCTTGTGCACCAGTCGCTGAAGGTAAGCATGCAGGTGCAGCAGGCGGTTAAGAAGGCAAATGGTATGTTGGCCTTCGTAGCGAGAGGGTTTGAGTACAGGAACAAGGATGTCTTGCTGCAGTTGTACAGGGCCTTGGTGAGACCACATCTTGAGTATTATGTGCAGTTTTGGTCTACTTATCTGAGGAAGGATGTTCTTGCCATGGAAGGAGTTCAGCGAAGATTCACCAGGCTGATACCTGGGATGGCAGGAATGATGTATGAGGAGAGATTGGGTCGATTGGGCTTGTACTCGCTGGAGTTTAGAAGAATGAGAGGGGATCTCATTGAAACTTATAAAATTCTGACAGGACTGGACAGACTAGATGCAGGAAGGATGTTCCCGATGGTCGGGGAGTCCAGAACCAGGGGTCACAGTCTAAGGATAAGGGGTAGACCATTTAGGACAGAAATGAGGAGGAATTTCTTCACCCAGAGAGTGGTGAACCTGTGGAATTCTCTACCAAAGAAGGCAGTAGAGGCCAATACATTAAATATATTCAAGAAGGAGTTGGATATATTTCTTAAGGCTAAAGGAGTCAAGGGGTATCGGGAGAAAGCAGGGACCGGGTACTGAATTTGGATGATCAGCCATGATCGCATTGAATGGCAAAGCAGGCTCGAGGGGCCGAATGGCCTACTCCTGCTCCTACTTTCTATGTTTCTATGTTATTCTTTTGCCTTCACTGACTACCCTAATCAGAGGCTTACTGTAAAGTTTAGCTCTATTAAACTTGGCTTCTGACTTTCCATAATCTAATTTCTCAATCACTCAATGAGATGTGACCTTGGGAAAGATCAATAATTATCCATGCATCACTACACTCTTTGTCAAGTTTTGATGAGAACTTGTTCCTGGTCAGAAACGAGCTTGACATAAGAACTGTTGCCAAAACCTGCATCATCAATTTAATTGTGCTTCTTTTTATACCAAAGGCACATGAAATCCCTTGGCTTTCACACTTGCTCAATGAATTGTGCCCTCTTCTTTAATATGATTCAAGATCTCAGTCCATTGCTTCAAGCTGGACAATTGATAACATTCACATAGAAACTCAAAAGCTATACAAAAAGACTGTCAATCACCTCGCAGGTTTGTTTTGGAATCACCTAGTGAATTCTACCAGAATGTAAATTGGAGCCGTCTCAAATGAACAGAAGGTAATTTGCTCTAAATCTTTGTACAGACCCTGCAGATGCTGGAAATCTGAAATAAAAACAGAAAATGTTGGAAACATTCAGCAGGTCAGGCAGCATCTGTGGAGAGAGAAACAGTGTTAACGTTTCAGGTCGATGACTTTTCGCCAGAACTAGTCCTCTGTCATCTATGTCTTCCGCATATCTTCTTCTTCTTAGGCAGTCCCTCGGAACTGAGGATGACTTGCTTCCATATTAAAAATGAGTTCTCAGGTGACTGATGAGTCCAATGCGGGACCTACAGTCTCTGTCACAGGTAGGGCAGACAGTGGTTGAAGGGGTGGGTGGCTGGGGTACTTGGGTTGACGTGCGCTCCTTCCGCTGTTTGCGCTTGGCGAAGAGACTTGAGGTGTTTGGCGCCTTCCCGGGTACTTCTCCATCACTTTGTGAGGTCTTGGGCCAGGGATTCCCAGGTGTCGATGGGGGTGTTGCACTTTTTCAAGGAGGCTTTGAGGGTGTCCTTGAAGCATTTCCTCTGCCCACCTGGGGCTCTCTTGCCATGTCGGAGCTCCGCGTAAAGCGCTTGCTTTGGGAGTCTCGTATCGGGCATGCAGACGATGTGGCCCATCCATTGGAGCTGATCGAGCGTGGTCAAAGCTTCAATGCTGGGGATGTTGGCCTGAGCGAGAGCGAGATTCCACAAATAGTCCTTTTGTGTACAACTGCTCACGCCAGTCACCAGCTCTGCCACATCTACAGGGTCTCGCTCAGAATCGACAGCTAGTTTTTTTATTGTCTCACAACTCTCTGTGTAAGTAAGTTTTTCCTTCCCTCTGTTCTAAACCTCTTATAGATCCTATGCGGGTGTAAATCAATCTAATGATTAAAATAATTAACCGATAGGTTGTGTCATAAATCTCATCCTCATAAAGAAACTACTCATGAAATAACGCTGGATGACCAGCTGGTGGCGCCGTCCAAGGAGTATAAATACTCAGGCGTGGGCCAAGCTTGCCAGGGACATTTTGTAAGACAAGGAACTAGTGAAGTACAACTAGACCTCCATGTTCGAAAACAAGTTGATTAAAGCCTTGCTTTATACTCAAACCAAGTGTGTAGTGAGTTTTATTACGTCAGATTGTTCTGCTTGTTATCCTCAGTATGCTATGTGTGATTCTGTGATTCTGTGCTACTGTAAGCTTGCCTCAACATTAAGGCTAGTGACAGTGCTGTGGCGAGCTTTTCCTGGCAAATCAGGGTGTCTGAGTGTTGAATGCCGTGCTATTGGATTGATGCAGATTGGAGAACTGAGCACACAAATGTTTGAGTGTCATGCTAGATGCTTAAGACTTAATGATTTTCCCCAGCTATACCACGCAATATCAGGGAGCCTGCCACCAGATTCCCGAAAGCACCCAGAATTTCTCTTATGCCACCCTCTACAAGGAACCCACAGGAGAGCACCTGACTCTTGGCTTCCCCGTGGGGGCGGGGTGGCGGTGGCGGGGTGGTGAACGGAATGAGAGAAACCAGATGATTTTTTTGTCTCTCGACTGAAGTGCTGCCAACCCCAGCTACTGGCTGAAGAGTGGTGCTTGAAGGGGTAGCGGCAAGAAGTCTGCTGATGGCTCTCTTGGAGAGCGAGGGCTGATTAGTTGTCACATCTCCCTCTCGTTGTCCCTATGCCTGGTCCTGAAGGGACCGGGTCTCGTGAAGACAATCTTGGAGAGCGAGGGCTGATTAGTTGTCACATCTCCCTCTCGTTGTCCCCATGCCTGGTCCTGAAGGGACTGGGTCTCGTGAAGACAATCTTGGAGAGCGAGGGCTGATTAGTTGTCACATCTCCCTCTCGTTGTCCCCATGTCTGGTCCTGAAGGGACCGTGTCTCGTGAAGAGAGCCATCAGCAGACTTCTTGCCGCTGCCCCTTCAAACTTTAGTTCAAATTTTTGGGGCACTCCTCCTCCTCTTGCTGCTGCCGCTCCACTCAGTGTTGCTCCCTGGCAGTGGTGCGATTCCTCTGTGTGGCGGAGCCCAAGACTGAAGTTATATTGAGCCCCGTCCCATGAAAGTGGGTCAGGGTCACGAGGAGTTTAGGGCAGCGGGCGCGCCCCTCCCTATCTCTGTAATCTCCTCCGGCCCCACAACCCTCCAAGATATCTGCGCTCTTCCAATTCTGGCCTATCCCCGATTTTGATCGCTCAACCATTGGTGTCCGTCCCTTCAGTTGCCTAGGCCCTAAGCTCTGGAATTCCCTCCCTGAACCTCTCCGCATCTCTTCCTCTCTTTCCTCCTTTAAAACCCACCTCTTTGAACAAGCTTTTGGTCACCTGCCCTAATTTCTCCTTATGTGGCTCAGTGTCAAATTTTGTTTGATAATCGCTCCTGTGAAGCGCCTTGGGACGTTTTACTATGTTAAAGGTGCAATATAAATACAAGTTGTTGTTGTTGAAGTCCCACCCTTCCACATTTCTAGCACTTTGAAGGACATCCAGCCCAGAGACTCTGAAAGCTCTGGTTTTTGTAGTTCTCAAATTGGGGGTTGCTTTTACTTTTTCTTCTTGCTGACTGTTCCTCTTCATCCCAGCAAAGGCCTTCTAAAGTGATTCTCACTTACCTTCATTGTTTATGTCTGACTGATATGGGTTGCTATCTGATAATGAGAGAGGGAATGGCTGCTGCCAAATGTCACGCGCAATGATAAAACAAAATTGCAGACCCTTCATGGCTTCGCATGCTAGAACCCTTGCTTCACACTGCCATAATTGGTGGTCTGAATCTCAGCAGTCACTGACACTTGAATCTGCCAGCTGGTTTTGCGAGATGAATTTGAACAGTCTCCCTCTAACAAGCCTTACAAGGGTGAAACATTACTTCGGTAGCACATTCCTTTCGGATCGCTTCTTTCAAATCAGATTCTCCCGGAGCCAATACTTGGAACAAGCTGATGGATGCTGTCCACTCGAAAATCAGCCGCGACGGAAACAAGTCAGAGAGTCTAATACAAATCAAGACTCAGAAAGAGCACTAGGGATTTTGTTGGATAGATTCATGGAGCTGCTCCAGACACAATATAATTTATCACTTTTTTAATCGGTGTTTTTCTCAAGGGATGAATTAGCATTAATCCGTCAGAAAATAGCTCCAACTATTCATCAATTGATATTAAACCCACTGAACCCACTCGCATAGTATTAAATACTCTTTGCTCAGGTATTAGAAATGCTCTCAACAGCTTATTCTCTTCCCCAGCTTTAGAAAGCTGTGTTGTGCAGCAAATGAAATGTAATCTTCCAAAGCTGACATTGTTAAGTGACACTTCATAAACGGTGAACTCACTCACACAAGAGAAAACCCTGAGCAATGACAACATGCCGCATGTACAGCCATCAGATCATTAGTCTCTAGCTTATAGGCCACGTTAGGACAGTTTTCCAAAGTGTTTTCCCAGTAGATTGTGCAACCCCAATTTCCTATTTATTTGAACTGGCTCAAACTGCATTTTGTAAGTTGTGTACAGAATTGAACAAATGACTTCGAGGAAGTAACAAAGAGGGTTGATGAGGCTAATACAGTTGACGTTGTGTGTATGGACTTTCAAAAGGCATTTGACAACGTACCACATAATAGACTTGTTAGCAAAATTAAAGCCCATGGGATTAAAGGGGCAGTGGCAGCGCGGATACAAAATTGGCTAAGGGACAGAAAGCAGAGAGTTCGCTTTTATAGCGAGAGGATTTGAGTACAGGAGCAAAGATGTCTTGCTGCAAAATAACAACAGAAAATGCTGGGAAAACTCAGCAGGTCAGGCAACATCCATGGAGAGAGAAATAGAGTCAACGTTTCAGGTTGAAACCCTTCCTCAGTCCTGACGAAGGGTTTCGACCTGAAGCGTTGACTCTATTTCTCTCTCCACGGAGCTCAGTCCTGACGAAGGGTTGCCTGGCCTGCTGAGTTTTTCCAGCATTTTCTGTTGTTATTTTGGATTTCCAGCATCCGCAGTATTTTGCTGTCGCATGATGTCTTGCTGCAGTTGTACAGGGCCTTGGTGAGACCACACCTTGAGTATTGTGTGCAGTTTTGGTCACCTTATCTGAGGAAGGATGTTCTTGTCATGGAGGGAGTGCAGCGAAGATTCACCAGACTGATACCTGGGATGGCAGGAATGACGTATGAGTAGAGATTGGATCGATTAGGCTTATATTCGCTAGAGTTTAGAAGAATGAGAGGGGATCTCATTGAAACTTATAAAATTCTAACAGGACTAGACAGACTAGATGCAGGAAGGATGTTCCCGATGGCGGGGGAGTCTAGAACCAGGGGTCACAGGCTAATGATAAGGGGTAAGCCATTTAGGACTGAGATGAGGAGGAATTTCTTCACCCAGAGAGTGGTGAACCTGTGGAATTCTCTGCCACACAAGGCAGTTGAGGCCAATTCATGAAATATATTCAAGAAGGAGTTGGATATATTTCTTGAGGCTAAAGGGATCAAGAGATATGGGGAGAAAGTAGGGACAGGGTACTGAATTTGGATGATCAGCCATGATCTCATTAAATGGCGGAGCAGGCTTCAGGGGCCGAATGTTTCTATGTTTCTAGTAGCGGTGAACGGTTGTTTTTCAGACTGGAGTGAAGTGTGCAGTGGTGTCCCCCAGGGGTCAGTATTAGGACCACTGTTCTTATTGATATAAATTAATGACCTGGACTTGAGTATGCAGGACATAATTCCAAAGTTTGCAGAAGACACAACTGGGAAATGTAATAAAGAATGGGTAGGATACTAACAGACTTCTGGAGGACATAGGCAGACTGGTGAAATGGGTAGGCACATGCAGCTGAATTTAATGCAGAGAAGTGCGAAGTGATACATTTCGGTAGGAAGGATGAGGAGAGGCAATATAAACTAAATGGTACAATTTTAAAGGGGGTGCAGGAACAGAGAGACCTGGGGGTGTACGTACACAAATCTTTGAAGGTGGCAGGACAAGTTGCGAAGGCTGTTACAAAAGCTTATGGGATCCTTGGCTTTATTAATAGAGGCATAGAGTAAAAAGCAAGGAAGTTATGCTAAACCTTTATAAAACACTACCTACTCGAGCCTCTGCTAGAGTATTATGTTCAATTCTGGGCACAACACATTAGGAAGAATGTCAAGACCTTAGAGAGGGTGCAGAGGAGATTTACTAGAATTATACCAGGGATGAGGGACTTCAGTTATGTGGAGAGACTGGAGAAGCTGAGAATGTTCTCCTTAGGACAGAGAAGGTTAAGAGGAGATTTGATAGAGATGTTCAAAATCATGAACGGTTTTTGTAGAGTAAATAAGGAGAAACTGTATCCAGTGGCAGAAGGGTCTATCTATGACTATCTATAAGGGTCGGTAACCAGAGGACACAGATTTAAGGTGATTGGCAAAAGAACCAGAGGGGACATGAGGAAACATTTTTTACACAGCGAGTTGTTATGATCTGGAATGCACTGCCTGAAAGGGTGGAGGAAGCAGATTCAATAGTAACTTTCAAAAATTAATTGGATAAATACGTGAAAGGAAATAAAAAACAAGGCTATGGTGAAAGAGCAGGGGAGTGGTATTAATTGGATAGCTCTACAAAAGAGCCAGCACCAGCTTGATGGGCCAAATGGCCTCCTTCTGTGCTGTATCATTCTATGATTCTATGATTGCATCCCAAGTGTACGGAGATTAAAATCTCACAAACCAAACAGTTAAAGGGGCTCTGGAGAAAGGATCTGTTGCTGTTAACATATTGTGACAGATTAATATGAGTCAGCAGATCCACAGAGGGCAGCAACATTCCTGTAAAAGAGCAAAAGGAACAGCCCAAGTAAAGAAAGAAAATAGATGTCTTAATGAAGGTTAATTGATAGTTACACCAGGGTCTGAACCCTCAGCGACTAGTTCAGGCACCTGAGTTTGGAAAGTGAACCCTTTGTGTACATTCAATACAATAGAACAAATCATAACTTTCAAAAATAAATGAAAAGCTATGAAGTTACATCGAATTCATAGAACAGAAACGGGCCATTCAGCCCAACAGGTCTATGCCGGTGTTTATGCTCCACTCGAACCTCCTCCCATTCCTCTTCACCTCACCCTATCAGCATATCCTTCTATTCCCTTCTCTCTCATGTGTTTACTTAGCATCCCCTTAAATGCATCTATGCTCGTCTCCTCAACTACTCCTTGTGGTAGCGAGTTCCACATTCCAACCACTCTCCGGGTAAAGAAGTTCCTCCTGAATCCTCTATTGGATTTATTACTAACTATCTTATATTGATGGCCCCTAGTACTGGTCTCCACCCCAAGTAGAAACATCTTCTCTATATCTACCTTATGAAACCCTTTCATAATCTTAAAGACCTCTATCAGGTCACCCCTCAGCCTTTTGTTTTCTAGAGAAAAGAGCCCCAGCCTGTTCAACCTTTCCTGATACGTACAACCACTGTCACCTCAATGAGGTATACTCGGTAGAATTATCACCAGGGCATGCAATGTGCAAATATCATCTTTGCCCAAATTACCATGTGAATGAAGGCTTATGTCTGGATCGTGAGGAGGGGAGGACCTCTGGAAATATGACCAGGGCGCTCTGCCATGTTTCTTAATTGATTTGGCAGCTACAGATAGAACAAAGTAACCGCTGAGTGGACCAGTCATGGCAGTTTATAGATGCGTGCCAGGCCGTCCTGTGCTTTGCTGTGGAAAACACTTCCAATAAAAGATAACAATGGCAATGGGCACTTGTGTACCATTGGGACAGCAGCACAGGAAACGAAAGAGAGATGTTTTCGGAGGGGCACAAACAATGTTTTAGAAATTGCCATACACCAGGAGAAATAGACAATTGTCAAGAGTGTGCAGCCATCTGCCATTATACCCTGCTATTATGCAGACGACACTTGCGTCTGCGTTCACTCGGAAGTCGAACTCCAAACCATCGTCAACACCTTCACCGAAGCATACGAGAGCATGGGCCTTACACTAAACATCCGTAAGACAAATGTCCTCTACCAACCTGCCCCCGCCACACAGTACTGCCCCCTGATTATCAAAATCCACGACAAGGCCTTGGACAACGTGGACCACTTTCCATACCTCGGGAGCCTACTGCCAACCAGGGCAGACGTTGACGATGAAGTCCAACACCGCCTTCAGTGTGCCAGTGCAGCCTTTGGTCACCTGAGGAAGAGAGTGTTTGAAGACCAGGACCTCAAACCCGGCACTAAGCTGATGGTCTACAGAGCAGCAGTGATACCTGCCCTGCTGTATGCCTCAGAGACATGGACCATGTACAGCAGGCACCTCAAAGCACTGGAGAGGTACCACCAATGCTGCCTTCGCAAGACCCTGTAAATCTATTGGCAGGATAGGCGCATCAACGTCAGTGTTTTTGCTCAGGCCAAAATCCCCAGCATCGAAGCTTTGACCACGCTCGATCAGCTCCGATGGACGGGTCACATTGTCCGCATGCCCGATACGAGACTCCCAAAACAAGCGCTGTACTCGGAGCTCCGGCACGGCAAGAGAGCCCCAGGTGGGCAGAGGAAACGCTTCAAGGACACCCTCAAAGCCTCTTTGAAAAAGTGCAACATCCCCACCGACACCTGGGAATCCCTGGCCCAAGACCGCACAAAGTGGAGGAGAAGCATCCGGGAAGGCGCCGAACACCTCGAGCCTCTTCGCCGGGAGCAAGCGGAAGCCAAGCGCAGGCAGCGCAAGGAGCGCACGTCAACCCAAGCACCCCACCCACCCGCCCCTTCAACCACCGTCTGCCCCACCTGTGACAGAGACTGTAGGTCCTGCATTGGACTCATCAGTCACCTGCAAACTCATTTTTAATGTGGAAGCAAGTCATCCTCGGTTTTAGGAATAATCACAGATTATAACAAGCATAGTGTGGTCCTTCAGAAGAACATCAACAGTGATATAATGATACCAGACTGGACAGCACAGTCAGTGAGGACACTGCATGTGTGTGACTTTATGTACACATGTGTAGAGGAATGTAAAGGGGGGGAAGAGAGAATAAAGAAAAGCTGTGAATGCTGAAAATCTGAAGTAAGAACAGAGAATAGGAATATACATTCCGTCAGTCAGCATCTGAAACAGAAAGACCGGTTACCATCTCAGTTTTAAAAAAAATGTTCTCATGCTGTGAGTTTTCTGGCGAAGCCACTTTTATTGCTCATTCCTTTCTGCTTTGAGAGGGAGGTGGGCCTTCTTCCAATGATTATCTGTACAACTGAGTAGCTGTTGTGGAAATGTGTCTCTTGGGCTTTACAAACATGTTTTATCGGTCTCTGTGTGATGACCTCAAATCCATAGAGGGAGATAATTGCATTTGTGATTTACAATTGTGTGTTTGTGGTAAGAGCCAAGAATTAAACCAGTCAGTGGAATTATAACCTCATTAGCAGACAAGGTTCACTTGTGATTTAAGCTCACCTGGCAACAGAATACTCAAAACAAAGCACTGAGAACAAGGTAGAACAGAGACCTCTTTCTCTTCCCGCAACTTCAAACACCATTAAGAAGTGTCGAGTGGATGATCCATCTCGGTCTTCTCCTGTGGTCCCCATCATCACAGAAGCCAGTCTTCAGCCAATTCGATTCATTCCACGTGATATCAATAAATGGCTGAGCGCACTGGATACAGCAAAGACTATGGGCCCCAACAACATCCCGGTTGTGGTGCTGAAGACTTGTGCTCCAGAACTAGCCGCGCCTCTAGCCAAGCTGTTCCAGTATGGCTACAACACTGGCATCTACCCGACAAAGTGGAAAATTGCCCAGGTATGTCCTGTCCACAAAATGCAGTACAAACCCAATCTGGCCAGTTACCGCCCCATCAGTCTACTGTCAACCATCAGCAAACAGGACTGGACAGACTAGATGCAGGAAGGATGTTCCCGATGGTCGGGGAGTCCAGAACCAGGAGTCACAGTCTAAGGATAAGGGGTAAGCCATTTAGGACAGAGATGAGGAGGAATTTCTTCACTCAGAGAGTGGTGAACCTGTGGAATTCTCTACCACAGAAGGCAGTAGAAGCCAATTCATTAAATATATTCAAGACGGAGTTGGATATATTTCTTAAGGCTAAAGGGATCAAGGGATATGGGGAGAAAGCAGGGACAGGGTACTGAATTTGGATGATCAGCCATGATCGCATTGAATGGCGGAGCAGGCTCGAGGGGCCGAATGGTCCACTCCTGCTCCTATCTTCTATGTTTCTATGTTTCTATGTAAAGCAATAGAAGGGGTCGTTGACCGTGCTATCAAGCGGCATCTACTCACCAATAACCTGCTTACCGATGTTCAGTTTAGGTTCAGCCAGGACCACTTGGCTCCCGACCTCATTACAGCCTTGGTCCAAACATGGACAAAAGAGCTGAATTCCAGAGGTGAGATGAGAGTGACAGCTCTTGAAATCACGGCAGCATTTGACCGAGTGTGGCATCAAAGACCCCTAGTAAAATTGAAGTCAATGGGAATCAGGGGGAAAACACTCCACTGACTGGAGTCATACCTAGCACAAAGGAAGATGGTTGTGGTGGTTGGAGGTCAATCATCTCAGTCCCAGGACATCGCTGCAGGAGTTCCTCAGGGCAGTGTCCTAGAGCCAACCATCTTCAGCTGCTTCATCAATGAACTTTCCTCAATCATACGGTCAGAAATGGGAATGTTCACTGATGACTGCACAGTGTTCAGTTCCATTCGCAACTCCTCAGATAATGAAGCAGTCCATGCCCGCATGCAGCAAGACAGGAATGATGGCATAGTGGTTATGTTACTGGACTAGTAATCCAGAGGCCTGGATTAATGATCCCACCATGGCAACTGGGGAATTTAAATTCAGTTAAGTAAATAAATCAGGAATAAAAAGCTAGTATCTGAAATGTTCACTAATGTCCTTTAGAGAAGGAAATCTGCTGTCTTTACCCGATCTGGCCTATATGTGACTCCAGACCCACACCAATTTGGTTGACTCTTAACTACCCTCTGAAATTGCCTAGCAAGCCACTCAGTTGTCAAGAAGTTGGCTCACCACCACCTTCTCAAGGGGCAATTAAGGATGGGTAATAACTGCTGGCTTTGCCAGTGATGCCCACATCCCATGCATGAATAAAAAAACCTGGACAACATTCAGGCTTGGGCTGATAAGTCGCAAGTAACATTCACGTCACACAAGTGCCAGGAAATTACTATCTCCAACAAGTCTCCTTGACATTCAACGGGCTTACCATCATCAAATCCCCCACCATCAACATCCTTGGCGTCACCATTGACCTGAAACTTATCTGGTCCAGTCACATAAATACTGTGGCTACAGGAGTGAGTTCTATGGTGAGTTCTCATCTCCTGACTCCCCAAAGCCTTTCCACCATCTACAAGGCACAAGTCAGGAGAGTGATGGAATACTCTCCACTTGTCTGGATGAGTGCAGCTCCAACAACACTCAAGAAGCTCGACACCAACCAGGACAAAGCAGCTGTGGCACCTCATCCACCACCTTAAACTCCCTCCACCACCGGCGCTGTGTGTACCATCTACAAGATGCACTGCAGCATCTCGCCAAGGCTTCTTCAACAGCACCTCCCAAACCTAAGACCTTTACCACCACCTTCAAGTTCCCCTCCAAGTCACACACCATCCTGACTTGGAAATGTATCGGCAAGGAAGGCGGCTCACCACCACCTTGTCAAGGCATGGGAAATAAATGTTGGCCTTGCCAGCGACGCCCACCTCCTAGGAGTGAATTAAAAAAGAGTACCAACCGCATAGATTGGACTAAGGTCACATGGCAAGTCCCCGTCCCTGAAACTGTGACCTGCTTATGCTGAGGCAGATCAATTGTACTGCACCTTTGTATTACACTAACAAACCTACTTAGCATTCTGAGATTGTTTGTAAAGGTGGTGGAAAGGGAAATAAAACACCCCAAAAGGAACAACATCAAGACGATATAGATGGGTTGGTCAGATGGGCGGAACAGTGGCAAATGGAATTTAACCCGGAAAAGTGCGAGGTGATGCACTTTGGGGGGACTAACAAGGCAAAGGAATACACAATGAATGGAAAGACCCTAGGCAAGACGGAGGGTCAGAGGGATCTGGGTGTGCAAGTACACAGATCCCTGAAGGCGGCGGAACAGGTGGATAAGGTGGTAAAAAAGGCATATGGGATACTTGCCTTCATTAGCCGAGGCATTGAATATAAGAGCAAGGAGGTTATGATGGAGCTGTATAAAACACTGGTTAGGCCACAGCTGGAATATTGTGTGCAGTTCTGGTCGCCACACTACAGGAAGGATGTGATCGCGTTAGAGAGGGTGCAGAGGAGGTTCACCAGGATGTTACCAGGGCTGGAGCGCTTCAGCTATGAAGAGAGACTGGGCAGGTTGGGTTTGTTTTCCTTGGAGCTGAGGAGGCTGAGGGGGGACATGATTGAGGTGTACAAAATTATGAGGGGCATAGATAGGATGGATGCTGAGGAGCTTTTTCCCTTAGTAGAGGGGTCGATAACTAGGGGGCATAGATTCAAGGTAAAGGGCGGGAGGTTTAGAGGGGATTTGAGAAAGAACTTTTTCACCCAGAGGGTGGTTGGAGTCTGGAACTCACTGCCTGAAAGGGTTGTGGAGGCAGAAACCCTCACAACATTTAAGAAGCATTTGGATGTGCACTTGAAATGCCATAGCATACAAGGCTACGGGCCAAATGCTGGAATATGGGATTAGATTAGACAGGGCTTGATGGCCGGCGCGGACACGATGGGCCGAAGGGCCTCTATCCGTGCTGTATTACTCTATGACTCTCTATGACTCTATGACTCTAAGAGTGCCTCATGAGGCGAGTGCAGAGTTTGGGTAGGAAAAGAAGAAAATAGAATGCTTTATGTCCTGAAACAGTCAGTCAGTCAGTCAGTCAGTCAGTCTGTCTGTCTGTCTGTCTGTCTGTCTGTCTGTCTGTCTGTCTATCTATCTATCTTTCTTTCTTCTCTTTCTTCTCTTTCTTCTCTTTCTTCTCTTTCCCAATCCTTAAGAACATCTGCAGCTAAAATCTGTGATTAACAACTATACAAATGAATCATTTTAACACAGTGAAAGGACTGACTCTTGGCTACACACTTGGAGCCAGTTGTTGAGTCTATGGAGTTGATGTTGTGATTACACAGAACGTATCCCACAGGTCAGAACAGATGCTGGAATGGAGTCACAAAATGAATGTATGGTAATACGCTGCATGCGTGTTCCAGACTTGTGTTACACTTACTTCTTTGGGAAGTAGTCTCAATGGACATAGGCAACAGTTTGACTCTCTTCCAGCGCCTCCTATAATCATTTCATTTTCCCATGTCAATCAAACGTGTGGTTCCTTTTATTCAAGCAGATGTGTGGGTCCCATTTGAATTAAATCAAGAATTTGGGATCTACTTACAAACAGTATAAGAGTCCACAATGATAGATAGAGACTAGCCCTTGCATATTCAGGAAATGTGTCTCTCAAGTTGTACAAATATACTTTATTGCTTCTCTGTGCTATGACCCTCAGTCCACAGAGGAAGATAATTGCATTTGTGGTTTACAATTGTGTGTGTTTGTGGTAAGAGCAAATAATTAAATCACTGACTGGAATTCTAACATCTTTAGCAGACAGGGTTCTCTTGTGACTGAAGTTCACCTGGCTATAGAATAATCAAAAAAAAGCACTGGGAACAGGGCAAAACAAAGACTTCTTTCTCTCTAGCACTTTTTTCTTCTCTTTTATGAGACATGTTGGACAGTTTGAATTGTACATGATGTAATCTACAGGGCTGGCAGATGCAGAGACCACCTGGGTAGGTTCTGAGATGCTTGCCTGAGTCCCATGACATGAGAAAGCATTGATTGCGAAAAGGATGGTTGGTCCGCCCGTGCCTCAAATGTGAGAAGAAATGGGGCAGTTTCTGTATTCGGCAAAGGTCACCTACAAATGCTTAACACACTTGTTGCAGCTGCCCAAAAAATAGCCAACACGGGAATATGGTTCATGTGCTTTAAAGCATTCATACGCGAGCTTTGCCGATCGGAAAATATATACAAATGTAAGCTGTAGAAAACAGACCGTAGCTATTTCCAGGAAGGAATCTATTTCCCTCCTCCTCTCCAGGAGGGACTCACTCTTGTGATATGATTCCATTGGACCTACAGACCATTGGTACCTCTGATAGTTGCGAACCATCTGCACTTTTTGCAGATGTGTTCGGCCTCGGTTCACTCTACTCGATCACATTGCGCCCATTTTCTGGGTGCAGAACGGGACTAAAAAGCACCAATTTCATGGTGCTGTCTCCTGCGCCCCAAGCACGCCTGAAATATACATCCGGCCCCAAATTGGGTCAGACAATTTTTCGGACAACCCATGGTGGCCGCCTAAAATAAGCGTTGGGCCCCTTCTGTAAATCAGGGGCCTAACGCCACTTTTAAGACAACCTCTCCTAAATTGGACGGAGCTGCACCAAGCAGGCGCTGACTCCACTTCCCTGAGGATTCGTCAGCAGTCGCCTTGGCATATGGGATACTTGCCTTCATTAGCCGAGGCATAGAATATAAGAGCAGGGAGGTTATGATGGAGCTGTACAAAATGCTAGTTAGGCCACAGCTGGAATATTGTGTGCAGTTCTGGTCGCCACACGATAGGAAGGATGTGATTGCATTGGAGAGGGTGCAGAGGAGATTCACCAGGATGTTACCTGGGCTGGAGCGCTTCAGCTAGGAAGAGAGACTGGACAGGCTGGGGTTGTTTTCCTTAGACAGAGAAGGCTGAGGGGGGACCTGATTGAGGTGTACAAAATTATGAGGGGCATAGATAGGGTAGATAGAAAGGAACTTTTCCCCTTAGTCGAGGGGTCAATAACCAAGGGGCATAGTTTCAAGGTAAGGGGCAGGAGGTTTAGAGGGGATTTGAGGAAAACCTTTTTCACCCAGAGGGTGGTTGGAATCTGGAACTCACGGCCTGAAAGGGTGGTAGAGGCAGGAACCCTCACAACATTCAAGAAGCATTTAGATGAGCACTTGAAATGCCATAGCATACAAGGCTACGGGCCAAGTGCTGGAAAATGAGATTAGAATAGACAGGGCTTGATGGCCGGTGCGGACACGATGGGCCGAAGGGCCTCTTTCTGTGCTGTATAACTCTATGACTCTATGGGCAGGATTTTCATTGGGCCGTGGAGGCGGGATTGGAGGCATGTGGGGGGTTAAAATCTCGAAATCGAGGGGCACAAACCCATCCCGCCCCAACCCGCCTCCATGCCAGTTTCAAAGGAGGCGGATACCCGACCTGTGCTGGGACCCGCCTCCCCGAGGCGGGAAGGGGATTAGTGCCAATTAACTGCCTGTTAACAGGTCGTTAACAGGCAGTTTTTAGTCTAATCCCTATTTTTATTCCTGAAGTGTGTGATTCCTGACGGCTCCAAACCACGCCAAGTTAGCAAGACAGGCCATCGGGCTGAAGGACTTGGAGGGTTCGAGATGTCCGGTGTTCAGGTGAGTGATGGGTGCATGAGTGAAGAGGTAAGTGTGTTTGGTGTGTGTAAAGTGTTTAAAAAAGTTTTACTTACCTTTACAGCCTTCCTTCCTTCAGGTCTCGGAAGTCCCTCATCTCACCGGCACAGAAAGCAGAATGGCCGCGAGCTATCAAAAGTTGCAGCATTCTGTTCCGGAGAGCTCATTAAATCAGCCTGAAAGGAAGGAATTAACTTGGAGTACAGATTGTCAGTGTTTGACAGCTTCAAACAGCTGTGAAACGCTGATATTTCATCTGTCAAAAGGTCTTGACAGATGAAATATCAATCTGTGACGTCACCTGTTGCCGGGTGGCCCTTAATTGGCCTGCTGAGCCTGCTGGGTGGGCTCAACAAGGTCAATCAAGTCAAAATTGCGTGGGTTGACTACAACTCGATGGAGGTGGGATTACAATCCCGAAAGTTGTAGTCCCGCCTCCTACCTGCCTCCTCAATGAAAATCCAGCCCTATGACTCTAAACAACAGCTGCCAACAAATAAGTAAGTCAAATATTTTTTTTAAGTTTGATGTGACATCAAGGAACGAGCCCATGGGATCCAACAGGCCACTTGAGCATTTTTAAATCTGAATTAACTGCAGATTGGAGTTATACTATATCCAGTGTGAAACACAAGCACCATGAGATGACCTACTAGAGAGAATCTATTTATTTTCACAATCTTTAGCGAGTATCTGAAAGTGGCGATGCATGTCTAGAATTTCCAAAGGAAGGTTTTTCAAATATACTTGCACCAGAGTAAACAGTACATGACATTAATAATCACATTCACCTCACATTTTTTTTGACATTGTTTAAAAGGATTTTTTTAATACTTCACTTAATCGATGTGGAAATTTGCAGAAAAAAGACTAGAATCCTCCAGATGTAATGGAAAAACACTTGACATTCCTTGGTCCACACATGGACATGAGACTTGTATTCCAGACTTGAGGTGAGAGTCTCTTAGCATCGAGGCAGCATTTGAGGGAATGTGGCACCAACAGGATCTAATAAAACTGAAGTCAACAGAGATCGGGGGAAAACTCTCCAAAGGCTGGAGTCATACTTGGCACAAGGAAATATGATTGTGGTTGTTGGAGGGCAATCATCTCAGCCCCAGGACCTCACTGCAGGGGTTACCTCAGGGCAGCGACCTAGGCCCAACCATCTTCAGCTGTTTTATCACCTTCAGGACCTTCCCTCCATCATAAGCTCAGAAGTGGGATTGTTTGCTTATGATTGCACAGCGTTCAGTTTTGTTCGTAATTCCTTAAGTAATGAAGTAGTCCATGCCCACATGCGGCAAGACCACGACAACATCCAAGCTCGGGCTGATAAGTGACAAGTAACATTCGTGCCACGCAAGTGCCAGGCAATGAGCATCACCAACAAGAGTGTGATAAATCCAAGTAGTGAGACAAGGAACTCGAAGAGGCGAGGTATTAGGATTAATACGAGTACTTTATTAAATGACTGCGCAACAACCAGGCAGGTCTGCATCCAGGCATTGCACCTTTGCTGACCTTAGCAGCAGCATTGGCTACAGCACCACCTGGTGGATAACCTTAATCATAACATCCCAGATTGCTATATCCCTCCCCCCTTAAGATTTCCATATGAATTTCTTAACAAACAACCATTCCTAAGGGTCACACAAGAAGTCTCCATTCACCATGTTCCATACTTGATGAATCTAACAGGTCAGTATCAATCTCTCTGGTGGCTTGTGAGGCCTTTGTGAACGTCTGACAGTAAAGTCCCTGCTTGTTTGTGGTGAAGCCACCAGCTGCTCCTGAGCAGTGCTCGGAGTATCTGACTCTGCAACGATGGTTTCCTCTTGACGAATGGGTTCCTGTGGAATTCTCTCTGTCCCTGGTGGTGGCACCACAGATGCACTTGGATAACTGGGGGCAAACCTGTCCACAGCCATTGCATCTGGAACCTTCATTTCAATTTCCCCTTGTCTGGTAAGTATCTGATCTACATGTCTGCGTACTACCCTACCATCACCCAACATGACCTTGTATGATACGGGACCGGTCATTGAGTCTATGAAGCCAGGAATCCACTTGGGTCCAAAACTGAAATTCCTGGTAAGGACCGCATCTCCTCCAAAATTTCGGCTCTTTGTTCTTTTATCATGGTTCTCTTTTTGTTTGTTTTGTCTGTTTTCCATTTTCCTTTTTAGGTCTGGGTGGACAAGGTCAAGAGTGGAGCGTAGTCTACGACCTAATAACATCTCAGCAGGAGAGAGTCCTGTGGTGGATTGAGGTGTTATTCTGTAGCTGAACAGAACCCGTGACACTTTGGCTGCTAAACTCCCTTCTGCACTTTTTTCCATCATCTCTTTAAATGTTTGTACGGCTCTCTCCGCAAGTCCATTTGAGGACGGATGATATGGAGCCGGGGTCACCTGCACTATGCCATTTTTTCTCAAGAACTCTTTTGTCTCTGTACTCACAAAACAAGTGGCATTATCACTTACCACGATCTCCGGTAGCCCTTGATTACTGAAGCTCCGACGCAGGCAGTCTATAGTAGTAGTGGCGGAAGCAGAATTAACAGGATAAACATCCATCCATTTGGAATGTGTATCAATGATTATGAGGAACATCTTCCCCATGAATGGACCCGCATAATCTGAGTGCAATCTTCTCCATGGTTTACCCGGCCACTCCCAGGGGTGGAGAGGAGCCGCTGCTGGTGCCTTCCTGTGTACCTGACAAGTGCTGCATGTCTTAACTAGATTTTCTATCTCCTCATCTAGCTTTGGCCACCACAAGTAACTCCTAGCCAAGGCTTTCATACGCAAGACCCTAGGATGACACTGATGTAGTTGCTCTAGGATAGACTGTCATGCTGGTTGTGGAATAATCACTCGTGCTCCCCACAACACGCAACCATCCTGCACACTCAGCTCTGTTTTCCTGACACTGTAGGGTGTGAAATCAGCCCCTTCCGGATGTTGTGGCCATCCCCTCACCACATATACTTGAACTCTAGACAGTACTGGATCTTTACCTGTCCATGTTCTTACTTGCTCTGCAGTCACAAGTGCCGTGTCAGTGTCCTCCAACATCAACATTCTGTCCTCTGGAGCTGCACGGATAGGTGTGCCTGGCAGTGGAAGACGGCTCAAGGCATCTGCGTTCCCATGGTACTTGCCCGCCTTGTAGACGATGACATACTCATATGCCCTCAACGCCACGGCCTACCTCTAGATCTGGGGTGACACCATCTGTGGAACTGCTTTCATTTCATTGAAAAGAGAGAGAAGAGGTTTATGGTCGGCGCATATGGTGAACTTCCTGCCATATATGTACTTGTGGAACCTCTGTAACCCAAACATTACTGCTAACCCCTCTTTGTCTAACTAGGAATCGTTTTTTTCTGCTGGTGTTAGAGTTCGGGACATAAACCCTATTGGTCTTTCAGTTCCATCTTCCATGCAGTGTGAAAGAACTGCCCCTACCCCGTAAGGTGAATTGTCACAAGAGAGAATGATGTCTTTCTCTTCATTGTAGTGAACCAGCACATCCAACGACAGCATCAGTTTCTTGGACTGTTCAAATGAAACCCCCTGCTCCTCTCCCCACCGCCACTGTGTCTCCTTGCGCAGTAGTTTGTGAAGAGGTGCTAACACAGTTGACAAGTTTGGTAAAAACCTGTTATAATAGTTCAGCAGTCCCAGGTAAGCTTTTAACTCAGCAACATTTGTAGGAGCAGGGGCGTCCTGCAGTGCTTGTACCTTCTCCTTGAGTGGATGGAGCCCGGTGGCGTCCACTCTGTGTCCTAGGAACACTGCCTCATTCCCCAGGAAAGTGCACTTACTCCTCTTGAGCCAGAACCCTGCCCTCTCCAATCTCTGTAGTACCTCTCTCAGAGTGCTCAGATGCTCCTGGTCGGTTCTTCCCATCACCAGAATGTCATCCAGATAGATGGAAACATTTGGAATCCCTTGCAGTATGCCTTCGATTGTCCTCTGGAAGATAGCTGGATTAGATGAGACACCAAACGGTAAGCGGTTATATGTAAACAAGCCCTTGTGTGTATTTATGGTGACATACTTCTTTAATTCGTCATCCAGTGTAATCTGCAAGTAGGCATGACTCATATCCAACTTTGTGAATTTCTTTCCTCCAGCCAGGTTTGCAAAGAGATCCTCTGTTTTGGGAATAGGATACTGCTCTAGTTTGGACACCCGATTGACTGTCAATTTATAGTCTCCACAGAGTCTTACCGAATTGTTCGGTTTTAAAACAGGTACTATGGGAGTTGCCCATTCCGAACATTTCACTGGCTCCAGTATGTTCTCTCTCAATAGACGGTCAAGCTCAGCCTCTACCTTTGGCTCCATGGCATAAGGCACAGGTCGTTGTTTAAAAAACCTTGGTGGTGCCTCCTTGTCTACATAAATCTTAGCTGGGGGGCCATTAAATGTGCCAAGTTCCTCCTTGAACACATTCTCATGTTCACTCAACACTTCTTGCAAAATCAACTGTTTGCCCGCATCTATTTGATATACTGCTCCCCAGTCTAATTTAAGTTCTTTTATCCAGCCCCGACCTAGCAGGTTTTGGTCCGGTACCCGATACTATAACTACAGGTAGCTGTTCCACTGTGTCCCTGTGTTGCACAGTTACCTTAGCTGTACCTAATGCCGCTACTCGTTCACCTGTATATGTTTTAAGATGCAGGGATCAAGGCTTTAACTCTGGAACTTTTGCACGGTTCCACAATTTTGAGTACTCTGCCTTGTTTATTATGGTCACGCCGCATCCTGTATCCACTTCAAAGTTCACCTTAGAGTCATTTACTGTCAGTTGCAATGTGATAGGAGCCACTTTTGGAATGTTCTCTAACAAGCTATACATTATGAACATGTCCTCTTCTTCCTCAGCTTCCCCGTTGATGTGGTGTGCTCCATGTTTTTTCACTTCTCTCCCTTGGTTTTGCTGTCCTCCCCCTTTTGGTTTGGATTCCACCACAGGTGATTTCGCCCCGCAAGCTCATTTTATGTGTCCTTGTTTCCCACACTTGTAGCACTTTTCCTCCAGAAACCGGCATTCACTCACCAGGTGATCGCCCTTGCATCTATAACATGCCTTCACATGCTCACGTTGTGGTTTCTGACGCATGTTCAACTTGTGCACAACAACCTGACCTGCAACTTGCGTAGCATTAGCCCTGTCTGAACCCTGTATTTCTTTTACATCTCAGTTCGCTGTCTCTATGGCTTGAGCAAGTTCCAATGCTTTTTCATAAGTAAGCCCAGTCTCGGATAATAATCTACGCTGCATTCGGTCATCCATAATTCCGCAAACTAGCCTATCTCGCAGCATTTCCTTCAGGTTGTTTCCATAATTGCAATCTTGTGCTAATTTATGCAACACCGCTACATAGTCCATTACACTCTCTTCCTCTTTCCTGTTCCTTGAATTAAACTTGAACCGCTGTACAATCTCACTAGGTTTAGGGTTGAAATGTTCCTTTAGCAAGGCCACTAATTCAACAAATGATCTGTCTCCAGGCTTTTCAGGACTGAGCAGATTCTTCATCAAACTGTAGGTTTTGCTTCCCACAGAACTAAGCAGAATGGTTTTCCTTTTACCGGCATCATTTATTTCATTTGCTTCAAAAAAATAACCCGACACTTCACAGTATTCCTCCCAGGTTTGTGCTTGAATATCAAAAGCAGAGACCGTTCCTACCGTGGCAGCCATGCTCTCTTTCAACTGGTAGCTAACTTTAGCTTGTGATTTTGCTGTTTAAACATCCTGGCAGACTTCTCTTCTTTATTCAGGGTCCTGTTTCACCTCGTCGCCAAATGTGATAAATCCATGTAGTGAGACAAGGAACTCGAAGAGGCGAGGTATTAGGATTAATACGAGTACTTTATTAAATGACTGCGAAACAACCAGGCATGCCTGCATCCAAGCATTGCACCTTTGCTGACCTTAGCAGCAGCATTGGCTACAGCACCACCTGGTGGATAACCTTAATCATAACATCCCAGATTATTATAAAGAGAGAGCCTAACAACCACCCATTGACATTCAATGACATTACCATCGCTGAATTCCCCCACCATCAACATCCTGGGTTCATCATTGATCAGAAACTTAACTGGACCAACCACGTAATTTCTGTACTGGCAGCCAGTCATCCCATTGAAATACTGCAGCAAAGTATGACTGATGGAGCAAGGAATAAACCATGTGTGAATCCAGCTATTGTGCATTTATACGTCAGATCCTTTATTGTGTGTCACAGATCACTGAATGGAAATATTCATCGTTAACATTGATTTGCATGCAGACATTACCCAGGGTGCTTTGCAAACCACAAACATTTGTGTCCAGTCACTTTGATTTGCCCATCATAAGCCCAATGTATGCCGGCATTAAAACATCAAAAGAATGTTCTTCTAAGTGGACAAATAATGGACTGTCAGTTGTTTAACACCCTTAGGGTTTGATATGCTATTAACTAAGTACAAACAATAAGGTTGCACGCCATATTTTACTTAAAGGAGAATGAACAGGGTCCTCGATTGGCTCAGTTGATATCTGCGGGCTTTAATATAGGGTGACCATATTTTCTAAACCAAATCCGGGGACACACAGGCCACGATTTCCCCTACCTTGGCGGGTGATGTCAGTGGCGGGTCCCGACTTTGCTGCCAGCTTCAGCCCGTTCTGTAGAATGATTTTATGTAGATTGGGCTTGTTAAGCCCGCCCAGCGCATTTCCCGGCCGATTGAAGGAAGTGGGTCTGGTGACATCATTTGATGATGCATCATCAGCTGGTTTCCTTCAAGGGACCATGCGCAAATTGATTTTGACAGTTACACTGTCAGTGTACTACAGCATTGAGGTGCTGCAAACACTGACTCGCACTGCACAGAGGTACACGGCTGCACCCAGGCTCTCCCATGACTCCCTCCATCTGTTTATGGAGGGAGTGACAGCACACAGGGAGGTTCTCTTCCCTTCCAATGGGGGGAAGAGACCTCCCCAGGAGATCAATGCAGCCTGGTTGCACATTGCAGAGGAGGGCACAAGCAGGGATGTCATCAGGAGGACCAGGATGCAGTGGTGCAAACCTTTCAATGATCTCAGTAGATCACAAGACACTACTGCAAAGCCACACTCAACCTCATCCTGCTGTGCCACTCATCACATCCCAATCACTCTGCCTTCCCTACCCTACTCCTGCACATCCTTACTCACACCAACTTACCTTGCACCTCAACACATCCCTCTCTATCTACACTATCACTTCCCCATCTCACGAGCCACCCCTCACACTTACCCTCATCCTAGTGCAATCATACCAACTAACAACACACAAAGGTAGGCACCTGGGTGGTTTAGCCAATGTTCATGTGAAGTTTCTGTAGATGTGCTGTCAAACATTGAAATCTTTATTTTCAACACTTTGTGTTCTTGGACAGATTTGTGTGCACCTTTGGAAGTTGCTTAGTGAGTTGCAGTGAATGCTGAGACATAATGGTAACCCTCGCTTTGCAGTGTTGGTGTGGGGCGGTGCCAACCTGGTGCATCATGTGGCAGCCAGGGTGTACAACATCAAGTGAAGTAAATCTGACTATTGTGAGACCATCCCTGGCGTCCTGGGCAGCAATGTGGTCAGGTGCTGATGCCCTGTGTCCTGTGCAGCATCAGGTGATTGCGGAGAAGGTTGGTTTTGTTGTTGGTGCTGTTGGTGTTGAAGCTGATCATGGTGAGATTCTGAGGACCAAGGTGAGATAGTTTCAAGGGCACTGATGCTGATGTAATTTCTGGCAGGTGAAGTTGAGATGACAGAAATGATCTGTCAATGGTGAGAGAGGTTGTTCCAATGATATGACACTGGATAGAGAGTTTACTTCAAACACTTGCAACCTGCATAAAGCTCAATCTGTCTTCCAAATGCAGTAAGCAGCAGCTTCTGAGCTTGGAAAGTGAACAGCTGTGAGATGGGAGCTTTTATAGCACATTTGCAGCTGTCAAGTAAAGAGATGATTTCATGGTAACACAACTCCCGACCTGCTTACCTGACGCGATCCACAAGCAGCGTGGACCCTTGCGTGACCTCGTAACATTTAAAGGTGAGCTCAAAATACTTTTTAAGTGGCTTTTAACAAGGTCATAATGACCTAAATTGCCTCCCCTGCCACTGCTTGGTGTTGGGTCTGTTCAGCGCTGACAGATCCGACATCTGGGAAAGTCGCGTGGTGGCGGGTTGACAGCGAGTTCCCTACCCACTGTCAACACTTTTTTGTTCCCACCCCACCCATCATCAAACGTGCCCACTGACCCCCCAAAAAATTCCCCCCACAGGGTTGGAGCACAGCAAAGTAGCCAGCGTGGAAAGTGTAGGTTGCGCAGCATAACCAGGCAACATTTTTTAGCAGCCTATATTTTAACAGTTGCAGGACAAATGCAGAACAAATGTGCATATAATTACTGTGGATGTGTCGCCACACTATTGAAGCACATTCAGACCCCGTTTCTAAATAATGCAATAACACTGTTCAGTCCATTGACCTGAAACTGTGATTATGTCTCACGGTATGATTATGCATATATTCCAATAAATACAGCTCTAGTCTATTCAGGGACAAGTTTCGTGAACTGGGAACATTGTTTGTCCGGGGACACAGTACCTCACCTGGGGACTGTGCCCAGAAAATGGGGACGTATGGCCACCCTACTTTCATAGACCAGGATTGCCAATGTTTGATACTTGCTCTGTGCTGAGTTAGCTGGCTGCAGATGGGGTAATGATAAGGCCGCCATGTCTGATCGCTATCCAGTGACTCTTAGTAGCCAGTATCTTTGTATTGACACTGGGGGAGGTCAGAATCAGGCTCGACTTTAATTATGTCAGTGCTCACTATCCAGATGAGAGTATGGTCAAGGCTCCATCTTATGGGCCCATGGAACCTTACCCAAGAATGACCTTCAGGAGAGGAGGGATAAGCAGAGATATTGGGAGAAAGATTGAATGAATTCAAAGAAGAGTAAGAATCAGCAGTGACTGGGGAAAATAAATTCTGGCTTTTATTCTATTGAGAATGATCCAGCATTCAAAAGCAAACTCTTACTCATAGCAGAGTAAATATTTAGAAACGACTTATTTTTAGCTTAAGTAGCCACTTTTAAGAGAATCAATAACAGGAATATCTTTTGTTAAACGAACCCAACAACACACTCAGACTAATAGTGCAGAGATTAACTTTAAGAGCTTAGCTTTGGATTTTGATCGTGCTAAATGTTAGCAAATAAATAAGATCTCAATGTTTCCGGCCAGTTAATGAGTGGAGATGGTGGTAGCTAGAGGAATGGGTAAGGTTTCCACACTGTCTCTAAGTTGCTTCACTCGGTTAAAACACCCCGGGGGTGAAAGAGTGAAAACAGGCGCTAAATGGGTGCGATGTTAATAAGGTAAATCATGCTTGGCTAATCTACTGGAATTTTTTGAGGATGTAACTGGTAGAATAGATAAGGGAGAACCAGTGGATGTGGTGTATTTGGACTTTCAGAAGGCTTTCGATAAGGTCCCGCATATTAGCGTGCAAAGTTAAATCACATGGGATTGGGGGTAAGGTACTGACTTGGATAGAGAACTGGTTGGCAGACAAGAAGCAAAGAGTTGGAATAAACGGGTCTTTTTCCGAGTGGCAGGCAGTGACTAGTGGGGTACCGCAGGGATCGGTGCTTGGACCCCAGCTATTCACAATATATATTAATGATCTAGATGAGGAAACTAGATGTAATATCTCCAAGTTTGCAGAAGATACAAAGCAGGGTGGAAGATTCACCAGACTGATACCTGGGATGGCAGGAATGACGTATGAGGAGAGATTGGGTCGATTAGGCTTATATTTGCTAGAGTTTAGAAGAATGAGAGGGGATCTCATTGAAACTTATAAATTCTAACAGGACTAGACAGACTAGATGCAGGATGGATGTGACCGATGGTGGGGGAGTCCAGAACCAGGGGTCACAGTCTAAGGATAAGGGGTAAGCCATTTAGGACTGAGATGAGGAGGAATTTCTTCACCCAAAGAGTGGTGAACCTGTGGAATTCTCTACCACAGAAGGCAGTTGAGGCCAATTCATTAAATATATTCAAGAAGGAGTTAGATATATTCCTTAAGGCTAAAGGGATCAAGGGATATGGGGAGAAAGCAGGGACAGGGTACTGAATTTGGTCGATCAGCCATGATCTCATTAAATGGCGGAACAGGCTCGAGGGGCCGAATGGCCTAGTCCTGCTCCTATCTTCTATGTAGGACATGCCTGTTTGACAGTCTGGTTTTAGGATGCAATTTGGGTCCTAGTTACTGATTGCCAAAATTTGAACTTGCCTAGAGGTGCTAAAACAGACAGCTGCAGGTATAACACTCAAACGCTGACTAGACACAATTTTTGTGGAGCAGTATATGTGGGCTCCATGCACCCACTTCCACTGAGTGTGCTGGCTGACACACAGCAGCATGTTTCAGGATGGCTCAGGGACCAAGGGATAGGGTGCACACGTTCTCGGATGTGGCACTGGAGGTCCTGGCGGAGGAGGTCCAGAGGAGGAGGGACCCGCAGGGGTAGGGGGTGGGATGGAGTCCACTTCGCCCTCCTGTCCCTCTCTCCTGTCCCTCTCCCCTGCAGCAGCTGGTGCTGCTCTGCCTGGCCTCATGTCCTCCTCCCATTCCTCCTGCAGACCAAGGGGGACCCCCAGCAAGATGCCCATGACCAAGCACTCCCTGTCACCTGGTGACTCCGATAAGGTGGCCAATAAGGTGGAGTAGCACACTTTTTAGGTGAAGTCCTCAGAGAATTTCCAAATAAATGTTACTAGAGTGTTGGTGAAGTCTTGACAAAGTGTCTCAGAAAGTCTCCTGAAATGTTTCAAATGCCCTTTTCAAACCTCCAGCAGCAAGTTAACCATAAAAGCTGATATACCTTTAAGTAGCGCTCGAAATCCTCTGCAACGACTAGTTTACTCCCAATCAGCTGGTCGCTGTTATGAGAGGGCGTTAGGTTAAGTGCTAGCCTCCAAAATACCATACAGCCTCCTTAATGAGTGCTAGTAGGCAATTTAAGTGGCAATCAGCTGTTTAACGAGCCTCTGGGTGGCCGTTCCTAGCGCAGGCTTCAACTCCTTTACCAAGATGATGTCTTGCCCAGAACACAGGCTAAACTGGCCTTACAGCTTAAGACCTCAAATTGGCCACCTCGGAGGCTCTTTAGCATCAAAAGTATTTGTGGAAAATCGCCCCTGCTAGGAGTGCTGCACTGTCGGAGGTGCCGTCTTTCGGATGAGACGTTAAACCGAGGCCCCGTCTGCTCTCTCAGGTGGACGTAAAAGATCCCATGGCACTATTTCGAAGAAGAGCAGGGGAGTTATCCCTGGTGTCCTGGCCAATATTTATCCCTCAATCAACATAACAAAAAAAACAGATTATCTGGTCATTATCCCATTGCTGTTTGTGGGAGCTTGCTGTGCACAAATTGGCTGCCGCGTTTCCCACATTACAACAGTGACTACACTTTAGAAGTATTTCATTGGCTGTAAAGCACTTTGAGACGTCCGGTGGTCGTGAAAGGCGCTATATAAATGCAAGTCTTTCTTTTTTTTCCCTTTATTGTTATTGAACAACTGATTTCAGTTAATACAGAGGAAGCTGGCGGGTAGACAAAATGCCCCGAGTTACTTACTCGCCCTGGAGCTGCCTTCGAACCGACTGCAATTTTAACTCAGGCCCGAGCAGCCGAGCTGCTGCGACTTTCCCGTCAGGCCAGCCCGGGACAGAAGAAGGTCAGCTGGAAGAGACTGAAGATGGTCAATGTTTTTCCCTTCTTTGTGGGGCCAGGAGTGCTCCTCCGGGCCCAACAAGGGAATTACATATTACATAAGAATTACATAAGAATTAGGAGCAGGAGTAGGCCACTTGACCCCTTGAGACTGCTCTGCCATTCATTGGCCCAGAAATTAGGTTCGGGGGCTTGCTGCGCGTGCAAGCCCCCGATGTGCACTTACCCGGCGCGCTGACATTTCAATCCTGGCCCGCATTGCATTTCCTGTCACGGGCCCGCTTCAGGTCCTGCCACGCTGTGCGTGCGTGACCCAGCGGCATACTTAGTGCAATGAGCCGGCTGGAATCACGTGAGCACTGGGCAACCAATGGGAGGTTGCAAAAGTTCATTCATGAGTTTGATAGTAAGAGCTGTCAAGCTCATGAAAACTCCTGGCCCCAAAACACTACTTAAACTTGAAAGAAAATTAAAAAAAACATCGCACTACTTAAATGAACTATAAATAACTGTAAAAAACTATTTTAAACAATAATTTTAAATTTTGAAAAAAATTATTATATAAAAAAATCGGGGCTAAAAATACACTTACCTTACTGTAAAGTCTTCAAAAATAATGAACCTGTGGAAAAAATTTCTAATTTTACGTAATAGACCACTTACCTGTTAAAAGTAAGTACTTACGGCTGCTTTTTTCACACGTAAAAACCGGAGTCTTTTCCCCACGGGCAACTCTTCAAAAAAAAAAGGAAGTTCAGCGCGCACGCACTACCTGAAACCTCGCACGCATTCCGCCTCTTAACCCCTTGGGTCAGAGGAGAGGAAATGCCGGTTTTCCCCGCATGCGCTGTGCATGCTGAAAACCGGCAATTCCTCCGGGCCCACGCGTGAGTACCCCGTCCGTACTCACGTGTTGGGACAGGAATTACTGGCCCAATAAGATCATGGCTGATCTTCTACCTCATCTCCACTTTCCTGCCCTATCCCCATATCCCTTAATTCCTCTGGAGTCCCAAACTCTATCGATCTCAGCCTTGAATATACTCAATGATGATTCAGCATCCACAACACTTTGGGGCAGAGAAATTCAAAGATTCACAACTCGCTGAGCGAACAAATTCCTAGCCTGCCCCTTATCTTGAGACTATGCCCCCTAGCTCTAGACTCTCCAGCCAGGGGAAACAACCTCTCCGCATCTACCCTGTCAATTCTCCTCAGGATCTTATATGTTTCAATAAGATCACCTCTCATTCTCCTAAACTCCAGAGAGTATCGGCCCAATCTACTCAATCTCTCCTCACAGGTCAACCCTCTCATCCCAGGGATCAATCTAGTGAACCTTCATTTCACCACTTCTAAGGCAAATGTATCCTTCCTTAAATAAGGAGACCAAAACTGTGCACAGTACTCCAGGTGTGGTCTCACCAAAGTCCTGTACAATTGTAGCAAGACTTCCTTACTCTTATACTCCAACCCTCTAGCAATAAAGGCCAACATGCCATTTGCCTTCCTAATTGTTTGCTGTACCTGCATGCTAACTCTGTTTCTTGTACTGGGACACCCAAATCTCTCTGAACACCAACATTTAATAGTTTATTATACTCCATCTGCCACCTTATTGCCCATTCACTTAACCTGTCTATATTGCTTTGCAGGCTCTTTGAGTTCTCCTCACATCTTACTTTTCCACCTAGCTTTAATCGTCGCAAACTTGGATACATTGCACTCGGTCCCTTCATCTAAGTCATTAATATAGATTGAGGCCCCAGCACTGATCCTTGCGGCACCTCACTAGTTACAGCCTGCCAATCGGAGAATGACCCGTTTATCCCTACTGTCTGTTTTCTGTCCGTTAACCAATCCTTTATCCATGCTAATATATTACCCCCAACCCCATGTGCCCTTATCTTGCTTAACAACTTTTTATGTGGCACCTTATTGAATGCCTTTTGGAAATCCAAATATACTACATCCACTGGTTCTCCTATATCTACCCTGCTAGTTACATCCTCAAAAAACTCTAATAAATTTGTCAAACACGATTTACTTTTCATAAAACCATGTTGACTCTGCCTAATCATATTATGGTTACTCAAGATCTCCCCTGCCCTGGATTCCGCCCCCCCCCACTTCCCGAACATGAGACACCGCCCACCTCCCCGCCAAGTGCCCCCGGAATATGATCCTGCCACCTACCGTGTGTCTGGGTGGCCTCCGCATGAATTTCTGCTTCTTCCTGCTGACTTCCCTTAAGTCGGCCAACGGGATTTAAATGAGGCACCGAGTTAAAATAGCCCGGGTCTTAATTCTGCAGCAGCGGGTGAATTTCCAACTCGCTGCACCTCCCACCTGCCCTCCCCACACCCACCCCTCCTCCTTCACCAGAGTTAAAATCAGGCCTTTAGAGGCAGTGGTATTTGCCTTGTTTTTGTGACTGGAAGGCTGTTTCCAGTGGGGTTCCGCAGGGCTCAGTATTAGGTCCCTAGCTTTTCGTGGTATTCATCAATGATTTAGACTTCAGTGTAGGGGGCATGATTAAGAAGTTTGCAAATGATACAAAAATTGGCTATGTGGCTGATAGTGAGGGAGAAAGCTGTAGACTGTAGGAAGCTAGCGATGGACTGGTCAGGTGGGCAGAATAGTGGCAAATGGAATTCAATCTGGAGAAGGGTGAGGTAATGCATTTGGGGAGGGCTAGCAAGGCAAGGGAACACACAATAAATTGTAGGATACTGAGAAGTATAGAGGAACAGAGGGATCTGGGAGTGCATGTCCACAGATCCCTGAAGGTAGCAGGACAGGTAGGTAAGGTGGTTAAGAAGGCACACGGGATACTTTCCTTTATTAGCCAAGGCATAGAATAAAAGAGCAGGGAGGTTATGCTAGAACTGTATCAAACACTAGTTAGGTTACAGCTAGAGTACTGCATACAGTTCTGGTCACCACATTACAGGAAAGATATGATTTCACGAGAGAGGGTACAGAGGAGATTTACGAGGATGTTGCCAGGACTGGAGAACTTTAACTATGAGGAAAGATTGGATAGGCTGGAGTTGTTTTCTTTGGAACAGAGGAGGCTGAGGGGAGATTTAATTGAGGTGTAGAAAATTATAAGGGGCTTAGATAGAGTGGATAGGCAGGACCTATTTCCCTTAGCAGAGAGGTCAATAACCAGGGGGCATAGATTTTAAGTAATTGGTAGAAGGATTAGGGCGAGTTGAAGAGAAACTTTCTTCACCCAGAGGGTGGTGGGGATCTGGAACTCACTGCCTGAAAGGGTGGTAGAGGCAGAAACTCTCATCACATTTAAAAAGTACTTGGATGTGCACTTGAAGTGCCGAAACCTACAGGGCTACGGACCAAGAGCTGGAAAGTGGGATGAGGCTGGATAGCTCTTTTTGCTGGCACAGACACGATGGGCCGAATGACCTCCTTCTGTGCCATAAACTTCTATGATTCTATGCTTCTAGTTGTAGGCTATTGTTCAAGCATTTCAGAAAAGGCTGCTACAGCATCTCCTTTGATAAAGAATTCACATGGATTTTCCCCTCTAATCTTGCAAAATGCATTCAGTCAGGCTTCTAACAGAAGCACAAATCCACAGTCTGAGGAAAACTAAGAGACTTTCACTCAATCTTTATCCACTTAACCCTTTGCCCCGATTGTCATTCAATAGAAAAGTTTCTTCTGCTGAGGGCAAAGAGTAAAATGGCCAACGTAATAATTATGCTAATAGGACTCTTCAACAGATGGCCTGAAAATAATGGGTAGCGCATTAATAGAAGATGGCATAAGATGCTGTGCTGGATGCGAGGAGGCCCGACATATATAAACCGAAACTCTATTGTAAGAGAGCATTCACATGACGTGCTATTTTTAGGCAGTTGTTGGTTTAACAAAAATACTGGGCATTTGAAGTGGTTTTCTGTTTAGTTTGAAATGGCCCCTCGTTATCCTGAAGTATCTGCTGCCACAATTCCATTCGTTAAAGCACAGATCAAAACAAGAGTTTCTGCAGGACCTCTATTATAGCATTTGACAGCTGACTGATTAGCTAAGCCAACTGCAACAGCGAACTCTCACACAATGAGGGCCTGTGAGTGGTAGGTATTATGGCCCAGAACTTTTTTTTTGGAAGTAGAAGAAACAAAGTGGAAGCCGAGGGAGGTCCGGCCTGTTTGTTGTAGGTGAAAGAATCTGAGGGAGTATTTTCAAAGGGGATACCCTTTTATGCTAACAGCGAACCATGCCAGCGCTAACTGCTGACATGAGTGTGGGAGTTCGCAACTCAATGAGATATCTGGAGAAACAAAAGAGTCAGGTTATGATTTTTCTTTTGTGGTAAATCTCCGTGTAACAGATATTGTGCTGAATTTCTACTGTGTTGAACTAAAGACAGTATGATCCTGGCAGCAGAGAAAGAGAAAATTATTGGATATTCCTTTGCAAATGGAAGGCCTGTGTTCATAAGCTATTTCTGGAAATTGTTGAATTTATTCGCTGGAAACATGGAAACATACAAGATTCTGAAGGGGATTGACAGGGTAGATGCTGAGAGGTTGTTTCCCCTGGCTGAAGAGTCTAGAACTAGGGGGCATAGTCTCAGGATAAGGGGTCGGCCATTCAAGACTGAGATGAGGCGGAATTCCTTCACTCAGAGGGTTGTGAATCTTTGGAATTCTCTGCCCCAGAGGGCTGTGAATGCTGAGTCTTTGAGTATATTCAAGGCTGAGAGCGATAGAGTTTTGGACTCTAGGGGAATCAAGGGATATGGAGATCGGGCAGGAAAGTGGAGTTGAGGTCGATGATCAGCCATGATCTTATTGAATGGCAGAGCAGGCTTGAGGGGCCGTACGACCTATTCCTGCTCTTATTTCCTATGTTCTTATAAATCACAGGGCAGAGCATTCAACCTTCAGCTTCAGGTGCGCAGAGTGTAAAAGAACCTGCCCTTGGCTTCAGGAGGCCATTCAGTCATAATCAGAATTCAGAATGCTCGCCCACATCACACCACTTTATAACACTGGCACGTGGTGTGAAGGCCTCAAGCAATCAATCGCAATAAATTCAGCCAATGTGTTCTAATTGGAGAAGCACTTCAATATCAGTGTGGCACCCTGGCAGCACTCCTGTCTCTCCGTCCAAAACTTGTAGGTTCAAGACCCACTCCAGGACTTCAGGCCCAATTCATTTCAGAACAGCAACCCCAATTGTCTCGGTCTCCGTCCTGCTCAACCCACTCCTCAGGGGTTATCCTTTCTAATCTCACCCTCTTCCCACCTACCTCTTCCATTGCCCTCCTCCAATCCCGTTGGCGGGTCATTAATCACTCCGTATCGCCATCTAAAATGTTTGCTGTCTCACAAACAAGGCCCTCACCATCCATGACCTCATCCTGAATTAGCCTATTGACAGAGACCTCAGTTAAGGGAACGGTAGCATTGTGGTTATGTCACTGGGCTAGTAATCCAGAGACCTGGGCTAATGATCCAGAAACATGACCTCAAATCCCACCACGGCAGCTGGGGAATTTTAATTCAGTTAATTAAATAAATCTGGCATAAAAAGCTAGTATCAGTAATGGTGACCATGAAACTAGCGGATTGTCATAAAAACCCATCTGCTCCACCAGCAGGACAGCCCCACCAGGGGTGGCGGTACAGTTTTATACAGTCGGGAAGGAGTGGCCCTGGGAGTCCTCAACATTGACTCCCGACCCCATAAAGTCTCATGGCTTCAGCTCCTGCTGATTACCGCCCTCCCTCAGCTGGTGAATCAGGACTCCTCCATGTTGAACACCACTTGGAAGAAGCACTGAGGGTAGCAAGGGCACAGAATGTACTCTGGGTGGGGGACTTCAATGTCCATCACCAAGAGTGGCTCGGTAGCACCACTACTGACCGACCTGGCTGAGTCCTGAAGGACATAACTGCCAGACTGGGCCTGCGGCAGGTGGTGAGAGAACCAACATGAGGGAAAAACCTACTGGACCTTGTCCTCACCAATCTACCTGTCACAGATGCATCTCTCCATGACAGCATTGGTAGTAGCGACCACCGCACAGTCCTTGTGGAGGTGAAGATGAGTCTTCGCACTGAGGACACCGTCCATCGTGTTGTGTGGCACTACCACCGGGCAAAATGGGATAGATTTAGAACAGATCTAGCAGCTCAAAACTGGGCATCCGTGAGGCGCTGTGGGCCATCAGCAGCAGCAGAATTGTATTCCACCACAATCTGTAACCTCAAAGCCCGGCCTATCCCTCACTCTACCATTACCATCAAGCCAGGGGACCAACCCTGGTTCAATAAGGAGTGTAGAAGAGCATGCCAGGAGTAGCACCAGGCGTACCTAAAACTGAGGTGCCAACCTGGGGAAGCTGCAGCACAGGACTACATGCATGCTAAACAGCGGAAACAGCATGCTATAGACAGAGCTAAGCGATGCCACAATCAATGGATCAGATCAAAGCTCTGCAGTCCTGCCACATCCAGCCATGAATGGTGGTGGACCAGTAAACAATTAATGGGAGGAGAAGGCTCCGTGAATATCCTCATCCTCAATGATGATGGAGCCCAGCACGTGAGTGCAAAAGACAAGGCTGAAGCGTTTGCAACTATCTTCAGCCAGAAGTGCTGAGCGGATGATCCATATCGGCCTACTCCTGAGGTCCCCACCATCACAGAAGCCAGTCTTCAGCCAATTTGATTCATTCCACGTGATATCAAGAAACGGCTGAGCATACTGGATACAGCAAAGGCTATGGGCCTGACAACATCCCGGCTATCGTGCTGAAGACTTGTGCTCCAGAACTAGCCGCGCCTCTAGCCAAGCTGTTCCAGTACAGCTACAACACTGGCATCTACCCGACAATGTGGAAAACTGCCCAGGTATGTCCTGTCCACAAAAAGCAGGATAAATCCAATGTAGCCAATTACCACCCCATCAGTCTACTCTCAATCATCAGCAAAGTGATGGAAGGTCGACAGTGCTATCAAATGGCACTTACTCACCAATAACCTGCTCACTGATGCTCAGTTTGGGTTCCGCCAGGACCACTCGGCTCCTGACCTCATTACAGCCTTGGTCCAAACATAAACAAAAGAGCTGAATTCCAAAGGTGAGGTAAGAGTGACTACCCTTGACAACAAGGCATCATTTGACCAAGTGTAGCATCAAGGAACCCTAGTAAAACTGAAGTCAATGGGAATCAGGGGGAAAACTGGCTGGAGTCACAAAGAAAGATGGTTGTGGATGTTGGACATCAATCATCTCAGCCCCAGGACATCGCTGCAGGAGTTCCTCAGGGCAGTGCCCTAGGCCCAACCATCTTCAGCTGATTCATCAATGACCTTCCTTCCATCATAAGGTCAGAAGTGGGGATGTTCGCTGGTGATCGCAGTGTTCCATTCCATTCACAACTCCTCAGATAATGAAGCAGTCCATGCCCGCATGCAGCAAGACCTGGACACCATTCAGGCTTGAGCTGTTAAGTGGCAGGTAACATTCAGGCCACACAAGTGCCAGGCAATGACTATCGCTAACAAGAAAGAGTCTAACCACCGCCCCTTGGCATTCAACAGCATTAACTTCGCCGCATCTCCTACCATCAACATCCTGGGGGTCACCATTGACCAGAAACTTAACTGGACCAGCCACATAAATACTGTGGCTACAAGAGCAGGTCAGAGGCTAGATATTCTGCGGCAAGTGTCTCACCTCCTGACTACCCAAAGCCTTTCCACCATCTACAAGGTACAAGTCAGGAGTGTGATGGAATACTCTCCACTTGCCTGGATAAGTGCAGCTCCAACAACACTCAAGAAGCTCGACACCATCCAGGACAAAGCAGCCCGCTTGATTGGCACTCCATCCACCACCTCAAACATTCACTCCCTCCACCACCGGCGTACCGTGGCTGCAGTGTGCACCATCTACAAGATGCACTGCAGCAACTCGCCAAAGCTCCTTCGACAGCACCTCCCAAACCCACGACCTCTAGCATCTTGAAGGACAAGGGCAGCAGATGCATGGGAACACCACCACCTCCAAGTTCCCCTCCAAGTTACACACCACCCTGACTTGGAAATATATTGCCGTTCCTTCATCGTCGTTGGGTGAAAATCCTGGAACTCCCTCCCTAACAGCACTGTGGGAGTACCTTCACCACACGGACTGCAGCAGTTCAAGAAGGTGACTCACCACCACCTTCGCAAGGGCAACGAGGGATGGGCAATAAATGCTGGCCTTGCCAGCGATGCCCACAGCCCAGGAACGAATAAAAAAAAAAGTGGTTTATGTAGTGTATGTACTTTGAAGAAGGAACTATATTCTGCAGCCCCTGTATGCTGCAGTACCAGTAGTGACCACCCCTGTATATAAGCCTGTTATAACCAACTCCTGCAGTCCGTGTCTCAATTACACACGGATGTTACACTGGCGACAAACAGATCCGAACTTACCTACAGTTCTGCACCACCTCACGGGGATCCATCCCTGAAGCGAAGTTGTTAGAGGTCGAGGCCAGAAGGAAGAAATCCAAAAAGAAAAAAGAAAAAACAAACAGAAGAAACGGGCGTCGACCGTGGGCAACCGCCCTCTGATTCATCGAATTCGAAGATTTGCAGGAGAGGCTGTCGAGAGCTGGGCTTGGTTATCCAGTCTATGGTGTTCCAGCTAATCGGGCTGGTGGCAGGTAGTACACTGATCCTTCCTGGGCTGCGGCGGGCTAGAGCTCGATCGGGTGGCTTTTCAATGGGGCCGAGCAGCGTTGTCGGGAAGAGGAGAGAGAGAGAGGGTGGAGCACACAGGGCGCAGCCGGTGCTACGAAGCCGGGCAGCGTACAGACCCGAGAAGAGGGAGGAAAGTGTCCCATAGGGTCTGCTCTGACGACGGGAACAGTAATTAAAATAAAAGAAATTAGAAGCGTAGAAAGCCGCGAGGAGCTGCAGTTTGCCACGGGGACCGCGGAGAGCGGCGTTGGCAGCAGCGCGGGGGGGAAGTGCGCGAAGACCATAGGGCGTCGCCATCAAGGCATAAAAACGCCAGCAACAGCGCTAGCAGCAGCGGAAAAGACAGAAAGCGCGGGAGGCGCCATTTTGTTCAATCGGGGAAGAAGGCAAAGCGCGGGAGGCGCCATCTTAGATCTCCAAGATGCCGAAGACTGGCAATATCACTGCCTTCAATAATGCAAGAGAAGACTGGACCACGTATGTGGAAAGAGTCGAAGTATATTGCAAGGCAAATGAAGTAGCCGATGAGAAAAAGGCATCGGTACTACTAAACTTAATGGGCGCAAGAACGTACGGCCTATTGCGGAACCTGATCACTCCAGTCAAACCGATGGTGAAGAGTTTTAACGAAATTGTTGATATCCTACAGGAACACCTAAATCCTACACCGCTGCTGATAGCAGAAAGATTTAAATTCCACAAGAGAAATCAGCATAAAGATGAGAGCAATGCTGATTACCTTACGGAACTACGCAAGCTATCAAAGCACTGCCAGTTCGGAGCAGGACTGGCAGATACCCTACGGGACAAATTTGCCTGTGGACTCCTGAGTGAAGGAACCCAGAAGAGGTTACTCTCAGAGAAAGAGCTGACGCTAGATAAGGCTTTCAGCGTGGCAGTATCGTACGAAGCAGCAGCAAGGGGAGCTGCGGAAATACAGCAAAAGCCACAGGAATACGGCACCCATGAAATGACACGGGGATTTGAAAAATGTTATCGCTGCGGCAGAACAACCCATGACCAGAAGGACTGCTGGTCCAAGGACAAATCATGCAGGCAATGCGGAAAGATGGGACACATTGCAGGTCCGGGAAGAAGACTAACGACAACAAAAAGGCTACTAAGGAACAGTACAGGAAAGTACAAAAGATGTCGGACAGTAGTTCCGAAGACCAGAAGAGCGATAGTGAATCCGGGAACAAGAGACTAAGCTGTCTCAAACTACACAACGTAATCGCAAAAGAGGATCACCGAACCATTTGGGTCACCCTCACGATAGCAGGGTCCCAAGTCAAAATGGAATTGGATACAGGATCAGCCCTGACCGTCATGAATCGACGAGACTATGAGCAGCTATTCTCACACATACCCTTGAAAGACACATCCATTGTCTTGAAGACGTATACGGGGCAGAAACTATACCCCAGAGGGAAAATAAGGGTGCCTGTCGAATACAACGGCAACAAAATACAGAAATTGTATCTGTACATACTGCAAAATGGTGGACCACCATTATTGGGACATGAATGGATCAGAAAGATAAGTTTAGACTGGCACTCCATTCAGGCACTTACTGTGGCTGGTAAAAAGGATGACGACGTCACACCTGGATGATTGTCAAAAATCTTAGCTAACGCTAAAGAGGTATTTCAACAAGGACTGGGAACTCTTAAAGGCGTAACCGCCTCGATAAAAATAGAAGAGAATGCAATTCCCAAATTTTTCAAAGCAAGACCGGTACCGTATGCAATTCGCCCAGCCGTCGAGGCAGAGCTGGAGAATCTGGAGAAGCAGGCATGTTATCTAAGGTAGTTTGGAGCGAGTGGGCGACACCCATCGTTCCTGTCATGAAGAAAATGTTAAACAATAAGTCTGAGGAGCCAAGGAAGGTTCGCATCGGTGGGGACTTCAAGGTGACTGTGAACCCAGTCCTTCACACAGTACAGTATCCTCTCCCGAGGATAGAAGATATTTTCGCCTCACTATCTGGAGGGAAGCGTTTTACAAAAATTGACCTAGCACAAGCATATTTGCAGATGGAGGTTGAAGAATCCTCTAGGAAATATATCACGATAAACACTCACAACATTCAAGAAGCATTTGGATGAGCACTTGAAATGCCATTGCATACAAGGCTATGGACCAAATGCTGGAAAATGGGATTAGACTGGACAGGGATGGATGGGCGGCGCAGACACGATGGGCCGAAGGGCCTCTTTCTGTGCTGTAAAACTCTATGACTCTATGACAAAGGTCTTTACCAGTATAATCGACTGGTTTTCGGAGTAGCATCAGCTCCGGCGATATGGCAAAGAGCGTTGGAACAAGTCCTGCAAGGGATTCCGGGGACTCAGTGTTACTTGGACGACATCCAAGTGACAGGTGAAAATGACAGTGAACACCTTGCCAACCGAGAGCAGGTGCTCACTAGACTAAGAGAACAGCACGGTGGTATAGTGGTTAGCACTGTTGCCTCACAGTGCCAGGGACCTGGGTTCAAATCTGGCCTCGGGTGACTGTCTGTGTGGAGTTTGCACATTCTCCCCGTGTTTGCGTGGGTTTCCTCCGGGTGCTCTGGTTTCCTCCCACAGTCCAAAGATGTGCGGGTTAGGTTGATTGGCCATGATAAAAATTGGCCCTTAGTGTTAGGGGGGATTAAATACGTGGGGTTACGGGGATAGGGCTTGTGTGGGATGGCTGTCTGTGTAGGGGCTGGGTGCTAGGGTTTGGATGATCAGCCATGATCTCGTTGAATGGCGGAGCAGGCTCGAATGGCCTACTCCTACTCCTATCTTCTATGTAACATGGGCTACGAGCCAATCGCCCCAAGTGCGAATTTTTTAAGAAACAGATATCGTATTGTGGCCACGTGATTGATGAAGCGGGGTTACATAAGACCCCTGACAAAATTGAAGCGGTAGTTAAGGCTCCAGCGCCTGAAAATGTGTCGCAACTGAGGTCATTCCTCGGATTGGTGAATTACTACCATAAGTTTTTGCCGAATTTGTCCACAATTCTGCACCCACTGAACGCCCAACTACAAATTGGAGTAGCATGGAAATGGAGCGATGAATGTAAGCGGGCCTTTCAGAAGTGTAAAGACCTGATCACTTCAAGAGAAGTATTGGCTCACTACAACCCATCACTACCGATAAGACTGGCGTGTGATGCGTCTCCCTACGGCATTCCTTCCCCCTTTCTGAAGCTGTCCTACATGCTTACGCATTCCAGAATTTGCCCCGCCCAAATCTCCATGGCTATAGCATAGCACTTATTACCAAGTCCCACCTCAACCTCTCCCCCTACTCCTCTAGCATCTTCTCTTCCTTTGAGTACCTCACCATGTTCCAACTTTCTCCCCTTGCATTTAAATGTCAGTCATATTATCACACTCCCAAGCCTCAGACAGACTTCCTCAGCTAGATCGGCTTCTGAGGGAGCGCTGCACTGTCGGAGATGCCGTCTTTCGGATGAGGACATCCGCCCTCTCAGGTAGACGGAAAGGATCCCACGGCATTATTTCAAAGACGAGCAAGGGCGTTCTACCCAGTGTCCTGGCCAATATTTATCCCTCAATTGACACCTAAAAACAGATTATCTGGTCAGTATCACATTGCCGTTTGTGGGACCTTGCTGTGCGCAAATTGGCTGCCACGTTTCCCACATTACAACAGTGGCTAGACATCAAAAGTACTTCATTGTCTGTAAAGCACTTTGGGACGTGCTGAGGTTGTAAATGGGGCTATATAAATGCAAGTCTTTCTTTTTCTTTTTAAGCACCTGCACTGAGTAGCTCCTTACCTTCAGTTGCTTCAATTGACACTTAAAACTACCCTAGCCCCCCTTCTCTGATTTCTCTACTCCCTTATCCTCACTCACTCTCACTCTCCAGATAAATACCCCCGCTCACAGTGGCGGTGACCCACTCAATCTCATCAAATCTCATGGCCTCTTCACTCCCGAGGCCTCAATGACTGATTAAGACCAGTTCTGACCACTTCCTCAGCTCCCTTCCCAACCTCATCCCCCTATTCCGCCTGCCTTCTCACAGCCACGTAACCCGCCTCATACACCCATAGAATATGAACGCTGCCCTACTCGCACACCAGCTCACTCGCCAAACTCTCTCACCTCTGACCTTCCACTCCCCATGACCCCTCTGTCGCTACTGACCTGCTAAATCATTCCCACTGACACCCTCGTTTCTGTTGTATCCGTGTGTTAATAGAGACACTGAAGGCAGGAGTTGGTTTCACAGGTGTTTACTGAACAAAGTCTGGAGGTGAACTAACTGATACAACACAATATACAGGCTTATAGAGCCCGAATGGCCATTACCGGCATTACAGTGCACAGGGGGCTCTTAAAGGCACATACACTACAATTCCTCCCCTTTTAGCCAACCAGTACATAATATTTTAAGTAATCATTAATTACATGTTACAAGAACAATAATCCACACATTGCTGCAGTTAATCAATTATAAGCCAGTCTCTCTGGAGGCTTCCTGACTCGGTCCAGATAATGCCTCGGTGGTGTAGTAGTTTCTGGTGGTGTAGTAGGTTCTTTTGGCAAGGCTGATTCGGCTTGAATGCCAGTGTCGGGTTCATCTGGTTCCAGTATCACCGGATCGGAGGTAGATACTATGGGTATCTCTACTTCATCATTAGGCGTATCGAGTTGTGGTGTAGGTTGTCCCTTTTCGGATGACTCTATGATCTGGTCAGCATGGCGCCTTATTATGCTTTCTCCAATGTCCACGGTGTACATCAGTGGTCCTAGTCGTGTGCAAATAGTTCCAGGCTGCCATTTCTCGGTACGGTAGTCCCGGGCCAAAACTTGTTGACCTATCTGGAAGGTTCTAGTTGGCCTTTCATTCATGCCTTGAAATTGCCGGTTCTCCACGTCCCTTCTGATGTTTGGCTTGATCAAATCCAGCCGGCATCTTAGGCTTCTATTGAAGAACATCATGGCGGGAGTTTGGTTTGTAACCATATGTGTTGCATTCCTGTATGCAAACAAGAAGTTATCTACCTTATGCTGAAGTTTTATGTCTTCATTACCCATGGCCTTTATGGCTTTCTTGAAGGTCTGGACAAACCTTTCAGCCAATCCATTGGTGGCAGGATGGTATGGGGCGGACGTGTAGTGCTTAACCCCATTGTTTTTTAAGAACTTCCTGAATTCTTCGGACACAAATTGCGGTCCATTATCAGAACAGATCTGTTCAGGCAGCCCATTCCTGGCAAATATGGTCCTTAATACTGTGATGGTTTTTTCCGTGGTGCTGGAGGACATCTTTATTACCTCCGGCCACTTGGAGTGTGCATCAACCGCGATTAAGAACATTGAGTCCATAAATGGACCAGCAAAGTCGATGTGTACCCTTTGCCATGGAGATGAGGGCCACTCCCATGGATGTAGAGGGGCTTGTGGTGGAGCGTTTTGGACCTTCTGGCATCCTAGGCAGCTCTTGGTCATTTCTTCGATGTCTCCATCGATACCTGGCCACCATACAAATGCCCTGGCTAGGTTCTTCATTTTCACTCCACCCAGATGCCCCTCGTGAAGCTCCTTTAGCACTTTATCCTGGAGTTTGGGTGGAATCACCACTCTGGATCCACATATCAAGGTTCCTCGGCACAGTGACAGCTGTTCTCTTCTTTGCGAGAATGCTGGCAACAGTCGTTCGCCATGTGCTGGCCATCCCTTCACTGTTAAATCGTAGACTCGTGAGAGAGTCGGGTCATTTCTAGTTTCCCTTTCAATGGCAGAATTTGTTACTGGTAGACATTCGACTATGGTAGAGTGGAACATCTCCACTGGGTCTACTGTAGGTGCCTCTTCTACCGTTGGCAACGGTAGGCGCGATAAACCGTCAGCATTCCCATGTTGTTTTGATCCTTTGTATTCTATGTCATATTGGTGTGCCCCTAGAAAAAGTGACCACCTCTGTAGCCTTTGCGCTGTCATAATGGGAACACCCTTTTTAGGGTTGAATTTGGAGATGAGGGGTTGATGGCCAGTCAACAAGGTAAATTTTTGTCCGTGTAGATAATGGTTGAATTTCTTCACTCCCCATACCAGGCTGAGTGCTTCCCTGTCGATTTGGGCATAGTTACGCTCAGCTGAGTTCAATGAGCGTGACGCAAAAGCTATCGGCCGTTCCGAGCCATCAGGGAATGTATGCGATAATACCGCTCCTACGCCGTAAGGGGATGCATCGCACGCAAGTCTGATTGGCAGTGATGGGTTGTAATGAGCCAAAACTTCCTTGGACGTGATTAAGTCTTTGCATTTATGGAAGGCACGTTTACAGTCTTCGCTCCATTTCCAAATTAATCCTGTTTGTAGCAGTTCATTAAGAGGGTGCAGAAGAGTTGATAAGTTCGGTAAAAATTTATGATAGTAATTTATCAATCCCAGGAACAACCTTAATTGTGAAACATTTTCAGGTGCTGGGGCTTTTATGACCGCTTCAATTTTTTCAGGTGACTTATGCAATCCTTCCTTATTAATTATGTGGCCACAATATGATATTTGTTTCTGGAAAAATTCACACTTGGGGCGATTTGCTCGTAGGCCCCGTTCTCCCAGCCTAGTGAGCACCTGCTCCAAATTGGCTAGGTGCTCGTTGTCGTTTTCTCCTGTTACAAGGATGTCGTCTAGGTAGCATTGAGTCCCGGAATCCCTTGGAGGACTTGCTCCATAGCTCTTTGCCAGATAGCTGGAGCTGATGCTACTCCGAAAACCAGTCAATTGTACTGGTACAGGCCTTTGTGTGTATTTATCGTGAGATACTTTCTAGAGGCCTATTCAACCTCCATCTGTAGATATGCCTGTGCCAAGTCAATTTTGGTGAAACATTTCCCTCCGGATAGTGAGGCGAAAATATCTTCTATCCTCGGAAGAGGATACTGTACCATGTGAAGGACCGGGTTTACAGTCACCTTGAAGTCTCCACAGATGCGAATTTTTCTCTGTTCTTCAGATTTATCATTATTCAACGTTTTCTTCATGACCGGGACGATGGGTGTTGCCCACTCGCTCCAATCTATCTTGGATAATACGCCTGCCTTTTCCAAATTCTCCAGCTCTGCCTCGACTGCTGGACGAATTGCGTATGGCACCGGCCTTGCCTTAAAAAACTTGGAAATTGCCGCATCTTCCACTTTTATTGAGGCGGTGATGCCTTTCAAGGTTCCTAGTTTCTCTTGAAACACTTCCTTGGCGTTGGCCAAGATGTCTTTTAATCGTTCAGGTGTGACGTCATCATCATTTTTTTTCTTACTGGTCACCGTCAGTGCCTGCATGGAGTGCCAGTCTAAACGTATCTTCCTGATCCATTCACATCCCAACAGCGGTGGACCACCATCTTGTAGAACGTATAAATACAACTTCTGTATTTCCTTGCCGTTGTATACAGCAGGCACCCTTATTTTTCCTTTGGGGTATACTTTCTGCCCCGTATATGTTTTCAAGATAATGGATGTGTCTTTTAAAGGTATATGCGGAAATAGCCGCTTGTAATCCCGTCGATTTATGACGGTCAGAGCTGATCCTGTATCTAGCTCCATTTTAACTGGGGACCCTGCTATCGTGAAGGTAACCCAAATGGTCTGGTAATCTTCTTTGGCAGTTACATTATGTAATTTAAGACAGCTTAGTCTCTTGTTTCCGGAGTCGCTATCGCTCTTCTGGTCTTCGGAGCTACTGTCTGTCATCATTTGTACCTTTCTGTACTTTTCTTTATTGATTTTTTTTTTCCTGTCCGTGGATTTTTTTTGTCCAGATCGGCATACCTGTGCAATGTGTCCAATCTTTCCGCATTGCCTGCATGCTTTGTCCTTGAACCAGCAGTCCCTCTGGTCATGGGTGGATCTGCCGCAGCGATAACATCTCTCGAAACCCTATGTCATTTCATGGGTGCCGAAGTCCTGTGTCTTTTGCTGTATCTCTGCAGCTCCTCTTGCGGCTGCTTCGTATGATACAGCCATACTGAAAGCCGTAATCAGCGTTACTTTCATTCTTGTGCTGATTCCTCTTGAAGAATTTGAATCGTTCCACTATCAGCAGCGGTGTTGGGTTTAAGTGCTCCTGTAGGGTATCAACAATTTCCTTAAAATTCTTGTCCTTTGGTTTGGCTGGAGTGATTAAGTTTCGTAACAGCCCGTATGTCTTTGCGCCCATTAGATTTAGAAGTACTGACGCCTTTTTATCATTTTCTATTCCATTTGCTGTGCAATATACCTCCACTCTTTCCACATATGTGGTCCAATCCTCTATATCATTATCAAAAGCATCAATATTGCCAGCCTTAGGCATCCTGGAAAAAATGGCGCTTCCCGCGCTTTTCTTTCTTTCCTGCAGAAAAGATATGGCGCTTCCTGCACTTTCCCACCGCTGCTGCTGCTGACAACGCTGCTTTCCGTGTTTAAAAAAAAAAAAAAAATTCATTTACAGGTGGAGACTCGTTCCCGCCGGACTCTCTGGGACTTTTCCCCCCCTCTGCTAGGTCTGAACGCCGACCTGCTTTGCAGCGCCGGCCGTCTCCCGAGTGCTCCCCCCCATCTGTTTCTGCTTGCCTCCGCCTTCGCTGCTTGGCCTCGCCGCAGAGCCAGCCGATGGAGCCCCAGCCCGCCCAGGAAGGATTATTGCAGTACCTGCCACCAGATCGGCTACCTGGAGAAACCACAGTTTTTTTTTCTTGCTTTTCTTCGGCTTTGGACGTCTGAGGAATCGATGTCCTTGAGGTGCTGCCGAATTGCAGGTAAGTCCGTTTCCAATTCGTCGCCACTTTTGTATCCGTGTGTTAATAGAGACACTGAAGGCAGGAATTGGTTTCACAGGTGTTTACTGAACAAAGTCTGGAGGTGAACTAACTGATACAACACAATATACAGGCTTATATAGCCCGAGTGGCCATTACCGGCATTACAGTACACAGGGGGCTCTTAAAGGCACATACACTACAGTTTCCACCAAGTCATTCCTGCCGCTCCCCCTGCTAAAGTCCCCATCTTCACGCTGCAAACTCAATACGGCTTCTCCAGACAAACCAATTAACCTGTCTGGGCAAACCAAGAAAAAAAAAACACGTGCTGGTAGCTGGTTTGAGTTTGTTTGGCTTTCCAAGTTGTTTAGACAAGCCATGGCTACTGTAAATGTGTTCTGCTGTGTTTAGAAGAATCGTAAAATCATACCGAACAGATGGAGGCCATTCAGCCCATCGTGAAAGAGCTATCAATTAGTCCCACCTCCCCTGCCCTTTCCCCATAGCCCTACAAATCTTTCCTTTCAAGTATTTATCCAATTCCTTTTTGCACCGCCTTTTCAGGCAACGGGAACACCGCCACCTCCAAGTTCCCCTCCAAGTCACACACCATCCTGACTTAGAAGTATATCGCCGATCCTTCATCGTCGCTGGGTCAAAATCCTGGAACTCCCTCCCTAACAGCACTGTGCGAGTACCTTCACCACACGGACTGCAGTGGTTCAAGAAGGCGCTTCACCACCACCTTCTCAAGAGCAATTAGGGATGGGCAATAAATGCTGGCCTTGCCAGCGACTCCCACATCCCATAAACGACTAAAAAAAATCATAGCAACTCGTTGCATACAAACTTTTCACCTCATCTTCCCTCTGATTCTTTTATCAATTATCTTAAATCTGTGTCCTTTGGTTATCGACCCCTTCTGCCAGTGGAAACAGTTTCTCTTTATTTTTAAAAAACCCTCATACTTTTGAACACCTCTATTAAATTTCCCCTTACCCTTCTCTGCTCTAAGGAAAGTAATCCCAGCTTCTTTATCTCTCCACATAACTGAAGTCCCTCATCCCTGGTATCATTCTAGCAAATCTCTTCTACACCCGCTCCAAGGTCTTGACATCCTTCCTAAAGTGTGATGCCTAGAATTAGACACAATACTACAGCTGAGGCCTAACCAGTGATTTATAAAGGTTTAGCATAACTACTTTGCTTTTATTCTCTATAGGGGAGAAATTCAGTATCGCCCCGTTTGGGGCGCAATTATCGGCCGGGCGCAAACATTAGCGCCGGGCGCTAATTATCGCCTCCGACTGCAAACTTGGCTTTTATCGCCCTTGGAGGTGATTGGAGCGCCAAATCAGGCGCTACACACCTGGCTTAAGGCGCAAAGGCCGAGGAGCGAAGCGCTACCTCAGACCGCTGGCAAAGCTCATGTGATGTCAGTCAACAATGGAACAGAGACACACTGGCGTCGGCCAGTTCTTAAAGGGGAGGGTCAACCTTGCTCTCCATCCACACCCTGCTCATTGCAGCCTTGAATCTTGGCCTGGAGAGACCTGTACATCAAATCTGTTGGAAAGAACAAAGGAGAGGCCCAGGGAAAGAGCTCAGAGTGTAGCCCCCATATTCTCTTTTAAATCGATGCAAGGAAGATAAAATCAGAAAGAACCTGCAAAGTGCTGCTCAGTACCCAAAACTCCTCAACACAGCTTAGAATATCTCCTGCAGTCTCTCTCTCACTCAGAATGCATGGTGCAAACATTTCGCCGACAAAAAAAGGTAGGAAGCGGTCGCCTTTAAATAGTGCTCCCCTAGTCCCTTTCCGACTGCAAAACGCTCCCCTCAACCTGTCGTTGCTAGCGGCAGGCGGTAAGACAAGGGGCGCCTCTCAACATCCGGTTCGGGGCGCTACGGGGGCGTTGCACACTCGACTGACATCACGATCTGCTGGCGCAGGAGATAGTGGCGGTGGTGTTTAGCACCGCCGCAAAATGTCTAGTTAATTTCGTGAGCGGCGCAAACATCGCCTCGCACGGGCACTAGTTGCTTTGCGCCCCATTAGCGCCCTCTTAAGGCACTAACGAGAGGCGCAAACCAACTGAATTTTTCCCCCTATGCCTCTATTTATAAAGCTAAGGATCCCGTATGTGTTTTTTTTAACAGCCTCGTCAAGTTGTCCTGCCACCGTCAACAACAACAACTTGTATTTATATAGCACCTTTAATGTAGTAAAACGACCCAAGGCGCTTCACAGGAGTATTAAAAGACAAAAAATTTGACACCGATCCACATAAGGAGCAATTAGGGCAGGTGACCAAAAGCTTGGTCAAAGAGGTAGGTTTTAAGGAGAGTCTTAAAGGAGGAAAGAGAGGTAGCGAGGTGGAGAGGTTTAGGCAGGGAATTCCAGAGTTTAGGGCCTAGGCAACAGAAGGCACAGCCGCCAATGGTTGAACGATTATAATCAGGGATGCTCAAGAGGGCAGAATTAGCGGAGCGCAGATATCTTGGGGGGTTGTGGGGCTGAAGGAGATTACAGAGATAGGGATGGGTGAGGTCATGGTGGGATTTGAAAGCAAGGATGAGAATTTTGAAATCGAGGCATTGCTTAACCGGGAGCCAGTGTAGATCAACGAGTACAGGGGTGATGGGCGAACAGAACTTGGTGCGAGTTAGGACACGGGCAGCCGAGTTTTGGATCAGTTCAAGTATACATAGGGTAGAATGTGGGAGGCCAGCCAGGAGTGCGTTGGAATAGTCAAGTCTAGAGGTAACAAAGGCATGGATGAAGGTTTCAGCAGTGGATGAGCTGAGGCAAGGGCGATGTTATGGAGGGAGAAATAGGTGGTCTTTATTATGCTGCGGATATGTGGTCGGAAGCTCATTTCAGGGTCAAATATAACACCAAGGTTCTGAACAGTGTGGTTCAGCCTCAGACAGATATTAGGGAGAGGGATGGAGTCAGTGGCTAGGGAACAGAGTTTGTGGCAGGGACCGAAAACAATGGCTTCGGTCTTCCCAATATTTAACTGGAGAACTGGATGCCGGACAAGCAGTCTGACAATTTAGAGACCATGGAGGGGTCGAGAGAGGAGGTAGTGAGGTGGAGCTGGGTGTCGTCAGCGTACATGTGGAAACTGACGCTGTGTTTTCAGATGATGTCGCCAAGGGGCAACATGTATGCGATTTGTGTATGTGTGAAGCCTAAGGTCTCTAAAATTCGTAAAAATGTATTTTCAAGCATAAGACACAATGAAGTAATACCTAATCGACTGGCCTGTCCAGAACGCCGTCGCGATTAAGAACAAACTCCCTTCCCAATGAAAAGAATATATGCGTTTGCTGAACACTATCTTTTCCTCCACTGCAAATGGTGTCACTTTAAAGAAAACAATTGTAACGAGCCAACTTAAAGGAGCCTTTCATCTGATACTCTGGCAGTCATTGCCTGGGAAACAGCGTCAGCTGCAGACATGACAGGCTGATAGATGGACAGCTTCACGGTGATGAAGTTTGGTGGTGAAGAAAGAAAATCCTCGGGGAGACCTCTATCGCCTGCCAGCTGGACCTGCATTAATGAAACCTGTGTAGGGGTTGACGGTTCAGTCCTCCCGTCCGCTCCGCTGAAAGGGGACGAGCATCGCCATATATAAAACAATGAAGCTATTTCTTTACCGTTAATATTCTGTGAGTTATTTTAACAATAAGTGCTTAAGTTGGTGGCTGGGTGTATGAAGACGTCAGGTCGTAATGAAAGCCACTTTGTTTGGAATTGTAAAAAGCCTTTGTGTGCGGGGGGGAGAAAAACCGCACCGTTAGCTCCCATTTGTATCAATACAGCAACCGTTGATTTATGAGCCCAGAAATTACACTGTGTGATATTAATGTACAACTTCTTCGCATGAAATTCCTTTTAATAGACGTATCAACCCACTTCCTTTACACCAGATGATGTCTCCAGTAAAACAGCAGAGAAAAGGGTTTCGGTGTGCATGCTTTAAGGGATTTGCCTGCGAATATTCTCAAAGTGTCATCTCTCTAAGATATTGTTGTTAGGCAGTTATTAAAGGGGCTCTGTCACAGCATTGGGGAGATTTTTAGGCAGGCACAGCTACCCCATAAAAAGAGAATAAAGGAACAACTTTAAATGCCGGAAATCGGAAACAAGAAAATAGGAAAGTGCTGGATGTAGGATTTGGAAAGCTGCTGTCAGACCGGCTGTGTATTTCAAGCACTTTGGGGTTGGTTTTGAGGGGCCTCAGCTAGCGTTAATGGGGCGGTAATGGCCTCAAAATGGGGTCGATCGCCTTACAGCCCTGTTATCCACAGCGAGGCGGCCGATGCCATTTTAAAAGGGATCTACCGTCGGGTGTCCGGACCGCCCGCATGTTTCAGACGACAGGCCCATTTTAATACAGAAATCGGGGGCTATGACGGAAATAGGACCCTGAATGCCATTTTAGATCAGAACTGGCCGGAGCCTGCGCATTGCAAGCTTAGACCAGTTCCACGGGCGACAGTGAATCGGCAGCCCATTGTACAACTCTTCCCCAGTTTTCGTTACCATTGTCTTCAGTGGAAGAGAGGAGGCCCACAAAAGATAACTCTTGTGGGCCCCGGAGGAACAGGAGCACTGTTTTCTTGAGCTAACTCGGGCGAGCTGTGTCGGTACGCCCGTTTAACACCCCACAGCTCACCTGCTGAATGTAAGCGAGGCCCCAACTCAAAAATCACAGGTGGAGTGCGGGCGGTGCGGACGGCGTGTTGGTCATTTCCCCGGCCGAATGGGCGGCTCAGCAGCACGCTCCGCCCGTCGATCTCCCCAAAGTTAAAATCTGCACCATTCTGCTTTGTTTCTGCTACCATACTGGGAAGGTTTGTGCAGCCTGGCACTGGCCAGAGCTCAATCCGTTACAGTGCGGTGTGCACGCGGATTTCTTCATTTTCAAATAAACATTTTCCGTGACACACAAACACTGGTGACCCAATGATAGCGATGTGGCACCAATCACATCACTAAATACTTTGGGGGGACGGGATAGATCTTGACTTGGTGTGATTTTGTAAAACGGCTGACAGCGAATTGGCAGCCCATTTCACAGCTCTCCCCGGTTTTCCTTACCATTGACTTCAATAGAAATAAAAATGGGAAGAGATGTAAAACAGGCTGCCGATTCGCTATCACCCGTTTTACACAGTCGCACAAGATCAAAGTGACCCCCCCCTAGTGTTTGCAAACTTCAACAGAGCGGGAATAAAAGTTAACCATCACCTGTGCATTGTTACTTCAAGATCAGATTGATAGCAGCTCTGAACACACTCAATTATTTAAGTTGTAGAAGGGGCCTATCTAGTCTCCGAAGGTTACCTGCACTTCAAATCTGTTTGTCCTAATAGAGGGATCAAGTCCCAGATGGTCAATAGAACCAGACTGATTTTTAAACACTGCCCAAACAGACTGCTTACTCAAGACAGACAATGCAGAGCGCACGTCCACAATAAAGAGCAGCATGGGGCATTTATCATCTCATTAAAGGCACTAGAGATCATTTAGACGACCAAAGCTGAGTGTAAAATTAATCCTGCTAATGGAAAACCCGGAATAAACACATCTTATTTATTATTATAATACACAGCTAGGGATTTAAGAAGAAATTTGATGCTGTTTCCTTCATTCTATGATTTACAGATGCTCGTGCTAGTTAACATTGTAAAGGGTTCCCTCTCCTCAAGTACTGTCCCCCTCCCTTTCAAAAACCACCATTATCACCCACCTCAAAAAACCTACACTCGACCCCTCTGGCCTTGTAAACTATTGTTTCATCTCCCACCTCTCTTTCCTCTCCAAAGTTCTGGAACATGTTGTCGCCTCTCAGATCTGTGCCCATTTTTCCTGCAACTCCATGTCTGAAACTGTCTAGTCAGGTTTCCAGCCCTGCCACAACACTGAAGCGCCCCTAATCAAAGTCACAAATGTCATCCTCTGTGACTGTGACCATGCTGCGCTATCCCTCCATGTCCTTCTCGACCTCTCTGCAGCCTTTGACACAGTTGACCACACCATCCTCCTCCAATGCCTTTCCTCAGTTGTACAGCTCAGTGGGATTGTCCTCACTCGGTTCCATTCTTACCTAACTAACCCTAACCAAGGCATCTCCAGCAATGGCTTCCTTTTACGCCCCTGTACCAGTATTTGGGAGTTCCCTAAGGATCAATCCTTGGCTCCTCCTCTTCCCCATCTGCATGCTGCCCGTCAGCGACATATTTCGAAGGCATGGGAGTCAGCTTCCAAATCTATACTGATGACACCCAGCTCTACCTCTCCACAACCTCTTTCAACCCCTTTACTGCTTCTGTGTTGTCAGACTGCTTGTCCGACATCCAGTCCTGGATGAGTTGCAATTCCCTCCAGATAAACATTGGGAAGAACAAAGCCATCATCGTTGGCCTCCACCATAAACTCGGTACCTTGCCATTGATTCCAACCCGGTCCCCAGCCACTATCACATTCTATTGACCCTGAACTGAGCTTCTGGGCCTATATCTGTCCTTCACAAAGACCGCCTACTTCCACCCTCTGTAACATTGCCCGACTCAGCCCAGCTGCTGCTGAGGTCCTCATCCATTCCTTTGTCACCTCCAGACTTGGCTTTTCCAATTCTCCCCGGCCAGGGTCCCATCATTCACCCTCCATAAACTTTAGTCAACTAAAACTCTGCTGCCTGTATCCTACCCACTCACCCATTACATAAGAACGTAAGAATCAGGAGCAGGAGTAGGCCATATGGCCCCTTGAGCCTGCTCCGCTACTCAATACGATCAACCTCAACTCCACTTTCCTGCCCCATCTCCATATCCCTTAATTCCTCTGGAGTCCAAAAATCTATCGATCTCAGCCTTGAATATACTCAACAACTGAGCATCCATAGCACTTTGGGGCAGAGAATTCCAAAGATTCACAACCCTCTGAGTGAAGAAATTTCTCCTCATCTCAGTCTTAAATGGCCAACCCCTTATCCTTAGACTATGCCCCCTAGTTCTAGACTCTCCAGCTGGGGAAGCAGTCTTTTTTTTTGAATTCGTTTAGGGGATCTGGGCATCGCTGGCAAGGCCAGCATTTATTGCCCATCCCTAGTTGCCCTTGAGAAGGTGGTGGTGAGCCACCTTCTTGAACCGCTGCAGTCCGTGTGGTGATGGTACTCCCACAGTGCTGTTAGGTAGAGAGTTTCAGGATTTTGACCCAGCGACGATGAAGGATCGGCGATATACTTCTAAGTCAGGATGGTGTGTGACTTGGAGGGGAACTTGAAGGTGGTGGTGTTCCCATGCACCTGCTGCCCTTGTCCTTCTAGGTGGAAGATTTTGCGAGTTTGGGAAGTGCTGCCGAAGAAGCCTTGACGAGTTGCTGCAGTGAATCTTGTAGATGGTACACACTACAGCCACGGTACGCCGGTGGTGGTGGGAGTGAATGTTTAAGGTGGTGGATGGGGTGCCAATCAAGCGGGCTGCTTTATCCTGGATGGTGTCGAGTTTCTTGAGTGTTGTTGGAGCTGCACTCATCCAGGCAAGTGGAGAGTATTCCATTACACTCCTTACTTGTGCCTTGTAGATGGTGGAAAGGCTTTGGGGAGTCAGCATCTTTCAGCATCTACCCTGTCAACCCCCCTGCATTGGCTCCCGCTCCTCCGTTGCTTGCTTTTTAAAATTCTCTTCCTCATGTTTAAATCACTTCAAATCACTACCCCTCCCTATCTCTGTAACCTCCTCCAGTCCTACAACCCTCCGAGAACTCTCCGTGCCTCTGCCTCTGGCCTCGTGCATCCCCTACTTCCTTCTCCCCATCATTGGCGGCTGTGTCTTCAGCCACAGGCCCAAGTTCTGGAATTCCCTCCTTAAAACTCTCTGGGCTAAAAATTCAGGTGCTTTACGCCACCTGTTACGGTCAGAATTTAGCGAAAATATGGCCGCCGCTCTTTCACCAGCTGATGGCAGGTCCTGCGGTCTCCGCCATTTTCCGAGGTCTGGCAGCGTGGCCGGTAAGAGTGATGGCCCTGCAAATTTAAATTAGGGAGAGTGACGTCAGTCGGCATGCAACGCTGACTTAAGAAGTCATCGTACGTGTCTTCACACTGTTCCCTTTGGGGAACTGTATGAAGTGGTGGAAGGATTTCTGGCCGCGTTAACGCTCCTTCCGTGACCGTAACCATCTTCATACCAGCCATTAGGGTGGTTAGTCCAATGGCGGGAGGGTTTTATGGGCTCCCACAACCCATACGAGGGGGGGGCCACCCGCACCCACGGACGCAAGTATCCCGCTGGATGTCAACCCAGAATTTAGAGCCGGAGCTCCGACTCCACTTGGCGGGACTGTCTGGAGTGGGGTTCGAAACCCTACACCTTCTGGCCCAGCGGTGGGGATGCTTACCGCTACGCCAAAGGCCCACTCCACTTAAGAAGTGGCTTGATGCAATACATGTTAAAAGTTTTTGAAGTGTGCAGGGAGTGCTGCTGGATGCTTACAAGGCCTCGGATGGTAAAGGAAGGCCTCTGAGAAGACAGAAAATGTTGCAAATACTTAAGAGGTCAGGCAACATCCATGGAGAGAGAAACAGGGCTGGATTTTGCCAAGCATGAGGAGGCGGGTTTGGAGGCGTGCGAGGTGGTAAAATTGCCAAAACTGGCGGGCGGGCCTGATCCCACCTCCATCCTGCCCCCGAGCAATTTTCCCAAATGCATCTTTCCAGACCCCCTTTCCATCCCACCTCCAAGAGGCGGGATAGACTCTTAAGGCCCTTAACAACCCCTTAATTGCCTCTATTATCCCATTTTGAGAGGCCTTTCCAATTTTTAGACACTTCCTCCATCCCTCACACCTCCTCTGGAACATGCCAGGTAATCCTGGCGGCCTCACACTTGGATTGCCTACTAACAGCTGCAGCTTCACCATTACAAAGGAGTTTTCACCGATGATCATTTGCAGGTGGCAGAAATTTGTTGTCTCAGGTCTGGGCAAACTTTTAGCAGGCCCACTCATTTTTGTGGAAGTTTGGACCCTGACACCCATCTCCAGTTTGACCTCTTGGGAAAGCCCTCTCACCACCCAGACTGAGCGCTTCCTCAACTGAGGCATATACCAGAAGCATAGCAACCATTTAATTCCTTTCCTCCTGGACATCAGATTTGGATGAAAACCAGCCGCGGCAGCAACAGAACCATGAATAACAGCAACACCAACAGCAGGAGCATCAACAGGAGTGCCAAGCTGCTAGTCACCCACCTGAAGCTGCACAGGCCAGAAGGCGCCAGCGTGCAACAACATTGGTGCCAGGGATTCAAGGGACGCACTCGTCTTGGCCAGATTTGGTAGCCTGCACAATCAAACACTTTTGTCTCGCACCTTCTTATCAGAGCATCCACAATGGACAAGAACCTGCAGATTCCTATCACCCTGACCTCCATACTGACAATTGCAAGGTGCCCTAAGCCCTCAATGTAAGAGTCCCATTTGCGAAATGACACAGGCCGCAACTTCAACAGTTTGCCATCAAATCTGTTTATAATACAATGACAATGATGGCTGGTCCAAATACATAACATCACAGCACACAAGTGACTACCCTTGTGACTACTTGTGCTTTATCTTCCTATTACGCATGCTCCTACGTGGTGCTTCCCCTGTGCTTGCAGCTCACTTTCTTGCAGCTCCTGTCTCGACGCCTTTGGCGGCTGTCCTCTGGGGTGGCAAACCTGTGCAGGCTCGCCAACAGTCTGCTGCTCCTGCGGCTGTGCAAGGGCTGAGACGCCGATCTCAGTTGGGCCAGGAGTCTGGTAGGGCTCTGACCAAGGGCTCTGCAGTGGCATGGTCATGTGAGAGCTTGGAGAGGAGCCCCCACTTCCTTGTTCTCTGCCACCAACATCCCTCTCATGGGTCAGCCCCAATTCAGAGCTAGCAAGTGGCTTGACAGCACCTTGCTGCACTTCAGGGAGGCCATGAGGAACCGTTTCTGCACTGGAAATCCTACTCCAGAGGACTACCATGAAGGTCTGGTTTGTATGCTCAATAGCTGACTATCGTTCCTGAAGAGATGTCATTTTAGTCTGAACAATTATCATGTTTTCCATATCCTGGTGAGTAAGCTCCTCCATGGCCGTAGCCATCCTCTCCTCTACCGTAGCCATCCTCTCCTCTATGGTAGCCAGCCTTCCATGGAGGTTGCCATCCTTTCAGCGGTGATGCGTTCATGCGCCAATACCGCCACAAAGGCTTTGCTCATTTTTGCGATGGACTCCTCCATTAGCTCCACACTCGCAGTGACCCTGGAGACAAAATCTGCCAGAGACTCCTGCACCTGTTCCTGGAGTTCCAGCACCGCTCTTCTTCTGGATGGACCCGGAGGCACAGGGTCGACATGCAGCTGAGCAAAGCTGGCAGAGTCCTGCGCCCTCTGACGAGGACTCTCCACTGCTGACCCTGTCTCCACCATCTGCTGATGCTCACTTGTGAGCTGTGATACACCAGGTGCCAACACTACTCTACCTCGCGAAGGTCCCACTGAGGTGTGAGTGTCTGCACTGGTGTTGGGTGTGCTGGATTCTGCTGACGCTGCACCCTCAGAGGTTGCAGCTTCCTCTGAGGAGTCTGGAAGCTCAGGCTCTTCCTCCTGGACAGTGGGGATGGGGGCTTTCGATGGTCCTGTGGGGGAGTAAAGGAAAGAGTTAGAGATGTGAGGTCAAGGTTACATGCACATTGAATAGTGCAGATGATCATAAGTAAATCTGTTAGAGCATTAGATTATTTATCAGTGACTCATGCAATGTCAATGAGAGAGATGCAAAACTATTCTGTCACCAGCTTGCTGTGATGCGCCCGTCTGTCAGTCCCCCACTTGGGTATCGTACTCGATTCCAGCGATTTCCAGGGCCGCCTCCTCCCAGGGGGTAAGCTGGGCTACTGTGGGTGGCCCTCCTCCTGTCATGGCTCTTTCCCACTTATTGTGGGCTCTCTTTTCCTGCAATGAGGGACACAAGTGGAGTTTGAGTAAGAATGAAGGATAGGGTGTAGAGAATCCATAGCATAGATGCTTACAAGGAGACAAAGGACCCTCCCTGTGTGTTGTAAGTTGCCATTGCATCACAGTGATAGGGAGTGTGAGAAACATAGAAACATAGAAGATAGGAGCAGGAGTAGGCCATTCGGCCCCTCGAGCCTGTTCCGCCATTTAATGAGATCATGGCTGATCATCCAAATTCAGTACACTGTCCCTGCTTTCTCCCGATATCCCTTGATCCCTTTAGCCTTAAGAAATATATCGAACTCCTTCTTGAATATATTTAATGAATTGGCCTCAGCTGCCTTGTGTGGTGGAGAATTCCACAGGTTCACCACTCTCTGAGTGAAGAAATTCCTCCTCATCTCAGTCCTAAATGGCTTACCCCTTATCCTTAGACTGTGACCCCTGGTTCTGGACTCCCCTGCCATCGGGAACATCCTTCCTGCATCTAGTCTGTCTAGTCCTGTTAGAATTTTATAAGTTTCAATGAGATCCCCTCTCATTCTTCTAAACTCTGGTGAATATAAGCCTAATCGCCTCAATCTCTCCTCATACATTATTCCTGCCATCCCAGGTATCAGTCTGGTGAATCTTTGCTGCACTCTCTCCATGGCAAGAACATCCTTCCTCAGATAAGGTGACCAAAACTGCACACAATACTCAAGGTGTGGTCTCACCAAGGTCCTGTACAACTGCAGCAAGACATCCTTGCTCCTGTACTCAAACCCTCTCGCTACGAAGGCCAACATACCATTTGCCTTCTTAACCGCCTGCTGCACCTGCATGCTTACCTTCAGCGACTGGTGCGCAAGGACACCCAGGTCTCGTTGCACTTCCCATTTTCCCAATCTATTGCCGTTCAGATAATAATCTGCCTTCCTGTTTTTGCCACCAAAGTGGATAACCTCGCATTTATCCACATTATACTGCATTTGCCATGCATCTGCCCAATCACCCAACCTGTCCAAATCATACTGGAGTTTCTTTGCATCCTCCTCACAGCACACACGCCCACCCAGCTTTGTGTCATCTGCAAACTTGGAGATATTACATCTAGTTCCCTCATCTAGATCATTTATATATATTGTGAATAGCTGGGGTCCTAGCACCGATCCTTGCGGTACCCCAGTAGTCACTGCCTGCCACTCGGAAAAAGACCCATTTATTCCAACTCTTTGCTTCCTGTCTGCCAACCAGTTCTCTATCCAAGACAGTACCTTACCCCCAATTCCGTGTGCTTTAACTTTGCATGCTAACCTCTTATGCAGGGCCTTATCGAAAGCCTTCTGAAAGTCCAAATACACCACATCCACTGGTTCTCCCTTATCTATTCTACCAGTCACATCCTCCAAAAATTCCAGTAGATTAGTCAAGCGTGATTTACCTTTTGTAAATCCATGTTGACTTTGTCCGATCCTGTCACTGTTTTCCAAGTGCTCTGCTATTACATCTTTTATAATGGTCTCTAGCATTTTCCCCACTATTGATGTCAGACTTACTGGTCTATAATTCCCCGTTTTCTCTCTACCACCTTTTTTAAATAGTGGGGTAACATTAGCTATCCTCCAATCCATGGGAACTGTTCCAGAATCTATAGAATTTTGGAAGATGACCAGCAATGCATCTACTATTTCTAGGGCCACTTCCTTAAGTACCCTAGGTTGTAGATTATCAGGCCCTGGGGATTTATTGGCCTTCAAACCTGTCAATTTCCCTAACACCATTTCCCTACAAATACTGATTTCATTCATTTCCTCCCTCTCATGAAACCCTATGTTCCCCGACATCTCTGGGAGGTTATTTGTGTCCTCCTTTGTGAAGACAGAACCAAAGTATGTATTTAGTTGTTCAACCATTTCTTTGTTCCCCATTATAAATTCCCCTGATTCTGACTGCAAAGGACCTACGCTTGACTTCACCAATCTTTTTCTCTTCACATATCTATAGAAGCTTTTACAGTCAGTTTTTATGCTACCTGCAAGCTTACTCTCATAATCTATTTTCCCCCTCTTATTTAATCCCTTTGTCCTCCTTTGCGGAATCTTAAACTGCTCCCAATCCTCAGGTTTGCTGCTTTTTCTGTCCTCTCCTTGGATCTTATGTTATCCCTAATTTCCCTTGTTAGCCATGGTTGAGTCGCCATTTTTGTTTTATTTTTATGCCAAACAGGGATGCCTATCCACTGTCAACCCTTTAAATAACATTCCCCAATCCATCCTAGTCAACTCGTGCCTCATACCATCGTAGTTTGCTTTATTTAAATTCAGGACCCTAGTCTCTCCATTTTAATGAAGAATTCTGCATATTATGATCGCTCCTCCCCAACAGGCCTCGCACAACAATATTGCTAATTAATCCTTTCTCATTACATAATACCCAGTCTAAGATGGCCTGATCTCTAGTTGGTTCCTTGACATATTGGTCCACGAAACCATCCCATATACACTCTAGGAATTCCTCCTCCACAGTATTGTTACTAATTTGGTTAGCCCAATCGATATTTAGATTAAAATCACCCATGATAACTGCTGTGCCCTTATTGCACGCATCTCTAATTTCCTGCTTAATGCCATCCCCAACCTCAGCATTACTGTTTGGGGGTCTGTATACAACTCCCACTAATGTTTTCTGCTCCATGGTATTTCTCAGCACTCCCCATACAGATTCCACATCATCAGAGCTAATATCCTTCCTTACTATTGTGTTAATCTCCTCTTTAACCAGCAATGCTACCCCACCTCCTTTTCCTTTTTTCCTGCTCTTCCTGAATATTGAATACCCCTGGATGTTGAATTCCCAGACTTGGTCATCCTGGAGCCATGTCTCCTTAATCCCAATTATATCATATCCATTTACATCTATTTGCGCAGCTAATTCATCCACCTTATTATGAATGCTCCTCGCATTCAGACAGAAAGCCTTCAGGCTTGATTTTTTAACTGCCTGGGGGCTGCATGGTTGAATAGTTAAGTGAATGTGACCATAGAGAGAGGGAATAGGTAAGGGTGCAGGGATGTAAGTGTCAAGTGGGATGTGGAGGAAGAGGTTGGCAAAGCAGAGTGCTGGTGAGGAGAGGCAATGGGGATCAGATTGAGGGTGATGGGAAAGTCACATTCACTTTTCCTGTGCGGAGAAGATCATGAAACCTCTTCCTGCACTGCAGCCAGGTTCTGCGGCTCAGCGAAATGGAGTTGACCTCCTGGGCCACTTGCAGCCACACAGCTTTTGTCTGCTGGGGTGGCTTTTTTCTCCCTGAGGAAGGGAACAGCACCTCCTTATTACATTTGGCTCCCTGCACCAGAGCTTGGAGGAAGGGCTCATCAAACCGCGGTGCACACTTTTGCTTGCTCGTGGCCATTGTTGGGAAATCATCTCCTTCATACAATTTGCAGAGCCTTTGCAGTCTCCAGAGGAAGCAAGGCAGCTTGCAGGCCTTAAATCCAGCAGCATTGATGATGTCATCGGAGGCGACTTTCTGTATGAAAATACTCAATGGGCCAGGGGTTCCCACACGCAGGAAATCAATTGCCCAATTAGGGGAAAATCCCACTTTTTCAACACTTCACTTAGGAGTCGGAGTCCTGACACGATTTCCACCTGACGCGCCCCAGTCCACCCACACTGACAAAATCCAGCCCTTAGAGTTCACATCTCAGGTCAAGATGCTGCCTGACCTGTTGAGTATTTCCAGCATTTTATGCTGGCATTTCAGATTTACAGCATCTGCTGGCAGAGGGAAGAGGAAGGCGCAGAAGAGGAAGAAACTGAAGGAAGGATGGAACCCAGACAGCCCCTTTCTGGCCGGGATATCCAGGATGGAATCATCCACCTGTGGTACCAGTGACCACAACCCCAACCCCCCTTTCAACATTTGTCCCACAACTTATCTTCCTCGTGTTACTGATCATCACAGTTTCTCTTGGCCACAATGCTGAAATAAAAGCCACCACAAAGGAAACTTTCCAATTCAACTTTATTCAACTATCCATCCAATATGACATCAAGACATCAACTCATCACCCTTATGCATTCTCTTAGTGACTGTCTTGTGTGCGTCTTTGTCTATCCTACTGACGTCACACAGTGCTACCCCAGTGGCTGCAGCACGGCTGATGGAAGGCTGCTGACTTTCAGTGGGGGAGACTGCAAATGGCCTTGCTGGTTGACCTTGATGAGTTGGTGGTTGGGAGTGTGAAATTGGTCTTCTTCTTCTTCTTCTTCTGCTTCTCCTTCTCCTTCTCCTTCTCCCCTCTCCCATCTTCCCTCTCCCTTCTCTCCTCTCCCCTCTCTCCTCTCCCCTCTCTCCTCCCTCCTCTTCCCTCTCTCCTCTCCCCTCTCTCCTCTCCCCTCTCTCCGCTCCCCTCTCTCCTCTCCCCTCCCTCCGCTCCCCTCTCCCCTCCCTCCTCTCCCCTCTCCCGTCTGCCCTCTCCCCTCTCTCCTCTCCCCTCTCTCCTCTCTCCTCTCTCCTCTCCCCTCTCCCCTCTCTCCTTCCCCTCTCCCCTCTCCTCTCCCCTCTCTCCTCTCTCGTCTCTCCTCTCTCCTCTCTCCTCTCTCCTCTCTCCTCCCCCCTCTCTCCTCTCCCCTCTCTCCTCTCTCCTCTCCCCTCTCCCCTCTCTCCTCTCCCTCTTCTTGGCCACCCACTGGCTGGGCAGGCTGCATTTATTGGGTATGTGAAATGAGGAAGGCACAAGGGTGGAGTTGTGGTGAGGGGAGGGCGGTAAAGCCAGAGGAACATGCGAGAAGGAGGATAACATATGAGGATACCAGCATTTTGTATCCTTCCAGCCCTGCTGCTGGCCAAGGGCTCAGCCATGCCCCTGCCAAGAATGGCCTGCACTGTAGGGGTTCGCAAAATTCCCCTATTTTCCCTGAAGATTGAAATATATTGGTCCACATCGTGGATGAAGAATCATGTGTTTTGAATTGCCTCTGGGTAGGACAGTGTTTTTAAAACATACCCAGAATCATGAAAAGCTGCGTTGAGCAGAGCAGCACTTGGGCAACATCAGGATCTAAGACATTACATTTTTTTAAAAATGCTACCTCTGAGTTTTGAACTGTATCTTTCAAAGAGGTTTGAAAATGGCCATCAGTAAAAGCATGGCAGAGAAAGCATGGCAAATGGACAAAAAGAAAAGCAGCTAGCAGCTTGGAGCATGTCTGTGTGTATAAGTGGGAGGATACAGTGGCAGTCAGACCTGTCAATCAAACCAGGGAGTTTCCCTCTCAGAAGCACTTGAAGTTGCTTATTGACATAGGGATTACAACTACTTGAGACTAACAGCAGAGACAATCGATTGAAACTGCTTCTGGTTACACAGCAATTCAGCCATTCAATAGCACTCACTCACAACGGAGGTACTGAAGCCATGGAACAGACTTTTGAAAGGGAACAGTTTAGGAATTGAATGGGTTTTTGAATCACCCATCATTCTGAACAATAGGGCAGTTGGATTCCCTTTTGTTTTAGCCCAGGTGAGCTCCGGATGTGGGCAGGAACATTTTGGCCCCACAGGGCAGGCACATTAACCAATTCCAACCACTTTGAATCAGCCAATCACAGCGTTTCTCTTGTATATTGGAGCTTTGGGCACGAATTTTGCAGACAGACTTTTTCAGGTATAAAGATAGCTCCTGAGAAGCTATCTCTCTCTCACTTCGCTGGACCACAGGTGAGCAGGGTTTCTGACTCCTCAGCAAGGCAACCTAGTAAGGAGTTAGGGGTGGTAATTAAGGGGGTATCGCTAAGATTGTTAAATTAACATTGTAGCCACTTACCCCTCATTTTTGCCATCTGCCTTCCTCCATTTAAGCAATTTTACAGCAATTACTGTGTTCGTGTGGTATAGTTTATTTTAGTTAATAAAGCTTGATTTTTCTCTCATCCAGACCATTTGTCCGTTTTAATATCATTAATTATAAGTCCTCTAGTCAGAACTGGAAGGTGGGGTAGTGATTCGAAACCGCTGTTTGGAAATTGGTTTACAGTGTAGCAGCAAAAGGCTGCCTGACCAGGTGAATTACCGTAAACCAGGTAAAAGGTTGGAATTGGTCAGAGTGCAGGCAAAGGCTGCCTGACCAGGTAAATTACCTTAAACCAGTTAAAAGATGCCCCCCTACAGCACCGTCTCCTCCAAAGGGGTGAGGCGAAGCTAGGAATGTGAGGTGTGACTCCTGATTGATACAGATTGTTGGTAGGTGAGTGATTGGGGGCGGGGGGGGGGGAGTTGTGCATTGAGAAGGCTAATGATTCAGTTGGTAGGAGAGGGCTTTTGAAGATGCATTCACTGACCTTGACCAGTGGCCTGAGGTCATGAAGCTTCTTTGGGCACTGGAGCCAGGTGGTGGGGGTGAAACTGCTGGCAGTGACGATCTCGGTGATCTAGTCTCACATCGTTCTTTCTGGAGGGCCTCCTGGCCCCTGTGGGTAGAGGACCTTTCTTGCAGTGTTGACCCCCTGCACAAAGCTGGAGTGCTGCGTGCGAGACCCTGGGTGCCCCTTTCCTGGCTCGCTGAGCCATTTGTGTTAGTGCTGAAGCACTTTACTCATTTATTTAGGTGTGAAAGGACTTTAAGAGCTGAAGACTCCCATTTGGGAATGTTTTTTCAAATGTTACATTTTTTTTGAAAGGCAGTAGAGCTGCAAGGGCTGAAAACTGCATTTTTTGATTTCATTTTTATTTATACCAGCTCAGAAGGCCTTTTAAGCAAACGACAATGCATTGCCCTTTTAATATCCCACAATGCCTAGTGAATTCATAGCCTTGCTTCCAGAGGCTGTTGGAAGATGGAACGCCGCTTCTGGATGCCACATTCAGGACTGATGCCTGCAGCAACGCCACTAGGAGGGGGTTACACGGTCAGTTTAGCACTGCACTACTAATCTTTAGCCAGTTCGAATTTTTCTCACCATTTTCGGTGGCCGTTAACCCGAGTCCGCGGTGAGACCGGCGACTTTCGTGGCGGCCATGAGTTTCTAGGCCTCTGTCTCTCCATCCCCCTCCCCTCTGTTAAAATGCTCCTTGAAACCCACCTCCATAACCAAGCTTTTAATCACCCTTCATTACAAGAGGATTTGCGTACAGGAGTAAAGAAGTCTTACTCCAATCATATAGGGCCCTGGTGAGACCACACCTGGAGTACTGTGTACAATTTTGGTCTCCTTACCTAAGGAAGGATATACTTGCCACAGAGGGAGTGCAATGAAGGTTCACGAGATTGATCCCTGGGATGGCGGGACTGTCGTATGAGAAGAGATTGAGTAAAATAGGCCTGTATTCTCTTGACTTCAGAAGAATGAGAGGGGATCTCATTGAAGCACACAAAATTATTACAGGGCTTGATAAGATGGATGCTGGGAGAATGTTTCTCTTAGCTGGGGAGTCTAGAGCCAGGGGCCACAGCCTCAGGATAAAGGGTAGGCCATTCAGGACTGAGATGAGAAGACATTTCTTCACACAGAGGGTGGTGAATCTTTGGAATTCTCTACCCCAGAGGGCTGTGGAGGCTCAGTCATTGGGTATATTCAAAACAGAAGTCGCTAAATTTCTGACTATAAAGGGCATTGAGGGATATGGCGATAGAGCCGGTGAATGGAGTTGAGGCAGAAGATCAGCTAGGATCTCACTGAATGGCGGAGCAGGCTCGAAGGGCCGAACGGCCTACTCCTGCTCCTATTTCTTATGTTCTTATGTTCACCCATCCTAATATCTTATACTTTGGCTTGGTATCCATTTTTTGTCTGATTATGCTTCTGTGAAGTACTTTGGGATATTTTTCTACATTAAAGGAGCTATATAAAAGTAAGCTGTTGATGATATTAAAGATCTCTCAGATGTTCCTCAGACACATGGGCAGGATTTTCATTGGGCCAGGGAGGCGGGATTGGAGGTGTATGCGGGGTTAAAATTGCAAAAACTGGCAGGCCCAACCCCGCCTCCATCCCGCCTCCACGCAATTTTCATTAATTCGTGTCTAATGGTCCTGTCTCCATCCCGCCTCCAAGAGGCGCGATAGGCCGTTAAGGCCCTTAACAAGCACTAAATTGCCTCTATAATGCCATTTTGAAAGGCCTTTGCGATTTTAACCCTTTTTCCACATGAAACACACCTGTTCTGAAACCTGGCGGGAGCACAATTGGATTGCTGACTATCAGCTGCAGCTCAACATTAAAGAGGAGATTTGATCAGCCATCATTTGCAGGTGGCAGGATTTGTTGTCTCAGGTCTGGGGGAACTTTTAGAAGGCATAACCACAGCTGTGGAAGTTTGGAGCCTGACACCAATCTCCAGTGTGACCTCCTGAGAAACCCCTCTTGCCACCTTCACTCAGTGCTTCCTCAACTGAGGCATATACCAGAAGCATGGGTGCCATTTATTTCCTTTCCTCCTGGACATCAGATTCAGACGAAGACCAGCCATGGCAGCAGCAGAACCATGAACAACAGCACCACCAACAGCAGCAGCAACAGCAGGAGCGCCAAGCTGCTGCTCACACACCTGAAGCTGCACAGGTCAGAAGGCGCCAGCGCGCGACCACATTGCTGCCCGGGATGCAAGGAACGCACTCATCTTGGCCAGATTTGCTTAGCCTAGCCAATCAAGCACTTTTGCCTCGCAGCTTCTAACCTGAGCATCGACAATGGCCAAGGCCAAGCAGATTCCTAGCAATTTGACCACCATACTGATAATTGCAAGTAATCCTAAGCCCTCAATGTGAAAGTTCCATTCGCGAAATGACACATGCCACAACTACAGCAGTAGCCATCAGAATTTTTATTTACATTATTGATCTGATGGCTTTTTCACAGAAAACATCAAATTTCACCCAAGTGACTACCCTTGTGACTATTTGTGCAGTATCTTTCTCTTACGCGTGCTCCTACGTGATGCTTCCCCTGTGACTTCTGCAGGTGTGGAGGCCCCTTGCTCACTTTCCTGCTGCTCCTGTCTTGAAACCTTTGGTGGGCGTCCTCTGGGGTTGCAAACCTGTGAGGGCTCAGCAACAGTCTGCTGCTCCTGCGGCTGTGCAGGGGGTTGAGACGCTGATCTCAATTGGGTGTGCACTCTGGTGGGGCTCTGACCGAGGGCTCTGCAGTGGCATGGAAGTGTGAGCGCTTGGAGAGGGGACCCCACTTCCTTGATGTCTGCCACCAACTTCCCTCTCATGGGTCAGGTCCCCCTCAGCGCTTGCAAGTGGCTTGAGAGCACCTTGCTGCACATCAGGGGGGCCATGGGGACCCGTATCTGCATTGGCAGTCCTACTCAGAAGGACTTCCATGAAGGTCTGGTTTCTTTGCTCAATAGATGACCATCGCTCCTCCAGAGATGTCATTCTATTCTGAACACTCACCATGTTTTCTGCACTCTGGCGACTTATCACCACCAAGGAGGTTGCCAACCTTTCCATGGTGATGCGTTCATGCGCCAATGACTCCACAAAGGTTCTGCTCATGTTCGCAATGGACTCCTCCATTCGCTCCACACTCGCAGCGACCCTGGAGACAAAACCTGCCAGAGACTCCTGCATCTGTTCCTGAAGTTCCAGCACCGCTGATCTTATGGATGGACCCAGAGGCAGAGCGTCGACGTGCAGCTGAGCCGAGCTGGCAGAGTCCTGCGCCCTCCGACTAGGACTCTCCACTGATGTCCCTGTCTCCACAATCTGCTGATGCTCACTTGTGAGCTGTGATACACCAGGTGACAACACTAATCTCTGTCCCGAAGGTCCCACCGAGGTGTGAGTGTCTGCGCTGGTGCTGGGTGTGTTTAATTCTGCTGACGCTGCACCCTCAGAGGTTGCAGCTTCCTCTGAGGAGTCTTGAGGCTCAGCCTGTTCCTCCTGGCTAGTGGGGACGGGTGCTTGTGATGGTCCTGTGGGGGAGTAAAGGAAAGAGTCAGAGATGTGATGTCAAGGTTACATGCACATTGCATATTGCAGATGATCATAAGTCCATCTGTTAGAGCTTCAGAATCATTATCAGCGACTGATGCAATGTTAATAAGTGAGATGGAAAACTATTCTGTCACCAGCTTGCTGTGATGCACCTGTCTGTCCGTCCCCCACTTGCGCATCTTCCTCCACTCTTACGATCTCCAGGACCGCCTCCTCCCAGGGGGTGAGGTGGGCTACTGAGGGTGGCCCTCCTCCTGTCCTCGCTCTTTCTCACTTATTGTGAGCTCTCTTTTCCTGCAATGAGGGAGACAAGTGGAGGTTGAGTGAGAATGAAGGAGTGAGTGTAGAGATTCCATAGCACAGATACTTAGAAGGAGACAAAGATGGAGTGAGGTGGCAAGACCAAGGGCCCTCCCTGTGTGTTGTCAGTTGTTTTCATAGCATCACAGTGATAGGGAGTGTGAGGGCTGCATAGTTGAATAGTTAGGTGAATGTGACCATAGAGAGAGAGGGAATGGGTAAGGGTGCATGGATGCCAGTGTCAAGTGGGATGTGGAGGAAGAGATTGCTAAAGCTGAGTGCTGGTGAGGAAATGAAATGGGGATCAGATTGAGGATGATGGGAAATTCATACTCACTTTTCCAGTGCGCAGAAGGTCATGCAATCTCTTCTTGCACTGAATCCACATTCTGTGTGTAACTGATAATGAGTTGTGGTGTGGAGATGCCGGTGTTGGACTGGGGTGGACAAATGTAAGAAGTCACACAACACCAGGTTATAGTCCAACAGCTTTATTTGAAATCACAAGCTTTCGGAGCGCTGCTCCTTCATCAGGTGAAGTGGAGAAATGCATAAAGACACAGCTTATATAGTCAGAGAATAATGTCAGATGTTTACAGGTAATCTTTCCAACTGCCATTTATCACACCTTGGCAGAGAGATAATCACAGCAATCAAAGGTGTGAATGGTGTCCAAACAGGTCAGTCAGGAAAACATTACATCAAAGAACAATGAGGTGGGGTCACAAGGGGTCAAATGTTGCAGATGCTGGGGTCTGTATGAAAAACAGAAAAACAGACAAAAAACATTTTTTTTGCTGGAAGTCACAGCAGGTCCAGCCGCATCTGTGTAGAGAGAACAAGCCAACGACGACTCGAGTCTGGATGACCCTACGTCAGGTGGGGTTACATGTAGCGTGACATGAACCCAAGATCCCAAGACACCTCAGCACTTCACTCTACTGCAAGCCCACGGACAACCTCACGATGCTCCACTTCTCCAGCTTCCACCCTAACCACGTTAAAGAAGCCATCCCCTATGGACAAGCCCTGCGAATACACAGGATCTGCTCAGACGAGGAGGAACGCGATGGACACCTACAGACACTGAAAGACGCCCTCATAAGAACGGGATATGATGCTCGACTCGTCGATCGACAGATCCGACGGGCCACAGCGAAAAATCGCATAGACCTCAGAAGACAAACACGGGACACAACCAACAGAGTACCCTTCGTCGTCCAGTACTTCCCCAGAGCGGAGAAACTATGCCATGTTCTTCGCAGCCTTCAACATGTCATCGATGATGATGAACACCTCGCTAAGGCCATCCCCACGCCTCCACTACTTGCCTTCAAACAGCCGCCTAACCTCAAACAGACCATCGTTCGCAGCAAATTACCCAGCTTTCAGGAGAGCAGCGACCACGACACCACACAACCCTGCCACAGCAACCTCTGCAAGACATGCCAGATCATCAACACAGATACCATCATCACACATGAGGACACCACCCACCAGGTACATGGTACATACTCATGTGACTCGGCCAACGTTGTCTAGCACATACGTTGCAGGAAAGGATGCCCCGGAGCATGGTACATCGGCGAGGCCATGCAGACACTGCGACAATGGATGAACGGACACTGCACAACAATCGCTAGGCAGGAGTGTTCCCTCCCAGTCGGGGAACACTTCAGCAGTCAAGGACATTCAGCCTCCGATCTTCGGGTAAGCATTCTCCAAGGCAGCCTTTGAGACACACGACATCGCAAAATCGTCGAGCAGAAACTGATAGCCAAGTTCCGCACCTATGAGGACGGCCTCATCCGGGATCTTGGGTCATGTCACGCTGCATGTAACCCCACCTGACGTAGGGTCATCCAGACTCGAGTCGTCGTTGGCTTGTTCTCTCTACACAGATGCGACCAGACCTGCTGTGACTTCCAGCAAAAAAAATGTTTTTTGTCTGTTTTTTTGTTTTTCATACAGACCCCAGCATCTGCAACATTTGACCCCTTGTGACCCCACCTCATTCTTCTTTGATGTAATGTTTTCCTGACTGACCTGTTTGGACACCATTCACAACTTTGATTGCTGTGATTATCTCTCTGCCGAGGTGTGAAAAATGGCAGTTGAAAAGATTACCTGTAAACATCTGACATTATTCTCTGACTATATAAGCTGTGTCTTTATGCATTTCTCCACTTCACCTGACGAAGGAGCAGCGCTCCAAAAGCTTGTGATTTCAAATAAAGCTGTTGGACTATAACCCGATAATGAGTTGACCTCCTCAGCCACTTGCAGCCACACAGCCTTGGTCTGCTTGGGAGGCTTCTTCCTCTCTGAAGGAGGGAAGAGCACCTCTTTGTGAGCTCTTGCTCCCTCCACTAAAGCCTGCAGGGCAACGTCTTCAAACCTTGGAGCAGACCTAAGTCTTTCACTGGCCATTCTGCCTCCAGGTCCCTGTAGCACAAAAGGCCAAAAGGTTGGCAGTCTGCAGAAGAAGCAAGGCTTCTTGCAGACCTTAAATGCAGCAGCAATGATGATGTCATCGGCGGCGACTTTCAGACAAGAAAAACTCATTTGCCATGGGTCCCCACACGTTGGAACTCAATTGGCCAATTAAGTTAAAATCGCATCAATCTCCCACATCGATTTAGATTCGTGTGGATAACACGAAATGTGGATTACACAACCCCAACCCGCCCCTGAATTAAAATCCAGTCCATAGACCGCGATTTTCTCCTCGGTGTCGAGATAGGGGCAGGTCAGCTGGTTTCCAGGTTCTAGTCCCGCCCCCAGCTGCCTCCGCTCTGCAGACGTGATTTTCCCTTGATTGGCCTTGTTAAATGCACCCTGCGGGCTTATCGGCCAATTAACAGGAAGTGGGTCTGATGCGTCATTTGCCGGTTTCCTTAAAGGGACCACGCGCAATCTTATTTTGACAGTTGATTTTTCAGTGGTTGACAGCATTGAGGTGCTGAAAACACTGACAATCACTGCACAAAGGTGAACTCATGCACCCAGGCTCCCCAATATGGAGGGAGTCACAGCTCACGGGGAGGTTCTCTTCCCTTCCAAGAGCAGAAGCGAACTCCCCAGGACACCAACTTACCTTGCACCTCCACCCAACCCTCTCTATCTACTTTATCCCTTCCCCATGTCACTAGCCACCCCTCACACTCACCCTCATTCTAATGCAAGCATACCAACTAACAACACACAAGGGTGGGCACTTGAGAGGTTTAGCCAATGTCCATGTGACATTTCTTGTACTGTGTTGCCATACAGTGAAATCACTTTTTCAAAAAGTGCCCCTTATTGGACAGATTTGAGCACACATTGGGAAGTGTCTTACTGACTTCCAGTGACTGTTCAGCCATAACTCCGCCCCCCCCACCCCCCGCTCCACTATAGTGATGGCTTGGACATTAAAGGGATGCTTCACGGTGCTGGTGTGGGATGGTGTCAACCTGCTGCATCATGTGGCAGACAGGGTTTACAGCATTAAGTGAAGAAAGTCTGGCCATGGTGTTGCCATCGCTGGCCTCCTGGCCAGCAATTTTGTCAGGGGCTGATGCCCTGTGCCCTGTGCAGCATCAGGTGATGGCGGCGAAGGTTGGTGATGTTGGTGTTGGGGATGATTGTGGAAGGATTCAGAGGACCAAGGTCTGATTGTTTCATTGGTTCCGATGATGCTGGAATAGACACAAAGCTGGGTGGGCGTGTGTGCTGTGAGGAGGATGCAGAAACTCCAGTATGATTTGGACAGATTGGGTGATTGGGCAGATGCATGGCAGAAGCAGTATAATGTGGATAAATGCGAGGTTATCCACTTTGGTGGCAAAAACAGGAAGGCAGATTATTAACTGAATGGCAATAGATTGGGAGAAGGGGAAGTGCAACGAGACCTGGGTGTCCTTGTGCACCAGTCACTGAAGGTAAGCATGCAGGTGCAGCAGGCGGTTAAGAATGCAAATGGTATGTTGGCCTTTGTAGCGAGAGGATTCGAGTACAGGAACAAGGATGTCTTGCTGCAGTTGTATAGGGCCTTGGTGAGACCACACCTTGAGTATTGTGTGCAGTTTTGGTCGCCTTATCGGAGGAAGGATGTTCTTGCCATGGAGGTAGTGCAGCGAAGATTCACCAGACTAATACGTGGAATGGCAGGAATGACGTATGAGGAGAGATTGGGTCGATTGGGCTTCTACTCGCTGGAGTTTAGAAGAATGAGAGGGGATCTCATTGAAACTTATAAAATTCTAACAGGACTAGACAGACTAGATGCAGGAAGGATGTTCAATGGCGGGGGAGTCCAGAACCAGGGGTCAAAGTCTAAAGGTAAGGGGTAAGCCATTTAGGACAGAGATGAGGAGGAATTTCTTCACCCAGAGAGTGGTGAACCTGTGGAATTCTCTACCACAGAAGGTAGTTGAGGCCAATTCATTAAATGTATTCAAGAAGGAGTTAGATATATTTCTTAAGGCTAAAGGGATCAAGGGATACGGGGAGAAGGCAGGGACAGGGTACTGAGTTTGGATGATCAGCCATGATCTCATTGAATGGCGCAGCAGGCTCGAGGGGCCGAATGGCCTACTCCTGCTCCTATCTCCTATGTTTCTATGTTTCTATGAGTAGATGGCAGCTGCAGGTGAGATGACAGAAGCGGTCTCTCACTGGTGAGAGAGGTTCTCCCAATGAGGTGGCACTGGACATACAGTTGAATTTAAATACTTGTAAGCTAAAGAAATCTTTATATGTATTAAAAATGCAGTAACCAACATTTTCTTTGCTCTGAAACTCACCATGTGCAGAATGGCATCCTTGACACCACTTCTGCAGCTGTCATCTTTACACAAACATCAGAGCAGACTCACAACACGCCAGGTTGAGCTGGCGTTTTCCCCGAACAGCGGGTAACCAGTGGGGGAGAAGGTAAAATTACCAGTAAGCCTCAAAAGACTCTTAAATTGTCTCTTAACAAGCCATTTAAGTACCAGAATTATCTCCCCCGCCGCTTGGTGTCGGGTCAGTTCTGCGCTGGCAGACCCGACACCTGGGAGACTCGCTTGGAGGCGGGTTGACAGCGACTTTTCGACCCGCGGTCAATCTTTGCGATTTTGACAATGGTCCCGCTTCCAAACCCGCTGGCAAAATTCCGGCCATAGTAATGAAAGATTCTGATGATTCTATCACCAGTGAGCAGATAGCACTGGCTCATCTCTAGTTTAGTTTTTCATACAAACATATTAAGTGTTCTTACAGTAATAACACACAGGGTTATTTCTCGTTTATTCATTTGAAAATATGAAATGCAATATCATGAGGGCTTTAAACAATGTGCAGATTCGTTAGACAAAGGGTAACAGCGATGGTACAATCACCGAATCCTAATTCACATTGGCCCAGAAATTAGGATCGGGGGCTTGCCGCGCGTGCAAGCCCCCGATGTGCACTTACCTGGCGCGCCGACAGCTGAAGCCTGGGCCTGCTTGGAATTCCTGTCACTGGCCCGGTTCAGCTGTCGGCGCGCTGTGCTTGCCTGATCCAGCGGCGTAGTTAGTTCGATGAGCTGGCTGGGATCAGATGAGCACTGGGCAGCCAATCAGGGGAGGGAAAACTTCATTCATGAGTTTGATAGTAAGAACTGTCAAACTCATGAAAACTACGGGCGCCCAAAACACTACTTAAACTTTAAATAATTTTTTTTTAAACATCCCACTAATTAAATGAACTATAAATAACTTTAAAAAACTATTTTAAACAATTAATCAAATTTTTGAAAAAAATAATTTTTTAAGAAATCGGGTCTAAAAATACACTTACCTTACTGTAAAGTCCTTAAAAACAATAAGGCTGTGGAAAAAATGTTATAATTTTAAATAATAGACCACTTACCTTAAAGAATCAAGTCCTTACATCTCCTTTTTACATTTCTAAAAAGTTGAGGCCCTTACACACGGGCAAACCTGTCAAAAAGAAGGAAGTTCAACGCGTGCGTGCAGAGTCCTGCGCGCACGCGTTGGACCTCTGAACCCCTTGGAGGAAATGCCGGTTTCCCGCGCATGCGCTGTGCATGCTGAAATCCGGCACTTCCAAAGGGCCCACGCGTGAGTACCCCGTCTGTACTCACGCGTTGGGACCGGAATTACTGGGCCATTGTAGTCAGATGGTTAAATACTTCAAAAATGTCAGTCAATTGCATTAGTCTTGGTCATTGACATTATTCTGGATGATATAATCAGAGCAAGCTCATGGAAAGAAAAAGCAAAACTTGCATTTATATAGCGCCTTTCACGACCACCGGATGTCCCAAAGCGCTTTACAGCCAATGAAGTATTTTTGAAGTGTAGTCACTGTTGTAGTGTAGGAAACACAGCAGCCAATTTGTGCACAGCAACTTCCCACAGACAGCAAGGTGATAATGACCAGATAATCTGTTTTTAGTGATTCTGATTGAGGGATAAATATTGGCTAGGACACCAGTACTCCCCTGCTCTTCTTCGAAATAGTGCCATGGGATCTTTTATGTCCACCTGAGAGAGCGGACAGGGCCTCGGTTTAATATCTCATCCGAAAGATGGCACCTCCAACAGTGCAGCACTCCCTCAGCACCGCACTGGGAGTGTCAGCCTAGATATTTTGTGTTCAAGTTTCATGGAGTGGGACTTGAACCCACAATTGTGGTGTATGTGCCTTTAAGAGCAATTATGGTGTATGTGCCTTTAAGAGCCCCAGGTGTGCGTAATGCCGGTAATTGCCACTTGGGCTATATAAGCCTGTGTATTGTGTATATCCTTTAGAAACCCCCCGCCAGACTTGCTTAGTAAATACCTATGAACCAACTCCTATCTTCAGTGTCTTTATCTACACACGGACACTACAGTGGCGACGAAGATGGCACCCATAAAATGACACAGGAGTTCAGAAGATGTTATCGCTGCGGCAGATCCACCCATAACCAGAGGGACTGCTGGTTCAAGGGCAAAGCATGCAGGCAATGTGGTAAGATTGGACACATTGCACGGGTATGCCAATCTGGACAAAATAAATCCACTGACAGAAAACAAAAAATCAATAAAGAAAAGTACAGGAAGGTACAAATGATGACGGACAATAGCTCCGAAGACCAGAATAGCGATAGCGACTCCGGAAACAAGAGACTAAGCTGTCTCAAATTACATAATGTACTTGCCAAAGAGGATTACCAAACCATTTGGGTTACCCTCACAATAGCAGGGTCCCCAGTTAAAATGGAGCTAGATACAGGATCAGCTCTAACCGTAATAAATCGACGAGATTACGAGAGGCTATTTTCGCATATACCTCTAAAAGACACATCCATTATCTTAAAAACATATACGGGGCAGAAAGTCTACCCCTAGGAAAAATAAGGGTGCCTGTGGTATACAACGGCAAAGAAATACAAAAGTTGTATTTATACATTCTACAAGATGGTGGTCCACCGTTGTTGGGACGTGAATGGATAAGGAAGATACGTTTAGACTGGCACTCCATTCAGGCACTGACGGTGACCAGTAAGGAAAAAAACAATGATGACATCATACCTGAACGATTAAAAGACATCTTGGCCAACGCCAAAGAAGTGTTTCAAGAGAAACTAGGAACCTTGAAAGGCATCACCGCCTCAATAAAAGTGGAAGATACAGCAATTCCAAAAATTTTTAAAGCAAGACCGGTGCCATACGCAATACGTCCGGCAGTCGAGGCAGAGCTGAAGAATTTGGAAAAGGCAGGCGTATTATCCAAAATAGATTGGAGCGAATGGGCAACACCCATCGTTCCAGTCATGAAAAAAACATTGAAAAATAACTCTGAGGAACAGAAAAAAATTCGCATCTGTGGGGACTTTAAGGTGACTGTAAACCCGGTCCTTCACACGGTACAGTATCCTCTTCTGAGGATAGAAGATATTTTCGCCTCACTATCCGGAGGGAAACGTTTCACAAAAATTGACTTGGCACAGGCATATCTACAGATGGAGGTTGAGGAGACCTCTAAAAAGTATCTCACAATAAACACACACAAAGGCCTGTACCAGTACAATCGACTGGTTTTTGGAATAGCATCAGCTCCAGCTATCTGGCAAAGAGCTATGGAGCAAGTCCTGCAAGGGATTCCGGGGACTCAATGCTACCTAGACGACATCCTTATAACAGGAGAAAACGACAACGAGCACCTTGCCAATTTGGAGCAGGTGCTCACTAGGCTGAAAGAACGGGGCCTACGAGCAAATCGCCCCAAGTGCGAATTTTTCCAAAATCAGATATCATATTGTGGCCACATAATTAATAAGGAAGGGTTGCATAAGTCACCTGAAAAAAAATTGAAGCAGTTATAAAAGCCCCAGCACCTGAAAATGTTTCACAATTAAGGTCATTCCTGGGATTAATAAATTACTATCATAAATTTTTACCGAACTTATCAACTATTCTACACCCTCTTAATGATCTTCTACAGACAGGAGTGATTTGGAAATGGAACGAAGACTGTAAACGTGCCTTCCATAAATGTAAAGACTTAATCACATCCGAGAAAATTTTGGCTCATTACAACCCATCACTACCAATCAGACTGGCGTGCGATGCATCCCCTTACGGCATAGGAGCGGTATTGTCCCATAGATTCCCTGATGGCTCGGAACGGCAGATAGCTTTTGCGTCACGCTCATTGAACTCAGCTGAGCGTAACTATGCCCAGATAGACAGGGAAGCACTCAGCCTGGTATGGGGAGTGAAGAAATTCAACCATTACCTACACGGGCAAAAATTTACCTTGCTGACTGACCATCAACCCCTCATCTCCATATTCAACCCTAAAAAAGGTGTCCCCATTATGACGGCACAAAGACTACAGAGGTGGTCCCTTTTTCTAGGGGCACACCAATACAACATTGAATACAAAGGGTCAAAACAGCATGGGAATGCTGACGGTTTATCACACCTACCGTTGCCAACGATAGAAGAGGCACCTACAGTAGACCCAGTAGAGATATTCCACTCTACCATAGTGGAATGTCTACCGGTGACAAATTCTGCCATTGAAAGGGAGACAAGAAATGACCCTACTCTCTCACGGGTCTACGATTTAACAGTGAAGGGATGGCCAGCACATGGCGAACCACTGTTGCCAGCATTCTCGCAAAGAAGAGAACAGCTGTCAGTGTGCCGAGGAACCATGATGTGTGGATCCAGAGTGGTGATTCCAGCCAAACTCCAGGATAAAGTGCTAAAGGAGCTTCACGAGGGGCATCTGGGTGGAGTGAAAATGAAGAACCTAGCTAGGGCGTTTGTATGGTGGCCAGGTATCGATGGAGACATCGAAGACATGACCAAGAGCTGCCTAGGATGCCAGAAGGTCCAAAATGCTCCACCACAGGCCCCTCTACATCCATGGGAGTGACCCTCATCTCCCTGGCAAAGGGTGCACATCGACTTTGCTGGTCCATTTATGGACTCAATGTTCTTAATCGCAGTTGATGCACACTCCAAGTGGCCGGAGGTAATAAAGATGTCCTCCACCACCACGGAAAAAACCATCACAGTATTAAGGACCATATTTGCCAGGAATGGGCTGCTGGAGCAGATATGTTCTGATAATGGACCGCAATTTGTGTCCGAAGAATTCAGAAAGTTCTTAAAGAACAATGGGGTAAAGCACTACACGTCCGCCCCATACCATCCCGCCACCAATGGATTGGCTGAAAGCTTTGTCCAGACCTTCAAGAAGGCCATCAAGGCCATGGGTAATGAAGACATAAAACTTCAGCACAAGGTGGATAACTTCTTATTTGCATATAGGAATGCAACGCATATGGTTACTAACCAAACTCCCGCCATGATGTTCTACAATAGAAACCTAAGATGCCGGCTGGATTTGGTCAAGCCCAACATCCGAAGGGACGTGGAGAACCGGCAGTTTCAGGGCATGAATGAAAGGCCAACTAGGGCCTTCCAGATAGGCCAACCGGTTTTGGCCCGGGACTACCGTACCGAGAAATGGCAGCCTGGAACTATCTGCACACGATTAGGACCACTGATGTATACCGTGGACATCGGAGACAGCATAATAAGGCGCCATGCTGACCAAATCATCAAGTCATCCGAAAAGGGACAACCTACACCACCACTCTATACATCTAACGATGAAGTAGAGATACCCATATCTACCTCCGATCCGGTGATACTGGAGCCCGATGAACCCGACACTGGCCTTCAAGCCGAATCAGCCTTGCCAGAAGAACCTACTACACCACCAGAAACTACTACACCCCCGAGGCGTTATCCGGACCGAGTCAGGAAGCCTCCTGAGAGACTAACTTATAATTAATTAATACAGCAATGTATATTATTTTGCATATAACATGTAATTAATAATTACCTAAAATATGATGTACTAGTTAGCTAGAAGGGGAGGAATTGTGGTGTATGTGCCTTTAAGAGCCCCAGGTGTGCGTAATGCCGGTAATTGCCACTTGGGCTATATAAGCCTGTGTATTGTGTATATCCTTTAGAAACCCCCCCCCCCCAGACTTGCTTAGTAAATACCTATGAACCAACTCCTGTCTTCAGTGTCTTTATCTACACACGGACACTACAACAACCTTCTGACTTAGAGGCAAGGGTGCTACCCTCTGAACCACAGCTTATACTCCTGACACAGGTCAGGAGCCACGTTGCATAATATCAGGAATCAAATCTGTAGCACATTGCGATGAACCGTGGCATACTGAATTTATCTGACGGTTTTCCTAGATGCAAATCTTTTATTTATTTGTTGTCCATTGGGGCTACAAGCAGGTACCGCTGACTAATACCTTGTCTTGTTGCTGCTGGAACAATGGCAGGTGTTGCAGCCAGACTTCCTGTTTTTGAGTATTAGATGATGTCATCGCTGAGCATTGGGTGGAATTTTCACACAGTCAAAGGCAGGATTTCTCTTCAGAAACGGTGCCCTGTGAACCACACATGCGGGGAAATGATTTACGAACCGCCCTACCTTCAATGAATAAAGAACATTTAACTGCGTTCATTCGCAGATCCGGCATCATTCATCGTCATTTTTGTATTCCCAAGAACAGTTAGCAGCCACTCCCTTGCTTTCTGTTGCTAAAGCGAGCTGTTTTTCTCAGCATGGAAAGGTTGTCAGCCCTGCTGAAAGATAAGACAACGGGCCAAAATGTCAAGAACGAAACAATTTCCTCGCGGCCCTTTATAAATTAGCAGCGTTAGAAATAGGAAAATATTCAGATGGCCCGATGGCAGATTTAATCAAAGGGGTTACATTTTGCTAGACACCGTTTGGATAAACGAAGCCACACCAAACAAGAAAGGGCCCTGTGATGGCCAACACCCTTCCTGTAGGACAATAATAACCTTCCACAATCCAAGGTTTACAAAGAAGTTACAATAAATAAATGCTTGGCTTTCTTTGCTGCCTTTAGCAATTAGAATAGAATCATAGAATCATAGAATGGTTACAGCACAGAAGGAGGCCATTCGGCCCGTTGAGCCCGTGCCGGTTCTCTGCAAGAGCACTTCAGCTAGTCCCACTCCCCCGGCCCTTTCCCCGTAGCCCTGCAAATTTTATTTCCTTCAGGTACTTACCCAACTCCCTTTTGAAAGCCATGATTGAATCTGCCTCCACCATCCTTTCAGGCAGTGAATTCCAGATCCTAACCACTCGCTGCGTAAAAAAGTTTTTTCTTACGTCACCTTTGGTTCTTTTGCCAATCACCTTAAATCTGTGTCCTCTGGTTCTCGACCCTTCCACCAATGGGATCAGTTTCTCTCTATCTTCTCTGTCCAGACCCCTCATGATTTTGAACACCTCTATCAAATCTCCTCTCAACCTTCTCTACTCCAAGGAGAACAATCCCAGCTTCTCTAGTCTGTGCACATATACCCCCACATCTCTCTGTTCATGCACCCCCTTTAGAATTGTACCATCTCCTCATTCTTCCTACCAAAATGTATCACTTCACATTTTTCTGCATTAAATTTCATCTGCCGCGTGTCTGCCCATTTCACCAGCCTGTCTGTGTCTTCTTGAAGTCTATCACTATCCTCCTGACTGTTCACTATACCTCCAAGTTTTGTGTCATCTGCAAATTTTGAAATCGTGCCCTGTACACCCACATCCAAGTCATTAATATAAAGCAAGAAGAGCAGTGGTCCTAGTACCGATCCCTCGGGAACACCACTGTGTACCTGCCTCCTGTCCGAAAAACAAACGTTCACCACTACTCTCTGATTCCTGTCACTTAGCCAATTTCGTATCCATAGATAAATATGGTACTCCATTTAGCCCGAGGCTGCACTCGACATGTGAAAAATCCTTGCAAAACAGAAACTGTATCGTGGCCATTTTTAAAGATGCATTTGTATCCATTTGGAAAATTGTGAAAATAAGTGAGACGGTTTGAACAAATATTCAGGCATGAAACTGCCAGCACCTGTTTTGCTGATTAAAAAAACCCAAAATTCCACAGGAGCAATTACGGTAGTTTTGTGCCGCTGAGCCGGAACTTGGGCCTGCTGATTCTCTGCGATGTTGAGCCCGCCATAATTGGGACGAGGGTCATGATATTGTGATTGGATTTTCATGAATGTCAGTTTCCATCCAGTATACTGAATATGAATGTATTCACCAGAAAATAGACCAGGGAGAAAGACAAGCAAAAAATGTAATACAGTATTCAGGATGTCCTCTATTTTTAAACTCACCATATAGTATGGAAAGAAAGCCTATTCTCACAGTGTCAGTCCCGTACAGCAGCATGGAAGTGTGTTGCTGCTCCAGTAAAAATCTAATTTTGACAGATTTATGGTAGTAATAGGAGGATGGTAATTCGATAAGGTGCCACACAAGAGGTTGTTACACAAGATTAGGGCTCAGGGGATTGGGGGGAATATATTAGCATGGATTGAAGATTGGTTAACAAACAGAAAACAGAGAGTAGGAATAAACGGATCATTTTCAGGATGGCAGTGTGTTAACTAGTGGATTGCTGAAAAGAACAGTGCTTGGGCCTCAGCTATTTACAATCCGTTTCAATGACTTAGATGAGGGAACCAAGTGTAATACATCTAAGTTTGCTGATGATACAAAGTTACGTGGGAAAGCAAGCTGTGAGGAGGATGCAAAGAGACTGCAAAGGGATATAGACCGGTTAAATGATTGGGCAGATGGAGTATAATGTGGGGAAGTGTGAAATTATCCACTTTGGCAGGAAGAATGGAAAAGCAGAATATTTTTTAAAAGTTGAGAGATTAGTAAATGTTGGTATTTAGAGGGATTTGAGGGTCCTTGTACACGAATCACAGAAAGTTAACACGTGGATACAGCAAACAATTAGGAAGACAAATTGTATGTTTCTTTATTGCAAGGGGGTTGGAGTATAAGAGTAAGGAAGTCTTGCTGCAATTATATAGAGGCTTTGGCGAGGCAACACTTGGAGTACTGTGCACAGTTTTGGTCTCCTTACTTGCCTTGGAGGTGGTGCAACGAAGGTTCACGAGATTGATTCCTGGGATGAGTGAGCCGCCCTATGAGGAGAGATTGAGCAGAATGGGCTTATACTCTCTGGAGTTTAGAAGAATGAGGGGTGATCTCATTGAAACATATACATTTCTTAGAGCGTTTGACAAAGTAGATGCTGAGAGGCGGTTTCCCCTGGCTGGAGAGTCGACAACCAGGGATCACAGTCTCAGAATAAGGGGTCGGCCATTTAGGACTGAGATGAGGAGAAATTTCTTCACTCAGAAAGTTGTGAATCTTTGGAATTCTCAGTCCCAGAGGGCTGTGGATGCTTCGGCGATGAATATATTCAAGACTGAGATTGATAGATTTTTAGGCGCTAAGGGAATCAAGGGATATTGGGCGGCAAAGTGGAGTTGATGTAGAAGTTCAGCCATGATCGTACTGAATGGCGGAGCAAGCTCAAGAGGCTGTATGACCTACTCCTGCTCCTATTTCTTAAGCTCTTATGGTTCCAGTTGGAACCTTACTACACATATGGGATGTTTTTGTAAACTGCTTATGAGTTCATTTAGTATAAAAAAAAATTAAAATACAGGCCTAGAAATTCAGTGGGCTTTGCGCCCAGTTAAGGCCCAAAGAGGGCCTCTGCGCCAGTAGAGGAGGTTGCGCTGATATTGAGCTCGGCGGTTATGGCGGCGGTAGCCGGTAGCGCTGCGCCGGCACCGATGACGTCATCGGTGTGTGCAGTGCCCCGTTTCCGCCCCGATGCCGGCCCGACCCCCATATTCAGTTGCCGCCGCCTCCTCCGTGGCGGCCGCTACTAACATCCGGAGACCAGGGCCTTACTGCAGCCTTAGTCATAGAGTCATAGAGTCATAGGGCTAGATTTTCAGTAGCTTGCGCCAGCAGTTAGCGCCTTAAGAGAAGTGATTTCCGGGCGCTATGCGTGTAGCGCCCGGGCGCAGCGCAGTTTGCGCTCCGCCCCAAATTAAGTTGCCCGTTAGCGCCGGCGCAAAGTTTAGCGCCCGCCCGGATGCGCGCGCAGAAAATGACGTCACATCCTCGTGCAACGCCCTTTGGCCGCCCCGATTGCAAACTTCAGTCGGACCGCCCCATTGTGCGGCGGGCGGCCGGAGCGTTTGGAAAAAGGAACGCAACACAACCAGCGCGGGCCCCGGGGGGCGCTAATTAAAGGGAACGTCCTCTCCAGTATAAAGGCCATCCTTTTTTCAGAAAACAGTCTTGTGCAACGCATTTCTGGAGACACAACAAGGAGGATAGCTAACTGGTTTCAAGCAGCAAGAGCCAGGTATTTTTGGACTCAGGCAACAGCGCTGCAAGTGGCCATTTGGAAATTAGAGTGTTTGCCAGGATTTGATGGGGGTTGCATGGGGTGCCAACGCGGAGCTGCAGCTCCATGTCCGTAGGGCTCGCAGACGCATTGTGAGAGGGGCAGCCCTGGCTAGAGGCAGAGGGGGCTACAGGCGTCGGCCACGTAGGCCTTACCCAGTCAGGCTATACCGCCAGCAGCGCTCCTACCTAAACATGAGTGCCGCGCGATGTGTTAAAAGGCTCCGATTCCGAAAGGGGGTGATTGCAGAGATCTGCCACCTGCTTCGCCGAGATCTGCGGCCAAAGCTCAGGTGCAGGACGTCTCTGTCGGTGGAAGTGAAGGTGACAGTGGCATTGAACTTCTATGCCACCGGCTCCTTCCAATACGCTGCTGGGGACATAGCAAACATCTCCCAGTATGGCGCGCATCACTGCATCCGCCAGGTGACCGAAGCACTGTTCAGAAGGAGAAGCCAATTCATCTCCTTCCCCATGGCCCTGGAGAGCCAGCATCAGCGCGCATTGGGATTTTCCAGACTCGGGGAATTCCCCTTGGTGCAGGGCGCCATTGACTGTACGCATGTGGCTTTGCGGGCCCCTCTGGAGCATGGCGAGCAGTATCGCAACAGGAAGGGCTACCATTCTCTGAATGTGCAGCTGGTCTGTGACCACAAGCAGCGCATCATGGCAGTCAATGCCAGCTTCCCAGGCAGCAGCCACGATGCCTTTATCCTGCGGCAGAGTACTGTGCATGACATGTTCCAGGCACAGCCTCCCCCAAGAGGATGGCTACTCGGGGACAAAGGCTATCCTTTGTGCACCTGGCTCATGACCCCGCTCCGCGCGCCCAGGACCGCTGCTGAAGAGGCCTACAACGAGAGCCATCAAACCACCCGCAACATCATCGAGCTAACTATTGGGGTCCTCAAGCAGCGGTTCTGCTGCCTTGATCGCTCCGGATGAGCTCTCCAGTATTCGCCGGACCGGGTCTGCCAATTTGTGGTGGTTTGCTGCATGCTACACAACCTGGCTATCCGCAGGACTCAGGCACTGCCACCTGACGTTGGACCAGCACCTCAGGAGGAGGAGCAGGAGGAGCATGAGGAGGAGGAGGAGGAGGAGCAGGAGTACGTTCCCAGGAGGGAGCGACCAGGGCCAAGGTCCGCACGACGCCACCTTATTACACGGTACTTCTAAGCCCCCTGTCAGGGAATGGCCAGGGGCCATGAGGGAAGATGAATGCAGCCGCTCCGCAAGCCCTCAGCCGGCGAAGCCAACAAACACTAAGAAGAACAACCATGGAGACTGCATGAATAAAGATAATTTTTTATTACACAAAAATGAAAAGCCCTTCCCACATGAATCCCCAAAAACAATAAACGGGCCCCACAAAAAGCCCAACAAACGACTCACTCCCACAAACTGGGGAGGAGCCACTCCACCTTTATTGAAACCGGGCCTCAACGTCGGCCTAACGCAAAAAAAAAGCCCTCCAAAAGCACAACCATGGGCAAAATAAAGATGGCCACCGCCATATTAAAGGAAAGCTGGCCACACCCTCTACTGAGTGGCCCGCGAGGGCGAGACCTTGGCCAGCATTTTGCCTCCCCTGCCCTGCCTGCTGCTCCTTCGCAAGCTCTGCCCAGTGGCTGCTGCGAGGCTGGGGGAAGGCGCCTGAGGCTCAGATGCCCTTCCGCCAGATGCCGCTGGGGGGCGGCCTACACGGCGTTTGGGCCTCGAGGGGCCGTCTGCTGAGTGGCGCACCTGAGCCTGGCCACCATCAGCTGCAGCCGCTTGCTGTCGATGCCCCAGAGGGGGAATGGCGGCGACGGATGGCGCAATGTGGGCCAGCTGGCGTCTGGGATGCGCTGGCTGGTGCTGTGGCGCGGTGGCACTCGGCCGGGCCCGCACTGCAGGATCCGCAGCAATCAGCCGACGGCCGGCTTGCTGGGATGGTCCAGCGCGGCGCCTGCCCTGGCGATGCCTGCCTGAGACAGCGCGTGTGGCAGCAGTGAGTGGCCCTGTGGTCCTGGTGTGCGCGCGCATCACATCCGCCAGGGTCTTGACGGCATCAGTTAGCATGCGGCCAGTCGCGGCAGTTGCTGCCCCGAACTCGCGCACACTGGTCGCCAGTGACTCGATGGCCTCAGGCATGCGCCCCACCACGCTCATGAGCTCCGTGTGGCGCCGGTCCGAGTCGTCGGCCATCTGATCGAGCTTCCGCACCTCCTCCGAAGTGAAGGTGTCCGGACTGGAGTCGCGACTCTCCCGCTGGGGAGGAGGGGGCCGAACTAGGGGACCCTTGCCGCGTTGGTGACGGCGAGTGTGCCGAGCAGCAGCACTCCCCTCTGATCCTTCCCCCCTTTGGGGGGAAGGCCGCGGGCCACGCGCACGGCTGCTGGGTGGCTGGACGCCACTGGTCCCAGAAGCTGCATTGCCCTGCGACAGTTCCTCCAGGCACTCGTCCAGTGAGGAGGTGTCAAGCATTTCCTCCTCTCCTGCGGGACGTGACTGTTCCCCCGAAGGTCCGGCTTGCTCCTCCTCCTCCTCCTGGTTGGAGGTGCTGTCACTGGCAGCCTCAGGGTCCTGGTCGTCACCAGCTGAAAGCAGGAATGCACAAGAGTAGCTTCAGAGTGAGGAGACGGCGTCAGCGAGGGAGTTAGGACTGGTGGGATTCAGCGCATTGGTGGGACAGTGGCAAAGGAGGTAGCTCGGATGGGCCAGTGCGACGCGAGAGGGCCAAAAGGCGAGGTCCTTACCATTGCCGGGCAGTGGAGGGTCGGATACACCGCACGCTGTGGGGACAATCACACGGGCTCCCATGAGCACACACACGCGCTCCTCCAGCCGAGTGAGCTTCTGCAGCTTGGCGCGGCCACCCCTGGCACGGGCCTGGCGATTAAACGCTACTTTAGCCTGCAAGAGAAAGGACGGGCTGTAAGTGCGCAGTGAAGCCCTGATGTAGTGTGCACTGCCTCCCATGGTGGAATAGCTTGGACAGAGTGAAGCCCTGATGTAGTGTGCACTGCCTCCCATGGTGGAATAGCTTGGACAGAGTGAAGCCCTGATGTACTGTCCACTGCCTCCCATGGTGGAATAGCTTGGCCAAAGTGTAGAGTGCCGAATGGCCATTTGATGCTCATGACTGTCCCAATGCTGCTGGCTGAGGGCTGGCCAAAAGGACTTTCAGGTCCCTTTGCCCATCATGTCAGGTGTACATGCAAGAATGAGGAGGAGACTGGAAAGGCTACTCACCCTCACAATCCTGGTCAGATCGTTGTATTTCTTACGGCATTGTTTGTGGGTCCTGGGGGCCTCGCCGGTGAACGTCACCCTCTGGGCGATCTGCTTCCAGGCTTTGGTGTAGTCGTGGTGGGTTGGATTCCTCCCACTCTCTGGAAACAAGATCTTGCGCCTCACCTCCAGAGCTGTGACCATTATGTCCAGATCACCCTCTGAGAAGCGCAGGGCACGCTGACGGGCCTTCTCTGGCGTTGCCATGACTCCCTGGGGCTGAGCAGTAGTGTTGAGGCCTCTTTGCAAGGCTGCAGTGTGCAGGGCGTGGCAGCAGACCAATTCGTCCCTTCCCCCTTTAAGAGCTGGTCGGCACCACGGGGTCTGCTGTCAGTGCAAAAATGACCGCACCCGTGCTGCGCCCCGCCTGGGCGCTATCCCTCTGGACCGCCGGCTTAGCGCCTAAAGAGAGTAGTGGAACGCCTCTTTTAGCGCTCCACCAACCTCTTAGGGCGAAGCCACTGAATTCCCGGCAACGGGGCGCTACTTTGGGGCGGGCGCTAACTTCGGGCGGGCGCTAAAGCTAGCGCCCCAAAACTGCCTATACTGAAAATCTAGCCCATAGAGTTTTACAGCACAGAAAGAGGCCCTTCGGCCCATCGTGTCTGTGCCGCCCATCCATCCCTGTCCAGTCTAATCCCATTTTCCAGCATTTGGTCCATAGCCTTGTATGCAATGGCATTTCAAGTGCTCATCCAAATGCTTCTTGAATGTTGTGAGGGTTCCTGCCTCCACCACCCTTTCAGGCATTGAGTTCCACATTCCAACCACCCTCTGGGTGAAAAAGTTCCTCCTCAAATCCCCTCTAAATCTCCTGCCCCTTACCCTGAATCTATGCCCCCTTGTTATTGACCCCCCCACTAAGGGGAAAAGTTCCTCTTTATCTACCCTATCTATGCCCCTCATTATTTTGTACACCTCAATCAGGTCCCCCCTCAGCCTTCTCTGCTCCAAGGAAAACAACTCCAGCCTGTCCAGCCTCTCTTCATAGCTGAGGCGCTCCATCCCAGGTAACATCCTGGTGAATCTTCTCTGCACCCTCTCCAAAGCAATCACATCCTTCCTATAGTGAGGCGACCAGAACTGCACACAGTACTCCAGCTGTGGCCTCACCAGCGTTTTGTACAGTTCCATCATAACCTCCCTGCTCTTATATTCTATGCCTCGGCAATTGAAGGCAAGTATCCCATATGCCTTTTTAACCACCTTATCTACCTGCTCCGCTGCCTTCAGGGATCTATGTACATGTACACCAAGGTCCCTCTGACCCTCTGTACTTCCTAGGGTCCTACCACTCATTGTGTATTCCCTTGCCTTATTTGTCCGTCCAAAATGCATCACCTCGCACTTTTCAGGGTTAAATTCCATTTGCCACTTCTCCGCCCATCTGACCAACCCGTTTATATCGTCCTGTAGCCGGAGGCTTTCCTCCTCGCAATTTACCACCCCACCAATTTTCGTGTCATCTGCCGAACTTAGTGGGGCGCATAAAGGTGGAGGTGCGGCCGGCCGCTTTTTCGGCGGCCACCTGCCCGCACCTCCTTCCCCGGCCTCCTCCACAACCCCCCCCCGCGGCATTGCCGGCTGCTTTCGGCGAGCCCGGCACTTCTCCGTGGTGCCGGGCTCATTTGCCGGCACAATCCAGCGGCGATCTCCCCGTTGCAGGCACCTCCACCTTAAGAGAAGGAGGAGGCCTGCAGTACCGCAGCCTGCCGCACCGCATCGGGTGGCGCAGCGGCACCTAGAGCGCTGAAATTCAGTTTCAGCGCCCCAAGCGGGGGCGGGCACACCCTGGAACAGCGCCCGGTTCCGACTTGGGGCGCAAAAACTGAATATCTCACGGGCGCAACTGGCTCCGCGCGCAGCGCTAACTTTTGGGCGCAAGCCAGCTGGCGGGCCCAAACTGAATTTCTAGGCCAAGATGCGCATATTTACTCTAAAATATTTCCAAATATATCATGCACATACATTTAACAGTACAATCAAATGTAAATAAATGCAAATTTGAGATAAGTAAACTCCTGATACAGATTTATCCCAAATCCTAACAGTTAAACGACTCCAGAGAAATGAACAAATCTCTCTAAGACTTGAGATTAGAAGAGATTTCTTTTCTGCAGTGCAACGGGTGTATGGGACAACAACAAATGCAGTTAATGCGGTGTCACTGGGACTAGAATTGAGGGTAAATTGAAGTGTTAAGCATTTACATGATGGTTTCTGTGCTACTCTTCCGGAGAGAGCAAAAAGCATAAGATATTAAAGAGTTACTTTTGGAGGACATTTCCATCACCAACTCGCTGTCTGTATAGCATTATTGCATCTTCTATTGTTTGCCTGAAGAAATTCATACTCAAACTTTAATAAATCTATTTGACCCTGAAATGACTCTGTTTAAAAGTTAGATCACTGGCATTAATCGCAGCAAAGCTTGAAATTTGTAATATCTTTCAAATCAAACATCCTTAAAGTCATGGAGGGAGAAATTCGGTTGGTTGCGCCACTGATTAACGCCTAAAGAAGCCGAGAAGTGGGGCATTAGCCAATTTCCGGGCGGGCGCAAGGAGCCTAGCTCCTAGGCCCATATTAAGCATGCATTTATAGCCGGCGCTAAATCTTAGCGCCCGCTTATGGGCGCAGGCTGATTATGATGTCATTTGAGTGTGCAACGCCTTTTTGGCGCCCCGGACTGGAAATTCAGTGGCGCCCCCCCCCTCCGTAGCACCTGGCGCTAATAGTGACAGCTTACCTGGGCCTTACCAAGTCGCTCTCGGGCTGGAGGAGCGTTATTTAAAGGGGACTGGTGTGGTTTAAAAGCGGCGGCCATTTTTGGTGCACAACTTCCTCGAGAGCTACAGAGAGTTGCTGAGCTGCACACTGAGAGCCATTTGACCACTGAGCCAGTGCAGGCAGACGATCTTCAGCCTTCTGACCATCACCTTGCTGTTGGTGAGCCTTGACAACGGGGAATCTTCCCGTGGCCACTTATTATGGGGGCTGCATTGGAGGGGAACGTCCTGCTGCTGAATCATCTGGAAAGGGCACTGAGACTCTGGGAGAGGGGGGCGGGCATGGCCAGATGGATGAGGGCCAACAGACGTCGCCACAGCAGACCTTACGCTGGCAGGGTTTTCCGACAGCAGTTTTCCTACATGAACATGCTGGAGGAGCAGTGTGTCAGAAGACTGCAATTTAGAAAGGAGGTGGTGACTGAGCTGTGCCAGCTGCTTCAGCCAGATCTGCAGCCTCAGATAAGGTGCAGGACATCTCTGTCGGTGGCTGAGAAGATGCCAGCTGGCCTGAACTTCTACGCGAGCGGCTCTTCTCAGGCTGCGCATCAGAGGCTGATCAGAAGTAGCTTCTAGGCCCCTCTCATGGAATGCTTGCTGCCATTCCAAGAACAGGAATGGAACCGGTCTGATACCCCCAAGCCTGTGAAGGGCAAGATGCATGTAAATAGAAGGCATGGCCATCGTAAATGAAGAAAGTGTTTCATTACACAAAATGTGGTTCCTTCAAACATGAGAAAGCTATGGCAACAGAAAGCAAAACTAATACACTGACACATAACTGACTCTCACACCTGGGAGACTGTCCAAAACATAATTCACATTCCGACCATCTTCCTTGGCCTTGATTCCACTGCGCCAACCAAAGCATCCAATGCCCCATCAGTGAGGCGTTCCGCCCTCTGCCTCACCCTTTCCATTTCTTGCTAGGCTGGTGTGCCACAGGTAGGCTCCCACCGCTTTGAAGGCCTACAAGGCAGTGAGTGTGTCTGGTGATGCCAATTGACCTGCCCCTTTAAGAGCTGGCCGGCGCCAGTGTGTCTCAGGGAAAGTGATTATTGAAAGCACCTGCGCTGCACCCCGCCGCCGCTAAATTGGGTTGCGCCCCGGGTTAGCGCCTTAAGAGCCTCATGCAGCGCCTGATTTAGCGCTGCAATCACCCTCAGGGGCGCAACGACCCAATATCGCGCCAGGTGGCGCTAAATCGCAACTGGCGCTAGGCTTTGCGCTTCGCCAGAACTAGCGCCCCAAACGGGGCTATACCCAATTTCTAGGCCATTATGTCACGTGATCAAGCCTCCAGTACTATGTGCAACCAGAGTTGGCAAACATACCTGGGCTAGGGGTGTGATAAAAAAATGCAAGAAAAATTTATACAATTCTGCCCTTCATGAGCTACATCAAGTCTACAGCACAGAAGCAGACCAGTCGACCCAACTGGTCTCTGCTGGCATTCATGCTCCTCATGAGCCTCCTCCCATCCCTCTGCATCTCACCCTATTATCATATCCTTCTATTCCTTTCTCCCTCGTGTGTTCATCTAGCTTCCCCTTAAATGCATCTGTGCTATTTGCCTCAACTATTCCTTGTGGTAATGCATTCCACATTCTTACCACTATCTGGGTAACAAAGTTTCTCCTGAATTCCCTATTGGATTTATTAGTGACTTCTTATATTTATGACCTCTAGTATTGAACTCCTGCACAAGTGGAAACATTTTCTCAACGTCTGCCCTATCACACCCTTTCATTATCTCAAAGATCTCTACCAGGTCATCCCTCAGCCTTCTCTTTTCTAGAGAAAAGAGCCCCAGCCTGTTCAGCCTTTCCTGATCTCAGTTCTGTTATGATCCTTGTGAATCTTTTTCGCATCATCATATCCTTTTCATAACATGGAGAACAGAACTGTGCACCATACTCCAAGTGTGGTCTCACCAAGGTTCGATACAATTTTTAACTTAACTATACAGTGAGTGGTTAGTGTTTTTTCAATTACTCAGCACGAAATCCGATTAGACCATTTTCTTTCAATAGATTATAACACTACAGTGTTCAAAATGCACTTTAATAAATCTATTTGACCCTCAAATGACTCTGGTTAAAAGTTAGATCACTGGCATTAATCGCAGCAAAGCTTGAAATTTGTAATATCTTTCAAATCAAACATCCTTAAAGTCATTAATGGGGGAGAAATTTGGTTGGTTGCGCCAACGATTAACGCCTAAAGAGGCCGAGAAGTGGGGCGTTAGCCAATTTCCGGGTGGGCGCAAGGCGCCTAGCGCCTCGCCCCATATTGAGCATGCATTTAGCGCCAGCGCAAAATCTTAGCGCCCGCTCATGGGCGCAGGCTGATTATGATGTCATTTGAGTGTGCAATGCCTTTTGGGCGCCCCAGACTGGAAATTCAGTGGCGCCCCCCCCTCCGTAGCACCTGGCGCTAAGAGTGACAGCTTACCTGGACCTTACCAAGTCGCTCTCGGGCTGGAGGAGCGTTATTTAAAGGGGACTGGTGTGGTTTAAAAGCGGCAGCCATTTTTGGTGCACAACTTCCTCGAGAGCTACAAAGAGTTGCTGAGCTGCACACTGAGAGCCATTTGACCACTGAGCCAGCGCAGGCAGACGATCTTCAGCCTTCTGACAATCACCTTGCTGTTGGTGAGCCTTGACAACGGGGAACCTTCCAGTGGGCACTAATTATGGGGGCTGCATTGGAGGGGAACGTCCTGCTGCTGAATCATCTGGAAAGGGCACTGAGACTCTGGGAGAGGGGGGCGGGCATGGCCAGACGGAGGAGGGCCAACAGACGTCGCCACAGCAGACCTTACGCTGGCAGGGTTTTCCGACAGCAGTTTTCCTACATGAACATGCCGGAGGAGCAGTGTGTCAGAAGGCTGCAATTTAGAAAGGAGGTGGTGACTGAGCTGTGCCAGCTGCTTCAGCCAGATCTGCAGCCTCAGATAAGGTGCAGGACATCTCTGTCGGTGGCTGAGAAGATGCCAGCTGGCCTGAACTTCTACGCGAGCGGCTCTTCTCAGGCTGTGCGTCAGAGGCTGATCAGTAGTAGCTTCTAGGCCCCTCTCACGGAATGCTTGCTGCCATTCCAAGAACAGGAATGGAACCGGTCTGATACCCCCAAGCCTGTGAAGGGCAAGATGCATGTAAATAGAAGGCATGGCCATTGTAAATGAAGAAAGTGTTTCATTACACAAAATGTGGTTCCTTCAAACATGAGAAAGCTATGGCAACAGAAAGCAAATCTAATACACTGACACATAACTGACTCTCACACCTGGGAGACTGTCCAAAACATAAATCACATTCCGACCATCTTCCTTGGCCTTGATTCCACTGCGCCAACCAAAGCATCCAATGCCCCATCAGTGAGGCGTTCCGCCCTCTGCCTCACCCTTTTCATTTCTTGCTAGGCTGGTGCGCCACAGGTAGGCTCCCACTGCTTTGAAGGCCTACAAGGCAGTGAGTGTGTCTGGTGATGCCAATTGACCTGCCCCTTTAAGAGCTGGCCGGCGCCAGTGTGTCTCAGGGAAAGTGATTATTGAAAGCACCTGTGCTGCGCCCCGCCGCCGCTAAATTGGGTTGCGCCCCCGGGTTAGCGCCTTAAGAGCCTCGTGCAGCGCCTGATTTAGCGCCGCAATCACCCTCAGGGGCGCAACAACCCAATATCGCGCCAGGTGGCGCTAAATCGCAACTGGCGCTAGGCTTTGCGCTTCGACAGAACTAGCGCCCCAAACGGGGCTATACCCAATTTCTCCCCCATTTCACGTGGTCAAGCCTCCAGTACTATGTGCAACCACAGTTGGCAAACATACCTGGGCTAGGGGTGTGATAATTCGGCCATGGTTCCTGTCCTGATTGCTATCCAGTGCCCCCACTAGAAAGAATGCATGCATTGATATTCGATGAGACAGATTTGGGATCATTTGTAACAGCCTCAATGATCAAATAGGCTACCAACATTCACTCTTCAGGCTGATGCATGAACATTGGCTGTGTGAGCAAGATACTGGTGGATGAGTGGGGCCATATCTCAGCAGGAGGAGACCAAAAGGAGGCCAAAAATATTTAAACAATACAATGATATCTATTAAAGCCTTTCAAGAACTGGGCTGAAGTGAGGCTTTCTATTCAAACCAGATCAGGGCTGCTTTCAATCAGAAACACGGGGCTAGAAATTCGGTGCCTTAGCGCCTCCCGTTAGCGCCTCCGGGGGATGACAATGGGGTGCTAAGGAATTTCCGCCTCGGTGTGGCGATGTTACCGCCGCCTGTGAAATTAACCTGGCGGCTTGCGGTGGCGGTAACCCCTAGCGCCATGATCTCCAGCACCCAGAGATCGTGACGTCATCCGGCTGCGCAGTGCCCCGGACCCGAAATTCATTTCCACCCCTTGCAGCATCGCCGGGCGAAAACACCGACAGCTGCAGGAGGCGTTGATCGGGAGGCTGGGCGATGATTAAAGGCAAGGTGGCTGAGGTAGGTGAAAAAAAATCTGAAACGCTCTTTCCGTTTTTTTTTTCTTCACCAGCCATCGATCAGCCCGGCACTCTGCTGCAGTGCATCGGGCTGGATCGGGCCGGATCGCGGTTGCCTTCGGGGACCAGGTAAGTTTTCCCCTTACAGAGCCTGCAGCGATGGCCCTTCCCTTTAAGGGAGGGAAGGAGCCTTCCAACGTGGCAGTGCTGCACGGCCCAGTGTGCAGCGCTGCTCACCTACCGCCCCGCCTGCTGCCGATTGCACTCCAGGAAGGAAGTGGAGCGCTTGATTTAGTGCTTGATCCACTCCCTTCCTGGAGCGCAAAACCTAATTTTTTTAAAGTTGAGAAACATTAGCACCTGGCGCTAATTTTCTCAACTTTTAAAAGTTAGCGCCCCAAACGGGGCTATAATGAATTTCTCTCCCAACATTTTTCAGATATACAAACAGAAAATGCTGGTAACGCTCAACAGGTCAGGCAGCATCTGTGGAGAGAGAAACAGAGTTAACGTTTCAGGTCGATGACCCTTCGTCAGAACTGAAACGTTAACTTTGTTTCTCTCTCCACAGATGCTGCCTGACCTGCTGAGCATTTCCAGCATTTCCTGTTTTTATTTCAGATTTCCAGTAACCACAGTATTTTGTTTTCATATTAACATTTTTCAAAGTTTGTTCAAGGTCGCGTTAGAATCATAAGGACAGCCAAGGATGAGAAATGGCCGATTGCAGCGTATCTCTCTAGCACCCTACCTCTCCCATATAGTATCCAGCCAAATTTTGAACATCTCTTAACGTTTTTGTCTCTATTACCCTGCCTGGAAAATGAGTCTGATCATTTATCATTCTTTGCATCAAGAAGCATTTCTTATTATCTGCTCGAAATTCATTTTCACTAATTTAACTTTATGTCCCTTAGCACTACTAGCCCTGACTCCAAAGTAATGCTCTGAGCCCAAGCCTGACTTACTGTAAATAAAGTTCTCCAAGGGATCCTCTCCAAGCAGCTGAACTGTTAGAACAATTTATCAAGCACACACTCTAAGAAGCATTTATCCTACTGTGTGTTATCTAAAATGGGAATAACTGCAACTGTTCAGGCCCCGATTTTAACTCCAGGTGGATTCCCCGCTCAGGCCTGAGTTAAAATTACAGTCGGGTCTCAATGATGTCATCGGGCCGCAACATGCCTATGTAAAGAAGGACCCTGTTGGCTCCGGGCGCGTGGTCCTTGCTGCCTGCTCAGGACAGCAGGTTAAAATTGCAGATGTTGCGATCATGGCGGCTTTCGGACAGGTGAGAGCCAGGGCGATTTGAACTGCCCACCCACCCCGGTTTCTGCTAAGCGAGTAGGGTATCAGGTGAGCAAAGTTGGGATTTTCCACTCCCAACATTCCTGGCACAGGCCAGGAGCACATATGGGAAAATTCTGTACCTTAACCCAGGATTCTCCGATCATTAATTAGAAAATCACTGGCTTGGGTGCGGAATTTCCTGATATGCACTCCCGATATATCCAACAACACCTTCAGATTATTACTCAATTAAACTTGATTTTATGTGATTCAAAGACTGAAATTTAATTTCAGGGATCCAATGCCAGTTATAAACCACTCAAGTTTAATTTCTGTGCTGTATGATTTCCTGGCCATCTGTCTCAATTATCCATTATTTTCTGCGGAAATTGAGCACCCATGAGCATGATCTCTGGCCCTTTGGTTGTGACACTTCTCTGTGCGTGCATTCATTGGATTGTCTTACAGAGAAAGAAGTCGGGATTTTTTTTTGCTCAAATGGAATTTTTGCTAGCAACAGTACTCTTCATCAGAAGGGCTCAGTGAGCCTGAATTCAGATAAGCCACATGCCTGGCTATCTGAGCCTGTAATATTTCATTTGTTTGATAGCAATCTTATACAGCCATTCACTGCCTAACACAGATCTCTCTTTCTGTGCGCGCAACCGTGACCAGTTAATCAGCTGAAGTATCACTTTTCAACATCTCTCAGGCTCTGCCCATTTGGCGGCCATTTCCCAGATCGGTGTAGCATCCCAGATAACCCAAAGTAATATATATACTCTGTATAATCTAGGTTTGATAGTGATAAGGAGAAGACATCTGGACCACACAGAGACTTTAAAAATGTTAATGCTCCAGAAGCTACGTTCAAACAAATAGGCACAGACGCACGTTTAAACAAAACCTTCAAAAATACCCTCTTTTTTTTTACATAGAATTACATAAAATCTACAGCACAGAAACAGGCCATTCAGCCCAACTGGTCTGTGCCGGCAATTATGCTCCACACGAGCCTCCTCCCACCCCTTTACATCTAACCCTATCAGCATATCCTTCTATTCCTTTCTCCCTCACATGCTTATCTAGATTCCTCTTAACTGCACCTATGCTGTTTGCCTCCCTTAAATCTGCCCAAACTCAGTGTTACAACAGCTAATGTAAATTGGAGCTGCAGTTATTTGCTAAAGAGTTGGTGACATTGCAGTTCAGCAGTAATCGGCGAGTTGACTGGAGTGGCGGTCAGCAACATAACTGAAGCCATTTTATTAGGTCTCCAGCATCAGTATGCTTCTGTAGCCAATGATGGGCAGAAATGAGAACTGCTTAGATTTGAAAGGAGAAAGCACCTTTGAACTAAATTTTTTAAAATTCATTTATGGGATGCAAGCATCGTTGGCAAGGCCAGTATTTATTGCCCATCCCTAGTTGCCCTTGAGAAGGTGGTAGTGAACTGTCTTCTTGAACCGCCGCAGTCCATCTGGAGAAGGTACTCTGATAGAGCTGTTAGGTAGGGAGTTCCAGGATTTTGACCCAGCGATGATGAAGGATCGGCGATATATTTCCAAGTTAGGATGGTGTGTGATTTGGAGGGGAACTTGGAGGTGGTGGTGTTCCCATGCGCCTGCTGCCCTTGTCCTTCTAGGTGGAAGAGGTCGCAGGTTTGGGAGGTGCTGCCGAAAAAGCCTTGGCGAGTTGCTGCAGTGCATCTTGTAAATGGTACACACTGCAGCCACGGTACGCCAGTGGTGCAGGGAGTGAATGTTTAAGGTGGTGGCTGGGGTGCCAATCAAGCGGGCTGCTTTGTCTTGGATGGTGTCGAGCTTCTTGAGTGTTGTTGGAGCTGCACTCATCCAGGCAAGTGGAGAGTATTCCATCACACTCCTGACTTGTGCCTTGTAGATGGTGGAAAGGCTTTGGGGAGTCAGGAGGTGAGACACTCACCACAGAATACCTAGCCTCTGACCAGTTAAGTTTCTGGTCAATGGTGATCCCCAGGATATTGATGGTGTGGGATTCAGCAATGGTAATGCCATTGAATGTCAAGTGGCGGTGGCTAGACGCTTGCTTGTTGGAGATAGTCATTGATGTGCCTCAATAATTCCGAGACTCGAAGGTAGCAGAACAAAACAAGGCTTTTATTAACTTAGAATGAAACGCGTAAACGAGAGAGATGTCGTCCTTCTGGAGATTGGGGCTAGACTGAAGCTAGCTTACAAACGGGGCCAGGTATGGGCGGAGCCCTACACACAGCACATTCCAGCACATTCCAGTATACAATACAGCACATTCCAGTACACAATACAATGAGGTCTGGGGGAAGGGAAATGACACTGAAACCGATCTCAGTCACAGGCAGTGATGAATGGAAATATTTCATCACATTCACCCCTTCTATAGATTTAGTCTGTTCGGGGGTTTGATAGTCCTCTGCGACCGACGTGGCTGTTGCGGTGCCGCGGGTGTCGGCTGGGTGTCCCCGGTAGCCTCCTGGGTCTCTGCCGGGGGTGCCGCCAGGGTTGTTGAAGGGGTAGTTGGTGGGGGTGCCGTTGGTCGGTGTTCTTCCGGGGGCGATGAAAGAGTAGTGGGTGGGTAAGAGTTGCTGTGATCGTCGTTGCCGCTATTGCCGTGGTTGTTGTCGATGCCGGCTGGGGCGACGTCTTTTATGGACACGGTGTCCTCCCTTCCGTCGGCGTGCCGGACATATGCGTATTGGGGGTTGGCGTGGAGTAGGTGTACTGGCTCCACGAGAGGGTCCGTCTTGTGGCCCCTCACATGCCTTCGCACGAGTACCGGACCTGGGGTGGAGAGCAATGACGGCATGGATACGCCTGAGGTGGATTTCCGGGGAAAGACAAACATTCGTTCATGAGGCGTGGTATTAGTGGCCGTACACAATAGCGACCGTATCGAATGGAGCACATCCGAGAGGACTTCCTGCCAGCGGGAGATAGGGAGGCCCTTGGTCCTTAGAGCTAGAGTGACTGCTTTCCATACTGTCCCGTTCTCCCGCTCCACTTGGCCGTTACCCCGGGGGTTGTAGCTGGTGGTACGGCTCGTGGCGATCCCCCTGGACAGCATGTACTGGCGTAGCTCTTCACTCATGAAGGACGCCCCCCTATCCGTATGGATGTAGCTCGGCATACCGAACAGGCAGAACAGGCTGTTGAGGCATTTAATGACCGTGGCGCTGGTCATGTCTGGGCAGGGGAAGGCGAATGGGAACCGGGAGTATTCGTCCACAATGTTCAGGAAGTAAACATTGCGGTCGACGGACGGGAGGGGGCCCTTGAAATCTAAGCTGAGCCGCTCAAAGGGCCATGTAGCTTTGATTAAGTGGGCTCTATCTGGGCGGTAGAACCGAGGCTTGCACTCAGCGCAAGTGCGGCAGTTCCTGGTCAGGGACCGAACTTCCTCAATCGAGTAGGGTAAGTTACGGGACTTTATGAAGTGGAACAGCCGCGTGACCCCTGGGTGGCAGAGGTCGTTGTGGAGGGTCTGTAGCCGATCCCCGGTGGCGCTGGCACACATCCCTCGTGAGAGGGCGTCAGGGGATTCGTTAAGGGCCCCTGGCCGGTAAATGATGTCGTACTCGAAGGTGGAGAGCTCGATCCGCCACCTAAGAATCTTATCATTTTTAATCTTCCCCCTCTGTTTATTATTGAACATAAACGCTACCGACCGCTGGTCGGTAAGTAGGGTGAAGCGTTTGCCGGCTAGGTAGTGGCGCCAGTGGCGCACTGCCTCCACGATGGCTTGGGCCTCCTTTTCCACGGAGGAGTGTCTGATCTCGGGCCCTTGGAGGGTCCTCGAGAAGAAAGCTACGGGCCGCCCCGCCTGGTTGAGGGTGGCCGCCAAGGCGAAGTCAGACGCATCACTTTCCACTTGAAATGGAGTGTTCTCGTCCACTGCCTGTAGCGTGGCCCGCTCAATATCCTGCTTAATGCTTTTGAAGGCGGCGTGGGCCTCAGCAGAGAGCGGGAAAGAGGATGCTTTCAAGAGGGGGCGGGCTTTGTCGGAGTAGTTGGGGACCCATTGGGAATAATAAGAAAATAACCCCAGGCATCTTTTCAGGGCTTTGGGAGTGTTGGGCAGGGGCAGCTCCCGTAGGGGGCGCAATCGGTCGGGGTCTGGTCCGACTTCCCCATTCTCCACCACGCTGCCTAGTATGCAGAGGCGCGTGGTGTTGTAAACGCACTTGTCCTCGTTGTAGGTGAGGTTGAGTTTTTGTGCGGTTTTCAGGAACCTCTCAAGGTTCGAGTCGTGATCCTGCTGGTTGTGACCGCAGATGGTGACGTTGTCGAGGTAGGGGAAGGTTGCCTGCAAGTGGTGGTCATCGACCATGCGGTCCATCTCCCTCTGGAAGACCGAGACCCCATTCGTCACCCCAAAGGGGACTCTGAGGAATTGGTAGAGGCGTCCGTTCGCCTCGAAGGCGGTGTACGGGCGGTCCTCTGGTCTGATAGGGAGCTGGTGGTATGCTGACTTGAGGTCGATGGTGGAGAACACCCGGTATTGGGCGATTTGGTTCACCATTTCTGATATGCGGGGTAGCGGGTAGGCGTCTAGTAGGGTGTACCTGTTGATCGTTTGACTATAGTCGATCACCATCCGTTTCTTCTCGCTACCCCTTACCACTACCACTTGGGCGCGCCACGGGCTGTTGCTGCGTTCAATAATGCGCTCTTTCAGGAGCCTGTCTACCTCGGTCACGATAAACCGCCTGTCCTCCCAGCTGTACCTCCTGCTTTTGGTCGCTATTGGCCGGCAGTTAGGGGTAAGGTTTGCGAATAGCGAAGGCGGCTTTACCTTCAGGGTAGCCAGACCGCACACTGTGAGGGGCGGCTGGGACCCACCGTACTTGAGTGTGATGCTTTGGTGGTTGCACTGGAAATCCAGGCCCAAGATCACGCTCGCACATAGGTTCTTCATGATTAGTACTTTAAAATTATCATATACAGTTCCGTTAACGCACAATTGTACCGTGCAGTAACCCAGAATGGTCGATGTCTGGGTTTTGTCAGCCATAGAGATGGAACCCTGAGTAGGGACCACCTTTAGGGAGAGTTGTTGTGCCAGTTCTGGGTGGATAAAGCTCTCCGTGCTTCCACTGTCAATTAAGCATTTAACCCGGCACCCGTTTACCTCGATGTCCACCATTGATCTGGATAGCGAGTGTGGCCTGGTCTGGTCCACTGTGACCGATGCCACTGTAGGGCCCTGATCGATACAAGATGGCGTCCACGCTGTCTGCTCACAAGATGGCGGACCCCACGAGGTCGGGCAAGATGGCATCCAAGATGGCCGCTCCCACGGCGCACACGCGGCGGTGGCAGGTTTTCCGGCGGTTGGTTTTCCGGCGGGGTTCCCTCTGCACACCTTTCCGAAGTGCCCCTTCTTACCGCACTTAAAGCAGGTGGTGCCTTTCGCCGGGCACAGGTTTCTGGTGTGCTTTGGCTGCCCGCAGAAGTAGCAGTTGGGTCCCTGACGCGTCGCGGCTGTCGTAGGGCTTCTGGGGGGAGAGCGGGGCCCAGCCGGTGTCGGGCTGTCGGGCGGGGAAGATGCCTTCCAAGATGGCGGCGCCCTCGGTGCACACGTGGCGGCGTGGACGGCGCGGGCTGAAGAGTAGGCGTCCGAGTTTCTCTGGGCCACATCCAGGGATCGCGCGGTGTCCGCAGCCTGTTTCAGGTCCAACCCCGTTTTTTCCAGCAATCTTTGCCGGATGTAAGTGGAGCTGAGGCCTGTGATGAAGGCATCGCGAACAAGCTCGTCAGTGTACACCGCGGCTTTTACATCTCGGCACTTGCAGTCTTTGCCAAGCATTTTCAGGGTGCTTAGGAACTCCTCCACCGATTCCCCAGGTCGCTGTGCGCGGGTGGCGAGCAGGTGCCTAGCATACACCTCATTCGTAGGCTGCTGGTAATGCGCCTTTAAGATGTCGCAGGCGGCCAGGTACGTCTCGGCGTCTTGGATGAGGGGGTAAACCCGGTGGCTTACCCAATTCCGCAGAATTCCGAGTCTCATCCTTGCAGCGTCCGTAGCGTCTTTGACGGCTGCGGAATTGTCCAGGAAGAATTCCATACACTCAAACCAGTGTCCGAAGCGTGCTGATGCGTCCGGAGCATGTTGATCCAAATCCAAACGTTCGGGTTTCAGGAGTTGATCCATAGTGTTGAAAAATAAGTTAATAAAATTGATGTGCCTCAATAATTCCGAGACTCGAAGGTAGCAGAATAAAACAAGGCTTTTATTAACTTAGAATGAAACACGTAAGCGAGAGAGATGTCGTCCTTCTGGAGATTGGGGCTAGACTGAAGCTAGCTTACAAACGGGGCCAGGTATGGGCGGAGCCCTACACACAGCACATTCCAGCACATTCCAGTATACAATACAGCACATTCCAGTACACAATACAATGAGGTCTGGGGGAAGGGAAATGACACTGAAACCGATCTCAGTCACAGGCAGTGATGAATGGAAATATTTCATCACAGTCATTACCTGGCAGTTGTGTGGCATGAATGTTACCTGCCACTTATTAGCCGAAGCCTGAATGTCATCCAGGTCTTGCAGCATGTGGGCATGGACTGCTTCATTATCTGAGGAGTTGCGAGTGGCACTGAACACTGTGCAATCATCAGCGAACATCCCCACTTCTGACCTTATGATGGAGGGAAGGTCATTGATGAAGCAGCTGAAGATGGTTGGGACTAGGACACTACCCTGAGGAACTCCTGCAGCGATGTCCTGAGGCTATGATGATTGACCTCCAACCACCACAACCATCTTCCTTTGTGCTAGGTATGACTCCAGCCAGTGGAGCGTGTTTCCCCTGAGTCCCATTGACTTCAGTTTTACTAGGGCTCCTTGATGCCACACTCGGTCAAATGCTGCCTTGATATCAAGGGCAGTCACTCTCACCTCTGGAATTCAGCTCTTTTGTCCATGTTTGGAATGAGGTCTGGAGCAGAGTGGTCCTGGCGGAACCCAAACTTGGCATCAGTGAGCAGGTTATTGGTGAGTAAGTGCTGCTTGATAGCACTGTTGACGACACCTTCCATCACTTTGCTGATGATTGAGAGTAGACTGACGGGAGGTTAATTGGCCGGATTGGACTTGTCCTGCTTTTTGTGGACAGAATATACCTGGGCAGTTTTCCACATTGTCGGGTAGATGCCAGTGTTGTAGCTGTACTGGAACAACTTGGCTAGAGGTGCGGCTAGTTCTGGAGCACAAGTCTTCAGCACGATAGCTGGGATGTTGTCGGGGTCCACAGCCTTTGCTGTTTCCAGTGCGCTCAGCCATTTCTTGATATCACGTGGAGTGAATTGAATTGGCTGAAGACTTCTGTGGTGCTGGGGACCTCAGGAGGAGTCCGACTTGGCACTTCTGGCTGAAGATGGTTGCAAATGCTTCAGCTTTGTCTTTTGCACTCATGTGCTGGGCTTCACCATCATTGAGGATGGGGATATTCTTGGAGCCTCCTCCTCCTGTTAGTTTTTTAATGGTCCACCGCCATTGATGACTGGATGTGGCAGGACTGCAGAGCTTTGATCTGATCCGTTGATTGTGGACTCGCTTAGCTCTGTCTATATCATGCTGCTTCAGCTTTTTAGCATGCATCTAGTCCTGTGTTGCAGCTTCCCCAGGTTGGCACTGCATTTTTAGGTATGCCTGGTGCTGCTCCTGGCATGCTCTTCTACACTCCTTATTGAATCAGGGTTGTTCCCCTGTCTTGATGGTAATGGTAGAGTGAGGGATATACCGGGCCATGAGGTTACAGATTGTAGTGGAATACAATTCTGCTGCTGCTGATGACCCACAGCGCCTCACAGATGCCCAGTTTTGAGCTGCTAGACCTGTTCTGAATCTATCCCATTTAGCCCAGTGATAGTGCAACACAACACGATGGAGGGTGTCCTTAGTGTGAAGATGGGACTTCGTCACGGCAAGGACTGTGCGGTGGTCACTGCTACCAATGCTGTTCTGGATAGATGCATCTGCAACAGGTAGATTGGTGAGGACGAGGTCAAGTACGTTTTTCCCTCATGTTGGTTCTTTTCAATGGGGTAACTTTTTAACTTACCGCCTGGGTGTAAAACTGGCTTGTGAAGTAGCTACCCATTATAGAGTCATGGGCCCCAATATTTACTGGGGCAGGGTTTCCAAGGGTGGGGGGGGGAGCTCTGAACGCCCCAAATGCTGTGGAGTTTTGAACTACAGGAAACTTTGTTATATCCGGCACTTTTCATCTCCGTATCTGACAACAAACACTGTTGCTTAGCAACAGCTTGTAAACAGTCGGCCCGTACCTTGGAAGCGTCTCTGTAGCTTAGCAACAGCTTCAGAGAGACTTTCCAGAGCCCGACTGTTGCAAACAAAGCCACGAGAAGAAAAAAAACCTAACAAAAGGGCTGCTGATTTCTGCCGGTAGATCGAGGTTTCCGGACATACAACCTCCGGATAAACCAAAGTTTCCTGTACCTTCACCAGTGTTTTTTGCCCTTTGTTATTTCGTAGCTCCACCCATATTGATTCTACATCCTGATTTTCTGCACTAAGATACTTTATCCCTACTGCCTTTATCTCATCCTTTATTATCAAGGCTACCCCACCTCCTTTTGCATTTTGCCTATTTCTTCTAAAAGCCCTGGAATATTTAATTCCAACGTTGGTCACCCTGCAACCACGTCTCAGTAATGGCTACTAGATCAAACCCATTTATCTCTATTTGTGCCATTAATTCATGTCTCTTGTTACGAATGCTTCGTGCATTCAGATAGCGAACCTTTAATTTTAACTTTTTACTATTTTTCTCTGATGTGGCCTTGGTCGCTCATGCCCTATTACCGTTATTAAACTTTGTACCCCTTCCTGCCACAACCGGCTTGCTTTTACCCAAATGACTATTCTGCTCTACAGCCTTGACGTTTCCCTTCAGACTTATAAATTTACCCTTATCTGAGCCCTTCCTCCCCCGTATTAGTTTAAAGCCCTATCTGCCACCCAAAGAGCCAGCAGAGGCACGACGGGCCGAATGGCCTCCTTCTGTATTGAAAGATTCTATGGAAGAGATAAAACCTGAGGCATGCAGCCTCATTAAAATATTTAAACGAGCGACCTTCCTCCTGGGAGTGGGTTTGGTTGCCCGGCCCTCGTCCCACCTCCGTTTAAACTGGAAGTGAGCGGGTTCGAGGCAGACTGCGTTCGGGTTTGAGACCTTTTTGCATTTTAATATCCCATCCAACCCAAACCCACCCATTTTTAGGGGTTAAAATTACTTCCATAGAATCTTCCAGCACAGAAGGAGGTCATTCGGCCCATCGTGCCTCTGCTGGCTTTTTGAAAGAGCGATCCAATCAGTCCCACTCCCCCCCTGCCGCCCCTCTTCCTTGTTCTTCCCCCCCCCATAGCCCCGGAAATTTTTCCTTTTCAAGAATATATCCAATTCCCTTTTGAATCTGCTTCCACCACCCTTTCAGTCAGTTCATTCCAGATCACAACAACTCGTCTGATTTTAATGGGAAGGAAGATCGGGTGGCTTCTGTAATGTGCGTTAAATCTACAACACCAGTTTTATGTCCAGGCAGCCGTTTGAAAATCTCGGTCATCTTGTTGGCCAGTTGTTTACTGTGACCTTTCAGTATTTTTACAGTGGAAACCTATTTTAGTTATTTTGGGAACTGCTGCAATAGCTCAGAATCAAAACTGAAAATACAAGACTGTAGTTCTTCATTTAATGTTTATTTCAAAACAAAAATTGAAAATGAATAAATCTGAGGTTTGTAGTTTCAGCTCGGCGACCAATTCCTAAAGGAAAATCTACTGACTGGGACATGGAGGTGGTAGTGGATGGTCACCTGGAGAAACAAACTGGTGCCAGAAGGTAGTCAACTACAATATAAGACTGGCAAAGGGAATGACAATACACAATAAAGCAGGTGAACCTAGTCCATGACAATAAGGACCTGGAAGTGGTCCCAGATGAATTTTCATGAGATGGGAAATTCCACCAGGGTCCATCCATCTGTTATGTTCTGCCCCATGGCAGGTCCTAAGTCAAGTCTCACACATGAGGTTCTTGAGCCAGTTACTCGAAAGGAGTAGGCTTTCCATTGCCTTCCTCACATTTTGGAGTATGTTCTTCAAGATGGTCTGATACTAAGGCAGAAGACTCTTTAAGATGGGGTAGGGCCACCCACACCCATCGGATGCAAGTAACCCTGCAGGATGTCAACCCAGTATTTAGATAGGCCTAGAAATTCAGTAAGGCGCTGCAAGCTTTGCACCCGGTTACCGCCTAAAGGGGGCTTCTGCGCCAGTAGAGGAGGTTGCGCTGATATTGAGCTCGGCGGTAATGGCGGCGGTAGCCGGTAGCGCTGCGCCGGCACCGATGACGTCATCGGTGTGCGCAGTGCCCCGTTTCCGCCCCGATGCCGGCCCGACGCCCATATTCAGTTGCCGCCGCCTCCTCCGTGGCGGCCGCTACTAACATCCGGAGACCAGGGCCTTACTGCAGCCTTAGTGGGGCGCATAAAGGTGGAGGTGCGGCCGGCCGCTTTTTCGGCGGCCGCCTGCCTGCACCTCCTTCCCCGGCCTCCTCCACCACCCCCCCCGCGGCATTGCCGGCTGCTTTCCGCGAGCCCGGCACTTCTCCGTGGTGCCGGGCTCATTTGCCGGCACAATCCAGCGGCGATCTCCCCGTTGCAGGCACCTCCACCTTAAGAGAAGGAGGAGGCCTGCAGCACCGCAGCCTGCCGCACCGCATCGGGTGGCGCAGCGGCACGTAGAGCGCTGAAATTCAGTTTCAGCGCCCCAAGCGGGGGCGGGCACACCCTGGAATAGCGCCCGGTTCTGACTTGGGGCGCAATAAGTGAATATCTGACGGTCGCACATGGCTCCGCGCCCAGCGCTAACTTTTGGCCGTTAGCCAGCTGGCAGGGCCATAGTGAATTTCTAGGCCATAAGACGTAGGAGCAGGAGTAGGACATTTGGCCCCTCGAGCCTGCTCCGCCATTCAATAAGGCCATGGCTGATTTGATCTTGGCTTCAACTCCTCTTCCCTGCCGGCTCCCCATAACCCTTGACTTGTAGGAATTAACAAATTCCTACGAATAACGGAGATCGACACAAGAGAACAATTAAACAGGTCTTTACTCAACGGAGATGCCACAAGGACTGCCTGGGCAGCCCCGTGGTTTGAGACGTGACGTCATCGTGTTTACCCGTGTTTTCCCGCGCTCTTAAAGGGGCCATGCCCCGTACATGCAAACTCTATATACAAAACACAGTAATGCCTAACACAATGGTACAGGTTTAGGCTAGTGTTAGAACATCGTTAAAGAGAATTATATACAGTTAGCCAGAGTCATTCAGTGGTTCTGCCACATGCGCCCCCCCAGAATTCGCTTTAACAGACAAAGTCAAACGGTGAGGGGGTCTGACGAGCCTGTCAGAACGACTCCTGTACTCTCGAGGCGGAGGCTGCTGGTCGGCTGGCCGTCTGGCGGGCGGTCGCACTTGGTCTGCCGTAACGACGATGGGTGGCCAACCCCATCTCGGCGGTTGTGCTGTCTCCACGGGGCGGTCGAGGTCTAAATGTGCTGGCTTTAAGCGGTCGACCGAAATGTGGTCTGGTTTACCACCGACATCTACCGTGAAGGTTTTGTCCCCTGCTTCCAACACGCGGAAGGGACCGGTATATGGGGCCTTGAGCGGATCCCTATGTGCGTCATGGCGAATAAAAACGTATCCAGCCTTGTGAAGCTCCGTGGGAACGTGTGACCTCTGCAGCCCGTGATGCGAATTGGGCACCGGTGCGAAACATCTGGCCGCCTCTTGGTGACTAGCAAGCTGGGCAGATGCGGACCATGGCTCCGTCGATGTTGGTAGGAAGTCCCCCGGGACTCGCAGCGGCTGCCCATACACAAGCTCCGCTGATGAAGAGTGAAGGTCTTCTTTGGGGGCTGTGCGAAGGCCCAACAGGATCCACGGTAGCTTGTCTGCCCATCCAGCGTCCTGGAGGCTGGCCCTCAGGGCGGCTTTCATTGGCCAGTGGAAGCATTCGCAGAGGCCATTCGCCTGTGGGTGGTAGGCTGTGGTGCGGTGCATTTTGACACCGAGTCCTTGGGCCACTGCATTCCAGAGTTTGGAGGAAAACTGCGGTCCCCTGTCTGATGAAATATCTGCGGGCACTCCGAAACGGGCGATCCAGGAAGAAATGAACGCCCTGGCCACGTCCGCCGAAGTAGTGGATGACAGGGGGACCGCCTCCAGCCATCTGGTGGTGCGGTCAACCATGGTCAGGATGTGTGAAAAACCATGGGAGGGGTGGGAGTGGTCCTACCAGGTCCACGTTGACATGGTCAAAACGTCGTTCCGGAACTGTGAAGGTGGCCAACGGAGCTTTGATGTGGCGCTGTACCTTGGCCTTTTGGCAGACCACGCAGGTGTTGGCCCAGCTGCGGACATCTTTATGCATGCCATGCCATACAAATTTCGCTGACATCAGTTTCTGAGAGGCCTTCATTCCTGGGTGTGACAACCCATGTATGGCGTCGAACACTTTGCGGCGCCAGACGACCGGCACGACAAGGCGAGGATCCTGTATGGAGATGTCACACAACAGCGTGGTACCTGCCGAATGGAACTTGACGTCAGCCAACTGAGGCCAGTGATGGCCGTTCTGTAAGCTTGGACTTCCGGGTCTGAGGCTTGGTCCGCTGCCATGAGGGCGTAGTCGATGCCCAAATGAACCATATTGACGATCACGCGGGAGAGGCAGTCTGCCACCAGGTTGTCCTTACCGGCCACGTGCTGCATATAGAAACATAGAAACATAGAGATAGGAACAGGAGTAGGCCATTCGGCCCTTCGAGCCTGCTCCGCCATTCAATGAGATCATGGCTGATCTTCGTCTGAGATCATAGCTGATCTTACCAGTTCAGTACCCCGTCCCCGCCTTTTCTCCGTAACCCTTAATCCCCTTAGCCTTCAGAAATATATCCAATTCTCTCTTGAAAATATTTATTGAATTAGCCTTCACAGCCCTCTGTGGCAGGGAATTCCACAGGCTCACCACTCTTTGAGTGAAGAAATTCTTCCTCATCTCTGTTTTAAATGATTTGCCCGCTATTTTTAGACTGTGGCCCCTGGTTCTGTGCTCCCCGGCCATTGGAAACATTCTCTCTGAATTCAGCCTGTCCAGGCCTGCCATAATTTTATATGTTTCGATGAGATCCCCTCTCAATCTTCTAAACTCCAGTGAGTACAAGCCCAAACTATTTAATCTCTCTTCGTAGGTCATTCCCGCCATTCCAGGTATCAGCCTGGTGAATCGCCGTTGCACTCTTTCCATGGCAAGAACATCCTTCCGCAGATGGGGCGACCAAAACTGTACACAATACTCCAGATGCGGTCTCACCAGCACCTTGTACAGCTGTAGTAAGGTATCCCTATTCCTATACTCGAACCCCCTTGATATGAAGGCCAACATACCATTTGCCTTCTTAATCGCCTGTTGCACCTGCATGCTCTCCTTCAGTGACTGGTGCACAAGAACACCCAGGTCCCTCTGCACTTCCCCATCTCCCAATCTATTGCCATTTAGATAATAATCTACCCTCCTGTTTTTACCCCCAAAGTGGATAACCTCGCATTTATCCACATTATAGTGCATCTGCCACGTATCCGCCCATTCCCCCAACCTGTCCAAATCGCACTGTAGCCTCCTGACATCCTCATCAGAGCCCACCCCTCCTCCTAGTTTAGTGTCGTCAGCGAATTTGGAAATATTGCATCCAATTCCCTGATCCAGATCATTTATATATATTGTGAACAGCTGGGGTCCCAGGACAGATCCTTGCGGCACCCCGCTGGTCACTGCCTGCCACTCCGAAAACGAGCCGTTTATTCCAACTCTCTGTTTTCTATCCGCCAGCCGGTTCTCTATCCACGTTAATACTTTGCCCCCAATCCCATGAGCCTTAATTTTGCATGATAATCTTTTGTGTGGAACCTTATCGAAGGCTTTCTGGAAGTCAAGGTACACCACATCCACTGGCTCTCCCCCATCTATTTTACCAGTTACTTCCTCAAAAAATTCCAGCAGATTAGTCAAACACGATTTACCCTTTGTAAATCCATGTTGACTCTGTCCGATCCTTTCCCCATTTGTCAAGTGCTCCGCTATTTTATCCTTAATAATGGACTCTAGCATTTTGCCCACAACCGATGTAAGGCTTACTGGTCTATAATTCCCTGCTTTCTCTCTACCCCCCTTTTTAAATATTGGGGTAACATTAGCTACCCTCCAATCCACGGGTACTGTTCCCGAGTCAATGGAGTTCCGGAAGATGATCCTTAGAGCATCTGCTATCTCCAGGGCCACCTCCTTAAGTACCCTAGGATGTAGTTTATCAGGCCCCGGGGATTTGTCGGCCTTCAGTCCCCTCAACTTACCCAACACCATATCCCTAGAGATACTAATTTCTGTCAGCTCCTCCCTCTCATTAGTCCCTATGTTTGCCGATATTCCTGGGAGGTTATTTGTGTCCTCCTTTGTGAATACAGAACCAAAGTATGAGTTTAATTGGTCTGCCATTTCCTTATTCTCCATTATATATTCTCCCGAATCGGACTGCAAGGGACCGACTTGGGATTTTACCAGTCTTTTCCTCCTGATATACCGATAAAAGCTTTTGCAGTCTGTCTTTATGTTTGCTGCAAGTTTACTTTCGTATTCTATTTTCCCCTTCCTGATTAATCCCTTTGTCCTCTTTTGCTGTATCCTGTACTGCCCCCAATCTTCCGGTCTGGTGCTTTTTTTTGCCAGTTGATATGCCCTTTTTTTTGATTTTATGCTGTCCCTAATTTCCCTCGTTATCCACGGTTGAGTCACCTTTTTAGGTTTATTTTTATGCCAAACCGGTATAAACATGTTCTGGAATTCTTCCATTCTATCTTTGAATGCTTGCCATTGTCTCTCCACTGTCAATCCCCCCAGAAACACCACCCAATCAATCTTACCCAATTTCCGTCTCATACCCTCGTAATTCCCTTTATTTAAGTTCTGGACCTTAGTCTCTGATTCAATTTCCTCACTCTCCATCTCGACTGAGAGCTCGATCATATTATGATCGCTCTGACCCAAGGGGCCTCGTACAAGAAGATCGCTGATAAGTCCCTTCTCATTGCACAATACCCAGTCTAAAATGGCCTGATCTCGAGTCGGCTCCTCGACATATTGGTCCAGATAACCGTCCCGAAAACATTCCAGGAATTCCTCCTCCTCAGAATTTTTACTAATTTGGGTAGTCCAATCAATATGTAAATTAAAGTCACCCATGATGACAGCTGTGCTCTTATCGCACGCTTCTCTAATTTCCCTTTTTATGCCTTCCCTCACCTCCATATTACTATTTGGAGGCCTATATATCACACCCACTAACGTTTTCCTCCCCTTGCTATTTCTCATTTCTACCCATACAGATTCCGTTTCATCCGAGTTAATATCCTTCCTTTCCATTGCATTAATCCCCTCCTTTACCAGCAATGCTACCCCACCTCCCCTACCTTTTTGCCGATCCTTCCTAAATATTGTATATCCCTGGATGTTAAGTTCCCAGCCTTGCCCACCCTGCAGCCACGTTTCTGTAATCCCAATCAAATCATACTTGTTTACCTCTATTTCCACAACTAATTCATCCACCTTGTTCCTAATGCTTCTAGCATTAAGATACAAAGCCTTCAGGCTTGCTTTTTTCACACTCTCATTATGAATTAGTTTGGCCCTTTGTGTTTCTCTCCTTTGCTTATTGCTTCTCACCTTTCTACCATCTATTTCTGACTTCATATGACTTCCCTCTTTTCCACTACCTAGGTTCCCATCCCCCTGCCAAATTAGTTTAAATCCTCCCGAACCGCCCTAGAAAATATTACCCCGAGGACATCGGCTCCCTCACAGTTCAGGTGTAGACCGTCCCCTTGGTACAGGTCACTCCTCCCCAAGAACTGGTTCCAATGCCTCAAGAATTTAAATCCCTCTCCCTTGCACCACTGCTCAAGCCACGTATTTAGCTTATCTATCTTACTCTCTCTAAACTTATTAGCTCGTGGCACTGGTAGCAATCCAGAGATTACTACCTTTGAGGTCCTACTTTTCAATTTAGCTCCTAACTCCCTAAATTCAGCTTGTAGGACCTCCTCCCTCTTTTTACCTACATTGTTGGTACCTGCATGTACCACGACAACTGGCTGATCCCCCTCCCCCTTCAGAATGCTCTGCACCCACTCCGAGACATCCTTGACCCTTGCACCAGGGAGGCAACATACCATCTTGGAGTCTCGGTCTCGGCCACAGAAACTCCTATCTATCCCCCTTACAATTGAATCCCCTATCACTATAGCCCTATCCCTCTTTTTCCCGCCCTTCTGTGCAGCAGAGCCAGTCATGGTGCCCTGAACCTGGCTGCTGGTGCCTTCCCCTGATAAGTCATCTCTCCCAACAGTACCCAAAACGGTAAACCTGTTTTGGAGGGAGATGACCGCAGGTGACTCCTGCACTACCTTCCTGCCTTTACCCTGCCTTTTGGTCACCCATTTACTGTCTGAGCTAGCCTTTACCTGCGGTGTGACCAACTCACTGAATGTGCTATCCACAACATCCTCAGCATCGCGTATGCTCCAGAGTGAGTCCATTCGCAGCTCCAGCGCCGCCATGCGGTCCGCTAGGAGCTGCAGCTGGACACACTTCCTGCACACATAGTTGTCAGGGACAGTGTCCCTGATTTCCCACATGGCACAGGAGGAGCATGACACGGGTCTGAGCTGCCCTTCCATGACTTAACCCTTACAATACCTTTTTATTTACTACGATTTAGCTTAATTATTGAATTCTACTTAGAATAAGTTTGTGAAAGTACTCACCAACCAGTCACCTACCTGTTTTCTGGTGTTGTATTTTCACTGCCGCCTCCTGTCCTGGAACCTTTTCCACCTAGGTTAGGCTCCTGAAATAAAATAAATTGAACCTACCTTTTCAACTTCCCCTAACCCCTAAAAGGTTAGAGGAGGTGGAAGGGTGGGAGACACTACACTGTAGTGTTTCGGGTTTAGCAACAGCTCCACCTATATAAGAGTTACTGGCCTCCTGCTCTCCCGACTGCACCAGCTGCTCCCTGGTGACGTCACACACTGATTACTATTTACCCCTCTCCTCTGCTGTTGATTTGGTACGCCTCGCAACTGCCGCCGGTTTTTAAGCCGGGCTCCTCCTCGCTGCTCTCTGCTGCTCCGAGTGGTCGGGCCTCGCAACTGCCGCTGGTTTTTAAGCCGGGCTCCTCCTCGCTGCTCTCTGCTGCTCCGAGTGGTCGGGCCTCGCAACTGCCGCCGGTTTTTAAGCCGGGCTCCTCCTCGCTGCTCTCTGCTGCTCCGAGTGGTCGGGCCTCGCAACTGCCGCCGGTTTTTAAGCCGGGCTCCTCCTCGCTGCTCTCTGCTGCTCCGTGGTGAATTCGGATATGTAGGTCAGTTGACGCTGCTGGCGGGCTGACCACAGTTCGGCGGTCTTGGCCATTGCAAAGGTTAGCGGCTTATGGTCCACAAAGGCGGTGAAAGGACGTCCTTCCAGTAGGAACCGAAAATGGCGGATGGCCAGAAAAAGGGCGAGCAACTCCCGGTCGAACGTGCTGTATGCTCTCTCGTTCTGCCGTAGTTGACAGCTGAAGAATGCCAATGGCTGCCACGTCCCGTTCACCCACTGCTGTTGCATGGCACCGACTACGTCGTCCAACGCGTCGGTGGTGAGGGCGATGGTGGCTCCTGGCAGCGGGTGCGCCAGCATAGTCGCGTTGGCTAAGGTGCTTTTGGTGTTGGCGAACGCTCGGGCCATGTCATCCATCCAGTCTACCGGGTTCTTGCCAGTCTTGCCCTTGAGGGCCTCGTACAGGGGCTGCATGAGTAGTGCCGCCTTAGGCACGAAATGGTGGTAAAAGTTTACCGTGCCTAGGAATTCCTGCAGGGCCTTTACGTTCTGCGAGCGTGGAAAGGATGTCACAGCCTCTACTTTCGAAGGTAAAGGAACCGCTCCCTCTGAGGTGATGCGATGCCCCAGGAAGTCAATTTGGTGCAGGCCAAACTGACACTTGGCCGGGTTGATAATCAGGCCGTGTTGGCTGAGGCATCGAAAAAGGGTGCGTAGGTGACAGGTATGTTCTTCCTTAGTAGGACTGGCAATTAGAATATCATCTAGGTAGATGAAGAGGAACTTGAGGTCCCGCAGCACGGAGTCCATCAGGCGTTGGAAAGCCTGGGTGGCGTTCTTTAACCCAAACGGCATTCGTAAAAACTCGAAGAGGCCAAATGGGGTGATGACTGCGGTCTTCTGGACGTCTTGTGGATGAACTGGGACCTGGTGGTAGCCCCGGACGAGGTCGACTTTTGAGAACACGGTGTTCCCTGCCAAATGGGCAGAGAAATCCTGAATGTGGGGGATCGGGTACCGATCAGGAGTGGTGGCGTCGTTTAGGCGTCGATAGTCGCCGCATGGCCGCCATCCGCCGCCAAGCTTCGGGACAATATGGAGGGGTGAAGACCAGGGACTATTTGACCAGCGAATAATCCCTAACCATTCCATGGTTGCGAACACCGCCTTTGCGACCGCCAGCTTGCCAGGTTCCAGGCGCCGGGCCCGCGCATAGACTGGGGGGCCGTTGGTGGTGATGTGGTGTTCCACACCATGTTTCGTGGCTGTGGAGGAGAACGTGGGTCTTGTCAAGTCGGGGAATTCGCCGAGCAGGCGAGCGAACTCATCAGGAGTCGGGAACGCACAGGAGACGGTGCGCGACGTAGTGTTACTGCGGTAACACGGAAGAGAATAAAAAGTTGCTGCGTTGCTCAGCCGCTGGTTCCTAACGTCGACCAGGAGGCTGTTGGTGCCCAGGAAATCCGCACCGAGGAGGGGCTGGGAAACTTTGGCCGTAACAAACTCCCAGTGAAAACGTTACCCCCTGAGGCACACCTCTACTCGCCGTCTGCCGAAGGTCCGAATTGTTCCGCCATTGGCCGCTTCAAGGGTGGGGCTGTGATTCCCCGTCTGCACATCGAGGGCGGACGTGGGTAAAATGCTGCACTGCGCTCCGGTGTCGCACAGAAAACGACGACCGGAGAGAGTATCAGTGATGAACAGCAATTTTCCCGCGTTGCCGATCGCCATCGCGGCCGCGGGGTGCCCGTTAGACCCATTCCTCGGTGGTCGCAGCGTCAGTTGTTGTTTGTTTTGTTGGGGAAAACTGCAGGGAGGGCGGCAATGCTTCGCCTTCGCGCCAAACTGCGCGTGGTAGAAACACGGCCCAGCAGGCTGATGAGCTGGGGCGGCGTCTGCGGGGGATGGGTGCCTCGTGGCGGCGCAGAACTGCTGAGTTACAGCAAAAATGTTGTCAGCCTCCGCAGCGAGTGTTGCGCAGTCTTCAATTTCAGATCTGGCCAGGGCAGCTTGTACCTGTTCAGGCAGTTGGTTGAGGAAAATCTCGCAGAATAGGAAACATTCCCGTTCTGAGCCCAGGAGTGTGAGCATTTGGCTCATCAACTCTGAAGGCTTGGAGTCCCCGAGCCCGGGCATAACGAGTAATCGACGGGCACGCTCCGATTTTGTGAGCCCGAAAACCTGCAGTAACCGCGCTTTGAGGGTTTCATACTTACGCTCCGTTGGAGGGTTTTCGAGGAGGCTGACGATCCGAGAGGCGGTGGAGCTGTCGAGTGCGGAGACCACATAAAAGTACTTGGTCTGATCCGCATCGATGTTCCTCAGGGCGAACTGGGCCTCGACCTGAATAAACCACGAGGGCGCCTGCTGCTCCCAGAACTGCGGTAGCTTTAGCAAAACAGCGTTTGCTTCCATGCTGTGCTCTTCTTTTGTGAAAACGTTCACAAAAACGGGGTCACCAATGTAGGAATTAACGAATTCCTACGAATAACAGAGATCGACACAAGAGAACAATTAAACAGGTCTTTACTCAACAGAGATGCCACGAGGACTGCTTGGGCAGCCCCGTGGTTTGCGACGTGACATCATCGCGTTTACCCGCGTTTTCCCGCGCTCTTAAAGGGGCCACGCCCCGTACATGCAAACTCTATATACAAAACACAGTAATGCCTAACACAATGGTACAGGTTTAGGCTGGTGTTAGAACATCGTTAAAGAGAATTATATACAGTTAGCCAGAGTCATTCAGTGGTTCTGCCACAGACTCCCTTATCGTTCAAAAATCTGTCTATCTCCACCTTAAATATATTCAATGACCCAGCCTCCACAGCTCTCTGGGAAGAGAATTCCAAAGATTCACGACCCTCTGAGAGAAGAAATTCCTCCTCATTTCCGATTTAAAAGGGTGCCTCCTTATTCTGAAACTATGTCCCCTAGTTCTAGATTCCCCCACGAGGCAAAAATCATCTCTGCATCCATCCTGTCAAGCCCCTTCAGAATCTTATGTTTCAATAAGATCGCCTCTCATTCTTCTAAACTCCAATGAGTATAGGCCCAACCTGCTCAACCTTTCTTCATAAGATGATACTTTCATCTCCGGATTCAACCTCGCAAACCTTCTCTGAACTGCCTCCAATGCAAGTATATCCTTCCTTAAATAAGGAGACCAAAACTGTACGCAGTACTCCAGATGTGGTCTCACCAACGCCCTGTACAGTTGTAACAGGACTTCCCTACTTTTATACTCCATTCCCTTTGCAATAAAGGCTAACACTTCACTTGCCTTCCTAATTACTTGCTGTACCTGCATGCTAACTTTTTGTAATTCATGTACAAGGACCCCCAGATCCCTCTGTACCTCAACATTTTGTAATCTCTCCCCATTTAAATTATAATTAGCTTTTTAATTTTTCCTACCAAAGTGGATAACCTCGCATTTTCCCACATTAAACTCCATCAGTCAGATTTTTGCCCACTCGCTTAACGTATCTATATCCCTTTGGAGATCCTTTGCGTCCTCCACACAATTTGCTTTCCCACTATCTTTGTATCATCAGCAAATTTGACTACATTACACTCAGTCCCTTCATCCAAGTCATTAATGTAGATTGTAAATAGTTAAGGCCCCAGCACTGATCCCTGTGGCACCCCACTAGTTACAGTTTGCCAACCTGAAAATGACCCATTTCTGTCTCCCTCCTTTCTTAAATAGGGGCGTTACATTTGCAGTTTTCCAGTCCGCTGGGACCTCTCCAGAATCCAGGGAATTTTGGTAGATTACAACCAATGCACCCACTATCTCTGCAGCCACCTCTTTAAAGACTCTAGGATGCAGGCCATCGGGTCATGGGGACTTGTCCACCTTTAGTCCCATTAGTTTGCCTAGTACTTTCTCTCTAGTGATAGTGATTGTTTTAAGTCCCCCCCCCACCCCAATAGCCCCTTGGTTATCCATTATTGGGATTCTTTTAGTGTCTTCTACTGTGAAGACCGATACAAAATATTTGTTCAAGTTCTCTGCCATTTCCCTGTTTCCCATTCTTAATTCCCCAGACTCATCCTATAGGGGAGCAACATTTACTTTAGCTACTCTCTTCCTTTTTATATACCTGTAGAAGCTCTTACTGTCTGTTTTTATATTTCTTGCTAGCTTACTCTCATAAGCTATTTTCTCTTGCGTTATCATTTTTGCAGTCGTCCTTTGCTGCTTTTTAAAAATTTCCCAATCCTCTGATGAGGATCCGAAACCCAACCCTTCTGACTCAGAGCCGGGAATACTACTAGTGAGCCAGTGGTCACTCCATCCAGATGCGAGTAGGCCGCTGGATGGCAGCCTAGCATTTAAGAGACCATATTCTGGTCTCCACTCACCAGGGCTGCCTGGAGTGGGGCTCAAACCCTTCACCTTCTAAGTCAAAGGGCATGAAGTGATATATTTTGGTAGGAAGGATGAGGAGAGGCAATATAAACTAAACGGTACAATTTTAAAGTGGGTGCAGGAACAGAGAGACCTGGGGGTGTATATACACAAATCTTTGAAGGTGGCAGGACAAGTTGAGAAGGCTGTTAGAAAGGCGTATGGGATCCTTGGCTTTATAAATAGAAGCATAGAGTAGAAAAGGAAGGAAGCTGGGCTAAACCTTTATTAAACACTGGTTCGGCCACAACTGGAATATTGTGGCCAATTCTGGGCACCACACTTTAGGAAGGATATCAACACCTTGGAGAAGATTCAGGTGAGATTTACAAGAATGGCATCAGGGGTGTAGGACTTCAGCGGAGAGTCTAGAAGAAGCTGGGGTTGTTTTCCTTAGAGCACAGAAGGTTAAGGGGAGATTTGATAGAGGTGTTCAAAACCATGAAGGGTTTTGATAGGGTAAGTACGGAAAAACTGTTAAGAACATAAGAACATAAGAAATAGGAGCAGGAGTAGGCCAATCGGCCCCTCGAGCCTGCTCCGCCATTCAATAAGATCATGGCTGATCTGATCCTAACCGCCAATCCACTATCACAGAAGCATCTCCTGAATCTAACAGAATTAGACACACGAAATAGGAGCAGGATCAGGCTACACGGCCCCTGGGCCCGCTCCGCTACCCATAGGGCCATGACCGATCCGAACCTAGACTCATGTCTAAATTCCTGCCCACTCCCCGTAACCCTTAATTCCCTTTACTTCTAGGAAACTGTCTATTTCTGTTTTAAATTTATGTAATGATGTAGCTTCTACAGCTTTTTGGGGCAGCATATTCCATGGACCTACCACCCTCTGAGTGAAGTAGTTCCTCCTCGTCTCAGTTTTGAAAGAGCAGCCCCTTATTCTAAGACTATGCCCCCTAGTTCTAGTTTCACCCATCATCGGGAACATCTTCCCCGCATCCACCCGATCCGACCCCTTCACAATCTTATATGTTTCAATAAGATCGCCTCTCATTCTTCTGAACTCCAATGAGTAGAGTCCCAATCTACTCAACCTCTCCTCATATGTCCATCCCCTCATCCCCGGGATTAACCGAGTGAACCTTCTTTGTACTGGCTCGAGAGCAAGTATGCCCTTTCTTAAGTATGGACACCAAAACTGTACGCAGTATTCCAGGTGTGGCCTCACCAATACCTTGTACAATTGAAGCAATACCTCCCTATTTTTATATTCTATCCCCCTAGCAATGAAAGCCAACATTCCATTGGCCTTCTTAATCACTTGCTGCACCTGCATACTAACCTTTTGAGTTTCGTGCACCAGGACCCCCAGATCCCTTTGTACTTCAGTACTTTCCAGTTTCTTGCCATTAAGATAATAACTTGCTCTACGATTTTTCCTGCCAAAGTGCATAACCTCACACTTTCCAGTATTGTATTCCATCTGTCAAATCTCTGCCCACTTACTTAGCCTGTCGATGTCCCCTTGCAGGTTTTTTATGTCCTCCTCACTCACTACTTTCCCTCCCATCTTAGTATCATCTGCAAACTTTGATATGTTACACTCGGTCCCCTCCTCCAAATCGTTAATATAGATTGTAAAGAGTTGGGGACCCAGCACTGACCCCTGCGGAACACCACTAGTTACTGATTGCCAGTCTGAGAATGAACCATTTATCCCAACTCTCTGCCTTCTGTTAGATAGCCAATCCTCTATCCATGCCAGAATATTACCCCCAATCCCGTGATTTTTTATCTTAAGCAATAATCTTTTGTGTAGCACCTTGTCAAATGCCTTTTGGAAGTCTAAATACACTACATCCACTGGTTCCCCTTTATCCACCCTATATGTTACTTCCTCAAAGAACTCCAGCAAATTTGTCAGACATGACTTCCCCTTCATAAAACCATGCTGACTTTGTCCTATTAAATTATGATGATCCAAATGTCCTGTTACTGTCTCCTTAATAATGGACTCCAAAATTTTACCTACCACAGATGTTAGGCTAACCGGTCTATAGTTTCCAGCCTTCTGTCTACTGCCCTTTTTAAATAAGGGTGTTACATTAGCAGTTTTCCAGTCTGCCGGGACCTTTGCCGAGTCCAGGGAGTTTTGGAAAATTATTACCAATGCATCCACAATCCCTACCGCCACTTCCCTCAAGACCCTAGGATGTAAGCCATCAGGTCCAGGTGATTTATCCGCCTTGAGTCCCATCATTTTACCGAGTACCACTTCCTTCGTGATTTTGATCGTGTTTAGCTCCTCCCCCACTTTAGCCCCCTGTTTGTCCAGTGTTGGGATATTGTTAGTGTCTTCTACTGTAAAGACTGATATAAAATATTCATTCGGTGTTTTTGCCATCTCCATATTTCCCACCATTAATTTCCCGGTCTCATCCTCTAAGGGACCAACATTTACTTTAGCCACCCTTTTTCTTTTTATATAACTATAGAAACTCTTACTATCTGTTTTTATATTTTTTGCTAATTTACTTTCATAATCTATCTTCCCTTTCTTAATCAATCTTTTTGTTATTTTTTGCTGTCTTTTAAAGTTTTCTCAATCCTCTATCCTCCCACTAGATTTGGCTACCTTATATGCCCTTGTTTTTAGTCGAATCCTATCCTTAATTTCTTTACTTAGCCACGGATGGCTGTCTTTTCTTTTACACCCTTTTCTTCTCAGTAGAATATATATTTTTTGGAAGTTGTAAAATAACTCCTTAAATGTACACCACTGATCATGTATCGTCTTACCCTTTAATCTATTTTCCCAATCCACTCTACTCAATTCCGCTCTCATACCTTCATAGTCTCCTTTATTCAAGCTTAGCACGCTTGTTTGAGATCCAACCTTCTCACCCTTTAATTGAATATGGAATTCAACTATGTTATGGTCACTCATTCCAAGGGGATCCTTTACTAGGACATTATTAATTAATCCTGTCTCGTTACACAGGACCAGATCTAAGGTTGCTTGCCCCCTGGTCGGTTCAGTTACATACTGCTCAAGAAACCCATCCCTAATACACTCAATGAACTCATCCTCAAGGCAGCCCTGCCCAATTTGATTTGTCCAATTAATATGATAGTTAAAATCCCCCATAATTATAGATGTTCCCTTATTACAAGCCTCAACTATTTCCTGATTGATACTCCGTCCAACAGAGTTGCAACTGTTCGGAGGCCTATAGACTACGCCCACTAGTGTTTTTTTCCCCTTATTATTCCTTACCTCCACCCAAACTGTTTCATTATCCTGATCTTTTGACCCAATATCATTTCTCTGTATTACAGTGATTCCTTCCTTTATTAACATAGCCACCCCACCTCCCCTTCCTTCCTGCCTGTCCTTCCTGATCGTTAAATAACCTGGTATATTTAATTCCCAGGCATTGTCACCCTGCAGCCATGTTTCTGTAATGGCCACAAGATCATAACCATATGTAGTTATTTGTGCCATATAATCGTATGTCCCCTTGTTCCCGATTTCCCCCAGCAGAGTAAATAGTTGCTGATGTAATAAAGACTCACTACGCACTTGCTTGTACATAAAGCAAGGCTTTAATCGACTTGTAACAAAACATGGAGGTCTAGTTAGTAGTCACTAGCTTCCTGTTTCCAGACTGTCTCTGGCCAAGCTGGGCCCACGCCTTAGTATTTATACTCCTCGGGTGGCGCCCTCAGCTGGCCGTTCAGTAGTACTTCCTGAGTTACTTCTTTCTAGAAGTTGCGATTTATGACAGTTGCCCTATGTCAACCCTATCAAATCGCTTTAAACACCATACATTCAGAATCATAAATAGGTGCATAGGTCCCTGAAATATCCCTGTGGGCAGAAATCTAATGTTAGCCTTGTGCTCATCATGCACCAGGAAGGAAGCAATTTCAGCTTTGAGGTCTGGCCTGACTGAAGCATTTCTAATGCCTGTGGTTGTCTGGGGAGGAGGTAAATTCCCAATCATTGCACGTGTATGAGTGCGTTGTAATTCTGAAGACTGAGCCTAGTTCCCTTTAATTTTATTTTGGGGGGTGGCTACGCCGCCCCTTTAAGGGGCTGCACGGCCTGTTCAAAATTCCGCGCAGGTGCGGTTTTTCTATTGGTGAGCCGGCTGCGCGGGTGCTCCACGCGGCTTAAAGGGAAAGTTGGCACGTGGGCATTTTCACATACACGGCGGGGGAATGCTGACCCCAGTTGTTCTTTATTTCTCCCAATTTGTTTTGTGGAATGAAACACTTTTGTTCAGTTGAGAGCTTTTTAAAGACTGAGAGGAGTAAAGGGCAGTTAGCTTGATCAGATTTTTCTGAATGCGTGATAATCCTTCAACTGAGAAGTGGCTCATGTTGGCTCTACCCTGTACTCTGGAAATGATCCACAATTTTGAGGCCTAGCTCGATTGAAAATGTCAAAACTAAGATTGATAGAGTTTTGTTAGGCGAGGGAATTAATGGTGACGGAACCACAGCGAGTAAATGGAGTTAGGATACAGATCAGCCATTGAATGGCAGAACGGACTCGGGGGGGTGGGTGGGGGAGCTGAATGGCCTATTCCGATGTTCCTAATTTATTATTTACTCAGCGATCTCGCAACACCAAATAGTAGTAAGCTTTCCACCACCTTATTTTCCTAATGGTGAAGAAATCTTAGAGTGATCTGAAGAGATTAGATGCTGAAGAAATTGTATTTTCTTTAATAAATTAAATGCGATCATTTCTTCCCCTGCCCCTTTCAGTCAATCCTCTCGCCTCTTCTCCTTCCTATCTGGAAGGTCTTGGCACTTTGTTGGAGTGCAGCTCGACAGCTGGGAGGCAGCCTCCGGTACCTCACACAAGCGGCTGTTCTTCATGAGTGAGCCAGTACAGTGAGTGCCGGCTGGCTATTCGAGTGTGGAGGGCATCAGAGCCGAGCCTGCACCTGCCCTCACCCAACGTACGTGCCGTGCAAGGTACTTCCAGTAGGAGTCACTGACAATCGGGTGCAGACCTCGGGCTGCCTTTTCCCCAGAAAGAAAGAAAGACTTGCATTTGTATAGCACCTCTCGCGATCCCAGGATGACCCAAAGCGCTTTACATGCAATGAAAAATATTTCTCAACTACAGTCACTGTTGTAATGTAGGAAACGCGGCAGCCAATTTGCGCACAGCCAATTATGTTTTTTTTATTTTAAATAAATATCAAACAATCTAAACCACTAGATGCTGAGAACAATTAAAATGGATCTCATGAAAGATTTGCAATAGTATCGGAATCCATTGGACAATGTTTATATTACCACATCTGCTTGATACAGCTTTATTCCTCGTTATTAATTTCCAGTGAATCCATCCAGTAGTGGAGACTTTTCTTTCTGTTGCATTGTGTTTTTTTTAATATTTATTCATGGGATGTGGGCGTCGCTGGCAAGGCCAGCATTTATTGCCCATCCCTAGTTGCCCTTCAGAAGGTGGCGGTGAGCCACCTTCTTGAACCGCTGCAGTCTGTGTGGTGAAGGTACTCCCACAGTGCTGTTAGGGAGGGAGTTCCAAGTTTATTACCCAGTGAGGATGAAGGATTGGCAATATACTTCCAAGTCAGGATGGTGTGTGACTTGGAGGAGAACTTGGAGGTGGTGGTGTTCCCACGAGCCGGCTTCCCTTGTCTTGCCGTGATGGCGCCAACATAGCGGAAACACAAGGTAAATCAACACTTCAGGTGTGACCGTTCATCAGGACGAATGATGAAGGGTTTCCCCCAAAATGTTGCTCTACCTTTTTCTTTCAGATGCTGACCGACCTGCTAGATGGAGCATAGGAACAGGAGTAGGCCATTCAGCCCCTCGCCACTCAGTTAGATCATGGTTGATCTGCATCTTAACTCCATCTACCCGCCTTGGTTCCGTAACCTTTAATGCCCTTTGCCTAACAAAAATCTATCAATCTCAGTTTTGAAATTCTCAATTGAACCCCCAGCCTCAACTGCTTTTTGGGGAGAGTGTTCCAGATTTCCACTACCCTTTGTGTGAAGAAGTGCTTCCTGACTTCACCCCTGCACGGCCTAGCTCTAATTTTAAGGTTATGCCCCCTTTGTTCTGGCCTCGCCCCTCCCTATCTCTGTAATCTCCTCCAGCACCACAACGCCTTTGATCATCTTAAACACCTCAATTAGGTCAGCCCTTAATCTTCTATATTCAAGAGAATCCAAGCCTAGTCTACACAACCTATCCTCATCATTTACTCATCTGCGCTGCACCCATTGCAAGGCCAGTATATCCCTCCTGAGCTGTGCTGCCCAGAACTCAATGCAGTACTCAAAATGGGGTCTAACCTGAGCTTCATGTAACTGTAACATAACTTCCACCCCTTTGTATTCCAGCCCTCTTGAGGTAAAGGCCAACATTCCATTAGCCTTTTGTACCTGTCCACTGATTTCTGTACTTGGACCCCCTCAATCTCTCTGCTCCGCCACAGTTCCTAGCTTTTCGCTATTGAGAGAATACTCTGATCTATCTTTCTTAGGTCCAAAGTGGATGACCTCACACTTGCCCACATTGAACTCCATCTGCCACAGTTTTGCCCATTCACTCAATCTATGAACGTCCCTCTGCTCCAATACTTGCTGTGTAAATGGATAATATTTCCAGCATTTTCAGTTTTTATTTCAGATAATTCAGCATAAATGTAAGATAGTCACTAATAAATCCAATAGGGAATTCAGGAGAAACTTCTTTAGTCAGAGTAGTGAAAATGTGGAACTTGCTACCACAGGGAGTAGTTGAGGTAAATGGCATAGATGCATTGAAGGGGAAGTTCGATAAGCACGTGAGGGAGAAAGGAATAGAAAGATAGATTGATGGGGTGAGATGAAGAGGGTTGGGAGGAGGCTCGTGTGGAGCATAAACACCGGCACGGACCTGTTAGACCGAAAGGTGCTTTGAGTACTTTGTAATACTTTCCCCCTGTTCCCCCCACCAAATAAACATTCCATTTCGACTACACCTCTTCCTACTATCACACAATGCAAACTCATGCAGCAAAACCTGGGAAGAGTAGCGTCAGAGGTTGGAGAGAATGTGCCGCAAAACATGGAACAGCACAGTTAACCAGTGAAAATTAAAAACAGACATTAGAAAAAAACCTCCTGTGCGTCTGTAATAGGTTTTATTGCAGTTGAGTAAAACCAACTCTTGCAAAAGCAATCAGTTATCTTACATCCTGAGAACATTCTCCAACCAGTTTGTTATTCTCTATGTGATAAGTGGACAATGAAGCAACGTTTTTGGAAAGGGTCGTGTAGTTTATGATTAATTAACTCGGGATCTCGTTAGTGCCAGCCGGAATCTATTTCTTAACTTTTTGCTGCTAATTTGGGTAACCCTAATCGGAATCTTTTCTCATAATGAATGTCTGTTAGTGTAAATGGATCTCTCTATGCAAACATTCAATCATGAGGAGGGAAAGCGTCTCAACGGGACCTATTTCTAGCACAATCGCCTGTGTATGAAGGTGGAGCGTTTAAATCAGGCCAAGTAATGAGTCACAAGCAAAGACTGAGCACAGCTTCCTTTAATGAATTGCAAGTTTCTCCATTGTTCCCGTCCTATTACAGTGCACCACTGTTATCGGTTATTTAACCCACAGCAACATTTGGGGACAATGCATGGGAATTGTGCTTATTTAATTACAAATATTACCATGTTGGTACAGAAAAGGTTACGAGGTGATCTAATAGAGGTTTTCAAGATGATGAGAGGTTTTGATAGAGTAGATAGAGATAATCGACAAGGCTACGGACCGAGGGCTCGAAAGTGGGATTAGGCTGGATAGCTCTGAAGGGTGGTAGAGGCAGGAACCCTCACAACATTCAAGAAGCGTTTAGATGAGCACTTGAAACGCCATAGCATACAAGGCTACGGACCAAGTGCTGGAAAATGGGATTAGAATAGACAGGGCTTGATGGCCGGCACGGACACGATGGGCCGAAGGGCCTCTTTCTGTGCTGTAAATTTCTATGATTCTACAGAGAAAAACTATTCGCTCTGTGAGTGGGTCAATAACCAGAGGTCATAGAAACATAGAAGATAGGAGCAGGAGTAGGCCATTCAGCCCCTCGAGCCCACTCCGCCATTTAATGAGATCATGGCTGATCATCTAAATCAGTACCCTGGCCCTGCCTTCTCCCCATATCCCTTGATCCCTTTAGCCTCAAGAAATATATCCAACTCCTCTTGAATATATTTAATGAATTGGCCTCGACTGCCTTCTGTGGCAGAGAATACCACAGGTTCACCACTCTCTGGGTGAAGAAATTCCTCCTCATCTCTGTCCTAAATGGCTTACCCCTTATCCTTAGACTGTGACCCCTGGTTCTGGACTCCCCAACCATCGGGAACATCCTTCCTGCATCTAGTCTGTCTAGTCCTGTTAGAATGTTATAAATTTCAATGAGATCCCCTCTCATTCTTCTAAACACCAGCGAGTATAAGCCCAATCGACCCAATCTCTCCTCATACGTCATTCCTGCCATCCCAGGTATCAGTCTGGTGAATCTTCGCTGCACTCCCTCCATGGCAAGAGCATCCTTCCTCAGATAAGGCGACCAAAACTGCACACAATACTCAAGGTGTGGTCTCACCAAGGCCCTGTACAACTGCAGCAACACATCCTTGTTCCTGTACTCGAACCCTCTTGCTACGAAGGCCAACATACCATTTGCCTTCTTAACCGCCTGCTGCACCTGCATGCTTACCTTCAGCGACTGGTGCACAAGGACACCCAGGTCTCATTGCACTTCCCCTTCTCCCAATCTATTGCCATTCAGGTATAGATTTAAAATCAGCAGCAAAAGATCTAGAGGGGAGAGGAGGAGAATTTATTTCACTCAGAGAGTTGTGGGGATCGCGAACACTCCACCTGAAAAGGCGGTGGAAGCTGATTCCATCAATAATTTTAAAAGGGAGTCGGACAGGTTCTTGAGGATGAGGAACTGACAGGGTTACGGACAGAAAGCGGGGGTGTGGGACTGAGCACGATTGCTCTTTCAAAGAGCCAGCACAGACACGACGGGCCGAATAGCCTCCTCTGTGCCGTAAGTTTCTATGACTTTATGTTCGCCCCTGAAGTGAATGCTTGTGGAAACTGTGTTTATGGAAAATCTTCCTTATTGCAGTATTTGGATCCGAAGTAAACTTGGGGGTGATTTTTAACCCTACTCGCTCAGCAGAAACCTGGCGGGTGGTCAGTTAAAATCGCCCCACCTCTCACCTGTCCGAAACCCCCATGATCACAACATCTGCAATTTTAACCTGCTCTCCTGAGCAGGCAGCAAGGAGGGGCCCTTTAGCCCCCTGTTTGTCCAGTGTTGGGATATTCTTAGTGTCTTCTACTGTAAAGACTGATGTAAAATATTCATTCAGTGTTTTTGCCATCTCCATATTTCCCACCATTAATTTCCCGGTCTCATCCTCTAAGGGACCAACATTTACTTTAGCCACCCTTTTTCTTTTTATATAACTACAAAAACTCTTACTATCTGTTTTTATATTTTTTGCTAATTTACTTTCATAATCTATCTTCCCTTTCTTAATCAATCTTTTTGTTATTTTTTGCTGTCTTTTAAAGTTTTCCCAATCCTCTATCCTCCCACTAGATTTGGCTACCTTATATGCCCTTGTTTTTAGTTGAATACTATCCTTAATTTCTTTACTTAGCCACGGATGGCTGTCTTTTCTTTTACACCCTTTTCTTCTCAGTGGAATATATTTTTTTTGGAAGTTGTAAAATAACTCCTTGAATGTACACCACTGATCATGTATCGTCTTACCCTTTAATCTATTTTCCCAATGCACTCTACTCAATTCCGCTCTCATACCTTCATAGTCTCCTTTATTCAAGCTTAGCACGCTTGTTTGAGATCCAACCTTCTCACCCTCTAATTGAATATGGAATTCAACCATGTTATGGTCACTCATTCCAAGGGGGTCCTTTACTAGGACATTTTTAATTAATCCCGTCTCGTTACACAGGACCAGATCTAAGGTTGCTTGCCCCCTGGTCGGTTCAGTTACATACTGCTCAAGAAACCCATCCCTAATACACTCAATGAACTCATCCTCAAGGCTGCTCTGCCCAATTTGATTTGTCCAATTAATATGATAGTTGAAATCCCCCATAATTATAGATGTTCCCTTATTACAAGCCTCAACTATTTCCTGATTGATACTCCGTCCAACAGAGTTGCCACTGTTCGGAGGCCTATAGACTACGCCCACTAGTGTTTTTTTCCCCTTATTATTCCTTACCTCCACCCAAACTGTTTCATTATCCTGATCTTTTGACCCAATATCATTTCTCTGTATTACAGTGATTCCTTCCTTTATTAACATAGCCACCCCACCTCCCCTTCCTTCCTGCCTGTCCTTCCTGATCGTTAAATAACCTGGTATGTTTAATTCCCAGGCATTGTCACCTTGCAGCCATGTTTCTGTAATGGCCACAAGATCATACCCATATGTAGTTATTTGTGCCATTAACTCATCTATTTTGTTACGAATGCTATGTGCATTCAGATAGAGAACTTTCAAAGATGTTTTGTGACACTTAGTTCCTGCTTTTGCCCTTTTTATTACTTTACCTTTTACTCCATACCTTCTGCCCCTTCCTGACACGCTCTGGTTTTTAATTTCCCCACTGCTACCTAAGTCTATGGCCTTCTCTGTTGTCATTTTTATTATTTGCTCTCTAGGAACCTCCCCCCCACTAGTTAGTTTAAAGCCCTCTCTACAGCCCTAGTTATATGATCCGCCAGGACTCTAGTCCCAGCACTGGCCAAGTGAAGCCCATCCCAATGGAACAGCTCCCTCCTGCCCCAGCACTGTTTCCAGTGGCAGAAGGATCAGTAACCAGAGGACACAGATTTAAGGTAAATGGCAAAAGAACCAAAGGTGACATGAGGAAAAAACAATTTACGCAGCGAGTTGTTGTGATCTGGACTGCACTGTCTGAAAGGGTGGAGGAAGCAGATTCAATAGTAACTTTCAAAATGCAATTGGATAAATACTTGAAAAGGAACATTTTACAGTGCTATGGGGAAAGAGTGGGACCAATTGGAGAGCACTTTCAAAGAACTGGCACAGGCATGATGGGCCGAATGGCCTCCGACTGTGCTGTATCATTCGATGATTCTACAAGTTCCACATTCTCACCTTACTCTGTGAAGTTCCTTCTTTATTTGATCTGTTAGTGGTTATCTTCTATTCTTGCTTACCATAAGAGAAATATTCTACATGTGCAGTGATGCTATCTATCGTGTTATGGCACCATCCTGCTACTGATCTTGTGTATCAGGACTATTTAAAAATTGAAGCCGTTGAGGAAAATGGTTGTGCAGCAACATAGAATCTAATACAAGTACTAAAGCTTTGATACAGCATGGTAGTTATCCAAGTAGAGAATTGTAACTTTGGAAGCCAAACTATCCTTGGGTGTTGCAGGAATTACAACATTCCTCTAAAGGGCTGCACAGGTCCCTGATGTGACGTGCGTGTCTAAATCTCCTGCTGATGGCAGAAATCATTTAGCACTTCCGCAAGATTCAGTCTGTTTGAAGTATTAAAGAAATCTTAATTGGTGACAACAGTGAACATATGTCAATTGCCAGCGCAAACAAACCTGTGCCAAAGTACACAGGATTACATTAATGGAGAGTTTAAGTTTTCCTTGCCCATGGGTATACTTAAACAATTAGGTAGGATGTTCTTCTATGTAATGTGTTCTGGGTTCATCCCTACCACATTTATCGTACAATTACTAACTTTTCCATTGCAATACAGTATCCAGGCCTAGAAATTGGTTTGCTGCTGACGACGGGCGTGGGGATCATGATGTGCTAGCAACCCGCACTCGTTTGGAGGATGGCAGGCAGAAGGCAAAATTTGTGCTGCCTGCTCATTTGCATGATTGCGGCATTCAACCCAGCGCTGAGCGCTGAGTGGCTGAACGCTCAGCAGGGGGCCCAAGTTTGCGCCAGGCTAGCACCAGCTAAAGCCAGCCTGCACTACTTAAAGGTAGTCTGCACCTCTTAAAGGGGAGATGCAGTCTGCCTGCAGATCATCATTGAGCTGGCTCGGGAAGAGAGTGGGAAAAATCGATTAATGATGGCACAACAGGGGCGAGTGCATGCACCAAGATTCTCCAATGCAGCACTGGAGGTCCTCCAGGCAACAGGCAAAAGTGCAATGGGAGCAGATAGTCAATGTGGTGAATGCCAGCAGTGTTGCCCCGAGGATGTGGACTCAGTGCAGGAAGAAGTTTAATGACCTCACACGAGTGGTCAAGGTCAGTGAATTCGTCTTCAAATATCATTTCCCACCATCTGCACCACTAGCCTCACACACTGCTCAATGCACCACACTCTCATCACTCACCTAGCAACAATTTCTACCAAGCACGACTTGTACCTCAAATTCATAGCTTCACCTCACCCTCACATACTTACCACTGCTGCAAGCCTCACATCCACATCTCACAGCTTGCACACACTGCCAGCTATTCAACCATGACAGGGACATCATCCAAACACATTGCACCACACTCACTGACACACTTCCCTTTCTCTTGCAGGAAAAGGTGGTGATAACCGGCGCCAGCAGAACCTAACCTAACTCCTCCATGCTCCCTGACATTGCACTCAGGCTTTCTGGCAGGCCTGCCAATACACCAAGCATTTCGTTGTGCATCAACGTTCTTCTGCAGGCTGGCCCATCAAAGTCCTCATCTGAGTCTTCTGCAGTGGAACTCATGTGCGAGCTCACCTTCCGGGGAGTTGGCACCTGCGCTACCACTTCCCCTTGCCCTGGCTTTAGCCCACTCATGGGCTACAGGTTCACCTGCATCACCTCGCGCCCTTGGAGGAGATGGTGCTGGCCATTCTTGGGAGGGGCATAGCTGAGCCCATTGCCAGCGGCGGGGCTGAAAGCATACAAGATGCCGGTATCCTCATACGTTATCCTCCTTCTCATGTCCCACTTCCCCCTCATCCCACAGTCTCTTCTTATTTACACACTGCACGCGGTGTAAGCATGCACCTCTTGCTTTCACTACCCCCCTCCCTTCATCACAACCTTACCCTTGTGCCTTTCTCATTTCAGATGTCCAAGAAATCCAACCTACCCAGCCAGCGGTTGTACCAGAAGAGGTAAAGGAGAGTGATGAAGAAGAAGAAACACCGTCACTCGAGCTGACACTCGCAGCCACCAGCTCAGATACTGGCACTGTGTGGAGATTAGAGGGTAGCTTAGAGGTGGGACCTGCACGTGGTGAGTCACCGTGCACATGCCACCTGCTTCTCTCTGGTCAGCGAGAAGACAATGAAGTCCCATCTCCTGACATAAAGAGCTTCTTTTATGCAGCAATGGTTGGCAAACTGGGAGAAGTTACAGATGTTCCAAACTGGAAGGGCCTGACGCAAAGAAATTAAGGGCCACAGTCACCTTCACAACCACTGGCAGCGATGTCCTTACTGTGGTATCAGACTGCAGGTCTGTTTGCCCATGGTAGAGTTCTGTGAGCAGCTCCTTCGTAAAGTGCAGATGCCTCACACGCTGCTCCTGGCTCAGGTTGAGCGAGGAGAGTTGCTCTCGGAAGACCCTAGGTGGGTAAGGCCTCCTGCTGAGAGCCCTTTTCTTCGCTGCTTGTCCTCTTCTTCCTCTGCTCCATCTCCCTGTCATGCTGCAGGCCAAGGGGAATAACAACTAGCACACCCATGACTGGGAGCGAGTGGTCTGACCAGAATCCTTGAAGTCAGAACCAAGGCCTTGTCCACTTGCAGCACCACTCCCTGTCACCTCACCAACTTTAAACAACTCTCGAAAGCTGCAAACATACACAGAGCCAATAGAAATTCAAGTCTCAAGTCTTAGGCAGTCCCTCGGAACCGAGGATGACTTGCTTCCACAGTAAAAATGAGTTCGCAGGTGACTGATGAGACCAATGCGGGACCTACAGTCTCTGTCACAGGAGGGGCAGACGGTGGTTGAAGGGGCGGGTAGGTGGGGTGCTTGGGTTGATGTGCGCTCCTTGCGCTGCCCGCGCTTGGCTTCCGCTTGCTCCCAGCGAAGAGACGCGAGGTGTTCGGCGCCTTCCCGGATGTGTCTCCTCCACTTTGTGCGGCCTTGGGCCAGGGCTTCCCAGGTGTTGGTGGGGATGTTGCCCTATTTCAAGGAGGCCTTGAGGGTGTCCTTGAAGCACTTCCTCCGCCCACCTGGGGCTCTCTTGCCGTGTCGGAGTTCCAAGTAGAGCGCTTGTTTTGGGAGTCTCGTATCGGGCATGCAGACAATGTGACCCATCCATCGGAGCTGATTGTGCGTGGTCAAAGCTTCGATGCTGGGGATGTTGGTGATACACTATCAGTTCCTCATAAAAGACAGAGAGTTAATTAATAGGCTTTTATTAGCAAAGAACAGAGCATGTCTCTCGTGGTTGCCTGGTATCCAAAAGGGCAGGGGGCTGCAGAGCAGTCACCTTTATACCCGGGCATGTGGGTGGAGCCAGGGGCGGAGTCAGCTGAGGCATGCATAGGCACAACAGTGTGCAACAACAACAACAACAACAATAACAAACAGTGGTTTACCACATTCACCCCTTGTTTAAAATTGAGTCCAGCGGGGTGAAGTGTACTAAAAGTTCGTGTAAACTAAAAGTTCGTGTAGTTAAGTCTATCAGGTGGCCTTGTATGCCGTCCTGATCGTCGTAGCAGCGGCGGTGATGATGCAGCATCCAACGCCGAACCTGGCGTCTCGTTGATGAGAGGTTGCGTAGTCAATGGCGGGTCCTGGGGCTGCGGCATGCCGTCTACAGGGGTCGGGGTGTGGGTAGTGGTGGGTGGCGATGGTGGTGTCTCAGGGGCACCCGAAGGTGCGAGGTCTCGTGTGGAGACAGTGTCCTCCCGCCCGTCCGGGTACGCTACATAAGCATACTGGGGGTAGGCGTGGGTAGTGGTGGGTGGCGAAGGAAGTGTTTCAGGAGCACCCGAAGGTGCGAGGTCTCGTATGGAGACTGTGTCCTCCCGCCCGTCCGGGTACACCACGTAAGCATACTGAGGGTTGGCGTGGAGGAGGCTCACCCTCTCGACCAGGGGGTCCGTCTTATGGGACCTCACGTGCTTCCGCAGTAGGACGGGTCCTGGAGAAGTCAGCCATGTCGGTAACGAGATCCCCGATGTGGACTTCCTGGGGAAGGAGAACATTCTCTCATGAGGGGTGGCATTGGTGGCTGTACAAAGCAGTGACCGAATGGAATGGAGCGCCGCAGGGAGGACCTCCTGCCAGCGAGAGGTCGGAAGGCCCTTAGGTTTCAAGTTTAAAAGGACTGCCTTCCAGACCGTCGCATTCTCTCTTTCCACCTGGCCATTCCCCCGGGGGTTGTAGCTGGTGGTCCTGCTTGTAGCAATACCTCTCGCGAGCAGGTACTGATGAAGTTCGTCGCTCATAAAGGATGAGCCCCTGTCGCTATGAATATAGCTAGGGAAACCGAACAAGGTGAAGAGGTCATTCAGACATTTAATGACCGTGGTACTGGTCATGTCTGAGCAAGGGATGGCAAACGGGAAACGGGAGTACTCGTCAATTATATTGAGGAAGTACACATTGCGGTCAGAGGAGGGGAGGGGCCCTTTAAAATCGCCGCTCAGCCGCTCAAAGGGGCGCGTGGCTTTGATCAGGCTCGCTCTGTCTGGCCTATAAAAATGCGGTTTGCACTCGGCACAGATTTGGCAGTTCCTGGTCAAGGTCCTGACCTCCTCGATGGAGTAGGGCAGGTTACGGGATTTGATGAAATGGAAGAACCTGGTGACCCCCGGGTGGCAGATGTCATTGTGGAGGGTCTTCAGTCTATCAACCTGCGCGTTGGCGCATGTACCACGTGATAGGGCATCTGGGGGCTCATTGAGTTTCCCGGGCCGGTACAAGATATCGTAATTGTAGGTGGAGAGTTCGATTCTCAACCTCAAGATCTTGTCATTCTTGATTTTGCCCCTCTGCTTATTATTAAACATAAAAGCTACTGAACGCTGGTCAGTGAGCAGGGTAAATCGTTTTCCGGCCAGGTAATGCCTCCAATGTCGCACAGCTTCCACAATGGCCTGAGCCTCCTTTTCGACAGAAGAGTGTCGAATCTCGGGGCCCTGGAGGGTCCTTGAGAAAAAGGCCACGGGTCTCCCCGCCTGGTTAAGGGTTGCAGCTAGGGCAAAGTCGGATGCGTCGCTCTCCACTTGGAAAGGGATGGACTCATCCACTGCGTGCATTGTGGCCTTCACAATATCTCTTTTTATGAGGGTGAAGGCTGCACATGCCTCTGCTGTCAGGGGGAAGGAGGCGGACTTGATGAGGGGTCTGGCTTTGTCCGCATAGTTGGGCACCCACTGAGCATAGTACGAGAAAAACCCTAGGCATCTCTTCAGTGCTTTTTGGCAGTGGGGGAGGGGGATCTCCATAAGGGGGCGCATTCTGTCGGGGTCGGGGCCGATGACTCCGTTCTCCACTACGCAGCCAAGAATGGCAAGGCGCGTGGTACGAAACATACATTTGTCCTTGTTGTATGTTAGGTTCAGCCGCTGGGCCGTACGGAGGAATTTCTCTAGGTTAACATCATGGTCCTGCTGGTCGTGGCCGCAGATGGTGACGTTGTCTAGATAGGGGAAAGTGGCCTGGAGCGCGTTCTGGTCAACCATCCGGTCCATCTCCCGTTGGAAGACTGAAACCCCGTTGGTGACGCCGAAGGGAACTCTGAGGAAGTGGTAGAGACGACTGTCAGCTTCAAAAGCTGTGTACTGGCGGTCCTCAGCCCTGATGGGGAGCTGGTGGTATGCCGACTTCAGATCAATCATCGAGAACATCCGGTATTGTGCTATCTGATTGACCATGTCGGATATGCGGGGGAGTGGGTATGCATCCAACTGGGTGTAGCGATTGATCGTCTGGCTGTAGTCGATAACTAGGCGCTGTTTTCCGCCAGTCTTCACCACCACCACTTGTGCTCGCCATGGGCTGGTGCTACTCTCAATAATCCCTTCCTTCAGGAGTCTCGCTACCTCGGATTTAATGAAGCTCCTATCCCCGGCACTGTAACGCCTGCTTTTAGTAGCGATGGGCTTACAGTCGCGGGTGAGGTTAGCGAACAAGGAGGGGGGGGAGACTTTAAGGGTAGAGAGGCTGCAGATGGTGCGCGGCGGGCGATTTAAAAGCTGCTGGCTGCAGACTGTGAGTGGGGGGAGGGGTCCGCTGTACGCCAATGTGACACTTTTAAGGTGGCACTGAAAATCCAACCCCAGTAGAACGGCAGCGCAGAGGTGGGGCAGGACCAAAAGTTTAAAATTTTTGTATTCTGTGCCCCGTACCGAAAGGGTCACCACACAGTAGGCACCGACGTCCGCTGACTGGGCTTTGGAAGCCATAGAGATCCGATGGCGCGTCGGCAGGACCTGGAGAGAGTAACTGCGCACCGTGTCGGGGTGGATAAAACTCTCCGTGCTCCCGCTGTCAAAAAGGCAGGTAGTGGCGCGGCCGTTTACCGTAATGTCCATCATGGACCTGGACAGTTGATGAGGGAGAGATTGGTCCAGCGTCACGGAGGCCAGCGTATGGTCAAGCGAGTCGATGTGGTCGTCAGATGAGGCGGTGGTTGAGTCCGGGTCCCCCGTGATTGAAGTTGGAGGCGTCCAAGATGGCGGACAAAATGGCGGCGCCCATGATCCCGATCCCCACGCGGCTGGGGGAGCCCAAGATGGCGGACAAGATGGCTGCCCCACGGTTCGCACGCGGCGCTGCTGGCGTTAGCGGTTTTGCCTTTGCAGGCGCTGACATAGTGTCCTTTCTTCCCGCAGCCGGAGCAGGTGGTGTTTTTCGCCGGGCAGCGTGCTCTGGGGTGTTTTGCCTGGCCACAAAAATAACATTTCTGTGCCTTGGACATCGCTGCAGCAGTTGGAGGTGGCGGTCCCATGACCCAAGGTTGCGGTGTCCACGGTGCGGAGCGGTTAGGGGAGAAAGCGTCCATATTCCTATGGGCCGCGTCGAGCGAGAGCGCGAGGGACACTGCCTTTTTCAGGTCTATTTCTCCCTTCTCCAACAGTCTCTGCCGGGAGTAGTCGGACCTTAGACCCGCAACGAAAGCATCTCGGATCAGTCCCTCCGTGTGTGCTGCGGCTGATACTTCTTTGCAATCGCAGCCTCGGCCGAGTATCCGCAGTGCCCGTAGGAAAGCCTCCACTGATTCCCCGGGCTGCTGTCTGCAGGATCTTAAGAGGTGCCTGGCATAGACCGTATTTACCGGGCGTGCGTATTGCCCTTTAAGCAGATCGATAGCCGCCGCGTAGGTCGTCGCATCCTGGATTAGAGTATAAACTTGGTGGCTCACCTTTGAGGCCAGGATTTTCAGCTTGTTTTCGTCTAGGGTCACAGTTGAGGCTTCCAGGTAAGCCTCGAAGCAACGCAGCCATTGTGCGAATTTGGTAGCCGAACCCGCTTCTTGGGGGTCTAGGTCCAGGCATGTTGGTCTGAGGGCTCGCAGCAGCGCCTGCTGCTCAGCGTTTGGCGCCGTCGGTTGATGCAGCTCCTGCTGTTCAACATTTGGACCCGACATTTTGCTTTGCTAATAAAATTGATACACTATCAATTCCTCATAAAAGACAGAGAGTTAATTAATAGGCTTTTATTAGCAAAGAACAGAGCATGCCTCTCGTGGTTGCCTGGTATCCAAAAGGGCAGGGGGCTGCAGAGCAGTCACCTTTATACCCGGGCATGTGGGTGGAGCCAGGGGCGGAGTCAGCTGAGGCATGCATAGGCACAACAGTGTGCAACAACAACAACAACAACAATAACAAACAGTGGTTTACCACAGTTGGCCTGAGCAAGAACACTGAAGTTGGTGCGCCTATCCAGCCAATGGATTTGCAGGATCTTGCGGAGGCAGCGTTGGTGGTGCCTCTCCAGTGCTTTGAGGTGCCTGCTGTATATGATCCATGTCTCTGAGGCATACAGCAGGGCGGGTACCACTGCTGCTCTGTAGACCATGAGCTTAGTGCTGAGTTTGAGGTCCTGGTCTTCAAACACTCTCTTCATCAGGCGACCAAAGGCTGCACTGGCACACTGAAGGCGGTGTTGGACTTCGTCATCGATGTCTGCCCTTGTTGATAGTAGGCTCCCGAGGTATGGAAAGTGGTCCACGTTGTCCAAGGCCTTGTTGTGGATTTTGATAATCGGGGGGCAGTACTGTGTGGTGGGGGCAGGTTGGTAGAGGTCTTGCGGATGTTTAGTGTAAGGCCCATGCTCTCGTACCGGTGAAGGTGTTGACGATGGTTTGGAGTTCAACCTCCGAGTGAGCGCAGACGCAAGCATCATCTGCATACGGTATTTCGACGACAGAGGATGGGACGACCTTATATAGAAATTAATCAGCAACTGACCTGAGAGTGGTTGCTGATCCCTTTAAGTATCGCTGGTATGGGGGTCCTTGCAGCATGACAGGGAGATGCATGTTCAGCTGTGCAAGGCTAACACAGGGCATTAGTTTCTGCGTTGAGGATGAAAATAGCAGCGCTGCCGTCAAATCAGTGTTGCATGCTGACTGACGTCACGATCTGCCTACTCGATATATTTCTGGCGCATGCTCCCAGCGCCGACGCTACCGCCCTCACCAGGAATTGTGCTGCGCGGCTCAGACGGCATTTGTGACCCAAACTGGCACCCAGAAGGCCCAAACAATGGGCGCTATGCAATCAAATTTCTAGGCCCTATGTCTAATGGGCCAGATATTCCGACTCCCACGGGTGCGTACGAGGTGTGTACACACCCACAGGGGCCTCGGAAGTGCCGGTTTCAGGCGCGCGAAGTGCATGCACTAAAACCCGGCACTTCCAATCTGTCAAGAATTCTCTTGACAGATCCTCCGCCTGCCCGGGAGAAGGGCCTCTGCTGGGTGGGGGAGAGTTCTGCTTTCTGCACAACCTCCGCCCGTTGAAAACCTTTAAAAATCTTATACCTGGAGTTTAAAAAAAAAATTCTCACTCATTTATCATTTAAAAATACTTTAAAAAAAGTTACGTTTATTTTTAGCCCTGTAAAAAACTTAAATTATTTTTTTTTTAAATTAAAATTTTGTTTAAAATATTTAATTTAATGTAATTTTAGCTCATTTTAAATACGTGATGTTTTTTAAAAATTTATTTAATATTTAACTGTGTTTTTAAATGTGATCCCTTTTCATACTTTTGACAGATCTAAGCAGAGAGACCTGTCAAAAGTTTGCAGGGGGATTCTCTTCTTTGATTGGTTCCCCATGGCCCACCTGCGCCCCTGGGATACCTGCACGCGCCCACCAAGAGAGGCCCAGGCTCGGAAGTCTTGGGACCTACGGAGCGTAGCAGGTAAGTGTGCAGATTTTTCCCGATTGGAGGCATCCGCACGCAGGAAGCCTCCGATCGCAAAATCCGGCCCAATATCTTTTATTTGTCTACAACCAAATAAGATCATTTAAACTATTCAACAACACACACATATATGGTGCTCTTCTGGAAGACTTCGAACCCAACTAGTAAGTGCCCATCACTACGTTGGGTGTTAACCGTGGCTCAGCAGTAACACTCTCGCCTCTGAGTTAGAAGGTCATGGGTTCAAGTCGGCCTCCAGAGACTTGAGCATAAAATTTAGGCTGACATTCCAGTGCAGCACTGACGGAGTCCTGCCCTGTTGGAGGTGCTGTCTTTCAGGCGAGACGTTAAACTGAGGCCCCATCTGTCCTCTGACGGAAAAGGTCCCATGACTCTATTTCGACGAAGAGCCGGGGAGTTCTCCCCGGTGTCCTGACCAATGTTTATCGCTCAAGCAACATCACTAAAACAGATTATCTGGTCATTATCACGTTGCTGTTTGTGGGACTTTGCTGTGTGCTAATTGGCTGCCACGTTTCCCACATTACAGCAATTCAGAAGTACTCTATTGGCTGTAAAGTGCTTTGGGATGTCCTGAAGTCATGAAAGGTGCTGTATAAATGCAAGTCTTTCTTTTTTTGTCTTTCACCATTATGTTTTACTGAATACTGTTCAAAGTTGAAGAGAAGTCAATATTGTTCTGGATTTCAACTGTAAGTAGAATGCATGAAACCCTGAGTTTAAACGAAAGCCCACACAAACGTTTCCTATTCACTTTTGCTTTTGGGCACCTGTAAGTCATTAGGAGATATAGCGTGGATAAGCTCACAATGCTGGATCTCTGAGCTTAAGGGGGAATCCTTGATTTTAGCACTGCCAGAATCCTGCTTTGCTTATGCTTGGTTCAGTCACGCCAAGTTTAATTGGCTTTCTTTCAAACTCATTTCAGACATACCTGGTCTCAGTCACACATGTCAGCCATGTTATTTGTATCAGGTGGCAGATGCTGCTGTCAGGAGCGTGTGTCAAATTAAATAGATTTCTTTCAGAAAATAACATAAGAACATAAGAAATCGGAGCAGGAGTCGGCCATTTGGCCCCCCGAGCCTGATCCGCCATTCAATAAGATCATGGCTGATCTTCGACCTCAACCCCACTTTCCTGCACTATCCCCATATTCCTTGATACACTTAATATTCAAAAATCTATCGATCTCTGTCTTGAATATACTCAACGACTGAGCCTCCACAGCCCTCTGGGGTAGAGAATTCCAAAGATTCACCACCCTCTGAGTGAAGAAATTTCTCCTCATCTCAGTCCTAAATGGCTGACCCCTTATTCTGAGACTGTGACCCCTGGTTCTGGACTCCCCAGCCAGGGGAAACATCCTCCCTGCATCTACCCTGTTAAGCCCTGTAAGAATTTTGTATGTTTCAATGAGATCACCTCTCATTCTTCTAAACTCTAGAGAATATAGGCCTCGTTTACTCAATCTCTCCTCATAGGACAATCCCCCCATCCCAGGAATCAGTCTGGTGAACCTTTGTTGCACTCCCTCCATGGCAAGTATATCCTTCCTTAGGTAAGGAGACCAAAACTGTACACAATACTCCAGGTGTGGTCTCACCAGGGCCCTATATAATTGCAGTAAGACGTCTTTACTCTTATACTCAAATCCTCTTGTAATAAAGGCCAACATATAATTTGCTTTCCTAATTGCTTGCCGTACCTGCATGTTAGCTTTCAGTGATTCGTGTACAAGGACACCCAGGTCCCTCTGAACACGAATATTTCCCAATCTCTCACCATTTAAAAAATACTCTGCTCTTCTATTTTTCCTACCAAAGTGGATAACTTCACATTTCTCCACAATGGCCCAGTAATTCGGGTCCCAACGCGTGAGTACGGAAGGGGTACTCACGCGTGGGCCCGATGGAAGTGCCGGTTTTCAGGATGCACAGCGCATGCGCTGAAAACCGGCATTTCCTGTCCTCTGAACCAAGGGGTTAAGAGGTGGAACGCGTATGACGTATCAGGCAGCGCGTGCGCGCTGAATTTCCTATTTTTGTAAAGAGTTGCCCGTGCGTAAAGGCCTCCAGTTTTTACGCTTGAAAATACCAGACATAAGTACTTAGTTTTACATGTAAGTGGTCTATTAATACAATTTAGACATTTTTTTCCACAGGTTTATTATTTTTAAAGAATTTACAGTAAGGTAAGTGTATTTTTAGACCCTATTTGCTAAAAAATTTTTTTTTTTTTAATTTGATTAATTGTTTAAAATAGTTTTTTTTACTGTTATTCATAGTTCATTTATTTAGTGGGATTTTTTAAAACTTTTATTTGTAGTTTAAGTGCTGTTTTGGGCGCCCTGAGTTTTCATGAGTTTGACAGTTCTTACTATCAAACTCATGAATGAGCTTTTGCAACCTCCCATTGGTTGCCCTGTGCCCACGTGATCCCAGCCGGCTCATCAAAATAACTACGCTTTAATTCTGTTTAAAACTACTTCACATTCTTCAAAATAATGTAAAAGTATTTAAAACTTTATAAAAGTTACCTAAAGATTAATAAAAATACAAAAAATGTCTTTAAAATGCTGCTCTGCATGTAAAATTGCTTTGCAGCTTGTGTTAAAAATTGGGGGCGTGGCCTATGTTAAGGAGACCTCAAGGGGCGTGTCTAACTTAGACTCCGCGCTCGAGGCTTTGCGCTGGCTGCACTCCTGGGCGGCGTGACGTCAGACGCTGCCCGGGAGTAATCAACTGAAAACAGGAATTGCAAGCGTCCCGGGAGCTGAACAGCAGGCGTGCCGGGTAAGTGCACATCAGGGGCTTGAACGCACGGCAAGCCCCCGAACCTAATTTCTGGGCCATTATATTCCATTTGCCATGTTCTTGCCCATTCACTTAGCTTGTCTATATCGCCTTGAAGCCTCTTTGCATCCTCCTCACAACTTACATACCCACCCAGCTTTGTATCATCAGCAAACTTGGATATACAGGTAGACTACCCTTTATCCGGACTTCCGAAAACCGAAACCCTCTAAAAACCGAAGGTTTTTTCGTTCAGCGTAAGTCGTGCTTATGACTTACGCTGAACGAAAAAACCTTCGGTTTTTAGAGGGTTCCGGTTGCGGAAGTTCGGATAAAGGGTAAGTCGTGCGCACGACCCCCCGCCGACCCCCCCGCGGACCCCGCCGGCCCCGACAACCGCCGACCCCGCCAGCCCCGACAACCGCCGACCCCGCCAGCCCCGACAACCACCAACCCCGCCAACCGCCGACCCCCCCGCGGACCCCGCCGGCCCCGACAACCGCCGACCCCCCCGCGGACCCCGCCGGCCCCGACAACCGCCGACCCCGCCAGCCCCGACAACCGCCGACCCCCCCGCGTACCCCGCCGGCCCCGACCCCCGCCGACCCCGACTGACTTACGCTGAGCGTCAGCGTAAGTCGTGCGCACGACCCCCCGCCGACCCCCCCGCGGACCCCCGCCGACCAACCTTCCGAAATCCGAAATTCTCCTTTATCCGAAACTCGGCTGGTCCCGAGGTTTTCGGATAAAGGATAGTCTACCTGTATTACATTTGGTCCCCTCATCCAAATCATTGATGTAGATTGTGAATAGCTGAGGCCCAAGCACTGATTTTTGTGGTACCCCACTAGTTACAGCCTGCCAACCTGAAAATGACCCGTTTATGTCTACTCTCTGTTTTCTGTCCGTTAACCAATCCTCAATCCATGCTAGTATATTACCCCCAATCCCATGAGCCCTAATTTTGTTTAATAACCTCTTGTGTGGCACCTTATCGAATGCCTTCTGATAATCCAAATACATCACACCCACTGGTTCCCCCTTATCTATTCTGTTAGTTGCAACCTCAAAAAACTCCAACAGATTTGTCACACGATTTCCCTTTCATAAATCCTTGTTGACTCTGCCCAATCCTATTATTATTTTCTAAGTGCCCCGTTACCACGTCCTTAATAGATTCTAGCATTTTCCCTACTACTGATGTTAGGCTAACTGGTCTGTAGTTTCCCATTTTCTCTCTCCCTCCTTTCTTAAATTTTTACATTTGCTACCTTCCAATCCATGGGAACCGTTCTATAATCTATGGAATTTTGAAAGATGACAACCAATGCATCCACTATCTCTATAGCCACCTCTTTCAAAACCCTAGGATGTAGGCCATCAGGTCCAGGGGATTTATCGGCTTTCAGTCCCATTAATTTCTCTAGTACTTTTTTTTGCTAATACTAACTTCTTTCAGTTCCTCATTCTTGTTAGGCCCTTGGTTCTCCACTATTTCCGAGAAGTTTTTTGCATCTTCTTCTGTGAAGGCAGGCACAAAGTATTTGTTTAATTTCTCTGCCATTTCCTTATTCCCAATATAATTTCTCCTGTCTCAGCCTGTAAGGGACCCTCATTTACTTTTGTTAATCTTTACCGTTTACAGAAGCTTTAACAGTCTGTTTTTATGTCTCTCGCTAGTTTACTCTCATATTCTATTTTCCCTTTCTTTATCAATTTCTTGGTCCTCTTTTGCTGAATTTTAAATCCTCCCAATTCTCAGGCTTGCTACTCTTTTTGGCATCATTATAAGCCTCTTCCTTTGATCTAATACGAACTTTAACTTCTCTTGTTAGCCACGGTTGGACCACTTTTCCTGTTGGGTTTTTGTGCCTTTAAGGAATATATATTCGTTGTAAATTATGTATTAATTCTTTAAATGCTAACCATTGCTTCTCTACCATCATACCTTTTCATGTAGTTTCCCAATCTACCTTAGCCAACTCGCCCCTCATACCTACGTAGTTTGCTTTGTTTAGATTTAAGACCCTAGTTTCGGATTTAACTAAATCACTTTCAAACTCAATATAAAGTTCTATCATATTATGATCACTCTTCCCTAAAGGCCCCTTTACTACAAGATTATTAATGAACTCTTTCTCATTGCACACTACATCTAAAATAGACTGTTCCCTAGTTGGCTCCTCAACCATTCCGGGTGGGAAGTGAACCGGTGCCATTTAAATGAGGCCCGGAGGTTAGAATCACTGAATGCCTCCTGTTGCTGCTGGCGGGCAGGAAGTTAACACGTCTGGATCCAGCATATTGAGGCATTTGAGACATGTCTTGTGGTATGTGTAGCACCCTTGGGAGGAACAGGTGATTTTGAACCTATGGTTCCCAAAGCTCTCCAGCACTGGGGGTTTTCCTCCAATCATGTCGAGGTCTGTTGTAGACTGATTGATAGAGATTGATTGCTAATGATTAGCCAACAACTCCATAATTGTTGCGACTACCAGGATGCTAGAAGCTGAACTAGATAGACCTTGTTTTTTTCTCGTCGAGCAATTCCTATGTTCCTATGTTTGGTAACCTAGGTTCACACAGCGCTATCAGCAGATCAAACACCAGCCAGGGAACAGCAGACCGTCAAACTTCCTAGTCATAATGCATCAGGTGGATGTGACTCTCAGCTTTCCAAGAAGGAAGTTGGATGGGATTTTAACCCTAGCAGCTTGGTGGAAACTCGGAGTGGATTTCTGGTAAGAAAGCGCTCACGCGAGCTAATTTCCTGCACGCCAGTGACAACTGGAGATTTGAACTGCTGGGCTTCATTTAAATGCCACCAGTCCACTTCGCGCAGAAAAGGGCACAGGGACTGCAGGCAGGGGAAGATCAGGTCACCCGCTGGCTTGCAGGTAAGGGTCACACGGGAGGGAAAGGCAGAATCCAGGCATTGGAGGCTGCAACTTTCCTAGTGGGGCCTAGAAGAGGACTGCTCCTCCTAGCCCCACAAAAGAAAGGTTTCCACTTACCCTTTGGGCCCCTTCTTTTTCCCTCGATTGCAGCCGCTCTGCACCCCCTTTCCACACCCATTCCGGGTGGGAAGTGAACCGGTGCCATTTAAATGAGGCCCGGAGGTTAGAATCACTGAATGCCTCCTGTTGCTGCTGGCGGGCAGGAAGTTAACACGTCTGGGAGGAAACCCGCTCGGCATTAGATTCCACCCCTTCATTTCATAGAAGGTGCTGTGCCATGAATGTGAAGGTAGCCCCTTGAGCCAGTTGTGAAATAACTCCTCTAACTTCAACTGCACTGAAATAGGGAAACTCCTCTACTTTATACAGCCCTAAAATGGAAGCAACCTTTCCTTACCCAATTTCAACGGGCAGGCTTTGCGACAAATGGTCCACGAGAACCAGACCAGGTTGTTTGTCCTGGAAGTCAGCCGGGATGCAGGAACCTTCTTGTAGGCTTTTATTAAATCATACATAGCCAACACATTAACATGTATGTGATGATGAGACTGCATTGAAATATCAGTGTGCTATCTAGTACTATGCACCATTTTCAGTATTAAACCAGACTCCAGGGGCCTTTGGACTGTTTAAGTACAGGAGAATTTTTTAATGTCTTTAGTTCTGGCCACAGATCCGGGCCCTGAAAGCTCCCCGATATTTTCAGGGCATCTGGGTTGCATTGTCAGCGGAGGGACACAGATTCTGCTGCAGGGCCCATTTTCAACAGGCATCCACTCTGTTTGAGCGGTGCTGGGGTTCCCTGTAGGCTGTTGGTTCTGTCATAAAATCATACAGCACTGAAGGAGGCCATTCGGCCCATCGTGCCTGTGCCGGCTCTTTGGCAGGGCTATCCAATTAGTCCCACTCCCCTGCTCCTTCCCCATGGCTCTGCAAATTCTTCCTTTACAAGTATTTATCCAATTCCCTTTTGAAATTTACTACTGAATCTGCTCCCACCGCCCTTTCAGGCAGTGCATTCCAGATCACAAAACTCATTGCGTAAAGTTGTTTCTCCTCATCTCTCTGGTTCTTCTGCTCGTCATCTTTCAACGTATTCGGACTAATTGGATAGCTTTTTCAAAGAGCAGGCACAGGCACGATAGGCCAAACGGCCTCCTTCTGTGCTAATGATATGAACTTGACGTAAAAGAGGTGGAATTGGAAGGATGAATGTCACCCTTTCTCCTGCCTCAGGTTACCCCAAGATTGTGGGCATACAGTACCCAAAGCGTGGCCCATCAGGTTGTGAAAGGTTGGTTTCCCATATAGCAGCTGGTTGCAAAGTGATCAGCTGAAGTGAGGCTTGTTTGTGATGGAATCTTCCTCTCTTAGTTCATACCTACCAGGGGCTGGTCTCCAGCAGTCAATCGATGCCAGTTTCCCCCTTGCCCCCCCAGAAGGTGCACTCGCCCACTTGATCTAAAGTCCCTGACCATAACTTTCCCGGTGTGGGGGAAGTGGCCCTTCTCCATTGTTTTAGCGGCCGGGCAGGAACATAGGGGGAAAAATTCAGTTGGTAGCACCACCTGTTAGCGCCTTAAGAGGGCGCTAAGTGGGGCGCAAACCAACTAGCGCCCGGGCGTGGCGATATCTGCGCCTCTCGCGAAATTGACCGGACATTTTGCGGCGGCGCTAAACACTACCGCCACGATCTCCAGCGCCGGCAGATCGTGACGTCAGTCGAGTGCGCAACGCCCCGGTAGCGCCTCGGACTGGAAATTGAGTGGCGCCCCCTGCCTTATTGCCTGCTGCTAGTAACGACAGGTGGAGGGGAGCGTTTTGCAGTCGGGAAGGTACTGGGGGAGCGCTATTTAATGGCGGCCGCTTCCTGCCTTTTTTTGTTGGTGACATTTTTGCACCATGCATTCTGAGAGAGAGAGACTTCTGGAGAGATTCTACACTGTGTGAAGGAGTTTTGGGTACTGAGCAGCACTTTGCAGGTTCATTTTGATTCACCCTTCCTTGTATCTATTTAGAAGAGACTGTGGGGGCTGCACTCTGAGCTCTTTCCCTGGGTCTCTCCATTGTTCTTTCCAGCAGATTTGATGTACAGGTCTCTCCAGGTCAAGACTCAAGGCTGCAATGAACAGGATGTAGATGGAGACCAAGATAAACCCTCCCCTTTAAGATAAAAACAGAAAATGCTGGAGAAACTCAGCAGGTCAAGCAGCATCTGTGAAGAGAGAAACAGAGTTAACGTTTCAGGTCGATGACCATTCATCAGAACTCCCCTTTAAGAATTGGCCGGTGCCAGTGTGTCTGTGTTCCATTGCTGACTGACATCACATGAGCTTCGCCAGCGCTGTGAGTTCACGCCTCGCTCCTTGGCCTTTGTGCCTTAATACAGATGTGAAGCGCCTGATTTAGCGCTCCAATCACCTCCAGGGGCGATAAAAGCCAAGTTTGCAGTTGGAGGCGATAATTAGCACCAGGCGCTAATCGTTGTGCCCGGCCGATAATTGCGCCCCAAATGGGGCGATACCGAATTTCTCCCCCATAGAGTTTTAATCCCAAATTCCATGGACAGAAGTTGATACAGTCCACTGACATTACATAAAACTGCATAGAAACAGGCCATTCAGTCCAACTGGTCCATGTGGACATTTATGCTCCACACGAGCTTCCTCCCACTCCTCTTCATCTAACCTTGTTACCATATCCTTCATGTAACGTTGCCATGTAAAAGATTATTACACCAAAGTCTTGCCGCTTATCAAATGGTATAATACATTCTCAAAGGGGTATTTTAAGCCCTTGTGAACTAATTCTACGTTTTATTGTCTTTAAGTGTTACCATCACAGTATCCCTCTTTGTCTCAGTGCTTCTATGCATTATTCAACCTGTTAACTAAATTTGTCAGCCTGAGCTTGTATGCTTTAGCCTGCCTTTTGAAGGAGTTAGGAGAAGGTGATCGTCCAATGGCAACTTCAACGACCACAATTTGAGCTTAATTCCTAATTTCAAGGTGGACACGGATCTCGGTCGGCCTTTGGAAGCAGCATTTCGGCTGTGAAGACAAACCTGAACTGTTAACACCTACTATACTTATCAGGAAAGGCTGAACAGGCTGGAGGCTCTTTTCACTAAAAAAGAGAAGGCTGAGAGGTGATCTGATAGAGGTCTTTAAGACTATGAAAGGGCTTGATAGGGTAGACGTAGAGAAAGGGCTCAAATTTCCAAGCCCCGTGGAGGCGGGTTTGGAGGCGGGAGTGGTGGGAAAATTGCAGATTCGGGGGGCACGAACCCATCCCGCCCCCAGCCTGCCTCCGTGCCAATGTCCCAGGAGGCAGGTATCTGACCTGTGCTGGGAGCTGCCTCCCCGAGGCGGGAAGGGGATTAGTGCCAATTATTGCCTAATCCCTATTTTTAGCACTTAAGTGTGTGCTTCCCGACGGCTCCGAACCACGCCAAGTTAGTGAGGCGGACCATCGGTCTGAAGGGGTTGGAGGGGTCGAGATGTCCATTGTGCAGGTGAGTGATGGGTGCATGTGTGCAGAGGTAAGTGTGTGAGGTAAGTGTAAAGTGTTTTAATAAGTTTTACTTACCTTTACTTTCTCCTGCAGGCCTCCTTCCTTCAGTTCTCGGAAGTTCTCAGTTCACCGGCACAGAAAGCAGAATGGCCGCTGAAATGTCAAAGTTGCAGCATTCTGCTTTCTGGTCTGGAGTGATCTCTAACTGAGTCTGAGTAGGAGGACTCAAGTTAGAAGACAGATTGTCAGTGTTTGACAGCTTCACAGAGCTGTCAAACGCTGATTTTTCATCTGTCAAAAGCTCTTGACAGATGAAATGTCAATCACTGATGTCACCAGTAACCAGGTGTCCCTTAAATGGCCTGCTGAGCCCGCTGGGTCAATCAAGGGAAATTAGCGTAGGTTGGCCACAAGTCGATGGAGGCGGGACTACAACCCAAAAAGTGGGAGTCCCGCCTCCATCACATCGCCATTGACAAAATCCAGCCCAAAGTGTTTCCACTCGTGAGGGAGACCAAAAATAGAGGCCATCAATATAAGATAGTCACTAATAAATCCAATAGGGAATTCAGGTGAAACTTCTTTACCCAGAGAGTGGTTAGAACGTGGAACGTGCTGCCAAAGGGAGTAGTTGAGGCAAATAGCGTAGATGCATTTAAAGGGAAGCTAGATAAGCACATGAAGGAGAAAGGAAAGGAAGGAGCTGCTGAAAAGGGTCAGATGAAGAGGGGTGAGAGGAGAATCGTGTGGAGCATAAACGGCTGGCACGGGCCGAATGGCCTGTTTCTGTGCCGTAGACTCGATGAAACTCGATGTAGCTGTACCTGGTGAGCAGTACCTCTTCTGAACATCTAGGAGCTGTGAGTACTCCATGGCAGACAGTGCTCCTCCCACGCTCTGTGCTGATCTGGCACAAATTACCATTCTATTTTTTTTGCACCTGTAGGCCCTGCCCTCTCAGTTTTATTTGCTGTTTCTGGAGATCTTTGCTGATGTTTTACTAGGTGTACTGCTACATGTTATAGGGTCAACCAAAGGTTGCGACTGCCAGGCTCATAACCTCACTTACTGCTTTCCAATCGCTTTTTTCCTAGCTCTCCAAATCGTGTGTTACAAGTCTAATCACACTGCTGCTTCATGCTTCTTGCAACATGCTAAAACTAGCCCTTGAACACTGCAAACAAGTTCTTAAAATTAGTGAATGCACTAAATGTGGAAGTCAAGCTCCAACCTTTGAGTTTTTTATGTGCTCCCCACGGATTGAAATCCCAGTACAGCTATTAATTGTTCTCATTAATAGCCTCAGCTGCAAATATCTTATTTCAGTGTGATCGCAGCATTTTTGGAAGGATCTTGACGCATAATACTCAAGCAAACATCTTGTCATGTTTGCAAAAAATAAAACCAGAACCAAAATAGTCAAATATTTAAGAAAAATGTTCACATTTACTTCTATGTAATCCCTTTCTTTTTGTTTTTTGTCGCATTGTGTTTTGTGGGCCATCGTAGCAGATGAAGTGAGACACACATGTTGTACAGTCGCTCCATCAAACCACAATTTACACATACTTCTATGAGAACTTTTGCTAGGTTGACACTCCAGTGCAGTGCTGAGGGAGTGCTGCACTGTCGGAGGCACAGTCTTTCGGATGAGGCGTTAAACCGAGGCCCTGTCTGCTCTCTCAGGTGGACGTAAAAGATCCCATCGCACTATTTCGAAGAAGAGCAGGGAAATCCTGGCCAATATTTATCCCTCAATCAACATAACAAAAACAGATTATCTGGCCATTATCACATTGCTGTTTGTGGGAGCTTGCTGGGCACAATTTGGCTGCCGCGTTTCCTACATTACAACAGTGACTACACTTCAAAAAGTACTTCATTGGCTGTAAAGCACTTTGGGACGTCCGGTGGTTGTGAAAGGCGCTATATAAGTGAAAGTCTTTCTTTTATTCTTTCCCTGCACGGAACATTGCAAATCTATCTACAGTGTACATTTGTCTACATATTATATCTAATATGCATTTTCATCAAACTTCTAGGGGTCGATTTTCCCGAAGCTGTCGGGAAGAAAGCGGGACTACAACTTTCGGGTTTTAGACCCGCCTACATCGACGTCCGGCCAATCCGTGCGATTTTCCCTTGATTGACCTTGTTGAGCCCGCCCAGCGAGCTCAGCAGGCCAAATAAGGGCTACCCGGCAACAGGTGATGTCACAGACTGCACTCAAAGCTGAAGGCTGTCACTTTTCACAGATCGCAGCCATTCAGCTTTAAGTGCCGGCTGAGTGATGCGCTCCCGATGCCTACAGGAAGAAAGGCTGTTAAGGTAAGTACAGGTAAGTAAAAGTTCTTTACACACTTCAGACACACCAAACACACTTACCTTTGCACTCATGCACCCATCACTCACCTGAACACCGACATCGCGACCCCTCCAACTCCTTCAACCCGACGGCCCGCCTGCTCTAACCTGGTGTGGTTTGGAGCCGTCGGGAATCCCACACGACACCCCTAAAAATAGGGATTAGGCTAAAAACTGCCTGTTAACTACCTGTTAACAGGCAGTTAATTGGCATTAATCCCTTCCCGCCTGGGGTCAGCGGGTCCCAGTGCGGGGCGGGTACCCGCCGCCTCTGAAACTTGCGTGGAGCGGGGTTTTGGGCGGGATGGTGTCGGGACCCCCGAATTCAGGATTTCCCCCCCCCACACGCCTGAAACCCCACCTGACGGCTCCAGGAAAATCGACCCCCTAGTATCACACCTTGGGGACAATGCTCCCTGTAAGCTGCGTTGTTCTATGTGGCCTGTTTCTTTTAATGCGTGGCCCCTTAAAATTTATTTACAATGGAAAATCCGGTGAGCGGCCTGTGCGGGACCTTTCCGATTACTGCGCGACTGCGTGCGCGTACCTGAGTGGGAACATTGTTTGGGGGCAGTTTTGACATTGTGCGATCGTGTAAAACATGCAACATCTGCTCGGCCCATCATTAAACGCCTCTCCCGATTTTCTTTCCCATGGAAACGTAAATCAGGAGAGTTGTTTGACGGGCGGCCGAGCCGATGTAGCCCATTTTACTCTATCGCCCAAAGTCAAAGTATTCACTAGAGTTTAGAAGAATGAGAGGGGATCTCATTGAAATGTATAAAATTCTGACAGGGCTAGACAGACTGGATGCAGGGAGGATGTTTCCCCTGACTGGGGGGGCCTAGAACAAGGGGTCACAGTCTCAGGATATGGGGTAGGACATTTAGGACTGAGATGAGAAGAAATTTCTTCACTCAGAGGGTGGTGAACCTGTGGAATTCTCTACCACAGTAGGCTGTGGAGGCCAAGTCACTGAATATATTTAAGAAGGAACATAAAATGCTGGAGATAATCAGCAGGTCAGACAGCATCTGACGAAAGGTCATTGACCTGAAATGTTAACTCTGTTTCTCTCTCCACAGATGCTGCCTGACCTGCTGAGTATCTCCAGCATTTTCTGTTTTTATTTCAGATTTCCAGCATCTGCAGTATTTTCTTTTTGCATATTTAAGAAGGCGATAGATTGATTTCTGGACACAAAAGGCAACAAGGGATATGGGGAGAGAGTGGGAATATGGTATTGAGATAGAGGATCAGCCATGATCATATTGAATGGCGGAGCAGGCTCGAAGGGCCGAATACCTACTATTTCTTTCTATGTTTTCTAAAATCACCCCTGGTGTTAAACTTTAAAATAGGCAACTTGCCTGCCGCTCATTGGCCGAAATCTCATATTCCTAAAAAATGCTACAAAATCAGAACTGAGAAAGCAGAGGACATTCGAATTAAAAGCAAAGTGGCGAGAAAACTACCAATGAGAAACTATTAAGGATGTATAAAAGCAATGATGGGACATTAGCAACGGGAAATGTATATCAATAAGAGAAATAATCCTCCATTTGTGGGGCTGACCAAAACTAAAGGCCATAAATATGAGATAGTCACTGACGTAAGAAAACTACTGGGCACTTGGTCTAAGCGTTAAACAAAGCTTTAGTCAACTGTTTTACAACATGGAGGTCTAGGTGTCCTTCACCAGTTCCTGTTAAGGATGTTCTGCGCAAGCTGGGCCCATGCCCGAGTATTTATACTCTCCCTGGACAGCGCCACCCGTAGGCCGCTCAGTATTATTTCATAAGTCTTTCTTTCATGAATGACTGATTCATGTCAGTCACGAATAAATCCAATCGGGAATTCAGGAGAAACCTCCTTACCCAGAGAGTGGTGAGAATGTGGAACTCGCCACCACGTGGAATGGTTGAGGCGGATAACATAGAGGCCTTTAAGGGGAAGCTAGATAAGCACATGAAGGAGAAAGGAATAGAAGGATATGCTGGTGGGGTGAGATGAAGTAGGGTGGGAGGAGGCTCGTGTGGCGCATGGACCAGTTGGGCCAAATGGCCTGTTTCTGTGCCGTATATTCTACGTAAAAATACGAATGTGAACCAATCAGATCACTACAAATATATTTTTTAAATCCTCTCTGTTGCATCTGGCTTTTTGCACTAAGCAGAGGGAGTGCCGCTAGAAGTAAGGTTCGTAATATAGTAGCGACGTCGAAATTACAATATTGACACAAAAGTAATTAAACTTACCGGTAGGGTAGTATTCTCTGTGTTTGACGTGCCCCTGGCAATATTTTTTCATTATAGGCCTCGTCCTCTGGGAGAAGCCTGAGCCTTGAGTTCACGCAAGTTCCCAGACCTGTCACTTTTCTCTGAGGGGAATGACGCTCTCGGGCTACGACATATACCATACACCTACCTGTATGCACGATTTCTAGAAAATGTTAATGATTGAAGTAAGACGGGCTATTCACAGAAGACTTGCTATTTGTAAGCCCTGGCATGTCCTAGGCAAAATTAGCAGCGCAAAAAAAACAGCAAATTCAGTGAAATTCATTTCTTTTTGGAATTAAACTTGAAAGTCAAGGCAAAGCATCTTCTCTTCAACTCTTTCTGAGGCAATTTCCCCCCTCCTCCCCACCCCCCAAAAAAATCATTCATATTGGAGGGTTGTTTACAGCATGTTACTTGTAGGCAAAATTAACTTTAAACTTCAAATGGGAATCTTCACATATTGTAAGTTGTTCTACAGCAGCTTCCTTTTTTTTGTTTATATTAAAACTCAATAACAACTTGCATTAACGTAGAAAAAGACATCCCAAGTTGGTTCACAGAGGCTGAAGGAAAATATGGGCGCCAAGTTGAAGAAGGAGGAGGGTCATAAAAAATGTTTGGTCAAACAGGCAGGTTTTAAGGCAGGGTGGGGGAGGTCTTAAAAGAGGAGATGGAAAGACAGAGAAGCAGAGGGCTTTAGGGAAGGATTTCCAGAACATGGCTGCCAATTGTGGGGCAAAAGCGGGGGAGGATGCAAAAAAGGCCAGAGTTAGAGGAACAGAGGCCGCGATTTTGTCATTGGTGTCGGGATGGGTGCAGGACAGCTGGTTACCGGCTTCCGGTCCCGTCCCCAGCTGTCTCCGCTTCACAGCCTTGATTGACCTTGTTAAGCCCGCCCTGCGGGCTTGCCGGCCAGTTAACAGGAAGCGGGTCAGATGATGTCATTTGAAGATGCGTCATCTGCCGGTTTCCTTAAAGTGACCATGCACAATTTTATTTTGACAGTTGATTTCTCAGTGTTTGACAGCACTGAGGTGCTGCAAACAATGACAATCACTGCACAAAGGTGACCTCTTGCACCCAGGATCTCCAATGACTCCCTCCATAGGCTGGAATAGATGGCAGCTGCAGGTGAGGTGACAGAAGCGATCTGTCACTGGTGAGAGAGGTTCTCCAAATGAGGTGGCACTGGACATGGATTTAAAAACTTGTAAGCTAAAGAAATCTGTAAATGTATTAAAAATGCAGTACCCAACATTTTCTTTCCTGAGACTCACCATGTGCAACATTGGATCCTTCACACCACTTCTGCAGCTGTCATCAATCCAGAAATATTACAGCAGACTCACAACATGTCGCACTTACCTGGCATGGTGTCCGGACGTTGGGAAACCCAAGCCAGTAGCGGCAAAATACAAAAATAGGCCGACAACTACTGGCAAGTACCTGTTAATAGGCAGGTAATTGCCTTTAATCCTCGTCAATCAAAACAATTTCAACCTATGACCCGCCTCCAAACCCGCCCTCTGAGCGCTGGCAAAATCGCGGCCAGAGGGTTTGGGAGTGGTTATAGGCGTGGCTGGAGGAGGTTACAGAGATAGCGAGGATTGAGGCCATGGAGAATGACCAATGTTTGCCCAAATATCAGTGGGCATATTATAATCAGACGCAAAGGATAAAACATCATACGATGTATTTCCCATCATCTGCACCATAGCAATGCTGGACTTTAGGAATGCGACGTGTTCCAGGTGTACGTGAGGTACACATGGTCCATGTGATCTTCTGGACTGGTTTCAATCACTTGAGGGGGCCAGGGAGGATTATTTTCAGATCTTTTTCTCCTTTATTGGCCCTGGGTTTTTCTCTGTTTTGTTGCCGCTCCCAGGAGATGACATGGCTTTGGAAGACGGAGGGAGTAGAAAGTGTCTGGTCATGATGCGTCAGCTATCATGAGTGTGGGGCAGTCTTGATGGACCAGCTGGTTTTTCCTGCCCCTCGTTTCTGTATGGCCGTACTGCTATGTTGTGGTACCCCAAGGGATTGCAGGGTGATCGATTTATTCAAAACGCACCAACCTCCAGTATTTAACAAAATGTTTCAGCTGCCGCAGAGGTCACCAGCCATTCTATGCTGCTGCGGGTGCTCAAGTCTGCCGTAGTAATTTCCCCCTCAGTGAGAGCCGAGTTCCCTGGTGGATGCTGTTCCTGGCCCCACAAAAATCTTCCGACCCAATGCTGCCCACCCGTGCCCAATCCCGCCCTCACCCCCCTACACACACACATTGGCCTCCGAGTCCGTCTCTTTAACTCACAGTGTCAGCTGTGGCTCAGTGGGTAGCACACTCGCCTCTGAGTCAGAAGGTTGTGGGTTCATAGCCCCACTCCAGGGACTTGAGGACATAAAGCTAGGCTGACACCCCAGTGCAGTGCTGAGGGAGTGCTGCACTGTCGGAGGTGCCGTCTTTCGGATGAGACGTTAAACCGAGGCCCCGTCTGCTCTCTCAGGTGGAGGTAAAAGATCCTATGGCACTATTTCGAAGAAGAGCAGAGGAGTTATCCCTGGTGTCCTGGTCAATAGTTATCCCGCAACCAATATTAAAAAAAAACTAAAACAGATTATCTGGTCATTATCACATTTCTGTTTGTGGGACCTTGCTGTGTGCAAATTGGCTGCCACGTTTCCTACATTACAACTGTGACTCCACTTTGAATAGTACTTCATTGGCTGTAAAGTGCTTTGAGACATCTGGTGGTCGTGAAAGGCGCTATATAAATGCACATCTTTCTTTCTTTACTTCCGGTTCGGCTCCACGGAGGAGCCACCTAATTTCCCGCCCCTCTAGGATTGGCGAGAAATCCATGATCACTGCTTCCCTGCTCGCAGCTCGCTGGCATTATGGAAATGAGGCCCGCCCAACCAGGAAGATTGGTCAGCCCTCGGACCGACCCCATTGGGCGAGCAGCGGGCTGGCACCAACTGCCTCCCGATGGGATCAACCACCCAAAAATCGCAACCACCCCCTCCCCTCCCCACCACACACACACAGCTCTGCTGCAGATTAACTGTGAGCAGCATTGCAGGAGACCCACTGCTATGGTGAAATTGGTCAAGATTGTTGCTTGTGGAAACAACAAATTGTTGAACATCATGCTTTGTATCTTCATCATAAGGAAGCATTTTATTTTTCGCAGTTACATAAGAACATAAGAAAAGGGAGCAGGAGTAGGCCATACGGCTTCTCGAGCCTGCTCCGCCATTCAATAAGATCATGGCTGAACTTCGACATCAACTCCACTTTCTTGCCTTATCCCTTGATTCCCTTAATGCCCAAAAATCTACCTATCTCGGCCTTGAATATACTCAACGATTCAGCATCTTTGGGGCAGAGAATTCCAAAGATTCACAACCCTCTGAGTGAAGAAATTTCTCCTCATCTCAATCTTAAATGGCCCACCCCTTATCCTGAGCCTATGGCCCCCTCGTTCTAGACTCTCCAGCCAGGGAGAAACAGCCTCTCAGCATCTACCTTGTCAAGTCCTTTATTGAAACTGTTTATTTTCAGTCTCATCCCTGTTTTTCCACATTTTCTATCTCTTTACAGTGTTTCGTTGAATTAAGTCGTAACCTCGAGAGGCAGGCTAAACACGCAACATTGGCTAACTCCTACGATGGATACACGGTGTACAATACACTTTTGCCTTTTATTTTAAAGATATTTTACATGATATAAAAATACTGATCACAGTGAGCTCTTACAGTTGTTAACTGCTATGAACAGGAATGTTGCACAACATTTTGGTGGCAATAAATTAGATATAGATTCATTATTTAAAAAAAAAAAAATTAGCTTGAAAAGATCTAGGCCTTTTGGTCATCGGCGTGTCACATGAAGCCCGGGTGAGTTCCTTGCATGACTCGTAGCCTCCAGGTAAGTTTCTAAATTGTACGTCTGCCTTTCTATTGAAAGGTGCAGTGTCGGTCGGGGTTGCTTCGGGCCCTCCGGGGTCTCTGGAGCACTGCTGAATCCACGATGTAAATACTATGCATTTTTTTTTTTTACACAACGTTCTTCCTCTCGGTCGTAGCGTCCATGTGAAAGTCTGACAATAGTTCCATTGTCGCCGAATGACAATCACTGTCAATAGTAGTCAGGGTGCGGTCTTCTCCAGTACGTGGGGACACAGCGACAAACCTCCTCGCTAAAGTAATAGCCCTGGCTGCAGCGCCTCGTCCGGACTGCACAGGGTGGCCTGTAGCAACTGTGGGATGTAAACAAATCGAGATGATTGTCTTAAGCAATCTATGTACGATGAATAGTTAATCATGCCGCTTCGTCCCCATGTCGGGAGGTGTCAATTAGTGCTTGAATACTATACAGGTTGAGCGTCCAAAATCCGAAGTGTTCCGGAATCCGGGACTGATTGGTGGCAGGGTCGTCCGGAATCCGTAAAATGTTCCGGAATCCGGACACCCTGTCAAACCGCAACCTGGGCCCAGGCATTTCCCGACTTCGGAACGCGTTTCTGATGTCCGAAGTCCGGAAAACGCCCGAGCCCAGGTTGCGATATTTCTGGACTTTGGACATCAGAAACACGTTCCGAAGTCCGGAAAAACACGAAAACCGGCTCAGCCTCGGTCCCGAGGTTGCCGGATTCGGGACGCTCAACCTGTACTGGCATTTTTAGGACTGAATAAAGCTGTTTTATCGCAGGGTGCGCAGGCACTTTGACCTCACAGGCTGCATAACAACAACAAATTGCATTGATATAGTGCCTTTCACAGAATCACAGAAACCCCACAGTGCAGATAGAGGCCATTTCGGCCCATCGAGCCTGCACCGACACATATCCCACCCGATCCCCGTAACCCCTACACCAACACATATCCCACCCTATCCCCATGTATTTAATCCCCCTAACACTAAGGGTCAATTTATCATAGCCAATCAACCTAACTCGCACATCTTTGGACTGTGGGAGGAAACCGGAGCACCCGGAGAAAACCCACGCAAACACGGGGAGAATGTGCAAACTCCACACAGACAGTTGCCCGAGGCCGGATTCGAACCCGGGTCCCTGGCGCTGTGAGGCAACAGTGCTAACCACTATGCCACCATGCTGGTGGTTAAACCCCCCAAGGTGCCTCACAGGAGCGTTATCAAACAAAATTTGACACCGAGCCACATAAAGGAGATATTAGGGCAGGTGAGCAAAACTTTGGTCAAAGAGGTAGGTTTTAAGGAGCGTCTTTAAGGGGGAGAGAGAGAGGTGGAGAGGTTTAGAAAGGGAATTCCAGAGTTCAGGGCCTAGGCAGGCTGAAGGCTCAGCCGCCAATGATGGAGCGATGAAAATCGGGGATGCGCAAGAGGCCAGAATTGGAGGAGCGCAGAGATCTCGGAGCGTTGTAGGGCTGGAGGAGGTTACAGAGATGGGGAGGAACGAGACCATGCAGGAATTTGAAAACAAGGATGAGAATACATGGAATCCAAGCCTCCACAAAATTGCAATCGGACAAACCAACCAATATGAGACATAGTGCACACATAGGACTCAGCTACTTGTGCTACGAGGGCTGATTTGTTTGGGCAATGGAACTGCATGGGTCACAGTTTGGACACCCCTGTTGTACTGCAGATCTCCAGCTTCATTCCCTTTATTTAAGGAAATGGTTTTAAACCATTGAGGTGACAAGTTAGTGGGCAGGAATGGTCTAATATGGAGACATAGCCAAAACACTCATCCTGTTCCCTTCTATCAGTTACTGGACTCACAAACCATTATTGTTATAGCGGTGATTCCGGTGCCATTCTATATATAAAGGAAAAGAAAATAGTGGATGGGATAAGCAGAAAATTGGGGTGCTTCTGGCCTCACTTTCATTGCTGGAGTCATTAAAATAATATCACATTAAGGAAATAATGGATCAGTGACCTTTGAAATTATGCTGTAGGATAATAGATACGAACACTTAATCCATTTATCCGATATTTGTCGATTTTAGTGAAGCCTTTACCCATGTTTTGTGTTTGTACAACAGTAACCTTTAGTGTAATTTCTAGGCCAATGACACCGATGGTCAGTTTATTTGGATAGCCGCTAAATGGTGGTTCATTGCCAAAGCTGCTTCCAAAGTATACACATTTAGAGACAGATTCCCCGCTCAGGCCTGAGTTAAAATCACAGTCGGGTCTCAATGATGTCATCGGGCCGCAACATGCTTATGTAAAGAAGGACCCGGTTGGCTCTGGGCGCTTGTCCTTGCTGCCTGCTCAGGAGAGCAGGTTAAAATTGCAGATGTTGTGATCATGGGGGCTTTCGGACAGGTGAGAGCCAGGGCGATTTTAACTGACCACCCGCCAGGTTTCTGCTGAGCGAGTAGGGTTAAAAATCACCCCCAAGTTTACTTCGGATCCAAATACTGCAATAAGGAAGATTTTCCATAAACACAGTTTCCACAAGCATTCACTTCAGAGGCGAACATAGAATCACAGAAACTTACAGCACAGAGGAGGCTATTCGGCCCGTCGTGTCTGTGCTGGCTCTTTGAAAGAGCAATCGTGCTCAGTCCCACGTACCCGCTTTCTGTCCGTAACCCTGTCAGTTCCTCATCCTCAAGAACCTGTCCGACTCCCTTTTAAAATTATTGATGGAATCGGCTTCCACCGCCTTTTCAGGTGGAGCGTTCCCGATCCCCACAACTCTCTGAGTGAAATAAATTCTCCTCCTCTCCCCTCTAGATCTTTTGCTGCTGATTTTAAATCTATACCTGAATGGCAATAGATTGGGAGAAGGGAAAGTGCAAAGAGACCTGGGTGTCCTTGTGCACCAGTCGCTGAAGGTAAGCATGCAGGTGCAGCAGGCGGTTAAGAAGGCAAATGGTATGTTGGCCTTCATAGTGAGAGGATTCGAGTACAGGAACAAGGATGTGTTGCTGCAGTTGTACAGGGCCTTGGTGAGACCACACCTTGAGTATTGTGTGCAGTTTTGGTCGCCTTATCTGAGGAAGGATGTTCTTGCCATGGAGGGAGTGCAGCGAAGATTCACCAGACTGATACCTGGGATGGCAGGAATGACGTATGAAGAGAGATTGGGTCGATTGGGCTTATACTCGCTGGAGTTTAGAAGAATGAGAGGGGATCTCATTGAAACTTATAAAATTCTAACAGGACTAGACAGACTAGATGCAGGAAGGATGTTCCCGATGGCCGGGGAGTCCAGAACCAGGGGTCACAGTCTAAGGATAAGGGGTAAGCCATTTAGGACAGAGATGAGGAGGAATTTCTTCACCCAGAGAGTGGTGAACCTGTGGAATTCTCTACCACAGAAGGCAGTAGATGCCAATTCATTAAATATATTCAAGAAGGAGTTAGATATATTTCTTGAGGCTAAAGGGATCAAGGGATATGGGGAGAAGGCAGGGACATGGTACTGAATTTGGATGATCAGCCATGATCTCATTGAATGGCGGAGCAGGCTCGAGGGGCTGAATGGCCTACTCCTGCTCCTATCTTCTATGTTTCTATGACCTCTGGTTATTGACCCACTCACAGAGAGAATAGTTTTTCTCTGTAGAATCATAGAAATTTACAGCACAGAAAGAGGCCCTTCGGCCCATCGTGTCCGTGCCGGCCATCAAGCCCTGTCTATTCTAATCCCATTTTCCAGCACTTGGTCCGTAGCCTTGTATGCTATGGCGTTTCAAGTGCTCATCTAAACGCTTCTTGAATGTTGTGAGGGTTCCTGCCTCTACCACCCTTCAGAGCTATCCAGCCTAATCCCACTTTCGAGCCCTCGGTCCGTAGCCTTGTCGATTATCTCTATCTACTCTATCAAAACCTCTCATCATCTTGAAAACCTCTATTAGATCACCTCGTAACCTTTTCTGTACCAACATGGTAATATTTGTAATTAAATAAGCACAATTCCCATGCATTGTCCCCAAATGTTGCTGTGGGTTAAATAACCGATAACAGTGGTGCACTGTAATAGGACGGGAACAATGGAGAAACTTGCAATTCATTAAAGGAAGCTGTGCTCAGTCTTTGCTTGTGACTCATTACTTGGCCTGATTTAAACGCTCCACCTTCATACACAGGCGATTGTGCTAGAAATAGGTCCCGTTGAGACGCTTTCCCTCCTCATGATTGAATGTTTGCATAGAGAGATCCATTTACACTAACAGACATTCATTATGAGAAAAGATTCCGATTAGGGTTACCCAAATTAGCAGCAAAAAGTTAAGAAATAGATTCCGGCTGGCACTAACGAGATCCCGAGTTAATTAATCATAAACTACACGACCCTTTCCAAAAACGTTGCTTCATTGTCCACTTATCACATAGAGAATAACAAACTGGTTGGAGAATGTTCTCAGGATGTAAGATAACTGATTGCTTTTGCAAGAGTTGGTTTTACTCAACTGCAATAAAACCTATTACAGACGCACAGGAGGTTTTTTTCTAATGTCTGTTTTTAATTTTCACTGGTTAACTGTGCTGTTCCATGTTTTGCGGCACATTCTCTCCAACCTCTGACGCTACTCTTCCCAGGTTTTGCTGCATGAGTTTGCATTGTGTGATAGTAGGAAGAGGTGTAGTCGAAATGGAATGTTTATTTGGTGGGGGGAACAGGGGGAAAGTATTACAAAGTACTCAAAGCACCTTTCGGTCTAACAGGTCCGTGCCGGTGTTTATGCTCCACACGAGCCTCCTCCCAACCCTCTTCATCTCACCCCATCAATCTATCTTTCTATTCCTTTCTCCCTCACGTGCTTATCGAACTTCCCCTTCAATGCATCTATGCCATTTACCTCAACTACTCCCTGTGGTAGCAAGTTCCACATTTTCACTACTCTGACTAAAGAAGTTTCTCCTGAATTCCCTATTGGATTTATTAGTGACTATCTTACATTTATGCTGAATTATCTGAAATAAAAACTGAAAATGCTGGAAATACTATCCATTTACACAGCAAGTATTGGAGCAGAGGGACGTTCATAGATTGAGTGAATGGGCAAAACTGTGGCAGATGGAGTTCAATGTGGGCAAGTGTGAGGTCATCCACTTTGGACCTAAGAAAGATAGATCAGAGTATTCTCTCAATAGCGAAAAGCTAGGAACTGTGGCGGAGCAGAGAGATTGAGGGGGTCCAAGTACAGAAATCAGTGGACAGGTACAAAAGGCTAATGGAATGTTGGCCTTTACCTCAAGAGGGCTGGAATACAAAGGGGTGGAAGTTATGTTACAGTTACATGAAGCTCAGGTTAGACCCCATTTTGAGTACTGCATTGAGTTCTGGGCAGCACAGCTCAGGAGGGATATACTGGCCTTGCAATGGGTGCAGCGCAGATGAGTAAATGATGAGGATAGGTTGTGTAGACTAGGCTTGGATTCTCTTGAATATAGAAGATTAAGGGCTGACCTAATTGAGGTGTTTAAGATGATCAAAGGCGTTGTGGTGCTGGAGGAGATTACAGAGATAGGGAGGGGCGAGGCCAGAACAAAGGGGGCATAACCTTAAAATTAGAGCTAGGCCGTGCAGGGGTGAAGTCAGGAAGCACTTCTTCACACAAAGGGTAGTGGAAATCTGGAACACTCTCCCCAAAAAGCAGTTGAGGCTGGGGGTTCAATTGAGAATTTCAAAACTGAGATTGATAGATTTTTGTTAGGCAAAGGGCATTAAAGGTTACGGAACCAAGGCGGGTAGATGGAGTTAAGATGCAGATCAACCATGATCTAACTGAGTGGCGAGGGGCTGAATGGCCTACTCCTGTTCCTATGCTCCATCTAGCAGGTCGGTCAGCATCTGAAAGAAAAAGGTAGAGCAACATTTTGGGGGAAACCCTTCATCATTCGCCCTGATGAACGGTCACACCTGAAGTGTTGATTTACCTTGTGTTTCCGCTATGTTGGCGCCATCACGGCAAGACAAGGGAAGCCGGCTCGTGGGAACACCACCACCTCCAAGTTCTCCTCCAAGTCACACACCATCCTGACTTGGAAGTATATTGCCAATCCTTCATCCTCACTGGGTAATAAACTTGGAACTCCCTCCCTAACAGCACTGTGGGAGTACCTTCACCACACAGACTGCAGCGGTTCAAGAAGGTGGCTCACCGCCACCTTCTGAAGGGCAACTAGGGATGGGCAATAAATGCTGGCCTTGCCAGCGACGCCCACATCCCATGAATAAATATTTAAAAAAACACAATGCAACAGAAAGAAAAGTCTCCACTACTGGATGGATTCACTGGAAATTAATAACGAGGAATAAAGCTGTATCAAGCAGATGTGGTAATATAAACATTGTCCAATGGATTCCGATACTATTGCAAATCTTTCATGAGATCCATTTTAATTGTTCTCAGCATCTAGTGGTTTAGATTGTTTGATATTTATTTAAAATAAAAAAAACATAATTGGCTGTGCGCAAATTGGCTGCCGCGTTTCCTACATTACAACAGTGACTGTAGTTGAGAAATATTTTTCATTGCATGTAAAGCGCTTTGGGTCGTCCTGGGATCGCGAGAGGTGCTATACAAATGCAAGTCTTTCTTTCTTTCTGGGGAAAAGGCAGCCCGAGGTCTGCACCCGATTGTCAGTGACTCCAACTGGAAGTACCTTGCACGGCACGTACGTTGGGTGAGGGCAGGTGCAGGCTCGGCTCTGATGCCCTCCACACTCGAATAGCCAGCCGGCACTCACTGTACTGGCTCACTCATGAAGAACAGCCGCTTGTGTGAGGTACCGGAGGCTGCCTCCCAGCTGTCGAGCTGCACTCCAACAAAGTGCCAAGACCTTCCAGATAGGAAGGAGAAGAGGCGAGAGGATTGACTGAAAGGGGCAGGGGAAGAAATGATCGCATTTAATTTATTAAAGAAAATACAATTTCTTCAGCATCTAATCTCTTCAGATCACTCTAAGATTTCTTCACCATTAGGAAAATAAGGTGGTGGAAAGCTTACTACTATTTGGTGTTGCGAGATCGCTGAGTAAATAATAAATTAGGAACATCGGAATAGGCCATTCAGCTCCCCCACCCACCCCCCCGAGTCCGTTCTGCCATTCAATGGCTGATCTGTATCCTAACTCCATTTACTCGCTGTGGTTCCGTCACCATTAATTCCCTCGCCTAACAAAACTCTATCAATCTTAGTTTTGACATTTTCAATCGAGCTAGGCCTCAAAATTGTGGATCATTTCCAGAGTACAGGGTAGAGCCAACATGAGCCACTTCTCAGTTGAAGGATTACCACGCATTCAGAAAAATCTGATCAAGCTAACTGCCCTTTACTCCTCTCAGCTTTAAAAAGCTCTCAACTGAACAAAAGTGTTTAATTCCACAAAACAAATTGGGAGAAATAAAGAACAACTGGGGTCAGCATTCCCCCGCCGTGTATGTGAAAATGCCCACGTGCCAACTTTCCCTTTAAGCCGCGTGGAGCACCCGCGCAGCCGGCTCACCAATAGAAAAACCGCACCTGCGCGGAATTTTGAACAGGCCGTGCAGCCCCTTAAAGGGGCGGCGTAGCCACCCCCCAAAATAAAATTAAAGGGAACTAGGCTCAGTCTTCAGAATTACAACGCACTCATACACGTGCAATGATTGGGAATTTACCTCCTCCCCAGACAACCACAGGCATTAGAAATGCTTCAGTCAGGCCAGACCTCAAAGCTGAAATTGCTTCCTTCCTGGTGCATGATGAGCACAAGGCTAACATTAGATTTCTGCCCACAGGGATATTTCAGGGACCTATGCACCTATTTATGATTCTGAATGTATGGTGTTTAAAGCGATTTGATAGGGTTGACATAGGGCAACTGTCATAAATCGCAACTTCTAGAAAGAAGTAACTCAGGAAGTACTACTGAACGGCCAGCTGAGGGCGCCACCCGAGGAGTATAAATACTAAGGCGTGGGCCCAGCTTGGCCAGAGACAGTCTGGAAACAGGAAGCTAGTGACTACTAACTAGACCTCCATGTTTTGTTACAAGTCGATTAAAGCCTTGCTTTATGTACAAGCAAGTGCGTAGTGAGTCTTTATTACATCAGCAACTATTTACTCTGCTGGGGGAAATCGAGAACAAGGGGACATACGATTATATGGCACAAATAACTACATATGGGTATGATCTTGTGGCCATTACAGAAACATGGCTGCAGGGTGACAATGCCTGGGAATTAAATATACCAGGTTATTTAACGATCAGGAAGGACAGGCAGGAAGGAAGGGGAGGTGGGGTGGCTATGTTAATAAAGGAATGGTGTGGAGATGCCGGAGTTGGACTGGGGTGGAGAAATGTAAGAAGTCACACAACACCAGGTTATAGTCCAACAGCTTTATTTGAAATCACAAGCTTTCGGAGCGCTGCTCCTTCTTCAGGTGAACCTTTGGAAAGGTTACCTGTAAACATCTGACATGATTCTCTGACTATATAAGCTGTGTCTTTATGCATTTCTCCACTTCACCTGAAGAAGGAGCAGCGCTCCGAAAGCTTGTGATTTCAAATAAAGCTGTTGGACTATAACCTGGTGTTGTGTGACTTCTTACATTAATAAAGGAAGGAATCACTGTAATACAGAGAAATGATATTGGGTCAAAAGATCAGGATAATGAAACAGTTTGGGTGGAGGTAAGGAACAATAAGGGGAAAAAAACACTAGTGGGCGTAGTCTATAGGCCTCCGAACAGTTGCAACTCTGTTGGACGGAGTATCAATCAGGAAATAGTTGAGGCTTGTAATAAGGGAACATCTATAATTATGGGGGATTTTAACTATCATATTAATTGGACAAATCAAATTGGGCAGGGCTGCCTTGAGGATGAGTTCATTGAGTGTATTAGGGATGGGTTTCTTGAGCAGTATGTAACTGAACCGACCAGGGGGCAAGCAACCTTAGATCTGGTCCTGTGTAACGAGACAGGATTAATTAATAATGTCCTAGTAAAGGATCCCCTTGGAATGAGTGACCATAACATGGTTGAATTCCATATTCAATTAGAGGGTGAGAAGGTTGGATCTCAAACAAGCATGCTAAGCTTGAATAAAGGAGACTATGAAGGTATGAGAGCGGAATTGAGTAGAGTGGATTGGGAAAATAGATTAAAGGGTAAGACGATACATGATCAGTGGTGTACATTTAAGGAGTTATTTTACAACTTCCAAAAAATATATATTCTACTGAGAAGAAAAGGGTGTAAAAGAAAAGACAGCCATCCGTGGCTAAGTAAAGAAGGATAGTATTCGACTAAAAACAAGGGCATATAAGGTAGCCAAATCTAGTGGGAGGATAGAGGATTGGGAAAACTTTAAAAGACAGCAAAAAATAACAAAAAGATTGATTAAGAAAGGGAAGATAGATTATGAAAGTAAATTAGCAAAAAATATAAAAACAGATAGTAAGAGTTTCTATAGTTATATAAAAAGAAAAAGGGTGGCTAAAGTAAATGTTGGTCCCTTAGAGGATGAGACCGGGAAATTAATGGTGGGAAATATGGAGATGGCAAAAACACTGAATGAATATTTTATATCAGTCTTTACAGTAGAAGACACTAAGAATATCCCAACACTGGACAAACAGGGGGCTAAAGGGGGGAGGAGCTAAACACGATAAAAATCACTAAGGAAGTGGTACTCGGTAAAATAATGGGACTCAAGGCGGATAAATCACCTGGACCTGATGGCTTACATCCTAGGGTCTTGAGGGAAGTGGCGGTAGGGATTGTGGATGCATTGGTAATAATTTTCCAAAGCTCCCTGGACTCGGCAAAGGTCCCGGCAGACTGGAAAACTGCTAATGTAACACCATTATTTAAAAAGGGCAGTAGACAGAAGGCTGGAAACTATAGACCGGTTAGCCTAACATCTGTGGTAGGTAAAATTTTGGAGTCCATTATTAAGGAGACAGTAACAGGACATTTGGATAATCATAATTTAATAGGACAAAGTCAGCATGGTTTTATGAAGGGGAAGTCATGTTTGACAAATTTGCTGGAGTTCTTTGAGGAAGTAACATATAGGGTGGATAAAGGAGAACCAGTGGACGTAGTGTATTTAGACTTCCAAAAGGCATTTGACAAGGTGCCACACAAAAGATTATTGCTTAAGATAAAAAATCACGGGATTGGGGGTATTATTCTGGCATGGATAGAGGATTGGCATTCTAACAGAAGGCAGAGAGTTGGGATAAATGGTTCATTCTCGGACTGGCAATCAGTAACTAGTGGTGCTCCACAGGGGTCAGTGCTGGGTCCCCAACTCTTTGCAATCTATATTAACGATTTGGAGGAGGGGACCAAGTGTAACATATCAAAGTTTGCAGATGATACTAAGATGGGAAGGAAAGTAGTGAGTGAGGAGGACATAAAAAACCTGCAAGGGGACATAGACAGGCTAAGTAAGTGGGCAGAGATTTGGCAGATGGAATACAATACTGGAAAGTGTGAGGTTATGCACTTTGGCAGGAAAAACCGTAGAGCAAGTTATTATCTTAATGGCAAGAAACTGGAAAGTACTGAAGTACAAAGGGATCTGGGGGTCCTGGTGCACGAAACTCAAAAGGTTAGTATGCAGGTGCAGCAAGTGATTAAGAAGGCCAATGGAATGTTGGCTTTCATTGCTAGGGGGATAGAATATAAAAATAGGGAGGTATTGCTTCAGTTGTACAAGGTATTGGTGAGACCGCACCTGGAATACTGCGTACAGTTTTGGTGTCCATACTTAAGAAAGGACATACTTGCTCTCGAGTCAGTACAAAGAAGGTTCACTCGGTTAATCCCGGGGATGAGGGGATGGACATATGAGGAGAGGTTGAGTAGATTGGGCTCTACTCATTGGAGTTCAGAAGAATGAGAGGCGATCTTATTGAAACATATAAGATTGTGAAGGGGTTGGATCGGGTGGATGCGGGGAGGATGTTCCCGATGATGGGTGAAACTAGAACTAGGGGGCATAGTCTTAGAATAAGGGGCTGCTCTTTCAAAACTGAGATGAGGAGGAACTACTTCACTCAGAGGGTGGTAGGTCCATGGAATATGCTGCCCCAAAAAGCTGTAGAAGCTACATCATTACATAAATTTAAAACAGAAATAGACAGTTTCCTAGAAGTAAAGGGAATTAAGGGTTACGGGGAGCGGGCAGGAATTTGGACATGAGTCTAGGTTCGGATAGGTCATGGCCCTGTGGGTAGCGGAGCGGGCCCAGGGGCCGTGTAGCCTGATCCTGCTCCTATTTCGTGTGTCTAATTCTGTTAGATTCAGGAGATGGTTCTGTGATAGTGGATTGGCGGTTAGGATCAGATCAGCCATGATCTTATTGAATGGCGGAGCAGGCTCGAGGGGCCGATTGGCCTACTCCTGCTCCTATTTCTTATGTTCTTATAGTTAGAGCTAGCCCATTCGGCAGCGAAATCAGGCAGCACTGTTTCAGGCTGAATGGCTGCCTCATGTTCCTAATATTCCTATGAATGCTTGGCTCCAATCACAAAAGTAACAGTGGCCCAGAAGTTCGGGTCTCCACGGGTGAGTACGCACGGGGTACTCACCTGTAAGCCCAATGGAAGTGCCGGTTTCCTGCATGCACTGCGCATGCGCGGGAAAATGGCACTTCCGTTCCCCTGAAAGGGGTTCAGAGGTCGAATGCGTGCGCAGGAGAGGCAGCGCATGCGCATCGAACTTACGTTTTTTTTGCAGGTTTTCCCCGGAGGGTGAGTCTGCAGAATTTACACATTTAAAAAGCAGGCGTACGGCCTGCTTTTTACAAGTGGTGAATTAATTAAAATTAAAACATTTTTTCCACAGGTTTATTATTTTTAAACACTTTAAAGAAAGGTAAGTTTACTTTTAGCCCCATTAGAAAATAAAATTATTTTTTTCAAAAATTTAAATTATTGTTTAAAATAGTTATTTCATGTAATTTATAGTTTATTTAAAAAATGTGATTTAAAAAACAAATTATTTGAAGATTTAGTGATGTTTCGGGGCTTATAGTATTTATATGTTTGACAGCCCTTCCAGTCAAACTTATGAATGAAGCATTCCCTGCTCCGATTGACTCCCCATGGCCCACGTGATCCCAGGGGATGCATCGAACTAACTGCGCCCCTGGGATACGCAAGCACTGCGCGCCGGCAGTTGGAGGAGACCCAGGATCGGAATTCCACGGGGGCCCACAGCTCAACGGCCGGCGCGCTAGCTAAGTGCAGGTCGGGGGCTTACACCCACGGGAAGCCCTCGACCCGAATTTCTGGGCCAATTGTATCAGTAAAATGCTTAAAGAGCCTGTTGTGAATGTGGCCTTCGGTACAGCATATTGCGGGCGGGGGGGGCGTAAAGCACCTCTAAGGTATTAATCAAAGAAGGCTTTACAGCACTAAATATAGGTATGAAGATAAGAAGCTTAGTTGTGCCTATTTCAGTTTCAAGACAGACATATACATAAAGACAAAACCAGATGCACACAATATACAGACATGCACACACCCAGGCACAGACACAAAAACACACTAATGACAGCTGGATGAAGGTTTTAAAATTTTTAAATGCCCACATCTAGATACATACATTTTTTTGAATGATACAGTAAAGGAGGCCATTCAGCCCATCGTGCCTGTGCTGGTTCTTTGAAAGGGCTATCCAATTAGTCGCACTCCCTTGTTCTTTCCCCGTGGCCCTGCAATATTTTTCCTTTACAAGTACAGGAAACTTTCGATTAACCGGCCAGTAAATAACCGGAAATGTCGGTTAACCGGCAAAATTCAGGAGTCGGTTCAGATAACTTTTTTTACTTTTAGTTACTTTTTTTTACTTATTTCTGGCTGTGCAAGCATCTAACTGAAGCTGTTGCTAAGCTACAGAGACGCTTGCAAGCTGTGCTGATTGTTTTGACGCTGTTGCTAAGCAACAGGGTTTGTTGCTAGATACGGAGCTCAGAAGCTCCGTATGTTTTAACTATAGCGCTCGATTCTCTGGCATTGTTGATAGACCGGCACCAGCTCAGTCCCGTCCGTGCCGGATACCAGAAAGTTTCCTGTATTTATCCACTTCCCTTTTGAAAGTTAATATTGAATCTGCTTCCACCACCCCTTCAGGCCGCGCATTCCAGATCACAACAACTTGCTGCGTAAAAACATTTCTCCTCATCTCTCGCCCTGGCTTTTTTCCAAATATCTTAAATCTGTGTCCTCTGGTTACCGACCCTCCTGCCAGTGGAAACAGTTTCTCCCTACCTACTTTGTCAAAACTCTTCATGCTTTTGAACACCTCTATTACATCTCCCCTTAAACTTCTCTGCTGTAAGGAGAACTATCTCAGCTTCTCCAGTCTCTCCACATAACTGAAGTCCTTTATCCCTGGTACCATTCTAGTAAATCTCCTCTGAACCCTCTCCAAGGCCGTGACATCGTTCCTAAAGTGTGGTGCCAGGCGTTAGACTGACTGGCCTGTGGTTGCAAGGTTTATCGCTTTCTCCTTTTTGTAATGTATGTACCTTTAAGGGGGAGGACTACTTTTTACAGCTCATGTATACTGTAGTACCGGCAGTGACCACTCCTGCATATAACGTTGAGTAGTAATCTGTACAGTTCAGTTGCAGTCTAAGTCACGTTGAGTAAACACCGTTTGTACCGTTCTCCGCAGTCTGTGTCTGATTATACACGGACGTAACATTGGCGACGAGGCAGGTTCGAACCTACCTGCAACTCTGCATCACCTCCCGGGGATTCGTTCCTGGAGATCAGTGGATTGGAGGTCAAGGCCAGAGACTCGGGCGTCGACCACGGGCAACCGCCCAGTCATCCAGCAGAGACTCGAGAATTGCGGGGGAGGCTGTCGAGAGCCAGGCTTGGCTTTCCAGTCGAGGTGGTCCAGCGAAACGGGCTGGCAACAGGTAGTGCGCAGACCCTTCCCGGACAGACCCTTCCCGGCTAGAGCCCGACCGAGCGGCACAGCAAAGGGCCGAGCAGCGTTGATGGGGAGAGAGAGAGGCGGCAGAGCGCACAGGGCGCAGCCGGTGTTCAGGGGCCGAGCAGCGTCGGAGAGAGGGAGAGAGAGACGCGCAGAAACCCGCGAGGCACCGCCATTGCCACGAGGACCGCCGGGAGCGACGTCGGCGGCAGCGGGGGAGGAATGAAAGCGCGGGAGATGCCATTTTAAGCCATTGGGAGACGCCATTTTAAACCACACCCAAAATGCCGAAGAGTGGCAGTATCACCGCATTTGGCAAGGCAAATGAGGAGTCAGATGACAAGAAAGCGGCGGTATTGTTGAATTTAATGGGTGCAAAGATGTATGGGTTATTGCGAAATCTAGTAACCCCAACGAAGCCAAAGGAAAAGAGTTTTGAAGACATAGTAACAATACTAAAGGAACATTTAAACCCCACACCGCTGCTGATAGCAGAAAGATTCAAGTTTCACAAACGGAACCAGCATAAGAATGGAAGCAATGCTGATTATTTAACAGAACTGCGCAAACTATCGAAACACTGCCAGTTTGGAGCGGGACTGGCAGATACCTTAAGGGACAAGTTTGTGTGTGGGCTTCAAAGTGAAGGAACCCAGAAACGGCTTTTATCTGAAAAGGACCTTACGCTGGACAAGGCTTTCAGCATTGCAGTATCATATGAAGCAGCAGCACGGGGCGCTGCAGAGATACAACAGAGACCGCAAGAATATGGCACAAACGAAATGTCATATAGAACAGAGAAGTGCTTTCGCTGCGGCAGAACAACACACGACCAGAATGATTTCTGGTTCAAAGACAAAGTGTGCAGACAGTGTGGAAAAGTAGGACACATAGCACGAGTCTGCAGGTCGGGAAAGAAAACCAGCAATAAGAAACCTACCAAAGGAAAGTACAAGAAGGTACATAAGATGACGGAGAATAGTTCAGACGAACAAAAGAGTGATAACGACTCCGAAAGCAGGGAACTGAGTTGTCTGAAACTACATAATGTGATCACAACGGAGGATCACCGAACCATTTGGGTCACTCTCAAGTTAGCAGGAGTCCAGGTAAAGATGGAATTGGACACAGGATCAGCCCTAACAGTCATAAACCGACGGGACTACGAGCGGCTATTCTCACACATACCCTTGAGAGACACAAAAATTATTTTGAAGACGTACACGGGGCAAAAAGTCTACCCCAAAGGAAAAATAAGGGTGACCGTTATATATAACGGTAAGGAAACACCAAAACTAGACCTGTATGTATTGCAAGATGGAGGACCACCATTACTGGGACGTGAATGGATCCGGAAAATACAACTGGATTGGCATTCCATACAGGCACTGACTGTGGCTGACAAAAAGGATGACGACGTCACACCTGGGCGAATGTCAAAGATCCTAACTGACGCGAAAGAAGTGTTCCAGCAAGGACTCGGAACACTAAAAGGCATGACAGCGATGATTAAAATTGAAGAAAACGCAAGTCCAAAATTTTGTAAGGCCAGACCGGTACCTTATGCGATCCGCCCAGCCATCGAAGCAGAGCTGGAGAGTCTGGAACGTTCAGGTGTACTGTCCAAGGTAGACTGGAGCGAGTGGGCTACACCCATTGTCCCTGTGATGAAAAGGTCGTTGAGCAGCACGCCTGGGGAACCAAGGAAGGTTCGCATCTGTGGGGACTTTAAGGTACGGTCCTTCACACCGTACAATATCCACTTCTGCAGATTGAAGATATTTTCGCCTCGCTATCTGGAGGGAAACGCTTCACTAAGATTGATCTGGCCCAGGCGTATCTGCAAATGGAGGTAGAAGAAGCATCAAAAAAATACCTCACAATCAACACCCATAAAGGTCTCTACCAATACAACCGGCTGGTATTCAGGGTAGCATCAGCTCCGGCTATTTGGCAGAGGGCAATGGAACAAGTCCTGCATGGGACCCTAGAGACCCAGTGTTATTTGGACGACATCCTGGTCACGGGCGAAAATGACAGTGATCACCTTGCCAACCTGGAGCAGGTGCTCACTAGATTGCAGGAATATGGGCTCCGAGCTAACCGCCCCAAATGCGAGTTTTTTAGAAAACAGATCTCATATTGTGGCCACGTTATCGATAAAGAGGGGTTACATAAGTCCCCAGAGAAGGTTGAGGCAGTAGTCAAGGCTCCAGCACTGGAAAATGTGTCACAACTGAGGTCGTTCCTCGGGCTGGTAAACTACTACCATAAGTTCTTGCCAAATTTGTCTACAATTACTACACCCACTGAACACCCTACTGCAAACTGGGGTGCCATGGAAGTGGAGTGACGAATGTAGACGAGCTTTCCAGAAGAGCAAAACACTAATCACATCGAAAGAGGTATTGGCCCATTACAACCCAGCATTACCAATTCGGTTGGCATGTGATGCGTCACCCTACGGCATTGGAGCGGTGCTGTCGCATAAATGCTCGGACGGATCAGAGAGGCCAATAGCCTTTGCGTCACGATCACTAACCTCAGCCGAGCGTAACTACGCCCAGATTGACAGGGAGGCCCTCAGCCTAGTGTGGGGAGTGAAAAAGTTCAATCACTATCTGCACGGGCAGAAATTCACCTTGCTGACTGATCACCAGCCTCTTGTCTCCATTTTTACTCCAAAGAAGGGCGTTCCGGTGATGACTGCGCAACGACTACAAAGATGGTCACTTTTTCTAGGGGCGCACCACTATGAGATTGAATATAAGGGCACGAAACAGCATGGAAATGCTGATGGGCTATCACGCCTGCCACTGCCTACTGCGGAGGAAGCACCAGCAGTGGATCCTGTCGAAATATTCCATTCGACTATAGTTGAATACCTACCGGTAACTAACGCTTGTATCGAAAAGGAAACCCGAAATGACCCGACACTGTCTCGGGTATATGATTTGACGGTGAAGGGATGGCCAGCACATGGCAACTCACTGTTGCCAGCATTCTCGACAAGGAGAGAACAGCTGTCAGTGTGCCGGGGGACCATGATGTGTGGATCCCGAGTGGTAATTCCACCTAAGCTAAGGGATAGAGTGCTCAATGAGCTTCATGAGGGTCATCTGGGAGGGGTAAAAATGAAAAGCCTAGCCAGGGCTTATGTGTGGTGGCCGGGAATCGATAAACAAATCGAGGACCTGACAAAGAGCTGCTCAGGATGCCAGAAAGTCCAAAATGCACTACCACAGGCCCCTCTACACCCATGGGAGTGGCCCTCATCTCCATGGCAACGGGTGCATATTGATTTTGCTGGTCCAGTCATGGACTCAATGTTTTTAATAGCCATGGATGCGCACTCGAAATGGCCTGAGGTCATCAAAATGTCCTCCACCACCACGGAGAAAACTATTGCAGTCCTACGGACCATTTTTGCCAGGAATGGCTTGCCAGAACAGATTTGCTCCGACAACGGACCACAGTTTGTGTCCGAAGCGTTCCGGAGGTTCTTGAAAAAGAATGGGGTAAGGCATTACACATCCGCCCCGTATCATCCAGCCACAAATGGATTGGCTGAGAGGTTCGTACAAACCTTTAAGAAGGCAATAAAGGCTATGTACAATGACAACATTCTGCTGCAGCACAAGGTGGACAATTTCCTGTTCGCCTACCGGAATACGACACATGCAGTCACCAACCAGGCCCCAGCCATGATGTTCTTTAACCGAAGGTTAAGATCTCGCCTGGATTTGCTCAGACCAAACGTAAGAAGAGATGTTGAGAGTAAGCAATTCCAGCACATCCATGAGAAGCCAACAAGGAGCTTCAATGTAGGGCAACCAGTCTTGGCCCACGACTACCGAACAGAAAAATGGCAGCCAGGAACGATATGCACACGGCAGGGCCCACTAATGTACACAGTGGACGTTGGGGAGAGCATCGTGAGACGCCATGCTGACCAGATCCTAGAGTCACAGCAACAAGTCAACCCCATGCCTCGCCCATACATACCTGGTGATGAACCCGACGTACAGGTAGCATCTACCCCAGAAACAGTAGCATCGGAAGCTGATGAACCAACCGACGACAGGGGGCCAGAATCGCCTCCGCACCAAGAGCAAGACACTCGGGAAAGGCGCTATCCAGAAAGGATCAGGAAGCCTCCCCAAAGACTGAATTTATAAATAGACTATTTTCAGCTAATGTTGCATGTTAAAAGTGTTAATTGTAATTAGTTTGATATTTAATTGTTAAATGAGTGTTAATCTAAAAGGGGAGGAATTGTAATGTATGTACCTTTAAGGGGGGGATTACTTTTTACAGCTCATGTATACTGTAGTACCGGCAGTGACCACATAGAAACATAGAAGATAGGAGCAGGCCATTCGGCCCTTCGAGCCTGCTCCGCCATTCAACGAGATCATGGCTAATCATCCAAACCCTAGCACCCGGTCCCTACACCGACAGCCATCCCACCCAAGCCCTATCCCCGTAACCCCACATATTTAATCCCCCCTAACACTAAGGGCCAATTTTTATCATGGCCAATCAACCTAACCTGCACATCTTTGGACTGTGGGAGGAAACCGGAGCACCCGGAGGAAACCCACGCAAACACGGGGAGAATGTGCAAACTCCACACAGACAGTTACCCGAGGCCGGATTTGAACCCGTGTCTCTGGCGCTGTGAGGCAACAGTGCTAACCACTATGCCACTGTGCACACCTGTATATAACGTTGAGTTGTAATCTGTACAGTTCAGTTGCAGTCTGAGCCACGTTGAGTAAACACCGTTTGTACCATTCTCCGCAGTCTGTGTCTGATTATACACGGACGTAACACTTTTTCAAGTAGGGGTGTAACATTTGCAATCCTCCAGCACCGCTCCCATACCTAAGGAGGATTGGAGGATTGTGGCCAGCACCTCCGCTATCTCCACCCTTACTTCGCTCAACAACCTAGGATGCATCTCATCTGGATCCGGTGCCTGTTCTACTTTGAGCGCTGCAAACCTTTTAAGAACCTCGTCTAAATCTATTTTTATCTTATCCAATTTCTCTACCACCTTTACTGTGATATATGCCATCATCCTCTTCTTTAGAATCTATTCTCATACACTTTCTTTGCCCCTCGTATTTCCTTTTCCAGTTCTCCTCTGTAGTTTCTGTATTCAGCTTGGTTCTCTACTGTCCTATGAGCCTGACACTCATCAGAAGCCTCCTTTTCCTGTTTCATTTTAATATCTGCATCTTTAGTCTTCCAGGGAGCTCTAGCTTTGAACGTGTCTGGCCTGTACCCGAACGATCTCCTCTTTGAAGGGCTCCCACAATTGGACACAATGCTCTAGCTGAGGCCGACCAATGATTTAGAAAGGTTTAGCATAACTTCCTTGCTTTTGTACTCTATGCCTCTATTAATAAAGCCAAGGATCACACACGCTTTTTTAACAACCTTCTCAACTTGTCCTGCCACCTTCAAAGATTTGTGTACATACACCCCCAGGACTCTCTGTCCACTTTAAAATTGATATTAGTTCTCTTCATTTTTCCTTCTAAAATGCAGCACTTCACACTTCTCTGCATTAAATTTCATCTGCCATGTGTCTGCCCATTTCGCCAGTCTATGTCCTCCTGAAGTCTGCTACTAGCCTCCTCACTGTTTACTACATTTTGTGTTATCCGCGAACTTTGACATTTTGCCCTGTATACCCAAGTCCAGGTCATTAATGTATATCAAAAAGAGCAGTGGTCCTCATACCGACCTCTGGGGAACACCACTGTATACCTCCCTCCAGTCTGATAAACAACCGTTCACCACTACTCTCTGCTTTCTGTCCCTTAGCCAATTTTGTATCCATGCTGCCACTGCCCCTTTAATCCCATGGGTTTCAATTTTGCTAACAAGTCTATTATGTGGCACTTTATCAGACATCTTCTGAAAGCCCACATACACGACATCCACATACAACTATCGCCCCATCTCCAACCTTCCTTTCCTCTCCAAAGTCCTGGAACGTATTGTCGCCTCCCAAATCCGTGTCCATCCTTCCCGCAATTCCATGTTTGAATCCCTTCAATCAGGTTTCCGCCCTTGCCACAGTACCGAAACGGCTCTCATCAAAGTCACAAATGACATCCTTTGTGACTGTGACTAAGGTAAACTATCCCTCCTCGTCCTTCTTGACTTGTCTGCAGCCTTTGACACAGTTGACCACTCCATCCTTCTCCAACACCTCTCCACCGTCGTCTGGCTGGGTGGGACTGCACTCGCCTGGTTCCATTCTTATCTATCTAATCATAACCAGAGAATCACCTGCAACAACTTCTCTTCCCGCTCCTGCATCGTTACCTCTGGTGTCCCCCAAGGATCTATCCTTGGCCCCCTCCTATTTCTCATCAACATGTTGTCCCTTGGTGACATCATCCGAAATAACAGCGTCAGTTTCCACATGTACACTGACGACACCCAGCTCTACCTCACTACCTCTTCTCTTGACCCCTCCACGGTGTCTAAATTGTCAGACTGCTTGTCCGACATACAGTTCTGGATGAGCAAAAATTTTCTCCAATTAAATATTGGGAAGACTGAAGCCATTGTTTTCAGTCCCCGCCAAAAACTCCGTTCCCTAGCCACGACTCCATCCCTCTCCCTAATATCTATCTGAGGCTGAACCACACTATGGTGTCACATTTGACCCTGAAATGAGCTTCCGACCACATATCCACAGCATAACAAAGACCGCCTACTTCCACCTCCGTAACATTGCCTGTCTCCGCCCTTGCCTCAGTTCATCCGCTGCTGAAACCCTCATCCATGCCTTTGTTACCTCTAAACTTGACTATTCCAACGCACTCCTGGCTGGCCTTCCACATTCTACGTAAACTTGAGGTGATCCAAAACTTAGCTGCCCGTGTCCTAACGCGCACCAAGCTCCGTTCACCCATCACCCCTGTGCTCGCTGACCTACATTGGCTCCCGGTTAAGCAACGCCTCGTTTTCAAAATTCTCATCCTTGTTTGCAAATCCCTCCATGGCCTTGCCCCTCCCTATCTCTGTAATCTCCTTCAGCCCCACAACCCCCCGAGATATCTGTGCTCCTCTAATTCTGACCTCTTGAGCAACCCTGATTATAATCGCTCAACTATTGGTGGCCGTGCCTTCTGTTGCCTAGGCCCTAAGCTCTGGAATTCCCTGCCTAAACCTCTCCACCTCTCTATCCTCCTTTAAGACAATCCTTAAAAACTCTTTGACCAAGCTTTTTGTCACTTGCCCTAATTTCGCCTTGTGGCTCGGTGTCACATTTTTTGTCTTATTATACTCCTGTGAAGTGCCTTGGAATGTTTTACTATGTTAAAGGCGCTTTATAAATACAAGTTGTTGTTGTATCAGCTGCACTACCTTCATCAACACTTTCCGTTATTTCATTGAAGAACTCAATCAAGTTTGTCAGAGACGATTTGCCTTTAACAAATCCATGTTGTCTGCCATTTCTTAACCCAAATGAGAATTCATTTTGTCCTGGATTATTGGTCTCTAGAAATTTCCCCTCTGAATGTCGGGCTGACTGGCCTGTAGTTACCTGGTTTATCTCCCTCCCCCTTTCTGAACAGGGATGTAATGTTTGCAATTCTCCAGTCCTCTGACACCACTCCCAGATACCTCTGACGAAGGTCATCGACCTGAAACGTTAACTCTGTTTCTCTCTTCACAGATGCTGCCTGACCTTCTGAGTATTTCCAGCCTTTTCTGTTTTTACTCCCAGATACTTGTCAGTTTTTTCCATCAGTCGACTGAATAATTTCCGACATAGAATATTTAGTCATAGACTGAGAGCAGGCAAATCAAAGAGCACTGGCTACTGATTCAGGTCAAGAACTTAATTTACAAAAGAAATAACTTAATCCATCTTGATATCACCAATTGAAAGCAAATGATTGCAGATGCAGTCCAAATGTGGTTAATTTATCTACATTTGCTGCAACTACAAACATAGAAACATAGAAGATAGGAGCAGGAGTAGGCCATTCGGCCCTTCGAGCCTGCTCCGCCATTCAATGAGATCATGGCTGATCATCCAAATTCAGTACCCTGTCCCTGCCTTCTCTCCATATCCCTTGATCCCTTTAGCCTTAAGAAATATATCTAACTCCTTCTTGAATATATTTAATGAATTGGCCTCTACGGCCTTCTGTGGCAGAGAATTCCACAGGTTCACCACTCTCTGGGTGAAGAAATTCCTCCTCATCTCAGTCCTAAATGGCTTACCCCTTATCCTTAGACTGTGACCCCTAGTTCTGGACTCCCCTGCCATCGGGAACATCCTTCCTGCATCTAGTCTGTCTAGTCCTGTTAGAATTTTATAAGTTTCAAACTGATATTCCTGTCTGCTATAACCGACAAATACCCATTACTCTTACTGCATTTGGTTTGGGAAAACTATTTCTGCCTGGTTAAGTTAAATACCGGACAAACCACATCTGCTATACTGTTTCGCAATGTGGCAGTGGTAAAGTTGGGAGCCATTTCTGTCTTGGCCGCCTGGCATGGCTTGATTAGACATGACGTTTAGGGTCTATATTCTTTGTGCTGTTAAGTTTACTGCTTTGGCTTGTAACAGGCCTTTTGCTTGGCATTAGCAGCTAATTCCAGGTAAAACAATCCTCCTGTTGGCTTTACATTGGCGCAGTGGGTTCGAATAGGGTAATTGGGACAGACAGCGATTTACCAATTCTAAACCCGCCGATTAAGGCGAGAACTGACAGAAGCAGACCTTATTTCTGAAACAGAAAGTTGTAATTTAAATACAAGGCTTTTCCTCTGGTGCGTGACTCAAGCCCTGTTCTTAATGGGACAAGTCCTCAACTATGTATTCAAACTCAAAGTGGGAGACGAGGTCGTGTATTAAGGAGGCTGCACGTATCAGATCCTATCTACCTGCTATGCTATTTTCTGCCCATTCTTTAGCTTAAATTGGGAGATTAATATCCTGGATAACAACAGTGACAATGCTTCAAAAGTACTTAATTGGCTGTGAATTGCTTTGGGACGTCCTAAGGTTGTGAAAGGCACTATACCAATCAAGTTTTTTTAAGATGTGGAGATGCCGGTGTTGGACTGGGGTGGACAAATGTGGGAAGTCACACAACACCAGGTTATAGTCCAACAGCTTTATTTGAAATATTTCAAATAAAGCTGTTGGACTATAACCTGGTGTTGTGTGACTTCCCACAAGTTTATTTTAACATAGTGAACTCCTAAATACTTTGGATAATAGTTTATTTCTAATATTTTTTATGAGGAATCTTTGTTAGCTTAATATATATGTTAGCCTGTCGCAGATGCATATTTCCATGACAGAATTGGTAGGAGGGACCACCACACAGTCCTCATGGAGACTAAGGGGGGGGAAATTCAGTTACGCCCCGTTTGGGGGTGTTAACCGAATTATCGGCGGAGATGTAGCGGCCGGTGCGGAAGTACTGCCCCGGCCGCTGAATTCGGCTTACCGCCTCAGCGAGGAGGCAGAGTGACATGAATCTTGTCATTCATGGGAAATGACTTATGAAATAATACTGGGCGGCCTGCTGGTGGCGCTGTCCAAGGAGAGTATAAATACTCGGGCATGGGGCCAGCTTGCTCAGGACATTCTTTAACAGGAACTAGTGAAGGACACAACTAGATCTCCATGTTGAAAAACAGTTGATTAAAGCCTTGTTTAATACTCAGACCAAGTGCCTAGTAGTTTTCTTACGTCACGGAGCTCTATCTCGGGTGCTCCACTTCCTCTCGGGGCAGTGCAGGGGGTGCAAAGTGCGGTAGTGCCGGAGCACTACATGGCCGCTCTGCGAAGCGCTGACGCATTTCAGTGCCCCTCCCCTTCCGTTAAAGGGGAGTGAAAATGCGAGCTCTGCAGGGCCTCCAATGGCCCACACTAACCCACCAGGGCGGCGTGGTGCCGTGGCTGCAGCCCGGCACCAAGACGCGGTGCCGGGCTGCGCGATGGTGGCCACAGACCATGCCAAGGTTCCACCACGGAGGGCCGACCTAAAGGGCGGCCATTAAAAATAAAATGGCGGTGCGGGTCATGGCCGCAGCTCCCTTTAATTAGCGCCCTGCGAGCGGAGGTCGGCCTGGCCCGCGGCAGCCTCGCACACACATCACACAGAGATGATATCATTGCCGGCAGCGCAGGGGCCCAGGACGCTACCGGCTAGCGCCTCAGTAGCGCCCTGCCAAATTCCTCGGGGGGCGCTCCCTCGCCCAGACGATAAGCCCTTTGCGCCCCGTTAGCACCCCCTGGAGGCGCAGAGGAGCCAAATTTCACGGCCCAAGTCCCTCTACATTGAGGACATCCTCCATCGTGTTGTGTGGCACTACAGATCTAGCAGCTCAAAGCTGGGTATCCAAGAGGTGCTGTGGGCCATCAGCGGCAGCAGAATTGTATTCCACCACAATCTGTAACCTCATGGCCTGGCATATCAATCACTCATCCATCACCATCATGCCAGATGACCAACCCTGGTTCAATAAGGAGTGTAGAAGAGCATGCCCAGACCAGCACCAGGCGTACCTGAAAATGAGGTGCCAACCTGGGGAAGCTGCAACACAGGACTACATGCATGCTAAATAGCGGAAGCGGCATGCTATAGACAGGGCTAAGCGATCCCACAAACAACGGATCAGTATACACAGCAAAGGCTTGGACCCTGACAATATCCTGGCTGTAGTGCTGAAAGCCTGTGCTCCAGAACTAGCCGCGCCTCTAGCCAAGCTGTTCCAGTACAGCTACAACACTGGCATTTACCCAACAATCCAATTTGGCCAATTACCTCCCTATTCGCTTACTCTCAATCATCAGCAACATGATGAAAGGCGTTGTCGACAGTGCTATCAATGGTACTTTCTCACCAATCATCTGCTCGCTGCTGCTCAGTTTGGGTTCCGTCAGACCTACTCAGTTTCAGACATTATTACAGCCTTGGTCTAAACATAGACATAAGAGCTGAATAAGAGCTGAATTGCAGAGGTGAGGTGAGAGCGTCTGCCCTTGACATCAAGGCAGCATTTGACCGATTGCGGCACCAAGGAGCCCGAGCAAAACTGAAGTCAATGAGGGTCAGGGAGGAAACTTCCCAATGGCTGGAGTCATATTTGGCACAAAGGAAGATGGTTAGAGTTGTTGGAGGCCAATTATGGGGATGTTCACTGATTATTGCACAGCGTTCAGCTCTAGTCACAATTCCTCAGGTAATGAAGCAGGCTGTGCCTTCATGTAGCAAGACACGGACAGCATCCAGGGTTAGGCTGATAAGTGGCAAGTAACAATCACGTCAAGTAACATTCGCGTCACACAAGTGTCAGGCAATGTCCGTCTCCAACAAGAGACAGTCTAACCACCTCCCCATGACATTCAATGGCATTACCATCACTGAGTTCCTCACGATAACATCCTCAGGGTCACTATTGACCAGAAAATGATTTGGACCAGCCACATAAATGCCATGTCTACTCGAGCAATCAGAGGCTGGGAATTCTGTGGCGGGCGTCATCTCCTGACAGCCCAAAGCCTCGCTACCACTGACACGGCACAAGTCAGGAGTGTGATGGAATAATGACCACTTGCCTGGATGGGTTCAATTCCAACAACACTCATGAAGCTCAATGTTATCCAGGACAAAGTCCGATTGATCGATAACTCATCCACTGGCTTAAACATCCATTCCCATCACTATTGGCATGCTATGGCTGTGTACTATCTACAGGATGCACTTCTCACTCAGGCCAACATCCCCAGCATCGAAGCTTTGACCACGCTCGATCAGCTCCGATTGATGGGCCACATCGTCCGCATGCCCGATACGAGACTCCCAAAATGAGCGCTCTACTCGGAGCTCCGACACGGCAAGAGAGCCCCAGGTGGGCAGAGGAAACGCTTCAAGGACACCCTCAAAGCCTCCTTGAAAAAGTGCAACATCCCCTCCGACACCTGGGAGTCCCTGGCCCAAGACCGCACAAAGTGGAGGAGAAGCATCTGGGAAGGTGCCGAACACCTCGAGCCTCTTCGCCGGGAGCAAGCGGAAGCCAAGCGCAGGCAGCGCAAGGAGCGCACGTCAACCCAAGCACCCCACCCACCCGCCCCTTCAACCACTGTCTGCCCCCACCTGTGACAGAGACTGTAGGTCCCGCATTGGACTCATCAGTCACCTGAGAACTCATTTTTAATGTGGAAGCAAGTCATCCTCGGTTCCGAGGGACTGCCTAAGAAGAAGAGAAGAAGAAGGATGCACTGTAGCAACTCGCCAAGGCAGCACCTCCCAAACCTGCGACCTCCACCACCTGACAAGAGCAGCAGATGCATGGGAACATCCCCTCCAAGCCACACACCATCCTGACTTGGAAAAATATATCGCCGTTCCTTCATCGTCGCTGGCTCAAAATCCTGGAACTCCCTCCCTAACGGCACTGTGGGAGTACCTTCACCACACGGACTGCAGCGGTTCAAGAAGGCGGCTCACCACCACCTTCTCAAGGGCAACTAGGGATGGGCAATAAATGCTGGCCTCGCCAGCGGCGTCCACATCCTGTGAATTCATTTTTAAAAAAGCATGAAGAAAGGCATTTACATAGTGCTTCATCACATGGCCAAAACGTCTCAAAGCCCTTCAATAACAACTTGCTGTTAGTATCACCGTGAAACAGGACACGCCTTACGTAAGGATATGGGCTGGCACAGCACTCACCTGCAGGTGTGAGGGTGAAACCTCTTTCCTTTCAGAAAGCATTTGTTCGGAGACTCTGCACATTCGCAGGCACATTTTACTGGGTTCAAAGGCTGATTTCTCGGACAGCTTTTTTTGCAAATGCACTCGCAAGAATCTGCATCAAACTGCTTGTGGGGTCCACATATGGCGGGATACAGTCCATTTCTGCACACACACTGGCACGAGTCCTTATCCAGCTCTCTGTGGCGTCCGCAGCTAGAGTGGCGCAGGCCTCCTTTACAGACACACTGACAGGTCCCCTCGTCCAGTTCTTTATTAGGCCCACAGACACTGTGGAAGCCAATGTCTCCATCTGTGAAAGAAAATAAAAACAATCAGATACATTCTTTAAGGGAATGGGGCCCAATAAATTGTAAGATACGCTATAAATTTATGCGTGTGGATTTGGGCTTTCATGAAACGCTTGATAAAATGCCACACAATAGAATGGGGGGCACATTTTCCTCTTTAATACTTGAGCATAAAACATTGTCTGGATGGATCGTATAGAGGAAAATGGATGGATGATCAGGTGAGTTCTGTTATGGGTGCGCGCTTCCCGTTACTTGATTTTCCTGTATGTGCTGTGCCCAGGTGATCTAATGGACCCAGGCGCAGCAACAGGAAGATCCACCTCATAAAGCGCAACAGAAATATTCACCTCTCCCACTGAAATATTTGCATTTGTTTCAACAGTCCAGCTACAATGAGAACAAAATCATTATTTCTCTCATTGTTTTGAGTAAGGTGTCAACATTGGCTCCGCGGTAGCACCCTCACCTCGGAGTCAAATGGTTGTAGAGGCAACCCCTACTTTGCCCTTTCAGGTGGACGTAACAGATCCCACAGCACTATTTTGAAGAAGAGCAGGGGGGGGGGGTGGGTCTCCCCAGCGTCTTGGCCCATATTTATCCCTGAACCAACACCTTAAAACAGATTATCTGGTCATTATCTCATTGCTCTTTGTGGGAGCTTGCTGTGCACAATCTGGCCGCTGCGTTTCCTACATCACAACAGGGGTTAAACTTCAAAAGTACTTCATTGGCTGTAAAGTGCTTTGGGACGTCCGGTGGTCGTGAAAGGCGCTATAGAAATGCAAGTCTTTCTTTTGTTTTTTTTCTTACTGAGAAGAAAAAATCAGAGGCTAAGTGAGCAGTCTACTCCCCCATCGGGCCGTTAAAGAGCAGGAATGCCAGACACCCCATTTATCTAAGTCCAGAGACTGTAGTCCAGATATTGCAGAGCCAAGGGTTAGGGACACCCAAACATGTGTAGTGGTCCCGCTGCAGTTTAATCAACTGAAACTGCACAGCCTCCCAGTGCAGTATCAACTTCCCACTGTTTATCCAGCCTGGACTACCTATAGGGCACTGACTTGCAGGGTTATGTAGGGCTGAGTTGGAAGAATCCCTGGCCCCAGAAACAGGATTAACCCTCTAGTATCCATTAATGAGCCAGGTTGTCTGGTCAAGTATGAACTGTACCCCGGAGTACTGTGGACCTGTCTCGCTCAGGTATCGCATTTCCAATTTTGCAACACAGGATTGACTTGGATCCCATCTTCCAATTGCAGACGAGTTGTCTTTGAACCACCTCCCCACAGGAAGACAGTAACTACTTGGTCATTAGACAACTGACAAGCGCATGGTTTAAACCCAAGCAGGTACCAGGAGCTCCTCTTGAGTAGCATGGCAAGCACTCCAACTCACACACACACACAGAATACACACACAGAATCCCCACAGTGCAGATAGAGGCCATTTCGGCCCATCGAGCCTGCACCGACACATATCCCACCCTATCCCCTTAACCCCACGTATTTAATCCCCTAACACGAAGGGTCAATTTATCATAGCCAAATCAACCTAACCCGCACATCTTTGGACTGTGGGAGGAAACCGGAGCACCCGGAGGAAACCCACGCAGACACAGGGAGAATGTGCAAACTCCACACAGACAGTCGCCTGAGGCCAGATTTGAACCCGGGTCCCTGGCGCTGTGAGGCAACAGTGCTAACCACTATGCCACCGTGCCCCCCCACGTGACACCTTCCCAAAGCCCTAATTCATGTCTTAGTTTCCTCCACAGCTATATGACGCAGATCTGCCTTCAGCAGGATGGAAGGACCTGCCCAGGGCAACTTGCAATGTGACAGACACCTTAATGTTCTAGCTGTACAAGACCCGAACGACCAGATTTAGGAACAGCTTCTTTCCCAGGGCTGTCATCCTACTGAACTCCACAAATAAACTCTAAAGCCTGCACATCTGCCAATGCACTTTATTATGTTTATGTTAATGTATTACAAGCCAAATGAATGTTGAATGTTTAAATGTCTTAATCTGCACTTGTGCACTAACAATGACAATAAAGTTGATTATTATTATTATTATTACGTATTAAGTTTATTTTTCATTAATTGCGTAGTCCAGGTCCTTATTCATTTTCAGGCAATACTGGCTCCTTTAACCTTACAAAAAGTCAGAGCTCCAATGTGCGGTGTCTTAAGTAAGACAAAGGTTTGTAGCTGTAACTGTCCACACAGTAAATTTTGAATCTCAAGGATACCACTGTAGGGGGTGTGTGCAGGTCACGTGCTTCCTACAAGGACTGTAAGAATATCAGAGGATCGGACATCTTTAGGGTACAGTAGCATAGTGGTAATGTTACTGGACGAGTAATCCAGTCAGACCGGGACTAATGATCTGGAGACATGAGTTCAAGTCCCACCACGGCAGCTGGGGAATTTAAATTCAGTTCATTAAATAAAAAGCTAGTATCAGCAATGACGACCATAAAACTATCAGATTGTCATAAAAACCCATCTGGTTCACTAAAGTCCTTTAGGGAAGGAAATCTGCCGTCCATACCTGGTCTGGCTTATATGTGACTCCAGACCCGCAGCAATGTGGTTGACTCTTAACTGCTCTCTGAAATGGCAGCTCACCACCACCTTCTCAAGGGCAATTAGGGATGGGCAATAAATGCACATCCCAGCTGCCAATACACCTGTACTAGTGGAGCCCTGACATCAAGTTTCCAAGTCTGCTTTCACCCTAGACTTCTTGTTCCAACAGCCTGTTAGCAGATTTCAAGTAACAAATACAATGCCTTCAGTAGCCCAGGCCCAAGCTCTGGTAATCCCTCCCTAAAGCTCTCCGCCTCTCGCTTCTCCTTTAAGGCGCTCTTTAAAATCCACCTCTTTGACTAAGCTTTTTGGTCACCTGTCCTAAAGTCTCCTTCTTTGGCTCGGTATCAATTCTTTTTGTACGATTATGTTCCTAGGGACATTTTATTACATTAAAGACACTACATAAATGCAAGTTATTATTGCTGAAGGTAAGCATGCAGGTGCAGCAGGTGGTTAAGAAGGCAAATGGTATGTTGGCCTTCATAGTGAGAGGGTTCGAGTACAGGAGCAAGGATGTCTTGCTGCAGTTGTACAGGGTCTTGGTGAGACCACACCTTGAGTATTGTGTGCAGTTTTGGTCGCCTTATCTGAGGAAGGATGTTCTTGCCATGGAGGGAGTGCAGCGAAGATTCACCAGACTGATACCTGGGATGGCAGGAATGACGTATGAGGAGAGATTGGGGCAATTGGGCTTGTACTCGCTGGAGTTTAGAAGAATGAGAGGGCATCTCATTGAAGCTTATAAAATTCTAACAGGACTAGACAGACTAGATGCAGGAAGGATGTTCCCGATGGTGGGGGAGTCCAGAACCAAGGGTCACAGTCTAAGGATAAGGGGTAAGCCATTTAGGACTAAGATGAGGAGGAATTTCTTCACCCAGAGAATGGTGAACCTGTGGAATTCTCTACCAGAGAAGGCAGTTGAGGCCAATTCGTTAAATATATTCAAGAATGAGTTAGATATATTTCTTAAGGCTAAAGGGATCAAGGGATATGGGGAGAAAGCAGCGACAGGGTACTGAATTTGGATGATCAGTCATGATCTCATTAAATGGCAGAGCAGGCACGAGGGGCCGAATGGCCTACCCTTGCTCCTATCTTCTATGTTTCTATGATGTATCGATAGTACATAAGAGGGTGGACTGATTGAGGTGTACAAAATTATGAGGGGCATAGATAGGGTAGATAGAAAGGAACTTTCCCCCTTAGTAGAGGGGTCAATAACAAGGGGGCATAGATTCAAGGTAAGGGGCAGGAGGTTTAGAGGGGATTGGAGGAAAAACTTTTTCACCCAGAGGGTGGCTGGAATCTGGCACTCATTGCCTGAAAGGGTGGTAGAGGCAGGAACCCTCACAACATTCAAGAAGCATTTAGATGAGCACTTGAAATGCCATAGCATACAAGGCTACGGGCCAAGTGCTGGAAAATGGGATTAGAATAGCAGGGCTTGATGGCCGGTGCGGACATGATGGGCCGAAGGGCCTCTTTCTGTGCTGTATAACTCTATGACTCTATAACATATGTACTATCGATAGTGATAGTGAATTATGAGGAGGTACCTAGCCGTTTCCTCTGCTCTGGCGGTAGTTTAATGAGCCTAGATTTCTTGACTGGCATTAAAACAATGCCAACTGGGAAATCTAGGCTCTATAGTGTAGAATCAAGAAGGCTGCACAGTAAGTAACTCATTAAATCAGCTCCGAAGTCTTTGCTGTTCATTACGGATTGGCATTCAATGATCAACGTGACAAGAATAACACCGATCAGGGTAAATTTTGTGAGGCCCTGCTAATAGAGCAGAGCCTGCCAAAAGATTACACAGAATTACATAGACTATACAGCACAGAAACAGTCCATTCGGCCTCACCAGTCCACTCGATACCCTATCTCCTTCGTGCTCTCTGTATTTCAACTTCAGAGCAACACTGAAATTCTAACAACTGCAAACGGTTGAACCAAAATAACATTAGTTTGTGATTTTAGTCATAATACCAATAAAGTACCTCTTAAATTCAAAACACATGTGTTCTTTACAGCTCAAAAATTGGTTTGCGCTTCTACAGGGATCAAGCGGTAGAAAAAAATTAAAGCAGAACATAACATCCTTCACAGTTGCCAAACTCAACAAAGATCAAAACGAAAAAAAAAACTTTTCAAAGTCAAATTGAATTTTATTTTTTTACATTTTTGTGCGTTATATTCATAATTAGTAGATTTGGATCAGTTCTGCATGTCTTCTGCCAAATTCGAGGCTAAGGTGTTTAAGAGAAGTTCTATTCCTTCTGAGCCCCTGTGATCTCCAGAATTCTCACACGGAGAATGACATTTTATGGGTCTACTGTGGCACAAGCCAGGGCTGCCATGCAAACAGCAGCGGACTCTGGTTATAATGTATTTGTCACTTCAGATACACATCTCCGCACAGTAAAGGATGGAATCTCTGTGCAATCTGTTGTTCAGGATCTGGCTGGCCATCGCTTTTGGCTGCACTTTCTGCAGTCCTGTTGCTTTTCCCCAGCTAAGGACTGAGATCTTGGTGTTCAATGAAGAAAGACCACATTATTCGGAAGGAACGTTCAAAAATCCCATCTTTTTCTGCCAAAGTATTAACGTGGCTCCCTTGTTAATGCAGCCCCCCTTTGACTGGGATATTGCCACATTATTTAAGAAAACACAGGGTGATTGATACGCTGCCTATTTTTCAGGTCCAAACTGTTTTAAGACAAATTGTTGCTGGCAAGTATCTTTCTGCTGCTGGCCTTTATTGTGGTGAAGGATGTTGTCACATCACTAGGATTTTTTTTCTCTCGTGCAGGCTCAATTCAAGAAATAATCTGCTCCAACCTCGACCCTGCTGTTTCATCTGCTGCAGTAAGATGCACTATTTGCTTCAGTGCAAACCTCTCACATTTGGTATTCTTACTGCTTATTAAAACTGAAGTAAAAATGGTTTATTTGTAACGCCAAATACAATCTGTTATGCAATGAACCTTAGGGTGTCAGCCAATGTTCCCTGTAAGCTGCACTTTGTTCTGCCCAGCCTGTTTCATAAGAACATAAGCAATAGGAGCAGGAGTCGGCCAGTCGGCACCTCGAGCCTGCTCCGCCATTCAATAAGATCATGGCTGATCTTCTACCTCATCTCCACTTTCCTGCACTATCCCCATATCCCTTGATTCCTTTAATATTCAAAAATCTATCGATCTCTGTCTTGAATATACTCAACGACTGAGCCTCCACAGCCCTCTGGGATTGAGAATTGCAAAGATTCACCGCCCTCTGAGTGAAGACATTTCTCCTCATCTCAGTCCTAAATGGCCTACCCCTTACTCTGAGACTGTGACCCCTGGTTCTAGACGCCCCAGCCAGGGGAAACATCCTCCCTGCATCTACCCTGTCAAGCCCTGTAAGAATGTTGTATGTTTCTTTTAATGCCCGGTCCCTTTAAATTTCTGCGCATGCGCAGTATTTACAATGTATAAGCCAGTGAGCGGCCTGCGCGGGACCTTTGAGGTTATTGCATGGCTACGCACCTTAGGAGGAACATTGGTGTCAGCCGTGACTTAGTTGTTAGCTCGATCAGCTCCGATGGACGGGCCACAGCGTCCGCATGCCCGATACGAGACTCCCAAAACAAGTGCTCTACTCGGAGCTCTGACACGGCAAGAGAGCCCCAGGTGGGCAGAGGAAACGCTTCAAGGACACCCTCAAAGCCTCCTTGAAAAAGTGCAACATCCCCACCGACACCTGGGAATCCCTGGCCCAAGACCGCACAAAGTGGAGGAGAAGCATCCGGGAAGGCACCGAACACCTCGCCTTTCTTCACCGGGAGCAAGCGGAAGCCAAGCGCAAACAGCGGAAGGAGTGCACGTCAACCCAGGCACCCCACCCACCCGCCCCTTCAACCACCATCTGCCTCACCTGTGACAGACACTGTAGGTCCCGCATTGGACTCATCAGTCACCTGAGAACTCATTTTTAATGTGGAAGCAAGTCATCCTCGGTTCCGAGGGACTGCCTAAGAAGAAGAAGTTGGTAGCACTCTCGCCTCTGAGTCAGAAGGTTGTGGGTTCAAGAAGCAGGGTCATACTTGAAACATTAACCTGTCCCTTCTCTTGATAGAAGTTTCTGTTCCTCTGGGCCCTATCAGGGAATCTGGGCCCGGGCGGCCTCCCCCAACAAGGATTGCCCTCCTGGAACATTTACCTTGTGCCGGAGCTTGTTACCTCTGGATCCTCCGCTGGCAGAGGCCTCCTGCCGCCCGGTTTCAACAGTCAAGCAGCTGCTTCCTGGCCGTTTTCATCGGGAAGTCGGTGAGACGCATGCTACTGAGGCCTGGCCGTTAAGGGCGGATGGCCAGCTGCCGCTCCCGGCAATGGGAATAAAAATTGGGAGTGACGCCATGCTTGCTTGACACTGCCGCTTGCCATCACCCGTTTTACACTTTGCTGCCCATTCGCCATCACCTGATTTATACCATCGCACAAGGTCAAGCTGATTCCCCGTTGTGCTCAGGAAAAGGAAAAATTGAGAACATTTGCCACAAGACGGGTTGAGTCATAAGGGAATTCAGCAGTGATCAAAGGCTGTTTGCTCAAATCAATGCATTCCATCCAGAGGCAACGTATGATAATTCTATAAGGAACTCAACCCCTTTAGCGACGCAGCTCCTTTCAATTGTTGGGAATAATGTGGTGAATGATGCAGCACAGAAGGAGGCCATTCAGCCCATCGTACCTGTACTGGCTCTTTGAAAGAGCTATCCAATTAGTCCCACTCCCCTGCTCTTTCCCCATGGCCCTGAAATTTTTTTTCCCTTTAAGTGTTTGATCAAATCCCTTCTGAAAGTTACTGTTGGATCTGCTTTCACCACCCTTTCAGGCAGTGCAGTCTAGATCATCACAACTCGCTGAGTTAAAAGAAAATGTCTTCCCCTCGCCCCTGGTTCTTCTGCCAATCACCTTAAATCTGTGTCCTCTGGTTACCGACCCTTCTGCCACTGGGAACAGATTCTCCCGATTTACTCTATCAAAACCCTTCGTGATTTTAAATTGCTGAGAGTTAGGATGGCTGGTCCCAATCTCATCCTGACCTTCTGGGGAATCAACAAGCAATACAGACATGCTTCGCTAGTGGCCAGTTCAAGAGTGGCGCAGTTGCCATGAAGTGATTTCCTTCGCACCCTGTTAGCCAGGGTGCAGTGCAGAATGTACCCGAGGAGGCGGGTGCAAATAATTCCCAATAAAACCGCAAGAACTTTTTATCGCAATGAAAATGTCCATCCAACTGACTGTGCTGCTGGCTACTCTTGTCCACTGCTGCCAGATTGCTGGGCGTCTGCTTGAGTGGAGACGTGGTCTGATTATTACAATCTGGTTTTTTTTGGAGAGGGGTGGGTCTGGTGTTGTGTCCCAGTGGCACCGTTTGTTATAAGAGGGCGTGAGACTCCCCCAGAGTGCGCTGTCTGCCTAATATGGCAAGCATAGCGACCGGGCCGTTTTCCAGCACCCGCCGTATTTGTGCTTTGGTTATAGCGATCGGCTTGAGGTTACTACCATCGCTTCCAGTAACTCTATCATTAAAATGTAGCTCTCTACGGCCATCAGCAAAGAGAGAGGAAGAACCAAAAGTTGGCAGCGGGGCTGTTATAACAGCTGCTGCTCTTACAGCCTCACTGTCAGCCCCAGCGTGATCTATATAGCTGTGAAGTATCGGAACTGTCTCCAAGCCAGTCAAAGCATCTGAGTAAAATGAACGCGACTTACCAAAATACGTGACTCAACCTTTTTACCTCTTAACATTTCCCAACTGACAAGTGGCTCCTACTGGAAGCAGAGGCCTGGGATATCTCAAGTTATAGTTTTGGTCCTGACTAAGCTGCCTGATAACTTATCGGTGTAGCATTGTGTCCGGAACAGTTGCAAATACCTGCAGACTAAGTAATGAATTGGCTTGACAAGTAATCTTCGTGCAAATAACATTTAACTATTGATTTTGGCAAATCACGGCAATCTCGAGCACACTTAAAATAAAGAAAAAAGATTAAAATCTGTGTGAAATATTCCTGTTGCATCAGCGGGAGCAGCAACAGCTGTTGGGGTAAGGACCGGGGAAAGATGTACATCAGGGAGAAACAGACTATCGAGAGGACACAGCCAAAGGCTGAAAATAGGGTCGCGTCAAATCATAAGGCAAGAGGGTTTTCTTTGGGGGGGGGGGGAGGGAAGCGGGGAGGGGAGGTCAATGATGAGAGGTGCAGGACAGAATGAAGGAAGGAAACAACACATCAGATGTGTGGGTAAACCTGAAAGAAGCAAGCAGAAGAAAAGGAGTTAAATGCTGCTGCTGAAGATTAAAGGAAGATAGAAATAAGGACAAAATAAAGGTCAAATGAAAGAGAAACTGAAAAGGAGTAAAATGCAGTAAAAGGAGAAAACGAGACGGTAACAGGGAAATGAGAAAGAATTAGTAGTAAAACGTTGAAAGCAGATGATAAAGGTGGGATAGAGCAAGGATGTTGTCCTATTGCAGATACAGGTAGACTATCCTTTATCCGAAAACCTTGGGACCAGCTGTGTTTCGGTTTTCGGAATTTTTCGGATTTCAGAAGGTTTTCTGACAACAAACACTTTAGCAACAGCTTGTAAACACTCGGGCCCTGCCTTGGAAGTGTCTCTGAAGCTGTTGCTAGGCTACAGAGACTCTTTCCACAGCCTGGCTGTTTAAAAAAATGCTAGGGGAAGAAAAAAAACAAAACGGCTGCTGATTTCTGCCGTTAGATCGAGGTTTCCGGCTCCCCCTGCTCCGTATCTGAATTCCTTGACTTAGCGGGGGTCTGGGGCTCGACTGCCGCCACCAGTTGTGGGAAAGCCGGATATCGGCTGACTCCTACACTAAGCTGGCCCGCAAATTAGGTCGGGGGGGGGGGGAAGAAAAGACTATTGGACGGGCCGCTGCAGCTATCGGATGGGCCGCTGTATTGTTGGGTTCACTCTCCCGGTACCTCCTTCACACTGCCCGGCTCGGCCTGCAATCTCCTACCCAGGAGGGAACTCTGTGACCCTCTGTCCTGCTCACAGGAAAAGGCAGAGCTCCCGGACCACTCCTGTCATGTTTGGCGCCACTCGGGTCATGTCGTGCGCACGACTTACGCTCCACGAAAAAACTTTCGGTTTTTAGAGGTTTTCGGTTTTCGGAAGTGCGGATAAAGGATAGTCTACCTGTACTGGTGTGGCACTGATATCTGTAGAGTGAAGCGCTCACCCAGAAGATGCAAGTTATACTGCCAGCTGTGTTTTAAACTGAGGTCAGTGCCAAAGGATCTCTGTGAAAGTGCACTCGTACGCAGACACAGAGTTGTGCTCTGCAAGTGGCTGGTTTTTAATGTTATGGGAGAATGAGCATCAGTGTCACCTCCTTGACCACCAAGTTACACTCACCTTGATGCACATCCAAAACTGCTCCCAATCGCTGAGGAAGCAATAAGTGGAGGCTCCGTAAAGGACCGAAATGTGTCATATTGAGTCCAGATCTTGAGGGGGACAAAACTGAACCCAGACGTTTAAGCCAGGACACAGCGCGGACTGGAGCTCATCCAGCCTACTGTGTTTTTTATGTCCAGAGTGTGTATTTATTGTATATGTTTTATTTTGTTTCATACATCAGCACAGGGTTCCACTGTAAACAAATGACTGGTGCTGAGTCAGGTTGCGTTCATGTCCGACATACTCCTCAGTAGATGCCTGAACGGCAAATAAATAAATGAATCAATCAATAAATAAAATAAACTCACGAACCTGAATCACTTTCTGGGGGCAGCAGGCTGCTGAAATCATGCTGCATCACACATCTGCACAAAAAACTATTCCAGATGTGATTCTTGGGACAAGTTTTGTTTGGCATCAGACAGCTGTGAAGGAAGTGAAAATGTTTATGTTGAAAGTAGGCAGTGATTACAGACAATATCGTGACCACTTGGTCCAACATATATCCATGTTATGGAATTGTGAGGCCATTAGTAAACATGCACAAAAGAGAAACAGCTAAACAGTTATACAGTTATATTTTCAGGGTTTCTGACGAAAAAAGGTTATCGACCTGTGGAGAGAAGTATTTACCAAGAACTCGCTATCACAGCCACATCTCTTCCCTCAGCAACTGTCTCCGGCTCCGACCCCTGCACTTGCTTAAAACCCGTTACATCTCCAACTTTTTCTAGTTCTGACGAAAGGTCATCGACATGAAACGTTAACTCCGTTTCTCTCTCCACAGATGCTGCCTGACCTGCTGAGCATTTCCAGCATTTTCTGTTTTTATCTCAGTGACGGCTCTGACTCAAAGCAGGTGGGATCTTGACTTTGTGCGATAGTGTAAAACAGGTGATAGCGAGTCGGCAGCCCGTTTTACATCTCTCCCGTTTCCATCCAAGACAATGGAAATAAAAATCGAGAGAGATGTAACACGGGCTGCCGACTCGCTATCACCTTATCGCGCAAAGTCAAGATCTATCGCAAACGCTTAAATGTACGGCCTCATAGCTGACAAAACCGCTACACAGTGTGGAGTGGACTGATTCATCGTCCAGTGGAACAGCTCACTTGTGGTGCTCTTGGTGATGTTGCAGACATCAGGACAGGATCCTAGGCCCAACTATCTTCAGCTGCTTCATCAATGACCTTCCCTCCAACATAAGGTCAGAAGTGGGGATGTTCGCTGATGACTGCACAGTGTTCAATGCCATTCACAACTCCTCAGGTAATGAAGCAGTCCATGCCCGCATGCAACAAGACCTGAACGACGTTCAGGCTTGGGCTGATAAGTGGCAGGTAACATTCGCACCACAGAAGTGCCAGGCAATGACTATCTCCAACAAGCGAGAGTCTAACCACCGCCCCGTGACATTCAATGGCATTACCATCGCCGAATCCCCCACCATCAACATCCTGGAGCGTCACCATTGACCAGAAACTTAACAGGACCAGCCACATAAATACTGTGGCAACAAGAGCAGGTCAGAGGCTAGGTATTCTGCGGCGAGTGTCTTACCTCCTGACTCCCCAAAGCCTTTCTACCATCTATAAGGCACAAGTAAGGAGTGTGATGGAATACTCTCCACTTGCCTGGATGAGTGCAGCTCCAACAACACTCAAGAAGCTCGACACCACCTAGGACAAAGCAGCCCACTTGATTGGAACCCCATCTACCACCTTAAACATTCACTCCCTCTACCACCGGCGTACCATGGCTGCAGTGTGTACCATCTACAAGATGCACTGCAGCAACTCACCAAGGCTTCTTCGGCAGCACCTCCCAAACCCGCGACCTCTTCCACCTAGAAGGACAAGGGCAGCAGGCGCATGGGAACACCACCACCTCCAAGTACCCCTCCAAGTCACACACCATCCTGACTTGGAAGTATATCGCCGCTGGGTCAAAATCCTGGAACTCCCTACCTAACAGCACTGTGGAAGTACCTTCACCACACAGACTGCAGCGGTTCAAGAAAGCGGCTCACCAGCACCTTTTCAAGGGCAATTAGGGATGGGCAATAAATGCTGGCCTTGCCAGCGACGCCCACATCCCATAAACAAATAAAAAAAAAGACACAGGTTTGAGACCACTAAGTGTTTTAGAGTGATAGAGAGTTAAACTGCTGGCTCCATATCGCTCTCTGATCCAGCAAGCAGTGTTCTTTCTGTCCATGTGTGTTTACAGAGCTCCACTCACCAGCATTCAAAAGCTTCTTCATTCCCCCCTCCCCCGCCCCCAAATAAACAGAACCAACATAACAATTAGTTCTCTTCCATCACTAAAAGTTTTTTTTTTAAATTCCAGACAGTCGAACAGGTTCCCAGGGAAATTTTTGAAGTTTATTTAATATCAATTGCAATTGTATTTTGATGTTTTCTCTCAGCTTATTTCGTCACGAGGACAAGCTGAGCTATTTTTATTGCATGAGGGAGGGGAGTTAAAAATGAACGGTTTTGCAAAACAACATTTTGTTTGCGTAAGGGAAAGAGGAAACGCATTTAGTCAAGTCGAGAGCTGCCATCACTAACAAATCTAACATACTAAAACTACTCACAAAGTGGCAGATTGCAAAATGGAACCAAGTATAGACTTGAGAGGGGCATAAAAAAAACATTAACCAACTTATTTTAAAGCCAATATGGCAGACTCAATCACGACTTTCAAAAGGGGAATTGGATCAGTACCTGAAGGAAAAAAATTTGCAGGGCTACGGGGAAAGGGCGGGGGAGTGGGACTAGCTGAAGTGCTCTTGCAGAGAGCCGGCACAGGTTCGACGTGCCGAATGGCCTCCTTCTGTGCTGTAACCACTCTATGATTCTATTCTATGAGCGCAGCTAAGCTTCAATTACAAGCTTTAAAGTTGTCTTCATGGAGTTTACCTTTAATAGCCGTGAATGGCCATCAACCCAAAAGGCATCTTTCAGGTTAATCAATATTTCAGTGCATTTGAGACTCTGTCTTCAACACGAGTGTCCACAACTCCATCCCACAGCATGCTACCCGCCACCATCTCAGCACAACCCCAGCCCGGCATGAGGTTGAAAAGGCCATCCGACAACTGAAGAACAACAAGGCCTCAGGAGCAGATGGAATCCCCGCCGAGGCACTAAAGCATGGCGGAGAAGCACTCCTGGCACGAATTCATGAACTAATTTCTCTTATCTGGAAGGAGGAGAGCATGCCAGGGGATCTCAGAGACGCCGTAATTGTGACCATCTTCAAGAAAGGACAAGTCCGATTGCGGTAATTACAGAGGAGTTTCCCTGCTATCTGCCACAAGGAAAGTCATCGCAAGAATCCTCCTCAATCGCCTTCTCCCAGTGGCCGAAGAGCTCCACCCAGAGTTGCAATGCGGATTCCACCCACTAAGGGACACAATGGACATGATCTTCACCGCACGTCAATTACAAGAGAAATGCAGGGAACAGCACCAACCACTGTACATGGCCTTCTTTGATCTCACAAAGGCCTTCGACACTGTCAACCGTGAGGGATTATGGAGTGTCCTCCTCAAATTCGGCTGCCCTCAAAAGTTTGTCACTATCCTCTGCCTGCTTCATGACGACATGCAAGCTGTGATCCTGACCAACGGTTCCACCGCAGACCCAATTCACGTACGAACTGGGGTCAAGCAAGGCTGTGTCATCGCACCAACGCTCTTCTCAATCTTCCTTGCTGCAATGCTCCATCTCACCCTCAGTAAGCTCCCCACTGGAGTGGAGCTAATTTACAGAACAAACGGGAAACTGTTCAACCTCCGTCGCCTCCAGTCCAGATCCAAGGTCGTCCCATCCTCTGTCATCGAATTACAGTATGCAGACGATGCTTGCGTCTGCGCTCACTCGGAGGTCGAACTCCAAACCATCGTAAACACCTTCACCGAAGCATACGAGAGCATGGGCCTTACACTAAACATCCGTAAGACAAAGGTCCTCTACCAACCTGCCCCCGCCACACAGTACTGCCTCCCCGATTATCAAAATCCACGACAAGGCCTTGGACAAGGTGGACCACTTTCCATACCTCGGGAGCCTACTGTCAACAAGGGCAGACATCGACGACGAAGTCCAACACCGCCTTCAGTGTGCCAGTGCAGCCTTCAGTCGCCCGAGGAAGAGAGTGTGTGAAGACCAGGACCTCAAACCCGGCACTAAGCTCATGGTCTACATGGCAGCAGTGATACCTGCCCTGCTGTATGCCTCAGAGACATGGACCATGTACAGCAGGCACCTCAAAGCACTGGAGAGGAACTACCAACGCTGCCTCTGCAAGATCCTGCAAATCCATTGGCAGGATAGGCGCACCAACGTCAGTGTTCTTGCTCAGGCCAACATCCCCAGCATCGAAGCTCTGACCACGCTCAATCAGCTCCGATGGATGGGTCACATTGTCCGCATGCCCGATACGAGACTCCCAAAACAAGCGCTCTACTCGGAGCTCCGGCACGGCAAGAGAGACCCAGGTGGGCAGAGGAAATGCTTCAAGGACACCCTCAAAGCCTCCTTGAAAAAGTGTAACATCCCCACCGACACCTGGGAACCCCTGGCCCAAGACCGCACAAAGTGGAGGAGAAGCATCCGGGAAGGCGCCGAACACCTCGCGTCTCTTCGCCGGGAGCAAGTGGAAGCCAAGCGCAGGCAGCGCAAGGAGCGCACGTCAACCCAAGCACCCCACCCACCCGCCCCTTCAACCACCGCCTGCCCCACCTGTGACAGAGACTGTAGGTCCCGCATTGGACTCATCAGTCACCTGCAAACTCATTTTTAGTGTGGAAGCAAGTCATCCTCGGTTCCGAGGGACTGCCTAAGAAGAAGGCATTTGAGAACTTGAGCAACTTTCAAGGATGTCCACTGAGAATAGACTATGAAAATTAACACTTGTTATGGGTACTCACTAACAGTTAATAAACGGTCTCGTTCGTTTAGCATGGTTCTACATCGATTTGACTCCCCACATGACTAATAATCAAAAAATCTCATTAATTTCTTAAAAGGGAATGCAAGTTCAGGGGAAGTCATTTTTATTCAAAGAACTCTCCATTTTATATAGACAAGTCCATCCAATCTCAGGAAACCATATACTGCCTGCACAGAACGCCTCGATTTCAAAATTCTCATCCTTGTTTTCAAATCCCTCCATGGCCTCGCCCCCTCCCTATCTCTGTAACCTCCTTCAGCCCCACAACCACCCACCCCCCCCAACCCCCGAGATATCTTCGCTCCTCTAATTCTGCCCTCTTGAGCATCCCTGATTATAATCGCTCCACCATTGGTGGCCGTGCCTTCTGTTGCCAAGGCCCTAAGCTCTGGAATTCCCTGCCTGAACCTCTCCGCCTCTCGACCTCTCTTTCCTCCTTTAAGACACTCCTTAAAACCGACCTCTTCACCTGCCCTAATTTCTCCTTAGGTGGCTCGGTCTCAAATGTGTTGTCTTATAATACACCTGTGAAGCGCCTTGGGACGTTTTACTACCTTAAAGATTGATACGCCGTCAATAACTCAAAGACAAGGATTCAACTGAAGGCTTTTAATCACTAAGAACATTGCAGCATTACAGGTCTTCCCACATCGGGTTCGTCTGGTAGGAATGACTCATGCAGCTCCTGAGACCTTTATATGGCAAAAGACAGGGGCGTAGCCAATATACACAATAGGAACAAAAGGGGGCGGTTCACACAATACAAGCAGGTAAAACACATGGGCTGATGAAGGCATATATTTCATCACAAAGATGTTATATAAATACAAGTTGTTGTTGTTGTCATCGTATCTCCAGCTAGTATCACAGTTTTCTGAGGTGGGGTGGCTTTGAATCAACTTTCAAGCAGGATTGAAGTTACGGCCCTTTCCTCATCCAGGCAGCTACCCCAGAACGCAAATGGACACCTCCTATCTGAGACATCACGGACAGGGGTCGAGCAGGGAGACTCAACTTAACTCAGGTTTTCTTTGCAGCTCAAAACATATATGTTTTGTAAAAAGTCAGTATTTTCAATGGACATTATTCTTCTTATACAAAAAGTACTCCTACTGAACTGATCGTTCTTTTAAAGGCCTACAAATTAGAAATTACCTCCCCAGAGATAATGGGGCTGTATGGGATAATGACAAGATAATCTTTTATTTTTGCAATGTTTTTGAGGGGTGAATATTGGCCAGGCCACTGGAGAGAACTCCCCTGCTTTTCTTTGGGATCTTTTAAGTCCACCTGAACAGCATGTTGGTTTAATGTCTCATCCAAAAGGCAGCCCCTTGGACAATGTAGGCAGCCCCTTGGACAATGTAGTACTAAGAAACATAAAAACATAGAAGATAGGAGCAGGAGTAGACCATTCAGCCCCTCGAGCCTGCTCCGCCATTCAATGAGATCATGGCTGATCATCCAAACTCAGTACCCTGTCCCTGCTTTCTCCCCATATCCCTTGATCCCTTTAGCCTTAAGAAATATATCTAACTCCTTCTTGAATATATTTAATAAGTTGGCCTCAACTGCCTTCTGTGGTACTTTCTCAGTATTGCAGTAAATTATTAGCCTAGATTATGTGCTAAAGGCTATAACCCACAACATTCTGACTTGGGTGTCAGCCTTGACCCAATGGCAGCACTCTTGCCTCTGAGTCAGAAAGCTGTAGGTTCACAGTCCCACTCCAGAGACTTGAGCACATGATCCAGGCTGACACTTCAGTGCAGCACCATGACACTATTTAAAGAAGGGCAGGGAGTTCGTCTGTTGTCCTAGCCAGCATTACTCCCTCAAAGAACACTCATTTTTTTTAAAGGATTATCCGGTGAATTCTTCATTCATCTACTAGTTGTATAAAATTATGAGGGGCCTAGATATAGTGGATAGGACCTATTTCCCTTAGCAGAGAGGTCAATAGCCAGGGGGCATAGATTTAAAGTAATTGGTAGAAGGATTAGAGGGGAGTTGAGGAGAAATCTTTTCATCCAAAGGGTGGTGGGGGTCTGGAACTCACTGCCTGAAAGGGTGGTAGAGGCAGAAACCTTCGTTGCATTTAAAAAGCACTTTGATGTGCACTTGAAGTGTCGTAACCTGCAGGGCTCCGGACCAAGAGCTGGAAAGTGGGATTAGGCTGGACAGCTCTTTTTCAGCCGGCACGGACACGATGGGCTGAATGGCCTCCTTCTGTGCCGTAAATTTCTATGATAACCCAGCCTGGGGTAATTTGTAATTTATAGATCTTAAATGAGTGAGCAGTTCAGTGGGAGTACCTTTTGTATAAAAAAGAATATACATCGAAGCCGCTGACCTCAAACAAAGCTGCCCGCAAAGATCTGGTGATCTCAGCGGCGTGAATTTCAGCTGTCCCGACCTTTGTTTGAATCTGGCGCCAAATCAAGCGAATCTTAAGGGTTCAGCAACACTGATGCCATCAAGCTGGCTAAGCAGCCAATCACATTGAAGAATTCGGGCCATTGACTTTTTAAAAAACGTTTATGTTTTGAGCTACAAAGAAACCCTGGGGGAAAAATACAGTATCGCCCCATTTGGGGCGCCATTATCGACCGTGCGCAAAGTTTTGTGCCTGGCGCTAATTATTGCCTCCGACGGCAAACTTGGCTTTTATCGCCCCTGGAGGTGATTGGAGTGCTAAATCAGGCGCTTCAAACCTGTCTTAAGGCGCAAAGGCCGAGCAGCGAGGCGCTACCTTAGAGCGCTGGTGAAGGAAGGGCAAATCAAAATTAACCTGCAAAGTGCTGCTCAGTACCCAAAACCCCTTCACACAGCGTTGAATCTCTCCAGAAGTCTCTCTCTCTCACTCAGAATGCGTGGTGCAAACATTTCGCCGACAAAAAAAGGTAGGAAGCGGTTGCCTTTAAATAGCGCTCCCCCAGTCCCTTTCTGACTGCAAAACATTCCCCTCAACCTGTCATTGTTAGCGGCAGGCGGTAAGGCAGGGGGCGCCACTTAATATCCGGTCCCGGGCGCTATCGGGGCGTTGCGCACTCGACTGATGTCAAGTTCTGCCGGCGCAAAATGTCTAGTTAATTTCGCGAGCGGCGCAAATATCGCTGCGCCCGGGTGCTAGTTGCTTTGCGCCCCATTAGCGCCCTCTTAAGGCGCTAACGGGAGGCGCAGACAACTGAATTTTTCTCCCCGAGTTGAGCTCAGTCTCCCTGCTAGACCCCATCCGTGATGTCTCGGTTGTTGGTGGTGGAACTGCCGTCCATTATAGAAACCGCAAGGTTTAAATTTCCAGCGATATAGTGGAAATGAAAATCAAACGGTTTCTATAACGGACGGATGATCTGCAACGCAAATTTTATGCCCAGGTAGAAAGTTACAAATCTACCCCGTACAAACTATCTGGGATGTAGTTTAGGGCAAATTAGTTGGAATTCCAAATGTCAGCTGTGGCTCAGTTGGTAGCGCCACTGCCTCTACGTGAGAGGGTTCTGGGTTCATAATCCCACTCCAGGGACTTGAGCACAAAAATCTCGGCTTGCAGTATTGAGTGAGTGCTGCAACGTCGGAGGTGCCGTCTTTCGGAAGAGATGTTAAACCAAAGCCCCATCTGCTCTCGCAGTTGGATGCAAAAGATCCCATGGCACTATTTCGAAGAAGAGCAGGGGAGTTATCCCAGGTGTCCTGGCCTCAATCAACAGAACAAAAACAGACTATCTGGTCATTATCACATTGCCGTTTGTGGGAGCTTGCTGTGTGCAAATTGGCTGCCACATTACAACAGTGACTACACTCCAAAAGTATTTCATTGGCTGTAAAGTGCTCTGAGATATCCGATGGTCGTAAAAGGTGCTATATAAATGCAAGTCTTTCTTTAAATAAATCAGTCATCTCAGTTGTGTATTCTCAGGTACCACATCAGTTTGAGACAATGGGGAGTCATACATAAGAAGAACATAAGAAGTAGGAGCAGGAGTAGGCCATACGGCCCTTCGGGCCTGCTCCGCCATTCAATAGGATCATGGCTGATCCGAACCTAGACTCACGTCCACTTCCCTGCCCTCTCCCCGTAACCCCTTATTCCCTTATCAGCTAGGAAACTGTCTATCTCCGTTTTAAATTTATTTAATGTCGCAGCTTCCACAACTCTCTGAGGTAGCAAATTCCATAGATTTACTACCCTCTGAGTGAAGAAGTTTCTCCTCATCTCAGTTTTGAAAGGGCAGCCCCTTATTCTAAGATTATGCCCCCTAGTTCTAGTCTCACCCATCAGTGGAAACATCCTCACCGCATCCACCCGATCAAGCCCCCTCACAATCTTATATGTTTCGATAAGATCGCCTCTCATTCTTCTGAATTCCAATGAGTAGAGGCCCAACCTACTCAACCTTTCCTCATAAGTCAACCCCCTCATCTTCGGAATCAACCGAGTGAACCTTCTCTGAACTGCCTCGAGAGCAAGTATATCTTTTCTTAAATATGGAAACCAAAACTGTACGCAGTATTCCAGGTGTGGCCTCACCAGTACCCTGTATAACTGCAGCAAGACTTCCCTGCTTTTATACGCCATCCCCCTTGCAATAAAAGCCAAGATTCCATTGGCCTTCCTGGTCACCTGCTGTACCTGCATACTAACCTTCTGTGTTTCATGCACCAGGACCCCCAGATCCCTTTGTACTGTAACACTTTGCAGTTTCTCTCCATTTAGATAATGGGGCAGAAATTCGGGTCGGGGGCTTGCCGTGCGTGCAAGCCCCCGATGTGCACTTACCCGACGCGCCGGCCGTTGAGCTTCAGGGACGCCTGGAATTCCTGTTTTAAAATGTTGACTCCCAGGCAGCGTCTGACGTCACGCCGCCCAGGAGTGCAGCCAGCGTGAAACCTGGAGCGCGCAGTGCAAGTGAGACACGCCCCTTGAGGTCTCATTTTAAAAGGATACGCCCCCAATGTTTCTCACAAGCTGCAAAGCATTTTTACATGTAGAGCAGCATTTAAAATAGGTTTTTGGTATTTTTAAGAAGCTTTTGGTAACTTTTATAAACTTTTAAAAACGTTTACATTATTTTGAAGAATCTGAAGTAGTTTTAAACAGAATTAAAGCGATTTAAAGACTTTTAAAAGCCCTGAAAGCATTTTTTTCATTCCATTTATTTAATTAGCAACGTCGTCGTCGTACGTGTCTTCACACTGTTCCCTTTGGGGAACTGTATGAAGTGGTGGAAGGATTTCTGGCCGTGATTAACGCTCCTTCCGTGACCGTAACCATCTTTGTACCAGCCATTAGGGTGGTTAGTCCTATGGCGGGAGGGTTTTACGGGCTCCCACAACCTATACGAGGGGGGGGGCCACTCACACCCACGGACACAAATATCCCACTGGATGTCTACCCAGAATTTAGAGCCGGAGCTCCGACTACCACTTGCCGGGACTTTCTGGAGCGGGGTTAGAAACCCTACGCCGTGTGGCCCAGCGGCGGGGATGCTACCGCTACGCCAAAGGCCCACTCAGATTAGCAACGTGAAATGGCTGGAATGAACACAATTCACGGCATTAAAAGAACTCACAATTGAACTGATGATGGCCTCAGCAATCTCCTCAACGAGGTGGAGGCGCAGCGCCTGCTCATCATTGGTAATGAGAAGTCCAAGGCGCCGCAAAAAGGTCAGATGATAGCTTGGTCTTTCAAGTGGCAGCATAGGGCTCCAGTCACGGGGAGGGAAAAGGCGCAGGAAATGTATGGGTGTCACCTTTTGCGCGGAGTGGGCCTTTTGCATAGCGGTAAGCATCCCCGCCGCTGGGCCAGAAGGAGTAGGGTTTCGAGCCCCGCTCCAGGCAGTCCCGGCAAGTGGAGTCGGAGCTCCAACTATAAATTCTGGGTGGACATCCAGCGGGATACTTGCGTCCACGGGTGTGGGTGGCCCCCCCCCCTCAGATGGGTTGTGGGAGCCCGTAAAACCCTCACGCCATAGGACTAACCACCCTAATGGCTGGTATGAAGATGGTTATGGTCACAGAAGGAGCGTTAACGTGGCCAGAAATCCTTCCACCACTTCATACAGTTCCCGAAAGGGAACAGTGTGAGGATACGTACGACGATGCCCTCTTGCGCAATGCACCTCCTTGGACCCTCAGTCGCAGATGCGAGGGGGCAAATCGTGCAATTGTTAAATTTTTCATTTTATTGACATGTAAAATGTTGGCCCAGTAATTCTGTTCCAAACGCGTGAGTACGGTCGGGGTACTCACGCGTCTGGCCGGAGGAAATGCCGGTTTTCAGCATGCACAGCGCATGCGGGGAAAACTGGCATTTCCTGTCCTCTGAACGAAGGGGTTCAGAGGCAGAACGCGTGCGACTGCACAGGCAGCACGTGCGCAGTAAAATTCACCGGTTTCATTCATGCTTTCAGTGAGGTTAAGTCCTCACACCTTACACATGAAAAAAGCATGAGTACAGTTGCTCCAGAGGCTGCGGAGGAAGATATATTTTATCGTGGAGCTTCTGAAAGGCAATATTTTTGTTTGGGAAAGGGAGGATAATTATTTTAAGAAATGCTGAGGTAAGTTTTAAAGTTTATTTTTGTTTTTTAAAACGGGTTTTCAGTACTGTAGGTAGAAGGAGCAATTGTGGCTATGTGAATTGAATTTGCTGTGTTTATTAAATGTGAAAATGACTCCAACATTTTTAAGAAAGAAACTTTTCATCAGTAATATATTCTTTTAAGTAATTATGTATGTATGTCTGTATATATTCCTTTGCGTATATGTATGTATATATTCCTTTACTTATGTGTATGAATGTATGTATTTAATTATGACTTTCAGAGAAAGTAACTTATTGGAAAATCATAATTAAATACATACATTCATACACATAAGTAAAGGAATATATATACATATACGTAAAGGAATATATACGGACATACATACATAATTACGTAAAAGAATATATTACTGATGAACAGTTTCTTTCTTAAAAATGTTGGAAATGTTACATTACTCATTTTAGAACAGTCATTTTCACATTTAATAAACACAGCAAATTCAATTCACACAGCCACAATTGCTCCTTCTACCTACAGTACTGAAAACCCGTTTAAAAAAAAAAATTAAACTTTAAAACTTACCTCATCATTTCTTAAAATAACTTTCCTCCCTTTCCCAAACAAAAATATTGCCTTTCAGAAGCTCCACGATAAAATATATCTTCCTCCGCAGCCTCTGGAGCAACTTTACACATGCTTTTTTCATGCGTAAGTTGTAAGGACTTAACCTCACTGAATCCATGAATGAAATCGACGAAGTTCACTGCGCACGCGCTGCCTGTGCAGTCGCACGCGCTGTGCCTCTGAACCCCTTCGTTCAGAGGACAGGAAATGCCGGTTTTCTCCGCATGCGCTGTGCATGCTGAAAACCGGCATTTCCTCCGGCCAGACGCGTGAGTACCCCGACCGTACTCATGCGTTTGGAACGGAATTACTGGGCCATTAACTTGCTCTTTGATTTTTTTCTGCCAACGTGCATAAGCTCACACTTTCCAACATTATATTCCACCTGCCAAATTTTTGCCCACTCACCCAGCCTGTCTATGTCCTTTTGCAGGTTTTTTATGTCCTCCTCACTCACTGCTTTCCCTCCTATCTTAGAGATGTTTGCATGTTAAATGGTCTCCCTTCAAGAGTGCCTAGCTAAACAGATAATGTAGTTGCGACAGCTCCCAGAGCTCCCACACCAAGGAGGGGAGGGGCTATCATTTATAGTGGTAAGTTTGATTGGTGGATTGGCAAGCCAATCTTTAACAAACAAGAGCACTCACTTCTCCATCTCTCTCTGGGCAATGCAGACAAATTCTAGAGCAGGGAGAGAGGGAGATTGAGGGGGCAATTTTAACCCCCAAAAACGGGTGGGTTGGGGTTGGGTGGGATGTTAACAATTTTTAGATCTCAAAACCGACTCCAACCTGCCCACTTCCAGCTTTAACGGAGGAGGACGGGGGCGGGCAACCAATCTGTCCCCAGGAGACTGGTTGGCCATTTAAATATTATAATGGGGCTGCGTGCCTGAGATTTAACCTGTCTTCCAGGTTTAACCCTGGCCGGCCAGGGAAATACAGCAACCAAAGAGAGGTGAGGACTGGTTCTGGAAAAGGCAAGTGCCTTTACAGCACTGCTTGTGGGAAAGGAGGAGCAGGAGTGCTTCCTCCACCCCAGCCCACCAAGCTTACCTTCTTCCCTGCCTGCCATCGGACCCCCCCACCCATCCAAAGAACCCCATGGGATTGGACGTCCCGCTCACGGGATTGGGAATTGAATCCCCCCTCTGCCCCGAATCAGACTCCCCCTGGGATCGGACGCCTGCCTCCCAGGGATCAGCGACCGCCCCCCGCCCCGCCCCGCCACTCGCCCGCCAACCCACTAATGCAGCTGCAGGCTCCCTACTTGCTCCTGGGGCTCCGGCCCTATCCAGAGTGTTTGCCGCCCAACAGGGAGCCAAGCCCATCAATCAGGCTGGCTTCCGGGACGGGGAACCTGCTTTGAAAAAAAAAACCCTTTCCTGTGGAGTCCAAACTCATAGATACATAGACACATAGAAGATAGGAGCAGGAGTAGGCCATTCGGCCCCTCGAGCCTTCTCCGCCATTCAACGAGATCATGGCTGATCATCCAAATTCAGTACCCTGTCCCTGCTTTCTCCCCATATCCCTTGATCCCTTTAGCCTTAAGAAATACATCCAACTCCTTTTTGAATATATTTAATGAATTGGCCTCCACTGCCTTCTGTGGTAGAGAATTCCACAGGTTCACCACTCTCTGGGTGAAGAAATTCCTCCTCATCTCTGTCCTAAATGGCTTACCCCTTATCCTTAGACTGTGACCCCTGGTTCTGGACTCCCCCGCCATCGGGAACATCCTTCCTGCATCTAGTCTGTCTAGTCATGTTAGAATTTTATAAGTTTCAATGAGATCCCCTCTCATTCTTCTAAACTCCAGCGAGTATAAGCCCAATCGACTCAATCTCTCCTCATACGTCATTCCTGCCATCCCAGGTATCAGCCTGGTGAATCTTCGCTGCACTCCCTCCATGGCAAGAACATCCTTCCTCAGATAAAACTCCACAGCATGCGGGGTCGGGTTTCCTGAACAAACTTCCCCACCGCTCACGGAACCCGGCCCAGTCATTATCGGGGCCTGAGAGTCTACTAGCTGAGATACAAACACATATGACCTGTAAGAGAAAGGTCAGTGCCAGCTAGTTCAAAGATTGCTGGCTTGTATAGTTAGTTCAACCTGTAACAGAGGGGCAGAGTTGTGTAACTTCTTATTTTGAAGTTACGAGGAGCAATAGGGTATTGATTGAATCTCACTGGGAAACGATGTTTGATTCATTCATAAATCTCATGTAAATGTAAACCAGTTTGTTGGTTTACAATTGTGCTTCATCTTGTTAGAGTAATTTTCAGTCCATCTTATGACAGATAGGAGAATGCAAGTGGCAGGGCGTGTGAGATCACAGTATTCACATATAGAGGGGGCTTTATTGTTACGATTCCTGGGCCGTGCTATCATTTAGCTAGCTACTGGGCCGTAAACGTACTCTCAAGATCATAGCGGATGGAAGGTCTGCTTGTGGGAGTGACTGGAGACACTGACCCTGACAGTTTATCGAGTGAAGTACTGAAATGTGTAACATAAGAACATAAGAAATAGGACAGGAGTAGGCCATTCAGCCCTTCGAGCCTGCTCTGCCATTCAATGAGATCATGGCTGATCTTCTGCCTCAACTCCATTCACCAGCCCTATCGCCATATCCCTTAATGCCTTTACTACTCAGAAATCTATCGACTTCTGTTTTGAATATACCCAATGACTGAGCCTCCCCAGCCCTCTGGGGTAGAGAATTCCAAAGATCCACCACCCTCTGTGTGAAGAAATTTCTTCTCATCTCAGTCCTTTATCCTGAGGCTGTGGCCCCTGGTTCTAGACTCCCCAGCCAAGGGAAACATTCTCCCAGCATCCATCCTATCAAGCCCTGTAATAATTTTTTATGCTTCAATGAGATCCCCTCTCATTCTTCTGAATTCAAGAGAATACAGGCCTAGTTTACTCAATCTCTTCTCATATGACAGTCCCGCCATCCCAGGAATCAATCTCGTGAACCTTCGTTGCACTCTCTCTGTGGCAAGTATATCCTTCCTTAGGTAAGGAGGCCAAAATTGTACACAGTACTCCAGGTGTGGTCTCACCAAGGCCCTATATAATTGGAGTAAGACTTCTTTACTCCTGTACTCAAATCCTCTTGTAATGAAGGCCAGCATACCATTTGCCTTCCTAATGGCTTGCTGTACCTGCACATTCACTTTCAGTGACTCATGTACAAGGACACCCAGGTTCCTTTGAGCATCTGCATTACCCAATCTTTCACCATTTAGGAAATATTCTGCCTTTCTGTTTTTTCTACCAAAGTGGATAACTTCACATTTATCCACATTATATTCCATCTGCCATGTTCTCTCCCACTCACTAAGCCTGCCGAGATCCCCTTGAAGCCTCTTCACAACTGCCACTGCCACCTAGCTTTGTATCATCAGCAAATTTGGGAATGTTACATTTAGTCCCCTCCATCCAAATCATTGATATAGATTGTGAATAGCTGGGGCCCAAGCAGTGTTGCTATGAAATTCCAATGTCCTCTATCTGACTGGAGCCCATTTAGAACATAAGAACATAAGAAATAGGAGCAGGACTAGGCCATACGTCCCCTCGAGCCTGCTCTGCCATTCAATGAGATCGTGGCTGATCATCGACCTCAACTCCACTTTCCCGCCCGATCTCCATATCCCTTGATTCCCCTAGAGTCTAAAAATCTATCTATCTCAGCCTTGAATATACTCAAAGACTCAGCATTCACAGCCCTCTGGGGCAGAGAACTCCAAAGATTCACAACCCTCTGAGTGAAGAAATTCCTCCTCATCTCAGTCTTAAATGGCCGACCCCTTATTCTGAGACTATGCCCCCGAGTTCTAGACACTCCAGCCAGGGGAAACAACCTCTCAGCATCTACCCTGTCAATCCAGCAAAATATTCTTACATACACTAACACTGACTCTTCCTTTCCTTGTTGCTTGTGCCCAGCTGTGGCCATGTGCTGCTTCATCCATTTGCGTTAACCGGTTAATTGTCCAGTAAAACAGCAAAGGGATTGCACACAAACATGTTAAGTGTTCATGAGCTAATATTCCCACAGTGTAATGTCAAGGTCAATAGCTCGCATCTGTTATCTATATATTTTTTAACAATAATGTTTTTTTCCCACTTTATTGAAGTTAACTTTATTTCACTGTAGAGACAAATGTCTCACACCAGACGCTGAAACTATGCAATGCTCAACTAACCCATTGGCGCAGCTTCTTTAGAAAGGCATTCAACAAAGAACAGGTTAGAGAGGTCAATGCAGTTGAAGTTGTTCACTACTCATACCGTAAAGTATTTACAGCCTGTAAAAGCTGTTATGAACTTTTGCATTAAGCTACTAAACTTCCAAGCGTAACAGTCCTCACTCTAATTGTTTTCTGGGACCTTAGTCTACTAACACAAGCAAGAAAAGGCAAGATAGATCAAGAAATAGTGCTGCAGGCCCAGTTATCTGCTGCTAACGTTCAAGCTAAAATATTAGGTAGCTTCTACAATCTCACAGGGTTTATCACTTGGAACTCCAGTTTCAACCTATAAAGTTATACAATTCTACATATTAATGTTTCTGGATTAAATGTACCCACCTTTATTATAGTAATGAGTATTTTGTTTAAAAAATAGCAACAACTAATGGTTGCCACCACAATTTCCTAGACCTTTGATTGACAGAAGATATCAGCACAAATTGAAACTCACTGACTGTTGTTATAAATAAATCCAAGTTATAAATTAAAGATTGAAATCCGTTGGAAATCATAACATTTTGTCTTCCATGATGTCACAGTCCCCTCGCTTACAAAGTTTATTTTCCCCTCATTCTTTTATGTTTCCTCTATTTGGACCATAACTTTGCTTGGCCAAGCAGTTGACTTGTTTCCAGTCTCTAACCAGTGCCACACTTTGTTAATGAGATCACAACTGCCTCAATTTTAAAATCCGCACCTCGATTTTAAAATTCTCACCCTTGTTTTCAAATCCCTCCATGGCCTCGCCCCTCCCTATCTCAGTAACCTCCTCCAGCTCTACAACCCTCTGAGATCTTTGCGCTCCTCCAATTCTGGCTTCTTGTGCATCCCTGATTTTCATCGCTCCACCATTGGTGGCCGTGCCTTCAGCTGCCGAGGTCCTAAGCTCTGGAATTCCCTCCCTAAACCTCTCAGCCTTGCTACCCCTCTCTCCTCCTTTAGGGTGCTCCTTAAAACCTACACTGCCCTAATATCTCTTTATGTGGCTCGGTGCTAAATGTTGTTTGATAACGCTCATGTGAAGCGCCCCGGGACATTTTACTACGTTAAAGGCGCAATATAAGTTGACTTGAGAAACCTTTTCAGTCCTTTGTCAGTTCGTGTTCCTCATTTTGAAATTTCTGATGGAGTAACAGGATGTGGTTTATGTTTGCAATCCCTTACAGGGTGTTCCTTCTTGCTTAGGATCTGGTACATGCCATAGAGAGGCGTAAAATTTAGACAAAATAAAATAAAGTTGAAATAAGAATAAAAGATAATGATCTAATTGAAATATATATGATTTGTTTAATTTTTTTCGTTGAATTACCTGCTTTCGCTAAATTATCTAAGAAAGTCTGCTCCATTCTCCACAATCTGTAATGAGGGAACAGTAGCTATGGTACTGTGGTTAGGGTACGGAACTAGCAACATAGAGGATGACCCTAACCTGGTCTGACCTACATGTGACTCTAGTCCCACAATATGTTGCTGACTCTTAAGCCCCAATTTTAACCAAACGCACCAGGTGGGAATGGGGCTCGTTCGGGTCGGACCTCCATTTTACACCTCGCTCGATTTTACACTCCACTGAATTCAATGCTTCGTGTAAATTTATCATTACTCCTTCACTTAGGCCCACCCCTTTTTATAAAACACAAAATACTGTTGGCTTTTTAATTTCATTATGCACCTGCACTCATGCTTTCAGGAAAATGTGTATTTGAACCCTTGGATTGTGCAATCGTTGAATGGCTGCTCCCATTCCTTTTATTTATGTAGATTTACCAGAATGATACCTGGACTCCAACGGTTAAATTACGAAGAGAGATTAAACAAACTAGGGTTGTATTCCTTGGAATTTAGGTTAAGGGGTGATCTGATCGAAGTTTTCAGGATATTAAGGGGAACAGATAGGGTAGATAGAGAGAAACTATTTCCGCTGGTTGGGGAGTCTAGGACTAGGGGACATAGTCTAAAAATTAGAGCCAGACCTTTCAGTTTGGAACTCTCTTCCGCAAATGGCAGTTGATGCGATGTCAATTGCTAACTTTAATTTTAAATCTGAGATTAAAAGATTTTTGTTAATGAAAGGTATTAAGGGATGTGGGGCAAAGGCGGGTATATGGAGTTCGGACACAGATCAGCCATGATCTGATTGAATGGTGGAGCAGGCTCAAGGGGCTAAATGTCCTACTCCTGTTCCTATGTTCCTTGCTTTTCCTCCCAAAATGTATAGCCTGTCACTTAATCACATTGGACTGCTACCTATCTACCTATTCCCAGTTATGCACCACAAATCCCCAAAGCATTTGCACTGTGGTGGATGTTTATAGATTATGTTAAAAGTGTGAAAGGAGTAAATAATGAATTTTTATTAAGCATTATTTTATTTACAAGTCTCTGACTTGTTAAATCATAAATTTCATTGTCTGAATTATAATCGTCCAAAGAAACTTTAAAAACGTAAACCATATTTCCCCTTAGCGCTATCATGACAGTTCTTTTATTATCTTAATAGATGATCTCTTGTATCATTTCTCATAGGAGTTTGGGATTTGGAGCACAGTTGCCAAAGAGTTTATAGCACGGAAGAACGCCATCCGACCTATCACATTTGCACCAGCTCTCTAATAGGAGCTATGGATTTAGTCCCATTCCTCTGTTCTTTCAAGATACTCTTCTAAAATGTTATTTAAAAAATATTTATCTTCTTCCCTTTTAAAAGCTTTTATGAAGTGATTCTGCTTAATCACTTTTCCATGCGATAACAAACTCTACAAAAAATGTCTCCTAGCTTCTTTCCTCATTCTTTTTATGTCCTCAATTGACTCACTGACCAGTGGGAATAGTTATTTTTCCATTCAATTTATCAAAAATATTTCATAATTTTGAACACCACTATCAAATCTTTTAAACTTTCTTCTAATGAAAATAGCCTCAGTTTCTCTAGTCTCTCATCATAGCTAAAGTTACTCATCATTAACATATTGGCGAATCTCTTCTGCACACCCTCTCGACGATTCTTGATATCCCTCCTATAGTAATCTGGGATGTAATGTTTAAGTTATCCACCAGATGGAGCCAAGTATTAAGGGTTCAGATTCACCAGTATTTAAGGTAATGGGTCATGTATTCAATGTCCTGGTACACCAGTTTATACGGTAATGTGGCATTGCATTATGGGTATGACTCAGAGGTGAATCCTCCATCTTGCCATCGTGCAGTAAGAATTGTGTGCTTGGCTTGCAGCCTGTAAGAGATGTTTCTCTGCTACACCGGGTAAATAAACAGTTGGGTTTTGTTCCTAATATCTCGCTTCTCTCAGTTTCTGACCTTACCACTCGGATATCACACCTCCTAAAATAGGACACCCGATCTGGACACGATCACTGGGATAGTCCTTGAGGGTTTGCGTGACTGGCAGAAACCCCACACACACGCGTAACTGGGGTTTTCGCTGAGTACTCTAACCGCGGCCTAGTCAATGGTTTTTATAAGCTTTAGTATTACAGGAAACTCTTTTTTATCCGGCACCGACGGGACCGGCGTGGTGCCGGTTGATCAAAAAGTCCGGATTACAGAGAGGTATATTTACTAAGGTACGAGAGCCCCGTACACGGCCACAGATCCAGGCGTCCCTGTTGCATGGCAATAGGTGCAGGAACCCTGGTTACACGGCCACAGATCCAGGAACCCCGGTTACACGGCCACAAATATGAAATAAAACTTACCTGAACCTACTCCTGAATTTTGCCAGTTAAGAGAGATTTCTGGTTATTTAGGTGCCGGTAAAAAGAAAGTTTCCTGTACTTCTTTGCTTTTGTACCCTAAGTCACTATTTGTAAAACCACATATATTTTTTTTTAAAGAGCTTTATCAACTTGTCCTCTCACTTTTAAAGATCTGTTACCGTAGCTGCCTCTTTTAGTACTAAAGTCAAGTCAAAGCAGGGACAGGGTACTGAATTTGGATGATCAGCCATGATCTCATTGAATGGCAGAGCAGGCTCGAGGGGCCGAATGGCCTACTCCTGCTCCTATCTTCTATGTTTCTACGTGCTTAATCTGGTCACCTCGGCTCAGGTACACGCTGGTCTAAATGGGCACATCCTGAGGACAATCAATCAGAGGACCATTTTGCTTCTTGTAAATGTTTGGTTCATGCCTTTGGGGAAAGGCCAGGATACCAAGGTCAGAAAAAAAACCATATGATATTATGGCTCATTCCCTTTAAAAGAAATATATTTCTGACACTTTTGAAGAGTGACATCTAAGGTGTGATGTCTGAAGGGTGATTGACGCAATGACGCATGCACACTCGCTACATATTTTTAGCAATATTATTTGGAATCTCCCCTTTTTGTATCTCCACTTTTAACCGGGTGTGTGTGTCCGCGTTGTCTTCTTTCAGTCGGGAGGGTGAGAAGGACTTGGCCAGAGACTCTTCCGCATGTGCCAGTGCTTCTGCCCCGCACATGCTGAGGAGATCACAGGAGGCGTCAGCGAGTAAATCCAGAGCAGGAGCGAAAGGAAGAAAAACGTCCACTCTTACGAATATCATGGTCTGAACCTCCCATGTGTTCCCGCGCGCGGCACGCCCGAGGACTGCTACTGCCCTTTATGATTACAGTAAGGAAATATGATGCATAATCCCGTACTCTGGGCATTACTATTACTGTGAATAATATCAGGAATACTAAATTATTAATGGTCGTGAAAATGGGTGTCTTTAAAGAGTTAAACTGGCAAAACTAATGGGGGGAATTTTAGCCTAAAAAAAACTGGTGGTTTTGGAGCTGATACGCTTATCAATTACTTCATAAAAGGTGATGAGTCGAAGAAGAGATGATGAGTCGAAAGAAGAGATGAATAAGGCTTTTATTAGCTAAGAAGAGACCATGCTTCTTCGTGAGTGACTGAACAAGTCTGAACGAAACCCACACAGTGGTGGGTGGAGTCAGCTGAGGCATGCCTCCATACACAGCGCCACCCAGAGGTGGCAATATACAATACAGTGGTTTACCACATTCACCCCTTGTTTAATGTGAAGTCCGGCGGGGTGAAGGGTACTACAAGTTAAGTCTATCAGGAGGCCTTGTCTGACGTCCTGATCGTCGTGGTGGCGGCGGTGGTGTTGCAGCATCCGACGTCGGGTCTGGTGTCTGGGTGGTTGGCGAAGATTCCTGGGGCTTTGGCATGCCGTCTGCAGGGGTTGGGTTGGGAGGGGTGGTGGGGGATAACAGTGGTAAGGGGGATAACGGTGGTAAGGGGGATAACGGTGGTAATTCAGGGGTACCCGAGGGTGCGAGATCTCGTATGGAGACCGTGTCCTCCCGCCCGTCTGGGTATGTCACCCAGGCATACTGGGGGTTGGCGTGTAGGAGGTGCACCCGCTCGACCAGGGGGTCCGTTTTATGCGTCCTCACGTGCCTCCGCAGTAGGACGGGCCCAGGAGAAGTCAACCATGCCGGTAGCGAGGTTCCCGATGTAGACTTCCGGGGGAAAACGAACATTTTCTCATGAGGGGTCGCATTAGTGGCAGTACAAAGCAGTGACCGAATGGAGTGAAGCGCTGCAGGGAGGACCTCCTGCCAGCGGGAGGTCGGAAGGCCCTTAGATTTTAGTGCTAAGAGGACTGCCTTCCAAACCGTCGCGTTCTCCCTTTCCACCTGGCCGTTCCCCCGGGGGTTGTAACTGGTGGTCCTGCTCGTGGCGATACCTCTTGTTAGCAGGTACTGCCGAAGTTCGTCGCTCATGAACGATGAGCCCCTGTCGCTATGTATATAGCTGGGGAACCCGAACAGAGCGAAGATGTCATTCAGACACTTGATGACCGTGGTACTGGTCATGTCTGGGCAAGGGATGGCAAAGGGGAAACGGGAGTACTCATCAACTATGTTGAGGAAGTACACATTGCGGTCAGCGGAGGGGAGGGGCCCTTTAAAATCGACGCTCAGGCGTTCGAAGGGGCGGGTGGCCTTGATCAGGCTTGCTCTGTCCGGCCTATAGAAGTGCGGTTTGCACTCGGCGCAGATTTGGCAGCTCTTGGTCATGGTCCTGACCTCCTCGATGGAGTAGGGCAGGTTACGGGATTTGATAAAATGGAAAAACCTGGTGACCCCCGGGTGGCAGAGGTCATTGTGGAGGGACTGCAGCCTATCACTCTGCGCGTTGGCGCATGTACCACGTGATAGGGCATCTGGGGGCTCATTGAGTTTCCCTGGCCGATACAAGATATCATAATTGTAGGTGGAGAGTTCGATTCTCCACCTCAAGATCTTGTCGTTCTTGATTTTACCCCTCTGCTTATTATTAAACATAAAAGCTACTGAACGCTGGTCAGTGAGCAGGGTAAATCGTTTCCCGGCCAGGTAATGCCTCCAGTGACGCGCCGCTTCTACAATAGCCTGGGCCTCCTTTTCGACGGAGGAGTGTCTCGTCTCGGGGCCCTGGAGGGTCCTTGAGAAAAAGGCCACGGGTCTGCCCGCCTGGTTAAGGGTCGCGGCTAGGGCGAAGTCGGAGGCATCGCTCTCCACTTGGAAGGGGATGGACTCATCCACCGCGTGCATTGCGGCCTTCGCGATATCGTTCTTGATAAGAGTGAAGGCTGCACACGCCTCTGGTGTCAGGGGGAAGGAGGTGGCTTTGATGAGGGGCCTGGCTTTGTCTGCATAGAGGGGCACCCACTGGGCGTAGTAGGAGAAAAACCCCAGGCATCTCTTCAGTGCTTTTTGGCAGTGGGGAAGGGGTAGCTCCATTAGGGGGCGCATTCTGTCGGGGTCGGGCCCGATGACTCCGTTCTCCACCACGCAGCCGAGGATGGCCAGGCGCTTGGTGTGAAACATACATTTTTCCTTATTGTACGTTAGGTTCAGCCATTGGGCCGTACGGAGGAAATTTGCTAGATTAACGTCGTGGTCCTGCTGGTCGTGGCCGCAGATGGTGACGTTATCCAAATAGGGGAAGGTTGCCCGCAGCGCGTTCTGGTCAACCATTCGGTCCATCTCCCTTTGGAAGACCGAAACCCCGTTGGTGACGCCGAAGGGGACCCTAAGGAAGTGGTAGAGGCGGCCGTTTGCCTCGAAGGCAGTATACTGGCGGTCCTCATGGCGGATGGGCAGCTGGTGGTACGCTGACTTAAGGTCGATGGTGGAGAATACTTTGTATTGCGCAATCTGATTGACCATATCAGATATGCGAGGGAGGGGGTACGCGTCCAGCTGGGTGTACCGGTTTATGGTTTGGCTGTAGTCGATTACCATGCGGCGTTTTGCAGTGGTTTTAACGACTACAACCTGGGCTCGCCAGGGGCTAGTGCTACCTTCGATAATGCCCTCCTTCAAGAGCCGCTCCACCTCAGAGCTGATAAAAGCTCTGTCCCCGGCACTGTACCGCCTGCTTTTGGTAGCGATGGGTTTACAGTCGCGGGTGAGGTTAGCGAACAGGGGAGGGGGGGGGACTTTTAATGTGGAAAGGCTGCAGGTGGTTTGCAGCGGGCGATTTAAAAGTTGTTGGTTGCAGACTGTGAGTGGGGGGAGGGGTCCACCGTATGCTAGTGTGACACTCTTAAGGTGGCACTGAAAATCCAACCCTAGCAGGACGGCAGCGCAAAGACGGGGCAGGACTAGCAGTTTAAATTTTTGATATTCAGTGCCCCCTACTGACAGGGTCACCACACAGTAGCCGCTGATGTCCATTGACTGGGACTTGGACGCCATAGAAATGCGATGGTGCGTTGGCAGAATCGTGAGGGAGTGGCTACGTACCGTGTCGGGGTGGACGAAACTCTCTGTGCTCCCGCTGTCGATCAGGCAACTGGTGGCGCGGCCGTTTACCGCGATATCCATCATGGAGCTGGATAGATGGTGAGGGTGGCCTTGATCCAGCGTCACGGAGGCCAGTATGTGGCTTAGTGAGTCACTATAGTCATCCGCCGAGACGGTGGTCGGTTCCGGTGACGAAATGGCGGTTGAGTGCGTTGGATACGATGGCGGCGGATGCCATGCGGCCGGGGTACACAAAATGGCGGATAAGATGGCTGCTCCCACGGCCCGCACGCTGCGCTGCTGGCTGGCTTCCCCTTGCAGGCGTTAGCGTAATGGCCTTTCTTCCCGCAGCCCGAGCAGGTAGCTGTCTTAGCTGGGCAGTGCGCTCTGGGATGTTTTAACTGGCCACAGAAATAGCATTTTTGGGCCTGGTTACTGGGCATCGAAGCAGTTCTTACCGGAGGCTGCTGTCTCGGTTGGGTCGCTGCAGCGGTTGGTGCCGGGGGCGGCGGTCCCGTGTCCCACGGTTTCGATTGCCATGTCTCGGCGCCGTTACGGGGGTATGCCTCGAGGTTTCGGTGGGCCTCCTCTAACGAGAGCGCAAGGGCAATGGCCGTCTTCAGGTCGGGTTCCTTGCTTTCTAGCAGTCTCTGCCGGGTGTGGTCTGACTGGAGGCCCCTGACGAAGGCATCACAGGCGAGTCCCTGCGCGTGCTCCACAGCCGTTACCGCTTTACAATCGCAGTCTCTGCAGAGTGCCAGTAGCGCCCGTGCAAATGCCCCTACCGATTCTCCCGGTTGCTGCCTGCGGGATCCCAAGAGGTGTCGGGCGTAAATTGTGTTCACTGGGCGCGTATATTGCCCTTTTAGTAGCTCGAGGGCCGCCACGTACGTATTAGAGTCCCGGATTAGCATATATACTTGATGGCTCACCTGGGCGGTCAAAATTTTCAGTTTGTGATCCTCCTCTGTAACCTGTGAGATTGCGAGGAAGGATTCAAAGCAGCTCAGCCAGTGTTCAAACTTGGCTGATGCACCCACATCTTGAGGGTCGAGGTCCAGGCGTGGTGGTCTGAGGGCTCTCAGCAATGTCTGCTGTATCCGTTGCTGTTGTTGCTCCTCAGGTGTCGCCATTTAACTTTTAGCTAATAAAATTGATACGCTTATCAATTACTTCATAAAAGGTGATGAGTCGAAGAAGAGATGATGAGTCGAAAGAAGAGATGAATAAGGCTTTTATTAGCTAAGAAGAGACCATGCTTCTTCGTGAGTGACTGAACAAGTCTGAACGAAACCCACACAGTGGTGGGTGGAGTCAGCTGAGGCATGCCTCCATACACAGCGCCACCCAGAGGTGGCAATATACAATACAGTGGTTTACCACAGGAGCGTGGGGGGTAGTTAAAGTGTTAAAAATCAGAATTCCCGACCTGAACCCGCCCACTTCCGGTTTCAGTGGAGGTGGGACGGGAGCGGGCAGCCAACCCGCTGCCAGGAGGCGGGACATCTATTTATTATAATGAGGCTGGAAGCCTCTTCTTTAACCTCCATTTTGCGTTTAACTGTAGCTGGTCAAGTTTTACACACGTTGTAAAATCTGACAGCCGTAGCAAGGTGAGGGCTGCTGTATCCAGGAGGTAAGTGTCTCTACACCTACCTCCTGGATTCAGGGTTCCTGCCTAGCCCACCTCGCTCCCCCCGCAATGAGGCCTCCTCACAAGGCCTTCAATCGCCTTCCCAGACCCCACCCCCCGCCACAACAACGATGATCCTCAGCCTGGACCCATTCCTATCTCCCGCCCCCCACCCCGATGCTCAGGAGTCCGGCCCCGACCCATTCTTCTCCCTCTCTCCCCCTCACCTCCCCCCACCCCAATGCTCCGGCCCCGATCCTCTCTCTCCCCCCACCCCCCAATCCTCCTCCAGATTTCCCTGTATCTGCAGCCAGGCTGATCCAGTCTAAAACCGCAGGTTTCTCCTGTTCCGGATATTATATCTAACCAAAATAAAAGCAAGCCAGTATAAGTCATTCTTCTTTTCAGTCCTGGCACTCAGTTCTTTTAATCCCTGGAGAATTTCACAGTAAACAGTTAATTAACCACAAGGGAATACGCACTTTAAAGATTTTCAAAAGTACTTTCAAGACTCTTTCTAGAATTTGCATATGGCAAGACATTGTGAACCAATTAGCCCAGGAAAGTTGACATTTCAATGGTAGATATTTTTCTACAGGCATGTTGCAATGCAGCTTGTTATCAGGTTTATACAGATTACTGGCCAGCCACACTGACTCTGGTTTCTTTGAATAGAAAGTGGACTATATCCAGGCTTATCTTCATCAATCTTCATGTGTATCTACACTTAGCGTTCTCACAACGTTTTTCACACAATTAGCAAGACTGAAGGTAAATTCAGCCAGAAGCTCATCAATGAAACCAAGTGAGGTCTGTTATACAAGATCTGACTCTTTGAGAACTGAAAGATTAAAGAATGCATATCTTTCCTTTCATCTTACATCAAGAAGAAGAATTTTCTGCTGTAACTCTACTTCTGTGTGACCACTGTAAACATTAAAATAATATGCAAAAGTCAAAATGTAGGAATTGTGCGTAAAATAATCCTCCCCGCTCTCCTCACCCAGCCATGCTGGGTTACAGCTCCATTGGTGCTAATCGCCCTCTGCTACCTCACGCACATGGTCAATCTTCATGTGGTGAGTCCACACACTGAATGTCGGCAAACTATTCCGCTGGGGAGTGGGGGGGACACGTTGTACCTGAGCCTGCTCTTGTAATCACCCGATGTTTACACATGTGTATTTTACAACAAGGGCCACTGAATTGCAAATAGGAGGAGTCAATTTTTCCCCTCATAACCCACCAGTATTGATTCAGAAATAATTTTTTAGACAAGGTAATCGTGCTGCATTTTTCATTATAACGAGGAAACGCTGCTCCACTCTAGAGGAGGTGGACTGGAGGAGGTCACATCAGATATGCACCTTTACTTCCTAAATCTCCACTCTGGAGAATGCAACATTTAAACAGCTGGCTAAGAACTTCCTGGGGTAAAAAATTCTGCATTGGACTCATCAGTCACCTGAGAACTCATTTTTAATGTGGACTCATCAGTCATCCTCAGTTCCGAGAGACTGTCTAAGAAGAAGAAGGGATAAAAAATCCTTTCAATGGTTTCAGATCTTACAAACACAGCAGTTAGGCTGTAAAACAGCATGCCTGGATATATTCGCTTTTTAAAAAATTCGTTCCTGGGATGTGGGCATCTCTGGCAAGGCCAGCATTTATTGCCCATCCCTAATTGCCCTTGAGAAGGTGGTGGTGAGCCGCCTCTTGAACCGCTGCAGTCCGTGTGGTGAAGGTACTCCCACAGAGCTGTTAAGAAACATAGAAGATAGGAGCAGGAGTAGGCCATTCGGCCCCTCGAGCCTGCTCCGCCATTTAATGAGATCATGGCTGATCATCCAAACTCAGTACCCTGTCCCTGCCTTCTCCCCATATTCCTTGATCCCATTGGCCTTAAGAAATATATCTAACTCCTTCTTGAATATATTTAATGAATTGGCCTCAACTGTCTTCTGTGGTAGAGAATTCCACAGGTTCACCACTCTCTGGGTGAAGAAATTCCTCCTCATCTCTGTCCTAAATGGCTTACCCCTTATCCTTAGACTGTGACCCCTGGTTCTGGACTCCCCCGCCATCGGGAACATACTTCCTGCATCTAGTCTGTCTAGTCCTGTTAGAATGTTATAAGTTTCAATGAGATCCCCTCTCATTCTTCTAAACACCAGCGAATATAAGCCCAATCGACCCAATCTCTCCTCATACGTCATTCCTGCAATCCCAGGTATCAGTCGGGTGAATCTTCACTGCACTCCCTCCATGGCAAGAACATCCTTCCTCAGATAAGGTGACAAAAACTGCACACAATACTCAAGGTGTGGTCTCACCAAGGCCCTGTACAACTGCAGCAAGACATCCTTGCTCCTCTACTCGAATCCTCTCGCTCCGAAGGCCAACATACCATTTGCCTTCTTAACCGCCTGCTGCACCTGCATGCTTACCTTCAGCGACTGGTGCACAAGGACACCCAGGTCTCGTTGCACTTTCCCTTCTCCCAATCTATTGCCATTCAGATAATAATCTGCCTTCCTGTTTTTGCCACCAAAGTGGATAACCTCGCATTTATCCACATTATACTGCATCTGCCATGCATCTGCCCAATCACCCAACCTGTCCAAATCATACTGGAGTTTCTCGGCATCCTCCTCACAGCACACACACCCACCCAGCTTTCTGTCATCTGCAAACTTGGAGATATTACATCTAGTCCCCTCGTCTAGATCATTAATATATATTGTGAATAACTGGGGTCCTAGCACCGATCCCTGCAGTACCCCACTAGTCACTGCCTGCCACTCGGAAAAAGGCCCGTTTATTCCAACTCTTTGCTTCCTGTCTGCCAACCAGTTCTCTATTCAAGTCAGTACCTTACCCCCAATCCCATGTGCTTTAACCTTGCACGCTAATCTCTTATGCGGGACATTATCGAAAGCCTTCTGAAAGTCCAAATACACCACATCCACTGGTTCTCCCTTATCTATTCTACCAGCTACATCCTCAAAAAACTCCAGTAGATTAGTCAAGCATGATTTACCTTTTGTAAATCCATGTTGACTTTGTCCGATCCTGTCACTGTTTTCCAAGTGCTCTGCTATTACATCTTTTATAATGGACTCTAGCATTTTCCCCACTACCGATGTCAGGCTTACCGGTCTATAATTCCCCGTTTTCTCTCTACCACCTTTTTTGAATGGTGAGGTAACATTAGCTACCCTCTGTTATGTCTGTGTATCTTAATGTTGTGTCCTTAATGTATACATTACATACATTACAATTCCTCCCCTTTTAGATTAACAGTACCATAATACTCATTTAACAATTAACATTTTTAATATACAATGTTATATGAAAATAGTCCATTCATATATTCAGTCTCTGGGGAGGCTTCCTGATTCTTTCTGGATAACGCCTTTCCCGAGTGTCTCGCTCTTGGTGCGGAGGCGATTCTAGCACCCTGTCGTCAGTTGATTCATCAGCTTCCAATGCTATTGTTTCTGAGGTAGATGCGACCTGTACGTTGGGTTCCTCACCAGGTACGTATGGCCGAGACATGGGGTTGACTCATTCCTGTGACTCTAGGATCTGGTCAGCATGGCGTCTCACAATGTTCTCCCCAACATCCACTGTGTACATTAGTGGCCCCTGCCGTGTGCATATCGTTCCTGGTTGCCATTTCTCTGTTCGGTAGTCACGGGCCAAGACTAGTTGCCCTACATTGAAGCTCCTTGTCGACTTCTCATTGATGTGCTGGAATTGCTTACTCTCAACATCTCTTCGTACATTTGGTCTGAGCAAATCTAGACGCGATCTCAACCTTCGGTTAAAGAACATCATGGCCGGGGCCTGGTTGGTGACTGCATGTGTCGCGTTTCTGTAGGCTAACAGGAAATTGTCCGCCTTATGCTGCAGTGGAATGTCGTCATCGCACATGGCCTTTACTGCTTTTTTAAAGGTTTGTACAAACCTCTCAGCCAATCCATTTGTGGCTGGATGATACGGGGCGGATGTGTAATGCCTTACCCCATTCCTTTTCATAAATCTTCGAAACTCTTCGGACACAAACTGTGGTCCGTTATCAGAGCAAATCTGCTCTGGCAAGCCGTTCCTGGTAAAAATGGTTCGTAGGACTGCAATAGTTTTCTCCGTGGTGGTGGAGGACATTTTGATCACCTCAGGCCATTTTGAGTACGCATCCACGGCTATTAAAAACATTGAGTCCATGAATGGACCAGCAAAATCAATATGCACCAGTTGCCATGGAGATGAGGGCCACTCCCATGGGTGTAGAGGGGCATGTTGTAGTGTCCATGTGTAGATAAAGACACTGAAGACAGGAGTTGGTTCATAGGTATTTACTAAGCAAGTCTGGGGGGGGGTTCTAAAGGATATACACAATACACAGGCTTATATAGCCCAAGTGGCAATTACTGGCATTACGCACACCTGGGGCTCTTAAAGGCACATACACCACCATTACTCTTAAAGGCACATACACCACAATTCCTCCCCTTCTAGCTAACTAGTACATCATATTTTAAGTAGTTATTAATTAAATGTTATATGCAAAATAAGATACATTGCTGTATTAATTAATTATAAGTTAGTCTCTCAGGAGGCTTCCTGACTCGGTCCGGATAACGCCTCGGGGGTGTAGTAGTTTCTGGTGGTGTAGTAGGTTCTTCTGGCAAGGCTGTTTCGGCTTGAATGCCAGTGTCGGGTTCATCGGGTTCCAGTCTCACCGGATCGGAGGTAGATATGGGTATATCTACTTCATCGTTAGATGTATAGAGTGGTGGTGTAGGTTGTCCCTTTTCGGATGACTTGATGATTTGGTCAGCATGGCGTCTTATTATGCTTTCTCCGATGTCCACGGTATACATCATTGGTCCTAGTCGTGTGCAGATAGTTCCAGGCTGTCATTTCTCGGTACGGTAGTCCCGGGCCAAAACAGGTTGGCCTATCTGGAAGGTCCAAGTTGGCTTTTCATTCAGGCACTGAAACTGCCGGTTCTCCACGTCTCTTCGGATGTTGGGCTTGACCAAATCCAGCCGGCATCTTAGGTTTCTATTGTAGAACATCATGGCGGGAGTTTGGTTAGTAACCATATGTGTTGCATTCCTATATGCAAATAAGAAGTTATCCACCTTGTGCTGAAGTTTTATGTCTTCATTACTCATGGCCTTTATGGCCTTCTTGAAGGTCTGGACAAACCTTTCAGCCAATCCATTGGTGGCGGGATGGTATGGGGCGGACGTGTAGTGCTTTACCCCATTGTTCTTTAAGAATTTTCTGAATTCTTCGGACACAAATTGCGGTCCATCATCAGAACATATCTGTTCCGGCAGCCCATTCCTGGCAAATATGGTCCTTAATACTGTGATGGTTTTTTCCGTGGTGGTGGAGGACATCTTTATTACCTCCGGCCACTTGGAGTGTGCATCAACTGCGATTAGAAACATTGAGTCCATAAATGGACCAGCAAAGACGATGTGCACCCTTTGCCAGGGAGATGAGGGCCACTCCCATGGATGTAGAGGGGCTTGTGGTGGAGCGTTTTGGACCTTCTGGCATCCTAGGCAGCTCTTGGTCATTTCTTCGATGTCTCCATCGATACCTGGCCACCATACAAACGCCCTAGCTAGGTTCTTCATTTTCACTCCACCCAGATGCCCCTCGTGAAGCTCCTTTAGCACTTTATCCTGGAGTTTGGGTGGAATCACCACTCTGGATCCACACATCAAGGTTCCTCGGCACACTGACAGCTGTTCTCTTCTTTGCGAGAATGCTGGCAACAGTGGCTCGCCATGTGCTGGCCATCCCTTCACTGTTAAATCGTAGACCCGTGAGAGAGTAGGGTCATTTCTTGTCTCCCTTTCAATGGCAGAATTTGTCACCGGTAGACATTCCACTATGGTAGAGTGGAATATCTCTACTGGGTCTACTGTAGGTGCCTCTTCTATCGTTGGCAACGGTAGGCGCGATGAACCGTCAGCATTCCCATGCTGTTTTGACCCTTTGTATTCAATGTTGTATTGGTGTGCCCCTAGAAAAAGGGACCACCTCTGTAGTCTTTGTGCCGTCATAATGGGGACACCTTTTTTAGGGTTGAATATGGAGATGAGGGGTTGATGGTCAGTCAGCAAGGTAAATTTTTGTCCGTGTAGGTAATGGTTGAATTTCTTCACTCCCCATACCAGGCTGAGTGCTTCCCTGTCTATTTGGGCATAGTTACGCTCAGCTGAGTTTAATGAGCGTGACGCAAAAGCTATCGGCCGTTCTGAGCCATCAGGGAATCTATGGGATAATACCGCTCCTATGCCGTAAGGGGATGCATCGCACGCCAGTCTGATTGGTAGTGATGGGTTGCAATGAGCCAAAACTTTCTCGGATGTGATTAAGTCTTTACATTTATGGAAGGCACGTTTACAGTCTTCGTTCCATTTCCAAATCACTCCTGTCTGTAGAAGATCATTAAGAGGGTGTAGAATAGTTGATAAGTTTGGTAAAAATTTATGATAGTAATTTATTAATCCCAGGAATGACCTTAATTGTGAAACATTTTCAGGTGCTGTGGCTTTTATAACTGCTTCAATTTTTTCAGGTGACTTATGCAACCCTTCCTTATCAATTATGTGGCCACAATATGATATCTGATTTTGGAAAAATTCGCACTTGGGGCGATTTGCTCGTAGGCCCCGTTCTTTCAGCCTAGTGAGCACCTGCTCCAAATTGGCAAGGTGCTCGTTGTCGTTTTCTCCTGTTATAAGGATGTCGTCTAGGTAGCATTGAGTCCCCGGAATCCCTTGCAGGACTTGCTCCATAGCTCTTTGCCAGATAGCTGGAGCTGATGCTACTCCAAAAACCAGTCGATTGTACTGGTACAGGCCTTTGTGTGTGTTTATTGTGAGATACTTTTTAGAGGTCTCCTCAACCTCCATCTGTAGATATGCCTGTGCCAAGTCAATTTTTGTGAAACGTTTCCCTCCGGATAGTGAGGCAAAAATATCTTCTATCCTCGGAAGAGGATACTGTACCGTGTGAAGGACCGGGTTTACAGTCACCTTAAAGTCCCCACAGATGCGAATTTTTCTCTGTTCCTCAGTTATTTTTCAATGCTTTTTTCATGACTGGAACGATGGGTGTTGCCCATTCGCTCCAATCTACTTTGGATAATACGCCTGCCTTTTCCAAATTCTCCAGCTCTGCCTCGACTGCCGGACGTATTGCGTATGGCACCGGTCTTGCCTTAAAAAATTTGGGAATTGCTGCATCTTCCACTTTTATTGAGGCGGTGATGCCTTTCAAGGTTCCTAGTTTCTCTTGAAACACTTCTTTGGCGTTGGCCAAGATGTCTTTTAATCGTTCAGGTATGATGTCATCATTGTTTTTTTCCTTACTGGTCACCGTCAGTGCCTGAATGGAGTGCCAGTCTAAACGTATCTTCCTTATCCATTCACGTCCCAACAACGGTGGACCACCATCTTGTAGAATGTATAAATACAACTTTTGTATTTCTTTGCCGTTGTATACCACAGGCACCCTTATTTTTCCTTTGGGGTAGACTTTCTGCCCCGTATATGTTTTTAAGATAATGGATGTGTCTTTTAGAGGTATATGCGAAAATAGCCTCTCGTAATCTCGTCGATTTATCACGGTTAGAGCTGATCCTGTATCTTGCTCCATTTTAACTGGGGACCCTGCTATTGTGAGGGTAACCCAAATGGTTTGGTAATCTTCATTGGCAATTACATTGTGTAATTTGAGAGAGCTTAGTCTCTTGTTCCCAGAGTCGCTATCGCTCTTCTGGTCTTTGGAGCTACTGTCCGTCATCATTTGTACCTTTCTGTGCTTTTCCTTATTGATTCTTTTCCTGTTAGTGGATTTTTTATTTTCAGATCGGCATACACGTGGAATGTGTCCTATCTTTCCGCATCGCTTGCATGCTTTTTCTTTGAACCAGCAATCCCTCTGGTCATGGTTGGATCTGCCGCATCGATAACATTTCTTGAAACCCCGTGTCATTTCATGGGTGCCGAAGTCCTGTGGCCTTTGCTTTATCTTTGCTACTCCTATTGCACTGAAAGCCTTGTCCAGTGTTAAATCTTTTCTAGAAGATACCTTCTTTTGTGTTTCTACACTTAGGGGATCGCAGGTGAATTTGTCTTGCAGAGAATCTGCCAGTCCTGCCTCGAATTGGCAGTGTAGGGTATCAACAATCTCTTCAAAATTCTTGTCCATCGGTTCGGCTGGAGTGATTAAGTTGCGTAACAGCTTGTATGTTTCTGCGCCCATTAGATCCAGAAGAACTGAAGCTTTTTTTTCATCTTCTATTCCATTTGCGGTGCAAAACACCTCCACTCTTTCTACATATGTGGTCCAATCCTCTATCTTGTTATCAAAAACATCAATATTGCCAAAGTTAGGCTCTGTTTCGTTATCAAAAGCATCAATATTGCCAGACTTAGGCATTTCAAAAAAAAGATATGGCGCTTCCCGCGCTTTTTTTTTCTCTGTAGCAACGATATGGCGCTTCCCGCGCTTCCCCGCCTCTGCTACCGATAACAACGCTGTTTTACTGTGGTTTCCGTTTATTCACTGTTGGAGACTCGTTCACGACGGAGGTCTAAATGCTGACCTGCTTGCCGCGCCGGCCGTCTCCCGAGAGCACCCTCCCAGTCCGTTATTGCTTGCCTCCGATTTCGCTGCTTGTCTCAGCTGTAGAGCCCGCCGCTGGAGCCCCAGCCTGACGCCCAGGAAGGATTAGCGCAGTACCTGCCACCAGCTTGGCCAGCTGGTGAAACCACAGTTTCTATTACTTCCTTGAGTCTTCTGGACACTGGAGGAATCGATGTCCTTGAGTGCTGCCGAATTGCAGGTAAGTCCGTTTCCACTTCGTCGCCACTGTAGTGTCCGTGTGTAGATAAAGACACTGAAGACAGGAGTTGGTTCATAGGTATTTACTAAGCAAGTCTGGGGGGGGGTTCTAAAGGATATACACAATGCACAGGCTTATATAGCCCAAGTGGCAATTACTGGCATTACGCACACCTGGGGCTCTTAAAGGCACATACACCAGCATTACTCTTAAAGGCACATACACCACACATGTGGTGGTGCATTTTGGACCTTCTGGCATCCTGAGCAGCTCTTTGTCAGGTCCTCGATTTGCTGATCGATCCCCAGCCACCACACATAAGCCCTAGCAAGGCTTTTCATTTTCACCCCTCCCAGGTGACCTTCGTGAAGCTCATTGAGCACTCTCTCCCTTAACTTGGGTGGAATTACCACTCGGGATCCACACATCAAGGTCCCCTGGCATACTGACAGCTGTTCTCTTCTGGATGAGAATGCTGGCAACAGTGAGTCGCCATGTGCTGGCCATCCCTTCACCGTCAAATCATATACCCGAGACAGTGTCGGGTCATTTCGGGTCTCCAAGCATTCAAATATAGTCGAATGAAATATTTCGACAGGATCCACTGCTGGTGCTTCCTCCGCAGTAGGCAGTGGCAGGCATGATAGCCCATCAGTGTTTCCATGCTGTTTCGTGCCCTTATACTCGATTTCATATTGGTGCGCCCCTAGAAAACGGGACCATCTTTGTAGCCGTTGCGCAGTCATCACCGGAACGCCCTTCTTTGGATTAAAGATGGAGACAAGTGGTTGGTGGTCAGTCAGCAAGGTGAACTTCTGCCCGTGCAGATAGTGATTGAACTTTTTCACTCCCCACACTAGGCTGATGGCCTCCCTGTCAATCTGGGCGTAGTTACGCTCGGCTGAGGTTAGTGACCGAGACGCAAAGGCTACTGGCCTCTCCAAGCCGTCCGGGAATTTGTGCGACAGCACCGCTCCAATGCCATAGGGTGATGCATCACACGCCAACCGAATTGGTAGTGCTGGGTTGAAATGAGCCAACACCTCTTTTGATGTGATCAATGCTTTGCTCTTCTGGAAAGCTCGTTTACATTCGTCACTCCACTTCCATGGTACCCCCGTTTGCAGTAGGGTGTTCAGTGGGTGTAGTACGGTAGACAAATTCGGCAAGAACTTATGGTAGTAGTTCACCAGCCCGAGGAACGACCTCAGTTGTGACACATTTTCCGGTGCTGGAGCCTTGACTACTGCCTCAATCTTTTCAGGGGACTTATGTAACCCCCCTTTATCAATAACGTGGCCACAATACGAGATCTGCTTCTGGAAAAACTCGCATTTGTGGCGATTAGCTCGGAGCCAATATTCCTTCAATCTAGTGAGCACCTGCTCCAGGTTGGCGAGGTGATCACTGTCATTTTCGCCCGTGACCAGGATGTCGTCCAAATAACACTGGGTCCCTGGAATCCCTTGCAGGACTTGTTCCATTGCCCTTTGCCAAATAGCCGGAGCTGATGCTACCCTGAACACCAGCCGGTTGTATTGGTAGAGACCTTTATGAGTGTTGATCGTGAGGTACTGTTTCGAGGCTTCTTCTACCTCCATTTGCAGGTACGCCTGGGCCAGATCAATCTTAGTGAAGAGTTTCCCTCCAGATAGCAAGGCGAAAATATCTTCAATCCGCGGAAGCGGATATTGTACGGTGTGAAGGACTGGGTTCACCGTCACCTTAAAGTCCCCACAGATGCGAACCTTCTTTGGTTCCCCAGGCGTATTACTCAACGACCTCTTCATTACAGGAACGATGGGTGTAGCCCACTCGCTCCAGTCCACTTTGGACAGTACTCCTGAACGTTCCAAACCTTCCAGATCTGCTTTGACGGCTGGGCGGATCGCATAAGGCACCGGTCTGGCCTTAAAAAACTTTGGGCTTCCATTTTCCTCTATTTTGATCGTCGCTGTTATGCCTTTTAGTGTTCCGAGTCTTCTTGTGCGTCAGTTAGCATTTTTGACAGTCGTCCAGGTGTGACGTCGTCATCCTTTTTGGCATCTACAGTCAGTGCTTGTATGGAATGCCAATCTAGCTTTATCTTCCGGATCCATTCACGTCCTAGTAGTGGTGGTCCTCCATCTGGCAATACATATAGGTCCATTTTTGGTGTTTCCTTGCTGTTATATATAACGATCACCCTTATCTTTCCTTTGGGGTAGACTTTTTTGCCCCGCGTACGTCTTCAAGACAATCTTTGTATCTCTCAAGGGTATATGTGAGAATAGCTGCTTGTAGTCCCTTCGGTTTATGACTGTTAGGGCTGATCCTGTGTCCAATTCCATTTTCACTTGGACTCCTGCTATCTTGAGCATGACCCAGATAGTCTGGTGATCCTCCGTTTTGATCACATTATGTAGTTTCAGACAACCCAGCTCCTTGCTTCCGGAGTCTGTATCACTCTTCTGTTCGTCTGAACTACTCTCCGTCACCTTATGTACCTTCTTGTACTTCTCCTGTGGAGATTTCTTGCTGCTGGTTTTCTTTCCCGACCTGCAGACTCTTGCTATGTGTCCTACTTTTCCACACTGTCTGCACACTTTGTCCTTGAACCAGCAATCATTATGGTCGTGTGTTGTTCTGCCGCAGTGATAGCACTTCACTGTTCCATATGACATTTCATTTGTGCCATATTCTTGCGGTCTCCGTTGTATCTCTGCAGCGCCCCGTGCTGCTGCCTCGTGTGATACTGCAATGCTGAAAGCCTTGTCCAGCGTAAGATCCTTTTCTGATAGAAGCCGTTTCTGGGTTCCTTCACTTTGAAGCCCACACACAAACTTGTCCCTTAAAGTATCTGCTAGTCCCGTTCCAAACTGGCAGTGTTTCGATAGCTTGCGCAGTTCCGTTAAATACTCAGCATTACTTTCATCTTTATGCTGGTTCCTTTTGTGAAACTTAAATCTTTTTGCTATCAGCAGCGGTGTGGGGTTTAAGTGGTCCTGTAGGATTGACACTATGTTTTCAAAATCCTTTTCTACTGGCTTCTCTGGGGTTACTAGGTTTCGTAGTAAGCCATACGTTTTTGCACCCATTGAATTCAACAATACCAGCGCTTTCTTGTCATCTGGCACTTCATTCCCCTTGCAGTATACTTCTATGCGTTCGACATATGTCGTCCAATCTTCGACTTCATTGTCGAACGCTGTGATACTGCCACTCTTCGGCATTTTTGGGTGTGGTTAGATTGGCTTAAAATGGCATCTCCCGCGCTTTCCTTTCTTCCCCGCTGTGGCTTAAAATGGCGTCTCCCGCGCTGCTGCCAACGCCACTCTCGGCGGTTCTCGTGGCAAATGGCGACACCCTGTGGGTTTCGTGCGCTGCTCCTACGCTGCTGCCAACGCCGCTCTCTGCGGTCCTCGTGGCAATGGCAGTGCCTCGCGTTTTCCTGCACGCCTCTCTCCCCCGTTGATGCTGCTCGGCCCTTGAACACCGGCTGCGCTCTGCTCTCTCTCGCCTCTCTCCCCCGTTGACGCCGCTCGGTCCTGAACACCGGCTGCGCCCTGTGCGCTCTGCCCTCTCTCTCTCCCCCGTCGACGCTGCTCGGCCTTTTTCTGTGCAGCTCGGTCGGGCTCCAGCCCGCCGCTGTCCGGGAAGGGTCTGCGCAGTACCTGTTGCCAGCCCGTTTTGCTGGATCACCGTGACTGGAAAGCCAAGCCTGGCTCTCGACAGCCTCCCCTGCGATGCTCAAATCTCCGCTGGATGACTGGGCGGTTGCCCGTGGTCGACGCCCGTGCTTCTGGACTCGACCTCCTTCCACTGTTCTCCAGGAGCGAATCCCTGGGAGGTGATGCAGAGTTGCAGGTAGGTTCGAATCTGCCTCGTCGCCAATGTTATGTCCGTGTATCTTAATGTTTTGTCCTTCAATAATCAGACAACAGACTGCAGGGAACGATTCAACAGGTGTTTACTGAATGAGGGTTACTCTAGAACTAACTGTACAGATCACTACTCAGGGTTTATATACAGGTGTGGTCACTGCCGGTGCTACAGTATACAGGAGCTGTAAAAAGTAGTTCTCTCCCTTAAGGTATATATACATTACATACATTACACCCTCCAATCCATGGGAACTGTGCCAGAGTCTATGGAATTTTGGAAGATGACCAGCAATGCATCTACTATTTCTAGGGTCACTCCCTTAAGTACCCTAGGATGTAGATTATCAGGCCCTGGGGATTTATCGGCCTTCAATCCCATCAATTTCCCTAACACCATTTCCCTACAAATACTGATTTCATTCAGTTCCTCCCTCTCATTAGACCCTATGTTCCCCGGCATCTCTGGGAGGTTATTTGTGTCCTCCTTTGTGAAGACAGAACCAAAGTATTGTATTTAATTGGTCAGCCATTTCTTTGTTCCCCATTATAAATTCCCCTAATTCTGACTGCAAGGGACCTACGCTTGACTTCACCACTTTTTTTCTCTTCACATACCTATAGGAGCTCTTACAGTCAGTTTTTATGTTCCCTGAAAGCTTACTCTCATACTCTATTTTCCCCCACTTAATTAATCCCTTTGTCCTCCTTTGCTGAATCCTAAACTGCTCCCAATCCTCAGGTTTGCTGCTTTTTCTGGCCAATTTATATGTTCTCTCCTTGGATCTTATGCTATCTCTAATTTCCCTTGTTAGCCATGGTTGCGCCACCTTTTTTGTTTTATTTTTATGCCAGACAGGGTTGAACAAATTTTGTAGTTCATCCATGCGATCTTTAAATGTTTGCCATTGCCTATCCACCGTCAACCCTTTAAATAACGTTCCCCAATCCATCCTAGTCAACTCGCGCCTCATACCATCGTAGTTTCCTTTATTTAAATTCAGGACCCTAGCCTCTGAGTCAAGGAGGGAGTTCCAGTATTTTGACCCCGCGACGATGAAGGAGCGGCCAATATATTTCTAAGTCAGGATGGTGTGTGACTTGGAGGGGAACTTGGAGGTGGTGGTGTTCCCATGCGCCTGCTGCCCTCGTCCTAATTTGATTAATCTAACACCATCGTGGGAGGACCATCACAGGACCTGCCGTAGTTCAGGGAGAAGGGCCACCACCTTCTCAGTGATCACGGGTAACATTTTCAAGAAGCCAAAGCGGAAATTTCTTTCTGAGCGCTTCCAGCCCGGCAAATCACCAGGCTCTTAGTCCAGCACTGGCAGAAACCGGGCAGGCGGGCATTTAAAATCACCTGGGTGATTTACCCAGCCGGATCCCACCGTCCCCAATTTTTAATAAAAACAGGAAATGCTGGAAATACCCAGCAGGTCAGGCAGCATCTGCACAGAGAGAAACAGAGTTAACGTTTCAGGTCGATGACCCTTCGTCAGAACTGGAAAAAGTTAGAGATGGAACAGGTTTTTAAGCAAGTGCAGGGGCTGGGAAAGGGGGGAGGGGAGGAAAGAACAGAAGGGAAGGTCTAGGATAGGATGGAAGGCAGGAGAGATTAAGAGACAAAAGGGATGATGGTGCGAGGCAAAAGGAGATGGTAATGGGACAAGTTAAGAAACAAAAGATGGCTCTAAATGAAGTGTAAATATCGATGGCAGAACAAAAAAAAAATGCCACGTGAGAGAGAGAAAAAAAATGGGAAAAAAAGATAGGGGCTGAAGTTATGGTCTGAAATTGTTGAACTCTATGTTGAGTCCAGAAGGCTGTAAAGTGCCTAATCGAAAGATGAGGTGTTGTTCCTCGAGCTTACATTGAGCTTTGTTGGAACAATGTAAGAGGCTGAGGACAGTGAGGTCTGAGTGGGAGTGGAGCGGAGAATTGAAGTGACAGGCGACCGGAAGCTCGGGGTCACCCTTACGGACTGAACGGAGGTGTTCCCCAATTTTAATCTGTTCTTCTGAGAATGGTGGCAGGGACAGCTGTCTGAAGCTTGCAGGATTCTTCATTAAATATGTAGATCGAGATCCGACGACATAATCAGGTCCCAACTGCAATTTTAACTCTGGCCTGAGTGGGACAGCCGCGGCGGCTTTTCTGCTGGGTGAAGGCAGTGAGAAGACGATCCGGGACCAGAAGACGCCATTTAATGTAATTTTTTTTTATCGGGACCCCATATAAAAGAAAGGAAGCAGCTGATATTGTGAATCTGCACCTCCCCCATATGGGAAACCCATCAGGTTAAGAATCACACTCGATGACACATATCAATCTGCTAATAACGGCGTAAAAGAGTTTAAAAACAATTCTCACTGTTCCAATGATGTCACAATAACGTTACAGTTTATGTCCTTAAGAGATTAATAGACACAAAGGGCTGGATTTTGCCAGCCCTGGGGAGGCGGGACTGCCGGGAAACTGGCAGAATCTGGGAGCGGGTACCCATCCCGCCCCCAACCCGCCTCCATGCCATCTCCCCAGGAGGCGGGTAGCTGCCCCGCACCGGGTCCCGTCTCCTGGAGGCGGGAAGGGGATTAGTGCCAATTAACTGCCAGTTAACAGGTAGTTTTTTGGCTAATCCCTATTTGAGCCCTAAAGTGTGGGCTTCCCAATGGCTCAGAACCTCGCCAGGGTCAGCCAGGCGAGCCGGGGGTTGGAGGGGCCGAAATATCCGGTGTGCAGGTGAGTGATGAGTGCAAGTGTGCAGAGGTAAGTGTGTGAGGTGAGTCAAAAGTGCTTTAGTAAGATTACTTACCTTTGCTTCTTCCTCCAGGCTTCATCCCTTTAGGCTGCGGAGCTGCCTCATCTCACCGGCGGATAAAGCAGAATGGCCACTGCATTCTCAGATGCAGCGGCCTGCTGCTTTCTGCTGAAGAAAGCTTTCTAAGTGAGCCTGTGTCCTAGGTCTCCACTTAGAAGACAGATTATCAGTGTTTGACAGCGACACAGAGCTGTCCCTTAATTGGCCGGCTAAGCCCTCTGAGGGGGCTTAACAAGGCCAATCAAGGGAAAATAGCGTGGGTTGGCCGGACCTCGATGGAGGCGGGACTAAAACCCACCAAGCAGCTTTCACGCCTCCATCACGTCCCCATTGGCAGAAACACCCCCAGTGGTTAGCAAAATAACATTCTTAGGAAATTTACATATTTTTCTGTTTTATGCATTTCCCATTATATAACTTTTTTTTGCTAGTTTGGTGAGGTACACAACTAACAGGCTCCAAAGTGACTCCTTGGGCTGCCTCTCCAAGGCTCGAACACAATTGTCGGGAGCTCACTTCATTATGTTTCGGGGGAGAGTTTCTGCGTTGGCCGCAATCGGCAATCCGGGCATCGCTTACGCTTGAAGTTGCACTAGTTTTCATTAGTGAAGTGAAGGTTCACATTTCTGCTCAAACTTCATTTGCATATCACTGAAAGTAAAATCTTCCACAAACCAGCGCAACTGGGCAGCGCAGCAGAACCTAATGGTTTATTTTTTTTTTACCCCTTGCATTAAAAAGCATTCCTTGATGTATTGTAAGAGTGGTAACCTGGTGCAGCTTTACGATGACGGCTGAAAATGGGTTTATCACAAAAAAAAGCATTTTTAATAATAGTGTCTAGTCCACCGCCTGTGAGCAGCCTGATTTTAAATCACTGAAAATTACATTAAAACGCTATACAGAACCATTTACCAGTTTCACTGGCATTCACTAGTCAGTTTCTTAGTATATTAAATATTTTTTAATATTTAAACACTTTTAAAACATACCTACTAGTGCCCGTGCGCCTAACAAAAACGCTTAATTTGAAGAGCCTCTTCGAAGGGCTGCAAACGGATGCAATTGGCAGAAATTCGCCATGGTGATTAATTCAATCCGGGGGCTCCCGGCCCTCCAACACCACCAATTGTGTGAAACCAGAAAATTGGCCTTATAATTGTAAAGGCTCTGCTTTGTTTCCCAAGTGGCCATTATTCATGTGAGAGAGTCAGCATGTTATTTGACTGTGTGGGGTCTTCAAGGCTGATTATCATCTTTTCCTCACTCACGTGTGCCTATGCATAAGCCTCTAGCTAGGGTCACAGGATAGCATTCGCAAATGGGAACCCTGGCCATTGTCATCCTTTCCGTAGCTTCGGAGTGCCAAGAACAATTGTAGCATTGCTATTGTCATCCTGGCTGAAATCAGCCAATTCAGCACATACCGGGGTTCGAACCTGGCGCATTGCTGCACAGATACTCGGTAGACAACCTGCTAAGGTTCTGGGTACTTTATAAAAAAAACTTTTAGCCTTGTACATCTCAAACCCGCGACTTCCCCCACCTAGAAGGACAATGGCAGTAGGCGCTTGGGAACACCATCACCTCCAAGTTCCCCTCCAAGTCACACACCATCCTGACTTGGGCATATATCGGCGTTCCTTCATCGTCGTTGGGTCAGAATCCTGGAACTTCCCTACCTAACAGCACTGTGGGAGTACCTTCACCACACAGACTGCAGCGGTTCAAGAAGAAGGCCCAACACCACCTTCTCAAGGGAAGCTAGAAATGGGCAATAAATGCTGGCCTTGCCAATGACGCCCATATCCCAAGAACGAATAAGATAATAAAACACCAGAAGAAAAATATCATTTTTGGAGAAGTGATGTACATATTCCGGATGAAGAGAGTGTAGCAGCTCCAGTATAAATGATGCTTGTAGCGTTAATGTGTTGGCAGTGAAGTAAACAACCTGCTACAGCCACATGATGATCCCCACAAGGACACTAGAGAGGATGCTTCGGTTAGTTATAGTCTACTGAGAACTTGCGCTCAAAATCTAGACTGGAACCACAAAAGAAATGACGTTGCAAGAATCCAGAAAACAATAAGGAAACACTTTTTTTTGTTTGTTTTTCTTTAATAAACCGCACTTCCTCAGCACTCCAGACTCTTTGGCAATATTTTCCCCCACCCACAAATTGGCAAGAGCAATTATGCTGTCTAACATGGCACCAACACATTAACACTTAACCGTGCATGAAGTCTGTGCCAGGAAACTATTTAAGTTGCTCCTTTCCAAGTGCTTGTCATTTTATATCGCAAACATTTCGCAGGAAGTCGGCTAATGGAAATCCCAACCTTGCCTGCACTTAATACCCTTTCCTCTGGTAGAGACCAGAGTCATAAATCTCGTCCGGTCAGAGCTGTGATGAATTAGGGCTGAAGGAATGAGCTGCTCCTCATGAGTGCTGCTGCATTACCTCAGCCGACCAGCAAAAGCCCAAGGGCGCACTTGGATCCGACTGCCATGATGTGGGATGGAGCAAAGAGAATCAAGGCCTCTAGCTCAGCCCAGGAACACAGACTGGTTTGACCCGCATCCTTTTGCCATCTTGGTAACTATTAGAGATGAGATTTTGTAGCACTCAGAATGGCTGGGAGTTTTTACCTCGCTCATTTGCAAACTGTTAACGCCGATTTCAGATACTAATGTAAGTTAGGGTGCACAGCAACAGCAACTTGCATTTATATAGCGTCTTTAATGTAGTCAAACGTCCCAAGGCACTTCACAGGAGCGTTATCAGACAAAATTTGACACCGAGCCACATAAGGAGGTATTAGAACAGGAGAGGTAGGTTTTAAGGAGCATCTCAAGGGAGGAAAGGAGGAGAGAGAGAGAGAGGCGGAGAGGTATAGGGAGAGAATTCCAGAGCTTAGGGCCTGGGCAGCTGAAGGCACGGCGATGAAAATCGGGATTGCGCAAGAGGCCAGAATTGGAGGAGCGCAGTGATCTCAGAGGGTTATAGAGCTGAAGGAGGATACAGAGATAGGGAGGGGCGAGGCCTTGGTCGGATTTGAAAACAAGGATGAGAATTTTAAAATGGAGGCGTTGCCAGACTGGGAGAAAATGTAGGTCAGCGAGCTCAGGGGTGACGGGTGAACGGGACTTGGTGTGAGTTAGGACACGGGCAGCAGAGCTTTGGTTGAGGTGAAGTTTATGGAGGTTGGAAGGTGGGAGGCCGGCCCGGAGAGCGTTGGAATAGTCTCACTACAACTATAGCATCAGTAAAACATTTTGGGACGTCCTGAGGCCGTGAAAGGCGCTATATAAATGTAAGTCTTTCTTTCTAAAAGGATACATTCTGTGATCTTTGGCTTATTTTTATTACCAAATGAAACCACAAAACTATATTTGTTTTTTTCCATTTAATTTTATTCGTTTTGCACTGATGGATGGAGGGCAGTCTGATGACATTAAAATCCTGTGCCAGAATCTGAATGAATTCAGATTTAAAAGCAGCCACGCCTGCTGGAAGATACGCTGTTGTCTGTCCAGCAATCTGCCTGTGGTGCCCCTTAACGCTGACGGCAATTCCTTACAGTGAAGGCGACTGTAGAAGTGTGGAACTCTCTCCCACAAAAAGCAGTTCAATTAATAATTTTAAATCGGAGATCGATAGATTTTTGCTAGATAAGGGTATTAATAGGATTTGGAGCCAAGGCAGGGGGATGGAGTTAAGACACAGATCTCACAGAATGGTGGAACAGGCTCGAGGGGCTGAATGGCCTACTCCTGTTCCTATGACTGTGGGGTAAAGATTCACCTTCACTCCAATGGGTGTTAATCTGGTGGACCGGATCACCTGGTCAGTACTGAATCCATCCATTGAAACAAATGGAATGAAAATCCAGTTCATTCTATACCGGGCGCCACCAGATTACCGCCCATGTGGCGAAGATAAAAATTTACCCCCTGACCTTTACAAGTGTCAGAACCACCAACCGGAGTAAGGCATTGACGTATATTGTTAAAGTTGTAGTTATTATCAACGGTGTCGTTAATGTGCGGGTGCTTAGAAAAGGGAGAGTTCCGACATAATTAAATTAATCCAAGGCAGTCAGACCCGAGACAGCTAGTCACTTAAGACAGGCATCCGAATAACCGAGGTTGCCACGAGGATGGGTGCGTTGTCCTTTTGGGAAAATGCAGATGGTTAAAATAGTCAGCTCCAGATTTTACATAGTGTTGCGGTATGCAAAATCAGTCAGGAGGCTCAATAGGAAACACAGGAACATAGGAACAGGAGTAGGCCATTGAGCCCCTTGAGCCCGTTCCGCCATTCAATGAGATCATGGCTGATCTGAGACCTAACTCCATATACCCGCCTTTGCCCCACATCCCTTAATACCTTTGGTTAACAGAAATCTATCAACATCAGATTTTAAATTAACAATTGATCTAGCATCAATTGTCATTTGCGGAAGAGAGTTCCAAACTTCTACCACCCTTCGTGTGTAGAACTGTTTCCTAACTTGACAACTAAAATAAATCGTGGGGATTCTGATGAAAGCTGCTTTCATCATCTTTAATACTTTAGTTGTGTCTAGCTGGCAGCATCAAGTGTTCTGCCACTTTCATGGTGACTAGGGAGAAAAGCATTCGCAACTGCCGTGGATTTCATCAGCCCAGGTGAATTAGCAGAGACAATCCATCTTATCTCAAGAGAGCTGCAATACTACTACTGCTTACAGACCGCGCAAAATATCTGCTTCTCGTTATGACAGAAAAAACAAAGGATCTTTGTTGCCATTCCAGTTATTGCAATAGGATCCAGGAAAATACAAACAAAGTAAAAGTGCAGGTGGGCAATGTTCTGAGCTCGCGGTGCTGACTGGGAGCCTCGCCTGCCAGCCAGTTGGGAAAAGGCAGGCCCGCTGCCTGCAATTTCCTGTCCATTCCTTTGTTCCATCCGCAGCCAATGCTCCGTGTTGGCAGTGCAAACTCAGAAAATGGACCCGTAAAACACTAGGGGGGGTCATTTTGGAGTATAAAAGCAGGGAAGTCTTGCTTCAGTTATACAGGGTACTGGTGAGGCCACACCTAGAATACTGTGTACAATTTTGGTTTCCATATTTAAGAAAAGATATACTTGCTCTCGAGGCAGTTCAGAGAAGGTTCACTTGGTTGATTCCAGAGATGAGGGGGTTGACTTATGAGGAAAGGTTGAGTAGGTTGGGCCTCTACTCATTGGAGTTCAGAAGAATGAGAGGCGATCTTATCGAAACATATAAGATTGTGAGGGGGCTTGATCGGGTGGATGCGGGGAGGATGTTTCCACTGATGGGTGAGACTAGAACTAGGGGGCATAATCTTAGAATAAGGGGCTGCCGTTTCAAAACTGAGATGAGGAGAAACTTCTTCACTCAGAGGGTAGTAAATCTATGGAATTTGCTACCTCAGAGAGCTGTGGAAGCTGCGACATTAAATAAATTTAAAACGGAGATAGACAGTTTCCTAGCTGATAAGGGAATTAGGGGTTACGGGGAGCGGGCAGGGAAGTGGACGTGAGTCTAGGTTCGGATCAGCCATGATCCTATTGAATGGCGGAGCAGGCCCGAGGGGCCGTATGGCCTACTCCTGCTCCTACTTCTTATGTTCTTACTGTAGTGTATGTACCCGTCTACCTTTAAGGGAACGATTGAGTGTAACCGTTCACCTTTAAGAGAACTACTTTAGGTGTGGCACTATTTGATTGGCTTCTGTATACGGTAATACCGACAGTGACCACACCAGTATATAAGTGATGTTGCAGGATAACTAGGGCAGATTCGCCCTGACCTCTGAATAGTAAGGACCTGTTTGTTTGTACTTCAAAAGTCTGTGTATTTATTTACTGCACAACCCACAGACTTTACAGTGGCGATGAGTCCGATCGTACCCTGCGGCAAGAATAGCAAAGTAACAAAGAGCGTCGAAGAGAGGCAACCGCCCTCGTCGTGCTACCAAAAGAAAACACGAGGCTACAACAACAGAAAGTGTGGTACTTTACAGAAGCTGGAAGACTAGCAACAAAAGCTTCATCAGCAACAGGCACTGATTACCCTGCTACCACGGTGTGGAGTGAGCCGACCAGCAAGAAACAAGGCGGCCGAAGAGACTGTGAGTAGGGGAAGGGGTAGAAGTATCCGGAGGAGAAGGGCAGAGCACTCGACCTCGGTCGAGGGGGAGCTGTACCGGCCAAAAGTCGGGTCCAACGGCGTCGGGTGACAGCCGGACCGCGATCGGCGGGAAAAATCCGGGCAGCGACCGCAGCCACAAAGCGCTGAGCCTGCGAGTAGGCGCGGGAGGAGAAACCCAGCCGCAGCCGGGGAGGGAAACACCGGTCTGCGAGAGGGCTGGGGAGGCGAACGGGAACCGTGCGGGTGAGAGCCGGGTGCGGAGTGAGAGACTGCGAGGAGCCAGTCCAGCGGCTGAGCTGTTCTCCACCAACGGGGTACTCAGAGCCGGCAAAATCGAACGTGCGGGAGTGGGAGAGCGAACAGGAGCCGAGAACGGGGAGAGAGACTGCGCAAGAGCCAGTCCAGCGGCTGAACTGTTCTCCACCTACGGAGTACCCAGAGCCGGTAGAACCGAACGTGCGGGAGAGGGAGGGACAGAGCCGAGCACGGGGAGAGAGAGACTGCGCGAGGGCCAGTCCAGCGGCTGAACTGTCCTCCGTTAACGGGGTGTACCCAGAGCCGGTAGAACCGAAGGTGCGGGAGAGGGAGAGACAGAGCCGAGCACGGGGAGAGAGAGACTGCGCGAGAGCCAGTCCAGCGGCTGAACTGTCCTCCGTTAACGGGGTGTACCCAGCGCCGGTAGAGCCATGCGGGCGGGAGGAAAAGACAGAGCCGAGTAAGGGGAGCTGTGCGAGAGCCAGCCCAGCGGCTGAACCTGTCCGCTGTGGGGAAAGCGTACCCCTTACACCAGGGAGAAACGCGGAAAGCCGCCATTAGGCGGAGAAGACGACAGAGGCGGGAAACCGCCATTGAAGTGGGCGGGAAGAGAAAGGAAGAGCGGGAAACCGCCATTTTCGCGGGAAAAGAACCGCCATCTTAACTGCCATTGAAGTGGGCAGAGAGAGAGAGAGAGAGAGAGAGAAGGGAAGAGCGGGAAACCGCCATTTTCGCAGGAAAACCGCCATTTTAGAAAAAAGAAGATAATAAATAATACTTAAAGAAATACTGTGCTGCTTCAAAGAAAGAAAGATGCCTAAGCGAGGGAATATTAACGATTTTAATTCTGAAATAGAAGACTGGGCCACGTACGTGGAACGCATAGAGATCTATTGCGAAGCCAACAAAATAGAGGAAGACGACAAGGCGATAACATTGCTAAACTCGATGGGGGCAAAAACATATGGGCTCTTGAAGCATCTAATAGCACCAGCTAAACCAGCGGATCAGACCTTCGAAGAAATTGTGGCTGTGCTGAAGGACCACTTGAACCCCACACCGTTGATGCTGGCTGAGCGATTCAAATTCTACGCAAGAACGCAGAGGAAAGACGAAAGCAATGCGGAATACTTGGTCGAACTGCGTAGGCTAGCGAAATACTGCCAGTTCGGAGGGAATCTGACAGAGGCACTGCGGGACAAGTTCGTATGCGGATTGTCCAAAGAAGGAACGCAGAAGCGACTACTGGAAGAAAACGACCTCACACTGGACAGGGCTGTCCTCATAGCTGCATCACACGAAGCCGCAGCGAAAGGAACGGCCGAAATGCAGCTAAAGGCGGCGGCACTCGGGGTGGACCAAATTACTTCGAGCACAACAAAATGCTACCGTTGTGGGAAGACAACGCACGACCAGAATCACTGCTGGTTTAAGAACCAAGAGTGTCGGAAATGTGGCAAGCTGGGTCACATCGCGAAGGTATGCAGGTCCGGGAAAAAGACCAACAATCAACGGAAGCCACCACAAGAAAAGTACAACAAGGTACACAAGGTGGCTGAAAAGAGTTCAGACGAACAGAATTCAGACTCAGACCCAAACAACCAGGAGCTGGGTAGTCTGAAGATCCACAATGTGGGGAAAGAAACTGATCTACAAACGATTTGGGTCGTACTAAAAATAGCTGGAGTCCAAGTACGAATGGAGCTGGACACTGGATCAGCTCTATCAGTCATCAACCGAAGGGACTACCACCGGCTATTCTCTCACATACCTTTGAGAAATACCAAGTTCGTATTACAGACATACACGGGGCATAATGTATACCCCATGGGGAAAATAAGAGTCAAGGTGAGAGATAGAGGGAAAGAACACCCAAGAATGAATTTGTACGTATTACCTGAGGGAGGACCACCACTTCTAGGACGGGAGTGGATTAAGAAAATAGACATGGAATGGCACTACCTAAAAGCCATAATGAAGGAGGATTCGGTGCAAGCTATCAGCTCAGATTCTGAGATGGATGACGATAAGACCAATTCAAATATGCATGACAAGGCTAAAGGGGACTTGCCGACGATGGGGAAGGAAACAAAGACATGCAGAAAGACTTATGTCACCAAGAAGAATAAAGTTACAGAGCAGAACTCCAGGTTGACAGAGAATTCTGAGCCTGTTCAAGCTAAGGATTCATCCACGACGGAAGAACACCGAGCTCGGACTCAAACTTATGTCAAAGTACGACAACAATTAGAACAGTGGAGTGACCGTCTCGTACAAGAGATGAAAAATATGGAAAAGTTCTGGGACACTGAATGGGAGAACCTGGAAAGACAACAGAGACAGCTAGCTCGAGAAAAGAGCGACCATAGAGCCATCGTGGCCAAGTACCGATCACATCTCCCTGAAACTGTTCAGGAACTAGACTATTTACAGAACGACCTAAAGGAAGAGGAATCTTCAGGAAGCCAGGATTTTATCCCAGTTCATCTCTACGACTCGTTGCAAGCAGAGTGTAACAAGTTGAAGGAACAGTATGAACGGGCCCAGACTACAATCCTGGAAGGGGTTAACTCGGCAACCTCCGAAAAGCTAGTTTTAGTGAAAGCATATGAACAACTAAAGTTTGAACATGAGCGAGAATTACAAAGGCTGCAGGAAATGTTTGACGAGCTCCAGGCCAAGACAGACTCATCGGTAGAGATTCCATCCGTAGATGGAAAATTAGAGGTGGAAGACATAGCAGAACGTGAAATTCAAGATGTCCAAGAACTCGTTAAATTATTGAAGGAAACCCAAGACAAATATGAGGCGGCAATGGCAGAGGTCCAACAACTTGAAGAACATATTCAACTAGGAATCCGGGCAGTGGAAGGAAAGGCCAATGGAAGGAACACAGAGACTGTAGGAATGGCCCCTGATCAGGAGTTAGAGAACACCAAGGCGCAATTTCTTCGAGCGCTTAAAACCAAAGGACCGGAGGAAAGGAAGGTGAAAACATTGGAGGGAAAGGTGGATGAAATGGAGAAGGCGCTAATCCACAGTGTCCCCGTAGAAGAGTTAACGGCCAGCCAACTCTTATACACGCTGAGGGACAAGACTCCAAAATGGGAACACGAGTTTCAGGTTTCAAAGGGAAAGAATTCGGAGCTTCCAAAAGTCACGGAGAGAGCTGAGGGGGCAACACAGCTTGCACATGGATGTCAAAAGTATGCTGAATTATGTCAAGGGGAACAGAAGAATGCGGAAACAGCTACTTCAGTAGAAGGATTAAATAGCCTGATAACGGAATCCCCGATGGAAGGGAAGGTATTGAACTCACAAATGAGGCCAGGCGTGAAGGAATGGCAGACATCCCAGGAAGAGTGGGATGAATATGAATGCTTGAAGAAGTCTTTTCAAGAAAGATGGTCAGAGAAGGAACCACCGTCGGCTAACGTCCAGTTGGATAAGAAGGAAGTAGAAGGGCCCCTCACTGGCCTAACTCAGGACGACCCCGAATACTATCCTGACCTATTGAGTGACACTGAATATTACGAGGATCTGGTCTGCCCAGTTTGTGATGAAAACTCCCAAAGTACAGAAATCCGCATGAAGCACTTAAGGTCTAATGAACATAGAGAGTTGGTGGCGCTACAGATGGCCGCAGAGAAAGGAGCTCCGAGAGTTTCAAAAAGGCAGAAAAGAAAAAGAAGAAGCAGGAGATAATAACTGTCTAAAATACTATCATCTCAGGCGGGACACCATGAAAGGAGCTAAATTAGTTGAAAACCCGAAAATTATCAAGACAGCCAGTTGGTTGTAAAAGTCCGCACTGCTGGTTCAACAGGACGGAAGGTCAAGCTGTTACGTTAAGAAAAAGGCTATGGAGGAGTCCCGCTAGCCATGTGAACCGGCTACACCAAAGAGATGCTGTTCGGAATGGGTCAAGATCAGAGACTGAATCTATGAACTGTTTCCGCAGAGACTGAACCTGTGAACTGTTCCCACCGAAAGTATATCTGTAAACTGTTTTATATGACGTTGACTCCACCGGAATTATCACTGTAAATTGTTTGTTCTCCACCGAGAGTATATCTGTAAATTGTTATGTGAAGTTGAAGATATGTATGTTTAACGGGGACCCTGTAAGTAATAAGCTAAAAAGGGAGGATTGTAGTGTATGTATCCGTCTACCTTTAAGGGAACGATTGAGTGTAACCGTTCACCTTTAAGAGAACTACTTTAGGTGTGGCACTATTTGATTGGCTTCTGTATACGGTAATACCGACAGTGACCACACCAGTATATAAGTGATGTTGCAGGATAACTAGGGCAGATTCGCCCTGACCTCTGAATAGTAAAGACCTGTTTGTTTGTACTTCAAAAGTCTGTGTATTTATTTACTGCACAACCCACAGACTTTACACTTACGTTCTTATTTTGACTTTGGGCGCGATTGTCTCGACCGCCCGTGTAACACCTCCTGATTTTCACTTCCAATGAAGTCAATGTAAACAAAAATCGGGAGAGGTGTTTAACAGGCGGCGGAGTCAATATCGCTCGTCTTAGACTATCGGCCAAAGTCAAAATGACCCCAATGGCCCTGAATTGCTGCGGGGATTCTCTTCACCTCCCACTGTAACCGGAAATTAGGACTTCCAGGGCCAATTTGTTTTGCTGCTTACAGAAACACTGTCCAAAGCACGAGTATTACATAGGATATACGGCACAGAAACAGGCCATTCGGCCCAACCAGTCCATGCGCCACTCGAGCCTCCTCCTGTCTTTCCTCATCTAACTCTATCAGCATAACCCTCTATTCCCTTCTCCCTCATATGCTTATCTAGCCTCCCCTTAAATGCGACTATACTATTTGCTTCAACCACTCCCTGTGGTAGCAAGTTCCACATTCTCACCACTCTCTGGGTAAAGAAGTAAACTTAAATGTTCATTAATCAGTAAAGCACTGTCCATTAGTAGAGTTGTTGTTTTAAAGTTTCGACCAAAAAAGTGCATTTCAGTGTTAGCAATCACATGACAGTAATGGGATCAGGCCTAAGAAACCCAGGAGACGTTTAAAGTTGCACCAACTATGAAGATTGGTTGCACGACTGTGACTCTGGCCTCAATATTCCTGTACACTATTCACAGAGCAGGGTGTTGTATTACGAGCCACTCAGAATTGCTAATCGTGCTCCAATTTCCTGGCAGGCGGCTTTTGTGTATCGCATTTTAAAGCTGAGGTTTAGATTTGAGTTGCCCTCTGTTAACAACATCAAATTTATTGGATAAACCAAAGCCCACTGCTAACTCAGCGGGATGCCAACAAATATCCCACACGGAGCTGGAGTTTTCTGTCCAAGCCAAACAAAGCATTATGAGTTTTGGTTTATACATGAGGAAACAGAGCAAGCCTGGCAATACTTCATTTTAAGCATCCATGTGGACTTAAAACTGTGATATCTCAAACTCCAAAACAATGGCAGTAGTTTAATGACTGCAGCACTAACACTGCTATAAATACTTATTGAGACCTGCTTAATACTGACATTTTTATTTTAGCATAATAGTTAACTCTAAATCTATTTCTCACTTGAGCTTGGGTTTTCAATATCAATTTCCTTTCTCCATGTCATCCAAGTTTGAAGGCATTAACTCATGATGGCTTACTGTTCCTTCTTCTTCTTAGGCAGTCCCTCGGAACCGAGGATGACTTGCTTCCACACTAAAAATGAGTTCCCACAGGTGGGGCAGACGATGGTTGAAGGGGCGGGCGGGTGGGGTGCTTGGATTGATGTGCGCTCCTTCCGCTGTTTGCGCTTGGTTTCCGCTTGCTCCCGGTGAAGAGACTCGAGGTGTTCAGCGCCTTCCCGGATGCTTTTCCTCCACTTTGTGTGGTCTTGGGCCAGGGATTCCCAGGTGTTGGTGGGGATGTTACACTTTTTCATGGAGGCTTTGAGGGTGTCCTTGAAGCGTTTCCTCTGCCCACCTGGGGCTCTCTTGCCGTGTCGGAGCTCCGAGTAGAGCGCTTGTTTTGAGAGTCTCGTATCGGGCATGCGGACGATGTGGCCCGTCCATCGGAGCTGATCGAGCGTGGTCAAAGCTTCGATGCTGGGGATGTTGGCCTGAGCGAGAACACTGATGTTGGTGCACCTATGCTGTCAATGGGTTTGCAGGATCTTGCGGAGGCAGCGTTGGTGGTACCTCTCCAGTGCTTTGAGGTGCCTGCTGTACATGGTCCATGCCTCAGAAGCATACAGGATGGTGGGTATCACTGCTGCTCTGTAGACCATGAGCTTAGTGCTGGTCTAGTCTTCAAACACTCTCTTCCTTAGGGGACCGAAGGCGGCACTGGCACACTGAAGGCGGTGTTGGACTTCGTCATCGATGTCTACTCTTGTTGACAGTAGGATCCCAAGGTATGGAAAGTTGTCCACGTTGTCCAAGGTCTCATCATGCATTTTGATAAAAGGGGAGCAGTACTGTGTGGCGGAGGCAGCTTGGTAGAGGACCTTTGTCTTACGGATGTTTAATGTAAGGCCCATGCTCTCGTATGCTTCGGTGAAGGTGTTGACGATGGTTTGGAGTTCGACCTCCGAGTGTGCACAGACGCAAGTGCGTCTGCATAATGTAATTTGATGACAGAGGATGGGACGACCTTGGATCTGGACTGGAGGCGACAGAGGTGAAACAGTTTCGCATTTGTTCTGTAGATTAGCTCCACTCCAGCGGGGAGCTTAATGAGGGTGAGATGGAGCATTGCAGAAAGGAAGATTGAGAAGAGCGTTGGTGCGATGACACAGCCTTGCTTGACCCTGGTCCGTACGTGATTTGGGTCTGTGGTGAATCCGTTGGTCAGGATCACAGCTTGCATGTCATCGTGAAGCAAGCGGAGGATGGTGACAAACTTTTGAGGGCAGCCGAATTTGAGGAGGACACTCCATAATCCCTCACGGCTGACAGTGTCGAAGGCCTTTGTGAGGTCAAAGAAAGCCATATACTGCATTTTTCTTGTAATTGACGCACAGTGAAGCTCATGTCCATTGTGCCCCTTAGTGGACGGAATCCGCATTGCGACTCTGGGAGGAGCTCTTCAGGCACTGGGAGAAGGCGATTGAGGAGGGTTCTTGCGATGACTTTCCCTAAGGCAGACAGCAGGGAGACTCCTCTGTAATTACCGCATTCGGACTTGTCACCTTTCTTGAAGATGGTTTCCGCTTGCTCCCGGCAAAGAGACTCGAGGTGTTCGGCGCCTTCCAGGATGCTTTTCCTCCACTTGGTGTGGTCTTGGGCCAGAGATTCCCAGATGTTGGTGGGGATGTTACACTTTTTCAAGGAGGCTTTGAGGGTGTCCTTGAAGCATTTCCTCTGCCCACCTGGGGCTCTCTTGCCGTGGCGGTGCTCCGAGTAGAGCGCTTGTTTTGAGAGTCTCGTATCGGGCATGCGGCCGATGTGGCCTGTCCATTGGAGCTGATCGAGCGTGGTCAAAGCTTCGATGCTGGGGATGTTGGCCTGAGCGAGAACACTGATGTTGGTGCACCTATCCTGCCAATGGGTTTGCAGGATCTTGCGGAGGCAGCATTGGTGGTACCTCTCCAGTGCTTTGAGGTGCCTGCTGTACATGGTTCATGTCTCTGAAGCATACAGGAGGGCGGGTATCACTGCTGCTCTGTAGACCATGAGCTTGGTGCTGGATTTGAGGTCCTGGTCTTCAAACACTCTCTTCCTCAGGCGACCAAAGGCTGCACTGGCACACTGAAGGCGGTGTTGGACTTCGTCATCGATGTCTACCCTTGATGACAGTCGGCTCCCGAGGTATGGAAAGTGGTCCACGTTGTCCAAGGCCTTGTCGTGGATTTTGATAATCGGGGAGCAGTACTGTATGGCGGGGGCAGGTTGGTAGAGGACCTTTGTCTTACGGATGTTTAGTGTAAGGCCCATGCTCTCGTACGCTTCGGTGAAGGTGTTGACGATGGTTTGGAGTTCAACCTCCGAGTGTGCACAGACGCAAGCATCGTCTGCATACTGCAATTCGACGACAGAGGATGGGACGACCTTGAATCTGGAATGGAGGCGACAGAGGTTGAACAGTTTCCCATTTGTTCTGTAGATTAGCTCCACTCCAGTGGGGAGCTTAATGAGGGTGAGATGGAGCATTGCAGCAAGGAAGATAGAGAAGAGCGTTGGTGCGATGACACAGCCTTGCTTGACCCTGGTCCGTACGTGTATTGGGTCTATGGTGGAACCGTTGGTCAGGATCACGGCTTGCGTGTCATCGTGAAGCAAGCGGAGGATGGTGACAAACTTTTGAGGGCAGCCGAATTTGAGGAGAACACTCCATAATCCCTCATGGCTGACAGTGTCGAAGGCCTTTGTGAGGTCATAGAAAGCCATGTACTGCATTTCTCTTGTAATTGATGCGCGGTAAAGCTCATGTCTATTGTGCCCCTTAGTGGGCGGAATCCGCATTGCAACTCTGGGAGGAGCTCTTCAGGCACTGGGAGAAGGCGATTGAGGAGGATTCTTGTAATTACTTTCCCTGTGGCAGACAGCAGGGAGACTCCTCTGTAATTACCGCAATCGGATTTGTCACCTTTCTTGAAGATGGTCCCGATTACGACGTCTCTGAGATCCCCTGGCATGCTCGCCTCCTTCCAAATAAGAGAAATGAGTTTATGTATTCACACCAATAGTGCCTCTACGCCATGCTTTAGCGCCTTGGCGGGGATTCCATCTGCTCCTGAGGGCTTGTTGTTCTTCAGTTGTCGGATGGCCTTTTCAACCTCCAAGCAATGGCATCTGCTGGACTACGTCATCGTCCGAGCGAGGGACTGCAAGAACGTCCGCATCATCCGCGCCATGACAGGAGCGGATGACTGCTGGACAGACCACTGTCTAATCTGCTCTGTCATCTCCATCAACGTAGCCCCAAAGCAGCGGCGGCAACAGAAGCAATGCTGCAGGATTACCGTTCCACAGGTGCCAGCACTCTCTGGACACTCGTTTTCAAGGGGGCATTTTTAATATGTAACCGGGGGCTATTCGACTGTGATGGTGTACAGCTGAGCCCGACCCTGTCATTGCCTGATTCCATGTGTGCGTTTGCCAGCTGGTATCACCGATCAGCCCTATCAAGGGCACTGAGGCCAACTAAAGCAAACTAACTCAGTCCAGCTAATTCAGCATAGACGGGTTATCAAATCTGGCTCTTTCCTGGTAGGTAGAGCCCATTATCACAGAGCTTAGTCACCAGTGGGGCTTGAGTTTTTACATTTTTTAGGCAGGTTGACCTTATTCGGGAACAGGTGCCTTGAACACACCAGGAATAATAACATAAAAACATAAGAATTTGGAGCAGGAGTAGGTCATACGGCCCTCGAGCCTGCTCTGCCATTCAATAAGATCATGGCTGATCTTCTACCTCAACTCCACCTTCCTGCACTATCCCCATATCCCTTGATGCCCTTAATATCCAAAAATGTATCGATCTCTGTCATGAATATACTCAACGACTGAGCCTCCACAACCCTCTGGGGTAGAGAATTCCAATTACAGGAAACTTTTGATTAACCGGCCCCTAAATAACCGGAACGCTCTATCCACCGGCAAAATTCAGGAGTCGGTTCAGGTAACTTTTTTTACTTTTAGTTACTTTTTTTACTTCATTTGTTGCTGTGCAAGGGTGTAGCTGAAGCTGTTGCTAAGCTACAGAGACGCTTGCAACTTGTGCCGATTGTTTTGAAGCACAGGGTTTGTTGCTTTATACGGAGCTCTGAGCTCCGTATCTTTTACTATAGCGTTCGGTTATCCGGAATTGTTGATGAACCGGCAACACGTCGGTCCCGTCCGTGCCGGATACCAGAAAGTTTCCTGTATTCACAACCGTCTGAGTGAAGAAATTTCTCCTCATCTCAGTCCTAAATGGCCAACCCCTTATCCTGAAACTATGAGCCCTGGTTCTAGACTCTCCAGCCAGGGGAAACAGCTGCTCAGCAGCTAAGATGTGGAAGAGCAGAGGAATTAGGGGGTTCAGGCTCACAAGACATTAAAAGCAGCACCCTCAAGCGGACAAGGCCATAAAAAGAGCTAATAGAATAATGTGTTTTACGACATGAGGAATGGAATAAGAGATGAGATGTAATGGTGAATTTATATAAAACCATAGTAAGACCACAACTGGAGTACAGTGTACAGTTTTGGGTTCCACAATACAGGAAGGATGTTGAGGTAATAGAGAGGGTACAGTGCAAATTCACTAGAATGTTGCCTGGTATGAGGAAATACAAATATGAAGAAAACTTTGGGTTGTTTTTGTTAGAGCAGGGAAGGTTATAAGGTGATTTGATCGTGATGTTTAAAATTATGAAGGAATGGGACTGAATAAATAGAAAAAGATGCTTTCCTGTTATTGAAGAGTATAGAACAAGGGGACATAGATTAAATGTAAGAGATTTAGAACAAAGAGCAGGAGGTACATTTTTACGCAGAGGTTGTGAGGCTATGGAATGCACTACCAGAGTTAGTGATTGAAGCATTGTCCGTGACAACGTGTAAGAATAGGTTAGATCGGTCTTTGAAGGAAAGGGGAATAAAGGGAGATGGGAACAGAGTTGGCCCATGGGATTAGGATTACTGCTCATGTGGAGGATAAACACAAAGACAGACAGATTGGGATGAACAACCTGTTTCCCTGTTGTAATTTCTATGCAAATTCCATTTTCTGCTATTAGCAACCACCCCCCCCCCACAAGATATCTGCGCTCCTCAAATTCTGCCCTCTTGAGCATCCCTGATTATAATCGCTCAACCATTGGCGGCCGTGCCTTCAGCTGTCTGGACCCTAAACTCTGGAACTCCCTGCCTAAACCTCTTCGCCTCTCCACCTCTCTCTCCTCCTTTAAGATGCTCCTTAAAACCTACCTCTTTGAACAAGCTTTTGGTCACCTGCCCTAATTTCTTATGTGGCTTGGTGTCAATTTTTTGTCTTATAATACTCCTGTGAAGTGCCTTGGGACTTTTTACTAGGTTAAAGGCGCTATATAAATACAAATTGTTGTTGTCTTTGTTATAACTTTACTGTTATATGAAAAAAAAATTGCAGAATAAACTAAATACAGTTATACATTTTTGCACGGTGCAATTCATGAAGATACAGTCATAGAGTTATACAGCACAGAAAGAGGCCCTTCGGCCCATCGTGTCTGCGCCGGCCATCAAGCCCTGTCTAATCTAATCCCATTTTCCAGCACTTGGCCCGTAGCCTTGTATGCTATGGCGTTTCAAGTGCTCATCTAAATGCTTTTTGAATGTTGTGAGGGTTCCTGCCTCTACCACCCTTTCAGGCAGTGAGTTCCAGACTCCAACCACCCTTTGGGTGAAATTTTTTTTCCTCAAATCCCCTCTAAACCTCCTGCCCCTTACCTTGAAACTATGCCCCCTGGTTATTGACCCCTCGACTAAGGGGAAAAGTTCCTTTCTATCTACCCTATCTATGCCCCTCATAATTTTGTACACCTCAATCAGGCCCCTCCTCAGCCTTCTCTGCTGTAAGGGAAACAACCCCAGCCTGTCCAGTCTCTCTTCATAGCTGAAGCGCTTCAGCCCTGTTCATGGGACTAGGGACAGGGTCACTGGTCAAGGCTTGGAAACTAAGCAGAGCCAGGCCTGGTTAGTACCTGGAGGGGTGACCATCAGGGTAAGACCAGGTGCAGAAGGTCACTGGAAGGAGCCCCGAGGAGGGGTGGTTGGTGAGAAGGTCACGGAAAGAGCCCCGGGAGGGGCGGCTGGTGAGCAGGCCCGGGCGTTGGGCTGAAGATTGTCGGACAGGAGGAATGGTGGAAAAGGAATGGCGGCGCGCACAGACGCAGCGGCTTTGCTTCTCCCAGGACGGTGCTATTTACGTTAATGTTATTTGTACTGGACTCATGGGAGCTTGCAAGATCACATTTTGTTGTTCATGTACTTGTGCATTGTACAATGACAATAAAGTTGAATTATTATTATTATTATCCCGGTGAATCTCCTCTGCACCCTCTCCAATGCAATCACATCCTTCCTATAGTGTGGCGACCAGAACTGCACACAGTATTCCAGCTGTGGCCTAACTAGCGTTTTGTACAGCTCCATCATAACCTCCCTGCTCTTATATTTTATGCCTCGGCTAATGAAGGCAAGTATCCCATATGCCTTTTTAACCACCTTATCTACCTGTCCTGCTGCCTTCAGGAATCTATGTACATGCACACCAAGGTCCCTCTGATCCTCTGTCCTTCCTAGGGTCTTACCATTCATTGTGTATTCCCTTGCCTTGTTAGTCCGCCCAAAATGCATCACCTCACACTTTTCAGGATTAAATTCCATTTGCCACTGTTCCGCCCATCTGACCAACCCGTCTATATCGTCCTGTAGCCTGAGGCTTCCCTCCTTGCTATTTACCACTTCACCAATTTTCGTGTCATCTGCGAACTTACTGATCATACCTCCTACATTCATATCTAAATCATTAAGATACTGGAGAGACTAACGAACAACCATTTCTGCTTGAGGTAAAAACGTGTTGCACCTTACTGACACTGAGAAGTGCAAGCCTCACTTGTACCCGGCACTTTATACGTCTTATTAAGATCAGCCATGATCTTATTAAATGGCGGAACAGGCTCAAAGGACCGAATGGCCTACTCCTGCTCCTGCTTCTTATGTACAAGAAACTTGTAAGGATAAGGAGTAAGCCATTTAGGACTGAGATGAGGAGGAATTTCTTCACCCAGAGAGTGGTGAACCTGTGGAATTCTCTACCACAGAAGGCAGTTGAGGCCAATTCATTAAATATATTCAAGAAGGAGTTAGATATATTTCTTAAGGCTAAAGGGATCAAGGGATATGGGGAGAAAGCAGGGACAGGGTACTGAATTTGGATGATCAGCCATGATCTCATTAAATGGCAGAACAGGCTCGAGGGGCTGAATGGCCTACTCCTGCTACTATCTTCTATGTTTCTATGTATTGGTTCTTCCCTTTCCCAAACCTCTTATTGTACATTGTATTTGTCTTTTTCGTCTGCCCCCTGTGGTTGATTTGCATGTGATGTCAGTTGTCACGGTGCTCTCTGGGTATTGTAGTGCCACAGCAGCAGAATGAAAACTACGACAACCTACATTTATATAGCAGCTTTATTATAATTTTTTAAGGCCTACAAGTCCTTCAGGATTGGACCTGAGCATGAGTCGGAAAGGAATTAGGCAAGGTGATGGAAGTTAGGCTTTAAGGAGACTTTTGAAGGTGGGTAACTGTGTAAAACGAAAAAATTACCTGAGCAAATTGATTGAATCGGTTATGCAGTAGTTGCTGATTAGTGAATGGTAGCTTTGAAGAAGAATTGAAGGATCTGATTGCTTGGTTTTCTCGTAGTTTTTGATTAGTTCATTTAGTCAATTGGATAATTGGTAACCTGACAAGTGGTCATTTGCACCAATCAAATTGTTTTTGCCCAATGGGCATGGCAATTTGAAGGTGTGGTGCCAGGAGATGTGATGCTTTTGAGGTACAATAATCTGAGGCCACATTTCAAGTGTGGTGATGGGACAGTCATTCCCTAGAAGCAAGAGGTTTAATTACATAATATTGACTCCACAATTACTATGAAGACCTCACTATCCAGCACTGCTTTGTATTAGTAAGACTGTTTTGTGCAGAAATAAAATACTGTTACCTCCAGTACACAGATCAGATTTACTTCAGGCTTAAACAGTAAGTGTCTAATTTTCCAAGTCCCAGAGAGTGGTGAAGTCCCTTGCCCATTAGTAATGCACGTTGAAAAATTGTGAGCAATGGGCCCAGGATTTTCCGACATGGGCTGGCCATGAGCAAGGGAGAGCACTCCAGTGTCAGACTTGGAAAAAGTATCCCGAGGTAGGTTAATAGCCACAAAGTTGCACTTACTCTGATTGGGACGCAGATATGGAGCGTCTGATGATAGAGTGGACCTGCCTGAAGAAATCCAGCTTTGACATACATCTGCAGCCCGTGTGATTTGCAACGCTGATTGTTATGGGTTTTGGTCCCTGGGAAATTGGCACTGTAATCTCAAACAGCTAGGAAACAAAAGGAGGAGATTAAGAATTAATAAATAAATGAGAACCCAAACAAGAGAATTAAACATGACGACTGTCATTCCCAGTTACCCACCCATCCTGTACACTACTATTACTGAATTCAGTAAATATGCACAATTAACTTGGTAATTATTTCCTTCTTATGCTTTTACATGCACATATTGAATATGCAAGTGAAAAAGTAGAGTTCACAATAAGAAAACTGCAAATATTTCACAATAAAATATTTCAATATCTCCATAAGCTTAAGCTCATCCAAAACTCTGCTGCCCAAGTCCCGTTCACCCATCGCTCCTGTGCTCGCTGACTTATATTGGTTTGCGGTCCACCAACGCCTCGATTTTAAAATTCTCATCCTTGTGCTCAATTCCCTCCATGGCCTTGCCCCTCCCTATCTCTGTCACCTCCTCCAGCACCTACAACCCTCCGAGATTTCTGCCTTCCTCCTACTCTGCACATTCCCCATTTCCTTCGCCCCACCATTGGTTGCTGTGCCTTCAGCCGTATAGGTCTTAAACTCTGGAATTCCCATCTAAACCTCTCCGCCTCTCGACCTCTCCTCCTTTAATACCCTCCTTAAAACCTATCCCATTTACCAAGCTTTTAGTCACCGGCCCTAATGTCCCTTTCTTTGGCTCGGTGTCAATTTTTGTTTCATTACCCATTTCGCTCAACCTTTGGTGGCCGTGCCTTCTGTTGCCTCGGCCCTAAGCTCCGGAATTCCCTCCCTAAACCTCTCCGCCTCGCTACCTCTCTTTCCTCCTCTAAGACGCTCCTTAAAACCTACCTCTTTGACCAAGCTTTTGGTCATCTGCCCTAATTTATTCTTATGTGGATCGGTGTCAAATTTTTGTCTTAAAATGCTCCTGTGCAGCACCTTGAGACGTTTTACTATGTTAAAGGCGCTACATAAATACAAGTTGTTGTTGTTGTTGTTCTGTGATGCCCTTTGGGACGTTTCACTACGTTAAAGGTGCTATATAAATACAAGTTGTTGTTTTTTTAGCTTCATTATTTTTTCACAAGTCAGCAGCTGATAGTACAGTCCACAATCATTTTTGATAATGATGGCCAGTTTTAGGTTGGGATAGCTAGAAAATGAGTGTATAGTTAGGGAGGTACAGCATGGGATGGGCTATGTCAGCAGTCAGTGAGGGAAGGGAAGTGGAGTAGAATGGTGTAACTGACTGAGCAGGTTTAAGTACAAGGTTAAGCTTTCCGACTGTGATGTTCTGTGTAATTGGCGACATATCTTGGAACCTGATCCTCATTTTTGGCAAGTTAAATTTGGCTGAGGTGAGTGGATGTGAATCCTGCATGAACATGGATGGGGAAATGTAATAGATACATGTTGAGAATTAAAAGTTTTTACTAAAAATGAACCTGGGTAACCTTAGTCAAACTTCTACAGGACATACATTCATAACCTTAAAAGTTCTTGCTTATTAGCACAGTTTTCTCAATCACAATAACTTAAAAAGGGTAGATGGGAATGGATAAAGAAAATGTAATTTGTATATAAGTAGAGCTGCTCGCCTCCTACAGGGGTCAACCCCACATTATATGGGGAAATGCACTGCATTTGATCGGTGCTACACTTAAGCAGGGATTACTGAAGTATGGTTCAAAGAAGACAAATGTTCGATTTACTTGCACATGATGTGCATTCGTGCACAAAAAGTTTGAAAACAAGAGCAAAGACAATATTTTCCTACTCATGCCGAGCTATTTATCTGTATATTGTACTACAAATGTGTGTGTGCTGCTCCAAATATCCCCACACTCTAACCCCACTTCACTTTAAGACTACACTTGGTCTCCTGACTCCCAGCACCATAGGAGATTGACTAGCACAGTACAATGATTGAAGTTCAAGAACTCCCCCTAAATCACAGATGGCTAGCTGGTGATGGGACAAGTCTGATGGATCAGCTGGCCTTTTCCGTATGTTTGTAATAAACTGTCACAGTGCAGCAAACTCCTAAGGTAAATGGAGTAGAAAGTTTTACCCATTTAGCAGTTGGGGTTCTAATTATTTATAGAATCATAGAATGATAAAGCAGAGAAGGAGGCCATTTGGTCCATCGTGTGGGGTGCTGGCTCTTTGGTAGAGCTATCCAATGAATCCCACTCCCCTCCTCTTTCCTCATAGATCTGTAAATGTTTTCCCTTCAAGTATTTAGCCAAAGTATTTGGTCATCTACACAGTGTGCGTTATATAACTTTATTGCTGGAAAGAAGAACTTTGAAACATTTGGAAGACAGAACAAATCCTTTTCTTGAACAAAACATGCTCACAAAAAAAGCTGAGTAAAATGTCTTATCTGGTTAGTTAACTCAAACACTAGGGCATCAATCCTCTCTCCCTAAAAAACACCAAGATAAATATACGTTACCATGTGAATATTTATGGTGGGGTTTATAACTGCAAATCGGAACTAGCTTTTCTTTTCATGTTGCGCCAAAACATAATTTATGACTTTATTAAACTGATGATAACTCACCCATTCCTGCCGCAGTATTAACATTTTCTTACAACTAAATATTCAGCCATGTAACAGTCAGAAACCAAGCATATACTGCACATTTTTCTAAAGCTGGGTTAAGACAAGTCACGAGAAAATGATTTGCTGGTTTGTGTCAAGTGTATCTCAATTTGTGGATATGCAAGATTACCAGACCAGCATCATCGAACAGTGCAAAGGCATGAGTACAAATCCAGGCACCATGTCTCAGCTCATCCAAACTGGGGCACTTTTGATATTTATTAAGCCAAAACGTTGTACTGCAATAATAAGAACATAAGAGCATAAGAAATAGGTGCAGGAATAGGCCACTCGGCCCCTCGAGCCTGCTCCGCCATTCAATAAGATCATGGCTGATCTTGGGCTCAAAGCCACTTCCCTGCCCGCTCCCCATAACCCTTCACTCCCTTATCTTGCAAAAATCTGTCTATCTCCACCTTAAATATATTTAATGACCCAGCCTCCACGGCTCTCTGGGGCAGAGAATTCCACAGGTTTACGACCCTCTGAGAGAAGAAATTCCTCCTCATCTCAGTTCTAAAAGAGCGACCCTTTATTCTGAAACTGTGCCCCCAGGTTCTAGATTTCCCCACGAGGGGAAACATCCTCTCTGCATCTACCTTGTCGAGCCCCCTCAGTATCTTATATGTTTCAATAAGATCACCTCTCATTCTTCTAAATTCCAATGAGTATAGGCCCGGCCTGCTCAACCTTTCTTCATAATCAACCCCCTCATCAGAGATTTTTTTATTTCAATATGGCAAATTAAATTTGGCTGAGGTGAGTGGGTGTGAATCCTGCATGAACGTGGATGGGGAAATGTAATAGTCTTAAGAGATACATGTTGAAAATCTATATCTATGATGAGAATTACTGTAAAAGTTTTTTTTACTTAAAATGAACCTGGGTAACCTTAGTCAAACTTCTACAGGACATACATTCGTAACCTTAAAAGTCCTTGCTTTTTAGCTTAAATAACAACAGAAAGTGCTGGAAACACTCAGCAGGTCAGGCAGCATCGAGGAGAGAGAAACAGAGTCAACATTTCGAGTCGGGACCCTTCGTCAGAAGATCAAGCTTACTGGCGAGGATTTGCTTCAGTGTAACAGAATGCTCTGCTGTGCCAACTTTCCACTTCAAAGTTTATTTTTGTTAGATTCGCTCGTAGTTTTATTGAGTATAAAGTCTCCAAGAAGAAGATAACACAATCTGACTGATAAACAGTCTACTGCACTTAAGTCTGTGTCCCTTTTAAATGCATGGTTTTCCGATAGATTTTTACACGCTCAATTAAGGGCTCCTGTCCTGTTTGAGGGTATTATATCAAGGGTTGCTATCATCTGACTGTAGTTCTGGTGCATTTACCCCGGTTTTCACCATTGCAAATGCTACTGTGCATTTCTGACTATCTAGTCATCTTAAAATATAACATGCTGAGCTCTTTAAAGGAAAAGTTACTCTAAAGAAAACACTTGGATACTATTTTCCCCCTGTATGTTTTATTATTTTTGGAAATTAAAAAAACCTTTCATGGAGAAATCGAGTAGCTCAGGGTTTTTTTTTCTTTTTACACCTGGGGCCTGACTGGAAATCAAGCCTGCAAGTATTTTGAAAGCCCCTTTGTCTACCAGTTGCGAGCAGTCTAAATGAAATCGGTTTGGCCAGTCCCACACTCGCAGTGCTGAACTGGCACAGGTCCACAGCACAAGCTCAGCCACAAAGTGGTAATGTCACTGAGACTGGCTAGAAGGTGGGCTGGTGCGCAAATGAAAAAAGTACACAACTACCTTCAGGTGCTCTTCAGAGGCTGGGGCAACGTTTTGTCCTGCATGGATATAAACTTGAAAAGGAAAAATTTGCAGGGCTATGGGGAAAGAGCAGGGGAGTGGGATTAATTGGACAGCTCCTTCAGCGAGCCGGTACAGGCACGATGGGCCAAATGGCCACTTGCTGTGCTGTATTATTCCATGATGGTTTACTGATTTGGGAGTGCTGGATGCGGACACTGACTAACAAGAAAGACTTGCATTTATATAGCGCCTTTCATGACCACTGGACGTCTCAAAGCGCTTTACAGCCAATGAAGTGTAGTCACTGTTGTAATGGAGGAAACGCAGCAGCCAATTTGCACACAGCAAGCTCCCACAAACAGCAATGTGATAATGACCAGATAATCTGTTTGTGTTATGTTGGTTGAGAGATAAATATTGGTCAGGACACTGGGGAAAGCTCCCCTGCTCTTCTTTGAAATAGTGCCATGGGATCTTTTATATCCACCTGAGAGAGTAGACAGGGTCTTGGTTTAACATCTCATCTGAAAGACACCTCTGACAGTGCAGCACTCCCTCAGCCTAGTTTTATAGTCCCTAGAGTGGGGCTTGAACCCACAACCTTCTGACTCAGAGGCGAGTGAGCTACCCACTGAGCCACAGCTGATAGCGAGTGAGAAAAGTGCTCAGTTCCACAACACTGACATCCCCTCAACTTAATCGGCAAAACGTTTAAAGATTTTTTTGCATTAGAACTACTGCTGTATAGAAACATAGAAGATAGGAGCAGGAGTAGGCCATTCGGCCCCTCAAGCCCGCTCCGCCATTTAATGAGATCATGGCTGATCATCCAAACTCAGTACCCTGTCCCTGCTTTCTCCCCATATCCCTTGATCCCTTTAGCCTCAAAAATATATCGAACTCCTTCTTGAATATATTTAATGAATTGGCCTCTACTGCCTTCTGTGGTAGAGAATTCCACAGGTTCACAACTCTCTAGGTGAAGAAATTCCTCCTCATCTCAGTCCTAAATGGCTTACCCTTTATCCTTAGATTGTGACCCCTGGTTCTGGACTCCCCTGCCATCGGGAACATCCTTCCTGCATCTAGTCTGTCTAGTCCTATTAGAATTTTATAAGTTTCAATGAGATCCCCTCTCATTCTTCTAAACTCCAGCGAGTATAAGCCCAATCTGTTGCGTCCGTGTATAATAGGACACAGACTGCGGAGAACGGTACAACAGGTGTTTACTCAACGTGGCTCACACTACAACTGATCTGTACAGATTACTACTCAGTGTTATATACAGGTGTGGTCACTGCCGGTACTGCAGTATACATGAGCTGTAAAACATAGTTCCCCGTTAAAGGTATATACATTACAATTCCTCCCCTTTTAGATTAACAGTACCATAACACGCTTTTAACAATTAAATATCAAACTAATTACAATTAACACTTTTAACATGCAACATTAGCTGAAAATAGTCTATTTATATATTCAGTCTTGGGGAGGCTTCCTGATCCTTTCTGGATAGCGCCTTTCCCGAGTGTCTTGCTCTTGGTGCGGAGGCGATTCTGGCCCCCTGTCGTTGGTTGGTTCATCAGCTTCCGATGCTACTGTTTCTGGGGTAGATGCGACCTGTACATCGGGTTCATCACCAGGTACGTATGGGCGAGGCATGGGGTTGACTTGTTCCTGTGACTCTAGGATCTGGTCAGCATGGCGTCTCACGATGCTCTACCCAACGTCCACTGTGTACATTAGTGGGCCCTGCCGTGTGCATATCGTTCCAGGCTGCCATTTTTCTGTTCGGTAGTCGCGGGCCAAGACTGGTTGCCCTACATTGAAGCTCCTTGTTGGCTTCTCATGGATGTGCTGGAATTGCTTACTCTCAACATCTCTTTCGTATGTTTGGTCTGAGCAAATCCAGGCGAGATCTTAACCTTCGGTTAAAGAACATCATGGCTGGGGCCTGGTTGGTGACTGCATGTGTCGCATTCCGGTAGGCGAGCAGGAAATTGTCCACCTTGTGCTGCAGCGGAATGTTGTCATTGTACATAGCCTTTATTGCCTTCTTAAAGGTTTGTACAAACCTCTCAGCCAATCCATTTGTGGCTGGATGATACGGGGCGGATGTGTAATGCCTTACCCCATTCTTTTTCAAGAACCTCCGGAACTCTTCGGACACAAACTGTGGTCCGTTGTTGGAGCAAATCTGTTCTGGCAAGCCATTCCTGGCAAAAATGGTCCGTAGGACTGCAATAGTTTTCTCCGTGGTGGTGGAGGACATTTTGGTGACCTCAGGCCATTTCGAGTGCGCATCCACGGCTATTAAAAACATTGAGCCCATGAATGGACCAGCAAAATCAATATGCACCCGTTGCCATGGAGATGAGGGCCACTCCCATGGGTGTAGAGGGGCCTGTGGTGGTGCATTTTGGACTTTCTGGCATCCTGAGCAGCTCTTGGTCAGGTCCTCGATTTGTTTATCGATTCCCGGCCACCACACATAAGCCCTGGCTAGGCTTTTCATTTTTACCCCTCCCAGATGACCCTCATGAAGCTCATTGAGCACTCTATCCCTTAACTTGGGTGGAATTACCACTCGGGATCCACACATCAAGGTCCCCCGGCACACTGACAGCTGTTCTCTCCTTGTCGAGAATGCTGGCAACAGTGAATCGCCATGTGCTGGCCATCCCTTCACCGTCAAATCATATACCCGAGACAGTGTCGGGTCATTTCGGGTTTCCTTTTCGATACAAGCGTTAGTTACCGGTAGGTATTCAACTATAGTCGAATGGAATATTTCGACAGGATCCACTGCTGGTGCTTCCTCCGCAGTAGGCAGTGGCAGGTGTGATAGCCCATCAGCATTTCCATGCTGTTTCGTGCCCTTATATTCAATCTCATAGTGGTGCGCCCCTAGAAAAAGTGACCATCTTTGTAGTCGTTGCACAGTCATCACCGGAACGCCCTTCTTCGGATTAAAAATGGAGACAAGAGGCTGGTGATCAGTCAGCAAGGTGAATTTCTGCCCGTGCAGATAGTGATTGAACTTTTTCACTCCCTACACTAGGCTGAGGGCCTCCCTGTCAATCTGGGCGTAGTTACGCTCGGCTGAGGTTAGTGATCGTGACGCAAAGGTTATTGGCCTCTCTGAGCCATCCGAGAATTTGTGCGACAGCACCGCTCCAATGCCGTAGGGTGACGCATCACATGCCAACCGAATTGGTAATGCTGGGTTGTAATGGGCCAATACCTCTTTCGATGTGACTAGTGTTTTGCTCTTCTGGAAAGCTAGTCTACATTCATCACTCCACTTCCATGGCACCCCAGTTTGCAGTAGGGTGTTCAGTGGGTGTAGTATTGTAGACAAATTTGGCAAGAACTTATGGTAGTCGTTTACCAGCCCGAGGAACGACCTCAGTTGTGACACATTTTCCGGTGCTGGAGCCTTAACTACTGCCTCAATCTTCTCTGGGGACTTAGTAACCCCTCTTTATCGATAACGTGGCCACAATACGAGATCTGTTTTCTAAAAAACTCGCATTTGGGGCAGTTAGCTCGGAGCCCATATTCTTGCAATCTAGTGAGCACCTGCTCCAGGTTGGTAAGGTGATCACTGTCATTTTCGCCCGTGACCAGGATGTCGTCCAAATAACACTGTGTCCCTGGGATCCCTTGCAGGACTTGTTCCATTGCCCTCTGCCAAATAACCGGAGCTGATGCTACCCCGAATACCAGCCGGTTGTATTGGTAGAGACCTTTATGGGTGTTGGTTGTGAGGTATTTTTTGATGCTTCTTCTACCTCCATTTGCAGATACGCCTGGGCCAGATCAATCTTAGTGAAGCTTTTCCCTCCAGATAGCGAGGCGAAAATATCTTCAATCCGCGGAAGTGGATATTGTACGGTGTGAAGGACCGCGTTCACTGTTACCTTAAAGTCCCCACAGATGCGAACCTTCCTTGGTTCCCCAGGCGTGCTGCTCAATGACTTTTTCATCACAGGGACGATGGGTGTAGCCCACTCGCTCCAGTCTACCTTGGACAGTACACCTGAACGTTCCAGACTCTCCAGCTCTGCTTCGACGGCTGGGCGGATCGCATAAGGTACCGGTCTGGCCTTAAAAAATTTTGGGCTTGCGTTTTCTTCAATTTTAATCATCGCTGTCATGCCTTTTAGTGTTCTGAGTCCTTGCTGGAACACTTCTTTCGCGTCAGTTAGGATCTTTGACATTCGCCCAGGTGTGATGTCGTCATCCTTTTTGTCAGCCACAGTCAGTGCCTGTATGGAATGCCAATCCAGTTGTATTTTCCGGATCCATTCACGTCCCAGTAATGGTGGTCCTCCATCTTGCAATACATACAGGTCTAGTTTTGGTATTTCCTTACCGTTATATATAACGGTCACCCTTATTTTTCCTTTGGGGTAGACTTTTTGCCCCGTGTACGTCTTCAAAATAATTTTTGTGTCTCTCAAGGGTATGTGTGAGAATAGCCGCTCGTAGTCCCGTCGGTTTATGACTGTTAGGGCTGATCCTGTGTCCAATTCCATCTTTACCTGGACTCCTGCTAACTTGAGAGTGACCCAAATGGTTCGGTGATCCTCCGTTGTGATCACATTATGTAGTTTCAGACAACTCAGTTCCCTGCTTTCGGAGTCGTTATCACTCTTTTGTTCGTCTGAACTATTCTCCGTCATCTTATGTACCTTCTTGTACTTTCCTTTGGTAGGTTTCTTATTGCTGGTTTTCTTTCCCAACCTGCAGACTCGTGCTATGTGTCCTACTTTTCCACACTGTCTGCACACTTTGTCTTTGAACCAGAAATCATTCTGGTCGTGTGTTGTTCTGCCGCAGCGAAAGCACTTCTCTGTTCTATATGACATTTCGTTTGTGCCATATTCTTGCGGTCTCTGTTGTATCTCTGCAGCGCCCCGTGCTGCTGCTTCATATGATACCGCAATGCTGAAAGCCTTGTCCAGCGTAAGGTCCTTTTCAGATAAAAGCCGTTTCTGGGTTCCTTCACTTTGAAGCCCACACACAAACTTGTCCCTTAAGGTATCTGCCAGTCCCGCTCCAAACTGGCAGTGTTTCGATAGTTTGCGCAGTTCTGTTAAATAATCAGCATTGCTTTCATCCTTATGCTGGTTCCGTTTGTGAAACTTGAATCTTTCTGCTATCAGCAGCGGTGTGGGGTTTAAATGTTCCTTTAGTATCGTTACTATGTCTTCAAAACTCTTTTCCATTTGCTTCGTTGGGGTTACTAGATTTCGTAATAAACCATACGTCTTTGCACCCATTAAATTTAACAATACCGACACTTTCTTGTCATCTGACACCTCATTTGCCTTGCAGTACACCTCTATTCGTTCGACATATGTAGTCCAATCTTCGACTTCATTGTCAAATGCGGTGATACTGCCACTCTTTGGCATTTTGGGTGTGGTTTAAAATGGCGTCTCCCAATGGCTTAAAATGGTGTCTCCCGCGCTTTCCTTCCTCCCCCGCTGCTGCCAACGCCGCTCCCGGCGGTTCTCGTGACAATGGCGGCGCCCTGTAGGCTTCGCGTGCTTCTCCTGCGTTGCTGCCAACGCCGCTCTCAGCGGTCCTCGTGGCAATGGCGGCGTCTCGCGGGTTTCTGCACATCTCTCTCTCCCTCTCTCCGATGCTGCTCGGCCCCTGAACACCGGCTGCGCCCTGTGCGCTCTGCCCTCTCTCTCTCTCCCCCGTCGATGCTGCTCGGCCCTTTGCTGTGCCGCTCGGTCGGGCTCTAGCCCGCCGCTGTCCGGGAAGGGTCTGCGCACTACTTGTTGCCAGCCCGTTTCGCTGGACCACCTCGACTGGAAAGCCAAGCCTGGCTCTCGACAGCCTCCCCTGCAATTCTCGAGTCTCTGCTGGATGACTGGGCGGTTGCCCGTGGTTGACGCCCGAGTCTCTGGCCTTGACCTCCAATCCACTGATCTCCAGGAACGAATCCCCGGGAGGTGATGCAGAGTTGCAGGTAGGTTCGAACCTGCCTCGTCGCCAATGTTGCGTCCGTGTATAATAGGACACAGACTGCGGAGAACGGTACAACAGGTGTTTACTCAACATGGCTCACACTACAACTGATCTGTACAGATTACTACTCAGTGTTATATGCAGGTGTGGTCACTGCCGGTACTGCAGTATACATGAGCTGTAAAACATAGTTCCCCCCTTAAAGGTATATACGTTACACAATCGACCCAATCTCTCCTCATACGTCATTCCTGCCATCCCAGGTATCAGTCTATATAGAATACCCTTCCCCATTAATCTACCCTAAATGTCCCATTATTGTAAAAGATCTTATTTTGTACTTTAGCTTATTTTATATTTATATATTCCTTTTAAACTGTACCCAGAATTGTGGACATTCTGTTGTACATTACTCAGTATCATCCCATCCAGAGGCTGGGTACAGGAACCGGTCGAGTCGAGGGTGGATGCAGTAGATGGTGGGTTGGGGGGCGGGTATGGTGCAGTCCTGCCACAAAGTTAAGGCGTGTCCCGAGGTGGGGGTTGAGATGCAGGTGAATCAAGTTGAAGGCATGAGTGCAGAGGAAGGTCACAGCTCAGGCTGGAGCCGAGCCCCAGGTCCAGGTCCGGGGGTGTGGGGTGGCGGGGGACGCTGGTCGGGATGGGACCAGGAAGGCTGGTCCGGGAGCAGACGCCTCTAAGCGTGGGTGGGATCAAACATGGCCGGCGGATGACAAGAACAGTGACCTATGAGAAACCAGCGACCAATGAAAATAAGTTATTGGGACTAATGATGGGATTTGGCAGTCACGTGGTTCCCAAGGATAAATCAGATTGCTGAAAACAGAGGAAGCTAAACAGATGAACGCTCCTTTTTTTAAATAATATGTTGACAGATTTAACAAGTGCACTGCTTAAAATGATCTTTGAAACATAAATGGTTATTTAGCTTCTAATTTTCAGCACATTCGATGCTCTCAGTAGCTCAGTGAGGGAAGCTTAAAGGAGAATGTGAGTGCTGGGGCAGTACTTGCTCCATTTATCTGTGTTGCTAACTTTCATGTTTTGTTAATGATTTATTGATTCATGGGGCTAGAAGGGGGAGAAAGAGAAAAGCATTCGCTCGCCCTGTATCCTAGTTAGCTCTGTGCATTAAAGCAACAGAAACTCATCAAATCAACAAAATTGCAAATGTGGGCAAATGCTGATTCAGTTATCAGTAAAAAGTTGCTTTTAAAGTCTCCCATCATATTGAAAGAATAATGCTTCAAGCCCTGGCTCAGTTGGTAGCACTCTCGCCTCTGAGTCAGAAGGTTGTGGGTTCAAGTTCCCACTCCAGAGACCTGAATCACACAAATCTAGATCTGACTCTCCAGTGCAGTGCTGAGGGAGTGCTGCACTGTCAGAGTGTGCCATCTTTCAGATGAGACGTTAAACCGAGGCTCCGTCTGGCCTCTCAGGTGGACGTAAAAGATCCCACAGCACTGTTTCGAAGAGGAGTAGGGGCGTTTTCCCCGGTGTCCTGGCCAATATTTCTCCCTCAATTAACATTACAAAAAAAACAGATGATCTAGTCATTATTACATTGCTGTTTGTGGGAGCTTGCTGTGTGCAAATTGGCTGCTGCGTTTCCTACTTTACAACAGTGACTACACTTCAAAAAGTACTTCATTGGCTACAAAGCACTTTGGGACGTCCTGAGGTCGCGAAAGGCGCTGTATAAATACGAGCCGTTCTTTCTTTTTCGGGAGGCATCAGCGGTTTTAAAATTCAGTACCAGCTATAGGAAGTGTGGCCAATGTGCCTGCCAGCCATTAGCAGATAGTCAAGAATGTGGAACTAGATTTTGGAGAATTCCTTCGGATTCAGCCTGTGCGTGCCTGATTTTATTTAGATACGCAATGCTTTGATCCGCACTGAACAGTCGAGGGTGGGGACTTCCTGCTGCCACCTCAGTGGAAGGCAATGCCCACTGTTCTTGTGTGCTCAATTAATCTGCTGTCTACATTTCTGAGGATGCCATAAGGAATTTATTTTGAGGGCATCTGAGGGCTGGTGTTGAATTTTGTTGCCTTTAATTTCCTTTCCAATTGATCACTGATAATAAAATTCAACAGCACAGTTTTCCAAAAGTACAATAATATCGAGATATTTTCAGCCTTGTTTACAAAGTACAGAATTACACAGAATCTACAGCACAGAAATGAGCCATTTGGCCCAACTGGTCTGTGCCGGTGTTTCTGCTACACATGAGCCTCCTCCCACCCTCACCTCATCAACATATCCTTCTATTCCTTTCTCCCTCATGTACTTACCTTAATTATGTGACAGCCAGTGGCTCAGTGGGTAGCACCCTTACCTCTGAGTCAGTAAGGGCTGTGGGTTCATAGTACCACTCCAGAGACTTGAGTGGAAAAATCCATGATCCTCCAGTGGAGTGCTGCACTGGCAGAGGTGGCTATCTTTCATATGAGATGTTAAACTGAGGCCCAGTCTGCTCTCTCAGGTGGATGTAAAAGATCCCATGGTGCTATTTTGAGAGAAGAAGAGGTGGGGGAGTTCTCCCCGGTGTCCTGGGCCAATACTTATCCCTCAATCAACATCACTAAAAAAGATTTATCTGGTCATTGTCACATTAGCCTGCTGTGTGCAAACTGGCTGTCGCATTACAACAGTAACTGCACTTCATTGGCTGTAAAGTGCTTTGTGATGTCCGGTGGTCGGGAAAGGCGCTATGTGAATGTAAGTCTTTTTTTTCCCCCTTAAATGCATATATGCTATTCACATAAGCCACTCCATGTGGCAGCGAGCTCCACATTCAAACCACTCTCTGGGTAAAGACGTTTCTCTTGAATTCCTTATTGGATTTTCTGGTGACTATCTTATATTTATGACCCCTAGTTTTGGACTTCCGTCCACAAGTTTAAAATATTAAAATTTAAAAAAATCATTGCATACATCACAAATATGAAACGGGAGGCTCTCTTCCTCATAAATAGGTTGCAGGTCCAGAGTGGGTTCTGTAAAATATGTTCTGCTGATACGTCTGGAATTCCATTCTACAACCTGCGCTTATATAACCAACACACTGCTGTTGTTACCGACCTTTTTATGCTTCGCTCAGAGTATTTTAATAACCAGGATATGCTGGAGTTGATAAATAAGGGTCCATTGTAATTTTTAGTGTGACACAAAGACTTCCTTCCAGACAGTGATCAAATGTAGACAAGCTAGGCAGACTTTGAGAACTGACAGCTTTCACTGGACGCCATTTGGCTGCCTCGCTCTACTTTCACGTGGGAAAGTTATATTGCAGAGGAAATGGTTTATGTTTCATTCCGTTCCACTCGAATCAGTTAATAATGAATAAATCTCACCAGTTTGTTCTATTGAAACCAAACCTGCGCTATTAAGAAAACAAACTGTAATCTAAAGCCAAGAATCTTCTCAAAATCATTTTTGCTTTTAACTTTCAGGGTTTCGCTGCCTCAACAGAGAGTTTTCTGCTCCTGACAGGACGGGTAATGCGCAGTAACGATTCTGATTTCTTTTTGCACAGAATCTTGCGTTGCAGCAAAAAGGAGGGTCTTTAGATGCTCCTTGTCTAAGGAAGGATGTTCTTGCCATGGAGGGAGTGCAGCGAAGATTCACCAGACTGATACCTGGGATGGCAGGAATGACGTATGAGGAGAGATTGGGTCGATTGGGCTTGTACTCGCTGGAGTTTAGAAGAATGAGAGGGGATCTCATCGAAACGTATAAAATTCTAACAGGACTAGACAGACTAGATGCAGGAAGGATGTTCCCGATGGCGGGGGAGTCCAGAACCAGGGGTCACAGTCTAAGGATAAGGGGTAAGCCATTTAGGACAGAGATGAGGAGGAATTTCTTCACCCAGAGAGTGGTGAACCTGTGGAATTCTCTACCACAGAAGGCAGTTGAGGCCAATTCATTAAATATATTCAAGAAGGAGTTAGATATATTTCTTAAGGCTAAAGGGATCAAGGGATATGGGGAGAAAGCAGGGACAGGGTACTGAATTTGGATGATCAGCCATGATCTCATTAAATGGCGGAGCAGGCTCGAGGGGCCGAATGGCCTACTCCTGCTCCTATCTTCTATGTTTCTATGTTTCTAAACTGCCCAGTTCCCACTCTATGTAATTCGATGTTGCTGTTTTGAGAGAGTGACCTGTGCGTGTCAATCTCCTCCTTTTATTTTTCAGTTAGCTGACAGTCACACAGGACTCCGCTGTGTCACGCGCACAATGATTTGTTTAACCAAGTGTATACACAGAGTCTGCCTCCCACCGCCTCCCCCCGTCCCCCCCACCCCACCCACCCCATCCCCATTTACTTTACAGCGGATTGAGAAGTCCCAAGGAAATTCACCTCCAAAGTCCTTCATTTGTATCTCTGCCATTCTGTCACTCTCCATGACATTGCTTCCTTCATCACCCGCCTCTGCCCTGCCTCAGCCTAGCTGCCGCTGAAACCCTCCCCCATGCTCTTGCGACCTCCAGACTCGACTATTCCAACGGTCTCCTGGCCGGACTCCCATCTTCCATCCTCCATAAACCTGAGCTCATCCAGAACTCAACAATCCCAAATCCCGTCCATGAAGGAAACAAAAGATGAAACATCCTGACATGTGGCAGTGGCCCTTCTCTTACCACTGAGCTGCCCATAGAAAGCCATTTTATCTCTTGATGCTTTTTTATTCATTTTCTCTTATTTCTTTTGTTTTCCTATATTCTTTAACATAGAATAGAATCACAGAACTTACAGCACAGAAGGGGGCCATTCGACCCATCATACTGGTGCTGGCTCTTTGAAAGAGCTTTCCAATTTAGTCCCACTTCCCATAACCTTGCAAATTAGTCCTCTTCAAATACATGTCCAATTGTCTTTTGAAAGTTCCCATGGAGTCTGATTCCACCAAACGTTCAGGTAGTGCGATCCAGATCATAACAACCCTCTGTGTGAAATCATTTCTCCTCATTTCCCTCTAGTTCTTTTACCAATTATTTTAAATCTGTGACCTCTGGTTATTGACCCACTCGCCAGAGAAAACAGTTTCTCCCTACTTGCTCTATCAAACCCCCTCATAATTTTGAATACCGCTATTAGGTCTCCCCTTAACTTTCTCTGCTCTAAGGAGAACAATCCCAGCTTCTCCAATCTCCCCACATAACTGAACTCCCTCATCCCTGGTATCATCCTGGTAAACCTCCTCTGTACCCTCGCCAAGGCCTTGACATCGTTCCTAAAGTGCGGTGCCCAGAATTGTACACCTACGTTACAACAGTGACTACACTTCAAAAAGTACTTCATTGGCTGTAAAGCGCTTTGGGACGTCCGGTGGTCGTGAAAGGCGCTACATAAATGCAATTCTTTCTTTTTCTTTCAATACTCCAGCTGAGGCCTAACCAGATATTTGTAAAGGTTTAGCATGACTTCCTTGTTTTTGTGTTCAATGCCCCTGTTTACAAAGCCAAGTAGCTTGAAGTTTTTGAGGAGGTAACAAGGAGGGTAGATGAGGGTAGCGCGATTGATGTAGTGTATATGGACTTTAGCAAGGCTTTTGATAAGGTTCCACATGGCAGACTGGTCACGAAGTTAAAAGCCCATGGGATCCAGGGCAAAGTGTCAAGTTGGCTCGGAGACAGGAAGCAGAGAGTAATGGTTGATGGGTGTTTTTGTGACTGGAAGGCTGTTTCCAGTGGGGTTCTGCGGGGCTCAGTACTAGGTCCCTTGCTTTTTGTGGTATATATCAATGATCTTGACTTGAATATAGGGGGCATGATTAAGAAGTTTGCAGATGATACTAAAATCGGCTGTGTGGTTGATACTGAAGAAGGAAGCTGTAGACTGCAGGAAGATATCAATAAATTGGCCAGGTGGGCAGAACAGTGGCAAATGGAATTCAATCCGGAGAAGTGTGAGGTAATGCATTTGGGGAGGGCTAACAAGGAAAGGGAATACATTAAATGGTAGGACACTGAGTAGTGTAGAGGAACAAAGGGACCTTGGAGTGCATGTCCACAGATCTCTGAAGGTAGCAGGCCAGGCAGATAAGGTGGTTAAGAAGGCATACGGAATGCTTGCCTTTATTAGCTGTGGCATAGAATACAAGAGCAGGGGTGTTATGCTTCAACTGTATAAAACACTAGTTAGGCCTCAGCTAGAGTACTGCGAGCAGTTCTGGTCACCACATTACAGGAAAGGTGTGATTGCACTAGAGAGGGTACAGAGGAGATTTACAAGGATGTTGCCGGGAGTAGAGAATCTTAGCTATGAGGAAAGACTTGATAGGCTGGGTCTGTTTTCCTTGGAACAGAGGAGGCTGAGGGGAGACCTTGTTGAGGTGTATAAAATTATGAGGGGCACAGATAAAGTGGATAGAAAGGACCTATTTCCCTTAGCAGAGGGGTCAAAAACCAGGGGGCACAGATTTAAAGTAATTGGTGTAAGGTTTAGAGGGGATTTGAGGGGAAATTTCTTCACCCAGAGGGTTGTGGGGGTCTGGAACTCACTGCCTGAAAGGGTGGTAGAGGCAGGAACCCTAACCACATTTAAAAAGTACTTGGATGTGCACTTGGGATGCTGTAACCTGCAGGGCTACGGACCAAGAGCTGGGAAGTGGGATTAGGCTGGATAGCTCTTTGTTGGCCAGCGTGGACACGATGGGCCGAAATGGCCTCCTTCCGTGATGTAACTTTCTATGATTCTACGATTCTAGCTCAGACGCTTTCTTAACTGCCTTATCAATTTGCCCAGCCACCATTAAGAATTTGTGAAAATGCACCCTGCACCCCCCCGACCCCCGCCAGGTCCCTCTGCTCTTGCAACCTCTCCAAATAGCACCATTTAGAATATACTGCCTCTCCATGTTGTTTCTCTCAAAGTGCATCGCTTTACACTTATCTACATTAAATTGCATCTGTCACGTGTCTGCTCATTTCACCATATGTCCATGTCCTCCTGAACTCTGCTAATATCCTGCTAACTATTTACCACGATGCCAAGTTTTGTATCACATCTGCAAACTTCAGAATGGTACTCCCTATACCCAAATCCAGGTCATTTATATAGGATTACGTAGGATTACATAGGATATATGGCACAGAAACAGGCCATTCAGCCCAACCAGTCCATGATGGCGTTTATGCTCCACTTGAGCCTCCTCCCGTCTTTCCTCACCTAAATCTATCAGCACAACCCTCTATTCCCTTCTCCCTCATATGCTTGTCTAGCCTCCTCTTAAATGCATCTATATTCGCTTCACCCACTCCCTGTGATAGCGAGTTCCACATTCTCACCACTCTTTGGGTAAAGAAGTTTCTTCTAAATATATAACAAGAAAAGCAATGGTCTTCACACTGACCCCGGGGGAACCCCACTGGCTACTTCTCTGGAGTCAGAAAAGCAGCTGTTTACTACTACTCTCTGCCTCCTATCCCTTAGACAATTACGTACCCAAGTTACCACCGTCCCTTTAATGCCATGTGCTTCTATTTTCCAAATAAGCCTGTTATGTGGTACTTTATCAAATATCAACTTTATATTTGCCATTGTTTATTATCTTCCCCACAGGCAGTAAAGGCTTTTTTTGAGTTTCGGATTTGAACTAATCTCCTTATTTATCCATAGACCCGCAGCCTTCAGTAAATTCCCTCTTTCTTCCCTGCAATGTGCTTAATTTGTACCCGCTCCATCTCCTGTTTAAATAATTCACAAAACTGATGTACCATTTTATTTCTCCTTCCATTTAATCTGGGTAAGCTCCCTTTTTATCGCACTATAATTTTCTTTTTTCTAGTCAAGTATCCTTCCCTTCAACTCCTCTTTTTTCCTTTTCTATTCTTACACTTATTCTATTGTGGTCACCATGTCCCAAATGTTCCCCTACCTTTATGTCACCTACTTCGTCATCCAGAACCAGGCTAAGTGCTTCCTTCCTTGTTGCAGTATACTGAGGAAACAGTCCTGAATGTATTACAAAAAACCTCCCCTTTCTCAGCAGCTTTTTCTATTGTACTACCAAGCACAATTCCAACAGTTATTGAGTTCAGTCCAAATTGGGGCACTGTTTTGTTATGGTAGTGATGCCAATCGCATGTAGATGTGAATAATATCAGAGGAAAAAGTGTGACAGAGGAAAGCAGGTACCTCCGTAAACTTGAGCTCGTCCGAAACCCTGCTGCCCATGTCCTAACTCGCACAAAGTTCCCTTCACCCATCACCCCTGTGCTTGCTGACCTCCATTGACTCTGGTTAAACAACGCCTCAATTTTAAAATTCCCATCCTTGTTTCCAAATCCCTCCATGGCCTCGCCCCTCCAGGCTTATAACCCTCCGAGATATCTGCGCTCCCTAATTCTGGCCATTGAGCATCCCTGATTTTAATCGCTCCGCCATTGGTGGCTGTGCCTTCAGCTGCCAAGGCTCTAAACTCTGGAATTCCCTCCCTAAACCTCTCCCCCATCTCTATCTCTCTTTCCTCCTTTAAGACTCTCCTTAAAACGTACCTCTTTGACCAAGCTTTTGGCCATCTGCCCTAATATCTCCTTATGTGGCTCGGTGTCAAATTTATGTTTGATAATCGCTCCTGTAAAGCACTTTACTGCGTCAAAGGCGCTATATAAAGACAAGTTGTTGTTGTTAGCAGGAGTTACAGGGGTGGAAATCTGTCTTTGGTGGTATTGTAAAATGGGAAGTGTCACAACGGCTGTCTGTTGTATGCCCCGCACGATACTCGTTCCCGTTGACTTCAATGTCCAATGCCCAAGACCAATTTCTACCTCATAGTCAAGAGAAGGACATCAAGAAATGCACAGCAAATATTCTGGGCAGGGAAAGCCATCTATGCGACAAGAGCTGGCCACATGGCCCATCAAATGCTAGGTCAGAGGGAGCAAGAAAACAAAAAATGGACACGTGGGCAAAATCTAGCTTCTGGCTACTGCGAACAGAGAGTGGAAGCACTGTAAGTTCCGTCGGGAGGCAAATGTTTAGGCCAGAAGTTAAGGCAAAAGGGGCCTTGATTTTGCTGCCCTGAAATTAATAGCAGGGGCCTGAAGATTTCAGGGGCGGAGGCAAGAGCTTGTAAAATGGAACTTTCTGTTCATAGCTGCAGCAGTGAGTTTAATGAGTTTGGGTTGGTTTGAATCAAATTGTAATTAGCTGAGGCACCAGACCTTCGGCAGTTTTTTTATTTCTATTATGAAATGGAGACCTTGCAAAACTAGAAAGATGAAACCCTTCTTTAACAGGCAAAGAGAGAATTCTGCCAATTTTCAAGACGTCTCATAGCACGTAACCTACACAACCACTCTATAAAGTACGTGTGCTGCATACGACATAACATACGATACTAGCTTTTTCATATCTATATGTAGACAATCGCAGAAAAAATAAAGAAAGGAAAAAGAGATTTTTAATAAAAGGGGATTAAAGCAATTGTATAACTTTTAGATGTGTACATTTTAAATAGTGCATAACCTCATAGAAAAGGGACTCTCAGTCACATTTTCTCAGGGGTATCTGTGTTTTTGTCTTGGTACTGGCAAGTAAGAAGGGAGGCCTGGGGGGGAATGAGGAACCAGGGCTTAGAACGACTGCGCAGAACCTGTCTTTTGGGCGACAAATGGGCCCTGAAGGGTTCAATATGGCGTGTCAGGTTCAGTCCGTTCCACATTCAAACTGTGGGACGTTGCCTGCCTGTGACTGCCCCCCCGCCATTGCCTCTCCCAGACTTATCTGCTGCTGTCAACCGATGTCCTAACTGGCCAATCTTGCTCCCCCCCCCCCCCCACCCCCTGGCACTTGCAGCTCGCTGGTAATATACAAAGGAGATCGGCGGACCAAGTCTCCACGCTCCTGCCGTGGGTTTCCTTAGGGGCGTCCATCAGCAACTGCATCAGGATCGCTCCCGGATTTGGGTACGATCCAATATCTAGGTCCAGGTCTCCTGAGGGCTACAGGTAAGGGGGAGTGGGGTAGGCCAAAAGTAGCACCAAGACCATTTTATTAGTATTATTATACTGTGGACTTTATATTCAGTCACTGATTCCAGCCTGGACAAAGGGCCATTCACGCATCCCAAAATAAATAGTAACAAGCAAAATATTTATTCAGTCCGGTTGAATCATGCAGAAGTAGGCCAGAGCTTCACTTCCACAATTCCCCAATGGTGAGTTAGATCTCAACACCTCCTAAACTCTTTGTTAATTATATTACTAAGGAAATGCAAGCAGCCAGCAAGTACTTGAAAGTACTGGTAGTGTGGGACTGCGTTTTTATCCTGAGGGTTCTCATAAAAAACTTTACTGACCTGATTCCATTGGAGATAACTGATGAGGTGGGGATGGAGGATGATTACCTAGTTGCAGTGAGATTCCATGTGTGAGTATAAGAAGATACTTCGAGCTTTGTGGCAATGTCAGCTGTGGCTCAGTAGCTGCACTTTTGCCTCTAAGTCAGAAGGTTGTGGGTTCAAGTCCCACTCCAGAGACTTGAGCACAAAAATCTAGGCCGACACTCCCAGTGCAGTGCTGAGGGAGTGCTGCACTGTTGGAGGTGCCGTCTCTCGGTTGTAAAAGATCCTATGACACTATTTAGTAGAGCAGGGAAGTTCTCCCCGATGTCCTGGGCCAATATTTGTCCCTGAATCAACATCACTAAAACAGATTGCCTGGTCATTTATCTCATTGCTCTTTGTGGGACCTGGCTGTGTTCAAATTGGCTGCTGCGTTTCCTACATTACAACAGTGACTACACTTCAAAAGTACTGCATTGGCTGTAAAGCGCTTTGGGACGTCCTGGGGCCGTGAAAGGCACTCTATAAATGCAAGTCTTTTTCTTTCTTACTTCATGCGAAGTGGTCAACAGTCTCCATCTCCTAATGTTAGAGATGCAACTAAGCAGGTAAAAGGTGACTTCCTGCTACATACAGTATGATACTGTTATTATAAGGGAATCAAGGGAGATGGGGATAGGGCAGGAAAGTGGAGTCGAGGTCGAAGGTCAGCCATGACCTTACTGAATGGCGGAGCAGGCTCGAGGGCCGTATGGCCCACTCCTGCTCCTAGCTCGTGCGTTCTTATTATAGCAGCCGTTAAATGACATGGAGCAGCGAGATAAAAATTTAACATCCCTGCGCCAAGTTTACATTGCCTTGTAAACCGAGCAACAAATATAATCAGTACTTACTGTCTTGCTGACATACGCAGTGCTGGTGTTCATACAAGTTACTCCCTCGCTGTTGCAGCAGCCACCACATCTGTAGACAGACACGCAGGACGGTTTAAAGATGGTGTTTGTTGCTGACCCAAATTCTTTCCCCACGTCCAAGGACACCTCCCTGGGCATGCACTGAGTCTTTTTCCACTCAAAATCAATACCTGATTGGGCAGATTCAAATATCACAGAACAATAAATCAAAACCTACTTGGGTTAGATGGATGAAAAAGCCAATACAGTGAAGCTCCTTTAAATAAAACCGATTTGTAAAGACACATTGACAAGGAGATGCAAAAAAGTTTCTATTTGTTTGCCGCTCACTACGTCCAGAACCAGGGGTCTCAGTCTAAGGATAAGGGGTAAGCCATTTAGGACAGAGATGAGGAGGAATTTCTTCACCCAGAGAGTGGTGAACCTGTGGAATTCTCTACCACAGAAGGCAGTAGAGGCCAATTCATTAAATATATTCAAGACGGAGTTGGATATATTTCTTAAGGCTAAAGGGATCAAGGGATATGGGGAGAAGGCAGGGACAGGGTACTGAATTTGGATGATCAGCCATGATCGCATGAATGGCGGAGCAGGCTCGAGGGGCCGAATGGCCTACTCCTGCTCCTATCTTCTATGTTTCTATGTAAACCCTGTCACAAGAATGCTTTTAGGAAATTGGACAACACAGAGGCTTAAGACGTTGCTCTTCTATCCCTGCAATTTGGATTTGAATCCAGCCTAAATGGATAGGAGGCTATTCTGCTCTCTCTGCAGGGTGTAAGATTGCGACCTGAAGTGGATTAGGGTAGTATCGTGTGCATCACTAAAAACTGCCTGTCATTTAGCACCAAAATTGGCTATGAACTCAAAGAAGCAACCTGGATTGCTGCTATTGGACCTGAAGGAGCGCAGTAATGAGGCTGGGACAGTTGCATTATTAGGAAGGCTAGAGAGAACTTTACTCTGAAGCACAACACATATATATAACTTGCCAAGGGTCATCAACAACAACAGGAGATATATACACTCAATTTTAGTCACAATGGTTTACAATACATGTGGTCATGCCAGCTCCAGCTCTACTCTGACCTGGGCGTGCTCGCTTGCTGCTGACCTGATGGGCAGGATTTTCATTGGGCCGTGGAGTCGGGATTGGAGGCGTGTGGGGGGTTAAAATCCCGAAATTGAGGGCACAAACCCATCCCGCCCCCAACCCGCTTCCATGCCAGTTCCAAAGGAGGTGGGTACCCAACCCGCACTGGGACCCGCCTCCCCGAGGCGGGAAGGGGATTAGTGCCAAAGTTAACAGGCAGTTTTTAGCCTAATCCCTATTTTCATTGGTGAAATGTGGGATTCGTGATGGCTCCAAACCACGCCAAGTTAGAGGAGGCGGACCGTCGGGATGAAGGGCTTGGAGGGGTCGAGATGTCCGGTGTTCAAGTGAGTGATGGGTGCATGAGTGCAAAGGTAAGTGTGTTTGGTGTGTGTAAAGCGTTTAAAGAAGTTTTACTTACATGTACTTACCTTTACAGCCTTCCTTCCTTCAGGTCTCGGGAGTCCCTCATCTCACCGGCACAGAAAGCAGAATGGCCACGAGCTGTCAAAAGTTCCAGCTTCAGCTTTCTGTTCCGGGGAGATCTCTAAATCATCCTGAGAAGAAGGAATTAACCTGGAGTACAGATTGTCAGTGTTTGACAGCTTCAAACAGTTGTGGAACGCTGATATTTCATCTGTCAAAAGGTCTTGACAGATAAAATATCAATCTGTGACGTCACCTGTTGCCAGGTGGCCCTTAATTGGCCTGCTGAGCCCGCTGGGCGGTCAACAAGGTCAATCAAGTCAAAATCGCGTGGGTTTGATAGAACTCGATGGAGGCGGGACTACAACCCCGAAAGTTGTAGTCCCGCCTCCTACCCGTCTCCTCAATGAAAATCCAGCCCAATGTCTCTCATAACAAAAGTGTTCTGTTCCCCAGCCCCAACATCTCATACTAGAAACTATTAAATGTTGCCGTTCAGAGAGATTGAGGTGTCCTCGTACAGGAAACACAGGGAGTTAGCATGCAGGTACAGCAAGCAATTAGGAAGGCAAATGGCATGTTGGCCTTTATTGCAAGGTGTACAAGAGTAAGGAAGTTTTACTACAATTGCACTGGGCTTTGGTGAGACTACACCTGGAGCACTGTGCACAGTTTTGGTCTCCTTATCTGAGGAACGACATACTTGCCTTAGAGGCAGTGCAACAAAGGTTCACTAGATTGATCCATGGGATGAGAAGGTTGTCCTATGAAGAAAGGTTGAGCAGGTTGGGCCTATACTCATTGGAATTTAGAAGAATGAGAGGTGATCTTATTGAAACATATAAGATACTGAGGGGGCTCGACAGGGTAGACGCAGAGAGGATGTTTCCCCTCGTGGGGAAATCTAGAACCCGGGGGCACAGTCTCAGAATAAAGGGTCGCCCTTTTAGAACTGAGATGAGGAGAAATTTCTTCTCTCAGAGGGTCGTAAATCTGTGGAATTCTCTGCCCCAGAGAGCCGTGGAGGCTGGGTCATTAAATATATTTAAGGTGGAGATAGTCAGATTTTTGCAAGATAAGGGAGTGAAGGGTTATGGGGAGCGGGCAGGGAAGTGGCTTTGAGCCCAAGATCAGCCATGATCTTATTGAATTGCGGAGCAGGCTCGAGGGGCCAAGTGGCCTATTCCTGCTCCTATTTCATATGTTCTTATACTCTCTGGAGTTTAGAAGAATGGGAGGTGATCTAATTGAAACATATAAGATTCTGAGGGAGATTGACAGGGTAGATGCTGAGAGGTTGTTTCCCCTGGCTGGAGAGTCTAGAACTAGGGGCATAGTCTCAGGATAAGGGGTCGACCATTTAAGACTGAGATAAGGAGGAAGTTCTTCACTCATAGGGTTGTGAATCTTTGGAATCCTCTGCCCCAAAGGGCTGTGGATGCTGAGTCGTTGAGTATATTCAAGACTGAGATGGATGGATTTTTTTGGATATTAAGGGAATCAAGGGCTATGGGGATAGTGCAGGAAAGTGGAGTTGAGGTCGAAGATCAGCCATGATCTTATTGAACGGCGGAGCAGGCTCGAAGGGCCGTATGGCTTAATCCTGCTCCTAATTCTTATGTTCTTAGATGCGCACAAACAAATTGGCCCCAAATTTGCAGTCGGAGGCTTCCTGCGCGGGCGGATGCCTCCGACCTGTAAAAAATCTACGAATTTACCTGGGGGTCCGGGAGGTACGGAGATTCGCGCTCCTGGGCCTCTCCGGGTACCCGCGGGTAGAGGCCCACATATCCCAGGGGAGCATACGGTTCGCAAGTTCCCCCATGGAATCACGTGGGCCGGTCCAACCAATGAAAGAAGGGGAATCCCCATTCATACTTATGGGGATTCCGTATGTACGGAACTCCCATAAGTATGAATTGGGATCACTTAAAAAATACACAAACAGGTGAAATAAATAAAAAAATTACATATTTAAAATGAATTAAAATGCCATTTAATTAAATATTTTAAACAAAAATTAAAATTTTTAATTTTTTAAAATATGTTTTAAACGGGGCTAACAATAAACTTACCTTATTGGACAGGGTTTTTAATATATAAATGAGTGATAACATTTTATTTTTCTCTTTTTTTAAAGTCTTACGTTGGTATAAACAGGCCTTACGCCTGCTTTTACCGGGCGTAAGAATTTCAAGGACAATCGCTGGGCAAGTAGCACAACTCCCCGCCCGCAGAGGCCCTTTTCCCGGGGATGCGGAGAATTCTTGACAGATCGCAAGTTCCGGATTTTTGCGCATGCGCTTCGCATGTCTAAACCCGGTACTTGCGCAGACCCTACGGGCGCACCCGTAGGGGTCGCAAATTACGGCCAACTGTAAAAGTATAAAATACGACAGGAGGGTGCTATTTTAACAGGGTTTTGCCACGTTTTAAACTAAGTTTTAATAAATATAGCTTTTTAAAAAATGCGAATGGTAGCATAGTGGTTATATAACTAGACCAGTAATTTAGATCTAACTGATCTAGAGACATGAGTTCAAATCCCACCAGGGCAGCTATGAAATTTAAGTTCAGTTAATTAATAAATCTGGAATAAAAAGCTAATATCAGTAATGATGGCCATGAATCTACTGGATTGTCAGAAAAACCCATCTGGTTCATTGATGTCCTTTAGGAAAGGAAATCTGCTGTCCTTACCCGGTCTGGCCTACATGTGACTCCAGACCCACAGCAATGCCCTCTGAAATGGTCTAGCAAGTCACTCAGTTGTACCAAACTGCTACAAAGAAATACTGCAGTGTCTCAAGAAGGCAGCTCACCACCATCTTCTCAAGGGCAATTAGGGATGGGTAATAAATGCTGGCCTTGCCAGCAAAGCCCACATCCCAGGAACGAATATTAAAAAAACCTTTAAAAAAATGAGTTGTCTGGTCCTATTTCAAACAGTGCAAGGCCACAAATGCAAGAATATAATCTCCGCTAATTATTTTATGGCACCCTTCACATTGCCATATTGTCTCACCTCTTTGTTAGTTTCTAACATTTCTCATCATGTACGAGTTCATCCGAGGACTCATGTCACTAGCAATGAAATGTAACAAGTTTTGTTGAGTCAACTTTCCAGGCACCAAAACCAATGCCGAATTTAACAGTGTATAGCTGACACTCGCTATCTTTTCCTAAATAAGTCATCAGTTTTGATGCAATTATGATGTGATCTCTAATATGTTTCATGCTGCCTGATGTAATAAAACTCACTACGCACTTGGTTCGAGTATAAAGCAACGCTTTAATCAACTTGTTTCAGAGCATGGAGGTCTAGTTGTACTTCACTAGTTCCTGTCTTACAAAATGTCCCTGGCCAAGCTGGGCCACACCCGAGTATTTATACTTCTTGGACGGCGCCACCAGCTGGCCGTCCAGTCTTATTTCATGAGTCGTTTCTTCATGATGATGAGATTTATAACACTGCCTATTCTTTAAACCAGCCTCCTCAGGCTTCCTAATTTTAAAGTTATGTGCATGCCCACGTGTTATAGAAACACAGATGAGTCGTCGACCGCTTCTATTTTGGCCTAGAATTTGGATTGCGCCCAAATGGGGGACAGCGCACGCGGCACGCGCCTAAAGAGGCAGGACCACGGCCAATAGGCTGCATTTGTATGGCGCCGGCAAGCTGCGGGCACCAGTCACGGCCCCAGAGGCAGCGCACTGGTCATGGGGAAGGAGGGAGAACAGCCGGCGTCCCAGCATTAAACTTACTGCCTGTGGCTAACCAGGGGGTTAGAGAGGACACATCTGACATCTTTCAGGGAAGACGTCCTGTTGTGGCGACTCAGTCTCAGGTGACTGATGCTGTTGTCAGCGTGAGCCATTGTATCTGGTTCCCTTGACAATTTAGTGAATGCACCAAATAGGTTTGTCAAATTTCCCAGGATCAAACAACAGCAAAACTAAATCTTCAGAATAAGGGCACCTTTTAGAACAAAGTAGCAGTTCTAGATCAAATATGGGGTGGGAGATGGAGGGGGAAGAGAGATGGGGAAACGGGGTTGCCATTAATCAAAATGGCGCAGAATTAGAGCAATTGTACAGTAAAAAATGATTACAAATGATTAATATTCAGGTAGCCTTCGATGCCGTTTTCAGAATCATTCCTTTTTTTTTTATTCGTTTATGGGATGTGGGCGTCATGGGAAGGTGGTGGTGAGCCGCCTTCTTGAACCGCTGCAGTCCGTGTGGTGAAGGTACTCCCACAGTGCTGTTAGGGAGAGAGTTCCAGGATTTTGACCCAGCGACGATGAAGGATCGGCGATATACTTCTAAGTCAGGATGGTGTGTGACTTGGAGGGGAACTTGGAGGTGGTGGTGTTCCCATGCGCCTGCTGCCTTCTCCTTCTAGGTGGAAGAGGTCGCGGGTTTGGGAGGTGCTGCTGAAGAAGCCTTGGCGAGTTGCTGCAGTGCATCTTGTAGATGGTACACACTGCAGCCATGGTACGCCTGTGGTGGAGGGAGTGAATGTTTAAGGTGGTGGATGGGGTGCCAATCAAGTGGGCTGCTTTGTCCTGGATGGTGTCGAGCTTCTTGAGTGTTGTTGGAGCTGCACTCATCCAGGCAAGTGGAGAATATTCCAGCACACTCCTTACTTGTGCCTTGTAGATGGTGGAAAGGCTTTGGGGAGTCAGGAGGTGGGACACTCGCCGCAGAATACCCAGTCTCTGACCTGCTCTTGTAGCCACAGTATTTATGTGGCTGGTCGAGTTAAGTTTCTGGTCAATGGTGACCCCCAGGATGTTGATGGTGGTGGATTCGACAATGGTAATGCCATTGAATGCCAAGGGGCAGTGGTTAGACTCTTGCTTGTTGGAGATAGTCATTGCCTGGCACTTCTGTGGCGCGAATGTTACCTGCCACTTATCAGCCCAAGCCTGAAGGTAGTCCACAGGTCTTGTTGCATGCGGGCATGGACTGCTTCATTATCAGAGGAGTTGCGAATAGCGCTGAACACTGTGCAGTCATCAGCGAACATCTCCATTTCTGACATTATGTTGGAGGGAAGGTCATTGATGAAGCAGCTGAAGATGGTTGGGCCTAGGACACTGCCCTGAGGAACTCCTGCAGCGATGTCCTGGGGCTCTGATGATTGACCTTCAACCACCACTACCATCTTCCTTTGTGCTAGGTATGACTCCAGCTAGTGGAGCATTTTCCCCCCAATTCCCATTGACTTCAGTGCTGCAGAATGACTGAGCATGCACACTTCAGTAAGGGATTTCTCCTGTGTATCGTGTGAATGAACTCATTATCCAATCTCTAAAGACCAGGTTTTATGATTCATTGCACACAACTCACAGAAAGGAATCTCTTCCCCCTTGTGCTTATGTCTGTTCCTCCTTTTGCTTTTCTAGGTGGGTAGTGATCCTCAAGTGCCCCATGTTGATTTGGTCATCACACTTTTGCTTGGCGTCCAACATCTTGTTTGTACTGGCAACTTGGAGGTTGGTTTAGATCTTTAAACCCACTGAAATTCAGTCTCTTATTGCCAGTATAAACTCTACAAATTCAACACTGTGAATTGATCTTAGCCTTAAATTAACCCACTAACTGTGCAATAGGTTTCACCTCAGAACCAATCTCCTGTTCTGCCGATGCACCCAACCCGGTGTCATCTTCCACGTTACCCACGCTTGCGGCTGCCTTTAAAATAAAGTCCGCAAAAAAATTACTTTTAGGCCTGTGCCCTCTGTCTCGGAAATGGTTTCCACTTAGTTTTTCATAACCTAGCTGTTTTTTTTCCCCTTCGATCTGACACCGCCTGCTGGCTGAAAGTTTAAATGCAGCGTGGGTGAAATTTGGCTTGGGCGGGAATGCAAAACGGGCGGTATCGCATCGGTTTATCCAGTTATACGTCCCGCCCAATCTTCCTTTCCGTTGAAGTGCAATATTGCAATTTTGTAGCACGGGGCTGCAGTTCCGTTCTCTTTCCATCGGGGGAGCTGTTGCTCCGCACACAGTACAGCTGGTAGTTTACATAGGGTTACATACAGCACAGAAACAGGCCATTCGGCCCAACCAGTCCATGCCGGCGTTTATGCTCCACTCGAGCATCCTCCCGTCTGTCTTCATCGAACTCCAGCAGCATAACCCTCTATTCCCTTCTCCCTCATATGTTTGTCTAGCCGCCCCTTAAATGCGTCTATACTATTCACTTCAACCACTTCCTGTGGTAGCGAGTTCCACATTCTCACCACTCTCTGGGTAAAGAAGTTTCTTCTGAATTCCCTATTGGATTTCTTGGTGACTATCTTATATTGGGAATTAACTATACCAAGTTATTTAACAATCAGGAAGGACAGGCAGGAAGGAAGGGGAGGTGGGGTGGCTATGTTAATAAAGGAAGGAATCACTGTAATACAGAGAAATGATATTGGGTCAAAGGATCAGGATAGTGAAACAGTTTGGGTGGAGATGCGGAATAATAAGGGGAATAAAACACTAGTGGGCGTAGTCTATAGGCCTCCGAACAGTTGCATCTCTGTTGGACGGAGTATTAATCAGGAAATAGTTGAGGCTTGTAATAAGGGAACAGCTATAATTATGGGGGATTTTAACTATCATATTAATTGGACAAATCAAATTGGGCAGGGCAGCCTTGAGGATGAGTTCATTGAGTGTATTAGGGATGGGTTTCTTGAGCAGTATGTAACTGAACCGACCAGGGGGCAAGCAACCTTAGATTTGGTCCTGTGTAATGATACAGGATTAATTAAAAATGTCCTAGTAAAGGATCCCCTTGGAATGAGTGACCATAACATGGTTGAATTCCATATTCAATTAGAGGGTGAGAAGGTTGGATCTCAAACAAGCGTGCTGAGCTTGAATAAAGGAGACTATGAAGGTATGAGAGCGGAATTGATTAGAGTGGACTGGGAAAATAGATCAGTGGTGTACATTTAAGGAGTTATTTTACAACTTCCAAAAAAAATATATTCCACTGAGGAAAAAAGGGTGTAAAAGAAAAGATAGCCATCCGTGGCTAAGTAAAGTAATTAAGGATAGTATCCGACTAAAAACAAGGGCATATAAGGTAGCCAAATCTCGTAGGAGGATAGAAGATTGGGAAGTCTTTAAAAGACAGCAAAGAATAACTAAAAGATTGATTAAGAAAGGGAAGATAGATTATGAAAGTAAATTAGCAAAAAATATAAAAACAGATAGCAAAAGTTTCTATAGTTATATAAAAAGAAAAAGGGTGGCTAAAGTAAATGTTGGTCCTTTAGAGGATGAGACCGGGAAATTAATGGTGGGAAACATGGAGATGGCAAAAACGCTGAACAATTATTTTGTATCAGAGGACACTAAGAATATCCCAACACTGGACAAACAGGGGGCTCTAGGGGGGAGGAGCTAAATACGATTAAAATCACTAAGGAAGTGGTACTTGGTAAAATAGTGGGACTCAAGGCGGATATATCCCCTGGACCTGATGGCTTACATCCTAGGGTCTTGAGGGAAGTGGGGGTAGGGATTGTGGATGCATTGGTAATAATTTTCCAAAACTCCCTGGACTCAGCAAAGGTCCTGGCAGATTGGAAACTGCTAATGTATCACCCTTATTTAAAAGGGTAGTAGGCAGAAGGCTGGAAACTATAGACCTGTTAGCCTAACATCTGTGGTTGGTAAAATTTTAGAGTACATTATTAAGGAGACAGTAATGGGACATTTGGATAAACATAATTTAATAGGACAAAGTCAGCATGGTTTTATGAAGGGGAAGTCATGTTTGACAAATTTGCTTGAGTTCTTTGAGAAAGTAACATACAGGGTGGATAAAGGGGAACCAGTGGACGTAGTGTATTTAGACTTCCAAAAGGCATTTGACAAGGTGCCACACAAAAGATTATTGCTCAAGATAAAAAATCATGGGATTGGGGGTAATATTCTGGCATGGGTGGAGGATTGGCTATCTAACAGAAAGCAGAGAGTTGGGATAAATGGTTTGTTCTCAGACTCCTATGGGACTCCGCATAGGAGACTGGTCAAGAAGGTAAGAGCCCATGGGATCCAGGGTGCCTTGGCGCGTTGGATCCTAAACTGGCTGAGTGGCAGGAGGCAGAGGGTGATGGTCGAAGGTTGCTTTTGTGACTGGAAGCCTGTGTCCAGTGGGGTACCTCAGGGATCGGTGCTGGGTCCCTTGTTGTTTGTGATCTACATAAATGATTTGGATGAGAATGTAAAAGATATGATCAGTAAATTCGCAGATGACACGAAAATTGGTGGGGTGGTAAATTGCGAGGAGGAAAGCCTCAGGCTACAGGACGATATAAACAGGTTGGTCAAATGGGCGGAAAAGTGGCAAATGGAATTTAACCCTGAAAAGTGCGAGGTGATGCATTTTGGACGGACAAATAAGGCAAGGGAATACACAATGAGTGGTAGGACCCTAGGAAGTACAGAGGGTCAGAGGGACCTTGGTGTACATGTACATAGATCCCTGAAGGCAGCGGAACAGGTAGATAAGGTGGTTAAAAAGGCATATGGGATACTTGCCTTCATTAGCCGAGGCATAGAATATAAGAGCAGGGAGGTTATGATGGAGCTGTACAAAACGCTGGTGAGGCCACAGCTGGAGTACTGTGTGCAGTTCTGGTCGCCTCACTATAGGAAGGATGTGATTGCTTTGGAGAGGGTGCAGAGAAGATTCACCAGGATGTTACCTGGGATGGAGCGCCTCAGCTATGAAGAAAGACTAAACAGGCTGGGGTTGTTTTCCTTGGAGCAAAGAAGGCTGAGGGGGGACCTGATTGAGGTGTACAAAATGATGAGGGGCATAGATAGGGTAGATAAAGAGGAACTTTTCCCCTTAGTAGGGGGGTCAATAACGAGGGGGCATAGATTCAGGGTAAGGGGCAGGAGATTTAGAGGGGATTTGAGGAGGAACTTTTTCACCCAGAGGGTGGTTGGAATCTGGAACTCACTGCCTGAAAGGGTGGTAGAGGCAGGAACCCTCACAACATTCAAGAAGCATTTGGATGAGCACTTGAAATGCCATTGCATACAAGGCTATGGACCAAACGCTGGAAAATGGGATTAGACTGGACAGGGATGGATGGGCGGCGCGGACACGATGGGCCGAAGGGCCTCTTTCTGTGCTGTAAAACTCTATGACTCTATGACTGGCAATCAGTAACTAGTGGTGATCCGCAGGGGTCAGTGCTGGGTCCCCAACTCTTTACAATCTATATTAATGATTTGGAGGAGGGGACCGAGTATAACATATCAAAGTTTGCAGATGATACAAAGATGGGAAGGAAAGTAGTGAGTGAGGAGGACATAAAAAACCTGCAAAGGGACAGACAGGCTAAGTAAGTGGGCAGAGATTTGGCAGATGAAATACAATACTGGAAAGTGTGAGGTTATGCACTTTGGCAGGAAAAATCATAGAGCAAGTTATTATCTTAATGGCAAGAAACTGGAAAGTACTGTCGTACAAAGGGATCTGGGGGTCCTGGTGCACGAAACTCAGAAAGTTAGTATGCAGGTGCAGCAAGTGATCAAGAAGGCCAATGGAATGTTGGCTTTTATTGCTAGGGGGATAGAGTATAAAAACAGGGAGGTATTGTTGCAGTTGTACAAGGTATTGGTGAGACCGCACCTGGAATACTGCATACAGTTTTGGTGTCCATACTTAAGAAAAGACAGACTTGCTCTCGAGTCAGTACAAAGAAGGTTCACTCGGTTAATCCCGGGGATGAGTGGGTGGACATATGAGGAGAGGTTGAGTAGATTGAGACTCTACTCATTGGAGTTCAGAAGAATGAGAGGCGATCTTATTGAAACATATAAGATTGTGAAGGGGCTTGATCGGGTGGATGTGGTGAGGATGTTCCCAATGATGGGTGAAACTAGAACTAGGGGGCATAATCTTAGAATAAGGGGCTGCTCTTTCAAAACTGAGATGAGGAGAAACTTCTTCACTCAGAGGGTAGTAGGTCTGTGGAATTTGCTGCCCCAGAAAGCTGTGGAAGCTACATCATTAAATAAATTTAAAACAGAAATAGACAGTTTCTTAGAAGTAAAGGGAAAGGGGTTACGGGGAGCGGGCAGGAAATTGGACATGGGTCTATGTTCGGAACGGTCATGGCACTGTGGGTAACGGAGCGGGCCCAGGGGCCGTGTAGCCTGGTTCTACTCCTACTTCTTGTGTTCTAATTATGTGTTAGATTTCAGGAGATGGTTCTATTCCTGTTCCTGGCTGGGGTGGAGATCACCTTTTACAGAAGGTAAGTACTGTAGAAAATATAGGGACAGTGATCTCCTGGACGAGTTTCGATCGCCTAGATGGGTCGGAGAGGAATTTCCCAGATTTTTTTTCCTCCCAAATTGGCCATTGGGTTTTTTATCTGGTTTTTCGCCTCTCCCGGGAGATCACATGGGTTCGGGAGGGATGGAGAGTGATAGAAGATTTGAGGTTAGGATCAGATCAGCCATGATCTTATTGAATGGTGGAGCAGGCTCGAGGGGCCGATTGGCCTACTCCTGCTCCTATTTCTTATGTTCTTATGTTCTTATTGATGGCCTCCACTTCCCCACAAGTGAAAACACTCTCTGTATCTACTCTGTCAAAACTTTGCATAATTTTAAAGACCTCTATTAGTTAACCCCTCAGCCTTCTCTTTTCAAAAGAAAACAGACCCAGCCTGTTCATCCTTTCCTGATAGGTATACCCTACATTTCTGGTATCCTCCTTGTAAATCTTCTCTGCACCCTCTCCAGTGCCTCTATATCCTTTTTATAATATGGAGACTTGAGTGTATTTAGTCAGAGTGTTTGTTAAGAAATGGTTAAGCACGTGTATGTGTAGGGGGTTTGCGTAATCCCTAATTACTCATTTCCCATCAGAGCTGGAGAAAAAGCTTCTGTAGGGAGGGCAAGGATTTCCCAACACCAGCTCATCTAATTTATCACATCGCAAACACAAGTAAAGATCAGGGAGGCCATTTGCTTCACCTATCATTGCCCATCACAGCACCTAACTACCTCCTGAATGACTCCTGAATTTTGCCTCCATTAATCTGCTCAGAAGGCCATCCAGGCATTGATCATTCTTTGCGTGACCAGTCTCGCCTCACAAAGTGTTAGCTCGGCCTGCCTTCAGAGAGATTGAAGCCGTACACATGCAAAAGACATGAATACCTGGTTCAGGTCACAAGAGGGCATTATTGTTACATCGCTGGCTTACGCTATCATAAATTTAGATATAGGGCAGTGTGAGTCAACTCTAATTTGTGATTGGCAAAAGAACCAGAGGCGACATGAGGAAAAACTTTTTTACACACCGAGTGGTTAGGATTTGGAATGCACTGCCTGATAGAGTGGTGGAAACCAATTCAATAGTAGCCTTCAAGAGGGAATTGGAGAAATACTTGAAGCAGAACAAATTGCAGGGATATGGGGAGAGAGCAGGGGGAGTGGGACTAACTGGATTGCTCTTCGAAAGAGCTGGCACAGACTCGAGGGGTCGAATGGCCTCCTCCTGTGCTGTACTATTCTATGATTCTATAAGATGCCCAGACTGTTTACCACTGACACCACTGAGCCCAAGAAGGTATCGATGTTACACCCAAATGTGTAACCGAGAATGGTGAGTGCCCGCAGAGGTTCTCCCGCCCGTCCACCGTAACTTGGGTGGGAGAGACATAGAAATCTCGCAAAAACAGTGGGCAAGCAGAAGATACCCCCACGGAAATCCACCCTTGGTTTAACTTGAAGTAGTGCTTATTATTAATCGCTTCTGATGCACTTGAAGTCACCAGGAATGAAAATCGGGAGAGATGTTTAACGGGCGGCAGTTTTCGTGCGTGGTCCCTTCGTGCGCAGGTGCGGTAGTTTTTACAGCGGCAACAGCTGGTGAGCGGCCCGCACAGGAGCTCCCGATCGATGAGCACCTTATGGGGAGCGTTGACGGGTGGCTTATCTGCTATCACCTGTTTTACACCCTCACCCAAAGTCAAAATTGCCCCAGTATCTTATGTATCCCTTGAAGGTCCCCGCTCATTTACCTCGTGGAGTCCACCTTTTTCTAACCTTTCCTGCTAACTTGGTCCTTGATTTGGGAATCGGCCTCGTGGCCCTTTCTGTTCCACTGCCAAGGTTTGAAGGTTCCTCTCATGCCTTGGTAACTACAACTGTATGTAGTACTCAAGAAATGGCCCGACCAAACCAACACACAGCTTCAGCACAATGGCCTCATTTACCAACATAGCTCAGCATTTTGTTGATGTTTTTAATTGCTGGACTGGATGTACAGTCTGCCATTACTACGGGGAGCTGCAGATTTGCTTAGGTTGAATGACAACCAATCATTCTCAGCAAGGAATCCCGACTTAATTCAAGGCCATGAAGTCGTGGTGGGTTCGCGATTTGTTCTTCCTTTGCTTTTGTCAACCAAATGTTGACTGATTGTTTTTACGTCCAACAAAAACAAAGTGCAAGATTTTCCAGTCATCAATCGAAAAGAGGACGACACCTCTTTCCTGGACCTTACTCCACTTTAGGGCCAGTTTTTTCCAACTGAAAAGGCAGCAATCTCGGTCTCTAGCCTTCACAAATGCACGGATGTAAGCAAAGCTTAAGAAAGAGAAATTACAGCTGTGGCGTGGATTTGCTGAAGAGAAGCAGTGCAATTAGGGAGCTCCACTAAATCCAGCTGTGAGGATTCAAGTACCGAGCCCGGCATTAATTCACTCAGGCCCGTCATTTCCTGGGGCCTGCTCTGCCTACGCAAGTGTGGTGAGCTTGAATCACTGTCCGCCCTAACCCAAAGCCGGACACCCTGTCCCAAATCCCAGGGACAGTTACATGACTGCGACATTTCGGCAGAACGTGTGTCCGCGGCCCCCCGCCGGTCTGTCTGCTGAAAGGTGGTCTGACGCAAAGTTGTTGCGCTAGGGGGAATCTCCAAGACGGAAGTGACGTAAGAAAAGTACTAAGCACTTGGTTTGAGTATAAAACAAGACTTTAATCAACTGTTTCACAACCATGAGTTCTAGTTACATCACTAGTTCCTGGTTACAGAAACATCCTGAGCAAGCTGGGCCCACTCCCGAGTATTTATACTTTCCTTGGACGCCGCCACCAGCTGGCCGCCCAATGTTATCTCATGAGTCATTTCTACATGAATGGTAAGATTCATGACAGGAAGACCGGGTGAAAATGTCTTCGGCTCTGACATTGCAATGTACCAGTTAAGAAAAAGTTAATCGATACCCTCCAGGATTTTTTTTTTACCCAAGTCTGGGCAAGGTCTGGGACCTTTTAAAAGGCTTCAACAGAATCTGACTGTCATAAATCTCATCATCGAGAAACTACCTATGAAATAACACTGGACGGCCAGCTGGTGGCGCCGTCCAAGGAGTATAAATACTCGGGCGTTGGCCCCAGCTTGCCAGGGACATTTTGTAAAGACAAGGAACTAGTGAAGTACAACTAGACCTCCATGTTCTGAAACAAGTTGATTAAAGCCTTGCTTTATGCTCAAACCAAGTGTGTAGTGAGTTTGAATACGTCACTGACCAAGGGGCATCGACCTGAAATGTTAACTCTGTTTCTCTCTCCACAGATGCTGCCCGACCTGCCGAGCATTTCCAGCATGTTCCTGTTTTTATTTCAGATTTCCAGCATCCGCAGTATTTTGCTTTTGCTCATCAGAATCTGTGCTGGCATGAGTTCTGCTGAGATCTACCAAGGGGATAATGGACAGGATTCCCGGGGAAGCCCCACATCTCCTCCAGATAAGCCCCCTTAATGTGGTGGTGGTGGGGGGTGGGGGAGAGGCAGGTGAAAGATCCACTCATGGACCCCTACACCGTAACTTAATGGGACAATGCAAATGGGTGGAACCCCAGAATTACAAAGTTATGCCCCAAATTCCTGCTCCCTGGGCGGAAATCAGGGTTTCTGTCCTCTCTAGCCCCAGGAACTTTGGGGCTCAGGTCTTGGTATAAATAAGGCGTACGGTGGAGTTGTATGCTTGAGAATCTATGCTGCCATTTTGGTTGACACTTGCCAAGTGTTTATTTAGTGATTTCCGCAATAGACTAAGCAGGGATACTCACACAGCTGATCTTGGTAGCTGGTGACCTTAGATTGTTGTTAAACATTGTTTGAAAATCTTGGAAAACTGACACTTGTCATGCCGGTTAATATTGCTTTTCCACAGAACTTATGTTTAGTGAACGGCAAGAAAGCAACATTCTGCAACGCCCTTTTGACTGAGCGAAACTGAGAAAAATATATCTTTCTGACCTGGATCCTACAGTCAGAGCGCAAAGTGGGTAATTATTTGTATGAATTTGGTTGTATCTATCCATCTACTCAAACTTTTAATTTTGCTTCGAGGCTGTTTAGATTCATGCAAAAGAAGTATTTGATTGAAATGTGGTTTTGGACACACCCAGTGATGTAAGAGAATTGTTTTCTGGGTCTCTGCCCAGTCGCACTGGAGCTTCTGGATGATCATACAATCAGGAAAAGCACGTCCAGCATTACCGAATTGGTCGCTCATTATACATCATGCCTATGGGCATGGTGTATCATGGGCGGTTAATTCAAAATCACTCATTTTACACCATCGGCCAAAGTTAAAATGATCCCATGGCACTATTTCGAAGAGCAGGGGAGTTCTCCCCGGTGTCCTGGCCAATATTTCTCCCTCAACCAACGTCACTAAATAAAGATTATCTGGTCATTATCACGTTGCTGTTTGTGGGAGCTTGCTGTGCTCAAATTGGTTGCCACGTTTCCTACATTACAACAGTGACTACACTTCAAAAGTATTTCATTGGCTGTAAAGCGCTTTGGGACATCCTGAGGTCGTGAAAGGCGCTATATAAATGCAAGTCTTCCTTTCTCTTTATAGATTGCGACAGGGTGACTTAGCCCATGAAAATATTTTCTACAGTACATTTGTCATTATGCCATTTACAATGTAATTCATGCTTTAATTTCTATTACCTTATTTGCGAAGTCCTTTGCTAGCATTTCAACAAGTTTGGATATTTAACAATTACAACATTTGTTCCTGTCCATATAAGTCGTGCGCTCATTAATATTGTCGCCTTACCTGTGTGTTCTTCTTTAAGTCATGCAACTTCATCAGGACCTCCCGAGAGGTTTTCAGAATCATTGACAGACAGATCATACTGCCTGTGACATATCGCCGCACTTGTCCCCCCCCCCCCCCCCCCACCGCCCCCACTATATTTGGAAGCTGTTCTCTCGCAGCAACAGTATTGTGTTCCCCCTTTACATAGTTCACAAGCAGATTCAGCGCCTGCTCACTAAATCTGATCACATAGCCACTTGTGAAAAAGACTAGCATTCCAAAGCTGAATTGATATTTATACTGGTTAAGTGGCCTGTTAACTGCTCCAGAAGTGTTAAAGGGGTCGTCATTACTGCTGCTGGGTTGTCATTGGCTTTTTTCCTCACTCCAGCGCGCGCCTCAAAACCACCAGTTCCTGGCATTTTAATCATGCGTCAAAATTAACAACCAAAAGTGGGCATTGAACCCATTTTTGACAAAGTTAATCATGGTATCAAATGCTGTTCTACGCTCAGCTATGTAGTAATCAGAGTGAACACAATTAGCACTGCTTTAGTAATTTCTAAGGGATTAAAGGGACGTTTAAACCATTTCAAGTGCACCTTATTGCACTGTATTTATCTGGCAGCACTGGTATTAAATAACTGAACTGTTCATAGGCCATTCAGCCCCTCGAGCCTGTTCCACCATTCAATGAAATCATGGCTGATCCGCATCTTAACTCCATCTAGATTGATTCCTGGGATGAGAGGACTGTCCTATGAGGAGAGATTGAGTGGAATGGGCCTGTACTCTCTGGCGTTTAGAAGAATGAGAGGTGATCTCACTGAAACAAATAACATTCTTAGAGGGCTTGACAGGGTAGATGCTGAGAGGCTGTTTCTTATTGAGCCATGATCTTATTGAATGGCGGAGCAGGCTCGAGGGGCCATGTGGCCTACTCCTACTCCTATTTCTCATGCTCTTATCTACCCGCCTTGGTTCCGTAACCCTTAATCCCTTTGCTTAACAAAAATCTATCAATTTCGGATAAAAACAGAAAATGCTGGAAATACTCAGCAAGTCTGGCAGCATCTGTGGAGAGAGAAATAGAAGGGTCATCGACCTGAAACGTTAACTCTGTTTCTCTCTCCACAGATGCTGCCTGACCTGCTGAGTGTTTCCAGCATTTTCTGTTGTTATTTCAGATTTCCAGCATCTGCAGTATTTTGCATTTCTATTAATCTCAGTTTTGGCACAAAATAGTAATTAGGGTCGTTAATGAAATTGTTTGAGTTCATGTGTCCTGCAGCAAAGACAGAAATAGTGACACATCTCACTCCGTATGAAGGAGCTGCTGTGGGCTCAAAAGAGGCAAAGTCTAACCCTGCGGGGCCTCATACATAAATTTTAAGTAAAGATTAAAAATCATAAAGCTTCAACAAACATACAAAATTTCAATCAATCAAATATTTAATCCAATCCAAAGGGATTTATACAGATATATATCATCACATCTCCAAGGCTTTTGAGGCCTTACCAAAAAAAAAAGCAAACACAAATATGAACATATGTTCAGAAGAGTGCACAGCTGTTGCTCGATACCACAGCCTTACTCTGAAATGCTCACACGCTGTGACTTACAAGCTTCTTCTATTGCTCCCTGACTTTATTGAACACTGCAGTCGCTGTCAGCCACTAATACTGCACTTGTTTCCAAAGGGTAGCGAGTCTTTGCAGTCTACAAGGAAAATATATAATCCTTCGAAAAACGTGAAGCAAGAACTGAAATGACCAGGAGCTTTTTTGTTAATTCGTTTATGGGATGTGGGCATCTCTGGCAAGGCCAGCATTTATTGCCCATCCCTACTTGCCCTTGAGAAGGTGGTGGTGAGCCGCCTTCTTGAACCGCTGCAGAGGGGCAGTTAAGAGTCAACCACATTGCCTGTGGGTCTGGAGTCACCTATAGGCCAAACCAGGTAAGGATGGCAGATTTCCTTCCCTAAAGGACATTAGTGAACCAAATGGGTTTTTACGACAATCCGATAGTTTCATGGTCACCACTAGCTTTTTTTTATTCCAGATTTGTTTAATTGAATTTAAATTCCCCAGCTGCTGTGGTGGGATTTTGAACTCGCGTCTCTTGGATCATTAGGTCCAGGCCTCTGGATTAACTAGCTCAGTGACATTAACCACTACTCTACCCTTCCCAAGCTGTTGGCACGGTGACAACCCCAGCCATATTCCAAAGAGAGGGGATAACTTCAGGGACAGCCTGTACACCCCGCCAGGGGGATCTCTTTCAGAGTTAAGGAGCTTCGATAATTAAGATCTTGTTCAGTTAAAAAATAAAATGTATTTGTAGGTCGGACTTTTAGAGCACGGTTAAACCTGACATGGTTAAATTATTGAAATGCACCTTAAAATTACAAATATTTCATTCGAATATTGGACAAGTCACTGGAGAAGAGCTTCACCTTCAAGGTTGCGACTTACTTTTTAGAATCTCAGGGTTATAAAATGTTGCCGCAAACGCCACCGGTTCCTCCGTTACTGTGCCGAACCCAGTTTCCCTGTAGTGTGGCCGGCCTTTCATCGACTGGCATTTTAACATTTTCCAGTGTTCCGGGTAAAATATCGTCATGAGTTCATCCACACTGGACACAGACCGTAACTGATGTTCCAGTTCACTGCTCATATGGCCCTGATAAAGAACACACAGAGCGTCAGTTAAACGGTACACAAGCAACAATTCAGGTGTGGCAATGCTTGAGATCGGGTCAGCAGAGTGACCTGACGCACACATTACAAGTATTTGACCAATACAGCGCCTCTCAGTCCTGATGGCGGGGGAGTCCAGAATCAGGGGTCACAGTCTAAGGATAAGGGGTAAGCCATTTAGGACTGAGATGAGGAGGAATTTCTTCACCCAGAGAGTGGTGAACCTGTGGAATTCTCTACCACAGAAGGCAGTGGAGGCCAATTCATTAAATATATTCAAGAAGGAGTTAGATATATTTCTTAAAGCTAAAGGGATCAAGGGATATGGGGAGAAGCCAGGGACAGGGTACTGAATTTAGATGATCAGCCATGATCTCATTGAATGGCGGAGCAGATTCGCGGGGCTGAATGGCCTCCTCCTGCTCCTATCTTCTATGTTTCTATGTTTCTCAGTTACTAGATCTGTGAAGTGCCATTCCTGGATGACACATTGTAAGGTAGAAGTGAAAGATCCTTGCATCGCAACGGAGGAATTTAAGTAAGAAGTCTGCTGATACACTTGATAAAGTACAAAAGTCAGAAAGACAAACAACTTGTACACATCAATAGAGAGCACTATGGGTAGGTAGTGTGGTGATTATGTTACTGGACGAACAATCCAAAGGCCTGGACTAATATTCCAGAGAATGGGAGTTCATCTTCCACCATGGTAGTTTGGGAATTCGAACTCAGTTAAAAAAATCTGTAAATAAAATCCATACACAAGAGAAACAGTTATTGCAGAAACTGCAGGAGGAATGAAGTTGTTAAACCATTTAGTGCATTAGTTAAACCCACACACACACTTAAGGAAATATTCTGCTCTTCTAGTAACCAAGCATTAAGTCGTGTTCCTCGCTTTATGCTCACATTGATTTTGCCCCTAGAAATAGTGAACCGAGGAAGCTGTACCCCTTCATTTCTCTATTTCTTGCAGTGAGTATTTTGCAGATAAGCGTTTTAAAAATTATTTCATAAACAGACATGAAACGTTGACCCTGTTTCTCTCTCCCCGGATGCTGCCTGGCCTGCTGAGTGCGTCCAGCATTTTCTGTTGTTATTTCAGATTTTCAGCATCCGCAGTATTCTGCTATTGTGATTTTATACAATTGCTTTTCTTTGTATCATTAATAGATAGTGCCCTGTTATTAAAGTGATATTTAAAGACCTTTGTTTGTCTTTAACACATACCATCATTCAGGAAAGTGAATGATTTGAGCGCTGGATTTCAAAAGGCGATCCAACATTAAGGCCATATATTACTTGGCTAGGTAGCTAGATAAATCACCAAATGATATGACATTCAAATTAACTGGGAAATATAACACAATTTTATTCACCAAGACCGTCCATCATCCTTTGTATCAGTGAACCTTTGGATTTATCTGAATCAGATTCAGACTATGCAAAATTCAGGTTGGTCTACATGAGAATCCAAAAGTCCAAACATGAAACAGTCTGGTGTGCAGGGAGAGCCCTCCGAGCCCCAATAGACACATTCCTCTTGCTCCACCAAAATCCTGTGAGGAAATTAGCCACATAACCTCTTCTAAACCCCATGGAAACTAAATACAGATCCCTTTCCTATCCCCATATACGTTCCAAGTGCACTTGTGAAATTGGTCACGTCATTGATTTATTCAGCTAGTTCAGATGTATGGGAGTAGATTTTCTCAAAATGGCTGAAATGACAATATTATTACACTGTAATTATACTTGTACTAGGACATTGTATTTTACTTACAGTAATGCATTTGGCTGAAGACTCTGTAACGTATTATCCGAAGGTTTTGTAAAGTAGGGTACTGTAACGTACCTGCCTTAGGGCATTGTAACGTACTTGACCTAGGACATTGTAATGTACTTGCCCTAAGGCAATGTAACATATTATTCCTTGGCATTGTAATTTAGGTATCCTAAAGCATTGTAACATGTTAATCCTAAAGCATGGTAACGTAATTGTTATAAGGTATTGTAACGTACTTGTCCTGGGATATTGTAATTTCTTTGTCCAGGCATATTGTAATTTCCTTGTTCTAAGCTATTGTAACACATTTGTCCTAGGGCATTATAATGTACTTCTACTAAGTGATTGTGACATACCTCTCCTCGGACATTGTAATGTGCCTGTCCTAAGGCACTGTAATGTAGTTGTCTTAGGACATTGTAATACACCTGTCCCAGGGTCAGATAGTTACAGATTTGCACTTTGTAGAACATATTGCACACGCAGCATTATACAATCTGATTATAACCCTAGTTTTACCCTCTCTACTTACATGTTTCCTCCTTCACCTAATTAAACAGGACTTTTTTTTTTATTCGTTCCTGGGATGTGGGAGTCACTGGCAAGGCCATCCCACACTGCCCTTGAGAAGGTGGTGGTGAGCCGCCTTCTTGGACCGCTGCAGTCCGTGCGGTGAAGGTGCTCCCACAGTGCTGTTAGGGAGGGAGTTCCAGGATTTTGACCCAGCGACAATGAAGAAACGGCGATATATTTCCAAGTCAGGATGGTGTGTGATTTGGAGGGGAACTTGGAGGTGGTGGTGTTCCCATGCTGCCCTTGTTTTTCTAGGTGGAAGAGGTCATGGGTTTGGGAGGTGCTGTCGAAGAAGCCTTGGCAAGTTGCTGCAGTCCATCTTGCAGATGGTACACACTGCAGCCACGGTACGCCAGTGGTGGAGGGAGTGAATGTTTGAGGTAGTGGATGGGGTGTCAATCAAGTGGGCTGCTTTGTCCTGAATGGTGTCGAGCTTCTTGTGTGTTGTTGGAGCTGCACTCATCCAGGCAAGTGGAGAGTATTCCATTACACTCCTGACTTGTGCCTTGTAGATGGTGGAAAGGCTTTGGGAAGTCAGATGGTGAGACACTCGCCACAGAATACCCAGCCTCTGACCTGCTCTTGTAGCCACAGTATTTATGGCCTCCATGACGAGGCCTTGGACAACGTGGACCACTTTCCATACCTCGGGAGCCTACTGTCAACAAGGGCCGACGTCGTTGACGAAGTCCAACACCGCCATCGGTGTGCCAGTGCAGCCTTCGGTCACCTGAGGAAGAGAGTGTTTGAAGACTCATGGTCTACAGAGCAGTAGTGATACCTGCCCTCCTGTATACTTCAGAGACATGGACCATGTACTGGAGGCACCTCAAAGCACTGGAGAGGTACCACCAACGCTGCCTTTGTAATATCTTGCAAATCCATTGGCAGGATAGGTGCACCAACGTCAGTGTTCTTGCTCAGGCCAATATCCTCAGCATCGAAGCTTTGACCATGCTCGATCAGCTCCGATGGACAGGCAACATCGTCCGCATGCCCGATACGAGACTCCCAAAACATGCACTCTACTCGGAGCTCCGACACGGCACGAGAGCCCCAGGTGGGCAGAGGAAACACTTCAAGGACACCCTCAAAGCCTCCTTGAAAAAGTGCAACATCCCCATCGACACCTGGGAATCCCTGGCCCAAGTCTGCACAAAGTGGAGGAGAAGCATCCGGGAAGACGACGAACACCTCGGGTCTCTTCGCTGGGAGCAAGCGGAAGCCAAGCGCAAACAGCGGAAGGAGCGCACGTCAACCCAAGCACCCCACCCACCTGCCCCTACAACCACCGTCTGCCCCACCTGTGACAGAAACTGTAGGTCCCGCATGGACTCATCAGTCACCTGAGAACTCAGTTTTTGTGTGGAAGCAAGTCACCCTCGGTTCCAAGGGACTGCCTAAGAAGAAGATTTATGTGGCTAGTCCAGTTAAGTTTCTGGTCAATAATTTCTCACAGAATGTTGATGTTGGGGGATTCGACGATGATAATGCTGTTGAATGTCGTGGGACGGTGGTTAGACTCTCGCTTGTTGGAGATAGTCATTGCCTGGCATTCGTGTGGCGCGAATGTTACCTGCCACTTATCAGCCCAAGCCTGAATGTTGTTCAAGTCTTGCTGTATGCGGGCACGGACTGCTTCATTATCTGAGGAGTTGCGAATGGAACTGAACACTCTGCAATCATTAGTGAACATCCCCACTTCTGACCTTATGACGGAGGGAAGGTTATTGATGAAGCAGCTGACGATGGTTGGGCCGAGGACACTGCCCTGAGGAACTCCTGCAGCGATGTCCTGAGGCTGAGATGATTGGCCTCCAACAACCACAACCATCTTCCATTGTGCTAGGTATGACTCCAGCCAGTGGAGAGTTTTTCCCCTGAGTCGAAGACATCTTCATCACAGTTATAAATGCTGCTGCATATCAATCAACAGGAGTGTAGGTACATGATTTATATAGATGGTTTTACTGATCGTTTCTTCCACTCTGCGATGGAGTGATCTGGCCTTAAGTACTTCACTCATAGAAGAGAAGACGAGTTGAATGTCAGTCAATGTTGACCTTGGGCCCTCTGAATGGGTTTCACTCCACTACAGCACCACTAGAGCTCCTGGGTTATCCTGATCAAGTGCATATTTACTCACCTTTGGTGGGAAAATAAATTATTAATTAGATTGTTGACAGGCTTGCTAAATGCTTAATTTGCATCAGTCTTCACAGTAGAGGATGAGGCTAAAGTACCAGAGATACGAGGAAAAATAAAAATAAATCAAGGGGTAAAAGTTACTAGATTTAACATAAATGTTTTAAAAAGCAATTGGAGAAAATAATGAGACTAAAGATAGACAAATCTCCAGGTCGTAGTGGTTTCCACCCCAGAATATTAAAAGAAATAGGTGAGGAAATTGTAGATGCTCCAATCATGATTTTTCAAAACGCTCGATTCGATTCAGGAATTGTCCCCTTGAATTGGAAAATTGCCACTGTCACTCCATTATTTAAGAAGGGTAGGAGAGACAAATTACAAAATGATAGGCCTATTAGTCTAACATCTGTTGTGGGGAAGATGCTAACATCTGTTCTTAAGGACAGAGTGACTGAGCACTTGTACAAATATGAATTGGTCAGAGAGAGCCAGCATGGATTTGTAAAAACTAAGTCATGGCTAACAAACCAAGTTGAATTTTTTGAAAATGGAACTAACATGATAGTGTCTATGGATGTTATTTATTTGGACTTCCAGAAGGCATTTGATAATGTTCCACATAAGAGATTGTTAACAAAAATGAGAGCACATGGAATTGGATGCAATGGGTAGGAAATTGGTTAGGAGGTAGGAGAGTGAGGGAGTAGGGGTAATGGGCATGTTCTCAAATTGGCAGGATGTGACTCGTGGTGTCCCCCAGGGAACTGTACTGGGGCCTCAGCTTTTCACTGTATTTATAAATGACTTTGATGAAGGAATCGCGAGCCGTCTATCCCCAAGTTTGATGACACCAAGTTAGGTGGCAGAGTAAATAGTGTAGATCGGAGCAGAAAGTTGCAAAGGGACGATGAAAGATTAAGTGAGTGGGCAAAACTATGGCAGATGGCGATCAATGTGGGGAAGTGTGAGGTCAGAGATCAGAGGACAAAGGTCGATCAGAGTACTCTCTAACTGGTGAGAAGCGAGGAGCTGCGGAGGAGCCGAGAGATTCAGGGGTCCAAGTACAGGAATCACTGAAGGTCAGTGGACAGGTACAAAAAATAATTTAAAAACTAATGGAATGTTGGCCTTTATCTCGAGGGCTGGAGTACAAAGGGGTGGAAATTATGTTAGTTATAAGCTCTGGTTAGACCCTAATTAGAATACTGTGTTCAGTTCTGGGCATCGCAACTCAAGAAGGACATATTGGCCTTGGAAGGGGTGCAGCGCAGATTCACCAGAGTGATACCTGGGCTGAAAGGGTTAAATCATGAGGCTAGGTTGTGTAGACTAGGCGTGTTTTCGCTTGAGTAGAGAGGATGAAGGGGTGACCTAATTGAGCTGTTTAAGATGATTAAAGGAATTGATAGAGGTAAACTATTTTCTCAAGTGAGGAAGTCCAGAACAAGGGGGCATAACTTTAAAATGAGAGCTAGGCCTTTCAGGGGTGATGTCAGGAAGCTTTTCTTCACACAAAGGATAGTGGAAACCTGGAACTCTCGCCCCCAAAAAGCTGTTGGTGCTGGGGGTCAACTGAAAATGTCAAAACTGAGATTGATAGATTTATGTTAGGCAAGGGCATTAAGGGTTACGGAAGCAAGGCAGGTGGATGAAGTTAAGATACAGATCAGCCATGATCTAACGGGCTTGAGGGGCTGAATGGCCTACTCCTGCTCCTAAGTTCCTAGAAGCTCCCTTGTTGTGCTCCGATGTAGTAATGCACTATGACTTCTTTCCAATAAGATTTGTGACTTGTCAAAAAATAATAAAAGAACTTCAGTATGAAGCAAATTGCTCTCTTTGGGGATGAAGGAATATGACTATTAAAAAAGTTTATGTGACATACTGTAAAAATAAAGACAAATTTTCACTTTATTATCACCTTTAAAGAGGTTAAAAAATAACACTGTTTGTGTGTTACATACGTCGAATTATAGTATGCAGACGACGCTTGTGTCTGCGCTCACTCGGAGGTCGAACTCCAAACCATCGTCAACACCTTCACCGAAGCGTACGAGAGCATGGGCCTTACACTAAACATCCATAAGACAAAGGTCCTCTACCAACCTGCCTCCGCCACACAGTACTGCCCCCCGATTACCAAAATCCATGACAAGGCCTTGGACAGCGTGGACCACTTTCCATACCTTGGGAGCCTACTGTCAACAAGGGCAGACGTCAACGACAAAGTCCAACACCGCCTTCAGTGTGCCAGTGCAGCCTTCGGTCGCCTGAGGAACAGAGTGTTTGAAGACCAGGACCTCAAACCCGGCACTGAGCTCATGGTCTACAGAGCAGCAGTGATACCCGCCCTGCTGTATGCCTCAGAGACATGGACCATGTACAGCATGCACCTCAAAGCACTGGAGAGGTACCACCAACGCTGCCTCCGCAAGTTCCTGCAAATCCACTGGCAGGTTAGGTGCACCAACATCAGTGTTCTTGCTCAGGCGAACATCCCCAGCATCGAAGCTCTGACCACGCTCAATCAGCTCCGATGGACGGGTCACATTGTCCGCATGCCCGATATGAGACTCCCAAAACAAGTGCTTTACTCGGAGCTCCGGCACGGCAAGAAAGCCCCAGGTGGGCAGAGGAAACGCTTCAAAGACACCCTCAAAACCTCCTTGAAAAAGTGTAACATCCCCACCGACACCTGGGAATCCCTGGCCCAAGACCACACAAAGTGGAGGAGAAGCATTCGGGAAGGCGCCGGACACCTCGGGTCTCTTCGCCGGGAGCAAGCGGAAGCCAAGCGCAGGCAACGCAAGGAGCGCACGTCAACCCAAGCACCCCACCCATCCGCCCCTTCAACCACCGTCTGCCCCACCTGTGACAGAGACTGTAGGTCCCGCATTGGACTCATCAGTCACCTGCAAACTCATTTCTAATGTGGAAGCAAGTCATCCTCGGTTCCGAGGGACTGCCTAAGAAGAAAAAAGAGTTACATAACTGACTGTCCTGCATGGATAAATTGTACTAAAGAAACATGGCAAAACGATTTTGACCACGTTCTAATAGTCTCAGTAACTCCATTGCCACAAAGGTTTACATAGCAACATAGAAACATACGGTTGCTAGGTCAGACGCATCACATAAATTTTATCTTCCATTAAACATCAGGCTGCACTTCGGTGGAAAAAAAAATGAAGCATATGGCTATTTATCTTAGTCAACTATTAAATAATGAAGCAATTTGTTTTAAAGAATTGTGCTGGAATGTGATGATATGGCTGTCAAACTCATATATAAACATGTCCGAGTGTTTAATCTGTTTTAATTAACTGACATTGTTTTCTTCTTTATCAGACGAGCAAATCTGCTTTAGATACAGCTGGTAAAAAGTTTACAATTTCCAGCTGTTGGATATCGGGAAACGGAGCTAAAAGCTGAGTTAAACGTCAAGCCAAACGACCTCTATTAATTTGACGCAAGAAACTCTGTGCCCAGTAGAGTCATTCTTTAAATGAATCCCGAATTTATCCTCGATCATTCTATAATCTAAGATGTCGTAGCTGAATGAAATAATATTTATTTCAGGATTAGGCTTTCAAATCTGCATTTTAGATCATCTGGCGAACAATATTTTCCGTGTGCTAAAATGACAGGATGGAAGATTTCGGCTGAACATTCTGCGTTCTTCACTAGGGCTGGAACACATTTTCATATCTTGCTGTTCCACTTTCCCCCAAACCGCTAATTGGGTTCCAGACTTTAACTCTTTCATTTGTATAAACCTATTTATAGATTTCAACAGAACTGGCCCACACAGCAACGTTAAGTTATGGGCCTGCAATCAGGAGGAGCCCTCAATTGTGAGTGAATTCGAGAAGAACTGGATGAAGCAATCCCAGTATAACCATTACGCATTCACTTGAGAACTGTAATTAAATAATAAGCAAAAGCTAACTTAAAATACACCCCTAACAGCGCCAGCATGCTCCAATACAAGCTCTCAAGCAACCTCAAAGATCAAGAGATGAGATTCAGGCATCTGCAGTGGTTAGCGCCTTATTATGTCTTAAATTTCAGAAAACCAGGTTGCTCATTCCTAGATACCAAAGTCGCGTAAAACCGCATGTAAATCACAGTGTTTAAGTGCAATTTAGGCTCAATCAAAAAAAAAAGCATGTGCTGCTGTAGACCACAACTTTTGATAGAAGATCTATTATATGTGTAGAAGGGATTCTTAAAAAGCTCTTGTGCTGTCATTAGGCCTTCAAACCGTGGTTTTCTGTTTTGCCGTTGGCCACAGGGAATTCAGTAATACATTGAGTGCACAGTTTTAGATCCACAATGGAATGGCTGGAGCAAGAAAGAACAACTGGCGGAAAGTCTTCTTGGGAGATTAATAAACTGGCTCTCATCCCTCCCCTAATAATAAGTAGAAAATGCAACTTTGCAGCAGCAGAACAGTGTAATTGGAATGCCCCTTTCAATGCAGTATCAAGGTAAGTAACTGTAATGTAGAAGCACTCGATCTCTGTCAAATATTCAATGCATGGGTTTCTGCAGCATGTAGCGGATTTAATTAACAAAGGTTTGATAAAACCACAATTACATGAGGGTTGCATAGCCAGCAGTTTGTTTCTAATCAACAGTTACTGCAATAAGGCGCCCGGCACATGGAGCGACACGTTCCTTTACCTATCCCATCACCACCTCCCCTTGCCTTCAATATCTCTCAATGTCTCTTTATCTCTCCTGCTTTCTATCCTATCTCTGACCTTCCCTTTTGTTCTTTCACTCCCTCCCCCTTTTCCCAGCCCCCCACTTGCTTTAAAATCTATTTCCTTTCCTGCTTTTTTCTAGTTCTGACGAATGGTCTTCGACCTGAAACGTTAACTCTGTTTCTCTCTCCATGGATGCTGCCCTGGCCTGCTGAGTTTTTCCAGCGTTTTCTGTTGTTATTTCGGATTTCCAGCATCCGCAGTATTTTGCTATCGTAATAATATCTTCTTGTTGACTCTTTTGGATCTGATTTTCCAGTGTGGTATTGCAGCAACCGAACTGTCCTTTGATCTGTGTTCTCTACTCAGGTCACTTTGCTTATAGAGATGATGATGAAGTGTTGCGCACATAACACAAGTGAGGATCCTTGTTTTACCACTCAGATAATGAAAACAGCTTAAGGTGTAACATTCAGCAAATTAAAAGTCAGGCTTCTTTTAAAAAAAAAGTTTCTCCCGAGGGTTCCTCTAATGGTTTAATAGCAAGAGGCACCATCCAGTGTGACACTGAACCAAAACATCCCAGTGTGAATTCCAGTCTGCAGTGAATTATAGGGAATTCAGAAGAAACTTCTTTACCCAGAGGGCGGTGAGAATGTGGAACTCGCTACCACAGGGAGTGGTTAAAGTGAATAGTATAGATGCATTTAAGGGGAGGCTAGACAAGCATAGGAGAGAGAAGGGAATAGAGGGTTATGCTGATAGGGTTAGATGAGGAAAGACAGGAGGAGGCTCGAGTGGAGCATAAACGCCGGCATGGACTGGTTGAGCCGAATGGCCTGTTTCTGTGCTGTAAATCCTATGTAATCTTGTTTGTGTCAATAGCTGGAACTTTACAGATAGGAACACAGGCCCCTCAAGCCTGCTCCGCCATTCAGTTAGGTTATGGTTGATCTGTACCTCAACTCCATTTGGCTTAGTTGGAGCCTTATCTCCTTATATGCTTATGGAGGGAGTCACAGCGTGCAGGGAGGTTCTCTTCCCTTCCAATGACTTCCCCAGGACACCAACACAGCCTGGTTGCACATTACACAGGAGGGCACAAGCAGGGATGTGGCCAGGGGGACCTGGCTGCAGTGGCGCAAACCTTTCAATGATCTCAGTAGATCACGAAACGTTACTGCAAAGCCACACACCACCTCACCCTGCTGTGCCACTCATCACATCCCCATAAGGCTGCCTTCCCTACCCTACTCCTGCACATCCTTACTCACACCAACTTACCTTGCACCTCCACCCATCCCTCTCTATCTACATTTACAGCTCCCCATCTCACTAGCCACCCCTCACACTCACTCTCATCCTAGTCCAATCATACCAACTAACAGCACACAAGGGTAGTCACTTGTGTGTTTTAGCCAATGTTCATGTAAAGTTTATGTTAATGTGCTGTCAAATATTGAAATCGTTATCATCAACACTTTGTGTTCTTGGACAGATTTGTGTGCCCCTTTGGAAGTGATTAGTGATTTGCTGTGAATAGTGAGACATAACGGTACCCCCGCAATGGTGATGTGTGAAAGGAATGGCTTGGACATTGTAGGGATGCTTTATGGTGTTGGTGTGGTGTGGTGCTAACCTGGTGCATCATGTGGCAGCTAGGGTGTACAGCGCCAAGTGAAGTAAATCTGGCAATGGTGAGGCCATCCCTGGTATCATGGGCAGCAATGTGTTCGGGTGCTGATGCCCTCTGTCCTGTGCAGCATCAGGTGATTGCGGAGAAGGTTGGTGTTGTTGTTGGTGCTACTGGTGTGCCTGGTGATGTTGATGTTGGGGCTGGTTCTGAGGACCAATGTGAGAGAGTTTCAAGGGCAACCATGCTGATGGAATAGATGGCAGGTGAAGTAGAGATGACAGAAGCGATCTGTCAATGGTGGGAGAGGTAATGAGATCAGACTGAATGGAGACTTGTGTAAAGACTTTGCAGCAACCTGAATCTGTAGTGGAAATGCATCTTAGAGAAGCTGGTGGTTGAGTGAACATTTCTCAATCAGCTGGGAGCTTTGACTTGACATTTGAGGTTGTCAACTCATCAGCTGATTCAATGGCCACTGAGCTCCCGCCTCAGCTTCACAGGCGAGGTCTAGGCACAGCGGGAAGCCGGTGGGTGACCTGTCAAATCCAAAAATCTGGGAAAAAAACATTGATTTGTGGCTGTAAACAAGCCACTAATGATTTTAATTGCCTCCCCCGCCACTGCCTGTCAGGTCTGCTCAGCGCTGGCAGACCCAACATCGGGAAAGTCCAGTGTGCGCGTTTTGACAGCGGATTCCTGACCCGCTGTCAATCATTTAAAATTTAACAGCTGACCCGCCACCCATCCCGTCCGCTGAGTGCTGTCAAAATTCCAGCCTTCATTCCTGAAAGGCCTGGCTCTAATTTTAGACCATGCCCCCTAGTCCAAGACTCCCCAACCAGCAGAAATAGTTTCTCTCTATCTACCCTATCTGTTCTCAGTTAGAATGGCCCAGTAGTTTAGCTATTTGTAATTCATCCCAGTTAGTTTGCAGGTTTGCACTTCCCCAACATATCATATGGTGAGTTCCAGATGTCTGCGGCAGCATCTGGTGAGAAGCAGAGCTGATATGAGGAGCTCCCAGCAATGACGGAGAGGGAGTTAGGTGGTAGGTCAAGCCGGGTCACTCAGAAACCTGTTATGTACATGATTTGGACTCAGAAATTGGTGGTATGGTGTCGAAATAGTCAGATGACACCAAATTGGGGGGGGGAGGAGCAGCTAATAATGTGGAGGAATACACCAAAATACAGGAAGACATAAACAGATTTGCAGAGAGGGTGAATAAAGGAGAAATGAAATTCAATACAATGAGGTGGTTCGTTTTGGTAGTACAGGGTAGTAATAAAGAAGCTACATTTCTTGGAAGGTAAGAAAATAAGCAAAGAGATCTGGGAATACTGCTATATAAATCATTAAAACTAGCAACACAAGTGGATAAGGCCAGAAAGAGTGTAAACAATGTACTGGGTTCATTTCTAGAGGAATATAATACAGAAGCATGGAGGGAATGTTAAATGTCTATAGAACCTTGGTTAGACCACACTTGAAGTACAGTGTGCAGTTCTGGTCTCCATTCTACAAAGAAGGGATATTGAAGCACTGGAAAAAGTGAAGAAAAGGTTTACAAGGATGTTACCAGAATCGAGAGGCTGCAACTATTGAGTAGGCCGGGGCTGGAAAAGAGACGACTAAGAGACATACTGATAGAAGTCTTTAAAATTAAGAAGGGGTTCGATCAGGTGGATGTAGAGAAACTGTTTCCACTGGTGGTTGAGTCCAGAACAAAGGGGGCACAAATATAAGATGGCCACTAACAGATCAAATAAAGGACTTTGGAGGAGTTTCTTTGCCCAGAGAGCGGTGGGAATGTGGAACTCACTGCCACAGGGAATGGTTGCAGCAGAGAGCATTGAGGCATTTAAGGAGAGACTTGATGCATACATGAGAGAGAAGGGAACATAGGGATATGGGATAGGGCAGGAAGAGGTAAATAGAGCAGGAGTTGGCTCATGTGGGCTATAAACACTGGCATAGACCAGTTGAGCCGAATGATCTGTGTACGTGCGGAAGCTTTTAAATAACTCTGTTTAAAAACACCTGCCTGTTAAGCATTGACTTTAAAAAAAAGTGTTTTGCTCTAGATATTTTTTTGAATTCAATGTCTCAGACCACTCACATAAGTGAGCTTTCACTTAGCTAGGTATTTTTTTTACGCAGCGAGTTGTTATGATCTGGCACACACTGCCTGAAAGGGTGGTGGGAGCAGATTCAATAGCAACATTCAAAAGGGACTTGGATATATACTTAAAAAGGAAATACTTACAGGGCTATGGGGAACGAGCAGGGGAGTGGAACTAATTGATAGCACTTTCAAAGAGCTGGCACAGGTACAATGGGGCAAATGGCCTCCTTCTGTACTGTATAGAAACATAGAAGATAGGAGCAGGAGTAGGCCATTCGGCCCCTCAAGCCTGTTCTGCCATTTAATGAGATCATGGCTGATCATCCAAATTCAGTACCCTGTCCCTGCTTTCTCCCCATATCCCTTTAGCCTTAAGAAATATATCTAACTCCTTCTTGAATATATTTAATGAATTGGCCTCAACTGCCTTCTGTGGTAGAGAATTCCACAGGTTCACCACTCTCTGGGTGAAGAAATTCCTCCTCATCTCTGTCCTAAATGGCTTACCCCTTATCCTTAGACTGTGACCCCTGGTTCTGGACTCCCCCGCCATCAGGAACATCCTTCCTGCATCTAGTCTGTCTAGTCCTGTTAGAATTTTATAAGTTTCAATGAGATCCCCTCATTCTTTTAAACTCTAGCGAATATAAGCCTAATCGACCCAATCTCTCCTCATACGTCATTCCTGCCATCCCAGGTATCAGTCTGGTGAATCTTCACTGCACTCTCTCCATGGCAAGAACATCCTTCCTTAGATAAGGTGACCAAAACTGCACACAATACTCAAGGTGCGGTCTCCTCAAGGCCCTGTACAAATGCAGCAAGACATCCTTGTTGCTGTAATCGAACCCTCTTGCTATGAAGGCCAACATACCATGTGCCTTCTTAACCTATGAATTCAGGTCTGCTCACTCAGCATATCTCCCTATGTTCTAGAGAGCATTTTCACTTACCCAGTAAGTTAGTAACATGCCTAGGGATCAAACAGAGATGTTCTGTTTTGATATTTTTATGTGAACTGAACCAGCAGTGAAGGTTATGGGGAGGTAGGGATTGTGTGGTGGATAAGGCAGCATTTTTTGGGTAATGTCAGGTATGCCAAAGCAAAATTCTGGAATGGTTAGAGCCCAACTTTCCAGATACGGCTACAAACGGTATAATGCTAATCCTGCGTTTACACTCGACCTGATATTACCATGGCCAAAACCAGAAGTCAATGGCCCAGATCTTGCTGAAAATAATAAGGGCGTTTGAATGACACACGCCCTTATTAATGCGCAAATCGGCCAACAACCTGCGGTGAGGAAGAGATAGCCTGTGAATTATGAAGCACCACAATTTGCTGGCCGATTTATGCCAGTCCACCATCGGCTTCACGAAAATGGCAGCTCGCACCCAACCTCCACGTGAGTTTCATGATGTTGCTGCATTTGCACATTATTTGCCCATTAAACGCGCCATCGAAAGTTAAGTCTAGTAATTAACGGCGTAATTACCCTTTTACTGACGTGATAATTGTTAATGACTGCCAATCAACCTCACTTGCCCTCAAAGTGAACTCCATTAGTGTGGAGTCTCATTCTTTCAGGTTGTGAATTGTTGCTGGAGATTTTAAAAAGCTCAGACTTGAATTTTTTTCTTACTTTTTCCTTTCTGTCTTTTTTTCCCTCTCTCTCTTAATCCAATCTTTCTTTCCCTCTCTTTATTTCTGTTTCTGCACCTGACTTGACATTGAATTCACCCTCTCTAATTCACCCTCCTTCTCACTGCTTCCTCTGTTTATTTCTCAATCCTTAAATCTCATTGGTTAAGGAGATGTCCCTCGCTGTGACATTATCAGCTCGCACTTCCAGCAACTTAGCGGGTAAAAAAATGTGTTAAGACCTGAACGTGCACGAACAAGTCTCACAGGGCACACTGCGAAATGCCCCACCCCAGCAAAATCTGGGTCAATATGTGCATCAAAGATTTTGTACAGAGAAAGGTCAAAGCCCTTAATAAAAGCCTTGCATCGGGTTCAAAGCCTTGTCAAAGAGCAGTTTCTCCGTGTAAAGTACAGCACATCGAAATTATCTCAAAGCAGGATTTTGACTAGAGCTGTACAGGATAAGTAATTGCATGATCATGGTTACAGTGCAGGAGCAGATAGACTTGTCGGGAGAAAGTGATCCAGCCAGTTTTGTCTTCTACCAAAAGGCATTTTGACAATAAGCACTCAAGGTTGGAAACCTTATTATAAGCTTCAGACATGAAAAAAATAAATCTGATCTGAACAAAATGTATAGCTGGTTTATTGTGGGCTATTTTTAAAATGAATGGTTGCTTTGTGCATGTGTGCAGAAAAGGAGAAAGGAAGAAACCATCATATTATCCTCACTACAATTTCTGCATTTTATTTACACATATAATAATAACTCTTTAAAATTTTTGTTCTAACACTGTGCTCCTTATCATCTCACAGACATTATTTATAATCACTACTTTCAGGACTCTGGAGCAGCTGCCTAACTCTATTTTTAGTATTTTCTACAATACCTACAGGCCTCTAGACTTGGTGGTTTGTAATGCCCACGAGCGAGCGAGCAAGCGAGCAGCAGAACTGTTTTCTCCGATGGATTAAAATCACACGAAGATGCGTAAGGCTGCTAAATGCAGCAGGCTCACCACACAAATGTCAGTCGGGTTCCGCTGGTGGAGCAGCGAGCTTCCCCAGCGAGTATCCGAGCCTCACAGAACAGGAAGATAGAATCACAGAAAGTTACAGCACGGAAGGAGGCCATTTCGGCCCATCGTGTCCGCGCCGGCCGACAAAGAGCTATCCAGCCTAATCCCACTTTCCAGCTCTTGGTCCGTAGCCCTGTAGGTTTCGGCACTTCATGTGCACATCCAAGTACTTTTTAAATGTGATGAGAGTTTCTGCCTCTCCCACCCTTTCAGGCAGTGAGTTCCAGACCCCAACCACCTTCTGGATGAAGACATTTCCCCTCAAATCTCCTCTAATCCTCCTACCAATTACTTTAAATCTATGCCCCCTGGTTGTTGACCCCTCTGCTAAGGGAAATAGGCCCTTCCTCTCCACTCTATCTAAGCCCCCTCATAATTTTATACACCTCAATAAGGTCTCCCCTCAGCCTCCTCTGTTCCAAAGAAAACAAACCCAGCCTATCCAGTCTTTCCTCGTAGCTAAGATTCTCTACTCCCGGCAACATCCTTGTAAATCTCCTCTGTACCCTCTCCAGTGCAATCACATCTTTCCTGTAATGTGGTGACCAGAACTGCACACAGTACAGGTAGACTATCCTTTATCCGAAAACCTCGGGACCAGCCGAGTTTCGGATAAAGGAGAATTTCGGATTTCGGAAGGTGGGTCGGCGGGGGTCCGCGGGGGGGTCGGCGGGGGTCCGCGGGGGGGTTGTGCGCACAACTTACGCTGACGCTCAGCGTAAGTCAGTCGGGGTCGGCGGGGGTCGGGGCCGGCGGGGGGGTCGGCGGTTGTCGGGGCTGGCGGGGTCCGCGGGGGGGTCGGCGGTTGTCGGGGCGGGGGGGATCGGCGGTTGTCGGGGCTGGCGGGGTCCGCGGGGGGGGTCGGCGGTTGTCGGGGCTGGTGGGGTCGGTGGTTGGCGGGGTCGGCGGTTGTCGGGGCCGGCGGGGTCGGCGGTTGTCGGGGCTGGCGGGGTCGGCGGTTGTCGGGGCTGGCGGGGTCCGCGGGGGGGTCGGCGGTTGTCGGGGCGGGGGGGATCGGCGGTTGTCGGGGCTGGCGGGGTCCGCGGGGGGGGTCGGCGGTTGTCGGGGCTGGCGGGGTCAGCGGTTGTTGGGGCCGGGGGGGTCGGCGGTTGTCAGGGCTGGCGGGGTCGGCGGTTGTCGGGGCCGGCGGGGTCCGCGGAGGGGTTGGCGGTTGGCGGGGTCGGCGGTTGTTGGGGCCGGCGGGGGGGTCGGCGGTTGTCGGGGCTGGCGGGGTCGGCGGTTGTCGGGGCCGGGGGGGTCGGCGGTTGTCAGGGCTGGCGGGGTCGGCGGTTGTCGGGGCCGGGGGGGTCGGCGGTTGTCGGGGCTGGCGGGGTCCGCGGGGGGGTCGGCGGTTGTCGGGGCCGGCGGGGTCCGCGGGGGGGTCGGCGGTTGTCGGGGCCGGCGGGGTCCGCGGGGGGGTCGGCGGTTGTCGGGGCTGGCGGGGTCGGCGGTTGTCGGGGCTGGCGGGGTCCGCGGGGGGGTCGGCGGGGGGTCGTGCGCACGACTTACCCTTTATCCGAACTTCCGAAACGGAACCCTCTAAAAACCGAAGGTTTTTTCGTTCGTACGCACGACTTACGCTGAACGAAAAAACCTTCGGTTTTTAGAGGGTTTCGGTTTTCGGAAGTCCGGATAAAGGGTAGTCTACCTGTATTCTAGTTGCGGCCTAACTAGTGTTTGATACAGTTCAAGCATAACCCCCCTGCTCTTATATTCTAAGCCTCGGCTAATAAAAGCAAGTATCCCGTATGCCTTCTTAACCACCTTATCTACCTGGCCTGCTACCTTCAGGGATCTGTGGACATGCACTCCAAGGTCCCTTTGTTCCTCTACACAGATCCCAGTCTATGCTGAGTCAGCCGATCGGTGATCACGTTACAACTGTTGCTCCTGGATTAGGGAAGGGGGAAATCGGCCACGGTTCCTGCTGTTGATCGCTTTCCAGCTTGGACATCTAGTGAGGGTTGGCAGCGGGCTCAGTTATAAAGAGAGCCTGCTGACAATTACAGAAATAAATGCTACCCAGGTGAGGTAACCGAAGGGTGACTGTAAAACCGTACCCAAGTCCCTTGGGAGAAAAGAGAGAAGGAAAAAAACCAAAAAGATACTTGCCATATCATGAGGGGAATGATGCTCACAGTGCTGATATACAGTGACTACACTTCAAAAGCAATTCATTGGCTGTAAAGCGCTTTAGGATGTGAAAGGCACTATATAAATGCAAGTATTTCTTTCTTTCTTTAAACCAATGATTATAACAGACCCAAATCTCAAAGCCAATCAGTTCCCAAATTTCACTGTGCTGCTGAATCATATCGCCCACCAACTTCCAGCCTCAACAAACACCAAGGAAATTGTTTTGAACTGAATTATAGCATCACCCCACAGTCAGAAAGAAAGACTTGCATTTCTAGAGCGCCTCGCACGACTTTGGGACGTCCCAAAGCACTTTGCAACCAATGAAGTAATTTTGAAGTGTCGTCACTGTAGGAAACGCGGCAGCCAATTTGCGCACAGCAAGGTCCCATAAACAGCAACGGGATAATGACCAGATAATCTGTTTTAGTGATGCTGATTAGGAGATAAATAGTGACCAGGGCACCAGGTTGAATTCCCCTGCTCTTCTTCGAATAGTGCTATGGGATCTTTAACGTCCATCCGAGAGGGCTGACGGGGCCTCGATTTAACATCTTCATCCAAAAGATGGCACCTCAGACAGTGCAGCACTCCCTCAGACCTAGATTTTTGTGCTCAAGTCCCTGGAGTGGGATTATGAAGCCACGACCTATCTCACTTTTAATGAACTGTATGAGGGAGAAAGTGTTAATGCACAGGGTCCCTCCTTCATTTTCAGCTGTAGAGGAACAAGTGCAAGTAAAAGGCCCAAATTGTCCAGGAGAAACTGAGGTCCCGGTGACAATAAAGGCCAATCCAAAAAATAAATTCTGACCAACGCTGAAGTTGTAGAAGGATACAAGAACCTAGAGAGAAAGGCCAATCAGTTGCTGCAAAAACAAAGAACAGGAAATCTTTACCAGTCATAAAACCCTAAACAAAGATAACTCATACACAGATCTAGCACAACCTCATTCTATGACAAGTGGTGGGAACATTACCAAAGGAACACAGCTGCAAAAAGAGTGAATATATAAAAGTTAACCCAACCCAGCTTTAGAATATTGTTAAGAACATACTACGAGAAAAAAGGCATTCAATCCACTAAACCTGCTTCTTCCAACAAGCATTAAACAGGCCGCTGATTTTACACTGTTTATCTAAGATCCCTCCATGGCCTCCCCATCCCCGAGCTCTGTGACCTCCTCCGGCCCTACAACCCTCCGAGATATCTGCGCTCCTCCAATTTAGGCATCTTGCGCATCCCCGATTTTCTTTGCTCCACCATTGGCGGCCGTGCCTTCATCTGCCACGGCCCTAAGCTCTGGAATTCCCTCCCTAAACCTTTCCGCGTCTCTATCTCTCGGTCCTCCATTAAGACGCTCCTTAAAACCTACTTCTTTGACGAAGCTTTTGGTCATCTCCTTATGTGATTTGGCGCCAAATTTTGTTTGATAATCGCTCCTGTGAAGCGCCCTGGGACGTTTCACTATGTTAAAGGCGCCGTATAACTGCAAGTTGTTGTTGTAATTACGCACAAATTACAGAATATCAAAATAAATTACAATTTGCTTCACGCTTCTTTGACCAGTTGCCTTCCACAGATGATATTTCCGTGATCTCAACGGATCAGAAACTGTATTGTGACAACCGAAGTATTTGATTATCAATGCCAACTTCACTCATACTCTCAACTAGATAGTCATTCAGCTCATTTTTAAATTAGTTACATCAGAATAGCATTAATTACTGTTGAAAGGAGTTTATCGCTTATATTTGAGGGCAAAATCCTAGGGATATCCAATTTTGTACTTATGCTGGCTTTCTCCGAAAATCGTCCACAGGAGAAATTCCATCCTTTACCACTCGCCTTGACTGACTCCTGCCAATTTGTATTCCTGTACTCTAATTCTAGGATCAAAGCCCAAGTTAATAATATGCTTATGTTTCAATTACCCGTGCCTTTCAACATCTCAATCATAAGCCCTACAGAACCTTCTTTTTATTTAACCAATCAAATCAGATTCAATTCCATGAATCTCTTCATGTTTAAGTATTAATTCCCCCAAATTATCCTCGTCATTTTCTCGGAACCATTTCTTGATGAGTTAATGGCTGTGATTTCGCCTACCGAGGTGGGTCCGGGGTCGGTAACTCGGTCCCAGCCCACACTGTTGAAGTGATTTTACGTTGATTGGGCTTGTTGAGCCCGCCCAGCAAGGTTCCCAGCCAATTAAAAGGAAGCGGGTCTGATGATGTCATTTGATGACGTGTCATCAGCCGGTTTCCTTAAAAGGACCCTGGCCAAATTTACTTTGACGTTTGTGCTGTCAGTGTTCTACAGCGTTGAGGTGCTGCAAACACTGACAAGCACTGCACAGAGGTGCACGGCTGCACCCAGGCTCTCCCATGACTCCCTCCATATGCTTATGGAGGGGGTCACAGCTCACAGGGAGGTTGTCTTCCCTTCTAATCAACGCAGCCTGGTTGCACATTGCACAGGAGGGCACAGCAGGGATGTTGTCAGGAGGACCAGGCTGCAGTGGCACAAACCTTTCAATGATCTCAGTAGATCACGAAACATTACTGCCAAGCCACACTCTACCTCATCCTGCTGTGCCACTCATCACATCCCCATCAATCTGCCTTCCCTACCCTACCCCTGCACATCCTTACTCACACCAACTTACCTCGCAACTCCACCCATCCCTCTCTATCTATATTATCACTTCCCCATCTCACTAGCCAACCCTCACACTCAACCCTCATCCTAATGCAAGCATACCAACTAACAACACACATATATCCCGGGCAGTAATGTGGTCAGGTGCTGAAGCCCTCTGTCCTGTGCAGCATCAGTTGATTGCGGAGAAGGTTGGTGTTGATGTTGGTGCTTGTAGTGTATGTACCCGTCTACCTTTAAGGGAACCATTGAATGTAACCGTTCACCTTTAAGAGGACTACTTTCGGTGTGGCACTATTTGTTTGGCTTCTGTATACTGTAATACCGATAGTGACCACACCAGTATATAAGTGTTGTGGCAGGATTGCTGGGGCAGATTCGCCCGGACCTTCGAATAGTAAAGACCTGTTGTTGTTACTTCTGAAGTCTGTGTATTATTTAACTGCACAACCCACAGACTTTACAGTGGCGACGAGTCCGATCGTACCCTGCGGCAAGATTACCAAAGAAAGAAGAGCGTCGAAGAGAGGCAACCGCCCTCGTCGTGCTGCTGGAAGAAAACACGAGGCTGCAGCAGGAGGAAGGAGGAAGACTTTGACAACAAAAGCTTCCGTCTGCAACAGGCACTGACTACCCTTCTACCACGGTACGGAGTGAGCCGATCAGCAGGGAACAAGGCGGCCGAAGAGACTGTGAGTAGGGGAAGGTGTAGAAGTATCCGGAGGATAAGGGCAGAGCACTCGACCTCGGTCGAGGGGGAGCTGAGCCGGTCAGAAGTCGGGTCCAACGGCGTCGGGTGACAGCCGGACCGCGATCGGCGGGAAAAGCCGGGCAGCGACCGCAGCCACGAAGCGCTGAGACTGGGAGTAGGCGCGGGAAGAGAAACCCAGCGCAGCCGGGGAGGGAAACACCGGTCTGCGAGAGGGCTGGGAGGCGAACAGGAACCGTGCGGGTGAGAGAGAGAGACAGAGCCGAGCAAGGGGAGAGAGACTGCGCGAGAGCCAGTCCAACGGCTGAGCTGTTCTCCACCAACGGGGTACCAAGAGCTGGTGGAACCGAACGTGCGGGAGAGAGAGCGACAGAGCCGGGTACGGAGAGAGAGACTGCGCGAGAGCCAGTCCAGCGGCTGAACTGTCCTCCGTTAACGGGGTGTACCCAGCGCCGGTAGAGCCGTGTGGGCGGGAGGAAAAGTCAGAGCCGAGTAAGGGGAGCTGTGCGTAAGCCAGCCCAGCGGCTGAACCTGTCCGCTGTGGGGAAAGCGTACCCCTTCCACCAGGGAAGAAACGCGGGAAGCCGTCATTAGGCGGAGAAGACGATTGAAGTGGGCGGGGCGAGAAGGAAAGAGCGGGAAACCGCCATTTTCGCGGGAAAGCCGCCATCTTAGAAATAAACAAATAAATAAGAATACTTGAAGAAATACTTGTGTTGTACCCAAGGAAAGAAAGATGCCTAAGCGGGCGGACACCAACGAGTTCAATTCGGAGATAGAAGACTGGGCCACGTACGTAGAACGTATTGAGATACATTGTAAGGCTAACAAAATAGCTAAGGAGGAAAAAGCTTTAACCTTACTTAACATGATGGGTGCGAAAACATTCGGGTTGTTGAAGCATCTTCTCTCACCAGCTAAACCGGCAGATCAGACTTTCGATGATATTGTAGCAGTGCTGAAGGATCACTTGAACCCCACACCGTTGATGCTGGCTGAACGATTCAACTTCTACGCAAGAACGCAGAAGAAAGACGAAAGCAACGCGGAATACTTGGTCGAACTGCGCAGGATAGCGAAATACTGCCAGTTTGGAGGGAATCTGACAGAGGCACTGCGTGACAAGTTCGTATGCGGATTGTCCAAAGAAGGGACGCAGAAGCGACTACTGGAAGAAAATGACCTCACACTGGACAGGGCTGTCCTCATAGCTGCATCGCATGAAGCCGCAGCGAAAGGAACGGCAGAAATGCAGCTAAAGGCGGCGGCACTAGGGGTGGACCAAATTACTTCGAGCACAACAAAATGCTACCGTTGTGGGAAGACAACACACGACCAGAATCAATGCTGGGTTAAAAACCAAGAATGCAGGAAATGTGGCAAGATCGGGCACATAGCTAAGGTATGCCGGTCAGGAGCAACGTACAACAATAAGAAGTCACCACAAAAATGGTACGGAAAGGTACAAGAGGTGACTGAGAAGAACCTGAGGGAACAGAAGTCGGTCTCACACTCCAAATGCAAAGGACTGGACAGTCTGAGAATTCACAACGTGAACAATGAAGCTGACCGACAAACCATCTGGATAACGCTACAGATTGCAAAGGTCCAAGTAAAAATGGAAGTGGACACCGGATCGGCGTTGACGGTCATGAATAAGCATGACTATAAAAAAAAATTCAAGCATATTCCACTACGGGATACGGAACTAGTACTACAGACATACACGGGGCACAAAGTATTCCCCATCGGAATGATAGAAGTCAAGGTGAGATACAAGGATAAAGATCATCACCGGTTGGACCTGTATGTATTGCCTGAGGGAGGACCACCACTTCTGGGACGGGAGTGGATCCGAAAAATAAAATTGGACTGGCAGTCACTAAACACCATGACGGTGGATTCCGAAAAAGAGGATGTCAAACCTGAACGGTTGTCCAGAATATTGGACGAAGCAAAGGAGGTATTCCAGCAAGGACTGGGAACGCTGCGAGGTATTAAAGCAAAGGTTAAGATTGCAGAAAATGCAAGCCCAAAGTTTTTTAAGGCCAGATCGGTACCTTACGCAATACGACCAGCTGTGGAGGCAGAACTGGAAGAACTTGAACGATCAGGGGTTCTGTCAAAAGTGGACTGGAGTGAGTGGGCCACGCCCATTGTTCCCGTCATGAAGTCCTCACCGAGTAATAAGCCAGGGGGACCGGGGAAGGTCCGTATCTGCGGAGATTTCAAGATTACTGTGAATCCGGTGCTTCACACGGTACAATACCCGCTTCCGCGGATTGAAGATATCTTTGCTTCGTTGGCTGGAGGGAAGCATTTCACGAAAATAGATCTGGCTCAAGCATATCTACAGATGGAGGTTGAGGAGGAGTCACGCCAGTACCTCACCATCAACACTCACAGAGGCTTGTATCGCTACAATAGACTGGTCTTTGGGGTAGCTTCGGCGCCAGCAATTTGGCAGAGGGCCATGGAACAGGTGTTACAAGGAATTCCAAGCACGCAGTGCTATTTAGATGACATTTTAATCACGGGAAAGGATGAAGAAGAACACCTCACGAATTTGAAACTGGTACTCACCAGGTTGAAGGAGTATGGCCTTCGGGTTAATCGCAAGAAGTGTGAGTTCTTCCAAAAACGGATCTCATACTGCGGTCATGTCATTGACCGAGAAGGACTGCATAAGTCACCTGAAAAGATAGAAGCGGTCGTGAAGGCCCCCGCCCCAGGAAACGTATCACAGTTAAGATCATTCTTGGGGTTGATTAATTACTATCACAAATTTCTGCCAAATTTATCCACGGTGCTGCATCCGCTGAATGACCTGTTGCGGAAAGAAACACCATGGAAGTGGAGTGAAGAATGCAAAAAGGCTTTTCGCAGAAGCAAGGAGTTGATTACCTCTGAAGAAGTGTTAGCTCATTTCAACCCAGCATTACCCCTTCGTCTAGCTTGCGATGCTTCCCCGTACGGAATTGGGGCAGTACTCTCGCACAGGCTACCAAATGGCTCAGAAAGGCCAGTGGCTTTCGCGTCCCGATCATTGACACCCGCGGAGCGGAATTATGCCCAAATAGATAGGGAGGCCCTCAGTCTTGTGTGGGGCGTGAAGAAATTTAACCATTACCTACAATGTAAAAAGTTCACATTGCTGACAGACCACCAGCTGTTGGTGTCCATATTCAACCCAAATAAGGCTGTTTCCACCATGACAGCACAAAGGTTACAAAGGTGGTCCGTGTTACTTGGGGCACACCAATACGAAATTGAGTACAAAAGGTCTAAACAGCATGGAAATGCTGATGGGTTGTCACGCTTGCCATTGCCGATGGTAGAAGAAGCGAGTATAGTGGACCCAGTAGAGTTGTTCCACGCATCCATAGTGGAGTGTCTACCGATAACAAACTCAATGATTGAGAATGAGACAAGGAATGACCCGACTCTTTCACGAGTCTATGATGTAACGGTGGAGGGTTGGCCAGCACAGAGCGAACCAACACTGCAAGCATTTGCACAGAGGAAAGAACAACTGTCAGTGTGTCGAGGAACACTGATGTGTGGATCTAGAGTGGTGATTCCACCCAAACTCCAAAAGAAGGTGCTAAAGGAGCTGCACGAAGGACATCTGGGGGGAGTAAAGATGAAGAATCTAGCAAGAGCGTTTGTGTGGTGGCCAGGCATTGATGGAGACATAGAGGAGATCTCGAAGAACTGCCTAGGATGTCAGAGGGTTCAGAACGCGCCACCCCAGGCTCCTCTGCATCCATGGGAGTGGCCCTCATCGCCTTGGCAAAGAGTACACATCGACTTTGCTGGTCCATTTATGGACTCGATGTTTCTAATAGCGGTGGATGCCCACTCCAAGTGGCCGGAAGTAATTAAGATGACCACCACCACGACGGAAAAAACCATCACAGTGTTAAGGACTATGTTTGCTCGGAATGGCCTGCCGGAACAGATCTGTTCTGATAATGGACCACAATTTGTGTCCGAAGAATTCAAGAAATTCTTAAAGAGCAATGGGGTTAAACATTACACGTCCGCCCCATACCATCCCGCCTCCAATGGATTGGCTGAAAGGTTTGTCCAGACCTTCAAGAAGGCCGTAAAGGCCATGAGTAATGAAAATATAAGTCTGCAACATAAGGTGGATAGCTTTTTGTTGGCATACCGAAATGCGACACATGCGGTCACAAATCAAACTCCCGCAATGATGTTCTGTAATAGACGCCTAAGATGCCGGCTGGATTTACTAAAACCAAACGTCAGAAGAGACGTAGAGAACCGGCAATTCCAGGGCATGAACGACAGGGTCACGAGATCTTTCCAGATCGGTCAAAGAGTTTTGGCCCGGGACTACCGTACTGAGAAATGGCAGCCTGGAACTATTGGGAAAAGGCTGGGGCCATTGATGTACACCGTGGACCTTGGAGACAATATAATAAGGCGCCATGTTGACCAAATCATAGGGTCCGCCACAAATGGGCAACCGACTTCACCACCTTATCCGGGTAATGTTGAAACTGAGATACCCAGAACACCTACTTCCGATCTAGTGATACTGGAGTCAGCTGAACCTGACACGGCTTTCCAAGCCGAATCGACCTTGCCCGAAGCACCTCCTAGCCTGCCTGAAATGACGACACCACTGCGGCGTTATCCAGACAGAATCCGGAAACCCCCGGAAAGACTGAATTTATGAACTGTCTTACATAAACCTGTATATATGTTAGAATGTATGTTCACTATGGACTTAGTAAGTAATAAGCTAAAAAAGGAGGATTGTAGTGTATGTACCCGTCTACCTTTAAGGGAACTATTGAATGTAACCGTTCACCTTTAAGAGGACTACTTTTGGTGTGGCACTATTTGTTTGGCTTCTGTATACTGTAATACCGATAGTGACCACACCAGTATATAAGTGTTGTGGCAGGATTGCTGGGGCAGATTCGCCCGGACCTTCGAATAGTAAAGACCTGTTGTTGTTACTTCTGAAGTCTGTGTATTATTTAACTGCACAACCCACAGACTTTACAGTGCTGCTGGTGTGCCTGGTGCTGCTGGTGTTGGGGCTGATGGTGGTGGGATTCTGAGGACCAAGGTGTGATTTTTTCAAGGGCACTGACGATGATGGAATAGATGGCAGGTGAGCTTTAAATGACAGAAGCGATCTGTCACTGGTGAGAGAGGTTGTTACAATGAGGTGACACTGGAGAGAGAGTTTGCTCCAAACACTTGCTATCTGCATAAAGGTCAGTCTGTCTTCCAAATGCAGTAAGCAAGAGCTTCTAACCTTGGAAAGTGAATGCCTATGATATGGGAGCTTTTATAGACCATTTGCAGCTGTCAAGTTAGTAAATCATCCCAAACTGACACAACACCCGACCTAACCTGATCCCCAAACAGCGGGGAAGCTCTAAAATTCTGAAGGTAAACTTAAAATAATCCTCAATTGTCTCTTAAGAATCTCTCTAATGATGTAACTTGCCTCCCCCGCCGCTTGGTGTTGGGTCTGTTCAGCGCTGAAAGACCCGACACCTGGGAGACGAGCGTGGAGGCAGGTTGACAGCGGGGTCCCGACCCGCTGTCAATCATTTGAAATTTTACAGCTGGCCCACCTCCGATCCCGTCCTCCCAGCGCCGGTACAATTCCGGCCAATGTCTTTTTAAAAGTGCGGAGCCCAAAACTGCACAGAATATTTACAATGTGGCCATAAAAATGAGCTAAACAACACTGTCCCATTTTTAAAACTTTGTTTTTGAGATGGGGGTGACACTGAAAAGACATGGCAATGCCTTAGTTGTAGAGGAGAGATTGGGTCGATTGGGCTTATACTCGCTGGAGTTTAGAAGAATGAGAGGGGATCTCATTGAAACTTATAAAATTCTAACAGGACTAGACAGACTAGATGCAGGAAGGATGTTCTCGATGGCAGGGGAGTCCAGAATCAGGGATCACAGTCTAAGGATAAGGGGTAAGCCATTTAGGACTGAGATGAGGAGGAATTTCTTCACCCAGAGATTGGTGAACCTGTGGAATTCTCTACCACACAAGGCAGTTGAGGCCAATTCATTAAATATTTTCAAGAAGGAGTTAGATATATTTCTTAAGGCTAAAGGGATCAAGGGATATGGGGAGAAAGCAGGGACAGACTGAATTTGGATGATCAGCCATGATCTCATTAAATGGCGGAACAGGCTCGAGGGGCCAAATGGCCTACTCCTGCTCCTATCTTCTGTGTAGCTATGTATCTATGTAGACCTGTTGTAAACCACCCAAAACTATAATCTGTCTTCTATCTTTACAGATGTTGGTGGACCTGCTCTTATTGCATTATTCTACATTTATCCATCTCCCATTCCTTAGGCTATCCAATTTATATGTCCAGATACTTTCGCTCTCTTTCCCCCGCCCCCTAATTCTGTGAGGCCATTCTGCACATGAACCTTTCATTCCTGTGGGCAATGAGGTATTGGCAAGCTACCCAAACTTGGGACAAGCCTGAAATTTGTCCTCATCTGATGCTCATTATTACAGCAGTTATCATTGCAAAAAAATCAGGAACCGAAACTCTGGCTTTTTTTTGCCCTGGGGACATGGTAGCTCATGGTCTACAGGGCAGCAGTGATACCTGCCCTGCTGTATGCCTCAGAGACATGGACCATGTACAGCAGGCACCTCAAAGCACTGGAGAGGTACCACCAACGCTGCCTCCGCAAGATCCTGGAGATCCATTGGCAGGATAGGCGCACCAATGTCAGTGTTCTTGCTCAGGCAAACATCCCCAGCACTGAAGCTTTGACCACACTCGATCAGCTCCGATGGACAGGTCACATTGTCCGCATGCCCGATACAAGACTCCCAAAACAAGCGCTCTACTCGGAGCTCCGGCATGGCAAGAGAGCCCCAGGTGGGCAGAGGAAACACTTCAAGAACACCCTCAAAGCCTCCTTGAAAAAGTGTAACATCCCCACTGACAGCTGGGAATCCCTGGCCCAAGACCGCACAAAGTGGAGGAGAAGCATCCGGGAAGGCACCGAACACCTCAGGCTAGATTTTCAGTATAGGCAGTTTTGGGGCGCTAACCTTAGCGCCCGCCCGAAGTTAGCGCCCACCCCAAAGTAGCGCCCCGTTGCCGGAAATTCAGTGGCTTCGCCCTAAGAGGTTGGTGGAGCGCTAAAAGAGGCGTTCCACTACTATCTTTAGGCGCTAAGCCGGCGGTCCAGAGGGATAGCGCCCAGGCGGGGCGCAGCGCGGGTGCGGTCATTTTTGCACTGACAGCAGACCCCGTGGTGCCGACCAGCTCTTAAAGGGGGAAGGGACGAATTGGTCTGCTGCCACGCCCTGCACACTGCAGCCTTGCAAAGAGGCCTCAACACTGCTGCTCAGCCCCAGGGAGTCATGGCAACGCCAGAGAAGGCCCGTCAGCGTGCCCTGCGCTTCTCAGAGGGTGATCTGGACATAATGGTCGCAGCTCTGGAGGTGAGGCGCAAGATCTTGTTCCCAGAGAGTGGGAGGAATCCAACCCACCACGACTACACCAAAGCCTGGAAGCAGATCGCCCAGAGGGTGACGTTCACCGGCGATGCCCCCAGGACCCACAAACAATGTCGTAAAAAATACAACGACCTGACCAGGATTGTCAGGGTGAGTACCCTTTCCAGTCTCCTCCTCATTCTTGCATGTACACCTGACATGATGGGCAAGGGGAGCTGAAAGTCCTATTGGCCAGCCCTCAGCCAGCAGCATTGGGACAGTCATGAGCATCAATTGGCCATTCGGCACTCTACACTCTGGCCAAGCTATTCCACCATGGGAGGCTGTGCACACTACATCAGGGCTTCACTCTGTCCAAGCTATTCCACCATGGGAGGCAGTGCACACTACATCAGGGCTTCACTCTGTCCAAGCTATTCCACCATGGGAGGCAGTGCACACTACATCAGGGCTTCACTCTGGCCAAGCTATTCCACCATGGGAGGCAGTGCACACTACATCAGGGCTTCACTCTGGCCAAGCTATTCCACCATGGGAGGCAGTGCACACTACATCAGGGCTACACTGCGCACTTACAGCCCGTCCTTTCTCTTGCAGGCTAAAGTAGCCTTTAATCGCCAGGCCCGTGCCAGGGGTGGCCGCGCCAAGCTGCAGAAGCTCACTCGGCTGGAGGAGCGCGTGTGTGTGCTCATGGGAGCCCGTGTGATCGTCCCCACAGCATGCGGAGTAGCCAACCCTCCACTGCCCGGCAATGGTAAGGACCTCGCCTTTTGGCCCTCTCGCGTCGCACTGGCCCATCCGAGCTACCTCCTTTGCCACTGTCCCACCAATGCGCTGAATGCCACCAGTCCTAACTCCCTCGCTGACGCCGTCTCCTCACTCTGAAGCTACTCTTGTGCATTCCTGCTTTCAGCTGGTGACGACCAGGACCCTGAAGCTGCCAGTGACAGCACCTCCGAGCAGGAGGAGGAGGAGGAGCAAGCCGGACCATCGGGGGAACAGTCACGTCCCGCAGGAGAGGAGGAAATGCTTGACACCTCCTCACTGGACGAGTGCCTGGAGGAACTGTCGCAGGGCAATGCAGCTTCTGGGACCAGTGGCGTCCAGCCACCCAGGAGCCGTGCGCGTGGCCCGCGGCCTTGCCCCCAAAGAGGGGAAGGATCAGAGGGGAGTGCTGCTGATCGGCACACTCGCCGCCACCAACGTGGCAAGGGTCCCCTAGTTCGGCCCCCACCTCCTCAGCGGGAGAGTCGCAACTCCAGTCCGGACACCTTCACCTCGGAGGAGGTGCGGAAGCTGGATAAGATGGCCGAGGATTCGGACCGGCGCCACACGGAGCTCATGAGCGTGGTGGGGCGCATGCCTGAGGCCATCGAGTCGCTGGCGACCAGTGTGCGCAAGTTCGGGGCAGCAACTGCCGCGAGTGGCGGCATGCTGACTGATGCCGTCAAGACCCTGGCGGATGTGATGCGGGCACACACCAGGACAACAGGGGCACTCACTGCTGTCACACGCGCTGTCTCAGGCAGGCATCGCCAGGGCAGCCGCCGAGCTGGACCATCCCAGCAAGCCGCCCCTCGGCTGATTGTTGCGGATCCTGCAGTGCGGGCCCGGCCGAGTGCCACCGCGCCACAGCACCAGCCAGCGCATCCCAGACGCCAGCTGGCCCACATTGCGCCATCCGTCGCCGCCATTCCCCCACTGGGGCGTCAAGGGCAAGCGGCTGCAGCTGATGGTGGCCAGGCTCAGGTGCGCCACTCAGCAGACGGCCCCTCGAGGCCCAAACGCCGTGTAGGCCGCCCCCCAGCGGCATCTGGCGGAAGGGCATCTGAGCCTCAGGCGCCTTCCCCCAGCCTCGCAGCAGCCACTGGGCAGAGCTTGCGAAGGAGCAGCAGGCCGGGCAGGGGAGGCAAAAGGCTGGGCAAGGTCTCGCCCTCGCGGGCCACTCAGTAGAGGGTGTGGCCAGCTTTCCTTTTATATGGCGGTGGCCATCTTTATTTTGCCCATGGTTGTGTTGTTGGAGGGCTTATTTTTTGCGTTAGGCCGACGTTGAGGCCCGGTTTGAAGAAATGTGGAGTGACTCCTCCCCAGTTTGTGGGAGTGAGTCGTTTGTTGGGCTTTTTGTGGGGCCCGTTTATTGTTTTTGGGGATTCATGTGGGAAGGGCTTTTCATTTTTGTGTAATAAATAATTATCTTTATTCATGCAGTCTCCATGGTTGTTCTTCTTAGTGTTTGTTGGCTTCGCCGGCTGAGGGCTTGCGGAGCGGCTGCATTCATCTTCCCTCATGGCCCCTGGCCATTCCCTGACAGGGGGCTTAGAAGTACCGTGTAATAAGGTGGCGTCGTGCGGCCCTTGGCCCTGGTCGCTCCCTCCTGGGAACGTACTCCTGCTCCTCCTCCTCCTCATGCTCCTCCTGCTCCTCCTCCTGAGGTGCTGGTCCAACGTCAGGTGGCAGTGCCTGAGTCCTGCGGATAGCCAGGTTGTGTAGCATGCAGCAAACCACCACAAATTGGGAGACCCGGTCCGGCGAATACTGGAGAGCTCCTCCGGAGCGATCAAGGCAGCGGAACCGCTGCTTGAGGACCCCAATAGTTTGCTCGATGATGTTGCGGGTGGTTTGATGGCTCTCGTTGTAGGCCTCTTCAGCAGTGGTCCTGGGCGCGCGGAGCGGGGTCATGAGCCAGGCGCACAAAGCATAGCCTTTGTCCCCGAGTAGCCATCCTCTTGGGGGAGGCTGTGCCTGGAACATGTCATGCACAGTACTCTGCCGCAGGATAAAGGCATCGTGGCTGCTGCCTGGGAAGCTGGCATTGACTGCCATGATGCGCTGCTTGTGGTCACACACCAGCTGCACATTCAGAGAATGGTAGCCCTTCCTGTTGCGATACTGCTCGCCATGCTCCAGAGGGGCCCGCAAAGCCACATGCGTACAGTCAATGGCGCCCTGCACCAAGGGGAATTCCCCGAGTCTGGAAAATCCCAATGCGCGCTGATGCTGGCTCTCCAGGGCCATGGGGAAGGAGACGAATTGGCTTCTCCTTCTGAACAGTGCTTCGGTCACCTGGCGGATGCAGCGATGCGCGCCGTACTGGGAGATGTTTGCTATGTCCCCAGCAGCGTATTGGAAGGAGCCGGTGGCATAGAAGTTCAATGCCACCGTCACCTTCACTTCCACCGACAGAGACGTCCTGCACCTGAGCTTTGGCCGCAGATCTCGGCGAAGCAGGTGGCAGATCTCTGCAATCACCTCCTTTCGGAATCAGAGCCTTTTAACACATCGCGCGGCACTCATGTTTAGGTAGGAGCGCTGCTGGCGGTATAGCCTGACTGGGTAAGGCCTACGTGGCCAACGCCTGTAGCCCCCTCTGCCTCTAGCCAGGGCTGCCCCTCTCACAATGCATCTGCGAGCCCTACGGACATGGAGCTGCAGCTCCGCGTTGGCACCCCATGCAACCCCCATCAAATCCTGGCAAACACTCAAATTTCCAAAAGGCCACTTGCAGCGCTCTGGCCTGAGTCCAAAAATACCTGAGCTCTTGCTGCTTGAAACCAGTTAGCTATCCTCCTTGTTGTGTCTCCAGAAATGCGTTGCACAAGAGTGTTTTCTGAAAAAAGGCTGGCCTTTATACTGGAGAGCACGTCCCCTTTAATTTGCGCCCCCCGGGGCCCGCGCTGGTTGTGTTGCGTTCCTTTTCCCAAACGCTCCGGCCACCAGCCGCACAATGGGGCGGTCCGACTGAAGTTTGGAATCGGGGCGGCCAAAGGGCGTTGCACGAGGATGTGACGTCATTTTCTGCGCACGCATCCGGGCGGGCGCTAAACTTTGCGCCGGCGCTAACGGGCAACTTAATTTGGGGCGGGGCGCAAACTGCGCTGCGCTACACGCATAGCGCCCGAAAATCACTTCTCTTAAGGCGCTAACTGCTGGCGCTAGCAACTGAAAATCTAGCCCCTCGAGTCTCCTCGCCGGGAGCAAGCGGAAGCCAAACGCAGGCAGCGCAAGGAGCGCACGTCAACCCAAGCACCCCACCCACCCGCCCTTTCAACCACCATCTGCCCCACCTGTGACAGAGACTGTAGGTCCCGCATTGGACTCATCAGTCACCTGCAAACTCATTTTTAATGTGGAAGCAAGTCATCCTCGATTCCGAGGGACTGCCTAAGAAGAAGAAGAGGAGAAGTTCTAGTTCTACACTTACAGTTCAAGTTATACGAGCCCTTTCCAAGGGAGAGTAAAATCGGACAGGGTATAATACCAGCGTTCGACCCGATCCAATCAGTTTCCTGCCACTCCTTAAGTGTTTAACATTGGCGTAAAAGAACATAAGAATATAAGAAATAGGAGCAGGAGTAGGCCATTTGGCCCTTCGAGCCTGCTCCGCCATTCAATAAGATCGTGGCTGATCATCTACCTCATCTCCACTTTCCTGCACTATCCCCATATCCCTTGATTTGCTTAGTTCCCCAAAATTTATCGACCTCTGTCTTGAATATACTTCAATGAATGAGCCTCCACAGCCCTCTGGGGTAGAGAATTCCAAAGATTCTGTATAATGTACACAACTCTCAAAGTTTTCTTTGCTCTTATTTTTTTTCCAACTAAATTAAACATTTTAACCCATCTTATTTTCTTTTTTTAAAAAGAACCTGCAGTGCTCGACAAGGTTGTTGATTTACAGTATATCAGGTAAATGCACTGATCCTGCGCTCCCTGCAGGGAGCTATGCTCAAAGGGAGTACGGATTGGAGAATCAGTGCTACAATGTTGTAGCCCACACTCCCTTCATGAATAGCTGCTGCTGGGAGAGCAAACAGGTGAATTTGCCCGTGTTACTAGATATATGTAGCCAGACATGCTGGATATATTTGTTCAACAGCAAGATCTGACCATCTCAGCTTTGCTCATGTAGCTTATGATATCATCCATATAACCCTGATTAAACTACTGTCTCGCAATCACTGCCAACTAGTCATTATTCTCTATCTAATCCCAGCCAAGGTGGTAAAACTGGAGACTTGTTTCAGTGATGCTCACAAACATTTACAGATTAGTGTTTGTATTTTTTTCTGACTCAGAGTAATACTAACTGAGCCAGCACTATCACATTGCCTCAGTTGATTGCATTCCTCCAGCCCTACAGCCTTCCGAGAACTCTGCCTACCTCCAGCTCTGGTCTCTTGTGCATTCCCCACCTTGGCGGCCGTGTCTCAGTCATCCCAAGCTCTGGAATTCCCTCCGTAACCTCTTCGCCTCTCTAGCCCTCTCCTCCTTTAAGATGCTGCTTAAAACTTACCTCCTTAACCAAATGCTTAGTCACTTGCCCTAATGGCTCCTTCTTTGGCTCAGTGTCAATTTCTATCTGATAACGCTCATGTGCAGCGCCTTGGGATGTTTTACTGCATTAAAGGAGCTATATAATTTTTTTTTATTCACAGGATGTGCACGTCATTTATTGTCCATCGCTAATTGCCCTCGAGAAGGTGGTGGTGAGCCACATTCTTGAATACAACTGAGTGGCTTGCTAGGCCATTTCAGAGGGCAGTAAAAAGTAAGTCACATTGCTGTGGATCTGGAGTCAGACCAGGTAACATAGAAACATCGAAGATAGGAGCAGGAGTAGGCCATTCGGCTCCTCGAGCCTGCTCCGCCATTCAATGAGATCATGGCTGATCATCCAAATTCAGTACCCTGTCCCTGCCTTCTCCCCATATCCCTTGATCCCTTTAGCCTTAAGAAATATATCTAACTCCTTCTTGAATATATTTAATGAATTGGCCTCAACTGCCTTCTGTGGTAGAGAATTCCACAGGTTCACCACTCTCTGGGTGAAGAAATTCCTCCTCATCTCTGTCCTAAATGGCTTACCCCTTTTCTTTAGACTGTGACCGCTAGTTCTGGACTTGCCCGCCATCGAGAACATCCTTCCTGCATTTAGTCTGTCTGGTCCTGTTAGAAATTTATAAGTTTCAATGAGATCCCCTCTCATTCTTCTAAACTCCAGCGAGTATAAGCCCAATCGACACAATCTCTCCTCATACGTCATTCCTGCCATCCCAGGTATCAGTCTGGTGAATCTTCGCTGCACTCCCTCCAAGGAAAGAAGATTCTTCCTCAGATAAGGCGACCAAAACTGCACACAATACTCAAGGTGTGGTCTCACCAAGGCCCTGTACAACTGCAGCAAGACATCCTTGTTCCTGTACTCGAATCCTCTCGTTACGAAGGCCAACATACCATTTGCCTTCTTAACCGCCTGCTGCACCTGCATGCTTACCTTCAGCGACTGGTGCACAAGGACAGCCAGGTCTCGTTGCACTTCCCCTTCTCCCAATCTATTTCCATTCAGATAATAATCTGCCTTCCTGTTTTTGCCACCAAAGTGGATAACCTCACATTTATCCACATTATACTGCATCTGCCATGCATTTGCCCAATCACCCAACTTGTCCAAATCATACTGGAGTTTCTTGGCATCCTCCTCACAGGACACACGCCCACCCAGCTTTGTGTCATCTGCAAATTTGGAGATATTACATCTAGTTCCCTCGTCGAGATCATGAATATATATTGTGAATAGCTGGGGTCCTAGCACCGATCCCTGCCTGCCTGCCACTCGGAAAAAGACCCGTTTATTCCAACTCTTTGCTTCCTGTCTGCCAACCAGTTCTCTATCCAAGTCAATACCTTGCCCCCAATCCCATGTGCCTTAACTTTACACGCTAATCTCTTATGCGGGACCTTATCGAAAGCCTTCTGAAAGTCCAAATACACCACATCCACTGGTTTTCCCTTATCTATTCTACCAGTTACATCCTCAAAAAATTCCAGTAGATTAGCCGAGCACAATTTACCTTTTGTAAATCCATGTTTACTTTGCCCAATCCTGTCACTGTTTTCCAAGTGCTCTGCTATTACATCTTTTATAATGGACTCTAAATTTTCCCCACTACCGATGTCAGGCTTACCAGTCTATAATTCCCCGTTTTCTCTCTACCACCTTTTTTGAATAGTGGGGTAACATTAGCTACCCTCCAATCCATGGGTACTGTTCCAGAGTCTATAGAATTTTGGAAGATGGCCAGCAATGCATCTACTATTTCTAGGGCCACTTCCTTAAGTTCCCTAGGATGTAGATTATCAGGCCCTGGGGATTTGTCGGCCTTCAATCCCGTCAATTTCCCTAACACCATTTCCCTACAAATACTGATTTCATTCAGTTCCTCCCTCTCATTAGACCCTATGTTCCCCAACATCTCTGGGAGGTTATTTGTGTCCTCCTTTGTGAAGGACGGCAGATTTCCTTCCCAAAAGGACATCAGCAACCCAGATGGGTTTTTACAACAACCCAGTAGTTTCATGGTCACCATTAACTGAATTTAAATTGCTCAGCTGCCGAGGTGGGATTCGAACTACGTGTCGCTGGATCATTAGGCTAGGCCTCTGGATTACTCCTCCAGTAACCTAACCACTGGGTTACTGTACCTGCTGGGCAAGTGGCTGTAGAGTCAGAAAAGTGTGAGTTCAAATCCCACACTGGGACATCAGCACAAAGTTTAGGTTGACGCTTTAGTGAGGGATTGTTGGCGTTCTTGGAGTAAAGGTTTGTCTTAGAGTGGTAGCATAAAAGGGGCGATAGTGAATATCCCACCCGATTTTGGTACCTGGCGGAGTACAAAGCAAATTCACAACCCCATGTCTTTCGGATTTCGGATGAAATGTTTAAACCAAGATCCCACCTGCCTTAAAATCAAAGCAGTTTACAGTGCACCATGCCTGAGCCCACTGTCTGCCAGAACAAAGGACGGACATAAAAGATCCGATGGTACTGAAAGAAGAGCAGGGAGTTCTCTGTGTCCTGGCCATCGTTTACTCCTCAAGCAACATCATCAAAAACAGATTAACTGGCTGTTCGTTCATTTGCTGTTCATGAGAACTTGCTGTGCATAAATTGGCTGCTGTATATGCCGACATCACAACAGCGTGACTGCACTTGAAAAAGTAATCAATTGGTTGTAAAGTACTTTCAGAGAATGTGAGCAAGGCACTGAATAAATATAGTCCTTTCATTCTGGTTCTACCTGCACCCATGCCAGGACGGTGGATGAGCAACCTACCAATACCATTCTGTAATAAACCACCAGAAGGCGCAAGAGAGCCATTGATTGGGACTCTGCACCTCCCTCAGATAGTACAGTTAAGAATGGGAACTCACCGTGTGGAAAATCGTAGGCAACTTGTAGCACAATATGCTATGGCTCCAAAATCTCAGTTTGTTGCAAACTTTGAGGTGCATTTGAGTGAAGGAAGCAGCATCCTGCTCTGCGAAGGGCATCGATAGCCATTCAGTTCAATGGCATTTGGTACTGCACAGAGATGTCAACTACATCTTCTGTATGGGTCTGTTACATCGTTATATTATTACATCGTTAAATGGAACTACTTGTTACATCGTTATATGGAACTACTTTGGTTAGTGTATTTATATTGCTATGTGGCACACTGTGAAAGGCAGTGCGCAGTGCAAGGTCGGACATCTTGTATCACTCCGCACCATGCGACAGCAACATCATAAAAGCAAGAATACAACTGAGTGAAAGTCGTAAATTAAATGAGTTAAAAGCGTCTGTATTACATAGTAATAAGAACACAAGGAGACACAACATGGTGGCAGCGGTATAAGTGAGTACAACTTGTGCCATACGAACTACGAATAAGACGAAAAGTGAATATATGAGCTGATCGTGAGTGCCGGTGTCTGTGGTGATTGAGCGTGAATCGTTCGGGCAACTAAGATGGCGGCTTACGCTGCACTGACTGCGCAAATGCAACCCTTCATGAACTGGGAAGCCGATGATATAGTGGAGGCATTCCGCAAGTTCAAACAGAAATGTGAGCTTACATTCAAAAGCTTCTTGAAGGGTACTGCCAACGAGGAAAAGGTTAGTTACATTCTGTTGTGGACAGGAGAAAAAGGCCTAGATTTGTATAATAGCTAGGGTTTGACTGAAGAGGAAAAGGAAAACTCTGCGACAATCTTTGAGAAATTCAGCAACCATCTAGAGCCTAAATCCAATCACCGTATACACAGATACAAATTCCAGAGTCTAAGACAGGAACCCGGTGAAACAGCTGACAATTTCCTGACAAGGCTGAGAAATGAAGCCAGCAAGTATGCATTTAAGGAAATGGAGGAAAGGCTTGTGGACCAGCTGATATGGGGGTCAGCGCATGCAGAGGTACAAAAAGCCCTGATAGGGAAAGAAAAGCTCGAAATAACAGAGGCTACAGATACTGCGAGAGCTCATGAAGCCATGAAGCAGCAAATGAGAACGCTGATTTCTCAAACGGCTGACATGCGGATGGCTTCTGAGACGGACAACAGAGTGGATACAGTGAGAGAAAAGTACAACACACAAAGACATGCACATGACATCGGGAGAAACATGTGCAGAAACTGTGGAAGACCGCACGATTATACAGACAGGAGGAAATGTCCAGCATATGGAACAAGCTGCAATGCATGTGGCAAACTAAACCACTGGGAAAAGAGGTGTAGAACGAAGAAAGAAGGAACATACATCAAAAACAAAGGTGGACAGCAGAACCAGAGAAAGAAACACAATATCCATGCCATGGACAGGATGATGATGATTATGGTCATGACAATACACTAAACATCGAAACCATAAAGGTACAGCTTCACGAGATGTCCAGAGCGGAAAATACTCCGAAGAGAGAATTGCACACCATCATCCAAATCAAAAAGAGGGTCAAAGATCAGCCCACAACCATCAACTTAAAGTTGAAGCTGGAAACAGGGGCTCAGAGCAACATTCTCCCATTGAGACTGTACCAGCAGATCTTTCCCGAAAACTTGAGAGAAGATGGCTACCCGAAAAAGGGTTGTTTAAAGGCAAGTAATGTCACGCTGACAGCATACGGGGGGAGTGAGATTAAACAACTCGGAACAACCTTTGTCAAAGGGACACATAAAAGAAAGAACATCAACTGCATGTTCTATGTCACCGACACTGAGGGGCCAGCGATCCTGGGATTAAACAGCTGCGAGAAGTTGAGATTGATCTCAGTGAATCACGAGCTGACGGAAACGTCACTGAGGATAGACAGCCACACCCCGCTGGAGAATCGCCCACAAATCAAGAGTAAAAAAGACTTGATAGACATGTATCCGGAATGTTTCGATGATACAGTGGGATGTTTTGGAGATTTCCAATACCACATCACCATCGATCCAGAGGTAAAGCCCGTTATCCATGCTCCACGAAAAGGACCCATCGAGCTGAAGACAAAGCTTGAAAGAGAGCTAAAGGAGATGGAAGAAAAGGGAGTGATCGTAAAGGTCACTGAACCCACAGACTGGGTAAACTCAATTGTGGTACGGAAAAGCTAAACGGGCGTCTCAGAATATGTTTGGACCCCAAAGATCTAAACCAGGTGATAAAGAGGGACCACTATCCCACCCCAACGCTAGAGGAGATTATGCCATCACTGGCAGGAGCCAAGGTTTTCTCAAAACTAGATGCCAGAAATGGATATTGGAACGTGAAGTTGGATGAGGAATCAACAACACTGACAACATTCAACACACCATTTGGGCGTTACAAATTCCTGCGCCTACCATTCGGGTTAAAGGTCAGTCAAGATATCTTTCAACAGAAAGTAGACGAGACATACAGAGGCTGTGGAAGAGCTATAGGAATAGCTGATGATATTCAGATCTATGGAGCAGATGAAAGAGACCATGATATGCACCTACATGAGGTCATGGAGCATACCAGAAAGGCTGGCATCAAGTTACATGCCGATAAGTGCATAGTTAACGTCAAGGAATGCCAATTCTTCGATATGATTTACACACCAGAGGGAGTCAAGCCAAGTCCTGAGAAGATTGCGGCGATTGCTGAAATGAAACCACCCAAAGATAAGAAAGAGCTGAGGAGTTACCTCGGCTTGGTCCAATACATGAGTTCTTTCATCCCAAACATGTCGGAACATACAACAAATCTCAGAGAGCTAATGAAAGAAGATGCCGAATACCAGTGGTCTGAATCACATGAAAGGAATTTCAAACAACTTAAAGAATTGTTGTGCCAAGAAACAAGTCTGTCATATTATGATAGAAGAAAACCAGTCACTCTACAAGTAGACGCTTCTACCAGAGGACTAGGGGCAGCTCTTGTGTAGGAAGGAAAGCCAATAGCTTTCGCATCAAAGGCCTTGACGTCAGCCGAGACGAGATACGCCAACATAGAAAGAGAACTATTAGCAGTAGTGTATGGATGCGAGAAATTCCATACATACCTGTATGGAAGGCAGTTTACAATAGAGAGTGACCATCGTCCACTAGAACAGATCTACAAGAAGAACCTGTGCAAAGCACCTACAAGACTGCAAAGACTACTTCTAAGGCTCCAAAGCTATGACTTCATGCTTAAATATAAGCCAGGAAAGGAAATGGTGCTAGCAGATGCGTTGTCTCGATTGTCACCATATGAGAAACATGAGGTGGAGGGTCTAACAATAAAAATCCACCACCTAGTGAGTGTTACACCTACAAAGCTCAGTCAAATCAGAGATGAGACTAGCAAAGATGAGGAATTGCAACTACTCACACAACAAGTGATACAGGGGTGGCTGGAGAGAATCCAGCAGGTACAGGCGACAATTCATCAATACTGGACAATTAGAGACGACATCGCAATAGAAGACGGTATTCTACTTGTTGGATCGCGGATCATTGTGCCAAAGACGATGCAGACAGAACTTCTCCATCTAATACATGAAGGCCACATGGGAATGGAGAAATGCAAGCTGAGAGCCAGATCAGCTGTATACTGGATAGGCATGTACAAAAATATCGAACAGATGGTTTCTGCATGTGGTATATGCCAGAAATACAGAAATGCACAACAGAAAGAGATGATACCTAGTGAAATACCGTCAAGACCATGGCACACTGTTGGGGCAGATCTCTTCATGTGCAATCAAGAATGGTATCTCATAGTGACAGATTACTATTCCAAGTTTCCTTTTGTGAGAAGGATGAAAGATCTGAGAGCCACAACTACTACCAGAATTGCAAAGAGCTTGTTTGCTGAACAAGGAATCCTGGAAAAGGTCATCTGTGACAATGGAACCCGGTTCACATCGAGTAAATTCAGAGCTCTGGCAGAAAAGTATGGGTTCAAAATAGTAACCTCATCCCCACATTTCCCATGGGGACACGGGTTCATCGAAAGACAGATCCAGACTGTCAAGAGAACTCTCATCAAAAGCAGTGAGATGGGGGAAGACCAAGACCTTGCCCTCCTATCACTCAGATCAACACCACTGAAAGCAGACATGAAATCACCTGCGGAATTGCTGAATGGGAGGAAGTTTAAGGCTACACTACCAGCAAAAATACATCCTCCCCAGGACCAGGAGGACTTCAGACAGAAGCTGGCAGAAGCACAAGTCATAGGGAGCAAACATTACGACAAACATGCAAAGATGCTACCAGAATTGCTGAATGGGCAATCAGTGCATGTGCAAGACCCGGTGTTGAAAACCTGGAATCCAGCCAAGGTCATTGGAAAAGCTGATACTCCAAGATCCTACTTCGTAGAGACCGAACCTGGTAACCAATACAGATGGAACAGACTCCACATCAGACCTTCACCTGAACTGGTTAAGCAGCAGACAACATCAGCAACATTGACAACACCAGCTAGCACAAGCAGTACAATGCCAGAAACAAGCACCACAAATCAAACAACCACGAGCATGCACACTCCAACTCCAAGTGCGACAGCAACAACAACAACAAGAGCGGAACACACCAAAACACCGCAGAGAGGAGTGGTCACCACCAAATCCACAAGATGGAGGGACACATCCAACCACCTGAGCGATATCGCGAATAAGAAAAGAAAACTCACAATTCTTTGTATTTGATAATAATAGTTTAGATATATTTTTAAAAATTAAATTAAATTTCATATTTTAGTTTTCTTGAGAAAGAGGGATGTTACATCGTTATATTATTACATCGTTAAATGGAACTACTTGTTACATCGTTATATGGAACTACTTTGGTTAGTGTATTTATATTGCTATGTGGCACATTGTGAAAGGCAGTGCGCAGTGCAAGGTCGGACATCTTGTATCACTCCGCACCATGCGGCAGCAACATCATAAAAGCAAGAATACAACTGAGTGAAAGTTGTAAACTAAATGAGTTAAAAGTGTCTGTATTACATAGTAATAAGAACACAAGGAGACACAACAGTCTGTAACAGCAAGGCCACCTGACACTGCAGGTATCAATGGGGGGCGGGGAAGAACTGTCCTGGTCCCTGTGATAACAGCAAAACGAATGTGTTTACAATGTCACTGCATACACAGCCACCACAATCCTTGCCTCCACGAGGCTACTTAAGAAAACAAGAGTGTCTTCAATTACTTTAAAAAAAAATCATTATTTTTTTTGGCGGGGAGCAGCACAGTTCCCCCTTTAAAACATGTCCATTTAAAAAAAATCAATTCCATTCTAATAGTAATTATATTTCTGGATAGTACACCTACTCTATTTCACAAACAAATGTCTGGCGGGAAGTACTGTGAATCATGGACTGTTAAACAAGCCACGCATGGTTTACAATTCACTGAAACTGATGGGAAGTGTAAATTGAGGACCACCTACATTCTGCTGTTCTCAAAAATCTTAACAAATACTCCTTTCTAAACATTGCTCACTGCCAGCAGAACTAAAAGCTCATAAAATACTGCAGTAAAATTGTCCGCATTAGGCAAGCGTGCTGTATTTCCTTCACCGCGGAAAAATGGATTTTTAGAAAGAAAGAGCTTACATTTCTAGAGCGCCTTTCACGAGCTCAGGGTGCCCCAAAGCGCTTTACAGCCAATGAAGTGCGTTTTGAAGTGTAGGTACTGTTGTAATGTGGGAAACGCGGCAGCCAATTTGAGCGCAGCAAACAGCAATGGGATAATGACCAGATCATCTGTTTTAGTGATGTTGAGTGAGGGATGAATATTGGCCCAGGACACCAAGGAGAACTCCCCAGCTCTTCTTCGAAAACGACCTGGCCAGAAACTTAACTAGAAACAACCACTATGTCTACAAGAGCGTGGCAGACATTGGGGTGGTCTGTGATGAGCGGCTCACCTCTTGACCCCTCAAAGCCTCGCCACAATCCACAAGGCTCAAGTCAGAAGTGTGAAGGAACACTCACCTGAAGGGGTCGGCCCCAGCAACACGCAAGAAGCTTGACACCATTCAGACCAACAACAACAACAACGTGTATTCATATAGCGCCTTTAACATAGTAAAACGTCCCAAGGCGCTGCACAGGAGTATTGTAAGACAAAAAATTTGACACCGAGCCACATAAATTAGGGCAGGCGCTTGGTCAAAGAGGTAGGTTTTAAGGATCTTCTTAAAGGAAGAAAGAGAGGTAGAGAGGCGGAGAGATTTAGGCAGAGAATTCCAGAGCTTAGGGCCTAGGCAACAGAAGGCACGGCCACCAATGGTTGAGCGATTATAATCAGGGATGCTCAAGCGGGCAGAATTAGAGGAGCGCAGATATCTCGGGGGGCTGTGGGGCTGAAGGAGATTACAGAGATAGGAAGGGGCAAGGCCATGGAGGGATTTGAAAACAAAGCAGTCTGCTTGATTGGCACCCCTGGATTCAATATCCATCCCTTCTACCACCAGTGCACGATGACCGCTGTCTACAGGATGCATTGTAGCAACTGATCAAGCTTACTTTGCCAGCACCTCCCAGACCCATGACCTCTACCCCTGAGAAGGGCAACGGCAGCAATGTGATGGAAACACCTTCACCTCCAAGTTCCCCTCTAAGTCACACATCATCCTGACTTGGACATTTATAGCCATATGTGTCAGCCCTGGCTCAGGGCAGCACTCTGGCCTCTGAGTCAGAAGGTTGTGGGTTCAAGTCCCACTCCAGAGATTTCAGCACAAAATTTTACACTTTAGTGCAGTACCGAGGGAGTGCTGCACTGTCGGAGGTGCCTTCTTTCGGAGGAGATGTTAAACTGAGGCCACGTCTACCCTCTCAGGTGGATATAAAGAAATCGCACAACACCATTCGAAGAAGAACGGGGAGAGTCTCCCTTGTGTCCTGGCCAACATCACTGAAAAAACAGATTACCTGTAGGACCTTGCCGTCTTCAAATTGGCTGCTGTGTTTCCTACATTTCAACTGTGACTAGACTTCAAAAGTACGTAAGCAAAATACTGTGGATGCTGAAAATCTGAACGAAATCTGACAAAAGTTCATCGACCTGAAAAGTGAACTCTTGTTTCTCTCTCTCCACAGATGCTGCCTGACCTGCTGAGTATTTCCAGCATTTTCGGTTTTTATTTCAAAAGTACTTCATTGCCTGTAAAGCGCTTTGGGACATCCTGAGGTCATGAAAGGTGCTATATAAATGCAAGTCTTCCTTTACCAAGTCAAGCTCCCTCTACACTGTCTCATCAAACACTCCTGGGTCAGGTACAGCACGGGTCAGATACAGAGTAAAGCTCCCACTACACTGTCTCATCAAACACTCCTGGGGCAGGTACAGCACGGGTTAGATACAGAGTAAAGCTCCCTCTACACTGTCCCATCAAACACTCCAGGGCAGGTACAGCACGGGTTAGATACAGAGTAAAGCTCTCTCTACACTGTCTCATCAAACACTCCTGGGGCAGGTATAGCACGGGTAACATACAGAGTAAAGCTCTCTCTACACTGTCCCATCAAACACTCCCAGGGCAGGTACAGCACGGGTTAGATACAGAGTCAAGCTCCCTCTACACTGTCCCATCGAACACTCCCAGGGCAGGTACAGCACGGGTTACATACAGAGTAAAGCTCCCTCTACACTGTCCCATCAAACACTCCCAGGGCAGGTACAGCACGGGTTAGATACAGAGTAAAGCTCTCTCCACACTGTCCCATCAAACACTCCCAGGGCAGGTACAGCACAGGTTAGATACAGAGTCAAGCTCCCTCTACACTGTCCCATCAAACACTCCCAAGGCAGGTACAGCACGGGTTAGATACAGAGTAAAGCTCTCTCTACACTGTCCCATCAAACACTCCCAGGGCAGGTACAGCACAGGTTAGATACAGAGTCAAGCTCCCTCTACACTGTCCCATCAAACACTCCCAAGGCAGGTACAGCACGGGTTACATACAGAGTAAAGCTCCCTCTACACTGTCCCGTCAAACACTCCCAAGGCAGGTACAGCACGGGTTAGATACAGAGTAAAGCTCCCTCTACACTGTCCCATCAAACACTCCAGGGCAGGTACAGCACGGGTCAGGTACAGAGTAAAGCTCCCTCTACACTGTCTCATCAAACACTCCTGGGGCAGGTACAGCACGGGTCAGATACAGAGTAAAGCTCCCTCTACACTGTCCCATCAAACACTCCAGGGCAGGTACAGCACGGGTTAGATACAGAGTAAAGCTCTCTCTACACTGTCTCATCAAACACTCCTGGGGCAGGTATAGCACGGGTCAGATACAGAGTAAAGCTCCCTCTACACTGTCCCATCAAACACTCCAGGGCAGGTACAGCACGGGTTAGATACAGAGTCAAGCTCCCTCTACACTGTCCCATCGAACACTCCCAGGGCAGGTACAGCACGGGTTACATACAGAGTAAAGCTCCCTCTACACTGTCCCATCAAACACTCCCAGGGCAGGTACAGCACGGGTTAGATACAGAGTAAAGCTCTCTCTACACTGTCCCATCAAACACTCCCAGGGCAGGTACAGCACAGGTTAGATACAGAGTCAAGCTCCCTCTACACTGTCCCATCAAACACTCCCAAGGCAGGTACAGCACGGGTTACATACAGAGTAAAGCTCCCTCTACACTGTCCCGTCAAACACTCCCAAGGCAGGTACAGCACGGGTTAGATACAGAGTCAAGCTCCCTCTACACTGTCCCATCAAACACTCCCAGGGCAGGTACAGCACGGGTTAGATACAGAGTCAAGCTCCCTCTACACTGTCCCATCAAACACTCCCAAGGCAGGTACAGCACGGGTTACATACAGAGTAAAGCTCCCTCTACACTGTCCCGTCAAACACTCCCAAGGCAGGTACAGCACGGGTTAGATACAGAGTCAAGCTCCCTCTACACTGTCCCATCAAACACTCCCAGGGCAGGTACAGCACGGGTTAGATACAGAGTAAAGCTCCCTCTACACTGTCCCATCAAACACTCCCAGGGCAGGTACAGCACGGGTTAGGTACAGTGTAAAGCTCCCTCTACACTGTCCCGTCAAACACTCCCAGGGCAGGTACAGCACAGGTTAGATACAGAGTAAAGCTCTCTCTACACTGTCCCATCAAACACTCCCAAGGCAGGTACAGCACAGGTTAGATACAGAGTAAAGCTCCCTCTACACTGTCCCATCAAACACTCCCAAGGCAGGTGCAGCACAGGTTAGATACAGAGTAAAGCTCTCTCTACACTGTCCCATCAAACACTCCCAAGGCATGTACAGCACGGGTTAGATACTGAATAAAGCTCCCTCTACGCTGTCCCATCAAATACTCCCAAGGCAGGTACAGCACGGGTTAGATGCAGAGTAAAGCTCTCTCTACACTGTCCCATCAAACACTCCCAAGGCAGGTGCAGCACGGCTTAGATACAGAGTAAAGCTCTCTCTACACTGTCCCATCAAACACTCCCAGGGCAGGTACAGCACAGGTTAGATACAGAGTAAAGCTCTCTCTACACTGACCCATCAAACACTCCCAAGGCAGGTACAGCACGGGTTAGATACAGAGTAAAGCTCTCTCTACACTGTCCCATCAAACACTCCCAGGGCAGGTACAGCACGGGTTAGATACAGAGTAAAGCTCTCTCTACACTGTCCCATCAAACACTCCCAAGGCAGGTACAGCACGGGTTACATACAGAGTAAAGCTCCCTCTACACTGTCCCATCAAACACTCCCAGGGCAGGTACAGCACGGGTTAGATACAGAGCAAAGCTCCCTCTACACTGTCCCATCAAACACTCCCAGGGCAGGTACAGCATGGGTTAGATACAGAGTAAAGCTCCCTCTACACTGTCCCATCAAACACTCCCAGGGCAGGTACAGCACGGGTTAGATACAGAGTAAAGCTCTCTCTACACTGTCCCATCAAACACTCCCAGGGCAGGTACAGCACGGGTTAGATACAGAGTAAAACTCTCTCGACATTGTCTATTCAGCAGCCATGATGCTGGTGGTGCACAGGTTTGGAGGGCAGGATTGAACTCAACTGCGCCGTTGAGTGGGACAGCGGTTCTGTAAGACGTTTCGCTGTTGTCAAAGGTATAGTTAACAAAACCTGATACTGTACATTATTACTGGGTGAAAATAAAGCAAACTGGCAGACATCTGGAAATCACAAAATTAAAAATCAGGCTGACTAACCCACAAATGCTACCACTTTCCTCACTATCCAGGTTTACTGATCATACTGGCACCAAAGGTATCCTTTTTTAAAAATTATTATTAATACGATTCACACTGTAGCAACTTTCCCATTCCTGGTCGGCTGTTGATTTGTATTCCAGAAAATTGTTTTGGCAATTATGAGTGGAATTTTTCTTTTTGATCTGACCGTCATTGTTCCACTGCCAAATGCACTTGTTCCTTCTTGCCCTGGTGCAAGCCACTCTGTAGAACTTGATGAGGTATGAGGTACAGTTATTTCTTCTGCAATACGGCTGCCAAACCTAAATCAAAGCTTTTTTTTTTGCTTAAGTATTCTGGAAAAAGGATTACTGGACACCAGTCAAAAATGCGTGCTGGGTAAAGTTTTGAATACCCTGATTCGAATATTTAAATACTGAGAACAGACTGAAAGGTCCCAATGATTTCTGCTGCCTCTCTGGCCCTATGTGCACTTTGATTCGCGATGTTACCTGTTAATGTTATCCTCCGCTGGCTTAACAAATGGTGGAAACAATTTCTTAAAAGTAGAATGACCTATTCTCACAGCACACAACCACACCAGGCCAAGCATGGAAACATAGAAGATAGGAGCAGGAGTAGGCCATTTGGCCCCTCGAGCCTGCTCCGCCATTCAATGAGATCATGGCTGATCATCAAAATTCAGTACCCTGTCCCTGCCTTCTCCCCATATCCCTTGATCCCTTTAGCCTTAAGAAATATATCTAACTCCTTCTTGAATATATTTAATGAATTGGCCTCCACTGCCTTCTGTGGTGGAGAATTCCACAGATTCACCACTCTCTGGGTGAAGAAATTCCTCCTCATCTCTGTCCTAAATGGCTTACCCCTTATCCTTAGACTGTGACCCCTGGTTCTGGACTCCCCCACCATCGGGAACATCCTTCCTGCATCTAGTCTGTCTAGTCCTGTTAGAATTTTATAAGTTTCAATGAGATCCCCACTCATTCTTCTAAACTCCAGCGAGTACAAGCCCAATCGACCCAATCTCTCCTCATATGTCATTCCTGCCATCCCAGGTATCAGTCTGGTGAATCTTCGTTGCACTCCCTCCATGGCAAGAACATCCTTCCTCAGATAAAGCGACCAAAACTGCACACAATACTCAAGGTGTGGTCTCACCAAGGCCCTGTACAACTGCAGCAAGACATCCTTGTTCTTGTACTCAGTGGCCAGTCTCAATTAAGGTTGTGTAGCTTTTATATCCAAGAACGAAACACAATTATCTAAAAAGGTAATAAATTAAAGGTAGTAAAAGCCTTATTCTTCTGCACGGCTATCGCATGTATTAAAATGACATGAAGCTCCTCTTTTTTCCCCCCTGTTTCCTGCTACATCGTCACCCATGTGAAGTTACTGGGAAAGTAAAGAAAGCACTTGCATTTATATTGCTCCTTTCACGACCTCAGGATGTGCCAAAGCGCTTTATCGCCACTTTTTTGAAGAGTAGTAATGTAGGAAACGCGACAGCCAATTTGCGCACAGCAAGCTCCCACAAACAGCAATGTGATAAATGACCAGATAATCTGTTTTAGTGGTATTGGTTGAGGGGTAAATAGTGGCCAGGACACCATGGCGAATGCTGCTATTCTTTGAAATGGTATCATGGCATCTTTTACATCCACCTGAGAGGGCAAGCGGGGGCCTCGGCTTAGCGTCTCAGCCGAAAGACGGCACCTCCGACAGTGCAGTGGAGCTCCCTCAGTACTGCACTGGAGCGTCAGCCTAGATTTCGGGCCCAAGTCTCTGGAGTGGGGCTTGAACCCATGACCTTCTGACTCCAAGGCGAAAGAGCAGTGCAGCGTAGGGCTGTTTCTAAAATGAGCAGCTCGCAACCATTTCTCCGGAAAACCTGCGGCAGCTATTGACCACACCCTAGGCATATGTTGTAAATTTGCCCTTCACAACCCAAAAGTAGACTCTTTTCTCCTGCTGTCCTGGGAGCTCTGCTAATATTGAGGGGGGGGTAATTTTGAGTTTGGATGATATCGGATCAGCTGCCCGTTGTATACCTTTCCCCATGTTCATGTCCATTGGCGGCTGATCCGATATCGCACGTTTTACATTATCGCCCCAAAGTCAAAATTACACACTGTTTTAGCTTTAAGTTTTCTGATCTATTAAAAAAAGACTTGCATTGATGTAGCGCCTTTCACAATCTCGGGACGTCCGAAAGTGCTTTACAGCCAATTAAATACGACTGAAGTGTAGTCACTGTGGTAAAGTAGGAATAATATAGTAAATGTATTGTATATCTCAATAAGATCCCCGCTAATGACATCTTTTCATGGCTAAGGATCAAGCTTGTCAAATTGTTCCTCATAGTTCATTCCTCGACACCAAGGACCCACCTCGTTGCTCGCCGCTGCACCTTCTCTAGGTCCCTGATGGACCTTTTATGTCCAAATAAACTAAAATACGAAGCAACAATATCATTTATATCGCAATAATGGGCCATAATTTGCAGCTCCTACGGGTGCGTACGAAGTGCGCACGCGCCCGTCAGGGCTGTGCAAGTTCCGGTTTCAGGCATGAAGCGCGTGCGCGAGAACCCAGAAATTGCGATCTGTCAAGAATCTTCCTGACAGATCCAACGCATCCCCGGGGAAAGGGCATCCACGGGTGGAGAGTTGGGCTATTTTTTCATTAATTTTAAATATGTAAATTATTTATTTGATGCGTAGATGTATTTTCGGGGGTATTCCCATGCATGCTTATGGGGTTTCTGTACATAGGGAATCCCCATAAGCGTGAATGGGGATTCCCCTTCTTCCACTCGTTGGGCCGGATCCACGTGATCCCAGGGGGAACTTGTGAAGCGCCTGTACCCCTGGGATACGTGGGCCTCTACCCGCGGGTGCCCGGAGAGGCCCAGGACCGTGAGTCTCCGTACCTCCTGGACCGCCAGGTAAGCGGGCATTTTATTTGCAGATCGGAGGCTTTTCCCTGCGGGAAGCCTCCGACCGCAAATTCAAGGCCATTATGTTACTTACTCATGACATGAGATTCTTCTAAGTGGCTTTCCTATCCAAAGCTGAGGAAGGATTTTGGGTGACCGCTTTGCGGAACACCTCCGTTCAGTCCGTAAGCCTGACCCCGAGCTTCCGGTCACCTGTCACTTTAATTCTCCGCTCCACTCCCACTCTGACCTCTCCGTCTTCGGCCTCTTGCACTGCTCCACGAAGCTCAACGTAAGCTCGAGGAACAGCACCTCATCTTTCGATTAGGCACTTTACAACCTTCTGGACTCAGCATCGAGTTCAACAATTTCAGACCTCGGCCCCCATGTTTTCTTTTCTCTCACACATGGCAGCTGTCGATGATTCTGCCATTGTCATTTTACCTCAACTAGAGTCATCTTTCGCTTCTTAACTTGTCCCATTACCATCTCCTTTTGCCTTGCACCATCATCCCTTTTGTCTTTTAATCTCTTCTGCCTTCCATCCTATCACAGACCTTCCCTTTGTTCTTTCCTCCCCTCCCCCCTCTCCCTGCCCCACACTTGCTTAAATATCTGTTACTTCTCCAACTTTTTCCAGTTCTGACGAAGGGTCATCGACCTGAAATGTTAACTCTGTTTCTCTCTCCACAGATGCTGCCTAACCTGCTGAGTGTTTCCAGCCTTTTCTGTTGTTTCAGATTTCCAGCATCCGCAGTATTTTGCTATTGTATTAACCTGCTTTTTCTCTTTACAGAGGCTGGCTGTGTATTTCTGGCATTTTCTGTTGTTATGCCTGATCTGTTAATTGTTCAGTACATAGGGGACCCTTAAATGGATAGAAAAGGAACACAGGCCTGTGACATGAGTTTTTACAGCACTGAGTGAAAAAAGTGAGAACCATAATTGGAAATGAATGACTGGAAAAAACCTGCATGTTTCCTAACTTTTTAACCAGATGCAGATTTTTTTGGATGCAATTTGTTCCTTTTCATACAGCTTTTAAGATCACGCTGAGAATGGGTTCCAGTCCGATTGATACGGACATCAATCTTCCAACCTGGTTGCAGGGAGGCAACCTGAAGGGGAAATGAGAGAGTAACTGAAAGAAACTATGAAAGAGAATTAAAGCTGAATGGAAAAAGAAAAACGAAAGAAATGTGCAAAATATTAGGCAGAATCAAAAAGATTCACGTGTAGAAAGGAGAGAAAAAGTGTTCGGACACATGAGAGAAGCAACAAGAGAATTCCCCCCCCCCCCACCTAAATTATCAGGTAAGTTAATATTAGAATATTATTGGGTAAAAAGTAGGAATAGCAACTAATTGCATTAACTAAAAGAATGAAAGACTTGCATTGATATAGCACCTCAGGATGTCCCAAAGCGTTTTACAGCCAATGAAGTACTTTTTGAAGTGTACTTCTGTTACTGTTGTAACGTCGTCAATTTGCGCACAGTAAGGTCCCACAAACAGCAACGTGATAATGTCCAGATCATCTGTTGTAGTGATGTTGGTTGAGGGATAAATATTGACCAGGACATCAGGGAGAATTCCCCTGCTCATCTTTAAAATAGTGTCATGGGATATTTTACGTCTAGCTGACAGGGTAGACCAGGCCTGGTTTAACATCGCATCTGAAAGACGGCACCTCCGGCAGTGCAGAAACCCCTCAGTACTGCACTGGAGTGGCAGCCTGGTTTGCTTGCTCAAGTTCCATGTTGTGAGACTTGAACCCATGACCTTCTGACCCAAAGGTGAGCGTGCTACCTCTGAACCACTGCTGACGGCTTTATTGGGGCAAAACCTCCCAAGATGCTTCAGAGTTGTGGGTCAGAGCTGAGCAGGAATAGGAGGGAGGTTAGGGAATGTGTCAGGACGTCTATCACTGATGGCAGAAGGGAGGGAGGGGTAATGAATAGTAGACCAGAGTTTGAGAGGCGTTGATGATATGGTCAACCGTGCCAAAGGACGCAGACAAGTTGAGGAGGACGAATGTCCCATGGTCACTGTAGTGTATGTACCTTTAAGGGGAGAACTACTTTTTACAGCTCCTGTATACTGTAGTACCGGCAGTGACCACACCTGTATATAAACCCTGAGTAGGGATCTGTACAGTTTAGTTTTAGAGTAACCCTCATCCAGTAAACACCTGTTGATTGTTCCCTGCAGTCTCTTGTCTAATTATTGAAGGACACAACATCAAGATACACGGATCTAACATTGGCGATGAGAAGATTCAAACCTACCTGCAACTCTGCATCACCTCCCAGGGATTCGCTCCTGGAGAACAGTGAAAGAAGGAGGCCGAGTCCAGAAGCACGGGCGTCGACCACGGGAAACCCCCCCAGTCATCCAGCAGAGATTTGAGCATCGCAGGGGAGGCTGTCGAGAGCCGGGCTTGGTTCTCCAGTCACGGTGGTCCAGCGAAACGGGCTGGCAACAGGTACGGCGCAGATCCTTCCCGGACAGCGGCGGCTAGAGCCGACCGACGGCACAGAAAAAGGCAGAGCAGCGGCGACGGGAGAAGAGAGAGGGTAGAGCGCACAGGGCGCAGCCGGTGTTCAGGACCGAGCGGCGTCGACGGGAGAAGAGAGAGGGTAGAGCGCACAGGGCGCAGCCGGTGTTCAGGACCGAGCGGCATCAACGAGAGAGAGCAGAGCGCAGCCGGTGTTCAAGAGCCGAGCAGCGTCAACGAGCGAGAGAGGCGCGCAGGAAAACGCGCAGAGCGCAGCCGGTGTTCAAGGGCAGAGCAGCGTCAGCGGGGAAGAAAGGAAAGCACGGGAGCCGCCATTTTGAGCCGCAGCAGAGAAGAAGGGAGAGCGCGGGAGATGCCATTTTGAGCCAGTCTAACCACAGCCAGGGATGCCAAAGAGTGGCAGTGTCACAGCGTTCGACAATGAAGTCGAAGATTGGACGACATATGTCGAACGCATAGAAGTGTACTGCAAGGCGAATGAAGTGCCAGATGACAGGAAAGCACTGGTATTGTTGAATTCAATGGGTGCAAAAACGTATGGCTTACTGTGAAACCTAGTAACCCCAGAGAAGCCAGTGGAAAAGGATTTTGAAAACATAGTGCCAATCCTACAGGACCACTTAAACCCCACACCGCTGCTGATAGCAGAAAGATTTAAGTTTCACAAAAGGAACCAGCATAAAGATGAAAGTAATGCTGAGTTTTTAACGGAACTGCGCAAGCTATCGAAACATTGCCAGTTTGGAACGGACTAGCAGATACTTTAAGGGACAAGTTTGTGTGTGGGCTTCAAAGTGAAGGAACCCAGAAATGGCTTCTATCAGAAAAGGATCTTACGCTGGACAAGGCTTTCAGCATGGCAGTATCACACGAAGCAGCAGCACGGGGCGCAGCAGAGATACAACGGAGACCACAAGAATATGGCACAAATGAAATGTCATACGGAACAGTGAAGTGCTTTCACTGCGGCAGAACAACACACGACCATAAGGATTGCTGGTTCAAGGGCAAAGTGTGCAGACAGTGTGGGAAAGTAGGACACATAGCAAGAGTCTGCAGGTCGGGAAAGAAAACCAGCAGCAAGAAATCTCCACAGGAGAAGTACAAGAAGGTACATTAGGTGACGGAGAGTAGTTCAGACAAACAGAAAAGTGATACAGACTCCGGAAGCAAGGAGCTGGGTTGTTTGAAACTACATAATGTGATCAAAACGGAGGATCACCAAACTATCTGGGTCACGCTCAAGATAGCCGGAGTCCAAGTGAAAATGGAATTGGACACAGGATCAGCCCTAACAGTCATAAACCGAAGGGACTACAAGCGTCTATTCTCACATATACCCTTGAGAGATACAGAGATTGTCTTGAAGACGTACACGGGGCAAAAAGTCTACCCCAAAGGAAAAATAAGGGTGAGCGCTATATATAACGGCAAGGAAACACCAAAAATGGACCTATATGTATTGCCAGATGGAGGACCACCACAACTAGGACGTGAATGGATCCGGAAGATACAGCTAGATTGGCATTCCATACAAGCACTGACTGTAGATGCCAAAAAGGATGACGACGTCACACCTGGACGACTGTCAAAAATGCTAACTGACGCACAAGAAGTGTTCCAGGAGGGACTCGGAACACTAAAAGGCATAACAGCGACGATCAAAATAGAGGAAAATGCAAGCCCAAACTTTTTTACGGCCAGACCGGTGCCTTAAGCGATCCGCCCAGCCGTCGAAGCAGAGCTGGAAGGTTTGGAACGTTCAGGAGTACTATCCAAAGTGGACTGGAGCGAGTTGGCTACACTCATCGTTCCTGTAATGAAGAGGTCGTTGAGTAATACGCCTGGGGAACCAAAGAAGGTTCGCATCTGTGGGGACTTTAAGGTGACAGTGAACCCAGTCCTTCACACAGTACAATATCCGCTTCCGCGGATTGAAGATATTTTCGCTTCGCTATCTGGAGGGAAACGCTTCACTAAGACTGATTTGGCCCAGGCATACCTGCAAATGGAGGTAGAAGAAGCCTCAAAACAGTACCTCATGATCAACACTCATAAAGGTCTCCACCAATACAACCGGCTGGTGTTCGGGGTAGCATCAGCTCCGGCTATTTGGCAAAGGGCAATGGATCAAGTCCTGCAAGGGATTCCAGGGACCCAGTGTTATTTGGACGACATCCTGGTCACGGACGAAAATGACAGTGATCACTTGATTGAAGGAATATGGGCTCCAAGCTAATCGCCACAAATGCGAGTTTTTCCAAAAGTAGATCTCGTATTGTGGCCACGTTATTGATGAAGAGGGGTTACATAAGTCCCCTGAAAAGATTGAGGCAGTAGTCAAGGCTCCAGCACCGGAAACTGTGTCACAACTGAGGTCGTTCCTTGGGCTGGTGAACTACTACCATAAGTTCTTGCCGAATTTGTCTACAGTCCTACACCCACTGAACACCCTACTGCAAACGGGGGTACCATGGAAGTGGAGTGACGAATGTAAACAAGTTTTCCAGAAGAGCAAAGCATTGATCACATCAAAAGAGGTGTTGGCTCATTTCAACCCAGCACTACCAATTCGGTTGGCGTGTGATGCATCACCCTATGGCATTGGAGCGGTGCTGTCGCACAAATTCCCGGACGGCTCGGAGAGGCCAGTAGCCTTTGCGTCTCGGTCACTAACCTCAGCCGAGCGTAACTACGCCCAGATTGACAGGGAGGCCCTCAGCCTAGTGTGGGGAGTGAAAAAGTTCAATCACTATCTGCACGGGCAGAAGTTCACCTTGCTGACTGACCACCAACCACTTGTCTCCATCTTTAATCCAAAGAAGGGCGTTCCAGTGATGACTGCGCAACGGCTACAAAGATGGTCCCTTTTTCTAGGGACGAACCAATATGAAAACGAGTATAAGGACACGAAACAGCATGGAAACGCTGATGGGCTATCACGCCTGCCACTGCCTACTGCGGAGGAAGCACCAGCAGTGGACCCTGTCGAAATATTTCATTCGACTATAATTGAGCGCTTGCCAGTAACTAACGCTGATATAGAGAAGGAAACCCAAAATGACCCGACGCTGTCTCGGGTATATGACTTGACGGTGAAGGGATGGCCAACACATGGTGACTCACTGTTGCCAGCATTCTCATCCAGAAGAGAACAGCTGTCAGTATGCCAGGGGACCTTGATGTGTGGATCCCGAGTGGCAATTCCACCCAAGTTAAGGGAGAGAGTGCTAAGGGAGAGAGTGCTCAATGAGCTTCACGAAGGCATTCTGGGAGGGGTGAAAATGAAAAGCCTTGCTAGGGCTTATGTGTGGTGGCCGGGGATCGATCAGCAAATCGAGGACCTGACAAAGAGCTGCTCAGGATGCCAGAAGGTCCAAAATGCACCACCACATGCCCCTCTACACCCATGGGAGTGGCCCTCATCTCCATGGCAACGGGTGCATATTGATTTTGCTGGTCCATTCATGGACTCAATGTTTTTAATAGCCATGGATGTGCACTCGAAATGGCCTGAGGTGATCAAAATGTCCTCCACCACCACGGAGAAAACTATTGCAGTCCTACGGACCATATTTGCCAGGAACGGCTTGCCAGAGCAGATTTGCTCTGATAACGGACCACAGTTTGTGTCCGAAGAGTTTCGAAGATTTATGAAAAGGAATGGGGTAAGGCATTACACATCCGCCCCGTATCATCCAGCCACAAATGGGTTGGCTGAGAGGTTCGTACAAACCTTTAAAAAAGCAGTAAGGGCCATGTGCGATGATGACATTCCACTGCAGCATAAGGTGGACAATTTCCTGTTAGCCTACAGAAATGCGACACATGCAGTCACCAACCAGACCCCGGCCATGATGTTCTTTAAGCGAAGGTTGAGATCTCGTCTGGATTTGCTCAGACCAAATGTACGAAGAGATGTTGAGAATAAGCAATTCCAGCACATCAATGAGAAGCCGACAAGGAGCTTCAATGTAGGGCAACCAGTCTTGGCCCGTGACTACCGAACAGAGAAATGGCAACCAGGAACGATATGCACACGGCAGGGGCCACTAATGTACACAGTGGATGTTGGGGAGAACATTGTGAGGCGCCATGTTGACCAGATCCTAGAGTCACAGGAACGAGTCAACCCCATGTCTCGCATACCTGGTGATGAACCCAACATACAGGTAGCATCTACCCCAGAAAGAGTAGCATCGGAAGCTGATGAACCAACCGACGACAGGGGGCCAGAATCGCCTCCGCACCAAGAGCAAGACACTCAGGAAAGGCGCTATCCAGAAAGGATCAGGAAGCCTCCCCAAAGACTGAATTTATAAATAGACTATTTTCAGTTAATGTTGCATGTTAAAAGTGTTAATTGTAATTAGTTGATATTTAATTGTTAAATGAATGTTATGGTACTGTTAATCTAAAAGGGGAGGAATTGTAGTGTATGTACCTTTAAGGGGAGAACTATTTTTTACAGCTCCTGTATACTGTAGTACCAGCAGTGACCACACCTGTATATAAACCCTGAGTAGGAATCTGTACAGTTTAGTTTTAGAGTAACCCTCATCCAGTAAACACCTGTTGATTGTTCCCTGCAGTCTCTTGTCTAATTATTGAAGGACACAACATCAAGATACACGGATCTAACATTCACAGTCACAGAGCAGACAGGGGTTGGCGATGGGGTACCAGGTTGAGAGGATGGAAAAGTCAAAAGTGTAGACTTTCAAGGGTGGAGTGACTACGGCATTTTTGAAACATGTGGCTGAGGAGAGGAGCATCTGATGAGGTTAATGTCCACGAGCATCAGGTTGAGGGTGTAGGAGCTGACTCAGAAAGGCGATCAAGGGAGCAGGAAGTAGGTCTCATGTACGAGATGTGTCTGATGAGGGCTGGGGGTGGAGGAAAATGGGATTTTTTTTTTAAACAATCTAATCAAGGAAATAGGAGGAAAAACCTTTTGTCACAAATTGAAAATATACGAACAGATCACAGAAAACTGGACTAACTAACAGCCGTCGCTGGTCGACTCAGACTGCAGTAGCATTCATATCTCTCACCCAGTCTCTGAGGTTGGTTAAAAAGTTGATACATGTACAACCCAATAGATGAGCTTTGTGATGGTCACATTGGATTATTTAATACTAGCAGGGGTGCCCGGCGTTGCCAGGGCAATTTTGGGCCGTGCGGTCTCCATGCCCCTGTCTGTCCCCCCTCTCTCTCCCTCTCCTTGTCTCCCTGTGCTGTCCTGTCCCTTCCTCCCCTCCCCCTCCCTCCCCTCTCCCTGCCTAGCGCCTGAGGCCCGGTGCCGTTGTGATAGCGGCCGTGCGGGGCCTAGCGGTTGAGGCGCGGCCAGGCTGTCAGGCCGAGACGGACCAGAGCTGAGCTACCCTGCGGATCGCGCAGCTGACGGCCGGCCGCTGCCGCTCCCCCGACCGCTGTGTGTGTTGGGCTGAGCGGTTGCGAGGCACGGCCCAAGTGAGTCCAACTTACCTGCCGCTCCGGCGGGGCGGGAGCGGGATCGGGAGCCGCAATGTGGGGGTTTCTTTTGGTGCTGCTGTCTTTGTGGGGATGGAAAAAATGGCGGCGAAGTTTAGGGAGACTGGAGGCTTAGGACCCACCCGTGACGCACTGATTGGTCAACCATCAGGTGAGTGAACTGTCGGATTGGTCAAGCAGCACGTCAGTCAAAGCTAATGACAGGTAGGATTTTTGAAACTTTTTTGTATACTGTCCTAACAATTTTTGTGTGACGAAAAACTAAATACACCTACGAGAGTCCCCTAATGATAAGCTTTCTTTTGATATAACATATATGTAGGTATGCTCTATAACTTTTGATTGTATAGCTGGACAGACAGACAGACAGAGAGACAGACAGAGAGACAGAGAGACAGACAGAGAGACAGACAGAGAGACGTACTTATTTATATATATAGATGATGAGTAATCGACTTTAAAATTTAATCTTCTCAATTTGGAGAAAACAAGAAGCAAACAGCTTAAACAAGAGGCTGCGGATATCCTAAAGCTATCATCATCAAGATCAGAATTTATGGTAAAAACAATAATCACAATTCTAATTTGCCATGTAATGATGCCAGGAAACTAAAAGCAAACAATTGATTTCACTGAATTAAAAATAATCACCATCACTTTCCAGTACATTAGAAGATAGAAAATAAACATGGCAACATCAAGTAGAACAGAGACATTTTATTCTTTTAAGAACATAAGAATTAGGAGCAGGAGTAGGCCATGCGGCCCCTCGAGCCTACCCCGCCATTCAATAAGATCATGGCTGATCTTCAACCTCAACTCTACTTTCTCGCCCTGTACCCGTGTCCCTTGATTCCCTTAGTGTCCAAAAATCTATCGGTCTCAGCCTTGAATCTACTCAACGACTGAGCCTCCACAGCCCCCTGGGGTAGAGAATTCCAAAGATTCACAACCCTCTGAGTGAAGAAGATAAGTAATAGTCAATATTATTTTGATAGGATTTACTACGTGATGACCAATTGCAAAAGTGGGACATCTACAAACGCACCAGAAAAATACTTGTGAATCAAGCAGTTGCGAAGCTATACATCGAAACACAGAAGATAGGAGCAGGAGTCGGCCATTCGGCCCCTCGAGCCCGCTCCGCCATTCAATGAGATCATCGCTGATCATCCAAATTCAGTACCCTGTCCCTGCTTTCTCCCCATATCCCTTGATCCCTTTAGCCTTAAGAAATATATCTAACTCTTTCTTGAATATATTTAATGAATTGGCCTCCACTGCCTTCTGTGGTAGAGAATTCCACAGGTTCACCACTCTCTGGATGAAGAAATTCCTCCTCATCTCAGTCCTAAATGGCTTACCCCTTATCCTTAGACTGTGACCCCTGGTTCTGGACTCCCAGGCCATCGGGAACATCCTGCATCTAGTCTGTCTAGTCCTGTTAAATACCTGAGATTGAATGATATACGAGTGCATTCAATATTTTTCCAGTGACAGAAGGGTTGGTAACGAGGGGACAGAGGGGATTGCCAAAAGAACCAGAGGGGAAATGAGAAAACATTTTTTTTACGCAGCGAGTTATGATAAGGAAGGCGCTACCTGAAAGGGCGGTGGAAGCAGGTTCAATAGTAACTTTCAAAAGGGAATTGGATAAATACTTGAAGGGAAAAAATTTACAGGGCCATGGGGAAAGACAATGTGAGTGGGATTAATTGGATAGCTCTACCAAAGCGGCAGCACAGCCACGATGGGCCGAATGGCCTCCTTCTGCGCTGTATTATTCTACGATTCTATAATTAAATCAGCATGGTCTTTAAATACGGCAGCCTAGAAATTCCGGCAGTTCTCAGAGTGCCACGTATGAGCATGCCTCCCCCAAATACCATTACGCGAGCTATGCAGGTGTCAGCCCTGTCAGAGGTTGATGGGTAGAGCTGTCAGAACAAGGGGAAATGCCCTCCTGCTGCTGTTGAACTGATGTCCTCTTCACTTTTACACTCCATCGCAGGAGAAGGTCACTCGTAGCAACACGGGGATCCAGGCTACAGGTGCTCCTTGCACCCCACCCCCCCATCCCTCCTGCACCCCGTTATTAGACCATTAATGCTACAGGAAGAGGAAGAACCAAAGATTATGGGGAGGCTGACAGCAGATTCCATTGGGGAAGGAGACACTGGAGGGCCAATGGCAGCTGCAGGTTTGGCAGGACCATCAAGAGCTTGACAAGACTCGTGCCTTGGGCACAGTGGAACCCATGCAAGCCACTTGATCGCTCTCCTTGAACGGCAGCTGATAAGACGCCCAGTAATCTACTTAAAAGTCTCAAATCTGTCTCCTGTTTCCCCTCTGGATGAGTCACAGCAACATGCCCATGAGGAGGAGAGTTCTGAGGAAGTCAAAAGTGGGCCGTGTCCTTCCACTTCATCCCTACCCACCCCATCTTAATCTGGGTCATTATTCGCCTTTTCTCATTCTGTGATGGTATATTTATATAACACAAATAAGAATTTATAGTGTGTGCGTTCGTGTGAACGCAATTTGACCACTAGACGTGATGGTAGCATTATTCAAATTAAAATTCACACTTTTCAAAAGTCCTCTAAAAGCACTAAACAGAAAAGACTGAATTGCTGCTTCTTCCTCATCCTAATATATCTCTAAGCCACGCAACATTTATGCCAGGACAGGCTATGCGGTCTTAATTCCACTCAGCGGAACCCCTTTAAATAATAAAAATAAAACTGCCCCTGCCCTGGTCGATGAAAAAGTTCTTGAACCGCTGCCCCCTGCGTTTGTGAATGCCTTTCAGAAATTGACACTTAATAAGGGGGCGATTCAAGCACACTGTGGGGGGGGGGCGCGGGGGGGAGCCATTTTAACCTAATTCGCCAACGGGAAACCCACGGGATTGGGAGGAGCGCTGCCTTTACGCCCCACCCAATATTACACTCCATTGACTTCACTGGAGAGTACAATGGGGCGGCTGCGGTTAAAATTGCCCCCATTAAAACAGCGGTGCAGGGCGAAGGGCAGTGGACGGGGGCGGATGGAAGGTGACCCCTGAACAGCTGATTGAATTGCACGAAATAACCAGCCCGTTTTATACGGTTTAAGCAACGCCGTCGTAATTGACGCCTATGGTGAAGGCAAATGGTTGGCACCATTTGCCCAATATAGGTAACTGTGCAGGATAAGCATGGACAGTATAGGTGGTGGGGACATATATGTGTGTGTAAAATCTTAATTTTGCTTATATCAATATACTATTCAGCATGTTAGCATTCTGATCTATTCATGATGTCTGCAACCTTCGCATATGATACCAGGTTAGACGGCTCTGCAAGCACTACTAAGAATAGAAATCTTACAATTGTTTTGACGACCAAAATAATATTGCAAGGTTAAAATAAGCCCACAAACAGATGGCAATTGCTAAAGTACAGTGAAAGCTCTCTTTTGCATCCCATGATACTGGTCCTGACTCCAGACTTGCTGGCAAAGGTACAGATTGTTAGCTTCATCTGCGGTGAAAACATATGGATTTGTTTGGATTATAGGTGAACTTAGACCGGCAGTCAAATAAGTAGAACCAGTCAGTTAGCCATGATCCTATTCCGCACAGTTGATTCAGAATTCACGATGCACCCCATCAACTTTACATGGTTTACGCTTAGAAGGTATATTTTAATAAACCCTTGACCTAATTATTTGTCATAAGTAATTTCCATGCCTATTAGAAACTATTATCAGCTTTATGAGAGGTGCTTGTGAGCCCTTTAATGGTTTCTGAGATATCTACAATCAATGAATGGTTGGAGGACCCGCAGAGTAATCTGTCATCCCACAGAGAATTATCGGCTATAAAACTGATTGCAGATGTCTGCAATGTCCAATGGGTAGCTGAATCTATGCGCATTTGTCCTATAGTATTGTGGGGTTATTAAAAGTAGCAGCATGTACCTCTTATTTCTAATCAGAAAATATGACTGATACTGGAGAGGGAAAATTACACGTATGGGGTAGATTTTTGTCTTTACCGTCTGGGGGTTAACCTGGCAGAGCGGATTATCCACCCACTGTAGAACCCACCCCATCATCATCCAATTGAAATCATCATCATCATCATGTAATATAAATCGGATGAGTTCTGTAAAAGGCAGGAGATTCCCTCTGCCAGATTAATGTCTGGGCAGTGAAGGTGAAAATCTACCCCATTCTGTTTTGCCTTTTAACTCCATTGAAAACAACAACTTGCAATTATAAAGTGCCTTTAAAGTTAGTAAATCATCACAGGAGCCTTGTCAAATAAACCGAGCCACATGAGGAGATATTAGGACAGATGACCAAAAGCTTGGTCAAAGAGGTAGGTTTTAAGGAACGTCTTAAAGAAGGAGGGAGGGGTAGAGAGGCGGAGAGGTTTAGGGAGGGAATTCCAGAGCTCAGGGCCTAGGCAACTAAGGGCACGGCCGCCAATGGTAGAGCGATTATAATCGGGGGATGCGCAAGAAGCCAGAATTAGAGTAGTGCAGAGATCTTGGAGGGTTGTAGGGCTGGAGGAGGTTATACTGAGATAGGGAGGGGCGAGGCCATGGAGGAATTTGAACACAAGGATGAGATTTTTAAAATTGAGGCGTTGCCGGACCGGGAGCCAATGTAGGCCAGCGAGCACAGGGGTGATGGGTGAACAGGACTTGGTGCGATTTAGGACACGGGCAGCAGAGTTTTGGACGGTCGGTGAATATGGACTGGCTGTTAAGTGAGTAGAATCACAGAAGTTCACAGAAACCCCACAGTGCAGATAGAGGCCATTTCGGCCCATCGAGCCTGCACCGACACATATCCCACCCGATCCCCGTAACCCCATGTATTTAATCCCCCTAACACTAAGGGTCAATTTATCACAGCCAATCAACCTAACCCGCACATCTTTGGACTGTGGGAGGAAACCGGAGCACCCGGAGAAAACCCACGCAAACACGGGGAGAATGTGCAAACTCCACACAGACAGTCACCCGAGGCCGGATTCGAACCCGGATCCCTGGCGCTGTGAGGCAACAGTGCTAACCACTATGCAATCAGTGGGGAAGAAATTCGACTTACGCCCAAAAGGAGCGGCGAGTCAATACCCGCCAGTCTGTGCCATCCCTGAGGCTTGAGCCAAAGTCGGCATCGGGCCTCGTTTGAAGCAAAGCGGCCAGCTGCGTGTGCCAAGTGGGCGCCCCCACGCAAATCAACGGTCGGTGCCTGATTATATTTCAGGCCAAGATAGCCCGCAGGTAGGTCCAGGGAAGGGGTGGACGGAGATAAAGGTGTTTCAGGCCCGTGAGCTACTCGGCATCAGGCGGGACTTGGGCGTCAAAGTGGGCAGCCGAGGTGCACCCTTGCCCGGTAGTCATCTTCTGGACACCCGTTTTTTCAGGCGCAAAATGGGTGGCCGTGAGTTGAATTCCTCCCCCCATCAGTTATCCACAATCCTATACTAAATGGTTGTCTTTACTTTTCCAAATGTTCCTTGGGATCACTTAAAACAGGTCTTACTGTTACCTCTAATAACAGCAGCAAGACGCCAACTGCCACCAGTTGGCATGAGCGGTGTTAAAAAAGTCATGAAAAGGAGAAGAAAAAGGCAGACAAACTGCTGAGTTTGTTGAGGCACCTGCCAAATCAGTAACCCGTTTTTCTATTTCCCCGATTTTAAATGCTCCACCATTGGCGGCCGTGCCTTCAGTTGCCTAGGTCCTAAGCTCTGGAATTCCCTCCCTAAATCTCTCCTCCTCTCCACTTCTCTTTCCTCCTTTAAGAAGCTCCTTAAAACCTACCTCTTCGACCAAGCTTTTGGTCACCTGTCCTACATAAGAACATAAGAAATAGGAGCAGGAGTAGGCCATTTGGCCCTTCAAGCCTACTCCGCCATTCAATAAGATCATGGCTGATCTTCTACCTCATCTCCACTTTCCTGCACTATCCCCATATCCCTTGATTCCCTTAATATCCAAAAATCTATTGATCTCTGTCTTGAATATACTCAATGACTGAGCCTCCACAGCTCTCTGGGGTAGAGAATTCCAAAGATTCACCACCCTCTGAGTGAAGAAATTTCTCCTCATCTCAGTCCTAAATGGCCGACCCCTTATTCTGAGACTGTGACCCCTGGTTCTAGACTCCCCAGCCAGGGGAAACTTCCTCCCCGCATCTACCCTGTCAAGCCCTGTGAGAATTTTATGTTTCAATGAGATCACCTCTCATTCTTCTAAACTCTAGAGAATATAGGCCCAGTCTGCTCAATGAATATCGGCCTAGTCCTGATATCCCCTTACATGGCTCGGTGTCAAACTTTTTTTTTTGCTACGACTCCTGTGAAGCGCCCTGGAACCTTTTATTATGTTAAAGGCACTATATAAACACAAGTTGTTGTTGTTTCAGAAGCTGACTGAACTGCTGCACCTTTCCAGTATTTTCTGCTGTGATTTCAGGTTTCCGCTGTTCCTGAGTAGAAATTGTTGCTGTTGGCTTTCCCAACATTCCCACCTTGCTGCATTCTCTTCTCAGGACTACCAGCCGCCAGAGCAACTTCCCATAAATTCCACATGGCCAATGGGAAGATGAATTACATGACATTAGTAAGATGCCTTTTGCACAAAGTTCCCATGGATAACACTAAATTTAAACTTTTTTTTTCCCCGAGTGATATAAAGCACACAATGGCAAATGGTGTAACATCCTGTTTAATAATCAGGACGTTGATTTTGAGGCCCATACAGTTGACCTCTTGTGCCAAAGGTCATCCTAATTTGTTTTCTTTATTATATTATCGTTTTGGTGTTTTAACTTCTCAAGTATCTTATTCATCTTTGTTTGTTTTTGATTAGGAGCAGATTGAATTGTTTGCAAAAATTATGTCATATTTGACTGAGTAATCATTACAAGCTTCCGAGAGTCACATAGCATTATGTCCAAATCGAGTCCTCGATCTACAAAGACAACTGAATACTTTGCTGTTGATCACCATTCACTGTGAACTGACCCACATTCTCCCTATGAAAATCTTCTTCCAAGACAGCTTTATGTCTTTTCACTGCTATTCTGCTAAGGTGTTACAAATCGGATATGAATGATCACGATCGTACACAGGATTTACCGGTTCTTGAATTGGCACAATTTTGCTTTATGGCAAGTGTAAAATGAATGTAATACAGGAAACTCTTTGGTATCCGGCACCGATGGGACCGGCGTGTTGCAGGTTGATTAAAAATTCCGGATGACGGAGAGGGTTATCTACCGAGGCTATTTTTAACAAACAAAATTTTTTTAAAAATCAAGAAATTTGCAGTATACAGTAATTGGGTACTCACCTACAGAATGTTGTGTTAAATGGATGGTGGAAGATGCTTCATTAAGTACAGTATTGCCAGTTGAGGGTAATTCATAACTCTTTAATTACTTAACAGTAAAACAAAACTTATACAGTAAACAGAAAAATGGCGGATCAGAAGAGACTACCGGCAGCGCGGGAGAGTCAGACTCCTGTTATTGAGGTGTTCGGACTTCCAAGAAGCCGATAGTGGCAGTTTGGAGAACTACCCCCACTGCCTAACTCGGCCACCGCGGGAGACTCGGACTCGGCAACATTTCCGGTTATTGAGGTGTTGTTTTCGGAGTATGAATTTTGCCGGTTAAGAGAGATTTCCGGATATTTAGGTGCCGGTTAAAAGAGAGTTTCCTGTATCCTGTTGAGGGTCAGGGTTGACATGTGTTGTGATCCATACAAAGAACTCCAATAATATGATTGAAAATCGTAACATCTTTCACACGGTCAAGGAAGCCAAGTGGCATGTTGGCCTTTATTGCCAGAGGGTTGGAGTATAAGAGTAAGGAAGTCTTGCTACAGTTGTACAGGGCCTTGGTGAGACCACACCAAGTGCACAGTTTTGGTCTCATTATCTGAGGAAGGATATACTTGCCTTAGAGGTGATGCAACAAAGTTACACTAGATTGATTCCTGGGTTGAGAGGGTTGTCCTATGAGGAAAGACTGAGTAGAATGGGCCTATACTCTCTGGAGTTTAGAAGAATGAGAGGTGATCTCATTGAAACATATAAGATTCTGACGGGGATTGTCAGAGTAGATGCTGAGAGATTGTTTCCACTGGCTGGAGAGTCTAGAACTAGGGGGTGTTGTGTATGTACCTTTAAGGGAATAACTGATCTCAGACTGCAGTACCGGCAGTGACCACCCCTGTATAAAAGGCGCTTGCAGCCTTCTGTAGTTTCAGTCCCCGATTGTCTCCATTCAGTAAAGACTTGTTAAACCAACTCCTGCATTCCGTGGCTTAAAACCCCTTAAGCCAACCAAAAATATATCAGATGGTAAAGTTGAATATAAGAACACAAGAATTAGGAGCAGGAGTAGGCCATACGGCCCCTCGAGCCTGCTCCGCCATTCGAAAAGATCATGGCTGATCTTCGACCTCAACTCCACCTTCCCGCCCGATCCCCATTTCCCTTGATTCCCCTAGAGTCCAAAAATCTATCCATCTCAGCCTTGAGTGAAGAAATTCCTCCTCATCTCAGTCTTAAATGGCCGACCCCTTATCCTGAGGTGATGCCCCCTATTAGATCCGTGTGTTAATGGAGACACAGAATGCAGGAGTTGGTTTAACAAGTCTTTACTGAATGGAGACAATCGGGAACTGAAACTACAGAAGGCTGCTAGCGCCTTTTATACAGGGGTGGTCACTGCTGGTACTGCAGTCTGAGAACAGTTATTCCCTTAAAGGTACATACACAACAATTCCTCCCCTTTTAGATAAACAGTACATAACATTCATTTAACAACTAAATGATAACTAATTACAATTACAATTACGGTTGCGAGATACATTGGTTGAGGTTAAGCAATTATAAGTTCAGTCTTTGAGGAGGCTTCCTGATTCTGTCTGGATAACGCCTCTTTGGGGTATCAGGTTCTTCTGGTAAAGTTGAGTCGGGATCAATGTCGTTGTTTGGTTCATCTGCTTCCAATATCACCGATTCTGCGGTAGATGCAATTGGTACGTCGGTTTCATTGCCAGGTGTATCAGATCGTGGTGTGGAGTTGACGTTTTCCAGTGACTCTAGAATCTGGTCAGCATGGCGTCTTACAATGCTCTCTCCAACGTCCACGGTATACATGAGAGGTCCTTGCCGTGTACAGATCGTTCCTGGCTGCCATTTCTCTGTGCAGTAGTCCCAGGCCAAAACTGGTTGACCTATCTTAAAACTCCTGGTCGGCCTTTCATTCATATTCTGAAACTGCCTGTTCTCCACATCTCTTCTGATGTTCGGCTTAACCAAATCCAAGCGGCATCGTAGTCTTCGATTGAAGAACATCATGGCAGGAGTTTGGTTGGTAACCGCATGTGTCGCATTCCGGTAGGCAAACAAGAAGTTGTCCACCTTGTGTTGTAGGGGTATATCTTCATTACACATTGCCTTGATAGCCTTCTTGAATGTTTGAACAAACCTCTCGGCCAATCCATTAGTGGCTGGATGATATGGGGCGGATGTGTAATGCTTAACACCATTGTTCTTTAAGAACCTCCGGAACTCTTCAGACACAAACTGTGGTCCATTGTCAGAGCAAATCTGTTCAGGCAGCCCATTCCTGGCGAATATGGTTCGTAAGACTGTGATAGTTTTTTCTGTGGTGGTTGAGGACATTTTTATTACCTCTGGCCACTTTGAATGTGCATCCACCGCAATTAAAAACATCAAGTCCATGAAGGGACCAGCAAAATCAATGTGCACCCTTTGCCATGGAGATGAGGGCCACTCCCATGGATGTAGAGGGGCTTGTGGTGGGGCGTTTTGGACCTTCTGGCATCCTGTACAGCTCTTGGTCATCTCTTCGATTTCTCTATCGATTCCCGGCCACCACACAAACGCTCTAGCTAAGTTCTTCATTTTTACCCCTCCCAGATGACCCTCATGAAGCTCATTGAGCACTCTATCCTTCAATTTGGGTGGAATCACTACTCTGGATCCACACATCAAGGTTCCTCTGCACACTGACAACTGTTCTCTTCTCGGCGAGAATGCTGGCAGCAGTGGTTCGCCATGTGCTGGCCATCCCTTCACCGTTAAATCATAGACCCGGGAAAGTGTCGGGTCATTTCGTGTTTCCTTTTCTATGTTTGCATTCGTCACAGGGAGACATTCGACTGTGGTCGAGTGGAATATCTCCATTGGATCCACTGCAAGTTCTTCTTCCACCGTCGGCAACGGTAGACGCGACAATCCATCAGCATTCCCATGCTGTTTAGTTCCTTTGTACTCGATGTCATATTGGTATGCCCCTAGGAAAAGGGACCACCTCTGTAGCCGTTGTGCTGTCATTATCGGTACGCCCTTCTGAGGGTTGAAAATGGAGACAAGAGGTTGATGATCAGTTATTAGAGTAAATTTTTGACCGTACAGGTAGTGATTGAACTTCTTCACCCCCCACACTAGGCTGAGGGCCTCTCTGTCAATCTGGGCGTAGTTACGCTCGGCTGAAGTTAACGAGCGTGACGCAAAAGCTATTGGCCTCTCTACTGGAATTTATGTGACAGTACCGCCCCAATGCCGTAGGGAGACGCATCACACGCCAGTCTTATCGGTAGTGATGGTTTGTAGTGAGCCAATACTTCTCTTGAAGTGATTAAGTCCTTACTCTTCTGAAAGGCCCACTTACAGTCATTGCTCCATTTCCATGCTACTACCGTTCGTAGTAGGGCGTTCAGTGGGTGCAGAATTGTGGACAAATTCGGTAAAAACTTATGGTAGTAATTCACCAATCCGAGGAATGACCTCAGTTGCGACACATTTTCAGGCGCTGGGGCCTTAACAACCGCTTCAATTTTGTCAGGGGACTTATGTAACCCCTCTTCATCAATCACGTGGCCACAATACGATATCTGTTTCTTAAAAAACTCGCACTTGGGGCAGTTGGCTCGTAGCCCATGTTCACGTAGTCTAGTGAGCACCTGTTCTAGGTTGTTAAGGTGTTCACTGTCATCTTCACCTGTCACTAGGATGTCGTCCAAGTAACACTGAGTCCCCGGAATCCCTTGCAGGACTTGTTCCATCGCTCTTTGCCATGTCGCCGGAGCCGATGCTACTCCGAATATCAATCGATGATACTGGTAAAGACCTTTGTGAGTGTTTATCGTGAGATACTTCCAAGAGGATTCTTCAACCTCCACCTGTAAATATGCTTGTGCTAGGTCAATCTTTGTAAAACGCTTCCCTCCAGATAGTGAGGCGAAGATGCCTTCTATCCTTGGAAGAGGATATTGTACTGTATGAAGGACTGGGTTCACCATCACCTTGAAGTCCCCACAGATGCGAACCTTCCTTGGCTCCTCAGACTTATTGTTTAACGTTTTCTTCATGACAGGAACGATGGGTGTCGCCCACTCGCTCCAGTCTACCTTAGACAATACGCCTGCATTCTCCAGATTCTCCAGCTCTGCCTCGACGGCTGGGCGAATTACATATGATACCGGTCTTGCTTTGAAAAACTTGGGAATTGCATTCTCTTCTATTTTTATCGAGGCGGTTACGCCTTTAAGAGTGCCCAGTTCTTGTTGAAATACCTCTTTGGCGTTAGCTAAGATTGTTGACAATCGTGCAGGAGTGACGTCGTCATCTTTTTTACCAGCCACCGTCATTGCCTGAATGGAGTGCCAGTCTAAGCTTATCTTTCTGATCCATTCACGTCCCAATAACGGTGGTCCACCATCTTGCAGTATGTAGAGATACAATTTCCGTATTTCCTTGCCGTTGTATTCGACAGGCACCCTTATTTTTCCTCTGGGGTATACTTTTTGCCCTGTATACGTCGTCAAGACGATGGATGTCTCTCTCAAGGGTATGTGTGAGAGTAGCCACTCGTAGTCTCGTCGATTCATGACGGTTAGAGCTGATCCTGTATCCAATTCCATTTTAACTTGGGACCCTGCTATCGTGAGGGTGTCCCAAATGGTTCGGTGATCCTCTTTTGCGATTACATTGTGAAGTTTGAGGCAGCTTAGTCTCTTGTTCCCGGATTCACTATCGCTCATCTGGTCTTCGGAACTACTGTCCGTCATCTTTTGTACTTTCTTGTACGGTTCCTTAGTAGCCTTTTTGTTGTCGTTGGTCTTCTTCCCAGACCTGCAAACTCGTGCAATGTATCCCATCTTTCCGCATTGCCTGCATATTTTGTCCTTGGACCAGCAGTCCTTCTGGTCATGGTTTGTTCTGCAGCAGCGATAACATTTTGCAAATCCCTGTGTCATTTCGTGTGTGCCGTATTCCTGTGGCTTTTGTTGTATTTCTGCAGCTCCCCTGGCTGCTGCTTCATACGATACTGCCACGCTGAAAGCCTTATCTAGCGTCAGCTCTTTCTCTGAGAGTAACTTCTTCTGGGTTCCTTCACTCAGGAGTCCACAGACAAATTTGTCCCGTAGGGTATCTGCCAGTCCTGCTCCGAACTGGCAGTGCTTTGATAGCTTGCGTAGTTCCGTAAGGTAATCAGCATTGCTCACATTTTTATGCTGATTTCTCCTGTGGAATTTAAATCTTTCTGCTATCAGCAGCGGTGTAGGATTTAGGTGTTCCTGTAGGATAGCAACAATTTCGTTAAAACTCTTTGCCTTCGGTTTGGCTGGAGTAATCAGGTCCCTCAATAGGCCGTACGTTCTTGCGCCCATTAAATTTAGCAATACCGATGCCTTTTTCTCATCGGCTATTTCGTTTGCCTCGCAATATACCTCGACTCCTGCCATGATGTTCTTCAATCGAAGACTACGATGCCGCTTGGATTTGGTTAAGCCGAACATCAGAAGAGATGTGGAGAACAGGCAGTTTCAGAATATGAATGAAAGGCCGACCAGGAGTTTTAAGATAGGTCAACCAGTTTTGGCCTGGGACTACTGCACAGAGAAATGGCAGCCAGGAACGATCTGTACACGGCAAGGACCTCTCATGTATACCGTGGACGTTGGAGAGAGCATTGTAAGACGCCATGCTGACCAGATTCTAGAGTCACTGGAAAACGTCAACTCCACACCACGATCTGATACACCTGGCAATGAAACCGACGTACCAATTGCATCTACCGCAGAATCGGTGATATTGGAAGCAGATGAACCAAACAACGACATTGATCCCGACTCAACTTTACCAGAAGAACCTGATACCCCAAAGAGGCGTTATCCAGACAGAATCAGGAAGCCTCCTCAAAGACTGAACTTATAATTGCTTAACCTCAACCAATGTATCTCGCAACCGTAATTGTAATTGTAATTAGTTATCATTTAGTTGTTAAATGAATGTTATGTACTGTTTATCTAAAAGGGGAGGAATTGTTGTGTATGTACCTTTAAGGGAATAACTGTTCTCAGACTGCAGTACCAGCAGTGACCACCCCTGTATAAAAGGCGCTAGCAGCCTTCTGTAGTTTCAGTTCCCGATTGTCTCCATTCAGTAAAGACTTGTTAAACCAACTCCTGCATTCTGTGTCTCCATTAACACACGGATCTAATAGGGGGCATCACCTCAGGATAAGGGGTCGGCCATTTAAGACTGAGATGAGGAGGAATTTCTTCACTCAAGGCTGAGATGGATAGATTTTTGGACTCTAGGGGAATCAAGGGAAATGGGGATCGGGCGGGAAGGTGGAGTTGAGGTCGAAGATCAGCCATGATCTTTTCGAATGGCGGAGCAGGCTCGAGGGGCCGTATGGCCTACTCCTGCTCCTAATTCTTGTGTTCTTATATTCAACTTTACCATCTGATATATTTTTGGTTGGCTTAAGGGGTTTTAAAGCAACTTGCGGTTGAGTGTGACGGTAATTATTTGTTAATGATCTAGCTGATCAAAGGGTTAAGTTAACATGTATGCTCTTGAAGTTCTGAGTACTTAGCATTATTAGTGGATCCCTCATAGCGAACAATGTATTAAGCAAAGTAGTCGCCATTTAATGCTGTGGTCTTCCCCCCAAAATTATAAATGAAATGAAAGTAGATATTTAATTAAACGGGGTTGGTGCAAAACTTATTAAATAAAAGCAGCAGCCATTTTGTGGCAATGGGTTCATTTAACCAAGCAGGTTTGCGGAAATATATAAATCATAAATAAAATGAGTGGCTACTTAACACAACTAGTTTGCCCAAAAATTGATAGTTAGATATATAGACGTTTGAAAGAGTATCTAATATCTCTTTCGATATCGGTGGCTCGACTTTCCGCTTTGGACGCAAGCAGGAAATTGAGCTCAAAATGGGCTTGAAATTAGGCTGGTTAGGTTACGGTACAAATTTCCGCTTGAAATCTTCAATGAACCAGCGCAATCGGGCAGCGTAATAGTCTTGCATTGTTCCACGGAAGCTCAGCGTAAGCTGGAGGAACAGCACCTCATCTTCCAATTAGGCTCTTTACAGCCTTCCGGACTCAATATCGAGTTCAACAATTTCAGATCATAACCTCGGCCCCTGTCATATTTTTAAATATTTTTTATCCACACTTTTGGTTAGTTCATTTTCCTTTTTTTCTCTCCCACATGGTAGCTGCCTCTCATTCTGCCAGCGCATTTCACACTTCATCTAGAGCCATCTTCTGTCTCTTTACCTGTCCTATTACCATCTCGTCTCGCCTTGAATATCTCTTAATGTCTCTTCACCTCTCAGACCTTCCCTTTTGTTCTTTCATCCCCTCCCCCATTTCCCAGCCCCCAAACTGGTCTTTTAATCGGCTTCATTTCCTGCCTCTTTTTTCTCCGTTCTGTAGAAGGGTTTCGACCTGAAACATTAACTCTGTTTCTCTCTCCACGGATGTTGCCTGGCCTGCTGAGTTTTTCCAGCGTTTTCTGCTGTTATTTCGGATTTCCAGCATCCTCAGTATTTTGCTATCGTAATAGTATATAATTGGTTCTTTTTTTTTTCTTGCCAGTAAAATTTTGATGTATGAGTGGTAACCTGGTGCAGTTTTATTAATACAGCTGAAAACGAGAGGCAAAAGGAGTGGAAAACTGCAAACAAAGTTAAGTCTAAGGACAGAAAATCAGGGGCGGGCGCAGGACATGGGTCAATTCCAGCACAGTTAGGGGTGTAGACCAGGAAAGAGCTAAAGTTGAAGCAAAAAGGAGCCTTAGGAAGTGGGAGTCTTTTCCTCGCCAATTTTCACCCCTTCCTTCCCTCCTCTTCTGAAGGTGCTGATTTTCACAAGACCTGCCTTGCCCAAGTGGCCAATCTTCAGGTGTGAGCCTTGACACTCAGCAGGCTATTGGGGGGGTCCTGACTGTCCTCATCTGATGTCCACACTGGCAGATCTTACAGCAGGTGATGCTGGATAGCAGTCAAGGGTGTGAAGCCTAACCAATTTTCCCCCTCCCTCATACAAAGGTGCTGAGGCGAATTGTAATACCACCCTTGCTGAGATCAGATAGCTCGACACAGACGGGAGACTGAATCTGAGGCCTTACCCCGAGGTAAGTGTTGGGTTCAGCCACATACTGGATAGCTTCTGTTTCCTTGGTTCAAGTAGAATCCTCTCGCAGACCCCCAGTTTGAAAACCAAAGCCCAAAAGCTTCAATAACATATAAAAGCATATGCGGGAGAAGGGAACAGAGGGTTATGCTGACAGAGGAGGATGGGAGTAGGCTTGAGTGGAGCATAAACGCCGGCATAGACTGGTTGGGCGGAATAGCCTGTTTCTGTGCTATATTTTCTATGTAATTCTATGTAATACTTACCCAGTTCTTTTTATTTAGAGGTAGTTAATCGATAGAGGCATTAACAGCTTTGCAAGGGACTGTGATTCACATATCCACTACTACAGTAAATTACTCTACCCCATCTCTGTAATCTCCTCCAGCCCCACAACCCTCCGAGATCTCCGCGCTCCTCTAATTCTGGCCTCGAGCATCCCCGATTTTAATTGCTCCACCTTTGGCGGCCGTGCCTTTAATTGCTGAGGCCCTAAGCTCTGGAATTCCCTCCCTAGACCTCTCCACCTCTCTACTTCTCTTCCCTCCTTTATGACGCTCCTTAAAACCTACCTCTTTGACTAAGCTTTTGATCATCTGCCCTAATATCTCCTTATTTACAATCTATATTAATGACTTGGATGAAGGGACCAAGTGTACTGTAGCCAAATTTGCTGATGATACAAAGATAGATGGGAAAGCAAGTTGTGAGGAGGACACGAGGAGTCTGCAAAGGGATATCGATAGGTTAAGTGAGTGGGCAAAACTTTGGCAGATGGAGTGTAATGTGGGAAAATGTGAGGTTATCCACTTTGGTAGGAAGAATAAAAAAGCAAATTATTATTCAAATGGAGGGAGACTACAAAATGCTGTGGTACAGAGGGATCTGGGAATCCTCGTACATGAAACACAAAAAGTTAGCATGCAGGTACAGCAAATAATTAGGAAGGCAAATGGAATTTTGGCATTATTGCAAGGGGGATGGAGTATAAAAGTAGGGAAATCCTGCTACAACTGTACAGGGCGCTGGTGAGACCACATCTGGAGTACTGCGTGCAGTTTTGGATTCCTTATTTAAGGAGGGATATACTTGCATTGGAGGCAGTTCAGAGAAGGTTCACTAGGTTGATTCCTGAGATAAAGGGGTTGTCTTATGAAGAAAGGTTGAGCAGGTTCTCATTGGAGTTTAGAAGAATGAGAGGCGATCTTATTGAAACATATAAGATTCTGAGGGCGCTCGACAAGGTAGATGCAGGGAGGATGTTTCCCCTCATGGGGATTCGATTGTAAGGGGAATAGATAGGCGTTTCTGCGGCCGCAAATGAGACTCAAGGATGGTATGTTGCCTCCCTGGTGCAAGGGTCAAGGATGTCTTGGAGCGACTGCAGGGCATTCTGGAGGGGGAGGGTGAACAGCCAGTTGTCGTGGTGCATATAGGTACCAAAGATATAGGTAAAAACTGGGATGAGGTCCTAAAAGCTGAATATAGGGAGTTAGGAGGTAAATTTAAAAATAGGACCTGAAAGGTAGTAATCTCAGGATTGCTACCAGTGCCACGTGCTAGTCAGTGTAGAAATAGAAGGCTATTTCAGATGAATACGTGGCTAGAGGAATGGTGCAAGGGGGAGGGATTCAAATTCCTGGGACATTGGAACCGGTTTTGGGGGAGGTGGGACCAGTACAAACTGGACGGTTTGCACCTGGGCAGGACCAGGACCGAGGTTCTGGGGGGGTGTTTGCTACTGCTGTTGCGGAGGGTTTAAACTAAAATGGCAGGGGGTTGGGAACCTGTGCAGGGAGACAGAGGAAAGGGAAGCAAGGATAGAAGCAAAAGACAGGAAGGAGAAAAGCAAATGTGGCAGTCAGAGAAATCAAGGGTTTAAATCAAACATGGCCACAGTAAATAATAATTCTAAAAGGTCTAAGAGTGTTAAAAAAACAAGCCTGAAGGTTTTGTGTCTTAATGCGAGGAGCATTCGTAATAAGGTGGATGAATTAGCTGCGCAAATAGAGGTAAACAGATATGATATAATTGGGATTACGGAGACATGGCTCCAGGGTGACCAAGGCTGGGAATTCAACATCCAGGGGTATTTAATATTCAGGAAAGACAGGAAAATGGGAAAAGGAGGTGGGGTACCATTGCTGGTTAAAGAGATTAACACAAGGAAGGATATTAGCTCTGATGATGTGGAATCTGCATGGGTAGAGCTGAGAAATACCAAGGGGCAGAAAACATTAGTGGGAGTTGTATACAGACCCCAAACAGTAATGCTGAGGTTGGGGATGGCATTAAATGGGAAATTAGAGAAGCGTGCAATAAGGGCACAGCAGTTATCATGGGTGACTTTAATCTACATATAGATTAGGCTAACCAAATTAGTAACAATACTGTGGAGGAGGAATTCCTGGAGTGTATACGGGATGGTTTCCTGGACCAATATGTCGAGGAACCAACTAGAGATCAGGCCATCTTAGACTGGGTATAATGTAATGAGAAAGGATTAATTAGCAATCTTGTTGTGCGAGGCCCCTTGGGGTGGAGCGATCATAATATGATAGAATTCTTCATTAAGATGGAGAGTGAAGTATTTGACTCAGAGACTAGGGTCCTGAATTTAAATAAAGGAAACTACGATGGTATGAGGCGCGAGTTGGCTAGGATGGATTGGGGAAGGTTACTTAAAGGGTTGACGGTGGATAGGCAATGGCAAACATTTAAAGCTCGCATGGATGAACTACAGAATTTGTTCATCCCTGTTTGGCATAAAAAGAAAACAAAAAAGGTGACTCAACCGTGGCTAGCAAGGGAAATTAGGGATAACATAAGATCCAAGGAGAGGACATATAAATTGGCCAGAACAAGCAGCAAACCTGAGGATTGGGAGCAGTTTAGGATTCAGCAAAGGAGGACAAAGGGATTAATTAAGAGGGGGAAAATAGAGTACGAGAGTAAGATTGCATGGAACATAAAAACTGACTGTAAAAGCTTCGATAGATATGTGAAGAGAAAAAGATTGGTGAAGTCAAGCGTAGGTCCCTTGCACTCAGAATCAGGGGAATTTATAATGGGGAACAAAGAAACGGCTGACCAATTAGATACATACTTTGATTCTGTCTTCAGAAAGGAGGACACAAATAACCTTCCAGAGATGTCGGGGAACATAGTGTCTAATGAGAGGGAGGAACTGAATGAAATCAGTATTTGTAGGGAAATGGTGTTAGGGAAATTGACGGGATTGAAGGCCGATAAATCCCCAGGGCCTGATAATCTGCATCCTAGGGTACTTAAGGAAGTGGCCCTAGAAATAGTAGATGCATTGCTGGTCATCTTCCAAAATTCTATAGACTCTGGAACAGTTCCCATGGATTGGAGGGTAGCTAATGTAACCCCACTATTCAAAAAAAGTGGTAGAGAGAAAATGGGGAATGATAGACCGGTAAGCCTGACATCGGTAGTGGGGAAAATGCTAGAGTCCATTATAAAAGATGTAATAGCAGAGCACTTGTAAAACAGTGATAGGATCGGACAAAGTCAACATGCATTTACAAAAGGTAAATCGTGCTTGACTAATCTACTGGAATTTTTTGAGGATGTAACTGGTAGAATAGATAAGGGAGAACCAGTGGATGTGGTGTATTTGGACTTTCAGAAGGCTTTCGATAAGGTCCCGCATACGAGATTAGCGTGTAAAGTTAAAGCACATGGGATTGGGGGTAAGGTACTGACTTGGATAGAGAACTTGTTGGCAGACAGGAAGCAAAGAGTTGGAATAAACGGGTCTTTTTCCGAGTGGCAGGCAGTGACAGGGATTGGTGCTAGGACCCCAGCTATTCACAAAATATATTAATGATCTAGACGAGGGAACTAGATGCAATATCTCCAAGTTTGCAGATGACACAAAGCTGGATGGGCATGTGTGCTGTGAGGAGGATGCCGAGAAACTCCAGTATGATTTGGACAGGTTGGGTGATTGGGCAGATGCATGGCAGATGCACTATAATGTGGATAAATGCGAGGTTATCCACTTTGGTGGCAAAAACAGGAAGGCAGATTATTATCTGAACGGCAATAGATTGGGAGAAGGGAAAGTGCAACGAGACCTGTGTGTCCTTGTGCACCAGTCGCTGAAGGTAAGCATGCAGGTGCAGCAGGCGGTTAAGAAGGCAAATGGTATGTTGGCCTTCATAGCGAGAGGATTCAAGTACAGGAGCAAGGATGTCTTGCTGCAGTTGTACAGGGTCTTGGTGAGACCACACCTTGAGTATTGTGTACAGTTTTGGTCGCCTTATTTGAGGAAGGATGTTCTTGCCATGGAGGGAGTGCAGCGAAAATTCACCAGACTGATACCTGGGATGGCAGGAATGACGTATGAGGAGAGATTGGGTTGATTGGGCTTATATTCGCTGGAGTTTAGAAGGATGAGAGGGGATCTCATTGAAACTTATAAAATTCTAACAGGACTAGACAGACTAGATGCAGGAAGGATGTTCCCGATGGCAGGGGAGTCCAGAACCAGGAGTCACAGTCTAAGGATAAGGGGTAAGCCATTTAGGACAGAGATGAGGAGGAATTTCTTCACCCAGCGAGTGGTGAACCTGTGGAATTCTCTACCACAGAAGACAGTTGAGGCCAATTCATTAAATATATTCAAGAAGGAGTTAGATATATTTCTTAAGGCTAAAGGGATCAAGGGATATGGGGAGAAGGCAGGGACAGGGTACTGAATTTGGATGATCAGCCATGATCTCATTGAATGGCGGAGCAGGCTCGAGGGGCCGAATGGCCTACTCCTGCTCCTATCTTCTATGTTTCTATAGGGGAATCTAGAACTAGGGGGCATAGTTTCAGAATAAGGGGTCGCCCATTTAAAACGGAGATGAGGAGGAATTTCTTCTCTCAGAGGGTCATGAGTCTTTTGGAATTCTCTACCCCGGCGTGCTGTGGAGGCGGAGTCTTTGAATATCTTCAAGGCGGAGATGGACAGATATTTGAGCTACAGGGACGTCAAGGATTATGGGGAGCAGGCAGGAAAGTGTTGAGGCCATGATCAGATCAGCTATGACCTTATTGAATGGTGGAGCAGGCTCGAGGGGCCAAATGGCCTACTCCTGCTCCTATTTCTTATGTTCTTACGTGACTCCGTATCAAATTTTGTTTCATAATGCTCCTATGAAGCGCCTTTGGATGTTTTACTACGTTAAAGGCGCTATATAAATACAAGTTGTGGTTGTTCTAGTGGGAGAACAAAATGTGACTTAATCTTGACCTATGCCAATTACTGTAACGTAAATTACACTCAAGGGGAACATTAGTTTCTTTAAAAAGTTATGGCTTAAGACACATACACCGCTGATTAAGAAATACTTCTCTTCAAAATACCATATTAGTTCATGTTGTCTGCTTATAAAAATGCATAAAGCATAAAGCAAAACTATTCTCGTCTAACAGACTGGCAGTGCAACTTTCTTCTCTTCCCTTAATGAGCAATTGATGGCTACAGTATTTAGTGATGACAATTCCAGTTTGCTTGTTTCCTGTACGATGATAATCTCCTCCCTTGCACTTTTCCCGTTATTTTTTACTGGACGTAATGGATGGGTGGTAGTTGCTGTATTTTAAGCATTTCCCTTATTTACAAGCTTACTTGGGGTATTATGGAGATTACCAAAATCACAGTCGACAGGGGAAAAGGATCAAAACATTATTTTTGCTCCGAAGTTATCTCGTGAAATTTATTTTAACTTTCCAACAAAACAAAATCCGCAGTAAATATATATGTGTGTGTGTATATATATCTGGCGGTGAAACAGTACCATAGGGTCACCTGGAACTCATTATGTGAGCAGCCAAAGATTAACATGAGCTGCTGCTCAACAGCAATGCTGGCCGCAGCCCCCTGGAGGAAAGGAATCGCTTCGGTTGCTCACGTGAATGTGAAAGGAAACCGCCAGTGCGACCACAGACCTGAAACAGAACTGCCTGTATCCCGAGAGGGCTCCGAAAGGAGCTTAGGCCTTGCAGCAGAGGGCCTGGAACACGCGGGTCTGTGGAACAGCAGAGCCTCGGGACGTGGGCAAGCTCAGGTTGCAAGAGAGGTTGGGGTAGATTTTCAGTTTTGCCACCTGGACGTTAAGCATTGCCTGGGCAGAGCTCGGGATAGACAATCTGGCAGGCGGGAGGAGAGGGGGGTAGTGGGGGGGGGGGGCGATCATAACTCCCCCCACCCCCACCCCCGCCCGCCTGAGATTCTTTACATTAGTTTCAATGAAAGAAAAATCAGGGTTGATGTTATGTAAGGGGCGTGCTATCCTCCCTCGACCGCCAGATTTTCCTTTCTGCTCTCCGTCCGGGTGACTCTCATGTCCACGGGGGGTTAAAGACAACAATCTACCCCATTGAGTGAAGATGCTGTTTAACTTTTTCACCCAGAGGGTGGTTGGAATCTGGAACTCACTGCCTGAAAGGGTGGTAGAGGCAGGAACCCTCACAACATTCAAGAAGCATTTAGATGAGCACTTGAAACACCAAAGCATACAAGGCTACGGACCAAATGCTGGAAAATGGGATTAGAATAGACAGGGCTTGATGGCCGGCGCGGACGCGATGGGCCGAAGGGCCTCTTTCTGTGCTGTATAACTCTATGACTCTATGTCCAAGAAGGGCATGCTTGCACTTATTTGAAAGTATTTTATTTATTCTTGAGCTCCGTAGCGCAGTAATGTTAAACCTCCCGACTGTTCTCAGTGGCGCCAGCTTGGCTCAGTTGGTAGGCCTCTCGTCTCTAAGCCAGAAGGTTACAGTTCAATCCCCATTCCAGAAGTCTGACCCTAAGCCGGCACTCTTAACGTGGCACCGAGGAGGAGATGTGACACCAAGGTCCTGGCTGACTGTTCCTGTGGTTCAAGTGGACGTTAAAGGCTCTGTGGCGGTATTCGAAGTGGAGCAGTACTCACAGTGTCCTGGACATGAAAAGAAAAACCAGGCTAACTAGTAAATCATCTCAATGCTGTTTGCGAGACCTTGATGTGTGCAAAAATGTCTGCCACGCTAGCCTTATACAACAACATCTGAAAGTACAAGAAGAAAAAGTTCTGACCAGTTCTGACGAAAGGTCATCGACCTGAAACGTTAGCCCTGTTTCGCTCTTCACAGATGCTGCCTGACCTGCTGAGTGTCTCCAGTGTTTTCCGTTTTTTATTTCAGATTTCCAGCATCTGCAGTATTTTGTTTTTGTAACATCTGAAAGTAATTCATTGTGTGTGACGTGCTGAGCGATGTGTTACATAAATGCAAATCTTTCTATCTCTTAAATTGGCCTTCACGGGAACACACTATTTGTTCCCACGATTGTTTTCCTTCTGATCAGGCTCAGAATTAAAAGTTAACACGGTGCTTAAATCTTTATCCACAAAGATTGTGATTCTACCAGTTCCGCCCCGTGTGTTTTCTCCTTCACAATATTCACAGGCTCTGCTGCCCTTTCCCCCCCCCGCCCCCCCCCCCCCGCTGTATGCCTCCATTTAAATCCTGTCTTTTCACTCCCCAACTTTTCATCCAATTAAAACACCTGGGGTATCTTCCATACCAAGTGTGAGTGAACGCCATCCGGTGGTGGGAGGCAAACCTACACCCAAGACGCAGCAAGCGATGCCAAATAAAATGTAACACAACTCCAAACACCAACACTAAGTCCAATGTGCAACTGATTCTATTCACAACGGGAACAAGGCCAATTATTAATCCTAAATCATCTCTTTTGTTTTTTAGGGTCATTCACAAAACACCCCAATTAAGTAGTCAATAAGACTGGATGGCTCGTGTGATGTGGCACAGATCTGCTGGGCCGAGTGGCAGTCACAGACGTGCACAGCATCTGACAGGAAAGATGGCAGCAGTGAGAGGGTAAGGTGCCATATAAATGAGGTAAACAGCTAAATATTAACCAAAATATCTAATCAGCGAGTGAGAACTTTACTGCCTCAACCTTGAGCCAATGCCAACATTAGATTAGTTGTACTGTAAACAGAAAATACTGGAAATGCTCAGCAGGTCAGGCAGCACCTGTGCTCATGTGTCCTCCAAGTGTTCGCCTCGGCAGCACATATACTAAAATGGAACGGTGCAGAGAAGGTTAGCACGGCCCCCCGGCGCCAGGATGATACACAAATTCGTGAGGCGTTCCATATTCCGCCTCCGTCAGGTTAGTTATGCTCGGTGTTCCACCTACCAATCGGGAGGTGTCCCACGCAGGCCGCTCACCAGCGCTGCCACTGGGAGAGATACCGCGCCCGCCCGGCAGTGCGGTAAATTGAAAGGGCCCGCGGAGGAGAAAAAAAAATCAGAAGGAGCATCGGTTGTGCTCATGTCCTCTTGAATAAAATGTAAACTGATCGCAAAGTTGCTGCAGCCAGAGACACTGGGCCTGAAAATCCGCAGGGCTTGAGGCTGGCCGTGACGCAGGGTACGGCGCGCCCGCCAGTGCCCCCCAACGCTGACCCTGTCGGAGTTGGTGGGCTCACTGGGAAAGGGATTTGCATGGCGCGGGCGGGTGCAAGCACAGCGGGGCATCTTGGGTGCCATGCCGACAGAAAATCTGGCACCTGCCCGCCACCAGACCCCAAACATGGTCTCCACGGCCCACTCTCTTTGGAAGGAAAATCAAAACTCTTTTTTTTTAAAAGTATAATTTTACCAGCCTTTTGGTGTCCATGCTGCTTGCCTGATCCGGACCCCACCATTTCTCCAAGTGGAACCCACTTAGGTCGTTACTCTCATCTCACTGGGTGTAATAGCCTCCAGTAATACAGATAACATTCTTAGAGGGCGTGACAGGGTAGATGCTGAGCGGCTGTTTCTCCCGGCTGAAGAGTCTAGAACTAGGGGTCACAGTCTCAGAATAAGGGGTCGGCCATTTAGGACTGAGATGAGGAGAAATTTCTTCACTCAGAGGGTGGTGAATCTTTGGGATTCTCTACCCAAGAGGGCTGTGGAGGCTCAGTCGCTGAGTATATTCAGGACAGAGATTGATAGATTTTTGGACATTAAGGGAATCAAGGGATATGGGGATAGTGGAGTTGAGGTAGAAGATCAGCCATGATCTTACTGAATGGCGGAGCAGGCTCGAAGGACCAAATGGCCTCCTCCTGCTCCGATTTCTTATGTTCTTATCCCCGTTATGTTTTTGCCTGCATTACATTAATGCAGACCTAGCCCGTTTGTTTTAATGGAACCGTAAGATCTAATGCGCTAGAAATAGCAACACAGAGGAAATTAAACCCGCCAAAGGCAAAAGTTCCCTGCAGTTCTGCGTAACATTTAGATGTTTCTAGCAATTTGTTTAGTTTGTTTGGTGATACGGCCTATTTAGAGTTAGATGCCCCATCTGCAGCTTTGAAAATCTCAGTGTGGCCTGATATTCTGTGACCACGGACTTCGAGCAGGCCCATCACTACGGACTGATGGGCCCGACAGTGTCAATTTCAATGTGTTTTTGCAGTTTCTAACTTGAAAGTTAACATATGCTTTTCATTCCCTGATCATCAGGAATAAAACATTCAACGCTTTAGTCACGGTCTGACAATACCATTCCACATCAGCAATTGTGATTTTTCATTCGGTGTTCGTGACAGCCAAAAAGTCCAACAATGAAACTTGACATCCCTCGGTCATTGTCGTGTTGTACACGGGTTTAATCCACAGACTGCAAGGAATACCGAGGGAAATTTCCTCTGGTGGCTTATGTGTTAGTGACATTTTAAATATAGCAGGAAGATTTCCAGTGTTGTCAATTCCTGGCATTTTAAAAGAATGCAATTATAACTTTGCCAGAACCAGCGACCAGAGAGAATAGCGATGACATTGCAAACACATCGGAAAATCTTCCCTCTACGTTATGTAAGATTTCAGATCAAAAACTTTGGCCCTGAAAATCCACGTACTCAATACTGGACTCGGGACTAGTCTGAGGGAAGGCGGAGGGTTTCGAAGGTAAGATGCAGGTATATTTCTGCAGCGGAAGTGGGACCTGGGAGAGGATTCCAGGCCAGGTTCAAGACCTGAAAAACACAGGAGAAAACCTTTTTCAAGAAGGGTAGCAGTCTTCGTGACAAAAAAGGGTCCTGTTTCTTAAATTTATTTACTTCTTCAGCCAGACCGGCTCCAGGGCGGCCAACTCTGATTGGACGCATTCCTGGAGGTATTGCCACATGACCTGCCACCTCCAACCACCCCGCCCCCACGCACTCCCGCCATTGGTCGCCTGACACACTCCTACATTCATCACACCAATTGGACAGTCAACAGACTGTTCATTACTCGATTGGACGATTCTTGACTGTCAGTCAAACAGCCTATTTCCCCATCTACAATATTTTTACAGCTAATATTTGAAAGTGTTCAAAGCAAATCACAGAATAGAATTATAGAATCATACAGCACAGAAGGAGGCTATTCGGCCCATCATGCCTGTGCCGGCTCTTTGAAAGAACGATCCAATTAGGCCCACTCCCCCTGCTCTTTCCCCATAGCTCTGCAAATTTTTCCCCTTCAAGTATTTATCCAATTCCCTTTTGAAAGTTACTATTGAATCTGCTTCCACCACCTTTCAGGCAGCGCATTCCAGATCACAACAACTCGCTGCGTAATAAAAAGTTTTTTTAATGCCCCAATAATTTTCCTCCCGGAAAGCAATGTCCAGGAGATTAATCTTCAATTCCTGGAGACTCCAGGGCAATCCTGGTGGGTTGGCAACCCTAACCTGCCCGTTTTATCCACAGGCGGCTGGCCAGTGTCACTTTATAGTAACAACAACAACAACTTGTATTAATATAGCATACTAAAACTTCCCAAGGCGCTTCACAGTACCTCCCGGCGTTGAAGACATAAATGTACCCAGTAATGACCGGGGGCAAATATTCCTCGCTCGGGGTTTGTTCACCCGCCTCGCCACAAGGCGGAGCTTCAGTGACGTTGTCGAAAAGAGCAAAACCAAACAGGTCTGTCGCTTCACCGCAAAGGTACCAATTGCCAACTTCATGCAAATGTTCAAAAAGGCACACAGCACAAACTAGGGCCCTAAACCTCCATAAAACACTGGATAGGCCCTAGCTGGAGTATCCTGTCCAATTCTGGGCACCGCACTTTAGGAAGGATGTCAAGGCCTTAGAGAGGGTGCAGAGGAGATTTACTAGAATGGTACCAGGGATGAGGGGCTTCAGTTATGTGGAGAGACTGGGGAAGCTGGGATTGTTCTCCTTGGAGCAGAGAAGGTTAAGATCAGATTTGACAGAGCTGTACTAAATCATGAAGGGTTTTGATAGAGCAAATAAGGAGAAACTGTTTCCAATGGCAGAAGGATCGATAACCAGGGGACACAGATATCAGGTCATTGGCAAATGAACCCAAGGCGACATGAGGGGAAAAATATTTACGCAGCAAGTTGCGATCTGGAATGTACTGCTTGAAAGGGCGGTGGAAGCAGATTCAATAATAACTTTCAAAAGGGAATTGGACAAATGCTTGAAGGGGAAAAAATTAAAGGGCTATGGGAGTGAGATTAATTGGATAGTTCTACTACAGGAAACTTTCGATTTACTGGCACCTAAATAACCAGAAATGTCAGTTAACCGGCAAAATTCAGGAGTAGGTTCAGGTAACTTTTATTACTTTTTTTACTCCATTTGTTGCTGTGCAAGGGTGTGGCTGCAGCTGTTGCTAAGCTACAGAGACGCTTGCAACTTGTGCCCATTGTTCTGAAGCCAACAGGGTTTGTTGCTTTATACGGAGTTCTCAGCTCCGTATCTTTTACTATAGCGTTCGGTTATCCGGAACTTTTGATGAACCGGCACCACGTCGGTCCCGTCCGTGCCGGATAAAAAAAAGTTTCCTGTATTATTAAGAGTCAACCGGGTCGAATGGCCTCCTTGTGTGCTGTATCACTCTATGATTCGACCATTTTCAGCGGCCAGGCAATGGCTAATGAAAATCCAAACGGAAAGCTGCATCACAGAAGTCAGAGCGCAGGATATAGCATTGGCAGAGTGGACCACCCACAGGTTTTGGCAGGGTTTCGGCAATAGTTAACCAGCATTTACCAGTTGCCTGCTGTCACTGTGAGCCCCAGTTAGGACAGCACCACAAGGTGAGAATGGAATCTGCATGTGCACTTACTTCACTGACGAGCAGCCCTCCGAGTTTTAGACTGGTCTTTTCACTGTCTGGTGGTTCAATCCAAATCGACAATGAACATTTCAGAAGGAGCCACATGAAGCAAGTTAAATTTAATACGGACAAAGTGCCACAAGACAAAACCTTAAATTTACTCCATACCTTTTTTAAAAATATATATCTAGACTAATATAAATGGAATAAACTATAATAAACTGTTGTTAGTACAATAAGTAGGGTGCACTCCAGCCAACCACAGTCATTATACAATAGCAAAATACTGCGGCTGCTGGAAATCTGAAATAACAACAGAAAATGCTGGAAAAACTCAGCAGGCCAGGCAACATCCGTGGAGAGAGAAATAGAGTTAACGTTTCAGGTCAGAAGGGTCATCGACCAGAAACGTTAACTCTGTTTCTCTCTCCACGGATGTTGCCTGGCCTGCTGAGTTTTTCCAGCGTTTTCTGTTGTTATTACAGTCATTATACAGTTCATGCAGGTCAAGAATGTGCAGTATTTTAAGCTGATGCCGCCAGTCAAGTCTGTATGGGTTAAATTTCCTCTTGTGGTTGCGAGGGGTGTTGTCACCATATTGAGGAGCTGTTCATCTGGCTGGGTGCCCGCTCCACAAACTGCTCCAACATCACGTTGACAGCTCGAGAAAAGTACTGTGCAGCGCAAACTGGCTGTTGTGGCACAACAGCTTCAAGTTATTTGTTTTCCTTCTAAAGGTCTTGTCAAGGCGGGGGTGGTGGAAATGGTCGCACAACAACATCCAGAACTGTGGAGGCATCTAAAACTAGGAGTCATAAATCTAAGACAGTCATTAATAAATCCAATAGGGAATTCAGCAGAAACCTCTTTACACAGAGAACAATTAGAATGTGGAACTTGCTACCATAGGGAATAGATGAGGCGAATAGCATAGATCCAGTTCAGGGGAAGCTAGATAAGTACATGAGGGAGAAAGGAATAGAAGGATATGGTGAGATGAAGAGGGGTGGGAGGAGGCTCCTGCAGCGCATAAACAGCGACCGGCATAGACCCCTTGGGCTGAATGGCCTGTTTCTGTGCTGTGAAATTCGATGTAATTCTATGTAAAGCCATTGGTCATGGTCTTCAAGACACTTTCACATGTACAAGCCCTGTGAGGTGTCTCTAAAGCAGCACTGTCCAGTGCGTTAGCCACTAGCCACATGTGGCAACTTGGGAATCCAGATGTGGCGAATAATGGACACCCTTGTTGGGCGTGCAAATCTCAATACTCCTATTCGCACGGCGAATGCACTTTAACCTTTTTGTGTGTTTGTTGGTAAAAATGGAAATGTGCGAGTCAACATTCTCAGCGATCACTCTGATGAAGCCAAAGTACCGCCCGCAAGTGCTGGGCAAAAACCTAGAAGCTGCACTAAGATGTGCTGGCTGATAAATCCAAGCCAGAATTCCAAACGTTGGTGAAAGAGAAAGACTGCAATGTTTCACACTGAACGATGGTAGAAACATAGACAAATAGGAGCAGGGGTCGGCCATTCGAGCCAGCTCCGCCATTCAATATGATCATGGCTGATCCTCTATCTCAATACCATATTCCCGCTCTCTCCCCATACCCCTTGATGCCTTTTGTGTCTAGAGGTTTGTTAAGTAAATATTCATGTGAAGTGCCTTTACCCGTATTGTGTGAGGGCCTGCCGGGTGTTTTCGACTAAACCGAGCGCAAGTGGTTGAACCGGTGTTGCCGCAGCCACTCCTGTAGCTAGTCAGCGACTGCTATTGGACAACACTGCTCTAGAGAGATTTCCTGCAGGTTTAAAGAAATATCCACAGTGTGGCAGAATGGGGAGCTTTGCGCTCGTTGCTGCCCAGCTGGGTGGATCTCCTGGCCTTTTCTGGGATCAGCCCTGATTAAATATGCAGGTGCGTTCCAGCCCATATTGGCCGCTTAAAGGTAAGCGGTCAAAAACGTTGTTGGCCTCTCAAAAGGTTGTAAATATTACAAATGCGTATTTCAGGCTTTTGAAAGAGTGCAAGGTGCAAAACACAGTGGCTGGCGCGATGAAGGTAGAAGCAGGAATCCGAATCCCTGGGTTAGTGATGGAGTAGGCCAGCATCCAAACCCCATTTGATGGCTGATGTGGAGATGCTGTTTCAGAAGGTGGGTGCTGGAAGGTGAGAACAACATGGCAAAATGCCTGGCAGGAGGTGGCAGTGAAAAAGTTGATGGAGGAAGGGATCTCAACTCTCACTGAGAGTAATGTCGCATTGCAGTTCTGATGAAGTGGTCTTCACCTGAAAAGTTAATTCACCTGCTCGCTCCACAGATGACGACTGACCTTGTTAAGTGCAATTTCTTGTTTTGGGTGTCAGATTTCCAGAATCTGCAGGGGGTTTTTTTTGCTTTTTTTTTGTCAGTAATGTTCTTACAGTCATCCTGGCTATTTGACACCCTTGCAGTAGACAGCACAGAACTGCAAATGGGCTTTGTGCAGACCCAGAACCTGTGGAGGCAGTTCTGCATGTTAATCACCGGGAAGGTGTTCCTGGTATAATGACAGGTGCCGGGAGGCCGGTTCTGGTGCCTGCCGATCATCCTGACACACAAACAATGATGGACAGGAAAAGAACCTCTGGTCCATCCAACCTGTCCCGCACAATTGTCATATCTTGTCTACACTCTCCACCCCACCTGAAACCATGATGGCTTTGATCTTTATCTATTTTAACCGTGAAATTGGGATCCTTCAAAATTCAACCCCCCTCACTAAGTTGAACTTAACTTGATAACCATCAGATACTCCTCACTTCGATGTCTTGTAGCGCCCTAAGCTCCTGAGTCAAAAGGTTGTGGGCTTAAGCCCCACTCCAGAGACTTAAGCAAAAACATCTAGGCCTACGCTCCAATACAGTCCTGAGGGAATGCTGCACTGTCAGCGGTGCTGTCCTTCGGATGAGACGTTAAAACTGCTCTCTCAGGTGGACGTAAAAGATCCCGTGGCGCTATTTCAAAGAAGAGCAGGGGAGTTATCCCCGATGTCCTGGCGTTGAGTTATCCCTCAAGCAACAGCTTTGAGAAGGAGGTGGTGAGCCGTCTTCTTGAACCGCTGCAGTCCGTGTGGTGACGGTGCTCCCACAGTGCTGTTAGGGAGGGAGCTCCAACATTTTGACCCAGCGACGATGAAGGAACGGACAATATGCTTCCAAGTCAGGGTGGTGTGTATCTTGGAGGGAAACTTGCAGGTGATGGTAGTCTGTGTCTTCTATTGTCTCATCTGCACTTTGGCGTGCACTTTCAATCCATGTCTGCCTGTGTGGGTTAGCTTTTGACTCAAACATGTTGAAAAAAAAACAGATGATCTGGTCATTATCACATTGCTGTTTGTGGGAGCTTGCTGTGCGCAAATTGGCTGCCGCGTTTCCCACATTACAACAGTGACTACACTTCAAAAATACTTCATTGGCTGTGAAGTGTTTTTGGACATCCTGAGGTCATGAAAGGTGCTATATAAATGCAAGTCTTTCTTTCTTTTCCTGTATAATTTTGTTTTGTAAGAACTCCTTTTTCATGTTTGCTCGCCTTTCAGTTCTTCCTGCACTGCTGAAGTTCTGTAAATGCTTCAATTACAGTTGGCTTTTCAACTGCTAACAGACAATATTTGGCGAGTCTAGGTTCCATACTAGTATACTTTTCGCAGAAAGCAACAAAGTTCTCATTTTTAAAATGTCTTTAGATAGAGTCATAGGCCTAGAAATTCAGTTGCTTGCGCCACCAGTTTGCGCCCAAAGAGGCCACTCAGAGGCTTTAGCGCCACTGGCCGCAACCACCGCGATATTTAGCGGGGCGCGAATGGCGGCGTTAGCCTGTAGCGCTGCGCCGCCACTGATGACGTCATAGGTGTGCGCAACGCCCCGCTACCGCCCCGAACGCCATATTAGGTCGCGGCCGCCTCTTCCGCGCCGGCCGCAAATAGCGACCGGTACACAGGGGCCTACCTGTGGCGGTAGTGGCGCAAGTTAAGGTGGAGGTGCGGCCGGCCGCTTTTTCGGCGGCCGCCTGCCCGCACCTCTGTCCCCGGCCTCCAACACCGCCCCCCCCCCGCGGCATTGCCGGCTGTTTCCCGAGAGCCCGGCACTTCTCCTTGGTGCCGGGCTCATTTGCCGGCACTCGCGAGCGTGGATCGCGCTGTTGCAGGCACCTCCCCCTTAACAGTGGGAGGAAGGCCTGCAGTACCGCAGCGTGCCGTGCTGCAGCGGGTGGCGCTGCGGCACTTTGCGCGCCGATATTCAGTTTCAGCGCCCCAAGCGGGGCGCGGGAAGCCTCGTTTAGCGGCCGGCTTCCATTTGGGGTGCAGAAACTGAATATCCCGATGGCGCAAGTGGCTCCGCGCGCAGCGGTAATTCCGGCGCCCAGGCGAGCTTGGCACCCCGTTTGCGGCTCCACCCAATTTCTCCCCCATAGAGTTATACAGCACAGAAAGTGGCCCTTCGGCCCATCGTGTCTGCGCCGGCCATCAAGCCCTGTCTATTCTAATCCCATTTTCCAGCACTTGGTCCGTAGCCTTGTATGCTATGGCATTTCAAGTGCTCATCTAAATTCTTCTTGAATGTTGTGAGGGTTCCTGCCTCTACCACCCTTTCAGGCAGTGAGTTCCAGATTCCAACCACCCTCTGGGTGAAAATGTTTTTCCTCAAATCCCCTCTAAACCTCCTGCCCCTTACCTTGAAACTATGCCCCCTGGTTATTGACCCCTCTACTAAGGGGAAAGTTCCTTTCTATCTACCCTATCTATGCCCCTCATAATTTTGTACTCCTCAATCAGGTCCCCCCTCAGCCTTCTCTGCTCTAAGGAAAAGAACCCCAGCCTGTTCAGTCTCTCTTCATAGCTGAAGCGCTCCAGCCCAGGTAACATCCTGGTGAATCTCCTCTGCACCCTCTCCAATGCAATCACATCCTTCCTATAGTGTGGCGACCAGAACTGCATACAGTATTCCAGCTGTGGTCTAACTAGCATTTTGTACAGCTCCATCATAACCTCCCTGCTCTTATATTCTATGCCTCGGCTAATGAAGGCAAGTATCCCATATGCCTTTTTAACCACCTTATCTACCTGTCCTGCTGCCTTCAGGGATCTATGTACATGCACACCAAGGTCCCTCTGATCCTCTGTCCTTCCTAGGGTCTTACCATTCATTGTGTATTCCCTTGCCTTGTTAGTTCTCCCAAAATGCATCACCTCACACTTTTCAGGGTTAAATTCCATTTGCCACTGTTCTGCCCATCTAACCATCCCGTCTATATCATCCTGTAGCCTGAGGCTTCCCTCCTTGCTATTTACCACTCTACCAATTTTCGTGTCATCTGCGAACTTACTGATCATACCTCCTACATTCATATCTAAATCATTAATGTACACTACAAACAGCAAAGGACCCAGCACCGATCCCTGCGGTACACCACTGGACACAGACACAGGCTTTATCTACATTATGCAAAAATCAATAGCAGAATTCTGTATAAAAACGTACTGCTAAGCACAAAAGTAGTCTAAAAGCCCTCAGACGCTTTAAGAGCTTCACTGCTCTTGGAGGTTTCATTCAGGTCATTTAGAAATGGAAGACTAAACTCTCAAATCAATCCCGACCTAAACAGGTGGAAAATGGCAGCAGACTTCATTTAAGAGCGCTAGAATATTTCAATGGCTCATTTTCAGTGACAGCTGATCTAAAAGGTCTGCCAGTAAATTGTGCTTGGTATGAATGTGCTGCCAATCTGGTTATAATGATCTTAGCCAGAATTTCTGGTGCGCCAGTGCCTGCTTTGCTCCTGCACCACTAGTCTTAGTATTGGGAGAATCCTTCCTTATTCAATCTCCATCACTTATATCAGGCGCGTTGGTGTTAACACGGGCTATATGAAGTGAACGGCAAAACAAGTGGCGCTTCTCCGACATTAGCCTGGTATTCAAAATGCCATCAAATCACCATGGTCACATTGGCTCATCTTCGGCAGCTCATCCATCTGGTTTAAGAAGGCAAATGGTATGTTGGCCTTCATAGCGAGAAGGTTCGAGTACAGGAACAAGGATGTCTTGCTGCAGTTGTACAGGGCCTTGGTGAGACCACATCTTGAGTATTGTGTGCAAATTTGGTCGCCTTATCTGAGGAAGGATGTTCTTGCCATGGAGGGAGTGCAGCGAAGATTCACCAGACTGATACCTGGGATGGCAGGAATGAAATATGAGGAGAGATTGGGGCGATTGGGCTTGTATTCGCTAGAGTTTAGAAGAATGAGAGGGGATCTCATTGAAACTTATAAAATTCTAACAGGACTAGACAGACTAGATGCAGGAAGGATGTTCCCGATGGCCGGGGAGTCCAGAACCAGAAGGCACAGTCTAAGGATAAGGGGTAAGCCATTTAGGACAGAGATGAGGAGGAATTACTTCACCCAGAGAGTGGTGAACCTGTGGAATTCTCTACCACAGAAGACAGTGGAGGCCAATTCATTAAATATATTCAAGAAGGAGTTGGATATTTTTCTTAAGGCTAAAGGGATCAAGGGATATGGGGAGAAAGCAGGGACAGGGTACTGAATTTGGATGATCAGCCATGATCTCATTGAATGGCGGAGCAGGCTCGAGGAGTCGAATGGCCTACTCCTGCTACTATCTTCGATGTTTCTATGTTTAGGAGGTTGATTATCGTGATGAGCATCATCGCACTGCAGTCAGTGCTGTTGCTGCAAACTGTAACCCAACACTAATGACAGGGGGAATGAAGTAACCAAGGTAAGCGCACCTTAATGAGGTGCAAACTGCTGACTGAACGGCTGAGTCTGCCCGAAATAGCTGGAACGTTTATTGCGTTGTAAGAGGTGCCTTTGCCATTGCCACCTATAGGAAAATGGCCAACGTTAGTTAAACAGCCACAATAACCACAGGCAGTATAAGTGTTGGGGACTGTGTTTCATCGGTCACTCTACTGTTCCCAAATTTTGCCTGGGTTTCTGGTCTGGCACCTAGTTGCACAAGTACAGGGATTCATACCCGAGAAGTGGAGAGAATGCTAGTCCAATATTCAGCAAATGAGTGAGACATTAAGCAGGAGTCCTGTGCTAGTTATTCTGATATCTGTTGTGGGGAAATTGCTTGAGACGGTTTTATCTTATGTTATCAAAGTTCACCTAGAGAGCTTAGAGGCCCTTAGGAGTAGCTGGCATGGAGTTAGCAATATGTCATGTCTCACAAATCTACCGAAATTCTTTGAAGAGGTAACTAAATCTGTGTGTGAGGGCTATCATAAATCAGTTGGATTTTCAGAAGACACTTGATAATATTTCAGAAGTCAGCCTTTCAAAGAAAGTTAAGGATCATTGAATTAACGGCAAATCAAAAGGCTGAACTGAATTAAGTTAAAAAGACTTGCATTTATATAGCACCTTATCATGTCTCAAAAGCATCTCAGAACACTTTGTATACAAGGTATTATTCTGAAATGCGATGACTGTTGTACGTAGGCCAACTCAGTGGCTATTTTACACACAGCAAGGTTCTACAAACATCACAGTTTCAGATGATCAGTTAGCCTGTTTGGTACTGTTGGTTCAGGGAGAGTTGCACCAGTTAATCTGCTTGAGGCACTGGAGATAAATCAGGAGAGCTTGGCAAAGATGATCCCAGATCTTTGGACTCTAAGCTATGAAGAGAGACTCACAGAACTTAACATATTTTCCCTGAACAAGCTGAGAGGAAATACAATCCAAGCCTATAAAATGCTGAAGTGTAACCAGGATTTTTAAACCGCATCGTGAGCACAGAATTAAAGGACATGAATATAAATTATACAATTCACAAGCAAGACCAGAGACGCGAAGAATAAAATCTTTTTCCCAAGAATGGAATTGACCTCCAGTATATATGTGATATTATAGTTGTATAAGCACTGGTTTAGGGATAGATGAAATGATTTATTGCAGATAGAATTGTTCAAACAGTATGTGGAAAATAATGGTGCCTGACCTACTTGGGCCATGGCAACGTTATGTTATGGAAAGCAAATAGCAAATAATGAATAGCATGTAAAGGTTAGACAGCTATAAATGGGCTTATGCCTCCATTGAAACTGCAGCCAGGGCAATTTTATACCAATGTGTTAACGTGTTTGAATGCTAACACCACACAGGGTATTATCACCCTATTAGAATTGAGCGCTGTTTAATTTGGGCATCTGGAAGAGTCCCTGGGGTAGTTCTTGACTTGGTGCGATAGTATAAAATGGGTGATAGCGAATCGGCAGCCCATTTTACACTATCGCACTAGGTCAAAGTCTACCCCTCTGATTCTAGACAATTAGAGGTGGACTACTTAGAAAAAGTAACAACAGAGGTGAGAATGAAAAAAAAAACATGATTTATTAAGCTTCTTTTTCATAAGACTTTCCTCTTTTGCACAAAATCCATACACCTCTACTTCTTGTTGAATCAGGAATCCATTGTTTCAAACGCTTTATCCAAGCCTGTATTCACTGTAACGGTTGGCAGCAACACTTCTGGTCTCTATAGCGACTGAAATTGTGACCACTGGACACGAAGTCTGACTCCACTTCTGCTTCCATTTCTCATGGTCTAACCGAGTGAAGGACTTCTGATTTTGTTGATGTAGCCAGAGCTGATCTATATGAAGAGGCTTTGCATTTGCACAGTCTGCAGAATTTTAAATTGGAATTTATGCCCAGTAACACTATAAAATGCACTACTGCAAATCATTCTTCCCCAGAGATTTGACAGAGAAGGAAGGAAGTCTGTGTCATTAACAAAATAAAGTCACTATTCATCACCGAGCATGACAGAATCCACCTGTTGCCTGACAGCACATTGGCAGCTAAAAACTCCTCAAAAATTCCACGTTGTTACTTCAAAAGAACAGTTTGAAAAAAAATGCTCGAATTCAACTCACAGAATCCAGTCTTTTGGCACCTATGTCCTCTAGCCATAAGTCCTTGTCACATCTTTCGATAGCAGTCTACTCTATTTTCGCCACTCCCTCCGTTCCACCATCAGTGGCCCCCTCCTTTAGTCACGGTGCCCCTACACGCTGGGATTCCTTCCCCCAACACATCTGCATTATCATCTCCATCCCGCCAAAAGCCCCGTCAATGCTTTGCTCCTCGACTTTGTTTTAGCCCTCCTTCCTTCTTTTTCTCTTTTGGCCTCCTGTCTTGGTGTCCACTCTTGGGACCCCTAACCTTGCCTAAAGCACTCTGAGGTGTTACTCTGCACCCGAGGAGCAGCATAGAATTTAACTGTTTTCACAATTAATTCCATGGACAGAGATCTCAAATCATAGAATCATAGAAATTTATGGCACAGGAGAAGGCCATTCGGCCCGTCATGTCCGTGCCGGCCGAAAAAGAGCTATCCAGCCTAATCCCACTTTCCAGCACTTGGTCCGTAGCCCTGTAGGTTACGGCACTTCAAGTGCATATCCAAGTACTTTTTAAATGTGATGAGGGTTTCTGCCTCTACCACCCTTTCAGGCAGTGAGTTCCAGACCCCCACCACCCTCTGGGTGAAAAAAGTTCTCCTCAACTCCTCTCTAATCCTTCTAACGATTACTTTAAATCCATGACCCCTGGTTATTGACCTCTCTCCTAAACAAATCAGTATTTTTATTCTCATGAAAATAGATTAGCGGATGTGTGGAATTGACCTCTAGTACAGATGTGACTTCTAGTTGCATAAGCACTGGTTTAGGGATAGCTGAATAGGTTAAGTACAGAGAGAATTGTTCAAACAGTATGTGGATAATAAAGCGCCTACCATGTTTGTATATCTGAGTGCTGATGAATAAAAATTAACCTGTATTCTAATTACTTGATACAAAATTGAAGCAATTAAACGAATAGAGCACAAGGAGCTTTCTTATTATAAGATGGTGTCCTAGGATAGCAGTGCTGAACCCGGCGATGTGACCGCCGTGAATTGCTATTTACCCTGTTATGTGCCACAGTTCCTAATGAACACCTGTTGGCAGCAGTGTTTTTGCCTTGGATTGGGGCTTACCACATGTCTATCCTTTTCCAGAATGATGTATGAGGAGAGATTGGGTCGATTGGGCTTATGTTCACTGGAGTTTAGAAGAATGAGAGGGGATCTCAATGAAACTTATAAAATTCTAACAGGACTAGACAGACTAAATGCAGGAAGGATGTTCCCGATGGCGGAGGAGTCCAGAACCAGGGGTCACAGTCTAAAGGTAAGGGGTAAGCCATTTAGGACAGAGATGAGGAGGAATTCCTTCACCCAGCGAGTGGTGAACCTGTGGAATTCTCTACCACAGAAGGCAGTTGAGGCCAATTCGTTAAATATATTCAAGAAGGAGTTGGATATATTTCTTAATGCTAAAGGGATCAAGGGATATGGGGAGAAGGCATGGACAGGGTACTGAGATTGGCTGATCAGCCATGATCTCACTGAATGGCGGAGCAGGCTCGAGGGGCCGAATGGCCTACTCCTGCTCCTATCTTCTATGTTTCTATGTTTCTATAAATGAGGTAATCCCACGGTTGCAAACAGACGATAATTAGATTGTGCCAGGCTAAAGTAGTGGATCAACTTGTTAAACATTATTTGACTAAACAGGGCCTGGCACTCAATGGAGAGCTGCTGTCTGTGAGTCTATGCTTGTGCTGTGATGCTATTACTCATCATGACAAAAGTGCGTTGATGCACGTAGCTGGATTTGTGCGTTTATCTTGCCATAACAGGAGGCACTTAATCTGACGGAAGATTAAATGACCTCATCTTTTTTGACATCTATGGAGCTGTCAGCTGTTGCCAGTTTGGTTTCTTTATGTTTATGTTTACGTAATGGTGGGCGAATTGTCCACTCCACTCCTGCAAGGTAGAAGTACCTCCCTCTATCAGCACCACATGTAGTCAGTAATAAAACAGTATGGCCTAGAAATTGGGTTTTGGCGCAGCAACGGCTTTAGCGCCGGAAGTTAGTGCCGGAGCTAAGTCGCGCTGGTCGGGCCAAAAATTCAGTACTTCTGCGCCCAAACGGCTGCCGGCGCTGCTGAAAGCTGTTAGCGCCTGAAAACTGGCGCTATGCGCTGAATTTCGGCGCTATTCCGGCGCTGCGGCGCCCGCTGCGGTGCGGCAGGTTCGGGAAGTGCAGGCCTCCTCCTTCCCTTAAGGAGGACCTGCCTGCACCCGGCCACGGCCCGCGATAATCGTCTTAAAAATGAGCCCGGCACCTCGGACAAGTGCCGGGCTTGCTTCTGTTCCGGGGGGGGGGGGGGGGGAAGTCCGGGGAGGGAGCTGTGGCCAGGCGGCCGGCGGGAAAGCGGCCGGCCGCCGCGGGGCCTTTAATGCGCCGGCGCAAACTTGTGCAAGGCACCTCTGCCAGAACGTTGCTTGCGGCTGCCACGGGCGAGGCGGCCGCAAGTCAATTTCCCAGTTCGGGCGGGTTACCACGGCAACCGGGACACTGCGCACACCGATGACGTCATCGGTGCCGGCGCAGCGCTACCGGTCTACCGCGGCGGAAGGGCCCCAGGCAATTTAGGCGCCGGCGCCAATTGCAGCGCTAGGCCCTCTAGCGCCGCAAAATCGGCGCTAAGGGCACTGAATTTCTAGGCCTATATACTTAAACAATCGTACCAAATGGTTTCACTAGATCCCATTACAGAGTAGTAATATTAGAAGATTTACATTTCCACCTGTTCAAGCCTGCGCTGTACTTATTCACCAAGTCTGTCGTGCACTCAAGAGAACTCGACCTGGATCTTGAACTGTGCATCCCACAAGAAGTTTAATTTAGTAACACAAGTCTAATCAGTTTAACTACTAACAGTTAAAGGGCTGTGGGTTCAAGCCCCACTGCAATCCAAGCTCACATTGCAGTGTACTGCACTGTTGGAGGTGCTGCCTTTTGAAGGAGGCACGAGGCCCCAACCGTCTGTTCAGGTGGTCATAAGGGCCCCTTATTCAAAAGGAGGGCAGGGGAGGTGTCCTGGCCAACATTAATCCCTTGAGCAACACCACCAAAGCAGATAAACTAGTTATTAAACTCATTGCTGTTTGTGGAAGCTTGCTGTATGTAAATCTGCTGCCTTGTTGGCCTAAATAAGTACAATGAGTAGACTTCCAAAAGTAATTAATTAGAGTGAAAACTGCTATATGAATGGAAGTTCATTCTTTCCTTCAATGCGCTGGTCTAGGCTTTAAAATATATGTTGTGGGTTTCAGTTGAAGAGTATAAAGTATTACTGTACACATCGGGGGTGAAATTGGACATGGCTGGGGATGTCCCGCTTTATCGCCCATTATACGACATGCCCAATATTCAGTTCGATTGAAGTCAATGGGACTGAATATCGGGCGGGACATACAATAGGCGACCGATGCAATTCCACCTGTTTTGCGGCCCTGCCCACGCTCAATTTAACGCCCATCATTTTCGGGATCGCAGTCAAGCTGCACTGAGGACACTGCTCGCCCTGGGACCGACGTAAAGATCCTGATCCTGTTCATTTTTGTGTACACAGGGGAATGAAGCACAGGCCAATGCCTGTAGAGCACAGCTGAAGGTTAGGAAGTGGAAACTGCCAGCTTAAGGGAAACTGGCAGAATCGCCATAATTAACTAGGACTGCCAAAAGGCCCATCAACATCTGGAAATGAGGAATAAAACTGCACTGCTCATAATTAATGAAGAATAGGTATGCGATCATTAAATTACCACTGCTGGATCTTGAGAAAAGGTACTGACCAGACAAAGCGTTGAAACTTAACCCTACCATACAAGCACAATCTCCTTATCTCTCTTATTACACACCCACGAGAATCCAAATGTCACAACTGGGTCACGTACGTTACGAGCAGAACAATAAATCTTGCGAGATTGCTTCCTGTTGCGGGCAGTGCGATTCAAAAAAAGGCTGATCCCCCACCAGCCATCCTTCAAACACACCTTGAACTTCAGCTGGCTAATCTCTGCCTCTGTGACCGAGCAGAGGTTGTATATGCTGGGGAGCTCAGGCAACGGGCAGGCCTTTAAAAACAACTGGATTTTCATGGCCGAAATCTTATTTTTGCAGCTTGGGTCGGTTGAAAAGACAATGCAATTCGATACTGTAATGTGGTGGCACCCGATCGATCTTCCCAAGGGCGTGACATGAAAGGGCCATCAAATGGATTAGGGTTGCATTTTAAACATTCTTTCTGCGGCTCTTTCATGTTGGCATAACAATACCGCGCGGTGCCAGAGAGGAGATGCCAACACTGTGCAGGAATTTAACGGGTCATTTCTCCACAGCCATGACAACAAACCACAGAGGTTCTCAGTGGTACAAAGGTCATTTTAGAAACCCTTGTATAAAAGTGACATTTGCTTTTAGGGGATGGGGGGGGTGGGTGGAAAGAAAAAATTGCATTTATATAGCGCTTCTCATGACCAGCGGACATCCCAAAGCACTTTACAGCCAATGAAGTGCTTTTTGAAGTGTAGTCACTGTTGCAATGTAGGAAACGCAGCCAAATTGCACACAGCAAGCTCCCACAAACAGCAATGTGATAATGTCCAGATAATTTGTTTGTGATGTTGATTGAGGGATAAATATTGACCGAGGACACCAGGGATAACTCACCTGCTCTTCTTCGAAACAGTGCCATAGGAGCTTTTACGCTCACCCGAGAGAGCAGAGGGAGCCTCGGTTTAACGTCTGACCCGAAAGACTCCGACAGTGCAGCACTTCCTCAGCACTGCACTGGAGTGTCAGCCTAGAATTTTTGTGCTCAAGTCTCTGGAGTGGGACTTGAACCCACAACCTTCTGACTCAGAGAGCAAGGTTGCTACCCACTGAGCCACAGGACGATGGAGGGCAAGAGAAAATGTATAAATTTAGTAATGTTAGCAGCACAGTGACGTTACAACACCACCTCAAGTTGCACCTCATCTGCACTGTTGATTTAAGGCCCAGATGTCACTTAAGGCACCATATTAAGTACAATAAGCGGCTCTGAAGTTCTTCATCACCGTTAATGAAGGAGGGTTCATAAAGCACAAATTTAACGCATCACTAATCCTACTTACTACATGTAAGAACATTGGTCGAGAGTGACTAAAAATGTTATTTTTGCCAAGTGACTCATCAGTCAGCTTGTAGGTGAGGCACATAACAAACTTTAATCAATTTTTGACTGAACTCTGAAAAGTCTGCCTGTGTGGTCTGAAGAGTGAAAGTTTAGCGTCTCAGTTAAGATATAACTTGTCCACATGTGCGGTTGCTTGATTCTTAGGTTGAGATGTTCAAAACTACTGCATGCCTCAACCTGGCACTGTTGCTGGTAAAATCACCCATTTGATTCCATCACAGTCTACCAGATAAAAAGTGTCCAACAAAAAACAAATATAAATATTGTTGATGGCTGTTCCTTCGGCCACTGTCCTGCTCTCTTGAACTCTGTCTCCTAAAACTATGCTGTCTCTTCAACTTTCTCGCATCCTATCTTTGGCTGTGCGTTCTACGCCTGCCGCTTTGTTAAATGTGCAGGGACGAAGCAATAATGAGAATAATACATGCACAGGGTGGCTTATCATAGCTTGCTTTTCAAATTTGGCAACTGTGGCTATGTCGATCGATGCAAGAGCTAATCTGCAGCATCAAATGCCCCACAAGCAGCAATTAAAGTTATCTGTGGAGAGACGAGAGAAGCTGGGATTGTTCTCCTTAGAGCAGAGGTAAGCAGAGGGCAAAGATTTAAGATAATTGGCAAAAAAGCCAGGGTGGTGGGGTGGGGGGGTGGAAGGAAGATGAGGAGAATTTTTTTTTATATACGAGTTGCTATGATCTGGAATACAGTGCCTGAAAGGGTGATGGAAGCAGACTCAATAGTAACTTTCAAAAAGGAAATTTAAAAGGAAAGATTTTGCAGGGCTATGGGGAAAGAGCAGGGGAGGTGGGACTAATTGGACAGCTCTTTCAAAGAGCCGGCACTGGCACGATGGGCCGAATGGCCTCCTTCTGTGCTGCATGATTCTATAAAGGAATAAAGCGCGAGACTTTTTCTGTTGTTGTACTGGCTGAAGGAGTGTGTGTGTGTAAGTCACCAGAAAAATGCCCTGTTTTTCTTCAAGTAGTGCCATGGGAATCTTTAAGGTCCACCTGAACCACTGAAAGGGGCAGACAAGGCCCCGGTATAACATTTCTTCCGAAAAACAGATTTATTTTAAACAAGTACTTAAAAGAGGTAGAAAGCAAAATACTGCAGATGTTGGAAACCTGAAACGAAAACAGGAAAACTTTGGAAATGCACATCAGGAGTCATTCTGACTCTGGGCCGATTGTGTAAAACAGGCGGTATCGATTTAGCCATCTGTTATACATCTTCCCGACTTTCATTCCCATTGAAGTCAACGGGGAGAGGTGTATAAGGGGTGGCTGAATCGATATTGGGTCGATTGGGCTCATACTCGCTGGAGTTTAGAAGAATGAGAGGGGATCTCATTGAAACTTATAAAATTCTAACAGGACTAGACAGACTAGATGCAGGAAGGATGTTCCCAATGGCGGGGGAGTCCAGAACCAGGGGTCACAGTCTAAGGATAAGGGGTAGGCCATTTAGGACAGAGATGAGGAGGAATTTCTTCACCCAAAGCGTGGTGAATCTGTGGAATTCTCTGCCACAGAAGGCAGTTGAGGCCAATTCATTAAATATATTCAAGAAGGAGTTAGATATATTTCTTAAGGCTAAAGGGATCAAGGGATATGGGGAGAAAGCAGGGACAGGGTACTGAGTTTGGATGATCAGCCATGATCTCATTAAATGGCGGAGCAGGCTCGAGGGGCTGAATGGCCGACTCCTGCTCCTATCTTCTATGTTTCTATGTTTCTACATTATCCGTTTTTACACTATCGCCCAAAGTCAAAAACACCCCCATCAGATCAGTCGGTATTTGTATAGAGAACCGACCAGTTAATGTTTCGGGTGCAGACCCTTCATGTTCCGCACTTGAAACATTAACTTCTCTGCTCTCTCCGCAGATGCTTTGCGTTTCCAGCACTTTTTCTTCTTATTTGCAGAGATCGTTGTGCCATAAATACTCCTTGGACAAATCTAATATTTGAGAAACTAGAGTTTAACACAACTGAACTGACAAGGATCCTTCAATGGCACTTGATGGTATATTACGGAGCAATTCCAACCAGGGAGGTCCGAGACTGAATCCCTGGGTTTTCATGCCCAGACTCACTCTCAATTTTCTCCCTGATCACATCACTACCACCAATTATCAGCAGCCATTCAAATCATTTTTTATGTCTTAACCCAGACACTGAAGGCCCGATTTTAACCTGAAAAAGAAAGAAATGACTTGCATTTATACAGCTCCTTTCATGACCACCGGACGTCTCAAAGCGCTTTACAGCCAATGAAGTCGTTTTTGAAGTGGAGTCACGGTTGTAATGTAGGAAACACAGCAGCTAATTTGCACACAGCAAACTCCCACAAACAGCAATGTAATAATGACCAGATAATCCGTTTTTTTTTGTTATGTTGATTGAGGGATAAATGGCCAGGACACCGGGGAGAACTCCCCTGCTCTTCTTTGAAATAGTGCCATGGGATCTTTTACGTCCACTTGAGAGAGCAGACAGGGCCTTGGTTTAACATCTCATCCGAAAGACGGCACCTCTGACAGCGCTCATTAAAGAGACTGCACAGCATTTTGGTGGCTAGCACTTCAATTAACAACCTCTTCTAACAGCGACTAGCTGAATGCGAGTAAACTAGTCGTTGCTGAGGATTTCTAGCGCTACGTAAAGCCATGCTCAGCTTTCACTGTTCACTTGCTGCTAGAGATAGACTGCATTTGAAGAGGACTATTGAGACACATCGGGAGACTTTCCGGGACGCTTTGTCAAGACTTCACCAACAATCTATACATTTTTCCTGGAAATTCTCTGAGGACTTCACCTGAAGAGAGTGAGTGCTTTGCTACTCTACCTTAATGTAGGCCTTATAGGCGTCACCAGGAGAAAGGGCGTGCTTGGTCACGGAGAATCTAGCTCGGGGTCCCCCTTGGTCTGGAGGGAGAATGGGAGGAGGAGATCAGGCCAGGCAGAGCAGCACCAGCTGCTGCAGGAGAGGGGGACAGGAGGGTGAGGTGAATGCCTTCCCCCCTGCAGCTACAGGATATCCCTCCGACTCTGGACCTCCTCCACCAAGACCTCCAGTGCCACGTCTGAGAACCTGTGCGCCCCAGCCCTCGGTCCGTCAGCCATCTTGAAACATTCTGTTGTGTGTTAGCCAGTGCACTCGACACCTTCAGCGGAAGTGGGTGCGTGGAGGCTACAAACCCCACTCCACAAACATTGCTTCTAAACAGCGCTCGAGTGCTAAACCTGCAGGTGTCTGTTTTAGGTCCTCCAGGCACGTTTAAACCGTGGTAATCATCAATTAACCCCAAAATTGCGGGCACAAACCAGACTTTCAAATAGGCGTGTCTTATTAGTGCAGCACTCGCTTAGCATCTTTTTTCACCCTTTCACCCTTTGTGTTTTTTTTTCTTTATTCTTTCCTGGAATGTGGGCATCGCCGGCAAGGCCAGCATTTATTGCCCATCCCTAATTGCCCTTGAGAAGGTGGTGGTGAGCCGCCTTCTTGAACCGCTGCAGTCCATGTTGTTAAGTATGTGTATTGTATTGAACAATTAACACAAAGACTTAAACGTATAACTCAAACAGGTCTTTACTGGTTGGAAGTAGGGACTATACGTAGGTCTTTACTTCATGCCCACAGGCGGGAACTGAGGGGAGATCAGTACCCACAGTACTATTTATACCCCTATGGCCAGGAGTGGTACTGCGTATCACTACGCCCTACAAGTAGTGCAGTCCTGTCCATAGGTTCAAAGTAGCACACATATTACATACACAACATTCCTCCCTTCCTAGCTTTACAGTCATCTCCCCATTTAACATAACGTAATAACATATATACATATATAACTTCAGGTTTACATAACAGAATAACATAGATACATAGATAACTTCATGTCAAAACAGATCACAGATTCAGTCTCTGCGGAAAACAGTTCACAGATTCAATCTCTGTGGTGTAGTCGGTTCACGTTGCTGGAGTGACTCATTCAATAGTCCTTCCATGGATTTAACAGTTTGAACTTCCGAACTGAATTGGCTCCGTTCGGAGGGACCACGTGTGTGATCTGGTAGAGGTAATAATGGTTCAGATGGGTCATCTTCTGTTTCGACTTTTCCTTTTCTGCTTCTTGGAGACTCTCTGGGATCCACTGTCAGCTGCCAGCTGCATGCGCAGTTCCTCCTTCTCTTCCTCCTTTTTCCGTAGTAGAGCCACCTTCTCCCGATGTTCCGTAGACTTTCAGTGCTCCTCCATGATTTCTGTATGGTGGGAGTCGAAGTTACAAGTTGGGCAGGACAGGACATAGTAATATTCGGTGTCGTCCTGATCTAGGCCAGCGAGAGGGTCTTCTATTTCCTCCATACCCAGCTGGGCGTTAGCCAGCTTTTGTTCCAAGTCCAGACATCTTTCCTGAAGAGACTTCTTCATGCGTACCTCTTCATCCAGCTTTTTCTGGGCTTTCAGCAAGTCGTTTACTAATGACCTCATTTGAGATTTTACTACTTCAACTTCTTTTGGAGATTGATTGATCGGACTATTCAATCCCTCTACCGGAGCAGCTGTTTCAGCGGTCTGTTGTTCTACGTTGACGTGAGTCAGCGTACTTTTGGCATCCAAGGGCTGCTCTGTTGCAGTCATCTCAGTCTGTGTTGCCACCTCAGCTCTTCCAATAACCTTTGAGAGCTCCGAACCCCTTTCGTTTGAATGTTGAAGTTCGTGTTCAAGTTTTTCCCATTTCAGAGTCCTGTCCTTCAGCATATGCAGGAGTTGGCTGACCGTTAACTCCTCTGACATCAGACGTTTTGTGTGCTCCTGCTCCATTTTCTCCATCAGCTGCTTCTGTTGTCTTTCCAGATTCTCCAACTCTATATCAAAGAACTCTTTCGTTGCATTCAACTCTTGCTCAAAACGGCGAAGCATTTGTTCTAATTGCTGTTGTAGTTTGAAATGGAGTTGAGTTCGAGCCCGGTGTCCCTCAGAAATGGGCACATCAGTAGACTTGCCAGACTCAGAATCCACAGTTAAACTATGTTGTTGTTGCTCAGTGGAATTCTGTGCTGAAACTTTGTCTTTTGCACCTGAGTTGGGCTTACCATCATCCGTTCCAGAGTCTGGGCCGACTATCTTCACCGAGTTCTCACTCGTTATTGTTTGTAGGAAATGCCAGTCCATATTCATTTTCCTAATCCACTCCCGTCCTAGTAGTGGAGAACCTCCTTCAGATATCACATATAAGTCCATTATTTGACTGTCTTCGCCCTTGTGGACCACTGCAACCTCTATTTTCCCGATGGGGTACACTCTTTGCCCCGTGTATGTTTTCAATATAATCCCCGTATCCTGTAGGGGAATATGTTGGAATAACTTTCCGTAATCTTTCTTATTTATGACCGTCAATGCCGATCCAGTGTCCAATTCCAGTTTTACTTGGACTCCTTCTATCTGAAGAGTGACCCAAATTGTCTGGAGGTCTGCACCCTTACCAGCGTTGAGTACTCTTAAGCTAGCCAGTTCATTATAGCTTAAGCTGGCCAGTTCATTACTGCTAGCGTCTGAATCGGACTCCTGTTCGGTCACCTTGTGTACCTTTGCGTATTTTCCTTGCGGTGACTTCTTGTTGCTGGTCTTCTTCCCTGACCTGCATACTCTAGCTATATGTCCAAGCCTACCACAAGTTCTACATTCTTGGTTTTTAAACCAACACTGGTTCTGATCATGCGTTGTCTTTCCACAACGATAACATTTGCCAGAACTCACACCCAATTTGTGTGCACTGAGCTCCGGTGACCGTAGCTGCATTACTGCCGTGCCTCTCGCTGCGGCTTTGTGTGCTGCTGCCATAGTGACCGCCTTCTCAAGCGTCAGCTCATTCTCCTCGAGCAGTCGCTTTTGTGTATCCTGTTTAAATAAACCACACACAAATTTGTCTCGAAGTGCCTCTGTCAGTCCCGTTCCAAACTGGCAATATTTCGCTAATTTACACAATTCCAGCAAATAATCAGCATTGCTTTCATGCTGTAGCTGCCTTCTGTCATAAAATTTAAATCGTTCCGCTAGCATCAGCGGCGTGGGGTTTAGATGATCTTTCAGGACAGTAACAATCTCATCGAACGTCTTATCCGCCGGTTCATCTGGTGATAACAGGTGTTTCAATTGCCCGTATGTCTTCGCACCCATTAAATTTAATAATGTTAGAGCTTTATCTTGGTCATGAATTTTATTGGCCTTACAATAATTTTTTACTCTTTCAACATATATGGCCCAATCTTCGAGGTCACTATCAAAGGTGCTAATATTCCCGTGTTTAGGCATTGTAGATTTGCAATTTCTCAGATTTTATTTTGTTTACTTGTTATCAAAGATGGCGGCTTCCCGCTCTTGCCGTCGTCCTCCGCCCACAAAATGGCGGTTTTCCCGCGCTTGGCGGTCTTCACCCGTCCCCCGACGCCGTCTCCCTTCAGCCCCCGAGTGCGGCCCTTATCTTCGCCGCGATCGATAGCCCGCGCTGTGCACCGCGGCTCTCGCACCTTGAGCTTCTGCAGCCGCCGCGCCTTTCAGTCCGAGTGCGGCCCTTATCTTTGGTCCCGATCGCTGGCCCGCGCTGCGCCTCGCACTTGAAGCGGCTCCCGGCCTCTGGCTCACCCGCTCGCGCGGCTCTTGCTCGCTCCCTCCCGGGCTCTGGCTTACCCGCTCGCGCGTTTCACCGCGGCTCTTATCAGGGATTGCGATCGCCCTTATCTTCTCCAACTTCCCCAGCCCTGTCTTTGCAGCCAACGCTGCACGGCTTACCCCACCACCTAGGTTGAACAAGGAAACTGCAGAAAGACTTCTGTCAGTCGCTGGAAGCTGTCAGGATGGCTGCTGCACTCCAGTGCTCAGTCGCTGATGGAGGCTTCAGAGTCCTAAAGCCTGTCGCTTCTAGTGGGGTGGTGATGTTTGAAACCTCTCTTCAACTGCCGCAGGGTAAGAACCTGACTCGTCGCCAGTGTTAAGTATGTGTATTGTATTGAACAATTAACACAAAGACTTAAACGTATAACTCAAACAGGTCTTTACTGGTTGGAGGTAGGGACTATACGTAGGTCTTTACTTCATGCCCACAGGCGGGAACTGAGGGGAGATCAGTACCCACAGTACTATTTATACCCCTATGGCCAGGAGTGGTACTGCGTATCACTACGCCCTACAAGTAGTGCAGTCCTGTCCATAGGTTCAAAGTAGCACACATATTACATACACAACACATGTGGTGAAGGTACTCCCACAGTGCTGTTAGGGAGGGAGTTCCAGGGTTTTGACTCAGCGACGATGAAGGATCGGCGATATACTTCCAAGTCAGGATGGTGTGTAACTTGGAGGGGAACTTGGAGGTGGTGGCGTTCCCATGCACCTGCTGCCCTTGTCCTTCTAGGTGGTAGCGGTCGCGGGTTTGGGAGGTGTTGTCGAAGAAGCCTTGGCGAGTTGCTGCAGTGCATCTTGTAGATGGTACACACTACAGCCATGGTACGCTGGTGGTGGAGGGAGTGAATGTTTAAGGTGGTGGATGGGGTGCCAATCAAGCGGGCTGCTTTGTCCTGGATGGTGTCGAGCTTCTTGAGTGTTGTTGGAGCTGCACTCATCCAGGCAAGTGGAGAGTATTCCATCACAATCCTGACTTGTGCCTTGTAGATAGTGGAAAGGCTTTGAAGAGTCACAAGGTGAGACACTCGCCACAGCATACCTAGCCTCTGATCTGCTCTTGTAGCCACAGTATTTATGTGGCTGGTCCAGTTATGTTTCTGGTCAATGGTGACCCCCCAGGATGCTGATGGTGGTTGGATTCGGCGATGGTAATGCCGTTGAATGTCAAGGGGCGGTGGTTAGACTCTCGCTTGTTGGAGATAGTCATTGACTGGCACTTGCATGGCGTGAATATTACCTGCCACTTATCAGCCCAAGCCTGCATGTCATCCAGGTCTTGTTGCATTTGGGCATGGACTGCTTCATTATCTGAGGAATTGCGAATGGAACTGAACACTGTACAATCATCAGCGAACATTCCCACTTCTGACTTTATGATGGAGGGAAGGCCATTGATGAAGCAGCAGAAGATGGTTGGGCCTAGGACACTGCCCTGTGGTGATGTCCTGGGGCTGAGATGATTGATCTCCCACAACTACAACCATCTTCCTTTGTGCTAGGTATGACTCCAACCAGAGGAGAGCTTTCACCCTGATTCCCATTGACTTCAATTTTTCTAGGGCTCCTTAATGCTACACTCGGTCAAATGCTGCTTTGATGTCAAGGGCAGTCGCTCTCAACTCACCTCTGGAATTCAGCTCTTTTCTGCATATTTGGACCAAAGCTGTAATGAGGTCTGGGGCCGAGTGGTCCTGGCGGAACCCAAACTGGGCATCAGTGAGCAGGTTATTGGTGAGTAAGAGCAGCTTGATGGCACTGTCGACGACTCCTTCCATCACTTTGCTGATGATTGAGAGTAGACTGATGGGGCAGCAATTGGCCGGATTGGATTTGTCCTGCTTTTTGAGGACAGGACATACCTGGGCAGTTTTCCACATTGTCGGCTAGATATCAGTGTTGTAGCTGTACTGGAATATCTTGGCTAAATGCGTGGCTAGTTCTGGAGCCCAAGTCTTCAGCATGACAGCTGGGATGTTGTCGGGGCCCATAGCCTTTGCTACATCCAGTGCGCTCAGCCGTTTCTTGATATCACGTGGAGTGAATCGAATTGGCTGAAGACTGGCTTTTGTGATGGTGGGGACCTCAGGAGGAGGCCGATATGGATCATCCACTCGGCACTTCTGGCTGAAGATGGTTGCAAACGCTTCATGCCTTGTCTTTTGCACTTGAGTGCCGTGCTCCGCCATCACTGAGGATAGGGATGTTCATGGAGCCTCCTCCTCCCGTTAGTTGTTTAATTGTACACCACCATTCACGACTGGATGTGGCAGGACTGCAGAGCTTTGATCTGATCCATTGATTGTGGGATCACTTAGCTCTGTCTATAGCATGCTGCTTCTGCTTTTTAGCATGTATGTAGTCCTGTGTTGCAGCTTGCCTAGGTTGGCACCTCATTTTTAGGTACGCCTGGTGCTGCTCCTGGCATGCCCTTCTACACTCCTCATTGAACCAGGGTTGGTCCCCTGGCTTGATGGTAATGGTAGAGAGGGAGATATGCCGGGCCATGAGGTTACAGAGTGTGGCGGACTACAATTCTGCTGCTGGTGATGGCCCACAGCGCCTCATGAATGCCCAATTTTGAGCTGCTAGATCTGTTCTGAATCTATCCCATTTAACAAGGTGGTAGTGCCACACAACACGATGGAGGGTGCCCTCAGTTTCAAGATGAGTTTTCATCTCCACAATGACCGTGCGTTGGTCACTGCTACCAATACTGTCATGGACAGATGTATCTGCTGCAGGTAGATTGGTGAGGACAATGTCAAGTAGGTTTGTCCCTCGTGTTGGTTCTCTCACCACCTGCCGCAGTCCTAGTCTGGCAGCTGTGTCCTTCAGGACTCGGCCAGCTCGGTCAGTAGTGGTGCTACCGAGCCACTCTTGGTGATGGACATTGAAGTCCCCCACTCAGAGTACATTCTGTGCCCTTGCTACTCTCAGTGCTTCTTCCAAGTGGTGTTCAACATGGAGGAGTACTGATTCATCAGCTGAGGGAGGGTGGTAGGTGGTAATCAGCAGGAGGTTTCCTTGCCCATGCTTGACCTGATGCCATTAGATGTTGAGGACTCCTAGGGCCACTCCCTCTCGACTGTATACCACTGTGCAACCACCTCTAGTGGGTCTGTCCTGCCAGTGGGACAGGACATACCCAGGGATGGTGATGGAGGAGTTTGGGGCATTGGCCGAAAGGCATGATTCTGTGAGTATGACTATGTCAGGCTGTTGCTTGACTAGACTGTGGGACAGCTCTCCTAATTTTGGCACAAGTCCCCAGGACTTTGCAGAGTCGACTGAGCTGATGGTGCCGTTGTCGTGTCCGAAGCCGGTGCCGAGGTCGATGCCGGGTGGTCCGTCCGGTTTTATTCTTATTATTGTTTTTCACAACGGAATGGCTTGCTAGGCCAGTTAAGAGTCAACCACATTACTGTGGGTCTGGAGTCACATATAGGCCAGACCAGGTAAGGACGGTAGATTTCCTTCCCTAAAGGACATTAGTGAACCAGATGGGTTTTTACGACAATCCGATAGTTTCATGGTCACCATTACTGATACTAGCTTTTTATTCCACATTTATTTAATTAACTGAATTTAAATTCCCCAGCTGCCCTGGTGGGATCCGAGCTCACGTCTAACTCAGATTATTAGTCCAGGCCGCTGGATTACTAGTCCAGTAACATAACCACTATTCTACCGTCCCCCGTAATCTTGATACTTGCATTTATATAGCGTCTTTCGTGACCCCGTTGTCTTTATACACAAAAGCTGACAGATAGCATGTCATCCCATTCCACAGCAATCTTTTTCTACTAAAACAACCCTTCCTGATATTTTTTTCATAAGGATACAAAACAAAGCAAGAACTGGGGAAAGTCCACTCAGCCAATTAAATCCGCTCCTTCCATGTACTATCTAACTTATCCTGTGGGGAAACTCGGAATAAATAATCACAAGGCCCCAAAGGTAACCAAGAGAAACTCCCCACATTTCCTCTCTTAGGTCTCGGTTTGCTGCCCTACAATGACAGTCCCTCCCTGACCTTTCGTCAACGACTTGAAGCAATAACTCTGTTTCTCTCTCCACAGATGCTGCCTGACCTGCTGAGCATTTCCAGCGTTTTCTGTTTTTGCTTCCTAAACTGTACCTTGTTTATCCTGCATAAATCTTCTTATACTTATATTCTTATATTCGGGCAGGGCGTATAACATCCAATAGCGCCCACTGTGTGCTACGGCCCAAGGTGAAATTCTACCCTTTGGAATTAGGTAGAACGCTTTGGCATTTACAGTTTTTACAGCTGGGGGAGAGGCCCTAATTGAGCACGGTTCTCTCATGCAGTCCCAGAAAGGAAGTACATTTTTCCACCGGTTTCGAAATGCCTTGCCTTCAAGAAAAGGAACACTTGGCAGTCGTGTATTTTACTGATGGGCTGGCCCTTTGAGGTAAGGGTTCCAGCCGCAGTTATTAATATTTTTTGGGGGGAAGCGTGGCGGCTAGCCGGGCCACTTATCCTTTTAAGGACAGCCCGCCCCATGTCAACACTTCAGCTTTGCTCATTAGTTGCTCATTAGTGGCTGACTGCAGCTCTTGTTTACTCAGCGCTGTGAAACTTGCCAGCTCATGCTGTAGTGGGTCATTTTCTAGCTTGATTGAGAGTATTTGTTTATTGGCTGTGAGTCTCATGACCTTGTGAGCATTACGTTATGCTCTCATGACATTGGGTAACCGTATTTGGCTTTTAAAGTTTATTGCATATCATTTTTGGGGGGATTAATTTTAATACTGCTAACAATCCTTGTTATTGCAAACTTCAAGGCCCTGTGGGGGGACAAAAGGATCTGGTTTTCCCTTCTCAAGCTTTCATTTACAAAACATGGATGCTCAGTAAATGTATTTCTGAGAGAAAACAGCATTTATTGCAATTCATTGTAACTAAGGATAAACATTAAAAGTTAAAGAAAAATTGAATGCGAGATTAAACAAAGGAACAGCAACAATTGTTACATATATTTTTATATCTATCTTGAAGGCTCAGCAAAACAAGATCTCTTGACGTCGGGCATAAAATGAGTTAGATTGTACGATATTTTAGTACACGGGATAGATGGGCCTACATAACAAGAAGTGACTGCAATTCAATTAATCCATTCGTTGTAAACATAGGAACATAGAAACAGGAGCAGGCCATTAAGCCCCTCGAGTCTGTTCCGCCATTCAATTCGATCATGGCTGATCTGTATTCTTAACTCCATCTACCCACCTTGGATCCATAACCCTTACTTTGCTTAGCAAAACTCTTTTATCAATCTCAGTTTTTAAATTTTCAATTGACCTAGTCTCAACAGCTTTTACAGGGGAAGGTGAAAGACCATCTAATATCTCCTGATGTGGCTCGGTGTCAAATATTGTCTGATAACGCTCCTGTGAAGTGCCTTGGAACATTTTACTAGGTTAAAGGTGCTATATAAATACAGGAAACTCTTTTTTATCCGGCACCGACGGGACTGGCGTGGTGCCAGTTGATCAAAAAGTCTGGATTACAGAGAGGTATATTTACTAAGGTACGAGAGCCCCGTACACGGCCACAGATCCAGGCGTCCCTGTTGCATGGCAACAGGTGCAGGAACCCCGGTTACACGACCACAGATCCAGGCGTCCCTGTTGCATGGCAACAGGTGCAGGAACCCCGGTTACACAACCACAGATCCAGGCGTCCCGGTTACATGGCAACAGGTGCAGGAACCCCGGTTACACGGCCACAGATCCAGGTGGTCCCTGTTGCATGGCAACAGGTGCAGGAACCCCGGTTACACGGCCACTAATATGAAGTAAAACTTACCTGAACTTCCTCCTGAATTTTGCCGGTTAAGAGAGATTTCCGGTTATTGAGGTGCCGGTAAAAAGAGAGTTTCCTGTACCAGGGTATGGCAGCATAGCGGCTATGCTACTGGACTAATAATCCAGAGGCCTGGACTAATGATCTTGGGGACATAAATTCAAATCTCACCACGGCAGCTGGGGAATTTAAATTCAATTGGTTAAATAAATCTGAAATAAAGAAAATTGGTATCAGTAATGGTGACCATAAAACAACCAGACTAATGCCCATTAGGGAAGGAAATCTGCTGCCCTTACCCGGTCTGGCCTATATGTGACTCTAGACCCACATCAATGTGGGTGACTCTTAATTGCCCCTCTGAAATGGCCTAGCAAGCACTTACTCAAGAAGGTGGCTCACCACCACCTTCTTAAGGGCAATTTGGGATGCCAGCCTTGCCAGTGATGCCCGGATCCCGTGAATGAATACAAAAAATGCAAGTTGTTACTGTTACTGTTATTAAAAGGAAGACTTGCATTTATACAGCGCCTTTCACAATCACCGGACATCCCAAAGTGCTTTACAGCCAGTGAAGTACTTTTTGAAGTGTAGTCACTGTTGTAATGTAGAAAGAAAGGCTTACATTTATATAGCACCTTTCACAACCACCGGACGTCTCAAAGTGCTTTACAGCCAATGAAGTACTTTTGAAGTGGAGTCACTGTTGTAATGTGGGAAACGCAGCAGCCAATATGCGCACAGCAAGCTCCTACGAACAGCAATGTGCTAATGACCAGATAATCTGTTTTTTTTAATGTTGGTTGAGGGATAAATATTGGGCCAGGACACCGGGGAAGAACTCCCCTTGCTCTTTTTCGAAATAGTGCCATGGGATCTTATACGTCCACCTGAGAGGGCAGACGGGGCCTCGGTTTTAACGTCTCATCTGAAAGACGGCACCTCCGACAGTGCAGCACAGGATAAAAATGATTCAGCAATGGGCATGAAAATAATTCAGCATTGCACAGAGGCGCGTCTGACTTGATGCACACGGATAGATCCAGTGACGCATGTTATAACCCACACCCTGACCCCATGATGTTCAAAGACCTACGCACCGTACCAGACTGGGAACAGGAAAATCTCCCAATGATGGTGACATGCCAATGACCAGCAAGCGGGCCAGGCATCAGCAGAGGCTATGCCAGGAGCTGAGAGGCGAGATCATGTTCGTGCTGTGCTGACATCTCTGCATTTCACTGCCCAAAGAGAAACAGTATCAGGACTTTGCACCTAACATTAGCAGAATCTTCTTGACAACACCTGAGCTAAGGGAACGAAGTCTGAAGCAAAAAAAGCAATGGGCATCCATTCCTGCCTGCACCTTCGTCAGAATAGTCTCTCTTCTCTTAGGCAGTCCCTCGGAACTGAGGATGATTTGCTTCCACATTAAAAATGTGTTCTCAGGTGGCTAATGAGTCCAATGCGGGACCTACAGTCTCTGTCACAGGTGGGGCACACGGTGGTTGAAGGGGCGGGTGGGTGGGGTGCTTGGGTTGACGTGTGCTCCTTGCGCTGCCTGCGCTTGGCTTCTGCTTGCTCCCGGCGAAGAGACTTGAGGTGTTCGGCGCCTTCCCGGATGCTTCTCCTCCACTTTGTGCGGTCTTGGGCCAGGGATTCCCAGGTGTCGGTGGGGATGTTACACTTTTTCAAGGAGGCTTTGAGGGTGTCCTTGAAGCGTTTCCTCTGCCCACCTGGGGCTCTCTTGCTGTGCCGGAGCTCCGATTAGAGCACTTGTTTCGGGAGTCTCGTATCGGGCATGCGGACAATGTCAGAATAGTAGCGTCTCCGTGAAAACACTCTTAAAAAGTATTACATTGCTGATGGGTAACTCCATTATTAGGCCATTAAAATTACATTTTTAGCCTTATAATAGTGCAAATATAAATCTGCACCATTGTCGGTGCATAATATATCAGAAATAATAAAAGCAGAAATTGCTGGGAACAGTCAGTGCGTCAGGCAGCATCTGTGGAGAGAGAAACAGGGTTAGCGTTTCAGACCCGAGTGTTTCCAGCATCTTCTGTTTTTATTTCAGATTTCCAGCATCTGCAGTGTTTTTGCTTTCGCAGCAGAAATAATAAGTTGGCTGGAGTCTCGAAAGGAGTACCATGGGAAAGAATAACATCCCAAAGCAAACTCCAAAAATATTTCCATCGGAGAACTCCGCTCGTTCCGATTAACAGTGCTTGCGTTTCTAATTCAGAAGGCTGTGGATTTGAGCCTGACTCCCATGATTTGAACAGATAATCAGTGCAGTCGTGAGGGAGCGCTCCGCTGCTGCCCTTTCGATGACCCATCTGCCCATTAAGATCCAAAAGGCACTACCTGAAAAAAGAGCAGGGTGTCCTTCCAGCATCTTGGCCAGATTAACCGGTCAATCGATTCATTCCCATTGGTGGGACGCTGGGAGCGGAATGACAGATCGTTTGCCTCTGCGACAACGACTGCGCTTCTAAATAATTCCCACATCACGAGACGTGACAGAAAGGGCAATTCTTTTTTTTCATTTCAACCATCAGAACACAGGGAACGAACAGTAAGCAACCCTGGTGAAAACATGCATCATTTTTTTTTCCCACTTAAGTTTTATTGCTTCCACATCTGGCCTTGCAGTGAAAACTGTGAATTCCTGACATGCTACCCTCTTCCCCTACATTCTGCATTCCTTTCTAATAAAGAGCATTTCTATTTATTACCGCCGTTAAGTGATTAGACATGAAAAGAACGTTGGGGCACTTTAAAGTACAGATTAGGTGGAAGAATGTCAGTGTTCTACCTCCTTTTGTTTCAAGAACATGTGATTTTAATTTTAAAAAATAGTTGGCAATATAACGCAAATGTCTACATGGAAGAGTTGTTTTATAACTGTTACCATGCAGGCCGCATTTTACAATCTACCACCTGGAAGGACAAGGGCAGCAGGCGCATGCCTGGAGAATTGTGGACAGTTTTGGTCTCCTTACCTAAGGAAGGATATACTTGCCATAGAGGGAGTGCAACGAAGGTTCACCAGACTGGTTCCTGGGATGGGGGGATTGTCCTATGAAGAGAGATTGAGTAGACTTGAATGCTGCTTGTGTATTAGGGGGAAGTTAGATAAGCACAGGGGGGAGAAAGGAATAGAAGGTTATGCTGATAGGGTTAGATGAAGAAGGGTGGGAGGAGGCTTGTGTGGAGCATAAACACCGGCACAGACCAGTTGGGCCGAATGGCCTGTTTCTGTGCTGTAAATTCTATACAATTCCCTCCAATCCCTTTTTTGCCATAACCATTATTTTAGTGAAGATGCAGTGTATAAGGTGATTGGCAGAAGATCCAAAGGCGACATGAGGAAAAACTTACGCAGCGAGTGGTTAGGATCTGGAATGCACTGCTTGAAAGGATGGTGGAGGCAGATTGAATCGTGGCTTTCAAAAGGGAATTGGATAAGTACCTGAAGGAAAAACATTTGCAGGGCTACGGAGAAAGGGTGGGGGAGTGGGACTAGCTGAAGAGCTCTTTCAGAGAGCTAGAACAGGTTTGATGGACCGAATGGCCTCCTACTGTGCTGTAACCATTCTATGATTCTGTATACATAACACCTATAGATGTTGAACTGTATATAAAGTACTGTTTTCCTAGGTGCCTCCGGGGGGCAATAACCGGGCGCAATGGTCTTACCGCCCAGGCGCGGCAATGTTGCCGCCGCCCGCAAAATTCAGCTGCCGGTTTGCAGCGGCGGTAACCCCTATCGCCACGCCCGCCTGCGGCCGGAGACCGTGACGTCATCCGGCTGCGCATCGCCACGGTAGCGCCCCAGACCCGAAATTCATTTCCGCCCCCTGAAGCATCGCCGGGCGAAAACAACGGCAGCTTCAGGGGACGTGCGTTGGGCGACCGGCCGCTTCGGGGGCAATGCTTAAAGGCGAGGTGGCTGAGGTAAGTAACAAAAAACGTAACTTTTTTTATGAGTTTTTTCCGCGGGTTCCTGCCCGCGACCGATCAGCCCTGCACACTGAGTGCCGGGCTGATCCCGCGGGTTCGCCGCTCCTTTGGTGGTCCAGGTAGGTGCCCTTTCTTTTGCAGAGCCTGCAACAATGGCCCGTCCCCTTTAAGGGAGGGGAGGAGCCTTCCGACGCGCCAGCGCAGCACGGCCCAGTGTGCAGCGCTGCAGAACTCACCGCCGCGCCTGCTGCCGATCATGCTCCAAGAGGGAAGTGGAGCACTTGATTTAGCACTCCACCTCCCTCTTGGAGTGAGAAAATCTAATTTTATAAAAATTAGAAAAACATGGCGCCTGGCGCTAATTTATCAAACTTTTAAAAGTTAACGGGCGATATCCAATTTCACCCCCCATGAATTGCATATGACCATGGCATTCCCTTTGTCACCTAGGATTGTGGAAATGCCAACGATGTTTCAGACCCCCATGCCGTGGCAATCTTTGGAACAAAAAATAAAAATGATGGCAGTGACCTATCGTTAGTCATGACAAGTGTTTCCCCTCCAATCTGTTTCATTTACATATTTTTTTTTACTTACATAAGTTTTACTTACATATAGACGAAAGAAAGTAAGAAAAGCACCTTTCACAACCTCAGGACATCCCAGAGCACTTCAAAGCCAATGAAGTACAGTCATTGTTGTAATGTAGGAACACAGCAGCCAATTTGCCCACAGCAAGGTCCCATGAAAAGCAATGTGATAATGACTAGATATCCTGTTTAAGTGATGTTGGTTGAGGGATAACTATTGGTCAGGGCACCAGGGAGAACTCCCCTGCTCTTCTTCGAAATAGTGCCATTTTACGTCCACCTGAGAGAGCAGACAGGGCCTCGGTTTAACGTCTACGTCCGAGAGACAGCACCACTGACAGTGCAGCACTCCCTCAGGGCTCCGCTAGAGTGTCAGTCTTAGATTTATGTACAGAAATTTCTGGAGTGGGACTATGAACCCAAGTCTTTTCTGACTCACAGACAAGAGTGCTACCAACTGAGCCATGGCTGACACCATGAAGCTTTTGTACATTTTGTTTGTGCATGCATGTGTGCGTGTTTGCGCATGTGGTGAGCGGGGAGAGCGGGCGCAGTCGATTATCGGGCTAACTGTGCATACACTGGGAGTAATGCATGATTAAGGCTCACGTAATTGTATAAGCTAGAGTCACTTAGGTTTCACTGAGTGGAGTGAGTGAAGGGGGTCCTGCCTACATTGGGCACTGATTTTAATTGCTGGGGTCACTGATCTTGCCTGGCCTCCTGTAGAGACAGCTTCACCCGAGTGGGTGGCATGTCACTTTTGGCCATCGTTAACAGATGAAAACTGATGTTGCGCGAGTCTGTGAGATCTCGTAAAATAGCCATACGACTGTGACTGTCACTAGGAACTGGGAAGAAAGGTCTAGCTAATGGACAAAAGGTATTGTTTGCAAGGAAGGTGTGCTTTGGTCCCAGGAATAATCACAAAGGCCTAATATGTCCATGTCGCTTGTCTGACAAGAGAGTGAGATTTTGGAATATGGTAACAATTCAACTGTTTGGAAAAGGAAAAGACTCCAGCGCTACAAATCGTCATTTTGCACTGGTTATGTTATACAGACATTTGTCAAAAACTTGGCTCCAGAAAAGTTAAAGCACATGAAAAAAAAAATGTAAATATTAACTTTTACAGAATGTCAAGGCTGCAGGCCAATCCAAAAGAGATTATACTTTCACCAGGTGACACTTCTAAACATTACTGAAGTTGGGGTAAGGGAACGAAACTTCTATTTTATGTGCCAAGAAAACATGTCTCTTCTCTGCTGACTGCACTAAGTTATCTTCCTGCAGTTTACACAGCGTCTAGTGATCGGACGGGCCAAAACACAATCTAAAAATCATGCCGCACACACACACAGCAAACACAAAGACACACCACAAAACAAAAAAGCACACAGATTCAAACAACATTTCCAGTTCTGAAGATTAGCTGCACAATCTTTATGTTTGGTTAAACTACAATTATCATTACTTTATGCAATGTGGGTTTTAATATTAGAAAATAATCATTAAAAAAAATTCTGTCAGTGAAGATTGGGAGGTGTGAATGCATCATAATCGCTTTACCGTACTTCCCCCACAATAAAAAAAAGTCAAAATTGTACACTACAGAAAATATATATCTGAACATGTTGCTCAGACATTAGTCATTTTTATGTGAATGCAAATCCGTGTCAGCCGTGGCTCAGTGGGTAGCACACTCGCCTCGGAGTCAGAAGGTTGCAGGTTCATGGTCCCACTCCACGAGACTTGAGCACAAAAATCTAGGCTGACACTCCAGTGCAGTGCTGAGGGAGCACTGCACTGTCAGAGGTGCCGTTATTCAGATGAGAGGTTCAACCGAGGCCTGGTCTGCTCTCTCAGGTGGACGTAAAAGATCCCACGGCACTATTTTGAAGAAGAGCAGGGCCCCGGTGTCCTGGCCAATATTTATCCCTCAACCAACATCACTAAAACAGATTATCTGGTCATTATCACGTTGGCATTTGTGGGAGCTTGCTGTGCGCAAATTGGCTGCCGTTTTTCTGACATTACAACAGTGACTGCACTTCAAAAGTACTTCATTGGCTGTAAAGTGCTTTGGGATGTCCTGAGGTCATGAAAGAAGTTATATAAATGCAAGTCTTTCTTGCACAATCTGAATGCAGTATTGAGAGCACTTTATTTTGTTGAAATGTCTTAAAGTGGTTCACATAATGAATTACTTTGACGTGCAGTGACTGTTAGAGGTGTGTTAAAATGCTAGCTAATGGAAGCCAACCTGCTAAACAACTTGCAAAATATTAAGCTGCAACTATTAGTCATTATGTCAAGTTAAAATTTCTGCTCTGATTACAAACTGCTGTTTGATATAGAATTGCCGTTTTGAAATGTTGCACATTGCTACACACACACACACACACACACACACACACACACACACACACACACGCGCGCACTTGCAAACTTTCACATATTCTCGGTTTAATTAAAATATGCTCATCATTATTTCATGTCCTGGACGGCATTATTATTAGAAGCTCTCCACAGTTCCTTAAAGTCTTCACGCCACATTATCTAGGAATTTGGGCAATTCAAACCTTCACTTCCTGCCAATGATAAAATGAGAACAAGTTTGGAGGTACCTAGGCGGGTGTATGTCTCTCTGGTTTTTATTTAACAGAGTGCCACGGAAACAATTTGAGTAATTTTGTCTGCATTTTTCCAGCAGGTATTTGGCAAAAAATGCACAGGCGTGATGAGGAGAATTTTTTTTTTTTTTACACAGCGAGTTGTTGTGATCTGGAATGGACTACCTGAAAGGGCGGTGAAAGCAGGCGCAATAATAGCTTTCAAAGGGGGAGTCAAAGAAAAAGGAAGATAGACTTGCATTAATATAGCGCCTTGGATGAATACTTGAGTGGGGAAAAAAAACTGCAGGGCTAGGGGGAGAGAGCAGTGGAGTGGAACTAATTGGACAGCTCTTTCAAAGGGCCGGCGCAATGGGCCGAATGGCCTCCTTCTGTGCTGTATGGTTCTATGCATTATTGAGCTGATGATTGCCATCCTGTTGCTGTTGTTGATTCACTTGGATTTGCCACTGCGATACCATTTTAGAAAACTGAATGAAGCTGCATGTATAGAAGAAAACACAACCAGAAACCACTTTCCTGACTTGGCAGGCACCATAAATATAACACATGTATTCAAATAACAGGGGGTCAGGTGGCAAAGTGTTACAATGAATAAAGAGCCACGATTTGTAACAGTTCCAATTCTGAACAACTCCAGCAATTAAATCTAAAAGGTACATTAGATAAGCAATTGTACAGAATCGCTTTAAATACTAGGCATATACTGATAACTATCACTATAGATCGGAAGGTTACTTACCACTTACTTATAACTACTTACTGTATTTATGTAATTAGGAACATAGGAAGAGGATAGGCCATTCAGCCCCTCGGGTCTGTTCCGCCATTTAATTAGATCATGGCTGTTCTTTATCTTAACTCCATCTACCCGCCTTGGTTCCGTAACCCTTAATACCCTTTCCTAACAAAAATCTATCAATCTCAGTTTATACATTTTCAATTGACCCCCAGCCTCAACACCTTTTTTTTTTGGGGGGGAAGAGAGTTCCAGATTTCCACTACCCTTTGTGTGAAGAAGTGACATCACCCCTGAATGGCCTAGCTCTCATTTTAAGGTTATGCCCCCCTTGTTCTGGACTCCCCCCGAACCAGGGGAAATAGTTTGATGGTATATATTGAGTCGAAGGAGATAGGAATCTGGATCGCGCTGCCTGAAAGAGCAGTGGAAGCAGATTCAATAATAACTTTCAAAAGGGAATTGGATAAATACTGTACTTGAAAAGAAAAAAAAATTGCAAGGCAGGGTGGGGCGGGGTGGGGGGGAGGGAGTCGGACTTGTTTGATTGGCTCTTTCAAAGAGCTGGCGTACGTACGATGGGCCGAATGGCCTCCTTCTGTGCTGCAAGATTCGATGAACCCAAGAGTTTCTGAGGCATTTTTACAGTTCATGTAGTGAAACTGATATTCTGGCAGACGACCATCAGACGGAAGTGGTGCCAGAGATCCAAGAGTGCTGTAGGTCACTGCAACCTTTTGTGCACCAAGTCAACTTTACAAAGACCTCAGCAAATGCTCCAGTTTTGTTATACAACTGCAGTTCATCGTTCAAAAACTGCTCATTTTAGCTATGGAATGGATCCAGTCCATGCCATCAAGCACCAAATCTACCAAACACTATCCTTTCCTTGTGCGGAGTATAAATATTAACGGTGGAATTGAAAAATGAAAGAAAAAATTTGCTCCTCGCCATTTTCTCCCCTCCACTCCTGAAAGTATTGATTCGTCGTAGGATTGCAGTCCATAGGTGCCGGTCAATCTCCAGCACCTTGCTCATCTCCTTACACATGGGCCTTGGCAATGACATACGACCATAGAGGCCAATCCCGTCTTCTCACCTCTAGCAGGGTCACTGAAAATAGTGATTAGGAGTAGCAACCCCACCTGATTTCCTCTTCCCGAATACCAGGGGCACTGAGGCCCAATGCAGAACCCGTACCACCGCTCTGGTTGAGATCAGCTTACTCAAAACCCAGGGGCCATTCCTGGTGTGTCGCCTCTGAGTCAGGAGGTCATAAGTTCAAGTCTCACTCCAGGGACTTGAGCACATAATCTAGGCTGACACTCCAGTGTAGTACTGAGGGAGTGCTGCACCATCGGCGGTGCCATCTTTCGGATATGACGGTAAACCGAGGCCCCGTCTGCCCTCGTAGATGGATGTAAAAGATCCTATGGCACTATTTCTATGAAGAGCAGGGACATTTTCCCTCAACTGACACCTAAAAACAGATTATCTGGCCATTATCTCATAGGTGTTTGTGGGAGCTTGCTGTGTGCAGGTTGGCTGCTGCATTTCCTACATTACAACAGTGACTACACTTCAGAAAATACTTCATCAGCAGTAAATCGCTTTGGGGCGTCCTGAGGTTGTGATAGGCGCTATAGAAATGCAAGTATTTCTTTTTTTATGGCTCAGCTACTCATAAGCTTCAGCTACTGGATGCAGAAGGAATGTTTCCCTTGGCGGGTGAGAACAGAACTAGAGGACATAATTTAAGGATAAGGGCTAAACCATTTAGGACAGAGATGAGGGGGAATTTCTTCACTCAGAGAGTGGTGAACCTGTGGAACTCATTGCCACGGAGGGCAGTGTACGCCAGCTCATTAAATATATTTAAGAGGGAATTAGATATATTTCTACGGGCAAAAGGGGTTAAGGGTTACGGAGAGAAGGCGGGGACGGGATACTGAATTAAAGGATCAGCCATGATCTCATCGAATGGCGGAGCAGGCACGAAGGGCCGAATGGCCTACTCCTGCTCCTATCTTCTATGTATCTATGTATAAGCTAAACTCACCGAGCTATCAGAGATGCTCCTGACTGTATATAAACAAAATACCATTTCATATCCTGTCTGGGGAAAGGTGAGGAGCAGAATTACATAATTGAGCTGTGCAGAAAGAGAAGTTAGATGCAGTAATCGACTCAACTCTTAAATAGGCTAGTTTTACACAATTTAAAGAGAGCACAAAAATGAGTTAATAACTCCACTGTATTTCCTTACCGCTCTAGTGGTAGCCCCCATGGTAGGAGTCCTGTCAGTAAAAGGTAACTCTGTTGGCATGACTACGGTCTAATTCATCATTGGTACAGTTAGAGGTTGGAGCTGTGCCAATGAGGGGATTACTGAAAATATCAAAGTTTGATTTTCTTGAAAACAGTATGGTTGGTTTAATAAGCAGCGCCGTGCATCTGATGATGAGAGCACAACCTGTGGAATTGCCTACCATTCCAAACATCATTGATGTTCAGGGGCCTGGCGCTTCCTCGCAGAGGGAGAAGGGAAGATCAAAGAGAAAATTCAAACTCCTCCTCAGACACTTCCTGAAGGAAGGAAGGGAAGCGAGCATCAAATAACTTCCCCAAAAATATTGTTTTTACAACTTGTGATTCAAGTTTTAAAACTATTCAACTATACTCCCCGCTGCTACTTTCCAAACCATTGTAACAGGTGAATAAACTCATCCGAACTTGCCTTCATTTTACATCTCCAAACGGAAAGTTTTCCAGATACTCGAGGGAACTAACTTAAAGTTAATCCAGGCGGGTCGCTCATGATGGCAAAGCGTAAAAAATATCATGGGAAACAGGTTTAACATTAGAAATTGGGAGCACCAAAAATAAGGAAGTCGGGTGTAGCCCCCTTCACCCGAAGAGTGACAGGCTCGTGCATGGGGTTGTCAACTCTGGTTGGAGAGATTCCAGGAGCTTTCATCACAGGATGGTTGCTAAATTTGCTGATGACACAAAGATAGGTAGGAAAGTAAATTGTGAAGAGGACATAAGGAGGCTACAAAGGGATATAGATAGGTTAAGTGAGTGGGCAAAGATCTGGCAAATGGGGTATAACGTAAGAAATAACAACAGAAAATGCTGGAAAAACTCAGCAGGTCAGGCAACATCCGTGGAGAGAAATTTGAGTTGACGTTTCGGGTCGAAATTCCATTTTGGCAGGAAGAATAAAAAAGAAGCATATTATCTAAATGTTGAGAGATTGCAGAGCTCTGAGATGCAGAGGGATCTGGGTGTCCTAGTGCATGAATCGCAAAAGGTTACTGTGCAGGAACAGCAAGTAATTAGGAAAGCTAATAGAATGTTATTGTTTATTGCAAGGGGAATTGAATACAAAAGTAGGGAGGTTGTGCTTCAGTTATACAGGGCATTGGTGAGACCACATCTGGAGTACTGTGTACAGTATTGGTCTCCTTAATTAAGGAAGGATGTAAATGCGTTGGACACAGTTCAGAGAAGGTTTACTCGACTAATACCTGGAATGGGCGGGTTGTCTTATGAGGAAAGGTTGGACAGGCTAGGCTTGTATCGGCTGGAGTTTAGAAGAGTAAGAGGTGACTTGATTGAAACATATAAGATCCTGAGGGGTCTGGACAGGGTGGATGTGGAGAGGCTGTTTCCTCTTGTTGGAGAATCTAGAACTAGGGGTCACTGTTTAAAAATAAGGGGTCGCCCATTTAAGACAGAAATTAGGAGAATTTTTTTCTCACAGAGGGTCGCGTGTCTTTGGGACTCATTCCTCAGAGGGCGGTGGAAGCAGAGTCTTTGAATATTTTTAAGGCAGAGATATATAGATTCTTGGTAAGCAAGGGGGTGCAAGGTTATCGGGCGTAGGCGAGAATGTGGAGTGACCAGAGCAGCCATGATCATATTGAATGGCAGAGCAGGCTCGAAGGGCCGAGTGGCCTACTCCTGCTCCTAATTCGTATGTTCGTATGACCTCCCACCTCCAACCGCCCCAGCTCCATGCTCACACCATTGGTCAGCCCACCCCATCCATCCACGCAGCACACCAACTTCCCAGGCCAACTGCAATGCGAACAGACCCTTGCGTTACAATCGGATGAGCCTTGACCTGTCAGTCAAACAGCCTTTGTCCCCCAGCTCCAATATTTTTTGAACTAATGAACAAAAAGCGTTTGGTAAAAATAAAAAAACACATAACTTTTTAAATACCCTTCTGATTTTTTTCTCCCAAGTTGCTTCCACTAGTTTCCGGGAGATTAATCTTTAATTCTTGGAGACTCCAGGACAACTTTGGAGGGTAGGTGTTCCCTCTAAGCTGTGCGGCCGTGCGGTAATCTGCAAGGTCCCGCGCGGAGCCGCTCACCGGCTTTTACACTGGAAATGCCGCGCAGGCGCAGAAATTTAAAGGGACCGCGCATTAAAAGAAACAGGCCGCGCAGAACAAAGCGCAGCCTGCAGGGAACATTGCTGGCAACCCTACATGTGGACCAAGCTATCAGAGAAGGTTACTGAAGTACATAGAAGCATAGAAATTTACAGCACGGAAGGAGGCCATTCGGCCCGTCGTGTCCGTGCCGGCCGACAAAGAGCTATTCAGCCTAATCTCACTTTCCAGCACTTGGTCCGTATCCTTGTAGGTTACGACACTTCAAGTGCATATCCAAGTACTTTTTAAATGTGATGAGGGTCTCTGCCTCTACCACCCTTTCAGGCAGTGAGTTCCAGACCCCCACCACCCTCTGGGTGAAAAAAGTTCTCCTCAACTCCCCTCTAATCCTTCTACCAATTACTTTAAATCTATGGCCCCTGGTTATTGACCCTTCTGCTAAGGGAAATAGGTGCTTCCTATCCACTCTATCTGGGCCCCTCATAATTTTATACACCTCAATTAGGTCTCCCCTCAGCCTCCTCTGTTCCAAAGAAAACAACCCCAGCCTAGCCAATCTTTCCTCATAGCTAAAATTCCCCAGCCCAGGCAACATCCTCGTAAATCTCCTTTGCACCCCCCTCTAGTGCAATCACATCCTTCCTGTAATGTGTTGACCAGAACTGTACACAGTATTCTAGCTGTGGCCTAACTAGTGTTTTATACAGTTCAAGCATCACCTCCCTGCTCTTATATTCTATGCCTCGGCTAATAAAGGCAAGTACGTGGCACAAATGGGTTCATGGGACAACTGGAATCGTTTCTGGAGTGAAAATTGGTGAAGGGCAATGGTGAAAAATGGGAAGGTGGGGTTAATGTATTTAACAGTGTTGTTGGGCCTCACGGCCTTTTCCTGACCCTAAATATTCTTATGTTCTTAGGCACTAAGCTGCTCGGATTCTGAAAGTACAATTGTTGAACGCTCTTACCAACTTTACTTTGCTTCCTCAGAAGATCATGCTCAAGAAAGTGAAACTCTGTTGTGCTTAAAGTTTAAGATCAATGAAAGTTGTTCAACTCAATAGGTGTCTGCTCTAAAGGTCTGGTTTGCTACTTTAACACCACACAATAGTTATTAATATACAAAATAAAAAGACACTGGTGAGAACTAAAGAAGGTTATATCATTCAAAGCATCATGGAAAGACTTGCCTTCCACGACCGCAAAATGTCCCAAAGCACTTTACAGCCAACGTTACTTTTTTCAAGTGTAATCGCTGTTGTAATGTCGGATAAACAGAAGCCAATTTGTTCACAGCAAGGTCCCACAAACAGCAATGTGGTAATGACCCGATAATCTGTTTTAGTGATGTTGCTTGAGGGATAAGTATTGGGCCAGGACACTGGGGAGAACTCCCCTGCTCTTCTTCAAAATAGTGCCATGGGATCTTTTACACTCACCTGGGAGGGAAGACGGGGCCTCAGTTTAACGTCTCATCTGAAAGATGGCACTTCCGAAAGTGCAGCACTCCGGGAGCACTGTACTGGGGTGTCGGCCTAGATTTTGTGCTCAAGTCTCCTGGAGTGGGACTTTAACCCACAACCTTCTGACTCAGAGGTGAGAGTGCTCCCCACTGAGCAAACGTCAACTTCAGCACCTTCATGGTGTCCGTATGCTGCTGGGCTCTGCTCTTTGTCACTGGGGTCCTGACTGGTACAGTGCTAGAATGCAAGGGCCACAAGCCACATAATTCATCAAACTGACCTCAATATTGTCACAGTGGATAGCAATGGAATGAAAAACTGCTAACAGCTAAAGGAGTAAGAACATAAGAACATAATAAATAGGAGCAGGAGAAGGCCATTTGGCCCTTCAAGCCTGCTCCACCATTCAATAAGATCATGGCTGATCTTCTACCTCATCTCCACTTTCCTACACTATCCCCATAGCCCGTGATTCCCTTAATAGCCAAAAATCTACCGATCTCTGTCTTGAATATACTCAACGACTGAGCCTTCACAGCCCTCTGGGGTAGAGAATTCCAAAGATTCACCACCCTCTGAGTGAAGAAATATCTCCTCATCTCAGTCCTAAATGGCCAACCCCTTATTCTGAGACTGTGACCCCTGGTTCTAGACACCCCAGCCAGGGGAAACATCCTCCCTGCATCTACTCTGTCAAGCCCTGAAGAATTTTGTATGTTTCAATGAGATTGCCTCACATTCTTCTAAACTCCAGCGAATATAGGCCTAGTCTACTCAATCTCTCCTCATAGGACAATCCCCCCATCCCACGAACCAGTCTGGTGAACCTTTGTTGCACTCCCTCTATGGCAAGTATATCCTTCCTTATGTAAGGAGACCAAAACTGTACACAATACTCCAGGTGTGGCCTTACCAGGGCCCTATATAATTGCAGTAAGATGTATTTACTCTTATACTCCAATCCTCTTGTAATAAAGGTCAACATATAATTTGCTTTCCTAATTGCTTGCTGTACCTGCATGTTAACTTTCACTGATTTGTGTACAAGGACACCCAGGTCCCTCTGAACACCAACATTTCCCAATCTCTCACCATTTAAAAAATACTCTGCTTTTCTATTTTTCCTACCAAAGTGGATAACCTCACCGGTTGATTGATTTCTTTCCCAGCATAGATGCTTGGAACAGCACAGGGAAAGTGTCATCTCGGCTTATTCCAATCCTCCCCGCAGCTTGGAAACAATTAATGAGTGTGCGGCAATTGTGGAGCACCACATCGGTCCTGCAGTAATAGCTGGTTTAGTTTATAATTAGTGATAATAACTCCAGCTATTACGGCACATGTGGGGGGGCGGGGGGGTGGGGGATGCCCCCATTTGTTTAAATCGGCACTATTTAATGCCAGAAAAACAGATGCCAGAAATAGCCCTCGAAACCACTGTCACTCGGTTTGAAAAATACATCAGTCTCTTCCACCCACTCACCATTCTCACTTACACATCAATCCTTTCAAAAAAGTAAATCCTTGGGAGTACAGAGGGGGCGGGGGCGGCGGGGAGGTGAAAAAAATACGATTTGTCCTAAACGACCTTGTTGGCTGATGTAAGCCGTTACTTAAAATGTCATTCTGAAATCAAAATGACATCTTACAGTTTAACATTCTAATGCCTGTACCAACAACACAATGTGGCAGTCTTTTTATGGTGTTGACAGTCTGCCATAAATAAAATGAGGGCCATGAGTTGAAGACCTATCACTATCAGTGGTTTTTAGCTTTAAGAGAGTCAGATTTCCCCATTGTTGCTATGCAACTTTAAATTCACCTACACAACAGTCACTGCCCTTCAAAGCGATACATTGTCTGCAAAGTGCTATAAGATGCTGCTAAGAGACATGGTAATGTGCGCTATGTGTGTGGTTCAGTTGGTAGCACCCTTTGCTCTGCATCAAGAAGGTTGTGGGTTCATAGTCCCACTCCTAGAGACTTGAGCAAAAAGAACCTAGGCTGACACTCCAGTGCAGTGCTGAAGGAGTGCTGCACTGTCAGAGGTGCCGTCTTTCGGATGAGACGTTAAGCCGAGGCCCCGTCTGCTCTCTCAGGTGGATGTAAAAGATCCCCTTGCACTATTTCGAAGAAGAGCAGCGGAGTTACCCCCCGGTGTCCTGGCCAATATTTATCCCTCAACCAGGATCACTAAAACAGAGTATCCGGTCATTATTACATTGCTGTTTGTGGGAGCTTGCTGTGCGCAAATTGGCAGCCGCGTTTCTCTTCCCCCCCCCAGTCGCTCTCTCTTCCCCCCCCCAGTCGCTCTCTCTTCCCCCCCCAGTCGCTCTCTCTTCCCCCCCCATTCGCTCTCTTTCCCCCCCCCGTCGCTCTCTCTTCCCCCCCCAGTCGCTCTCTCTTCCCCCCCAGTCGTCGCTCTCTCTTCCCCCCCAGTCGCTCTCTCTTCCCCCCCAGTCGCTCTCTCTTCCCCCCCAGTCGCTCTCTCTTCCCCCCCCCAGTCGCTCTCTCTTCCCCCCCAGTCGCTCTCTCTTCCCCCCCAGTCGCTCTCTTCCCCCCCAGTCGCTCTCTCTTCCCCCCCAGTCGCTCTCTCTTCCCCCCCACTCGCTCTCTCTTCCCCCCCACTCGCTCTCTCTTCCCCCCCCAGTCGCTCTCTCTTCCCCCCCAGTCGCTCTCTCTTCCCCCCCAGTCGCTTTCTCTTCCCCCCCAGTCGCTCTCTTCCCCCCCAGTCGCTCTCTCTTCCCCCCCACTCGCTCTCTCTTCCCCCCCACTCGCTCTCTCTTCCCCCCCCCAGTCGCTCTCTCTTCCCCCCCCAGTCGCTCTCTCTTCCCCCCCGTCGCTCTCTCTTCCCCCCCACTCGCTCTCTCTCTTCCCCCCCACTCGCTCTCTCTTCCCCCCCCCACTCGCTCTCTCTCTTCCCCCCCACTCGCTCTCTCTCTTCCCCCCCACTCGCTCTCTCTCTTCCCCCCCACTCGCTATCTCTCTTCCCCCCCCACTCGCTCTCTCTCTTCCCCCCCACTCGCTCTCTCTCTTCCCCCCCACTCGCTCTCTTCCCCCCCCACTCGCTCTCTCTCTTCCCCCCCACTCGCTCTCTCTCTTCCCCCCCACTCGCTCTTTCTCTTCCCCCCCACTCGCTCTCTCTCTCTTCCCCCCCACTCGCTCTCTCTCTCTTCCCCCCCACTCGCTCTCTCTCTCTTCCCCCCCACTCGCGCTCTCTCTCTTCCCCCCCACTCGCTCTCTCTCTTCCCCCCCACTCGCTCTCTCTCTTCCCCCCCACTCGCGCTCTCTCTCTCTTCCCCCCCACTCGCGCTCTCTCTCTTCCCCCCCACTCGCTCTCTCTCTCTTCCCCCCACTCGCTCTCTCTCTCTTCCCCCCCACTCGCGCTCTCTCTCTTCCCCCTCACTCGCTCTCTCTCTTCCCCCCCACTCGCTCTCTCTTCCCCCCCCCCAGTCGCTCTCTCTCTCTCTTCCGCCCCACCCCCCCCCCAGTCGCTCTCTCTCTCTCTTCCAACAACAACATGCACTCGAAAAAGCCTCGGCACCGCCAGGCACCCCCAGCTAGTTATAATATAAGTGACTGCACTTCAAAAAGTACTTCATTGGCTGTAAAGCGCTTTGGGGTGTCCGGTAGTCATGAAAGGCGCTATATAAATGCAAGTCTTTCTTTTTATAAAGGCAAGAAAAGAGTTGTGTGTGTGTCATTTGAAGTATTCAACCCAGGTATTTTATTTGCTCAGTTTTCTGAAGGTACTAATCATTGCTGGAATATGGTTCCAAAGATGCTGGCTCCCGTCCTTACAAGGTCTTAAGTGGCCAGCCCTCATGGGCAGCAGGACTGATGCTCTGCACTCCCGGCAGGGAGCCTTGGCCGGTGACCACACTTATCGGGAAACCATGGGCCGTGTGCCAGTGATTTCTTGATTTGTGCAGCTGGCAGCCAAGTTTCCCTGCCAAAGGCATGCACTGAGAAAACTCCCCCCGCAACCAGTGTGTTTGGTCGTTTGATTATGGGGGGGAATGGGGCCTCACAAGACAATCAGATCCTGTTCGTACCCGACATCCCACAGCGGGGGTCACTGCATAGATATTGGGCCTGGAAAGACAGAAAGAAAAACAGAAAGAAAAACAGAAAGAACAGAAAGACAGAAAGAAAAACAGAAAGAAAGAAAAACAGAAAGAACAGAAAGAAAGAAAGACAGAAAGAAAAACAGAAAGACAGAAAGAAAAACAGAAAGAAAGAAAAACAGAAAGAAAAACAGAAAGAACAGAAAGAAAGAAAGACAGAAAGAAAAACAGAAAGACAGAAAGAAAAACAGAAAGAAAGAAAAACAGAAAGAAAAACAGAAAGAACAGAAAGAAAAACAGAAAGAAAGACAGACAGAAAGAAAGAAAAACAGAAAGAAAAACAGAAAGAACAGAAAGACAGAAAGAAAGAAAGACAGAAAGAAAGGCAGAAAGAAGGAAAGAAAGAAGGAAAGAAAGAAGGAAGACAGAAAGAAAGAAAGAAAGAAAGAAAGAAAGAAAGAAAGAAAGAAAGAAAGAAAGAAAGACAGAAAGACTTGCATTTATATACAGTAGCGCCTTTCACAACCACCGGACATCCCAAAGCGCTTCACAGCCAATGAAGTACTTTTTGAAGTGTAGTCACTGTTGTAATGTTTAAAAACCAAGCCACAAGGGTAAATCTTTGGAAACAGTCGTGTGATTCAATGTGGGAAAATAGGAAAATGTCAGCTGCTTCTAAGCAAGGCAAAACATTTTGACATGCTACTTGTGTCCATAATTCTGCCACTAGATGACTGTACTTGAGCCACAAATGCACACTTGCTAATAGTAGCTCCAGCATTCACAGACCGTGTTAAATTCTAGTTTGAACGGTTGTTAAAAAGGTTTTATTCACATTTTCCCCGTGACTTAAGGCAGCAATTATAGTTAATGACTGGTTCAAAGTTTAGCCTTTAGTTTTAAAATATGTAATACATGGCTTTAATATAGATAATAATCTATAACTCTTTGTACCTCCACCTTGTATGTGGTACAGGTGAAGATTTGTGTTGGAGAGTGAGGGATGTTAGCACAGGAGAATGGGAGGCTATCCCATTTCAAGCGTTCCCAGGTCCCGTATAACATGGCTATGTGCAGAGTCAAAAAGTTCCTCTGCTCAGCCCTGGTTATCTGCCTTATTCCCAAACCTATAGCAGCAACCATACTGCACATGTACCAAGTTCCAGTCTGCCCTCTCAGGTGGCACTATTTTGAAGAAGAGCAGGGGGAGTTCTCCCCGGTGTCCTGGCCAATATTTATCCCTCGACCAGCATATAAAAACAGATTACCTGGTCATTACCACATTGCTGTTTGTGGGAGCTTGCTGTGCACAAATCGGCTGCCTACATTTCCCTACATCACAACAGTGACTACATTTAGAAAAGGTACTTCATTGGCTGTAAAGCGCTTAGGGAGCGTCCTGAGGTTGTGAAAGGCGCGAATGTAAATGCAAGCAATGTTCCCTCTAAGCTGCGCGTGTGCATGGGCGCGCAGCAGTCTTGAAGGTGCCCAGTAGGCCGCTCACCAGCTCCCAAATACCGCGCATTGAAAAAACTGGCCGCGCACAACAACTGTAACATTTGCATATTGATTCATCATTGGCCCGCAGGCATCTGTAAGGAATACCTATTATATTCACGTGATCACATGCTGAGTTGTCATTGGCCTGCAGGCAACTGTAAGGACTGCTATTGTTTAGAAGACCCAAGGGCCCTGACTCCATCTTGTCCACACGGTGCTGTACTGTTGTGAGTCAGACAGACCTGATGCTTCATTAAAAGAGTTTAAACTGTAATACTCCGTTGTCCTGCAATTTATTATTTTTGTACAAAGTGTGCAAAACAAGACAACAACAACATTTTAGAGGGAACATTGAATGCAAGTCTTTCATTTTATGTGTGACATCTGCATCTCCCACATAACCGTCCTCATTGTGGTCTCTTGCGTGAGATTGCGGGGATTTCCACGATGAAGAATGAAACCGATGGCCAACACCAGAATGTTTCGCAGCAGTGCATCAGAGAAGTAGAATTATCCTCAACTCTTAAGACTGTCTCAGAACAATCAGCTTTGTCAGATGTCCCGCCCTTCGTTTTTGGTGTAGTTCCCGTATTTTGCCTACAATGGCTCTTTAATTCATCTGACGTTATTGCAACATGCAGTTACTCGTTTCCCATGATGTAACAACTTAAACATGCAATCTATTCCTTACAATTCGAAAGCCACTTCATTCAAATGATCCATTAATTACATTTTTCCAAGCCCGAAAAACACGCTAAATGCTGTTTTAATTAACTTGCTCCATTCGAAATACTGGGTAATTCAAACTTCCTTGTGCAATAATTGACTTTGAATTAACAGTAGACTGTATTGTCTGCATTACATAAAATCATTGAAATATTAGCACAGAAGGAGATTATTTCATCCATCATGTTTGCATTGGTGCTGGCTTGCCAAGCAGAGCTATCAATTCTAATCCCATTTTCCAGCCCTTTTCCCATACATTTAAATACTTTATCCAAGTATTCCAACACTCGATTGCACTAGAGGGGGTGCAGAGGAGATTTACGAGGATGTTGCCTGGGCTGGGGAATTTTAGCTATGAGGAAAGATTGGATAGGCTGGGGTTGTTTTCTTTGGAACAGAGCTTTAATTGAAGTGTATAAAATTATGAGGGGCCTAGATAGAGTGGATAGGAAGGACCTATTTCCCTTAGCAGATGGGTCGATAACCAGGGGGCACAGATTTAAAGTAATTGGTCGGAGGTCTAGAGGGAATTTGAGGAGAAATATTTTCACCCAAAGGGTGGTAGGAGTCTGGAACTCACTGCCTGAAAGGATGGTGGAGGCAGAGACCCTCATCACATTGAAAAAGAACTTGGATATGCAACTGAAGTGCCGCAACCTACAGGGCTACGGACCAAGTGCTGGAAAATGGGATTAGGCGGGGGATAGCTCTTTGTCGGTTGGCACGGACAAGATGGGCCGAATGGCCTCCCTCTGTGCTGTAAATTTCTATGATTCTGTGATATGACTCAGTATTTGTCAGTACAGTTATGGAAATGTGTACACCCACAAAATACCTCATTGTTAATAGTATTTTCTTAATATACTGACAGAAATACGCACCCTTCACATTTTAGGAGCCAAACTCCTACTGTGATCCTCAGGAGATCAGAATGAATTTATAGTTTGCCAAAATGGAGTTACTGGAAAGGTGGATCAAGTTTTTAGTCTCATCCTATTAATGTGCAACACTGCTGTACAAATTAATTTTTTTACAAACATGAAGCCCTGAGATTTTGAGGGTCAGGAATGTATACAGATGGAATGATGACTTTTACTGATCTGTAGAGCTATGATATGCAGGGATAGAGTAACTATCGATAATCTAAAGCAAAAGCAAAAAACTGGGAATGCTGGAAATCTGAAATAAAAACAGAAAATGCTGGACATACTCAGCAGGTCAAGCAGCATCTGTGGAGAGAGGAACAGAGTTAACGTTTCAGGTCGATGACCTTTCATCAGAACCAATAATCTATGCTTCTTCAAAGTCTGTTTTGAAAGGAACGTTAGCATAGTGGTTATGTTACTGGACTAATAAACCGGACACCTAGACTAATGATCCATGTGACGTGAAATTCAAATCCCACCACAGCAGCTGGAGAGTTTTAAATCAGTTAATTAAATAAACCCGGAATACAAAACTAGTATCGGTCATGTAACGACCGGATTGTCGTAAAAACCCATCTGGGGAAGGAAATCTGCCGTCCTTACCCGGTCTGGCCTATATGTGACTCCAGACCCACAGCAATGTCGTTGACTCTTAACTGCCCTCTGAAATGGCCTAGTAAGCCACTCAGTTGTACCAAACCACTTGTGATAAAGTAACTCCCTACCTAACAACACTACGAGAGTACCTTCACCACACGGACTGCAGCGGTTCAAGAAGGCGGCTCACCACCATCTTCTCAAGAGGCAATTAGGGATGGACAATAAATGCTGGCCTTGCCAGCAACGCCCACATCCCAGGAATGAATTTTTAAAAATCTTTCTTACTGGGGAAGTGGGATTTGGCAAAAACTGCAACATGCTCTCAGTGTTATTGGCCCTGTTGAAATTGGCTTTCTGAAATAACTTTTGATCCTGAGAAATTAGATCATTTGTCATTTTAAAGCCATTTAAAAACAGCTGAGGCATGGAACTTATTGAACTTTGGATGATATGCCTAACACAATTCTGTGAAGAGAACAGCAGGATATAATATCACCAGGTGTCAATTCGACTACAAGTGCACGTTGTGTGAATATCAATTCACCTGCCGGAATACTTTTTAGTTATTTAAGAAGAGTCAGCCCCCAGGGCTACACACAAGCCAAGAGATACTGAAAGACTCCAACGTTATTACAGTGTACAACATAGACTGAACCTTGTAAGTTGTACATTATTGATGTAACAAACTCGGTCAATGCTTTGTAGCCATCAAATTATTACAATAAAAAAATTAGAAAGAAAGAACTTGCATTTATATAGCGTCTTTGAGAACGTTCCAAAGCACTTTACAGCCTTGAAGTACTTCTGAAGTGTAGTCACTGTTGTAATGTAGGAAACGTGCAGCCAATTTGCGCACAGCAAGCTGCCACAAACAGCAATGAGTTTTAGTGATGTTGGTTGAGAGATAAATGTTGGCTAGGACACCGGGGAGAACTCCCTTACTCTTCTTCGGAATAGTGTCACGGGATCTTTTACGTCCACCTGAGAGAGGGCAGACGGGGCCTCGGGTTAACATCTCATCCAAGCGACAACAGTGCAGCACTCCCTCGCTACTGCACCGGAGTACCAGACAAGAATTTGTGCTCAAGTCTCTGGAGTGGGACTTGAACCCACAACCTTCTGACTCAAGAGGCGAGAGTAAGCCGTGGCTGACACCAAAACAAAATGGCATTAAAATAACATCCTCCTTCGGTCTCCTGATAACACACACCATTCCCAGAAGGGTCTTCAATGATTCTCAGGCCTGTGGACACATCTCTCTTGAGCTGGCCCCTTGGAGAGACATGAGAGTAGCCTGGATTGATTCCCTCAGATTTCTCCATTCTCCTTATAAGGATGTTCCAGACATCTACTCAGAACCGCCCCCAGGCAGTCTGGCTACATCCGCTAAGGTCCGCTAGGGTAGTGGAAATCTGGAACGCTCTCCCACAGAAAGCTGTTGAGGCTAGGTCAAATGAATATTTCAAAACGGAGATTGATAGATTTTTGTTAAGCAAGGGCATTAAGGGTCACGGAACCAAGGCGGGTAGATGGAGTTACGATACAGACTGGCCATGATCTAACTGAATGGCAGAACAGGCTCGAGGGGCTAAATGGCCGACTGCTGTTCCTGTGTTCCTACAACCCTGTGATGCTTCTGCCAGAAGCTGCTTTAAATAATTTCCTGTTCAAGTAAATATGAAGTTCTAATGTTTGCATATTGAGACTGCTTGCCGGAGAAATAGAATTGCACAACCTAAACAGTAATTTTGTTTTGCACATGGCTCTCACAATTATTAAATTCTCAATAAAGGAACATTATTGTCGATATAGACTTGCTTTTACCAGATTTATTTTCTAGTTTCCTTGCCAGTGAAGTGGACCAATTTAGGTAAATGCATGCACACATTTTTTACTTAACGATTTAAAATTATATATATATATATATATAAATAACAGTAAAAGGCATGTGATGTGATTTCCCACTGGCAGTAAGCGCGACAGCCAGCACGTTAGATAAGCTAATTAGCCTGCAGGATGGATGGGCATAACACATGGCTTCTGATTTTCTTCCATTATCTTTGAGTGCTGACTCTAAAGGGGCTGCTGCTGGGGATGGGGAAGCAAACTTTGTTGGAAAAAAGAAAGACTTGCATTTACGTAGCGCCTTTCATGACCTCAGGACGTCCCAAAAGCGCTTTGCAGCCACTTAAGTACTATTTTGAAGTGTCGCCACTAATGTAGGAAACGCGACAGCCAATTTGCGCACAGCAAGCTCCCACAAACAGCAATGTGATAAATGACCACATAATCTGTTTTAGTGATGTTGGCTGAGGGCGAAATAATGTTTAGAAGTGGGACAACATGGTTCCGGCTTGGCGCTGCTGCCAATTTCGTCATGTGAATGCACCCCAAGAGACATCGCCAACACTAATGGGTTAATGTGGGAATGCATATTAACTCAGGGACATGGATACTATAGCTAGACTGGCAAAGGTTCATGACACATACTCCAGATTATGTAAACTAACCATTATCTCCTATATTAACCGGGGTCATAGGTCATACACTAATTAGGGTCAATGGCCACAACACGAATAGATGTTACGCAGCCCCAGAATTTGCTAAGCTGCGGGTGATAGGACCCTGCTGTTCAACAAAAGCCGTAAGCATTACCAGCCTTTCCCAACAACCACCCCACACAACCCAATAACTGTTGATTTGGACAAAATTGTTTACTGAATGGGTCAACGCTGAATCTCATGTTATGGAAATCTTAAACAACACCTTCACTCACTAATATTCCTTTGAGTTTGAATAATACTTCAGTTAAAGAGTGCCAGTGATCTTTTAGTTCTGCAATATTTATTTCAAATTTATGCATAAAATGATTTTAAAGTGTACACACTATGAAGTTGCCCCTAGTCTATCAATGCAGGCAATATCTTTAACTAACTTTCTTATCAATCACGTCATCATCAAGTTGCAATGATTCAGAAGCTCTTAGTGTGACACAAAGCCCTTTTTAGATCATTTCTATTGATTTGTTTGTATTAATTTCATTGAAAGCATCCGTGTGTTCCCAAACTACAACGGAGGCATTGGGTGTCAGCAGCCACTTGGTAACAGGCACTATAGCTGTTATGGCATAAACATCATCCATGTGTTTTTTAACCTTAGCTGCAATGGTACAGTTAAAATGGTACAATTGTGAGGAGGATGCAAAGAGGCTTCAAGACGATTTAGACAAGTTGAGTGAGTGGGCAAATACATGGCAGATGCAGTATAACGTGGATAAATGTGAAGTTATCCACTTCGGTAGGAAAAACAGAAAGAGGATCAGCCATGATCATATTGAAAGGCGGAGCAGGCTCGAAGGGCAGAATGGCCTACTCCTGCTCCTATTTTTCTATGCTTTCTATGTTTCTAAAAGATTAGTAGTTGCATGTGCCATACCACTAGCATATTGCTGATCAAGTGCCATGCACCATTTATTTAATAAGGGTATTTTATCCTCAGAACACTACTCAATGTAGCACAATGTTTCCAGTTCTGATTAAAAAAAACTAATGATTCTTACTTGTCCGTATTTGCTAATCTTTAAACACCCAATTTTAACCTAACCCCCCCACCCCCCATCGGGAAACTGAGGAGATTGGGCAGGAATGCTGGTTAGACACCCTGCTCAATTTGAATAGAGAGTAATATTGGACGGGGTGTTAAACCGGCGTTCCATCCGATCCCGTAGGTTTCCCGTCCAGCAAGTTAGGTTAGAATTACCCCCCGCCCCCCCTCCGCCTTGATGTTTCAGAGTTAGCGATAACTTCTGAGTCAACGGGTGTTTGAAATTCTTCTCCGATATTGCATTTTGATCCCCTAATTTACACAGGTTTAGATATTTGCACAACATTTTGGTTTCACAGAATTTGCAGCACATAGGTTGAAAAGATGAGTCTGTTGCCATTGCTGTATATACTTTCGGAGCAGGATGTTGTGTGGGAGTTGGCCATGGGGCAGGGGTTGGAGGGGGGCTGGGGAGAACAGCTATGGAGTAACACACAGGGGGCTGGCCTATTACGTCTGGGGCCTCATTTAGTTGGGTCCTTATCCATGAGGTGCCTCGAACGGGTAGAGTTGTACTTTCATCTTCCTTTTCCTATTTGTCTGCTGCTCCTTCTACAGTGGCGTGCATAGGAATTTGAGAGAAGCGTCTTCTACAAGTACCCCGGACTGTTTGGTATTTTCCAACCTTAGATGGAGTCTGAACATCACTTACAATGACATTTACCCTAAAGATACTTAATCCATATATTGCTGGGCTTCCCTACTTCATCTTGTTGCTGCTGGCAGAGAAGGTTGCACCAATCTGTGCAATACTGGGGTTTAGGGTTGCAAAATTCTGGGAATTTTTAAAAGAGGAAACTTTCCATGGGAATTTTCAGGAATTTTGAGATTTTTTGCACACTGATGGTTTTTGTCTCTGACCCTTATATTATATTTGTCATCAAAATAGACATACTGTTCCATACAAAAAAAACTTTATTTAGGTTATAATTTTGAACTTTATTGAACCCCCACAAAAAAGACCCATCTAAAATAAAATAAGCCAAGTACGAAGATAAACATATATTGATTAAGAAATTCCTTAATAATTAAGATTCCATCTCTGTTAGTAATTTTAAGAGAGGACCTGTGAAAAAAAATGAAAGAAATACAAAAAAAAACAATATTATGCTTTTTTGGGCAAAATTCCCAAAATTCCCAAGCTAAACTTCCCGTGGAAAATTTCCGGAAATTTACTGGAAACTTTCCACCTTTTCGCAACCCTACTGGGGCTAATTAACTTTGAGTCTTTTTGAAATTAATTTTAAAAGGATTGTGTCTATTCCAGAAGATATTGTAAATATTCAATAACTATATTGCCCGCGTCATACACTTTAACTCTGCCATAAAGCTATTAATCAATTGCCAAAAAAAAACTTTATTAGCATGACAAAGATTGGAAGACAAGAAGGAACTACTAACAGTTTATGGCTTCAAATTACAATTTACCATCCATTAATCTTCCCCCGCGTAACAGTAGAACTATTTAAAGAAAGAAAAACTTGCATTTATATAGCGCCTTTCACGACCAACGGATGTCCCAAAGCAATTTACAGCCAATAAAGTACTTTTTTTTTTAAGTGTAGCCACTGTTGTGATGTAGGAAATGTGGCAGCCAATTTGCACACAGCAAGCTCCCATAAACAGCAATGTGATAATGACCAGATAATCTGTTTTAGTGGTGTTGATTGAGGGATAAATATTAGCCAGGACACTGGAGATAACTCCCCCGCTCTTTTTCAAAATAGTGCCATGGGATCTTTTACATCCACCTGAGAGAGCAGACGGGGCCTCGGCTTAACATCTCATCCAAAAGACGGCACCTCCAACAGTGCAGCACTCCCTCAGTACTGCACTGGAGTGTCAGCCTAGATTTTTGTGCTCAAGCCTCTGAAGTGGGACTTGAACCCACAATCTTCTGACTCAGAGGCGAGGGTACTACCAACTGAGTCACTAGCTGACACTCAACAGCAAGCTGTGTCACTGATTCTCTTACGTAGGATGGTTTTCCTCTTCCACTGAAGAAGCTGATACTGTCACATGGACCATCAAAATAATCTTATCAGCAAGCCAGTCTGTGCAACAGTTAAGTTGTTTTGATGATACATCCATTTCCAAGAAGTGCCTTCACTGCATCGATAACGTGCTCACAGAACAGTCATACTGAAACTAATGTTAATTATTTTTGTGCTGTAAATTGCTGGAAGTGTGAGCTGATAACAGTGCGACGAGGTCAATGGGGCATCTGGTGCCTCTTGAACATCAGGTCCAATGGTCTATAGGAACATAGACAAATAGGAGCAGCGGTAGGCCATTCGGCCCTTCGAGCCTGCTCCGCCATTCAATATGGTCATGGCTGAACCTCTAACTTAATACCATATTCCCGCTCTTTCCCCATACCCCTTGACGCCTTTTGTGTCTAGAAATCTATCTGTCTTCTTCTTAAATATATTCAGTGACTTGGCCTCCACAGCCTTCTGTGGTAGAGAATTCCACAGGTTCGCCACCCTCTGAGTGAAGAAATTTCTCCTCATCTCAGTCCTACATGTCCTACCCCGTATCCTGAGACTGTGACCCCTCGTTCTTGAGCCCCTAGCCAGAGGAAACATCCTCCCTGCATCCAGTCTGTCTAGCCCTGTCAGAATTTTATACGTTTCAGCGAGATCCCCTCTCATTCTTCTAAACTCTAGTGAATACAGGCCTAGTCGACCCAATCTCTCCTCATACGACAGTCCTGTCATCCCAGGAATCAGTCTGGTGAACCTTCGCTGCACTCCCTCTATGGCAAGTATATCCTTTCTTAGGTAAGGGGAACAAAACTGCACACAGTACTCCAGGTGTGGTCTCACCAAGGCCCTGTATATCTTCTTAACCAATGAAGCAAAAGAATAGAGAAAGAAATAGAGTGAACAATGGAGAAGAAAATAAGGTGAATTAGAGTCAAATTAGATACAGAAAGAGAATAAAGAGAGTGAAAGAGAGTGGATTAAGACATAGAGGAAAAAGAGACAGAAAGGAAAAGTAAGAAAAAAATGAACATTTTAAAAAATCCTTTCGGCACAATTTACTACCTGCGGGAGTGCAACTCCACAGTTTCATTGTTCCATTTCTGGGCCTCCAAGATCGAGTTTCATTTCAGGACAATAAATTATGTCATTAACAGGGTCCTTATGACATGAAATACCCTCCCTAAATGACTGCGGCGAGATTCATTCATATTAACGGCGTAAATTCAGCAATTTCGTGACGCACAATGGGGAGGCTCATGCGAGATGGTAATTATTGCGGTTATGGTGAGGCTAACGGCAAATTGTCCCGGAGAATCGGAACACGTGGTGTATCTCTTCCTCGCCGCAAATTGCTTGGGGCTTTTTACGCACTAATAATAGTGGGCGCCGTGAACTCACCATTACTTTTCCAGCAATTTCTGGGCCATTGAATTTAGTAAGGGAAAAATATTTTTTTTTCTGCCATGAAATTAATAATGTTTATATATAAACATTGATGGTCTCTACAGCTCTTCATTTTTTTTTTGTGGTGGGGGGCGGGAAGGAACTAGGCTTTTCATTGAAGTTAAAAGATAGATTTGCACATTGCAGCATGCAACACGTCAATGTTAATGCCATCAGCCTGTTATCACCCACAGTCCAGGAACAACCGAGGCCACAGCAGCTATTATCAGGAGAGTCACAACTGCCTAGGATTGTGTAATTATAGATTTGTAAAAATAGCTTTCCGTCAACTTGGCAGACATCAACTTCTTTGAATAGGAGAGTAATCCTCTTCTTTGGCTGCTCTAGTGGTGCACAATTCATAAGTGCTTCTGCAATGATGGCTGTACATATTCCTATGCTGTGCAATGCTTTCTACATCACTGGAGCCACATGCAACCAGCTGCAAATGGCATTTTTTTCCCTGTTACTTTTTCACAATGGCTGGGGAAGGTACCGTGCTGCATTCGGTAGGCCTGTATCAGCTGTCAAACTGCAATCAAAAAGTATAGCTTCCCATGACGAGCATTTATGCTGTCAACGGAGGGGTGGCATTGCTGTTAGTGGCATGGGCCGCTACTGCCTCTAGTATCTGCGTTGTCACTGATGGTGGCATAGCCATCAGCAGCACAAGTTCTGTGGGTATAAGACTGCAATGTGATGCTCTCACAGGTTCTACAGGGTATAAAACTGCAATGTGATACTCTCACAGGTTCTACAGGGTATAAGACTGCAATGTGATGCTCTCACAGGTTCTACAGGGTATAAGACTGCAATGTGATACTCTCACAGGTTCTACGGGGTATAAAACTGCAATGTGATACTCTCACAGGTCCTACAGGGTATAAGACTGCAATGTGATACTCTCACAGGTCCTACAGGGTATAAGACTGCAATGTGATACTCTCACAGGTCCTACAGGGTATAAGACTGCAATGTGATACTCTCACAGGTCCTACAGGGTATAAGACTGCAATGTGATACTCTCACAGGTCCTACAGGATACAAGACTGCAATGTGATACTCTCACAGGTCCTACAGGGTATAAGACTGCAATGTGATACTCTCACAGGTCCTACAGGGTATAAGACTGCAATGTGATACTCTCACAGGTTCTATAGGGTACAAGACTGCAATGTGATACTCTCACAGGTTCTACAGGGTATAAGACTGCAATGTGATACTCTCACAGGTTCTACAGGATACAAGACTGCAATGTGATACTCTCACAGGTTCTACAGGGTATAAAACTGCAATGTGATACTCTCACAGGTTCTACGGGGTATAAGACTGCAATGTGATACTCTCACAGGTTCTACAGGGTATAAGACTGCAATGTGATACTCTCACAGGTTCTACGGGGTATAAGACTGCAATGTGATACTCTCACAGGTCCTACAGGATACAAGACTGCAATGTGATACTCTCACAGGTTCTACGGGGTATAAGACTGCAATGTGATGCTCTCACAGGTTCTACGGGGTATAAGACTGCAATGTGATACTCTCACAGGTTCTACAGGGTATAAGACTGCAATGTGATGCTCTCACAGGTTCTATAGGGTACAAGACTGCAATGTGATACTCTCACAGGTTCTACAGGGTATCAGACTGCAATGTGATGCTCTCACAGGTTCTATAGGGTACAAGACTGCAATGTGATACTCTCACAGGTTCTATAGGGTACAAGACTGCAATGTGATACTCTCACAGGTTCTGCAGGATACAAGACTGCAATGTGATGCTCTCACAGGTTCTACAGGGTATAAGACTGCAATGTGATACTCTCACAGGTTCTACAGGGTATAAAACTGCAATGTGATACTCTCACAGGTTCTACAGGGTATAAGACTGCAATGTGATACTCTCACAGGTTCTACGGGGTATAAGACTGCAATGTGATACTCTCACAGGTTCCACAGGGTATAAGACTGCAATGTGATACTCTCACAGGTTCTACAGGATACAAGACTGCAATGTGATACTCTCACAGATTCTACGGGGTATAAGACTGCAATGTGATGCTCTCACAGGTTCTACAGGATACAAGACTGCAATGTGATACTCTCACAGGTTCTACAGGGTATAAGACTGCAATGTGATGCTCTCACAGGTTCTACAGGATACAAGACTGCAATGTGATACTCTCACAGGTTCTACAGGGTATAAGACTGCAATGTGATACTCTCACAGGTTCTATAGGATACAAGACTGCAATGTGATGCTCTCACAGGTTCTACAGGGTATAAGACTGCAATGTGATGCTCTCACAGGTTCTACAGGATACAAGACTGCAATGTGATGCTCTCACAGGTTCTACAGGGTATAAGACTGCAATGTGATACTCTCACAGGTTCTACGGGATACAAGACTGCAATGTGATGCTCTCACAGGTTCTACAGGATACAAGACTGCAATGTGATACTCTCACATGTTTTACAGGATACAAGACTGCAATGTGATACTCTCACAGGTTCTACAGGATACAAGACTGCAATGTGATACTCTCACAGGTTCTACGGGGTATAAGACTGCAATGTGATACTCTCACAGGTTCTACAGGATACAAGACTGCAATGTGATGCTCTCACAGGATTTGTGGATATAAGACTGCAATGTGATACTGGCCAGAATTTTCCGGGGAAATCAGCGGGCGGGATTGGTGGCGGGTCGAGTGGGAAGTGTTGATATTTTTACAGCAGGTCGGGAACCTGCTGTCAACTCGCTCCCACACGCCTTTCCCGATGTCGGGTCTGTCAGTCCTGAGCAGACCCGACAGGCAGCGGCGGGCGACCCAATTCAGATCATTAGTGGCTTGTTTAGAGCCACTTAAGAATGATTTTCAGCTTACCGTTTGCATTTGGCAGCTCGCCCATGAGGTCCACGCTAGTCATGGACCATGTCTCTCAGGCTGAGGCGGGAATTCATTGGCCATTGAATCAGCTGATGAGTTGACAGCTTCAAATGTAAAGTAAAAGCTCCCACCTTACAGAGGCATCTTCCCTCAGCCACAAGCTGTTCCTCACTGCACTTCCACAACAGATTCAGGATGCTGCAAGTCTTTACACAAGTCTCCATCCAGTATGACCTCATTACCTCTCTCGCTATTGACAGATCGCTTCTGTCATCGCTACTTCACCTGCCATCTATTCCATCAGCATGGGTGCCCTTTATACTCTCTCACCTTGGTCCTCCGAATCCCACCATGATCAGCCCCAACACCAGCAGCACCAGGCACATCAGCAGCACAAACAACAACACCAACCTTCTCCGCAATCAACTGATGCTGCACAGGACACAGGGCATCAGCACCCGACCACATTGCTGCCCGGGAGGTCAGGGGTGGCCTCACCATGGCCAGATTTACTTCACTTGACGCTGTACACCCTGGCTGCCACACGATGCGCCAGGTTGGCACTACCCCACACCAGCACCATTAAGCATCCCTGCAATGCCCAAGCCATTCCTTTCACACTGATCACCATTGCAGGTGTTATGTATCACCATTCACTGCAACTCACTAAGCCACTTCCAAAGGTGCACACGAATCTGTCCAAGAACACAAAGTGGTGAAAATAAAGGTTTCAATGCTTGACACCACATTAACAGAAACTTTACATGAACATTGCATAAAACACCCAAGTGCCTACCCTTGTGTGTTGTTAGTTAGTATGACTGCACTAGGATGAGGGTGAGTGTGAGGGGTTGCTAGTGAGATGGGGATGTGATAATATAGATAGAGAGGGATGGGTGGAGGTCCAAGGTAAGTTGGTGTGAGCAAGGATGTGCAGGAAGGCCGAGTGATGGAGATATGATGAAAGGCACAGCAGGATGAGATTGATTGTGGCTTTGTACTAATGTTTCGTGATCTACTGGGATCATTGAAAAGTTTGCGGCACTGCACCCAGGTCCCCCTGACCGCATCCCTGTTTGTGCCCTCCTCTGCATTGAGCACTAGGCTGTGTTGAAATCCTGGGGAGGTCTCTTCTGCCCATGGGAAGGGAAGAGGACCTCCCTGTGTGCTCTGACCCCTCCATAAACAATGGAGGGAGTCATGGGAGAGCCTGGGTGCAGCCCTGTGACTTTATGTGGTCATTGTCAGTGTTTGCAGCACCTCAGTGCTGTAGAGCACTGACAGCACAAATGACAAAATCAATTGGGACAGGGTCCCTTTAAAGAAACCGGCTGATGACGAGTCATCAAATGACGCCACCAGACCCGCTTCCTCTAACTGGCTAGGAAACGCGCTGGGCGGGCTTAACAGTCCCAATTAAGAGAAATTCATTTCAGAGGCCGGGATGGAGACAGCAGCGGGGTCGGGGCCCGCCACTGACGTTGCCCGCCATGGACCCGCCGAGGTAAGCAAAATCCCCGGCCTTAGTCACAGGTTCTACGGGGTACGAAACTGCAATGTGATACTGTCACAGGTTCTACTGTTGTACTGTGATTCTGTTGCACAAAAAAGAAAGAACTTGCATTTATCTCGTGCTTTTCATGTCATCGTGACATCCCAAAGTGCTTCACAGTCAAGGAATTAGGTTTTTTTAAAGTGTAGTCACTGTTGCATTATAAGCAAACACAGCAGCCAGTTTGCACACAGCAAGGTCCCACAAACAGCAACGGGACAAAAATAACAGTTAATCTGTTTTGGTGGGATTGGTTGAGGGACAAATGTTAGCTCTCTCTCAGTACTGCAGGCTCTGTGCAGGTACTTAAAAACACCCAGACTGAATGCTGCATTCTAGGTTTCATAACATATGAACAAATTGGTTGATCTTTTATGGAATAATTACACTTTTTTGACAAGGGGTACAATTATCATGGCAAGTGTTTGGCAAACCTTTACCTCATTTGTTTACACACACAACCGAAAAGGTGTGAATTACATCAAATTATTTTGGCGCGTCACTCACACATGAGATTAACATGTTGAAAATGCCACGTGATTCTTCTGCGCCTTCCCTCTTTGAAAGAAAAAAATGTTTTTATGGAGTCAGCGCTCTTCGAAACTTTCTGGACTGTGCAATATCGAGTTCTGTGAATGACAGCGGAACAGCGAGCAAGGGAGGATGAAAAGCCAGAGAGGTGAGACTGAGAGACAGCCAAAATAAGACTGACAGGAGAAAGGCCAGTGGGAGAAAAGGCAGTTGTGAGGGAAAGCCATGTGTGGCTGTCAGATAACAGCATCAGCAGACAGGAGTTTGAGGCTTTTACAGCAGTGCTGACAAATGTTTTCAGCGGTACCACACAGCGCATAATGCCATAAACACATCTGTAGTCCACAATTTTTTCTGAAAAAGTGAACATAATGTTTGAATCAGCTAAGCAGAAGATTTGACTGAATTACAGTAGCCTCATTCAGTGAGTGATAGCGCCCTCCAGCTATGACAGCAGAGAGCGAACTCCTTTTACCTTTTAAAACTGCAAAAACCACATCTTCAGCACCTCCTACTTTCTCCAAATGTGTAATTATGCTGTTAAAAACCTGCCATTCTCCACCCGCCCCCCCCTTACACATCCACTGACACTTATTCCACTCACTTGATTGCTCTGCCTGACTGTTTCTGTGTGTCATGGTGTATCTATGGCATCTCCCGCGCTCTCTGTTTCTGTGTACATGTGTCTGTGTGTATCTCCTTCTGAAACTTTTATATTTCTGGTCAGTCTTCAGCACAGTGCGGTTCAAACAGAGAACCACTACCTCGAAGCACTTCTCTCACCTTTTTACTGTGAACCAGTCTCTGATGGCGAGTCAACAGAAAGAGTTCACCTCCTTTATAAGATAGTGTACCGTCCCAGAGATGTAGCAGTCTCCTGCCACTGACAGTTCCCTACTAATATAAAAGGGCCTTATGTTTATGTGGCTTTAACATGTCTGTCTCCTTTGGTCTGGCTCTGTGTCTCTCTCTGCCTCTGTGTGGGCATTGATGATTTCTGTGTCATCTTCTCTCTCTGTTCCATCTCTGTCACTCTTCATCTGCTTGTCTGTATGCATGTGACGGCGTTGTATTTGCCAGTCGCTGACATACCTTTCTATGTCTGTATGTGTCTCTCTCTGAGGTCTCTGCTTTTGTGTGTGAGAGAGAGAGAGAGATCTCCCTGTCTGTGAGATTGCCCTGTGTGGGATCTGCATCTGTTAATGTGTGTATCTGGGTCCTATCACACTCTGTCACCTGTCTGTGGAATCTCTGTGTGTATCTATGCTTTTTCTCCCTCTCACTCTGTCTGTGTGCCCTCTCTCTCCCTTGCGTCTGTGTCCTTTCTGTGTGTGTGTGTGTGTCCACTCTCTCTCCCTCTCTATGCATCAGTGCAGATTCTCTCTCTCCCTTGTATCTGTCCTCTCTTATGTATCTGTGTCCTCCCTGTATCTCCCCTTCCCTCTGTCACCTTACAGTCACTGTCCTGACAGTGACACCTATCACGCTCTCAATCAGCAATCGTCAAATTTCCTCAGTTCCTATCCAACTCATGGATTTTCTTATTTATTTCCTCTCTCTCTCTCTCTCTCCCCAGAACATTCATTCTTTCTCCAGCGAATCCATTCCTCTAAATCTTTTTTCCCCTCAGTGCTTTACATCTCTCCTCCACTCTTTCCCCTTCCCTCTTGCTGTCCTCTGTCCCTCCTCCAGTTCCCAACACAGACAATATTCCTATGTTTTTTTTATTTAAAAAATTGTCCTCCTGCTTCTGTCCTCTCCTGGGTTGAAGAAGGAGCATTTTCTGATCTGGCTCGGATTTAACTGATTACATTTGTTTCCCTCGCTCTTGTTTCTTTGCACAGTTTGGGTGAAAACATCGAACTCAAACAGCAGGGATCTTCTAGAAGCCAGGTCCCCCCAGCACACAAAAATGAAGCCTTCCCAACCAGACTACATTATTAATAAATTGTCGCATTATCTGTCATTACAAAGTTACTGTTTTTTTGTAAGGGGGAGGAGGAGATGTGTACATATTATTGCAAACATGGTCATTCTTTGTAAAAAGAAACTAAGTGACAGCCCACCTTACTTCAGCCGAGAAGTACTGGAGGGAGTTCTCCACACATTTTTAAGCTGCCACTCCATAACTTTCTCCAGGACCTGATTGAAGCGATGCGAAGGCGGGACGGGACCCACGCCCTCCCCGTCTGTTAGTGGTCTGGGCTTTTTTTTTTAATTTGGAAACTGAAACCTTTGGCAGTCTGTTAATGTGCAGAGGGTGGCGGGAAGCCTCCTGACTCTCGGACACCCACCCGGACCACACTCGGCCACTCGCCATCTCTCTCTCCCACCGCAAGGTCGCACAGAAACTCGCGGCGCAATCCAGCGCTCGCACCCAAAGCAAACCTTCCACAGCCCAAGTTTGCGATTCTGTTCGCTCTCTCTCCCCACCAGAAAGAGATCGGTTCTGCAAATTCTAAAATTCTACAGAGGTTCACTATTTTATATATATATATATATATGTGTGTATAATGTAATCAAAAGTAGATATATGTATTAAAATGTTACGTATGTGTATTAAAAAGTTATATATATGTATTAAAAAGTTACATAAATGTACTAAATTTTACATAAAATTGTACTAAAAGGTTACATAAAAGTTAAATATATGTATTACAATATTACATATGTATGTACTAAAAAGTTGCATATATATATTACAACGCTATAGTAAAAAAATTACATCTAAAAACGTTACATATATTAAAAAGTTACATATATGTATTAAAATATTACATGTACTAAAAAGTTGCACATATGTGTATCAAAAAGTTACATATATGTATTAAAGTTACATAAATGTACTAAGTGTTACATAAAATTGTGTTAAAAGTTACATATATGTATTACAATATTACATATGTATGTACTAAAAAGTTGCATATATATATATGAAAACGTTACACATATAGTAAAAAGTTACATATGTTGAGCGAACTGCCCCCCGCTCTCTGCCCCCAGATTTGGTGCACAGTCTGTGACCGCTCGCTAACTCCTGGGCCGCCTGTTGAACAGGGAAGGTGCTCAGTTGTGGAACAGTAGCTCGACCACAACAGCAACAACAACAACACAAAAAATACCTCCTTACCTTCGCTTCTCCCAGCTCCTCATAATCATCGTAATAGTCTTGGCTAGATTCGTAAGCGGAGTCCCTCTGCAGCAAGGCGGTGTAAATCAGAAAGAGAGTGATCTCCAGAATGAGCATCTTCGTGCTGGGATACAACATAAGGCGGCGTTAGAAGCGGGCGTCCCGGTGCAGCAATAAAAGTAATAATAATCCTCGATCTCTTGTGCCTTTTCCTGACGGATCAAGGTGGAAGGAAGAAGGGGGGGTAGGTGGGTGAGAATGCAAAAAAAAAAGACGGCGCTTAAGGTTGCACAGGTTTCAAAATCGCAGGAAAAATGTTCTTGGACGATAGTGGACGATAGTTCAATGGAGCGGAAAGTGAGACTTTTTTTGTGTGTGTGTGTGTAGAATTAAAGTTTATCCACGTGTTGCCTGGAGAAGTCGAGCTTTCACTGAGAGGACATGGGCGATCCGGGCTGAAACCCCTTCTTCTTCTGACTGGTGGGCAATAGTGAGCCAAGGAGGGGAATCTGGCATGTTTAAGGTGCACTCAGCCCGGCGTCCCCCTCAATTTTTAACCACGGCGCTTTCCCCCCACACACACACTGACGACGTTGGATTTGATCTTCGGCTACACTATTTATATAAGGAGTTTGGCAGGGAATACGAAAGAGAGGGACACGTGCACATTCTAGCTGTACGCAACCAGGAAACGGGTCTGACAATCCCCACGTGGCGACAAAAATAATATAAAATGCACATGTCAAGTTCTGGCTTGTATCTCCTTCCACAGTCTGAAGTTTTGACAGGTCGCTCCAGGTTGTATGTTTTTTTTTTAACTAGTTGGTGGCCACTTGAATTGATCAAGTCTGCCCAATGCACGCTCTGGGCCCGATCAGAATGTTCTCCTGCTCTTTAAAGTACGGAAGGCAAAGAAAGAGATTGCATTTATTACAGAGTCTTTCGCCACCTCAGGACGTCCCAAAGCGCTTTGCAGCCGACGAAACACTTTTTGACGCTGTTGTAATGTTGAAAGCGGGGATGAGACGTCAAACCGAGGTCGTGTTTGCTCTCTCAGGTGGGCGTAAAAGATCCCCTGGCACTATTTCGAAGAAGAGTAGGAGAGCTATGGTGTCCTGGCCAATATTCCACCCCCCCCCCCCCCTCAATCAACATCACCAAGGCAGATTACCTGGTCATTATCCCATTGCTGTTTGTGGGAGCTTGCTGTGCACAAATTGTGCACAGCAAGCTCCCACAAACAGCAATGAGATAATGACCAGATCATCTGTTTTAGTGATAGTGGTTGAGGGAGAGAACTCCCCTGCTCTTATTTTATTTGCAGGAGCTTCTAATTATCCACTCACCTCAGAATTCATATCTTTTAAATAGCAACTTGTATTGATACCGCGCCTTTAACATCATAAAACGTCCCAAGGCGCTTCACAGGAATGATTATCAAACACATTTTGACACCGAGCAACATAAGGAGATATCAGGACAGGTGGCAAGAGGTTTTAAGGAGCGTCTTAAAGGAGGAGAGAGGCGGAGAGGTTTAGGGAGGGAATTTCAGAGCTTAGGGCGAGGCAGCTGAAGGCACGGCCGCCAATGGGGGAGCGAAGGAAATCGGGGATGCGCAAAGCAGCAATAATATGACAAGCTTTCCACGCTATCTGAAACCCAGTTGGCAAATATCATGGAGGCGGTGTCTTGGAGATATTCCTTTACTGCAATGTGATTGGACAGATATAACTTTAGGCTTTTTGCAATAGGATTAATGAATATCAAATATAGGAAATAACCAATTACGTAGCATTTTATTAGATGGATGCATGGATGAATGAATAATGGCTAAGTTTTATTTTCACAGACAGCTGCAGCAGAAGAGAATAATCTGTTCCCACAGAGTGTTTGATCATTTGTGTCATCCAAAGCAATACATAACTAGAAATTTGTACAAGTTTTCCTTAATTCCCCCTCCTTTTTCAAGGCTGTACTCATGCTGTATATAGTTCCACAGATAATGGCAGACTTTCAGCACTTCACTGAAATGGCAGTTCATACATGAGCCTAGATGGAGACTGTCATGGAGGCTGTATCATGGAGATTTCCTTTCACTGCAATGTGATTAGACAGAAATAATTTGAAGCTCCGTTCAATAGGATTAATGAATAACAAAAATATGGAAATAATCAATTATATAACTTTATTAGATGTATTGATGAATGAATAATGAACCAACAATACCTCAATTTTAAAATTCTCATCCTTGTTTTTAAATCCCTCCATGGCCTTGCCCCTCCCTATCTCTGTAACCTTCTCCAACCCTACAACCCCCTGAGATCTCTGCGCTCCTCCAATTCTGGCCTCTTGCGCATCCCTCGATTTTCATTGCACCACCTTTGGAGGCTGTGCCTTCAGCTGCCTACACCCTAAGCTCTGGAATTCCCTGCCTAAGCCTCTCTGCCTCTCTACCTCTCTTTCCTCCTGTAAGAGCTCCTTAAAACCTACCTCTTTCACCAAACTTTTGGTCATCTGTCCTAATATCTCCTTATGTGGCTCGGTGTCAAATTTTGTTTGATAACACTCCTCTAAAGCACCTTGAGATATTTTACTATGTTAAAGGCGCTATATAAATGCAAGTTGTTGTTGTTACAACTGAACCGGGCTAGTGAGAACATCTGACATAGGGAATCACTAACACCGCACCCAATGCACAAGCCCATGCACACAGCCCATAAACAAGGCTCATTAAAGGGGCACATTTTATTTAAATAAGATGCCCTCCCCATAAAGCACTCTGTAGGGTAGAGCAGTGTTTGATAAGCTCAGCGCCTATATGAAATGGGCACGATAAGGGTGGCCTGGTCCTTTCATTTGGACCCTTGTTAGTCTTCCTGTATCTTTTGGCAACACACTGTTTCTGCACTATGTTCTTATTGGACAAAAAACTTAGGGAAACATCTTAGAACCTTCCTGACAACTCCTTAAAGGTGTACTGATTATTCTTATCTGTAACTGTTTGTACAGTTGAAACTGTTAAGAGCGTATTTACATGCAATTATGGGTATCCCCACTCCTCTATATGCAAGTGTCAACCGTGCCTCAGTGGGTAGCACTCTTGCCTCTGTTTCAGAAGGTTGTGGGTTCAAGTCCCACTCCAGAGACTTAAACACAAAATTCCAGGCTAACACTCCAGTGCAGTACTGAGGGAGTGCTGCACTGTCGGAGGTGCCATCTTTCGGATGAGACGTTAAACCATCTGATTTCTCAGGTGGGGGTAAAAAATCCCATGGCACTATTTTGAAGAAGAGCAGGGGAGTTCTCCCCGGTGTCCTGGCCAATATTTATCCCTCAATCAACATCACTAAAAACAGATTATCTGGTCATTATCCCATTGCTGTTTGTGGGAGCTTGCTGTGCGCAAATTGGCGGCGGCGTTTCCTACATTACAACAGCGACTGCACTTCAAAAGTACTTCATTGGCTGTAAAGTGCTTTGGGATGTCCTGAGGTCATGAAAGGCGCTATATAAATGCAAGTCTTTCTTTTTCTATTTGCAAGTTGCGGAGGGGTATCAGAAGAGGTATGCTAGACAGGTGCATTGCAAAATTGGCACTCCATTTTAATATGTAATTGCACCACCACATCTGTGTATAGGGTGAGTCATTTACATCAGGACCTGTCCAAAGACACCTGCCTACGTAGACTAAGATCCCTCAGGGAGGCCATAACAGAACTATGCATAACCTCTGTAAGCAAGTTCAAGCACAAGAACATTTTGTCAGCAGCTGTCGAGATTAAAGCAGCATTGAACTTTTATATGGTAGGATCTTTTCAGGCAAGTGCAGGAGGTCTGCCAAAACTTCTAACCTTCAGTGCACAGTTGCATCAAGCAGGTTACCGAAGCATTGTTGGTCAAGGCCAGTAATTTTATCCATTTTCCTGTGGGAAGTAATGAGTAGTGTAGGATTCGCAAAAATCCATGAAATACAGTATACGGGTAGGGCCCCTGAAGTGGCCACATTGTGAGAACACAGAATGGAGTTGGCAGTTCTCATGGCCCAGTTCAAAAGGACACACACACAGTACCTAACAGCAGTCTGAGTCATCATCGATTAGAAGAATCCAGAACCTTACTGTTTTTGATATTGTAATGTGGTTACAGCAGTAAACAAAACTATTAGCACCTGGAGGTGCGCTAATCGCTGGCAGAGCGGTAACCGATCTCAGAAACCGCTGAGCACACACAAACGGAGGGACACTAAACGGATTCCCATTATGGCAGAGCGGTAACCGATCTCAGAAACCGCTGAGCACACACAAACGGAGGGACACTAAACGGATTCCCATTATGGCAAAGCGGTAACCGATCTCAGAAACTGCTGAGCACACACAAACGAAGGGACACTAATCGGATTCCCATTAGTTCGATTTGCGAGCAGTTAAAATTAATGTGCTTGCTTTTGTTAAAGCAACCTTAACAAAGGAAAACGGTTGATTTGGCGCCAAGATTAGGGCCAGAAAAGAGTATAACCGTTCAGGTAAATCATCAGCAAACCAGTCTAAGATTCGACCAGAGTAAGGAAGACTCCTCTGGAGACGGTTCACACCGTGAAGTCCAAGTCCAGTTACCATCAGGAGTTCGAGGACCGTGCGGAACAGAAAACAGCTCGAGGATTTCGGAGGACTTCCAAAGTTTGTACAGGAGAGCGAGTCCAGGAGCCGGTCCCATAAGGAAGGTCGGAGGTCCCGGACAACACCAAGTAACAGGGTCCAGGAGCCGGTCCCATAAGAAAGATCGGAAATTCCAGACGTAACAAGAAGTACCAAGGTCCAGAAGGGTTTTGAAATTCTGGTGAGCATAAAGGCCCAACTCTACCTAACTGACACAATTGAGGTATATTCAGTAACGGGAGGGTTTGTAACGTTAAGGGTATTTGTAAGTCAGGAGTGTGATTTATCCCTCGATGTGTCCGTGCACTTCCCTCACCCCCGTTTTTAGCTTATCGCTATTTTAGAACTGTTTATATGCTTTAAAGTTATTTTTCTCAGTGTATAATTTAGTCCTCTGTGAGAAACGTTAATTTTCGTCTGCATTTATTCTTGCCATTATTCTCTGTGTACATTCTCTTTCAAAAATAAAGATCGTTTTGATTTAAAACTTAATCTGTCTCATCTGACCATTTGTCTTCCGAGTCACGAGTTGGGCCAACACACAAAGGTTGTCTGGCAATAAGCCTAGTGTCTAGAACCGTGACGGGGGAGCGCTTCGAAACCGCTCACGAGTAGTGCGAAAATCAAAACCGATTTAGCACACCATAAGCTCGTTAAAACGACCCCTTACAGTAGCAAGAATGTGCCTTTCAATTCTACAATATGGTAGGATTCCCACAAGTGCTGAGGCATAATTGATTGCACTCAAGTGGCCATATGTGTCCCTACCCCTGTGCAATGAAATTCATGAATAGAAAAGCGACCATTCCATTAATGTGCAAGTGATCAGTAACCATAGAAACAGAATCAAGCATAATAATGCTTGGTACCCTGGCTACTTCCATGATTCCAGCATTGTTTGTAGGGCCAAGAAGGCTCCTAAAATGACTTTTGGAGACCAAGGAAACACACTGCGACCATGGCTCATTGACCCACTGTGTCACCCAAGGAGAAGAGCTGAGGAGAGGTACAATATGGACCACACTTCACCTGGGTCATACACACCTTGGGCTTTCTCCAACAAAGATTAGATTGCTTGAGCAGATTGGGGGTGTGCTTTAGTGCAGCCCAGTCAAGGCCTCGAAGATGAATGTTACCTGTTGCATCCAGCACAACTTTAGTATGCAAAGAAGCCTCCATTGGGGCTATGTGCTTCAGCAAGTGTTCCCTCCTGAATCTCACCAACAGACCTCCAGCAGAGTAGATATGTTGCTTTTCGCTGTAGGAGTGGGTGATTTAGGGTGAGTGAAGTGCTAGGTTGAAGCTGTATATTAGGCTTGGGCTCCTAGAGGAAAAGAAGAACATATTGTGCAGTTCTTGCAGTAAGACACCCCTTGAAATACTGCAAAGCATTGCAATCTGTTGCATTGCATTGCAATTTGTCCAACAGGTTCGAGGCTCTTACTCCCTGTGAGGATGGGAACAGGGACTGCGGGGAGGATGAGCAACCTGGCCACAGCACCGTGGAGCGGGGGGCCATTCAAGTGGGGGGAGTTAAAAGAAATGTTGTAGTGGTAGGGGATAGTATCGTTAGGGGGATAGATAGAGTTCTTTGCAGCCGAGAGCGAGAGTCCCGAAGGCTGTGTTGCCTGCCCGGTGCCAGGGTTAAGGACATCTCCTCTGGACTGGAGAGAAACTTGGAGGGGGAGGATCCAGTTGTCGTGGTCCATGTTGGTACCAACGACATAGATAGGACAAGGAAGGAGGTTCTGCTGAGGGAGTTTGAGCAGCTAGGGGCCAAATTAAAAAGCACAACCACAAGGGTAATAATCCTGAGCCACGAGCGAATTTGGCTAGGACAAATAAAATTAGAGAGTTAAATGCGTGGCTCAAAGACTGGTGTGGGAGAAATGGGTTTTGCTTCCTGGGACACTGGCACCAGTACTGGGGCAGGAGGGAGCTGTTCTGTTGGGACGGGCTTCACTTGGCCAGTGCTGGGGCTAGAGTCCTGGCGGATCATATAACTAGGGCTGTAGAGAGGGCTTTAAACTAACTAGTGGGGGGAGGTTCCTAGAGAGCAAATAATAAAAATGACAACAGAGAAGGTCATAGACTTAGGTAGCAGTGGGGAAATTAAAAACCAGAGCATGTCAGGAAGGGGCAGAAGGTACGGAATAAAAGGTAAAGTAATAAAAAGGGCAAAAACAGGAACTAAGTGTCACAAAACATCTTTGAAAGTTCTCTATCTGAATGCACGTAGCATTCGTAACAAAATAGACGAGTTAATGGCACAAATAACTACATATGGGTATGATCTTGTGGCCATTACAGAAACATGGCGGCAGGGTGACAATGCCTGGGAATTAAACATATCAGGTTATTTAACGATCAGGAAGGACAGGCAGGAAGGAAGGGGAGGTGGGGTGGCTATGTTAATAAAGGAAGGAATCACTGTAATACAGAGAAATGATATTAGGTCAAAAGATCAGGATAATGAAACAGTTTGGGTGGAGGTAAGGAATAATAAGGGGAAAAAAACACTAGTGGGCGTAGTCTATAGGCCTCCGAACAGTGGCAACTCTGTTGGACGGAGTATCAATCAGGAAATAGTTGAGGCTTGTAATAAGGGAACATCTATAATTATGGGGGATTTTAACTATCATATTAATTGGACAAATCAAATTGGACAGGGCTGCCTTGAGGATGAGTTCATTGAGTGTATTAGGGATGGGTTTCTTGAGCAGTATGTAACTGAACCGACCAGGGGGCAAGCAACCTTAGATCTGGTCCTGTGTAACGAGACAGGATTAATTAAAAATGTCCTAGTAAAGGATCCCCTTGGAATGAGTGACCATAACATGGTTGAATTCCATATTCAATTAGAGGGTGAGAAGGTTGGATCTCAAACAAGCGTGCTAAGCTTGAATAAAGGAGACTATGAAGGTATGAGAGCGGAATTGAGTAGAGTGGATTGGGAAAATAGATTAAAGGGTAAGACGATACATGATCAGTGGTGTACATTTAAGGAGTTATTTTACAACTTCCAAAAAATATATATTCCACTGAGAAGAAAAGGGTGTAAAAGAAAAAACAGCCATCCGTGGCTAAGTAAATAAATTAAGGATAGTATTCGACTAAAAACAAGGGCATATAAGGTAGCCAAATCTAGCAGGAGGATAGAGGATTGGGAAAACTTTAAAAGACAGCAAAAAATAACAAAAAGATTGATTAAGAAAGGGAAGATAGATTATGAAAGTAAATTAGCAAAAAATATAAAAACAGATAGTAAGAGTTTTTATAGTTATGTAAAAAGAAAAAGGGTTGCTAAAGTAAATGTTGGTCCCTTAGAGGATGAGACCGGGAAATTAATGGTGGGAAATATGGAGATGGCAAAAACACTGAATGAATATTTTATATCAGTCTTTACAGTAGAAGACACTAACAATATCCCAACACTGGACAAACAGGGGGCTAAAGGGGGGGAGGAGCTAAACACGATCAAAATCACTAAGGAAGTGGTACTCGGTAAAATAATGGGACTCAAGGCGGATAAATCACCTGGACCTGATGGCTTACATCCTAGGGTCTTGAGGGAAGTGGCGGTAGGGATTGTGGATGCATTGGTAATAATTTTCCAAAACTCCCTGGACTCGGCAAAGGTCCCAGCAGACTGGAAAACTGCTAATGTAACACCCTTATTTAAAAAGGGCAGTAGACAGAAGGCTGGAAACTATAGATCGGTTAGCCTAACATCTGTGGTAGGTAAAATTTTAGAGTCCATTATTAAGGAGACAGTAACAGGACATTTGGATAATCATAATTTAATAGGACAAAGTCAGCATGGTTTTATGAAGGGGAAGTCATGTTTGACAAATTTGCTGGAGTTCTTTGAGGAAGTAACATATAGGGTGGATAAAGGGGAACCAGTGGATGTAGTGTATTTAGACTTCCAAAAGGCATTTGACAAGGTGCCACACAAAAGATTATTGCTTAAGATAAAAAATCACGGGATTGGGGGTAATATTCTGGCATGGATAGAGGATTGGCTATCTAACAGAAGGCAGAGAGTTGGGATAAATGGTTCATTCTCAGACTGGCAATCAGTAACTAGTGGTTTTCCGCAGGGGTCAGTGCTGGGTCCCCAACTCTTTACAATCTATATTAACGATTTGGAGGAGGGGACTGAGTGTAACATATCAAAGTTTGCAGATGGTACTAAGATGGGAGGGAAAGTAGTGAGTGAGGAGGACATAAAAAACCTGCAAGGGGACATAGACAGGCTAAGTAAGTGGGCAGAGATTTGGCAGATGGAATACAATACTGGAAAGTGTGAGGTTATGCACTTTGGCAGGAAAAACCGTAGAGCAAGCTATTATCTTAATGGCAAGAAACTGGAAAGTACTGAAGTACAAAGGGATCTGGGGGTCCTGGTGCACGAAACTCAAAAGGTTAGTATGCAGGTGCAGCAAGTGATTAAGAAAGCCAATGGAATGTTGGCTTTCATTGCTAGGGGGATAGAATATAAAAATAGGGAGGTATTGCTTCAGTTGTACAAGGTATTGGTGAGACCGCACCTGGAATACTGCGTACAGTTTTGGTGTCCATACTTAAGAAAGGACATACTTGCTCTCGAGTACAAAGAAGGTTCACTCGGTTAATCCCGGGGATGAGGGGATGGACATATGAGGAGAGGTTGAGTAGATTGGGACTCTACTCATTGGAGTTCAGAAGAATGAGAGGCGATCTTATTGAAACATATAAGATTGTGAAGGGGTTGGATCGGGTGGATGCGGGGAAGATGTTCCCGATGATGGGTGAAACTAGAATTAGGGGGCATAGTCTTAGAATAAGGGGCTGCTCTTTCAAAACTGAGATGAGGAGGAACTACTTCACTCAGAGGGTGGTAGGTCCATGGAATATGCTGCCCCAAAAAGCTGTAGAAGCTACATCATTACATAAATTTAAAACAGAAATAGACAGTTTCCTAGAAGTAAAGGGAATTAAGGGTTACGGGGAGCGGGCAGGAATTTGGACATGAGTCTAGGTTCGGATCGGTCATGGCCCTGTGGGTAGTGGAGCGGGCCCAGGGGCCGTGTAGCCTGATCCTGCTCCTATTTCGTGTGTCTAATTCTGTTAGATTCAGGAGATGGTTCTGTGATAGTGGATTGGCGGTTAGGATCAGATCAGCCATGATCTTATTGAATGGCGGAGCAGGCTCGAGGGGCCGATTGGCCTACTCCTGCTCCTATTTCTTATGTTCTTATGTTCTTACAGTGAAATGTTGCAATTTCTACCTATGGTGTGCGGGAGTGAATGAGTGAGTGAATAAGGAGGTAAGGAATGGAGAGCCAAACACTAGACATGAGCTTGGAGGAGGCCCCCTCTATATCCCTTTGCTGCTTCTAATAACGCTGATGGTCCTCTCTTCATAGAGTCAAGAGTAGCAGATTTGAAATGCCCCCCCTGTCTGCAAGCCCTGCCTTCTGTTGCAGCCCTCTGCAAACACATGTAAATAAATATGTGTTGGATAGACGATTGTTAAGAGAAGAGGAGGGCTCTCCAAGTGCCAAGGACACCAGCCATCTTAAATGAGTGCGCTGCCATTCTACTTACACATTTAATGGGTGACACAATCAGCACTTTGATATAGCTGCATTGCATAGAACAAGTTAATAACAGGGTCATACTGGTGCATTCAGCAGAATTAATATTTTGTGTTCTCTTTCTGTGTGACAAGTTTGGAAATGAAGAACAATAAAGGAGCCTCCCAAGATGGCTTATTATTTGCACACTTTCCTCGGCAACCTTTCGGAGATGAAAAAAATGTCTTCTGCACCTGCTCCAAGGTTCGGCCAAAGGTAAACTGCACTTGTGTGCTCTTTCACTTCTATCCTTGGGTACTCTGTCCTTTGGCTTTATTGCAAGGTAGCTGCCTCCTCCAAATGGAACAACCTTCACCACAAGATCTTCTGCAGTAGGACCTCCAGAATCTACTCACTGACTGGGGTCATTCCGCCAAAAGAACTAGCACACCTACAAATTTAACCCTTCAAGAACTCTTGGCACAGGAAATCCCACTCTAAGGCTGTGATTTTGCCAGCATTCAGAGGGCGGGTTTGGAGGCGGGTCAGAGGTTAAATTCGATTTGATTGATGGCGGGTTCCGATCCTGCCGTCAACCCGGCTTCCCAAACAGCTTTCCCAAGTGTCGGGTCCCCGATTTGCGAATGGACCCGACACCTAGCGGCGGGAAGCGGATTAAAGGCAATTACCTGCCTATTAACAGGTACTTGTCAGCAGTTTTCAGCCTGTTTTTGGATTTTCCCACTTCTGGGTCGGCTTTCCCGACAACCGGACACCACGCCAGGTAAGTGTTGTGAGTCTGCTGTAATGTTTGTGGAATGATGACAGCTGCAGAAGTGGTGTGAAGGATCCAATGTTGCACATGGTGAGTTTCAGAGCAAAGAAAATGTTGGTTACTGCATTTTTTAAACATTTACAGATTTCTTTAGCTTTCCAGTTTTTAAATCCAGCTATGTGTCTAGTGTCACCTCATAAGAACATAAGAAATAGGAGCAGGAGTAGGCCAATCGGCCCCTCGAGCCTGCTCCGCCATTTAATAAGATGATGGCTGATCTGATCCTAACCGCCAATCTACTATCACAGAACCATCTCCTGAATCTAACAGAATTAGACACACGAAATAGGAGCAGGATCAGGCTACACGGCCCCTGGTCCCGCTCCGCTACCCACAGGGCCATGTCCGATCCGAACCTAGACTCATGTCCAAATTCCTGCCCACTCCCCGTAACTCCTTTACTTCTAGGAAACTGTCTATTTCTGTTTTAAATGGCAGAGAAGAGGAGAGGTTATCCCTCACTGGGGTAACCTCTCTCACCAGTGACAGATCGCTTCTGTCACCTCACCTGCAGCTGCCATCTATTCCAGTATATGGAGGGAGTCATTGGAGAGCCTGGGTGCAAGAGGTCACCTTTGTGCAGTGATTGTCAGTGTTTTCAGCACCTCAATGCTGTCAAAACTAAATTGTGCGTGGTCCCTTTAAGGAAACCGGCAGATGATGCATCATCAAATGACATCATCAGACCCACTTCCTGTTAATTGGCCGGCAAGCCCGCAGGGGCGGGCTTAACAAGGTCAATCAAGGGAAAATCACGTCTGTGGAGCTGAGGCAGCTGGGGGCTGGACTGGAAGCCGGAAACCAGCTGACACGCACCCATCCCGACACCGCTGACAAAATCGCGGCCTAAGTCTTGGCAATCTCACCAGCACCAATCATGTGCTAAGTGTTGGGAGTACTGTTGAAAAATATAATTTAGCTGACATCAGGTTATGGTGCACAACTGATTGAACCTAGGGCTTATTTAACTCACTGTCGTATTGAATGGTGTGTTTACTCACTGACCTATTGGGGTGGATTGCTGGAAGCTTTCAGTGATAGTTAATTAAAAATCCTTTTCCTTTTATATTTTTTCTAATAGGCACCCATTTCTTTTGTGCGCCTAGGCTAAACCTAGCCCTGCATCAAAACTGACATATTCCAAATAGGTCCCATTTGTCTTGTACACATTTCATGTTTGCTGCTCCTGTGTTCATTGCTTTACATATACATCCACATTGACATCTGTGTTCATTCCTTAGTCAATTGGTTAAATTTATCCAGAACCCCTTTGTTGTCTTTAATCTCACTTAGACTTGTCATGTGGCCATATAACTTTTGATGTTCTCAGCAAAATGGAGATAATTGTATTAGAAGTAGCCTCTTCCACGTTATGACGAATGGTGTGAATAGCAGTTGCTCCAGAACAGATCATCTGTGGACCTGCACTAAAGCATTTTGCACGTATCACACCTTCTACATTCTATTGATATGCCAGTTTTGAATACAGTAAACTAATTTGCCATTAATTCCATGAGCCTTAATCTCCTTTAAAAGTTGTGTCTTCCAAAAGAGCACATAAATTCTATACGCTGGATTGCCCTCATCACCGAGTTTAATTACCTCTGCAAGAATTTCACTAGATTTGTGAGGCATGACCTATTGCTGCTAAAACCTTGTTGTCTACTCTTTATTATGCCTCTGCACTTAGGTGAGCATTGATAGAATTCCATTAAATGCTCCGGTGCTTTTTTCCCCACTACCAATATACTCCAAAAGTGATCGGACCAGTACAATATAAAGCCTTACCGTAACCCCTGTAGCCTTGAACTCCCCTCTTCTGGCTGTATTGGTAACCTTTTAATTGTTTCACCAGATTGTCTATTGTCATCTTACCCTTTCGAATGCTCACACATTATGGAGATCTCATCTACAATCCACTATTTTTAAGATCTGATGAAATCCAGTGACACTCTCCTCGAGTGCATTTTACACTGCAGCTACTGGTTTGAGACTGGTAGCTGCACTTTGATTTCCAACTAGAGAGAATCCTGACAGCATTGCTTGGTTCGTACCTGGCTGGAACTTGAACTGTCTTGTTAAGGGGGGAGCTTAGCATTGCCTTGAGTACATGTATCCGTGCAGAGCTGACTTCCAGCAATTAGAAAAGCAAATGTTTCGAGAACTGCAGGGGTAGAATCACTGGCTTTCTAAACATTTAAATTGAGGTAAAGTAGGGTTTTAAAATGCACAGTAAAACACCCGAGAGGCTCAATGGACTTTTACTCCACTTCGCGCCAGAAACAGCTGGGGCCCTCACTCCGGATTTACATCGCAAGTTTAGTCTCGGTGACAAGCGGGAAATGCTTCACACCAACACTGAAACTGTAGTGTAAATGCATTCCATTTACTTACATATACGTCTCCCACAACTTTGGACAATTGCCTCCACCTAACTATACAAGCTACTGTTAGTCGTGATTCAGTGGTAGCATTCTTGCCTCTGAGTCAGTAGGTTGTGGGTTCATAATCCCAGAGGCTTGAGCACCAAAATCTAGGCTGACACTCCAGTGCAGTGCTGAGGGAGTGCTGCGCTGTCGGAGATGCAGTTTTTCAGATGAGACATTGAACCGAGGCCCCGTCTACCCTCGCAGGTAGACGTAAAAGATCCCATGGCACTATTTCAGAGAAGATCAGTGTTGTAGTTGGTGCCACGAGTGGAAAATAAATCGTAATCCATGACATATGTCCCTTTGCAATGTGCTTCTTGTATAGTTGGAAAGTGTTAGTGTCAGCAGCATTAGAATTCTTATATTTTGAATGTGGATTTTCAAAGCAAAAATAGTTCAAGTAGTTAGAATGTGCTGGCTCTACAAAATCTCTTTTTTTTATTTGTTTATGGGATGTGGGTGTCGCTGGCAAGGCCAGCATTTATTGCCCATCCCTAATTGCCCTCGAGAAGGTGGTGGTGAGCCACCTTCTTGAACTGCTGCAGTCCGTGTGGTGAAGGTACTCCCGCAGTGCAGTTAGGGAAGGAGTTCCAGGATTTTGTCCCAGTGACGATGAAGGATCGGGAATATATACTTCCAAGTCAGGATGGTGTGTGACTTGGAGGGGAACTTGGAGGTGGTGGTGTTCCCATGCACCTGCTGCCCTTGTCCTGCTAGGTGGAAGAGGTCGTGGGTTTGGGAGATGCTGTTGAAGAAGCCTTGGCGAGTTGCTACAGTGCATCTTGTAGTTGGTACACACTGCAGCCATGGTACGCTGACGGTGGTGGAGTGAAGGTTTAAGGTGGTGGATGGGGTGCCAATCAAGCGGGCTGCTTTGTCCTGGATGGTATCGAACTTCTTGAGTGTTGTTGGAGCTGCACTCATCCAGGCAAGTGGCGAGTATTCCATCACACTCCTGACTTGTGCCTTGTAGATGGTGGAAAGGCTTTGGGGAGTCAGGAGGTGAGACACTCGCCACAGAATACCCAGCCTCTGACCTGCTCTTTTTGCCACAGTATTTATGTGGCTGGTCTAGTTAAGTTTCTGGTCAATGGTGAGCCCCAGGATGTTGATGGTGGGGGATTCGGTGATGGTAATGCCGAATGGTAATATGAAGACGATTTAATAGAACAGATATTACAATCAAACCTCATCACTGTTAAAATTTCCATAGATTAGTCTCAGACAACCGTGGAAAAACCTGTGGGCCTCGAAATTCGTCTGCGGCAGTCGTGCAAAATGGGCAGTGTTGGATCGTCCGCCGGTTACACGCTGCGCCTGATATTCCGCTCCAGTGACTGCAGTGGAATGAATATCGGGCGCTGCGTATAACGGGCGGCCGATCCGACACCGCCTGATGTACGCCACCGTCCGAGACAAATTTCTAGGCCTCCGTCTCTTCAGATTAGGCTGAAAAGATGCTCTCCCTTTACAGTCTCAAGTTAGACGCTGCTGGGCTATTAAACTGCATTCATAATCTTGGTGAAGGTCTCTTCATAAATTTTAACAAGAGAGAATTGAATTGCCATAAATAATTTTTTCTCTAATATTTCACAGCCACTAAACTTTGTAGTGAGTAAATGTACATTTAAATCTGTGATTAATCATGGTTGTGTATTCTTGCAATAAGAATGTTTCTGTGCCTGCGGGTTAGGTTGCTCAAAGTTATTCATGCCAGATCTGTTTTTAAGTAATTCGGCTTGATACCGATTTTGGTGCGCTGACATTTTTTTGATATTAGACTTTTCACAACATATAAAGCTTTTTCTTAACGTAGTTGTCAACATTGGCCCAGAAATTCAGGCCGGAGGCTTCCCGTGGGTGCAAGCCTCCGACCCGCACTTACCTAGTGTGCCGGCCGTTGTGCTGTGGGCCCGCGCGGGATTCCGAAACTGGGCCTCCTCCAACTGCAAGCACACAGTGCTTGCGTATCCCAGGGGCGCAGTTAGTTCGAAGCGTTCCCTGGGATCACGTGGGCCATGGAGAGCCAATGGTAGCAGGGAATCTGTATTCATAGATTTGACAGGAAGAGCTGTCAAATCTATGAAAACAATTCAGCCCCAAAACATCACTAAAACTTCAAATAAATTTGAAAAAAGCATCACATTTTTAAAATAACTATAAATTACATAAAATAACTATTTTAAACAATAATTTAAATTTTTGAAAAAATTAATTACAGTTTCTAACGGGGCTAAAAATAAACTTACCTTTCTTTAAAGTATTTAAAAATAATAAACCTGTGGAAAAAATGTTTTAATTTAACTTAATTCACCACTCACCTTGTTAAAAGCAGGCCTTGCGACTGCTTTATACAAGCGTAGCTCCTGGAGACTTACCCTCCCGGAGAAACCGGCAAAAAAAACGGAACTTCCAGGCGTACGCGCTGCCTCTCCGGCGCACGCGTTCGACCTGTGAACCCCTTCCTTTAAGGGAATGGAAGTTCCGGTTTCCCACGCATGCGCAGTGCATGCACGAAACCGGCACTTTCGTTGGGCCTGCGCGTGAGTACCCAGCATGTACTCACCTGTGGGGATCCGAAGTTCTGGCCCTATATTATGAATAAGTTCAATAGAATTTTAAAGATGAGCATGCAGTTAGAAATCGGAATGCCTCCTTTAGCCACCTAACCTGTTGCATTATATCCTAGCCCCCTGGATTCAGGATATAGATAACCTTGCATCATCCAAATATTTCCAGTATCATCATTTAAATTACATAAGAACATAAGAACATAAGAAATAGGAGCAGGAGTAGGCCAATCGGCCCCTCGAGCCTGCTCCACCATTCAATAAGATCATGGCTGATCTGATCCTAACCTCAAATCTTCTATCACTCTCCATCCCACCCGAACCCATGTGATCTCCCGGGAGAGGCGAAAAACCAGATAAAAAACCCAATGGCCAATTTGGGAGAAAAAATCTGGGAAATTCCTCTCCAACCCATCTAGGCGATCGAAACTCGTCCAGGAGATCACTCTGTCCCTATATTTTCTACAGTACTTACCTTCTGTAAAGGCGATCTCCACCCCAGCCAGGAGCAGGAATAAAACCATCTCCTGAAATCTAACACAGAATTAGAACACAAGAAGTAGGAGCAGAACCAGGCTACACGGCCCCTGGACCCGCTCTACTACCCACAGGGCCATGACCATTCCGAACCTAGACTCATGTCCAATTTCCTGCCCACTCCCCGTAACCCTTAATTCCCTTTACTTCTAGGAAACTATCTATTTCTGTTTTAAATTTATTTAATGATGTAGCTTCCACAGCTTTCTGGGGCAGCAAATTCCACAAACCTACCACCCTCTGAGTGAAGAAGTTTCTCCTCATCTCAGTTTTGAAAGAGCAGCCCCTTATTCTAAGATTATGCCCCCTAGTTCTAGTTTCACCCATCATTGGGAACATCCTCACCGCATCCACCCGATCAAGCCCCTTAACAATCTTATATGTTTCAATAAGATCGCCTCTCATTCTTCTGAACTCCAATGAGTAGAGTCCCAATCTACTCAACCTCTCCTCATATGACCACCCACTCATCCCCGGGATTAACCAAGTGAACCTTCTTTGTACTGACTCGAGACCAAGTACGTCTTTTCTTAAGTATGGACACCAAAACTGTATGCAGTATTCCAGGTGCGGTCTCACCAATACCTTGTATAACTGCAGCAATACCTCCCTGTTTTTATATTCTATCCCCCTAGCAATAAAAGGCAACATTCCATTGGCCTTCTTGATCACTTGCTGCACCTGCATACTAACTTTTTGAGTTTCGTACACCAGGACCCCCAGATCCCTTTGTACTACAGTACTTTCCAGTTTCTTGCCATTAAGATAATAACTTGCTCTATGATTTTTCCTGCCAAAGTGCATAACCTCACACTTTCCAGTATTGTATTCCATCTGCCAAATCTCTGCCCACTTACTTAGCCTGTCTATGTCACTTTGCAGGTTTTTTATGTCCTCCTCACTCACTACTTTCCCTCCCATCTTTGTATCATCTGCAAACTTTGATATGTTACACTCGGTCCCCTCCTCCAAATCATTAATATAGATTGTAAAGAGTTGGGGACCCAGCACTGACCCCTGCAGAACACCACTAGTTACTGATTGCCAGTCTGAGAATGAACCATTTATCCCAACTCTCTGCTTTCTGTTAGAGAGCCAATCCTCCACCCACGCCAGAATATTACCCCCAATCCCGTGATTTTTTATCTTGAGCAATAATCTTTTGTGTGGCACCTTGTCAAATGCCTTTTGGAAGTCTAAATACACTATGTCCACTGGTTCCCCTTTATCCACCCTGTATGTTACTTCCTCAAAGAACTCAAGCAAATTTGTCAAACATGACTTCCCCTTCATGAAACCATGCTGAGTTTGTCCTATTAAATTATGTTTATCCAAATGTCCCATTACTGTCTCCTTAATAATGGACTCTAACATTTTACCAACCACAGATGTTAGGCTAACAGGTCTATAGTTTCCAGCCTTCTGCCTACTACCCTTTTTAAATAAGGGTGTTACATTAGCAGTTTTCGAATCTGCCGGGACCTTTGCTGAGTCCAGGGAGTTTTGGAAAATTATTACCAATGCATCCACAATCCCTACCGCCACTTCCCTCAAGACCCTAGGATGTAAGCCATCAGGTCTAGGGGATTTATCCGGCTTGAGTCCCATTATTTTACCAAGTACCACTTCCTTAGTGATTTTAATCGTATTTAGCTCCTCTCCCCCTAGAGCCCCCTGTTTGTCCAGTGTTGGGATATTCTTGGTGTCCTCCACCGTAAAGACTGATACAAAATATTTGTTCAGCGTTTTTGCCATCTCCATGTTTCCCATCATTAATTTCCCGGTCTCATCCTCTAAGCGAGTAACATTTACTTTAGCCACCGTTTTTCTTTTTATATAACTATAGAAACTTTTGCTGTCTTTTTAAATATTTTTTGCTAATTTACTTTCATAATCTATCTCCCCTTTCTTAATCAATCTTTTAGTTATTTTTTGCTGTCTTTTAAAGACTTCCCAATCCTCTATCCTCCCACTAGATTTGGCTACCTTGTTTTTAGTCGGATACTATCCTTAATTACTTTACTTAGCCACGGATGGCTATCTTTTCTTTTACACCCTTTTTTCCTCAGTGGAAGATATATTTTTTGGAAGTTGTAAAATAACTCCTTAAATGTACACCACTGATCATGTACCGTCTTACCCTTTAATCTATTTTCCCAATCCACTCTAATCAATTCCGCTCTCATACCTTCATAGTCTCCTTTATTCAAGCTCAGCACGCTTGTTTGAGATCCAACCTTCTCACCCTCTACTTGAATATGGAATTCAACCATGTTATGGTCACTCATTCCAAGGGGATCCTTTACTAGGACATTTTTAATTAATCCTGTCTCATTACACAGGACCAAATCTAATGTTGCTTGCCCCCTGGCCGGTTCAGTTACATACTGCTCAAGAAACCCATCCCTAATACACTCAATGAACTCATCCTCAAGGCTGCTCTGCCCAATTTGATTTGTCCAGTTAATATGATAGTTAAAATCCCCCATAATTATAGCTGTTCCCTTATTACAAGCCTCAACTATTAGTTTAATACTTGAGATATTAATACTCCGCCCAACAGAGTTGCAACTGTTCGGAGGCCTATAGACTACGCCCACTAGTGTTTTTTTCCCCTTATTATTCCTTATCTCCACCCAAACTGTTTCACTGTACTGCTCCTTTGACCCAATATCATTTCTCTGTACTATAGTGATTCCTTCCTTTATTAACATAGCCACCCCACCTCCCCTCCCTTCCTGCCTGTCCTTCCTGATTGTTAAATAACCTGGTATGTTTAATTCTCAGTCATGGTCACCCTGCAGCCATGTTTCTGTAATGGCTACAAGATCATACCCATATGTAGTTATTTGTGCTGTTAACTCATTCATTTTGTTACGAATGCTACGTGCATTCTGATAAAGAACTTTCAAATATGTTTTGTGACACTTGGTTCCTGTTTTTCAGTATTAACAGCCTTTGACTATGCTTATCACGTCACAGATCTCTGGTTCTATCCTACTTTAATCAGTCAAAAGTCTCTCAAAGTATTTTTATGAATGATCTTCAGCATTTAATCTACAAGACAAGAATTTATTCCATAAACATAGCACTTGGCCTTAAGCTGTCATCCAGTTCTTTGTTTTCAAATTTTGAGAAGATAGCCTAGATTTTTCTGCCTGCATTCGCTCATGTTTGGAACACTAATCGGGCGGACAGCAGTAGTTAATGGAGTGGAGCATTGCCACCCCTTTTAGCACCAGCTACACTTTCCACCGTCATTTCAAGTGGACTGTGGGATGCACCCACCTCAATCTCATCCTGAATGCCATTTTTTTTTAATTTATTTGTTCCTGGGATGTGGGCATCGCTGGCAAGGCCAGCATTTATTGCCCATCCCTAATTGGTGGTGGTGAGCCACCATTTCAGAGGGCAGTTAAGAGTCAACCACATTGCTGTGGGTCTGGAGTCACATATAGACCAGACCAGGTAAGGATGGCAGATTTCTTTCCCTAAAGGACATTAGTGAACCAGATGAGGTTTTTTTTTTAAAAGGACAAGCCAGTAGTTCCTTGGTCACCATTACTGATAATAGCATTTTTTAAATTTCAGATTTATTTAATTAACTGAACCCCGTGGTGGGATTTGAACTCGCGTTTACCTGGATCATTAGTCTAGGCCTATCTGGTTTACTAGCCCAGTAACAACCACTATGCAACCGTACCCCTGTTCTGTCAATTCTCTCTGAAATGGGTGACCATGGCTAGGCAGCAGTCAGTGCACAGAAGCTCCTGGAAAGGGCACAGCAATGTTGAAGTCAGCCACAATCTAGGTAGGTCAGACTGCACGGGAGGTGCTCTGTGCTCATACCCGCGCGCCTGTGCTTGCACACAGAAGTGAACATACCTTTCTGTGGTGGATGATTTGTGCCACTTAATGAAAGCAACTGCCAAACCTTTCCAAGATTAATCGGTGCATGCACAACAATTTGAGTGCAACCATGATTGTAATGAAACTCATACTGTGCTTCTCACCACTGGGTTTCCTTGGTGCAATGTGTGATGAATGTGCTCATCGGCTGGATTGTGTGAAGAGCCCGGCTGCTCTGCTACAGTCGGACCCTCCTCACAGAATCACAGAATCACAGAAACCCCACAGTGCAGATAGAGGCCATTTCGGCCCATCGAGCCTGCACTGACACATATCCCACCCGATCCCCGTAACCCCTACACCAACACATATCCCAGTAACCCCACGTATTTAATCCCCCTAACACTAAGGGTCAATTTATCATAGCCAATCATCCTAACCCGCACATCTTTGGACTGTGGGAGGAAACCGGAGCACCCGGAGGAAACCCACGCAAACACGGGGAGAATGTGCAAACTCCACACAGACAGTCACCCGAGGCCGGATTCGAACCCGGGCCCCTGGCGCTGTGAGGCAACAGTGCTAACCACTATGCCACCGTGGGGATGAAATGGCCCTTGTCTCACTGTTTCTAAGTGTTGCCCTGGACTGGCTACAGCCTGCAACTCTTATGCTGTCGCGTGGTTAGTCTGACCCTGTGTCCCCTCGGCCACATGTGCACGTATTGAAGTGGGTTAATGGGAAGGCCCGCACATGTTGCTGTCCTGAGTGGCAGCATTGCTGTCCGTTCCCATTGCTGCCATGGCACAGCCTATGATATTCTGGCCATGAATTTTATATGACAGAAAATCAGGGGTTGGGGTTGTGCAAATTCCTACTGAGTGATCAGGTTAGGAGGTGTAAATCGTGCTCTGCCATACTTCCAGGTGGAATTAGCGCAAGAGGAAAGCCTAGGCTCAGATCTGCTTATTCTGTTCTTTCTGTTTTTGCACAATAATTACTTTCATTTTTCCTCTAGTTCCTGAAGCCAGGACCTCTACAAATCTTAAGCCCTTTACAGCTCATTCTATTTCTTTTCCTGTGTGTTCCCCCCACTCACCCCCCCTCTGCCCCTGCACCCCCGCCCTTCCCTGTGTTCTGTTTTTTTTTTAATGTTGTTCGTCGGTAACATCTTTCCAGCCTTAACAAAGTATAGCAGTTATGTAACAGCATCTTTTGTGAAGAAAAAAAAATCTGTGTCATGGAGGACAAATTCCGAACACAAACTCCAATCAAAATTCCTCCGCAGGTCATCGACCAGGCCAGGAAGAGCAAGATGACACTGCTCTGCATGTTGAAGACATAACAGAACTGCAGAAAATAACATGTAAACCATAGCTAAGAAATTTGAAACGCTGATGTGGTATATTTGGAACTTTTTATTTATTCGTTCTTGGGATCTGGGCATCGCTGGCAAGGCCAGCATTTATTGCCCATCCCTAATTGCCCCTTGAGAAGGAGGTGGTGAGCTGCCTTCTTGAACCACTGACGTCCGTGCGGTGAAGGTACTCCCACAGTGCTGTTAAGGAGTGCCAGGATTTTGACCCAGCGTTAATGCTAAGGAGGTTAAGCTAAGAACCTGAGATTTTATAAAACTGCTAACTACCACTTGTAGCTAGGGATTGCCAAACCTCCAAGATTATCCTGGAGTCTCCAGGAAACATAGAAACATGGAAGATAGGAGCAGGAGTAGGCCATTCGGCCCCTCGAGCCTGCGCGCCATTCAATGCGATCATGGCTGATCATCCAAATTCAGTACCCGGTCCCTGCTTTCTCCCCATATCCCTTGATCCCTTTAGCCTTAAGAAATATATCCAACTCCTTCTTGAATATATTTAATGAATTGGCCTCAACTGCCTTCTGTGGTAGAGAACTCCACAGGCCCACCACCCCTTGGAATGAAGGATTAAGCACCTGGACACAGCTGCGAGCGACCCGGGAGAAAAATCATAGGGGTATTAAGATAAAATTGTGTTTTTTTTTTCATTTTCTTTGAACGCCTTTGTGTATTAGTTATAAAAAATATTGGCGATGTTGGGGGGAGTATGGGTGGGGGAAAGGCTGTTTGATTCGGCGGGGCGGTTGGAGGTGGGAGGTCATGTGATGAAGCCTCCAGGAATACGTCTAGCCGGAGCTGCCAACCGGACTGTGTGCTGTGTGCCTGAGCCGTACCGACTATAAAAGCCTTAGTTTGTGCCGAGTTATCAGTCTGTTTAGCGTGGCCCAGCTGAGTGAGTGTGGGACTAGGCAGGCGTGCGTTGTGGGGTTACGCACCAGAAGTGAAAGGGGGTATTTACATAGAATTACATGGAATTTACAGCACACAAACAGGCCATTCGGCCCCACAGGTCTATGCCGGTGTTTATGCCCCACATGAGCCTCCTCCTACCCTACTTCATCTAATCTTATCAGCACATCCGCTATTGCCCTGATGTACTTATCTAGCTTCCCCTTAAATGCATCTGTGGTAGTTTCCTCAACTACTCTATGTGGTAGCAACCACTCTCTGGATAGAGTAGTTTCTCCTGAATGCCTTATTGGATTTATTAGCGACTATCTTATATTTATGATGATCCCTAGTTTTGGACTCCTCTATGTCTACCCTATCACAATTTTAAAGACCTCTATTAGGTCACCTCCTCAGCCTTCTTTTTTCTAGAGAAAAGAGCCCCAGCCTGTTCGGTCTTTCCTGATAGTTTAGAGGAGTAGTTTCATTGCATGGGAATAAATAATCTACAGTTGGCATCGGTAGCCCCGAGCAAAAAAAAATCAGCTGTTCGTGATTTGTATTCAGTAAGCTAGACTGGAAATCGTGCTTGTGGGCAAGTCAGCTGAGGTTTCACTGCAATGGCCAATGGCTGACTTACATCGGAGGCTCTCGCACAAACAATGGTGACTTGGGCAAGGTACCAGAGTGCTGCCAGCGCCTTTTGAACCACACTTAAACTGAGGTCACCATCTTCAGGGAGAGGAAGGGAGAAAGGTGGGTTCTATTTTTAAAGGAAGCAGGAGGTCAAGAAGGACGTGGAAATCATGACTGTGGGTAGGAGCGTCAGTCACCAAAATATGTTATGAATTGTGAGGCTGCCAAAACAAGCAGGGAGGGACACTATCATATTTATCCAGGAATAGCTGCCTAAGATGGTGGGTCAGATTTGATCAACCTTGAGTTAATAAGTGTACGCAGATCCCAATACCTTCCATCCTGATTGCGACCGGGGACCTTGCACCATTCTTTTTACATTGTTTTAGCTTCAAAACAAGGAAATATATCACCGCAGTCAGCTTTGAACATGAGTCCACTGGAATAATTTGATGGAGCTGTAATGCCAGAGAGTCAGCGAGGCCATTCAACAGCTTCACTAACTTGAGCTAAAATACAGAATGCTATATCCACCTATGGAATTCTCCACCACAGAAGTCACTGAATATATTTAAGAAGGAGATAGATAGATTTCTAGACACAAAAGGCGTCAAGGGGTATGGGGAGAGAGCGGGAATATGGTATTGAGATAGAGGATCAGCCATGATCATATTGAATGGTGGAGCAGGCTCGAAGGCCGAATGGTCTACCCCGCTCCTATTTTTCTATGTTTCTATGCTGGAAATGAGAAAAGCTGAGAAATAGATTGCAGAGATGAAAGGTGAGGAATCTGGCACCGGGAACTAAAAGGTAGAAATTGGCGCTCATTGTGCCTGTTTTACAGGCGTAAAATGGACGCAAAAAGGACCAATTTCGGGGCGCAATGTCCTGTGTCCCGAGGATACCTGAAAAACATCCGACCCGAAATTTGGTAAGGCCATTTCTCAGGGGGGGGGGCCGCCTAAAACGAGGCATTGAGCCCCTTCCATATGCTAATGAGGGGCCTAATGTCTGAGTAAGGCCCTCAACCAGAAAGGCCGGTCAGTTCTGTTCCGTTTTCAGGTCATGGATGCGGCCAAGCCAACGTCCACCACTGAAATGGTAAATGGATGTTCCTTTTAATTTGCGTGGAGCCGGGAAGGAGGCCGGAGTGCTCTCGCTGGCCGCGATCGCTCCCCCGCCTCTGCTGTCCTCCGCCACCCTCCCGGGATTTACCTGAGGGCCACCGCTGGCGAGGCAGGCGGTCCTGAAATTGCAGCCTTGCCTCGGGCGAGCTGCCTGCGGAGACGCGACAGGTGCCGGCATCTTGCCCTGAATATTTAGAGGTGATTTGAGGGCCAATTTCTTGCGATCCTCGGACCCACCTCTTCAGGCGCAGGGATCATTCTCTGCGCCCATTTGACACTTTAAAAAATAGCCTAAAGGAATTTCTAGGCCAATATGTGTTCCAAAGAAGAGCTACACGGTCATCACTAATTCTTACTTTGGTATTTATGATTTTCCCCCATCAGAGTTAATGCTCACTTGGGGAAATGTGCCACAGGCGAGTGAAATTCCTGTTGTGGTGAGAAAAGGTTCGGATGTTTTCTTTTAACGCCCTCCTGACAACACTTTGGAGATGCATGGCTTTGAAGCTTTGATTTCTGAGAATGCAACTTCATCAGCAGGTTGTTAATTATTGAGGAAAAAAAAGTACATATATATATTCTCCGATTTGCCATTAAAAGGGGAATTTCACTGCTTTTTTCATCAGCTTGCCGAAGTGGGATTGTGCTGAAATGTCTAGTCTTTACCTCGGCAACAGGTTAGTGAGAACTTTCTTACATTTTGGTTTCACCTAGGAACAGGAACAAAGACATAACATTTTTCCTGAAAATTGTTGCACAGAAATTTGAAAGCTGAAAAAATGTGCAGCACCCAGCCAACAGGTTGCAAATAATTCATACCACATTTTCATTTATCTCCCACTACTGCAGTATCAGGAGGCAGCATCTGTACAGTATGTTCTTCCCAAAATCTAATATAAATATAATCCTTGTGAAAAATGAAGCACGGAATGAATAGAATCGAATACATTTTCTGCTTGTATCCTGTCTAAAGTTCAGCCTATTTCTCATCTATGTGCTGCCCCTCGGTAACATCATCCGAAAACACAACGTCAAGTTCCACATGTACGCTGACAACACCCAGCTCTACCTCACCACATAGAAACATAGAAGATAGAAGCAGGAGTAGGCCATTCGGCCCCTCGAGCCTGCTCCGTCATTTAATGAGATCATGGCTGATCATCCAAATTCAGTACCCTGTCCCTGCTTTCTCCCCATATCCCTTGATCCCTTTAGCCTTAAGAAATTTATCTAACTCCTTTTTGAACATATTTAATGAATTGGCCTCTTCTGCCTTCTGTGGTAGAGAATTCCACAGGTTCACCACTCTCTGGGTGAAGAAATTCCTCCTCATCTCTGTCCTAAATGGCTTACCCCTTATCCCTAGACTGTGACCCCTGGTTCTGGACTCTCCCGCCATTGGGAACATCCTTCCTGCACCTAGCCTGTCTAGTCCTGTTAGAATTTTATAAGTTTCAATGAGATCCCCTCTCATTCTTCTAAACTCCAGCGAATATAAGCCCAATCAACCCAATCTCTCCTCAAACGTCATGCCTGCCATCCCAGGTATTGGTCTGGTGAATCTTCACTGCACTCCCTCCATGGCAAGAGCATCCTTCCTCAGATAAGGCGACCAAAACTGCACACAATACTCAAGGTGTGGTCTCACCAAGGCCCTGTACAACTGCAGCAAGACATCCTTGCTCCTGTACTCGATTCCTCTCGCTATGAAGGCCAGCATACCATTTGCCTTCTTAACCGCCTGCTGCACTTGCATGTTTACCTTCAGCGACTGGTGCACAAGGACACCCAGGTCTCATTGCACTCCCCCTTCTCCCAATCTTTTAACATTCAGATAATAATCTGCCTTCCTGTTTTTGCCACCAAAGTGGATAACCTCGCATTTATCCACATTATACTGCATCTGCCATGCTTCTGCCCAATCACCCAACCTGTCAAAATCATACTGGATTTTCTCGGAATCCTCCTCACAGCACACATCACCACCTCTCTCAGCCCCTGCACTGTCTCTGATTTGTTACACACTTGTCCAACATCCAGTACTGGACGAGCAGAAACTTCCTCCAACTAAGCCATTGTCTTCAGTCCCCGCCACAAACTCCGTTCCCTAGCCACTGACTCCATTCCACTCCCCGGCCACTGTCTGAGGCTGAACCAGACTGTTCACAACCTTGGTGTCCTATTTGGCCCTGTGAAAAACCACATATCTGCTCCATCATCAAAACCACCTACTTCCACCTCTGTAACATCCCTGTCTCAGTTCATCTGCTGCTGAAACCCTCATCCATGCCTTTGTTACCCTCAGCCATGCCCTCTGAAGGGGATTGACAGGGTAGATGCCGAGAGGTTGTTTTCTCTGGCTGGAGTGTCTAGAACTAGGGAGCATAGTCTCAGGATAAGTGGGTCAGTCATTTAAGACTGAGATGAGGAGGAATTTCTTCACTCAGGGGGTTGTGAATCTTTGGAATTCTCTGCCCCAGAGGGCTGTGAATGCTGAGTCTTTGAGTATATTCAAGGCTGAGATAGATAGATTTTTGGGCTCTAGGGGAATCAAGGGATATGGAGATCGGGCGGGAAAGTGGAGTTGAGTTCGATGATCAACCATGATCTTATTGAATGGTGGAGCAGGCTCGAGGGGCCGTATGGCCGACTCCTGCTCCTATTTCTTATGTTCTTATGTTACCTCTAGCCTTGACTATTCCAATGTTCTTCTGGCTGGCCTCCCATTTTCCACCCTCCATAAACTTGAGGTCATCCAAAGCTCTGCTGCCCGTATCCTAACTCACACCAAGTCCCATTCACCCATCACCCCTGTGCTCGCTGATCTACACTGGCTCCTGATCCGGCAATGCCACGATTTTAAAATTCTCATTCTTTTTTCCAAATCCCACCATGGCTTCTCCCCTCCCTATCTCTGTGACCTGCTCCAGCCTTACAACCCTCTGAGATATCTGTGCTCCTCCAATTCTGGCCTCTTGCGCATCCCCGCTTTTCATCGCTTCACCATTGGTGGCCGTGCCTTCAGCTGCCAAGGCCCTAAGCTCTGGAATTCCCCCCCTAAACCTCCTTGCTTCTCTAGCTCTCTCTCCTCCTTTAAGACACTCCTTAAAACCTACCTCTTTGACCAAGTCTGTCCAAATATCTCCTTATGTGGCTCGATGTCAAATTTAATCTTATAACGCTCCTGTGAAGCACCTTGGGACGTTTTACTATGTTAAAGGCGCTGCATAAATGAAAGTTGTTGTTACTATGACTGCAGCAGGCTAGTGGGAACTCCAGCATTTGGAATCACTAACCCCTGTGATGTAAAAAGACTACTGAGTACTTGGTTTGAGTATAAAACAAGGCTTTAATCAACTGTTTCAAAACATTGAGATTTCTAGTTACATCACTAGTTCCTGGTTACAAAAACGTCCTGAGCAAGCTGGGCCCACGCCCGAGTATTTATACTCCTTGGACGGCGCCACCAGCTGGCCGCCTAGTGTTACTTCATGAGTCATTTCTTCGTGAATGATAAGATTGATGACACCCTGGCTTTGGCCCCTGCTAACATTGTCCTTGTAAAGGGCAGGTGGGGGTTCTGTACCTTACAAGGGCAAGTCAGAAAAGCCGGAAACCTGGCGCAACCAAATCTTTGCCGTTTCCCCGGGGGTGGGGGTGGGGTGGGCGGTGGGGGGGTTTCCACTGGTCTGCCTCCGTAGTTTCAGTGAGAGACCAGCAGAACCTCTGAGGCATTTCGGCCCCATCTTGATCAATGAGCTCTTTCCATCTATATAATTATTAATAGACCATCTTCTATCAATGTGAATGTTTGTTTGAAATCTTCAAAATTCCAATTCAATGGTAAGTGGAGTAGCACAGGCTCAGTGCCAATCCAAGAAGGTAAAGGGATAGAAATGAAAATCAAGCAGTTTCTATAACTGCCGGCCGATTCCCAATGCTGGTTTTAAACCTGGGTGGGAAGTTGAAAACCTACCCCAAAGATAATCCATGAAGGACCTTATGATCCATGAAGGACCTTATGATCCATGAAGGACCTGTATGATCGATTAAATGGGATCAGATGAATGTTTTTTGTTCTCATTCCTACCTTCTTATACTCTTATGGCTATTTAATCTGGGGTTTTTTTTAGCATTAGTCCTTTCTTTGCTGGGAAATAGATTTGACTCCAGCCCTTATAGATGAGATGGAAATCTCCTCTCTTTGTTGGCTGTAAGGGCTTTAACAATTAAATACATTTTTGTAGTCACAACTCGGATCCCAGTGGGTGTACAACTCCAGCACAAAACAGTCCCAGATTTGGTTCAATATGGGACTAAATTGACAATCTCAACAACAACAATAACTTGTATTTATATAGCGCCTTTAACGTGGCACAACGTCCCAAGGAGTGTTATAAGACAGAACTTTGACAACAAGCCACATAAGGAGAAATTAGGGCAGATGGCTGAAATGTTGGTCAAAGGAGGTAGGTTTTAAGGAGCGTCTTGAAATCACAGAAATCACAGAAACCCCACAGTGCAGATAGAGGCCATTTCGGCCCATCGAGCCTGCACCGACACATATCCCACCTGATCCCCGTAACCCCGCGTATTTAATCCCCCTAACACTAAGGGTCAATTTATCATAGCCAATCATCCTAACCCGCACATCTTTGGACTGTGGGAGGAAACCGGAGCACCCGAAGAAAACCCACGCAAACACGGGGAGAATGTGCAAACTCCACACAGACAGTCACCCGAGGCCGGATTCGAACCCGGGTCCCTGGCGCTGTGAGGCAACAGTGCTAACCACTATGCCACTATGCCACCGTCTTAAAGGAGGAAAGAGAGGGAGAGAGGCGGAGAGCTTTAGGGGGTGAATTCTAAAGCTTAGGGCCTAGGCGGCTGAAGGCATGGCCACCAGTGGTTGAGCAATTATAATCAGGGATGCTCAGGAGGGCAGAGTTAGAGGATCGCAGGTATCTTGGGGGGTTTGGGAGCTGAAGGAGATTACAGAGATAAGGAGGGGTGAGGCCATGGACGCTTGTTAAAACCTACCTCTTTGACCAAGTTTTTGGTCATCTGCCCTAATATCTCCTTATGTGGCTCGGTGTCAAATTTTTGTCTTATAACAGGTCCTTCAGAGAGGCCACAACAGTGGCTGGCCAAACTCAGTAGGTATGTTATTCTGGGGCTGACGGTTTAGGCACGTTATTGAGACAAGGTAAGGAGTCTTTACCATGAATCCGATTATACCTGATCTGTGAGTGCTTGATATGAGTAGATTGCCTGTATGCACACACGTGCTATAACAACACAAGGAATACAAAACAAGAAAAGGCTATGCATCAAATGTAATTCCTATCAACCATTTAGCTCACTTATTTTTCTTTCGGAGCATTTTCAATTTGTAGGAGAAGAAAAGGAAAAAAAGAAATGCTGTAAATGTAAGATAAGACAGAGTGGTAGACTTTCATAAAGCATCACTTGGGCGGAGCACAGAGAGGAGAATCGGTGGAGAAGATTGCACATCCATAACAGAGCCTGTCTCATTTTAACTGGGCTCCATTACCGACAAGAGATCCTCTCATTGCTTTACGCATTATAGCATAAAATCCACCCAAGAAAATTCTGCAAATGCATGCTGGTCAGCCAACACCCAAAAGAGAAAAACAAGTTAACTGTTTCTGATGGACCTCTAACTAGTTTATTTAATCTCTTAAGAGAAGGCAAGTAACCAGAAGAAAAACTTCTTAAAAAACAGCAAATGTGAAGCCCCGTCTTGCCTCAAAAGGCATGTGAGTGAAAGCATTGCGATATCTGATACGGATCAGCCATGATCTAATTGAATGGTGGAACAGACTCAAGGGACTGAATGGCCTACCCCTGCTCCTATTTTCCTATGTTCCTATGTTCCAATATCAAAACTTACGTTACTGTATCCAACTCTGAACTATCGCATTCCACAGATGACATTCCCATGGTCCTAATAGGACTGGAGTCATATAGAGTAATTGATCATCAGTGTTGATATTTATCGTTAGAAACCTCAATGTCTATCTTAGATAGACATTCATCCAGTTCTATTTTAAAAGATTTATTTAGAATAGCATTCATTACATTTGTACCAGCCTGTGGGAAAAAACAGATCCTGCTACTCTCTAGTCTCACTTGAGGCTTGCTAATTTTGTACTTGTGTCCTTTAGTCCTGTGACCATAGTTTAAGTTAAACAATCTGTTTATATCACATTACCAGCATCTTAAAGAATGGGATCAAGACCCCTCTCGAACAACATCACATCCTATTTTGGATGTCTGTCTACTTTATACTTCAAGTCTTGAAATGATCTCTGAATGCTCTGCAGTATATTTGGTATATAGTTACTGAGTCATAACGGCACAGAAGGAGGCCATTCGGCCCATCGAGTCTGTGCCTGTCTGACAGATTATGCATAAAATACACTGAATTAGATATCGTTACAAATGCAATTTCATAATTTGAGGGTAGATTTATTTTAGAAAAGACCATTCTGTAAAGAGCAACTGTATAGGTCAACACGTTACATAGAATGACATAGAATCTACAGCACAGAAACAGGCCATTTGACCCAACTGGTCTGCGGCAGTTTTTAATACTCCACACGATCCACCTCCTATTCTAATGACCTCTTCCCACCCTGGCCCCATATCCCTCTACCTCATATATGCATCAAACCAACACTTAATTGTGTTGATGCTATCTTCTTCAACCTCTCCATGTGGCAGCGCATTCCTCATTCTCATTACTCTCTGTGTGTAAAGATATTCCTCCTAAGTTCTTCATTTGATCTGTTAGTGGCTATCTTATATTTATACCCCCTTGTTCTGGAGTCATCCAGAAATGAAAACGGTTTCTCCACATCCACCCGATCGAATCCCTTCATAAATTTTAAGACCTGTAATATGCCTCCTCTTAGCCTTCTCTTTTCCAGAGAAAAAAGCCCATCCTGTTCACTCCTTCCTGATAGTTGCATCCTGTCAATTCTGCTCACACCTTTGTAAATCTTTTCTTCACTTTCTCCAGTATTTCAGCATCACTTTTGTAGAATGGAGATCAGAACTGCACACTGTGCTCCAAGTATGGTCTGACCAAGGTTCAGTATAAATCTAACATCGCCTCCTTGCTTTTGTCTTCTGTTTCTCTATAAATGAACCCCAGCTATTTGCCCACACACTCTACAAGCATGTTATGTCTTCCTGTATTTTGGTGCAGTCCTCCACATTATTAGTGATACCCCATCCCCTGCCCTCCCCCTCCCCCACACCCCCCACACCTTGCAATTTGGTAACAACTGCAAATTTCAACACCATACCTCCAAATCATTTATGTATATGCTGAGCAACAGTGGTCCCAGCAGGGATCTCTCAGGACGCACTTCCTAATTTCTGCCAGTCTGAGAAATGTATTTATTTCTAGCACCATCTGCTTAGCTTTTATAGGAACATAGGAACAGGAGGAGGCCATTCAGCCCCTCAAGCCTGTTCCGCCATTCAATGAGATCATGGCTGATCTGCCACCTAACTCCATATACCCGCCTTTGGCCCATATCCCTAAATAACTTTGGTTAACAAAAAGCTATCAATCTCCAATTTAAAATTAATAACTGACCTAGCATCATTTGCCGTTTGCGGAAGAGAGTTCCAAACTTTTACCACACATTGTGTGTAGAAGTGCTTCCTAATTTCACCCCTGAAAGGCCTGGTTCTAATTTTCAGACTATGCCCCCCCCACCCCCGGAGTCCTACAATTCCCAACCAGTGGAAATAGCTTCTCTCTATCTGACCTATCTGTTCCCCTTAATATCCTGAAAACTTTGATCAGATCACCCCTTAACCTTCTAAATTCTAGGGAATACAACCCTAGTTTGTGTAATCTCTCCTCGTAACTTAGCCCTTGAAATCCGGGTATCATTTAATAATAAATTATGATTAACAGATGGATTTTATTTGATTTCTTTTAGTTGCTCAGCTCAGTCTATTTAGCTTATTACGTCTATCACTGGTGTCAAATTATTTGTTTAATTAATTATTTATTTACATAGTTATAGTTTCTGAAATGCAAAAAGCCCCAGTACGTTAATAAAGTGTAGTCTCTGGTGCTTTAAATATATTTTTCTAAAGAAACCTAAAGATGGGACGCGGAGCTGAACTATACTCAGACGTTGTCGATGTGACACTGAAACAAAGAATACTAGTGTTTTGGGAATCCGTAGCATGGCTTACTTTGAACTGTAACATGCCTACAGACGTGGAGAGGCATGCAAAATACAACCATGCAGAACCATTTCTGACGTGACATGTAAGCTAGAGGGACCATGCTACGTGCCCTGTTTATTTGCAGTAAAAGACTACCTTCATGTTCAACGAGTGCTTTCCAACACTGAAACATCAGGAACCTAAGCAAACCCATACAAACAATCAGTGACCTCCCCTAGATGAGAGGCAAAGGCCTGCTTTGACTGGGACGTGTTTATTTGCTCGGCTCGAGCTTATCTCTCTCTCGTAAGTATCTCTGAAGACTGAAATGTACTAAGAAATAGAAGCAACCTTGTGTAAAGGTGGCTCACGTGGTTTTAACTGAACGCAAGACCTGCTATTGCTCTTCATTTTTCCCCATTCATAAATGGTTCAAAATGATCATTGTTCCAAAAGTCAACTATTTTAGATGTTTAAGATCTTTTTTACAGTTAAAACTTAAAAACTTTCCGCTGCATTGGCCTGGCCGATATTTATCCCTCAACCATCACCACAGCAGATTATCTGGTCGTTATCACGCTGCTGTTTGTGGGAGCTTGCTGTGTGCAAACTGGCCCACCGTTTCCTACATAAGAACATAAGAACATAAGAAATAGGAGCAGGAGTAGGCCATACGGCCCCTCGGGCCTGCTCCGCCATTCAATAGGATCATGGCTGATCTGAATCTAGACTCACGTCCACTTCCCTGTCCTCTCCCCGTAACCCCAAATTCCCTTGTCTGCTAGGAAAATGTCTATCTCCATTTTAAATTTATTTAATGTTGCAGCTTCCACAGCCCTCTGGGGTAGCAAATTCCATAGATTTACTACCCTCTGAGTGAAGAAGTTTCTCCTCATCTCAGTTTTGAAAGGGCAGCCCCTTATTCTAAGATTATGCCCCCTAGTTCTAGTCTCACCCATCAGTGGAAACATCCTCCCCGCATCCACCCGATCAAGCCCCCTCACAATCTTATATGTTTCGATAAGATCGCCTCTCATTCTTCTGAACTCCAATGAGTAGAGGCCCAACCTACTCAACCTTTCCTCATACGTCAACCCCCTCATCTCTGGAATCAACCGAGTGAACCTTCTCTGAACCGCCTCGAGAGCAAGTATATCTTTTCTTAAATATGGAAACCAAAACTGCACGCAGTATTCCAGGTGTGGCCTCACCAATACCCTATATTACATTACAACAGTGACTGCATTTCAAAAGTACTTCATTGGCTGTAAAGCGCTTTGGGACGTCCTGAGGTCATGAAAGGCGCTATATAAATGCAAGTCTTTCTTATATTGCTGTTAATCCTATTTCTTTATCTTTCAGTCCCTGTTGCTGGTAAATTAGCTACCATTTAATTTACCTTCGATTATTTGTAGCACCCGAATATTCAACTAAAACCTATCGGTAATCAGAAACCCAGCAGTGACGAGTTGAATGTAATAATTATGAACCCGGTGGATCCAGCATCGAATTACATTCGAAAATGCATCACTCATATGGTATTTGAGTTTATTCACTGGGGAAAAAAAAAAAATCCAACAAGTCCCTGCCATAGAGTCATAGAGTCATAGAGTTTTACAGCACAGAAAGAGGCCCTTCGGCCCATCGTGTCTGCGCCGCCCATCCATCCCTGTCCAGTCTAATCCCATTTTCCAGCATTTGGTCCATAGCCTTGTATGCAATGGCATTTCAAGTGCTCATCCAAATGCTTCTTGAATGTTGTGAGGGTTCCTGCCTCCACCACCCTTTCAGGCATTGAGTTCCACATTCCAACCACCCTCTGGGTGAAAAAGTTCCTCCTCAAATCCCCTCTAAATCTCCTGCCCCTTACCCTGAATCTATGCCCCCTTGTTATTGACCCCCCCACTAAGGGGAAAAGTTCCTCTTTATCTACCCTATCTATGCCCCTCATTATTTTGTACACCTCAATCAGGTCCCCCCTCAGCCTTCTCTGCTCCAAGGAAAACAACTCCAGCCTGTCCAGCCTCTCTTCATAGCTGAGGCGCTCCATCCCAGGTAACATCTGGTGAATCTTCTCTGCACCCTCTCCAAAGCAATCACATCCTTCCTATAGTGAGGCGACCAGAACTGCACACAGTACTCCAGCTGTGGCCTCACCAGCGTTTTGTACAGCTCCATCATAACCTCCCTGCTCTTATATTCTATGCCTCGGCTAATGAAGGCAAGTATCCCATATGCCTTTTTAACCACCTTATCTACCTGCTCCGCTGCCTTCAGGGATCTATGTATTAGACGATGAGATCATTAAAGTTGTAAGCTGTTGAAGGAAATAATAGGGATAGTCGAGGATGTGGTAAATGGAATATGCTAAAAAATTAGATGACTTAAAAAAAATGCAAAAGGTCCAATGCCTGCTTCAGGCATGGATAAAAGACACCTCTTATTTGTCCTTACCTAAAATGGTGGTCGGCGCACTTCTAGCCCGCCATTTTGGGACCTTAGTAGCGTCTTAAAAGCGAGGGCTACATGGCCCAAATTTCTAGATAAGTACTTTAAGTCAGTACAGTAGTGGATAAATTAAATTGTTGAAGGTGGCAGGGCAGGTTGAGAAAGTGGTTAAAAAAGCGTACAGGAGCCTCGGCTTCACATATAGAGGCACAGCTTACAAGTTATGATGAACCTTTATAAAACACTGGTTTGGCCTCAGCTGGAGTATTGTGTCCAATTCTGGGCACCGCACTTTAGGAAGGATGTGAACGCCTTAAGAGAGGGTGCAGAAAAGATTTACCAGAATGGTTCCAGGGAGGGGGGGGTGGGACTAGCTGCATTGCTCTGGCAGAGAGCCGGCACGGGCTCGATGGGCTGAATGGCCTCCTTCTGTGCTGTAACCATTCTATGATTCTATGATCACTGTCTCTGCTGTGATTCAATAATACTCATTCTAGTTTTAATGAGGGTAACAGTAGGTAGCTGTTGTGGATGCTAAGTAGCATTGAGATACGGTCTATACTGAGAAATGTTACTTGTGTGGAATACAGAACAGATTGGGTGATTTTAGGAAAGGAAAGGACTTACATTTATATAGCACCTTTCACGACCTCAGGATATCCCAAAGCACTTTACAGCCAATGAAGTACTTTAGAAGTGTAGTCACTGTTGTAATGTAGGAAACATGGCAGCCAATTTGCGCACAAAAAGGACCTACAAACGGCAATGAAATAAATGACCAGATCATCTGTGCATGTTTGAGTCAAAAGCTAACCTACACAGGCAGACGTGGATGGAAAGTGCACGCCAAAGTGCAGATGAGACAACTGAAGACACAAACCACCATCACCTGCAAGTCACACACCATCCTGACTTGGAAATATATCGCCGATCCTTCATCGTCGCTGGGTCAAAATCCTGGAACTCCCTCCCTAACAGCACTGTGGGAGTACTTTCACCACAGGGGCTGCAGTGGTTTAAGAAGGCGGCTCACCACCACAAAGCTGGGTGGGATGGTAAGCTGTGAGGAGGATGTCGTGAAACTCCAGTACGATTTGGACAGGTTGGGTGATTGGGCAGAAACATGGCAAATGCACTATAATGTGGATAAATGTGAGGTTATCCACTTTGGTGGCAAAAACAGGAAGGCAGATTATCATTTGAATGGCAATAGATTGGGAGAAGGGGAAGTGCAAAGAGACCTGAGTGTTCTTGTGCACCAGTCGCTGAAGGTAAGCATACAGGTGCAGCAGGCGGTTAAGAAGGCAAATGGTATGTTGGCCTTCATAGCAAGAAGGTTCGAGTACAGGAACAAGGATGTCTTGCTACAGTTGTACAGGGCCTTGGTGAGACCGCACCTTGAGTATTGTGTGCAGTTTTGGTCACCTTACCTGAGGAAGGACGTTCTTGCCATGGAAGGAGTGCAGCGAAAATTCACCAGGCTGATACCTGGGATGGCAGGAATGACGTATGAGGAGAGATTGTGTCGATTGGGCTTATACTCACTGGAGTTTAGAAGATTGAGAGGGGATCTCATCGAAACCTATAAAATTCTGTCAGGCCTGGACAGACTAGATGCTGGAAGGATGTTTCTGATGGCCGGGGAGTCCAGAACCAGGGGTCATAGTCTAAGGATAAGGGGTAAGCCATTTAGGACTGAAATTAGGAGGAATTTCTTCACCCAGAGAGTGGTGAACCTGTGGAATTCTCTGCCACAGAGGGTGGTGGAGGCCAGTTCATTAAATATATTCAAGAAAGAGTTGGATATATTTCTTAAGGCTAAAGGGATCAAGGGATATGGGGAGAAGGCAGGGACAGGTTACTGAATTTGGATGATCAGCCATGATCTCATTGAATGGCGGAGCAGGCTCGAAGGGCCAAATGGCCTACTCCTGCTCCTACCTTCTATGTTTCTATGTTTCTCAAGGGCAATTAGGGATGGGCAATAAATGCTGGCCTTGACAGCGACGCCCACATCCCAGGAATGAATAATAAAAAAAACTCATTTTATTAGTGTCCCACAGGACGATTGCACCATTGTTATTCCTCGAAAGAATGCAGTATCCCTGTGTGATCTATGGGGCTGGGGATCCTTTTGTTCTGTGTCTTCATAAACCATCACACAGATAGTAATCTGAATCTCTCCTGCAAAGTTTTTGTCAAAACCATAGCCATGAACCACAGCTTGTAACTACTGATCACCATTCAATGAAGAGCCGACTGTGTTTGTTACGTTATTACATTGCTGTTTTCAGTCAGTTTTTGGCAGTGTTCATATTAAACGTTTGCAAACTATTTCTATGTCATTAAGATGAACTTACTGTTGGATTAAAATAAAATCTTAACAGCTCTCTTCTGTTTTAATATCACTATGTGAATAACAAGTTAGAAACTGGTTCTGGCTAATTTTCGGGGCCACAACCAACAGCGTGCTGACAGCAAAAGTGCAACTTTTAATTTATCAATGTTAGCGCAATTTGAAAAGCTATAACTTGGCAAGTTTCCAAAACAAAGAGTTGCTGATTTAACTTGTAACAACCGGTGTTATTGTAGATGTATATAAGGGCAATTTAAGTGGTCTTTTTCACTGCAAATTTTTATTTCTGAGGGGAAGTCCAATCAGCAAGATGATGCAGTGCAGCACAAAATAACTAGGGGCCATTCAGTAGTTTCAATAATGCGAGACGTTTCACATTTTACAGTAAAGAGAAATCCAGTCACACATTTTGTTGAAAGCAGAATCATGTGAGTGGGAAATGGTAAACAGCATGGGGTGACATCCTGAATGAAGAAAGACTTACATTTATATAGCATCTTTCACGACCACCGGACGTCTCAAAGCGCTTTACAGTCAATGAAGTACTTTTGAAGTGGAGTCACTGTTGTAATGTGGGAAACGCACAGCAAGGTCCCACAAACAGCAATGTGAAAATGACCAGATCATCTGTTTTTGTTTTGTTGGCAGAGGGATAATTATTGGCCAGGACACCGGGGATAACTCCACTGCTCTTCTCCAAAATAGTGCCATGGGACCTTTTACATCCACCTGAGAGAGCAGACGGGGCCTCAGTTTAACGTCTCATCTGAAAGACAGCACCTCCGACAGTGCAGCGCTCCCTCAGTACTGCACTGGAGTGTCAGCCTAGTTTTATATGCACAAGTCCCTGGAATGGGACTTGAACCCACAACCTTCTGACTCAGGCGAGTGTGCTACCAACTTTTTTTTTAATATACTTTATTGAACATTAAGAACATTTACAACATCGTGATCATTTCATTGTATCATACAACTCAATTCCGCCGCTCTGCACAGCCATTCCGCCACCACATTTTAACATCAAAACCTGAAGTTTAATTTGCCTCCTGTAACATATATTAATCGATTGTACTTTAAAAATTGATTGTAAAATACTATCTTTAAATTCCTTTCTGAATAAAACACCCACAGAGCCTTATACAGTAATGATCTTTTAGCTTATATTTAAAATACTCTTTTAGATTGATTCTCCGCCCCTTAAAAAACACAGCATTCCTTCTTTGCACAATCACGAATCTAGCCAAACTGAACATTAAATTAATTGCTGCTCCACTAGACTCGGGCAGACTCTCCTGCAATCCCCATTTCAAAATTGAGTCCCACGGGATTCCCATTCTCGCTCTTCGGTCCCCACCCAGCAAAAAAACTTCACACAACTGTTGAGCATAGTACTTAAAATCATTTAACTGTGGACATAACACCAGTAAATGGGACAGAGTCTCATCCCGTGTCCCACACACTGGGCAAGTTGCCCCCTCCACTCGTCCATTCTTACACAAGACCATCATGGTAAAAATCCAGTTATGAGCCAATTTGAAATCCAGTTCAATCTACTCTGGACATTTAACATTCGCCCACACTCCCTTCCAAATCCTGTTGAAGTCCAGCTGTGGGTATATACTCTGCCAAAACTCCTGACCAGCAGGTGTCTTGAATCCCCATTCTCTAAATACCTCATAGAAATCTCGAGTATTACAGTTGTCAAATTGGACCAACTCTCCCCCTTTCTCCAGCAGAAAGCTTGGAAAAATGGGATGCATTTGACTTCCTTTGGAAATTTCCTCATTTATTTCTTCCATCCAATCCTGTGGCATTGCCCTCACAATCTTCTCATACATGATCCCTATTGCTTTTTCCTCTACCTCCTGATCCTCCTCCCGCACCATGTCCCTCACTATCGCTTCCAGCAACCAACCTGGAATTACCTCGTATAATACATCTTTCACACATATAATACCAGCTTTTATAAAAGCTTGATTAAATAAAATCTCTCATTCGATGTTGACCCACCTGTTCAAAAATAAGGGCTGTTCTAAAGATTCCTCAGCCCCCTGGGCGTAAACTGCACACTTTTTAAAAATTGGGCCCAAGTCTCTACAACCCCCTTATAAAACCTAGAGAGAAGTTTAATCGATTTCAAAAACATATTTTTGTATTCCATATATAATATCCCCTGCCCTCCTATCCCACTTCGTTTTAAAAAATGCTCAAAACAACTCTTCCAAAAACTTGTATTTGACTTCTGAAGAAATCTCTTCACCCATTTGATTCTAAAAGATTTTTTCTTCAAATCAATATCTGGGAAATTGAGTCCTCCCTGATTTCTCCGTCCAATGATGGTATTGTAAGCCACTAAGGCTGGTTTCCCTTCCCATAAAAACCTCACACAAGCCTCTCGGATGGACTTTTCCGCCCACTCAGGAATATCCTCCACCGTCAATAAGTACCATAGCTTAGATAGCAGGAGAGCAGACACCACTGTCGCTCTTCCTTGCACTTTCAACCACCTTCTTTCCCATCTTCCCAAACTGCTTTGTCCTGGATGTTTTAGTGATGTTGGTTGAGAGATAAATTTTGACCAGGACACCGGGAGAACTGCCCACCTCTTCTTAGAATAATGCCATAGGATATTTTAAATCTAATACCTGAGAGGGCAGACATTGACCAGTGTGAGGTGAACATTTTCTCTGGCTTAAATTATTATACAGTTAAAAAGATTGCCTACTGCCAACTTGGGCCTTGGTTTGACATCTCAGTAAAGCGAAGAGGTAAGATAAAGAGCACGAAGAAAACCAGAAAGGAGAATACTTTAATAAAAACAGAAAATGCTGGAGATACTCAGCAGGTCAGGCAGCATCTGTGAAGAGAGAAACAGAGTTAATGTTTCAGGTCAGTGACCTTTCGTCAGAACTGAAAAAAAGCAGGAAATGGAACAGATTTTTAAGCAAGTGTAGGGGCTGGGAAATGGGGGAGGGGATTAAAGAACAAAAGGGAAGGTCTGTGATAGGGTAGAAGGCAGGAGATGTTAAGAGACATTAAGAGATATTCAAGGCAAAAGGAGATGTTAATGGGACAGGTTAAGAAACAAAGGATGGCACTGAACTAGATAATTTCATTCACTTTGCTTCCAATTTCCACCCTTCCCTCACCTTCACATGGTCCATCTCTGACTCTTCCCTTCCCTTCTTCAACTTCTCCATCTCCATCTCTGGGGATAGGTTATTGACAAACATTCACTACAAGCCCACTGACTCCCACAGCTACCTGGACTACACTTCCTCCCACCCCGCCTCCTGTAAGGACTCTATTCCATTCTCCCAGTTTCTCCATCTCCGCCGCATCTGCTCTGACGATGCCACCTTCCACACCAGTGCTTCCGACATGTCTTCCTTTTTCCTCAACCGAGGATTCCCCTCTACAATGGCTGACATGGCCCTTGACCGTGTCCGTTCTATCTCCTGCACTTCTGCCCTCACCCCTACCCCTCCCTCCCGGAACCACGATAGAGTTCCCCTTGTCCTCATCTTTCACCCCACCAGCCTCCACATTCAACGGATCATCCTCCGCCATTTCTGCCACCTCCAGCGTGATCCCACCACCAAACACATCTTCCCCTCACCTCCCCTTTCAGCATTAGGGACTGTTCCCTCCGAGACACGCTAGTCCACTCCTCTATCATTCCCAACACCCCTTCCCCTTTGCCCGGCACCTTCTCGTGCAAGTGCAGGAGATGCAACACATGCTCTTATACCTCCCCCCTTCCCACTGTCCAGGGCCCCAAACACCCCTTCCAGGTGAAACAGCGATTTACTTGTACAGTACTTCTTGCAATTTAGTATACTGTATTCGCTGCTCACGATGTGGTTTCCTTTATATTGGGGAGACCAAACGCAGATTGGGTGACCGCTTTGCAGAACACCTCCGTTCAGTCCGTAACGGGGACCCCGAGCTGCCGGTCGCCTGTCACTTTAACTCATCGCTCCACTCCCACTCAGACCTCACCGCCCTCGGCCTCTTGCATTGTTTCATGGAAGCTCAGCGTAAGCTCAAAGAACAGCACCTCATTTTTCAATTAGGCACTTTACAGCCTTCCGGACTCAACATAGAGTTCAACAATTTCAGATCATAACCTGGCCCTTGGATCGGTACCTGTTATAAAAGGGAATGGAGGGTTGTCGAGATGTTAACTGTCACGAGGGCCTCCACTGCGGCTGTCGGGTGAACTGCAGCGTTCTGAATCTGCCCCCCCAGCGTACTGCACATGCTGTCAGCAGATGTAAGAGGATGATAGTCAGAGACCTGTTTTTCAACCTGTCCAAAAGTAGCTCGCAACCAAAACGTGTAGCACACTTTGTTTTTGTGGTGCTCAAATTCATTTACAGATATCTGAAACTAGCGGGCACGTAATCTCCTGGGAGAGGCAAAAAAAAGAGAAAAAACCCCAGGGCCAATAAGAAGAAAAAATACCCTGGAAAATTCCCCTCCGACCCCCTCAGGCGATCAGAACCAGTCCAGGAGATCACACGGACCAAGTGTTGTCTGTAAAAACACTTACCTTCGATATGAAATAAAACCAGAAAATGCTGGAAATACTCAGCAGGTCAGGCAGCATCTGTGGAGAGAGAAACAGAGTTAACATTTCAGGTCGATGACCCTTCGTCAGAACCTTCTGTATAATGCGATCTCTGCCCCAGTCAAGAACCAGTCCAGCTCCCTCTTGAAGGCAGAGAGTCAGCACCCACCGCACCAGCCGGCAATGTATTCCAGGAGCTCACTACTCCCTGGGAATCTTGAGGCTAATGGTATAGCTTTTCTAACTGGAGTTATTTTAACATTAGGTGGTAATGCAAGTGGGTTACCAATGACTTTAACGCAACGCTGATCAGATAATCTAAGTTACTGTGTATGAAATAAAGCATTCATATTTCTGCTGGACCAAGTGCTGGTAGTAAAATATGGATTTAACTCTGAAACCATCATCCAAAAACACAATTTTTAGGACAGAAAATTGACTTTTTTTTTAAGGTTGTATGAATTATTCTGTGGCAATGTGTGGTGGCAAACAAAGCAAGGTTCCTGCTGGGAATATGAGTTCTCGAGGTAACTGGAGAGATAGATAGGTTGATAATGCGTCATGTTGACAATGAACGTGTCGATATGAAATTCCGCTGTCCACATTTTAACAAAGGCAGAACTCATTTAAAATCAACAGGCGAATGCTTTCTTTAAAATAACAGAGAAAAGAAATTCACACAAACACAATAACAAGTTTGTTAAACAGATTTTAAAATTCTCATCCTTGTTTTCAAATCCCTCCACGACCTCGCCCCTCCCTATCTCTGTAATCTCCTCCAGTCCCACAACCCCCAGCGATATCTGCGCTCCTCTAATTCTGGCCTCTTGAGCATCCCTGATTTTAACCGCTCAACCATTGGTGGCCGTGCCTTCTGTTGCCTAGGCCCTAAGCTCTGGAATTCCCTGTCAAAATCTCTCCGCTTCTCTTTCCTCCTTTAAGCCGCTCCTTAAAACCTACCTCTTTGACTAAGCTTTTGGTCGTTTGCCCTAATTTCTCCTTATGTGTTTCGGTGTCAAATTTTGTTTTATAACACTCCTGTGAAGCGCCATAGGACGTTTTACTACGTTAAGGGTGCTATATAAATACAAGTTGTTGTTGTTTGTGACTAATATATTACAATGTAATTTTGGCCCTTTTGGGAATAAAGGTTTCCAACAATGATGACCAGCAATATAGTGCTGCTTTGATAAAGTATACAAACAAAAGTATACACGAGGCAATCACCACTTAGGTGGCTAATGTGTTCCATTGGATGAGATGTGATAAGGCGCCATAGAAATGTTTGCTCTTTTTTTCTTCTTCTACATGTGATGAAACAATGACCAAAATATAAGAAAAGAATGTTCTGATATCGAGCGAGACGTGGCATTGGCAGTGGTTCTACCCAGGAAATCCTGCACTTCTAATTTAGGAGTACTTTTATTCTTTTCCTATAATGAAAATAGTTACATGTTTACATTCACAGACAGAATCTATGCATTTTATTACACATCACTTAAAAGGATCAAAGAATTCAAAAAACCCAGATAGTTTATCAGTATACAAATAGATTGTCTAAATTTGCACATGGGGAATGTTACTCAGCAGAGTACTTTCTTCCAACAGCAGTCCGTTCTGATGAAGAATATACACCTGAAGTATTAACTTGTCTTCTCCCTTCACTTACTGACCTGCTGTCTATTTCCAGCACTTTCTGTTTTTGTTTCAACAGGCCGATGTCCCTTGTGAGGGATAGGGACCAGACAAGAGACACCATTGAATAAACTACAGACTATAACTCTCCCAGTGTTACCTCATCATGCAGCAGTTGCCAAGCGCAATGTGCTCTTGCACATACCGACAGTAGGGACTCCACAATTTTATCGTTGCTTGATGGAGGTCCACCTATAGAAAGTTGCTTTATAATTGCTTTTTTTTGGCAGCCCTTCCTTCTCTAATAAGGGGATATATTGATATGATCCAAGAGAGCGGCTGATTATCAGGTTCTTGTAATGGCGTATTTCTGTATAGTGAGATAAATTCATACGGAAGTTGTCACCAATTCCATGGGACGATGGTTGCTCTGACTGTAGACTAATTAGTGTCTCCATTTCTCAGTTATGAATATGAAATTCTGATCTTCTTCGGACAAAAAGATCTGTCAAAAAAAAACAGAGTAGGAGATCCATTAGCAATGTAGAATTACCACTGGGGTTTGTATTGGTTTGGCAAGGTCATTTTCTTTTTTTTAGAGCACTGATCATTGTAAGTCACACATGACATAGCCTTGGCATTGCTTTCCTGATGGATAAATGTTAGCTTGGCTTTCTAGTTATGAACGTAACTCAGTAACCACTTTCCTTTGCATTCTGCCATTTTTTCCCCTCCCAATTCTGTATTTACGATCAGAGTGCAAAGAAGGCTTCAGAATGTATTATCTTCACTTTTTTCATTGTAACTGTGACATCAGAGTGATAATTTATATGTGCACCGACCGCATGGCTCGCTAGTGATGTTGCTTCTAGATAATTGAGGAACTCACCATGGTCATTTATTTACTCTTCAGCAAAAACATTAGTGATCAACTGGTCTCCCATTTGTTTGGACTCTGCACCGTATGTAAGATGAGTAACACCTTTGAAGTCTATGTATGAGGAATCTATCTTTTGTGCTGAACCAATTCTTAACTGAATACGTGTGTGCTGTGAGGTGCAGAGAAACTCCAGTATGATTTGGACAGGTTGGGTGATTGGGCAGATGCATGGCAGATGCAGTATAATGTGGATAAATGGGAGGTAATCCACATTGGTGGCAAAAACAGGAAGGCAGATTATTATCTGAATGGCAATAGATTGGGAAAAAGGGAAGTATAACGAGACCTGGGTGTCCTTGTGCACCAGTCGCTGAAGGTAAGCATGTAGGTGCAGCAGACGGTTAAGAAGGCAAATGGTATGTTGGGCTTCATAGCGAGAGGATTTGAGTACAGGAGCAAGGATGTCTTGCTGCAGTTGTACAGGGCCTTGGTGAGACCACACCTTGAGTATTGAGAGAGATTGGGTCGATTGGGCTTGTATTCGCTAGAGTTAAGAAGAATGAGAGGGGATCTCATTGAAACTTATAAAATTCTCACAGGACTAGACAGACTAGATGCAGGAAGGATGTTCTCAATGGCGGGGGAGTCCAGAACCAGGGGTCACAGTCTAAGGATAAGGGGTAAGCCATTTAGGACTGAGATGAGGAGGAATTTCTTCACCCAGAGAGTGGTGAACCTATTGCAGGGGTCGCAAAATCCCCACAGCCCCCGAAGATTGGGAAATATTAATCCACATCGTGGACGAAGACCTGTGTGATTTAAATTGTCTCTGGGTTGGACAATGTTTTAAAACATACCCAGAACCGCAAAAAGGCTGTGTTAAAAAGCTCGTATGCTGGGCAGCACTTGGACACTGGAATCAAAGAACTTTGTGAAAATCGCACACTTTAAGATTGTTAAAAGATGTACTCTTGAGTTTTGGACTGTTTAAATTGCCCAGGGCATAAAAATGGCTGAACAGACCTCATGGAAACAGAATTATAAAAAGGCAGCAGAACAGGACAGACAGGCTGTTAGCATATGAAAAAGCTCAGCGCTGTCCTGTAGTGGGTTTGAATGGAGCCCGAGCTGTCAGTCACCCTGTGGTATTGGGCGGGTCCGGTAACCTACAAGCTGCTTGTTTACATTGGGGAGTAGCCCGTTTGAATCAGCCAATCATCAGACAGCAAGCACAATGGGTTGTTTACACACATCCATTCACTGAAATTGACTCTACTACGTGATGTCTCCATGTATGAATGGAGGAATTCAGACTTTTCAGGGCGAAATTGCGCACAGACCTTTTTGGCGTGAAAACAGCAGGGACTCCCAGGGTATAAAGATTAAGCCCAGGAAGTCCTCTCTCTCTCTTCTCTTTCACTCTTTGGACTGCAGGTGAGCAAGGCTTCTGACCCACTAGCAAGACAATCTAGTGAGAGGTAAAGGGGTGGTAATTTAAGGGAAATGTTGCTAAGATTGTAAGATTAACATTGTAGCCATTTATCCCTCGTTTTTGCCGTCTGCCTTCCCCTGTTAAGCAATTTTACTGTGATTACTTTGATCGTGTGGTGTAGTTTCTTTAGTTTTAATAAAATTTGACTTTCTTGCATCCAGACCATTTGTCCGTTTTTAATATATCATTAATTATAAGTTCCTCCAGTCAGAACTGGAAGGAGGGTTTAGCGATTCGAAACCGCTGATTGGAATTGGTCACACTGCAGTGGCAAGGCTGCCTGACCAGGTAAATTACCGTAAACCAGGTAAAGGGTGCCCCCCTACACTGTGGAATTCTCTACCACAGAAGGCAGTTGAGGCCAAGTCATTAAATATATTCAAGAAGGAGTTAGATATGTTTCTTTAGGCTAAAGGGGAGGAGATAGATAGATTTCTAGACAGAAAAGGCGTCAAGGGGTACAGGGAGAGAAAGGATCAGCCATGATCATATGGAATGGCGGAACAGGCTCGAGGGGCCAAATGGCCTACTCCTGCTCCTATCTTCTATGTTTCTATGGTTCTATGTTTAGGCTCAACAATATTGATCTCCAGTCCATGCTGAACTTGTTGATATCAGTCAGCAGCAGTAGGGGTGCTACAACTGGCCATATTAGAAACAGTGCGATACACTGTGAAGACATCATAAGCTTGTTTATTCTCGTCAATTTTGCTCCTCTTTTCGTCCCCCCTCCCCCAAAGGTGGCGACTCCTTTCCAGATACCGTTCCATGGGTGCCTTCCATTGCCTTGTCAAAATGACCATTATTTATGTGAGCTTTCCGAGCGAGTTTGGCAGACCATTTGATGACGGGGAGAGTCACTACAGAGCCTGGCCATGTCCTCATCTGCCAGCCACACACGTGCACTTCCAGCAGGGCTTGCTGGGCAGCATTTGAGGAGGAGGGCGGGGGGTGGGTTATCCTTGCCAATTTTTACTTCCCTAAGGCAGGAGCCCTATGGCCAGTTGTAGCACCCCTACTGCTGCTGACTGATATCAACAAGTTCAGCATGGACTGGAGATCAAACGTGAACACTTTGTGGTCTATATATCTAAACCTGCTGCAAAATCATGGCAGCTTATATAGCACATTTTTGCGGGCTACATTACAGAACACCACCACTACGTCCAGGTATGACAAACATTTTGTTTAAGATGGAAAAAGTCCTCTCAATCACACATTTTCCAGAAAGGTGAACTTTACTGTATCTCCGCAGTGGATTTGGGATAGTAATGAAGGTTATAAATTAAACTATGAAGCCATAGCTACAACTCCATGTAAGAAATGTGAGGTAGGATTAACAGCAGCTGAGATCAATGACTCACTGGTTCTAAGAAGCCAAGCATTTACCCAATCGCCTTCCCTCATGGTTTTTTTGAAACCCTGGGAAAGAAACAGCCATTCTTGGCATTCTCGGTCACTGGCACGTTCACGGAGAACTTTCTATTCCTGAACAGATGTTTCGTCTTGGTGGGTAGCTAAAATGTCACATCAGTTCAGTTGGTTCTCCTCAGTGTTTGTGGAAAACCACTCATCTGACTGAATTTGAGATGAAACTGCTGTTGCTACTGCACGGTTAGAAGGCAGGAAATGTCATTCTTTCTTTCCAGGAAGAAAAGCAGAATCTTCCGAATGATGCATTTGCTTAATGATGTCTAGCTGTTAGTTGGTTTGTAATGCTTTGGAAAAACCCAATTGCTGAGCATTAAACCTTTAATGCTCCTGTGACTTCAGTGTGACATGGCAGTGCTTGGCTCCTTCTAGGTCCATTCCTTATGACGGCATCTCTTAACAGAGATCCTTATTATCTCCTGATCACCTGAATCCCATTTTGAACCAGTAAGGTAATACTATTATGGCAGAGCCTCTCTTAGATGTTCCTCTTGTCCTCTGTCCAAGGTATCTTGAGTCTTTCAGTAAAAATAGCTGAATGATGTAGCTTCTATCAAATTGCCTAGTAACAATAAGATATGAGTTGTTTCTGCTATACTCTGAAGGGTTGAAATTCCTCCATTCATAAAGCTTATAGAAACTTGTATTTATGTAGCTTATTCTAATAAGGAGAGCATTAATGTTCATTAGATTAATGGTTTTTCCCCAACAAATTATAAATGAAAAACATAGAAACATAGAAAAATAGAAGCAGGAGTAGGCCATTCGGCCCTTCAAGCCTGCTCCGCCATTCAATATGATCATGGCTGATCCTCTATCTCAATAAGGGCACAGCAGTTATCATGGGTGACTTTAATCTACATATAGATTGGGCTACCCAAATTAGTAACAATACTGTGGTGGAAAATTCCTGGAGTGTATACGGGATGGTTTCCTGGACCAATATGTCGAGGAACCAACTAGAGATCAGGTCATCTTAGACTGGGTATTATGTAATGAGAAAGGATTAATTAGCAATCTTGTTGTGCGAGGCCCCTTGGGTCAGAGCAATCATAATATGATAGAATTCTTCATTAAGATGGAGAGTGAAATAGTTGACTCAGAGACTAGGGTCCTGAATTTAAATAAAGGAGACTACGATGGTATGAGGTGCGAGTTGGGTAGGATTGATTGGGGAATGTCACTCAAAGGGTTGGCGGTGGATGGGCAATGGCAAACATTCAAAGATCGCATGGATGAACTACAGAATTTGTTCATCCCAGTTTGGCATAAAAATAAAACAAAAAAGGTGACTCAACCGTGGCTAACAAGGGAAATTAGGGATAGCATAAGATCCAAGGAGAGGACATATAAATTGGCCAGAAAAAGCAGTAAACCTGAGGATTGGGAGCAGTTTAGGATTCAACAAAGGAGGACAAAGAGATTAATTAAGAGGGGGAAAATAGAGTATGAGAGTAAGCTTTCAGGGAACATAAAAACTGACTGTAAAAGCTTTTATAGATATGTGAAGAGAAAAAGATTGGCGAAGTCAAGCGTAGGCCCCTTGCAGTCAGAATCAGGGGAATTTATAATGGGGAATAAAGAAATGGCTAACCAATTAAATACATACTTCGGTTCTGTCTTCACAAAGGAGGACACAAATAACCTCCCAAAGATGTCGGGGAACATAGGGTCTGATGAAAGGGAGGAACTGATAGAAATCAGTATTTGTAGGGAAATGGTGTTAGGGAAATTGATGGGATTGAGGGCCGATAAATCCCCAGGGCTTGATAATCTACATCCTAGGGTACTTAAGGAAGTGGCCCTAGAAATAGTAGATGCATTGCTGGTCATCTTCCAAAATTCGATAGACTCTGGAACAGTACCCATGGATTGGGTGGGTAGCTAATGTTGCCCCACAGTTCAAAAAGGGTGGTGGAGAGAAAATGGGGAATTATTGATCGGTAAGCCTGACATCGGTAGTGGGGAAAATGCTAGAGTCCATTATAAAGGATGTAATAGCAGAGCACTTGGAAAAAAGGGACCGGATCAGACAAAGTCAACATGGATTTATAAAAGGTAAATCTTGCTTGACTAATCTACTGGAATTTTTTGAGGATGTAACTGGTAAAATAGATAAGGGAGAACCAGTGGATGTGGTGTATTTGGATTTTCAAAAGGCTTTTGATAAGGTCCCGCATAAGAGATTAGCGTGTAAAATTAAGGCACATGGGATTGGGGGCAAGGTATTGACTTGGATAGAGAACTGGTTGGCAGACAGAAAGCAAAGAGTTGGAATAAACGGCTCTTTTTCCAAGTGGCAGGCAGTGACTAGTGGGGTACCGCAGGGATCGGTCCTTGGACCCCAGCTATTTACAATATATATTAATGATCTGGACGAGGAGGCTAGATGTAATATCTCCAAGTTTGCAGATGACACAAAGCTGGGTGGGTGTGGGTGCTGTGAGGAGGATGCTGAGAAACTCCAGTATGATTTAGACAGGTTGGATGCTTGGGCAGAAGCATGGCAGATGCAATATAACATGGATAAATGCGAGGTTATCCACTTTGGTGTCAAAAACAGGAAGGCAGATTATTATCTGAATGGCAATAGATTGGGAGAAGGGGAAGTGCAATGAGGCCTGGGCGTCCTTGTGCACCAGTCGCTGAAAGTAAGCATGCAGGTGCAGCAGGCGGTTAAGAAGGCAAATGGTATGTTGGCCTTCGTAGCGAGAGGGTTTGAGTACAGGAACAAGGATGCCTTGCTGCAGTTGTACAAGGTCTTGGTGAGACCACATCTTGAGTATTGTGTGCAGTTTTGGTCACCTTATCTGAGGAAGGATGTACTTGCCATGGAAGGAGTGCAGCGAAGATTCACCAGGCTGATACCTGGGATGGCAGGAATGACGTATGAGGAGAGATTGGGTCAATTGGGCTTGTACTCGCTGGAGTTTAGAAGAATGAGAGGGGATCTCATTGAAACTTATAAAATTCTAACAGGACTAGACAGACTAGATGCTGGAAGGATGTTCCCGATGGTCGGGGAGTCCAGAAACAGGGGTCACAGTCTAAGGGTAAGGGGTAAGCCATTTAGGACAGAGATGTGGAGGAATTTCTTCACCCAGAGAGTGGTGAACCTGTGGAATTCTCTACCAAAGAAGGCAGTCGGGGCCAATTCATTAAATATATTCAAGAAGGAGTTGGATATATTTCTTAAAGCTAAAGGGATCAAGGGATATGGAGAGAAGACAGGGACAGGGTACTGAATTTGGATGATCAGCCATGATCTCATTGAATGGCGGAGCAGGCTCGAGGGGCCAAATGGCCTACTCCTGCTCCTATCTTCTATGTTTCTATGTTAATACCATATTCCCGCTCTCTCCCCATACCCCTTTACGCCTTTTGTGTCTAGAAAACTATCTATCTCCTTCTTAAATATATTCAGTGACTCGGCCTCCACAACCTTCTGTGGTAGAGAATTCCACAGGTTCACCACCCTCTGAGTGAAGAAATTTCTCCTCATCTCAGTCCTAAATGTCCTATCCCATATCCTGAGACTGTGACCCCTCGTTCTAGACCCCCCAGCCAGGAAAAACATCATCCTTTCATCCATTCTGTCTAGCCCTGTCAGAATTTTAAACGTTTCAGTGAGATCCCCTCTCATTCTTCTGAACTCTAGTGAATACAGGCCTAGTCGACCCAATCTCCTCATACAACAGTCCTGCCATCCCAGGAATCAGTCTGGTGAACCTTCGCTGCACTCCCTCTCAGGCAAGTATATCCTTTCTTAGGTAAGGAGACCAAAACTGCACACAGTACTCCAGGTGTGGTCTCCCCAAGGCCCTGTATAACTGTAGTAAGACATCCTTGCTCCTGTACTCAAATCCTCTGAAATTCTTCTGTTGTATGCATCCCCATTTGAGGTCAGTTATGAAAGATAACATCAGAACATAAAAAAGTCCAGAGCAAAAGGGCATTCAACCCATCGAGCCTGCTCCATCCAGAATCCATATCATAGATTCTTACCCTACTGTTAATCCCCTACTTTAGGAAACAAAAAAAAACCTTTTCCCGGCATTCCTTGGAAAAAAATATCTCTATAACCCTCAATCTACTTCTCAACAGATATTGATGCAGCTCCATGCCAGTTCACTTGAATTAATTATGCTCTCTGGAGGTTTGTTCCTCACGTACTGTATCCTGTGAGAAATAAAGTTTTCTCTAATCTTTAACTTTCCCGAAGGCTTGTGAGTTTTGTACTTGTGTCCTCTCTTCTTCTTAGGCAGTCCCTCGGAACCGAGGATGACTTGCTTCCACATTAAAAATGAGTTCTCAGGTGACTGATGAGTCCAATGCGGGACCTGCAGTCTCTGTCACAGGTGGGGCAGATGGTGGTTGAAGGGGTGGGTGGGTGGGGTGCTTGGGTTGACGTGCACTTCTTCCGCTGTTTGCACTTGGCTTCTGCTTGCTCCCGGCGAAGAGACTCGAGGTGTTCGGCGCCTTCCCGGATGCTTCTCCTCCACTTTGTGCGGTCTTGGGCCAGGGATTCCCAGGTGTCGGTGGGGATGTTGCACTTTTTCAAGGAGGCTTTGAGGGTGTCCTTGAAGCGTTTCCTCTGCCCACCTGGGGCTATCTTGCCGTGTCGGAGCTCCGAGTAGAGCGCTTGTTTTGGGAGTCTCGCATCGGGCATGCGGACGATGCGACCCGTCCATCGGAGCTGATCGAGCGTGGTCAAAGCTTCGATGCTGGGTATGTTGGCCTGAGTGAAAATACTGACGTTGGTGTGCCTATCCTGCCAATGGATTTGCAGGACCTTGCGGAGGCAGCGTTGGTGGTACCTCTCCAGTGCTTTGAGATGCCTGTGTACATGGTCCATGTCTCTGAAGCATACAGGAGGGCGGGTATCACTACTACTCTGTAGACCATGAGCTTAGTGCTGGGATGTCCTCTAGTGTCCTCTAACCCTATGCTCATTATAAATGATAAATAGCTTGCTTATTTTCACCTTATCTATTCCTTTCATTGATTTGAAGACCTGTATAATGTGTTCCTTCAGGACTCTTTTCTCCAGCAAACATAAGTTTAGTCCCACGAGGCTTAGAATAAACTTGGTCACACTTCTCTGAACCTTTTCTAATGCATCTATGTCCTTTTTGAGGAGAGTGACCAAAACTGCATGCCATACTCCAGAACTGGCCTTGCCATTAATGTCAGTATAACCAGTTCCAACCTGAAGTGCATTCTTTCTTTCCAGAAAAAAAAGCAGAAGCTCCCGATAGATGCATTTGCTTAGTGATGTCTAGCTGTTATCTGCTTTGTAATGCTTTGGCAAAACCTAATTGCTGAGCATTAACATCTGTTCAGGAATAGAACGTTCTCCGTGAACCTGTCTGTGACCGAGAATGGCAAGAATGGTTGTTTCTTTCCCAGGGTTTCAAAAAATCATGATGGAAGACGATTGGGTAAATGCTTGGCTTCTTAAAACTAGTGAGTCATTGATCTCAGCATCTATTAATAGTATCTCACATTTCTGACATGGAATTGTAGCTATGGCTTCATAGTTGGCATTAATTGCCCTGCCATTAATATCAGTATACCTAGTTCCAACTTGAAGTGAAATCATCCTGTGCCCAGTACCCAATTTTCTTTATTAATAACTGCCTTCTATTGACCTCAGAGTATGATCAGTGATCATTTGGCCTCTGCCTCCATGTTATCCTGATTGTACCATATTGATTTGGTTTGTTATGTTACTTTTAAAAATCAATCTAAGTAGGTCAATCTTCCCCTGAAATACAAGTGGTGTGCCCCCTTTAAGGGAAGGCACTTGTTTGCATCCCTGTTTATACTGGCCTACGCTAAATAGGACCCTCTCATGTAATGCACATACTTACTATTACCTCTTCCTGTCAAATCCAAAAAGCTGGGGTAAAACTATTGATAAGTGGCTGCAAACAAGTCACTAATAATTTTAATTGCCTCCCTCGCCGCTGCGTATCGGGTCTGTTCAGCGCTGGCAAACCCGACATTTGGTAAAAGCGCAAGGCGGCGGGTTCACAGTGGGGTCCCGACCCACTGGGGAAAGAAAACCCTTTCCCACCCGACCCGCCACTGACCGCGCCCGCTGACCCCCCCGCCGCAAAATCCAGCCCAGTTACACTGCTACAGAACCCCTGTGCCATATCATTCATAAATATAAAAAAGTAGCACAGATTCCAAAACAGATCACCGTGGAACTCCACTGGACTGCTTTTTTCTGGGCAGAACATTTTCCATTCGCGGCCAGCCACAGCCTTCTTTTGTTAAGCTAGTTTTCAAGTTGTCTCGACAATTTCTCAAATATCCCATGAACATTAAGTTTCTCTGCTAGCCCCAATTTTGTAATTCAAGGAAACTACATCCACTGGATTTCCCTCCTCCTCAGTAGCTTAGTTATCCCTCGCAAAGAATTCCAGTAAATTTGTTAGCCATGACCGTCGTTACTTTTAAAGCTGTGCTGACGGCTTCCTATGGTCCTTGTGCTGGTTAAATATTCATTTATATTATCCTGCAGAATGCCCTCAAGCATTTTCTCCAACCATGGATGGTCGGCTTGTCAGCTTGCAATTGCCAAGTTCATGCCTTACTCCTTTTATTTGTATATACTGGAACTACATTTGCCATCCTCTAGATTGTAGATATTTTTCCAGTGTTCATGGAGTTCTGAAAAATATCAACTAATTTTCTCCTTTAATTTTTTTGGAGTTTTATAACACGTTCTTTACACACATCTGTTTGCGTTATGAAATCCCTAGCTCCATTTATTACGACTGGACTCTTATGTACAACCCTCCTTTCTGAAAAGTGATGTGAAGAATTAATTCACTATGTCTGCCGTATCCTGATCATCAGTGGTAGTTTAATACAGTGTATCCTTTAATAAACTCTTGGTTCCTTGACCGTCCTTCTACTATTAAGATGGTTGTGAAACATTGGCTGCCCAGGCGGCGCTTCATGACTCCCACATTCTCAGAAAATGATGCGTGCACCAATAAGAATCTCAGCCGTGGCTCAGTGGGTAGCACTCTCGCCTCTGAGTCTGGTGTTTGTGGGTTCCGAGTCCCACTCCAGAGACTTGAGCACAAATATCTAGGCTGACGCTCCAGTGCAGCACTGAGGGAGTGCGGCAGTGTTGGAGGTGCCGTCTTTCGGATGAGATGTTAAAACGAGGCCCCGTCTGCTCTCTTGGGTCGACGTAAAAGATCCCGTGGCACTATTTCGAAGAAGAGCAGGGGAGTTATCCCCGGTGTCCTGGCCAATATTTATCCCTCAATCAATATAACAAAAAAACAGATTATCTGGTCATTATCACTATATAGGGGCAGAAATTCCGGTCCCTACGGGTGGGTGCGCGCTGTGTACTCACCTGTCGGGACATCGGAAATGCCGGTTTTAGGCATGCACTGCGCATGGGCTGGAAACAGGCATTTCTGATCTGTCAAGAAAGCTCTTGATAGATCCTCCGGCTGCGTTGGAGCAGCGCCTCTGCGGGCGGAGAATTCCGTTTTTTGGAGACCCTCCGCCCGCAGAAAACCCTTACAATTCTTGCGCCTGTAAAAGCAGGTGTAAGGCCTGCTTTTACCAGGATAAAAGTTGAAAAAAGTAATAAAAAAATTTCCACTGATTTATATTTAAAAATACTTTAAAGAAAGGTAAGTTTATTTTTAGCCCCGTTAAAAACTTTAATTATTTTTTTCAAAAAATAAAGTTTTTGTTTAAAATACTTCATTTATTTTAATTTAAAGTCATTTTAAAAATGTGATATGTTTTAAATTTATTTAATGTTTTCCTATATTTTGGGGCGTGATCTCTATTCATATGTTTGACAGGTCTTCCTACCCGAGACGGGAAGGGATCAGTGCCAATTAACTGCCTGTTAACAGGTAGTTAGCAGGCAGTTTTTAGCCTAATCCCTATTTTTAAGGTTGAAGTGTGGGATTCCGAACGGCTCCAAACCACGCCAAGTTAGAGGAGTCGGGCCGTCGGGTTGAAGGACTTGGAGGGGTCGAGATGTCGGTGTTCAGGTGAGTGATGTGTGCATGAGTGCAAAGGTAAGTGTGTTTGGTGTGTCTAAAGTGATTAAAGAAGTTTTACATATCTTTTCTTACCTTTTCAGCCTTCCTTCCTTTAGGTCTCGGGAGTCCCTCATCTCACCGGCACAGAAAGCAGAATGGCTGCGAACTGTCAAAAGTGACAGCCTGCAGCTTTCTGTGCAGGAGAGATTTCAAACTGAGTCTGTGGAGAAGGACTCAGGTTAGAAGTAAGACTGTCAGTGTTTGACAGCTTCAAACAGCTGTGAAACATTGATATTTCATCTGTCAAAACCTCTTGACAGATGAAATTTCAGTCTGTGACATCACCTGTTGCCGGGTGGCCCTTAATTGGCCTGCTGAGCCCGCTGTTAAAATCAAGTTAAAATCACGTGGATTGGCTGCGTCTTGATGGAGGCGGGACTACAACCCCGAAAGTTGTAGTCCCGCCATCAACCCAACTCCTGAATGACAATCCTGTCCGTGGTCTTTGCAGCACCCAACGTAACAGATGAACTACCTTTCTCCTTCCGTTTGCTGTACTATTCCTGTTTTGCATTGTCATCTTTTATCCCTACTTAGAACATAAGAAATAGGAGCAGGAGTGTGCCATAAGGCGTCTCGACCCTGCTCCGCCATTCAATAAGATCATGACTGATCTTTGACCTCAACTCCACTTTCCCACTTGATCCCCATAGCCCTTGATTCTCTTAGAGGGAGAAATCTGGCATGTTCGCGCTTCCCTGGGGGGGGGCGCTAACGGGGTGCTAATGGGTTAGCGGCGAATCCAATGCCACACGCGACATTCACCCGGGATTTAGCACTGGCGCTAACATCTAGCGCCTAGGCCTTTAGCGGCTGCCAGATCGTGAGGTCAATGCATGTGGAATGCCCCGTTAACGGCCCAGATGGAAAATTGATTGCCGCCCCCTGCCTTAGTGCCTGGTGTGAACAGTGGCAGGAAGAGGAGGCGTGATGCAGTCGGATGGCCGCTGTAGGAGCGGTATTTAAAGGGATCAACATCCGGTTTGATTTTAGTCGCCACTCAATGTTGCCTTCTCAGTTTGACAAAGGGAAACAGCCATTTTCAGTGAGGTGAATGCTTATTACTTTCAGGAGTGTTCTGGCTGCTAAAAATTTGTCACTTTCATTGTGCTGAGATTTCAAACTCCTACATTTGTATATGTTAATTGGGGCTGTACTGGCACTCAACCTCGCCCTCCAGCATCATCATCCGAGGCAGCGGAGGCAGAGACAGAGATTGTAAAATGTGGCCAGAAGGAGGAGGGCCAACAGGGCGCTCAACAAGCGGCCTTAATTTCGACATCAGCGGATCCTTCTAGTCTGCGGCAGGAGACATATCTAACATTTCGCAGTTCGCCATCCATCGCTGCATCTGGGAGGTCACTGAGGCTCTTTACAAAAGGAGAAGGGACTACATTTCCTTCCCCATGACCAGAGAGAAGCATGTGGCTTTGCCAGGATAGTGGGCTTCCCATGGTGCAGGGCGCCATTGACTGCACCCACCTGGCTTGTGGGCACCCCATAAAAATCCTGAGGTATTCCGCAACCGCAAAGGTTACCACTCACTTAATGTGCAGTTGGTGTGCGACCACAGACAGTGAATCCTCACCGTCAATGCCCACTATCCTGGCAGCAACCACGATGCCTTCATCCTGTGCCAGACCGGTGTGCCAGCACTCTTCCAGCCACCACATCAAGCTCGCGGCTGGCTGGTCAGAGGCAAGGGCAAATTGGCTGGTCAGAGGCAAGGGCTATCTGCTTTCCACCTGGCTCATGACTCCCCTCCGCAACCCCAACACTACTGCTCAACACTCATACAATGAGAGCCATGCTGCCACCAGGAACATCATCGAGTAGACCATTGGGGTGCTCAAGCAACGGTTCCACTGCTTTGACCACTCGGAGGAACTCTCCAGTAAAGAAAGAAAGACTTGAAAGAAAGAATTGCATTTATATTGCGCCTTTCACGACTACCGGACGTCTCAAAGCGCTTTACAGCCAATGAAGCACTTTTGAAGTGGAGTCACTGTTATAATGTGGGAAACGCAGCAGCCAATTTGCGCACAGCAAGCTCCCACAAACAGCAATGTGATAATGCCCAGATAATCTGTTTTTGTTAAGTTGGTTGAGGGATAAGTATTAGCCAGGACACCGAGGATAACTCCCCTGCTCAGCTGAGCGGGTGTCCCATTTTGTGGTGGTCTGCTGCATGCTGCACAACTTGGCCATCATGAGGTCCCAGCCATTGCCACCAGGTATAGCGGCACCACTTCAGGAGGAGGAAGAGGGAGAGGAGGAGGAGGAGGAGGTGGAGCCGGAGGAGGAGGAGGCAGAGGTGGAGGAACAGAAGCGAGGGGGGAGGCAGCCACTTCCTTCCACATTGCCCTGAAGACCTGGGGCAATGGCCTCCTGCCAGTGGTCGGGAACAGCACTGCCTTCTTTCTTTCCACTGCCGCGACCAAAGCCTGGGCACTGAAACGGCAAGCTCTCTCCCTGGGATTGGGATCAGACATGAGGATAAAAGGTGCAGCTGTTGAGTTGCTTGGAGGTCACCTTCAGAGCTAGCAATGTTGAGAATGAGGTTGTGCTGAATGATTGAGCCTCCACTTTAAGAGCTGCAAGGAGCCAATGTGAATGATGAGACCCGATTGGAGTGCACCTGTAATTGGTTATCGCTTAGCAGGTAGCGCCCTGCTCTCGGTGTGTAACGCCCCACTCTCTCTGTGTGTAGCGCACCGATTTGGAGGAGGGGACCGAGTGTAACATATCAAAGTTTGCAGATGATACTAAGATGGGAGGGAAAGTAGTGAGTGAGGAGGACATAAAAAACCTGCAAGGGGACATAGACAGGCTAAGTAAGTGGGCAGAGATTTGGCAGATGGAATACAATACTGGAAAGTGTGAGGTTATGCACATTGGCAGGAAAAACCGTAGAGCAAGTTATTATCTTAATGGCAAGAAACTGGAAAGTACTGAAGTACAAAGGGATCTGGGGGTCCTGGTGCACGAAACTCAAAAGTTTAGTATGCAGGTGCAGCAAGTGATTAAGAAGGCCAATGGAATGTTGGCTTTCATTGCTAGGAGGATAGAATATAAAAATAGGGAGGTATTGCTTCAGTTGTACAAGGTATTGGTGAGACCGCACCTGGAATACTGCATACAGTTTTGGTGTCCAGACTTAAGAAAAGACATACTTGCTCTCGAGTCAGTACAAAGAAGGTTCACTCGGTTAATCCTGGGGATGAGGGGATGGACATATGAGGAGAGGTTGAGTAGATTGAGGCCCAGAAATTCAGTCGCGCCACTTTTGGGGCGCTAAAGTCGGGCGGTCGCTAAAGTTAGCGCCCGCCGGAAAGTGTAGGCCACTTCGCTGAAATTCAGTAGATTTGGCCAAGGAGTTTGGGTAAGCGCTGAAACTGGCGTTGCACTCCTATCTTTAGGCGCTAAGCCGGCGGTGCGGACTGATAACGCCGAGGCCGGGCGCAGCGCAGGTGCGGTCATGTTTTGATTGACAGCAGACACCCTGACGCCGGCCAGCTCTTAAAGGGGGAAGGGTCGAATTTGTCTGCTGCCACGCCCTGGATAGTGGAGGCCTGCAGCTAGGCCTCAACACTGCTGGTGGACCCAAATAGCGCCTGAAGCCATGCAGAAGGCCCGTGAACGAGCGCAGCGCTTCTCAGAGCCTGCTTTGTGGGTGCTGCTTAAGGGTTTGGAAAAGAGAAGAGAGATCTTGTGCCCGGACAGTGGCAAGAAGGCTCCCAGGAGGCAGTTCAGGAGAGCCTGGAGGGAAATCGCCCACAGGGTGTCAGCCACCAGCGATGTCCCCAGGACTGGTGACCAATGCCGCAAGAAGTACAACGACCTCACTCGGTTGGTCAAGGTGAGTAGCCTTTCCAGTGTCCTCCTCATCCTTGCATGTGCACCTCACATTATGGGCAAAGGGACCTCAAAGGCCTAATGGCCATCCCTCCTCCCGCAGCTATGGCACTGGTATGATCATCAATAGCACTTTCTGCACTTTACACACTGGCCAAGCTATTCGACCATGGGAGGCAGTGCACACAACAACAGGGCACCACACTGGCCAAGCTATTCGACCATGGGAGGCAGTGCACACAACAACAGGGCACCACACTGGCCAAGCTATTCCACCATGGGAGGCAGTGCACACAACAACAGGGCACCACACTGTACTTAGAGGCCGTCCTTTCTCTTGCAGGCCAAGCTGGCCCAGAATATGAAGAGCCGGAATGTCACCGGGGGAGGCCGTGCCCAGTTCCAGGAGCTCAGTGAGCTGGAGGAGCGCGTGGCTCGACTCATGCGTGGCCGGGTGGTTGGCCCCGTTGCTAATGGTGATGCGGACCCTGTGCTGGGCCCCAATGGTAAGGACATGACCATTTGGACCTCTCTCGTTCCCCTTGCGCTTCAGATCTACATCCTTTGCCACTGTCCGACCAATGCGCATAATGCCACCACTCATGCCTCCCTCGCTGACGCCCTGTCCTCACTCTAAAGCTACTCTTGTGCCTTCCTGCTTTCAGCTGGTGAGGAGGAGGTCCATGAAGCTGAGAGTGCCAGTCCCTCGGAAGAGGAGGACGACGAGGACCAAGAGGAAGGCGGCACATCGGGGGAACCCTCATCCGCGCCAGGGGATGGCAATGGAGGGGAGACGTCTTGCCTGGAGGAGAGCCAGGGGGAAGTGTTGCAGGGGGGTGTAGCTCCTGGGCCCAGTGGCGTCCAGGCACGCGGGGAGGGTCGGGCAGCACGGCTGCCTTCTCCCCAGAGGGGGGAAGTGTTGCAGGGGAGGGCAGTTGCTGGGCCCAGTGGCGTCCAGGCACGCGGGAAGGGTCGGGCAGCTCAGCGGCCTTCTCCCCAGAGGGAGAGTCCGCCCTCCAGTCCGGAGACGGTCCTCGCCCAGGAGGTGCGCCTCCTTGATGAAATGTCCGCGGCCTCGGAGCGGCGCCACAACAAGTTCATGGGGGTTGTGGGACAGATGCCTCAGGCCATTGAGTCCCTGGCTCATAGTGTGGCCGCTTTCGGGGACTCACAGGCCAGGGGTGTCGACCAACTCGCGGCAGCACAGGCCAGGGGTGTCGACCAACTCGTGGCAGCACAGGACACAAGTCGCGAGTTCATGAGTGGTGCCGTGCAGACACTGGCTGATCTGATGCGGGCACAGACCAGGGCAGTTCGGGCACTCACTTCTGCCACACTCGCGGTGTCACGGAAGCATCGCCAGGGCACCCGCCGCCCTGCTGCAGCACAGCGGTCTGGCCTCCACCAGATTGCTGCGCTTGCTGCAGTGCCAGCCCGGCCGAGTGCCAGTGTCTCTGGCGACCAGCGAGCGCCTGGCATCAGCCAGCTTGCCCCCATTGCTGCAGCCGCCACTGCCACTCCCCCAGCCAAGGTGCGACGAGCTGATGCAGAGACTGATGCTGCCCAGCCACAGCTGCAGCAGTCAGCAGCCGGCCCCTCCAGAGCCGGACCTCATCTAGGCCGACCCCCAAGGGCATCTGCCGTCACGCAGTGTTCCCCTCAGGAGCCTTCCCCCAGCCTTGCAACACCCACAGGGCCCAGGTTGAGGCGGAGCAACAGGTCGGGCAGGGGCCGGAGAAGCCTGCACAAGGACTCGCCCTCTCGGCACACCAAGTAGAGTGTGTTGCCAACTGTTTTTTTCATATGGGGGTGTTTGTGTTCTGGCGGGGGGGGCTTATTTTGGGAAGGCCGAAAATGAAGCCAAATGTTTTTTTATATGGGGGTGGTTGTGTTCTGGAGGGGGGGGGCTTATTTTGGGAAGGCCGAGGATGAAGGCAAATGTTATTGACAAGTTTTGTTATTCCTCCCCAGGTTTGGGAGTGAGAGATGTTTTTGACTGTTTTTTGGGGGTCTTGTCTGTTTCTCTGTTTCATGTGGGAAGGGCCCTGAGTTTGTTAAATAAAGCTTTTTATTTATTCAGCTTGTCCAGGTGTCATGTTTCAAGTGGTTGTTGCGTTAACCGGCTGAGGGCTTGCGGAGCGGCTGCATTCAGGTGCGTTCATTGCCACAAGCCATTCCCTGACAGGGGGCCTAGAAGTGCCGTTCAATAAGCCGCCGGTGGACGGCCCTTTGACCTTATGGCTCCCTCCTGGGCTGGTACTCCTCCTCCTCCTCCTCCTCCTCATGGTCCTCCTGCTCGTCCTCCTGAGGTGGTGGTCCAACGTGAGGTGGCAGTGCCTGAGTCCTGCGGATAGCCAGGTTGTGCAGCATGCAGCAAACGATGACGAACTGGGAGACTCTATCCGGCGAATACTGCAGAGATCCGCCGGAACGATCCAGGCAGCGGAACCGTTGCTTGAGGACGCCAATCGTTTGCTCGATGATGTTCCTTGTGGCTTGATGGCTTTCGTTGTATGCCTCCTCCGCAGGGGTCCTGGGCGCGCGGAGCGGGGTCATGAGCCATGTACACAAAGGGTAGCCCTTGTCCCCAATAAGCCATCCCCTTGGTGGAGGCTGTGCCTCGAACATGGCAGCCACAGTAGTCTGGCGCAGGATAAATGCATCGTGGCTGCTTCCTGGAAAGCGGGCATTGACAGCTAGGATGCGCTGCCTGTGGTCACACACCAGCTGTACATTGAGGGAATGGTAGCCCTTCCGGTTGCGGTAATCCTCGGCATTGTCGATAGGTGCCCGCATAGCCACATGCGTGCAGTCAATGGCGCCCTGCACCATGGGGAAGTCGGCGATCCTCGCAAATCCGACTGCATGCTGCTCCTGCCTCTCTAGGGTCATGGGGAAGGAGATGAATTGGTGCCTCCTTGCGAAAAGGGCATCGGTGACCTGCCAGATGCAGCGTTGCACGGCGAACTGGGAGATGTTCGCTATGTCCCCAGCAGCGGCTTGGACGGAGCCGCTTGCATAAAAGTTCAGAGCCACCGTGACCTTCACTTCCACTGACAGAGAGGTCCTGCACATCAGCTGTGGACGCAGATCTCTGTGAAGCAGCTGGCAGATCTCTGCAACCACCTCCCTTCTGAAGCGCAGCCTCCTAACACAATGCGCGGCAGTCATGGTGAGATAGGACACCTGCTGCTGGTATTCCCTGAGTGGGTAAGGCCTACGTTGCCGACGCCTGATGGCCCCTCTGCGTCTAGGCATGGCTGCCCCTCTCACACAGCGTCTGCGAGCCCTTCGCACATAATGCTGGAACTGAGGGTTGGAACCCCATGCAGCCCCCATAATAAACTTGCAAACAGTGAAATCACAAGAGTCAAATTTCCAAGCTCTGGCCAGAAGCCAAAAATACCTCTCCTATGTTGTCCCAAATCAGTAAGGTCTGTTCCTTGGTCTCTGTACAGAAATCCAAAGCACTGAAGTCATTGCAGCAAAATGGCTGGCCTTTATAGTTCAGTGTAAGTGCCCTTTAATTAGCGCTTCCCGAGGCCCGCAGGACCTCTGCTGCGTTCCACTTCACAGTTCTTAACAGCGCCACGCCCACATTGGGCGGGCGCCACTGAATTTCCGGTTTGGAGCGTACAAACAGCGTTGCACGACGAAATGACGTCAGAAGCTGCGCGCGCAGCTGAGCGGGTGCAAACACTTTGCACCGGCGCTAAATGTCAACTGAAGTTGGGCGTAGGCGCAGATCGACCTGCGCCCGGGCGCTAAGTGCCTAGCGCTGGAAATTTACCCCTCTTATGGCGTTAACGGCTGGCGAACGCAACTGAATTTCTAGGCCTGAGACTCTACTCACTGGAGTTCAGAAGAATGAGAGGCGATCTTTGATGTGCCTCAATAGTTCCGAGACTCGATGTTAGCGAAACAAAACAAGGCTTTTATTAACTTAGAAGGTAACACGCAGTGGAGAGAGGTATCTTCCATCTGGAGGTCTGCAGTACTGGATATGAGGCCAGACTGAGCTTGCTTATATAGGGGCCAGGTATGGGCAGAGCCCTACACACAATACATTACAATATACAATACAATGGTGAGGAGACGGAACTGAGGTAAGGGAACTGAAACCTGAAACCAACCACAGTCACAGGCAGTGATGAATGGAATATTTCATCACATTCACCCCTTCTATAGATTTAGTCTGCTCGGGGGTTTGATAGTCCTCTGCGACCGACGTGGCTGTTGTGGTGTCGCGGGTGTCGGCTGGGTGTCCCCGGTGGCCTCCTGGATCTCTGCCGGGGGTGCCGCCAGGGTTGTTGAAGGGGTAGTTGGTGGGGGTGCCGTTGGTCGATGTTCTTCCGGGGGTGATGAAAGAGTAGTGGGTGGGTAAGAGTTGCTGTGATCGTTGTTGTTGCTATTGCCGTGGTTGTTGTCGTTACCGGCTGGGGCGACATCTTTTATGGACACGGTGTCCTCCCTTCCGTCGGCGTGTCGGACATACGCGTATTGGGGGTTGGCGTGGAGTAGGTGCACTGGCTCCACGAGAGGGTCCGTCTTGTGGCCCCTCACATGCCTTCGCACGAATACCGGACCTGGGGTGGAGAGCCATGACGGCATGGATACGCCTGAGGTGGATTTCCGGGGAAAGACAAACATTCGTTCATGAGGCGTGGCATTAGTGGCAGTACATAATAGCGACCATATCGAATGGAGCACATCTGAGAGGACTTCCTGCCAGCGGGAGATAGGGAGGCCCTTGGTCCTTAGAGCTAGAGTGACTGCTTTCCATACTGTCCCGTTCTCTCGCTCCACTTGACCGTTACCCCGGGGGTTGTAGCTGGTGGTACGGCTCGTGGCAATCCCCCTGGACAGCATGTACTGGCGTAGCTCTTCACTCATGAAGGACGCCCCCCTATCCGTATGGATGTAGCTCGGCATACCGAACAGGCAGAACAGGCTGTTGAGGCATTTAATGACCGTGGCGCTGGTCATGTCTGGGCAGGGGAAGGCGAATGGGAAACGGGAGTATTCGTCCACAATGTTCAGGAAGTAAACATTGCGGTCGACTGACGGGAGGGGGCCATTGAAATCTAAGCTGAGCCGCTCAAAGGGCCGTGTAGCTTTGATTAAGTGGGCTCTATCTGGGCGGTAGAACCGAAGCTTGCACTCAGCGCACGTGCGGCAGTTCCTGGTCAGAGACCGAACTTCCTCAATCGAGTAGGGTAAGTTACGGGACTTTATGAAGTGGAACAGCCGCGTGACCCCTGGGTGGCAGAGGTCGTTGTGGAGGGTCTGTAGCTGATCCCCGGTGGCGCTGGCACACATCCCTCGTGAGAGGGCGTCAGGGGATTCGTTAAGGGCCCCTGGCCGGTAAATGATGTCATACTCGAAGGTGGAGAGCTCGATCCGCCACCTAAGAATCTTATCATTTTTAATCTTCCCCCTCTGTTTATTATTGAACATAAACGCTACCGACCGCTGGTCGGTAAGTAGGGTGAAGCGTTTGCCGGCTAGGTAGTGGCGCCAGTGGCGCACTGCCTCCACGATGGCTTGGGCCTCCTTTTCTACGGAGGAGTGTCTGATCTCGGGCCCTTGGAGGGTCCTCGAGAAGAAAGCTACGGGCCGCCCCGCCTGGTTGAGGGTGGCCGCCAAGGCAAAGTCAGACGCATCACTTTCCACTTGAAAGGGAGTGTTCTCGTCCACTGCCTGTAGCGTGGCCCGCTCAATATCCTGCTTAATGCTTTTGAAGGCGGCGTGGGCCTCAGCAGAGAGCGGAAAAGAGGATGCTTTCAAGAGGGGGCGGGCTTTGTCGGAGTAGTTGGGGACCCATTGGGAATAATAAGAAAATAACCCCAGGCACCTTTTCAGGGCTTTGGGAGTGTTGGGCAGGGGGAGCTCCCGTAGGGGGCGCAATCGGTCGGGGTCTGGTCCGATTTCCCCATTCTCCACCACGCTGCCTAGTATGCAGAGACGCGTGGTGTTGAAAAAGCACTTGTCCTCGTTGTAGGTGAGGTTGAGTTTTTGTGCGGTTTTCAGGAACCTCTCGAGGTTCGAGTCGTGATCCTGCTGGTTGTGACCGCAGATGGTGACGTTGTCGAGGTAGGGGAAGGTTGCCTGCAAGTGGTGGTCATCGACCATGCAGTCCATCTCCCTCTGGAAGACCGAGACCCCATTCGTCACCCCAAAGGGGACTCTGAGGAATTGGCAGAGGCGTCCGTTCGCCTCGAAGGCGGTGTACGGGCAGTCCTCTGGTCTGAAAGGGAGCTGGTGGTACGCTGACTTGAGGTCGATGGTGGAGAACACCCGGTATTGGGCGATTTGGTTCACCATTTCTGATATGCGGGGTAGCGGGTAGGCGTCTAGTTGGGTGTACCTGTTGATCGTTTGGCTATAGTCGATCACCATCCGTTTCTTCTCGCTACCCCTTACCACTACCACTTGGGCGCGCCACGGGCTGTTGCTGCATTCAATAATGCGCTCTTTCAGGAGCCTGTCTACCTCGGTCGCGATAAACCGCCTGTCCTCCCAGCTGTACCTCCTGCTTTTGGTCGCTAGTGGCCGGCAGTTAGGGGTAAGGTTCGCGAATAGCGAAGGCGGCTTTACCTTCAGGGTAGCCAGACCGCACACTGTGAGGGGCGGCTGGGACCCACCGTACTTGAGCGTGATGCTTTGGTGGTTGCACTGGAAATCCAGGCCCAAGATCACGCTCGCACATAGATTCTTCATGATTAATACTTTAAAATTATCGTATACAGTTCCGTTAACGGACAATTGTACCGTGCAGTAACCCAGAATGGTCGATGTCTGGGTTTTATCAGCCATAGAGATGGTACCCTGAGTAGGGACCACCTTTAGGGAGAGTTGTTGTGCCAGTTCAGGGTGGATAAAACTCTCCATGCTTCCACTGTCAATTAAACATTTAACCTGGCACCCGTTTACCTCGATGTCCACCATTGATTTGGATAGCGGGTGCGGCCTGGTCTGGTCCACTGTGACCGATGCCACTGTAGGGCCCTGATCGAGACAAGATGGCGTCCACGCTGTCTGCTCATGAGATGGCGGACCCCACGAGGTCGGGCAAGATGGCGTCCAAGATGGCCGCTCCCACGGCGCACACGCGGCGGTGGCGGGTTTTCCGGCGGGGTTCCCTCTGCACACCTTCCCGAAGTGCCCCTTCTTACCGCACTTAAAGCAGGTGGTGCCTTTCGCCGGGCACAGGTTTCTGGTGTGCTTTGGCTGCCCGCAGAAGTAGCAGTTGGGTCCCCGACGCGTCGCGGCTGTCGTAGGGCTTCTGGGGGGAGAGCGGGGCCCCGACGAATTCCGAGTTTCATACTCGCAGCGTCCGTAGCGTCTTTGACAGCTGCGGAATTGTCCAGGAAGAATTCCATACACATAAACCAGTGTCCGAAGCATGCCGATGCGTCCGAAGCATGCTGGTCCAAATCCAAACGTTCGGGTTTTAGGAGTTGATCCATTGTGTTGAAAAATAAGTTCATAAAATTGATGTGCCTCAATAATTCCGAGACTCGATGTTAGCGAAACAAAACAAGGCTTTTATTAACTTAGAAGGTAACACGCAGTGGAGAGAGGTATCTTCCATCTGGAGGTCTGCAGTACTAGATATGAGGCCAGACTGAGCTTGCTTACATAGGGGCCAGGTATGGGCGGAGCCCTACACACAATACATTACAATATACAATACAATGGTGAGGAGACGGAACTGAGGTAAGGGAACTGAAACCTGAAACCAACCACAGTCACAGGCAGTGATGAATGGAATATTTCATCACAATCTTATTGAAACATATAAGATTGTGAAGGGGTTGGATCGGGTGGATGCGGGGAGGATGTTCCCGATGATGAGTGAAACTAGAACTAGGGGGCATAGTCTTAGAATAAGGGGCTGCTCTTTCAAAACTGAGATGAGGAGGAACTACTTCACTCAGAGGGTGGTAGGTCCATGGAATATGTTGCCCCAAAAAGCTGTAGAAGCTACATCATTACATAAATTTAAAACAGAAATAGACAGTTTCCTAGAAGTAAAGGGAATTAAGGGTTACGGGGAGCGGGCAGGAATTTGGACATGAGTCTAGGTTCGGATCGGACATGGCCCTGTGGGTAGTGGAGCGGGCCCAGGGGCCGTGTAGCCTGATCCTGCTCCTATTTCGTGTGTCTAATTCTGTTAGATTCAGGAGATGGTTCTGTGATAGTAGATTGGCGGTTAGGATCAGATCAGCCATGATCTTATTGAATGGCGGAGCAGGCTCGAGGGGCCGATTGGCCTACTCCTGCTCCTATTTCTTATGTTCTTATGTTCTTATGTTCTGTCTGTGTGTAGCGCCCTGCGCTATCTGTGTGTAGCGCCCCGCTCTCTGTGTGTAGCGCCCCGCTCTCTCTGTGTGTAGCGCCCCGCTCTCTCTGTGTGTAGCGCCCCGCTCTCTCTGTGTGTAGCGCCCCGCTCTCTCTCTGTGTAGTGCCCCGCTCTCTCTGTGTGTAGCGCCCCGCTCTCTCTCTGTGTAGTGCCCCGCTCTCTCTGTGTGTAGCGCCCCGCTCTCTCTGTGTGTAGCGCCCCGCTCTCAGTGTGTGTAGCACCCCGCTCTCTCTGTGTGTAGGGCCCCGCTCTCAGTGAGTGTAGGGCCCCGCTCTCTCTGTGTGTAGGGCCCCGCTCTCAGTGTGTGTAGGGCCCCGCTCTCTCTGTGTGTAGGGCCCCGCTCTCAGTGTGTGTAGGGCCCCGCTATCTCTGTGTGTAGCGCCCCGCTCTATCTGTGTGTAGCGCCCCGCTCTCTCTGTGCGTAGCGCCCCGCTCTCTCTGTGTGTAGCGCCCCGCTCTCTCTGTGTGTAGCGCCCCGCTCTCTCTGTGTGTAGCGCCCCGCTCTCTCTGTGTGTAGCGCCCCGCTCTCTCTGTGTGTAGCGCCCCGCTCTCTCTGTGTGTAGCGCCCCGCTCTCTCTGTGTGTAGGGCCCCGCTCTCAGTGTGTGTAGCGCCCCGCTCTCTGTGTAGCGCCCCGCTCTCTCTGTGTGTAGCGCCCCGCTCGCTCTCTGTGTAGCGCCCCGCTCTCTTTGTGTGTAGGGCCCCGCTCTCTCTGTGTGTAGGGCCCCGCTCTCTCTGTATGTAGGGCCCCGCTCTCTCTGTGTGTAGGGCCCCGCTCTCTCTGTGTGTAGCGCCCCGCTCTCTCTGTGTGTAGCGCCCCGCTCTCTCTGTGTGTAGGGACCCGCTCTCTCTGTGTGTAGTGCCCCGCTCTCTCTGTGTGTAGCGCCCCGCTCTCTCTGTGTGTAGGGCCCCGCTCTCTGTGTGTAGTGCCCCGCTCTCTCTGTGTGTAGGGCCCCGCTCTCTCTGTGTGTAGCGCCCCGCTCTCTCTGTGTGTAGGGCCCCGCTCTCTGTGTGTAGCGCCCCGCTCTCTCTGTGTGTAGCGCCCCGCTCTCTCTCTGTGTAGGGCCCCGCTCTCAGTGTGTGTAGCACACCGCTCTCTCTGTGTGTAGCGCCCCGCTCTCTCTGTGTGTAGCGCCCCGCTCTCTCTGTGTGTAGCGCCCCGCTCTCTCTGTGTGTAGGGCCCCGCTCTCTCTGTGTGTAGCACCCCGCTCTCAGTGTGTAGTGCCCCACTCTCTCTGTGTGTAGCGCCCCGCTCTCTCTGTGTGTAGCGCCCCGCTCTCTCTGTGTAGGGCCCCGCTCTCTCTGTGTGTAGCGCCCCGCTCTCTCTCTGTGTAGCGCCCCGCTCTCTCTGTGTAGCGCCCCGCTCTCTCTCTGTGTAGCGCCCCGCTCTCAGTGTGTAGCGCCCCGCTCTCTCTGTGTGTAGCGCCCCGCTCTCTCTGTGTGTAGCGCCCCGCTCTCTCTGTGTGTAACGCCCCGCTCTCTGTGTGTGTAGCACCCTGCTCTCTTTGTGTGTAGGGCCCCGCTCTCTCTGTGTGTAGGGCCCCGCTCTCTCTGTGTGTAGGGCCCCGCTCTGTGTGTGTAGTGCCCCGCTCTCTCTGTGTGTAGCGCCCCGCTCTCTCTGTGTGTAGCGCCCCGTTCTCTCTGTGTGTAGCGCCCCGCTCGCTCTGTGTGTAGCGCCCCGCTCTCTGCGTGCAGTGCCCCGCTCTCTCAGTGTGTAGCGCCCCGCTCTCTCAGTGTGTAGCGCCCCGCTCTCTCTGTGTGTAGTGCCCCGCTCGTTAATATGTGTAGGGCCCCGCTCTCTCTGTGTGTAGCGCCCCGCTCTCTCTGTGTGTAGGGCCCCGCTCTCTCTGTGTAGTGCCCCGCTCTCTCTGTGTGTAGCGCCCCGCTCTCTCTGTGTGTAGGGCCCCGCTCTCTCTGTGTGTAGCGCCCCGCTCTCTCTCTGTGTGTAGGGCCCCGCTCTCTCTGTGTGTAGCGCCCCGCTCTCTCTGTGTGTAACGCCCCGCTCTCTCTGTGTGTAGTGCCCCGCTCTCTCTGTGTGTAGGGCCCCGCTCTCTCTGTGTGTAGGGCCCCGCTCTCTCTGTGTATAGGGCCCCGCTCTCTCTGTGTGTAGGGCCCCGCTCTCTCTGTGTGTAGCGCCCCGCTCTCTCTGTGTGTAACGCCCCGCTCTCTCTGTGTGTAGTGCCCCACTCTCTCTGTGTGTAGGGCCCCGCTCTCTCTGTGTGTAGGGCCCGGCTCTCTCTGTGTGTAGGGCCCCGCTCTCTCAGTGTGTAGCGCCCCGCTCTCTCTGTGTGTAGGGCCCCGCTCTCTGTGTGTGTAGGGCCCCGCTCTCTCTCTGTGTAGCGCCCCGCTCTCTCTGTGTGTAGGGCCCCGCTCTCTCTGTGTGTAGCGCCCCGCTCTCTCTGTGTGTAGCGCCCCGCTCTCTCTGTGTGTAGCGCCCCGCTCTCTGTGTGTAGTGCCCCGCTCTCTCTGTGTGTAGGGCCCCGCTCTCTCTGTGTGTAGCGCCCCGCTCTCTCTGTGTGTAGCGCCCCGCTCTCTCTGTGTGTAGCGCCCCGCTCTCAGTGTGTGTAGCACCCCGCTCTCTCTGTGTGTAGCGCCCCGCTCTCTCTGTGTGTAGGGCCCCGCTCTCTCTGTGTGTAGCGCCCCGCTCTCTCTGTGTGTAGGGCCCCGCTCTCTCTGTGTGTAGGGCCCCGCTCTCTCTGTGTGTAGGGCCCCGCTCTCTCTGTGTGTAGCGCCCCGCTCTCTCTGTGTGTAGCGCCCCGCTCTCTCTGTGTGTAACGCCCCGCTCTCTCTGTGTGTAGCGCCCCGCTGTCTGTGTGTAGTGCCCCGCTCTCTCTGTGTGTAGGGCCCCGCTCTCTCTGTGTGTAGCGCCCCGCTCTCTCTGTGTGCAGCGCCCCGCTCTCTCTGTGTGTAGCGCCCCGCTCTCAGTGTGTGTAGCACCCCGCTCTCCCTGTGTGTAGCGCCCCGCTCTCTCTGTGTGTAGGGCCCCGCTCTCTCTGTGTGTAGCGCCCCGCTCTCTCTGCGTGTAGGGCCCCGCTCTCTCTGTGTGTAGGGCCCCGCTCTCTCTGTGTGTAGCGCCCCGCTCTCTCTGTGTGTAGCGCCCCGCTCTCTCTGTGTGTAACGCCCCGCTCTCTCTGTGTGTAGCGCCCCGCTCTCTCTGTGTGTAGCGCCCCGCTCTCTCTGTGTGTAGCACCCCGCTCTCTGTGTGTAGGGCCCCGCTCTCTCTGTGTGTAGCGCCCCGCTCTCTCTGTGTGTAACGCCCCGCTCTCTCTGTGTGTAGGGCCCCGCTCTCAGTGTGTGTAACGCCCCGCTCTCTCTGTGTGTAGCGCCCCGCTCTCTCTGTGTGTAGCGCCCCGCTCTCTCTGTGTGTAACGCCCCGCTCTCTCTGTGTGTAGGGCCCCGCTCTCAGTGTGTGTAACGCCCCGCTCTCTCTGTGTGTAGCACCCCACTCTCTCTGTGTGTAGCGCCCCGCTCTCTCTGTGTGTAGCGCCCCGCTCTCTCTCCGTGTAGTGCCCCGCTCTCTCTCTGTGTAGTGCCCCGCTCTCTCTCTGTGTAGCGCCCTGCTCTCTCTGTGTGTAGGGCCCCGCTCTCTCTGTGTGTAGCGCCCCGCTCTCTCTGTGTGTAGGGCCCCGCTCTCTCTGTGTGTAGCGCCCCGCTCTCTCTGTGCGTAACGCCCCGCTCTCTCTGTGTGTAGCGCCCCGCTCTCTCTGTGTGTAATGCCCCGCTCTCTGTGTGTGTAGCGCCCCGCTCTCTCTGTGTGTAGCGCCCCGCTCTCTCTCTGTGTAGCACCCCGCTCTCTCTGTGTGCAGCGCCCCGCTCTCTCTGTGTGTAACGCCCCGCTCTCTCTGTGTGTAGCGCCCCGCTCGCTCTCTATGTGTAGCGCCCTAAGTGAGGTGATTAGCGCTTGATTTGGCGCTCTAGTTCTCTCTTGGAGCGCTAACAATCAATTTAGTGGGAGGTCAGAAGGATTAGCGCCTGGCACTAATTCTCTAACGTTTTTAAATTTAGCGCCCCAACCGGGGCGATACTGAAGTTCTAGCCCTTAGAGTCCAAAAATCTATCGAGCTCAGCCTTGAATATACTCAACAACTGAGCATCTACAGCCCTCTTGTAAGAAAGTCCAAAACTAGAGCCCATAAATATAAGATAGCCACTAATAAATCTAATAAGGAATTCAGGAGAAACATCTTCAATCATAGAGAGTGACGATAATGTGGAACTTGCTACAAGATGGAGTGGTTGAGCTGATTAGCATCGATGCTCTTAAGCAGAAGCTGATAATTACATGAGAGAGAAAGGAATAGAAGGTTATGGTGATAGAAGGAGATAAAGTAAGGTGGGAGGAGGCTCGTGTGGAGCATAAACACCAGCATAGACCAAATGGCCCGTTTCTGTGTTGGAAGGCATTATCGGTGAAGCAGATTTTGCACTTTGACCTATTCTCTTCCATTACAAACAAATTTCCATCTTTCATATTTCAAAAACGTTTTTACGCAGCGCGTGGTTAAGATCTGGAATGCACCGCCTGAAAGGGTGGTGGAGGCAAATTCAATCGTGGCTTTCAGAAGGGGATTGCAGGGCTACGGAGAAAGGGCGGGGGAGTGGGACCAGCTGAAGTGCTCCTGCAGAGAGCCAGCATGGGCTCAATGGGCCGAATGGCCTCCTTCTGTGCTGTAACCATTCTATGATTCTATATTGGAATTCAGGAAAAACAAGGCTTCGTATGCGTATTTAAGTGCATCACTAACTCGTTACTTCAAGTGCATTTTGATTGCCTGATGCGTGCGATGCTACAAATCCAAGATCCTATAAATTGCACCGATCAAAATTGCTAGTAGATGCATTCTAAAGAGGAATGTTTACACCATAGGCCTGCTTATAGAATGCTACAAATATTTGACACGCACCCCAATCTACACCATCCCAAATATGTTATTCATCATTGGGCATTATTCAGTGGCATATTATGCAAATATTGCAATTGTGCCACTCTCCAGCATATTTGTAGTATACAGTATTGCAGAATGTACTGCAAACACACGCAGCGCTATCAATAAACGTACCACAGGTTGGAAAGCAGAGCAGCCTACCAGAGATTTGCAAAACAACAAGAAAAGTACCATGACATCAACGTTTATAAAGTGACTGTTTTTTAAAATTGGTTTTTATTAAATAACTAGCTGAAGTGCCCGGTGGTGCCGAGGCTTTTTTGAGGGCATGTTGTTGTTGGAAGAGAGAGAGAGAGCGACTGGGGGGAAGAGAGAGAGCGACTGGGGGGAAGAGAGAGAGTGACTGGGGGGAAGAGAGAGAGTGACTGGGGGGAAGAGAGAGAGCGACTGGGGGGAAGAGAGAGCGACTAGGGGGAAGAGAGAGAGCGACTGGGGGGAAGAGAGAGAGTGACTGGGGGGAAGAGAGAGCGACTAGGGGGAAGAGAGAGAGCGACTGGGGGGAAGAGAGAGAGTGACTGGGGGGAAGAGAGAGAGTGACTGGGGGGAAGAGAGAGAGCGACTGGGGGGAGAGAGAGAGCGACTAGGGGGAAGAGAGAGAGCGACTGGGGGGAAGAGAGAGCGACTAGGGGGAAGAGAGAGAGCGACTGGGGGGAAGAGAGAGAGTGACTGGGGGGAAGAGAGAGAGTGACTGGGGGGAAGAGAGAGAGCGACTGGGGGGAGAGAGAGAGCGACTAGGGGGAAGAGAGAGAGCGACTGGGGGGAAGAGAGAGAGCGACTGGGGGGAAGAGAGAGAGCGACTGGGGGGCAGAGAGAGAGCGACTGGGGGGCAGAGACGTGGGGAAGAGAGAGAGCGACTGGGGGGGAAGAGAGAGAGCGACTGGGGAGAAGAGAGAGAGTGACTGGGGGGAAGAGAGAGAGCGACTGGGGGGGAGAGAGAGAGCGACTGGGGGGAAGAGAGAGAGCGACTGGGGGGGAGAGAGAGAGCGACTGGGGGGAAGAGAGAGAGCGACTGGGGGGAAGAGAGAGAGTGACTGGGGGGAAGAGAGAGAGTGACTGGGGGGAAGAGAGAGAGCGACTGGGGGGAAGAGAGAGAGTGACTGGGGGGAAGAGAGAGAGCGACTGGGGGGAAGAGAGAGAGTGACTGGGGGGAAGAGAGAGAGCGACTGGGGGGAAGAGAGAGAGTGACTGGGGGGAAGAGAGAGAGCGACTGGGGGGAAGAGAGAGAGCGACTGGGGGGAAGAGAGAGAGTGACTGGGGGGAAGAGAGAGAGCGACTGGGGGGAAGAGAGAGAGTGACTGGGGGGAAGAGAGAGAGTGACTGGGGGGAAGAGAGAGAGCGACTGGGGGGCAGAGACGGGGGGAAGAGAGAGAGCGACTGGGGGGAAGAGAGAGAGCGACTGGGGGAAGAGAGAGAGCGACTGGGGGGCAGAGACGGGGGGAAGAGAGAGAGCGACTGGGGGGAAGAGAGAGAGCGACTGGGGGAAGAGAGAGAGCGACTGGGGGGCAGAGACGGGGGGAAGAGAGAGAGCGACTGGGGGGAAGAGAGAGAGCGACTGGGGGGAAGAGAGAGAGCGACTGGGGGGAAGAGAGAGAGCGACTGGGGGGAAGAGAGAGAGCGACTGGGGGGAAGAGAGAGAGCGACTGGGGGGAAGAGAGAGAGCGACTGGGGGAAGAGAGAGAGTGACTGGGGGGCAGAGAGAGAGCGACTGGGGGGCAGAGAGAGAGCGACTGGGAGGCAGAGAGAGAGCGACTGGGGGGAAGAGAGAGAGCGACTGGGGGGAAGAGAGAGAGCGACTGGGGGGAAGAGAGAGAGCGACTGGGGGGAAGAGAGAGAGCGACTGGGGGGAAGAGAGAGAGCGACTGGGGGGAAGAGAGAGAGCGACTGGGGGGAAGAGAGAGAGTGACTGGGAGGAAGAGAGAGAGCGACTGGGGGGAAGAGAGAGAGCGACTGGGGGGCAGAGAGAGAGCGACTGGGGGGCAGAGAGAGAGCGACTGGGGGGAAGAGAGAGAGTGACTGGGGGGAAGAGAGAGAGCGACTGGGGGGAAGAGAGAGAGAGAGCGACGGGGGGAAGAGAGAGAGCGACTTGGGGGAAGAGAGAGAGCGACTGGGGGGAAGAGAGAGAGCGACTGGGGGAAGAGAGAGAGCGACTGGGGGGAAGAGAGAGAGCGACTGGGGGGAAGAGAGAGAGCGACTGGGGGGAAGAGAGAGAGCGACTGGGGGGAAGAGAGAGAGTGACTGGGGGGAAGAGAGAGAGTGACTGGGGGGAAGAGAGAGAGCGACTGGGGGGAAGAGAGAGAGCGACTGGGGGGAAGAGAGAGAGTGACTGGGGGGAAGAGAGAGAGTGACTGGGGGGAAGAGAGAGCGGCTGGGGGGAAGAGAGAGAGCGACTGGGGGGAAGAGAGAGAGCGACTGGGGGGCAGAGAGAGAGCGACTGGGGGGAAGAGAGAGAGCGAGAGACTGGGGGGCAGAGACGGGGGGGAAGAGAGAGAGCGACTGGGGGGGAGAGAGAGAGCGACTGGGGGGAAGAGAGAGAGCGAGAGACTGGGGGGAAGAGAGAGAGCGACTGGGGGGAAGAGAGAGAGCGACTGGGGGGAAGAGAGAGAGCGACTGGGGGGAAGTGAGAGAGCGACTGGGGGGCAGAGACGGGGGGAAGAGAGAGAGCGACTGGGGGGGAGAGAGAGAGCGACTGGGGGGAAGAGAGAGAGCGAGAGACTGGGGGGGGAAGATAGAGAGGACTGGGGGGAAGAGAGAGAGCGACTGGGGGGAAGAGAGAAAGCGACTGGGGGGAAGAGAGAGAGCGAGAGACTGGGGGGAAGAGAGAGAGCGACAGACTGGGGAAGAGAGAGAGCGACTGGGGGGAAGTGGGGGAGGGAAGGGGAGGTGGAAGGGGGAGGTGGGAGGGAGGTGGGGGGGAAGTTAGGGGGGGAAGGTAGGGGGGTGGGAGGGGTGTGGGGGGGAAGGAGGGTGTGGGGGGGTGGGGGGGTGAAGGGGGGGTGGGGGGAAGGGGGGGTGTGGGGGGGAATGGGGAGAGGGATGGGAGGGGGGAGAGGGAGGGGGGAAAGGGAGGGGGGAAGGGGGAAAGGGAGGGGGAAGGGAAGGTTGAGAGGGGGGGAAGTGGGTGTGGGGGAAGGAGGGGGAAAGGGAGGGGGGGAGCCAGCAGACCCTCTCCCCTCTGCCAGTGTTGGACCCTGTCTGGGCCAGAAGCCTGGGACTGGAGTTGCGCTGCTGGCCGTTGGAGAAGCCTAGGCCTCAGGCCCCTGCACTTGACATGGCCCAGCCTACCTTTTAATACCTTGAAACATGAAACTTAAAGTACTTATAAAACATTTTTGGGAAATCTTTCTATAACATACACTTTACAACCGCACCAATCTTTTTATTAAAAAAGGGGTCCTCACCTGTCAGTGTGTTGTATCACAAACAACAATGGCCGCTGCTTGCTTTTCAGTTGGAAAGATTAGGCCCCGCCCACACAGTCGATTATCTGTCCCGGTCACCAGGACCCGATTGGGAGCACTGAAGCCCCACCCACTCTATGTTCCTGTACTAAGATGGCCGCGCATGCACTCTGTTACACACTGAATCAAAATGGCGTCGCACTGAAACTTTTCACCCTCCTTGACAAAGATGGCTGCCGTTAACCTGGTGCTGTCAGCAGAAGAAATCCCCTCAGCTGCAAACACGGGATCTTCAGATTATTATTCGGGGCTCGTGACCCAGCCCAGTTGCTAATGAAGCCTCCCCACCTACCGACCCCAGGGATGGAGCCAAGGCAGCAGCCCCTCTCCCCACTGCCAGTGTTAGTCCCTGTCTAGGCTGGGAGCCTGGGACTGGAGTTGCGCTGCTGGCAGTTGGAGAAGCCTAGGCCCCGGGCCTGGAAAAACGGTGAAAGGTAGGAAAATTATAGAGGTTAGAGAAAAGATTTACAAATTAATTAACTTTTTTAAAAAACAATTTGTGTTTTAAAAGCAACTTTTTTTTTGCTGGAAATGTAGATTTGAAAAGAAACACGCAGAAAGTGGGAAAAAAAAATGAACAGTTTGGAATCAAGATGGCGGCCACTCACCTCGGTTCAGAATGATAAGGCCCGCCCACACACGCACCGATTGGTCAACCGTCATGTCACTGAAGCGTAGGATTGGTCAATTGTCCTGTCACTCAACTGTAGGACGGCCCGCCCGCACGCGCGACGAACCCGCCCCCGCGACGCAGTGATTGGTCGACCGTCGGGTCGCTCGACCGTACGATTGGTCGACCTCGTTGTCACTCGATGCTAATGAGTGGATAATGAGCGGAGTTTTGAATGTTTTTTGGATACCGCGGGCACAAATTTTGCCTCGCCGAAACGTAAATACGCTTATGACTGTTCCGGAATTGTAAGCTTTCTTTTGATGTGACGCACGTGTAGGTACGCTCTATAACTTTAGAGTGTATAGCTGGACAGACAGACGGAAGGACAGACAGACAGATCGATCCTTTTATACATATAGATAAATGAATTGCGCCAACATAGCCATGTAAATTAGTTAAAACAAATTGCTCACAAGATATGTGGATGTAAATATTTGCCACAGCTCAACCCTGTGCCCCCCCAGCCCCCGCAGAAGTTTTTAATTTGCCGTATCTGTATCTGAGAGAAAGTAACTGTGCACAGATTTCTCACCACTGTAGTGTGACCTTTGTGGTATAAAACTGCTCATGCTTCACTAAAGATTTCACTTGCTCCTTTTTATTGCAATCTCCAAATGTTTATGTCCACCACAAAATTGTGACAGGGAATTGTTTGCAAGGAAGTGAGTTGGTTAAAAATGTGACCAGCACTTTCTGACGAAAGGTCATCGACCTGAAACGTTAACTCTCTTTCTCTCTCCACAGATGCTGCCTGACCAGCTGAGTATTTCCAGCATTTTAATGCTTTTATTCCAGATTTCCAGCATTCGCAGTATTTTGCTTTTGTAAAATAAATAGAGGTATGAATACAAAAACAAAGTACTAAAATAAGTGCCAGGTTATTGTTACTTGTTACTGTGAGCTATATATGTTGCAGAGAGATTCAGCAGACCTGGGATGGTAGGAATGACGTATGAGGAGAGATTGGGTCGATTGGGCTTATACTCGCTGGAGTTTAGAAGAATGAGAGGGGATCTCATTGAAACTTATAAAATTCTAACAGGACTAGACAGGCTAAATGCAGGAAGGATGTTCCCAATGGCTGGGGAGTCCAGAATCAGGGGCCACAGTCTAAGGATAAGGGGTAAGCCATTTAGGACAGAGATGAGGAGGAATTTCTTCACCCAGAGAGTGGTGAACCTGTGGAATTCTCTACCACAGAAGGCAGTTGAGGCCAATTCATTAAATATATTCAAGAAGGAGTTAGATATATTTCTTAAGGCTAAAGGGATCAAGGGATATGGGGAGAAGGCAGGGACAGGATACTGAATTTGAATGATCAGCCATGATCTCATTGAATGGCGGAGCAGGCTCGAGGGGCCGAATGGCCTACTCCTGCACCTATCTTCTATGTTTCTATGTTTCTATATAGTTTATTTAGTTGAGGGGGATCAATGCCTGTTCTAGTGGAGGTTGCGTGTATCAAAGAGCATTAAATGGAAGGGCTAGACTTACTTGTGACTTGTTGACAGTAAGCTTACGAGTGTAATGTTTTATATGTAATTCCAACCAGCCATTTTTATCATAATACAGCACTGTTAAAGAGCGGGCATGTTTAGAGCAGTTGTCCAGTTGATTAACACTGGCATTTTACTTTAAGATGCAGCAAACACTGTTTATTCCAAATCTTTCACCACAACAAAAATTGTTTTGTCTAACTTAGCAGTAAATATTTGAAAGCCTTCACTTGCTGTCAATAAACATTTGCTGGTGTCATCTTTTAACAAAATCCAAACTACAACTGAAATGTAAACCAGGATCTTATACACGTTAAACCTTTGCATGATTGCCAGCTCCTTTCTGGCTCATTGACTTCCAGTTATTTACATAGTATTCCTTGCAGTTAGACAATTACCTTGTCTTGTAAGGTAATTAATTTGACCCATAAGGTCTTAAAGATTACAATATTGTGGGAGTTCAATGCTTAGCCAAACATTATCGGTGCCTGTCACCTTAGATATCCGATCGTGTCTACATTCTCCATTATTTATCCCAACGTGCTATGCCTTATTATTATGTACAAGTTTCACGCAGATATATCCTCCAGCTCTACTTTTTAACAAGTTGTATGGAGCCTTTTTCCTGCAACAATTCATCTGCTCATTTCCATTCACGGAAAGTTAAAACACAAATTGTGATGTCTGCCATCTCCAATCACACAAGGACTTACCTGTTAACTGTAGAAAAATGAGAACTGAAAATCATAAAATAGCTACAAATATACCACATCAAATAAACCATTCTACGTCACCCTAGAATGTTTAGAGTTGAAATGACGGGTAGTAATTTTTTAATTCATCTGTGTTTTTGGAACATTGTAATGTTGCTTTTAGCAAATGTTATGACTATTGTTTTATTTTGGTTGCATTATTCAGCTCAGAGCTTTTCCTCTATTATAGTATAATTTTGAGTTAGCATTTCCTTTCGTTGTTTTAAGCTGTTTTTCAACTACCATAATGGCAAAATTATGTTATTTTGAAAATAAAGATATTGGAAATATTAATCTTCTCTCCTAGGTTGTACTTTTATTCTGCAGATGGCGGCTCACAATAAGGCTCAGTTCCTCTTCAGGCGACCCATTAATACAACTGTATGATGTAGTTATGCACATTAGGTATAGCTTTTGATGACTGTAGGGAAGGAACATTCCCGACACTGGAACAAGTAGCAGGATAACCAGATGTTGCAGTCTTACAACTTTGAACCACAGCATCAATGTATCTTGTACACTTTTGGCGAGTTAAGAAAAAAAGCGCTTACCTTCGTAGTATGACGAGACACTTAAGAAGGTGGCAGTCAATTTGAGGAGAGGGTCAATTGTTTACTTACAAGGCTTTTTATTGTCTGCTCCAGTTTCTGAATAGATGGCGTTCCAGCCTAACTAGACTATTGAAACAACTGGTGGGGATCAAACATCACATGCTATTAATCATATGGGACTTGAGCCAAATCCTAGAAGCAAAAAAAAAAGTAACAACCCTTGGAATTTCTAATGGGTCCATTATAGAGTGCAAAGGCATTAAACCTTAGTTCTGGCTGGACTAAAGATGCACGCACTGCTGGTTCCCACATAAGAATCAACTCATTGGAGCCATGCAACAATACAAGGGCAAGAAAAGACCGTGGCCCCTACACACAAAGTCAGTAGCCCGGTTAAAAGTGGAATTCATGGGGAACTGTCAGCTTTCAAATGTCTCAGTTCAAACTTGTTTCACCAAGGATCAAGTGGAGAAGGCTAATCTCGTTTTCTAGACACTTAAATCCCATTTTCCCAGGCAGCTTTACCCTCCACTGTCTCAAGATGTCTCTTAAGGAGAATATCGCATTCTGAAGTATCTCTGTTGAGTATTGAATGGAACAATGACTTTGAATACATCAGTGTCGCAACCACTATGTCTATCAAACCCAAAGGAATTCCAGAAGGGGGCCATTCCCTTTTTCCTACAAGAAATAATAATAATCTTGATTGACACAAAAATATGTGATTTAATTATGCGCCACTTAAATATATCTTACCCTATAGAAGTGAATGATAATTCTCAAAAGTGAAAAGGAATTCACGTGGAAGAATTATTGTTTAAATCATTTGAAATTTGGTAGCTGCTTTCTGGCTCTTAAGATAGCAACAATTATTCTCAGTCAAACAATAGACCGACACCAAAGGTCACGTGTTTTTGACATACAGAAAGCCTCACAGGCGCCGAGGGCATTGCACAGTTGTTATACATGAAAGGATACTGTGCCAAGTGGAGCACCTGCTATTCTGTTCCCCTTTCCAAATAAATATTTGTGAGACACATAACACGGGGTGGGGGTTGGGGCAATTTTAGATTTCCGCGGTGACTTCAATGTACAGGAGAATCAGGTGATGTTTTTAACGGAGGACCGCGCCGATATCGGCCGTTTTACGCCACTTCCAAAAGTTAAGTAGCGTAGTGGTTAGGTCACGAGACTAGTAATCCAGAGGCCTGGATTTATAACCCAGGGAACTTGGGCTGAAATCCGCTCTGGTATCAATAAAAGTGATCGTGAAGCTGTCGGGTTGTCGTAAAAACCCAACTGGTTCACTCATGTCCTGCAATGAAGAAAATATGTTGTCCTTATCTGGTCTGGCCTATATGTGACTGTACGAAAGGCTGATATTTAAAGATATTTAGTAGACGAGAATCATATATGTATAACTTCAAGTGTAGCCATTGACCAAATAATATTACCCATAATTACTCCTGGGTAACTAGAAAACTTGTTCAAAATGTAGCTGCATGACAGTCAAAAGCAGTTTAGACTAAGTTTTGATAACAACCAGCCACAGACTGCGAGTGAGGGTTAAATCATTAAATAACATATTATAATGCTGTATAGAACTTAGAATTGGCTTAACAAAACTATAAACAAGATAACACTGAACATGGCAAAATTGGTGGAAAAATACTGGAAAGGCGGGATGCTACCTTAGTCTGAGTGACAATGGTATTTTGGCCATTAGAACCAATTAAAAAAGGTGATTTTGTTAAAAACCATATATGGACACTGGCCAAACCAACTTTTGATAAGTAAAAGGTAAAAACCTCGATACCCAAAGAACAACTTCACACAGACATACTGCGAGGACAAAGGAACAGACTTAAGACAACATCATCTGTGTCCGAGAGGTTCCAGAGACCAAGGGCTGTGAGCTACTCGTTAAAACTATCGCCTAATATTAAGTATATTACGCTGTATGCTTAATAAATCTTGATCTGTTGCTCAAACATACTGGCTGCTGCCTATTGGTGTCTTGCCCAAGAACTCAGAGATCTAAAAGATCTTACATGACTCCAGTCCCACACCAATGTGGTTGACTTTTAAGTGTTCCCTGAAGTAGCCTACCAAGACACTCAGTTATATGCAGGGTAACCATGGATGGACAATAAATGATGGTCTTGCCAGTGACGCCCATATCCCGAGAATGAATAATAAAAAAAGTCCGATGGATTGGTGAGGGTGAGTGTTGGGGGCGGGGTGAAGAACTATTCTGGTTGCTATGCGTTAGTGGCATCATAAAGAAAGCGGAAAGCTGCCACTATTCATTGGCCAGGAGATTCCGCTAGGAGCGCATTCGGGAAAATGCGTCCGGATAGCGTTGGACGTTGCGTCGGTTCTGCCAAGGCACAGTTGCACCCAGCTTTCCGCTCAAACTCATTTGCATATGGCCCAATGTATAATCTCCCATGAATCAGTGCAATCAAGCAACGTTATCGATCGTTATCGATTATTGATGGGAACACGGCCAATGGGGCCTCAAGATTACTGAATTAAACTCATTTAAACTAAAAATCTGTTCCAATAATGGCTGTTGCTGATGAAACAGACCTATCAGTGGTTTCAATTGACTGCCGGTCTTATGTACCAAGTGCAGATCAATTGACTGAATTGCAACTCATTTAAACTGCATTTAAAGTAATTGTAGCATCAGTATGAGAAACAGGCCTGAGTGAGGCTTCAATTGACTGCTGGTCACTGCAGCTGCGGGCCATTAACGATGGATTAATGTGACCACGGGTGCCTGTGTGCCCGAAATTCTGAGCGCAGTAGGTTGAACACCCCTGAACGGATGCAATCGGCGGCAACTCGCCATGCCGATTTGGGCCTGGTCAGTATTGTAGGCAGGGACAGCTTCGGGCGAATTGACTACTGAACCAGCACAAAAGACCGCGGAAACTCGAGCATAAGTGGCTGCGGGCGTAACTCACTTACCTTTTAAATGTCGCAATCATTTGTCCGATCATTTAGTCGATTCCGCCCAGATTGCCCGCATATCAGTGCGTAAAACATATGGGCCCATATTTTCCGACGCCTATGGGTGTGTATGGGCTGTGTACACACCCGTAGGGACATTGGAAATTCCGATTTAAGGCATGCCAAGCACATGCGCTGAAAACCGGTATTTCTGATCTGTCAAGAATGCCCTTGACAGATCGGACACCTGCCCTGGAGAAGGGCCTCAGTGGGGGGATAGTTCCACTTTCTGCAGAACCTCTGCTCGCTGAACACCCTTAGAAATCTTACACCTGGTAAAAGCATAAGGTGTAAGGCCTGCTTTTACCAGCATAAGAGTTGAAAAAGAGTTTAAAAAAAATTCTCTCATTTATAATTTTAAAATACTTTTAAAAAAGGTAAGTTTATTTTTAGCCCCGTAAAAAACTTCAATTATTTTGTTCAAAAAATTACATTTTTGTTCAAAATATTAAATTTATTGTAATTTTAACTCATTTTAAAAATGTGATTTAAAAAAAATATTTAATGTTTTACTGTGTTTTTGGGTGATCTCCATTCATATATTTGACAGGTCTATCTGTCAAAAGTATGAAGGGAGATTCCCTTCTCCTATTGGCTGGCCTGGCCCACGTGATCCCAGGGACGCTTGCGAACCGCATGCGCCCCCGGGATACGAGGGCCCTGCACATTTCGACTGTGGACAGGCCCCAGGAGCGGAAGTGTCTGGACCTCGGGTGCCTTCAGGAAAGGTCGTAGATTTTTTTCTGATAGGAGGCCTCCGCATGCAGGAAGCCTCCAATCGGAAATTACGGGCCAATTGAAACATTACGGGCCATTACGGGACATGATTTCTCGCAAGATCGTACAAGTGATATGAAACAAGATTTTTGCAATTGTATAAAAAAATAGCGATCGATGGAAATCTTCCTGCTGTGCTCACGAAGGGAAACTGTTCTGCTTTTACACTCTTGATGCAGAGCAGGTTACCTGGCGGGCTGTGCCTTGGGTGCACTACCCTTTACTCTACCCTTTATATTGTCTTCCGGAGTGTACTGGTTTGCACTGCTTTGTGCAAAAGTCACAAACCCAAAGCAATCAGAGGACTTGTTCCCTCCGGGGTTAGTAAAAGCATCTGATTTACCGGCAGGCTGTGTGCAGCCGGGCACAGTATGAAAAGGGCATATATAATCAGCAACACTATTGAAAGGATGTAACATGCAAATATGCATAACCTTTTTTTCTTTGTACTATAAAATATTTTACTTTGCTTTAATATGGATGCCAGTTTTTTGCCATCTTTAATAACTTAACAGATATTTTAGAATTTGCATTAAAACAAAAACAAATTATATTTTATTTTTGACAATGAAAATAGTGATTACTAAGTGGCCTGGGTGGATCATACAGAGATGCCATTGCTTGGGACAATTTCAATTGCAAAACTTTACCGACATAGTCCTGATTTAAGTTTGCAAAATAGGACAGGTGTGTATCTTTTTCCTAGTAGCAATTAACCATAATTACCAAACAGTCAACAGCCAGTGCCACTTCTGGGTCATCAGAACAGAAGTGTGGTAGTGATAGGTGACTCTATAATTAGGGGGATAGATAGCATCCGCTACAGCCAAGAACGAGAATCCCGAAGGGTGTGTTGCCTACCTGGTGCCAGGGTAAGGGATATCTCACAGCGGATGGAGAGGGAAAGGAGGGGGTAAATCCAGTTGTCGTGGTCCATGTTGGAACAAACGACATAGGTAGGGACAGGGAGATGGCCATGATGAAAGAGTATCAGGAGATAGGCCCTAAATTAAAAAGCAGGACCTCGAGGGTAAAAATTTATGGATTATTGCCCGAGCCACATGCAAATTGGCATAGAAGCAGACAGATCAGGAGAATTAACACGTGGCTAAAGGAAGATGGTTGCAAACGCTTCAGCTTTGTCTTTTGCACTCATGTGCTGGGCTCCACCATCATTGAGGATGGGGATATTCATGGAGCTTCCTCCTGGCATTCTCTTCTACACTCCTTATTGAACCAGGGTTGGTCCCCTGCCTTGATGGTAATGGCCGAGTGAGGGATATGCCGGGCCATGAGGTTACAGATTGTGGTGGAATACAATTCTGCTGCTGATGGCCTACAGCACCTCATGGATGCCCAGTTTTGAGCTGCTAGATCTGTTCTGAATCTATCTGATTTAGCACGGTGGTAGTGCCACACAACACGATGGAGGGTGTCCTCAGTGTGAAGACAGGGCTTCATCTCCACAATGACTGTGCAGTGGTCACTGCTACCAATGCTGTCATGGACAGATGCATTTGCGACAGGTAGATTGGTGAGGACGAGGTCAAGTAGGTTTTTCCCTCATGTTGGTTCTCTCACCACCTGTCGCAGGCCCAGACTGGCAGCTATGTCCTTCAGGACTTGGCCAGCTCGGTCAGTAGTGGTGCTACCGAGCCACTCTTGGTGATGGACATTGAAGTGCTCCACCCAGAGTACATTCTGTGCCGTTGCTACTATCAATGCTTCTTCCAAGTGGTGTTCAACATGGAGGAGTACTGATTCATCAGCTGAGGGAGGGCGGTAGATGGTAATCAGCAGGAGGTTTCCTTGCCCGTGCTTGAGCTGAAGCCATGAGACTTCATAGAGTCCAGAGTCAATGTTGAGGACTCCCAGGGCCACTCCTTCCCAACTGTATACCACTGTGCCATCACCCCTGGTGGATCTGTCCTGCCGGTGGGACAGGACAGACCCAGCGATGGCGATGGAGGAGTTTGGGACATTGGCTGAAAGGTATGATTCTATGAGCATGACGATGTCAAGCTTTTGCTTGACTAGTCTGTGGGACAGCTCTCCCAAGTTTGGCGCAAGGCCCCAGATGTTGGTGAGGAAGACTTTGCAGGGTTGACTGGGCTGGGTGTGTCATTGCCGTGTCCCTAGCCGGTGCCGAGGTCGATGCCGGGTGGTCCATCAGGTTTCATTCTTAATGTTTTGCATAGCGGTTTTTTACAACTGAGTGACTTGCTAGGCCATTTCAGAGGGCAGTTAAGAGTCAATTGCATTGCTGTGGGTCTGGAGTTACATATAGGCCAGACCAGGTGAGGACGGCAGATTTCCTTCCCTAAAGGACATTAGTGAACCAGATGGGTGTTTATGACAATCCAGTAGTTTCATGGTCACCGTTACTGATACTAGCTTTTTATTCCAGATTTATTTAATTAACTGAATTTAAATTCACCAGCTGCAATTTTTTCCGCCCTGAGGAGGCGGGTATGGAGCCGGGACTGCCGGAAAAATGGCAGCATTTGCGGGCGGGTGGCAAATCTGCCCCCAACCCGTCTCCATGCCATCTTCCCAGGAGGCGGGTTGCTGTCCCGCACCTTGGAAGTGGGAAGGGATTAATGCTTATTGGCCCAGAAATTCGGGTCTCCACGGGTGAGTACGCACAGGGTACTCATCCGTAGGCCCAACGAAAGTGTCGGTTTCGTGCATGCACTGCGCATGTACGGGAAACCGGAACTTCCGTTCCCTTAAAGGAAGGGGTTCAGAGGTCGAACGCGTGCGCTGGAGAGGCAGCGCATGCGCATGGAACTTACATTTTTTTTCCAGGTTTCTCCAGAAGGGTAAGTCTCCAGGAGTTACACATGTAAAAAGCAGGCGCAAGGCCTGCTTTTAACAAGGTAAGTGGTGAATTAATTAAAATTAAAACTTTTTTCCACAGGTTTATTATTTTTAAATACTTTAAAGAAAGGTAAGTTTATTTTTAGCCTCGTTAGAAAATGTAATTAATTTTTTCAAAAATTTAAATTATTGTTTAAAATAGTTATTTTATGTAATTTATAGTTATTTTAAAAATGTGATTTAAAAAAAAAAAATTATTTGAAGTTTTAGTGATGTTTTGGGGCTTATAGTATTTATAGTTTTGACAGCTCTTCCTGTCAATTTTATGAATGAAGCATTCCCTGCTGCCATTGGCTTTCCATGGCACACGTGATCCCAGGGGACGCATCGAACTAACTGCGCCCCTGGGATACGCAAGCACTGTGCGCCGGCAGTTGGAGCAGGCCCAGAATCGGAATCCCACGCGGGCCCACAGCACAACGGCCGGCGCGCTAGGTAAGTGCAGGTCGGAGGCTTGCACCCGCGGGAAGCCTCCAACCCGAATTTCTGGGCCATTAACTGTTAATGGGTAGTTAACAGGCAGAAAATAGGATTATTCCCTTTTTGCCCTCACAAGTATGGGCTTCCTGATGGCACCAAAACCCGCCAGGGTCACCGAGGCGAGTAGTGGGTCTGCGGGGGTCAGGGGGGTGCAAAAGTGTGGTGTGTAGGTAAGTGATGGGTGCAAGAGTGTAGAGGTGAGTATCTGAGGTAAGTCCTAAGTGTTTTTAAAAGTGTACTTACCTTTGTTACTTTCTGCAGGCTTCAGTCGGTTTCTATATGGGGAGTCTCGCACCTCCGTGTTGCAGATGAGAGATGTCCGTTGCATTCTCAGATGCATCAAACATCTCAATTCTGTAAAAGAAAGAAAGTTGATGAGGTCTTGTATGCAAGACCTCATCAAACTGCAGAGATTGTCACTGTTGACAACTTCACAGAGCTGTCAAACGATAACAATTCATCTGTCAAAATTTTTTGACAGATGACACATCATACGTTGACGTGCTCTGTAACCGGCTTTCCCTTAATTGGCCTGCTATGCCCGCTGGGCGGGCTTAACAAGGTCAATCAAAGGAAAATAGCGTGGGTTGGCCACAACTTGATGGAGGTGGGACGGAAACCCGACAAGCAGCAGTCCTGCCTCCAACCCGCTTCCATTCACAGAATCGCCCCCCACATCTCCGAATTACTAGTCCAGGCCTACTGGATTACTAGTCCAGTAACATAACCACTATATATAATGGGCAAATGAAGTTCAACACAGATAAATGTGAGGTATTACATTTTGGTAAGAAGAATAAGGAGGTCACTTATTACTTGGAGGGTGCGAGTCTAGGTGGGATAGGAACAAAGGGATCTTGGAGTACAAATACACAAATCACCAAAAGTTGTGACACAGGTTAGCAAGGCCATAAATCAAGCAAACCAAGCACTAGGGTTTATTTCTAGAGGGATAGAATTGAAAAGTAGGGAAGTTATGCTAAACCTGTATCAAAATTTGGTTAGACCACACTTGGAGTACTGCGTACAGTTCTGGTTGCTATATTATAAAAAGTATAGAGAGGCACTGGAGAGGGTGCAGAGAACATTTACAAGGATGATACCAGAAATGCGAGGGTATACATTCCAGGAAAGGATGAACAGGCTGGGTCTCTTTTCTCTTGAAAAAAGAAGGCTGAGGGGTGACCTAATAGAGGTCTATAAAATTGAGATGTTTTGATAGAGTGGATAGAGAGTGAATGTTTCCACTTGTGGGGAAGAGCATAACTAGAGGCCATCAATATAAGATAGTCACCAAGAAATCCAATAGGGAATTCAGTAGAAACTTCTTTACCCAAAGAGTGGTGAGAATGTGGAACTCTACCAAAGGGAGTGATTGATGTGAATAGTATAGATGTAATTAAGGGGAGGCTAGACAAGCATATGAGGGAGAAGGGAATCGAGGGTTATGCTGATAGAGTTTGATGAAGAAAGACGGGAGGAGGCTCGAGTGGAGCATAAACGCCGGCATGGACTGTTTGGACCGAATGGCCTGTTTCTGTGCCGTATCTATATATATAAAGCAGTATGTCTGTCTGTATGTCTGTCTGTATGTATGTCTGTATGTCTGTCTGTCCGCTATACACTCAAAAGTTATAGAGCGTACCTACACATATGTTATATCAAAAGAAAGCTGATGATCAGGGGAGTGTCATAGGCATATTTACTTTTTGGTCAGACAAAAATTGTTCGGACAGTATACAAAAAGCGTTCAAAAATCCGCTCATTAGTGGTTGACCAATCCTACCGCTCATTAGCGTTGAGTGACTTGATGGTTGACCAATCCTACAGTTCAGTGACCTGATGGTTGACCAATCGGTGCGTCACGGGCAGGACCTAATCCTGCCGCCTCCCGAAACTTTGCCGCCATTTTTTCCCCTGCTTTTCCTCAACAGTGAGCGGGGCAGCTGCATTGGCCTGCCGGAGCGGGAGGTGAGTTGGGGTCACTCAGGCCGGGCCTCACAACCGCTCGGCCCGAGACACAGAGCGGGGGAGTGGCAGCGGGTGGCCGTCAACCGCGCGGCCCGAGACACAGAGCAAGGGAGCGGCAGCAGCTGGCCGTCAACCACGCGGCCCTCTAAACTGCCCTGGCAACGCCGGGCCCCCCCCTGCTAGTATCCTATGTGGGAACAGTAGCATAGTGGTAAAGTTACTATGGTAAAGGTCCTCTACCAACCTGCCCCCACCACACAGTACTGCCCCCCGATTATCAAAATCCACGACAAGGCCTTGGACAACGTGGACCACTTTCCATACCTCGGGAGCCTACTGTCAACAAGGGCAGACGTCGATGACGAAGTCCAACACCGCCTTCAGTGTGCCAGTGCAGCCTTCGGTCACCTGAGGAAGAGAGTGTTTGAAGGTGTGGACCTCAAACCCGGCACTGAGCTCATGGTCTACAGAGCAGCAGTGATACCCGCCCTGCTGTAAGCCTCAGAGACATGGACCATGTACAGCAGGCACCTCAAAGCACTGGAGAGGTACCACCAACGCTGCCTCCGCAAGATCCTGCAAATCCATTGGCAGGATAGGCGCACCAATGTCAGTGTTCTCGCTCAGGACAACATCCCCAGCATCGAAGCTTTGACCACGCTCGATCAGCTCTGATGGATGGGTCACATTGTCCGCATGCCCGATACGAGACTCCCAAAACAAGCGCTCTACTTGGAGCTCCGACATGGCAGGAGAGCCCCAGGTGGGCAGAGGAAACGCTTCAAGGACACCCTCAAAGCCTCCTTGAAAAAGTGTAACATCCCCACCGACACCTGGGAGTCCCTGGCCCAAGACCGCACAAAGTGGAGGAGAAGCATTCGAGAAGGCGCCGAACACCTCGCGTCTCTTCGCCGGGAGCAAGCGGAAGCCAAGCGCAGGCAGTGCAAGGAGCGCACGTCAACCCAAGCACCCCACCCACCCGCCCCTTCAACCACCGTCTGCCCCACCTGTGACAGAGACTGTAGGTCCCGCATTGGACTCATCAGTCTCATTTTTAATATGGAAGCAAGTCATCCTCGGTTCCATGGACTGCCTAAGAAGAAGAGTTACTGGATTAGTAATCCAGAGGCCTGGACTAATAATCCGGCAACAAGCGTTCAAATCCCACTTTGGTAGCTGGGGAATTTGAATTCACAGCAATGTGATTGATTCTTAACTGCCCTCTGAAATGGCCTAGCAAGCCACTCAAGGGCACTTAGGGATGGGTAGTAAATGTTGGTCTTGCCAGTGATGCCCACATCCCGTGAATGAATATAAAAAATCCTATGTAATTACCAGCGTGCCTTGCTAATTGTTACGAGCATACGAACCAAACATTGGTGTTTGAAGTTAACAGATTATCTGGTTGTTATCACATTGCTGTTCGTGGGAGCTTGCTGTGCGCAAATTGGCTGCCGCATTTCCTACGTTACAACAGTGACTGTACTTCATTGGCTGTAAAGTGCTTTGAGACGTCCTGAAGTTATTAAAGGCGCTATAGAAATGCAAGTCTTTCTTTCTACTTTTGTTTCATCAGCAAATTCGAGACTGCGGGGCTGTTTTGAGGCCCACCCCCCCAACTCCCCACACCCCCGCGCTGGCGGAATCGGCGGGGAACGAATTACCGCCCCATTCGCACCATCATTATTACCGCTGCAATCTTCCCCCGGGCCTTCGGCTGGCGGTCCAGCTGAAGAGAAGGCCACAAGGAGGTCCTGAGGTCGTGAAAGGTGCGAGATAAATGCCGGTCTTTCTCTTTCTTCCTTCAGCGTTGCCAATCAGATCAGTTGAAAAACAGGAACTGTCAGAACCAATCAGATAAGCTGGAGGATAGCACTGAAGGCTGTTGGTGTCTTTCAGATCGACTGGAGGGAGTGGACTGGTCTAGAACGGCTGCTGCATTTCCTCTGAGATGACTTGACTTGACTCCCTGGCCCCGCTATTAACCCCCCACAATGGGCGGGAGAGGGTCGGGGGTCGGAGGTTAAAGATTTAAACACGGGGCTCGCATTGCCAACACACCGTGCACACGGCCACCACCTTTTGTATGGAGACGGATATCATGGCGTCTGAGTCTCCTGCCGTGGAGAGGTGGGACACCTCATTAACATATTTAAATCAGGCTCCCACAGTGCAATTGCGAGCCCGATTTAGAATTCACTGCTGCTCCGCGGGTTTCCCGACCCCAGCAGTGAAAGGGAGGCGGGAGCTGCTGGATCCACAAGGTAGGTGCCTTTTCCAGCACTCCTTGTGGGCCAGGAGGAGCAAGAGTGCTTCCCCTGGCCCCTCAAGGAAGCCTTTGCCACTGACCCCCCCCTTCCCGGTCATGGCCTCTCTCTCCTCCCTGCCGCAACCTCCAACCTGCCCCCACACCTCTCAATTGCCGGCCAGGCTTTCAATTTGTCCCGCTGCCGGGTGGGAAACGGAACAAAAAAATGATAACGAGGTATTGCCGTTAAGTTCGGCAGGACCTGTATTTCCCTGGTCTTGCCGAGATCTTCGGCCTCCCCCACAGCCTCCCAGTTGCCCCGTAGATATTGGGACCCCTATTTCTGTAACCTCTTCCAGCACTACAGCCCTCCGAGATCTCAGCGCTCCTCCAATACTGGCCTCTTGCACACACCCGATTTTTATCACTCCATCATTGGCGGTCATGCCTTCTGCAGCCTTGGCCCTAAGCTCCCTCCCTAAACCTCTCCGCCTCTCTACCTCTCTTTCCTCCTTTAAGACGCTTCTTAAAACTTACCTCTTTGAACAAGCTTTTGGTCGCCTGTCCTAATATCGCCTTATGTGGCTTGGGGTCAAATTTTGTTTGATAATCGCTCCTGTGAAACGCCTTGGGACGTTTTACTACATTAAAGGCGCTATATAAATGTAAGTTGTTGTTGAAACTACATAATTGTGAGAGTTATTTATTATAAAGCAAAGATGGTGGGACTGCACAAATGAAAGGTTGAATTCAAGAGTGACAACAGACAGAAAGTTATAGGAGCTGACAAAGGAAGTACTGTGATGGAAAGGTATTTTGCCATCTATGCTACATTGGTTATGATGAATAACGAGCCTTTCCTCTCTAATGCCTTGGAATTGGGCTCTATGAAGAATAGTGAACAAAAGCTTAACACCTTTGTGGTAAACCACTTTTATCGTTCACTATCGTTACACTATAGTTATCACTGTTGTATTGTTATCACCGTTCTCACTGTTGTATCACTATACGAGGTCGCCTCTTGTCGCGCTGTTATACCTGGGCTGACCACCTCCGACTCCGCCCATGGCTCCACCTACCTGCCCAGGTATAAAGGTAGTCGACTGGCTGGTATTCCTTCTTGCTGGACCCGATCACCCACGAGGGTGGGCTCTGTTATTTAGTCAATAAAAACCTTTAGTTACGTTCCTAACTCGTCGCTTTTTATTGGACGAATTGATAGGTATATCAATTTTATTGACTAAATTTTAAAGATGTTTGCTACTGACCAGCCAGAAGCCCTCCCAGAAGCACAGCCACAGCAGCCTTCAGACACCGGGCTACACCAGCCACGCCAGCCGGCTTGGCTGCAAGCCCTCAAACCACCCCGTACCTGGATCTAAACCCACAGGCAGCAAACTCAGCCCTCAACTTCAAACACTGGCTGGACTGCTTCGAATCCTACCTGGAAGAATCCGGCATCCCGCAGAGATCCAAACTAAGACTTCTGAACGCCCAAGCGAGCCCGAGAGTATACGCACTCATCCAGGACACGACTACATACGAGGCCGCTATCAACCTACTGAAACAGCAGTACCGGAGCCCGGTAAATTACATGTACACCAGGCACCTCCTAAGATCCCGCCCGCAACAGCCAGGAGAGTCTGTAGCTGAATTTTTACGGGCGCTAAGAGCACTCGGCAGGAACTGTGACTTTAAAGCGGTGACGGCTGTTGAAAATACGGAAGATAATATCCGCGATGCCTTTGTGAAAGGCCTACGGTCCGACTACTCACGGCAAAGACTGCTTGAAGCTAAAGACCTCGACCTGGACAAAGCTGAAGCCCTCGCTCTCTCCCTAGAGGTGGCCCATCAGGACCAGGAGGCGTTTTCCAGGTACTGCTCGCGACCCTGGGACTCGGGCCCGACCCCTACCGCAATACCCTTCGCAGCGCCGCCCCCGGGACCTACCTCAGCGTCGGCGTCCCGGACCCGACCGGGCCCGCCACCCCCGGTACCGGCTCCGACATCGGGCACCCGCGATCGGGCCGCCGGCTGCTTCTTTTGCGGCCAGGAGAAGCACCCGAGGTCGCGCTGCCCAGCCAGGAACTCTACCTGCTCAACCTGCAGGAAGAAAGGCCACTTCTCTAAGGCCTGCAGGAGCGGATCTTCAGAGGCCAGCAGTGCCTCATGCAAACTGTGGGGGCGGCCATCTTCTTTCACGGCAACTGAGGCCAGCATCCCCACACGTGAGTCATGGGGGCGGCCATCTTTGATCAAGGCAACCGACCCCAATAGTGCCTCATGTGAGTTATGGGGGCAGCCATCTTCTCCGCCATTTTGTCCTACCTCGTGGGAGACGCCATTTTACCCACCACGCCCGACTGCCACCGAGCCCCCGGACCTGACGACCGCCTCGCCCGCAGACGACAACGACTCGCTTACCTACACACTAGCCTCCGTCACTCTGGATCAAGCCCGCCCACACCACCTGTCCAAGTCGATGATGGACATCAAAGTAAATGGCCACGCCACGACCTGCCTGTTCGACAGCGGAAGCACGGACAGCTTCATCCACCCAGACACGGTGAGCCACTACTCCCTCCCTGTCCTGCCAACGCGCAACCGAATCTCGATGGCATCGAGGTCCCACGCCACGGACATTAGCGGCTACTGTGCTGTGACCTTGTCGGTTAAGGGCACAGAGTATAAAAATTTTAAACTCCTCGTCCTCCCCCAGCTCTGCGCTGCCGTCCTACTAGGGCTGGACTTCCAATCCCACCTCCAAAGTGTAACCCTAGCATACGGTGGACCCCTCCCCCCTCTCACAGTCGACAACCAGCGAAGGTTAAACCGCCCACCGCGTAACACCTGCAGCCTATCCACCCTCAAGGTGCCGCCACCTTCCCTGTTCGCTAACCTCACCCCCGACTGCAAACCCGTCGCTACCAAGAGCAGGCGGTACAGCGCTGGGGACAGAGCTTTCATTAGCTCTGAGGTGCAGCGTCTCCTGAAGGAGGGCATCATCGAGGGGAGCAACAGCCCCTGGCGTGCCCAGGTCGTGGTCGTTAAGACCGGCAATAAAAATCGCCTGGTCATCGACTACAGCCAGATCATAAACAGATACACCCAGCTGGACGCATACCCCCTTCCCCGCATATCTGACATGGTCAATCAGATTGCACAATACCGCGTATTCTCGACCATCGACCTTAAGTCGGCCTACCACCAGCTCCCTATCCACCCCGAGGACCGCCAGTACACCGCCTTCGAGGCGAATGGGCGCCTATACCACTTCCTTAGGGTCCCCTTCGGTGTCACCAACGGGGTCTCGGTCTTCCAAAGGGAGATGGACCGGATGGTTGACCAGAACGGACTGCAGGCCACATTCCCCTATCTAGATAACGTCACCATCTGCGGCCGCGACCGGCAGGACCACGACGTGAATCTGGAGAAATTCCTCCGTACAGCCCAACGGCTGAACCTCACCTACAATAAGGAGAAATGTGTGTTTAACACCTCGCGCCTTGCCATCCTTGGCTGTGTAGTAGAGAACGGACTCATCGGCCCCGACCCCGAAAGAATGCGTCCCCTCATGGAGCTACCCCTCCCCCACTGCCCTAAGGCACTTAAGAGAACCCTGGGGCTCTTCGCCTACTATGCCCAATGGGTGCCCAATTATGCGGACAAAGCCAGACCCCTCATGAAGTCCACATCCTTCCCCCTCACGGAGGAAGCATGCGCGGCCTTCTCCCTCATCAAGGGAGACATAGCCAAGGCCACAATGCACGCAGTGGATGAGTCCATCCCCTTCCAAGTGGAGAGCGATGCATCCGACTTCGCCCTAGCCGCTACCCTTAACCAGGAGGGGAGGCCGGTGGCCTTCTTCTCGAGGACCCTACAGGGCCCCGAGATCTGACACTCGTCGGTCGAGAAGGAAGCCCAGGCAATTGTGGAGGCGGTACGGCGCTGGAGGCATTACCTGGCAGGCAAACGATTTACCCTCCTCACCGACCAACGTTCGGTTGCTTTCATGTTTAATAACAAGCTGAGGGGCAAAATCAAGAATGACAAGATCTTGAGGTGGAGAATCGAGCTATCCACCTACGATTATGATATCTTGTACCGGCCAGGTAAGCTGAACGAACCCCCTGATGCTCTTTCACGAATTACATGCGCCAGCGCGCATATTGATAGACTTCAGACCCTCCACAACGACCTCTGCCACCCCGGGGTCACCAGACTATACCATTTCATTAAGGCCCGCAACCTGACCTACTCCATCGAGGAGGTCAGGACCATGACCAGGGACTGCCAGACCTGCGCCGAGTGCAAACCGCACTTCTATAGGCCGGACAGAGCAAGCCTGATCAAGGCCACCCGCCCCTTCGAGCGCCTGAGCATCGACTTTAAGGGGCCTCTACCGTCATCTGACCGCAATGTGTACTTCCTCAACATCGTTGATGAGTACTCCCGTTTCCCTTTTGCCTTCCCCTGCCCAGACATGACCAGTACCACGGTCATCAAGTGCCTGAACGACCTCTTCGCCTTGTTCGGGTTCCCGAACTATATACATAGTGACCGGGGCTCCTCCTTCATGAGTGAGGAACTCCGTCAGTTCCTACTAGCGAGAGGTATTGCAGCAAGTAGGACCACCAGCTACAACCCCCGAGGGAACGGCCAGGTGGAAAGAGAGAACGCGACGGTATGGAAGGCCGTTCTCTTAGCCTTAAAGTCTAAGGGCCTCCCAACCTCCCGCTGGCAGGAAGTCCTCCCGACAGCGCTGCATTCCATCCGGTCACTACTTTGCACTGCCGTTAACGCCACCCCCCATGAACGAATGTTTGTTTTCCCCAGGAAGTCGACTACGGGAACCACTCTACCAACCTGGCTGACCTCTCCGGGGCCCGTCTTGCTGCGAAAGCACGTGAGGGCCCATAAAACAGACCCCCTGGTCGAGAGGGTGAACCTCCTGCACGCCAACCCCCAGTACGCCTACGTGGCTTACCCAGACGGGCGGGAGGACACTGTCTCCTTACGAGACCTCGCACCCTCGGGCACTCCGGAGACACCACCTTTACCCCCCCCAATTCCAGCCCAGGTAGACGGCATGCCGGAACCCCACGAGCCTTCGCCGACCACGCAGACACCAGCACTAACACCGGATAATGCAGCACCGCCGCTGCGACGATCGGAGAGGCTTACGAGGCCTCCAGACAGACTGACATACCAGAACTGGTAGTACACTTCACCCCGCCGGACTCAAATCTAAACAAGGGGTGAATGTGGTAAACCACTTTTATCGTTCACTATCGTTACACTATAGTTATCACTGTTGTATTGTTATCACCGTTCTCACTGTTGTATCACTATACGAGGTCGCCTCTTGTCGCGCTGTTATACCTGGGCTGACCACCTCCAACTCCGCCCATGGCTCCACCTACCTGCCCAGGTATAAAGGTAGTCGACTGGCTGGTATTCCTCCTTGCTGGACCCGATCACCCACGAGGGTGGGCTCTGTTATTTAGTCAATAAAAACCTTTAGTTACGTTCCTAACTCGTCGCTTTTTATTGGACGAATTGATAGGTATATCAACCTTCATAAGAAATTCAATTGTCCCCTAGTTTAGGAAATCCATTAACACATTCATTTAAACAGATTAATGCCTCCAGCAAAATAGCGGGCAAAGGAATTTTGCACAAATGTAGTAAGCATTTGAATACTAATATTTAAAGAGCTCAATTTCAAGGCATAGGTCACCCCTGCATCATAAATCATCCCCACCCAAGGGTGGGAAAGTAACCTTGTTCCGGACCTCCGCTAATGTTGCTCTAACTGGTTGTGAGGAAGTGTGCAAGTGCAGCCTGCATCTCCACTCACTGCCTGGGTTTTCTCTCCTTCCTCATGTCGTTGTGCCCAGCATGGCTCTTGCACTATGTAGAGAAAATGCAAATCCATGCCCTGGCAAATGACATTACCTGGCAAATTACATTGGTTCTACAACGCTCTACATATTTCCAATAAATTCAACCAGTTTACAGATGAAAAGGTGCAAGTTTCACCATTTCAGGAGATACAGTAAACTCTTGTTTAAACGGCACTTAATCATCTGGAATTCTTTAATAACTGGCAAAATAGATAACCGGTAATCTTGCCGAATCCATCCAGCACTCGTTTTGCCGAGTCTGAGTCTCCCGTGGTGGCCGAGTTAGTCATTGTTTTTTATTTTTGTTTGTGTTAAAAATTGCCTTGGGAGGTAAACCTCTCTGTTATCCAGAAATTTTCATCAGCCGGCACCTTCCTGGTCCCATAGGTGCCGGATAAGAAAGAGTTTACTGTAGTTGGGGGTTGATTTTAACTTGGCCAAAATTGGTGTTAACAGGGTGGAAAAGGCCTCAGAAGTAGGATTTTATTTATTCATTTATAAGATGTGAACTTCACTGGCAAGGCCAGCATTTATTAGCCGTCTCTAATTGCCCTCAGGAAGGTGGTGGTGAGCTGCCTTTTTGAATACAACTGAGTGGGTTAAGAGTCAACCACATTACTGTGGTGCCTGGAGTCACATATAGGCCAGACTGGGTAAGGTCAAATGATTTTCTTCCCTAAAGGGCATTAGTGAACCAGATGGGTTTTTATGACAATCCGGTAGTTTTGTAAGGGGTTTTAGATCAGAGGTTTCTCTCTCTAGAGGCCTCTCTCTCTTGCACAGTAAAACCGTGAGTGGTTCGACCCACTCGCCCCTTAGATTCTATACTCTGGACTTTGGGGCAGGAACTACAATGTAGAGAAAACTCTTGTAGACCAAGTTTGATGAAATGAAATGAAATTTTATTGCATAATGTAAAACAAATCAAATGCAAGCAAATAAGAGGGTACATGGGAGGGAAAAACACAAACAAATCATAATGACACAATACTAACTAAGGCAAATACAGGCATATTATACTCTACAAAGATCATCATGAAATGGGGAAAACACACGGAACATCGAGGGACAACAACTCATGTTAATTATGCCCTTAAATGTCCACCCCCTTAAACCTATCTAGATCCGATTATGAAGGGCCAGAAACATGCTCACCAATCCAACTAGGAAGTGTAAGGTTTTGAAACAGGTCTGCATTTGATCCTTTCAGGCATCCTGTCGCCACGTGGTTAGTGGAGCCCCAGCGAGCTGTGCCACACCTCTCTCCTGAGGTGGGGGTCAGGACGACTGGACACCGGCTGGTCTGGATGTCGGCGGGGTCGGGGATCGTCTGCTCGACCCCGGTCAGAGGAGCCTTGGGCTGGCCCCCATCGTTTCTTCTGTAGTTTTTTATTGTCTCTTCTCCCGAGCCGGAGTGGGTCGATGGCCTCCCGTTTCGTCAACGGCCCGGGGTTGGTCGATGATCTCCCGATGTTTTACCCTGGGGCGGGACGCCGGCTCGAACCGTCTCCTTCTCCTTCTTCTAGCGATGATGCCACCGATACGATGGTAGCACCACGATGGCTGCTTTTCTTTCTACCCCTGGGTTCCCAGATATACTTCTCATCAGAAGCCCTTATCTCGCGCCAAAATCAGGTTAGTCTTTTGTTTTAATTTTGGCAGGCTGGGAGCACAACGGGATAGTTTTTATATTTTAAACTGTTCTTGGATGGCCGGTAACGGGCCATCTCTGGTCTGGAATGACCTTCATTGTTTTTAATGTCCTGGTGATGTCCTTAACGGGTCCTTAATGCTCTTCTCATAAATATGAAACTGTTCCCTTTTGTCTGGGTAAACGTTTAGATGGCCTTTATCTACAGGCCGATCTTGACTGGATCTGCAGCCAATCTATATGTATATGTGGGTGTCTGGTTTCGTTCTCTCAGAAACGGCTTCCAGAACGTACTGTGGGCTGAATCCACAAATCTGTCCGAGGACTACAGGAACCATTTTAAAGTGTCCCAATAAGTTGGTCACGGGGTCTGGTGGCCATTTTGAATGCCCCTTTTTCCTAGGCTTCTTTTAAAACAGTCTTTAAAATCATGGCCTCTTCTGCCATTCGACCCTTTATAATATAAAGTTCAATTTTGCGAATCCTACACTTTTTATGATCACCATTACTGATGCGAGCTTTTTATTACAGATTTTATTTAATTAATTACATTTTAAATTCCCCAACTGATGTGGTGGGATTATGAACTTTTTCCCCCAGCTCATTAGTCCAGGCCTCTGGATTATTATTCCAGTGACATAACCACTATGCTACCGTACCCCCTTACCACCCTGTTAATGCCGATGATAAGCCCCCTGCTACTATTAGGAGGGGCTACCACTGAGCGGCTAAAGCCTGCCTGTGCAAGTGGTAGGCCCCTTGTAATATGCAAATAGGGGTCCTATAATTAAGCAGTCCATGCCCGCATGCAACAAGACCTGGGCGACATTCAGGCTTGGGCTGATAAGTGGCAGGTAAAATTCACGCCACACAAGTGCCAGGCAATGGCTATCTCCAACAAGCGAGCGCCTAATCACGGCCCCTTGACATTCAATGGCATTACCATCGCTGAATCCCCCACCATCAACATCCTGGAGGTCACCATTGACCAGAACTGGACCAGCCACATAAATACTGTGGCCACAAGAGCAGGTCAGAGGCTAGGTATTCTGCGGCGAGTGTCTTACCTCCTGACTCCCTTTCCACCATCTACAAGGCACAAGTCAGGAGTGTGATGGAATACTCTCCGCTTGCCTGGATGGGTGCAGCTCCAACAACACTCAAGAAGCTCGACATCATCCAGGACAAAGCATCCCGCTTGATTGGCACCCCATCAACCACCTTAAACATTCACTTCCTCCACCACCAGTGTACCGTGGCTGCAGTGTCTACCATCTACAAGATGCACTGCAGCAACTCGCCAAGGCTTCTTCGGAAGCACCTCCCAAACCCGCGACCTCTTCCAACTAGAAGGACAAGGGCAGCAGGCGCATGGGAACACCACCACTTTCAAGTTCCCCTCCAAGTCACACACCATCTTGACTTGGAATGAAATAATACGGAGTGGCCTGCGGGTGGCGCTGTCCAGGGAGAGTATAAATACTCGGGCATGGGCCCAGCTTGCGCAGGACATTCTTAACAGGAACTAGTGAAGGACACAACTAGACCTCCATGTTGTAAAACAGTTGATTAAAGCTTTGTTTAACGCTTAGACCAAGTGCCTAGTAGTTTTCTTACGTCAGTAGGTACATCGGCACTGCATGGTTACCAACGAGCACATTCTTTCAATGTCCCCACTTAGGATTGTCCACTCTGGTGCTCTGAGGACTTGAGGAATATATGAGGCCAAACGCACCAATGAACATTTGAAGTGATCCCTTCCTGGGACAGGTGACATCCCAAACATCTTACGTGGTGAGAAGTACAGTTCGTTGCATAAAGGAGACGCTTGTAAAAAGTTTAGTTTGCCTCCGTTCAAGTTTCCTTGTGCCGTGAGTCACTGTTCAATCTCAAGCAGTAAACACAGGACAGGTCATATTAAAACTTGAGGCGCTGAGTGTAAAGCGTAAAAGCCAAAGAATGTTGCCTTTACTGCTGCCATTTGCAAGTGGATGTGAATTGAGAGACCACTTAGGGCCACTCTGTTAAATTTCTTTAAATACACTTTAACAAAGTTTAAAGGAACACTGTCACCCGATGCCGATCTCTCGCAAGACACAGGCTTAAAAACAGAAGCATACGCAACAAAGTGATTAGTAAGGCAGCAACATATTGTGTTGTTGATTGTATCAGCTACGACACATTTTTTATGAAATTTCAACAGCATAAATATATTTTCTCCCGGCGGGCCATGTGTGGAACGTCAGGGAGAGGACTGCATTCGCTAACGGTGGCCTGCCTGGGACAAAACTTGAACAACCATCGCAATTCTCATAGAATCGTAGAATCATAGAGAGTTACAGCACAGAAGGAGGTCACTCGGCCCATTTTGTCGGTGCTGGCCGACAAAGAGCTATCCAGCCTAATCCCACTTTCCAGCACTTGATCCGTAGCCCTGCAGGTTACGGCAGTTCGAGTGCACATCCAAGTACTTTTTTAAATGTGATGAGGGTTTCTGCCTCTACCACCCTTTCAGGCAGTGAGTTCCAGACCCCCACCACCCTCTGGGTGAAACAATTTCTCCTCAACTCCCCTCTAATCCTTCTAACAATTACATTAAATCTATGCCCCCTGGTTATTGACCTCTCTGCTAAGGGAAATAGGTCCTTCCTATCCACTCTATCTAAGCCCCTCATAATTTTATGCACTTCAATTAGGTCTCCCCTCAGCCTCCTCTGTTCCAAAGAAAACAACCCCAGCCTATCCAAGCTTTCCTCGTAGCTAAAATTCCCCAGCCCAGGCGACATCTTTGTAAATCTCCTCTACATCCGCTCTAGGACCAAGGGGAGGGCTGGAACTAAAAGGCTGAATCACCCTGAAGTCAGATTCTGTGGGCAGCTTCCACAACAATCATCGGACTTTCCCAGAGGCATGTGACATTAAAAGACGGCATGCCCACAAGGTCAATCTTTTACCAGCAAAGGCATAGCATTGCTGTGACCAAATCGGATTCTTTCCAGGCAGGATCATTTATGTTGAGTACATTCCTTTTTTCCGGCAGGCCTAATATACTGGAGTAACTCTGCCCTATTACCCAACAAAGCAGCTAATCTAAACAGGAGTGTCAGCCATGGCTCAGTTGGTAGCCATTCAGTGAGTCAGGAAGTTGTGGGTGAAAGTCCCATTTCAGGGACTTGCGTACATAACCTAGGCTGACACTCCAGTGCAGTGCTGAGGGAGTGCTGCACTGTCGGAGGTGCTGTCTTTCAGATGAGCCGTTAAACCGAGGCCCCGTCTGCCCCCTTAGGTGGATGTCAAAGATCCCCATGGCACTATTCAAAGAAGAGCAGGGGAGGTCTCCCCAGTGCACCGGCCAATATTTATCTCTTAGCCAATGCCTAAAACAAATGATTTGGTCATTATCACACCGCTGTTTGTGAAAGATGGCTGCGCTCCCTAAATCACTACAGTAACTACAATACAAAAGTACTTCATTGGTTGTACAGCACTTTGGAATGTCCTGAGGTCATGAAAGGTGCTATATAAATGCAAGTTCTTTCTTTCTTTCTATTTCTGGAGTCCGCATCATGGTGGTCAAATTAACCAGTGTAATTTCTGACTGTTAAAAGACAAATACAGAAATAGTGAGTGTTATTAGATTGAATGATTATGAACATTAAAAAAACTTGCATTTACTGTATATAGCGCCGTTTGATGTGCCAAATAACTGCCTGAATCCATGAGGGTACAACTTAAAACTAAAGGCTTTTATTAAGTAAGAATCTTGGCATCAAGTTAACACAGGGCAACCATCATTCATCACCGACCCAGCCCTTATGAGTAAAACCCAGCTCTTATAAATAAGACTCACACCAATCAGGAGGATCCATAAAGGTGGAGCTAGGGAGGAACATTAGTGGTTACACCTGTAAAACATTTACAGACATTAATAAGTACAACAACAGACAATCCAGAACACAGAGTTATTTCATCACATTCACCCCCTGCTAGAGATTCAATCTGTCAGGAGGTCTGATAGTCCTCTGGGAACGACGTATCTCTTGCCAAGGCTCCTCCCGGAGTACCAACTCCGGTTCATCCGAATTCCCAGAATCATCAGTGTTTTCCACACTGAGGGTTTGTGTCTCTAAAGGTCCAATACAATGATTAAAAACTCTACTCTCAGAGTCGAACTCTTTGCGAGCTCCAGCAGGTGCAAGATCTTTAATAGAGACCGTATCCTCTCGCCCATCCGGATATTGAATGTACGCATACTGGGGATTAGCATGAAGGAGTTGTACTCCCTCCACCAGTGGATCAGTCTTGTGGCCTCTCACATGTCTGCGCAACAGCACAGGGCCCGTGGTCGTCAACCATGTGGGTAACGATACTCCATTAGTAGCTTTTCTTGGAAAGCTAAACATCCTTTCTTGGGGGGTAGCATTTGTCGCTGTACACAAAAGAGACCTTATGGAATGCAGCACGTCTGGCAGGACATCCTGCCAGCGAGAGGTTGGCAGGCCTCGCGACTTCAGAGACAATACGATAGCCTTCCACACTGTCGCATTTTCTTTCTCGACCTGCCCATTACCACGAGGGTTATAGCTGGTAGTTCTACTCGTTGCAATTCCTTTCGATAGCAAAAACTGTCGCAATTCTTCGCTCATAAAGGAAGAACCCCTATCACTATGTATATAGTTAGGCATGCCAAACAAAGAAAACAGTTGACAGAGGCATTTAATTACAACAGCACTGGTCACATCCAAACAGGGGATAACAAAAGGGAACCGAGAGTACTCGTCTATAATATTAAGAAAATAGACATTACGGTCGCTCGATGGAAGGGGACCTTTAAAATCGAGACTCAAACGCTCAAATGGTCGAGTTGCTTTAATAAGATGAGCTGGCTCGGATGGCTTATAGAAGCAGGGTTTGCATTCAGCACAAACACGACAGGTTCTGGTCATTGTCCGAACCTCCTCAATAGAGTAGGGTAGATTGTGGGACTTAATGAAGTGGTTCATTCTGGCAACCCCAGGGTGGCAGAGTGCATCGTGGAGACTTTGAAGCTTATCTATACCTAGACTAGCACATACTCCTCATGACAAAGCATCCGATGGCTCATTAAATACTCCAGGCCTGTACTGAATATCATAGTCATATGTTGACAGTTCTATTCGCCATCTTAAAATCTTATCATTTTTGATCTTGCCTCTCTGCTTAGTATTGAACATAAAGGCCACAGATCGCTGGTCAGTAATAAGCGTAAGACGTCGGCCAGCGAGATAATGTCTCCAATACCTGACTGCTTCGATAATCGCCTGCGCCTCCTTTTCCACTGAAGAATGTCGAACTTCTGGTCCTTGCAATGTACGAGAGAAGAAAGCTACTGGTCTACCAGCTTGGTTAAGAGTTGCTGCCAACGCAAAATCAGATGCATCACTTTCCGCTTGAAAAGGGATCTTCTCATCCATGGCACATACCATTGCCTTTTCAATGTCCCGTTTGATATTACAGAAAGCCTCCTGAGCTTCCGCCGATAGCGGAAAAGCCGTCGACTTAATAAGAGGTCGGACTTTATCTGAGTAGCTAGCCACCCACTGGGCATAGTACGAAAAGAATCCCAGACACCTTCTTAAAGCTTTTACAGTGTGAGGTAAAGGTAATCCAGAACACAGAGTTATTTCATCACACCGTTCATGACCACTGGACGTCCCAAAGCGCTTTACAGCCAATGAAGTACTTTTGGAATGTAGTCACTCTTGTAATGTAGGAAACATGGCAGTCAATTTGCGCACAGCAAGCTCCTACATATAATCTGTTTTTAGTGATGTTGGTTGAGGGATAAATATTGGCCAGGACACCGGGGAGAACTTCCCTGTTCTTCTTCAAAATAGTGCCATGAGATCTTTTACATCTTCTGAAAGACGGCACCTCCAACATTGCAGCACTCCCTCAGTATTGCACTCGTGTGTCAGCCTAGATTTTGTGCTCAAGTCTCTGGAGTGGAACTTGAACCTACAAACTTCTGACTCAGAGGTGAGGGTGCTACTCACTGAGACACGGCTGACACACAAGAACACAAGAAATAGGAGCAGGAGTAGGCTATATGGTCCCTCAAGCCAGCTCCGCCATTCAATAAGATCATGGCTGAACTTCTATATCAACAGGCTGGATGGCATTTATTTTAATGCAAGGAGTCTTGCGAGTAAGGCAGATGAATTGAAGGTGTTGCTGAACACATGGGAGTATGATATTGTTGCTATCACAGAGACATTGCAGCAAGACTTCCTTACTCATATACTCCAATCCCCTTTGTAACAAAGACTAACATACTGTTTGCCTTCCTAATTGCTTGCTGTAACTGCATGCAAGGGAAGAATGGTGGAATGTTTAAAAAAAATACTTTGCTCGTCAAAAATAAAATGATTAAGTTTTTCTGGTTCCTTTGACAAAGAAACTATTCTTGCTCACAGCGCGTGTTGCCAGTCATTGTCATGTATGGGCTTTTACATTGTTTCTTCATACAAAAGCTGCACAGGACATATTATGGTGGTTTTTCTGTGATGTTTAGGCATTTATATCTTCATTAAGACATTACAGAGTGTGTGGTGTGCGCGTGAGCAGTGGCAGAGTTTGGGAGGAAAGTGCAGAACTCAGGTACGCGTGGCTGGGGTAGCTTGGCTGGTGTGAGCAAAGTTCTCCTCTGGTTGGCCAGGTAAATATAACAATTGCGTTCCTACCCTCTCAAAGCCCCATGTATTATTTCACTACTATCTGATTCCATGTTATTTTAAAAGTACACTACCCAGTACACAGGAAAAATCAAGGATGAGAAAAATCAATTTGGCCTACCAAAGCTTGTCTCTCTAGTACCTTAGCACTCCCATTTAAGCGCCCAACTCCATTCTGAATGTGCCTAATGTGTTTGGCCTCTTTCACCCTGCCTGGCAGATCATTTCAAACATTTATCACTCATTAGGAGTGATTCCACTATCCATGCTCTTACTGGTGAGCCACATTTGCAGTGAGTTTTTGTCAGAGATAAAGCTGCAACACTGTAGCCCCAATTTTCAGACCCACTTGGAACACATGATCCTGGAACCACCCTTATTTAGTCAAGGCATTGTTCCTAATATCACCATTAAATTTACCTTCCACTAATTAAAATGTTGTCCTCTGACCCTATTGCAGGCATTCTAGTTGACCATCGAAATGGTGGGAATCTGTGGATGTCCATTGAAAGGTCAGCGTTAAAGGGGCTTGTACATTTACTTCAGTCTCTTTAGGGTTTTCTGCAAGGTGCGTCTTCTTAAATGTTGAAAGATTCCATTAAAATTCATTGCTCTTCAAAAGCAAGAGCAAGGTTAAAATGTTGTCATTGCAAATTTCAGAGTTCAGAGATCTAATAAAGAAAAAAGAAAGACTTGCATTTATATAGCGCCTTTCACAACCACCAGACGTCTCAAAGCGCTTTACAGCCAATGAAGTACTTTTGGAGTGGAGTCACTGTTGCAATGTGGGAAACGTGCAGCTCGCATCTGCTGTGCCGCTGGTTCATGTTAAAGATCCCATGGCACTATGTGAGGAAGAACAGGGAGTTCTAACAGCATCCTGCCCAACATTCCTCGCTTAACCAACAACAAAAACAGATTAACTGGCCATTCTTCTCATTCCTGTTTACGGGACTTTGCTGTGTGCAAAATGGTTCTTGTGATTTACTTACACAACAGCGGTTGCTACACTGCAAAGCACTTCATTTTATGTGAGGCCTGTATTCTCTTGAATTCAGAGTCTAGAACCAGAGGCCACAGCCTCAGGATAAAGGTTAGGCCATTCAGGACCGAGATGAGAAGAAATTTCTTCACACAGAGGGTGGTGAATCTTTGGAATTCTCTACCCCAGAGAGCTGTGGATGCTGAATTGTTGAGTATATTCAAGAATGAGATCAATAGATTCTTGGGCACGAAGGGAATCAGGGAATATGGAGATTGGGCGGGAAAGTGGAGTTAGTCAGAGTCATAGGGCAGGATTTTCATTGGGCCGTGGAGGCAGGATTGGAGGTGTGTGGGGGGTTAAAATCCTGAAATCGGGGGGCACGAACCCATCCCGCCCCCAACCCGCCTCCATGCCAGTTTCAAAGGAGGCGGGTACACGACCCGCACTGGGACCTGCCTCCCTGAGGCAGGAAGGGGATTAGTGCCAATTAACTGCCTGTTAACAGGTAGTTAACGGGCAGTTTTTAGCCTAATCCCTATTTTTATTCTTGAAGTGTGGGATTCCCGACGGCTCCAAACCACGCCAAGTTAGCGAGGCGGGCCGTCGGGCTGAAGGGCTTGGAGGGGTCGAGATGTCCGGTGTTCAGGTGAGTGATGGGTGCATGAGTGCAGAGGTAAGTGTGTTTGGTGTGTTTAAAGTGTTTAAAGAAGTTTTACTTACCTTTACAGCCTTCCTTTCTTCAGGTCTTGGGAGTCTCTCATCTCACCGGCACAGAAAGCAGAATGGCCACGATCTGTCAAAAATTACAGCATTCAGCTTTCTGTTCCGGAGAGATCTCTAAATCATCCTGAGAGGAAGGAATTAACTTAGAGTACAGATTGTCAGTGTTTGACAGCTTCAAACAGCTGTCAAACGCTGATATTTCATCTGTCAAAAGGTCTTGACAGATGAAATATCAATCTGTGATGTCACCTGTTGCCGGGTGGCCCTTAACTGGCCTGCTGAGCCCACTGGGTGGACTCAACAAGGTCAATCAAGTCAAAATTGCATGGGTTGGCTACAACTCGATGGAGGCGGGACTACAACCCCGAAAGTTGTAGTCCCGCCTCCTACACGCCTCCTCAATGAAAATCCAGTCCATAGAGTTATACAGCACAGAAAGAGGCCCTTCGGCCCATCATGTCCGTGCCGGCCATCAAGCCCTGTCTATTCTAATCCCACTTTCCAGCACTTGATCCCTAGCCTTGTATGCTATGGCATTTCAAGTGCTCATCTAAATGCTTCTTGAATGTTGTGTTGGTTCCTGCCTCTACCACCCTTTCATGCAGTGAGTTTCAGCTTCCAACCACCCTCTGGGTGAAAATGTTTTTCCTCAAATTCCCAAAGGGAGAATGTTTCCCTTGGCTGGGGAGTCTAGAACCAGGGGCCACAGCCTCAGGATAAAGGGTAGGCCATTCAGGACTGAGATGAGAAGAAATTTCTTCACACAGTGGGTGGTGAATCTTTGGAATTCTCTACCCCAGAGGGCTGTGGAGGCTCAGTCATTGGGTATATTCAAAACAGAAGTCGATAGATTTCTGAGTAGTAAAGGCATCAAGGGATATGGCGATAAGGCCGGTGAATGGAGTTGCGGCAGAAGATCAGCCATGATCTCATTGAATGCGGAGCAGGCTTGAAGGGCCGAATGGCCGACTCCTGCTCCTATTTCTTATGTTTTTATATTCTTAGAACTTCTGCTGGTAAGCAGAATTCCTCATTAGTCTTGAAGTTGACTTCCTGAGAACTTGTATTTATATAGCACCTTCAACATAGTGAAAGAGGTAGGTTTTAAGGAGCATCTTAAAGGAAGAAAGAGAGATAGAGAAGTGGAGAGGTTTAGGGATGGAATTCCAGAGCTTAGGGCCTAGGCAGTGCAGGCACAGCCACCAATGGTGGAGCGATTAAAATCGGGGATGCGCGAGAGGCCAGAATTGGAAGAGCGCAGAGATTTCAGAGGGTTGTAGGGCTGGAAGAGGTTACTGGGATACGAGTGGCGAGGCAATGGAGGGATTTGAAAAAAAGGATAAGAATTTTAAAATCGAGGCGTTGCTTAACTGGGAGCCAGTGTAGGTCAGCGAGCACAGGGGTGATGGGTGAACGTGTCTTAGTGCTAGTTAGGGTACGGGCAGCAGAGTTTTGGATGAGCTTAAGTTTACGGGGGGGTGGAAGATGGGAGGTCGGAATAGTCAAGTCTAGAGGTAACAAAGGCATGGATGAGGGTTTCAGCAGCAGATGAGCTGAGGCAGGGGCGGAGTCGGGCGATGTTTCAAAGGTGGGAATAGGCGGTCTTAGTGATGATGCGGAAATGTGGTCGGAAGCTCACCTCGAGGCCAAATATGGCGCCTAGGTTGCGAACAGTCTGGTTGAGCCTCAGACAGTTGCCAGGGAGCGGGATGGAGTTGGTGGCTAGGAAACGGAATTTGTGATGGGCACCGAAGACAAAGGCTTCGGTCTTCCCAATATTTCGTTGGAGGAAATTTCTGCTCATCCATTACTGGATGTTGGACAAGCAGTCTGACATAATATCTATTTGGAGTTGTAAAATTACTGAATGGTTAGATTGTAGCTGTATCACCAGTATCACAAGCACTGGATTCAACGCGGTTTTTATATGATCGGATTATTTTATTCAGCTAGCAAAACCTGTGGAAAAAACAAGGGAGGGGCAGATTGGAGACAGGGAGGTGAACACTGATTGTTTGAAAAGAAAACATGAACAATCACATCCGCAAGTCAATAGCGGGGACAAGCATCAGATTAGGGAAAAAGAAAGAAGAACTTGCATTTCTACAGCGCCTTTCACAACCACTGGATGTCCCAAAGCTCTTTACAGCCAATGACATACTTTTGAAAGTGTAGTCACTGTTGTACTGTAGGAAGCACGGCAGCCAATTTACGCACAGCAAGCTCCCACAAACAGCAATGTGATAAAGACCAGATAATCATGTTTTTGTGATGTTGGGTGAGAGATAAATATTGGCCAGGACACCGGGAATAACTCCCCTGCTCTTCTTTGAATAGTGCCATGGGATCTTTTACGTTCACCTGAGAGAGCAGACGGGGCCTCGGTTTAACATCTCATCCGAAAGACAGCACCTCCGACAGAGCAGCACTCCACTGGAGTGTCAACCTAGATTTTTGTGCTCAAGTCCCTGGAGTGGGACTTGAACCCACAACCTCCTGACTCAAAAGCAAGGGTGCTACCAACTTTTTTTTTTATTACTTTATTGAACATTAAGAACATTTACAACATCTTGATCAATTCATTGTATGATACAAATCAATTCCGCTGCTCTGCACAGCCATTCCGCCACCACATTTCAGCATCAAAACCTGAAGTTTAATTTGTCACCTGTAACATATATTAATCGATTGTACTTTAAAAATTGGTTGTAAAATACTGTCCTTAAATTCCTTTCTGAATAAAACATCCACAGAGCCTTATAATGATCTTTTAGCTTATATTTAAAATACTCTTTTAGATTGATTCTCCTCCCCTTAAAAAACAGATCATTCCTTCTTTGCACAATCACGAATCTAGCCAAACTGAACATTAAATTAATTGCCACTCCGCTAGACTAGGGCAGACTCACCTGCAATCCCCATCTCAAAATTGAGTCCCACGGGATTCCCATTCTCACTCTTCGGTCCCCACCCAGCAAAAAAGCTTCACACAACTGTCGAACGTAGTACTTAAAGTCATTTAACTGCGGACATAACACCAGTAAATGGGACAGAGTCTCATCCTGTGTCCCACACATTGGGTAAGTTGCCGCCTCCACTCGTCCAATCTTGCACAAGACTGTCATGGTAAAAATCCGGTTATGAGCCAATTTGAAATCCAGTTCAATCCATTCTGGGCATTTAAAATTCGCCCACACTCCCTTCCAAATCCTGTTGAAGTCCAGCTGTGGGTATATACTCTGCCAAAACTCCTGACCAGCAGATGTCTTGAATCTCCATTCTCTGAATACCTCATAGAAATCTCGAGTATTACAGTTGTCAAATTGGACTAACTCTCCCCCTTTCTCCAGTACAGAGCTTGGAAAAGCAGGACGCATTTTAATTCCTTTGGAGATTTCCACATTTATTTCTTCCATCCAATCCTGTGGCATTGCCCTCACAATCTTCTCATACATGATTCCTATTGCTTTTCCCTCTACCTCCTGATCCTCCTCCCACACCATGTCCCTCACTATCGCTTCCGGCAACCAACCTGGAATTACCTCGTATAATACATCTTTCACAGATATAATCCCAGCTTTTATAAAAGCTTGATTAAATAAAACCTCTCCTTCGATGTTGACCCACCTGTTCAAAAATAAGGGCTGTTCTAAAAATTCCTCAGCCCCCTTGGGCATAAACTGCACACTTTTTAAAAATTGGGCCCAAGTCTCTACAACCCCCTTATAAAACCCAGGGAGAAGCTTAATCGATTTCAAAAACATATTATTGTATTCCATATTCAATATCCCCTGCCCCCCTATCCCACTTCGCTTAAAAGAATGCTCAAAACAATTCTTCCAAAAACTTGTATTTGACTTCTGAAGAAATCTCTTCACCCATTTGATTCTAAAGGATTTTTTCTTCAAATCAATATCTGGGAAATTGAGTCCTCCCTGATTTCTCCGTCCAATGATGGTATTGTAAGCCACCAAGGCTGGTTTCCCTTCCCATAAAAACCTCACACAATCCTCTCGGATGGACTTTTCCGCCCACTCAGGAATATCCTCCACCGTCAATAAGTACCATAGCTTAGATAGCAGGAGGGCAGACACCACTGTCGCTCTTCCTTGCACTTTCAACCACCTTCTTTCCCATCTTCCCAAAATCTTTTTAATTTTCATAACCTTCGGTTCCCAATTTAATCGATCCACTTCATCCCTGTCTTTCATGCACCCCATATGCACCCCCAGAACTTCCAAAACCGCCACCACCTTAAAGGGACATTCCCCCAACCATTCCCCCCTACCCCTCCCTGCAACCAGGCATTGGGACTTACTATAATTCACTCTGGCTCCTGAAGCTCTACAATATTCCTCCACTACATCCATAGCTTTCCTCACTGGCTCCCCATTTCTCAATGTTAAGGTTGTGTCATCTGCATATTGGTGTATCACCGACACCAGCCCAGAACTGGGGACCACAATCCCAACTACACCTTGTTTCTTTCGCATCATGTAACCTAATGGTTCTGCTACCAATGTGTACAACAATGGGGACAGGGGACAACCCTGTCTCACTGATCTCTGTATCGGAAAATACTTGGATATAAAACCATTACATTTAACACAGCTAAATATGTTTGAATAAAAAATCCTTATCCACTGAATGAAAGTTTCCTTGAAACCAAATGCTTCCAAAACTTTCAATAAAAACTCATGAGAGACCCTATCAAAGGCTTTCTCTTGATCTACCTTTAATACATAAGCCTCCCTCCCACTCTCTTCCATGAGCTCTATCACATCTTGGATTGAGACCACAGAGTCTGCGATGTCCCGGCCTATGACTCCATAGGACTGAGAGGGCCAAACTATTTCCGGTAACACCTCCTTCAAACGATTTGCCATAACATAGAAACATAGAAACATAGAGATAGGAACAGGAGTAGGCCATTCGGCCCTTCGAGCCTGCTCCGCCATTCAATGAGATCATGGCTGATCTTCGTCTGAGATCATAGCTGATCTTACCAGTTCAGTACCCCGTCCCCGCCTTTTCTCCGTAACCCTTAATCCCCTTAGCCTTCAGAAATATATCCAATTCTCTCTTGAAAATATTTATTGAATTAGCCTTCGCAGCCCTCTGTGGCAGGGGATTCCACAGGCTCACCACTCTTTGAGTGAAGAAATTCTTCCTCATCTCTGTTTTAAATGATTTGCCCGCTATTTTTAGACTGTGGCCCCTGGTTCTGTGCTCCCCGGCCATTGGAAACATTCTCTCTGAATTCAGCCTGTCCAGGCCTGCCATAATTTTATATGTTTCGATGAGATCCCCTCTCAATCTTCTAAACTCCAGTGAGTACAAGCCCAAACTATTTAATCTCTCTTCGTAGGTCATTCCCGCCATTCCAGGTATCAGCCTGGTGAATCGCCGTTGCACTCTTTCCATGGCAAGAACATCCTTCCGCAGATGGGGCGACCAAAACTGTACACAATACTCCAGATGCGGTCTCACCAGCACCTTGTACAGCTGTAGTAAGGTATCCCTATTCCTATACTCGAACCCCCTTGATATGAAGGCCAACATACCATTTGCCTTCTTAATCGCCTGTTGCACCTGCATGCTCTCCTTCAGTGACTGGTGCACAAGAACACCCAGGTCCCTCTGCACTTCCCCATCTCCCAATCTATTGCCATTTAGATAATAATCTACCCTCCTGTTTTTACCCCCAAAGTGGATAACCTCGCATTTATCCACATTATAGTGCATCTGCCACGTATCCGCCCATTCCCCCAACCTGTCCAAATCGCACTGTAGCCTCCTGACATCCTCATCAGAGCCCACCCCTCCTCCTAGTTTAGTGTCGTCAGCGAATTTGGAAATGTTGCATCCAATTCCCTGATCCAGATCATTTATATATATTGTGAACAGCTGGGGTCCCAGGACAGATCCTTGCGGCACCCCGCTGGTCACTGCCTGCCACTCCGAAAACGAGCCGTTTATTCCAACTCTCTGTTTTCTATCCGCCAGCCAGTTCTCTATCCACGTTAATACTTTGCCCCCAATCCCATGAGCCTTAATTTTGCATGATAATCTTTTGTGTGGAACCTTATCGAAGGCTTTCTGGAAGTCAAGGTACACCACATCCACTGGCTCTCCCCCATCTATTTTACCAGTTACTTCCTCAAAAAATTCCAGCAGATTAGTCAAACACGATTTACCCTTTGTAAATCCATGTTGACTCTGTCCGATCCTTTCCCCATTTGTCAAGTGCTCCGCTATTTTATCCTTAATAATGGACTCTAGCATTCTGCCCACAACCGATGTAAGGCTTACTGGTCTATAATTCCCTGCTTTCTCTCTACCCCCCTTTTTAAATATTGGGGTAACATTAGCTACCCTCCAATCCACGGGTACTGTTCCCGAGTCAATGGAGTTCCGGAAGATGATCCTTAGAGCATCTGCTATCTCCAGGGCCACCTCCTTAAGTACCCTAGGATGTAGTTTATCAGGCCCCGGGGATTTGTCGGCCTTCAGTCCCCTCAACTTACCCAGCACCATATCCCTAGAGATACTAATTTCTGTCAGCTCCTCCCTCTCATTAGTCCCTATGTTTGCCGATATTCCTGGGAGGTTATTTGTGTCCTCCTTTGCGAATACAGAACCAAAGTATGAGTTTAATTGGTCTGCCATTTCCTTATTCTCCATTATATATTCTCGCCAAGATCTTATAATCCACATTTAATAATGTGATGGGCCTCCAATTCTTCAGATCCTGTCTATCCCCTTTATTTTTTATAAGTTAAGCTTATGACACCTCTCCTCATAGATGGGGCCAGGCTTCCCTCAATTTTAATTTCCTTAAAAACTTCTAAGAGCAATGGACTTAAAATCTCGAAAAATTCTTTATAAAATTCTGCACTTAGTCCTTCGGACCCTGGGCTTTCCACCCCTTCATTTCACTTATTGCTACTTTTATTTCCGCTAATCCTACTTCTTTGTCACACATGCTTCTCTCATCCTCCTTTAAACCCTCTTCAATAAAAGCAGTAACCTTCTCCATCACCAAATTGGAAATGTCTTCTTTTGTATATAACTCTTGATAAAAGCTGCTAGCCGCCTCTAAAATCTCCCCACTTTCATGAATGATCTTCTCCCCAACCGTCAACTCTTCAATTAACGATAATCTCTGTCGCAGCTTCTCTTGCTCTAGAAAATATCTAGTGCATCTTTCGCCCTCCAATGCATCTCTAGCCTTTGCACGGAGAATGGCCCCCTTGCTTTTTTCAGCTTGCAATAATTCCCACTCTTCCTTTAGCACCCAGAACTTAGTCTCAGCTCCCTTATCCCCTCCATCAACTGCTTTACAGACATCCGTAAACCTTTTGTTTATATTCTCTTCTCGACACCGGTTAGATGCCGCCCTCTTTTTCCCATAATGTACCGAAAAAACTTTTGCCTCATATTTGAAATTGTCCCACCAACTCTTCTTTCTTTCAAGAACAAAGGTTCCTGCCAAGCATTCTTTATTATATTTATACTCCCTTCTTTATAAGCAATTTCTTTCAGGTATTGATTGTTTAAAATCCACACCCCTGAACCGATCTTAACTCTGCTGTTCCTAATTCTAAGAACCAAAGCCGAGTGGTCACTAAAAAATACTTTTTATAATAAATCTCCATCACCTCAGAACTTAACCCTTCCCGCATTAACACAAAATATATTTGACTCTGTTTTAAAACATCGCCCACCCAACCTGCTCTGGAGAACTCCCTTTTTATGGGGTTCCGGTCACTCCATAAGTCTCTCAAATTTAAATTTGCCATCATTTTTACAATCATCCCTCTGGAGTTATCATCCTTGAAGGTCATCTGGGCTGAAATGTCCATCCGAGATAAAAAAACATTAAAATCCCCCACTATACAAGGATTTTCCACCTCTGCCGCTTCAGTGAATAACCCCCGAAAAAACTCGCGACGCTTGCAATGGTCGTTCGGTGCATAGATATTAAAGAGATTGCAATTCAATCCCTCCATTTTTACCCTTAGCCGTAAAAATCTCCCCTCAGTGTCCTTGTCCACCAAGGCAACGTTCTCTTCTATGGACGGACTCACCAAAACAGCCACCCCTCTACGGTTATTGTTTGCACAGCTTGCAAACACCTCTCCCTTCCAAACCTTCTGAACTCTTTCTAGGATATCCTCATCCCAAAAGATTTCTTGCAGACACAACAAGTCCGAACCTTTAAAACCCTGCAACAACTGCTGCAATTTCTTCTCACCCCTCAGTCCATTCACATTAATCAAGACCAATGTAATCATGGCTCCAAAGAAGGGAAGTATGCCTGATAATCTCCCCATCATTTAATCTCTGGCTCTTCCCTCCTCTCATGCTCCTTCTCAACTTTTCGGGCAGCTGTTGGTTTTTCCTGCAGCCTCCTGCTCTTTTTCACCTCCTGTTTGACCCCTCCCTGCTGTTTCAGCCTCTTCCTTGCATTAAGTTTGGGCCCAGGAGCTGCCCTTTCTCCCTCCTTCTGCCCCTCACTAACCTTTCTCTTTCCACATGATGCCACCCCACCCCTGACTTCCATGTCTCTGTCCCCCTCTAATTCCTCACTCTCAAGCTCTTCTGCAACCCTTTGTGCCTGCTCCTCGTCAGATACATAATCCTGCTCCCCGTCAGATACATCATCTGCCATAGAGAGTCTTCCTGCTATCGCAGTTTCTCCAACAGTACCGCTCCCTTCAACCTCATCTCCACCTCTGACCTTTGCTCCCTGATCCTTCTCTTTATGGGACAATGGCGCACCTATATTGTTCCCTTCTGGCGTCTTTGTCTCGCCGCTCTCGTCCTGCTGCCCCTTTAAGGCTCCTGCCTCTTGCACCCTCTCCTTGTCTTGCCCCCTCCTGCTCCCTGAGATGTCTGACTCCCTGTCTTTCTTTGGAGTACTTACATTTACCATGCACCCCGCTCCCGCCTCCTCTCCCCCCACGGACACCAGATTCTTTGGGGAGAGCTGAACCGTTTTAAGGCTCGAGTCTGCAATCGACCCTTGCTGCTGTCTTTGTTCTTTTCCCCTGTGCTTGGTGTGTTTTCCACCATCTCCATCCTGTTCTCTGCTCCGCAATTTTCTGCCTCTTCCTGTGCTCTTTTCTCCTTCAAGTTACCAGCTGTGTCCTCCGACTGCTCCGCTCCTCCGGCCGTTCCACTCACATCTCCTGCTCCTTCTGCCATCTCCTCATCACTCATAGAGCTTCCTTCTGCCTCACACTCACAGCGGGTGGGGCCTTTGTGACACACCCCACAGCTCGCCGCCTTGCAGCTCCGAGAGATGTGTCCAGACTCGCCGCAATTATAACCTACAAGTCTGGACAGTTTCTTACAAGATGGTCGTGTCCAAGTCAATAATAGCAAACCTTTACTTGGTTATCATGCAGCACTCGAAAGTACTGCACTCCTTCCAGTGTCTCGAATTTCATGCTGTATGGTAATTACCTCACCCCCTCTGGGAACCGCACCTTTGCATAACAGGTTCCATCTGCTACCCGTGTTCCTGGATAGTACCTCCTCTTTATTGCTGAACACATTTTAATGTCCCACGACTCCAACTTTTTGATTAGCACATCGTCCTCAATATAAACTGGCAAGTTTAAGAATGAGACCAGCACCTCTTCTGAATATAACAGAGATACCTCCAAGAACTTATCGCCAACTTTCAGACTGAGTAAAAGTCTTTCCACCTCCTCTCGGCCACTGACCATCACCTCAAACCCAACATTCGGCTTTGGTCGGCAGGCAAAGCAGCTTCCCTCGCCACAGTCCTCATGTACCGCTTGGATAATATCCCAAGCTCGTATCTCCTTATCCTCGCACTGAACCACCACCGTGTTTTCTTTTCCAAACCTCCTGGGGTCCCGGCCCAAATCTTTGGGCCTTTTTCTTTCCCTTCCAACCACCGTTGCTTCCCTAATTAAATTCCTCTTGGGAACACTGTCCTCTGAGGGGCCCGGCACTCCGGACCCCTCAGCAGCCATCTGGCTGTTTTTGTGGGCCAAAAAGGCCCGAAAACCTGAAAACAAAAACCCACCACCAACTTTTTGCAAACTCGCTCCAACTCCCTGCTGCAATCAGGCAACCAGTAACATCTGGTTCACTCCTAGCCCCTCCCACCTAGAGAGTGCTGCCCACTGAGCCACAGCTGACACTGACACTAGCGTGTAGAGCAGTTAAGCAATTAAGGTCAAATTAACTCATCAATTGAACCTGCACCAATTATTTCACAACATTCATTTTCTTTCTGCTAATTTCTACCCTTCGCCTGCTCGAGCTGGCAGAATCGGACAGTTAAGTTCTTCACGATTGTTAATGTCACTCTGATTAGCTGCAGAAAGCCACAATTTGAATGAGGCTCAGGTCAGTTCCCTCCTCCCCCTCCTTAATCATACATTGAGAGAGTCAGTTTAACTGGTGTTTGATTTTGTCCATTTGATATTAATGGTGCTAATTTATGGTGGATCTTAATCAGGGTTTAGTCTTACCTGAGCTGAATTTGTTCAGGCTTGATTGTACCTCTTAATATTAGTACATTCCAGATTCTTAATTTCCTTCTAATATTGCTTCAGAATTGCACAGTAACTCGCTCATTACTTCTCTAGTTAAACAGGGAATATTTTCTGCTCCTGTTAATCCCACACAGACAAATGACACAATCAAGCGAATTTCCGCACTACTTTTAACTATTGTAATCCAAATACCATTTTCTACAATGTCGAAGGAAGTAAAAAATAATTGCAAACGATAAAAATGAACAGGGAAGAGTTTATATGTTCTTAACTTATTGCTGGTGTGTTTGCAACAGATTTTTATATTTTTTCAATTATTAAACTCTTTAATCTCCAGAAATGTTTAACCAACATTTTGCTTCCGCACCCTGGCCTCAGTTCACCACTTGGCCAGACACCACCGGGTTATTGAGTGAAACATCCTTTGGGTACAGATTCAAACTGATATGATGAAAACCTGCTCAATTTTAAAATTCTTATTCTTGTTTTCCAAATCCCTCCATGGCCTCGTCCCCCCTCTATCTGTGTACCCTCCTCCAGCCCTACAACCCTCTGAGATCTCTGCGTTCCTCCAATTCTGGTCTTTTGCGCATCGCTGATTATCTTCACTCTACCGTTGATGGTCGTGCCTTCAGCTACCTTCGACCTAACCACTGGAATTCCCATTCTAAACCTCTCCGCCTCTCCACCTCTCTCTCCTCCTTTAAGACACTCCTTAAAACATACCTCTTTGACAAATGGTGGCCTTTCCCCAGCTGGTGGGCACTTGAAATGCGCTCCACTGGTACGAGCACCCGGCAATTACATTTTAATGAGAGAACCTCTCCTTGCCCTCTCATACTTCAGTGGCATCAGCACTGGAGGTTCTCGGCAGACATCATTGGTGGCCATGCCTTCAGCCGGCAAGGTCCTAAGCTCTGGATTTCCCTCCCTAAACCTCTCTGTCCTACTTTAAGACGCTCCTTAAACCTACCTCTTTGACCAGGTTTTTGGTCACCTGTCCTAATATCTCCTTATGTGGCTCGATGTCAAATTTTGTCTGATAATGTTGCTGTGAAGTGCCTTGGGAGGTTTTACTATGTTAATGGCGCTATATATATGTGGATGGTGGCGTGTGGTGGTTGTTTGGCACGCACGCCCAGTCAGTTATGCCTCTGACTGTTTGTGAGCAGTTCGAATCGCTCCCACGCCCCTGGGTTCTAGACACCGGACTTAGGTACAGGCGGCGATACAGAAAAGACTCGAGTAGACAGGTGGTTTGGATGTAAGCAAAACTCAAGATTTTATTAAACAGAAAAATAATACAGTCTTACGAGAAGTTACCAGTGTATAAAATTACAGGCAAATACAAATAACTATATACTTATATAGGGAATGGGAACTCATGGCACATTGAGTGAAAACAACGATCTTAACAATCCCCTTAACCTTATCCCACCCCCTATACCTAACTCGATTAAGCTATGAGGGGCCAGAATTTATGCTCATCAATCAAAAGGGTTTGTTGGACTCAAAACAGTGGTGGGGTTCGGGGTTCGCTCTTGGTGCTCTCTGGAGCCTGCCGTCGTCACGTGGTCTCCGGATGCTGCAAGGGCGTTGTCCAGGTTCGAGTACCCCAAAGTTAAAGTCTCTGCTTGGGTGCTTTACCTTGCAGGGACGATGGTTCCTCTTCTTCGGCTGACAGTTTGAGTTTGCATAAAGATAGTCGCAAGTCAGCTGAGACTGAAGGCCCGATGATTTGAAGCCTATCCTCAGTTCGTCTCCTCAGTTCGTCTCCTCAGTTGGTCTTCCTCAGTTGTCTTCCTCAGTTCGTCTCGCCTCCTCGCCTTCATCGCGTCCCGCCTCGCCTGGCCTGAATTGTCTGTGTCCGCCCGATGCAGTGCCTGGGTGATTCCAGATGGAGTAGGGAAAGGCACGGGCAAAGGCCAGGGGGTAAGCGCTGGATGGGGAAAGAGCGACAGCCATGAGGGCGAGGAGCAGGGAGAGGCCAGAGAGAAGAGAAGAGCAGAGAGCGATTGCTACCTGGGGCCTTCAATTATACTCCTTTCGAAAACCTTTATCTGCGCGTACAATCTTGGTGGGCTATTTTAAATAATGCTAGCAATCTATACTAACTGTTTTCAGATGGCTGGTAATCGCATCTACCGGCCCGATAATTAACATGTTTTGTTATGAATGCACCTTGATGGGCCTGTCCAGCCTCGATGGCTTCCTTAATTGGTTGCCGATTATTTATGCAAACTGCTTGATGGCCTTAACTATAGGCCTAATTGGGTTTAGATTTGTCTCCAATTTGATCGAATACATAATTCAAAGTCCTGTCTGGTTTTCAAAATGCAAAGTCTCTCTTCACAGAAACTGCAGCTTTGGTTTCGATTTCTCCACAAGCTGCCTGCGTCGCAGAGTCCAAGTTTTAAAATCTCACAGGCTTTCTGCCACGAGGCGCGGACGCCATCTTGGGTACACTTTTTGATTTAAAATGTCCACGCAGGGTCCCTTTTATTAATAATAACCTTTGGGGAAATGTAGAAATTTTGCAAATCTTACATAAATGCAAGCTGTTGTTATTGTTACTCTCTATGCTAGCTTAAAGGGTCATAGAATCATAGGATGGTACAGCACAGAAGGAGGACATTCGGCCCATCGAGTCTGCGCCGGCTCTTTCGAAGAGCAATCCAGTTAGTCCTACTCCCCCGCTCTTTCCCCATATCCCTGCAATTTTTTCTCCTTCAAGTATTTATCCAATTCACCTTTGAAAGCTGCTATTGAATCTATATCCACCACTGTATCAGGCAGTGCATTCCAAATCCTAACCACTTGGTGCATCAAAAAAGTTAATCTCATCTTCCCTCTGGTTCTTTTGCCAATTACCTTAAATCTCCCCTTAAACTTCTCTGCTGTTAAGGAGGACAATCATAGCTTCTCTAATCTCTCCACATTACCTGAATTCCCTGATCCCTGGTACCATTGTAATAAATCTCCTCTGCACCCTCGCCAAGGCCTTGACATCCTTGTTAAAGTGCGGTGCCCAGAATTTTCCAATTTTCCTCCCAAGTATTTTCCTGGCCAACGTCAGGTCACTGGAGAACAAAATGGATGAGATCAAACTGGATCCCACCACACAGAAAAGGACAAAGGAATGCTGCGCCATGATCTTCACAGAAACCTGGCTGAACAATGGCATCCCTGACACCACCATACAACTAGAAGGACGCACGGTCTTCCGCGCCGACAGAACTGCAGACTCCGGTAAGAGCAAGGGAGGCGGTTTGTGCATTTACACCAACAATGCCTGGTGCACCAACAGTGATATAATTGATAGATCCTGCTCGGCTGATTTGGAATTCCTCATGGTAAGGTGCAGACCCTTCTACCTGCCTCGGGAATTCATGAATGTTATCATCACTGCGGTCTACATCCCACCACACGCTAATGCCAAACTAGCACTGAAGGACCTCTACAGGGCCATCAGCGAACAACAAACTGCGCACCCAGATGGAGCTTTTATCATCGCGGGGGACTTCAATCACACAAACCTAAAAACTGTACTACCGAAATTCCACCAGAATGTCTCCTGCCCCACAAGAGGGGAGAACACACTGGATCAAGTCTACACGAGCATTGTAGACGCTTACAAGGCCATTCCCTGCCCCCACCTTGGGAAGTCTGACCACCTCTCCCTGTTTCTAGCCCCGGCATACAAACCGCTCATCAAAAGAGAGAGAACATCAATGAGAGCAGTGAAAGTATGGCCAGAGGGGGCAGTATCGGATCTTCAGGATTGCTTCGAACGCACTGATTGGGGCATGTTTGCCCACAATGACATCGAGGAATACGCATCCACAGTGCTATTCTACATCAACAGCTGCGTCGAGGTCGTCACGACCCACAAAAATATCAGGCCATACCCCAACCAGAAACCCTGGATGAACGGAGAGGTCCGCTCACTGTTGAAAGCACGCGACGCAGCATTTAAATCTGGCGACGCGGCGGCTTACAGAGCAGCTAGGACCAACCTAAAAAAGGGTATCAGGACTGCCAAATGGAAACAGACACTGCGGATAGAGGATCACTTCCGCAACAACTCAGACCCCCGGCGCATGTGGCAAGGCATCCAGTCCATCACTGACTACAAGGGCAAAAACACCAGTCCCCCGGTCAGCGACGCCTCCCTTCCGGAGGAGCTTAACAACTTCTACGCTCGCTTCGACAGGGACAACAAGGAGCCGGCTACCAAAGCCTTGCCACCCCCGGAAGACCAGGTGCTAACTCTGTCGACCTCCAACGTAAGGGGCGCTCTACGCAGAGTGAACACATGAAAGGCTACTGGACCGGATAGCATCCCTGGATGGGTACTCAAGGAATGTGCTGATCAGCTGGCTGATGTCTTCACCGCCATCTTCAACCTGTCATTGGCCCAGGCAGTAGTCCCTACATGCTTCAAGACCGCCACCATCATTCCTGTGCCTAAACAAGCGGCTGTGATGTGTCTGAACGACTATCGACCTGTCGCACTCACACCCATCATAATGAAGTGTTTCGAGAGACTGGTCTTAGCCCACATCAAAGCCAGTGTTCCTGCCTCCCTTGACCAACACCAGTTTGCCTATCGGGCAAACAGATCAACGGAGGATGCAATCACAACTGCTCTACACTCGGCACTGAATCACCTAGATGGTAAGGAGACCTACATCAGAATGTTGTTTATAGACTACAGCTCAGCATTCAACACTATCGTCCCCAACAAGCTGGCCACCAAACTCCAAACTCTTGGCCTGAACACTTCCCTCTGCAACTGGACCCTGGACTTCCTAACAAACAGACCCCAGTCTGTCAAATTAGGTAACCACACCTCCCCCCCCCGACCCTGAACACGGGGGCCCCACAAGGATGTGTGCTGAGCCCCCTCCTCTACTCCCTCTTCACCCACGACTGTGTGGCTGTTAATGGTTCCAACACCATCATCAAGTTTGCAGATGACACCACGGTAGTAGGCCAGATCACCAACAACGATGAGTCAGCCTACAGGGAGGAGGTCCAGCATCTCGTGAAGTGGTGCGCCGACAACAACCAGGCCCTTAACACCAAGAAAACAAAGGAAATAATCGTGGACTTCAGGAAGTCCAAAGGCGGAAGTCACACCCCCATCCACATCAATGGGGCGGAGGTGGAAAGGGTGGCCAGCTTTAAGTTCCTCGGAGTCCACATCACGGAAGACCTCTCCTGGTCCCTCAACACCTCCTCTCTGGTGAAGAAGGCCCAGCAGCGCCTATATTTCTTGAGGAGGCTGAAGGGATGTAATCTGTCACCCCCGATCCTCTCTAACTTCTACCGCTGCACTATAGAGAGCATCCTGACAAACTGTATCACGGTATGGTACGGCAGCTGTAGCTCCCATGACCGGAAAGCCCTGCAGCCGGTAGTCAAAACTGCCCAACGCATTACCGGCACCCGGCTACCGACCATAGAACATATATATCAGAAACGCTGCCTACGGAGGGCACGGTCCATCATCAAAGACCCTACCCACCCCAGCCACAGTCTGTTCGCCCTCCTAACATCTGGAAGACGCTACAGATGCATTCGCACCCGTACGACCAGATTTAGGAACAGCTTCTTTCCCAGGGCTGTCATCCTACTGAACTCCACAAATAAACACTAAAGCCTGCACATCTGCCGATGCACATTATTATGGTCATATTTATGCTAATATATATGTACAAATGTATGTTGAAATGTTTAAGTGTCCTAATCCAAATTGTACACTCTCGGGAGCCGCAAGCCTACATTTCGTTGCACTGCACTTGTGCACTAACAATGACAATAAAAGTTGATTTGATTTGATTTGATTTGAGAATTGGACACAATACTCCAGCTGAGGACTAACTATAGGGTGACCATGTTTTCTAAACCAAATCTGGGGACTCACAGGGCAGGAGCACAGCAAAGCAGCCAGGACGGAAAATGTAGGTTGCACAGCGTAGCGAGGCAACATTTTTTTAGCAGCCTCTATTTTAACAGTTGCACCTACACACTACAAATGCAAAACAAATGTGCATATAATTACCGTGGCAGTGAAGTCACATTATTGAACTGAATTCAGACACCGTTTATAAATAATGCAAGAACACGGTTCAGTCCATTGACCTGAAACTGTGATTATGTCTCACAGTATGATATGCATATATTCCAATGAGTAAGGCTCTAGTCTATTCGGGGACGAGTTTCGTGAACCGGGGACTCTTCCAGGGACATTGTCTGCCCGGGGACACAGTAACGCTTCGGGGCCGTATGGCCACCCTACCTAACCAGTGATTAATGAAGGTTTAGCACAGGTTCCTTGCTTTTGTACTCTATGCCGCTATTTAAAAAGCCAAAGATCCCGTATGCTTTTTTAACAGCCTTATCTATTTGTCCTACCACCTTCGAAGATCTGTGTATCTGAACCCCCCACTTCTCTCTGTTCCTGCTTCTCTTTGAAAATTGTACCAATTGCACCAATCTGCTTAAAAGACTGCCTCATTTCTATCAGATACCGCATCAGATTCTATTAGATGACACGGAGAAAGATTTCCCTGTGCATTACATATGGCATGAAAGTGTAAACTCATTTATGAAGAAGCACTTCAGGTAGCTTAAAGAGGAAGGCCTAGAAATTGAGTGCCCTTAGCGTCGATTTTGCGGCGCTAGAGGGCCTAGCGCTGCATTTGGCGCCGGCGCCGAAATTGCTTGGGGCCCTTACGCCGCGGTAGACCGGTAGCGCTGCGCCGGCACCGATGACGTCATCGGTGTGCGCAGCGTCCCGGTTGCCATGCCGACGGGCCCCAGCGCCGAAATTCAGTTGCGGCCGCCTCGCCCGTGACAGCCGCAACTAAGACTCTGGCAACAGAGTCTTACGAGTCTTTGCGCCGGCGCATTAAAGGCCCCGCGGCGGCCGGCCGCTTTCCCGCCGGCCGCCTGGCCGCAGCTCCCTCCCCGGACTTCCCCCCCCCCCCCCGGAACAGAAGCAAGCCCGGCACTTGTCCGAGGTGGCGGGCTCATTTTTTAAAAGATTTTCGCGGGCCGCGATCGGGTGCAGGCAGCTCCTCCTTAAGGGAAGGAGGAGGCCTGCACTTCCCGAGCCTGCCGCACCGCATCGGGTGCTGCAGCGCCGGAATTGCGGCGCGAAACGGCAGTTAGCGCCGATTTACCGCCGCAAAGACCCTTCAGTAGCGCCGGCAGCCGTTTGGGCGCGGCCCTGCTGAATTTTTGGCGCGCGCAGGGGGACTTAGCGCCGGCACTAACTTCCGGCGCTAAAGCCCTGGCTAAGCCAAAACTCAATTTCTAGGCCGAAATCTTCCGTATGGTATGCAGGCTAAAAAAAAATCATAACAATGGCTGCTTACCAGTGAGAATTCTGGTAACACTGTCAATAATTAACAAAAGGATCTATAGTGTTAAAGTAATTAATCTGCAAAAATCAGTAAGTGATGCCCGCACGTAGATGCTAAAGGGTTCAAACTGAAAAATGAAGCTTCAGGGTCACGGACTGCCGCGACCTTTGACCCCTGCACTATTGATACCTTGCCTCTGCAAATTACTTACACTGGACTGCTTGATAAGCAGGGAGAGCATTAAACTTCCACCCCAAGCAGGCATAACAAACAAGTGTGGATTTACACTTTTGCTGTATTTAATTTTACATGGAAATTAGTTGCCATGGAATTTTTTTTAAACCATTTAGTGTAAAAATGCCTGACTAACGGCTACCTAGCAATCCTCAAGTAGCTTTGTTTTAACTTTGCAGCTCGAAATCAGTTTTGTGGTTAACTTTACAGTTCAGATTATAAAATGTTGGTAAAATATTAACTTTTTATATAAACCACTCCATTAAAGCACCTTTTTCAAAACTAAAAGAGTCTTAGATCTGTATAAATCCTGTGTTCATTCAATTGGTTAAGACTGGAATTTAATATTTAGCCTTATCCTTGCAGAAATATGTGACTCCATCATGAATTTAAATTTCTTGAGCTATTGGTGAACTGGCAAGCGAATAAACTCTTTGATGATTAAAGGATTTAATGGGTTAGATTGAGAGAAACTATTTCCTCTGGTGGGGGAGTCCAGAACAGGGGGCATAACCTTGAAATTAGAGCTAGGCAGTTCAGGGGTGATGTCAGGAAGCATTTCTTCACACAAAGGGTATCTCTGTAATCTCCTCCAGTCCCACAACCCCCTCCCCCGAGATATCTGTGCTCCTCTAATTCTGGCCTCTTGAGCATCCCTGATTTTAATCGCTCAACTATTGGTGGCCGTGCCTTCAGCTGCCGAGGCCCTTACGCTCTGGAATTCCCTCCCTAAACTTCTCCGCCTCTGTATCTCTCTCTCCTCCTTTAAAACGCTCCTTAAAACTTACCTCTTCCACCAAGCTTTTGGTCATCTGCCCTAATTTCTCCTTATGTGGCTCGGTGTCAAATTTCTGTCTTATAGCACTCCTGTGAAGCGCCTTGGGATGTTTTACTACGTTAAAGGCGCCATATAAATACAAGTTGTTGTTGTTGTTGGAAAGCTGGAACTCTCTCCCCCAAAAAGCTATTGAGGCTGGAGATTAATGGAAAATTTCAATACTGAGATTGATAGATTTTTGTTAGGTAAGGGTATTAAGGGATATGGAACCAAAGCGGGTAAATGGAGGTCAGCCATGATCTAATTGAATGGTAGAACATGCTAGAGGGGCTGAATGGCCTACTCCTGTTCCTATTTTCCTTTGTGAGCTCACTTCCAGCTGTGCTTTAAAATCCAAGCATGGCATCACCTAATCACGGCTTCCTAATTTACCTTGTGTTCTTCTGATCTTCTCAGCCTTGCTGATGTCCTGCACTATGAGCCTTGGACATTTGCCTTGACTTCTCAATTATCTGAAGAAAGGTTCAAACAGCAGCATTTTGCTCAGGACTGCACTGCGTTGTCAACCCAGGTTAATTGCTCAAGTCTCTGGAGTGGGACTTGAACCCACAACTTTCTGACTCAGAGGTGAGATTACTTCCACTGATCCATGGCTAAAAATTGAAGTTTAAAAAAAAACTTCTTTGACGTTCAAGTGGTGAGCCAAGTCTATCTAAAATGTATCTCTCCTGATTGCATCAGAATGTGACAAATAATGACAGAGCTTCCTACAACCTGTCTCCAAACTGTTAACTCAGAAGTCTACCTAATTTAACTCGCAGTTTACCGATAATGTATGCAAATGTGCCTAATCAGAAAGCTAAGATGACCGCTGCCCACCTAATAACTGCTGGGACAATCCAATTGACACCTAGATGTAATGGTCTTCATTGAAGCAAGCAGGGTTATAATTTAAGACATTTACATGCAAATGTATTCCTGTTATCTATAGAAGGCATTTCGTCAGGGCTGTTTTGAATCAGGCAGACTGAATTTACTTTCTTTAAGTAGCCAGGATTTCCAGACCTGCACTATCTGCGACCACCACTCTCTGCTGGGAGAACCAGATTGCAGAACCAGCCCTAGACACTTAGCACTCTGAAGGCAAATTGCACTTTGCCTTAACTGTGTGCAGAGAGTTTTCTTCTGATGGTGCAGAATAAGGTGTTTGAATGTCAATGCATTGACATTCATGGTCGCTGATATGATGCAGAGGAAAGCATTTGCATTGGGTCACTGCAAGTGGAGGCAATGGAGTATGTCTAACTTTCACCACCAGGTGGAAAACAGGCAGTAAGGGATCGACCACCCGTTAAACTCCCCGCCTGACTTTCCCTTCCCTTGAAGTCAACCGCCAGTTTTCTGCATGGCGGTGAAAGTTAAAACGTATCCCATCGTCTCCACCGGCGCAAAATGGAGTGGCCCAATGCAAATGCTGTCCTCTGAGTTAAATGGCGGGTGCTGTGTTTGTGCACATTCCGGAGGTGAGCCACCATATTGGCATTGATCAGCTCGGTCAGCTCCGATGGATGGGTCATTGACATAAAGAGTAGATTGCCTTTCAAAAGCTAGGCTTTATTAACCCTAAAAAACCAGCAAGTACATGTTGAGCACCCAGTCTCAACCACTGTAGAAAACTGAATTTAAGATGGCCACCACAGGTCACATGGAATCAACTAACCAATAAGTTTACAGCATATATCTCAAGGCAGGAAAACAGGCAACCAATTACAATGCATCTTATAAAACAAGAATAATCACCACATTCACCCCTCCTTTTAAAATATACTTCAACCTAGGTAGCCTTTACAGTTTACAATTAGTTATTTATGACTAGAGCAATACATGTATAATGCCTTCAACAATTTTAAAATTTTACTATTAATTTATTAATTATTTTAAAAGTCCATTTTTAATCGGTCGACCGGATATCTTGTTCGTGTCGACCTTCTTAGCCTTGATGGAGTTCCTTGCCCTCCCACACCAGGAGACACAGAAATATCTTCTGCAGGGAGGCTATCAATATCCCGATTATCAACGGTTTCCGGATTGGAAGTCCCATTAGAAGGTAGACTGGGAGGGTCATGAACATCCATCGGGGGCAGACTAAGAGAATTGTAAGTGTCTGCAATAGGATTGGAAATGTTCGTAGTACCTGTGACGACATCAACATTATCTGAATTATGGCTATTGTTAATGTCCTCAGGAGAGGGCTGGCCACCACAAGGAGCTATGGGCTAGATTTTCAGTATAGACAGTTTTGGGGCGCTAACCTTAGCGCCCGCCGGAAGTTAGCGGCCGCCCCAAAGTAGCGCCCCGTTGCCGGAAATTCAGTGGCTTCGCCCTAAGAGGTTGGTGGAGCGCTAAAAGAGGCGTTCCACTACTATCTTTAGGCGCTAAGCCGGCGGTGCAGAGCGCAACACCCGAGCTCGGGCGCAGCGCACGGCAGACACTCTGGTGCCAGTGAGCTCTTAAAGGGGAAGGGTGCATGTGTGTTTTGCAAAGGCAGAGTCTGGGGGGGGGGGGGAATGGAGATGATGGAGGAGGAGGAGGAGGAGGAGGAGGAGGAGGAGGAGGAGGAGGAAAACATAAATACACCGTTCACAACAACACACTGGATCCTTCCACACAACACATGCAGACTGCCGTTTATAGTGCAGGAGTGCCCTTTAATTTGCGCTCCCCAGGGTGTGTTGCGTTCCATTTTACAAACGCTCTGGACGACAGCCGCACAATCGGGCGGTCCGACTGAAGTTTGGATTTGGGGCGGCCAAAGGGCGTTGCACGAGGATGTGACGTCATTTTCTGCGCGCGCATCTGGGCGGCCGCTAAACTTTGCGCCGGCGCTAACGGGCATCTTAATTTGGGGCGGGGCGCAAACTGCGCTGCGCCCGGGCGCTACACGCATAGCGCCCGAAAATCACTTCTCTTAAGGCGCTAACTGCTGGCGCAAGCAACTGAAAATCTAGCCCTTAGTCTTTAACTGAAACCGTACTTTCTTTCCCATCTTGGAATCGAATGTGAGCATATTGGGAATTTGCCTCCAATAGCTCCACCTCCTCCACTAAAGGATCATACTTTGACAGTCTAACATGGCGTCGGAGCAGCACAGGTCCCTGCATAGTAAGCCATGAAGGTACCGAATATCCCGTAGTGGATCTCCGCGGATAGTTGAAGAGCCTTTCATGGGGGGTCACATTAGTAGCTGTTGAAAGCAATGATCTAATGGAATGCAGGGCATCAGGCAGTACCATTTCCCACTGTGTATTCTTAAGGTTTCGGGATGTCAAAGCCAACATAACTGCCTTCCAGATCACCCCATTGTATCGTTCGCACTGTCCATTACCCTGGGGATTATATGGGGTAGTTCTGCTAGTAGAAATTCCCCGACTCTGGAGGTATTCCTTCAACTGGGAAGACATAAAAGAACTTCCCTGATCTGAATGGATATACGCAGGCATCCCAAAGATGACAAAAAGTTGAGTCAGACATTTAATAACTGTAGCAGCTGATACATCTGCACAAGGAAAAGCAAAAGGGAACCTTGAAAACTCATCCACAACAGTAAATATATATCGATTCTGAGTCGTTGAAGGAAGAGGCCCCTTAAAATCAACGCTCAGGCCTTCAAAGGGAGAAGTAGCCTTTATAAGATGAGCTCGTTGAGGCTTAAAGAAATTCGGTTTACACCGGGCGCAGACAGAGCATGACGAAGTCATCCGCTTGACGTCTTCAACTGAAAAGGGCAAATTCTTACTGCGTACGAAGTGTATCATCCTCGTAACACCAGGATGGCACAAAGCATTATGAAGATTAATAAGCATATCTCCATGAAGCACAGAACAATAAGCCCTCGACAGCGCATCAGCGGCAACATTATCCTTCCCCGGATGATAGACTATATCGAAATGATAGCATGCCAACTCGATCCTCCACCTCATTATTTTATCATTCTTAATCTTTCCGAAATGTTTGACATCAAACATGAAGGACACAGATTTTTGGTCAGTTACTAACGTAAAATGTCGCCCAGATAAATAATGTCTCCATTTACGCAGTGCTTCTACTATTGCGTACGCCTCTTTCTCTATTGATGAATGTCTCTGCTCACTATTGCTCAGAGTACGTGAGAAAAAGGCCACAGGTCTTCCATTTTGGTTCAGGGTAGCCCCAATTGCAAAATCGGAAGTGTCCGTCTCAATCACAAAGGGAACCTACTCATCAATAGAATGCACAACTGCTCCAAGGATATCCTTTTTAAGATTATCAAAACACATCCTGGCCTCCCATGATAGAGGATATGTCGTAACCTGAATAAGGGGCCAGATCTTCTGCGAGAAGTTTGCAATCCAATTAGAATAATAAGAAAACAGTCCAACAACTCGTTGCAAGGCCTTAGAATTAGTAGGGCAAGGTAACTCAATCAGTGGTCACAGCCGTTCTGGATCTGGTTTAATCTTGTTTCCTGAGATAATATACCCCAGTAAATTTACCTCGGTGGTCGAAAAGATACACTTCTCTTTATTGAAAGTTAAGCCAACTTTTTCCGCAACTTGAAGGAATCTTTCTAGATTAAAATCGTGCTCCACCCTTGATTTACCACACACCGTGATGTCATCTAAATATGAGAAGGTGTCAGAGAGAGTTATCACTTATAAAAGCATCCATTGCCCGTTGAAAACAGGCGACACCGTTAGTAACACCGAATGGTACTCGGCAAAACTGGTACAGCTTCCCGCCAGCTTCAAAGGCCGTATATGGTTTGTCCCTCTTAGCGATAGGAATCTGATGATAAGCACTCTTTAGGTCAATAGTGCTAAAAACCTTATATTGAGATACTTTATTGATAAGCTCATCAATCTTAGGCAGGAGGTACGCATCTAATTGAGTATACCTGTTAATAGTTTGAGAGTAGTCTATCACCATTCGCTTCTTATGTCTCTCATTAGTGGTGACAACTACCTGTGCCCGCCAGGGCGAAAAACTAGGTTCAATGATTCCTTCCGATAAAAGACGTTGAACTTCAGAATTAATAAATTCTTTATCCTGACTGCTATACCTTCTTGACTTGGTAGCAATTGGCTTACAGTCAGGCATCAAATTGGAAAAAAGTGATAATGGAGAAATGAATAAAGAAGTTAATCCACAAATAGACAAAGGTGGCTTGGTTCCTCCGAAAGAAAGACTGAGGGACTCATGTAATTGAAGCACATCATGACCAATCAAAATATCCGCACAGAGATTAGGCAGAACGGATAGGCGTATATCAGTATACGTATTACCTAGGAGAATTAATTTCACAAGGCAACAACCAGCTACTTGTGAGGTGAGAGTCGTCTGAGCCATACACACCTGATAGGAAACAGGCGAAATTTTCAAACGCTTCTCCCTCACAAACTGAAGACTTATAAAGCTCTCAGTACTGCCCGTATCTATAAGGGCCTTCACTTCTAACCCATTAACTTGGGCCATAACTATAGCTTTGTTTAGGCCATGGGAAAAGGCGGCAGAAACTGATGCAATAAATGCCCTATCTAAAGGCTGAATGGTCGCAGAGGAGGCAACCGATTTGCAAACATGTGCATAATGACCTCCCTTGCCGCATTTACTACACACAGCCTCCCGGGCAGGGCACTTCAGACGGGGGTGCCGGGCGTTCCCGCAAAAATAACACTTCTGAATCCTAGAGGCAACAGCTGCCGAAGTAGAAACTGTTTCGGAATCTGGTAAACCACTCCTATTAAATCCACGTAACTCCCTTTCATCCGGAACTGCCGAAACCACGGTCGCAGGCCGATCAAAAAGAGCATAAGAATCTGAACTTCTCTGAGCCAAATCCAATGTAGAGGCTTGCTCAAAAGCACTCTTAAGATCCAAAGTCTTATTTTCTAATAACCGCTGACGAATTGATCTAGACAGTAATCCATTAATAAATGCATCCCGTACCGACTCTTCCTTATGTTCTTCTGCAGACACGGCCTTATAATTACAGTTAGCACCAAGGCGCCGGAGTGCTTGTAAATAAGCATCCAAGGATTCTCCCACCTGCTGCCTACGGGCAGATAAAAGGTGACGTGCAAATACCTCATTTTTGGGTTTAACAAAAATTTTTCCAACGTAGCAATAGCCAATTCATAAGTTTCACAGTCCAAAATATACTTATACACATCCGGAGCAATGTAGTTGATTAGTATATCCAACTGATTCAGAGATTGCTGATCCAACACACCCAAAAAGTTTTTAAATGTATGATACCAATGTTTCCATTGATCATCCACTCCTGCAGAATTAGGGTCAGCATTAAATCGTTCCTGTCGAAGATATCATTCCATTATAGCAAAAGGTTAATAAATTGAAATAAAGAGTAGATTGCCTTTCAAAAGCTAGGCTTTATTAACCTTAAAAAATCAGCAAGTACATGTTGAGCACCCAGTCTCAACCACTGTAGAAAACTGAATTTAAGATGGCCACCACAGGTCACATGGAATCAACTAACCAATAAGTTTACAGCATATATCTCAAGGCAGGAAAACAGGCAACCAATTACAATGCTTCTTATAAAACAAGAATAATCACCACAGTCATATTGTCCACATGCCCGATATGAGAATCCCAAAACAAGCGCCCTACTCGGAGCTCCGGCACGGCAAGAGAGCCCCAGCTGGGCAGAGGAAACGCTTCAAGGACACCCTCAAAGCCTCCTTGAAAAAGTGTAATGTCCCCACCGACACCTAGGAATCCCTGGCCCAAGACTGCACAAAGTGGAGAAGAAGCATCTGGGAAGGCGCCAAACACCTCGCGTCTCTTCGCCGGGAGCAAGCGGAAGCCAAGCGCAAACAGTGGAAGGAGCGCACGTCAACCCAGGCACCCCACCCACCCACCCCTTCAACCACCGTCTGCCCCACCTGTGACAGAGACTGTAGGTCCCACATTGGACTCATCAGTCGCCTGAGAACTAATTTTTAATGAGGAAGCAAGTCATCCTCGGTTTCTGCCTAAGAGATTGGCAGAAAAGTTTCAGTGTCAGCCGTGGCTCTGTGGGTAGCACATTCGCCTTTGAGTCAGAAGGCTGTGGGTTCAAGTCCTACTCCAAGGACTTGAGCACATAAATCTAGGCTGACACTCCAGTGCAGTGCTGAGGGAGAACTGTATTGTCGGAGGTGCTGTCTTTCAGGTGAGACATTAAACTGAGGCCCTGTCTACTCTACACCCGTCTATGTAAAAGATCCCATGGCACTATTTCGAAGAAGAGCAGGGGAGTTATCCCTGGTGTCCTGGTCCAATATTTCTCCCTCAACCAAAAAGACAGATTTTCTGGTCATTTTCACATTGCTGTTTGTGGGAGCTTGCTGTGCGCAAATTGGCTGCCGCATTTCCCACATTACAACAGTGACTCCACTCCAAAAGTATTGGCTGTAAAGCGCTTTGAGATGTCTGGTGGTCGCAAAAGGCGCTATATAAATGCAAGTTCTTTCTTTTATGCAAACGAGAGGCCCAACGCCTATTCGAGGCCTCCTTTTGCAACATTGACCTTCCAGGCTGGTTACGTTCAGGAAAACATGCTCCACACGTGGCCTACCCAGCGGTCCTTAAAGCGACTACTGGAGGCCGGCACCCAAGTGGCGAGTTTTTGTTAAAAAAGTACTTACCTGAAAAAAGTGCTCCATGGCAGCGCTGATGACAATTGCCAGCTCCCGCTCAGCACCCCCCCGTCCCGATCACCTCCAACCCACCCCCACCTCCTCCGGAGTTACCTGAGGGGCCGCTACTGGCAACACAGCCACCCAAAAATCCAACGCCATTTCGCCGGCGAGCTGCCTGGGGACGCCTGGTATGCATCATTTAAACACCGGGTGTGGCTCGGGTCTACCCGTTCCGGCGCGGGCAATCTTTCCCGGCAGGCCGGCGCCAAACAATTTCTAGGCCGTGGAATTTATAGTACCGGAAGTGACAGGTTGTGGTGTTTGCAAGGGCAATTAATCGAATGAGAATGCCCCTTTAATAGAGTTGCTGCCGCAATCAGTTAAAATAAAACACACCTAGAGCGACCACTAGAGCAGAGATAAAAATGTTGAACGTTTGCGGATAAATGTGTTCATACATCGAAGCAGATGGAAAGGAATACCTTCGGTGACCAGTTTGTAGATAAAGGAGTAACACTGTGCTCAGGCAGGGAGCGGCTGCTGAGATTAAAGGCCTGGTAACATTCGCTATACTGGATGCTAAATATGGAAATACAGCTTGAAGCTAAGAAACTGCTACCGATAATCTTTCTTTTAAAGAAAAAGGCAATATATGGTTTTGGGTTAAGGCAACAAATAGCGGCTAAGCTTCAACTGGTTTTGAATGGAATGTTGTTTTTGCTTTTCTGCTTAATCTCCTTAATCTGTTATTGATCAGCAGGGATCATGGGGCAATTCAACCAGGCATGGGAGAAATATAAGGATGCTTTCTTTCGAGCCTGGCACTATTTGTTCACATTACACGGTTAAACCTAATTAGGAAAGCTGAGCTGTAGTTTTCTGCTTTTATGTCTTCCTCCAGTAAACCTCTGTTGCAGTCAAACATGCGCCCTTTGAATTCACGGCATACTTTAAAGCCAAACATGCTGGATGTAAATGCCCCGTGACAACATGGCACTAATGCAGAACAAGTATCCTTCAACGCTGATTGGCGTCACACTTTTCCATTAATCTGCTGGTGGAGATGCTGACAAAGGGCAGCGCTTTTATGCGCATTTACAGAGAGGGTTAAAATTGTTCCCAAATGAGAAGAAAACTTGTATGGGAGTAACCCCCTCCCTCAAAATAGTGATTTAGTTTGCTGGCCCTGCAGATGCCTAGAACTAATTAGCAATAATAAGACCGCTGGGATCAGCACTGTGGGTTTATTGTGTGTGTGAAAGATTAGACCAGAAACAAATGTGACACCAAAAATTTCAGGTGCAAAATATTGTAGGTTTTCACGGTTGATAAATCTGTCCGTCACTCATCCTCTTGCTCCTTTTGCCCTTTAACATGAAAACTGTGCTCTCTCTCTCTCTCTCTCTCTCTTTTGATATGCCTGATCTGTCTCCTACTGGGCAATGCCGGCTTCTACCCAAACTGACCTCTGCTATTGTTTTCTGTGTCATTCATAGCTGGCCTCCTAACAACACAGTTGTCACGTTGAGCACCTGCTATTGGAATCTGGCCCGGTTCACGGGGACTCTTGTGAACTATAAATCTTACACTCTCTTGAAAGCCGACAAGTCAAAATTTTCTGTCACCCTGGACTCAGGTATTTGCTCTTTTGTTCATCTCAGCTTTGCAAGCAAAGAACAAACAAAAAAAATCCATTCGGTGACACTCATTGCTGACTAAGACCAGTGGAAATGACAATATTAATCAAGTTCAGCCATCGCACCTATAAAATACTCCTTCGTTGTGACTGTAAATGCTACGCTCAATAGCGACAGTACTTGAGACGCAGTGGCCTGAAAATTGGTTTGCACCGGCCTATCAACGCGGACTGGGCCCAGGGAATGATCCCTGCGCTGAAATGGGCAGGCCCGAGGCGCACCTGATATTGGGCCTTGGGCCTCATTTACACTACTGGCCATACTCAGTCGCCTCGGCGACGAGGAAAATTTCAGTTTCGGCCTTCAGGTAGGTCCTGGTGAGGTGGTGGGGCAGGGGACAGACGAGTGAGACGGAGGGAAGCGATCGGGATCGTGGTGGGGTGGCGGGGTGGGGAGCTGGCCAAGTTGGAGCCGGCAATTGTCTCTGGCACTTCTACACCTCCTGACTCCACAACCAGGTAAGCACGTTTAAGCAAACTTACCTTTTTGGTGGTTGTTGATAAAGGACAATTACTGCACTTCAAAAGTAAATCAATGGCAGTGAAGTGTTTTGGGAAGTCTTGCGGATGTGATAAGAGGCTACATAAGTGCAACTTCTTTCAACCTTTATTTTGTAGCACATCCATTAGGAAGGGTGTGACGGCCTTAGAGAGGGAGCAGAAAAGGTTTACAATAATGGTTCCAGGGATGAGTGACTTCAGTTATGTGGATAGACTGGAGAAGCTGGGGTGGTTCTCCTTGGAGCAGAGAAGGTTGAGAGGAGATTTGGTCGAGGTGTTCAAAATCATGAGGGGTCTAGACAGAGTAGATAGAGATAGACTGTTTCCATTGGTGGAAGGGTCAAGAACCAGAGGACACAGGTTTAAGGTGACTGGCAGAAGAACCTAAGGCGACATGAGGAAAAACTTTTTTACGCAGCGAGTGGTTAGGATCTGGAATGCCCTGCCTGAAAGGGTGGTGGAGGCAGACTCAATCGTGGCTTTCAAAAGGGAATTGGGTAAGAACCTGAAGGAAAAAAAATTACAGGGCTGCGGGGAAAGGGTGGGGGAGTGGGACTAGCTGAAGTGCTCTTGCAGAGAGAAAGAAAAGAATGAAAGAAAGGCTTACATTTATATAGCGCCTTTCACGACCACCGGACGTCTCAAAGCGCTTTACAGTCAATGAAGTACTTTTTAAGTGTAGTCATTGTTGTAATGTGCCGGCACAGGCTCATCGGGCCGAATGGCCTCCTTCTGTGGTGTAGCCATTCTATGATTCTATGATTCTATGTGGTAAAATGAGTGCTTTGTTAAGTTGTACAGGGCTGTCAGTATGGAAAGAGATATGTTACAAGTGTTTCTACATTTATTTTTTTTTCATTTCTGTCCTTCATTTTTGCACATCTACAGACCCTATATCATTTTTCAGCAGTTGGCTGAGCAGGGGAGAGATTGTCACCCTTTTTCCCCACAGGCTCAATTCAGTCCAGAATGAATTATCTCCATAGCCATTGCTCAGAGCCCGAACAAATCATTTCAAAAGCAGTCGTCATTTCCACCACTGCATAAAGCAATGTAAAATTATTTAAAGCAGCATTTCCCCCAAAGTGACTTATTGAGGTATCTACCTTAGGGCCAGAATGATATTAAACGTTCTACCCGCTTCCATTAATTGCACACTACAGATGATGCTGTGTGGCACACAACATGTTACATTCCCTCCATTAGTGATGGAACAGGTTATGTCACTGTGGGCAGGTTGTGGATTAGGTGCCGTCACCATAATTTTCATCCTTCTTGACCTCAGAATCGACGATGCACACATTGGCACCTCGGAGTCAGAGACCGAAAAGTTGTCGGAACGGAAATTAGATTACGACATTACTGCTGCCAAATTAAAATGGAAAAATCAGCAGAGATAAAAAAATAAGCAAGGAGTAAGGAGAGCCTAATTTGCTCTACATGCCTTTCCTGAACAGAATGTTTGTCCTACCACGGCCCTCTCCCAACTCACTTAATCTCTTGAGGGATCTGCAGTTTGCAATGTTATGCATTGTCTCCAGCAATTTTGGGGGCCAATATATAATCACTTACTCTGGAGGACACTAATCCTTGGCAGGCTAGTGGGCGAAGGTTGGGGAAGTGGGCGGGGTTCATAGCTCTGCCATCTGCAACAAAAGCTTGAATTTATATAGTGCCTTCAATGGACACAAAAAGAGAAGTGGAAGCTGAACAAAAGAAGAGAAAAATGAAGAGGGGAAGATCAAAGGCCTGTGCAAAGAGGTGGGCACTTAAAGAGAGACTTAAAAAAGGGGAGGGAGGTGGAGGGATGGAGAGGTTTGGGGAGGGATTTCCAGAGAGGGGGTTTCTGAGGGGATGACATCTCAACGTAAGTGCTGGATACAACAACAACAACTTGCATTTACGTAGCGCCTTTAACGTAGTAAAACGTCCTAAGGCACTTCGCTAAACAAAATTTGACACTGAGCCACATAAGGAGATATTAGGACAGGGGACCAAAAACCTGGTCAAAGAGGTAGGTTTAAGGAGCGTCTTAAAGGAGGAAAGAGAGGCAGAGAGGTTCAGGGAGGGAAATCCAGAGCTTAGGACCTAGGCAGCTGAAGGCACGGCCACCAATGGTGCCTGCCGAGAACCTCCAGTGCTGATGCCACTGAAGTATGAGAGGACAAGGAGAGGTTCTCTCATTAAAATGTAATTGGCGGGTACTTGTACCAGTGGAGCGCATTTCGGGTGCCCACCAGCTGGGGAAAGGCCACCATTTGTGATGGAGGCTGCCAGCTTTGTTCACACCATGCCCTTGTCAAGAGGGCTGAAAAATATTTTCGGGGGGACCAGGCCACGACTTAGGCCCAGCACGGTCCCGCCAGGTGGACTCGATATAATGCCACCCAGTAGGCCAGTACATCTGCTGCCGCAGGGCATACGTGACCCACCAGTGGATTCCCTGCTTAGGCCTCAGCTAGCGCAGTTGCCGTTGTTTGGGGCAGGCAAAGGCTTTTGCACAAACAGGGCCCCACGGAAACTGCTGGAGAGACCCAGGTACGCAGGCCCCAGCTAAAATTCTACGGCCCTTCCGTCTCACTCCCGCCCTAGATCCAGTGGGGAGTTCCCAGATGGGCAGTAGAATTCTGGCCCCCAGATCTTTGGATTCACAAATATCCTGAGTTTTAGAACCATCGAAACTGAAACCAAACTGTGCAGAAACAAAACGCTTTAATTTGTACTTCCTCAAATATATGTTAAAAGTAAAACATTTGTAAAGTTCAATGCTATTAAAGTGAGTACAGTTTGGTCCTAAGAGAGCTAGACATATAATTTTATTGAAGTTGCTCGGCAAAAATAGGCTGCTGAATGTTGCTTAGCAAGCAAAGGTAAATGTCAAGGTTACGCTAGCAGTCACCACGCTCATACCTTTCTAGCACATGATTCTGAATCTGTGCCAAGTGCTCCATGTTATTTATAGGGTGGGGAGAACTTACTTAATTTTACAATTAAGGAACAAGAAGATTGATTGTTAATCCACTCTATCCATCGACCGTTAGGGTTAGATGGAGAAGGGCGGGGGGTGGCGGGGAGGCTCATGTGGAGTATAAATGCCAGCATAGACCAGTTGGGCCGAATGGCCTGTTGTTGTGCTGTAGACTCTATTCTGTGGATGTACCCTAACATCACCCTTCACTATAAGCTTCCTGCGACCTCACAGTACTTTGGCAATTGTTCATGTATTTCCAAATGGGCAGGCATGCTCATCTGTCAGCACGTCATTCTGAATTGCTGCCACATTAATCTGTTCGCCTTGTGATCCATGAAATGTGGCAAGTTATACCAAGCACACTGCTGGCATAGGGGACTTGCATGCTGCATGTTCACAGACTGACATAAGGTAGCTTATGCCCTCGAAACATATTTGATACTCAACTTCTTTCTTCGTGAAATATATGTCCCTTTTCTATCTGCTTACAGGAGAAGACCATGAGTAATAGATATCAATGAATGCAAATAAAGCAGGCAGGGACGGGGAACTAACCTGTGACTTTTGACTTTATCAGGAGAGGATCCTGGATATTCTAGGTCTGGAGGCAAGAGAGGAAGTGTGGACAATGAAGTCAGAGGTTTCCCACAAGCTCATGGCTAGTACTTCCTTTTGCTTTTCATTGCCTTTCTCCTTCCTCACTTATTCACTGCCTCACACTCAGACCTACACCGCCTCACTGCAGCGTCACACTACTTGACAGGTAAGGTCTATTTCAAGGGTGTCTTACTGCTAGAATTCTGAAATATGCTATTCTCCTGTTCCTCGATTCACTTAAGAGGATGTGGCGGTGGAACCCGAAATGCAGCTTCAACCAATCACCTCAGTGCATCATATGTTCTACAATGGGAGGCACCAGCACAGAATCGTCCAGTCTGGATTGGAGTGGGGTTGCGGGGAGGGGCGTTCAGCTATTGAATTGGAGGAGACAACGCTTGGTGAATCAGTGAGAACACTTAAAGAAGAGCACGTGAAGATTGAATTGTAGAAGTTGGCCAGGGAGCCAGCCCAAGGGCTCTTTTAGTTTCCTAGAAGTTCAGACCTCATAGGGTCTACCTCCAAACATAGTTTGGTCGCTCAGAATCAAAAGTTCATGCAGCCATTTGAGAGTGTAGCAAGCAGCCTGTACAGGTCAGAAATGCCCATGAAGGAGTCCTCACCTTCATCTGCACATTCTGTGTAGCCAGCTAACCAAGACCCTAAGCATAGCAAAGCTTCCTCAATGGAATGCCAGGACAGGGAGACCAGTCTATGGTAATCTGGCTTTGTATTTAAAATGGGTGAGGAACTAGATAATGCAGGGCTTTGATAGTCTCAGTATTGCCCAGCGATCTGCTCTCACACCGACCTCTGCCATGCTGGGAGTATACACAGCAGCAGGGGAATAGCAGAGGCTAGCACAGATGACGGAGATGTCTGTTAAAGTGATGTTACTTCAGTATCACCCAGCCGTCCCACTTAAATGAATACAGATTGGCACTGAGCGTACAGACCAATCCACATTTTTCTTTCCTTTCCAATAATGGATTGGAGGAACAACAGCTTGCATTATATAATGCCTTTAATGTAGTAAAATGTCCCAAGGATATTTAGTTGGAGGAAATTTCAGCTTATCCAGTACCGGATGTCAGACAAACAGCCCTGACAATTTAGAGACAGTGGAGGGGTTGAGAGACGTGGTGGTGAGGTAGAGCTGGGTGTCGTCAGCGTACATGTGAAAGCTGATGTTGTGTTTTCGGATGCTGTCAGTGAGGGGCAGCATGTAAAATGAATGAATCATAGCAAATGCCAGGTAGCAGAAATTCACGTGCCATACACTGTATCTATGGTCAAAGAACAGCTGCATATTCATGGAATGGAACCCCACTCTGCTCGTTAAGAGGCAACATTGGGAGTAGGGGTCCGTATAGTCAAACGCATACCATTGACCTACATTTTAGGAATCCAGTCAGATAGTAAAAATGCAGACTGTCTCCTGTTGTTGCGTGTATTTTATTGGGAATTAAAAGAATGACTGGTCCAGGCAAACAAGGTATTGCGACCTGTAGGTTAGATTTGGCAGATATCTGTTGCTGTTGCTTGGAAGGACCCTGTGGCATAAGTGGTGACGGCTGTGATTACCTTGACATCATCTGACAGAGCTATTCCTGTACAGGAAGTGGTTTCCAGGTCTGGCTACAGGGGTGCTGAAATCTTCTTAAGCAGTCCCTCGGAACCGAGGATGACTTGCTTCCACATTAAAAATGAGTTCGCAGGAGACTGATTAGTCCAATGCGGGACCTACTGTCTCTGTCATAGGTGGGGCAGACGGTGGTTGAAGGGGTGGGTGGGTGGGGTGCTTGGGTTGACGTGCGCTCCTTGCGCTGCCTGCGCTTGGCTTCCGCTTGCTCCCAACGAAGAGACTCGAGGTGTTCTCCTCCCACCTGTGGTGGCGCTGTCACAGCAGATAAATGGTTGGGTGTTCTCTTGGTTAAGTTTAGCTCTCTTTGTTCGGAACTTTCCAGAACTTCCTTTCCTTCCTGAATAAAGCACTTCATGTTTGAATCTCTGCGTTCTGAGTCCTAAATTGTGGCTAGGTAGAAAGGTACCGACACAACAAGTGGCGACGAGGATCGGATGAATCTGCGTTGTGGGAACTTTCTTGTTTTCGACTACAAAACACTCGGAACAGAGATTGCAGCATCACATTAATGTTACGGCATTGGGTAAACAGAAATTTTAATTTGATACGTGAGATGGCTACTATATTACGAAACATCGGTGATTTTGATGAAAATGTGGAGCAATGGAGCGCTAATATGGAACGTTTTGACTATTTTGCATTGGTGACTGCAGTGGCAAACGAAAATGTCGTGCCTACCTTTTTGAGTGTAATGGGGCCGAAGACATTCAATTTACTTCGCAGCCTCGTGCAGCCGGATAAGCCAGGAACTAAAACATATAAGCAACTAGTGGAAATTCTTGGAGCACATTTTTCACCAAAACCTCTGGTTATTGCTGAGAGATTTAGATTTCACAAACGGAATCAAGAGGAGGGGGAATCAGTGACGATGTTTATTGCTGCTTTAAAAAGGTTGTCAGAACACTGCGAGTTCAAGGAGGTGCTGAAGGACACCATTAGAGACAGACTCGTGTGTGGTCTGCAAAATGCAGCAACACAGAAGCGCCTTCTTACTGAGGACAACCTTACTCTTGAAAAGGCCATTAAAGTTAGTGTCTCCATGGAGATGGCGGAAAAGGAGGCTCACCAGTTGAGTTCAACAGGGAGAGTTCACAAGGTGTCGTCTGAGCCTAAAGGTGCGTGGAACGGCACATGTTACCGTTGTGGGAAAACGGGCCATCACGCTAATGACTGCTGGTGTACGGAGCTGGAATGCCGAAATTGTGGCAAAAAGGGTCACATTGAACACACCTGTAGAGGTAAAAAAAAGAACAGACAGAGCTGTATTTGAAAGCAAAACGTCTGTATTTGGGCAAGAGAGGAAAAGGAGTGTTCATTCAGTGCAGTACGATGGAACAAGCAAAACAGAGGGGAGCGACACCTCTGAGGAGGAAGAGGTGCACATACTGACAGTTGCAGGAGGTTCAAATGGCTACTGGGTATCACCACTGGTGGAGGGACAATCAGTGCGGATGGAGGTGGACACAGGCGCGGCTGTGTCCCTTGTTTCAGACACTGTCTACAACGAAATGCTAAAGCATCTTACCCTTCAGCCAACAAACATTGTGCTAAAGACGTATACCGGCGAACCTGTGGCCATGAGAGACGCCATTGAGGTGACAGTTAAACTGAACGGACAGACTGCGAAACTGCCACTATATGTGGTAAAGGGAAATTACCTATCGCTACTGGGACGTGCGTGGCTAGAGAAAATCACGCTGGACTGGCCTGCAGTCCGCATGAAGTCAAAAGGGGAGTCAGGTCTGACTGCAGTGTTAAACAAACATGCAGAACTGTTCAATGGGGAACTTGGGAGCATGAAAAAGATCAGCGTGAGACTGGACATTAAACCTGACAGCAAGCCGAAGTTTCACAAAGCCCGAAAAGTTAAGGCTAACTTGGAGGCCTTAGTCGAGAATGGAGTCCTGGAGCCTGTGAGCATGAGCAAATGGGCCACACCCATTGTTCCTGTCCTGAAAAAGGATGGATCTGTTAGAATCTGCGGGGATTTTAAAGTGACTATTAACCCGGTGCTGTCTGCGGAACAGTACCCTCTTCCCCTCATTGATGATCTTTTTACGGGCCTGGCCGGAGGGCAAAAGTTCAGCAAAATAGACTTATGCCAGGCTTATCTACAAATGCATGTCGATGACAAATCAAAGGAGCTGCTGACAATTGTGACACACAAGGGGCTATACAGGTACTGCCGCCTTCCGTTTGGAATTACGTCGGCCCCTGCTCTATTCCAAAGGGCAATGGATCAGATTTTGAGTAGACTGCCAGGAGTCCAGTGCTACCTGGACGACATCCTTGTCACTGGGACAAATGAGGAGGATCATCTTCTGAACTTGGATGCGACACTACAACGACTGAAAGAGTACGGACTCAGAGTTCGTAAAGACAAATGTGAATTCTTTCAGTCTTCAGTTGAGTACCTGGGGCATGTGATTGATGCTACTGGCCTGCATAAGGTGCCGTCAAAGGTCAAGGCGATCGTGGAGGCCCCAGCACCCCAGAATGTGAGCCAGTTACATTCATTTCTGGGGCTACTTAACTACTATGGGAAGTTTATTCCAGACTTAGCAACATTGCTGAAGCCGTTACATCAGTTGCTATGTCAAGGCAAAACATGGAAATGGACTGAACTGTGCAACAAAGCTTTCGCCCAAGCAAAGAAAGCATTGCTGAAATCGGAGGTCCTGACACACTTCAACCCAAAGCTACCCGTGCAGCTAGCATGTGATGCATCACCATATGGTGTGGGAGCAGTCATATCCCACATCATGCCTTCGGGTGAAGAGAAACCTATCGCCTTCGCATCACGCACCTTGAACAAGGCCGAGAGTAACTATGCGCAGATCGAGCGCGAGGCCTTGGGAATCATTTTTGGAATTCGAAAATTTCATCAGTACTTGTTTGGGAGAAGGTTCGCACTCCTGACGGACCACCGTCCATTGACTTCAATCTTCGGGCCCCACACCGGAATTCCGTCTCTTGCTGCAAGCAGGATGCAAAGGTGGGCTTTACTGTTGTCAGGACACACATACGACATCAAATATCGCAAATCAGACTTGCACGGCAATGCAGACGGCCTCTCGAGGCTACCCTTGCCTGTTACTCCCCCAGAGCCTCATCAGATAGACATCTTGTACTTTACACAAGTGGAGGGAGCACCTGTCATGGCAGTTCAGGTGCGAAGGTACACCCACAACAATCCAGTCCTGTCTGAGGTAATGGACAATGTCATTCGAGGGAGAGCTATAGGAGATTCCCCTGGTTTCAAACCTTACGTTTCAAAAAGAAATGAGCTCCCCGTCCAGGCAGGTTGTCTTCGTTGGGGATGCCATGTCATCATTCCGCCACCTCTGAGGGAACCTATACTGTAACAATTTCATACAGGCCACAGTGGGATGGTTCGGATGAAGGAAATGGCAAGAAGCTACTTCTGGTGGCCAGGCCTTGATGGAAATATTGAGGAGAAAGCCAAAACATGTTCCCCATGTCAAAGGGTCCGGAATGTTCCACAGCTGGCAACCCTACACCCCTGGGACTGGCCTGCAGAAGTGTGGCAGCGAGTACATATGGACTTCGCCGGTCCTTTCGAAGATAAGATGTTTATGGTGGTTGTCGACGCTCGTAGCAAGTGGCCGGAGGTCGCTGTGATGAGGTCTACCATGGCAGGGAAAACAATTGAGAAACTTGGTGAGATGTTCAGCCGTTATAAGAACATAAGAATATAAGAAATAGGAGCAGGAGTAGGCCAATCGGCCCCTCGAGCCTGCTCCACCATTCAATAAGATCATGGCTGATCTGATCCTAACCTCAAATCTTCTATCACTCTCCATCCACCCGAGCCCATGTGATCTCCTGGGAGAGGCGAAAAACCAGATAAAAGACCCAATGGCCAATTTGGGAGAAAAAAATCTGGGAAATTCCTCTCCGACCCATCTAGGCGATCGAAACTCGTCCAGGAGATCACTCTGTCCCTATATTTTCTACAGTACTTACCTTCTGTAAAGGCGATCTCCACCCCAGCCAGGAACAGGAATAAAACCATCTCCTGAAATCTAACACAGAATTAGAACACAGTAGGAGCAGAACCAGGCTACACGGCCCCTGGGCCCACTCCACTACCCACAGGGCCATGACCATTCCGAACCTAGACTCATGTCCAATTTCCTGCCCGCTCCCCGTAACCCTTAATTCCCTTTACTTCTAGGAAACTATCTATTTCTGTTTTAAATTTATTTAATTATGTAGCTTCCACAGCTTTCTGGGGCAGCAAATTCCACAAACCTACCACCCTCTGAGTGAAGAAGTTTCTCCTCATCTCAGTTTTGAAAGAGCAGCCCCTTATTCTAAGATTATGCCCCCTAGTTCTAGTTTCACCCATCATTGGGAACATCCACACCGCATCCACCCGATCAAGCCCCTTCACAATCTTATATGTTTAATAAGATCGCCTCTCATTCTTCTGAACTCCAATGAGTAGAGTCCCAATCTACTCAACCTCTCCTCATATGTCCACCCCCTCATCCCCGGGATTAACCGAGTGAACCTTCTTTGTACTGACTCGAGAGCAAGTATGTCTTTTCTCAAGTATGGACACCAAAACTGTATGCAGTATTCCAGGTGCGGTCTCACCAATACCTTGTACAACTGCAGCAATACCTTCCTGTTTTTATATTCTATCCCCCTAGCAATAAAAGCCAACATTCCATTGGCCTTCTTGATCACTTGCTGCACCTGCATACTAACTTTTTGAGTTTCGTGCACCAGGACCCCCAGATCCCTTTGTACTACAGTACTTTCCAGTTTCTTGCCATTAAGATAATAACTTGCTCTATGAGTTTTCCTGCCAAAGTGCATAACCTCACACTTTCCATTATTGTATTCCATCTGCCAAATCTCTGCCCACTTACTTAGCCTGTCTATGTCCCTTTGCAGGTTTTTTATGTCCTCCTCACTCACTACTTTCCGTCCCATCTTTGTATCATCTGCAAACTTTGATATGTTACACTCGGTCCCCTCCTCCAAATCGCTAATATAGATTGTAAAGAGTTGGGGACCCAGCACTGACCCCTGCGGAACACCACTAGTTACTGGTTGCTAGTCTGAGAATGAACCATTTATCCCAACTCTCTGCTTTCTGTTAGAGAGCCAATCCTCCACCCACGCCAGAATATTACCCCCAATCCCGTGATTTTTTATCTTGAGCAATAATCTTTTGTGTGGCACCTTGTCAAATGCCTTTTGGAAGTCTAAATACACTACGTCCACTGGTTTCCCTTTATCCACCCTGTATTTTACTTCCTCAAAAAACTCAAGCAAATTTGTCAAACATGACTTCCCCTTCATGAAACCATGCTGAGTTTGTCCTATTAAATTATGTTTATCCAAATGTCCCGTTACTGTCTCCTTAATAATGGACTCTAACATTTTACCAACCACAGATGTTAGGCTAACAGGTCTATAGTTTCCAGCCTTCTGCCTACTACCCTTTTTAAATAAGGGTGTTACATTAGCAGTTTTCCAATCTGCCGGGACGTTTGCTGAGTCCAGGGAGTTTTGGAAAATTATTACCAATGCATCCACAATACCTACCGCCACTTCCCTCAAGACCCTAGGATGCAAGCCATCAGGTCCAGGGGATTTATGCGGCTTGAGTCCCATTATTTTACCAAGTACCACTTCCTTAGTGATTTTAATCGTATTTAGCTCCTCCCCCCCAGAGCCCCCTGTTTGTCCAGTGTTGGGATATTCTTAGTGTCCTCTACCGTAAAGACTGATACAAAATAATTGTTCAGCGTTTTTGCCATCTCCATGTTTCCCACCATTAATTTCCCAGTGTCATCCTCTAAGGGACCAACATTTACTTTAGCCACCCTTTTTCTTTTTATATAACTATATAAACTTTTGCTGTCTGTTTTTATATGTTTTGCTAATTTACTTTCATAATCTATCTTCATTTTCTTAATCAATCTTTTCGTTATTTTTTGCTGTCTTTTAAAGACTTCCCAATCTTCTATCCTCCCACTAGATTTGGCTACCTTATATGCCCTTGTTTTTAGTCGGATACTATCCTTAATTACTTTACTTAGCCACGGATGGCTATCTTTTCTTTTACACCCTTTTTTCCTCAGTGGAATATATATTTTTTGGAAGTTGAAAATAACTCCTTAAATGTACACCACTGATCATGTACCGTCTTACCCTTTAATCTATTTTCCCAGTCCACTCTAATCAATTCCGCTCTCATACCTTCATAGTCTCCTTTATTCAAGCACAGCACGCTTGTTTGAGATCCAACCTTCTCACCCTCTAATTGAATATGGAATTCAACCATGTTATGGTCACTCATTCCAAGGGGATCCTTTACTAGAACATTTTTAATTAATCCTGTCTCATTACACAGGACCAAATCTAAGGTTGCTTGCCCCCTGGTCGGTTCAGTTACATACTGCTCAAGAAACCCATCCCTAATACACTCAATGAACTCATCCTCAAGGCAGCCCTGCCCAATTTGATTTGTCCAGTTAATATGATCATTAAAATCCCCCATAATTATAGCTGTTCCCTTATTACAAACCTCAACTATTTCCTGATTAATACTCCATCCAACAGAGTTGCAACTGTTCGGAGGCCTATAGACTATACCCACTAGTGTTTTTTTCCCCTTATTATTCCTTATCTCCACCCAAACTGTTTCACGATCCTGCTCCTTTGACCCAATATCATTTCTCTGTATTATAGTGATTCCTTCCTTTATTAACATAGCCACCCCCCCTCCCCTCCCTTCCTGCCTGTCCTTCCTGATTGTTAAATAACCTGGTATGTTTAATTCCCAGTCATGGTCACCCTGCAGCCATGTTTCTGTAATGGCCACAAGATCATACCCATATGTCGTTAATTGTGCCGTTAACTCATTCATTTTTTTACGACTGCTACGTGCATTCAGATAAAGAACTTACAAATATGCTTTGTAACAATTAGTTCCTGTTTTTTCCCCTTTTAGTACTTTACTTTTTACTCCATGCCTTCTGTCCCTTCCTGACACATTCTGTTTTTTAATTCCCCCACTGCTACCTAAGTCTATGAACCAAAACTTCCCCCGCTTCGCTCATGATGAAGAGGCAGTTGCGGACAAGTTTTGACTTACTCAAACCTCCAAGGGCAGAACAGGTTGTCCATTGTCAACAACAAGCTCAAGTTGAAAAGAGAGAAAAAAGAGCCAAGGAGAGACGGTTTCAACCTGGAGAGACAGTTTCACCCTGGAGAGCACGTCTTAGCTCGAAACTACAACACTGGACCGAAATGGGTTCCTGCTACGGTGATCGCGCAGACAAGCCCTGTGTCTTACACGGTTGAGACTGCCGAGGACGTCATCTGGAGAAGACACACAGATCAACTGTTGCTCGGAGCAGAGACAGCTACAGAGGCTCCAACGGCTGGTTGGCCTGAACTGTTTCCGAATGATACCGCAAACCAGCATCCTTTTGCCACAGTGCTCTTCTCCAACACAGGAAGTCATAGAGACTGTTCCACCTGTGCAAACTCCTGACTTTTGACTGACACAGGCACCTTCTGCATCCAGGCCTCTGTCAATGCCTACTGCTGTGGAAGCCAGCGATGACCGCCAGTATCCTGTCAGGGAGCGGCGGCCTCCAAGACGCTTGGATCTGTAGGCTTAGTGACTTACCCACAAGACTGGGACAGAATAAACCCCAGGGTAAAGTCAGGGTTTGACGCAGTCTACCTCTACCCTTGGTTAGTGAGTGCATTGAAAGTAACTTACCTGTTGAGGAATAATGTGGACCTTTCATTTAAGAGTAGAGGAATATGTTATGTATTGTGTGTTCTCCTCCCTCCTGTGGTGGCGCTGTCACAGCAGATAAATGGTTGGGTGTTCTCTTGGTTAAGTTTAGCTCTCTTTGTTCGGAACTTTCCAGAACTTCCTTTCCTTCCTGAATAAAGCACTTCATGTTTGAATCTCTGAGTTCTGAGTCCTAAATTGTGTCTAGGTAGAAAGGTACCGACACAACACCCGGATGCTTCTCCTCCACTTTGTGCGGTCTTGGGCCAGGGATACCCAGGTGTCGGTGGGGATGTTGCACTTTTTCAAGGAGGCTTTGAGGGTGTCCTTGAAGAGTTTCCTCTGCCCACCTGGGGCTCTCTTGCCGTGCCGGAGCTCCGAGTAGAGCGCTTGTTTTGGGAGTGTCGTATTGGGCATGCGGACAATGTGACCCGTCCATCGGAGCTGATCGAGCGTCAAAGCTTCGATGCTGGGGATGTTGGCCTGAGCGAGAACACTGACATTGATAGGTGGATAGGCAATGGCAAACATTCCAAGACTGCATGGATGAACTACAGAATTTGTTCATCCCAGTTTGGCATAAAAATAAAACAAAAAAGGTGACTCAACCGTGGCTAACAAGGGAAATTAGGGATAGCATAAGATCCAAGGAGAGGACATATAAATTGGCCAGAAAAAGCAGTAAACCTGAGGTTTGGGAGCAGTTTAGGATTCAACAAAGGAGGACAAAGGGATTAATTAAGAAAGCGAAAGTAGAATATGAGAGTAAGCCTACAGGGAACATAAAAACTGACTTTAAAAGCTTTTACAGGTAGGTGAAGAGAAAAATATTGGTGAAGTCAAGTGTAGGTCCCTTGCAGTCAGAATCAGGGGAATTTATAATGGGGAACAAAGAAATGGCAGACCAATTAAATACATATTTAGGTTCTGTCTTCACAAAGAAGGGCAAATAACTTCCCAGAGATGTCGGGGAACATAGGGTCTGATGAAAGGGAGGAACTGAAAGAAATCAGTATTTGTAGGGAAATGGTGTTGGGGAAATTGATGGGATTGAAGGCCAATATATCCCCAGGGCCTGATAATCTACATCCTAGGGTACTTAAGGAAGTGGACCCAGAAATAGTAGATGCATTGCTGATCATCTTCCAACTTTCGATAGAAGCTGGAACAGTACCCATGGATTGGAGGGTAGCTAACGTTACCCCACTATTCAAAAAAGGTGGTAGAGAGAAAACGGGAATTACAGACCGGTAAGCCTGACATTGGTGGTGGGGAAAATGCTAGAGTCCATTGTAAAAGATGTAATAGCAGAGCACTTGGAAAACAGTGACAGGATCTACAAAAGGTAAATCGTACTTGACTAATCTACTGGAATTTTTTGAGGATGTAACTAGTAAAATAGATCAGGGAGAACCAGTGCATGTGGTGTATTTGCACTTTCAGAAGGCTTTCGATAAGGTCCCGCATAAGAGATTAGCGTGTAAAGTTAAGGCACATGGGATTGGGGGCAAGGTATTGACTTGGATAGAGAACTGGTTGGCAGACATAAAGCAAAGGGTTGGAATAAATGGGTCTTTTTCCGAATGACAGGCAGTGACTAGTGGGATACCGCAGGGATCGGTCCTTGGACCCCAGCTATTCACAATATATTTGAATGATCTAGAGAAGGGAACTAGATGTAATTTCTCCAAATTTGCAGACGATACAAAGCTGGGTGGGCGTGTGTGCTGTGAGGAGGATGCCGAGAAACTCCAGGATGATTTGGACAGGTTGGGGGATTGGGCAGAAGCATGGCAGATGCAATATAACGTGGATAAATGTGAGGTTATCCACTTTGGTGGCAAAAACAGGAAGGCAGATTATTATCTGAATGGCAATAGATTGGGAGAAGGGGAAGTGCAACGAGACCTGGGTGTCCTTGCGCACCAGTCGCTGAAGGTAAGCATGCAGGTGCAGCAGGCGGTTAAGAAGGCAAATGGTATGTTGGCCTTCGTAGCGAGAGGGTTTGAGTACAGGAACAAGGATGTCTTGCTGCAGTTGTACAGGGCCTTGGTGAGACCACATCTTGAGTATTGTGTGCAGTTTTGGTCGCCTTATCTGAGGAAGGATGTTCTTGCCATGGAAGGAGTTCAGCGAAGATTCACCAGGCTGATATCTGGGATGGCAGGAATGACGTATGAGGAGAGATTGGGACGATTGGGCTTGTACTCGCTGGAGTTTAGAAGAATGAGAGGGGATCTCATTGAAACTTATAGAATTCTGACAGGACTGGACCGACTAGATGCAGGAAGGATGTTTCCGATGGTCGGGGAGTCCAGAACCAGGGGGTCACAGTCTAAGGGTAAGGGGTAGGCCATTTAGCGCAGAAATGAGGAGGAATTTCTTCACCCAGAGAGTGGTGAACCTGTGGAATTCGCTACCACAGAAGGCAGAAGAGGCCAATACATTAAATATATTCAAGAAGGAGCGGATATATTTCTTAAGGCTAAATGGATCAAGGGTTATGGGGAGAAAGCAGGGACCGGGTACTGAACTTGGATGATCAGCCATGATCGCATTGAATGGCGGAGCAGGCTCGAGGGGCTGAATGGCCTACTCCTGCTCCTATCTTCTATGTTTCTATGTTGGTGCGCCTATCCTGCCAATGGATTTGCAGGATCTTGTGGAGGCAGCGTTGGTTGTACCTCTCCAGTGCTTTGAGGTGCCTTCTGTACATGGTCCATGTCTCTGAGGCATACAGCAGGATGGCTATCACTGCTGCTCTGTAGACCATGAGCTTCGTGCCGGGTTTGAGGCCCTGGTCTCCAAACACTCTCTTCCTCAAGCGACCGAAGGCTGCACTGGCACACTGAAGGCAGTGTTGGACTTCGTCATCGACGTCTGCCCTTGTTGATAGTAGGCTCCTGAGGTATGGAAAGTGGTCCACGTTGTCCAAGGCCTTGTAGTGGATTTTGATAATCGGGGGCAGTACTGTGTGGCGGGGGCAGGTTGGTAGAGGACCTTTGTCTTACGGATGTTTAGTGTAAGGCCCATGCTCTCGTACGCTTTGGTGAAGGTGTTGACGATGGTTTGGAGTTCGACCTCCGAGTGAACGCAGACGCAAGCGTCATCTGCATACTGTAATTTGACGACAGAGGATGGGACGACCTTGGATCTGGACTGGAGGCGGTCCAGATCCAGTCCAGATCCAAGGTGCTGAAATGGCCACATTGCGGAACCGCAGTCAGGATTCCTCAAACATGTTAGTGACCTAAGAGAAAGCACCCAACATATGGACAGTGTCTGCCATGTCGTGTTTTTTTCATATGGGCATTAAACTTCTAGAGCATTGTTGGTACCCACTGCGGGGAGGGGTTTCCAGGCCAGGACCTGCATTCCCAAAGATGAGAGTTACTTTTTTCTCGACATAGGAGAGACGCCTTTCAAAGGAGGCCACAGTGAGATCCCACATTTGATGGCAACCCATACTAATCTGGCAAAGAGGAAAATGCTCCTGTGGCCATAGTTTAATATCTCTTCCAAAATACAGCACCTCTAACAATGCATCATCCCCTCAGTGCTGCACTGAAGTGTCAGGCTAAATCATCTGATCAAGTCTTGGAGCAGGAATTGAATCAATAACTTTGTGACTCAGACATAAGAGTTCTACCAACAGAGCTAAGGTTGGGACGAGTAAAGTCAACGAAGAGAACAGGCGATATGAGAGGAAATTAACCTCAGCGCCATTACCATGGAAAAATGAGAGTTAGAAGTTAATAACAGAAGATATTTGCCAGAGAGGATGGCTTATGTTAAATGAGCCACTGAGGGATACAGGCCACGTGACTAGTGCCGACATGGGTAAGTTATGGTTCCTGCAACATTTGGTGAGACATTAAGTTGCCTTCCTGGCAATTTTAAAACAAATAAAAAGTTCAACGGTTTGCACCGTGGCGATGGTACAATTCAAAACTTATGGCATATAAAGATAGATATTGGAGCAACAATAATGGGGAAAGTCATGTAATGGCTATTGGTGCATATGAACGACAATATCCCAGCATTGACAGCTAAACTTAATGGTCATCTCACCTTTCCAGCATTCTAGATGGACACAGCGCAGCTAACTGCGGAGAGTGTTAAGAGACAGATGGATCAGTCTCTTTGTCATAACTGACTTGTAATGAAGCAGAACACCAACAAAGCCATGCTTTCTTGGAACAAACTTAGCATGAAGCAGGCTGTAGTAGCTGTGTTATTTATACCCCCATGTGCCCGGTAACAGCCTCGGAAAATTCCAACTAAATCAATGATACCAAAGATTTTCGAGTCAGCGGTTTATTTTGTCGGCCTTTATGACAGTGCTTACAAATAATTTATATCCAATTTAATGAACGAGCACATCCACTTAAGTTAGTTCTGTGATTCCATACATTTTTTTGGAGGGCAGTTGATCTTTGTGAAGCAAGTCTCGGTTTTGAGATAAACATTTGCTAATGGTTTAGAAAATCCTCTTCATTGGCACATTCGAATCATAGAACCATAAAACAATACAGCACAGAAGGAGGCCATTCGGCCCATCGTGCCTGTGCCGGCTCTTTGAAAGAACTAACCAATTAGTCCCACTCCCCCGCTCTTTCCCCATAGCCATGTAATTTTTTTCCGTTCAAGTATTTCTCCAATTCCCTTTTGAAAGTTACTGTTGAATCTGCTTCCAACACCCTTTCAGGCAGCGCATTCCAGATCATCATAACTCGCTACGTTTAGAAAAAAATCCCTCATGTCGCCTCTGGCTCTTTTGCCAATCACCTTAAGATATAAAGGATGTCATTACAGGACACTTAGAAAATATCAACAGGATTACATGGACTTATGAAAGGGAAATCGTGTTTGACAAACCTACTGGAGTTTTTTGAGGATGTAACTGGTAGAATAGATAAGGGAGAACCAGTGGATGTGGCTAATTTGGATTTTCAGAAGGCCTTTCATAAAGTCCCACATAAGTGTGCAAAATTAAAGCACATGGGATTGGGGGTAATATACTGGCATGGATTGAAAATTGGTTAGCAGACAGGAAACAGAGAGTAGGAATAAATGGGTCTTTTTCAGGGTGGCAGGCGGTGACTAGTGGGGTACCACAGGGATCAGTGCTTGGGCCCCAGCTATTCACAATATATATATATAAATGATTTGGATGAGGGAACCAAATGTAATATTTCCAAGTTTGCTGACGACACGAAACTAGGTGAAATTGTGAGTTGTGAGGAGGATGCAAAGAGGCTTCAAAGCGATTTAGACAAGTTGAGTGAATGGGCAAATACATGCCAGATGCAGTATAACGTGGATAAATGTGAAGTTATCCACTTTGGAAGGAAAAACAGAAAGAAAGAGTATTATTTAAATGGTGATAGATTGGGAAATGTTGATGTATAAAGGGACCTGGGTGTCCTTGTACACCAGTCATTGAAAGCAAACATGCAGGTGCAGCAAGCAGTTAGGAAGGCAAATGGTATGTTGGCCTTCATTGCAAGAGGATTTGAGTACAGGAGCAAGGATGTCTTACTACAGTTATACAGGGCCTTGGTGAGACCACACCTGGAGTACTGTGTGCAGTTTTAGTCTCCTTACCTAAGAAAGGATATACTTGTATTAGAGGGAGTGCAACGAAGGTTCACCAGACTGATACCTGGGATGGCAGGACTGTCGTATGAGGAGAGATTGGGTCAACTAGGCTTGTATTCACTAGAGTTTAGAAGAATGAGAAGGGATCTCACTGAAACGTATAAAATTCTGACAGGGCTAGACAGACTGGATGCAGGGAGGATGTTTCCCCTGGTTGGGTGGTCTAGAATGAGGGGTCACAGTCTCAGGATACGGGGTAGGACATTTAGGACTGAGGAGAAATTTCTTCACTCAGAGACTGGTGAACCTGTGGAATTCTTTACCACAGAAGGCTGTGGAGGCCAAGTCACTGAATATATTTAAGAAGGAGATAGATAGATTTCTAGACATCAAGGGGTATGGGGCGAGAGCGGGGATATGGTATTGAGATAGAGGATCAGCCATGTTCATATTGAATGGCGGAGCAGGCTCGAAGGGCCGAATGTCCTACTCCTGCTCCTATTTTTCCATGTTTCTATGTCTGTGTCCTCTGGTTACCGACCCTTCGGCCACTGGAAAGAGCTTCTTATTTAATCTATCAAAAGCGTTCAGGATTTTGAAAACCTATATCAAATCTCCTTTTAGCCTTCTCTCCTCCAAAGAGTACAACCCCAGCTTCTCCAGTTTCTCCACATAACTGAAGTCCCTCGTCCCTGGTACCATGCCAGTAAATCTCTTCTGCACCCTCTCTAAGGCCTTGACCTCCTTCCTAGAGTGTGGTGCCCAGGATTGAGCACAATACTCCAGCTGAGGAGTAATGGCCTAGAAATTCAGTGGGCTGCGCCACCCGTTAGCGCCTTAAGAGGGCGCAAAGTGGGTCGGAAGCCACAGGCCATGCCTGTGGTAAACCACTGTTAACCTGTACATGCCTGTGTGGTAAACCACTGTTAACCCTGTACAAGTCCAGGCATGTCTCAGCCCCTGGCTCCACCCCTAAGCCCGGGTATAAAGGTGACTCACCACCCTTCCCCCGGGAGCTCTTAGGATGGATTCACTAGCAGAGGCATGCTCTAGTTCTTAGTCAATAAAAGCCTACTTCATTTGAGTCCATCTCATAGTCTTTGGTATTGTTGATAGCGCATCAATTTTATTGACTAAATTTTCAACATGGAGCAAATCTTGAAGCCGGAACGTTTAGACCTGGATCCTCAAGCAGCAGATGCAGCCAATAACTTTGAACACTGGCTGAGCTGTTTCGAAGCCTTCCTGGAGGCCTCCAGCACTACTGCCACTACAGATGACGCGAAACGGCTTGTCTTGAACTCACGGGTGAGCCACCGAGTCTACTCGATCATCCGAGACGCCACTACTTACGCGGCCGCCATCGCGACGCTAAAGGAACAATACGTGAGGCCTGTTAACGAGGTCTACGCCAGGCACCTCCTGGCTACCCGAAAACAGCGCCCCGGGGAATCGGGCGCTGAATATTTACTGGCACTGAGAGTCCTCGGCCGGGACTGTAATTGCAAAGCGGTGACGGCCAAGGAATGCACGGAAGACCTGATCCGAGACGCCTACGTAGCTGGCATCAGGTCCAACTATACTCGGCAGAGGCTGCTGGAACAGAGGGGGCTCGACCTGCAGAAGACGGTGGCCCTCGCTAACTCGTTAGACGTGGCCCTCCAGAACATGGACGCCTACCCCCCTGACCGGATGGCCACGTGGATGCCACGGGAGCAGCCATCTTGGGACCCGGTAAGGCCACAAGCCGCCAGCAGCCCAACTACAGCTGCAATGACCAGAGGCCAGAAATGCTACTTCTGCGGCCAGGCCAAGCACCCCAGACAGCAATGCCCAGCAAAGGACGCGACCTGCTCCAAATGCGGCAAGAAAGGCCACTACGCGAGAGTGTGCAAGGCGAAATCGACCCCCAATTCCAGCAGCGCCGCGTGTGAACCGTACAGGCCGCCATTTTGGACCCCACCAAGGACGTGTGAGCCGTGCGGGCCGCCATTTTGGACACCACCAGCCAAGGGGGAGCCGCCATCTTGGACACCATCTCGGGACCAGGCCCTCGGTGCGGGCGAATACTACAGTGACCCACCGACCTCGACGATGGCCTCCATCACCCTGGACCAATCTAGGCCCCATCAGCTAGCCAGGTCCATGATGAACGTAAAGGTAAATGGCCATGCCACAAATTGCCTTTTCGACTGCGGAAGCACGGAGAGCTTCATCCACCCCGACACGGTGCGACGCTACTCCCTATCGGTTATGCGCACACGCCACCAGGTCTTTATGGCCTCAAAGTCCCATACGGCGGACGTCGGCGACTACTGTGTAGCGACTCTGACAGTGAACGGCGTGGAGTACAGAGAGTTTAAATTCCTCGTCCTGCCACAGCTCTGCGCTCCCGTACTGCTAGGATTAGACTTCCAGTGCCATCTGGAGAGCATCACGATGGCATATAGTGGGCCCCTGCCCCCACTTACAGTCTGCAGCCAGCAGAATTTAAACACGGCACCGCGCAAAGTATGCAGCCTGTCCACCCTGAAGGTCAAACCCACCCCCGTTGTTCGCTAACCTCACCAAAGATTGCAAGCCAATTGCTCCTAAAAGCAGGCAGTACAGTGCCGGGGATAGGAGCTTTATTAAATCAGAAGTACAAAGACTCCTGAGGGAAGGGATTATCGAGGGCAGCACCAGCCCATGGCGAGCCCAAGTGGTGGTAGTAAAGACCGGCGAAAAACAGCGCCTGGTTATTGATTACAGCCAGACGATCAATCGATACACGCAATTAGACGCATACCCACTTCCCCACATATCTGACATGGTCAACCAGATAGCACAATACCGGGTATTCTCGACGATTGATCTGAAGTCGGCATACCACCAGCTCCCCATCAGGCCTGAGGATCGCCAGTACACGGCCTTCGAGGCCGACGGTCGCCTCTACCACTTCCTCCGAGTTCCCTTCGGCATCACCAACGGGGTCTCGGTCTTCCAAAGGGAGATGGACCGGATGGTTGACCAGAACGCGCTGCAGGCCACCTTCCCCTATCTAGACAACGTCACCATCTGCGGCCATGACCGGCAGGACCACGACGCCAACCTAGAAAAATTCCTCCGTACGGCCCAACGGCTGAATCTGACATACAACAGAGAAAAATGTATGTTCCGCACCGCGCGCCTCGCTATTCTTGGCTGCGTGGTGGAAAACGGAGTCATCGGCCCTGACCCCGACCGAATGCGCCCCCTCCTGGAACTACCCCCCCCCCCCACTGCCTAAAAGCCCTGAAGAGATGCCTAGGGTTCTTCTCTTACTACGCCCAGTGGGTGCCCAACTATGCGGACAAAGCCCGGCCCCTCATCAAGTCAACCTCCTTCCCCCTGATGGCAGAGGCCCGTGTGGCCTTCACCCTCATAAAAGAGGACATTGCGAAGGCCACAATGCACACAATGGATGAGTCCATCCCTTTCCAAGTGGAGAGCGATGCATCCGACTTCGCCCTAGCCGCAACCCTTAACCAGGCGGGGAGACCCGTGGCCTTCTATTCACGGACCCTCCAGGGCCCCGAAATTCGATACTCCTCAGTCGAGAAGGAGGCCCAGGCGATAGTGGAGGCTGTATGGCACTGGAGACATTACCTGGCCGGTAAACGTTTCACCCTGCTCACTGACCAACGGTCAGGAGCATTTATGTTTAACAACAGACAAAGGGGGAAAATCAAAAATGATAAGATATTGCGGTGGAGGATCGAGTTATCCACCTACAACTACGATATCATTTACCGGCCCGGGAAACTTAATGAGCCCCCAGACGCCCTATCCCATGGGACATGTGCCAACGCACAAGTCGATAGGCTACAGACCCTCCACAATGATCTCTGCCACCCGGGGGTCACCAGGTTCTTCCACTTTATTAAAGCTCGCAACCTGCCTTACTCCATCGAGGAGGTCAGGACCATGACCAGGAACTGCCAGGTCTGCGCCGAATGCAAACCGCATTTTTATAGGCCAGACAGGGCACACCTGATTAAAGCCACCCGCCCCTTCGAACGTCTCAGCATCGATTTCAAGGGGCCCCTTCCCTCCTCTGACCGCAACACATACTTCCTCAATATTATTGACGAGTGCTCCCGTTTCCCCTTCGCCATCCCCTGCCCAGACATAACCAGCGCCACAGTCATCAGGTGCCTCCATGACCTGTTCGCCATATTTGGCTTCCCCAATTACATCCACAGCGACAGGGGCTCGTCGTTCATGAGCGACGAGCTGCGCCAGTACCTGCTCGAGAAGGGCATAGCTACGAGCAGGACTACCAGCTACAACCCCCGGGGTAACGGACAGGTAGAGAGGGAGAATGCAATGGTGTGGAAGACCGCCATGCTCGCCCTAAAATCCAAGGGCCTCCCAATCTCCCGCTGGCAAGATGTCCTCCCCGATGCGCTCCACTCCATACGATCACTGCTCTGTACTGCCACAAATGCCACCCCTCACGAGAAGATGTTCGTCTTCCCCAGGAAATCCACCTCGGGGACATCACTACCGCCATGGCTGACGTCTCCGGGACCCGTCCTGCTCAGGAAACACGTGAGGAGCCATAAGACGGATCCCCTGGTCGAAAAGGTTCACCTCCTCCACGCCAACCCACAGTACGCCTACGTGGCGTATCCTGACGGGCGGGAGGACACAGTCTCAATTCGAGACCTCGCACCCTCAGGTACCACCCGAAACACCATCGATCACCATCCACTACCTCCACCCACCACCACTACCCACGACGCACCACCGGGGTGTCTACCACGAACTGACAACATGCCGGTGCCATCCCTACCCCGAGAGGACGACACGCCAGTGCTCCGTCCCACGCGAGAAGCAGCCGCGGGCAAAGAACCGCCGCAACCGGCACCACGAAGATCATTACGGCAGACAAGACCCCCGGAGAGACTTTCGTATACGAACTTTTGAAACACTTCACCCCGCCGGACTCTTTTTTAAATGAGGGGTGAATGTGGTAAACCACTGTTAACCTGTACATGCCTGTGTGGTAAACCACTGTTAACCCTGTACAAGTCCAGGCATGTCTCAGCCCCTGGCTCCACCCCTAAGCCCGGGTATAAAGGTGACTCACCACCCTTCCCCCGGGAGCTCTTAGGATGGATTCACTAGCAGAGGCATGCTCTAGTTCTTAGTCAATAAAAGCCTACTTCATTTAAGTCCATCTCGTAGTCTTTGGTATTGTTGATAGCGCATCAACGCCTCCCGCTAAATTTAGCGGGACGCTAATGGCGATGCTAGCCGTTAGCACTGCGCCGCTATCGATGACGTCATCGGTGGGTGCAGCGCCCCGCAACCGCCCCGATCGCCAAATTTAGTAGCGCCCCCTGCTTAAGCGCCGGTCACTAATTGCGACCGGTTCAGAGGGGTCTACCTATGGCGGTGGAGGCACTGAGGTGCGGGGCGGCCATTTTTTTTGCTGGCCGTCTGCCAGCACCTCTCCGCGCCGCCGTCCCCGGCCTCCTGAGCCCACCCCCCGCGGAGTGCTGGCTGTGTCCCAAGAGCCCAGCACTTCTCCTCGGTGCCGGGCTCTTTTGCCGGCACTCGCGATCCTGGATCGCGCTGCAGCAGGCCCCTCCCCTTTAAGAAGGGGAGGAAGGCCTGCAGTACCGCAGCATGCCGTGTGGCGCTGTGGCACGTTGCGCAGCGATCTTCAGCTGCAGCGTCCCAAGAGGAATGCGGGGCGCCTCGAGTAGCGCCGCGCTTCCCCCTGGGGCGCGCAAAGTGAAATTGCGGCGGGCGGCTGCGGCTACTTCCGGGGCGCTACTTTTAGTGCCCTGGCGAGGCTGGCGGGCGCCACTTAATTTCTAAGCCAATGTGTTTTATAAAAATTTAGCATAACTTCCTTGCTTTTGTACTCTATTAATAAAACCAAGGATCCCATATGCTTTTTTTAACAGCCTTCCTGCTGTTAACAGCTTGTCCTGCCACCTTCAAACATTTGTGTACGTACACCCCCAGGTCTCTCTGTTCCTGCAGCCCCTTTAAAATTGTACCATTTAGTTCATATTGCCTCTTCTCATTCTTCCTACCGAAATGTATCACTTCACACTTCTCTGCATGAAATTTCATCTGCCATGTGTCTGCCCAATTTTACCAGTCTGTCTATGCCTTCCTAAATAACAACAGAAAATGCTGGAAAAACTTAGGCCAGGCAACATCCGCGGAGAGAGAAATAGATTCAATGTTTCAGGTCGAAACCCTTTGTCAAGACTGAAGAAGCACAGGAAATGAAACAGATTTAAAGGCCAGTTTAGGGGCTGGGAGAGAACAAAAGAGAAGTGAAGAGACATTAAGAGGTATTCAAAATGAGACGAGGTGGTGATAGGACTCGTGGCTTTCGATTCCATCTGGCTTCCAGAAGGCTTTCGATTCCATCTGGCACGACGGTCTATTCCTGAAACTTATCGAAAGCGGGGTAGGGGGAAAAACATATGATGTAATTAAATCAATGTATACAAGCAACAAATGTGCAGTTAAAATTGGAGACAAACAAACAAAATACTTCCCACAGGGGCGGGGGGTGACGCAGGGCTCGCCAATCTCACCGACACTCTTTAATATTTACATAAATGAATTGGCAAAACTACTTGAACAATCTACAGCACCCGGCCTCACCCTATATGAATCCAAGGTTAAATTCCTCCTCTATGCAGATGACCTGGTTCTGCTGTCACCAACTAAGGAAGGTCTACAGCAGAACCTGGATCTGCTGGAGTCGTTCTGCCAGACCTGGGCCCTGACAATAAATCCCCAAAAAACCAAAGTCCTTGTGTTCCAGCAAAGACCCAGACATCAGGGACCCAAAATAAATTTCACACTAGGAACAACCAAAATTGAACAAACCACTAACTACACATACTTGGGCTTAAAAATCAGTTCTACAGGAAATTTTCATCTGGCTGTGAATGAACTGAAAGAGAAAGCAAGAAGGGCTTTCTATGCCATTAAAAAATCAATCCAAAAAGAAATCCCAATTAGCATTTGGCTCAAAATTTTTAAATCAGTAATTGAACCAATTGCACTCTATGGCAGTGAGGTGTGGGGACCACTAACACAACAAGAATTTGCAAAATGGGACAAACACCCAATTGAGATTCTACATGCAGAATTCTGTAAAAGTATCCTCCGGACTCAAAGGAAAACTGTAAACAATGCATGCAGGGCAGGACTAGGCCAATATCCATTAATAATCACTATCCAAAAAAGAGCCACCAAATTTTGGAAACACCTAAAAATGAGCAACCCCCACTGCTATCATTACGAAGCCCTGAAATGCCAAGAGAGGACCATAAAGAAGAATACCCTCAGTCAACTAGTCCTGGGACTCAGTGAGGTAACTACTAACACTACTAACAATAACCAGCCCCAGGACAGTGACAGCGTAACACAAAGAATTCGACCCAACACAATCGTCACTAAGCAAAAGGAACAATATCTGTCATATTGGGCAGAAACAACAAAAACCCAAAACAAACTGAATTGCTACTTGGCCCTAAACAGACAATACAACATGGCTGATTACCTGGACATGGTAAAGGATAGCAAACTGAGAAAAACCTTGACAATGTACAGACTTAGTGAACATAGCCTGGCGATCGAAAAAGTTAGACACAGGCAGACCCAGCTACCAAGAGAGGACAGGATATGCTCTCACTGCAGTCAGGGAGTGGTGGAGACAGAGATGCACTTCCTCACAGCTTGTAGAAAATATCAGGGCATAAGGGAGAATTTCTACCCAAAATTCACAAAAATATGCCCGGAATTCAGAAATTTGAATGACGACCAAAAACTCCCATACCTACTAGGGGAAGAGAGAAATTGTATAACCTTAGTGGCACACTATGTTACAGCTTGCCATAAACAGAGGGACAACCACTAAATATAAGAAAAGAGTATATACAAATTATATGAATGTATATTTATACACTCAGGGATATATCTGTTTATACACTGTATGGATAGATCTGTATTTTTGTGTTCAACCATGAATGTTTTTCGATGCTTTGGCAACATAAGATGTACCTTGTCATGCCAATAAAGCGATTTGAATTGAATTGAATTGACAAAAGACGGCTCAAGATTAGGTGTGAAATGCGCTGGCAGAATGGGAGACAGCTGCCATGTGGGAGAGAGAAAAAAAGGGGGAGGGCCAAAACAAAGGTGTGGATAAAAAATATGTGTAAAAATGTAATAAGGGCCGAGGTTATGATCTGAAATTGTTGAACTTGATATTGAGTCCGGAAGGCTGTAAAGTGCCTAATCGGAAGATGAGGTGCTGTTCCTCAAGCTTACCCTGAGCTTTCGTGGAACAATGCAAGAGCCTGAGTACGGTGAAGTCTGAGTGGGAATGGGGCGGTGAATGACAGGCAACCGGAAGCTCGGGGCCATCCTTACGGACTGAACGGAGGTGTTCCGCAAAGCGGTCACCCTAAAGTTCTGTTACTATCCTCATCATTGCTTACTACATTTCCATGTTTTTGCCTTCACTGCCTTCAACACTTAAGTCATTAGATCCTTCCAAGCAACAAAGAAAATATTAAGAAGAGCAGTGGTCCTTCTCCCAACCCCTGGGGCACACCACTGTATACTTCCCTTCATTCTGAAAAACAACCGTTCACCACTACTCTCTGCTTTCTGCCCCTTAGCCAATTTCGTATCCATGCTGCCACTGCCCCTTTAATCCCATGGGCTTTAATTTTGCTAACAAGTCTATTATGTGGTACGTTGTCAAATACCTTTTGCAAGTCCATATACACACCATCAACTGCACTACCCTCATCAACCCTCTCCATTACTTCATCAAAGAACTCAATCAAGTTAGTCAAACAAGATTTGCCTATAACAAATCTGTGCTGACTTTCATTTGTTAGCCCATCATTTTCCAAGTGCCAATTAATTTTGTCCCAGATTATTATCTCTAAAAGTTTCCCCACCACTGACATTAGGCTGACTGGACTGTAATTGCTGGATTTAGCCCTCTCCCCTTTTTTAAATAGGTGTAACATTTGCAATCCTCCAGTCCTCTGGCACCACCCCCATATTTAAGGATTGGAAGATTGTAACCAACGCCTCCCCATTTTCCACCTATACTTCCTTCAGTAACTTAGGATGCATCCCATCCAGACCGGGTGACTTTTCTACTTTAAGGACTGCCAACCTTTTAAGTACCTCCTCTTTATCTATTTTTATCCTATCCAATATCGCTACTGTCTCCTCCATACTGCTGTCTTCTCTAGTGAAGACAGGTGCAGAGTACTCATTTAATGGCCCAGAAATTCGGGTCCCCACGGGTGAGTACGCACGGGGTACTCATGCGTAGGCCTAACGAAAGTGCTGGTTTCGTTCATGCACTGCGCATGTGCGGGAAACCGGCACTTCCATTCCCCTGAAAGAAGGGGTTGACAGGTGGAACGTGTGCGCCGGAGAGGCAGCGCATGCGCATCAAACGTACGTTTTTTTTGCAGGTTTCTCCGGGAGGGTAAGTCTTCACCAGTTACACTTTTAAAAAGCAGGTGCAAGGCCTGCTTTTAACAAGGTAAGTGGTGAATTAATTAAAATTAAAACATTTTTTCCACAGGTTTATTATTTTTAAATATTTAACGAAGGGTAAATTTATTTTTAGCCCTGTTAGAAAATGTAATTACATTTTTCAAAATTTTAAATTATTGTTTAAAATAGTTATTTCATGTAATTTATAGTTATTTTAAAAATGTGATGTTTTTTAAAAAATGTATTTGAAGATTTAGTTATGTTTTGGGGCTTATAGTATTTATAGGTTTGACAGCTCTTCCTGTCAAATTTATGAATGAAGTATTCCCTGCTACCATTGGCTCTCCATGGCCCACGTGATTCCAGGGGACGCATCGAACTAACTGCGCCCCTGGGATATGCAAGCATTGCACGCCGGCAGTTGGAGGAGGCCCAGGATCGGAATCCCACGCGGGCCCACAGCACAACGGCCGGCGCGCTAGCTAAGTGTAGGTCGGAGGCTTGCACCCGCGGGAAGCCCCTGACCTGAATTTCTGGGCCAATATCTCAGCCTTGCCCTCTGCCTCCACAAGAAGGTCTCGTTTTTGATCCCTAAATGGTGCTATCCTTTCTTTAACTACTCTTTTACTATTTATATGTTGTAACCTGGCTTCAGCACATACCTGCAACCAGACAGCCGTGAGTTTTAGCCCCGCAACTTCCTGTCACTCAATTCTGTTGGTGACAGTTATGATGTTTCATCATTTGCAAATGGTATGTTGGCATTTATCACCAGTGGATTTGAGTATAAGAGTAAAGATGTCTTACTGCAATTAAATAGGGCCCCAGTGAGACCAAACCTGGAGTATTGTGTACAGTTTTGGTCTCCTTACCTAAGGGAGGATATACTTGCCATAGAGGGAGTACAACAAAGGTTCACCAGACTGATTCCTGGGATAGGGGGATTGTCCTATGAGGAGAGATTGAGTAGACTAGGCCTATAATCTCTAGAGTTTAGAAGAATGAGAGGTGATCTCATTGAAATATACAAAATTCTTACAGGGCTTGACAGTGTAGATGCAGGGAGGATGTTTCCCCCTGGCTGGGGAGTCTAGAACCAGGGGTCACAGTCTCAGAATAAGGGGTCGGCCATTTTGGACTGAGATGAGGAGAAATGTCTTCACTCAGAGGGTGTGTAAGGTTCGAAAATTTCTGCACAACCCCAGAACACGAAGGAAAGTCTTTTAAAGTGATTTTTGGAACATCACAGAAGGAATATGGAAAAGGACAAAAATGTGGTTGGGCCAAACAGAAGGATTTCAAAGAGATTGTTTGAGGGAGAGACTTTTTGGGACTGTTTTCAGAGTTATTGGGCAAAAAGGGATTTAAAATAAAAATCCCAGGAAGATTTGGCTGGTTTAAAAGACATGTTCTGTTAGATCCGTCTGTTAATGGAGACACGGAATGCAGGAGTTGATTTAACAAGTGTTTACTGAACAAAGTCTGGAGGTGAACTAACAACACAAGACGCTACACAGGCTTATATACCCGAGTGGTCACTACTGGTACTACAGTATACAGGGGCTTCAAAAACATAGTTCCTCTTAAAGGTACATACACTACAATTCCTCCCCTTTTAGATAAATAGTACATAACATTTTAAGTAATCATTAAATAACATTTTTACAAGAACAATAATATACACATTTGCTGAAGTTAATCAATTACAAATCCAGTCTCTCTGGAGGCTTCCTGACTCGGTCTGGATAATGCCTCGGTGGTGTAGTAGGTTCTTCGGCAAGGTCGATTCGGCTTCAATGCTAGTTTCGGGTTCATCTGGTTCCAGTATCACCGGATCGGAGGTAGATACTATGGGTATCTCTGCTTCATCACTAGGCGTATAGAGTTGTGGTGTAGGTTGTCCTTTTTCGGATGACTCTATGATCTGGTCAGCATGGCGCCTTATTATGCTTTCTCCAATGTCCACGGTATACATCAGCGGTCCCAGTCGTGTGCAAATAGTTCCAGGCTACCATTTCTCGGTACGGTAGTCCTGGGCCAAAACTGGTTGACCTATCTGGAAGGTTCTAGTTGGCCTTTCATTCATGCTTTGAAATTGCCGGTTCTCTACGTCCCTTCTGACGCTTGGCTTGACCAAATCCAGCCGGCATCTTAGTCTTCTATTGAAAAACATCATGGCGGGGGTTTGGTTTGTAACCACATGTGTTGCATTCCTGTACGTAAACAAGAAGTTATCTACCTTATGTTGTAGATTTATGTCTTCATTACCCATGGCATTTATGGCCTTCTTGAAGGTCTGGACAAACCTTTCAGCCAATCCATTGGTGGCGGGATGGTATGGGGCAGACGTGTAGTGCTTAACCCCATTGTTTTTTTAAGAACTTCCTGAATTCTTCGGATACAAATTGCGGTCCATTATCAGAACAGATCTGTTCAGGCAGCCCATTCCTGGCGAATATGGTCCTTAATACTGAGATGGTTTTTTCCGTGGTGGTGGAGGACATCTTTATTACCTCCGGCCACTTGGAGTGTGCATCCACCGCGATTAAGAACATTGAGTCCATAAATTGACCAGCAAAGTCGATATGTACCCTTTGCATGGAGATGAGGGCCACTCCCATGGATGTCGAGGGGCTTGTGGTGGGGCGTTTTGGACCTTCTGGCATCCTAGACAGCTCTTGGTCATTTCTTCGATGTCTCCATCGATACCTGGCCACCACACAAACGCTCTGGCTAAGTTCTTCATTTTCACTCCACCCAGATGCCCCTTGTGAAGCTCCTTTAGCACTCTATCCTTGAGTTTGGGTGGAATCACCACTCTGGATCCACACATCAAGGTTCCTCGGCACACTGACAGCTGTTCTCTTCTTTGCGAGAATGCTGGCAACAATGGTTCGCCATGTGCTGGCCATCCCTTCACCGTTAAATCGTAGACTCGTGAGAGAGTCGGGTCATTTCGCGTTTCCTTTTCAATGGTAGAATTTGTCACCGGTAGACATTCCACTATGGTCGAGTGGAATATCTCCACTGGGTCCACTGTAGGCGCCTCTTCCACCGTTGGCAACGGCAGGCGCGATAACCCGTCAGCATTCCCATGCTGTTTTGTACCTTTGTACTCTATGTCATATTGGTGTGCCCCTAGGAAAAGGGACCACCTCTGTAGCCTTTGCGCTGTCATAATGGGAACGCACTTTTTAGGGTTGAATATGGAGACGAGGGGTTGATGGTCAGTCAACAAGGTAAACTTTTGTCCGTGTAGGTAATGGTTGAATTTCTTCACCCCCCACACCAGGCTGAGTGCCTCCCTGTTGATCTGGGCATAGTTACGCTTAGCTGAGTTCAATGAGCGTGACGCAAAAGCTATCGGCCGCTCCGAGCCATCAGGGAATCTATACGATAATACCGCTCCTACGCCGGAAGGGGATGTATCGCACACCAGTCTGATTGGCAGTGATGGGTTGTAATGAGCCAACACTTCCCTGGACGTGATCAAGCCTTTGCATTTATGGAAGGCACGTTTACAGTCTTCGCTCCATTTCCAAACTACTCCCGTTTGTAGCAGTGCGTTAAGCGGGTGCAGAATCGTCGACAAGTTTGGTAAAAATTTATGATAGTAATTTACTAATCCCAGGAACGACCTTAATTGTGAGACATTTTCAGGCGCTGGGGCCTTTACGACCGCTTCAATTTTTTCAGTTGACTTATGCAACCCTTCTTCGTTATGACATGGCCACAATATGATATTTGATTCTGGAAAAATTCGCATTTGGGGCGATTTGCTCATAGGCCCCGTTCTCTCAGCCTCGTGAGCACCTGCTCCAAGTTGGCAAGGTGCTCGTTGTCGTTTTCTCCTGTTACAAGGATGTCGTCTAGGTAGCATTGAGTCCCCAGAATCCCTTGCAGGACTTGCTCCATAGCTCTTTGCCAGATAGCCGGAGCTGATGCCACTCCGAAAACCAGTCGATTGTACTGGTACAGGCCTTTGTGTGTGTTTATCGTGAGATACTTTTTAGAGGCCTCCTCAACCTCCATCTGTAGATATGCCTGTGCTAAGTCAATTTTGGTGAAACGTTTCCCTCCGGATAGTGAGGCGAAAATATCTTCTATCCTAGGAAGAGGATACTGTACTGTGTGAACAACCGGGTTTACAGTCACCTTGAAGTCCCCACAGATGCAAACTTTTCTCTGTTCTTCAGATTTATCATTATTCAACGTTTTCTTCATGACCGGGACGATGGGTGTTGCCCACTCGCTCCAATCTACCTTGGATAACACGCCTGCTTTTTCCAAATTCTCCAGCTCTGCCTCGACGGCTGGACGAATTGCGTATGGCACCGGCCTTGCCTTAAAAAACTTGGGAATTGCCGCATCTTCCACTTTTATTGAGGCGGTGGCGCCTTTCAGGGTTCCTAGTTCCTGTTGAAACACTTCTTTGGCATTAGCCAAGATTTCTTTTAATCGTCCATGTATGACGTCTTCATCGTTTTTTTTCTTACTGGTCACCGTCAGTGCCTGAATGGAGTGCCAGTCTAAACATATCTTTCTGATCCATTCACGTCCCAACAACGGTGGACCACCATCTTGCAGAACGTATAAATACAACTTCTGTATTTCCTTGCCGTTGTATATAACAGGCACCCTTATTTTCCATCTGGGGTATACTTTCTGCCCCGTATATGTCTTCAAGACAATGGATGTGTCTTTCAAAGGTATATGCGGAAATAGCCGCTCATAATCCCGTCGACTCATGACGGTCAGAGCTGATCCTGTATCTAGCTACATTTTGACTGGGGACCCCGCTATCGTGAGGGTAACCCAAATGGTCTGGTAATCTTCTTTGGCAATTACATTATGTAATTTGAGACAGCTTAGTCTCTTGTTTCCGGAGTCGCTATCGCTCTTCTAGTCTTTGGAGCTACTGTCCGTCATCATTTGTACCTTTCTGTACTTTTCCTTATTGACCTTTTTACTGTCAGCGGATTTCTTTCCAGATCTGCATACACGTGCAATGTGTCCCATCTTTCCGCATTGCCTGCATGCTTTGTCCTTGAACCAGCAGTCCTTCTGGTCATGGGTGGATCTGCCGCAGCGATAACATCTCTCGAAACCCCGTGTCATTTCATGGGTGCCGAAGTCCTGTGGCTTTTGCTGTATCTCTGCAGCTCCTCTTGCTGCTGCTTCGTATGATACAGCCACACTGAAAGCCTTGTGCAGTGTCAAATCTTTCTCAGAAAGTAGTCTTTTCTGTGTTCCTTCACTTAGGAGACTGCAGATGAATTTGTCTCATAGAGAATCTGCCAGTCCTGCCCCGAATTGGCAGTGCTTTGACAGCTTTCGTAATTCGGTGAGGTAATCAGCGTTACTTTCATTCTTGCGCTGATTCCTCCTGAAGAATTTGAATTGTTCCGCTATCAGCAGCGGTGTTGGGTTTAAGTGCTCCTGTAAGGTATCAGCAATCTCCTTAAAATTCTTGTCCATCAGTTTGGCTGGAGTGATCAAGTTTCGTAACAGCCCGTATGTCCTTGCGCCCATCAGATTTAGAAGTACTGATGCCTTTTTATCATCCGCTACTTCATTCGCCTTGCAATATACCTCCACTCTTTCCACATATGTGGTCCAATCTTCTATATCACTATCGAAAGCAGTAATATTGCCAATCTTCGGCACCTTGAAAATCTAAAATGGCACTTCCCGCGCTTTTCTTTCTTCCCCGCCGAGTTAAGATGGCGCCCTCGCGCTTTCCCACCGCTGCCAACGCTGTTGCTGGCGATTAATCAAAAAATTTTTTTTTTTAATGGCAACGTACTATGGTCTTTGTGCCTCCCCAATCACTGCTGCCAATGCTGTTCTCCGCGGTTCCCATTGCGACCTGCAGCTTTTCGCGGTATTTCTATTTTTTTTATATATCGCTTCAATAGTTTCTCCGTTACTTGGAGAACCGTTCCCGTCGTGGAGCGGACCCTTTGGGACTTTCCCCTCCCTCTGCTCGGTCCGAACGCCGACCTGCTTTGCAGCACCGGCCGCGCCCTGAGTGCTCCACCCTCTCTCTCTCTTTGCTTCTGCTTCCCGACTCGCTGCCTGGCCCCGTTGCAGAGCCACCCGATCGAGCTCTAGCCCGCCACAGCCCAGGAAGGATCAATGCACTACCTGCCACCAGCCCGTTTAGCTGGGGAAACCAGACTGGAGACCAAGCCTGGCCCTCGTTTTCGAGTTTCTTCGAGTTATTTTTTTTTTCTTGCTTCTGCCTTCGACCTTCGTCTGAGGAATCGATCCCCTTGAGGTGCTGCCGAATTGCAGGTAAGTTCGTTTCTAACTCGTCGCCACTGTTAGATTCGTGTGTTAATGGAGACACGGAATGCAGGAGTTGATTTAACAAGTGTTTACTGAACAAAGTCTGGAGGTGAACTAACTACACAAGACACTACACAGGCTTATATACCCGAGTGGTCACTACTGGTACTACAGTATACAGGGGCTTCAAAAACATAGTTCCTCTTAAAGGTACATACACTACATGTTCAGGCTTGCAAAAGGCTGGAACAGCAGGGAGGCAGGGCGGGCCCCTGAGGTTTGGATATTGGACTGTCTAAGGAATGTCAGGATGCCCCAGTTTTACATAAGCACAATGAAGCCTGTTTACCTGCCCAAGCCAGGTACCAGGTAAACAGGACATGTCCCCGGCCATACAAAAGAAAAGAACATCAGCCCCACCGTTACTATAAACAAACCACAGTCCAAAGTCAGTTTAAAAGGGATTGAAAAACGTTTAGCATTTTAAACTGGTTTCAAGGCAATCTCGAAACCAGTTAAAAGCCGATTAAGTTTGGGTGAGCCATCCCTTAAAGTCGTTAAGTCTGGATGGGCCATCCCCGAAGTTCGTTAAAGTTTTAAAGCACATTAAAAATAACGAGCCCGCCAAATTTTAACAAAGGAAACCGAGATTTGGCGGTCAGATAAGCCAGGCCCCAAATTAGTATAATTGAGGCCTGCCTTTTCACAGTAGAGAACAGTTCGGAGCACGGTCGAGTTCAGAAGCCAAGTTACAGTCAAGGTCGAGTGAAGTACAACTCAAGAGAGAGACCATCAACGGAGACTCGAAGGAAGAAAGAACATAAGAACAAAAGAAGTAGGAGCAGGAGTAGGCCATACGGCCCTTCGGACCTGCTCCGCCATTCAATAGGATCATGGCTGAGCTGAACCTAGACTCACGTCCACTTCCCTGCCCTCTCCCCCGTAACCCCTAATTCCCTTATCAGCTAGGAAACTGTCTATCTCCGTTTTAAATTTATTTAATGTCGCAGCTTCCACAGCTCTCTGAGGTAGCAAATTCCATAGATTTACTACCCTCTGAGTGAAGAAGTTTCTCCTCATCTCAGTTTTGAAAGGGCAGCCCCTTATTCTAAGATTATGCCCCCTAGTTCTAGTCTCACCCATCAGTGGAAACATCCTCACCGCATCCACCCGATCAAGCCCCCTCACAATCTTATATGTTTCGATAAGATTGCCTCTCATTCTTCTGAATTCCAATAAGTAGAGGCCCAACCTACTCAACCTTTCCTCATAAGTCAACCCCCTCATCTCCGGAATCAACCGAGTGAACCTTCTCTGAACTGCCTCGAGAGCAAGTATATCTTTTCTTAAATATGGAAACCAAAATTGCACGCAGTATTCCAGGTGTGGCCTCACCAGTACCCTATATAACTGCAGCAAGACTTCCCTGCTTTTATACTCCATCCCCCTTGCAATAAAAGCCAAGATTCCATTGGCCTTCCTGATCACCTGCTGTACCTGCATACTAACCTTCTGTGTTTCATGCACCAGGACCCCCAGATCCCTTTGTACTGTAGCACTTTGCAGTTTCTCTCCATTTAGATAATAACTTGCTCTTTGATTTTTTCTGCCAAAGTGCATAACCTCACACTTTCCAACATGATATTCCATCTGCCAAATTTCTGCCCACTCACTTAGCCTGTCTATGTCCTTTTGCAGGTTTTTTATGTCCTCCTCACTCACTGCTTTCCCTCCCATCTTTGTATCGTCGGCAAACTTGGATACATTGCACTCAGTCCCTTCCTCCAAATCGTTAATATAGATTGTAAAGAGTTGGGGTCCCAGCATTGACCCCTGCGGAACACCACTAGTCACTGATTGACAACCCGAGAATGAACCATTTATCCGAACTCTCTGTTTTCTGTTAGATAGCCAATCTTCCACCCATGCCAGTATATTACCCCCAATCCCGTGATTGAAACAGAGATCACAGCAACCAAAGACCTACAGAAACCAACACCAGCCAATATTACTACCAACCAGGTAATATTGGGCTACCACGATCAACCGCCGAAAAACTCACGAACCAAAGACTTGTTTCCACTCTACAGGCTAGTCTGACTTACCCCTGGGTAAGATTTTGGACAAAAAGACCCTAAAACTAGCCCTAACCAGAGAAATTTGGGTACTTACCCAGTAAGATCCAACCGAGCGACTAACCGCATCTGCGGACTCAACCTAACTGAAGACCCAACGCAGGTGCAGTCTTCTACCACGTCCGAGGTACGGCAGGCCCCAACCACCACAACTAAAGAGAACCCCGAAATCGCGAACCTCTACAACTGTCAAGAAAGTCATTTTTGGTGAGCATTTCCTGGTCCTCTGGATTCCAGCCTAGCTAGTGTAGTGATGTTGGGAGGGTAAGGGATTTTGTATATTGTCATTCTCCCTTGCATATTCCCTGTGTTCCCCACCCTTTTAAAGTGTAAGTTTTTATTGTATTGTATATTTTCCTGTCTCAAAATAAAGATCTGAATTCTTTTGACTAACCCAGGTGTCTGTTGCAAGTTTTATTACGACCCCATAATAAGTCCAAAGTCTAGAACAAGGGAGTGGGAGCGATTCGAACTGCTCAAAGGAGTCAGCGGTGAAGCTGACTGACCACACAACCACCACCCCCTACAGGTAGTGAATCTTTGGAATTCTCTACCCCAGAGGGCTGTGGAGGCTCAGTCGTTGAGTATATTCAAGACAGAGATCAATAGATTTTTGAATATTAAGGGAAGCAAGGGATGTGGGCATAGTTCAGGAAAGTGGAGATGAAGTAGAAGATCAGCCATGATCTTATTGATTGATGGAGCAGGCTCGAAGGGCCGAATGGCCTACTCTTGCTCCTATTTCTTATGTTCTTATCTTCTCCTTTATCAGCTTCTGCTGAGAGAAGCCAACCTTCAAGAGATGGGAAACAGGATGTCCTCCTTTCCGATCCAAGTTTCCATTAGTGTGGAGACCATTCATTTTGAGCATATTGTGGGATCGACGGTTTATAGGGATTGGAGACTCAAAAATGCACCCCACAGAATAGATATACAAGTGTTAATCACAGACAGATTTAGCGTGATTAGACTGCCATTTTTATAATGCAGTACCAGAAACATCATCCGCCCCATCAAAGCCAAATCTAAAATTAACAATCAGTTGTAGATTACTTATCCCATATTGTTCTCTAGCTTTACATTTTATCATGATAGCATAATATTTGTGCTATGCTACCACCAGGCTGGTCTGTGTATCACCAGTAGAATACCGAATCAATGAAAAAGATGTACTGCCAGTCATGCAAGACTATAAAACGAGTCACTGACCTCACCCTGACTAGACTGTGCAGCAACCCTGTGCGGTTGCTAATAGAAGGAGGATGAAAAGAATAAAATCATCTTATGTTTATTTGATGCTGCCACATTTTTGCACAAGACCTTGTAGTTTGTGGTGACTTTATAGGAACAGAGTGTGATGTATTTTACCAACTGCATTCCACACACGTCAACCTAGGAAACTTGGAAAACAGATGAAGTTTCAGAAATGTTGATGCAACCCGAAAAAAAATGACAACTCCAAAAGGAATGTACAATCCTTATTCTCATCCTTTTGTTCAAATCCCTCCATGGTTTCAAACCTCCCTATCTGTGTAACCTTCTCTAGCCCTACAACTCTCCAAAAACTATGCGTTCCTCCAATCTGACCTCTTACGCATCTCCAATTTCCTTCGCCCCGCCATTGGCGGCCGTGCCTTCAGCTGTCTCGGCTCTAAGCTTTGGAATTCCCTTCCGAAACCTCTTCACCTCTCTCTCCTCCTTTAAGATGCTCCTTAAAACTTACATCTTCGACCACATGTCCTAATACCTGCTTATATGCCTCGGTGTCAAATTTTGTCTGATAATGTTCCTGTGAAGTGCCTTGGGATGTTTACTATGTTAAAGGCGTTATGTAAATGCAAGTTGTTGTTGTTAAGTAAAGGCCTATGACCAGGGCCACTTGTGCAAAGTGACGGAATAAGTTCTCTTTTTGTAATTATGTCGTACTTCAGGATTCTTGTTAATGTATTGGGACCAAATTCTACAATTCAGGTTGGTTTTCTGTGAAACGTTGCTTTTTATTCGCTCCCACCGTAAACTATCTCCGACTCTCTCCAGCATCGCTTAATATCAGCCAACTCCTCCACATAGATTTGGATGCACAATAACTTAAATCTGAATGCCTGAGGAGAGGCGAGAGAAGCTGCCCTCGACATTGAGGTGGCATTCGACCGAGTGTGGGACCAAGGAGCCCTTGAAAAAGTGAAGTGAGAGGGAGGTCCCAGGGAAATGCCTTTCAGCTGCTACAGTCATACCTGACACATAGAAAGGGCGGTTGTGATTGTCGGAGGTGAATTGTCTTGGCTCCAAGACATTGCTGCAGGTGTTTGCTCAGAACCTCGCCTTCAGCCCAATTATCTTCCGGTCAGCCTCATAACTGACCTCTCCTCCATCAATAAGGTCAGGCACAGGGGCTGTTCATTGACAATTCCACAATCATCATCTCCATTCACGACTCCTCCAATAATGAAGCCAGCCATGTCAGCCTACAGCAAGACTTGGTCAGCATCGGACTTGCGCCGACGAACGGCAGGTAACATTTGTGCCACATAAGTACTAGGTAACGACCAACGTTCCCATTAATTTTTTTCGGGGGGGCGCGCACGGCTCCTTTCAACAGTTTTTCCCATTGGTGGAGAGGCATTGAGGGGCCAGGAGGTAAGAGACTAGCGTCCGATTACCCAGCCTCTGCTGAAAAGCTGGTGAGCCGGCTGCGCGGGAGGTCCAGAGCGCTGCACAGCCACGCAGCTTGAAGGGAACATTGGTAATGACCATCTCCAACAAGAGAAAGCCCAGCTGTCTCCTCTAACATTCAACAGCAGTACCAGAGTCAAGCCGTCAACACTCTGGAGCGGTCACCATTGACCAGAAACTTAACTGGGCTAGTCATATCAGCACTTTGGCTACAAGATCAGGGCAGGGGCTGGGTAATCTGACACCTCCTAGCCCTCAATGCCTTGCCACCAGCTACATGCCTAAAGTTAGGAATATGATGGAATACTCACAACTCGCATGAATGGGTGCAGCCTCATAGAATCATAGAATGGTTACAGCACGGAAGAAGGCCATTTGGCCCATTGAGCCCATGCCAGCTCTCTGCAAGAGCACTTCAGCTAGTCCCACACACCCACCCTTTCCCTGGAGCCCTGCAAATTTCTTTCCTTCAGATACTTATCCAACTCCTTTTTGAATGCCGTGATTGAGTCTGCCTCTGTCACCCTCTCAGGCCATGCATTCCAAATCTTAACCACTCGCTGCATAAAAAAGTTGTTTCTTACGTCGCTTTTGGTTCTTCTGCCAATCACCTTAAATCTGTGTCCTCTGGTTCTCGACCCTTCTGCCAATGGGAACAGTTTCCCACTATCTACTCTGTCCAGACCCCTCATGATTTTGAACACCTCTATCAAATCTCCTCTCAATCTTCTCTGCTCCAAGGAGAACAACCCCAGTGTAATGATCAGTAACATGTCATTCTAGAATGGTACACTAGGTGGAGCTGTATGTTTAGTAGGGGGCTACCCACAAGGCAGTAGTCAAGATGGATGCCTGTACACTATTCCACATGGCTGAATAAATGACTAGCTCAAGCTAGCAGTTCATAATGAAAACGTTTATTTATTTATGAACATAACATGGTACCAGGATTGGTAATATCTGCTGAATATTGTGAAACGTGACATGAAGAATTTGAAGCCACCGGAGGGTTTGAAACTCACGGGGAATGTCGACTGCAATTGGCGGACTTTCAAACAACAATTCGAACTCTACATTTTTGCCATCGGGTTCGGCACGATGCCAGGTGCAAGGAAAATAGCGCTGCTCACGGTTGCAGGCCCACAGGTGATAGATGTATTTAATACGTTTGTATTTGATCAAGAGGAGGATAGAGAAAAGATGGACGATGTGCTAATGAAGTTTGATACACATTGTTCTCCCAAAAAGAACGAGACCTATGAGAGGTACGTGTTCCGTTCACGGACACAGCAGCAAAATGAGACTTTTGATAGCTTTGTGACCGATCTGAAACTGAAAGCACAGACATGTAATTTCTCTGAACTGAAATCATCCATGACTCGTGACCAGATTGTGTTTGGTATTCATGATAAAAAGGTCAGGGAATGTCTGTTGAAAGAAACCGAACTAACATTGGAGAATGCTGTGAAAATATGCCATGCCAGTGAGCTAGCTCAGAAGCACGTGAAGACTTTCAGTGAAATTAATAATAATGCGACTGTAATGAGTGACTGTGCTGCTGTTGGTGCTGTGTCCTACAAGGGGAAGAAACATGGGCAGAACAGAAATGCAAAGCAATCGAAGGATGGAATTTTTAATTGTAAACGCTGTGGTTATCAGCACCAGTCAAGACAATGCCCAATGTTTGGGAAAATGTGCACAAAATGTAATGGAAAGAATCACTTTGCCAAACAATGCTTTTCAAAAGTAAAAACAAAGAAAGGGCAACAAGTTAATGTAATTGAGGACATTGATTTAAGTGAGACATATTTTGTAGGAATGGTGTCATGTGACAATATAGAAAAGGATACAGAAAATGTGCAGCCCTCAGGAATGGACAATGCTAAACATAAAGTTAATGCAGTAAAAGAGGATAAATGGATAATGCCACTGCAGGTAAATGGAGCATTAGTTACATTGAAACTAGACACTGGGGCAAAAGCAAACTTAATCAGTATGAGTGACATTAAAAATATGAAAGAAAAGCCCAAAATACAGAAAAAGTCAGTACTACTGAAGAACTATAATGGACAGAAAATAGATAGCTTAGGTGTGTGCAGACTTCAAGTGACAATCAAAGACAAATTGCATCATCTCATGTTTTCTGTTGTGGCTGAAGGACTTGATTCACTACTAGGTGACAAAGCTTGAGAGGACTTAGAACTGGTCAAGAGAGTCTACCGTATAAACTGTGCCATAAGCAGACCAGATGACTCAGTGGATTCTGTAGTGAGTAATTTCCAGGATGTGTTCAAAGGATTTGGAGTTCTACCATTCACTCACAAGATCCAGCTAAAGGAGGATGCTCAGCCAGTGGTACATGCTCCACGGAGAGTTCCAGCACTCCTGCGTGACTGGCTCAAGAAAGAACTGGACAGAATGACCACATGAGGAGTCATCAGGAAGTCGAAGAGCCAACAGACTGGGTTAACTCCATGGTATGTGTAAAGAAAAAGAACAATGATCTAAGAGTATGCATGGATCCAAAGGACTTAAATGCAAACATAAAACGTGAACACTACCAGATTCCCAAGCAAGAAGAAATCACCAGTGAAATGTCAGGTGCCAGATACTTCACAAAGCTCAATGCCTCACAAGGATTTTGGCAACTAAAACTGGATGAAGAGAGCCCCAAATACTGTACCTTCAACACACCATTTGGCAGGTATTGTTTCCTCAGAATGCCTTTCGGGATAATATCTGCATCTGAAATCTTTCATAGAGCGATGGAACACATAATTGAAGGTCTGGAAGGAGTTCGGGTCTATGTTGATGACATCATCATCTGGGGCTCCACACTGAAAGAACACAATGAGAGACTGACTAAAGTGCTACAGAGCATACGCCAGAATGGACTGAAGCTCAACAAAGCCAAGTGTCAGTTTGGCATCCAGGAAGTCACTTTCCTAGGAGATAATCTATCTGGTAAAGGAATAGAGCCAGATATGGAAAAAGTAAACGCCATACTCAACATGCCCCGACCCACTGACAAAAAAGGAGTGCTACGCATCATGGGGATGATAAACTTCATTGGAAAGTTCATTCCTAACTTGTCAGCCAAGACAGCCTGCCTGCGAGACCTGCTACATAAAACAAATGAGTTCGCATGGACAGAAAGACATGAACAAGAGTGGATGAACCTCAAAACAGTGCTGACAACCACACCTGTACTCACCTTCTTTGACCCAACAAAGAGAATCAAAGTGTCAATGGATGCATCAAAAGATGGCCTAGGCGCGGTCTTGCTACAAGCAGAGGGTGAAGATGGGAAGCCTGCTGCCTATGCCTCCAGGTCTATGACTGATTCTGAGTGTCGATACGCCCAGATTGAAAAGGAATGTCTAGGCTTGGTAATTGGACTAGAAAAGTTCCATGGCTACATATATGGACTTCCCACATTCACAGTTGAGACAGATCACTGCCCACTGGTTGCCATCATAAAAAAAAACCTGAATGAGATGTCTCCAAGAATTCAACGACTCATGATGAAGCTGCAAAGATATGACTTTGAACTGATCTACACACCAGGCAAACACATAGTTTTAGCAGATGCACTATCCCGAGCACCCACAATGAGTCATGTGAGCTCTACTGAGGAAGACGTGGATGTTCATGTGAGTATGGTCACTGCTGCGCTGCCCGTGTCAGACACAAAATCAAAGCAAATGGCAGAAGAAACAGTAAAAGATGTGGCCTAGAAATTCAGTTGGGCGCGCCAGCCGTTAGCGCCTTAGGAGGAGTAGATCTCGAGCGCTAGGCGCTTAGTGCCCGGGCGCAGCGCGATCTGCGCCTCGCCCCAACTTCAGTACACATTTAGCGCTGGCACAAAGTCTTAGCGCGCGCCCTGCTGCGCGCGCAGATCATGACGTCATTTACTAGTGCAACGCCCTTTGTGCGCCCCGAACCGGAACTTCACTCGCGCCGCCCCATTGTGCGCCGGGCGGCCCGAACGACTGTGAAGTGGAACGGTACACAGCCGAGGCGGGCCGCAGGGAGCGCAAATTAAAGGGCACTTACCCTGCACTATAAAGGGCAGCCATTTTGCAGCATTCACTCTTGTTCAACGGTTTTTTGGAGAGAGACCAAGGAGGAGAGCTTACTGGTTTGGACCAACACTAGGACAGGTGTTTTTGGCTCAGGCCAGAGCTTAGCAATTATCTTTGCCTTCATTGAGAGCTCATTGTTTGCCAGCATATAATGGGGGCTGCATTGGGTGCCAACGCTGACTTTCAGCCTTATGCCAGAAGGGCTTACAGACGCCGTGAGAGAGTGGCAGCCCTGGCTAGACGCAGAGGGGGCAACAGGTGTCGCCAACTGAGGCCTTACCCACCCAGGGTATACCGCCAGCAGTCCTCCTATCTGACCATGTCTGCCGCGATGTGTGTAAGGAGGCTGCGATTCAGAAGGGAGGTGGTTGCAGACATCTGCCAGCTGCTTCAGAGAGATCTGCAGCCACAGCTGATGCGCAGGACGTCTCTGTCGGTGGCAGTGAAGGTGACGGTGGCTCTCAACTTCTATGCCGCCGGCTCCTTCCAATCTGCTGCTGGGGACATCGCTAACATCTCCCAGTTCGCCGTGCATTGCTGCATCCGCCAGGTGACCGAAGCCCTTTTCACAAGGAGACATCAATTCATCTCTTTCCCCATGACCCTGGACAAGCAGCAGCAGCGTGCAGTGGGATTTGCAAGAATAGCGGGCTTCCCCATGGTGCAGGGCGCCATTGATTGCACGCATGTGGCTTTGCGGGCACCTCTGGAGCATGCCGAGGATTACCGCAACCGGAAGGGCTACCATTCCCTCAACGTACAGCTGGTGTGTGACCACAGGCAGCGCATCCTAGCTGTCAATGCCCGCTTTCCAGGCAGCAGCCACGATGCCTTTATCTTGCGACAGACAACTGTGGCTGACATGTTCCAGGCACAGCCTCCCCCAAGAGGATGGCTTATCGGGGACAAAGGCTATCCTTTGTGTACCTGGCTCATGACCCCGCTCTGCGCGCCCACGACCCCTGCTGAAGAGGCATACAACGAGAGACATCAAACGACTAGGAACATCATAGAGCAAACAATCGGCGTCCTCAAGCAACGGTTCCGCTGTCTCGATCGCTCCGGGGGAGCCCTCCAGTATTCGCAGGACCGAGTCTCCCAATTCGTCGTCGTTTGCTGCATGCTGCACAACCTGGCTATCCGCAGGACTCAGGCACTGCCACCTCACGTTGGACCACCACCTCAGGAGGAGGAGCAGGAGGAGCATGAGGAGGAGGAGGAGGAGTACCAGCCCAGGAGGGAGGCAGAAGGTCCAAGGGCCGCCCGTCGGCGGCTTATTGAATGTCACTTCTAGGCCCCCTGTCAGGGAATGGCTTGTGCCAATGAAAGAACATGATTGCAGCCGCTCCGCAAGCCCTCAGCCGGTTAAGGCAACAAACACTTCAAAGATCAAACATGGACAATGTGAATAAATAAAATGCTTTATTGTACAAACTCAGGGCCCTTCCCACATGAAAACCAAAAACAGACCAAGGCTGGGGGCAGGCTCCAGAGGGGCACATGTCGTGACGGCAGATGCCCTTGGGGGTCGGCCTAGTCGAGGTCTGGCCATCGAGCGGGCGGCTGTTGAATGCTGCAGCTGTGGCTGGCCAGCATCAGTCGCTGCAGCAGCTCCTGGCAGCTCCACTGGGGGAGTGGCAGTGGCGGCTGGAGGAATGGGGGCAAGCTGGCGGATGGCAGGTGCTCGCTGGTCGCCTGAGACACTGGCACTCGGCCGGGCTAGCACTGCAGCATGCGCACCAATCTGCCGAGGGACAGACCGCTGTGCTGCTGCAGCGCGCCGGGCGCCCTGGCGATGCCTGGCTGACACAGCGAGTGTGGCAGCAGTGAGTGCCCGTGTTGACCTGTTCAGTGACCTCATCAGAGCACCCAGTGACTGCACGGCACCACTGATCAGCTGCCCACTCGCTGCCTGAGCTGCCCCGAATGCCGCATGACTCGCTGCCTGATCTGCCCCGAATGCTGCCCGACTCGCTGCCTGCTCTGCCCCGAATTCCGCCAAACTGATGGCCTGTGAGTCCCCGACGTCGGTGACACTCCGAGAGAGGGACTCGATGGCCTCAGGCAACCGTGCCACTACCCCCATGAGCTCCGTGTGCCGGCGCTCCGAGTCCGCGGACAAGTCTTCGAGGCGTTCCATCTCCTCGGCGAAGACCATCTCCGGACTGGAGGCCGGACTCTCCCTCTGGGGAGAAGGCCGCTGAGCTGGCCAACCCTTCCTGCGTTGCTGGAGGTTGCTGGGCCCAGCAATTGGACTCCCCTCCGACCCTTCCCCCCTCTGGGGAGAAGGCCGCCGAGCTGGCACCCCTCTCCCGCGTTTCTGCAGGCCGCAGGTCCCATGAGCTCCCCTCCCCTCTGACACTTCCGCGACGCTCCCCTCCAGGGAAGACGTCTCCCCTACATTGGCATGGGTTGCCACGGCTGAGGGTTCCCCTGATGGGCTGCCTTCCTCTTGCTCCTCCTCCTCCTCCTCTGAGGGGCTGTCACTGGCAAGTTCAGGGACCTCCTCCTCACCATCTGAAAGCAGGAAGGCACAAGAGTAGCTTTAGAGTGAGGAGAGGGCGTCAGCGAGGGATGCATGAGTGGTGGCATTCAGCGCATTGGTCGGACAGTGGCAAAGGATGTAGATCTGATGCGCAAGTGGGACGAGAGAGGTCCAAACGTGGATGCCCTTACCATTGGTGCCCAGAACAGGGTCGGCATCTCCACATGCAACGGGGCCAATCACCCGGCCACCCATGATGCGCTCCACGCGATGTTGAAGCTCGGTGAGCGGCTGGATCTGGGGTCGGCCTCCCCCGGTCGCAGTCCGGCTCTTCCGATTATTAGCCAGCTTGGCCTGCAAGAGAAAGGACGGCCTCTAAGTACAGTGTGTCGCCCTGATCTTGTGTGCACTGCCTCCCATGGCGGAATAGCCTGGCCAGTGTGTCGCCCTGATCTTGTGTGCACTGCCTCCCATGGTGGAATAGCTTGGCCAGTGTGTTAAGTGCAGAATGTGCAATTGATGTTCATGCCTGTTCCATAGCTGCTGGATGAGGGCTGGCCATTAGGGCTTTCAGGTCCCTTTGCCCATAATGTGAGGTGCACATGCAAGGATGAGGAGGTCACTGGAAAGGGTACTCACCCTGACAATCCGCGTGAGGTTATTAAACTTTTTGCGGCATTGGACACCGGTCCTGGGGACCTCGCTGTTGGCTGACACCTTGCTGGCGACATGCCTCCAGGCTCTCCGGTAGGCGCGGGCCGGCGCCTTCCTGCCATTGTCCGGGTACAAAATATGGCGCCTCTTCTCCACACCACCAACCAGCACACTCAGATCACGCTCTGAGAAGCGCTGCGCTCGTTCACGGGCCCTCTGCATGGCTTCAGGCGCTATTTGGGTCCAGCAGCAGTGTTCAGGCCTAGCTGGAGGGCTCCACTATCCAGGGCGTGGCATCAGACCAAGTCGACCCTTCCCCCTTAAGAGCTGGCCGGCGCCAGGGTGTCTGCTGTCAATCACGAGATGGCCGCACCTGCGCTGCGCCCGGCCTGGGCGCTCTCGCTCAGCACCTCCGGCTTAGCGCCTAAAGAGAGGCGTCCAGCACCAGTTTTAGCGCTCAAGCAAACTCTTAGGGCGAAGCTAATGAATATCGCAGAAGTGGCCTCGATTTGGCGGCGGGCGCAAACTTTAGCGGCCGCCCGACTTTAACACCCCAAAAGTGGCTACAATGAATTTCTAGGCCACAGTGTTACAAACAGTAATAGAGAACATTCATCATGGTTGGCCAAAAAGTTCCTGTCCAAAGTATTATCACATCAGGTCAGAGTTAAGTCTTGCAAGTGGACTATTACTAAAACAGAAAAGAATAGTCATTCCACAGGCTCTACGTCAAGACATGCTCAAAAGGATTCATGAGGGACACCTCGGAATTGAAAAATGCAAAAGGAGAGCAAGAGACACTGGCCTAGAAATTCAGTTGGGCGCGCCAGCCATTAGCGCCTTAGGAGGAGTAGATCTCGAGCGCTAGGCGCTTAGCGCCCGGGCGCAGCGCGATCTGCGCCTCGCCCCAACTTCAGTACACATTTAGCGCCGGCGCAAAGTCTTAGCGCGCGCCCTTCTGCGCGTGCAGATCATGACGTCATTTACTAGTGCAACGCCCTTTGTGCGCCCCGAACCGGAACTTCACTCGCGCTGCCCCATTGTGCGCCGGGCGGCCCGAACGACTGTGAAGTGGAACGGTACACAGCCGAGGCGGGCCGCGGGGAGCGCAAATTAAAGGGCACTTACCCTGCACTATAAAGGGCAGCCATTTTGCAGCATTCACTCTTGTTCAACGGTTTTTTGGAGAGAGACCAAGGAGGAGAGCTTACTGGTTTGGACCAACACTAGGACAGGTATTTTTGGCTCAGGCCAGAGCTTAGCAATTATCTTTGCCTTCATTGAGAGCTCATTGTTTGCCAGCATATAATGGGGGCTGCATTGGGTGCCAACGCTGACTTTCAGCTTTATGCCAGAAGGGCTTACAGACGCCGTGAGAGAGTGGCAGCCCTGGCTAGACGCAGAGGGGGCAACAGGCGTCGCCAACTGAGGCCTTACCCACCCAGGGTATACCGCCAGCAGTCCTCCTATCTGACCATGTCTGCCGCGATGTGTGTAAGGAGGCTGCGATTCAGAAGGGAGGTGGTTGCAGACATCTGCCAGCTGCTTCAGAGAGATCTGCAGCCACAGCTGATGCGCAGGACGTCTCTGTCGGTGGCAGTGAATGTGACGGTGGCTCTCAACTTCTATGCCGCCGGCTCCTTCCAATCCGCTGCTGGGGACATCGCTAACATCTCCCAGTTCGCCGTGCATTGCTGCATCCGCCAGGTGACCGAAGCCCTTTTCACAAGGAGACATCAATTCATCTCCTTCCCCATGACCCTGGACAAGCAGCAGCAGCGTGCAGTGGGATTTGCAAGAATAGCGGGCTTCCCCATGGTGCAGGGCGCCATTGACTGCACGCATGTGGCTTTGCGGGCACCTCTGGAGCATGCCGAGGATTACCGCAACCGGAAGGGCTACCATTCCCTCAACGTACAGCTGGTGTGTGACCACAGGCAGCGCATCCTAGCTGTCAATGCCCGCTTTCCAGGCAGCAGCCACGATGCCTTTATCTTGCGACAGACAACTGTGGCTGACATGTTCCAGGCACAGCCTCCCCCAAGAGGATGGCTTATCGGGGACCTGGCTCATGACCCCGCTCCGCGCGCCCACGACCCCTGCTGAAGAGGCATACAACGAGAGCCATCAAGTGACTAGGAACATCATAGAGCAAACAATCGGCGTCCTCAAGCAACGGTTCCGCTGTCTCGATCGCTCCGGGGGAGCCCTCCAGTATTCGCAGGACCGAGTCTCCCAATTCGTCGTCGTTTGCTGCATGCTGCACAACCTGGCTATCCGCAGGACTCAGGCACTGCCACCTCACGTTGGACCCCCACCTCAGGAGGAGGAGCAGGAGGAGCATGAGGAGGAGGAGGACGGGGAGTACCAGCCCAGGAGGGAGGCACAAGGTCCAAGGGCCGCCCCTCGGCGGCTTATTGAGCGTCACTTCTAGGCCCCCTGTCAGGGAATGGCTTGTGCCAATGAAAGAACATGATTGCAGCCGCTCCGCAAGCCCTCAGCCGGTTAAGGCAACAAACACTTCAAAGATCAAACATGGACAATGTTAATAAATAAAATGCTTTATTGTACAAACTCAGGGCCCTTCCCACATGAAAACCAAAAACAGACCAAACCCCCAAAAAACACTCAAACACATTACTCGCTCCCACAACCTGGAGAGGATTAACAAAACAGTGCAACTAAAATGGCCGTCATCCTCGGACTTCGTACAATAAAAACATCACATCCTCGGCCTTCAAAAAACAAACATCCAATTCTCGGCCTCAAAAAACACACATCCAATTCTCGGCCTCAAAAAACACACATCCAATTCTCGGCCTCAAAAAACAAACACAACTGGCCACACATTCGACTTTTTGGCCCGCTAGGTCGATGCCTTGGCCATCTTTGTGTGGCCCCTGCCCGCCCTGCTGCTCCTCCTCAAAGTAAGGCCATTGGCTGCTGCAAGGCTGGGGGCAGGCTCCAGAGGGGCACATGTCGTGACGGCAGATGCCCTTGGGGGTCGGCCTAGTCGAGGTCTGGCCGTCGAGCGGGCAGCTGTTGAATGCTGCAGCTGTGGCTGGCCAGCATCAGTCGCTGCAGCAGCTCCTGGCAGCTCCACTGGGGGAGTGGCAGTGGTGGCTGGAGGAATGGGGGCAAGCTGGCGGATGGCAGGTGCTCGCTGGTCGCCTGAGACACTGGCACTCGCCCGGGCCAGCACTGCAGCATGCGCACCAATCTGCCGAGGGACAGACCGCTGTGCTGCTGCAGCACGCCGGGTGCCCTGGCGATGCCTGGCTGACACAGCGAGTGTGGCAGCAGTGAGTGCCCGTGTTGACCTGTTCAGTGACCTCATCAGAGCACCCAGTGACTGCACGGCACCACTGATCAGCTGCCCACTCGCTGCCTGAGCTGCCCCGAATGCCGCACGACTCGCTGCCTGATCTGCCCCGAATGCCGCCCGACTCGCTGCCTGCTCTGCTCCGAATTCCGCCAAACTGATGGCCTGTGAGGCCCCGACGTCGGTGACACTCCGAGAGAGGGACTCGATGGCCTCAGGCAACCGTGCCACTACCCCCATGAGCTCCGTGTGCCGGCGCTCCGAGTCCGCGGACAAGTCTTCGAGGCGTTCCATCTCCTCGGCGAAGACCATCTCCGGACTGGAGGCCGGACTCTCCCTCTGGGGAGAAGGCCGCCGAGCTGGCCGACCCTTCCTGCGTTGCTGGAGGCCGCTGGGCCCAGCAATTGGACTCCCCTCCGACCCTTCCCCCCTCTGGGGAGAAGGCCGCCGAGCTGGCACCCCCCTCCCGCGTTTCTGCAGGCCGCAGGTCCCATGAGCTCCCCTCCCCTCCGACACTTCCGCGACGCTCCCCTCCAGGGAAGACGTCTCCCCTACATTGGCATGGGTTGCCACGGCTGAGGGTTCCCCTGATGGGCCACCTTCCTCTTGCTCCTCCTCCTCCTCCTCCTCTGAGGGGCTGTCACTGGCAAGTTCAGGGACCTCCTCCTCACCATCTGAAAGCAGGAAGGCACAAGAGCAGCTTTAGAGTGAGGAGAGGGCGTCAGCGAGGGATGCATGAGTGGTGGCATTCAGCGCATTGGTCGGACAGTGGCAAAGGATGTAGATCTGATGCGCAAGTGGGACGAGAGAGGTCCAAACGTGGATGTCCTTACCATTGGTGCCCAGAACAGGGTCGGCATCTCCACATGCAACGGGGCCAATCACCCGGCCACCCATGATGCGCTCCACGCGATGTTGAAGCTCGGTGAGCGGCTGGATCTGGGGTCGGCCTCCCCCGGTCGCAGTCCGGCTCTTCCGATTATTAGCCAGCTTGGCCTGCAAGAGAAAGGACGGCCTCTAAGTACAGTGTGTCGCCCTGACCTTGTGTGCACTGCCTCCCATGGTGGAATAGCCTGGCCAGTGTGTCGCCCTGATCTTGTGTGCTCTGCCTCCCATGATGGAATAGCTTGGCCAGTGTGTTAAGTGCAGAATGTGCAATTGATGTTCATGCCTGTTCCATAGCTGCTGGATGAGGGCTGGCCATTAGGGCTTTCAGGTCCCTTTGCCCATAATGTGAGGTGCACATGCAAGGATGAGGAGGTCACTGGAAAGGGTACTCACCCTGACAATCCGCGTGAGGTCATTAAACTTTTTGTGGCATTGGACACCGGTCCTGGGGACCTCGCTGTTGGCTGACACCTTGCTGGCGACATGCCTCCAGGCTCTCCGGTAGGCGCGGACCGGCGCCTTCCTGCCATTGTCCGGGTACAAAATATGGCGCCTCTTCTCCACACCACCAATCAGCACACTCAGATCACGCTCTGAGAAGCGCTGCGCTCGTTCACGGGCCCTCTGCATGGCTTCAGGCGCTATTTGGGTCCAGCAGCAGTGTTCAGGCCTAGCTGGAGAGCTCCACTATCCAGGGCGTGGCAGCAGACCAAGTCGACCCTTCCCCCTTAAGAGCTGGCCGGCGCCAGGGTGTCTGCTGTCAATCACGAGATGGCCGCACCTGCGCTGCGCCCGGCCTGGGCGCTCTCGCTCAGCGCCTAAAGAGAGGCGTCCAGCACCAGTTTTAGCGCTCGAGCAAACTCTTAGGGCGAAGCTAATGAATATCGCAGAAGTGGCCTCGATTTGGCGGCGGGCGCAAACTTTAGCGGCCGCCCGACTTTAACGCCCCAAAAGTGGCTACAATGAATTTCTAGGCCACTGTTTATTGGCCTGGTTTAAATAAGGACATTGAAAACATAAATGGCATATGTGAGACATGTCAGAAACACCAAAACAAACAAGCAAAGGAACCAATGATAGTAGCTGACTTACCAACAGCACCATTGCAAAAGGTTGGTATGGACATCTTTCATTTGAATGGTAAAGACTATCTAATAGTGATTGACTACTATTCTAACTATCCTGAGATGGCGCTGCTCTCAAGCACATCAGCAAGCAGTGTCATAATGCATGTTAATTCCATCTTCGCCCCACATGGAATTCCCAGGATTGCCGTTAGCGACAATGGTCCGTGCTTCAACTGTAAGGAGTGGCAACAGTTTGCAGCACATTATGACTTTCAACACATCACATCCAGTCCTCTGTATACTCAGTCGAATGGTAAGGCAGAGAAAGGTGTTCAAGTTCTCAAACAGCTGCTGAAGAAAGCAACAGAAAGCAAGTCTGATCCTTATCTCGCCCTGCTGAGCTACCGAGCCTCCCCTTTAAGCTGTGGTTCTTCACCTGCTGAACTCCTAATGGGTCAGGGAACACTTCAGCAGTCAAGGTCATTCAGCCTCCGATCTTCGGGTAAGCATTCTCCAAGGCGGCCTTCGAGACACACGACAACGCAAAATCGTCGAGCAGAAACTGATAGCCAAGTTCCGCACTCATGAGGACGGCCTCAACCGGGATCTTGGGTTCATGTCACGCTACATGTAACCCCACCCAATATAGTGTCATCCAGACTCGAGTCGTCATTGGCCTGTTCTCTCTACACAGCATCTGCAACATTCGACCCCTTGTGACCCCACCTCATTGTTCTTTGATGTAATGTTTTCCTGACTGACCTGTTTGGACACCATTCACACCTTTGATTGCTGTAATTATCTCTCTGCCGAGGTGTGTTAAAGGGCAGTTAGAAAGATTACCTGTAATCATCTGGCAGTGTTCTCTGACTATATATGCTGTGCCTATATGCATCTCTTCACTTCACCTGATGAAGGAGCAGCACTCCGAAAGCTTGTGATTTCAAATAAAGCTGTTGGACTATAACCTGGTGTTGTGTGACTTCTCACATTTGTCCACCCCAGTCCAACACCGGCATCTCCACTACCTTCTATTCTCATACCCTCTCTTTGTCCCTCTTATTTTATTTTTCACTTTTCCTCTGACCTTTCTATATATAGCCTGATTCTAAGATGTATTTACAACCTGACATCTGTCATACACACTCTTTTTCTGCTTCATCATATTCTCTATTTCTTTAACCATCCAGGGAGCCCTGACTTTAGTTGCCTTGCCTTTCCCCCTACTGGGAATGTACCTGAACTGTACCTGAACTATTACCTCTTTAAAGGCAGCCCATTTTTCCACTATAGTTTTGCCTGCCAATCTTTGATTCCAGTTTACCCGTGCCAGATCCGTTGTCATCCTACTGAAATTGACCTTCCCCCAGTTAAACATTTTTACTCTAGATTGTTCCCTGTCCTTTCCCATAACTAATCTGAACCTTATGATACTATGATCACTGTTCCCTAAATGTTCTCCTACTGATACTTGCTCCACTTGACCTACCTCATTCCCCAGAACCAGATCCAGCAATGTCTCCTCCCTTGTCGGGCCAGAAACATACTGATCAAGAAAGTTCTCCTGAACACACTTTAGAAATTCTTCCCCTTCTCTGCCCTTAACACTATTACGATCCCAGTCTATATTAGAATAGTTGAAGTCCCCCATTATTACTACACTGAGGTTCTTGTACCTCTCTGTAATTTCCCTGCAAATTTGCTCCTCCATGTCTTTCCCACTATTTGGTGGTCTATAGAATACACCTAGTAGTGTAATGGCACCTCTATTATCTCTTAACTCTAGCCATATAGATTCTGTCCTTGACTCCTTCAGGACATCCTCCCTCTCCAGCATTGTAACATTCACCTTGACCAATACGGCCACACCAGCCCCTATCTTTCCTTCCCTATCTTTCCTGAACATTTTATAACCAGGAATATTTAATACCCAATCCTGCCCCTTTTTGAGCCAGGTCTCAGTTATTGCCACAACATCATTTTCCCATGTGGCAATTTGTACCTGCAGCTCACTTACCTTGTTTACTACGCTTCAAGCATTCACATACATACACTGTAAACCTATCTTAGACCATCCTGTATTCTCTCTTAGTTTGACCCCACCTAACACCTTACTATTTCTTACTTCAGTGCTCTCCGCCTCTCCCAATCCTTTTGAACATTTTATTTTCCCTTTCTAATGTTACATCCTGGTGCCATCCCCCCTGCCAAATTAGTTTAAACCCTCCCCAACAGCACTAGCAAATCTTCCCACGAGGATATTGGTTTCGGAGTCTAAAGCCCTCCCTCCTGCACCATCTCTCCTCCTATTTCTATACTCACTAGCGCCTGGCACTGGGAGTAAACCAGCGATTACTACCTTTGAGGTCCTGCTTTTTAATCTCTTTCCTAGCTCCCTGAAATCTGCCTGCAAGACCTCATCCCTCTTTCTACCTTTGTCGTTGGTACCGATATGGACCATGACCTCTGGCTGTTCACCCTCCCGCCTCAGAATGTTCTGCAGCCGTTCAGTGAAATGCTTGACCCTGGCACCAGGGAGGTAACATACCATCCTGGAGTCATGTCTGTGGCCGCAGAAACACCTGTATGCTCCCCTAACTATCGAATCCCCTACCACTATTGCTTTCCCATTCTTCTTTTTCCGCCCCCTGTACAGCTGAGCCACCCATGACTTGGCTCTGGCTATTCTCCCTAGAGGAGCCATCACCCTCACCAGTACTCAGAACCAAATACTGGTTGGAGAGCGAGATGCACTCAGGGGACCCCTGCACTACCTGCCTGGTCCTCCTCTTCTGTCTGGTGGTCACCCATTCCCTCTCTGCTTGCACACTCCTTATCTGAGGGGTGACCACCTCCTGAAACGTGTATTCCACGAAGCTCTCAGCCTCACGGATGCACTGCAGTGACACCACCTGCTGCTCAAGCTCCAAAACCCGGAGCGTGAGCTCCTCCAGCTGACGACACTTCCTGCACAAGTGGTTGTCCAGGACACAGGAAGCATCCTGGAGTCCCCACATGGCACAGGATGTGCATTCCACAGGATTGAGATGCTCTGCCATGCCTCTATTTAACAGACTATTAACTACAAACACTTACCAGCTACTCACCAATCAGCTCCTTCCCTGGTTGTGAGGTCACTTTAGCTGTTTTGTAGTTGCTGCTTTTGTTGTTGTTGTTTTCGCTAGAGGTCCTTCGCCTCCTCGCTGCCGCCGCTGATCCGGTCTGCTCTCCGGGCCTCCCGGTCGATTTATACTCCACCTCCTCGCTGACACTGCTGCTCCGGTCTGTGCTCTCTCCGGGCCTCCCGCTCGATTTATACTCCGCCTCCTCGCTCCTGCCGCTGCTCCGGTCTACGCTCTCTCTGGGCCTCCCGCTCGATTAATACTCTGCCTCCTCACTGCCAACGCTGCTCCGGTCTGCACTCTCTCAGGACCTCCCGCTCGATTTATCCTCCACCTCCTTGCTGCCACCGCTGCTCCAGTCTCTATTCTCTCTCCGGGCCTCCCGCTCGATTTATACTCTGCCTCCTCGCTGCCGCCGCTGCTCCAGTCTGCGCTCTCTCTGGACCTCCCGCTCGATTTATACGCAAACTCCTCTCTGCCGCCGCTGCTCTGGTCTGCGCTCTCTCTGGACCTCCCGCTCGATTTATACTCTGCCTCCTCGCTGCCGCCGCTGCTCTGATCTGCGCTCTCTCTGGGCATCCCGTTCGATTTAACATAGAAACATAGAAACATAGAAGATAGGAGCAGGAGTAGGCCATTCGGCCCTTCGAGCCTGCTCCGCCATTCAATGAGATCATGGCTGATCATCCAAATTCAGTACCCTGTCCCTGCCTTCTCCCCATATCCCTTGATCCCTTTAGCCTTAAGAAATATATCCAACTCTTTTTTGAATATATTTAATGAACTGGCCTCCACCGCCCTCTGTGGCAGAGAATTCCACAGGTTCACCACTCTCTGGGTGAAGAAATTCCTCCTCATTTCAGTCCTAAATGGCTTACCCCTTATCCTTAGACTATGACCCCTGGTTCTGGACTCCCCGGCCACCATAAACATCCTTCCTGCATCTAGTCTGTCCAGGCCTGACAGAATTTTATAAGTTTCGATGAGATCCCCTCTCAATCTTCTAAACTCCAGTGAGTATAAGCCCAATCGACACAATCTCTCCTCATACGTCATTCCTGCCATCCCAGGTATCAGCCTGGTGAATCTTCGCTGCACTCCTTTCATGGCAAGAACGTCCTTCCTCAAGTAAGGCGACCAAAGCTGCACACAATACTCAAGGTGCAGTCTCACCAAGGCCCTGTACAACTGTAGCAAGACATCCTTGTTCCTGTACTCGAACCCTCTTGCTACGAAGGCCAACATACCATTTGCCTTCTTAACCGCCTGCTGCACCTGCATGCTTACCTTCAGCGACTGGTGCACAAGGACACCCAGGTCTCTATGCACTTCCCCTTCTCCCAATCTATTGCTATTCAAATAATAATCTGCCTTCCTGTTTTTGCCACCAAAGTGGATAACCTCACATTTATCCACATTATAGTGCATTTGCCATGTTTCTGCCCAATCACCCAATCTGTCCAAATCGTACTGGAGTTTCACGACATCCTCCTCACAGCTTATCCTCCCACCCAGCTTTGTGTCGTCTGCAAATTTGGAGATATTACATCCAATTCCCTCGTCCAGATCATTAATATATATTGTGAACAGCTGGGGTCCTAGGACCGATCCTTGCGGTACCCCACTAGTCACTGCCTGCCACTCGGAAAACAACCCGTTTATTCCAACTCTTTGCTTTCTGTCCGCCAACCAGTTCTCTACCCAAGTCAATACCTTGCCCCCCATCCCATGTGCCTTAATTTTGCACGCTAATCTCTTATGCGGGACCTTATCGAAAGCCTTCTGAAAGTCCAAATACACCACATCCACTGGTTCTCCCTTATCTATTTTACCAGTTACATCCTCAAAAAATTCCAGTAGATTAGTCAAGCATGATTTACCTTTTGTAAATCCATGTTGACTTTGTCCGATCCTGTCACTGCTTACCAAGTGCTCTGCTATTACATCTTTTATAATAGATTCTAGCATTTTCCCCACTACCGATGTCAGGCTTACCGGTCTATAATTCCCCGCTTTTTCTCGACCACCTTTTTTGAATAGTGGGTATCATTAGCTACCCTCCAATCCATGGGTACTGTTCCAGAGTCTAACGAGTTCTGGAAGATGACCAGCAATGCATCTACTATTTCCAGGGCCACTTCCTTAAGTACCCTGGGATGTAGATTATCAGGCCCTGGGGATTTATCGGCCTTTAATCCCATCAATTTTCCTAACACCATTTCTCTACAAATACTGATTTCTTTCAGTTCCACCCTTTCATCAGGCCCTATGTTCCCCGGCATCTCTGGGAGGTTATTTGTGTCCTCCTTTGTTTCCCATTATAAATTCCCCTGATTCTGACTGTAAGGGACCTACGCTTGACTTCACCAACCTTTTTCTCTTCACATATCTATAAAAGCTTTTACAGTCAGTTTTTATGTTCTCTGCTAGCTTACTCTCATATTCTATTTTCCCTTTCTTAATTAATCCCTTTGTCCTCCTTTGTTGAATCCTAAACTGCTCCCAATCCTCAGGATTATTGCTTTTTCTGGCCAATTTATATGTCGTCTCCTTGGATCTTATGCTATCCCTAATTTCCCTTGTTAGCCACGGTTGAGTCACCGTTTTTGTTTTATTTTTTTGCCAAACTGGGATGAACAAATTCTGTAGCTCATCCATTCGGTCTTTGAATGTTTGCCATTGCCTATCCACCGTCAACCCTTTGAGTGCCATTCCCCAATCAATCCTACCCAACTCGCTCCTCAGACCATCGTAGTTTCCTTTATTTAAATTGAGGACCCTAGTCTCTGAGTCAACTACTTCATTCTCCATCTTAATGAAGAATTCGATCATATTGGGCCAGAAATTCCAGAACGGGGCTTGCAGCGCGTGCAAGCCCCGTATTTGCACTTACCCCGCGCTCCTGCCGATCAGCTTCTGGGACGCCTGAACTTGGAGAAATTGAAAGCACATTCCCGGGCAGCGTATGACGTCACGCCGCCCAGGAGTGCAGCCAGCGCGGACCCAGGAGCGTGCAGTGTAAGTGAGACACGCCCCTTGAGGTCTCAGTTTCACTGGACACGCCCCCAATGTTTCTGTCAAGCTGCTTTGCTTTTTTACATGCAAAGCAGCAGTTTAAATAGGTTTTTGGAAGTTTTTTGAAGATTTTGGTAACTTTTATAAACTTTTTAAAATGTTTACATTATTTTGAGTAATCTGAAGTCGTTTTAAAGAGAATTAAAGCAATTTAAAGACTTTTAAAAGCCCTAAAAGAATTTTTTTAATTCCATTTATTTATTTAGCAATGTCGTCATCATACATGTCTTCACACTGTTCCCTTTGGGGAACTGTATGAAGTGGTGGAAGGATTTATGGCCGTGATTAACGCTCATTCCGTGACCGTAACCATCTTTGAACCAGCCATTAGGGCGGTTAGTCCTATGGCGGGAGGGTTTTACGGGCTCCCACAAGCTATACAAGGAGGGGGGGCCACCCACACCCACGGACGCAAATATCCCACTGGATGTCAACCCAGAATTTAGAGCCGGAGCTCCGACTCCACTTGCCGGGACTGTCTGGAGCGGGGTTCGAAACCCTACCCTGATCTGGCCCAGCGGCGGGGATCCTACCGCTATGACAAACGCCCAATCCGATTAGCTACGTGAAATGGCAGCATAGGGCTCCAGTCACGGGGAGGGAAAAGGCGCAGGAAACGTATGGGTGTCACCTTTTGTGCGGAGTGGGCCTTTTGCGTAGCAGTAAGCATCCCCGCCGCTGGGCCAGAAGGAGTAGGGTTTTGAACCCCACTCCAGACAGTCCCGGCAAGTGGAGTCGGAGCTCCAACTTTAAATTCTGGGTGGACATCCAGCGGGATACTTGCGTCCGTGGGTGTTGGTGGCCCCCCCCACCTCAGATGGGTTGTGGGAGCCCGTAAAACCCTCCCGCCATAGGACTAACCACCCTAATGGCTGGTTCAAAGATGGTTACGGTCACGGAATGAGCGTTAATCACGGCCATAAATCCTTCCACCACTTCATACAGTTCCCCAAAGGGAACAGTGTGAGGATACGTGCGATGATGACCTCTTGCGCAATGCACCTCCTTGGACCCTCAGTCGCAGATGCGAGGGGGCAAGTCGTGCAAGTGTTAAATTTTTTATTTTATTGACATGTAAAATGTTGGCCCAATAATTCCCTTCCAAATGTGCTAGTACGGTCGGGGTACTTACGCATCTGGCCGGATGAAATGCCGGTTTTCAGCATGCACAGTGCATGTGGGGAAAACCGGCATTTCCTGTCCTCTGAACGAAGGGGTTCAGAGGCAGAACACGTGCGACTGCACAGGCAGCGCGTGCGCAGTATAATTCGCCGCTTTCATTAATGCTTTCAGTGAGATCCAGTCATTATAACTTACACATGAAAAAAGCATGGGTACAGTTGCTACAGAGGCTGCGGAGGAAGATATTTATTATCGTGGAGCTTCTGAAAGTATGTATGTCTGTATATATTCCTTTGCGTGTTATGTATATATTCCTTTACTTATGTGTATGAATGTATTATTTAATTATGACTTTCAGAGAAAGTAACTTATTGGAAAATCATAATTAAAAACATACATTCATAGTAAAGGAATATAAAACATACATACATATACGTAAAGGAATATATGTGGACATACATACAGAACTCATTCTCACATTCCATTCACACAGCCACAATTGCTCCTTCTACCTACCGTTCTGAAAACCCTTTAAAAAAAAAAAAATTTAACTTTAAAACTTACTTAAAATTTCTTAAAATAACTTCCCTCCCTTTCCCAAACAAAAATATTGCATTTCAAAAGCTCCACGATAAAATATATCTTCCTCCGCAGCCAATGAACCACTTTACACTTGCTTTTTTTCAGTGTAACTTCTAAGGACTTAACCTCACGGATTTCATGAATGAAATCCACGAAGTTCACTGCGCAAGCGCTGCCTGTGCAGTCGCACGCGCTCGAGGTCTGGAAATGCCGGCGTTCCCCGCATGCGCTGTTCATGCTGAACGCCGGCATTTCCAACGGCCAGAAGCGTGAGTAAGCCGACCGCACTCACGCTTCTGGCCTGGAATTTCTGGCCCAATATGATCGCTCAGACGCAAGGGGCCTCGTACAACATGATTGCTAATTAATCCTTTGTCGTTACATAATACCCAGTCTAAGATGGCCTGATCTCTGGTTGGTTCCTCGACATATTGGTCCAGGAAACCATCCCGTAAACACGCCAGGAATTCCTCCTCCACAGTATTGTTACTAATTTGGTTGGCCCAATCTAAATGTAGATTAAAGTCACCCATGATGACTGCTGTGCCCTTATTGCACGCTTCTTTAATTTCCCTTTTAATGCCATCCCCAACCTCCGCCTTACTGTTGGGAGGTCTATATACCACTCCCACTAATGTTTTTTTCCCCTTAGTATTTCTCAATTCTACCCATACAGATTCCACATCATCAGAGCTAATATCCTTCATTACAATTGTATTAATCCCTTCTTTAACCAGTAATGCTACCCCACCTCCCTTTCTTTTTTGCCTATCTTTCCTGAATATCGAATATCCCTGGATCGTGAGTTCCCAGTCTTGGCCATCCTTGAGCCACGTTTCCGTAATCCCAACCAAATCATATTCATTTACCTCTATTTGCGCAGCCAATTCGTCCACCTTATTACAAATGCTCCTTGCATTAAGACACAAAGCCTTCAGGCTTGGTTTTTTAACGCACTTAAACCTATTAGAATTATGATTTACTGTGGCCACGTTTGATTTAAACCGTTGATTTCTCTGACTGCCACTTTTGTTTTTCTCCTTCCTATCTTTTGCTTTTATCACTGTTTCCCTTTCTTCTGTCTCCCTGCTCAGGTTCCCAACCCCCTGCCATTTTAGTTTAAACCCCCCGAACAGTGCTAGCAAACCTCCCCGCAAGGATATTTGTCCCGCTCTGGTTCAGGTGCAACCCGTCCGACTTGTACAAGTCCCACCTTTCCCAGAAGCAGGCCCAGTGATCCAGGAAACTAAAGCCCTCCCTCCTGCACCAACTCTTTAGCCACGCATTCATCTGCTCTATCCTCCTATTCCTATGCTCACTAGCACGTGGCACCGGGAGTAATCCAGAGATTACAACCTTTGAGGTCCTGCTCTTTAATCTGCTACCTAGCTCCCTAAATTCTTGCTGCAGGACCTCATCCCTCTTCCTACCCATGTCATTGGTCCCAATGTGAACCACGACCTCTGACTGTTCACCCTCCCCCTTCAGAATGCCCTGAAGCCGTTCAGTGACATCCTTGACCCTGGCACCAGGGAGGCAACAAACCATCCTGGAGTCACGTCTATGGCCACAGAAACGTCTATCTGTACCCCTTACGATAGAATCCCCTACCACTATTGCTCTCCCACTCTTTTTCCTCCCTTCCTGAGCAGCAGAAGCACCCCTGGTGCCAGGAAGTTGGCTGCTGCTGCCTTCCTCTGGTAAGTCATCCCCCTCAACAGTATCCAAATCGGTATACCTGTTTGAGAGGGGGATGGCCACAGGGGTCCCCTGCACTACCTGCCTGCCTGTACTGCTCTGCCTGATGGTCACCCATTTCCCTTCTGCCTGTGCAGCCCTTACCTGCGGTGTGACCAACTCACTAAACGTGTTATCCACGACCCTCTCAGCATTGTGAATGCTCCAAAGCTCATCCATCCGCAGCTCCAGCGCCACAATGCGGTCTGCTAGTAGCCGCAGCTGGATGCATTTCTGGCACACGTGGTCATCAGGGACACCGGCAGTGTCCCTGAATTCCCACATAGAGCAAGAGCAGCATAACACGGGGCTGGGCTCTCCTGGCATGACTTACCCTTTAATTAATTTAAATTAATTCACTATCACCAATTAAGGATAACTCTAAAGCGCTTGTATGGTCTACCAACAGTCCCTGCTACACCAGAAAAGACCTTAGTAACTATAAACTACAGAGTTAAAGTTTAAAAAAGAGAAATACTCACCAACCAATCACTTACCTGCTCCCTGGTGACGTCACACTCTGATTACTTTTTACCTCTCTCCCCGCTGCTGAGTTAGTCAGGCCTCGCCTCGCTCCTCCTTTTATACCCGGCCTCGGTGCTCTCCTGGTCCGATCTGGTCGGGCCTCGCCTCTCTCCTCCTTTTATACTGCCGCCTCGGTGCTCTCCTGGTCCAATTTATTCTCCGCCTCCTCACTACCACCGTTGTTCCGGTCTGCACTCTCTCTGGGACTCCCGCTCAATTTATATCAAGAACTCAACACCATGCAGAACAGAGCAGCCTGCTTGATTGGCGCTCCTGCCAATGGGCTTAATATCCATCCATTCCACCATTGGCGCAATTGTGGCTACCGTATTTACTATTTGCAATGTGCAACCACCATCACTGAACATATCATGGGAAACTATCACTCCACGTTCCCCTTCAAGTCACATGCCATCTTGAACTGTAACATTTACTGTTGTTCCTTCATTGTTGCTGGTTCAAAATCCTAGAATTCCTGACCCAATACCACTGTGGGAGCACCATCACCACGAGGACTGTGGTGATTTTGGAGACGGTGCAGCACTGGATGGTTGAATCCCGTGAATGTTTAGATGAATGCAGACTGGCAGAATCATAGAATTATACATCACAGAAGGAGGCCATTAGGGACATCTTGCTTGTGCCTGTGAAATGCTTACTGTCTGTGTAAAACGCTGACATTTAGCATCCACGTGCTTGTTTTGTGTATTCTATTCTCCATAGCTCTTATCTGCAAAAAAAAAGTATGGACAAATAAAATGGAGCAACATTGAATGCCAGTCTGCTGCGGTACAATTCCATGGGCGCTGTCCACTCACAGATATCTCGGTGAACTGAACATTCATCACGTAGGAAGCTACAAAGTGTGTATCGAAAGGCTATTTTACCATGGGCTGGAATTTGTCACAGTTGCGCTCGATCCTACTCTCACCAGTCCCACAAGGGCATTTTCAACAATTCTTCTGGATGGGCCCTAGTTTGGGATTGATGTCATGGGTGTGCCAATCTAAATCAGATGGAACCATTCTACTTTTTTACGTTGCAGTAACATATGGCAACAACGCAATCACTTTCAAACTTTTCCCGATACATTTCTGTTCCAATGAGTATACAAAGGAAATGAAGGAATTATGCACAGAGGGTGAACGGCATACGCGCGCAAGAATAGTCTAATCACGGTCTGGGAGTGTTCGGGGAATTAAAAATGTATTAAAAAGATTAAGTTTTTCCTATTACGACACTGCTGGTATCAAAATTATTGAGTGAAGTGGAATTTTCCCTCTGAACTAAGTGACTTCAAACCCACCTGATAGACAAAGGGACCTGGGTGTCCTTGTACACCAGTCACTGAAAGCAAACATGCAGGTGCAGCAAGCAGTTAGGAAGGCAAATGGAATGTTGGCCTTCATTGCAAGAGGATTTGAGTACAGGAGCAAGGATGTCTTACTACAGTTATACAGGGCTTTGGTGAGACCATATCTGGAGTACTGTGTGCAGTTTTGGACTCCTTACCTAAGAAAGGATATACTTGCCACAGAGGGAGTGCAGCGAAGGTTCACCAGACTGTTTCCTGGGATGGCAGGACTGTCGCATGAGGAGAGAGTGGGTCGACGAGGCCTGTATTCACTAGAGTTTAGAAGAATGAGGGGATCTCATTGAAACGTATACATTTCTGACAGGGCTAGACAGACTGGATGCAGGGAGGATGTTTCCCCTGGCTGGGGTGGTCTACAACAAGGGGTCACAGTCTCAGGATACGGGGTAGGACATTTAGGACTGAGATGAGGAGAAATTTCTTCATTCAGAGGGTGGTGAACCTGTGGAATTCTCTACCACAGAAAGCTGTGGAGGCCAAGTCACTGAATATATTTAAGAAGGAGGTAGATAGGTAGGCAAGAATGACAATGAGGAGAGATCGTATCGATTGGGCTTATACTCACTGGAGTTTAGAAGATTGAGAGGGGATCTCATCGAAACCTATAAAATTCTGTCTGGCCTGGACAGACTAGATGCAGGAAGGATGTTTCTGATGGCCGAGGAGTCCAGAACCAGGGGTCATAGTCTAAGGATAAGGGGTAAGCCATTTAGGACTGAAATGAGGAGGAATTTCTTCACCCAGAGAGTGGTCAACCTGTGGAATTCTCTGCCACAGAGGGCAGTGGAGGCCAGTTCATTAAATATATTCAAGAAGGAGTTGGATATATTTCTTTAGGCTAAAGGGATCAAGGGATATGGGGAGAAGGCAGGGACAGGGTGCTGAATTTGGATGATCAGCCATGATCTCATTGAATGGCGGAGCAGGCTCGAGGGGTCGAATGGCCTACTCCTGCTCCTATCTTCTATGTTTCTATGTTTCTATAGATTTCTAGACACAAAAGGCATCAAGGGGTATGGGGAGAGAGGGGGAATATGGTATTGAGATAGAGGATCAGCCATGATCATATTGAATGGCGGAGCAGGCTCGAAGGGCCGAATGGCCTACTCCTACTCCTATTTTTCCATGTTTCTATGTTAATGGCATTGCCTCACACTGCTCTACCTATAGTTAGGAAAGCAATTTTGCACATAGTAATATTCAGACCAGTGGTAAGTATTTGAATATGGCATGCGGATTATTAAGAATTTAATAACTTCTTGCACTAATAATGGATTTACAAAAAAAAATGCATCGGCTCAGCTCCATGTGTGCCTCAGGCTGTCCATCTTTACATCCCGTCCAGTCATTATGTTTCCTTTACATCTGTTCTGCCAGACGCATAGTTGCATAAAAATGCCTGACATATTTAAAACCCAAAATTATTATGGTTGCTTTTTCAAATTATAAATGATGAAGTTTCCAAAGCATGCATTACTTGTGGATGAAAAGCTGCTTGACGAGGAATTTTGATTTATACTGTGCAGTCATATTCATGGCAGCAATCCAAGCTCGTTTTAATAAATAACAAAAGGCACAAACATTTGGCTGTCCGACAGTGTCCCTTAGCAACCTGATAACATGTCCAATGCTACGATCGCTTTTTGATTTGTAAGTGCTTGCTTAGCTCTGTGGCATACATCCCAAACAGGGACTGAAGACCTTTCTATTATTGTCTTCTGTCACAACCATTTTTTTCCATCATGGACAAGGGCATCAATGCAAGGTGTTAACCGTGGCTCAGTGGGTCGCACCCTCACTTCTGAGTCAGAAGGTTCTGCGTTCAAGTTCCACTCCAGAGACATAAGCATAAAAATCTAGCCTGATACTCCAGTGCAGTACTGAGGGAGTGCTGCACTGTTGGAGGTGCCGTCTTTTGGATGAGATGTTAAGCCGAGGCCCCGTCTGCTCTCTCAGGTGGATGTAAAAGATCCCATGGCGCTATTTTGAAAAAGAGCAAGGGAATTTGCCCTGGTGTCCTAGCCAATATTTATCACAGAAACCTAGAAGATAGGAGCAGGAGTAGGCCATTCGGCCCCTCTAGCCTGCTCCGCCATTTAATGAGAGCATGGCTGATCATCCAAATTCAGTACCCTGTCCCTGCTTTCTCCCCATATCTCTTGATCCCTTTAGCCTTAAGAAATATATCTAACTCCTTCTTGAATATATTTAATGAATTGGCCTCAACTGCCTTCTGTGGTAGAGAATTCCACAGGCTCACCACTCTCTGAGTGAAGAAATTCCTCCTCATCTCAGTCCTAAATGGCTTACACCTTATCCTTAGCCTGTGACCCCTGGTTCTGGACTCCCCCGCCATCGGGAACATCCTTCCTGCATCTAGTCTGTCTAGTCCTGTTAAAATTTTAAAGGTTTCAATGAGATCCCCTCTCATTCTTCTAAACTCTAGTGAATATAAGCCTAATCAACCTAATCTCTCTTCATATGTCATTCCTGCCATCCCAGGTATCAGCCTGGCGAATCTTCGCTGCTCTCCCTCCATGGCAAGAACATCCTTCCTCAGATAAGGCGACCAAAACTGCACACAATACTCAAGGTGTGGTCTCAGCAAGGCCCTGTGCAACTGCAGCAAGACATCCTTGGTCCTATACTTGAATCCTCTCGCTATGAAGGCCAACATACCATTTGCCTTCTTAACCACCTGCTGCACCTGCATGCTTACCTTCAGCGACTAGTGCACAAGGACACCCAGGTCTCGTTGCACTTCCCCTTTTCCCAATCTATTGCCATTCAGATAATAATCTGCCTTCCTGTTTTTGCCACCAAAATGGATAACCTCCCATTTATCCACATTATACTGCATCTGCCATGCATCTGCCCAATCACCCAACCTGTCCAAATCATACTGGAGTTTCTCTGCATCCTCCTCACAGCACACACGCCCACCCAACTTTGTGTCGTCTGCAAACTTGGAGATATTCCATCTAGTTCCCTCATCTAGATCATTAATATATATTGTGAATAGCTGGGGTCCTAGCACCGATCCCTGCAGTACCCCACTAGTCACTGCCTGCCACTCGGAAAAAGACCCATTTATTCCAACTCTTTGCTTCCTGTCTGCCAACCAGTTCTCTATCCGAGTCAGTTCCTTGCTCCCAATCCCATGTGCTTTAACTTTGCATGCTAATCTCTTATGCGGGACCTTATTGAAAACCTTCTGAAAGTCCAAATACTCCACATCCACTGGTTCTCCCTTATCTATTTTACGAGTCACATACTCCAAAAATTCCAGTAGATTAGTCAAGCATGATTTACCTTTTGTAAATCCATGTTGACTTTGTCCAATCCTGTCACTGTTTTCCAAGTGCTCTGCTATTACATCTTTTATAATGGACTCTAGCATTTCCCCCACTACCGATGTCAGGCTTACCGGTCTATAATTTCCCGTTTTCTCTCTACCACCTTTTTTGAATAGTGGGGTAACATTAGCTACCCTCCAATCCATGGGAACTGTTCCAGAGTCTATAGAATTTTGGAAGATGACCAGCAATGCATCTTCTATTTCTAGGGCCACTTCCTTAAGTACCCTAGGTTGTAGATTATCAGGCCCTGGGGATTTATCGCCCTTCAATCCCGTCAATTTCCCTAACACCATTTCCCTACAAATACTGATTTCATTCAATCCCTCCCTCTCATTAGACCCTATTTTCCCCGACATCTCTGGGAGGTTATTTGTGTCCTCATTTGTGAAGACAGAACAAAGGTATGTATTTAATTGGTCTGCCATTTCTTTGCTCCCCATTATAAATTCCCCTGATTCTGACTGCAAGGGACCTATGCTTGACTTCACCAATCTTTTTCTCTTTACATATCTATAGAAGCTTTTACAGTCAGTTTTTATGTTCCATGCAAGCTTACTCTCCTACTCTATTTTCCCCTCTTAATTAATTCCTTTGTCCTCCTTTGCTGAATCCGAAACTGCTCCCAATCCTCAGGTGTGCTGCTTTTTCTGGCCAATTTATATGTCCTCTCCTTGGATCTTATGCTATCCCTAATTTCCCTTGTTAGCCACGGTTGAGTCAATTTATTTGTTTTATTTTTACGCCAAACAGGGATGAACAAATTCTGTAGTTCATCCATGCGATCTTTAAATGTTTGCCATTGCTTATGCACCGTCAACCTAACGTTCCCCAATCCATCCTAGCCTCATACCATCTTAGTTTCCTTTATTTAAATTCAGGACCTTAGTCTCTGAGTCAACTACTTCACTCTCCATCTTAATGATGAATTCTATCATATTATGATCGCTCCTCCCCAAGGGGCCTCAACCAACATCATGAAAAACAGTTTATCTGGTCATTATCTGATTGCTGTTTGTGGGAGCTTGCTGTGTACAAATTGGCTGCCACATGTCCTACATTACAACAGTGACTACACTTCAATAAAAAAGTACTTAATTGGCTGTAAAGTGCTTTGGGGCTTCCGGTGGTCGTGAAATGTGCTATATAAATGCAAGTCTTTCTTTTTTTAATAACAGAGAGTAAACAAATGGTTGTATGTCTCACCTGGCCCTTGAGGATCAGTTGTGATAATGGGCCAGAAATTCGGGTCTCCACGGGTGAGTACGCGCAGTGTACTCACCCGTAGGCCCAACGAAAGTGACGGTTTTGTGCATGCACTGCGCATGCGCTGGAAACCGGAACTTCCGTTCCCTTGAAGGAAGGGGTTCACAGGTCAGACGCGTGCACCGGAGAGGCAGCGCGTCGACCTGGAACTTCCGTTTTTTTTACAGGTTTCTCCGGGAGAGTAAGTCTCCAGCAGCTGCGTGTTTAAAAAGCAGGCACAAGGCCTGCTTTTAACAAGGTACGTGGTGAATTAAGTAAAATTAAAACATTTTTTCCACAGGTTTATTATTTTTAAATACTTTAACGAAAGGTAAGTTTATTTTTAGCCCCGTTAAAAACTGTAATTAATTTTTTCAAAAATTAAAATTATTGTTTAAAATAGTTATTTTATGTAATCTATAGTTATTTTAAAAATGTGATTTAAAAAAAAAAAATTATTTGAAGTTTTAGTTAGGTTTTGGGGCCGATCTCTATTCATAGATTTGACAGGTCTTCCTGTCAAATCTATGAATACAGATTCCCTGCTACGATTGGCTCTCCACGGCCCACATGATCCCAGGGGACGCTTCGAACTAACTGCACCCCTGGGATACGCAAGCACTGTGCGCCGGCAGCTGGAGGATGCCCAGGATCGGAATCCCATGCGGGCCCACAACACAACGGCCGGCGCGCTAGGTAAGTCCAGGTCGGGGGCTTGCACCCGCGGGAAGCCTCCGACCTGAATTTCTGGGCCAATAATTGCACTATTTGTTTGAATCGGTTGCTCACCTTTGATATTTCACTGACTTAAGCTATATGTTGCCTTTAGGTTTTGGCTCAGTGGTGGCATCCTCATCTCTGAGTCAGGAGACTGTGAATTAAAGATCCGTGTTGAAGAACTGGAGCACTATTCAAGACAGAGAAGGAAGCTTCTTCTGGTGTACGATCCAATATTCTCCCCTTCACCAACACTGAGTGCTTTGAGGCATTTCTAGAGAGACACGATAAGTCGCTTTATAAATGCAAGTTCATTCTTCCTCATTTGTTACTACAATTTGCATCTACTTTACTGGGAGTCTATGGCCTTACCACCTGACTTCAGGGTACAACCCAACCCCTTCTCACTACCTGGCTTGGAAGGAGCTCTGGTTGAGTAAGACAAAAATAGTTTGTTAAGTCACAGCAACAGGTCTGGCCTCTTGCATAGCCCTGATTTTCTTTGCCCCTCAACTGGCGGCCATGCCTTCAGCTGCCTGGGCCCTAAACTCTGGAATTCCCTCTCTAAACCTCTCCGCCTCTCTACCTCTCTCTCCTCCTTTAAGACACTCCTTAAAACCTACCTCTCACCTGTCCTAATATCTCCTTATGTGGCTGGCTCAGGTGTCAAGTTTTGTTTGGTAACGCACCTGTGAAGCACTTTGGGATGTTTTACTATGTTAAGTGCGCTATATAAATGCAAGCTGTTATTGCTTAGCGGCAAGTACAGCGGGCTCCACTCTGCATGCAGCTGGAGATTGCATGAAGGCTCTGATCAATAATAGTGCGAGAACTGGACAGAATTGAAGTGTCACAGGTGGCACAATGTTCAGCTGCTGGGATTAGCAGGTATTCTGTATTTCTCAGGCAGTAGTCTCTTCAGCTAGTCAATGTACTCACATCATTACATCTGCTAACAGTATACATCCCTCATTACGCCTGCAGCTGAAGAAAGAGAGAGACCGAGGGCAAGATATGAGAATGTAGGGAAGAAGGGAGAGAGAAAGAGTGATGGAAATGGAATATTAAAGCCAACTCCCTGATGGTGGGAAAATCACCTTTGCTCTTTGCACTCTATTGGAAGTCCTGACTCTGCCAGATTAGGTGGATACGTTCCCTATGCAGTTTGAGCCTTGTGCAGCGAGCATTGGTAAGGGTGGATTGCCAAATCAAGAGCGTTGAACTCTTAAATGGCTATTGCCCCACAAAATTAAATGCACTCAGCCACTTAAAAGTAAGTGGTCGCATATAGGTGAAAAAATGTTGGAGCCTTTTTGAAGGCTCCATAATGGAAGCAGCAGGTTTCAGCCTTTGCAAAGGCTGTAAAGAAAGATTTGCATTTATATAGCGCTTTTCACGACCACCGGACATCCCAAAGCGCTTTACAGCCAATGAAGTACTTTCTGCAGTGTAGTCACTGTTGCAATGTAGGAAATGTGGCAGTCAATTTGCACACAGCAAGCTCCCACAAAGAAGCAATGTGATAATGACCAGATTATCTGTTTTAGTGATGTTGATTGAGGGATAAATATTGGCCAGGACACCGGGGATAACTCCAATGCTCTTCTTCAAAATAGTGTCATAGGATCTTTAACGTCCACCTGAGAGAGGAGATGGGGTTTCGGTTTAATGTCTCATTGAAAGACGGCACCTCCGACAGTGTAGCACTCCCTCAGTACTGCACTGGAAAGTCAGCCTAGATGTTTGTACTCGAGTCTCTGGAGTGGGAACATGAACCCACAACCTTTTGACTCAGAGGCGAGAGTGCTACCAACTGAGACACAGCTGACACACAATGACCTAGAAATTCAGTTGCGTCCGCCAGCCGTTAGCGCCATAAGAGGGGTAGATTTCCAGCGCTAGGCACTTAGCGCCCGGGCGCAGGCCGATCTGCGCCTACGCCCAACTTCAGTTGACATTTAGCGCCGGCGCAAAGTGTTTGCGCCCGCTCAGCTGCGCGCGCAGCTTATGATGTCATTTTGTCGTGCAACGCTGTTTGTGCGCCCCAAACCGGAAATTCAGTGGCGCCCGCCCAATGTGGGCGTGGCGCTGTTAAGAACTGTGAAGTGGAACGCAGCAGAGGCCCTGCGGGCCTCGGGGAGCGCTAATTAAAGGGCACTTAGACTGATATATAAAGGCCAGCCATTTTGCTGCAATGACTTTAGTGCTTTGGATTTCTGGACAGAGACCAAGGAACAGACCTTCCTGATTTGGGACAACATAGGAGAGGTATTTTTGGCTTCTGGCCAGAGCTTGGAAATTTCACTCATTGTGATTTCACTGTTTGCAAGGTTATTATGGGGCTGCATGGGGTTCCAACCCTCAGTTCCAGCATTATGTGCGAAGGGCTCGCAGACGCTGTGTGAGAGGGCCAGCCATGCCTAGACGCAGAGGGGCCATCAGGCGTCGGCAACGTAGGCCTTACCCACTCAGGGAATACCAGCAGCAGGTGTCCTATCTCACCATGACTGCCGCGCATTGTGTTAAGAGGCTGCGCTTCAGAAGGGAGGTGGTTGCAGAGATCTGCCAGCTGCTTCACAGAGATCTGCGTCCACAGCTGATGTGCAGGACGTCTCTGTCGGTGGAAGTGAAGGTCACGGTGGCTCTGAACTTTTATGCAAGCGGCTCATTCCAAGCCGCTGCTGGGGACATAGCGAACATTTCCCAGTTTGCCGTGCATCGCTGCATCCGGCAGGTCACCGATGCCCTTTTCGCAAGGAGACACCAATTCATCTCCTTCCCCATGACCCTAGAGAGGCAGGAGCAGCGTGCAGTCGGATTTGCCAGGATCGCCGACTTCCCCATGGTGCAGGGCGCCATTGACTGCACGCATGTGGCTATGCGGGCACCTATCGACAATGCCGAGGATTACCGCAACCGGAAGGGCTACCATTCCCTCAATGTACAGCTGGTGTGTGACCACAGGCAGCGCATCCTAGCTGTCAATGCCCGCTTTCCAGGAAGCAGCCACGATGTATTTATCCTGCGCCAGACTACTGTGGCTGACATATTCCAGGCACAGCCTCCCCCAAGGGGATGGCTTATCGGGGACAAGGGCTACCCTTTGTGTACATGGCTCATGACCCCGCTCCGCGCGCCCAGGACCCCTGCGGAGGAGGCATACAACGAATGTTGTGGATAGCACATTCAGTGAGTTGGTCACACCGCAGGTAAAGGCTAGCTCAGACAGTAAATGGGTGACCAAAAGGCAGGGTAAAGGCAGGAAGGTAGTGCAGGAGTCACCTGCGGTCATCTCCCTCCAAAACAGGCTTACCGTTTTGGGTACTGTTGGGGGAGATGACTTATCAGGGGAAGGCACCAGCAGCCAGGTTCAGGGCACCATGACTGGCTCTGCTGCACAGAAGGGCGGGAAAAAGAGGGATAGGGCTATAGTGATAGGGGATTCAATTGTAAGGGGGATAGATAGGAGTTTCTGTGGCCGAGACCGAGACTCCAAGATGGTATGTTGCCTCCCTGGTGCAAGGGTCAAGGATGTCTCGGAGCGGGCGCTGAGCATTCTGAAGGGGGAGGGGGATCAGCCAGTTGTCGTGGTACATGTAGGTACCAACGATGTAGGTAAAAAGAGGGAGGAGGTCCTACAAGCTGAATTTAGGGAGTTAGGAGCTAAATTGAAAAGTAGGACCTCAAAGGTAGTAATCTCTGGATTGCTACCAGTGCCACGAGCTAATAAGTTTAGAGAGAGTAAGATAGATAAGCTAAATACGTGGCTTGAGCAGTGGTGCAAGGGAGAGGGATTTAAATTCTTGAGGCATTGGAACCAGTTCTTGGGGAGGAGTGACCTGTACCAAGGGGACGGTCTACACCTGAACTGTGAGGGAGCCGATGTCCTCGGGGTAATATTTTCTAGGGCGGTTCGGGAGGATTTAAACTAATTTGGCAGGGGGATGGGAACCTAGGTAGTGGAAAAGAGGGAAGTCATATGAAGTCAGAAATAGATGGTAGAAAGGTGAGAAGCAATAAGCAAAGGAGAGAAACACAAAGGGCCAAACTAATTCATAATGAGAGTGTGAAAAAAGCAAGCCTGAAGGCTTTGTATCTTAATGCTAGAAGCATTAGGAACAAGGTGGATGAATTAGTTGTGGAAATAGAGGTAAACAAGTATGATTTGATTGGGATTACAGAAACGTGGCTGCAGGATGGGCAAGGCTGGGAACTTAACATCCAGGGATATACAATATTTAGGAAGGATCGGCAAAAAGGTAGGGGAGGTGGGGTAGCATTGCTGGTAAAGGAGGGGATTAATGCAATGGAAAGGAAGGATATTAACTCGGATGAAACGGAATCTGTATGGGTAGAAATGAGAAATAGCAAGGGGAGGAAAACGTTAGTGGGTGTGATATATAGGCCTCCAAATAGTAATATGGAGGTGAGGGAAGGCATAAAAAGGGAAATTAGAGAAGCGTGCGATAAGAGCACAGCTGTCATCATGGGTGACTTTAATTTACATATTGATTGGACTACCCAAATTAGTAAAAATTCTGAGGAGGAAGAATTCCTGGAATGTTTTCGGGACGGTTATCTGGACCAATATGTCGAGGAGCCGACTCGAGATCAGGCCATTTTAGACTGGGTATTGTGCAATGAGAAGGGACTTATCAGCAATCTTCTTGTACGAGGCCCCTTGGGTCAGAGCGATCATAATATGATCGAGCTCTCAGTCGAGATGGAGAGTGAGGAAATTGAATCAGAGACTAAGGTCCAGAACTTAAATAAAGGGAATTACGAGGGTATGAGACGGGAATTGGGTAAGATTGATTGGGTGGTGTTTCTGGGGGGATTGACAGTGGATAGACAATGGCAAGCATTCAAAGATAGAATGGAAGAATTCCAGAACATGTTTATACCGGTTTGGCATAAAAATAAACCTAAAAAGGTGACTCAACCGTGGATAACGAGGGAAATTAGGGACAGCATAAAATCAAAAAAAAGGGCATATCAACTGGCAAAAAAAAGCACCAGACCGGAAGATTGGGGGCAGTACAGGATACAGCAAAAGAGGACAAAGGGATTAATCAGGAAGGGGAAAATAGAATACGAAAGTAAACTTGCAGCAAACATAAAGACAGACTGCAAAAGCTTTTATCGGTATATCAGGAGGAAAAGACTGGTAAAATCCCAAGTCGGTCCCTTGCAGTCCGATTCGGGAGAATATATAATGGAGAATAAGGAAATGGCAGACCAATTAAACTCATACTTTGGTTCTGTATTCACAAAGGAGGACACAAATAACCTCCCAGGAATATCGGCAAACATAGGGACTAATGAGAGGGAGGAGCTGACAGAAATTAGTATCTCTAGGGATATGGTGTTGGGTAAGTTGAGGGGACTGAAGGCCGACAAATCCCCGGGGCCTGATAAACTACATCCTAGGGTACTTAAGGAGGTGGCCCTGGAGATAGCAGATGCTCTAAGGATCATCTTCCGGAACTCCATTGACTCGGGAACAGTACCCGTGGATTGGAGGGTAGCTAATGTTACCCCAATATTTAAAAAGGGGGGTAGAGAGAAAGCAGGGAATTATAGACCAGTAAGCCTTACATCGGTTGTGGGCAAAATGCTAGAGTCCATTATTAAGGATAAAATAGCGGAGCACTTGACAAATGGGGAAAGGATCGGACAGAGTCAACATGGATTTACAAAGGGTAAATCGTGTTTGACTAATCTGCTGGAATTTTTTGAGGAAGTAACTGGTAAAATAGATGGGGGAGAGCCAGTGGATGTGGTGTACCTTGACTTCCAGAAAGCCTTCGATAAGGTTCCACACAAAAGATTATCATGCAAAATTAAGGCTCATGGGATTGGGGGCAAAGTATTAACGTGGATAGAGAACTGGCTGGCGGATAGAAAACAGAGAGTTGGAATAAACGGCTCGTTTTCGGAGTGGCAGGCAGTGACCAGCGGGGTGCCGCAAGGATCTGTCCTGGGACCCCAGCTGTTCACAATATATATAAATGATCTGGATCAGGGAATTGGATGCAATATTTCCAAATTCGCTGACGACACTAAACTAGGAGGAGGGGTGGGCTCTGATGAGGATGTCAGGAGGCTACAGTGCGATTTGGACAGGTTGGGGGAATGGGCGGATACGTGGCAGATGCACTATAATGTGGATAAATGCGAGGTTATCCACTTTGGGGGTAAAAACAGGAGGGTAGATTATTATCTAAATGGCAATAGATTGGGAGATGGGGAAGTGCAGAGGGACCTGGGTGTTCTTGTGCACCAGTCACTGAAGGAGAGCATGCAGGTGCAACAGGCGATTAAGAAGGCAAATGGTATGTTGGCCTTCATATCAAGGGGGTTCGAGTATAGGAATAGGGATACCTTACTACAGCTGTACAAGGTGCTGGTGAGACCGCATCTGGAGTATTGTGTACAGTTTTGGTCGCCCCATCTGCGGAAGGATGTTCTTGCCATGGAAAGAGTGCAACGGCGATTCACCAGGCTGATACCTGGAATGGCGGGAATGACCTACGAAGAGAGATTAAATAGTTTGGGCTTGTACTCACTGGAGTTTAGAAGATTGAGAGGGGATCTCATCGAAACATATAAAATTATGGCAGGCCTGGACAGGCTGAATTCAGAGAGAATGTTTCCAATGGCCGGGGAGCACAGAACCAGGGGCCACAGTCTAAAAATAGCGGGCAAATCATTTAAAACAGAGATGAGGAAGAATTTCTTCACTCAAAGAGTGGTGAGCCTGTGGAATTCCCTGCCACAGAGGGCTGTGAAGGCTAATTCAATAAATATTTTCAAGAGAGAATTGGATATATTTCTGAAGGCTAAGGGGATTAAGGGTTACGGAGAAAAGGCGGGGACGGGGTACTGAACTGGTAAGATCAGCTATGATCTCAGACGAAGATCAGCCATGATCTCATTGAATGGCGGAGCAGGCTCGAAGGGCCGAATGGCCTACTCCTGTTCCTATCTCTATGTTTCTATGTTTCTATGAAAGCCATCAAGCCACAAGGAACATCATCGAGCAAACGATTGGCGTCCTCAAGCAACGGTTCCGCTGCCTGGATCGATCCGGCGGATCTCTACAGTATTCGCCGGATAGAGTCTCCCAGTTCGTCGTCGTTTGCTGCATGCTGCACAACCTGGCTATCCGCAGGACTCAGGCACTGTCACCTCACGTTGGACCACCACCTCAGGAGGAGGAGCAGGAGGACCATGAGGAGGAGGAGGAGGAAGAGGAGGAGTACCAGCCCAGGAGGGAGCCACAAGGTCCAAGGGCCGTCCGCCGGCGGCTTATTGAACGACACTTCTAGGCCCCCTGTCAGGGAATGGCTTGTGGCAATGAACGCACCTGAATGCAGCCGCTCCGCAAGCCCTCAGCCGTTTAACGCAACAACCACTTGAAACATGACACCTGGACAAGCTGAATAAATAAAAAGCTTTATTTAACAAACTCAGGGCCCTTCCCACATGAAACAGAAAAACAGACGACACCCCCAAAAAACAGTCAAAAACATATCTCACTCCCACAGCCTGGGGAGGAATAACAAAACTTGTCCATCCAATTGGCCTTCATCCTCGGCCTAACCAAGACAAACCCCCCCATACAGAACACAAACACCCCCACATAAAAAAACAGTTGCCTTCATCTTCGGCGTTAGCAAAATAAGCCCCCCCCCATACAGAACACAAACACCCCCATATAAAAAAACAGTTGGCAACACACTCTACCTGGTGTGCCGACAGGGCGAGTCCTTGTGCAGGCTTCTCCGGCCCCTGCCCGACCTGTTGCCCTGCCTCAACCTGGGCCCTGTGGATGTTGCAAGGCTGGGGGAAGGCTCCTGAGGGGCACAATGCGTGACGGCAGATGCCCTTGGGGGTCGGCCTAGACGAGGTCCGGCCCTGGAGGGGCCGGCTGCTGACTGCTGCAGCTGTGGCTGGGCAGCATCAGTCTCTCCAGCAGCTCGTCGCAGCTTGGCTGGGGGAGTGGCAGTGGCGGCTGCAGCAATGGGGGCAAGCTGGCTGATGCCAGGCGCTCGCTGGTCGCCAGAGACACTGGCACTCGGCCGGGCTGGCACTGCAGCAAGCGCAGCAATCTGGTGAAGGCCAGACCGCTGTGCTGCAGCAGGGCGGCGGGTGCCCTGGCGATGCTTCCGTGACACAGCGAGTGTGGCAGAAGTGAGTGCCCGAACTACCCTGGTCTGTGCCAGCATCAGATCAGCCAGTGTCTGCCACCACTCATGAACTCTCGACTCGCGTCCTGTGCTGCCGCGAATTGGTCGACACCCCTGGCCTGTGAGTCCCCGAAATCGGCCACACTATGAGCCAGGGACTCAATGGCCTGAGGCAACTGTCCCACAACCCCCATGAACTCGTTGTGGCGCCGCTCCGAGGCCGCGGACATTTCATCAAGGAGGCGCACCTCCTGGGCGAGGACCGTCTCCGGACTGGAGGCCGGACTTTCCCTCTGGGGAGAAGGCCGCCGAGCTGCCCGACCCTTCCCGCGTGCCTGGATGCCACTGGGCCCAGCAACTGCCCTCCCCTGCAACACTTCCCCCCTCTGGGGAGAAGGCAGCCATGCTGCCTGACCCTTCCTGCGTGCCTGGACGCCACTGGGCCCAGGAGCTACACCCCCCTGCAACACTTCCCCCCTCTGGGGAGAAGGCAGCCGTGCTGCCCGACCCTTCCCGCGTGCCTGGACGCCACTAGGCCCAGCAACTGCCCTCCCCTGCAACACTTCCCCCCTCTGGGGAGAAGGCCGCCGTGCTGCCCGACCCTTCCCGCGTGCCTGGACGCCACTGGGCCCAGCAACTACACCCCCCTGCAACACTTCCCCCCTCTGGGGAGAAGGCAGCCGTGCTGCCCGACCCTTCCCGCGTGCCTGGACGCCACTGGGCCCAGCAACTGCCCTCCCCTGCAACACTTCCCCCCTCTGGGGAGAAGGCAGCCGTGCTGCCCGACCCTTCCCGCGTGCCTGGACGCCACTGGGCCCAGCAACTACACCCCCCTGCAACACTTCCCCCCTCTGGGGAGAAGGCCGCCGTGCTGCCCGACCCTTCCCACGTGCCTGGACGCCACTGGGCCCAGCAACTACACCCCCCTGCAACACTTCCCCCCTCTGGGGAGAAGGCAGCCGTGCTGCCCGACCCTTCCCGCGTGCCTGGACGCCACTGGGCCCAGGAGCTACACCCCCCTGCAACACTTCCCCCGGCTCTCCTCCAGGCAAGACGTGTCCCCTCCATTGCCATCCCCTGGCGCGGATGAGGGTTCCCCCGATGTGCCGCCTTCCTCTTGGTCCTCGTCGTCCTCCTCTTCCGAGGGACTGGCACTCTCAGCTTCAGGGACCTCCTCCTCACCAGCTGAAAGCAGGAAGGCACAAGAGTAGCTTTAGAGTGAGGACAGGGCATCAGCGAGGGAGGCATGATTGGTGGCATTATGCGCATTGGTCGGACAGTGGCAAAGGATGTAGATCTGAAGCGCAAGGGGAACGAGAGAGGTCCAAACGGTCATGTCCTTACCATTGGGGCCCAGCACAGGGTCGGCATCTCCAATAGCAACGGGGCCAACCACCCGGGCACGCATGAGTCGAGCCACGCGCTCCTCCAGGTCACTGAGCTCCTGGAACTGGGCACGGCCTCCCCCGGTGACAGTCCGGCTCCTCAGATTCTGCGCCAGCTTGGCCTGCAAGAGAAAGGATGGCCTCTAAGTACAGTGTGGTGCCCTGTTGTTGTGTGCACTGCCTCCCATGGTCGAATAGCTTGGCCAGTGTGGTGCCCTGTTGTTGTGTGCACTGCCTCCCATGGTCGAATAGCTTGGCCAGTGTGGTGCCCTGTTGTTGTGTGCACTGCCTCCCATGGTCGAATAGCTTGGCCAGTGTGTGAAGTGCAGAAAGTGCTATTGATGATCATGCCAGTGCCATAGCTGCGGGAGGAGGGCTGGCCATTAGGCCTTTGAGGTCCCTTTGCCCATAATGTGAGGTGCACATGCAAGGATGAGGAGGACACTGGAAAGGGTACTCACCCTGACCAACCGAGTGAGGTCGTTGTACTTCTTGCGGCATTGGTCACCAGTCCTGGGGACATCGCTGTTGGCTGACACCCTCAGGGCGATTTCCCTCCAGGCTCTCCTGTACTGCCTCCTGGGAGCCTTCTTGCCACTGTCCGGGCACAAGATCTCTCTGTTCTTTTCCAACCCCCTAAGCAGCACCCTCAAAGCATGCTCTGAGAAGCGCTGCGCTCGTTCACGGGCCTTCTGCATGGCTTCAGGCGCTATTTGGGTCCACCAGCAGTGTTCAGGCCTAGCTGCAGGGCTCCACTATCCAGGGCGTGGCAGCAGACAAAGTCGACCCTTCCCCCTTTAAGAGCTGGCCGGCGTCAGGGTGTCTGCTGTCAATCAAAACATGACCGCACCTGCGCTGCGCCCGGCCTCGGCGTTATCAGTCCGCACCGCCGGCTTAGCGCCTAAAGATAGGGGTGCAACGCCAGTTTCAGCGCTCGCCCAAACTCCTTGGCCAAAGCTACTGAATTTCGGCGAAGTGGCCTCCATTTTCCGGCGGGCGCTAACTTTACCGCCCGCCCGACTTTACCGCCCCAAAAGTGGCTAGACTGAATTTCTAGGCCAATAACTGGTAGGTGGAGTCAGAAGGATAGGTAATTTATTGTGCAGACACTAAACAGACTCTATGAGCAAATGCTATCCCCAACCCCTGTAAGATTTGCAAAATTTCTGCATCTCCCCGAAGGTTATTATCAATAAAAAGGGACCGTGCATGGACATTTTAAAATTAAAAAAGGTACCCAAGATGGCGTCCGTGCCTTGTGGCAGAAAGCCTGTGGGATTCCAAAATGGATTCTGCAGCGCAGACAGCTTGGGGGAAATCGAAACTAAGGCTGCAGGCTTTCTGTGAAGAGAAACTTTGTGTTTTGGAACGAGACAGGACTTTGAATTATGTATTAGACCGAATTGGAGGCAGATCTAAATTCAGTAAGGCCTATAGTTAAAGCCATCAAACAGTCTGCATACTTAATCGGAAACAGATTAAACACAGCCATCGAGGCTGGACAAGCCTATCAAAGAACTTTCAGGACAATACAAGTCAATTATCGGGCCGTTAGATGCGATTACTGGCCATCTAAAAACCGTCAGTATAGATTGCTACCATTGTTTAAACTAACCCGCCAAGTTTAAGACAAAGAACTAACCTGATTTGGCATGAAGATAAGGATTTTCGAAAGGAGTATAACTGAAGGCCCTGGATAGCAATCTCTCTCTCTTGCTCTTGCCCTTGACCCTGCTCTCGTGGCTCTGGCCTCTTGGGCTGCCACTCGTACTCGTGCCCTGGCCTCGTGGCGGGTTCTCTCCCCGGAGCAGATTTTCAGTGCCAAAAACACCATACCAACTGCTAGGAAGGGGGAGCGAGGCCCAAGTCCACAGCCATCCAGGACGCCCAGGCCGCGAAAAGGGCGAGACGAAGTTGAGCAGGTAGCCCAGGACTCGTATAGTAGTCCGACGAGACGAGACGAGTGGAGACGAAGAAAACGATAATAACTCGATAAAGGCAGAGCAGGGCAGTGAAAAACGTATCGATAATTATACCAGCGCCTAGTTATAAGCTGACGCTTGGGGAAGAAAGTCCTTGAGGGCGGTGGGGGCAAACACCTTGAACACTGCAAATAAACGCAGGTGTCCACACCATAACGAATATGCTAGCGTTCGAAGGATGGGTAGTAAAATCTAAGCAGTAAAAACTGCTAACTGTCTCATCGACGTAACGTTACTGCCGACGATCGCCCGAGGGAGAAGAAGAGGGGAACCCATCGAGACGAGACGACGACGGTAGCGGAGGGGAGAAGGTGTGTCACAGTGGCCGATCCAGCACCGCACCCCTGAAGACCATGTGGCGACGGGGTACCTAGAAGGACCAGAAACCAGACTTCAAAACTCGCATTCGTTAACTGTTGGCTTTTATCTTTGGATTGGTGAGCATCAATTCTGGCCCCTCATAGCTTAATCTAGTTTGCAAAGAAGTATACCGACAACTGGACAACCAGGAACACTACAGACAGTTACCCGCAGATCCGACCAAAGAACACACCCGCCAACTCAACAGACTGATCAAAACCTTCGATCCAGACCTTCAAAGCATCCTACATGCTCTCATCCCACGTACTCTCCGCGTGGGTGACTTCTACTGCCTCCCAAAGATACACAAAGCCAACACACCTGGACGTCCTATCGCATCAGGCAACGGAACCCTGTGTGAGAACCTCTCTGGATATGTCGAGGGCATCCTGAAACCCATCGTACAGGGAACCCCCAGCTTCTGTCGCGACACTACAGACTTCTTACAGAAGCTCAGCACCCACGGACCAGTTGAACCAGGAACACTCCTCGCCACGATGGACGTCTCGGCACTCTACACCAGTATCCCCCACGATGACGGCATCGCTGCGACAGCCTCAGTACTCAACACCAACAACAGCCAATCTCCAGACGCCATCCTACAACTCATCCGCTTCATCCTTGACCACAATGTCTTCACCTTCGACAACCAGTTCTTTACCCAAACACACGGAACAGCCATGGGGACCAAATTCGCACCCCAATACGCAAACATCTTCATGCACAAGTTCGAGCAAGACTTCTTCGCTGCACAGGATCTCCAACCAACGCTATACACCAGATACATCGACGACATTTTCTTCCTATGGACCCACGGCGAAGAATCACTGAAAAGACTACACGATAACATCAACAAGTTCCATCCCACCATCAAACTCACCATGGACTACTCCTCAGAATCAGTCTCATTCCTGGACACACGAATCTCCATCAAAGACGGACACCTCAGCACTTCACTCTACCGCAAGCCCACAGACAACCTCACGATGCTTCACTTCTCCAGCTTCCACCCTAACCACGTTAAAGAAGCCATCCCCTATGGACAAGCCCTGCGAATACACAGGATCTGCTCAGACGAGGAGGAACGCGATGGACACCTACAGACACTGAAAGACGCCCTTGTAAGAACAGGATATGACGCTCGACTCGTCGATCGACAGTTCCGACGGGCCACAGCGAAAAATCGCATAGACCTCCTCAGAAGACAAACACGGGACACAACCAACAGAGTACCCTTCGTCGTCCAGTACTTCCCCGGAGCGGAGAAACTACGCCATGTTCTTCGCAGCCTTCAACATGTCATCGATGACGACGAACACCTCGCTAAGGCCATCCCCACGCCTCCACTACTCGCTTTCAAACAGCCGCCTAACCTCAAACAGACCATCGTTCGCAGCAAATTACCCAGCTTCCAGGAGAACAGCGACCACGACACCACACAACCCTGCCACAGCAACCTCTGCAAGACATGCCAGATCATCAACACAGATACCATCATCACACGTGAGGACACCACCCACCAGGTACATGGTACATACTCATGTGACTCGGCCAACGTTGTCTACCTCATACGTTGCAGGAAAGGATGCCCCAGAGCATGGTACATCGGCGAGACCATGCAGGCACTGCGACAACGGATGAACGGACACCGCGCAACAATCACCAGGCAGGAGTGTTCCCTCCCAGTCGGGGAACACTTCAGCAGTCAAGGACATTCAGCCTCCGATCTTCGGGTAAGCATTCCCCAAGGTGGCCTTCGAGACACACGACAACGCAAAATCGTCGAGCAGAAACTGATAGCCAAGTTCCGCACCCATGAGGACGGCCTTAACTGAGATCTTGGGTTCATGTCACGCTACATGTAACCCCACCTGATGCAGGGTCATCCAGACTCGAGTCGACATTGGCTTGTTCTCTCTACACAGATGCGGCTGGACCTGCTGTGATTTCCAGCCAAAAAAAATGTTTTTTGTCTGTTTTTTTGTTTTTCATACAGACCCCAGCATCTGCAATATTTGACCCCTTGTGACCCCACCTCATTGTTCTTTGATGTAATGTTTCCCTGACTGACCTGTTTGGACACCATTCACACCTTTGACTGCTGTGATTATCTCTCTGCCGAGGTGTGATAAATGGCAGTTGGAAAGGTTACCTGTAAACATCTGACATGATTCTCTGACTATATAAGCTGTGTCTTTATGCATCTCTCCACTTCACCTGAAGAAGGAGCAGCGCTCCGAAAGCTTGTGATTTCAAATAAAGCTGTTGGACTATAACCTGGTGTTGTGTGATTTCTTATAGTTAGGTATAGGGGGTGGGATAAGGATAAGGGGATTGTTAAGATAGTTGTTTTCCCTCGATGTGCCGTGTGTTCCCCATTCCCTGTATAAGTGTATTTGCCTGTAATGTTATAGTGGTAACTTCTTTTAAAAATGTATTAATTTTTCCTGTTCAATAAAATCTTGGTTTTTGCTTGCATCCAAACCACCTGTCTACTCGAGTTTTCTGTATCGCTGCCTGTACCTAAGTCCGGTGTCTAGAACCCAGGGGCGTGGGAGCGATTCGAACCGCTCACAAACAGTCAGGGGCATAACTGACTGGGCGCACGCGCCACACCCGCCACCACCCCCTACACCCCTGTTTAATGGATGGCAAAATGGAAGTCCTGCTGCATAAATTGGAGGCTTGCCAGAGTACAGAGGTACACAGTGCCTGGTTGGGGATGGCAGCTAAGCTGAACACTCTCTAAAGTACGGGCACTACCTGAAAACAGATGCAGCAGAAGACAGCACCCTTTAAGAGATTTGGCATGGTAACCAACAGTACCACACACGCCAGATGGCCCATGCTGTGGAGTGTAACCTGACAACCTGTTCTGTGCTTGCTGCTCGTCAACGTGAATCCCTCACACAACCTTGCTGGTCTTTCATTATAACTGACGCAAACACGCACTTCAGTCATGCAATGGTCAAGATGCATACTCGTATCTCCCAAGGGCATCATGACGGATCCACGGGAGCAATCAGCCACTCTCTTTACTTTGGGAAGTGCACCTCTGTGCGCATGTGTTCAGTGGGAAAGGGAGTAAAAGCATTGGCCACGTCGACCAATGTATCCTTCTTGATACAGATGTGACCAACACAGTACCTGATGCAGCAATCCGAAGTAGGACTGAGCCATAGGCATAGCAATTGAGAGCATTGGCCATCTACATGAGATAATCACTAATAAATCAATAGGGAATTCAGCAGAAACTTCTTCACCCAGAGAATGGTTGGAATGTGGAACTCGCTGCCACAAGGAGTAGTTGAGGTGACTAGTATAGATACATTTAAGGGGAAGCTAGGTAAACACGAGGGAGAAAGGAAGAGAAGGGTATGCTGATGGGGTGAGATGAGGTAAGGTGGGAGGAGGCTCGTGTGGAGCATAAACACCAGCACAGACCAGTTGGGACGAACGGCCTGTATTTGTGCTGTAAATTCTATGTCATTCTATCTAATATATGATCTTGATAACTGCTGCTCGTACCCTCTCTGTTTTGGAATTTTGCTGCAAACGTTCTTGCCGCACATGTCAAAGCTCTGACCCTGGAGCAAACCAAAGCAGTTGTTCTGTATAGTTGGCAAATAAGTGTGCCAAGAGCTGCAGCTTGGACAGGCTAGGACCTGCTGATCTCCCGGGCACGCCATCTTTCATCATGTACCTTGAAACTGAGCTGTTATTGAAGCAACCTCCCTTTAAGGAATGAGCAGATATGGCCGACAACATTTTTGTCCCCAAAAAATGAACATTTTCAGAGAAAAATTCCCAAAATATAAATCAACAGTCCCACTGGCAAGGTGCTGGAAACATTACAAAAAAACAACTTTAAAGACTATTTAAGAGCTCAGCCTCCATGGAGCTTTCCTCACACACGTTCCAAATGGGCTCATGAGGGAATTCTGAGTGTTGTGTATTTAAAATATTTTTGCATCAGATCTGGGCCTTAATGAGGCGTGCTCATCAAATAGGCACAAGTACTTCAGGTTACCAACAGAAGCAGATAGGGAAGAAACTGGTACTGGGACTGCACTCTCAATTCCCTGCTCCAGTTATGTGGCTGCTCACTGTAATGCAATAAACTTGGCTTTTGTCTCTCCATTTATATCGCAAAATGGGTATACTTCAAAAGTATGGCATGCCCTATAAAATGGAAGAATGCTTGGAACAAAATGTATTTCCCCCAGACTTTCCTTCCCTTTTAAGGATGTGGAACATGCTTCAACTATACAGTTGTTTTCAAATCAAATCAACTTTTATTGTCATTGTTGTAGTGTATGTAACTGTTCCACCTTTAAGAGAACTATTTTAGGTGTGGCACTACTTTATCTTGGCTGCTGTATACTGTAATACCGACGGTGACCACACCGGTATATAAGTGCTGTGTCAGGATTTATTGGGCAGATTCGCCCTGACCTTCGAATAGTAAAGTCCTGTTAAAGTTACTCTTGTAGTCTGTGTATTAATTCGCCATAATACCCACAGACTTTACAGTGGCGACGAGTTCGATCTTACCCTGCGGCAACAATACTTCCGAAGCAGTTAACGAGCGTTGAGAAGAGGCACCCGCCCTCGTCGTTCTGCTGAGAGAAAACTCGAGTCTGCAGAGCAAGGAAGAAGGAAGAATTCAGACACGAAGCCTTCCATCAGCAACAGGCACTGATTGTCCCTTCTGCCACGGTGGTGAGTGAGCCGATCAGCACGAGAAGCAAGTCGGCCACGGTGACTGTGAGTAAAGGGAAAATAAAAAAATAAACGGAGGATAAGGGCGGTGAACACGACCACGGTCGGGGGAAAGGAGCCGGACAGAAGTCGGGCCCAGAGGCGCTGAGACTGGGGCAGCGTGGAGCACGGAAGCCGCGGTACAAGCGGGCTGGGAGACGCAACGGCGTCGTGAGACAGGTAGACCGCGACCGGCGAAAAAGGCCGGTCAGCGACCGAGGCCACGAAGCGCTGCGACCGGGATCGTAAGGCGCGGGAAGATATAAAAATAAATAAACCGCGGTGAACTCAGCCGCAGCCGGGGAGGAAAGCACCGGACTGCGAGAGGGCTGGGAGGCGCGATTGGAAGCCGCTGAGGGAGAGACAGAGCCCGAGCGAGCGGGAGAGACAGAGCCCGAGCGAGGGAGACTGAGTGAGATCCAGCCCAGCGGCTGAAACTGTTCGCCGTCAACGGGTTGTACCCAGCGCCGGTTGCCCTGCCGAGAAAAGGGAACAAGGCACGCACTGAAGCCGACGCGCAGGCTGCGAACCCCGAAAGCCAGCGGTCGTCGCCCGAGGGAAAAGCTTACCCCTCCCGCCAGGGGAAGAAACGCGGGAAGCCGCCAGTAGGCAGGGAAGAAGACAGAAGCGGGAAACCGCCATTTTGAAAGTGGGCGGGGAAAGAAGACAAGCGCGGGAAACCGCCATTTTGGAAAAAAAATGTTAAAGAAATATTTCGTCGTTGTTTCTCAGGAAGAGGGTGAAGATGCCTAAGCGTAGTAACATCAACGGTTTCGATTCCGATGTGGAAGATTGGGCCACGTATGTAGAACGCATCGAGATATATTGTAAGGTCAATAAGATAGCAAATTATGACAAAGCTCTAACCTTACTAAACTCAATGGGTGCGAAGACATACGGGTTATTGAAGCATCTTCTATCACCAGCTAAACCGGCGGATCAGTCTTTCGCTTATATTGTTGCTGTCCTGAAGGATCATTTGAACCCCGCACCGCTGATGTTAGCGGAACGATCTAAATTTTACGTGAGAACGCAACTAAAAGAGGAAAGCAACGCAGAGTACCTGGTTGAACTGCGTAGACTAGCAAAATACTGCCAGTTTGGGGTAAATCTGTCAGAGGCACTGAGAGACAAGTTCGTGTGCAGAATGTCGAAGGAAGGAATACAAAAACGACTGCTCGAAGAGAACGATCTTACACTTGAGAAGGCTGTCCTTATTGCAGCATCGCACGAAGCCGCAGCGAGAGGCACGGCGGAAATGCAGCGGAAGACAGCGGTACTCAGTATGGATCAAATGACTTCGGGTACAACGAAATGTTATCGTTGTGGGAAGACAACACACGATCAGAACCATACCATCCCGCCACCAATGGATTAGCTGAAAGGTTTGTCCAGACCTTCAAGAAGGCCATAAAGGCCATGGGTAATGAAGACATCAACCTACAACATAAGGTAGATAACTTCTTGTTGGCGTACAGGAATGCAACACATGCGGTCACAAACCAAACTCCCGCCATGATGTTTTTCAATAGGAGACTAAGATGCCGGCTGGATTTGATTAAGCCAAACGTCAGAAGGGACGTAGAGAACCTGCAATTTCAGGGCATGAATGAAAGGCCAACTAGATCCTTTCAGATAGGTCAACAAGTTTTGGCCCGGGACTACTGTACCGAGAAATGGCAGCCTGGAACTATTGGGAAAAGGCTAGGGCCGCTGATGTATACCGTGGACATTGGTGACAGCATAATAAGGCGCCATGTTGACCAGATCATAGGGTCATCCACAAAGGACCAACCTACTCCACAACCTTACACGGCTAATGTTGAAGCAGAGATACCCAGAGCACCTACCTCCGATCTGGTAATACTGGAATCAGATGAACCTGACACTGTCCTTCAAGCCGAATCGACCTTGCCAGAAGAACCTACTACCCCGCCGAAAACTACTACACCACCGAGGCGTTATCCGGACAGAGTCAGGAAGCCTCCAGAGAGACTGAATCTGTGAACTGTTTTGCATAAGTTGTATATATGTTATGATGTTATGTTAATGGGGAATAAGTATGTTGTAAGCTAAAAAGGGAGGATTGTAGTGTATGTAACTGTTCTACCTTTAAGAGAACTATTGTATGTAACCGTCCACCTTTAAGAGAACTATTTTAGGTGTGGCACTACTTTATCTTGGCTGCGGTATACTGTAATACCGACGGTGACCACCCCGGTATATAAGTGCTGTGTCAGGATTTATTGGGCAGATTCGCCCTGACCTTCAAATAGTAAAGTCCTGTTAAAGTTACTCTTGTAGTCTGTGTATTAATTCGCCATAATACCCACAGACTTTACAATTGTTAGTGCACAAGTGCAGTACAACGAAATGTAGGCTTGCGGCTCCCGAGAGTGTACATTTAGATTAAGACATTTAAACATTCAACATACTTTTGTTGGGGAGGTGAGATTGTTGTGGCTTTCGAATCCTTGTTTACACCTGATACCTCATGAGGCAGCACAGTGACACTGAGCTGGCCCATGAATGTGCCGCACTCGGAGATGACAGGGCACAAGTTCACTGCAGCTTCTTTTTTAATAAGACGCTGAGATAGTGATTAGAAATATCTCAGATTTCCTGTTGAAAGTCACTCAGGAAAAAGTTCGCTGAATAATATTTTGGCCCAGTAGAAAATAAAAAGTAACGTGGGGGAGAAATTCGGTATCGCCCCGTTTGGGGCGCAATTTTCGACCGGGCGCAAAGTTTAGCACCTGGTGCTAATTATCGCCTCTGACTGCAAACTTGGCTTTTATCACCCCTGGAGGTGCTAATTGGAGCGCTAAATCAGGCGCTACACACCTCTCTTAAGGCGCTAACGCCGAGGAGTGAGACGCTAACTCGGAGCGCTGGCGCAGCGCAGGTGATGTCAGTTAGCCATGGAACACAGACACACTGGCGCCGGGGACAGTTCTTAAAGGGGAGGGTCAATCTTGCTCTCCAGCCACACCCTGCTCCTTGGAGCCTTGAATCTCGGCCTGGAGAGGCCTGTGACTACATTTTCCAGCCAAGAACTATGGAGAGGGTGAGAGAACGAGTTCAGCGCTTCAGCGAGTGGGCCTTGGAGGCTCTGGTTGGCGCGGTGTAGCGCAGAAGATCTACACTCTACCCTAAGAGTGGCAGGAAACCTTTGCCGCGCGACTACAGAAGAGTGTGGAGGGAGGTGGCTCAGCACGTCTCCTCCAGGAGTATGGTGCCCAGGATCCATACTCAATGTCGCAAAAAGTTCAACGACCTCACTCGGTCGTCAGGGTGAGTGTTTTTTTTTCAATACCTCTCCATCCCTCCATTTCAACCACACTCTATGACCAGAGGGTCTTAAAACCCCAATGCCCAGCACCAATGGCCCTCTCATGAAACATGCACGTACATTCCACACCTTGCATACAGTAAGGGCTATTCAACTATGGGAGGCACATCAGGCAAGACCACGGCTGCATACAGTAAGAGTTATTCAATTATGGGAGGCACATCAGGCAAGACCATGGCTGTATATTTCCTTAGACGCCGTCCTTTTTCTTGCAGGCCAAGCTATCTCATAATAGGAGACAGCAGCAATGGATGGGTGGAGGGCGGCCTCAGCTGCAACCCCTCAGTGATCTTGAGGCGCGCGTCCACAGGATTGTGGCAAGCCAGGTGATCGGTCCCTTCGCCCCTGGAGAGGTCGACCCTGTTCTGGACAGCAATGGTAAGGTCATCACCTTTTTGTCCTCTCTCCATCCACTTGTCCCTCACAACACCAGCCTTTGACACTTTCAATCCAACTTACTAAATCGCTCCACTCCTTCCTCCCTTACTGCCACCCTGTCCTCACGCTAAAGCCACTCTTGTACCTCCCTGCTTTCAGATGGTGATTCACCAGCTGAGGAGACGGGCCCTCAAGCTGCCAGTGGGAGTGAAGCTGCAGGTGAGGAGGAAGAGGAAGCCGGAGCATCAGCCCCACCCTCTCCCGAGGAAGCCCATGCCCACACTGGGACCACGTCTTCCCTGGAGGGGAGCAGGGGGGAAGGGTCTGATGAGGGTGAAGCTCCAGGACCCAGCAGGCTGCAGCAATGCGATGGGGGTAGGGAAGCTCGGGGGCCTTCTCCCCGGAGGGAGAGTAGGCCAGTGAGTCCTGCTGCACTGGACGCAGAGGAGGAGCGGCTCATCGCTGAAATGAACGCCCAGGTGGTGGACATGCAAACTGAACTCATGGGTGCAGTGGGAAGGATGCCCAAAAGTATTGGTGCACTGGCAAGGAATGTGGAGCACTACGCCGCAGCACAGGCGGATGCCACGCAAATGCTTAGTGCTGCAATTCAGTCACTGGCTGCCGTGATCCAATCACAGACTGGTCTCATGCAGACTCCGATTGAGGCCACGGGAGCACTGACTGCTGTCATCCTCGCTGGTTCGGCCACATTTCCCTGGGGCTCTCACCGCACTGCAGCAGATCAGCAATCTGTGCTCCAGCAGATTGCTCCGGATGCTGAGGTGCTGCCCTGTGGGAGTGCCAGTGTGTCGGTCGAGCAGGTATTTGCTGTCCTCTCTCAAGTTGGCAGCATTCCTGCTGCCACCACTGTCACTTCCCCACTGCACTTGCCACCGCCTGTAACCCAGACGGCTGCCGCCCATGCAGAGTTGGTGCAGTCTGCAGCTGGGCCCTCCAGGCCCAGAGCTGGTCAAGGCCGTCCTTCAAGAGCATCTGCAGTCTCAGGTTCTGACAATCAGCAGCCTTTCAGCAGCCTTGCTGCAGCCACTGGGGCCCCATTACGGAGGAGCAGAAGGGTGGGAAGGGGGGAAGTGCGCAAGGGAAGGAGATCACCCTCGAAGGGCAAAAAGTAGGAGGTCTGACGAAAGTTTGGGAATTTTTTTATTAAAGGCCGAGGTTCATGTTCAAACTTTTGTTTAGTGTTTTGGCCATTATCTCCAGGTTGTGAGAACCAGTGATGTTAATTAATGATTTTTTGTGTTTGTTTCTATTAGTTTGTCATAAAGAAATGACACACACAAAGTTTGTAAAATAAAAAAGTTTTTGTATTCAAAATGTACAGGTTTGGCCTTTGGAATCATTGCTTCCTTGGCCAGCTTTGGGGTTGCGGGTTGCTTTCATTCATGTTGTTCTCCATGCCAGAAGCCATTTCCTCAGTAGGGGCCTAGAAGCGGCTTGTTATCAGTCTTTGACTGACCACCCTTGCATTTTCAACATTGTGGGCCTCCCTCCCGCCTTGGTGCTGCTGCTGATCATCCGCCTCCTCTTCCTCCTCCTCTTCCTCCTCCTCCTCCAGTGGTGCTCCAAGGCCTGGTGGCATTGGCTGGGTCCTGAGGATTGCCAGGTTATGAAGAATGCAGCACACAACTATGAAGAGCGAGACTCGCTCAGGCGAGTACTGCAGGGTTCCTCCTGAGTGGTCCAGACAGCGGAACTGTTGCATGAGCACGCCGATCGTTTGCTCAAGAATGATCCTGGTGGTGAGATGGCTCTCATTGTACCACAGCTCAGCAGGGGTGTTGTGATTATGGAGTGGTGTCATCAGCCAGGTGCAGATTGGATAACCCTTGTCCCCGAGGAGCCAACCACTTGGCTGATGCAGTGCCTGGAAAAGTTCTGGCACGCCAGTCTGGCGCAGGATGAAAGCGTTGTGGCTGCTGCCAGGATAGCGGGCATTGACAGCGAGTATCAGCTGTCTGTGGTCACAGACCAACTGGACATTTAAGGAGTGGAACCCCTCGGTTTCAGAAAGCCTCTGCATTCTCATGTGGTGCCCGTAATGCCACATGCGTGCAATCAATGGCGCCCTGCACCATGGGGAAGCCCGCTATCCTTGCAAAGCTCAATGCGTGTTCATGCTGTTTGGCCCGGGTCATCGGGAAAGAGATGTACTGGCGTCTCCTTTTATAGAGGGCATTTGTGACCTGACGGGTACAGCAATGGATTGTGAACTGGGAGATATTGGTGATATCCCCAGTAGCTGCTTGAAAGGAGCCGGTGGCATAAAAGTTCAGAGCCACTGTGATCTTCACTGCCACCGACAGAGACGTCCTGGTCCTTAGTTGAGGCTGCAGATCTGGCTGCAGCAGGTGGCAGAGCTCAGTGACCACCTCCTTGTTGAAGCGCAGCCTGCGCAAACACTGCTCCTCAGACATATTAATGTAGGAGAATTGTTGGCGAAATACCCTGGGAGGGTAAGGTCTCCTGTACAGAGGCCTGTTGGCCCTCCTCTGTCTGGCCATGATTGCTACTCTCTCTCTGCGTCTCTGTGGCCTCCAAATCTGCAGGCGCAGGACGACACCCCGAATCAGTGCAGCCCCCAAAGTCTCTTGGCAATCAAAGTAATGAAGGTCAAAAACAAAAGTACCTGCAAAGTGATGCTCAGTAGCCAAAACTACTTCACACAGCGTTGACTCTATGCAGAAGTCTCCCCTTCTCTCTCTCAAAATCTCTCTCTCTGTCAGAATGAGTGTTGCTAAGATACCTACGACAGAAAAAGCCAGGGCGAGGACACCTTTAAATAGCGCCCCCCCACCCCCCAGCCCCTCACCGACTGGGAAACGTTCCAGTCTCCCTGTCGTTGCTTGCGCTAGGCAGAAAGGAGGGGGGCGCCACTCAATATCCAGTCCGGGGCGCCACCGGGGCGTTGCACACTCGACTGATGTCACGATCTGTGAGCGCAGGAGATCGGGGCGGTAAACTTTTGCACCGCCGCAAAAACTGTAGTTATTTTCACGACAGGCACAAACATCGCTGGCCCAGGCGCTAGTTGCTTTGCGCCCCATTAGCGTGCTCTTAGGGCGCTAAAGGGAGGCGCAAACCAACCAAATTTTCCCCCCATGGTGTTTAAAAGGGAAAGGGACTTCCAAAAAGTTACAAATAGCTTCATAGTTTATGAATTAATTGTTGAGTCTGTGTGTCCCAGTTATGTTTAGGATCAATCACTGGACACAGACAACAAGAATAACTTTTAACAGGTCTTTACTATTCGGAGGTCAGGGCTGAACTGCCCTGCAAATCCCTACACAACACTTATATACCGGTGTGGTCACCACCGGTATTACAGTATACAGCAGCCAAGAGAAAGTAGTACATCTCTTAAGGTAGTTCTCTTAAGGTGGAACAGGTTACATACACCACATTAATGTTGCATTCTTCAAGCAGAATTGAGAAGGTTGACATGTACTCATTACGTTCTTCATTAAACAAACCAGGCTTGGCACTCAATCCCTTTCCCAATTACTTATATTAGTCAGGTGGCACATTGCGATGCGACTATTGGAGTGTACCCTTACAACAGTAGATATTTTCCTTGTGGATATTATGCCTTGGAGACTTGTTATCTAAACACTATGCCAACAATGGAGTTTGGTTTTCTTTGTGCTTCTGTATATGGGAGTCTGACATCATTTGCAGTAGAGAAAATTTCCATCATCTTTTATTTTCTTCTGAAATTTATGTGATGTTTTTACCAGGCTATAGGATCTTCAAAGTGCAAATGCTACGATACACAAAACAGAGGCAGGAAAATGACTGAAGTATTATTGTGCATTAAAATGGAAACCATGTGGTGTTGAATTGAACTATAATATTTCCAAACCTTTAGAAGTTGCAACTTAAAAAAAAATTACATTACACATCTCCTTACCTGCCAACAAGTAACAAAACCATACTTTTGGCTAAAATGCAAAACTACTGAGTTGGTGAGCACGGTACAGTTTGATAACCAAGAGTAACACATAAAGCAAATAATTCATGGCGTGTTGTCCGGACGTTGTGAAACCCGACCCAGAAGCTGGAAAATCTAAAAACAGCCTGAAAACTACTGACAAGTACCTGTTAATAGGCAGTTAATTGCCTTTAATCTGTTTCCGCCGCTAAGTGTCGGGTTCATTTGCAAATCGGGGACCCGACACTTGGGAAGGTAGCTTGGAGGCATGTTGATGCCGGGTGCGGCACCCGCCGTCAATCAAAATGACTTTAACCTCTGACCCACCTCCAAACCCGCCCTCTGAGCACCGGCAAAATCACGACCTGAGTGTCTCCACTTCTACCACTTCCATCAGCAGCGAATTCCAGGTCCTCACCACTCGCTGCGTAAAAAAGATTTTTCCTCAAGTCCCCCCTGTATCTCTTGCCCAAAACCTTAAATCTGTGTCCCCTAGTTCTTGCACCATCAACTAATGGGAACAATCTTTGCACGTCTAGCCTATCCAAACCCGTCATAATCTTGTACACCTCTATCAAATCACCCCTCAACCTCCTTTGCTCCAATGAAAACAAATCCAGCTTCTCCAACCTGTCCTTGTAGTTAAGATCCCCCATTCCCAGAACCATTCTGGTAAATCTCCTCTGCATCCTCTCAAGGGCCTTCACATCCTTCCTAAAGTGTGGTGACCAGAACTGGACGCAATACTCCAGTTGTGGCCTAACCAGTGCTTTATAAAGGTTCAGCATAACTTCTCTACTTTTGTACTCAATGGCCCATAAATTCTGTTCCCTATGGGTGTGTACGTGCTCTGTACTCACCCATAGGGCCAACGGAAGTGCCGGTTTTAGGCATGCACTGGAAACCGGAACTTCCGTTCTTTGAAGAAAGGGCTTCACAGGTCAAACGCCTGCGCCGGAGAGGCTGGAACTTCCGTTTTTTTCATACTATGCTGCAGTCCAGGTAAGTCAAAAGCTGTTGCACCTAGAAAAGTAGGTGCAAGGCCTGCTTTTACCAGGCTAACAGTTGAAGTAAGTAAAAAAAAAAATTTTTTCCACTGATTTATCATTTTAAAATACTTTAAAGAAAGGTAAGTTTATTTTTAGCCCCGTTAAAAACTTTAATTATTTTTTTTATTTAACTTTCTGTTTAAAATAGTTAATTTATGTAATTTATTGTCATTTTAAAAATGTGATGTTTTTTAAAAATTTATTTGAAGTTTCACTTATGTTTTGGGGCTGATCTCTATTATGAATGGAGATTCCCTTCTCCGATTGGCTCCCCATGGCCCATGGTGATCCCAGGGATGCTGCGAACCGCCTGCGCCCCTGGGATACACGTGCCCTGCACACCAGCAGTTTGGGGAGGCACAGCAATGGAATTCTGCGCCTCCCGGGAGCCCTCTGGTCCAGGCGGAGATTTTTCAATATCGCAGCCTTCCGCCCGTGGGAGGGCTGCGAACGGAATTTCTGGGCCATTAATACCTCTATTTATGAAGCCCAAGATCCCATATGCTTTGCTAACCACTCTTAATATGTCCTGCCACCTTCAGGGACCTATGCACATTAACTCCCAGGTCCCTCTGTCCCTGCACACTCTTTAAAACTGTGCCATTAAGTGTATATTGCCTCTCCCTGTTCCTTCTGGCAAAATGCATCACCTCACACTTCTCTGTATTAAATTCCATCTGTCACTTGTCTGCCCATTCTGCTAGCCTTTCTATGTCCTGTTGCAGTCAATTGGTATCATCATCACTGTTTGCCACACCCCCAACTTTGGTGTCCTAACGCGCACCAAATCCCGTTCACCCATCACCCCTGTGCTTGCTGACCTACATTGGCTCCCGGTTAAGTAATGCTTTTTAAAAAAATCCTCATCCTTGCTTTTAAATCCCTCCAGGGCCTTGTCCCTCCCTATCTCCATAATCTCCTCCAGCCCTACAACCCTCTGAGATCTCTGCGCTCATCCAATTCTGGCCTCTTGAGCATCCCCGATTTTAATCGCTCCACCGCTGGCGGCCATGCCTTCAGCTGCCAAGGCCCTAAGCTCTGGAATTCTCTCTCTGAAACTCTTCGCCTCTCTATCTATCTTTCCTCCTTTAAGATGCTCCTTAAAACCTACCTCTTTGACCAAGCTTTTGTCATCTGCCCTAATATCTCCTTATGTGCCTCAGTATCAAATTTTGTTTTGTAACGCTCCTGTGAAGCAACTTGTGATGTTTTACTGCATTAAAGCCGCTATATAAATACACATTTTTGTTGTTGTGGTTGTTGTTGTGGTAACTATGCATAATTGTGTCCAATAAGACCATTGCTTTATTAACTGCAGAGGTGCTGCCAAATTATTCATCTTACGGCACTGCAAGAGAACAGCATAACCTCTTCTTAAAAGTCACATGTAGTTACTAGCAACCAAGTAGAGATAAAAGAGCTCAGTTAACCATTTCTCTGCCTGATGGGACATTATTACAGTATCAAAGATGTTTTAACCCCTTCCCTTTTCCAAAGTAAGAAAATAACCGTTCTTAATGTCTATGATCGTGACCTGAGGTCGATGGAAATGAATCGAACAGTATTTCGAGAGTGCACATCAGTGACTGGTGGTTTTGTGGGAGGAAAAGAAAAATGCTTGCATTTCTATAGCGCCTTTCATGACCTCAGGATGTCCCAAAGCGCTTTACAGCGAACTAAATACTTTTCAAGTGTGGTCACTGTTGTAACGTCGGAAAAGTGGCAACCAATCTGTGCAAAGCAAGGTCCAAGAAACAGCAATGTGATAATGACCAGATAATCTGCCTCAGTAATATTGGTGGAGGGACAGGTACTACACAGCGGTGAACTCCTCTGCTCTTCTTCAAAAGGAGCTTTTACACCCACCTCAGAGGGCAGATGGGGCCTCAGTTTAATGTCTCATCCAAACGACAACACCTCCGACACTCCCTCAATACTGCACCGGAGTGTCAGTCTACATTTTGTGCTCAAGTCTCTGAAGTGGGACTTGAACCCACGACCTTCTGACTCAGAGGCAGGAGCACTCAGTGGGCCGCAGCTGGCACCTAAAAGAAAACATCTGCTCGTGGCTGCTGCACAACTCCTGAGTGCCCAGGATGAAGACCTGAATAATATCAACCAGACCATGAATCCTTCATTTCCCACAAATCACCAGTCCTTTGTGCACCATGCGATAGTTGCGCCCCATACAGAGTTGCATCTGAGATATTTTAACTGGGTTAACTTGTGGTGTGGAGATGCACCGCGGTGTTGGACTGGGGTGGACAAATGTAAGAAGTCACACAACACCAGGTTATAGTTCAACAGTTTTATTTGAAATCACAAGCTTTCGGAGCGCTGCTGCTTCGTCAGGTGAAGTGGAGAGATGCATAAAGACACAGCTTATATAGTCAGAGAATAATGCCAGATGATTACAGGTAATCTTTCTAACTGCCATTTATCACACCTCGGCAGAGAGATAATCAAAGGTGTGAATGGTGTCCAAATCATCATCATAATCATAATCATAATCAACTTTATTGTCATTGTTAGTGCACAAGTGCAGTACAACGAAATGTAGGCTTGCGGCTCCCGAGAGTATACATTTAGATTAAGACATTTAAACATTCAACATACATTTGGCTTGTAATACATTAACATAAACATAACCATAATAAAGTGCATTGGCAGATGTGCAGGCTTTAGAGTTTATTTGTGGAGTTCAGTAGGATGACAGCCCTGGGAAAGAAGCTGTTCCTAAATCTGGTTGTACGGGTGCGAATGCATCTGTAGCATCTCCCAGATGGCAGGAGGGCGAACAGACTGTGGCTGGGGTGGGTAGGGTCTTTAATGATGGTCCGTGACCTTCGTAAACAGCGTTTCTGGTATATGTGCTCTATGGTCGGTGGCCGGGTGCCGGTAATGCGTTGGGCAGTTTTGACTACCTGCTGCAGGGCTTTCCGGTCATAGTAGCTACAGCTGCCATACCATACTGTGATACAGTTCGTCAGGATGCTCTCTATTGTGGTCAGTCAGGAAAACATTACATCAAAGAACAACAGGTCAGTCAGGAAAACATTACATCAAAGAACAATGAGGTGGGGTCACAAGGGGTCAAATGTTGCAGATGCTGGGGTCTGTATGATAAACAAAAAACAGACAAAAAAACATTTTTTTTGCTGGAAATCACAGCAGGTCCGACCGCATCTGTGTAGAGAGAACAAGCCAACGACGACTCGAGTCTGGATGACCCTACGTCAGGTAGGGTTACATGTAGCGTGACATGAACCCAAGATCCCGGTTGAGGCCGTACTCATGAGTGCGGAACTTGGCTATCAGTTTCTGCTCTACGATTTTGCGTTGTCGTGTGTCTCGAAGGCCGCCTTGGAGAATGCATACCAGAAGATCGGAGGCTGAATGTCCTTGACTGCTGAAGTGTTCCCCGACTGGGAGGGAACACTCCTGCCTGGCGATTGTTGCACGGTGTCCGTTCATCCGTTATCACAGTGTCTGCATGGTCTCACCAATGTACCATGCTCCGGGGCATCCTTTCCTGCAACGTATGAGGTAGACAACGTTGGCCGAGTCACATGTGTATGTACCATGTACCTGGTGGGTGGTGTCCTCACGTGTGATGATGGTATCTGTGTTGATGACCTGGCATGTCTTGCAGAGGTTGCCGTGGCAGGGTTGTGTGGTGTCGTGGTCGCTGTTCTCCTGAAAGCTGGGTAATTTGCTGCGAACGATGGTTTGTTTGAGGTTAGGCGGCTGTTTGAAGGCGAGTAGTGGAGGCGTGTTTGGACACCATTCACACCTTTGATTATCTCTCTGCTGAGTTGTGATAAATGGCAGTTAGAAAGATTACCTGTAATCATCTGGCATTATTCTCTGACTATATAAGCTGTGTCTTTATGCATCTCTCCACTTCACCTGATGAAGGAGCAGTGCTCCGAAAGCTTGTGATTTCAAATAAAACTGTTGGACTATAACCTGGTGCTGTGGGTTAACTTGTGTTAGCTTATTGCCACCTTTGCATCCACTTACAATTTAGGGGTGGAGCAATCAGAAATCAAAGTCCCCCTGTGTGCTATTTATACAGCAGCAGCTAACATTTTGTGTTAAAATATGATGGTTGGCAACTGCATTCAGGCAGCACTGAAAGGGATTTAATGCAAAACCATTAATACCCCAGAGAGGCACAGAAACCCGAAGGTGAGGTCATGTGATGCAGTCCTGCATTCAGTTGCTGTTGGATCTGGGAGGGTGACTTTGCAGGACGCCATTTGTGGGTGGATATTTTTAAGGAAAGGTTTTTTGAATGGTCAACTTTTATCATTGCCACAAGGAGGAAAGGTTTTTTATTGCCTAGTTTGTTTGTTGATGGATCAGTCATCTTCTGGTTAGGAGGCCTGCAATTGTCTGGTTGACTTATTTTTGGTAGTATGTGGTGTGAGTGGATTGTTTGAAATGGAGGCGATAACACTGAAAGTTCCACCAGAAAGGTCAATATTGTGTTTTTATTGGAATCGGTATTTTTTTTAATGTTTCAGACATTTGGCAGCATTTTTACTCGTGATGTGGAAAGTCCGACCAATCCCAGATAGCATGTCAAGGATTTTCTTTTGCTGTGTTACTTATTGTTCAGTATAAATTGATGTTCTGAAGGGTTCTGTGTCTAGTAACCTGCATGAATTGGTTTGGAGGCATTTAATTGTTAATTATTTTTTTTTGTATGAGGTGCTTGTGGACTACATGGGTTGCTATCTTTCCTTTGGTTGTTAGTTCACGGTTTAACTATCACTGTTTACATTAGGTTTACTGATTCACTGATTTTATTCCATCCGAAAAGCTACATCTTGTACCTGTTACTCTACAGGTTCAGCATTTTGAAAGTTGTTTTTTACTAAGGCAAGTTGGAGCGTAATGTACATTGGTTCTGTATTGCTAGTAGGTCTGTAAAGTTTTTGCTTATGGTTTGCTTGCATGGCTGTTTTTGGAAATTGTCCTTCCATTAAACATTCCAAGTACTATATTGGACGTTTTCATCTATGTGTTGTGTTGCTTTCCTAATTTAGATCGGTTCAATGTTTTATTTACAGAACATTTGTGGAGCAAGATTCACTTTGTCTAGCAGTATTGTAGAAGCGTTCATGAAGATTTCCTCGTGTTCTGTATTTCTTGTGATATCATAAAGGCAGGTTTTCACTGGAGATACTAAGCAAAGGGAAATCTCCACAAACATCTTTTTATTAAATCACGATACAGGAAACTCTTGTTTAAACGGCACCTAAATTTCCAGAATTCTCTATTAACCGGCAAAATTCATACTCCGAAAACAACACCTCAATAACCGGAAATGTGTCCGAATACGAGCCTCCTGCAGTGGCCGAGTTAGTCAGTGGGGGTAGTTCTCCAAACCGCCACTACTCGGCTTCTTGGCGCTGTCGGAAGTCCGAACACCTCAATAACAGGAGTCTGACTCTCCCGCGGTGTAAGTGAGTACCCAATTACTGTATACTGCACATTTCTTGATTTTTTAATTTTTGTTTGTTAAAAATAGCCTCGGTAGATAACCCTCTATGTCATCCGGAATTTTTAATCAACTGGCACCATCCCGGTCCCGTCGGTGCTGGGTACCAAAAAGTTTCCTGTACATATCAACTGGAAAAACTCTTGCACATTGTGGATTATGATCTAAGAATTAACCGGTTGTTCTTTTCTTTCTTCTCACATTTGAGAGAGAAAAGTTTGAATATACGGATGGCAATGTTCCCTTTAAGCTGCGTGGCCATGCAGCGCTCTGGAGATTCCTGCACAGCCGGCTGGCTGGCTTTTAAATGGAAAAACCGTGCATGTGCGGAATTTTGAATGGGCCGCGCAGCCCACAAAAAAAATTAGAGGGAACATCGATGGATTGTGTATTTTTTCTTAGAATGTTTCTGAATTCCATGAACAGAAACAAGGTATATAAAACAAATAGGCGAGGCCCTGTGGGTGATAATCAAGACCACTGATTTGTGACTTCCGCAGACAACGGGGGGAATCCTCTAACGCAAAACCCAGCTGACTGGTAATAATCCTGCAATCCCTGATAATAAACCAACAGGATCGCAGAATTTCTTTTCCCAAAGTAGCGGTAAAAATTTCAGAATCTTGTGTAATGAAAAGCAGAACGTGACTTGCTCGACCAGCATAAAACAGTGACTCTGGCTAGAATTTGGATTTGCTAGGCAGCGAATGCTATCACTCCCGGTGCAGAGTTTCACACGACCGAAGTGTGTATCGGATAACCTGCACCACCCCCCCGCACCCCCTGGATGATCTTCCGCCCATTCAGCTAAATTGTAATGTTTACCCTTAAAGCCTTTTGGTTGTGTCCTGACAGTAATGGACTGTATTTAGGAACATTGGAAGAGGACAGGCCATTCAGCCCATCGGGCCTGTTCTGCCATTCAATTAGATCATGGCTGATCTGTATCTTAACTCCATTTTTCCTCCTTGATTCCATATCCCTTAATATCCTTGGCGAACATTTTTTTTAACCATTTAATCAGAAAGGGCAGCAACCCCAGCAAACCACGACATTGATGTGCTACCAGTGATGAACTATGACGCCCAATCAGCATTCAGTTGCCATTATTCGAATCTGCTGCTCCAATGAGCTTCTTCAGATATTATAATGCATGTTAACAAGTGAGTGTGACCTCGTATGCTGTTGGCTGTACAAAATTGAGGCTGGAGGAGACATGGAATGGTTACACTTCTCCCACTCCGAGTTATTAATTCTCATCGAAACAGTTAGCTAAACACTAAGATGCTTTTTTTTTGGAATAATCACTTCACTCCCAATATCCTAAGGAAGATCACACGCAGATTGCAGAAAAATGAACAAAGACTCCACGCATCATTGACTGTCACAAGGCTGTCAGAAAATATCCAACATTGTGAAATGCCTGCTTATAAAAAAAAAAGAGCGGAATGCTCAAAGGTTGAAAGGCTTTCGTCAACTTACTATTCAACCAACTGCACAGGAGGGGAAAACCTTCATGATAATTCCTGAGGGCAGAACACCTAAATGGGAATCTGAGATGTCTGGTAAATTTTCATTGTCTCCTCTTCCAGAGTGCAGTAAAGATAGTTGGAAAAGTGTGATGTATAAATATCATTTAAGCCGCATGCCAATACTTAAAGCCTCAAATTCTTAAAGCTTCTTCGACAGCACCTCCGAAACCCACGACCTCTACCACCTAGAAGGACAAGGGCAGCAGGCGCATGGGAACACCATCACCTCCAAGTTCCCCTCCAAGTCGCACACCATTCTGACTTGAAAATATATTGTCGCTCCTTCATCGTCGCTAGGTCAATGTTCTGGAAATCCCTCCCTAACAGCACTGTGGGAGTACCTTTACCACATGGACTGCAGTGGTTCAAGAAGGTGGCTCACCACCACCTTCTCAAGGGCAGCAAGGGGTCCACATTCTGTGGATGAATAAAAAAATGTAGCTGACAAAATAGCCTATAGTCTCTTCCAAAATGACTTTTTCCACTTCCACAGTGCACATACATAGAACTAATTCTACATACTGTGCTCTTTGTCCCAAATGTGAGTCATTGAAATCTTTCAGCTCCACTCCATGTACTGCAGAAGCCATTAACGTGTAACTGAGAGCGCTGATGGGGATCAAAGCTAAGTAGAGGCGTAGGTGATAAGGAACTGTTATCAGCAGCCACTGAGCAGTATCCACCAAGGGAGAGGTGTCTACCAGCTATTGTTGAGTGATAGAAAAAAAGATACACCAGAATTGTCAACATTGGTGAAATGCTAACAGCGAGTGCGCTAAATCAGAAAGACTCAGATTAATCAGAAATAGAATGCTCGACCCCAAAATTTCAGTGGCAGCTGAAGATATTTTAAAAAATTGTTAGCCCATTTGGGCCTTTGGGTCTTTGGAGGACTCCATCCCACCTTGGAAGGGTGGATCGACTTGGGTTAGGCTGGCAGCCCCTGATGTGTCCTTGCAGATCCGTCAGCCCACCCTGCTCTGCAAATAGCCCTGTTCCTGGAAATTTAGGGTCTCCAGCCTTGGGCGATGGAGAGCAGGCATTCCGCTCACTGCACTTACACCAGCAGATCGGGGCAGCAGGGATTTTCAGGCCATTATTTTGTAAGAGTAAAGTTCATTAAAATCAATTTACTTTTTTAAACTAAAATGAGCAAGTCTTACTCCAAATGATTGCAGATGATACAAAAATTGGCCATGTGGTTGATAATGAAGAAGAAAGCTGTAGACTGCAGGAGGATGTCAATGGGCTGGTCAGGTGGGCAGAACAGTGGCAAATGGAATTCAATCTGGAGAAGTGTGAGGTAATGCATTTGGGGAGGGCTAACAAGGCAAGGGAATACACTATAAATGGTAGGACACTGAGTAGTGTAGAGGAACAAAGGGACCTTGGAGTGCATGTCCACAGATCCCTGAAGGTAGCAGGACAGGTTGATAAGGTGGTTAAGAAGGCATACAGGATACTTGCCTTTATTAGCCGAGGCATAGAATATAAGTGTGGAGATGCCGGAATTGGACTGGGGTGGACAAATGTAAGAAGTCACACAACACCAGGTTATAGTCCAACAGCTTTATTTGAAGTCACAAGCTTTCGGAGCGCTGCTCCTTTGTCAGGTGAAGTGGAGAGATGCATAAAGACACAGCTTATATAGTCAGAGAATAACGTCAGATGTTTACAGCAGAAACTGATAGCCAAGTTCCGCACCCATGAGGACAGCCTGAACCGGGATCTTGGGTTCATGTCACGCTACATGTAACCCCACCTGACGTAGGGTCATCCAGACTCGAGTCGTCATTGGCTTGTTCTCTCTACACAGATGCGGCCGGACCTGCTGTGATTTCCAGCAAAAAAAATGTTTTTTGTCTGTTTTTTTGTTTTTCACACAGACCCCAGCATCTGCAACATTTGACCCCTTGTGACCCCACCTCCTTGTTCTTTGATGTAATGTTTTCCTGACTGACCTGTTTGGACACCATTCACACCTTTGATTGCTGTGATTATTTCTCTGCCGAGGTGTGATAAATGGCAGTTAGAAAGATTACCTGTAAACATCTGACTTTATTCTCTGACTATATAAGCTGTGTCTTTATGCATCTCTCCACTTCACCTGACGAAGGAGCAGCGCTCCGAAAGCTTGTGCCTTCAAATAAAGCTGTTGGACTATAACCTGGTGTTGTGTGACTTCTTACATAGAAGATAAGAGCAGGGAGGTTATGCTTGAACTGTATAAAACACTAGTTAGGCCGCAGCTAGAATACTGCATGCAGTTCTCATCACCATATTACAGGAAGGATGTGATTGCACTAGAGGGGGTGCAGAGGAGATTTACGAGGATGTTGCGTGGACTGAGGAATTTTAGCTATGAGGAAAGATTGGATAGGCTGGGGTTGTTTTCTTTGGAGCAGAGGAGGCTAAGGAGAGACCTAATTGAAGTGTATAAAATTATGAGGGGCCTAGATTGTAGGGGGTTTTGGTTTGGGGTTTGTGTCTGGCCAGTCAGTCGTGTCTGAGCTGCCCCAGCCCCGTGCGGTTCGAATCGCTTCCCCTTTGGTTCTGACCACTGGACTTATTTACAAGTAGCGATATAGACAAACGAGACCAGTGGTTTGGTGCAAAGAAAACCAATGTTTATTAAAGTAGAGAAACAATTACTATACAGAGAAAAAATCACTATGGATGCAACACAATTACACTTAACGGGGGAGGAGAAACGGACACATCGAGGGAAAATGACTAACATGACACTTTAGCAATTCCCCTTAACTCCCACCCTTTGCACCTATCTAGATTGTCTTGTAATGGGCCAGAAAATTGATGCTCACCAGTCTAGGCTGTTGAAACGCCTGCTCCGTGCCCTGTTGCCTGCCGATGTTTTAAGTTTTCACCGCCCCAAAGCAGAGATACCCCAGTAATTCAAACGTAACTGCAGGTATCCTACTTCCCTTGACGGGCACTTCATCGACGATCCTCTCGCTGGGTTGATGATACGGCAGGGCACCGGAGGTGAGGCGGGAGAGAGAGAGAGATGGCCTCCCGAGGGACTAGTTATACCCTTCCCAGTAGCCCTTAGCTCCTGCCAGATCAGCTCATTTCTTTTGTCTAATCTGGACGTGTTGAAACTCATACAAAATGTACCGATCTGGGCCCATCGACCTGGATGTCCGGCTAATCGGTTTTAAACACCTCATCAGTGTTCCCCTTTGTCCGACTGGTTTCGTGATGGGGCCATTCCAGTCTGAATGCCCCGTTGATCGTTTGTAAACAGTGTCGATGTTCTCTAAACGAAGGCCTGAATGTAGCTGAACGTGTCCCACTACATTTTGAATAGGCCTTGCCTGCTCTTGATTGTTTGTGCAAACAACCTTGATGATTTTTAATCAGAGGCCTGAATGCCACTGGGTTTGCTTCTCATGCAGAAATGCAGATGGTCTGTCCGCATTCGAGTTTCTGGAAAGTTCCTTCTCACAGTCATCAGAATACAAGCTTGTCAGTCCAAACTGAAACTTACAGGCTTTGGCCATGAGGCTGACCACAGCCATCTTGTTGAGCCCTGGTTTTTAAACTCAGTCCAACCAGGGTTTCTTTAATAAACCAAAAGTAAATCTTCGGGGGGGGGGGGGGGGGGGGGAGACATGAAATTTGCGAATCCTTTCAAGATAGAGTGGATAGGACCTATTTCCCTTCGCAGAAGGGTCAATACCAGGGGGTATAGATTTAAAGTAATTGGTAGGCGGTTTAGAGGGGATTTGCGGAGAAATGTTTTCACCCAGTGGGTGGTGGGGGTCTGGAACTCACTGCCTGAAAGGGTGGTAGAGGCAGAGACCCTCATCACATTTAAAAAGTACTTGGATATGCACTTGAAGTGCCGTAACCTACAAGTGCTGGAAAGTAGGATTAGGATGGATAGCTCTTTGTCGGCCGGCACGGACAAGATGGGCCAAATGGCCTCCTTCTGTGCTGTAAATTTCTATGATTCTATGATTGAGGCTAGATGGGGCCTACTTGGAAGTACTTTGAACTTTCAGAAGTGTTCCTCTGGCAGATAAGGGGAACACATGAGCCCCAAAAGGCAGCTGCCAAACTAGTTACACCACCTCTTTGCAGTAGCTACCTTCCTAACAGGGACAATGTCCATGCCAACTGACATTGTACAATTGGGGTGGGTAGGGGTCGGTAGGGCTGATGGGATCTCCAATCATTCTGTGGATCGCACTGGTATGAAACCTATAACTCTTCTCCATTCCTTTTCACAATGTCATAGGTTGTAACCATTCACAGCTCTATGTAGACATCTTCACCTGTGGTAACTTCAATTGTCCCCCCACCACCCCTCCTCTCCCTATTTTGGGATACAGTACTTGAGACATGGCATGTGATAAGTGCAGTGCACTTGGGAGGATAAAGGTTCTATGGTTCCCCAAGCTCTCCATCACTGGGGTTTTCCTCGTCATGTCTGGATCTGTTGTAGACTCTTCTTCTTAGGCAGTCCTTCGGAACTGAGGATGACTTGCTTCCACGCTAAAAATGAGTTCTTAGGTGACTGATGAGTCCAATGTGGGACCTACAGTCTCTGTCACAGGTGGGGCAGACGGTGGTTGAAGGGGTGGGTGAGTGGGGTGCTTGGGTTGTCGTGCGCTCCTTCTGCTGCTTGCACTTGGCTTCCGCTTGCTCCCGGTGAAGAGACTCGAGGTGTTCGGCGCCTTCCCGGATGCTTCTCCTCCACTTTGTGCGGTCTTGGGCCAGGGATTCCCAGGTGTCGGTGGGGATGTTGCACTTTTTCAAGGAGGCTTTGAGGGTGTCCTTGAAGCATTTCCTCTGCCCACCTGGGGCTCTCTTGCCGTGTCGGAGCTCCGAGTAGAGCGCTTGTTTTGGGAGTTTTGTATCAGGCATGCAGACGATGTGACCCATCCATCGGAGCTGATGTAGACTAATTGATAGAGGTTGATTGCTATGATTAGTCAACAACTCCATTATCGTTTTATCATGTGACCATCATGATAGTAGAAGGTGAACTAGATAGACCGTGGTCTATCTTCCTCTAACAATTCCTATGTTCCTACATAAATACATCTATCCTCTCCGATGACTTAGGAATATTCCAGTTTGATTATCATTCCTTATTTTACAATATTTTTGTATGGAATACTTCCACAAAGTAATAATATGCATTAAACTGAGATACATTTCTGTGTTGTGCACGTTTATATCTATTATATTAAGGTGAACAAACCATCTCATACTGCAGTCTGGCTAACTATAATTATGTACTATTTTTCTACTGCATAATGTTTTGATTCCACATAATATTTTTCTAACTGGTGAAGTAAAACATGTTTATCCGTTACAATTTAAGGTGTTAGGCTTGGCTCTGTGGTAGCACACTCTCACCTCTACATCAGAAGGCCACGGGTTCAAGCTCCACTCCAGAGAGTTGAACACATAATCTAGGCTGACAGTTCAGTTGGAGGTGCCATTTTTTGGATGAGATGTTAAACCAGGGCTCCATGTGACTGCTCAGTTGGACATAAAAGATCCCATGGCACTATTCGAAGAAGAAAAGTGGAGATCTCCTAGTCTCCTGGCCAATATTTATCCCTCAATCAATACCACTAAAATACATTAGCTGGTCATTATCTCAATGCTGTTTGTGGGATCTTGCTGTGCACACATTGGCAGCCACATTTCCTACACTACAACAGTGACTACACTTCAAAAGTACTTCATTGGCTATGAGGCACTTGGAACATCTTGAGCTCATGAAAAGCTCTATATCAATGCAAGTTTCCTATGTATCCAGTGTTTTCCTGGGCCACGCCAGCCTATCAAGCTAGTTCATGTCATTTCTGCTGTAGGATCCTTATGATATTACACTGTTCATACAGAGGGTGTCTTGCTGCCAAATCTGAAAATGCAGCCATGATCTCCATGTAAACACTGGATGTGAATCAGTAAGTGCGCATTCACAACAAAACAGTCCGCTTGATTGGCACCCCATCCATCACCTTAAACATTCACTCCCTCCATCACCGGCGTACTGTGGCTGCAGTGTGTACCACCTACAATATGCACTGCAGCAACTCACCAAGGCTTCTTCGGCAGCACCTCCCAAACCCGTGACCTCTACCACCTAGAAGGACAAGGGCAGCAGGCGCATGGGAACACCACCACCTCCAAGTTCCCCTCCAAGTCACACATCATCCTGACTTGGAAATATATTGCCGTTCTTTCATCGTTACTGGGTCAAAATCCTGGAACTCCCTCCCTAACAGCACTGTGGGAGTACCTTCACCACACAGGCTGCAGCGGTTCAAGAAGGCGGCTCACCACCACCTTCTCAAGGGCAATTAGGGATGGGCAATAAATGCTGGCCTTGCCTGTGATGCCCACATCCCAAGAACGAATATAAAAAATAATAATGTATTACTGGAGTGCTCTGCATAGTAGGTTCATACCATATAAAGCATCTGAAAAAGTGCTTGCAGTCCCCAATGAATTATACATAATGCTTTTCAGTGCATCAGTAGAGAAAGGCTTTCTGTTTTCCATGCCATATTTTGTTAGCAATAATAAAAATCAATTCTCATTGCGCTGACTGGAATTTAATTGAATTCCAGTCTGTCTGTGACTAAGGAAGTCCACATGAGCCTACCATGTAATGACCTGAGAGTTGGTGCTTGCCTGAAGTTAATTGATTCTACTCAAAATCATTGGTTCAATTGCTGTTGTCAATCCACTGCCTTTTAAATTTTACCACCCCTTTAAATCTATGCTGTAAAATTACTGTCAAACAAGCAAGATTATGCTTACAGGGGCATTAGCTGCATGCTGTTGAAAACACCACCAGCTAGATTTTTACTCTCGAGGTATTCTAACATTAATCAAGAGCAAAGTAAGTTGATTTATATCTCTTTTGTGTCCATTGAGTCTTCTAGCATTACTTCTTCCTCCCCTTGTTTGGATTTCTCTGTCCTGAGATCACGGGTTGGAGACCAGCTCCCAGGGCCGCACCACGAGCTTCTTTTCAATTCAGCACGAGGAAAAATGCAACAGCACCCAATGTGATTGACTTCCACTTTAAAGAGCCTGGCCTCCCCTCACACTGGCTCCCCACAGCCGCATGGTTTCGAGATCAGGAACGCATTGTACAGGTGTACCTGCCTGTCCTGCACTCCACGGCATCCATTGTTCTACCCCTCCCCGCTTTTCCCCAGTCGATTTATTGCTCTAAGTTGTATCCTGTATCAAATGTACTTTGCCCTTATTTGCTGAAATATGGTTGCTTTAAGTAATAGGTGTTTGTTTAACTGGAACAAAAGCTGACAATATTGGATACGTCCTAGATGGGAGCATTGCTGCCAAAACCGTAAACATGATTAAAGAGGGCAAGTTGGCTCAGTGGGAGTGATCGTCACCTTCACCACCCGGGTGGTTACTTGGCGGAGCGGATCACCCGCCCATTGTTGAAAACAAGGAAAGGATGACAGAAGATACTGAGATTTAAGGGTTTCCATTGTGAGGAGACAGCCACAGAGCTGAATTTCTTTTCATTGGTGAACAGGTGGTGGTTTGGGGACTGTTTACCCAGGTTTTTAAAATGCTTGAGCCACATATTTTAAGTAGTGCCTTCGATTTGAATGGTGAACACAAAAGGACACAGGTTCAAAATTGATAAGTAGATATGAGATTTAGAAGAATTTTTTTCTCATAGAAGCAATGGATGTTCTTGCTACTGTTCCTATTCCCGAATCGCCTCCTCCTGCTCCTATTCCCGAATTGCCTTCTCCTGCTCCTATTCCCGAATCGCCTCCTCCTGCTCCTATTCCCGAATCGCCTTCTCCTGCTCCTATTCCCGAATAGCCTCCTCCTGCTCCTATTCCCAAATCGCCTCCTCCTGCTCCTATTCCCAAATAGCCTCCTCCTGCTCCTATTCCTGAATCGCCTTCTCCTGCGCCTATTCCCGAATAGCCTTCTCCTGCTCCTATTCCCAAATCGCCTCCTCCTGCTCCAATTCCCGAATAGCCTTCTCCTGCTCCTATTCCCGAATCGCCTCCTCCTGCTCCTATTCCCGAATCGCCGCCTCCTGTTCCTATTCCCGAATCACCTCCTCCTGCTCCTATTCCCGAATGGCCTCCTCCTGTTCCTATTCCTGAATCTCCTCCTCCTGCTCCTATTCCCGAATAGCCTCCTCCTGCTCCTATTCCCAAATCGCCTCCTTCTGCTCCTATTCCTGAATCGCCTCCTCCTGCTCCTATTCCCGAATTGCCTCCTCCTGCTCCTATTCCCGAATTGCCTCCTCCTACTCCTATTCCCGAATCGCCTTCTCCTGCTCCTATTCCTGAATAGCCTCCTCCTGCTCCTATTCCCAAATCGCCTCCTCCTGCTCCTATTCCTGAATCGCCTCCTCCTGCTCCTATTTCCGAATCGCCTTCTCCTGCTCCTATTCCTGAATAGCCTCCTCCTGCTCCTATTCCCAAATCGCCTCCTCCTGCTCCTATTCCCGAATTGCCTCCTCCTGCTCCTATTCCTGAATTGCCTCCTCCTACTCCTATTCCCGAATCGCCTTCTCCTGCTCCTATTCCTGAATAGCCTCCTCCTGCTCCTATTCCCAAATCGCCTCCTCCTGCTCCTATTCCCGAATCGCCTTCTCCTGCTCCTATTCCCGAATAGCCTCCTCCTGCTCCTATTCCCAAATCGCCTCCTCCTGCTCCTATTCCCGAATTGCCTCCTCCTGCTCCTATTCCCAAATTGCTTCCTCCTACTCCTATTCCCGAATCGCCTTCTCCTGCTCCTATTCCTGAATAGCCTCCTCCTGCTCCTATTCCCAAATCGCCTCCTCCTGCTCCTATTCCCGAATCGCCTCCTCCTGCTCCTATTCCCGAATAGCCTCCTCCTGCTCCTATTCCTGAATCGCCTTCTCCTGCTCCTATTCCTGAATAGCCTTCTCCTGCTCCTATTCCCGAATCGCCTCCTCCTGCTCCTATTCCCGAATAGCCTTCTCCTGCTCCTATTCCCGAATCGCCTCCTCCTGCTCCTATTCCCGAATCGCCGCCTCCTGTTCCTATTCCCGAATTGCCTCCTCCTGCTCCTATTCCCAAATAGCCTTCTCCTGCTCCTATTCCCGAATAGCCTCCTCCTGCTCCTATTCCCGAATTGCCTCCTCCTGCTCCTATTCCCGAATTGCCTCCTCCTGCTCCTATTCCCGAATTGCCTCCTCCTGCTCCTATTCCCGAATTGCCTCCTCCTACTCCTATTCCCGAATAGCCTCCTCCTACTCCTATTCCTGAATTGCTCCTTCCATTCCTATTCCTGAATAACTTATTCCTGAATGATTTACTCTTTTCCTTTAAGTCAACACTTTCACAGGAGAAGGAGAGAGAAAGGGAAAATATGTTAACAAAAAATAATTTAAAATTTTTAAGAAGCTGCATCTGCCTCTATGGACGGCCAAGTGGCATTAATGTTTTCTCCCCTTTTTATCCTCTTTACTCTGTCTATCTCATATTTTACTCTCTTTCCCTTCCTCTCCACAGCTACACCTGCCTGTGGGAGTTACCACAATGGAGATGGGCCTGTCCGATGCATGAGATCTCCCACCCCCCCCCCACCCGCCCACTGAATGTGGGAGAGTCCGCATGTCTGAGTATAACAGTTAGAACAAGGAAATAAGATTGAGGTCAGAATTGGTAAACTGAGATTTAATAAGTTCTGTTGCTAATGCCTACCAGCATTTGGTAGCCTATGAAACATGTCTGAAGATTCTGCCTTGCAGGTACAATATTTTGCTACTATTGATACTCGTGCCCTACACGTGCTGTTTCGATTAGGATCTGAACTTTAATCTGAACCAGCTCCAGACTCCCAAGAGTTTTTCAAGTGAGCTAGCGTAACTTTTCAGCTTTTCTGGAAATAATCCATAGCACTGCTTTCAAGAAGCCCTGATATTTTTCTTGAAATGGTAGTTCAATCAGGTTCTCCTCAGGAAATTCCAAAACTTTAACCTTTCGGGGTCACTAGCAGCAACAGACAGTTTCTTGTCTTGAATACTGACCTCTGTTCATTTCCAATCCAAACAAAGTATCTGATGCTATCTATTTGTATACCTTGGAGCTTTTGAAATTAACCTCCCCCCGCCCCCCCGCCCCCCCAGATCAACAGAAGCAACTCCATTCATTGCCACATTTTGTGCAGTTTAAGAATAGTTTTCAAAGAAGTACTCTGGTTGCTTTTAAAGTTGCACTCTTATATTTTTCTCTTATTTTACGTTCGAACTACTGCCCCTTCCATCCCCGGCTCCATTCAGCCAGGGGGCCAGAACATTATGGAGTGCAAGGGCCATGAAGAGGTCCACGGCTTGCGTCCTTCCCCCACACCACTTGGTGGTCCCTCTGCCAGACAAGAGCAGCAAGTTCAAGTGACAATCAGGCCTCTGGCTGCGAGTTAAGCACTCAACCGTGCCAACCCTTTATTTTCCCCCAAATGCTTTCCTTCTTATGATCCTGACCAAAGGTCTGTGTAGCACTCGCTGTTTATTTTAGCCCTGATTTTCTTCATTTGACCCAACTGCAGATCGTGCGTTCTGTTGCACAGTCTCCTCGAGTCAGGAAAGCCACATCGTCTGTCCGCGACAGTTGTGAAATGCACCCAGTGACTCTTCATCGGGACTTGGGATTGCAGCTTTCAATCTCCTCCTCTTCGTGAAACCCAACATCCCACCATGATGAACTGCTCTGTCTATGGCCTGGACAAGCACTGATAAAAGCACCACCATCAGTGAAAGGTAAATATGAGAAAAAAAAGACTTGCGCCTTTCACAACTTCAGGACCTCCCAATGCGCTTTACAGCCAATGAAGTACTTTTTGAAGCGTAGTCACTGTAGTAATGTAGAAAACCCGGCAGCCAATTTGCGCACAGCAAGCTCCCACAAACAGCGATCTAATAATGACCAGATAATCTGTTTTTTAGTGATGTTGATTGAGGGATAAATATTGGCCAGGACACCGGGGATAACTCCCCTGCTCTTCTTCAGAACAGTGCCATGAGATCTTTTATGTCCACCTGAGAGAGTAGACAGGGCCTCAGCTTAATGTCTCATCCAAAAGACGGCACCTCCGACAGTGCAGCACTCCCTCAGTACTGCACTGGTGTGTCAGCCTAGAATTTTTGTGCTCAGGTTGCTGGAGTGGGAATTTGAAGCCACAACCTTCTGACTCACAAGCAAGGGTGCTACCAACTGAGCCACAGCTGACATAAGCATTCAATTGAATGCTATCCAAATCTCTGAGGAAGGCAAGCTTCGCATAGGAGAGTTGTCAGTGGTGTTCTGAAGGACACTGTCCAAAACATGAACCTGTCTTTTTTTTCGCCTTGGGTCAGTGGGTAGCACTCTAGGGTTCAGATCCCACTCCAGAGGATTGAACACAAAATTTAAGCTATGACTCGAGTGGGCTGCTGCACTGTCGGAGGTGGCGTCTTTTGGATGAGATGTTAAACTGAGGCCCTGTCTGCCCTCTTGGGTGGATGTAAAAGATTCTAGGGTGTTATTTTGAAGATGAGTGGGTGAGTTTCTCCCCGGTGTCCTGGGCCAATGTTTATCCCTCAAGCAACATGACTAAAACAGATGATCTGGTTATTATCTCATTGCTGTTTGTGGAATCCTGCTGTGCGCAAATTGGGTGCTGTGTTTCCTACATTACAACAGTGACTGCACTTCAGTTAAAGGGACTTTTGAAGTGTAGTCACTGTTGTAATGTAGAAAAATGTGGCAGCAAATTTGCGCACAGCAAATCAAATCTGAACCGTTCCTTGACGAAAAGACCCAGCAAATGGTCAAATTCACTAATGGTAACTGTGGTTCTGTGGTTCTTCTGACAAGCCTGGAAAGGTGTTAAGAAGGAGGAAGCTTGTAAGGTTTGCAGATGACCGCATGGTTGCACGTCAGTGTCAATCCCTACTCTGCACAGACTCTAGATGAATGTTCATGTGAAGTGATTTGTACCTTGCTGTTCCAGGGGTCAAGCAGTTGAACTGCATACTTTATTTACAAATAGTACGGATCTCCATTCTGCACCACCAATCCTTACTAAGCACGGAGTGGTACAGAGCGGAGACCAGGTCCATTTGCAAATGTTGAGTGCTTGACTTCAATCAGAAAAAAATGTAGCAATCATCGATTCAGCATGTGTTTCCAATCTAAGTGTTGGTGAGTAAGATGCTTTAACCCTTAACATGGTACAAGTGAGACTATCGGTCTAGAAACACTCTTCTGTGGAACTGCTAACAGGTATATTTTATTATCACATTGCTGTTTGTGGGAGCTTGCTGTGCGCAAATTGGCTGCCACGTTTCCTACATTACAACAGTGACTGCACTTCAAAAAGTACTTCATTGTCTGTGAAGTGCTTTGAGACGTCCTGAGGTCGTGAAAGGATCTATAGAAATGCAAGTACTTTTTTTACTTTTCTTTCTTTCATTTTTTTCTTTTCATTTCTTTCTTTCTTTCTTTCTTTCTTTCTTTCTTTCTTTCTTTCTTTCTTTCGTTTATGTTTATCCTTCCACACCAGCTTTCTTTCACTCATTTTCTCCTGCCCGCCCCTCCTTTCCAGCTGGTTTTGACTCCTTGCTGAGGTACAGTTCCACAGGTCTGGTCACCACACTTTAGGAAAGATGTGAAGGCCCTTGAGAGGGTGCAGAGGAGATTTACCAGAATGGTTCCGGGGAAGGGGGATCTTAGCTACAAGGACAGGTTGGAGAAGCTGGATTTGTTTTCATTAGAGCAAAGGAGGTTGAGGGGTGATTTGATAGAGGTGTACAAGATTATGACAGGTTTGGATAGGCTAGACGGGGAAAAGCTGTTCCCACTAGTTGATGGTACAAGGACTAGGGGACACAGATTTAAGGTTTTGGGCAAGAGATACAGGGGGGACGTGAGGAAAAACTTTTTTACGCAGCGAGTGGTGAGGACCTGGAACTCGCTGCCAACGGAAGTGGTGGAAGCGGAGACACTCAATGTTTTCAAAGGGAGACTGGATAGGCACTTGAGGGAAATAAACTTGCAGGGCTACGGGGATAGAGCGGGGGAATGGGACTGACTGGATTGCTCTACAGAGAGCCGGCACAGACTCAATGGGCCAAATAGCCTCCTTCTGTGCCGTTATGACTCTATGGGCTGGATTTTCCAAGCCCCGAGGAGGCGGGCATGGAGGCGGGACAGCCGGTAAATTCGGAGAAAGTGGCGGCAGATGGCAAAGCTGCCCCCATCCCGCCTCCGTGCCCTTTTGCGGGATATTGACACGACAAGCAGCTGTCCCGCCTCCAACTCACCTCCATTCACAAAATCCAGCCCTATGACTCTATGAGGCGGCAATCACCTTGCAGGATCTTGTCCAAATGTCCATTACTAATGTGCAAGCCTCGCCAGTGAGTGTCATCAGGCTACTTGACCGCAGGGGCCACTGTTAGGCCAAATCCAGTCCTTGCCCAGTGCTTCCCATGCAAGAGGTCCCAGGACAATGATCAGGAGTGGGAATCCTGGCCCATTTTCCCCTTCGGTACCTGGGGCACTGAGGCCAATTGCAATGCCCTTGTGAACAACCTGGCAGAAATCATCGAACTCAGCACAGTCCAGAAAACAAATCGGAACCTTTCATTCTCTCCAATCAGGTTTCCAACCCGCCACAATACCGAAACGGCTCTCATCAAAGTCACAAATGACGTCCTTTGTGACTGTGACAAAGGTAAACTATCCCTCCTCGTCCGTCTTGACTTGTCTGCAGCCTTTGACACGGTTGACCACTCCATCCTTCTCCAACGGCTCTCCACCATCATCCAGCTGGGTGGGACTGCACTCATAGAAAACATAGAACATAGAAAAATAGGAGCAGGAGTAGGTCATTTGGCCCTTCGAGCCTGCGCCACCATTCAATATGATCATGGCTGATCCTCTATCTCAATACCATATTCCCGCTCTCTCCACATACCCCTTGATGCCTTTTGTGTCTAGAAACCTAGCTATCTCCTTCTTAAATATATTCAGTGATCTTAATTATATTCAGTGAACTCGCCTGGTTCCATTCTTATCTATCTTATTGTAGCCAGAGAATCGCCTGCACTGACTTCTCTTCCCGCTCCCACATCATTACCTCTAGGGTCCCCCAAGGATCTATCCTTGGCCCCCTCCTATTTCTCATCGACATGTTGCCCCTTGGTGACATCATCCGAAAACTCGGCATCAGTTTCCACATGTACGCTGACGACACCCAGCTCTACCTCACCACCACTTCTCTCAACCCCTCCACGGTGTCTAAATTGTCAGACTGCTTGTCCGACATCCAGTTCTGGATGAGCAGAAATTTTCTCCAATTAAATATTGGAAAGACCAAAGCCATTGTTTTCGAACCCCGCCACAAACTCCGTTCCCTAGCCACTGACTCCCACCCTCTCCCTAATATCTGTCTGAGGTTGAAGCCCACTGTTCGCAACCTTGGTGTCATTTTTGGCCCTGAAATGAGCTTCCAACCACATATCCGCAGCATAACTAAGACCGTCTACTTCCACCTCCGTAATATCGCCTGAGTGTCCGCCCTTGCCTCCGCTGCTGAAACCCTCATCCATGCCTTTGTTACCTCTCGACTTGACTATTCCAACGCAGTCCTGGCTGGCCTCCCACATTCTACCCTATGTAAACTTGAGGTCACCCAAAACTCTGCTGTCCGTATCCTAACTTGCACCAAGTCCCGTTCTCCCATCTCCCCTGTGCTTGCTGACCTACATTGGCTCCCGGTTAAGCAGCGCCTCCATTTCAAAATTGTTTGCAAATCCCTCCAAGGCCTCGCCCCTCCCTATCTCTAATCTCCTTCAGCCCCACAACCCCCCCCGAGATATCTGCGCTCCTCTAATTCTTCCCTCTTGATCATCCCTGATTATAATCGCTCAACCATTGGTGGCCGTGCCTTCTGTTGCCTAGGCCCTAAGCTCTGGAATTCCCTGCCTAAACCTTTCCGCCTCACTACCTCTCTTTCCTCCTTTAATACGCTCCTTAAAACCGACCTCTTTGACTAAACTTTTGGTCATCTGCCCTAACTTATCCTTATGCGGCTCGGTGTCAATTTTTTGTCTTATTACACTCCTGTGCAGCACCTTGGGACGTTTTGCTACATTAAAGGCGCTATATAAATACAAGTTGTGGTTGTTGTTGTTGTCAGGCTCGACAAATTACTGGATAAACTCACGAATGGTAACTTTGTGATCCTGAGTTCCCAACGGGGAGCTGCAGTCACAGGAAGCATGAATCAGAGGATCGGGGCTACAGTCTCGCAGCCCTTGTATCTGACTCATGATTCCTTCGAACTCAGCTTCTGTATGGGTAGTGTAGAATTACATCTGCTGATCCCGACCTGACCTGTTTTGACTTTAAGCATTAGAGATTGACCTAATTGTGTATATGATGTAATCTCCAGTGTCTGGGATATCGACTGGCTTAAAATTTAAAGGAAGAAAGAAAGCAAAAGCGCTTTTCGCGAACTCTGGGTGTCCCAAAGCGCTTTACAGCCAATTAAGTACTTTTGAAGTGTGGTCACTGTTGTAAATGTAGAAAATGTGGCAGCCAATTTGCGCACAGCAAACAGCAATGTGAGTCTTAGCTGTGGCTCCGTTAGCAGCACTCTTGTTTCTGAGTCATGAAGGTTCGCGGGTTCTAAATCCCACTCCAGAGACTTGAGGGTAAAAATCTAGGCTGACACTCCAGTGCAATGCTGAGGGAGTGCTGCATTGTCAGAGGTGCTGTGTTTTGGATGAGACGTTAAACTGAGGTCCCATCTACACTCTCAGGTGGACATAAAAGACCCCATGGCACTATTTTGAAGAAGAGCAGGGGAGTTATTCTCGGTGTCCTAGCCAATATCTATCCCTCAATCAACAGCACTAAAAAAAACATATTATCTGGTCATTATCACATTGCTGTTTGTGGGAGCTTGCTGTGCGCAATTTAAAATTTTTTTTTATTCATTGATGGGATGTGGGCGTCGCTGGCTGGCTAGGCCTGCATTTAGTGCCCATCCCTAATTGCCCTTGAGAAGATGGTGGTGAGCTGCCTTCTTGAACCGCTGCAGTCCATATGGTGTAGGTGCACCCACAATGCTGTTAGGAAGGGAGTTCCAGGATTTTGGCCCAGCGACAGTGAAGGATCGGCGATACAGGTCCAAGTCAGGATGGTGTGTGGCTTGGAGGGGAACTTGTAGGTGGTGATGTTCTCATGCGTCTGCTGCCCTTGTCCTTCTAAGTGGTAGAGGTCGCGGGTTTGGAAGGTGCTGTTGAAGGAGCTTTGGCGAGTTGCTGCAGTGCATCTCGTAGATGGTACACACTGCAGCCACAGTGCGCCGGTGGTGGAGGGAGTGAATGTTGAAGGTGGTGGATGGAGTGCCAATCAAGCGGGCTGCTTTGTCCTGGATGGTGTCGAGCTTCTTGAGTGTTGTTGGAGCTGCACTCATCCAGGCAAGTGGAGAGTATTCCATCACACTCCTGACTTGTGCCTTGTAGATGGTGGAAAGGCTTTGGGGAATCAGGAGGTGAGGCACTCGCCGCAGAATTCCCAGCCTCTGGCCTGCTCTTGTAGCCACAGTATTTATATGGCTGGTCCAGTTCAGTTTCTGATCAATGGTAACCCCCAGGATGTTGATAGTGGGGGATTCAGCGATGGTAATGCCATTGAATGTCAAGGGGAGATGGTTAGAGTCTCGCTTGTTGGAGATAGTCATTGCCTGACACTTGTGTGGTGCGAATGTTACTTGCCACTTGTCAGCCCAAGTCTGAATGTTGTCCAAGTCTTGCTGCATATGGACACGGACTGTGTCAGTATCTGACGAGTCTCGAATGGTGCTGAACAGTGTGCAATCATCAGCGAACATCCCCACTTCTGACCTTATGATGGAGGGAAGGTCATTGATGAAACAGCTGAAGATGGTTGGGCCTAGGACACTGCCCTGAGGAACTCCTGCAGTGATGTCATGTGATTGAGATGAATGACCTCCAACAACCACAGCCAACTTCCTTTGTCCTAGGTATGATTCCAACCAATGGAGAGTTTTCCCCTTGATTCCCATTGACTTCAGTTTTGCTAGGGCTCCTTGATGCCACACTCGATCAAATGCTGCCTTGATGTCAAGGGCAGTCACTCTCACTCACCTCTTGAGTTCAGCTCTTTTGTCCATGTTTGGACCAAGGCTGTAATGAGGTCAGGAGCTGAATGGCCCTGGTGGAACCCAAACTGGGCGTCAGTTAGCAGGTTATTGCTGAGTAAGTGCCGCTTGATAGCACTGTCGACGACACCTTCCATCACTTTGCTGATGATTGAGAGTAGACTGATGGGACGGTAATTGGCCGGGTCGGATTTGTCCTGCTTTTTGTTAGACAGGACATACTTGGGCAATTTTCCACATTGCCGGGTAGATGCCAGTGTTGTAGCTGTACTGGAACAGCTTGGCTAGGGGCGCAGCTAGTTCTGGAGCACAAGTCTTCAGTACTATTGCCGGAATGTTGACTGCCGTGTTCCCTACATTAGAGCAGTGACTACACTTCCAAAGTTCTTCATTGGCTGTAAAGTGCTTTGGGACGTCCTGAGGTTGTGAAAGGCGCTATATAAATGCAAGACTTTCTTTTTTCTTTTAATGACTAGATAATCGATTTTTGTGATTTTGTTTGGGATAAATATTGGCCAGGAAACCAGGGAGAGCTCAGCTGTTCTTCTTCAAAATAGTGCCATGGGATTCTTTGGGGGGAAATTTGTTATTGCCCTGTGTGGGGCGCTAAATTTAGAAATCTTGAAAAATTAGTGCCTGGCGCTAATGAGTCTGAGGTTCCCCTAAATTGGCTGTTAGTGCTCCAAGAGAGAGCTGGAGCACTAAATCAAGCGCTAATGACCTCATTCGGGCGCTACAGGGGGCACTACCAGCAGAGCGATAATGAATTTCAGGTGCTATGTAATCGGGAATGATCCTTCACACTGGCTCCTTCCAGCTCTTAAAGGGGAGGTTGCATCATTGTGCAGATCCTCATTATCAGCATTGCTGGCTGTGAAGGTGAAATGCAAGCAACTCAATCCCCTGATCGTGATGGCTGATCCCACTCCCCCATGGCGAGAACTCGTCATTTCATGGACGAGGCATTGGTCGCGGGAGTGGAGCGAAGGAGGACAGTGCTGTTCCTGGACACAGGAAGGAGGCCATTGCCCCAGGTCTTCAGGGCAATGTGGAGGGACGTGGCCCAGGAGGCCTCGGCCAGTGGTGTGGTCGTACGCAGCCTGACACAGTGCCGCAAGAAATTCAATGACCTCACTCGGGTGGTCAAGGTGAGTACATGCTTCAACAGGTCCTACATATCAGCATCTCTCACCCTGTACACACGGCACAAAGCACCACACCCCCACCACTCACCCACCAAGCATCTGCACCTACTTAAAATCACATCCACATCTCACGCCTTGCCTACAATCATAGCTATTCAAGTACTGCAGGCATATCTACTAAACACATGTCTGGACTCACACACATTCGTTTTGCTTGCAGGCCAAGATGGCCCACAATAGGAGGGAGCAGCAGAGAACAGGTGGGGGTGATGCGCAGCCCCAGCAGCTTTCAGACCTGGAGGAGCGAGTGCTGCGACTCACTGGGCAGCAGGTGGTGGGCGCCGTGGCCCTCGGCAACGTCGACCCCCTTGGGGGCAGCAATAGCTTGCGCACGAGTTCTGCTGCACATGACTCGGGTGAGGCCCTCGGTAGGGAGGCGTTCACAAGAAGAGTGATGGGCTTGCACATGAAGATGATAGGTGCAATGGCAAGGGTGCCTGAGAGCCTATTGCCAATAGTAAGGAGCGTGGAGGAGTCCGCCTCAAACATTGCACAAGGCTCTGCGCACACCATGGAGCCCATCATTTCCACTCTGCAGAGGATAGTGGACTCCCAGAGAGACCGTGCAGATCCAAACCTCATGACGCGTGTCATGAGCGATCTGGCAGCTTCCATTGCAGCACAGGTGGAAGCTACACAATGTCTTAGTGCTGTAATGTAGTCAATGGTTGCTGCCTTCCAGTCTCAGGCTGCTCTCATGCAGTATCTGAACCGGAACGGGACCAACATCCTTGCGGGGAGGTTTGCTAGTACTGTTGTGGGGGTGTTTAAACTAACTTGGCAGGGGGATGGGATATGGAGTGGAGTTATAGTAGGGGTTGATGCACAGCCAAATATAGAGGAAAAAACAAGTCAGCCTGGAAGGCAGAGCAAATATGTAACGGCACAAGGGAGTATGGCAAGGCTGGATGGCATTTATTTTAATGCAAGGAGTCTTACGAGTAAGGCAGATGAATTGAAGGTTTGATGAACACATGGGTGTATGATATTGTTGCTATCACAGAGACATGGTTGAGGGAGGGGCAGGACTGGCAGCTCAATATTCCGGGGTATAGAATCTTCAAGCGAGACAAAGGGGGGTGTAAAAGAGGAGGGGGTGTCGCAATATTAATCAAGGAGTCAATTACTGCTGTAAGGAGGGATGATATCTTAGCAGATTCCTCCAATGAGGCCATATGGGTAGAACCTAAAAACAAAAAGGGGCAAGCACTTTGCTGGGAGTATACTATAGGCCCCCAAACAGTCAGTGGGAGATAGAGGAACAGATATGTAGGCAAATCTCAGAGAAGTGTAGAAATAAAAGGGTAATAATAGTGGGGTATTTCAACTTCCCCAATATTAACTGGGATAGTCAGAGTGTGAAAGGCTTAGAAGGTGCGGAATTCTTAAAGTGCATCCAGGAGAGCTTTTTGAACCAGCATGTGGAAAGTCCTACAAGAGAGGAGGCAGTACTGGACCTAATTCTAGGGAATGTAGCCAGGCAAGTGGTAGAAATGTCAGTAGGAGAGCATTTTGGTGACAGTGACCATAATTCGGTGAGATTTAAGGTAGTCATAGAAAAGGACAAAGATGGACCGAAAATAAAGGTTCTAAATTGGGGAAAGGCCGATTTTAATATGATAAGGCAGGATCTGGCTAAAGTGGATTGGGATAAGCTACTTGTAGGAAAATCCACATCAGAGCAGTGGGAGTCTTTCAGAAAGGAAATAGAGAGAGTACAACGCCAACATGTTCCCGTAAAGGTCAAGGGTGGGAGTATAGAAAGTGCAGGGGGGTACTTAAAAAAGGAATTAGGAGAGCGAAGAGGGGGGCATGAAAAAACACTGGCGGGCAAAATAAAGGAAAAGTCCCAAGGTGTTTTATAAGTATATTAAGGGCAAGAGGATAACCAGGGAAAGAATAGGGCCCATTATGGAACAAAGTGGCAATCTGTGTGTAAACATAGAAACATAGAAACATAGAAGATAGGAGCAGGAGTAGGCCATTCGGCCCTTCGAGCCTGCTCCGCCATTCAATGTGATCATGGCTGATCATCCAAACTCAGTACCCTGTCCCCGCCTTTTCCCCATATCCCTTGATCCCTTCAGCCTCAAGAAACATATCCAACTCTTTCTTGAATATATTTAATGAACTGGCCTCCACCGCCCTTTGTGGCAGAGAATTCCACAGGTTCACCACTCTCTGGGTGAAGAAATTCCTCCTCATTTCAGTCCTAAATGGCTTACCCCTTATCCTTAGACTATGACCCCTGGTTCTGGACTCCCCGGCCATGAGAAACATCCTTCCTGCATCTAGTCTGTCCAGACCTGACAGAATTTTATAGGTCTCGATGAGATCCCCTCTCAATCTTCTAAACTCCAGTGAGTATAAGCCCAATCAACACAATCTCTCCTCATACATCATTCCTGCCATCCCAGGGATCAGCCTGGTGAATCTTCGCTGCACTCCCTCCATGGCAAGAACGTTCTTCCTCAGGTATGGTGACCAAAACTGCACACAATACTCAAGGTGCGGTCTCACCAAGGCCCTGTACAACTGTAGCAAGACATCCTTGTTCCTGTACTCAAACCCTCTTGCTACGAAGGCCAACATACCATTTGCCTTCTTAACCGCCTGCTGCACCTGTATGCTTACCTTCAGCGACTGGTGCACAAGGACACCCAGGTCTCTTTGCACTTCCCCTCCTCCCAATCTATTGCCATTCAAATAATAATCTGCCTTCCTGTTTTTGCCAGCAAAGTGGATAACCTCACATTTATCCACATTCTAGTGCATTTGCCATGTTTCTGCCCAATCACCCAACCTGTCCAAATCGTACTGGATTTTCCCGACATCCTCCTCGCAGCTTACCCTCCCGCCCAGCTTTGTGTCGTCTGCAAATTTGGAGATATTACATCCAATTCCCTCATCCAGATCATTAATATATATTGTGAACAGCTGGGGTCCTAGGACCGATACTTGCGGTACCCCACTAGTCACTGCCTGCCACTCGGAAAACGACCCGTTTATTCCAACTCTTTGCTTTCTGTTCTCCCTTATCTATTTTACCAGTTACATCCTCAAAAGATTCCAGTAGATTAGTCAAGCATGATTTACCTTTTGTAAATCCATGTTGACTTTGTCCGATCCTGTCACTGCTTTCCAAGTGCTCTGCTATTACATCTTTTATAATAGACTCTAGCATTTTCCCCACTACCGATGTCAGGCTTACCGGTCTATAATTCCCCGCTTTTTCTCTACCACCTTTTTTGAATAGTGGGGTAACATTAGCTACCCTCCAATCCATGGGTACCGTTCCAGAGTCTATCGAGTTCTGGAAGATGATCAGTAGTGCATCTACTATCTCTAGGGCCACTTCCTTAAGTACCCTGGGATGTAGACCATCAGGCCCTGGGGATTTATCGGCCTTCAGTCCCATCAATTTTCCTAACACCATTTTCCTACAAATACTGATTTCTTTCAGTTCCTCGCTTTCATCCGACCCTATGTTCCCCGGCATCTCTGGGAGGTTATTTGTGTCCTCCTTTGTAAAGACAGAACCAAAGTATGCATTTAGTTGGTCTGCCATTTCCTTGTTTCCCATTATAAATTCCCCCGATTCTGACTGCAAGGGACCTACGCTTGACTTCACTAATCTTTTTCTCTTCACATATCTATAAAAGCTTTTACAGTCAGTTTTTATGTTCCCTGCTAGCTTACTCTCATATTCTATTTTCCCTTTCTTAATTAATCCCTTTGTCCTCCTTTGTTGAATCCTAAACTGCTCCCAATCCTCAGGATTATTGCTTTTTCTAGCCAATTTATATGTCCTCTCCTTGGATCTTATGCTATCCCTAATTTCCCTTGTTAGCCACGGTTGAGTCATCTTTGTTGTTTTATTTTTGCGCCAAACTGGGATGAACAAATTCTGTAGCTCATCCATTCGGTCTTTGAATGTTTGCCATTGCCTATCCACCGTCAACCCTTTGAGCGCCATTCCCCACTCAATCCTGCCCAACTCGCTCCTCAGACCATCGTAGTTTCCTTTATTTAAATTGAGGACACTTGTCTCTGAGTCAACTACTTCATTCTCCATCTTAATGAAGAATTCGATCATATTATGATCGCTCCGACCCAAGGGGCCTCGTACAACAAGATTGCTAATTAATCCTTTCTCGTTACATAATACCCAGTCTAAGATGGCCTGATCTCTGGTTGGTTCCTCGACATATTGGTCCAGGAAACCATCCCGTAAACACTCCAGGAATTCCTCCTCCACAGTATTGTTACTAATTTGGTTGGCCCAATCTATATGTAGGTTAAAGTCACCCATGATGACTGCTGTGCCCTTATTGCACGCTTCTTTAATTTCCCTTTTAATGCCATCCCCAACCTCCACCTTACTGTTTGGAGGTCTATATACCACTCCCACTAATGTTTTTTTCCCTTTAGTATTTCTCAATTCTACCCATACAGATTCCACATCATCAGAGCTAATATCCTTCATTACAATTGTATTAATCCCTTCTTTAACCAGTAATGCTACCCCACCTCCCTTTCCTTTTTGCCTATCTTTCCTGAATATCGAATACCCCTGGATGTTGAGTTCCCAGTCTTGGCCATCCTTGAGCCACGTTTCTGTAATCCCAACCAAATCGTATTCGTTTACCTCTATTTGCGCAGCCAATTCATCCACCTTATTACAAATGCTCCTCGCATTAAGACACAAAGCCTTCAGGCTTGTTTTTTTAACGCTCTTAGACCTATTAGAATTATTATTTACTGTGGCCACGTTTGATTTAAACCGTTGATTTCTCTGACTGCCACTTTTGTTTTTCTCCTTCCTATCTTTTGCTTTTATCCCTGTTTTCCTTTCCTCTGTCTCCCTGTTCAGGTTCCCAACCCCCTGCCATTTTAGTTTAAACCCCCCCGAACAGTGCTAGCAAACCTCCCCGCAAGGATATTTATCCCGCTCTGGTTCAGGTGCAACCCGTCCGACTTGTACAAGTCCCACCTTTCCCAGAAGCAGGCCCAGTGATCCAGGAAACTAAAGCCCTCCCTCCTGCACCAACTCTTTAGCCATGCATTCATCTGCTCTATCCTCCTATTCCTATGCTCACTAGCACGTGGCACTGGGAGTAATCCAGAGATTACTACCTTTGAGGTCCTGCTCTTTAATCTGCTACCTAGCTCCCTAAATTCTTGTTGCAGGACCTCATCCGTCTTCCTACCTATGTCGTTGGTCCCAATGTGAACCACGACCTCTGCCTGTTCCCCCTCCCCCTTCAGAATGCCCTGCAGCCGTTCAGTGACATCCTTGACCCTGGCACCAGGGAGGCAACAAACCATCCTGGAGTCACGCCTACGGCCACAGAACCGTTCCCCTTACGATAGAATCCCCTACCACTATTGCTCTCCCACTCTTTTTCCTCCCTTCCTGAGCAGCAGCAACACCCCCGGCGCCAGGAAGTTGGCTGCTGCTGCCTTCCTCTGGTGAGTCATCCCCCTCAACAGTATCCAAATTGGTATACCTGTTTAAAAGGGGGACGGCCACAGGGGTCTCCTGCACTACCTGCCTGCTTCTACTGCTCCAGCTGGTGAGCCGGAAGATGTAGGTGAGGTTTTAAATGAATATTTTTGCATCTATGTTCACTATGGAGAAGGACGATGTAGGCATAGAAGTCAGGCAGGGGGATTGTGATATACTTGAACAAATTAGCATTGAGAGGGAGGAGGTACTAACGGTTTTAGCAGGCTTAAAAGTGGATAAATCCCCCAGGCTCAGGATGTATCCCAGGCTGCTGTGTGAGGCAAGGGAGGAGATTGCAGGGGCTCTGACACAAATTTTCAGAACCTCTCTGGCCACAGGGGAGGTGCCAGAGGACTGGAGGACAGCTAAGATAGTAAGTACCATTATTCAAGAAGGGTAGTAGGGATAAACCAGGAAATTACAGGCCAGTGAGCCTAACATCAGTGGTAGGGAAATTATTGGAAAAAATTCTGAGGGACAGAATTAGTCTTCACTTGGAGAGGCAAGGATTAATTAAAGATAGTCAGCATGGCTTTGTCAGGGGGAGATCATGTCTAACCAAGTTGATTGAATTTTTCAAGGGGGTAACTAGGTGTGTGGATGAGGGTAGTGCAGTTGATATAGTCTACATGGTCTTCTGTAAGGGTTTTGATAAAGTCCTGCATGGGAGACTGGTCAAGAAGGTAAAAGCCCATGGGATATAGGGCAATTTGGCACATTGGATCCAAAATTGGCTTAGTGGCTGGAGGCAGAGGGTGATGGTCGAAGGTTGTTTTTGTGACTGGAAGCCTGTGTCCAGTGGGGTACCGCAGGGATCGGTGCTGGGTCCCTTGCTGTTTGTAGTGTACATTAATGATTTAGATATGAATGTAGGAGGTATGATCAGTAAGTTCGCAGATGACACGAAAATTGGTAGAGTGGTAAATAGCGAGGAGGGAAGGCTCAGGCTACAGGGCGATATAGATGGGTTGGTCAGATGGGCAGAACAATGGCAAATGGAATTTAACCCTGAAAAGTGTGAGGTGATGCATTTTGGGAGGTCTAACAAGGCAAGGGAATACACAATGAATGGTAGGATCCTAGGGAGGACAGAGGATCAGAGGGACCTTGGTGTGCATGTACATAGATCCCTGAAGGCAGCAGGACAGGTAGATAAGGTGGTTAAAAAGGCATATGGGATATTTGCCTTCATTAGTCGAGGCATTGAATATAAGAGCAGTGAGGTTATGATGGAGCTGTACAAAATGCTAGTTAGGCCACAGCTGGAACTCACTGCCTGAAAGGTGGTAGAGGCAGGAACCCTCACAACATTCAAGAAGCATTTAGATGAGCACTTTAAATGCCATAGCATACAAGGCTACGGACCAAGTGCTGGAAAATGAGATTAGAATAGACAGGGCTTGATGGCCTGCGTGGACACGATGGGCCGAAGGACCTCTTTCTGTGCTGTATAAATCTATGACTCTATGAGTATCAGCTTGATGCCATGAAAGCTCTGACTGCTGCCACCATCGCTGGGTCCACCACAGTCCACCGGGGCTTTCACGGTGTTGCAGCAGGCCAGCAATCTGTGCAGCAACAGATTGCTAGTGATGCTGAGGTGCTGCCCCGGGGGAGTGGCAGTGTGTCAATGGAGCAGGAAGCTGCTGTCCCCTCTCAGGGTGACAGCATTCCTGCTCCCACCACTGCCACTCCGTCATTGCCCTTGCCACTGCCTGTCATCCAGTCAGCCCAGACTGCCGCCGCCCAACCTGAGGTGGTGCAGTCTACAGCCGGGCCCTCCAGGTCCAGAGCTGTGCCTCATTTCAGCTTTGGGGCGTGGTATGGAATGAGAAATTGATGGAATGATGGGGACTGGATGAGCAACCGGGAAGTGGCCTCGAATTCATTGGAACCGAAGTCTGATGAGGCAGTGGACAGCCCTTCCACAAGGCCGATGGAGTGGCTGGATCCTCCGTCGCTGGTGCTTGTGCTCCTGTTCCTCCTCCTCTTCCTCATCCTCGTCCTCCTCCTCCTCCTCTTCTTCCTCCTCCGGAGGTGGTCCCGTAATCCCTGGTGGCAATGGCTACGCCCTCATGATGCCCATGTTGTGTAGCCTGCAGCAAACCATGACAAAAAGGGATACCCACTCAGCCGAATACTGGATGGCTCCTCCCGAATGATCATGGCAGCGGAACCATTGCTTGAGCATTCCGATGGTCTGCTCAGTGATGTTCCAGGTGGCAGCATGTCTCTCATATACAGTGTTGGTCACGAGTGCTGGGGTTGCGGAGAGGAGTCATGAGCCAGGTGGGGAGCGGCTAGCCCTGGTCTCCCAACAGCCATCCGCTAGGTTGATGTGATGGCTGGAACAGAGCCGGCACAGGATGAAGGCATTGTGGCTGCTGCCAGGATAGCGGGCATTGACGGTGAGCATGCGCTGTGTGTGTGCACATTAAGTGAGTGGTAGCCTTTGCGGTTACGGAATACCTCAAGATTGTTATGAGGTGCCCGTAAAGTAACGTGGGTGCAGTCAACGGCGCCCTGCACCATGGGGAAGTCCGCTATCCTGGCAAAGCCACATGCACGCTTGTCCTGCTTCTCTCTGGTCATGGACAAGGAAATGTAGTCCCTTCTCCTTCTGTAGAGAGCGTCTATGTCCTTCCGGATGCCGCAATGGACGGCGAACTGCGATATGTTAGATATGTCTCCTGTTGCACACTGGAAGGATCCACTGCTGTTGAAATTGAGGCCAACAGAGACCTTAATGCCACTGAGAGAGACGTGGTGGTCCTGATTTGAGGCTCGAGGTCTGGCTGCAGGAGGTTGCAGAGCTCTGTGACCACCTCCTTGGTGAAGCGGAGCTTTCTAAGACACTGCTCCTCTGTGAGATTGATGTAGGAGTAATGCTGCCGGAATACCCTGGGAGGGTAAGGCCTCCTGTTGAGAGCCCTGTTGGACCTCCTCCCTCTGGCCACATTTTGCAATCTTTCTCTCTGCCTCCGCTGCCTCTGACGGTGATGCTGGAGGGTGAGGTCCAGTGCCAGTACAGCCCCCATTAAAGGATGGAAATGATGCACAATCAAATGTAACCCAAATGAAAGTGATGAATTTTTCTCAGCCAGAATACTCCTTCAAGTTGAAAACGCTCAAGTCGCTCAAAACACCTGTTTGCTTTTGTCAAATTGACAAGGCAGCATTCTTTGTTGACTAAAAAACAAACCGGATGTTGACAGCCTTTATATTGCGCTTCTCCAGCGCTCATCCGCATTCCGCCTCCTCTACCTGTCGTTGCTAACGGCAGGCGCTCAGGCAGGGGGCGAGAGTGAATTTCAGAGCTGGGGCGCTGCGCACCCGGATGACATCAGAATCTCCGGGCGCAGCAGGTCGTGGCGCAAGTGGTTACTGCCGCCGCAAACCTCCAGCTTAATTTCGTGGGCGTCGGTACTATCGCCGCACCCGGTCGCAAAGCTGGTAGCGCCCCCCCCTTAGCACCCCCCCCCCCCGTAGGCACTAACGAGAGGCGCTAAGGTGCCCAATTTCTTTCCCTTTATGTCCAACTGAGGGGGCCTCTGTTTACCGTCTCATCTGAAAGACGGCACCTCTGACTGTGCGGCACTCCCTCAGTACTGCACTGGAGTGTCAGCCCAGATTTTTGTGCTCAAGTCTCTGAAGTAGGACTGGAACCCATGACTTTCTGACTACAAGGTGAATGTGCTATCAACTGAGTCGTGGCTAAAACTGTGGCAGAATAAAGGATGACAGCGTGAGTAGATTTAAAAGTCATCCGTTCTTTTTATTGTTAAGTAAGTTTTAGGCATTTAATAGCACGGTTTAAGGTAAATAATTTACAATAATATAAAGCTATTCCTGTTATACATGAGTGGCTTTATTACTGTAGTGTTAGTTTATTTCAGCGCCATAATTTTTTAACAGAAGACTTGGCACAGGGAGAGTGGACCTGCTGACAGTCTAATAGTTAACGATAAACTTTAAAAGATGTATTTGTGTGATATTGGGAGTTTGAACATTTCCATATATAATGATGCCATTGCAGAAGATGCCAAAGACCTTTTAACATTACGACGATATATGAGTAATTGTGAATCAGTCACCTAATGATATTCCCTGTACTTTCGGTGTGCAGCTAGATACGATGAAAAGTCCTTGCTACCCATCGTAAACATCAGTTTAGTGGTTTTCTAAATTTGCATCAATGATTTTCACAAAATTATTTATTAAAGGTTATGCTTATTTGTGCCCATAACACAAAAAGGGTCATTTTAGAAGCTTATACTTTAATAAATAGGGATGTATGACTCACAGTTGGCACAGTGTCGTTGTTGGATCTGTTACTATCTGCTTTTCACATGTTGTAGCTTTGCAGGTGATGTTTCAGAGCACTAGGATGATCCGATGTTTCCTCTTATCCATTCTGGAATTCTCTCAAGTTGTTTCCCTTTTCAGTCAGTGGCTTGCAATCCTGACTTGTCTGGGCAGCTACAGGATGTGACCAAAATGTTTAAACTGTTTGAAACAATGATTCACCATCGCTTCAATTACAAAGATTACTCGTCCATAAATTCTTCTTTTTTGATGGAGAAAATTAAAACATTGGGTTGAATGCAACCTACTCAACATTTGCAAGTGAGTCACTCGTCCTACCCTGCACATTTACCCGTTCAAAAATGTTATCTATATGGCATTTGCCCGTATAATTACTCACTCACCTACACACTTGTCCATCCAATCAGCCACTTTTTAAGAAGACCAATCGCTCACGCTTCCAGCTCAAATGCAAATGCATCCATTGAACTTTGGAGGTTAGCACAATAAGACTCAAGGTTAGACATGCTCAAACTGTGAAGCAACAGAGTCTGGGAGGCAATACTGACCAGCAAGAGCAGCTGACTTATCTTCTGCCCTAGGAGGACAGTCCAACTGATGCACTGTGCTGTCTCTCAGCTCACCTGAAAAAGAGGAAGCGCATATATTGAGAGAAGCTTAAAGATAATCACATGAAGGCAAAAAAAAAACTTTTGCTTACACAATCTATGTCTGTTTCTGGTGCTGACATGCAGGAGCAGCTACAGTTAATGATGTTGTCTGTTTTCTTAAGGCGTTTCATCTCTCCTCAGTGCGATCTAGCAGATAGAAAAGACCAGCATCAGTGTTGTGCAATAGGAAATTCCACAGGGATCAGGCAGAGTCACTGAGCACTGTGTTGCAGTACCTCTCCTGAATGGTGCAGATGGTTGAGAAATTTATTTTTAGGGCCTCGAATGTCCTTCTGATAACACTGCAAACCAGAGTGGCTGCTTTAATATTCACCTGCAGCTGCACGGTAGTGGGGATGAAGTAATTCAACTCGGGATGTTACTTAGAATCATAGAATCATAGAAATTTACAGCGCAGAAGGAGGCCATTCGGCCCATCTTGCCTGTACCGGCCGACAAAGAGCTATCCACCCTAATCCCACTTTCCAGCACTTGGTCCGTAGCCCTGTAGGTTACGGCACTTCAAGTGCATATCCAAGTACTTTTTAAATGTGATGAGGGTCTCTGCCTCTACCACCCTTTCAGGCAGTGAGTTCCAGACCCCCACCACCCTCTGGGTGAAAACTTTTCTCCTCAAATCCCCTCTAAACCTCCGTTCAATTACTTTAAATCTGTGCCCTCTGGTTATTGACCCTTCTGCTAAGGGAAATAAGTCCTTCCTATCCACTCTATCTAGGCCCCTCATAATTTTGTACACCTCAATTAGGTCTCCCCTCAGCCTCTTCTGTTCCAAAGAAAACAACTCCAGTCTATCCATTCTTTCCTCATATCTCAAATTCCCCAGCCCAGGCAACATCCCCGTCAATCTCCTCTGCACCCTCTCCAGTGCAATCACATCCTTCCTGTAATGTGGTGACCAGAACTGCACGCAGTATTCTAGCTGCGGCCTAACTAGTGTTTTATACAGTTCAAGCATCACCTCCCTGCTCTTATATTCTGTGCTTCAGCTAATAAAGGCAAGTATCCCGTATACCTTCTTAACCACCTTATCTACCTGTCCTGTTACATTCAGGGATCTGTGGACATGCACTCCAAGGTCTCTCTGTTCCTCTGCACTTTTCAGTGTCCTACCATTTATTGTGTATTCCCTTGCCTTATTAGCCCTCCCCAAATGCATTACTTCACACTTCTCCAGATTGAATTCCATTTGCCACTGTTCTGCCCACCGGACCAGTCCATTGATATCTTCCTGCAGTCTATAGCTTTCTTCTTCATTATCAACCAGACGGCCAATTTTTGTATCATCTGCAAACTTCTTAATCAAACTTCCTCCATTCAAGAAAGGAGAGAGAGAAAAAGCAGGGAACTACAGGCCAGTTAGCCTGACATCAGTTGTCGGGAAACTGCTGGAAGCATTTCAGTGGAATGTGGAATCAAGTCACTTAGAACATCAAAACATGATTAGGCAGAGTCAACATGGTTTTATGAAAGGGAAATCGAGTTTGACAAATTAATTAGAGTATTTTGAGGATGTAACTGTTAGGGTAGATAAAGGAGAAGCAGTGGATGTAGTATATTTTGGATTTCTAAAAGGCATTCAATAAGGTGCTACATAAAAGGTTATTACACAAGATTAGGGCTCATGGGGTTGGGATAATATAGTAGCATGGATAAAGGATTGGTTAATGGACAGAAAACAGAGAGTAGGGATAAACGGATCTTTTTCAGGTTGGCAGGCTGTAACTGGTGGGTTGCCACAATGATCATTGTTGGGGCCTCAACTATTTACAATCTATATTAATGACCTAGATGAAGGGACCGAGTGTCATATCCAAGTTTGCTGATGATACAAAGCTAGGTGGAACAGTAAGTTGTGAGGAGAATACACAGAGTCTGCAAAGGGATATAGATAGACTAAGTGAGTGGGAAGTAAGGTGGCAGATGGAGTATAATGTAGGGAAATGTGAGGTTATTCACTTTGGTGGGAAGAATAGAAAAACAGAATATTTTTTAAATGGTGAGAAACTTTCAAATGTTGGTGTTCAGTGAGATTTGGGTGTCCTTGTGCAAGAAACACAGAAAGCTAGCATGTAGGTACAGCTAGCAATAAGGAAGGCAAAAGGCATGTTGGCCTTTATTGTAAGGGGTTGGAGTATAAGAGTAAGGAAGTCTTGCTAAAGAGTAAGGAAGTCTTGCTACAATTGTACAGGGCTTTGGTGAGACCACACCTGGAGTACTGTGTACAGTTTTGGTCTCCTTATCTAAGGAAGGATATACTTGTCTTGGAGGCGATGCAACGAAGGTTCACTAGATTGATTCCCGGGATGAGAGGGCTGTCCGATGATGAGAGATTGTGTAGAATGGGCCTATACTCTCTGGAGTTTAGAAGAATGAGAGGTGATCTCATTAAAACATACAAGATTCTGAAGGGGATTGACAGGGTAGATGCAGAGAGGTTGTTTCCCCTGGCAGGAGTGTCTAGAACTAGGGGGCATAGTCTCAGGATAAGGGGTCGGCCATTTAAGACTGAGATGAGGAGGAATTTCTTCACTCAGAGGGTTGTGAATCTTTTAGTATATTCAAGGCTGAGATAGATAGATTTTTGGACTGTAGGGGAGTCAAGGAATATGGAGATCGGGCGGGAAAGTGGAGTTGAGGTCGATGATCAGCCATGATCTTATTGAATGGCGGAGCAGGCTCGAGGGGCCGTATGGCCTACTCCTGTTCTTATTTCTTATGTTCTTGTGTTCTCAAGTCTAGATCATTGATATATATCACAAAAAGCAAAGGACCCAGTACTGAGCCTTGTGGAACCCCACTGGAAACAGCCTTCCAGTCACAAAAACACCCTTCGACCATTACCCTTTGTTTCCTGCCTCTGAGCAAATTTTGGATCCAACTTGCCACACTGCCTTGGATCCCATGGGCTTTTACTTTCATGACCAGTCTGCCATGCGGGACCTTGCTAAAATCCATATAGACTACATCAAACACACTACCCTCATTGACCCTCCTTGTTACCTCCTCAAAAAATTCAAGCAATTTAGTCAGACATGACCTTCCCTTAACAAATCCATACTGACTGTCCCTGTAATCCATGTCCCTCAGAATTTTTTCCAATAATTTTCCCAGCACTGAGGTTAAGTTGACTGGCCTGTAATTACTCGGTTTATCCCTTTCTCCCTTTTTAAGTAACGGTACCGCATTAGCAGTCCTCCAGTCCTCCAGCACCACACCTGTAGCCAGAGAGGATTGTAAAATGATGGTCAGAACCTCTGCTATTTCCTTTCTTACTTCTCCTAATAATCTGGGATACATTTCTTCCGGGCCTGGGGATTTATCCACTTTCATAGATGTTATACCTCTTAATACTTCCTCTTTCACTATATTTATTTCATCTCATGTTTCACATTCTTCCTCCCTGATTGCAATGTCTGCATCGTCCCTCTCTTTTGTGAAAACAAACGCAAACATTTCATTAAGAACCATACCCATGTCTTCCACCTCCACACACAGGTTATCTTTATGGTCCCTAAAAGGCCTTACTCTTACTTTAGTTATCCTCTTGCTCTTTATGTATTTATAACTTAGAACTACTGTCACCCAGCAGTGCAGCACTCCTATTGCAAGTAGCTGGGGGAGTGGAGATTGCGCGATAATGTAGACCCTGTGAACTGTTTCCAGGTAGTTGGCAAGCACATGTGTACTTATACTGCACGCAGCTCAGACTTGTTGTATCTTCAGAGGATGCCGACATTCTGTCTTGGTGGAATAAAATTGGAGATTGAGGTCCAAGTACAGAAATCACTAAAAGCTAGTGGACAGGAACAAAAAGTAATGAAAAAGGCTAATGGAATGTTGGCCCTTATCTCAAGAGGGCTGGAATACACAGGGATGGAAGTTATGTTACAGTTATATAAAGCTCTGGTTAGATCCCAGTTTTTTTACTTTTCATCCCTGGGATGTGGGCGTTGCTGGCAAGGCCAGCATTTATTGCCCATCCCTAATTGCCCTTGATAAGGTGGTGGTGAGCCGCCTTCTTGAACCGCTGCAGTCCGTGTGGTGAAGGTACTCCCACAGTGTTGTTAGGGAGGGAGTTCCAGGATTTTGACCCAGCAACGATGAAGGATCGGCGATATATTCCCAAGTCAGGATGGTGTGTGACTTGGAGGGGAACTTGGAGGTGGTGGTGTTCCTGTGTGCCTGCTGCCCTTGTCCTTCTAGGTGGGAGAGGTCGCTGGTTTGGGAGGTGTTGCCGAAGAAGCCTTGGTGAGTTGCTGCAGTGCATCTTGTAGTTGTTACACACTGCAGCCATGGTACGCCGGTGGTGGAGGGAGTGAATGTTTAAGGTGGTGGATGGGGTGCCAATCAAGTGGGCTGCTTTGTCCTGGATGGTATTGAGCTTCTTGAGTGTTGGAGCTGCACTCATCCAGGCAAGTGGAGATTATTCCATCACACTCCAGACTTGTGCCTTGTAGATGGTGGAAAGGCTTTGGGGAGTCACGACATGAGACACTCACCACAGAATACCCAGCCTCTGACCTGCTCTTGTAGCCATAGTATTTATGTGGCTGGTCCAGTTAAATTTCTGGTCAATGGTGACCCCCCCAGGATGTTGATGTTGGGGGATTCCGTTAAATATCAAGGGGCAGTGGTTAGACGCTCTCTTGTTGGAGATAGTCATTGCCTGGCACTTGTGTGACGTGAATGTTACTTGCCACTTATCAGCCCAAGCCTAAATGTCGTCCAGGTCTTGCTGCATGGGGGCATAGACTACTTCATTATCTGAGGAGTTGCAAATTGAACTGAACACTGTGCAATCATCAGCGAACATCCCCACTTCTGACCTTATGATGGAGGGAAGGTCATTAATGAAGCAGCTGAAGATGGTTGGGACTAGGACACTGCCCTGAAGAACCCCTGCAGCGATGTCCTGGGGCTGACATGATTGGCCTCCAATAATCACAACCATCTTCCTTTGTACTAGCTATGATTCCAGCTAGTGGAGAGTCTTTCCCCTGATTCCCATTGACTTCAATTTTACTAGGGCTCCTTGATGCCACACTCAGGCTATGGGCCCTGACAACATTCCAGCAATAGTACTGAAGACTTGTGCTCCAGAACTAGCTGCGCCCCTAGCCAAGCTGTTCCAGTACAGCTACAACACTGGCATCTACCCGGCAATGTGGAAAATTGCCCAAGTATGTCCTGTCTACAAAAAGCAGGACAAATCCGACCCGGCCAATTATCGTCCCATCAGTCTACTCTCAATCATCAGCAAAGTGATGGAAGGTGTCGTCGACAGTGCTATCAAGCGGCACTTACTCAGCAATAACCTGCTAACTGACGCCCAGTTTGGGTTCCGCCAGGGCCACTCAGCTCCTGACCTCGTTACAGCCTTGGTCCAAACATGGACAAAAGAGCTGAACTCAAGAGGTGAGGTGAGGGTGACTGCCCTTGACATCAAGGCAGCATTTGATCGAGTGTGGCATCAAGGAGCCCTAGCAAAACTGAAGTCAATGGGAATCAAGGGGAAAACTTTCCATTGGTTGGAATCATACCTAGCACAAAGGAAGTTGGCTGTGGTTGTTGGAGGTCATTCATCTCAATCACATGACATCACTGCAGGAGTTCCACAGGGTGTAGTGTATGTAACCGTTCCACCTTTAAGAGAACTATTTTAAGGGTTGCACTACTTTATCTTGGCTGCGGTATACTGTAATACCGGTGGTGACCACACCGGTATATAAGTGCTGTGTAATGATTTATTGGGCAGTTCCGCCCTGACCTTCGACTAGTAAAGACCTGTTAAAATTTACTCTTGTGGTCTGTGTAGTAATTCTCATTATAACACACAGACTTAACAGTGGCGACGAGTACGATCTTACCCTGCGGCAGAGATACATCCAAGGCAGTTTGACGGGCGTTGAGAGGAGGCATCCGCCCTCATCATCCAGCTGAGAAAAGGCGCAGGTCTGAAGAGCAAAGGAAGAATCCTGACACGAAGTCTTCCATCAGCAACAGGCAGTGATCATCCCTTCTATCACGGTGGTGGGTAAGCCGAGCAGCGACGAGCAGCAAGTCGGCCACGTTGGCTGTGAAGTAGGGGAGGGAAAAACGGAGGATATAAGGGCGGAGAACTCGACCACGGCCGGGGAAAAGAGCCGGACAGAAGTCGGGGCCAGAGGCGCTGAGACTGGGGCAGCGTAAGGCACGGGAGCCGCGGTGAATGCAAACGCAGCCGGTGCGAAAGACCGGGCTGCAAGCGGGCTAGGAGACGCAACAGCGTCGAGAGAGAGCTCGACCACGACCGGTGAAAAAGACCGGGCAGCTACCGAGGCTGCGAGGCGCAGCGACCAGGTCAGCGGAAGGCGCGGGAGAAAATTTAAAAAAACCACGGAGAACTCAGCCGCAGCCGGGGGGAGAAAGGACCGGACTGCAAGAGGGGCTGGGAGGCACGATTCGAGAACCGCTGGGGAGGGCGAACGCAGCAATACGGCAATCGCCATTACAGCCAGCGGGGGAGAAAGGCAAACGCGGGAAGCCGCCATTTTCGTAGGCGGGGGAAGAAGACAAGCGCGGGAAACCACCATTTTGGAAAAAAAAAATAAAGGAAAAATTTCTTTTTGTTTCTCAAGAAGATTGCGAGGATGCCTAAGCGTGGTAACATCAATGATTTCGATCCCGATGTTGAAGATTGGGCCACGTATGTAGAACGCATAGAGATATATTGTAAGGCAAATAAAATATCAAATGAAGATAAAGCACTAACCTTACTAAACTCAATGGGTGCGAAGACATACGGGCTATTGAAGCATCTTCTATCACCAGCTAAACCGGCGGATCAGACTTTCGCTAATATTGTTGCTGTCCTGAAGAATCATTTGAACCCCACACCGCTGATGTTAGCGGAACGATTTAAATTTTATGCGAGAACGCAACTGAAAGAGGAAAGCAACGCGGAGTATTTAATTGAACTGCGTAAGCTAGCGAAATACTGTCAGTTTGGGGAAAGTCTGACAGAGGCACTGAGAGACAAATTCGTGTGTGGATTGTCGAAAGAAGGAACACAAAAGCGGCTGCTTGAAGAGAATGATCTTACACTTGATAAGGCTGTCACTATTGCAGCATCGCACGAAGCCGCAGCGAGAGGCACTGCGGAAATGCAGCTGAAGGCAGCGGTACTCAGCGTAGATCAAATGGCTTTGGGTACAACGAAATGTTATCGTTGTGGGAAGACAACACACGATCAGAACCAATGCTGGTTTAAAAACCAGGAATGTAGAAAATGTGGCAAGCTTGGTCACATAGCTAAAGTATGCCGGTCAAGAAAGAAGACCAGCAACAAAAAGCCACCGCAGGAAAGGTGCAGAAAGGTACATAAGGTGGCTGAGAAGAGTTCGGATGAACAGAATTCGGATTCAGACTCCAACAGCAAGGAACTGGGTAGTCTGAGAATTCACAATGTGAGTAAGGAAGCTGACCGACAAACTATCTGGGCCACACTGCAGATAGCAGGAGTCCAAGTGAAGATGGAATTGGACACCGGATCGGCGTTGACGGTCATGAATAAGCAAGATTACAAAAGGTTATTCACACATATTCCCCTACGGGATACGGAGATAGTATTAAAGACATATACGGGGCAAAGAGTATACCCCATCGGAAAGATAAAAGTCAAGGTGGTACACAAGGGCAAAGAACACCAAGGAATGGACATAAATGTACTACCTGAGGGAGGTCCACCACTTCTGGGACGGGAGTGGATCAGGAAAATAAATATGGACTGGCACTCCCTAAAAGCAATAACGGTAGATTCCGGGAAAAACAAAGATGTCAAAGATGTCCAGAATATTGGATGAGGGCATATGCAGCAGTGACAGTGACAAAGCAGAGTGAGAACTCGGTGAAGACAATCAGCTCAGACTCTGGTACTGATGGTGGTAAGACCAGCCCATGTGCAAAAGACAAGTCTAAAATGGACTTGCAGACTAATGATGGAAAAACGAAGGAGTGCATAAATGCTTCAGGAGAGAACCAAGTATCAGAACAGAATTCCACTGAACAACAACAACATAGTTTGACAGAGAATTCTGCGTCTGTCCAGTCTACCGACATGCACATTTCTGAGGAACACCGGGCTCGAACTCAACTCAATTTCAAACTACAACAGCAATTAGAACAAATGATTCGCCGTTTTGAGCAAGAGATGAATGCAAAGAAAAAGTTCTTTGACGCAGAGTTGGAGAATCTGGGAAGACAGCAGAAGCAGCTGATTGAGAAAATGGAGCAGGAACACACAAACCGTCTGCGCGATGAGGCCAAACGAATAAAAGCTGAGCAAGAAAGGGAATATGTCAAATTCATCGATCAGTTGAAAGCTAAGAAGAAAGAGCACCCTCTTGTGAGCAGTGTCAGCAGTAATAAGCCACTCAGGGAATTGGTGGCAGAGGCAAAAGCTGAAGTGATGGAGGAAATAGAAGACAATAGAGAAGAAGCAGAAGATGATGACTCATCTGAACCATTATCACCCCTACCAGGTCACGCACGTGGTCCCTCCGAACTGAGCCAAATCAGTCTGGAAGTAGAAAAACTTCCCAAGGTACTCGAGCCTTTAGAAGTCAGCAATGCTGGTTCTGAAGTTACGAAAGTTCAAGCTGTTAAGTCCAGTGAAGGACTATTAGATGAGTCACCCCAGCAACGAGAACCTACTATACCACCGAGAACTGCTACACCACCGCGGCGTCATCCGGACTGAGTCAGGAGGCGCAGGAGTCGCCGCCTCAGAGACTGAATCTGTGAACTGTTTTTACATGAATATATACTGTTAAGCTAAAAAGGGAGGATTGTACTGTATGTAACCGTTCCAACTTTAAGAGAACTATTTTAAGGGTTGCACTACTTTATCTTGGCTGTGGTATACTGTAATACCGGTGGTGACCACACCGGTATATAAGTGCTGTGTAATGATTTATTGGGCAGTTCCGCCCTGACCTTCGACTAGTAAAGACCTGTTAAAATTTACTCTTGTGGTCTGTGTAGTAATTCTCATTATAACACACAGACTTAACACAGGGCAGTGTCCTAGGCCCAACCATCTTCAGCTGTTTCATCAATGACCTTCCCTCCATCATAAGGTCAGAGGTGGGGATGTTCGCTGATGATTGCACACTGTTCAGCACCATTCAAGACTCGTCAGATACTGACGCAGTCCGTTTCCATATGCAGCAAGACCTGGACAACATTCAGACTTGGGCTGACAAGTGGCAAGTAACATTCGCACCACACAAGTGCCAGGCAATGACCATCTCCAACAAGCGAGACTCTAACCATCTCCCCTTAACATTCAATGGCATTACCATCGCTGAATCCCCCACTATCAACATCCTGGGGGTTACCATTGATCAGAAACTGAACTGGACCAGCCATATAAATACTATGGCTACAAGAGCAGGCCAGAGGCTGGGAATTCTGCGGCGAGTGTCTCGCCTCCTGACTCCCCAAAGCCTTTCCACCATCTACAAGGCACAAGTCAGGAGTGTGATGGAATACTCTCCACTTGCCTGGATGAGTGCAGCTCCAACAACACTCAAGAAGCTCGACACCATTCAGGATAAAGCAGCCCGCTTGATTGGCACTCCATCCACCACCTTCAACATTCACTCCCTCCACCACTGGAGCACTGTGGCTGCAGTGTGTACCATCTACAAGATGCACTGCAGCAACTCGCCAAAGCTCCTTCCACAGCACCTTCCAAACCCGCGACCTCTACCACTTAGAAGGACAAGGGCAGCAGACGCATGGGAACATCACCACCTACAAGTTTCCCTCCAAGCCACACACCATCCTGACTTGGACCTGTATCGCCGTTCCTTCACTGTCGCTGGGCCAAAATCCTGGAACTCCCTTCCTAACAGCATTGTGGGTGTACCTACACCATATGGACTGCAGCGGTTCAAGAAGGCGGCTCACCACCATCTTCTCAAGGGCAATTAGGGATGGGCACTAAATGCAGGCCTAGCCAGCGACGCCCACATCCCATCAATGAATTAAAAATTTTTTTTTTTTTAAACTCGGTCAATTGCTGCCTTGGTGTCAAGGGCAGTCACTCTCACTCACCTCTGGAATTCAGCTCTTTTGTCCATGTTTGGACCAAGGGTGTAATAAGTTCTGGAGCCGAGTGGTCCTGACGGAACCCAAACTGAGCATTGGTGAGCAGGTTATTGGTGAGTAAGTGCTGCTTGATAGCACTGTCGATGACACCTTCCATCACTTTGCTGATGATGGGGTGGTAATTGGCCGGATTGGATTCATCCTGTTTTTTATGAACAGGACATACCTAGGTAGTTTTCTACATTATTGGGTAGATGCCAGTGTTGTAGCTGTACTGGAACAGCTTAGCTAGAGGCGTGGCTAGTTCTAGAGCACAAATCTTGAGCACGACAGCTGGGATGTTGTCGGGGCCCATAGCCTTTGCTTTATCCAGTACGCTCAGCCATCTCTTGATATCACGTGGAGCGAATCAAATTGGCTGAAGACTGGCTTCTGTGATGGTGGGGACCTCAGGAGGAGGCCGAGATGGATCATCCACTTGGCCCTTCTGACTGAAGATGGTTGCAAATGCTTCATTGAGGATGGGGATGTTCGTGGAGTCTCCTCCTCCCGTCAATTGTTTAATGATCCACCACCATTCACGGCTGGATGTGGCAGGACTGCGGAGCTTTGATCTGATCCGTTGGTTGTGGGATCGCTTAGCTCTGACTGAAGCATGCTGCTTCCATTGTTTAGCATGCATGTAGTCCTGTGTTGCAGCTTCCCCAAGTTGGCACCTCATTTTTACGTATGCCTGGTGCTGCTCCGGACATGCTCTTCTACACTCCTCATTGAACCAGAATTGGTCGCCTGGCTTGATGTTAATGGTAGAGTGAGGGATATGCTGGGCCATGAGTATACAGACTGTGTTGGAATACAATTCTACTGCTGCTGATAGCCCACAGCGTCTCATGGATGCCCTTTTTGAGCTGTTAGATCTGTTCTGAATCTATCCCATTTAGCACAGTGGTAGTACCACACAACATGATGGAGGGTGTTCTCAGTGTGACAATGGGACTTCACCTCCACAAGGACTGTGCGGTGGTCACTGCTACCAATGCCGTCATGGACAGATGCATCTGCAGCAGGTAGATTGGTGAGGACGAGGTCAAGTAGGTTTTTCCTTCATGTTGGTTCTCTCACCACCTGCTGCAGTCCCAGTCTGGCAGCTATGGCCTTCAGGAGTGTACTCCATTTAGAGTACTGTCCTCAGTTCTGGGCACCGCACCTCAGGAAGGGCATATTGGCCTTGGAGGGGGTGTAGCGTAGAGTCACCAGAATGATACCGGGGCTAAATGGATTAAGTTATGAGGACAGGTTGCATAGACTAGGCTTGTATTCCTTTGAGTATAGAAGATTAAGGGGTGAACTAATTGAGGTGTTTAAGATGATTAAAAGAGTTCATGGGGTAAATAGAGAGAAACTATTTCCTCTGATGGGGGCATCCAGAAAAAAGGGGCATAACCTTAAAATTAGAGCCAGGTCATTCAGGGGTGATGTCAGGAAAGACTTCGTCACACAAAGGGCAGTGGAAATTGGAAACTCTCTCACCCAAAAAACTGTTGAAATTTATAAACTGAGGGTGCAAAATTAGGTAGCGGCCTGGTTCGAGGCGGTAATGCTGGTGAGGCGGGACATCCTGCACCCGGCAAGGAAGTCCCGCCCTGGCAGTGAAATTCACCTTACCGCCCCGCCCAGGAAGTGGAGCGCAATGTCGGGCACTCCACTTCTTGGTGGGGCGGTAACCGAAGCGATGTCGGGGCGCGATCGGCAGCGCTCGGCGGAGGCTCTGCCGAGCGCTGCCACGTTTCAAAGCCGTTACCCTTCAGTTAAAGCGGAGGGCCGCTGCGCACTCTGCAGGACCTGCGATGGCCCACACTAGGCCACCAGGGCTGCGTGGTGCCATGGCAGCAGCCTGGCGTTGCGATGCGGTGCCGGGCTGCGCGATGGCGGCCAGGACCATGCCGGGTAGCGCCTCAGCAAAGCCCCGCCAAATTTCACGGCAGGCACTTTCCCCCGGGTGATAACCCCTTTGCACCCCATTAGCGCCCCCTGGAGGCTCTAACGGCAGGCGCACTAAAGCCGAATTTCATCCCCCGAGAGTGATTGATTTTTGTTGGACAGAACCGTATTAAGGGTTACGGAACCAAGCCAGGTAAATGGAATTAAGATACAGATCAGCCATGATCTCACTGAATAGTGGAATAGGCTCGAGGGGTTGAATGGCCTACTCCTGTTCCTATGTTCCTATCTTAAAATCTATGCTAACAAGGGAGCATATGATATTGTAAGCATTACAGAGACTTGGCTAAATAATGATGTCGCATGGGGATTAAATTTACTGGGATAGAAAAACGAACAGGTAAGATGGCTTTATATTTAAATAGGGTATTGTGGCAGAGCCACCAAAGGACTCAGATCGTTTGTATATAATTCCTTTCACAACATGTTAGCTACAGTCTGAGTCTGTATCTTTATTTATGCTGTTTAACTGTACAGAGTGTGGTTACTTTAACAGCGCGGCTAAAACGTGATGACGTCACGCCGTTCATCACGTGATCCCCCACTGGTGGGAAAATGTGATGACGTGATGACGTCAGCCACAGGACTGCAGGGGCAGTCCTCATGGAGCCTCCAGAGAGAGCAGACCTACATTTGATGTTATCCTGCAGTTTCTTGTTAAAGCCTGTTTGTTTCATTAAAGTTCGTTTTGTTTGATCGCCTGAGTAGAACTCAGTCTTGAATTTGGGAACCCACGTTCCTACATTGGTGACCCCGACTTTCGTGAACGGTTTTCGCGGAAGACCTTCAGCATGGACACGAACGCCGTGACTCTGAAACTGCCACAGTTCTGGGAGCAACAACCAGCCACGTGGTTTATCCAGGCTGAAGCCCAGTTCACCATCAGGAACATCGTCGTGGATCAGACCCGTTATTACTACATGGTCTCCGCCCTCGATAGCGCCACTGCCTCGCGGATCATCAGCCTCCTCCCTAGTCCTCCTACTGACAGCAAGTATGATACGTTAAAGGCGCGGTTGCTACAGGTCTTCGGGCTCTCGAAGTCAGAACGTGCTCGCCGGCTCCTCGCTATGCCCGGTCTCGGGGACTCCAAACCTTCCGAGCTCATGAGCCAAATGCTCACGCTCTTAGGTGCCGAATCGGAATGCTTCCTCTTCCGGGAGCTATTCCTCTGCCAACTGCCGGAGCAGGTGCAGGCTGCCCTAGCCAGATCCGAGATCACACACTGCGCCGAGCTTGCTGCCGAAGCAGATAAGATTTTCACAGTAACCCAGCAGTGCTGCGCAGCCACGAGGCGCCCATCCCCCACAGATGCGGCTCCAGCTCCTCTTGCAGCGGGCTGGTGCTCCTACCACGCCCGTTTTGGCGCGAAAGCACGACGCTGCCGCTCTCCCTGCAGTTTTTGGCCCCCCAAAAAAAACAAAGCTCCTGCAGCGTTCCTGGCGAAGGAGGACCGGGTCTAACGGGTGCTCCGCGGCTGCGATGGCCATCGGATCTACGGGGAAACTTCTTTACATCACCGATTCCCTATCGGGTCGACGTTTCCTTTGTGACACCGGGGCGCAGTGTAGCATCCTACGTGCGTCGAATCTCGATATGCAAGCTGGGAACCACGGTTTTTCCCTCGTGGCGGCTAATGGCACAGCCATTCGAACTTTCCAAAAGCGGCAGGTCCAAGTCTGTTTCGGCGGTCAGCGCTTCCATTGGGAATTCGTCATGGCCACAGTCTCGCAGGCCATCCTAGGGGCGGATTTTCTGTGTGTCAACGGCCTCCTCGTCGATGTCCGGCACCGCCTGTTGATCAACGCGGCCACCTTCCACTCGATTCCGTGCCACCACGGTACCACCGTGGCGCGCTCTATCGCCTGCGCTTTCCCTTCTCCGGATGACTTCACTCGGCTCCTCGGAGAGTTCCCGGAGCTGACAAGACCCACTTTCTCCTCCTCGGCCACGAAGCATGGTGTTCAACATCATATCACCACTATATCACCACTACTGGCTCCCCGGTTTATGCACGGGCTAGAAGGCTCGAACCCGGCAAGCTCGCAGCTGCGAAAGCGGAGTTCGACACAATGGAGCAGCTGGGGATTATTCGCCGGTCGAATAGTCCCTGGTCTTCATCTCTCCGCATTGTTCCGAAACCGGGCGGCGGCTGGCGGCCATGCGGTGACTACCGACACTTGAACGACGCCACTACTCCTGATCGGTACCCGATCTCGCATATTCAGGATTTCTCGGCCCATTTGGTGGGAAATTCTATCTTTTCTAAAGTCGACCTCGTCCGGGGGTATCACCAGGTTCCCGTGCACCCGCAAGATGTCCCGAAAACTGCAGTCATCACCCCTTTCGGCCTTTTTGAGTTCCTGCAGATGCCATTTGGCTTGAAGAATACGGCACAGGCTTTCCAGCGCTTAATGGACTCCGTGCTCCGAGACCTAAACTTCATCTTCGTCTACCTTGACGACATTCTCATCGCCAGCGCTAGCAAGGAAGAGCATATCTGCCATTTGCGTATCCTCTTTACACGCCTCAGCCAGCACGGTTTGATCATCAACCCGGCCAAGTGCCAGTTCGGCCTGCAGCGGATTGATTTCTTGGGACACCGCATAACATCAGATGGTGCCGTCCCCTTACTGACGAAGGTGGAAGCTGTTACCTCTTTCCCGTGCCCGCCAACCGTCAAGACCCTGCAAGAGTTCCTGGGGATGGTCAACTTCTATCACCGATTCGTCCCTAAGGCAGCTCAGCTAATGCAGCCTTTGTACAGGGCCCTCAAGGGCAAGTCCCGTAAGGATCTAATCAGCTGGACGGCCGAGATGGACCAGGCGTTCGTCAACACCAAGAGCGCTTTTGCCAATGCAACCATGCTGGCGCACCCACTTCCAGGTGCCACCATCGCCCTTACCACAGACGCGTCAGACTACGCCATCGGCGCAGTGCAGGAGCAGTGGGTGAACGGCACGTGGCAACCGCTGGCATTTTTCAGCTGTCAACTACGGAAAAATGAAAGAAAATACAGCACCTACGATTGAGAGTTACTGGCCCTTTTCCTAGCCATTCGCCATTTCCGGTTCTTATTAGAAGGACGTCCCTTCACGGCTTTTGTCGACCACAAGCCTCTAACGTTCGCCATGGCCAAGACCGCCGAACCGTGGTCCGCTCGTCAACAATGTCACCTGACGTTTATTTCTGAATTTACCACGGACATTCAACATGTGTCTGGTAAAGACAACCTGGTAGCGGATTGCCTCTCCCGTGCGACGGTCCATGCGGTTCACCTGGGGATTGACTACGCCCTCATGGCTGCGGATCAGGCCTCGGACCCAGAGGTCCAATCATACAGAACCGTCCCCTCTAGTTTCCAAGCGACCGACGTCAGTTTCCAGGCCGCAGGCACCACGCTCCTTTGCGACGTCTCCATGGGCGTTCCCCGACCTATCGTGCCAGTCGCATGGCGCCGGAAGGTGTTTGACGTCATACACGGGTTGTCGCACCCTGGTATGAAGGCTTCACAACGGCTAATGTCGGCGAAGTTCGTCTGGAAGGGTACGCACCTCGATGTCCGTGACTGGGCCAACACCTGCGTGGTCTGCCAGAAGACCAAGGTCCAGCGTCATGTAAAAGCTCCAGTGGCTACGTTCGCTGTTCTGGAGCGTCATTTTGACCACGTGCATGTGGACCTTGTGGGGCCACTTCCGCCTTCTCATGGTTATACGCATCTCCTCACCATGGTGGACCGCACCACTAGGTGGCCAGAGGCAATTCCTTTGGTTTCCACCACTTTTTATGCAGACGTCGCTAGAGCTTTCATCTCCTGTTGGGTTGCTCGTTTCGGGGTACTGGCGGACATCTCTTCCAATCGTGGGCCACAATTTTCCTCGGAGCTCTGGAACGCTGTAACTCAGGGGCTCAGCACCAAACTTCATTGCACCACCGCCTATCATCCACAGGCGAACGACCTTTGCGAGCGATTCCACAGGTCGCTTAAAGCCGCCCTACGGGCCAGTCTTCAAGGTGCGGGATGGGTGGACAGACTCCCATGGGTCCTTTTGGGTCTTCGTACGGTGCCCAAAGAAGACCTGCAATCGTCCTCGGCCGAACTTGTTTATGGCCAGCCGCTCCGAGTACCAGGGGATTTCCTCCCTTCTCCCACAGAGCCATGGTCCGCCTCCCAGCAACTCGTCAGCCATCAGGAAGCGGCCAGATGCTCACTCCGGTGCCTACATCAAATCACGGCCTACAGAGCTCCCACGTGCCAGCGGAGCTGAAGAACGCCGAGTACATATTTATCCGCCACGACGCTCACCGGGATCCGCTCAAGCCCCCTTACACTGCTCCTTTCCGCGTCATCGAATCAGGAGACAAATCCTTTTCGGTCGACATCGGAGGAAAGCCGGATCACATTTCGGTGGACCGGTTGAAGCCGGCTCACCTGGACCTGGACCGCCCAGTCGTCGTCGCTTAACCGCCGAAACGTGGCCGACCGCCCGCAGCCGCCATGCCAGATCAACCACAGCCGCCCGCCAGCTAGACCACACTCGCCATGCCAGCTCAACCACAACCGCCCGCCAGATCGACCACCGTCCATCAGCTTCCTCTGCAGGGTTACCGAAGTCGCTCGGACAGACTTGTCAGGCCTCCTCGACGTCTCACTTTTGCTGTTAAAGACAATTCTGGGGGGGCGCATGTGGCGGAGCCACCAAAGGACTCAGATCGTTTGTATATAATTCCTTTAACAACATGTTAGCTACAGTCTGAGTCTGTATCTTTATTTATGCTGTTTAACTGTACAGAGTGTGGTTACTTTAACAGCACGACTAAAACGTGATGACTTCACGCCGTTCATCACGTGACCCCCCCACTGGCGGGAAAACGTCATGACGTCATGACGTCAGCCACGGGACTGCAGGGGCAGTTCCTCGTGGAGCCTCCAGAGACAGCAGACCTACATTCGATGTTATCCTGCAGTTTCTTGTTAAAGCCTGTTTGTTTCATTAAATTTCGTTTTGTTTGATCGCCTGAGTAGAACTCAGTCTTTTAGTTACAAACTCACGTTCCTACAATATATTGATAAAGTATAAAATAAAAACTGAAAATGCTGGAAATACTCAGCAAGTCAGGCAGCATCTGTAGAGAGAGAAACAGAGTTAACATTTCAGATCGATGACCCTTCGCCAGAACTGGAAAAAATTGGAGATGTAAAAGGTTTTTAAGCAAGTGTAGGGGCAGGGAGAGGGAGGAGGACAGGAAAGAACAAAAGGGAATATCTGTGATAGGATGGAAGGCAGGAGAGATTAAGAGACAAAAGGAATGATGGTGCAAGGCAAAAGGAGACAAGTTAAGAAACAAAAGATGAGTCTAGTTGAAATGTAAATGGCAGAATCATCAACAGCTGCCATGTGAGAAAAAAAAATAGGTGCAGAAGTTATGGTCTGAAATTGTTAAACTCGATGTGGAATCCAGAAGGCTGTAAAGTGCCTAATCGAAAGATGAGGTGCTGTTCCTCCAGCTTACATTGAGCCTCATTGGAACAGTGTAAGAGGCCGAGGATGGAGAGGTCTGAGTGGGAGTGGAGCGGAGAATTAAAGTGACAGGCGACCGGAAGCTCGGGGTCACCCTTACGGACTGAACGGTGGTGTTCCACAAAGACATTCCCTTTGTTCTTTCCTCTCCTCCTCCCTCTCCCTGCCCCTACACTTGCTAAAAAACCTTTAACATCTCCAATTTTTTCCAGTTCTGATGATGGGTCATCGACCTGAAACGTTAACTCTGTTTCCAGCATTTTCTGTTTTTATTTCAGATTTCCAGCATCCGCAGTATTTTGCTTTTGTATTGATAAAGTAGTTAGGCAAATCAGAATTGCATACAGATGAGGTGGAAGTGTTGTGGATCAAATTAAATGATATCAATGAGGAGAGGTTGGAAAAGTTAGGGGACTGCTCTCCTTGGAACAGAGAAGGTTAAGAGGTGACCTAATAGAAGTTTTCAAGATGGTGAGAGGTTTTGGTAGAGTAGATAAAGAAAAACTATTCCCTCTGCGAGTGGGTCAATACCAAAGGTCATAGATTTAAAATCATTGGCAAAATATCTCGAGGGAAGAGGAGGAGAATTTATTTCACTCAGAGGGTTGTCGGGATCTGGAACGCTTTACCTGAAGAGGTGGTGGTAGCTGTTTCCATCAATAATTTTAAAATGGAGTTGGACAGGTACTGGAGGATGAAGAACTTACAGGGTTACGGTGGGGGTGGGGAAGGGGGGAGGGGACTAAGCACCGGCCAGAGGTAAGTCCCGGGAGGAGGGTTGGGTTGGGCTGCGGCTGTGGTGTGGAGGGGGGCGGTGCGGGGGATCACGACGAATGTTGAGTCGGGGATAACTCCAGCTCCTCCTGCCTTCACAGGAAGGTATTTTTAAAAATTTAGCTGGCGGCCGTAGGGGCTGCTGAAGAGCCCTGAGCAAGGCAGGCCCAGTGCCTGCCCCGTTCATCGAAATTCTTGTTTGCAGAGGGGTCCTTTAACAGGCATTAGATGCATAATTAACACATGTAAGGGACTATTGCCTGTTCTTGGCTGCCACCCGGGATGCCTAAAAAGTGGGCACTTGTGCACAGGCTGTCCCACTGCTGAATTGCGCTCGTTTAACTCCCCGTCTCTACCAATTTCTACCCCATTTTGCTTGCACTCATCAACAATTTTGCTTGATGATTTTGTCTTAAATCCATTGTTATAAATCTCATCATCAAGGAACTACTTATGAAATAACGCTGGACGGCCAGCTGGTGGCGCCGTCCAAGGAGTATAAATACTCGGGCGTGGGCCCCAGCTTGCCAGGGACATTTTGTAAGACAAGGAGCTAGTGAAATACAACTAGACTTCCATGTTCTGAAACAAGTTGATTAAATTGACGTAATAAAACTCACTACGCACTTGGTTTGAGCAAAACAAGTTGACTAAAGCCTTGCTTTATGCTCAATCCAATTGCGTAGTGAGTTTTATTACGTCATCCATTTCCTGTGTTACCTTTCCCCACTGCTTCTTTTTTCTTTTGTCTTTCGCAGTTTTTTTTTAGTTCGGCTTGTTCGATACCATTTTCATTCTTTACTCATTTTTTTCGCCCCCACAGGACAGACAAACCCAGGTGAGATCGACTCAGAAGGGCATTGAAGGAAAGCCCCTGCAGTGCTGCGGATACTCTGGAAGTCAGAATGACACAGAACATGTGGCAGCAGTTGTGGGAAGCAGAAAGAAGACAACGTGGGAGATGCATAAGATGTTGTAAATTAGCCTTGATATCACTGGGGAAGGTCAAAAAAATGACGGAAATTAATTGAACACATCGTGAAGATAGATTTGAGAAAGAGGTTACTGTATTTGAGCACATTAGTTACGGATGATTTCTTGTCTTGTCTAACTTATAAACAAATGTGATTCTTTGATTAGCGTGAGAGTTGTGATAAAACATCTTGGAGGAAGGGCGCAGTCTTAGCAGACAGCAAAGTGCCGAGTTGGCCTGTGCAAAGACTACTCTGCCTTCGAAGAATGAGCATTCAAACTAAAATTTGATCTTTTTAAATAAAAAAAGGAAGAGGTTTTCTGAGTGGGGCAGTCTCCTCCTAACTGGGGATCATTTTCACGCTGGCTTGGTCACGCAGTTAAATGGCAGTCTGGGCATCACTTCACGTTTGGGTAGATGCAGGTTTAACAGAGTAGTAAATCTTTAACAATGGTGGCCCAAAATAAAAATCAATTCAGTCAATCATTGGAAGTCCAACTGGAAAATTGCTGCCTTGCCTGCCTACACAACAACAGCAAATACACTTTAAATGAGTTGTGATGTTAAGTGAGACTGGGTAAACTTGGGTTATATTCCCCAGAGATGAGTATTTTAAGAAAGAAGAAAGAAAGACTTACATTTATATAGCGCCTTTCATGACCACCGGACATCTCAAAGTGCTTTATGAAGGTACTTTTTCTTTGGAGTGAAGTCACTGTTGTAATGTGGGAAACGCAGCAGCCAATTTGTGCACAGCAAGCTCCCACAAACAGCAATGTGATAATGACCAGATACTCTGTTTTAGTTGTGTTGATTGAGGGATAAATATTGGCCAGGACACCAGGGAGTACTCCCCTGCTCTTCTTCGAAATAGTGCCAGGGGATCTTTTACGTCCACCTGAAAGAGCAGACGGGGCCTCGGTTTAACATCTCATCTGAAAGACGGCAGCTCCGACAGTGCAGCACTCCTTCAGCACTGCACTGCAGTGTCAGCCTAGCTTTGTGTGCTCAAGTCCCTGGAGTGGGACTATGAACCAACAACCTTCTGACTCAGAGGCGAGGGTGCTACCCACTGAGCCACAGACATGGAATCTGATTGAGGTGTTTAAAATAACAACAGAGTAGATAGGGAACGACTCCTCCATCTAGTAGGGAAATCAACTGTAGCCAGCGCTGGAGTCCTTTCAGGAACAAATTACCAAGAGAGGAAAGCCACCTCAGTCCCATCACCCTTTTGCACCACAGCATCTTTTGTGATACTGGCCCTCAGATAGACCTAGTAGAAGCACTAGAATAGGAGAAAGGAGAGCATAGTTAGACACCTGGGGAAGCACAGTGTAAGGATGAATTATTGATTTCCTTGATGCACTTCTGTTATTCATGGAGATTATGGTCATACAGGAAAGGGTGCACCTACTTTGCATTCAATCAGATGATTAAGACATGCGTAGTCATGTGGGCCCAAAGATGTCTGATGTGATGTGATGTTTTAGGATGAGTACTGGATTGAAGGAATTCTCATTTATTTGAAGGCGGGGGAGGAGTTACGACAGTGGTGACAAAGGGAGATTGCTTTAAACACACGGCAGTTGAGTTTTGGTGCCCCTTGAAGCTGTCACTAAGGAGTCTTCCAAATGACGGGCTTTCTGATGCTCCACTCGGTTCCGTTCCACCAACAAAGCAACTAAGGCCACCTCCTCGGCAATCTCCATGTCCAGGACTTTTTTGGTGGCATGGGTGTGGAGGGCACAGCAGACTACAGCTATGCAGCATATTTGATCTGAAGCCTCTCCTGATTTATGGAGGCAACAAGCGCGCCCCTGAGGGGCACGGAAGATCCTCTCACATGACATATAGCCCGTGGTGGTGTTCCTCAGTTACACTTCTTCCACCTGACAGAGGGGCTATTATCCACAGCACCTTGTCCCCCACAAGTTGTCCTCTCACTTGACTCTTTTGATGGACTCAGGGAGGCCAGGATTCCTAAGGATGAATGGAGCGTGGCAACTTCCAACAAATCTGGCATTCACATAAAAAATTGTTGGCAAGAGATCAGAAGTAATCCGGTCATTCAGCGAGTGGTTGCCCTTTGTTAAAATAGTTAAAGGGGGTTCATGGTAGGAGCTCATAATGATATGCAGATGCACCCAACATTATGGGGAATGCAGTAAGGCAATAAAACTAGATTGCCCCATTCATGCTGCTGCCTCACTGTCAGGCCAAACTGGATGAATTCCCCAGCTCTCCTAAAATCAGTTACCTGACAAATACATGTCCTGATGACACCCTGGGTGATGTTACATAGATTGCCATCTGCCTGCGGATAAGAGTTGAATACCATCATAATTTTCACAGTCACAGGGAAGACTGTCAGGGCAGATGATCTTGGCTATAGGTCTTCATGTGGTAGTTGGCGCAGTTCCCCTATTGTCACTCTGGTGAAGTGCACTCTTCTAACGCAGAGGTCCTCACTAAGGTCTGCAGAGTGACCTGTGTTGCCTGTGTATTCTCTTCGGGGGCAATATCTTGAAGGTTGCTGTAAGGGGTTTTCTCCGATACCGGTCCCCCATTACACACAGTTCTTGGACGTCAGGATTTATAAGAACAAAATACACACGGCACAGGGTTTTGGCTCAACCTTTGGTTGCATTGTGGCGTACCGATCACAGAAAGGACTGTGGTAAACCACTGTATTGTATATTGCCACCTCTGGGTGGCGCTGTGTATGGAGGCATGCCTCAGCTGACTCCACCCACCACTGTGTGGGTTTCGTTCAGACTTGTTCAGTCACTCACGAAGAAGCATGGTCTCTTCTTAGCTAATAAAAGCCTTATTCATCTCTTCTTTCGACTCATCATCTCTTCTTCGACTCATCACCTTTTATGAAGTAATTGATAAGCGTATCAAGGACACAATCCGCTTTTCGGTCCATAGACTATAAATCAGGCGTCATGCCTTTAAGAAGGATCACACCTTTAAGAAACTCGATCTACAACATAGTTAAGCCCAGAGCGGGGGAGGGGCAGTCGAAGCTGGGGACTAAGTAAAGGCAGTCGGACTTGGTGGAGTCTCTGACGCCATTTTTGTGTTCAACATGCGGTCTCAACAATTAAACCTTTTCTGTTGAACCTCTCCGAGTTCAGTATATTTTATTAGGAGTACGTAGACTCCTACAGCATCCTCCCGATATGCTGCGTCACTCTCCTTGCTTCGATCCACTCCTGATGCTGCTCCTCCTTCATTATAATGGCAAACAAAGGAATGTCCATTGGGAATTCCACACCTGGTCCTGAGAACCTTTCACTGTGGGTGAGGGCAAAATATCCCAGGAGTCTTGCAATGCCACAGGCAAGTCCGCCGCCAAAGCAGTAAGGAATGCTCGGAAAACTCTTTCCCAGCTCCAGTAATCCATAGGCAAAGTTTCTGCACTCTCTAGGTTGGTCACTCCTACCAGTCTCAGTGGTTACTGAAAACAGCGAGGAATTTCAATGCCTGAATGGCTGGAAGAAAGAAAGACTTGCATTTATGTAGCACCTTTCATGACCACCGGACATCCCAAAGCGCCTTACAACCAATGAAGTATTTTTTGAAGTGTAGTCACTGTTGTAATGTAGGAAACACGGCAGCCAATTTGCGCACAGCAAGCTCCCACAAACAGCAACGTGATAATGACCAGATAATCAGTTTCAGTGATGTTGATTGAGGGATAAATATCAGCCAGGACACTGGGGATAACTCCCCTGCTCTTCTCCGAAGAGGTCCATTCCCAGCACTTCACCCACATGGCAACAGTGACTGCAAGAAATAATTCAATTGCGCTGGAACACTTTCTGATATCCTGAGGTATGTGACAAGCTGCCATATAATTGCAAGTTATTTCTATCTTGTCTACTGTGATGTCTCTCACCTTGAATAAGAAAATTCCTAAAAATAAGTTGCAACAAATATTGCATTTTGAAAAATAAGCAATAAAAGCCAAATTTTTATGTTTCTGCTGTGGAACAAAATCCATTCTCCACTGCATGACTAACCAACACATTTAATTATGTTTAAATCGCAATGCATGATGTTCATACTTTTGTTCAACTTATTCAATTAGAAGATTTAAAGAAAAAAGTATTGTACTTGTTACACGAGGGATAAGAGAATGCTCGCTATATTCAAAAAAATTACGATATTTTTGGGCAGCGGACTGCAATGAAATTCCTCGGCACATTGTTTTTGGCAATGTACTTGTGTCAGATGCCAGTGCGTACTATTTTGTTGACATTGTTAACCCAAAACAGCACACAAAGGAATTTGGTGTGAAGGCATTAACTAGAAATAGCACGCAGAAGAATTTCATTTATCAGTTCTCCACCTCAGCTCCAGTGTTGAGATCGCTCTATTTTAGGAAAAGAGTCTTTCCCAATCATCCCTGTCTTGTGCAGAGATTCCCAGGACTGATCGTAACGGATGAATGGGAGCTGCAGAAGGGAAAATGGCACTGGTGCTGGAACTGGTATAAATTCACTCTCAGTGCCAGGGGCAGCAGCCAAAGCCAACGTACCTCACGCTAAAATTGGGCCCATTTAGCTCGTTACCTGCAAATTCAATGAATCTCTTTCCTTTCTCAGCTTTGTTTTGTGATACTCCTGGCTGGCCTCCAACATTCCACCCTAGGTAAATTGAAGTCATCCAAAACTCGGCTGCCCGTGTCCTAACTCACACCAAGTCCCGTTCGCCCATCTCCCCTGTGCTCGCTGACCTACATTGGCTCCCGGTTAAGCAGCGCCTCGATTTCAAAATTCTTATCCTGGTTTTCAAATCCTTCTGTGGCCTCGCCCCTTCCTATCTCTGTAATCTCCTTCAGCCCTGCAACCCTCCGAGATATCTGCGCTCCTCAAATTCTGTCCTCTTGAGCATCCCTGATTATGATCGCTCAACCATTGGTGGCCGTGCCTTCTGTTGCCTCGGCCCTAGGCTCTGGAATTTCCTGCCTAAACCTCTCCACCTCGCTATCTCTCTTTTCTCCTTTAAGACGCTCCTTGAAACCTACCTCTTTGACCAAGCTTTTGGTCACCTGCCCTAATTTATCCTTGTGTGGCTCGGTGTCAAATTTTTTGTCTTACAGTACTCCTGTGCAGCGCCTACATTACTACATTAACGGTGCTATATAATTACAAGTTGTTGTTGTTGATTCACGCATGTTTGTTATGATGTATGTGCCTATTGACGTTTGGGAATTCCCGTGCCGTATGTCCCAGGCAGTCAGTCAGTTGGATTTACAACACAGGAACTGCCACTTGACAAAGTTTTCATTTGCTTTCAAAATAATGTAGTTTAATAGTCATTATTAAGTTATGGAAGAGATATGTTGTGAAAGTGTACAGTAAGGTTGACAGTGATAAAGTCCAGGCCACCACTGATATGTCTGGTAGGAATGATCTGTTTTCCTGTTGTAACCTCAGTAATCGCAGACTTGACACAGAAACTAGATTTGTCATCCATTTTGTTTCCTTTGTAATTTGAAATACAGTTCACATGCTATTTGAACCAAAATAATTTAATAGAAAATTGTGATGAAACCCATTACCGCAGGCCTTAATCCTGAGATTGATTTGCTCCAAGTCAATGAGAATCTAGTTTACTTAGCTCCCTGATGGCTTGCTGGGTAAAGACACTGCCCATAGAACACTAGAAGCTCACAGTACAGAAGGAGGCCATTTGGCCCATCGTGTAAGGTAATTCAAAACTAACCTTGCTCCCCTGCTGTCTTCGCATAGCTCTGAATCTTCCTCTGCTTCAAATATTTATCCAATTTTCCTTGAAAAGATGCAATGTTATTTGTCTGAAATATTCCCTGTGGCAAAGCATTACATGCTACAACAACTGTCTGTAAAGACATTTCTCCTAAACTCTCTCCTTTGAGTCAGAAAGTTGTGGGTTCAACTCCAACTCCAGAGACCCGAGCACAAAAATCTAGGCTGACACTCCAGTGCAGTACTGAGGGAGTGCTACACTGCCAAAGGAGCTGTCTTTCAGATGAGACATCAAAGCGAGTCCCCATCTGCTCGCTCAGGTGGACATAAAAGATCCCATGGCACTAATTCGAAGAAGAGCAGGGGAGTTATCCTCGGTGTCCTGGACAATACTTATCCCTCAATCGACATCACTAAAAACAGATTATCTGATCATTATCACATTGTTGTTTGTGGGAGCTTGCTGTGCGCAAATTGGCTGCCGCATTTCCCACATTACAACAGTGACTGCACTTCAAAAAGTACTTCATTGGCTGTAATGCACTTTGGGACATCCTGAGGTTGTGAAAGGTGCTAAATAAATGCAAGTCTTTTCTTCTTTCTTTTCCTCATTTTTAGTGATAATTTAAATTGGTGACTCCTCGTCACTGACTCCCCAGCCAGAGGAAATACTCATCATTTACAAACCTCCATTAAATCTCCTCTTAGCCTTCTCTACTCCAGTGGAAATAGTCCCAGTTTCTCAAATCTCTCCTCATAACTATAGCTTCCCATTCCTGGCATCACCTTGGTGAGTGCATACTCACTGTGGCTTTAATGTCCTTTCTGTAATGGGACTTCAAAAACTGCACACACTACTCTAGCTGTAGCTTAACCAATGTTTTGTATAAATTCACAATTATCCATTTACTCCGATTCTCTATGCCCCATTTATAAAACCCCAAATTTACATTTTTATTGAGGCTGCAGAGACCAGAATGACTCGGGTAGGTGAGCTGATCTCAGCCAGCGCAGCGGTTGTGTTGTTGCGGTTAATCTCCGTGCCCGTGCTGTGGTTGAGACCTTAAACCGAGTCCTCATCTGGTTTCTCATGTGGATGTAATTCATGGCACCATTTCGAAGAGCAGAGGAGAATCCCGGCCAATATTTATCCCTCAACCAACATTACTAAATCAGATTATCTGGTCATTTATTTCAGTGCTGTTGGCTGTGAACAAATTGGCTGCCAGGTTTCTTACATTACAACAGTGATTTCACTTCAAAAAGTACTCCATTGGCTGTCAAGAGCTTTGGGATTTCCTGAGGTTGTGAAAGGCGCTATAGAAGTGTACATCTTCCTTTTCCTTTTAAATTAGGCAGGAGGTACTGTCATTTGGAGGTGGAACCCAGATCGGCCGAGTTTCTGTGGCATATGAGACTTCAACAGGAAATTGCTCTCCTTGGGGGAGGGAGCAGGTATTCCTTCTGCCCTTCCCAGTCACGTTAAGCTAACACATTGAAGGTGTATCAGACGGGTGGTCCTAAACTCGGAATATCAGTCCTGCTCCATCCAGGGTGCATGTATGATGATTGTGTTCTGCACTGGCTCCACACGGCACGTTTTAAACAGTACTAAGTTCCTTCCCACACTCTCCCTAAACAAAAATCAAGCAATGCTATTAATATCGCTATGCTCCTCAAAAACCCTTTCACAACAGATACTAGATTCAGCTCCCTCTTAAAGATGTTATTTGAGCCTGAACAGCTACTTTTTTCTGGGATGCTGTTCCATATGTTAACTATCCTGTGGGAAAAACTTCCATGGGATTTCTCTCCTTGCTCACAGTTTGTGAATTTTATACTTGTGCCATTGAGTCCTCTGCTTATTGTTCAGATAACAAATTTACTGGGGAGGTGGCGGGTGGGGTGGGGGGGTGGGCATGGTGGTGTTACAAGGCAGAAGCACATCAAGAGATTTGGATGGCATCTTAGATTGGAATTAGTAGTTCAAATATTTTGAGTAGTTTTAGCAACATTACCTGAACCCCAGCCAGTGGTGCACTGTATGCTTGTTTTATATTCACTCTTGAGATGTGGGTGTTGCTGGCAAGGCTGGCATTAATTGCCCATCTCTAGTTGCCCTGAGAAAGTGGTGGTGGCCTTTTCTTCTTGTACCATGGTTTGATACAACTTAGTGGCTTGCTAGGCCACTTCAGAGGGAAGTTAAGAATTGACCAGGTTAGTGTGGGACTGGAGTCACAAGTAGGCCAGACAGCAAGTTTCCTTCCCGAAAGGACATGAGTGGGTTTTTACGGCAATCTGACAGCCTCATGGCCACTTTTACTGGTACCAGCTTTTTTTTAAACTGAATTCAAATTCTCAAACTGCGATGTCGGGATTATGAACTAGTGTTCGTCCAGCCCTCTGGATTACTAGTCCAGTAACATAACAACTACACGACCATACCCCACGTTGTTCTTCACAACATTCATACACAGAAAGGGTTTGTGTCACTGATTTTATTTTATGCCCATTCAAGTTTTGGTGCCATAGGATTGTGATGCGGAGTGCGACAAGAATGACAGTACAACTAGAGTCGCGGCCAGGTCTGGCTCTGGAATGCAGCAATGAGAGACTCCCTCAGAGAGGTTGTCCCGCACTTAGTAAATGTGTCATGGTGTGGTCTATCAGCACTTGTTTTTGAATGTTTTGAGGAAGCAAATACTCTTCACTCCTTCAAGCTATCAAAACATTAAGGGGTAGAGTTTTCGCTTTGGGCGACATCGGGAAATTGTGCCCAAAATGTGCTTGAAATTGCACTGGAAGCACAAGGCAACTACTATCAGGTGGATATAATTTTTCCAATTTCAAAAAAGAATATTACAACAAGTATAAATTAAAGTTTCCGCTAAAATTAATTTGCATAGCCATAAATGTAAAATCTTTCACGAAGCAGCGCAATCGGGCAGCGTAATAGAATGTAATAGTTTCTTTTTTTTCCCTTTCTGTTATAAAGTATTCCTTTATGTATTCAAGAGTGGTAACCTGGTGCACTTTTATTAATACAGCTGAAAATGGGTTTATCACCAAACATACGCATTTTTGGTCAAGGTATTCACTCCTCCACTTGTGCGTAACCTGATTTATAATCACTGAAAATGAATTCTAAAAACTATACTGAACCATTTAATAGTTTTATTGATGTACATGAGTCAGTTTCTTAGCAAATTTAATGGGGCAGAAACGCCGTCAAACTGCCTTTGAAATTAACCGCAAGTTCGGGATTTCCGTATGCGCTAAATCCCGAACTTGTGATCTGTCAAGTTCTGCCCAGACAGATCATCCGTGGTGACTGTCAAATCCTCATTGCTGGTGCAGAGTTGGGCTAATTGCTGGAAAATTTTACGGCTGGTGCAAGCAGGTGCAGGAGCTTGTTTGCACAACATAAGGGGAGCAGGGGCGGTGCGGTGGGGGGGGCGGGGTGGGGGGGAGGGTGGTTTAAAGCAATAGTTGCCCATACTGTTTTAATATTCAACATAGCTGTTTGTCCTCAGTACCCAACCATATGCCTTAGATGAGGCTAAATGTGATAGAACTGAAATGAATGTTTTCTGCTCTACTTACTATCACAAGATTAATCAGAACCTGTAACTTTTCAGGAAACATAACTATGTGTGCCACAAAGCAGTAGTATGGCAGCCGACACAGATGGTTTCACTAGCCTGAGGCCAGAGGTCTCTCAGCATTAGATTACAAAGACTCGGTGCACCTAATTATGATTATTAAAACAATTTCCATGACAATGTCTAATATTATATTAATTTGAAAACAACTGTGTATGAAAACTGTGGACTATACTACCTAAATTAATTTAATGTTGTACATCGTTAAGGCAATTAAACCTCCTGGATATGATTAAGGAATATAATTGCGACACTGTTTATTGCCATATTTGGGTGTCTTTAATCAAGGGGTATCGTGAGGAGCAACTCTGCCATTACTTTGTATTGTTCTCACTCAGTCTGGCCATCAGTCTGATTATGAATTATTCCCAGCCACCAGGCTTTTCGCATAATAAAGTAATTGGATATTGTTGAAAAAAGAATTGCTGCCCAATATTTCTTTGCCGTACTTAGCTTTGAATAATTGCTGTTTTTATTCATTTCACTCTCTGTAAGTAAAACTGCACAGATCCTCGAAAGGGGGTCGTGCTTATTTTACACAAAAATTCCGTGCCAGTTTAGCCTGAGCGTTATAATAATTTCCATTATTATTTACCGTGGGGGTGATAAGTCAGCAAATCAAAATCGATATGCACACCGTTTAATTTAAAATTTAATCGATGTTGGGCATCGGAGGTTTCTGTTTCCCGATTGGCTGGTGCAAGGAGCACCGCCCTCACGTGATCCCAGGTGCGCTTACGCACAATGGTGCGCCCCTGGGATCCGCGGGCCGCTACGCTGCGCACAACGCTGCAGCGTTTCAAAGCAAGTTTTGGCTTGGGGCCTCGCACCAGGTAAGTGCGTATTTTGTTCGGAGGTCAGCTACGTGCTCTTTAGCTACGCCACCGACCGCAATATTAGGGCCAATATTTTTGATATGAAAAAGCTTTAAAAAACATGCCTACTATTGAGTCTAGCAACATTTCTAAATAATAGGAATATGGGTACATGCTCCTTGATTAATAGATTAAAAGCCAGTTGCCTGCAGTAGCCAAAACATACTCATTGACAAGTAGGAATTCAGGCATTTCATTAATTGGTAGAGATGAGCAAAGTGGCCTTGGCTTGTATGTTTAGTTTAGTTCAATCAGACGTGACCTGAGCCCATTGAACTCCAAGCCGGGACCCATCTGTTAAATGCAAAGTTTACATGGAAATCAATAGTAGAATGAAAATTTGACTCCGTTCCAAGTTTCCAGTCCAAAAACTACAGTCTCTGCCAATGTAAAATAAATTGAACTCATCTGCGTGCAAACTTAACAAAAGCCATTATTGGTTGAATTAACTGGCAAGGAGAGCTTTAAAAGTACAAAGGTACTTGCCTTCCATTAGTTGGGGGATGATCTTTTATCCGATCCACATAAATGTGCAAGTAACTCTATGCCGCTGCTTCACGTATCATGTTCCCATATCCCAGCGGATTTGTGGTTATGTTACCAGTTTGCTATTTTTGTTTGTGATTTTTTTTTGTGTAGTATATGTCATGATAACCAGGTATCTCTAGAGACAGCTGCAATAAGGGCCAATCTCTTGTGAATTTTGCCTCACTGATTGCTGGGAGCACAGCAAGAGAACCTCTACTGCCTTACCGGAGACAAGTTTTGGATTTTTCGTAGCCTAATGCTTACTCCCTGGTTCAGCAAGTGATCGCTAACGCTGTTTAAACTCCCGTGAACAAGGGATTTGGGCGGCGATTCACTCAAAGGGTAGTAGAAACATAGAAACATAGAAGATAGGAGCAGGAGTAGGCCATTCGGCCACTCGAGCCTGCTCCGCCATTCAATGAGATCATGGCTGATCACCCAAATTCAGTACCCCGTTCCTGCCTTCTCCCCATATCCCTTTATCCCTTTAACCTTAAGAAATATATCCAACTCTTTCTTGAATATATTTAATGAATTGGCCTCCACTGCCTTCTGTGGTAGAGAATTCCACAGGTTCACCACTCTCTGGGTGAAGAAATTCCTCCTCATCTCAGTCCAAAATGGCTTACCCCTTATCCTTAGACTATGACCCCTAGTTCTGGACTCCCCGGCCATCGGGAACATCCTTCCTGCATCTAGTCTGTCAAGGCCTGACAGAATTTTATAGGTTTCGATGAGATCCCCTCTCAATCTTCTAAACTCCAGTGAGTACAAGCTCAATCGACCCAATCTCTCCTCGTACGTCATTCCTGCCATCCCAGGTATTAGCCTGGTGAATCTTTGCTGCACTCCTTCCATGGCAAGAACGTCCTTCCTCAGATAAGGAGACCAAAACTGCACACAATACTCAAGGTGTGGTCTCACCAAGGCCCTGTCCAACTGCAGCAAGACATCCTTGTTCCTGTACTCAAACCCTCTTGCTACGAAGACCAATATTTGCCTTCTTAACCGCCTGCTGCACCTGCATGCTTACCTTCAGCGACTGGTGCACAAGGACACCCAGGTCTCGTTGCACTTCCCCTTCTCCCAATCTATTGCCATTCAAATAATAATCTGCCTTCCTGTCTTTACCACCAAAGTGGATAACCTCACATTTATCCACATTATATTGCATTTGCCATGTTTCTGCCCAATCACCCAACCTGTCCAAATCGTACTGGAGTTTCACAACATCCGCCTCACAGCATACCCTCCCACCCAGCTTTGTGTCGTCTGCAAATTTGGAGATATTACATCCAATTCCCTCGTCCAGATCATTAATATATATTGTGAAAAGCTGGGGTCCTAGGACCGATCCTTGCGGTACCCCACTAGTCACTGCCTGCCACTCGGAAAATGACTCGTTTATTCCAACTCTTTGCTTTCTATCTGCCAACCAGTTCTCTATCCAAGTCAATACCTTGCCCCCAATCCCATGTGCCTTAACTTTACACGCTAATCTCTTATGCGGGACCTTATCGAAAGCCTTCTGAAAGTCATATAACTAGGGCTGTAGAGAGGGCTTTAAACTAACTAGTGGGGGGGAAGTTCCTAGAGAGCAAATAATAAAAATGACAACAGAGAAGGTCATAGACTTAGGTAGCAGTGGAGAAATTGAAAACCAGAGTGTGTCAGGAAGGGGCAGAAGGTATGGAGTAAAAGGTAAAGTAATAAAAAGGGCAAAAGCAGGAACTAAGTGTCACAAAACATCTTTGAAAGTTCTCTATCTGAATGCACGTAGCATTCGTAACAAAATAGACGAGTTAATGGCACAAATAACTACATATGGGTATGATCTTGTGGCCATTACAGAAACATGGCTGCAGGGTGACAAGACTGGGAATTAAACATACCAGGTTATTTAACGATCAGGAAGGACAGGCAGGAAGGAAGGGGAGGTGGGGTGGCTATGTTAATAAAGGAAGGAATCACTGTAATACAGAGAAATGATATTGGGTCAAAAGATCAGGATAATGAAACAGTTTGGGTGGAGGTAAGGAATAATAAGGGGAAAAAAACACCAGTGGGTGTAGTCTATAGGCCTCCGAACAGTGGCAACTCTGTTGGACGGAGTATCAATCAGGAAATAGTTGAGGCTTGTAATAAGGGAACATCTATAATTATGGGGGATTTTAACTATCATATTAATTGGACAAATCAAATTGGGCAGGGCTGCCTTGAGGATGAGTTCATTGAGTGTATTAGGGATGGGTTTCTTGAGCAGTATGTAACTGAACCGACCAGGGGGCAAGCAACCTTAGATCTGGTCCTGTGTAACGAGACAGGATTAATTAAAAATGTCCTAGTAAAGGATCCCCTTGGAATGAGTGACCATAACATGGATGAATTCCATATTCAATTAGAGGGTGAGAAGGTTGGATCTCAAACAAGCATGCTAAGCTTGCATAAAGGAGACTATGAAGGTATGAGAGCGGAATTGAGTAGAGTGGATTGGGAAAATAGATTAAAAGGTAAGACGATACATGATCAGTGGTGTACATTTAAGGAGTTATTTTACAACTTCCAAAAAATATATATTCCACTGAGAAGAAAAGGGTGTAAAAGAAAAGACAGCCATCCGTGGCTAAGTAAAGAAATTAACGATAGTATTCGACTAAAAACAAGGGCATATAAGGTAGCCAAATCTAGTGGGAGGATAGAGGATTGGGAAAACTTTAAAAGACAGCAAAAAATAGCAAAAAGATTGATTAAGAAAGGGAAGATAGATTATGAAAGTAAATTAGCAAAAAATATAAAAACAGATAGTAAGAGTTTTATAGTTATATAAAAAGAAAAAGGGTGGCTAAAGTAAATGTTGGTCCCTTAGAGGATGAGACCGGGAAATTAATGGTGGGAAATATGGAGATGGCAAAAACACTGAATGAATATTTTGTATCAGTCTTTACAGTAGAAGACACTAAGAATATCCCAACACTGGACAAACAGGGGACTAAAGGGGGGGAGGAGCTAAACACGATCAAAATCACTAAGGAAGTGGTACTCGGTAAAATAATGGGACTCAAGGTGGATAAATCACCTGGACCTGGTGGCTTACATCCTAGGGTCTTGAGGGAAGTGGCGGTAGGGATTGTGGATGCATTGGTAATAATTTTCCAAAACTCCCTGGACTCGGCAAAGGTCCCAGCAGACTGGAAAACTGCTAATGTAACACCCTTATTTAAAAAGGGCAGTAGACAGAAGGCTGGAAACTATAGACCGGTTAGCCTAACATCTGTGGTAGGTAAAATTTTGGAGTCCATTATTAAGGAGACAGTAACAGGATATTTGGATAATCATAATTTAATAGGACAAAGCCATCATGGTTTTATGAAGGGGAAGTCATGTTTGACAAATTTGCTGGAGTTCTTTGAGGAAGTAACATACAGGGTGGATAAAGGGGAACCAGTGGACGTAGTGTATTTAGACTTCCAAAAGGCATTTGACAAGGTGCCACACAGAAGATTATTGCTTAAGATAAAAAAACACAGGATTGGGGGTAATATTCTGGCATGGATAGAGGATTGGCTATCGAACAGAAGGCAGAGAGTTGGGATAAATGGTTCATTCTCAGACTGGCAATCAGTAACTAGTGGTGTTCCGCAGGGGTCAGTGCTGGGTCCCCAACTCTTTACAATCTATATTAACGATTTGGAGGAGGGGACCGAGTGTAACATATCAAAGTTTGCAGATGATACTAAGATGGGAGGGAAAGTGGTGAATGAGGAGGACATAAAAAACCTGCAAGTGGACATAGACAGGCTAAGTAAGTGGGCAGAGATTTGGCAGATGGAATACAATACTGGAAAGTGTGAGGTTATGCACTTTGGCAGGAAAAATCGTAGAGCAAGTTATTATCTTAATGGCAAGAAACTGGAAAGTACTGTAGTACAAAGGGTTCTGGGGGTCCTGGTGCACGAAACTCAAAAGGTTAGTATGCAGGTGCAGCAAGTGATTAAGAAGGCCAATGGAATGTTGGCTTTCATTGCTAGGGGGATAGAATATAAAAATAGGGAGGTATTGCTTCAGTTGTACAAGGTATTGGTGAGACCGCACCTGGAATACTACGTACAGTTTTGGTGTCCATACTTAAGAAAGGACATACTTGCTCTCGAGTCAGTACAAAGAAGGTTCACTCGGTTAATCCCGGGGATGAGGGGATGGACATATGAGGAGAGGTTGAGTAGGTTGGGACTCTACTCATTGGAGTTCAGAAGAATGAGAGGCGATCTTATTGAAACATATAAGATTGTGAAGGGGTTGGATCGGGTGGATGCGGGGAGGATGTTCCCGATGATGGGTGAAACTAGAACTAGGGGGCATAGTCTTAGAATAAGGGGCTGCTCTTTCAAAACTGAGATGAGGAGGAACTACTTCACTCAGAGGGTGGTAGGTCCATGGAATATGCTGCCCCGTAAAGCTGTAGAAGCTACATCATTACATAAATTTAAAACAGAAATAGACAGTTTCCTAGAAGTAAAGGGAATTAAGGGTTATGGGGAGCGGGCAGGAATTTGGACATGAGTCTTGGTTCGGATCGGTCATGGCCCTGTGGGTAGCGGAGCGGGCCCAGGGGCCGTGTAGCCTGATCCTGCTCCTATTTCGTGTGTCTAATTCTGTTAGATTCAGGAGATGGTTCTGTGATAGTGGATTGGCGGTTAGGATCAGATCAGCCATGATCTTATTGAATGGCGGAGCAGGCTCGAGGGGCCGATTGGCCTACTCCTGCTCCTATTTCTTATGTTCTTATGTTCTTATGTCCAAATACACCACATCCACTGGTTCTCCCTTATCTATTTTACCAGTTACATCCTCAAAAAATTCCAGTAGATTCGTCAAGCACGATTTACCTTTTGTAAATCCATGTTGACTTTGTCCGATCCTGTCACTGCTTTCCAAGTGCTCTGCTATTACATCTTTTATAATGGACTCTAGCATTTTCCCCACTACCGATGTCAGGGTTACCGGTTTATAATTCCCCACTTTTTCTCTACCACCTTTTTTGAACAGTGGGGTAACATTAGCCACCCGCCAATCCATGGGTACTGTTCCAGAGTCTATCGAGTTCTGGAAGATGACCAGCAATGCATCTACTATCTCTAGGGCCACTTCCTTAAGCACCCTAGGATGTAGATTATCAGGCCCTGGGGATTTATCGGCCTTCAATCCCATCAACTTCCCCAACACCATTTCCCTACAAATACTGATTTCTTTCAGTTCCTCCCCCTCATTAGTTTCTATGTTCCCCGACATCTCTGGGAGGTTATTTGTGTCCTCCTTTGTGAAGACAGAACCAAAATATCTGGATTTTTGTTAGGTAAGGGTATCAAGGGATATGGAGCTAAGGCAGGCAAATGGAATTGAGGTACAGATCAGTCATGAACAAATTGAATGGCAGAGTAGGTTCGAGCGGCTGAATGGCCTACTCCTGTTCCTTTGTTTCCTACACAGTGATGATCAACCACGCCAAGTGGCGCTTTCTTGAGTGCCTTCAGGTAATGAGGGCAGTTGGATTACATTTTTGCGCTTCCAGAACACCTTAATGTCAGAAACATCTCCAAAGAATTAGTTTTAGAGTGCAGTAACTGTTGTTATGTAGGCAAATGTGGCATCCACTTTGTGCACTGCAAGGCTGGATTTATGCTTTACACTGATGCATGACTCTTTAAAAGTTCTTGCTACCAAATAATTGGCCCTTATTTTCCAATTGCAGTCCTCCCGCGGGCGGAGGCCTGCGATCTGGAAAAATCTACGCCCTTACCCGAGGGCTCCCGGGACGCACACGCTTCCGCTCCTGGGCCTCACCAAACTCCAAGTGCGCAGGGCCCAAGTATCCCAGAGGCGCAGGTAGTTCGCAGCGTCCCTGGGATCACGTGGGCCATGGGGAGCCAATCACAGAAGGGAATCTCCCTTTATACACTTGACAGGAAGACCTGTCAAATATATAAATGGAGATCACCCCAAAAATATATTAAACTTTAAATACATTTTTTTTTAATCACATTTTTAAAATGACTTGAAATTACAATAAATTAAGTGTTTTAAACAAAAGTTTAATTTTTTGAAAAAAATAATTAAAGTTTTTTACAGGGCTAAAAATAAACTTACCTTTTCTTAAAGTATTTTTAAATGATTTTTAAAAAACATTTTTCAACTCTTATCCTGGTAAAAGCAGGCCTTACATCTGCTTTTACCAGGCGTAAGAATTGTAAGGGTGTTCTGCGGGCAGAGAGTCTCCAAAAAGCGGAACTCTCCCCCCACAGAGGCCCTTCTCCAGGGTAGGCGTCCGATCTGTTAAGACCATTCTTGACAGATCGAAAATGCTGGTTTTCAGCGCATGCGCTGTGCGTGCCTGAAACCGGCATTTCCGATGTCCCTACGGGTGGGTACACAGCACGTACCCACCCGTAGGGATCGGAATATCTGGGCCATTGTATTTAAATAAAGAAAAACGTGACCATTTTTGCTCACTTTTTTCCCCTAGTTCTAATCTTGTTGATCTAGTCAAGGCACCTGACTCCATTGCTTTGTTGAGTTCTACCACTAGGACTAATAGCAAGTTTTATCATCACCATGTCCATCAGATTCTCTGTTATCTGACATCCAATAAGTGGAGGCCAATTCATTAAATATATTCAAGAAGGAGTTGGATATATTTCTTAAGGCTAAAGGGATCAAGGGATATGGGGAGAAGGCAGGGGCAGGGTACTGAGTTTGGATGATCAGCCATGATCTCATTGAATGGCGGAGCAGGCTCGAGGGGCCGAATGGCCTACTCCTGCTCCTATCTTCTATGTTTCTATGTCTCTACTCTCCATGTTATCCTTATTGAACTGAAGATGCACTCCTCCGAATTGACCTGTGTCTTCCTCTGCCTCTTCAATCTCTCTTATTTCCAGTTCACCCTTCTTTCCCTTAGAAAAGATAATTTCCAGTCCATGTTATACATCTCTAGAGCTGTGCTCTTGAACACTTTGGTGATTCATGTGCCAATGCCTTTGACAGGGTCTGGCACTGTGCATTTCCAAAATTGTTACAAATCTTGGAGTAAAACTATGTTCATGACTATCCAGTTTCCTCTCCAGTTGCTCAATCTGTACTGTAGTTGAAGGCTTATCCTCTGACTCATTTTCTATCAACTTGAGGATTTCCGAGGGCTTGTTCACGCTCACACTCTGTTCCTTCTCCATGTCAGCGACTTCCTCCATTCAGCATTCAAATATACCCAATATTTTGCTGTTTGTGGGACCTTGCTGTGCGCAAATTGGCTGCTCCGTTTCCTACATTACAACAGGGACTTCAACTCAAAAGTGCTTCATTGGCTGCAAGTTGCTTTGGGACTTCCTGAGGTCATGACAGGTGCTAATGAAATGCAAGTCTTTCTCTCTGTGATTCTCCAGACTTCACAGCATTTGACTGAGTCTGGCATCAAGGAGCCCTAGTAAAACTGAAGTCAATGGGAATCAGGGGGAAAATGCTCCACTGGCTGGAGTCATACCTAGCACAGCCCCAGGACATCACTGCAGGAGTTCCTCAGGGCAGTGTCCTAGGCCCAACCATCTTCAGCTGCTTCTAAAATGACCTTCCCTCCAACATAAGGTCAGAAATGGGGATATTCGCTGAAGACTGCACAGTGTTCAGCGCTATTCACAACTCTTCAGATAATGAAGCAGTCCATGCCCGCATGCAACAAGACCTGGACAACATTCAGGCTTGGACTGATAAGTGGCAGGTAACATTCATGCCACAGAAGTGCCAGGCAATGACTATCTCCAACAAGTGAGAGTCTAACCACCACTCCTTGACATTCAATGGCGTTACCATCGCCGAATCCTCCACTATCAACATCCAGGTGGTCACCATTAACCAGAAACATAACTGGACCAGCCATATAAACACTGTGCCATAGAAACATAGAAACATAGAAGATAGGAGCAGGAGTAGGCCATTCGGCCCCTCGAACCTGCTCTGCCATTCAATGCGATCATGGCTGATCATGCAAATTCAGTACCCTGTCCCTGCTTTCTCCCCATATCCCTTGATCCCTTTAGCCTTAAGAAATATATCCAACTCATTCTTGAATATATTTAATGAATTGGCCTCTACTGCCTTCTGTGGTAGAGAATTACACAGGTTCACCACTCTCTGGGTGAAGAAATTCCTCCTCATTTCTGTCCTAAATGGCTTACCCCTTATCCTTAGACTGTGACCCTTGGTTCTGGACTCCCCGACCATCGGGAACATCCTTCCTGCATCTAGTCAGTCCAGTCCTGTCAGAATTTTATAAGTTTCAATGAGATCCCCTCTCATTCTTCTAAACTCCAGCGAGTATAAGCCCAATCGACCCAATCTCTCCTAATACGTCATTCTTGCCATCCCAGATATCAGCCTCGTGAACCTTCGCTGAACTCCTTCCATGGCAAGAACATTCTTCCTCAGATAAGGTGACCAAAACTGCACACAATACTCAAGATGTGGTCTCACCAAGGCCCTGTACAACTGCAGCAAGACATCCTTGTTCCTGTACTCAAACCCTCTCGCTACGAAGGCCAACATACCATTTGCCTTCTTAACCGCCTGCTGCACCTGCATGCTCACCTTCAGCAACTGGTGCACAAGGACATCCAGGTCTCGTTGCACTTCCCCTTCTCCCAATCTATTGCCATTCAGATAATAATCTGCCTTCCTGTTTTTGACACCAAAGTGGATAACCTCGCATTTATCCACGATATATTGCATCTGCCATGCTTCTGCCCAATCACCCAACCTGTCCAAATCATCCTGGAGTTTCTCGGCATCCTCCTCACAGCACACACGCCCACCCAGCTTTGTGTTGTCTGCAAACTTGGAGATATTAGATCTAGTTCCCTTGTCTAGATCATTAATATATATTGAGAATAGCTGGGGTCCAAGGACCGATCCCTGTGGTACCCCACTAGTCACTGCCTGCCACTCGGAAAAAGACCCGTTTATTCCAACTCTTTGCTTTCTGTCTGCCAACCAGTTCTCTATCCAAGTCAATACCTTGCCCCCAATCCCAAGTGCCTTAACTTTACACACTAATCTCTTATGCGGGACCTTATCGAAAGCCTTCTGAAAGTCCAAATACACCACATCCACTGGTTCTCCCTTATCTATTTTACCAGTTACATCCTCAAAAAATTCCAGTAGATTAGTCAAGCACAATTTACCTTTTGTAAATACATGTTGACTCTTGTCCGAACCTGCCACTGTTTTCCAAGTGCTCTGCTATTACATCTTTTATAATGGACTCTAGCATTTTCCCCACTACCGATGTCAGGCTTACCAGTCTATAATTCCCCGTTTTCTCTCTAACACCTTTTTTGAATAGTGGGGTAACATTAGCTACCCTCCAATCCATGGGTACTGTTCCAGATTCCATCGAATGTTGGAAGATGATCAGCAATGCATCTACTATTTCTAGGGCCACTTCCTTAAGTACCCTAGGATGTAGATTATCAGGCCCTGGGGATTTATTGGCCTTCAATCCCGTCATTTTCCCGAACACCATTTCCCTGCAAATACTGATTTCTTTCAGTTCCTCCCTTTCATCAGACCCTATGTTCCCCGACATCTCTGGGAGGTTATTTGTGTCCTCCTTTTTGAAGACAGAACCAAAATATTTGTTTAATTGGTCTGCCATCTCTTTGTTCCCCATTATAAATTCCCCTGATTCTGACTGCAAGGGACCTACGCTTGACTTCACCAATCTTTTTCTCTTCACATATCTATAAAAGCTTTTAGTCAGTTTTTATGTTCCATGCAAGCTTACTCTCATATTCTATTTTCCCCCTCTGAATTAATCCCTTTGTCCTCCTTTGTTGAATCCTAAACTGCTCCCAATCCTCAGGTTTACTGCTTTTTCTGGCCAATTTATATGTCCTCCCCCTGGATCTTATGCTATCCCTAATTTCCCTTGTTAGCCACAGTTGAATCACCTTTTTTGTTTTATTTTTATGCCAAACTGGGATGAACAAATTCTGTAGTTCATCCATGCAGTCTTTGAATGTTTGCCATTGCCTATCCACCGTCAACCCTTTGAGTGACATTCCCCAATCAATCCTACCCAACTCGCGCCTCATACCATCATAGTTCCCTTTATTTAAATTCAGGACCCTAGTCTCTGAGTCAACTACTTCATTCTCCATCTTAATGAAGAATTCGATCATATTATGATTGCTCCGACCCAAGGGGCCTCGTACAACAAGACTGCTACTTAATCCTTTCTCATTACATAATACCCAGTCTTAGATGGCCTGATCTCTAGTTGGTTCCTCGACATATTGGCCCAGGAAACCATCCTGTAAACACTCCAGGAATTCCTCCTCCACTGTATTGTTACTACTTTGGTTAGCCCAATCTATATGTAGATTAAAGTCACCCATGATGACTGCAGTGCCCTTATTGCACGCTTCTCTAATTTCCCTTTTAAAGCCATCCCCAACCTCCACATTACTGTCTGGAGATCTATATACCACTCCCACTAACGTTTTCTGCCCCTTGGTATTTCTCAGTTCTACCCATAATGATTCCACATCATCAAAGCTTATATCCTTCCTTACAATTGTGTTAATCCCCTCTTTAACCAGCAATGCTACCCCACCTCCCTTTCCTTTTTACCTATCTTTCCTGAATATTGAATACCCTTGGATGTTGAGTTCCCAGCCTTGGCCACCCTAGAGCCATGTTTCCGTAATCCCAATCAAATCATATTCGTTTACCTCTATTTGCGCAGCTAATTCATCCATCTTTATTACGAATGCTCCTCGCATTAAGGCACAAAGCCTTCAGGCTTGGTTTTTTAACGCTCTTAGACCTATTAGAATTATTATTTACTGTGGCCATGTTTGACTTAAACTGTTGATTTCTCTGACTGCCACTTTTGTTTTACTCCCTCCTATCTTTTGCTTTTATCCTTGTTTCCCTTTCCTCTGTCTCCCTGCTCAGATTCCCAAACCCCTGCCATTTCAGTTTAAACCCTCCCCCAGAGCACTAGCAAACACTCCCCCTAGGACATCGGTCCCGGCCCTGCCCAGGTGCAAACCGTCCGGTTTGTACTGGTCCCACCACCCCCAGAACCGGTTCCAATGCCCCAGGAATTTGAATCCCTCCCCCTTGCACCATTCCTCTAGCCACGTATTCATCTGAAATATCCTTCTATTTCTACTCTGACTAGCATGTGGCACTGGTAGCAATCCTGAGATTACTACCTTTGAGGTCCTATTTTTTAGTTTACCTCCTAACTCCCTACATTCAGCTTTTAGGACCTCATCCTGTGTTTTACCTATATCATTGGTACCTATATGCACCACGACAACTGGCTGTTCACCCTCCCCTTCCAAAATGTTCTGCAGCCGCTCTGAGACATCCTTGACCCTTGCACCAGGGAGGCAACACACCATCCTGGAGTCTCGTTTGCTGCCCCAGAAACGCCTATCTATTCCCCTTACAATAGAATCCCCTATTACTATAGCTCTACCCCTCTTTTTCCTCCTGTCCTGTGCAGCAGAGTCACCCCTGGTGCTAGGAAGTTGGCTGCTGCTGCCTTCCTCTGATAAGCCTCCCACCTCAACAGTATTCAAAGTGGTATATCTGTTTGAGAGGGGGATGTCCACAAGGGACTCCTGCACTACCTGCATGCGCCTACTACTCCACCTGTTGGTCACCCATTCCCTTTCTGCCTGTGCAACCTTTGCCTGCGGTGTGACCAACTGCTTAAATGTGATATCCATGACGTCCTCAGCATCGCAAATGGTCCAGTATGTATCCAATCGCAGCTCCAGCGCTGCAATGCGGTCTGCCAGTAGCTGCAGCTGGACACACTTCCTGCACACATGGTTGTCAGGGACACAGGAAGTGTCCCTGATTTCCCACATAGTGCAGGAGGAGCATACCACAGGGCCGAGCTCTCCTGTCATGAATTACCCTTTAATTAATTGAAATTAAATTAAATCAAATCAATCCCATCAATTACACTACAGTTAAATGATATACTTAAGGGCTCTGGTTTACCAACAGTCCCTGCTGCACCACAGAGAGCTTAGAAACTATAAACCACAGAGTTTAAGCTTAAAGAGCAAGGAATACTCACCAACCAATCACTTACCTGCTTTCTGGTGATGTCACACTTCGATTACTTTTTACTTCTCTCCCTCCCTCTGAGCTCGGAGATTGGAGATTGGTAAACCCACCTGAGCCTCGCCGCCTCTTGTAGTCACTGCCGCCGCCTCGTTTCCCACAGGTCCGCTGCCGCCAACAAGAGCAGGTCAGAGGCTAGCTATTCTGTGGCGAGTGTCTCACCTCCTGACTCCCCAAAGCCTTTCCACCATCTACAAGGCAGAAGTAAGGAGTGTGATGGAATACTCTCCAATTGCCTGGATGAGTGCAGCTCCAACAACACTCAAGAAGCTCGACACCATTCAGGATAAAGCAGCCCGCTTGATTGGCACCCCATTCACCACCTTAAACATTCACTCCCTCCACCACCGGTGTACCGTGGCTGCAGTGTGTACCATCCACAAGATGCACTGCAGCAACTCGCCAAGGCTTCTTCGGCAGCACCTCCCAAACCCGTGACCTCTTCCACCTAGAAGGACAAGGGCAGCAGGCGCATGGGGACACCACCACCTCCAAGTTCTCCTCCGAGTCACACACCATCCTGACTTTGAAGTATATCGCCGATCCTTCATCAAAATCCTGGAACTCCCTCCCTATCAGCACTGTGGGAGTACCATCACCACACGGACTGCAGCGGTTCAAGAAGGCAGCTCACCACCACCTTCTCAAGGGCAACTAGGGATGGGCAATAAATGCTGGCCCCGTCAGCGACGCCCAGATCCCATAAGCGAATAAAAAAAAAACAGCAGCAGGTTGATGCAGTACAGTGAAGCTTCGGAATTGGATTGACCAGGCATGACAAGTTACATCTTATGTTGCCAAAGCATCGAAAAACATTCATGTTTGTACACAAAAATACAGATCTATCCATACAGTGTATAAACAGATATATCCCTGAGTGTATAAATATACATTCATATAATTTATATATACTCTTTTCTTATATTTAGTGGTTGTCCCTCTGTTTATGGCAAGCTGTAACATAGTGTGCCGCTAGTGTTACACAATTTCTCTCTTCCCCTAGTAGGTATGGGAGTTTTTGGTCGTCATTCAAATTTCTGAATGCCGGGCATATTTTTGTGAATTTTGGGTAGAAATTCTCCCTTATGCCCTGATATTTTCTACAAGCTGTGAGGAAGTGCATCTCTGTCTCCACCACTCCCTGACTGCAGTGAGAGCATATCCTGTCCTCTCTTGGTAGTCGGGTCTGCCTGTGTCTACCTTTTTCGATCGCCAGGCTATGTTCACTAAGTTTGTACAGCCCTGTTCCTGGGACTAGGGACAGGGTCACTGGCAAGGCTTGTGAAGCTAAGCAGAGCCAGGCCTGGTTAATACCTGGAGGGGTGACCATCAGGGTAAAACCAGGTGCAGAAAATCACAGAAGGAGCCCCAAGGAGGGGCAGTTGGTGAGGTCACGTCACAGAAAGAGCCCCGGGAGGGGCAGCTGGTGAGCAGGCCCGGGCGATGGGCAGAAGATTGTTGGACAGGAGGAATGGTGGAAATGGAATGGCGGCGTGCGCAGGTGCAGTGGCTTTGCTTCTCCCAAGACGGTGCTATTTACATTTAATGTTATTTGTACTGGACTCATGGGAGCTTGCAAGATCACATTTCATTGTTCATGTACTTGTACAATAACAATAAAGTTGAATTATTATTGTTAGCGGTTTCTCATCAATCACAGCTCTTCCATCCTAATCGCAATCTGACGCAGAGTTGACATTACTGAACCACTTCCTGCAGTTGTGTGGAATAGACACCATTCACACCATGGGGCGAGTCCCCCTCCTCGGGCAGCTGCACAGGAACAACAGGGTACGCACACAGCTGCTGAGCAGCCGCAGTCACAGTCATTGCTTCCCTTTCTGGCCGCAGACCTTACCTGATTCCTAGCGAAGATCCGCAGATTCCAACAAGCCCGAAGCCCACATTGTTGGCCTGCATGGACAGGCTGAGCCTTTGCTTACCACCTACCACACCGGCCAGAAAAATGTGGCAGGTGGCAGATTGAGTGGCGGCCGCCCACATAAATAGTTTGCGGCTCTGCTGCTCCTGAGATGGGTCCTTGCACCATGGGATGGAGTAACACAATGTATGTTGCACCACTGCCTCTCAAGTCAGGGCATCACAGTGGTGGCAGCATTGTAGAATAGCAACAACATTTATATAGGGGTCAATTTTCGGGCGGCTTTTCATGCGGCCGGGGGCCGAAAATCACCGAAAAAGCGGGTCGGGACACCCCACCGCCTGATTCCCCGCCCCGTCCGACCTTCGGATTGCCGTTTCTGCGCGACTCGCTTCAGTCCCGGCCGCCGCTGATGGGACTGGTCGTCGGCACACTAATGACCAATAATTACCTTGTTGAAGTAGATTTTACGGGGCCGTTGCGACTTTGGGGCTTTCCCCACATCAAACACGCCTGCGAAGAACCCCACTGATGAGACCTGGCGTGAAGCTTGCCGGCTTGCTTGCTGTCAGCTGCAGGTCAATCGGAGAAGCTGCGATTTAAAGGGACAGCACTTATATGTTGAAGGACCTTGTTGTTGCAGGTTTGGGGCTACTTCTTCAAGGCTTAGGCACAGCTGTGGAAGGTTGGAGCCTCACGCACTTCTCCAATGCGATCTCCTGAGAAGCCGCTCTCGCCACCCTCACTCAGCGCTTCCTCAGCGGAGGCATCTACGAGAAGCATGGGACGCCTTTTTTTCCTTCCCTTCTTGCCATTGGAGGATCTCCAGCAGCAGAGGCGGCAGCAGCAGAACCGGCAGCAGCAGAACCAGGAACAGCAGGATTAGCAACAGGAGCACCAGGCTGCTGCTCACTCACCTGAAGCTGCACAGGCCAGAAGGGGCCAGCGCTTGGAAGTGGCTTGAGAGCACCTTGCTGCGCTTTCGGGGGCCATGGGGACCCGTTTCTGCACTGGCAGTCCTACTCAGAATGACTTCCATGAAGATGTGGTTTCTCTGTTCAATAGATGGCCAACGCTCCTCAAGAGATGTCATTCTCTTATGAGCACTCACCATGTTTTCCGTACCCTGGCGAGTTATCTCCCCCATGGGGGTTGCCAACCTTTCCATGGTGATGCGTTCATGTGCCAATGACTCCACAAAGGCTCTGCTCATGGTCGCTATGGACTCCTCCATTCGCTCCACACTCGCAGCGACCCTGGAGACAAAACCTGCCAGAGACTCCTGCATCTGTGCATGGAGATCCATCACCTCTTCTCTTGCGGATGGACCCAGAGGCAGAGGGCCGACATGCAGCACAGCTGAGCTGAGCTGGCAGAGTTGTGCGCCCTCCGACGAGGACTCTCCACTGCTGTCCCTGTCTCCAGAATCTGCTGAGGCTCACTTGTGAGCTGTGAAACACTATGTCCCGAAGGTCCCCCCGAGGTGTGAGTGTCTGCGCTGGTGCTGGGTGCGCTTACTTCTGCTGACGCTGTGCCCTCAGATGTTGGAGCTTCCTCTGAGGAGTCTGGCTGCACAGCCTCTTCCTTCTCCACAGTGAGGACGGGGGCTCTGGATGGTACTGTGGGGGAGTAAAGGAAGGAGTTAGAGATGTAATGCCAAGGTTCTTCTGATGACTCCCAGCGAGTTGGCATCTGCTGACACCTGCATCCATGCAGCACTGGTCTCAGTGGGAGGCCTCTTCCTCCCTGACCTAGGGAAGAGGACCTCCCTGTGGGCCCTAACCCCATCCAATAATGCCTGCAGTGAAGCCTCATCGAATTTGAAGGCAGCTCAGGGTCTGGCACTGGCCACAACTGCTGCAGGCTCCTCTGCCATCCTGTATGGTTCATTTGGAAGCCTTCAGAGGATGCAGTGTTTGCTATGGACCTTGAAAGCACCACAAATGATGACATCATACTGTGGGGATTTCTGACTTGAATTGGACAATTAGCAAGGCTTCCCACATGCTGGGAATTAATTGGCCACTTGAGGGAAAATTGCGTGGAGCTGGCTGACACTTTTTTATGTGTGTCAGAAACCCCACATTCGGGGAAACCCAACCATTTCCCACACAAGCCGAAAATCTACCCCATAGTGTCTTTGACATAGTAAAATGTCCCAAGGCGCTTCACAGGGGCGTTATCAAACAAAATTTGACACCGAGCCTCATAAGGAGATATTTGGACAGGTGACCAAAAGCTTGGTCAAAGAGTTAGGTTTTAAGGAGTGTCTTAAAGGAGGAGAGTGAGGTAGAGAGGCGGAGAGGTTTAGGGAGGGAATTTGACTTAAGATACTTGGGAGCATGGGGGGAAAATATCTGTCGATGGTGTAACGACCAAATGGGAAAAATCACAGCTTTTGTTCAGCCATGTTTCATCCTGACACTGATAGGTAACAATGTAGCAAAGATGTACTTGTTTTAAGATGTTGGTAATGTCCGTAGATGATTACTAAGGTGGAATCCGATGAATGTCATTAGGCAGGGCAAATCCTCGGCCTTCCTTTATCTGAGCACACAGGCTTTTGTTTGTTTCTCTAAATTGGCAGTAAGCCGACTCTCCACCTTGTCATTGAGCTGGGGAGAAGTAGGCTTTTACATTGGGTCAGGCCCATTGTGGGTTCAACGGGTTTGTCAACACTCAAATCAAACCAGCTGAGTCAGTCTGCCTGCTCTGGACGCACACTCACCCCTAGTTTTTTCTATTCATTTTGTTTCCAACAATTCCTATTAACATAACAACCCATTCTCTGAGGAGCCAAGTTAAACTATGTCCGCCTGGCGTAAACGGGGCAATAGCGACCTGCAAATGGCGTTGGGTCACTTACCGCCCCATTTGCTCTGGCCGCCGCCACCTTGGTAGGGGCCTTTGAGATGGGCGGCCGTAGTGCCTGCCTGACTTAGGCAGGAGGCCGCTTTTAGCATGCAAATCCGAGTCCTATAATGTACATTGGACCCCGATTGGTATTTTGAGGTAAAAATGGGTGGCGTATGCGGCAATCGAGCAATGACAGGAGCGATCATTACAGAGGCAGCTGGAGGCCGTTCAACAGATGGTCAGAATCCATTTCCATCTTTTATTTCTGTGGGATCAGCAGGAGCACGAATACCCCTCACTCCCACAAAAAATACAACGGCCCGTGCATGGCCACCGACCTCTCCCTCGGGATGTAACGTCTTTCACCTCAGGAGATTCCGAAGCGCTTTACAGCACAATGAAGTACTTTTGAAGTGTGGTCACTTTTTGTACCGCAGGAAACGTGGCAGCCAATTTGCGCACAAGCAGCAATGAAATAATGACCAGATAATTGGTTTTAGCGGTGACGGTTCAGGGAAACAGTGGCCACGGGATCTTTCTACGTCCAGCCCGAGAGGGCAGACTGGGCCTCGGTTTAGCGTCTCCTCCAAAAGACAGCACCTCCTGCAGCGCAGCACTGGGGAGGTCAGGCTGGATTTGGGGTCCATGGAGTGGGGCTTGAACCCATCACCTTCCAAGATTTAAGAGGCGAGCCAGGGGCTGACACCATAAAGTGACAACTGAGGTCCGGGCCTCAAAATGACGTAGGCCTCAAGTCAGCAAGGATGGGCGTGCGATGAGCATTCTCTGCCTGCCTGCCTGCCACCCGCCCGTTTGACGCCAGATGTTAAAATCAGACCCCGAGTGTGTTAAAGTCAGATGGTAAGCTTCAACTCTTTTTTTTCCCCCATCCCCGATGACCAAGGCTCAAAAATCAAAAAAAGTCCAGCTGAAAAACGGCTGATCTATCTGTTGAAATTAGAGATTGGCAGTTTCCTATAGTCAGGGGGCAGACAGATCCCATTAACCTCTTGGGCCTTCAGGAGCGGTTTACACAGAACATTCCAAGCGTGACACAACTGGCTGAACACGAGAATATTAAACCTGTTTATTCTGTTTGTCAGCATTGACAAATTAAAGAAAATATTATTCTATAAATCCTCCCATGAATTTAAGCATTCTGGTATTATTAGTTGTCAGGGTTTAAAAATACAGGAAACCCTCGTTTAAACGGCCCCTAAATATCCGGAATTCTCTATTAACCGGCAAAATTCATACTCCGAAATCAACACCTCAATAACCGGAAATGTTGCCGAGTCCGAGTCCAAGTCTCCCGCGGTGGCCGAGTTAGTCAGTGGGGGTAGTTCTCCAAACCGCCACTACTCGGCTTCTTGGCGCTGTCAGAAGTCCGAACACATCAATAACAGGAGTCTGACTCTCCCGCGCTGCCGATTGTCTCTTCCGATCCGCCATTTTTCTGTTTATTGTATAAGTTTTGTTTTACTGTTAAGTAATTAAAGAGTTATGGATTACCCTCAACTGGCAGTACTGTACTTAATGAAGCATCTTCCACCATCCATTTAACACAACATTCTGTAGGTGAGTACCCAATTACTGTATACTGCACAATTCTTGATTTTTTACATTTTTGTTTGTTAAAAATAGCCTCGGTAGATAACCCTCTCCGTCATCCGGAATTTTTAATCAACCGGCAACATCCCGGTCCCGTCGGTGCCGGATACCGAAGAGTTTCCTGTACCCAGCTTTATCCTGCCAATGTATACCACTCCCGCTTGGGCTTAAATATATACAAGATAATTAATTCTTGATGTTGTCAAGTGGTCCAATATGTCCTCATAACTCCGATATACCTTCTGCAGCTCCCACAGATACACAGGGGTTACAACAACCGCAACTTGCATTTATATAGCGCCTTTAACGTAGTGAAACATCCCAAGGTGCTGCACAGGAGCGATTATCAAACAAAATTTGACACCGAGCCACATAAGGAGACATTAGGGCAAGAAGAGGTAGGTTTTAAGGAGCTTCGTAAAGGAGGAGAGAGAGGTAGAGAGGCGGAGAGGTTGAGCGAGGGAATTCCAGCATTTAGGGCCCAGGCAGCTGAAGGCACGGCCGCCAATGGTGGAGCGACTAAAATCGGGGATGCACAAGAGGCCAGAATTGGCGGAGCACAGAGATCTCGGGGGGGTTGTGGGGCTGAAGGAGATTACAAAGATAGGAAGGGGCGAGGCCATGGAGGGATTTGAAAACCAGGATGAGAATTTTAAAATCGAGACGTTGCTTAACCGGGAGCCAATGTAGGTCGGCGAGCACAGGGGTGATGGGTGAAACGACGTTTAGTATGAAGAATGGGTTGGATGCAGGCAGTAAAACAGTGACCCATTCCAATCTTTGCACTTTTCTGCTGCCACATTGAAACTACCTGATGAGGGTCAGCACCAATTCTCAAAACACAAAACTCAAATTCTCTGAGGTCCTCTGATTAAAATGCGCAACGACACTGCATATTTTCTCTGAGAATCTTGGAGGATTTTAGCGGCTGTCAGTTTTTTACTTCTTTATTTCTCCACCCTGCTGACTGGCGGACAGGTCACGGGTGTCCAGCACTGGGCCCGAAACAAGGACTGGGCCCGAAACAAGGAAAGTGGAGATCCTGTGGAGAACATTTCCTCCGTGCGCTATTTATGGTGAACTTGTAAGTGCGTGCATGAAGAACCCATTTATGGTTTCCCTACAAATGGCAGAGGAAATCTTACATATATACATAGAATGACATACCAGAAATTCGGGTCCCCATGGGTGAGTACGCGCTGTGTACTCACCCGTAAGGCCAACGAAAGTGCCAGTTTCGCTCATGCACTGCACATGCGCTGGGAACCGAAACTTCTGTTCCCTTGAAGGAAGGGGTTCAGAGGTCAAACGCGTGCGCCGCAGAGGCAGCGCGTAGACCTGGAACTTCCGATTTTTTTTACAGGTTTCTCTTTGCGCATGAAAAAAGCAGTCGCAAGGCCTGCTTTTAACAAGGTAAGAGGTTAATTAAGTAAAATTAAAACATTTTTTCCACAGGTTTATCATTTTAAAATACTTTAAAGAAAGGTAAGTTTATTTTTAGCCCCGTTAAAAACTTTAATAAATTTTTTCAAAAATTTAAATTTTTGTTTAAAATAGTTAATTTATGTAATTTATAGTTATTTTTAAAATGTGATGTTTTAAAAAAAAATTATTTGAAGTTTTACTTTAGGTTTTTAAAATTTATTTGAAGTTTTACTTAGGTCTTCCTGTCAAATCTATGAATGGAGATTCCGTGCTCCGATTGGCTCTCCATGGCCCACGTGATCCTGGGGACGCAGCGAACTAACTGCGCCCCTGGGATATGCGAGCACTGCGCGCCGGCAGCTGGAGGAGGCCCAGGATCGGAATCCCACACGGGCCCACAGCACAACGGCCGGCGCGCTAGGTAAGTGCAGGTCGGGGGCTTGCGCCCGCGGGAAGCCTCCGCCCGAATTTCTGGCCCATAGTATTTACAGCACTGAATCAGGCCATTCGGCCCAACTGGTCTGTGCCAGTGTTTATGCTCCACTTGAACCTCCTCCCACCCTACTTCACCCACCGTAAATCCAGTGGGAGACCAGCAGAACCCCCATGACAAAAATTGACACCGAGCCAAACCAGGAGACATTAGGACAAGTAACCAAAAGTTTGGTCAAAGAGGTAGGTTTTAAGCAGCAGCTTAAGGGATGAGAGAGCGAGATGGAAAGTCGAACATGTTTGGGTTGGCGGGTGTGGGGCGGAGGGAGGGGGATGGGGTGGGGGTGGAATTCCAGAACTTAGAGCCTAGACGGCTGAAGGCACGGCCACCCATGGTGAGGCGAAAGAAGTGGGGGATGCACAAGAGACCAGAGTTTGAGGAAGGCAGAGTTCTAGGAGGGCTGGAGGAGGTTCCAGAGATGCCCATGGAAGTTATCAATCAAACTCAGCAAAGAAAGAACATATATCCACGAGACAAATTCAGGATTGTGACCTGAGAGCAGTGCTTCCAGACCTATGTCAGAAAATAGGTAAAGTTCTTTCCCATTTGTCACACAGCAATCTTTCATCTTGAAGGATCAGTAGAACTCCTCCATGTCAAAGAGACCGCCACAATGATAAGAAGCCCAACATGAGAAATCAAATTCACCAACCCATACATATGAAAAGCAATATTCGGTAGCTGCAATTGAATGGGAGGCGCTAATTAACTTTTAGGGTTCAAATGAAACTCAACAATTTGCCCTTTGCTCCTGTGGCTTATGGCATCACCTGCTCCTTTTGTTCAGATCAGTTGACTTTGATCCATTGCAATCCATCGAAGCAATTTTAAGTTACGGCTGATATCTACCATCTATCTCTTAAGCTTACAGATGGAGCTGGACCTCACAGCCTCCAGACTCAGAGACAAAAGCACAGCTAAGTGGGTCTACTGCCACTGTAAGACATGATATAGAGGGGCGTACAATTAACTATGGCAAGAGATTGGTCATTCAGATCTGCTCAGATATTTTACGCAAAACTGCGGTACAGGAAATTCTTTGGTATCCGGCACCGACGGGACCGGGATGGTGCCGGTTGATTAAAAATTCCGGATGACGGAGAGGGTTATCTACCGAGGCTATTTTTAACAAATAAAAATTTAAAAAATCAAGAAATGTGCACTATACAGTAATTGGGTACTCACCTACAGAATGTTGTGTTAAATGGATGGTGGAAGATGCTTCATTAAGTACAGTACTGCGGGTAGTCAAAACTGCCCAACGCATTACCGGCACCCGGCTACCGACCATAGAGCACATATACCAGAAACGCTGTTTACGGAGGTCACGGTCCATCATCAAAGACCCTACCCACCCCAGCTACAGTCTGTTCGCCCTCCTGCCATCTGGGAGACGCTACAGATGCATTCGCACCCGTATGACCAGATTCAGGAACAGCTTCTTTCCCAGGGCTGTCATCCTACTGAACTCCACAAATAAACTCTAAAGCCTGCACATCTGCCAATGCACTTTATTATGGTTATGTTTATGTTAATGTATTACAAGCCAAATGTATGTTGAATGTTTAAATGTCTTAATCTAAATGTACACTCCCGGGAGCCGCAAGCCTACATTTCGTTGTACTGCACTTGTGCACGAACAATGACAATAAATGTTGATTTGATTTGACTTAACAGTAAAATAAAACTTATACAGTAAACAGAAAAATGGCAGATCGGAAGAGACAATCGGCAGCGCGGGAGAGTCAGACTCCTGTTATTGAGGTGTTCGGACTTCCGACAGCGCCAAGAAGCCGAGTAGTGGCAGTTTGGAGAACTACCCCCACTGACTAACTTGGCCACCGCGGGAGACTCAGACTCGGACTCAGCAACATTTCCGGCTATTGAGGTGTTGTTTTCGGAGTATGAATTTTGCCGGTTAATAGAGAATTACGGATATTTAGGGGCCGTTTAAACTAGAGTTTCCTGTACATGGGCACACGAAGGAAATGTAGAAGTTTACAGCACTGGCTGTAAGTTGCCCCAGTATAGAGAGATATTGCAAAGTTCGAACATCGGCTCCTAAACCGAACGCAAATAAACCAAGTAAACTGCTTCAGCCAAAAAAAATAATGTCTGCGTCCTCTTCTCATCTCTCCCCCTCTTGGCTCTTGTACGTTGCGATCTTTCGAGTTATAAATTGGTTCTCAAGTGATGCAAAACAAACTGCTCTTTCCAACGCCCTTGAGCTGTTTAATAGTTGTGTTGGCTTGATTTTCTTAATGAACAATAACACTGGAAATATGCCTGAAGCATTCCAGCGAATCCGACAGATTTCTGCTTTGATGTAACTTGTGGTCAGGTAAGTTCCTGTTTCCCTGAATTTTAGTGTTTGGGATCGAATATTTCACAACACACCTCCAGGGTATTTAATGCGGCACCTTCCCAGGAAATGCATTCCAACATCTCAACAGTACATCACGGATCGGCTGTTTGCAATTAAAACATTTTTACAAATGCACGATAATTACATAACACGACTGACGGACTTTGAAAACGACACCAAAAAGTAAGAAATACTGTACGGGAAAGGGGGAAAGATTCCCGCTGGTCTCTACTTGGAGTGAAATCTTAAACTCAGCTCGATTCTAACTCCCAGTGGGCTTTTGGTGGGCAAGGGCGAGTGCAAAATGCGCTCACAGGCCCAGATTTCTAGCCAGGAGTATTTTAACTCCCAGGCCTCATCTGCATGCTGCCGGTCAGCCACCTGCCCACGATGGGGAGAAAGGAGCATAAGAGCATAAGCAATAGGAGCAGGAGTAGGCCATTTGGCCCTTCGAGCCGGCTCCGCCATTCAATAAGATCATGGCTGATCTTCTACTTCATTTCCACTTTCCTGCACTATCCCCATACCCCTTGATTCCCTTAATATTCAAAAATCTATCGATCTCTGTCTTGAATATACTCAACGATTGAGCCTCCACAGCCCTCTGGGGTAGAGAATTCCAAAGATTCACCGCCCTCTGAGTGAAGAAATTTCTTCTCATCTCAGTCCTAAATGGCCAACCCCTTATTCTGAGACTTAACCCCTGGTTCTAGACTCCCCAGCCAGGGGAAACATCCTCCCTGCATCTACCCTGTCAAGCCTTGTAAGAATTTTGTATGTTTCAATGAGATCACCTCTAATTCTTCTAAACTCTGGAGAATATAGGCCTAGTCTACTCAATCTCTCCTCATAGGACAATCCCCCCACCCCACGAACCAGTCTGGTGAACCTTTGTTGCACTCCCTCTATGGCAAGTATATCCTTCCTTAGGTAAGGAGACCAAAACTGAACACAATACTCCAGGTGTGGTCTCACCAGGGTCCTATATAATTGCAGCAAGATGTCTTTACTCTTATACTCGAATCCTCTTGTAATCCACTTGCTTTCCTAATTGTTTGCTGTACCTGCATGTTAACTTTGAGTGATTCATGAACAAGGACACCCAGGTCCCTCTGAACACCAACATTTCCCAATCTCTCACCATTTAAAAAATACTCTGCTTTTCTATTTTTCCTACAAAAATGGAAAACCTGACTATATCCCCTTGAAGCCTCCTAGCACCCTCCTCACAACTTACATTCCCACCCAGCTGGCCTGCAGGTGGGAGTGGAAATTCAAGCAGCCGGAGCCCGCCCGGCCGGCATGAAAGAAAGGCTCGCTGGCAGGTAAGCCACAGGGGAGGTGGGGGTGAAGACTGGGGCAGTGGAGGCCATGATTTTCCATGTGGGGTTGGCGGGGGGGCGGCTGGCCAATCCTACTCCTCCTGGCCTTACTAGGGAAAGATTTCAAATGACCTTAGAGGGCCTCTTCATCCTGCCGGCAGATGCTGACCTGCTCTCACCTGACGGGAAATCACGGCAGTTTTCCGGCTCAGGCCCGAGTTAAAATCCAATTGGGGTCCCATTGACATAATAGGACCCTGACTTCCATGATTTTGCTACAACCACCGATCAGAGGGAATTTCCCAAAGACATCCAGGGTTACTCTACAAATATGGAATAACGAAATCGCACCGCAGAGTGAGGGGGGCAGAATTTCCTGAACCTGCGCCTGGGGCTATGGGATGGCCAGGGTGCAGTGAATACAGGAAAATCCTGCGGGGATGAGCGCTCATTCTAAGGGAGCCAGCCCAATTTTCCATCCCTCCAAATGAATGGTTGGAAGATTAGGCCGGCTCTGTTATGGGCTTGCTCTCCTCTCCGCTGGATTTTCCTGCATTTGGTGTGCCCGGGCCATCCAATAGCCCCAGGCGTAGGGACAGGAAAAACCTGCCTACTGAAGTTTTTTAGTTTATTGAGAGAGTACGTAGGTAGATTCAGTGGTCCTGCACTCCCAACTGGTAGCTGTGCCAGAATGGAGTGTGGATTGTACCTATCAGGAAAGATTGAACAGGCTGGGGCCAAGCTTTTGGTTGCCTATTCTATTGTCTCCTTCTTTGGTTCAACGTCAATTTTTGTCTGATTACGGTCCTACATTAAAGGCGCTATATAAATGCAAGTTATTGTTGTTCCAGTGCCTCAGGTTAAGGTGGACAGATCCGTTAGTGTTTCCCACCCTGACTGTTACTGTTGTGTCGGTACCTTTCTACCTAGACACAATTTAGGACTCAGAACTCAGAGATTCAAACATGAAGTGCTTTATTGGAAGGAAAGGAAGTTCTGGAAAGTTCCGAACAAAGAGAGCTAAACTTAACCAAGAGAACACCCAACCATTTATCTGCTGTGACAGCGCCACCACAGGAGGGAGGAGAACACACAATACATAACATATTCCTCTACTCTTAAATGAAAGGTCCACATTATTCCTCAACAGGTAAGTTACTTTCAATGCACTCACTAACCAAGGGTAGAGGTAGACTGCGTCAAACCCTGACTTTACCCTGGGGTTTATTCTGTCCCAGTCTTGTGGGTAAGTCACTAAGCCTACAGATCCAAGCGTCTTGGAGGCCGCCGCTCCCTGACAGGATACTGGCGGTCATCGCTGGCTTCCACAGCAGTAGGCATTGACAGAGGCCTGGATGCAGAAGGTGCCTGTGTCAGTCAAAAGTCAGGAGTTTGCACAGGTGGAACAGTCTCTATGACTTCCTGTGTTGGAGAAGAGCACTGTGGCAAAGGATGCTGGTTTGCGGTATCATTCGGAAACAGTTCAGGCCAACCAGCTGTTGGAGCCTCTGTGGCTGTCTCTGCTCCTAGCAACAGTTGATCTGTGTGTCTTCTCCAGATGACGTTCTCAGCAGTCTCAACCGTGTAAGACACAGGGCCCATCTGCGCGATCACCGTAGCAGGAACCCATTTCGGTCCAGTGTTGTCGTTTCGAGCTAGGACGTGCTCTCCCGGATGAAACCGTCTCTCCTTGGCTCTTTTCTCTTTCTTTTCAACTTGAGCTTGTTGTTGACGATGGACAACCTGCTCTGCCCTTGGAGGTTTGAGTAAGTCAAAACTTGTCCGCAACTGCCTCTTCATCATGAGCGAAGCGGGGAAAGTTTTGGTTGTGGCATGCGGCTCGTTCCTGTAGGACAACAGGAAGCTGTTCAGACGTTGGTGGATTGAGCCCTGACTTTGCAATGCCTTCAAGGCGTGCTTCAAAGTTTGCACGAACCTTTCTGCCTGGCCGTCAGTAGAGGGATGATAGGGCGCAGACCTGATGTGTTGGACACCATTCACATGCAGGAAGGTTGCAAACTCCTGTGATACAAATTGTGGACCATTGTCACTTACGAGTTGTTCCGGTGAGCCATAATGGCTGAACACCTCACCAAGTTTCTCAATTGTTTTCTCTGCCATGGTAGACCTCATCACAGCGACCTCCGGCCACTTGCTACGAGCGTCCACAACCACCATAAACATCTTCCCTTCGAAAGGACCAGCGAAGTCCACATGTACTCGCTGCCACACTTCTGCAGGCCAATCCCAGGGGTGTAGGATTACCAGCTGTGGAACATTCCGGACCCTTTGACATGGGGAACATGTTTTGGCTTTCTCCTCAATATTCCCATCGAGACCTGGCCACCAGAAGTAGCTTCTTGCCATTTCCTTCATCCGAACCATCCCACTGTGGCCTGTATGAAGTTGTTGCAGTATAGGTTCCCTCAGAGGTGGCGGAATGATGACACGGCGTCCCCAAAGAAGACAACCTGCCTGGACGGAGAGCTCATTTCTTTTTGAAACGTAAGGTTTCAAACTAGGAGAATCTCCTATTGCTCTCCCTCGAATGGCATCGTCCATTACCTCAGACAGGACTGGATCTTTGCGGGTGTACCTTCGCACCTGAACTGCAGTGACAGGTGCTCCCTCCACTTGTCTAAAGTAGAAGATGTCTATCTGACGAGGCTCTGGGGGAGTAACAGGCAAGGGTAGCCTCGAGAGACCGTCTGCATTGCCGTGCAAGTCTGATTTGCGATATCCGATGTCGTATGTGTGTCCTGACAACAGTAAAGCCCACCTTTGCATCCTGCTTGCAGCAAGAGACGGAATTCCGGTGTGGGGCCCGAAGATTGAAGTCAATGGACGGTGGTCTGTCAGGAGTGTGAACCTTCTCCCAAACAGGTACTGATGAAATTTTCGAATTCCAGAAACGATTCCCAAGGCCTCGCGCTCGATCTGCGCATAGTTACTCTTGGCCTTGTTCAAGGTGCGTGATGCGAAGGCGATAGGTTTCTCTTCACCCGAAGGCATGATGTGGGATATGACTACTCCCACACCATATGGTGATGTATCACATGCTAGCTGCACGGGTAGCTTTGGGTCGAAGTGTGTCAGGACCTCCGAATTCAGCAATGCTTTCTTTGCTTGGGCGAAAGCTTCGTTGCACAGTTCAGTCCATTTCCATGTTTTGCCTTGACATAGCAACTGATGTAACGGCTTCAGCAATGTTGCTAAGTCTGGAATAAACTTCCCATAGTAGTTAAGTAGCCCCAGAAATGAACGTAACTGGCTCACCTTCTGGGGTGCTGGGGCCTCCACGATCGCCTTGACCTTTGGCGGCGCCTTATGCAGGCCAGTAGCGTCAATCACATGCCCCAGGTACTCAACTGAAGACTGAAAGAATTCACATTTGTCTTTATGAACTCTGAGTCCGTACTCTTTCAGTCGTTGTAGTGTCGCATCTAAGTTCAGAAGATGATCCTCCTCATTTGTCCCAGTGACAAGGATGTCGTCCAGGTAGCACTGGACTCCTGGCAGTCCACTCTAAATCTGATCCATTGCCCTTTGGAATAGAGCAGGGGCCGACGTAATTCCAAACGGAAGGCGGCAGTACCTGTATAGCCCCTTGTGTGTCACAATTGTCAGCAGCTCCTTTGATTTGTCATCGACATGCATTTGTAGATAAGCCTGGCAAAAGTCTATTTTGCTGAACTTTTGCCCTCCGGCCAGGCCCGTAAAAAGATCATCAATGAGGGGAAGAGGGTACTGTTCCACAGACAGCACCGGGTTAATAGTCACTTTAAAATCCCTGCAGATTCGAACGCATCCATCCTTTTTCAGGACAGGAACAATGGGTGTGGCCCATTTGCTCACGCTCACAGGCTCCAGGACTCCATTCTCGACTAAGGCCTCCAAGTTAGCCTCAACTTTTGGCCTAATTGCATAGGGTACAGGTCGGGCTTTGTGAAACTTCGGCTTGCTGTCAGGTTTAATGTCCAGTCTCACGCTGATCTTTTTCATGCTCCCAAGTTCCCCATTGAAGAGTTCTGCATGTTTGTTTAACACTGCAGTCAGACCTGACTCCCCTTTTGACATCATGCGGACTGCAGGCCAGTCCAGCGTGATTTTCTCTAGCCACGCACGTCCCAGTAGCGATGGGTAATTTCCCTTTACCACATATAGTGGCAGTTTTGCAGTCTGTCCGTTCAATTTAACTGTCACCTCAATGACGCCTCTCATGGCCACAGGTTCGCCGGTATACGTCTTTAGCACAATGTTTGTTGGCTGAAGGGTAAGACGCTTTCGCATTTTGTTGTAGACAGTGTCTGAAACAAGGGACACAGCCGCGCCTGTGTCCACCTCCATCCGCACTGATTGCCCCTCCACCAGTGGTGACACCCAGTAGCCATTTAAATCACCTGCAACCGTCAGTATGTGCACCTCTTCCTCCTCAGAGGTGTCGCTCCCCTCTGTTTTGCTTGTTCCATCATACTGCACTGAATGAACACTCTTTTTCCTCTCTTGTCCAAATACAGACATTTTGCTTCCATGCTTCCCAGCTCTGTCTGTTCTTTTTTTACCTCTGCAAGCGCGTTCAATGTGACCCTTTTTGCCACAATTTCGGCATTCCAGCTCCGTACACCAGCAGTCATTAGCGTGATGGCCCGTTTTCCCACAACGGTAACATGTGCCGTTCCACGCACCTTTAGGCTCAGACGACACCTTGTGAACTCTCCCTGTTGAACTCAACTGGTGAGCCTCCTTTTCCGCCATCTCCATGGAGACACTAACTTCAATGGCCTTTTCAAGAGTAAGGTTGTCCTCAGTAAGAAGGCGCTTCAGTGTGGTTGCATTTTGCAGACCACACACAAGTCTGTCTCTAATGGTGTCATTCACCACCTCCTTGAACTGGCAGTGTTCCGACAACCTTTTTAAAGCAGCAATAAACATCGTCACTGATTCCCCTCCTCTTGATTCCGTTTGTGAAATCTAAATCTCTCAGCAATAACCAGAGGTTTTGGTGAAAAATGTGCTCCAAGAATTTCCACTAGTTGCTCATATGTTTTAGTTCCTGGCTTATCTGGCTGCACGAGGCTGCGAAGCAAATTGAAAGTCTTCGGCCCAATTACACTCAAAAAGGTAGGCACGACCTTTTCATTTGCCACCGCATTCGCCAATACAAAATAGTCAAAATGTTCCGTATATGTGCTCCATTGCTCCACATTTTCATCAAAATCACCGATGTTTCCTAATGTAGTAGCCATCTCACGTTTCAAATTAAATTTTCTGTTTACTCACTGCACCCATAATGTATGCAGATTCATCCGCTCCTCGTTGCCACTTGTTGTGTCAGTACCTTTCTACCTAGACACAATTTAGGACTCAGAACTCAGAGATTCAAACATGAAGTGCTTTATTGGAAGGAAAGGAAGTTCTGGCAAGTTCCGAACAAAGAGAGCTAAACTTAACCGAGCGAATACCTAACCATTTATCTCCTGTGACAGCGCCACCACAGGTGGGAGGAGAACACACAATAGAACACACAATACATAACAGTTACCAGTGACCCCTGCTGGAAATGCGCATGTAGAGGGCATTGGTTGAGGTCTGGTTCAGGCCCTACTGTGAATGTCGTTTCCCACACACCGCCGAGTCCAAAGAGCCTGCTATACTTGCCATCAAGGCTCACAGATGAACAGTGGGCACCTGGACAAGCTACCAGAGGACGCCCAGCCCCCGTGAGCGACCACACCCTTGCAAGAGGACTATAGAGGAGGATAAAACTAGTGGAGACAAGAAACAAACTGTTTCACAATGTTCTACTGCAGTCACAGAGGTGGGGTAGGTCACAGTCAAGATGTGATTTGAAAAGGATGTGGTTTCTGTTATGAGTCCAGAACACAATACAGCCTGAAATTACCCATTTGTTCCTCTGCTTGTTTTATTCAGGGCCTGCTATGGCTAAGACATGGTTTGAGTGCGACTTTTGCTTGAAACAGCAAAATGGTTAAACTAGAGCGAGAGGAACTGCTTCAGCACGGACTCCTTTGCAAACTTCTCCCGACCCCACCACCAGCACCCCCCAACCCTCCACCCTGCCCTCCTGGATGTTGCCCTGGGCCACAGGGCGAATATTTGCAGCGTGTCAAGACAAATATATTTTTTTTGCTTCTCCTTTACCACAATTGAGAATATACAGTCCTCCTAGGTCAGCACTTCTCTGGAAACGCAAGATTAATGAGCAACAAAGTAATCCTGCCTGTGTTTATTTACCCAGATCACCTTTCATGCTAAACAATTCATATTCCAGGAAGTTTCACACTTCAGTAAAGGACGGAGAAGCTGAGCGAAGGGCAAAGTGTTCAGCCAAAAGCTTTGATCACAAAGTACAGTGGAATATTTAGTGGGCCATTCTATTAATAGAGTGATAAAATCAAATGGGAGCAAGCCCAGGGCAATTTAGGAGCTTGCATCTTCTCAGGAAACCTCGGGAAATCTTGTCTTACAAGCGCAGCCCTTTCCCCATGCATTAATACTTGCCCTCGGGCGATCATTGACTTTTTTAGTGGTCATCTATCCGCTCGTAATCGCCAAATTCCTGCAGCTACATGATCCAATCATCGTTGAGCAACATACCACCCCGCGACAATCCTTATTCCTCAGGATTAATACAGAGGGAATTTATTCAAATCACTGCCTGTGATTTGAAGGATTAATTTTGGTTCCTTTGGTATTACATGAGGCAATCAATGACTCTTGTTTTGATTAAATATCGAGTTTCCAAACTGGTATTTACGATTCAGTGAGGGAGCCAATTATCACAAAGACACTGCAAACAAATTAAGATTGGTATGCCTGATTGCTTTTTTGTTTAAAGAGTTAATTTGTTTAAAGAGTTAAATATTCAGGCCATAATTAAGGTGAAGAAATAACAAGTGTCGATATTCTGAAGTAAAAACTTTAAATGTTGGAAGTGTACCGAGTCAGTCAGCATCTGAAAGAGAAAAGATTTTTGAGTGTGCTCCTGCATTGGAACTTAACAAATAAGAACGAATCGGAGTAGAAATGGGTTGTTTGGGTGGAATATGGGTACAAAGCTTACCAATTTAACAGTAGGACGGCCTCTGCCCAATCTACGCAGGCATTGGTCCCACTGCTAAAATACATGGGGCCCCTTTTTATAGGCCTTCTGGGTGGACACCTAAGCCAGGAATTAGGCCTCTTAAATATGTAAATTAGGGGCCTAACCAATGTTCTCTTTCAACTGCGTGGAGGAGTGAGGGGGAGAGGGTTAAGGACTGGGGTTGGGGAGAGGGTTAGGGACTGGGGTCGGGGGAGGGGGTTAGGGACTGGGGTTGGGGGAGAGGGTTAGGGACTGGGGAGAGGGAGAGGGTTAGGGACTGGGGTTGGGGAGGGGGTTAGGGACTGGGGTTGGGGGAGAGGGTTAGGGACTGGGGTTGGGGAGAGGGTTAGGGACTGGGGTTGGGGAGAGGGTTAGGGACTGGGGTTGGGGAGAGGGTTAGGGACTGGGGTTGGGGGAGAGGGTTAGGGACTGGGGTTGGGGAGAGGGTTAGGGACTGGGGTCGGGGGAGAGGGTTAGGGACTGGGGTTGGGGAGAGGTTTAGGGACTGGGGGGGAGGAGAGGGTTAGGGGCTGGGGTCGGGGGAGAGGGTTAGGGACTGGGGTTGGAGGAGGGGGTTAGGGACTGGGGTTGGGGAGAGTGTTAGGGACAGGGGGAGAGGAGAGGGTTAGGGACTGGGGTCGGGGGAGAGGGTTAGGGATGGGTTGGGGGAGAGGGTTAGGGACTGGGGTTGGGGAGAGGGTTAGGGACTGGGGTTGGGGGAGAGGGTTAGGGACTGGGGTTGGGGAGCGGGTTAGGGACCGGGGTTGGGGGAGAGGGTTAGGGACTGGGGTTGTGGAGAGGGTTAGGGACTGGGGTTGGGGGAGAGGGTTAGGGACTGGGGTTGGGGGAGAGGGTTAGGGACTGGGGTTGGGGGAGAGGGTTAGGGACTGGGGTTGGGGAGAGGGTTAGGGACTGGGGTTGGGGGAGAGGGTTAGGGACTGGGGTTGGGGAGAGGGTTAGGGACTGGGGTTGGGGAGGGGGTTAGGGACTACATAAGAACATAAGAACATAAGAAATAGGAGCAGGAGTAGGCCAATCGGCCCCTCGAGCCTGCTCCGCCATTCAATAAGATCATGGCTGATCTGATCCTAACCGCCAATCCACTATCACAGAACCATCTCCTGAATCTAACAGAATTAGACACACGAAATAGGAGCAGGATCAGGCTACACGGCCCCTGGGCCCGCTCCGCTACCCACAGGGCCATGACCGATCCGAACTTAGACTCATGTCCAAATTCCTGCCCGCTCCCCGTAACCCTTAATTCCCTTTACTTCTAGGAAACTGTCTATTTCTGTTTTAAATTTATGTAATGATGTAGCTTCTACAGCTTTTTGGGGCAGCATTTTCCATGGACCTACCACCCTCTGAGTGAAGTAGTTCCTCCTCATCTCAGTTTTGAAAGAGCAGCCCCTTATTCTAAGACTATGCCCCCTAGTTCTAGTTTCACCCATCATCGGGAACATCTTCCCAGCATCCACCCGATCCGACCCCTTCACAATCTTATATGCTTCAATAAGATCGCCTCTCATTCTTCTGAACTCCAATGAGTAGAGTCCCAATCTACTCAACCTCTCCTCATATGTCCATCCCCTCATCCCCGGGATTAACCGAGTGAACCTTCTTTGTACTGACTCGAGAGCAAGTATGTCCTTTCTTAAGTATGGACACCAAAACTGTACGCAGTATTCCAGGTGCGGCCTCACCAATACCTTGTACAACTGAAGCAATACCTCCCTATTTTTATATTCTATCCCCCTAGCAATGAAAGCCAACATTCCATTGGCCTTCTTAATCACTTGCTGCACCTGCATACTAACCTTTTGAGTTTCGTGCACCAGGACCCCCAGATCCCTTTGTACTTCAGTCATTTCCAGTTTCTTGCCATTAAGATAATAACTTGCTCTACGATTTTTCCTGCCAAAGTGCATAACCTCACACTTTCCAGTAATGTATTCCATCTGCCAAACCTCTGCCCACTTACTTAGCCTGTCTATGTCCCCTTGCAGGTTTTTTATGTCCTGGGGTTGGGGAGAGTGTTAGGGACTGAGGTTGGGGGAGAGGGTTAGGGACTGGGGTTGGGGAGAGTGTTAGGGACTGGGGTCGGGGGAGAGGGTTAGGGACTGGGGTTGGGGAGAGGGTTAGGGACTGGGGTTGGGGGAGAGGGTTAGGGACTGGGGTTGGCGGAGAGGGTTAGGGACTGGGGTTGGGGAGAGGGTTAGGGACTGGGGTTGGGGGAGAGGGTTAGGGACTGGGGTTGGGGGAGAGGGTTAGGGACTGGGGTTGGGGGAGAGGGCTAGGGACTGGGGTTGGGGAGTGGGTTAGGGACTGGGGTTGGGGGAGAGGATTATGGACTGGGGTTGGGGAGAGGGTTAGGGACTGGGGCTGGGGGAGAATGTTAGGGACTGGGGTTGGGGGAGAGGGTTAGGGACTGGGGTTGGGGGAGAGGGTTAGGGACTGGGGTTGGGGGAGAGGGTTAGGGACTGGGGTTGGGGGAGAAGGTTAGGGTCTGGGGTTGGGGGAGAATGTTAGGGACTGGGGTTGGGGGAGAGTGTTAGGGGCTGGGGTTGGGGGAGAGTGTTAGGGACTGGGGTTCGGGGAGAATGTTAGGGACTGGGGTTGGGGGAGAGGGTTAGGGGCTGGGGTCAGGGGAGCGAGTTTGGGACTGGGGTCGGGGGAGAAGGTTAGGGACTGGGATTGGGGGAGAGGCTGAAGGTCCTGCACAGCAGGCAAACCGGCTTTTCAATAGAGAAGCTGCGTTTGTGCAGAATTTTGAATGGCCACGCGGGCCTAAAAATAATTAGAGGGAACATTGGGCCTCACGCCTGTTAAAGCCCCTCTTTTCGGAATCTGTTGCCGATGAACAGGACAGGTGTCGGGCCTGCACTGCGCAGGATTCTTCAGCAGCCATCAACGACAGGTAAGTGTAAAAAAAATCATTAACTTCACCTGCGGAACAAGGAAGAGCAGGACTGCTCCTCTAACTCCACAGGAGTCTTTATGGATCCTCCCCTCCCCACCCCCCCCCCCCCGACCTCCTCGACCCCCACCTTCCACATCCCCCTCCTGCCATAGCAGGCTCCAATCGCCCCTCCCTGGACTTTGATTGTCTTTGCACGGACGAGCTGCCTTAGGACAAGCAGCCAGCACCGAGGGTGTTGGTTGGGCCCGTGGACAAATTTCCATCGATCCTCGCAGAGCCATGCCTAATTTCTGGGCCTTGATGTTTTCAGCTTTCACTGTGCCAGTGATGGGCACTGACCGATATGGTTCATTCACAGGCCTTCTCCTTCACTCAATTCAAAGGGTGCAGATTAATCCTTTTGAGTACTGAATGTCTTTTGGAACTTGCACATTTGTTAACTGTCAACAATGATTTTTGAAATAAAAACAGAAAATGCTGGAAATACTCAGCAGGTTAGGCAGCATCTGTGGAGAGGGAAACAGAGTTAACGTTTCAGGTCGATGACCCTTCGTCAGAACTGGAAAAAGTTGGAGATGGAACAGGTTTTTAAGCAAGTGCAGGGGCAGGGAGAAGGGGGAGGGGAGGAAAGAACAAAAGGGAAGGTCTGTGATAGGATGGAAGGCAGGAGAGATTAAGAGATAAAAGGGATGATGGTGTAAGGCAAAAGGAGATGGTAATGGGACAAGTTAAGAAACAAAAGATGGCTCTAGATGAAGTGTAAATGGCAATGGCTGAATGAACGACAGCTGCCATGTGAGAGAGAGAGAAAAAAAATAATGGAAATAAAAGATAGGGGCAGAGGTTATGGTCTGAAATTGTTGAACTCGATGTGGAGTACATAAGGCTGTAAAGTACCTAATCGAATGATGAGGTGCTGTTCCTCGAACTTACGTTGAGCTTCATTGGCCGAGGACGGAGAGGTCAAAGTGGGAGTGGAGCGGGGAATTAAAGTGACAGGTGACCGGAAGCTCGGGGTCACCCTTATGGAGGAGGTAAAAGGGCATGTGTTGCATCTCCTGCGCTTGCACAGGAAGGTGCCAAGCTAAGGGGAAGGGGTGTTGGGGGTGATAGAGGAGTGGACCAATGATTTTTGACCTGGTGGCACATTCCTTGACACACAAATTCTGCTACTGTTTTAAATGATTGGTACTTTTGAACATTCCTGACCTGCAATTAGAGCTGGAAAGTTTTTCGAGATTTATTGACGCAGTGGGCCAGGTCTTTATGCAGCGATGTGTAGAGGACACGACAAAATATTGTGAAATCAGTGTTCCGAGTGAGTAAACCCAAAGATTTACTACTCTGTGGCAGTCGATGTTTATATTGATTTCACAGGAATCTAATTACTTTGCTGCACAGTGCCATTGTATACCAATTAGGCTTTGAAGCAAAGTGGTCTCCAATGCACATTGATGAGGCATTAACTAGAGCTAGAGAAAAGCAGCGACAGAAGATAAATAACAGTGCGCACGTGCTAGCGTGTTGCATGCTCATTATATGGTTTAGGCACGGATTCTGTTGAATGTGGCTTGTAAAAGATTACCAGGGCAGCAAGAATTGGTTACGGTAGTATCATGGTTATGTTAGTGGAACTAGTAAGCCCAGAGGCCTGGATTAATGATCTGCTAGACATGAGTTCAAATCCCACCACGGGCAGCTGGGGAATTTAAATTCAATTAAATAAATCTGGAATAATAAAAAAAAAACTAGTGTCAATAATGGTGACCATGAAACTACGGATTGTTGTAAAAACCCATTTGGTTCACTAATGTCTTTAGGGAAGGAAATCTACTGTCCTTACCCGGTCTGGCCTATATGTGACTCCAGACCCACATCAATATGGTTGACTCTTAACTGCCCTCTGCAGTTCAAGAAGGCGGCTCACCACCACCTTCTCAAGGGCAACTAAGGATGGGCAATAAATGCCAGCGATGCCCACACCCCATGAAAGAATTTTTTTAAAACAGTCACGCTATCTTGGTCTGCAGTAATTGCATATTTAAATATCCTGCCAATGCTGTTCCAGATTTTTACATTTGACAGAAAGAAGGGCTATCAACTTGAGGAAAGGGAGATGTTCAGCTTGGCAGCACTATCCTTGCTTATGCTAGAGCGGAACTCCCATAATATATCCCAGCTACTGATCTACCTGCAGAATGCTACACCAGTTGCTTATTCGTAACCTTCAGCAGAGTTCCAAAGATCTCATTCGGCCTTTTTATTCATCGTAAATATTTCTATCATGTTTCTGATGATTCAGAAAGCTCAAAGCACAGGCTATTGATCCATTGCCTCCTTGCGTGTGTCCCACTTTCGCCTATAGCTTCATCAATACGTTTCACTCCAGTGAAGTCCCACTCCAGAGACTTGAGCACAAAAATCTGGGCTGACACTCCAGCGCTGCACTGTCGGAGGTGCCGTCTTTTGGATGCGCCGTTAAACTGAGGCCCCGTCTGCCCTCTCAGGTGGACGTAAAAGATCCCATGGCACTATTTTGAACAAGAGCAGGGGAGTTATCCCCGGTGTCCTGTCCAATATTTAACCCTCAATCAACATCATAAAAAAAAACAGATTATCTGGTCATTATCACATTCCTGTTTGTGGGAGCTTGCTGTGCGCAAATTGGCTGCCGCGTTTCCTACATTACAACAGTGACTGCACGTCAAAAAGTGCTTCATTGGCTGTAAAGCGCTTTGGGACGTCCGGTGTTTAAGATTTGCAAAATTTCTACATTTCCCTGAAGGTTGTTATTAATAAACGGGACCCTGCGTGGACATTTTAAATCAAAAAGGGTACCCAAGATGGTGTCCGTGCCTCGTGACAGAAAGCCTGTGAGATTTTAAAATGGACTCTGCAGCGCAGACAGCTTGTGGATCGAAACCAAAGCTGCAGTGTCTGTGAAGAGAGACTTTTTATTTTGAAACCAGACAGGACTCTGAATTATGCATTAAACCGAATTGGAGACAAATCTAAATTCAGTTTTAGGCCTATAGTTAAGGCCATCAAGCAGTCTACATATATAATTGGAAACAGATTGGCCCAGAAATTCGGGTCGGGGGCTTCCCATGGGTGCAAGCCCCCGACCTACACTTACCTGGCACACCGGCAGTTGACCTCTTGGCCTGCGTGGAATTCCTCTCTGAGGCCTGTCCCAGAGGCCGGCGCGCTATGCTGGCGTGTCCCAGGGGCGTAGTTAGTGCGATGCGTCCCCTGGGATCACGTGAGCAACAGGCAGCCAATCGGAGGAGGGAATGCTCCATTCATAAGTCTTGACAGACAGACCTGTCAAAATGTATAAATGCTGAGGCTGTAAAACTGTACTTTACCTTCAAATACATTTTTTTTTAAATCACACTTTGTAAATAAACTATAAATGACATTAAATAACTATTTTAAACAAAAATTTAAATTTTTGAAAAAAATAATTTTATAAAAAAACGGGGCTAAAAATAAACTTACCTTGCTTTAAAGTATTTAAAAGTAAAAAACCTGTGGAAAAAATGTTTTAATTTTAAATAATTGACCACTTACCTTTGAAAATGAAGTCCTTACGGCTGCTTTTTACATTTCTAAAATGTACAGACTTACCCGCACGTTAAAACCTGTAAAAAAAAAGGAAGTTCAACGCGCACGCGCAGACTCTCGCGCGCACGCGTTCGACCTCTGAACCCCTTGGTTCAGAGGATCGGAAGTGCCGGTTTCCCGCGCATGCGTAGTGCATGCAAGATTCCGGCACTTCCATCGGGTCCACGCGTGAGTACTCCGTCCGTACTCACGCGTTAGGACCTGAATTTCTGGGCCATTAAGAGAGCCATCAAGGCTGGACAGGCCCATCAAGGAACTTTCATGACAATACAAGTCAATTATCGGGCCGGTAGATGCGATTACCGGCCATCTAAAACAGTTAGTATAGATTGCTACCATTATTTAAAATAGCCCGCCAAGATTAAGACAAAGAACTAACCTGATTTGGTGCGCAGATAAGGGTTTTCGAAAAGAGTATAATTGAAGGCCCCCGGGTAGCAATCGCTTCTCTTCTCTCTCTCTATCTCTGCTCTGCTCGGCTCTTCGGCCCCTCACCCTCATGGCTGTCGCTCTTTCCCCGTCCCGCACTTACCCCCTGGCCTTTGCCCGTGCCTTTCGCCACTCCATCTGGAAATCGCCCCGGCACCGTATCGGGCGGACACAGACAATTCAGGCCAGGCGAGGCGGGACGCGACGAGGGGAGGAGGGAAGACCAACTGAGGAAGACCAACTGAGGAAGACCAACTGAGGAGACGAACTGAGGGTAGGCTTCGAATCATCGGGCCTTCAGCGTCAGCCAACCTGCGACTATCTTCATGCAAACTCAAGCTGTCAGCTGAAGAAGAAGAATCATCCCTGCAAGGTAAAGTACCCAGACAGAGACTTTAACTTTGGGGTACTCAAACCTGGACAATGTCCTTGCAGCGCCCGGAGACCATGTGACGACGGCAGGCTCCAGAGAACACCAAGAGCGAACCTCGAACCCCACCGCTGTTTTGAGTCCAACAAACCCTTTTGATTGGTGAGCATGAATTCTGGCCCCTCATAGCTTAATCTAGTTAGGTATAGGGGGTGGGATAAGGATAAGGGGATTGTTAAGATAGTTGTTTTCCCTCGATGTGCCGTGTGTTCCCCATTCCCTGTATCAGTATAGTTATTTGTATTTGCCTGTAATTTTATATATACTGGTAATTTTCTCTTAAGACTGTATTAACTTTTCGTGTTTAATAAAATCCTGAGTTTTGCTTACATCCAAACCACCTGTCTACTCGAGTCTTTTCTGTATCGCTACCTGTACCTAAGACCGGTGTCGAGAATCTCAGGGGCGTGGGAGCGATTCGAACCGCTCACGGGCAGTCAGAGGCATAACTGACTGGGTTCACGCGCCACCCCCTACAGGTGGTCATAAAAAGCGCTATATAAATGCAAGTCTTTCTTTCTTTTTTTCGTCAAGGAAGAATGTCGGCCCAACTGCTGAATCTTTGAACAGCACCTAACAGATTGAAGCGTTCTGCTTTAAATTTTCTGTATAGTCGGAAAACGCACAATCGGCGGTCGAGCCAACTGAGGTAGAAACTCCAATTGTGCCAGGTTGAAAATGGCCCTTTCAACAAAAATAAGTAAGCCATCCAGTCTTAAGGGCAAACTCTGCTTGACCTCAGTGCCGCTGTTTGGGGATAAAGAAAAGAACGAAAGTAGCGCATTGGGAATTCCACTCCAGATATCCCTATTTTGCCTTTTGCTTGAGGTAGGCCACAATGTGAGCACAAACAGGAAATTGGTTCTATCTGGTGCGACCGTTAGGCAAAACCATCGCGAAACTATCGTAAACCAACTGCCCGCGTCAAGATTCAGCAGTCGGGCCGACATTCTTCCTTGAGGAAATGAATTGATGAAGCTACAGAAGAAAGTGGAGACATGGAAGGAGGCAATGGATGAATAGCCTCTGCTCTGAGCTTTCTGAATCCTCAGAAACATGCTAGAAATATTTGCAACAAATAACGAAAAGGGACAAATGAGTTCTTTAAAACTCTACTGAAGGTCAGGAATAAGCAACTAGTGCAACATTCTACAGGTAGATCAATAGCTGGGTTATAAAAAATAACAACAGAGAATGCTGGAAAAACTCAGCAGGTCAGGCAACATCCGTGGAGAGAAATTTGAGTTGATGTTTCAGGTTGAAACCCTTCTTCAAAACTGGAAAGAAAATAAAAAGATCTAATAGCTGGGTTATCTTGTGGAACAGCTGACACTGTTCTGACCTACTATAAGCAAGGATTAAAAATCAGAATATTTGCGAGTAGCAGGGGGATCAGTGATTCGTACCAGAGTGACCACTGAGATGGGAGAGATAAGAACATAAGAACATAAGAAATAGGAGCAGGAGTCAGCCATTCGGCCCTTCGAGCCTGCTCCGCCATTCAATGAGATCATGGCTGATCCTCTGCCTCAACTCCATTCACCGGCCCTATCGCCATATCCCTTGATGCCTTTACCAGTCAGAAATCTATCGACTTCTGTTTTGAATATACCCAATGACTGAGCCTCCACAGCCCTCTGGGGTAGAGAATTCCAAAGACTCACCACCCTCTGTGTGAAGAAATTTCTTCTCATCTCAGTCCTGAATGGCCTACCCTTTATCTTGCGGCTGTGGCCCCTGGTTCTAGACTCCCCAGCCAAGGGAAACATTCTCCCAGCATCCACCCTATCAAGCCCTGTAATAATTTTGTATGCTTCAATGAGATCCCCTCTCATTCTTCTGAATTCAAGAGAATACAGGCCTAGTTTACTCAATCTCTTCTCATACGACAGTCCCGCCATCCCAGGAATCAATCTCGTGAACCTTCGTTGCGCTCCCTCTATGGCAAGTATATCCCTCCTTAGGTAAGGAGACCAAAATTGTACATAGTACTCCAGGTGTGGTCTCACCAAGGCCCTATATAATTGGAGTACAACTGCTTTACTCCTGTACTCAAATCCTCTTGTAATGAAGGCCAGCATACCATTTGCCTTCCTAATGGCTTGCTGCACCTGCACATTCACTTTCAGTGACTCATGTACAAGGACACCCAGGTCCCTTTGAGCATCTGCATTCCCTAATCTTTTACCATTTAGGAAACACTCTGCCTCTCTGTTTTTTCTACCAAAGTGGATAACTTCACATTTACATAAGAACATAAGAAGTAGGAGCAGGAGTAGGCCATACGGCCCCTTGGGCCTGCTCCGCCATTCAATAGGATCATGGCTGATCCGAATCTAGACTCACGTCCACTTTCCTGCCCTATTCCCGTAACCCCTAATTCCCTCATCTGCTAGGAAACTGTCGATCTCCATTTTAAATTTATTTAATGTTGCAGCTTCCGCAGCTCTCTGGGGTAGCAAATTCCATAGATTTACTACCCTCTGAGTGAAGAAGTTTCTCCTCATCTCAGTTTTGAAAGTGCAGCCCCTTATTCTTAGATTATGCCCCCTAGTTCTAGTCTCACCCATCAGTGGAAACATCCTCACCGCATCCACCCGATCAAGCCCCCTCACAATCTTATATGTTTCGATAAGATCGCCTCTCATTCTTCTGAACTCCAATGAGTAGAGTCCCAACCTACTCAACCTTTCCTCATATGTCAACCCCTTCATCTCCGGAATCAACCGAGTGAACCATCTCTGAACCGCCTCGAGAGCAAGTGTATCTTTTCTTAAATATGGAAACCAAAACTGCACGCAGTATTCCAGGTGTGGCCTCACCAATACCCTGTATAACTGCAGCAAGACCTCCCTGTTTTTATACTCCATCCCCCTCGCAATAAAAGCCAAGATTTCATTGGCCTTCCTGATCACCTACTGCACCTGCATACTAACTTATTGTGTTTCATGCACCAGGACCCCCAGATCCCTTTGTACTGTAGCACTTTGCAGTTTCTCTCCATTTAGATAATAACTTGCTCTTCGATTTTTTTCTGCCAAAGTGCATAACCTCACACTTTCCAACATTATATTGCATCTGCCAAATCTCTGCCCACTCACTTAGCCTGTCTATGTCCTTTTGCAGGTTATTTATGTCCTCCTCACTCACTGCTTTCCCTCCCATCTTTGTATCGTCGGCGAACTTGGATATGTTGCACTCGGTCCCTTCCTCCAAATCGTTAATATAGGTTGTGAAGAGTTGGGATCCCAGCACTGACCCCTGCGGAACACCACTAGTTACTGATTGCCAGCCCGAGAATGAACCATTTATCCCAACTCTTTGTTTTCTGTTAGATAGCCAATCTTCCACCCATGCCAGTATATTACCCCCAATCCCGTGATTTCTTATCTTGATCAGTAATCTTTTGTGTGGAACCTTGTCAAATGCCTTTTGGAAGTCCAAATACACTACATCCACTGGTTCCCCTTTATCCACCCTATATGTTACATCCTCAAAGAATTCGAGCAAATTTGTCAAACATGACTTCCCCTTCATAAAACCATGCTGACTCTGTCCTATTAAATTATGTTTATCCAAATGCTCTGTTACTGTTTCCTTAATAATGGACTCCAACATTTTGCCAACCACAGATGTTAGGCTAACTGGTCTATAGTTTCCAGCTTTTTGTCTACTTCCCTTCTTAAATAAGGGTGTTACATTAGCAGTTTTCCAATCTGCCGGGACCTTTCCTGAGTCCAGGGAGTTCTGGAAAATAATCACCAATGCATCCACAATCCCTACCGCCACTTCTCTCAAGACCCTAGGATGTAGGCCATCAGGTCCGAGGGATTTATCCGCCTTAAGTCCCATTATTTTACTGAGTACCATCTCCTTAGTGATTTTAATCATGTTTAGCTCCTCCCCCCCCCCCAATACCCCCTGTTTGTCCAGTGTTGGGATATTTTTAGTGTCCTCTACTGTAAAGACTAATACAAAATATTTGTTCAGCGCCTTTGCCATCTCCATGTTCCCCACCACGAGTTTCCCGGTCCCATCCTCTAAGGGACCAACATTCACTTTAGCCACCCTTTTTCTTTTCATATAGCTGTAGAAACTCTTGCTATCTGTTTTTATATTTTTTGCTAGTTTACTTTCATAATCTATCTTCCCTTTCTTAATTAATCTTTTAGTTATTGTTTGCTGGCTTTTAAATGCTTCCCAATCTTCTATCCTCCCACTAGATTTGGATACTTTATATGCCCTTGTTTTGAGTCGGATACTATCCTTTATTACTTTACTAAGCCACGGATGGCTGTCTTTTCTTTTATTCCCCTTTTTCCTCAGTGGAATATATTTATCTTGAAAGATGTGAAATATCTCCTTTAATGTAGACCACTGCTCTTGTACCGTCTTACACTTTAATCTGTTTTCCCAGTCCACTTTAGTCAATTCTACTCTCATACCTTCATAGTCTCCTTTATTTAAGCTCAGTACGCTGGTTTGAGATCCAACTCTCTCATCCTCAAACTGAATTTGGAATTCAACCATATTATGGTCACTCATTCCAAGGGGATCCTTTACTGGGACATTTTTTATTAATCCTGTCTCATTACACAGGACCAGATCTAAGATTGCCTGCCCCCTGGTTGGTTCAGTTACATACTGCTCAAGGAACCCGTCCCTAATACACTCTATGAACTCTTCCTCAAGGCTGCCATGCCCAATTTGATTAGTCCAGTCAATATGAAAGTTAAAATCCCCCATGATTATAGCTGTTCCCTTATTACAAGCCCCAACTATTTCCTGATTTATACTCTGACCAACAGAGTTGCAACTGTTAGGAGGCCTATAGACTACGTCCACTAGTGACTTTTTCCCCTTATTATTCCTTACCTCCACCCAAACTATTTCATTATCCTGATCCATTGACCCAATATAATTTCTGACTACTGCAGTGATTCCATCCTTGATTAACATAGCAACCCCACCTCCCTTTCCTTCCTGTCTGTCCTTCCTAATTGTCAAATACCCTTGTATGTTTAGTTCCCAGTCATGATTATCTTGCAGCCATGTTTCCGTAATGGCCACCAGATCATACCCATGTGTAGTTATTTGTACCGTCAACTCGTCAATTTTGTTACGAATGCTGCGTGCGTTCAGATAAAGAACTTTCAAATATGTTTTCTGACAATTTATTCCTGCTTTTACCCCTTTTACTAATTTACCTTTATCATTATACATTCTGTCCCTTCCTGACACGCTCTGTGTGCTGTCTCTCTGTAGCAATTTATGTTAGTTTTCCAGTTAATTCAGGGGTTTGAGTAAGTTGGGTCGATTCCCATTGTGTGCTGCCACCTAGTGGCTATTTGGTACCTAGCAACTGCAGTAAAAGTGCAGTAAAGTGCTGTAAAGCACAGTAAGTGCAGTAAAGTAAACTACAGATCAACGCAGCAACTCTTCACCCTCGGTTGTGCTCACGTCGTAGCACTATGGCGGTACCACTGGTTGTCCCTTACATTGAGACACACAATTCCCTCTAACTAAACTTTACTGTATGTACTTAACTTACTTATGTATGTATAACTTACCTGTTGGGGCCGTTGCCCCTTTAACTTACCTGTTCGGCCGTTGCCCCTTTAAGAGGCGACCTAACGCGCTGATGTCACGCATCACGTGACGCACGCGCGCCGGCCGCCGGCCCGACTCGGTCTTCCAAGACGGCCGCCGGCACAGCCTGGCCAACTGCGACTTTGGCCGCATCGGCCAGCCTACGGGAGCGACACGATCTTCCGCCCCCGCGGCAAGCACTGGCACAGCCCGGCCTCGCAACCTCGGCCTCAACGGCCAGCCTCCGTACCGGGAGACGCACTGACGCAACGATGCGGTCACGTAGCGCCCAAAGCGCGGGAACTCACAGCAGAGCGTGATGACGTCATCACGCTCCCCACAGGACTGCAAACCCAGTCCTCGTGGAGTCCCCGCTGGAACAAGACCTATACCACAGTGCTCCTACAGCAGCACATGCTCCGGGAAGTTGTATTGTTCCCATGCCTGAGTCCTGGATATTATTTGTCTGTAAGTACTTGAGAATGTTATAGATGATTAGTGTACACTGTATGTTGCAGAAAATGTTTAGTTTGTAACTTTTCTCTGTAAGCAAACTTACACAGCTAGCCGTGAAGTGCTCGCTCTCTGTCTAGCTGGTTAACTAGTAGCTGTATTTGATGCACTATGTACAGGGCTAATTTAAAGAGAATGCCTTCCAGTTTGCTAAATGTATATTCACAGTAAGCTGTGTTTCCACGTGTTTGGTAATTTACATGCCAAATGTACTGTGTTGCTCAGGCGTACCTAAATTTGTGTATGTATATCAGTTATGCGCTTGTATACTAATGTGTGCTTCCATTTCTGTGTTGTATTTCAGTTTTACAATAAGAATCTTTCAGTAAAGCGTTACAAGAAAAGTCAAGCCTTGTGATTTTATGGGAAGATATCAAGTTGTTAGCTATCTGTCTAGCTCTGCATAGGAACGCGCTGCGAGGGCAGAATAGTAAAAAGACAACAGCACAGCGGGCTCAAGCACAAGAAGATACCACTCAGCTACCATGAGTCTACGCTCAGGAAGACAATATACCATAGAGGACGTCGACCAGCCAATCGAGAAGCATGAGCCTCTCCGAGCAAATGCTGCCAAGTCACAGTCCTCTAAAGTATCCTCTAGATCATCTCGGTGGTCCAGCAGACCGTCGTCATCGACAGCTTCTGCAGCCTCCAAAGCACGTGCCAAGGCAAAAGCTGCCCAGGCTCAATTGTCCTTCGCTGAAAAAGAAGCTAGTGTGATGAAGCAGAGAGCTGACCTCGACGCCAGTCTCCACATTCTCCAAAGCCAGAGAGCTGCTGCTGCCGCTAAAGCTGAAGCCGCAGCTTATGAAGAAGGTGAGGAGAACGAAGGCGGGGAGCCCAGCCAGGAAACATATGTTCTGGGACAGCCCCTCAGTCCAGTGAAACGTACAAGTGAGTATGTCCAACAACACTCCAAATTGTTCTCCAAGGAAACATCCAGCTATCTCGACGCAGAACCAGCTACTCACCACAGTAGCAAACAGCCTGTTTTTGGAGACACTGAGCTTAAAGGAGAAGAAACAAGCAAGACTTACCTACAGAGACCTCCACAGCACTCGGCCAATCCAGCCAAGCAGTCCTCACCCGAGCCACAAGGTGCACAAGGCCTCGCTAGGTACCTTATCCGCCGAGAATTGTCAAGTTCAGGCCTTCTAGAATTTGACGACCGTCCTGAAAATTATTGGTCATGGAAAGAGTCCAACCTGAGACTACACAAGGTAGCATCGAACAGTGGACAGGTGATGGAAGCCTTCCCTGCAGAGGACCGTGCCAAGGATCTGAAGGATTTGCACCTTGGAGTGGATCCTCTCCCCCTTCAACGGAGCCTGGGGCTCTCCTGGAACCTGGAAACAGACAGCTTCACATTCCTGGTGTCCCTTGAAGAAAGGCCATTCACACGGAGAGGCGTCCTGTCCACAGTCAACAGTTTGTACGACCCTTTGGGGTTCGTAGCTCCCATAACAATGCAAGGAAAAGCATTAGTACGGGAACTCTCATCGGATCAGAGTGAGTGGGATGCTCCACTCCTCCCAGGAAAAGAAGCAAAATGGAACCTATGGAAGGAGTCCTTGAAGGCTCTCGAAGACCTGCACATAGAGAGGTGCTACATTCCAGGCTCGCTGTCTTCAACACAGAGAAAAGAGCTGTGCATCTTCTCAGACGCATCCACAGTAGCAATAGGAGCTGTGGCCTACTTGAGAGCAGCTGACACCGATGGGAAATACCATGTGGGATTCGTTATGGGGAAGCCCAAGTTGGCCCCTCGGCTTGCCCACACCATTCCACGTCTCGAGCTTTGTGCAGCTGTGTTGGCTGTTCAACTGTACAAGTTGATCAGAGATGAGATTGACATCGATGTGGGCGCCGTCAAGTTCTTCACGGAGAGCAAGATTGTACTTGGTTACATCCACAACTCCACAAGAAGGTTTTATGTGTATGTTTCCAACCGGGTGACTCGTATCAGACGATCCACTCACCCTGACCAGTGGTGCTATGTCTCCACAGACCTGAACCCTGCAGACCATACTACCAGGTCTATACCAGCAGCACACCTACAGCAAAGCAGTTGGTTCTCGGGCCCCTCTTTCCTGTCTAATATCAATGCACTGAGGAGGTTTTTCTCAATCCGTGATCCAGCCAAACTTCTCCGCTCTGACAGAGGGACTAACTTCGTGGGTGCCTGTAAGGAGTTGGACATCCACATGGACGATGCAGTGGTAGGAAGCTACCTCCAAAAGAAAGGATGCACGTGGGTGTTTAACCCCCCGCATTCATCCCACATGGGTGGTTCATGGGAGAGGCTCATCGGTGTTGCCAGGCGTATTCTGGATGCTATGCTGCTTCGGACGGGACCTACTCATCTCACACACGACGTCTTAAGCACTCTCATGGCTGAAGTCATGGCGATCATGAATGCAAGACCCCTGGTGCCGGTGTCCACCGACCCAGACATGCCTGCAGTCCTCACCCCAACGATGCTCCTGACTCAAAAGATGAGTGCTATTTCAGCCCCCTCTGGAAACTTTGACATGGCTGAGCTGCACAGGAAGCAGTGGAAGCAAGTCCAGTGTCTTGCAGACACTTTTTGGAAGAGATGGAGAGGAGAGTATTTGTCCACCCTACAGAGCCGTAGGAAATGGACAGAAGACAAGCCAAATGTCAAAGTGAGAGATGTTGTCTTGCTGAAAGACAGCCAAGCACACAGAAATGAATGGCCAGTGGGACTGGTTGTCAAAACTCTGCCGACCAGGGACAAGAGGGTCCGCAAGGTGGAGGTGAAGATTGTCAAGGAGGGGTCTGTCAAAGTGTTTCTGAGGCCAGTCTCAGAGATCGTAGTCCTCCTTTCTGAAGAAACCTAGAGAGCGGATTCTGAGTATGTTGCAGCCAAAGGACGTTTTCTTTAGGTTTATTTTGTATCTGTAGTGGTACAATGGAATTGTACCAAGCGGGGAGTGTGCTGTCTCTCTGTAGCAATTTATGTTAGTTTTCCAGTTAATTCAGGGGTTTGAGTAAGTTGGGTCGATTCCCATTGTGTGCTGCCACCTAGTGGCTATTTGGTACCTAGCAACTGCAGTAAAAGTGCAGTAAAGTGCTGTAAAGCACAGTAAGTGCAGTAAAGTAAACTACAGATCAACGCAGCAACTCTTCACCCTTGGTTGTGCTCACGTCGTAGCACTATGGCGGTACCACTGGTTGTCCCTTACATTGAGACACACAATTCCCTCTAACTAAACTTTACTGTATGTACTTAACTTACTTATATATGTATAACTTACCTGTTGGGGCCGTTGCCCCTTTAACTTACCTGTTCGGCCGTTGCCCTTTAAGAGGCGACCTAGTGCGCTGACGTCACGCATCACGTGACGCACGCGCGCCGGCCGCCGGCCCGACTCGGTCTTCCAAGACGGCCGCCGGCACAGCCCGGCCTACCGCGACTTCAGCCGCATCGGCCAGCCGACGGGAACGACGCGATCTTCCGCCCCCGCGGCAAGCACCGGCACAGCCCGGCCTCGCAACCTCGGCCTCAACGGCCAGCCTCCGTATCGGGAGACGCACTGACGCAACGATGCGGTCACGTGACGCCCACTGCGCGGGAACACACAGCAGAGCGTGATGACGTCATCACGCTCCCCACAGGACTGCAAACCCAGTCCTCGTGGAGTCCCCGCTGGAACAAGACCTATACCACGGTGCTCCTACAGCAGCACATGCTCCGGGAAGTTGTATTGTTCCCATGCCTGAGTCCTGGATATTATTTGTCTGTAAGTACTTGAGAATGTTATAGATGATTAGTGTACACTGTATGTTGCAGAAAATGTTTAGTTTGTAACTTTTCTCTGTAAGCAAACTTACACAGCTAGCCGTGAAGTGCTCGCTCTCTGTCTAGCTGGTTAACTAGTAGCTGTATTTTGATGCACTATCTCCAGGGCTAATTTAAAGAGAATGCCTTCCAGTTTGCTAAATGTATATTCACAGTAAGCTGTGTTTCCACGTGTTTGGTAATTTACATGCCAAATGTACTGTGTTGCTCAGGCGTACCTAAATTTGTGTATGCATATCAGTTATGCGCTTGTATACTAATGTGTGCTTCCATTTCTGTGTTGTATTTCAGTTTTACAATAAGAATCTTTCAGTAAAGCGTTACAAGAAAAGTCAAGCCTTGTGATTTTATGGGAAGATATCAAGTTGTTAGCTATCTGTCTAGCTCTGCATAGGAACGCGCTGCGAGGGCAGAATAGTAAAAAGACAACAGCACAGCGGGCTCAAGCACAAGAAGATACCACTCAGCTACCATGAGTCTACGCTCAGGAAGACAATATACCATAGAGGACGTTGACCAGCCAATCGAGAAGCATGAGCCTCTCCGAGCAAATGCTGCCAAGCCACAGTCCTCTAAAGTATCCTCTAGATCATCTCGGTGGTCCAGCAGACCGTCGTCATCGACAGCTTCTGCAGCCTCCAAAGCACGTGCCAATGCAAAAGCTGCCCAGGCTCAATTGTCCTTCGCTGAAAAAGAAGCTAGTGTGATGAAGCAGAGAGCTGACCTCGACGCCAGTCTCCACATTCTCCAAAGCCAGAGAGCTGCTGCTGCTGCTAAAGCTGAAGCCGCAGCTTATGAAGAAGGTGAGGAGAATGAAGGCGGGGAGCCCAGCCAGGAAACATATGTTCTGGGACAGCCCCTCAGTCCAGTGAAACGTACAAGTGAGTATGTCCAACAACACTCCAAATTGTTCTCCAAGGAAACATCCAGCTATCTCGACGCAGAACCAACTACTCACCACAATAGCAAACAGCCTGTTTTTGGAGACACTGAGCTTAAAGGAGAAGAAACAAGCAAGACTTACCTACAGAGACCTCCACAGCACTCGGCCAATCCAGCCAAGCAGTCCTCACCCGAGCCACAAGGTGCACAAGACCTCGCTAGGTACCTTATCCGCCGAGAATTGTTAAGTTCAGGCCTTCTAGAATTTGACGACCGTCCTGAAAATTATTGGTCATGGAAAGAGTCCAACCTGAGACTACACAAGGTAGCATTGAACAGTGGACAGGTGATGGAAGCCTTCCCTGCAGAGGTCCGTGCCAAGGATCTGAAGGATTTGCACCTTGGAATGGATCCTCTCCCCCTTCAACGGAGCCTGGGGCTCTCCTGGAACCTGGAAACAGACAGCTTCACATTCCTGGTGTCCCTTGAAGAAAGGCCATTCACACGGAGAGGCGTCCTGTCCACAGTCAACAGTTTGTACGACCCTTTGGGGTTCGTAGCTCCCATAACAATGCAAGGAAAAGCATTAGTACGGGAACTCTCATCGGATCAGAGTGAGTGGGATGCTCCACTCCTCCCAGGAAAAGAAGCAAAATGGAACCTATGGAAGGAGTCCTTGAAGGCTCTCGAAGACCTGCACATAGAGAGGTGCTACATTCCAGGCTCGCTGTCTTCAACACAGAGAAAAGAGCTGTGCATCTTCTCAGACGCTTCCACAGTAGCAATAGGAGCTGTGGCCTACTTGAGAGCAGCTGACACCGATGGGAAATACCATGTGGGATTCGTTATGGGGAAGCCCAAGTTGGCCCCTCGGCTTGCCCACACCATTCCACGTCTCGAGCTTTGTGCAGCTGTGTTGGCTGTTCAACTGTACAAGTTGATCAGAGACGAGATTGACATCGATGTGGGCGCCGTCAAGTTCTTCATGGACAGCAAGATTGTACTTGGTTACATCCACAACTCCACAAGAAGGTTTTATGTGTATGTTTCCAACCGGGTGACTCGTATCAGACGATCCACTCACCCTGACCAGTGGTGCTATGTCTCCACAGACCTGAACCCTGCAGACCATACTACCAGGTCTATACCAGCAGCACACCTACAGCAAAGCAGTTGGTTCTCGGGCCCCTCTTTCCTGTCTAATATCAATGCACTGAGGAGGTTTTTCTCAATCCGTGATCCAGCCAAACTTCTCCGCTCTGACAGAGGGACTAACTTCGTGGGTGCCTGTAAGGAGTTGGACATCCACATGGACGATGCAGCGGTAGGAAGCTACCTCCAAAAGAAAGGATGCACGTGGGTGTTTAACCCCCCGCATTCATCCCACATGGGTGGTTCATGGGAGAGGCTCATCGGTGTTGCCAGGCGTATTCTGGATGCTATGCTGCTTCGGACGGGACCTACTCGTCTCACACACGACGTCTTAAGCACTCTCATGGCTGAAGTCATGGCGATCATGAATGCAAGACCCCTGGTGCCGGTGTCCACCGGCCCAGACATGCCTGCAGTCCTCACCCCAACGATGCTCCTGACTCAAAAGATGAGTGCTATTTCAGCCCCCTCTGGAAACTTTGACATGGCTGAGCTGCACAGGAAGCAGTGGAAGCAAGTCCAGTGTCTTGCAGACACTTTTTGGAAGAGATGGAGAGGAGAGTATTTGTCCACCCTACAGAGCCGTAGGAAATGGACAGAAGACAAGCCAAATGTCAAAGTGAGAGATGTTGTCTTGCTGAAAGACAGCCAAGCACACAGAAATGAATGGCCAGTGGGACTGGTTGTCAAAACTCTGCCGACCAGGGACAAGAGGGTCCGCAAGGTGGAGGTGAAGATTGTCAAGGAGGGGCCTGTCAAAGTGTTTCTGAGGCCAGTCTCAGAGATCATAGTCCTCCTTTCTGAAGAAACCTAGAGAACGGATTCTGAGTATGTTGCAGCCAAAGGACGTTTTCTTTAGGTTTATTTTGTATCTGTAGTGGTACAATGGAATTGTACCAAGCGGGGAGTGTGCTGTCTCTCTGTAGCAATTTATGTTAGTTTTCCAGTTAATTCAGGGGTTTGAGTAAGTTGGGTCGATTCCCATTGTGTGCTGCCACCTAGTGGCTATTTGGTACCTAGCAACTGCAGTAAAAGTGCAGTAAAGTGCTGTAAAGCACAGTAAGTGCAGTAAAGTAAACTACAGATCAACGCAGCAACTCTTCACCCTCGGTTGTGCTTACGTCGTAGCACTATGGCGGTATCACTGGTTGTCCCTTACATTGAGACACACAATTCCCTCTAACTAAACTTTACTGTATGTACTTAACTTACTTATATATGTATAACTTACCTGTTGGGGCCGTTGCCCCTTTAACTTACCTGTTCGGCCATTGCCCCTTTAAGAGGCGACCTAACGCGCTGACGTCACGCATCACGTGACGCACGCGCGCCGGCCACCGGCCCGACTCGGTCTTCCAAGACGGCCGCCGGCACAGCCCGGCCTACCGCGACTTCGGCCGCATCGGCCAGCCGACGGGAACGACGCGATCTTCCGCCCCCGCGGCAAGCACCGGCACAGCCCGGCCTCGCAACCTCGGCCTCAACGGCCAGCCTCCGTACCGGGAGACGCACTGACGCAACGATGCGGTCACGTGACGCCCAAAGCGCGGGAACACACAGCAGAGCGTGATGACGTCATCACGCTCCCCACAGGACTGCGAACCCAGTCCTCGTGGAGTCCCCGCTGGAACAAGACCTATACCACGGTGCTCCTACAGCAGCACATGCTCCGGGAAGTTGTATTGTTCCCATGCCTGAGTCCTGGATATTATTTGTCTGTAAGTACTTGAGAATGTTATAGATGATTAGTGTACACTGTATGTTGCAGAAAATGTTTAGTTTGTAACTTTTCTCTGTAAGCAAACTTACACAGCTAGCCGTGAAGTGCTCGCTCTCTGTCTAGCTGGTTAACTAGTAGCTGTATTTTGATGCACTATGTACAGGGCTAATTTAAAGAGAATGCCTTCCAGTTTGCTAAATGTATATTCACAGTAAGCTGTGTTTCCACATGTTTGGTAATTTACATGCCAAATGTACTGTGTTGCTCAGGCGTACCTAAATTTGTGTATGTATATCAGTTATGCGCTTGTATACTAATGTGTGCTTCCATTTCTGTGTTGTATTTCAGTTTTACAATAAGAATCTTTCAGTAAAGCGTTACAAGAAAAGTCAAGCCTTGTGATTTTATGGGAAGATATCAAGTTGTTAGCTATCTGTCTAGCTCTGCATAGGAACGCGCTGCGAGGGCAGAATACTCTGGTTTTTAATTCCCCCACTGCTACCTTGCTCTATTGCCTTCTCCGCTGTCATTTTTATTTTTCGCTCTCTTAAAACCTCCCCCCCCACTAATTAGTTTAAAGCCCTCTCTACAGCCCTAGTTATTCGATTCGCCAGGACTTTATCCACATTTATCCACATTATATTCCATCTGCCATGTTCTCGCCCACTCTCTGAGCCTGTCGAGATCCCCTTGAAGCCTCTTCACATCCTGACACTGCCACCTAGCTTTGTATCATCAGCAAATTTGGAAATGTTACATTTAGTCCCTTCATACAAATCATTGATATAGATTGTGAATAGCTGAAGCCCAAGCACTGATCCTTGTAGTACCCCACTAGTCACAGCCTGCCATCCTGAAAAAGATCCGTTTATCCCTACTCTTTGTTTTCTGCCTATTAACCAATTCTCAATCCATGCTAGTATATTACCCCCAATTCCATGTGTCCTAATTTTGTTCACCAACCTCTTGTGTGGGATCTTATCGAAGGTCTTCTGAAAATCCAGATACACCACATCTACCAGTTCCCCTTTGTCTACTCCACTAGTTATGTCCTCAAAGAACTCCAATAGGTTTGTCAAACAGGATTTCCCTTTCATAAATCCATGTTGCCTCTGCCCAATCTTACTATTAGTTTCTAAGTGCCCAGTTATTGCATCCTTTATAATAGATTCCAGCATTTTCCCAACTACTGATGTGAGGCTAACAGGTCTGTTGTTCCTGGTTTTCTCTCTCCCCCCTTTCTTAAATAGCGGGGTTACATTTGTTATCCTCCAATCTGCAGGAACCGTTGCAGAATCTATAGAATTTTGGAAGATGACAACCAATGCGTCCACGATCCCAATGACCACCTCTTTCAAAACCCTAGGATGTAGGTCATCCGGTCCTTGGGATTTATCAACTTTTAGTCCCATTAATTTTGCTAGTACTGTTTTTTTTACTAATAACAATCTCTTTAAGTTCCTCATTCTAACCACACCCTTGGTTTTCTTGTATTTCTGGGAGGTTTTTTGTGTCTTCCTCCGTGAAGACAGAAACAAAGGGGTCGATTTTCTGGCCGCCGTCGGGTGGCTTTCCAGGCGGCCGGGGGCCGAAAATCGGTGAAAAAGTGGGTCGGGACCCCACCCGCCTGATTCCCCGCCCTGTCCGACTTTTGGACCGCCGTTTCTACGCTGGTGGGACTGGTCGTCGAAGCAGTAATGAGCAATTATCTCCTTGTTGAGGTAGATTTTCCGGGGCCGATGCGACTTTGAGGCTTTCCCCACATCAAACACGCCTGCGGGGAACCCCGCTGATGAGAGCTGGCATGAAAACAGTTGGCTTGCTTTCTGTAAGCTGCAGGTCAATGAGGGCTGAAGAGATTTAAAGAGGCAGCATTTGCAGGCTGCAGGACCTTGTTGATGAAGGCTTGGGGGAACTTTTTGAAGGCTTAGGAACAGCTGTAGAAAGTTGGAGCCTCACACACTTCTCCAGTGTGAGCTCCTTGGAAGCCCCTCTCACCACCCTAACTCAACGGAGGCATCTGCCAGAAGCATGGGAGGCCTTTGGTACCTTCCCTTCCTGGCATTAGAGGACCTCCAACAGCAGAGGCGGCAGCAGCAGAACCAGGAACAGCAGGATGAGCACCAGGAGCACCAGGCTGCTGCTCACTCACCTGAAGCTGCACAGGCCAGAAAGGGCGAGCGCTTGGAAGTGGCTTGAGAGCACCTTGCTGCGCTTTAGGGGGCCAGTGGGACCCGTTTCTGCACTGGCAGTCCTACTCAGAAGGACTTCCATGAAGATCTGGTTTCTCTGTTCAACAGATGGCCAACGCTCCTCAAGAGATGTCATTCTCTTATGAACACTCACCATGTTTCCCGTACCCTGGCGAGTTATCTCCTGCATGGAGGTTGCCAACCTTTCCATGGTGATGCGTTCATGCGCCAATGACTCCACAAAGGCTCTGCTCATGGTCGCTATGGACTCCTCCATTCGCTCCACACTCGCAGCGACCCTGGAGACAAAACCTGCCAGAGACTCCTGCATCTGTGCATGGAGATCCATCACCTCTTCTCTTGCGGATGGACCCAGAGGCAGAGGGTCGACATGCAGCGCAGCTGAGTTGAGCTGGCAGAGTCCTGCGCCCTCCGACGAGGACTCTCCACTGCTGTCCCTGTCTCCAGAATCTGCTGAGGCTCACTTGTGAGCTGTGAAACACCAGGTGACAACACTACCCTATGTCCCGAAGGTCCCCCCAAGGTGTGAGTGCTGCGCTGGTGCTGGGTGCGCTTACTTCTGCTGACGCTGCGCCCTCAGAGGTTGGAGCTTCCTCTGAGGAGTCTGGCTGCACAGCCTCTTCCTCCTCCACAGTGAGGACGGGGGCTCTGGATGGTACTGTGGGGGAGTAAAGGAAGGAGTTAGAGATGTAATGCCAAGGTTCTTCTGCTGACTCCCAGCGAGTTGGCATCTTCTGACACCTGCATCCATGCAGCATTGGTCTCAGTGGGAGGCTTCTTCCTCCCTGACCTAGGGAAGAGGACCTCCCTGTGGGTCCTTACCCCATCCAATAATGCCTGCAGTGAAGCCTCGTCGAATTTGGAGGCAGCTCGGGGTCTGGCACTGGCCACAGCTGCTGCAGGCTCCTCTGCCACCCTGTATGGTTTGTTTGGAAGCCTTCAGAGGATGCAGTGCTTGCTATGGTCCTTGAAAGCACCACGAATGATGACATCATACTGTGGGAATTTCTGACTCGAATTGGACAATAAGCAAGGCTTCCCACATGCTGGGAATTAATTGGCCACTTGAGGGAAAATTGCGTGGAGCTGGCTGACGCTTTTTTATGTGTGTCAGAAACCCCACATTCGGGGAAACCCGAACAGTTCCCACACAAGCCGAAAATCAGGGCCAAAGTGTTTATTTAATTTCTCTGCCATTTCCTCATTCCCCGTTATAAATTCTCCCATCTCTGACTGTAAAGGACCTACATTTACCTTTGCCAGTCTTTTCCTTTTCACATACCTGTAGAAGCTTTTACAATCCGTTTTTGTATTTTTCCCTAGTTTGTGCTCATATTCCATTTTCCCTTTCTTTATCAATTTCTTGGTCCCCCTTTGCTGATTTCTAAAAAGATCCCAATTCACAGGCTGACTGCTTTTTCTGGCAACTTTATATGCTTCCTCCTTTGACTTAATACTAGCTTTCATTTCTTTTGTTAGCCATGGTTGGATCACTTTTCCTTTTGGATTTTTATGTCCTAGAGTCCTATGTTTTGTTGCAAATGATGCATTATTTCCTTGAATGTTAGCCATTGTATGTCCACCTTCACACCTTTTAGTGTAGTCTCCCAATCTACCATGACCATAGCATAGCAAGGTATGACACGGCAGAAGGGAAGGACACACTGGCAGCACAGGGATGGTCAAGATAGCTACAGCAGGCAATGGAGCTATCAGAATGGAGTTAGCTATCTGCCCATCATAAGAACATAAGAACATAAGAAATAGGAGCAGGAATAGGCTACTTGGCCCCTCGAGCCTGCTCCGCTATTCAATAAGATCATGGCTGATCTGGGGCTCAAAGCCACTTCCCAGCCTGCTCCCCATAACCCTTCACTCCCTTATATTGCAAAAATTTGTCTATCTCCACTTTAAATGTATTTAATGACCCAGCCTCCACAGCTCTCTGGGGCAGAGAATTCCACAAATTTACGACCCACTGAGAGAAGAAGTTCCTCCTCATCTCAGTTCTAAAAGGATGTGCAGGTTAGGAGGCAAAGATGTGCAGGTTAGGATGATTGGCTATGATAAATTGACCCTTAGTGTTAGGGGGATTAAATACGTGGGGTTACGGGGATCGGGTGGGATATGTGTCGGTGCAGGCTCGATGGGCCGAAATGGCCTCTATCTGCATTGTGGGGTTTCTGTGATTCTGTGATCTGTGATGACCCTTTATTCTGAGACTGTGCCCTCGAGTTCTAGATTTCCACACGGGGGGAAACATCCTCTGCATCCTCTGCATCTACCCTCAGTATCTTATATGTTTTGATAAGATCACCTCTCATTCTTCTAAATTCCAATGAGTATAGGCCCAGCCTGCTCAACCTTTCTTCATAAGTCAAACTCCCTCATCTCAGGAATTAACCTAGTGAATCATCTCTGAACTGTCTCCAATGCAAGTATATCCTTCCTTAAATAAGGAGACCAAAACTGTACGCAGTACTCCAGGTATGGTCTCACCAATACCCTGTACAGTTGTAGCAGGACTTCCCTGCTTTTATACTCCAGCCCCTTGAAATAAAGGCCAACATTCCATTTGCCTTTTTGATTACTTGCTGGAGGATCATGAAGGAGCAGAGCCTAAGGCTCATCAGGGAGGTTGTGACTTGCCACTGTGCTTCACTTTAAATTGTGCAGTCTTCTGATCCATGATCTAGTTAAATGGCGGAGCAGGCTTGAGGGTGTATTCCTGTTCCTATGTTCTTCCAGGTCCTCCAAGTAGGTTGAGGCAGCACTGACATCAATGAAAGCAGTAAAGTTTCTTTAAAATAAAAAGAAAGATTTGCATTTATATAGTGCCTTTCACAATCACCGGACGTCTCAAAGTGCTTTACAGCCAATGAAGTACTTTTAGGCGTGTAGTCACTGTTGTAATGTGGGAAGCGCAGCAGCCAATTTGCACTCAGCAAGCTCCCACAAACAGCAATGTGATAATGACCAGATAATCTGTTTTTGTTATGTTGGATTGAAGGATAAATATTGGCCAGGACACCAGGGATAACTCCCCTGCTCTTCTTCGAAATAGTGCCATAGAAACATAGAAGATAGGAGCAGGAGTAGGCCATTCAGCCCGTCAAGCCTGCTCTGCCATTTAATGAGATCATGGTTGATCATCCAAATTCAATACCCTGTCCCTGCTTTCTCCCCATATCCCTTGATCCCTTTAGCCTTAAGAAATATATCTAACTCCTTCTTGAATATATTTAATGAATTGGCCTCAACTGCCATTTGTGGTAGAGAATTCCACAGGTTCACCACTCTCTGGGTGAAGAAATTCCTCCTCGTCTCTGTCCTAAATGGTTTACCCCTTATCTTTAGACTGTGACCCCTGGTTCTGGACTCCCCTGCCATCGGGAACATCCTTCTTACATCTAGTCTGTCTAGTCCTGTTAGAATTTTATAAGTTTCAATGAGATCCCCTCTCTTTCTTCTAAATTCCAGCGAATATAAGCCCAATCGACCCAATCTGTCCTCATACGTCATTCCTGCTATCCCAGGTATCAGTCTGGTGAATCTTCGCTGCACTCCCTCCATGGCAAGAACATCCTTCCTCAGATAAGGCGACCAAAACTGCACTCAATACTCAAGGTGTGGTCTCACCACGGCCCTGTACAACTGCAGCAAGACATCCTGGCTCCTGTACTCGAATCCTCTCACTATGAAGGCCAACATACCATTTGTCTTCTTAACCGTCTGCTGCACCTGCATGCTTACCTTCAACGACTGGTGCACAAGGACACCCAGGTCTCGTTGCACTTCCCCTCCTCCCAATCTATTGCCGTTCAGATAATAATCTGCCTTCCTGTTTTTGCCACCAAAGTGGATAACCTCGCATTTATCCACATTATACTGCATCTGCCATGCAGCTGCCCAATCACCCAACCTATCCAAATCATACTGGATTTTCTCGACATCCTCCTCACAGCACAAACGTCCACCCAGCTTTGTGTCATCTGCAAACTTGGAAATATTACATCTAGTTCCCTCGTCTAGATCAATAATATATATTGTGAACAGCACCAATCATTGTGGCACCCCACTAGTCACTGCCTGCCACTTGGAAAAAGACCCGTTTATTCCAACTCTTTGCTTCCTGTCTGCCAACCAGTTCTTTATCCAAGTCAGTACCTTACCCTCAATCCCATGTGCCTTAACTTTACACGCTAATCTCTTATGCGGGACCTTATCGAATGCCTTCTGAAAGTACAAATACATCACATCCACTGGTTCTCCCTTATCTATTCTACCAGTTACATCCACAAAAAATTTCAGTAGATTAGTCAAGCACGATTTACCTTTCGTAAATCCACGTTGACTTTGTCCGATCCTGCCACTGTTTTCCAAGTGCTCTGCTATTACATCTTTTAAAATGGACTCTAGCATTTTCCCCAATACTGATGTCAGGCTTACCAGTGTATAATTCCCCGTTTTCTCTCTACCACTTTTTTTAGATAGTGGGGTTACATTAGCTATCCTCCAATCCATGGGAACTGTGCCAGAGTCTATAGAATGTTGGAAGATGATCAGCAATGTATCTACTATTTCAAGGGCCACTTCCTTAAGTACCCTTGGATGTAGATTATCAGGCCCTGGGGATTTATCGGCCTTCAATCCCATCAATGGAATCTTTTACATCCACCTGAGAGAGGAGACAGGGCCTCGGTTTAACGTTGCATCCGAAAGACGGCACCTCCGACTGTGCAGCACTCCCTCGGAGTGTCAGCCTAGATTTTTGTGCTCAAGTCGCTGGAGTGGGTCTTGAATGCATAACCTTCTGAATCAGGGGCGAGTGTGCTACCAGCTGAACCACCGCTGACCCAGTGACAAATTGCACCACTTGATATTTTGTTTCAAGGTTAGGGAGCTGTCCTCCTCCCACCTAGAGTGTGCTCCCTCCCCTCTATAACAATGTGTACCTACACTTGCAGGATCTCGTCACTGAAATTGGGTTTAGCACTGGGCTTTGCACTGATGGCACCCAGCCATGTTTCCTGCTCTTCGGCACTCCACAATTAAATCATTGCACTTTTCTCAATTAGTTTTAAACACCCTAAAATGATTTTCAGGACAAGTTACTAGTCCCCTAATGTCCAGCTCGTTACAGCATTGAACCACACAGACCAGGAAGGTCTCAGATTGCTTTCATCAAGTTCCATCTTAATTAAAATTAAATTTATGCTCCTGCAATGTCTTAGCAGGAGATTGTAGAATCTGTTCTGAATTAGCTAAGCTGAGCTGTGGCAATTGTAGGGCACTATAAGTGGCCTCAGCACCTCTGGGCTAGTGAATCGGACAATCAACCACAGTTTCCTCTCCTGATTCCATGAGACTTGAGCACAAAATGCAGGCTGACACTTCAGTGTAGTACTGAGTGAGTGCTGCACTGTCAGAGGTGCCGTCTTTCAGATTTAACTTGGGGGGGTGCAGGAGGGACTGAGGAGAGGGTTGGGTGGTGAAGTGCTGAGGGGAGGGGCAGAGGTTGGGAAGGGGCTGAGGGGAGGAGCTGTGAGGGGCGGGGTGGGGTGGGGATGGGAGGGGCTGAGGGGTGGGGAGGGGCTGAGGGGTGGAGCTGTGGGGGTGGGGCTGGGGATGGGAGGGGCTGAGGGGTGGGGAGGGGCTGAGGGGTGGAGCTGTGGGGGTGGGGCTGGGGATGGGAGGGGCTGAGGGGTTTGGAGGGGCTGAAGGGTGGGGAGGGGCAGAGGGGAGGAGCTGAGGGGGCGGGGGAGGGTTTGGGGTGGGGAAGAGGCTGAGAGGAGTGGCTGATGGGAGGGCAGGGTTTTGGGGAGATGCTGAGGGGAGGAGATGACAGGGTGAGCGAGGGGCTGGGGTGGGGGTGAGGCTAAGGGGAGGGGCTATATCTAGAGGGCTAGAATATCAAGGGGAAGAAGTTTAACTACAGCTATACAAAGCCCTGGTTAGACCACATCTGGAGTACTGTGTACAGTTCTGGGCACCACACCTTAGAAAGGAGATATTGGCCTTGGAAGGAGTGCAGCGCAGATTCACCAGAATAGAAACATAGAAATATAGAAGATAGGAGCAGGAGTAGGCCATTCGGCCCCTCGAGCCTGCTCCACCATTCAATGAGACCATGGCTGATCATCCAAATTCAGTACCCTGTCCCTGCTTTCTCCCTATATCCCTTGATCCCTTTAGCCTTAAGAAATATATCTAACTCCTTCTTGAATATATTTAATGAATAGGCCTCAACTGCCTTCTGTGGTAGAGTATTCCACAGGTTCGCCACTCTCTGGGTGAAGAAATTCCTCCTCATCTCAGTCCTAAATGGCTTATCGCTTATCCTTAGACTGTGACCCCTGGTTCTGGACTCCCCCGCCATCGGGAAGATCCTTCCTGCATCTAGTCTGTCTAGTCCTGTTAGAATTTTATAAGTTTCAATGAGATCCCCTCTCATTCTTCTAAACTCTAGCGAATATAAGCCTAATCGACCCAATCTCTCTTCATACGTCATTCCTGCCATCCCAGGTATCAGTCTGGTGAATCTTCGCTGCACTCTCTCCATGGCAAGAACATCCTTCCTCAGATAAGGTGAACAAAACTGCACACAATACTCAAGGTGTGGTCTCACCAAGCCCTGTACAACTGCAGCAAGACATCCTTGCTACTGTACTCGAATCCTCTCTCTATGAAGGCCAATATACCATTTGCCTTCTTAACCGCCTGCTGCACCTGCATGCTTACCTTCAGCGACTGGTGCACATGGACACCCAGGTCTCATTGCACTTCCCCTTTTCCCAATCTATTGCCGTTCAGATAATAATCTGTCTTCCTGTTTTTGCCACCATTTATCCACATTATACTGCATCTGCCATGCATCTGCCCAATCACCCAACCTGTCCAAATCATACTGGAGTTTCTCTGCATCCTCCTCACAACCCAGCTTTGTGTCGTCTGCAAACTTGGAGATATTACATGTAGTTCCCTCATCTAGATCATTTATATATATTGTGAATAGCTGGGGTCCGAGCACCGATCCCTGCGGTACCCCACTAGTCACTGCCTGCCGCTCGGAAAAAGACCCGTTTATTCCAACTCTTTGCTTCCTGTCTGCCATCCAGTTCTCTATCCAAGACAGTACCTTACCCCCGGGCTCCCAGGCTCCCAGGGTTAAATTAAATGTTACCCGGGCTCCCAGGGTTAAATTATGAGAATAGATTACATAAACTGGGCTTGTATTCCCTGGAATATAGAAAGTTGATTTCACAGAATCACAGAATCACAGAAACCTCACAGTGCAGATAGAGGCCATTTCGGCCCATCGAGCCTGCACCGACACATCCCACCCGATCCCCGTAACCCCTACACCAACACATATCCCACCCTATCCCTGTAACCCCACGTATTTAATCCCCCGAACACTAAGGGTCAATTTTATCATAGCCAATCAACCTAACCCGCACATCTTTGGACTTGATTTGATTGTGGATTTTATGATTTTGAAAGGAATTAATAGGGTAGATACAGAGAAAAGTTTTCCGCTGGTGGGGAGTCTAGGACAAGAGGACATAACCTTAAAATCAGAGCCAGGCCATTCAGGAGAGAAGTTAGGAAACACTGCTTCATGCAGAGGGTGGGAGAAGTGTGGAATGCTCTCCCACAGAAAGCATCATTTTTAATTGATAGATTTTTGCTAGCCAAGGTTATTAAGAGCTCCACCATTCAATAAGATCATGGCTGATCTTTTACCTCAACTCCACCTTCCTGCACTATCCCCATATCCCTTGATTCCCTTAGTATCCAAAAATCTATCGACCTCTGTCTTGAATATCTTCTTCTTAGGCAGTCCCTCGGAACCGAGGATGACTTGCTTCCACATTAATAATGAGTTCTCAGGTGACTGATGAGTCCAATGCAGGACCTACAGTCTCTGTCACAGGTGGGGCAGACGGTGGTTGAAGGGGCGGTTGGGTGGGGTGCTTGGGTTGACGTGCGCTCCTTGCGCTGCTTGTGCTTGGCTTCCGCTTGCTCCCGGCGAAGAGACTCGAGGTGTTCGGCGCCTTCCCGGATGCTTCTCCTCCACTTTGTGCGGTCTTGGGCCAGGGATTCCCAGGTGTCAGTGGGGATGTTGCACTTTTTCAAGGAGGCTTTGAGGGTGACCTTGAAACGTTTCCTCTGCCTACCTGGGGCTCTCTTGCTGTGCCGGAGCTCCGAGTAGAGCGCTTGTTTTGGGAGTCTCGTATCAGGCATGCGAACGATGTGACCCGTCCATTGGAGCTGACTTCTGTTGAATATACTCAATGACTGAGCATCCACAGCTCTCTGGGGTAGAGAATTCCAAAGACTCACAACCCTCTGAGTGAAGAAGTTTCTCCTCATCTCAGTCCTAACTGGTCGACCCCTTATTCTGAAGCTGTGACTCCTAGTTCTAGACGGCCCAGCCAGGAGAAACATCCTCCCAGCATCTACCCTGTCATGTCTCTTAAGAATTTTATACCTTTCAATGAGATTGTTCTTCTAAACTCGAGGGAATATAAACCTAGTCTACACAATCTCTCCTCACAGGACAATCCCCCCCACCCCACCATCCCAGGAATCAGTCTGGTGAACCTTCATTGCACCCCCTCATTATCTCATTGCTGTTTGTGAGAGCTTGCTGTGCGCAAATTGACAGCGAGTTTCCGACATTACGCCAGTGACTACGCTTCAGAAAGTATTTTATTGGCTGTGAAGCGCTTTGGAATATCTTGAGGCGCCGTAAGTCTTTCCCTTTCTGATTGCTCTCCGGTGCCCCCTGCTGCAAGTGTTGTTGTGTATGTGGATGCTGAGCGAGGATTGGATCAGGCTCAGGCTGTCATGTCCATACAGTTGGCCAACGCTCGCACATGAAGATTTACCACTTGGCCCAGGCACTGGAGTGTGACTGGGTGACTGTATTCCGATAAGGAATTGATGCCTTCAGGAGGGGAGGAGAAAAAATCGCCTGAAAAACAGGGTGCATAGTCATCTAATAATTAAATGGAATTGTTTTTAAGATTGTTTTAAGTGAAGCATTTGAATTTACGTTGGTGTTTAATTGCAAACCCTTGCTGGGATTCATTTTTCGATATTTTCTTCAATTGTGTCGGAGGAACTAGATTTAAAATGTGATTCCAGTGCAATGTGGTTTGAAACAGATGTGTTTAAGTGAATACCAGAGAAAGGGGGAAAAATTCGATATCGACCATTTTGGGGTGCTAACTTTACTGCCCGGCGCTAATTAGCGCTGGCAACCGCGAAATTGAGTTTTAGCGCTCCAGGAAGGAAGTGGAGCGCTAAATCAAGTGCTCCACTTCCTTCTTAGGGCACTAACGTCGGAGAGCGGGGCGGAGACTTCAGCAGCGCTGCGCACTGGGCCGTGCAGCGCTGCCGCATTCAAAGGCTCCTTCCCTCCCTTAAAGGGCAGGGCCATCGCTGCAGGCTCTGCAATTTAAAAAATACCTACCTGGACCACCAAGGCAGCCGCGATCCGTGCGATCAGCCCAGCACTCAAGCAGAGTGCTGGGCTGATCGACCGCAGGCAGGATCCCGCAAAAAAAACTAGAACAGGAGAGTTAAGTATTTTTTTTCACTTACTTCGGCCACCTCACCTTTAATCGTCGCCCCCGAAGTGGCCGGCCGCCCGATGCACGCCTCCTGCAGCTGTCGGTGTTTTCGACCGGCGCTGCTGCGGGGGCGGAAGTCAATTTCAGATCCGGGGCGCTACCCGGGCGATGTGCATGGCGATGATGTCATCATCTCTGGGCGAAGGAGATCGGGGCGCAATGCCGTAGCGCCACCACAAAACTCCCGCCGAATATGGTGGGAGTCGATGTCAGCACTGCGCCCGGTCGCAATCCATTTGCGCCCGGTTAGCGCCCACCGGAGGCACTAACTGGAGGCGCAAAGGCACCCAATTTCACCCCCAAAGTGGCTCATCATTTTCCTTGTTGTTCATCTCCTTAATTTGCTTTCCTTTTATTCTGCTTTTATTCCAATTTTGTCCTTGCTATTGGGCAAATATTTACAGTGTTAGAGAGTATTTTTTTGGGTTTTTTTGTGGGTCAAATCTTCAGGGAGTGGGACTAATTGGATATCTCTACCAAGGAGCCAGCACAGGCACGATGGGCTGAATGGCCTCCTTCTCCGACCATGATACTACTATGATACTATGACTCAAGTATAATAATGGGCCAGAAATTCGGGTCGGGGGCTTCCCGCGGGTGTAAGCCTCTGACCTGCACTTACCTAGCGCACCGGCTGTTGAGCTGTGGGCCCGCGTGGGATTCCGAACCTGGGCCAGCTCCAACTGCCGGCGCGCAGCGCTTGCGTATTCCAGGGGCGCAGTTAGTTCGAAGCATCCCCTGGGATCACGTGGGCCATGGAGAGCCAATGGTAGCAGGGAAATGCCCATTCATAAAATTGACAGGAAGAGCTGTCAAAACTATAAATACTATAAGCCCCAAAACATCACTAAAACTTCAAATAAATTTTTTAAAAAACACATTTTTTAAATAACTATAAATTATATAAAATAACTATTTTAAACAATAATTAAATTTAAAAAAAAAATTAATTACATTTTCTAACGGGGTTAAAAATAAACTTACCATTCTTTAAAGGATTTAAAAATAATAAACCTGTGGAAAAAATGTTTTAATTTTAATTAATTCACCACTTACCTTGAATTACAGACCAGTAAGCCTGACATCGGTAGTGGGGAAAATGTTAGAGTCCATTATAAAAGATGTAATAGCAGAGCACTTGGAAAACAGTGACAGGATTAGACAAAGTCAACATGGATTTACAAAAGGTAAAACGTGCTTGACTAATCTACTGGAATTTTTTGAGGATGTAACTGGTAAAATAGATAAGGGAGAACCAGTGGATGTGGTGTATTTGGACTTTCAGAAGGCTTTTGATAAGGTCCCGCATAAGAGATTAGCGTGTAAAGTTAAGGCACATGGGATTGGCGGCAAGGTACTGACTTGGATAGAGAACTGGTTGGCAGACAGAAAGCAAAGAGTTGGAATAAAAGGGTATTTTTCAGAGTGGCAGGCAGTGACTAGTGGGGTACCGCAGGGATCGGTCCTTGGACCCCAGTATTCACAATATATATTAATGATCTAGACAAGGGAACTAGATGTAATATCTCCAAATTTGCAGATGACACAAAGCTGGGTGGGCGTGTGTGCTGCGAGGAGGATGCCGAGAAACTCCAGGATGATTTGGACAGGTTGGGTGATTGGGCAAAAGCATGGCAGATGCAATATAATGTGGATAAATGCGAGGTTATCCACTTTGGTGGCAAAAAAAGGAAGGCAGATTATTATCTGAATGGCAATAGATTGGGAGAAGGAGAAGTGCAACGAGACCTGGGTGTCCTTGTGCACCAGTCGCTGAAGGTAAGCATGCAGGTGCAGCAGGCGGTTAAGAAGGCAAATGGTATGTTGGCCTTCGTAGCGAGAGGGTTTGAGTACAGGAACAAGGATGTCTTGCTGCAGTTGTACAGGGCCTTGGTGAGACCACATCTTGAGTATTGTGTGCAGTTTTGGTCGCCTTATCTGAGGAAGGATGTTCTTGCCATGGAAGGAGTTCAGCGAAGATTCACCAGGCTGATACCTGGGATGGCAGGAATGACATATGAGGAGAGATTGGGTCGATTGGGCTTATACTCGCTGGAGTTTAGAAGAATGAGAGGGGATCTCATTGAAACTTATAAAATTCTGACAGGACTGGACAGACTAGATGCAGGAAGGATGTTCCTGATGGTCGGGGAGTCCAGAACCAGGGGTCACAGTCTAAGGATAAGGGGTAGGCCATTTAGGACAGAAATGAGGAGGAATTTCTTCACCCAGAGAGTGGTGAACCTGTGGAATTCTCTACCACAGAAGGCAGTAGAAGCCAATTCATTAAATATATTCAAGAAGGAGTTGGATATATTTCTTAAGGCTAAAGGGATCCAGGGGTATGGGGAGAAAGCAGGGACCGGGTACTGAAATTGGATGATCAGCCATGATCGTATTGAATGGCGGAGCAGGCTCGAGGGGCAGAATGGCCTACTCCTACTCCTATCTTCTATGTTTCTATGTTTCTATGTTTCTAAAAGCAGGCCTTGCGCCTGCTTTTTATATGTGTAACTCCTGGAGACTTACCCTCCCGGAAAAACCTGGAAAAAAACCGTAAGTTCAATGCGCACGCGCTGCCTCTCCGGCGCACGCGTTCGACCTCTGAACCCCTTCTTTCAAGGGAATGGAAGTTCTGGTTTCCCATGCATGCGCAGTGCAAGCACGAAACCGGCACTTCCATTGGGCCTACAGCTGAGTTCCCCGTGCGTACTCACCCGTGGAGACCCGAATTTCTGGGCCATTAATGTAAAATGAAGAGGTTACAGCATGCATTAGTCGTATGTGGGATTACAACAACAATAAATTGCGTTTATATAGTAGTGCCTCTAACATTGTAAAATGTCCCAATGCGCTTCATAGTAGTGTTATCAAAAAAAAATTGATTGTTCCACATAAGGAGATATTAGAACAGATGACCAAAACCTTGGTCAAAGAGGTAGATTTTAAGGAGCATCTTAAAGAAGGAGAGAGAGGTAGAGAGGCGGAGAGGTTTATGGAGGGAATTCCAGAGCTTAGGGCTGTTGAATCCGTAACTCTTAAGATATGGTGTTCTTCAATAACTAGACGGAGGCTGTAGGTTAACAATCAACAGGTGTTTACTGGAGGAGGGTAGTCTAAAGACTAACAGTACAGATGCCTGCTCAAGGCTTATATACAGGTGTGGTCACTGCCGGTACTACAGTATGCAGGAGCTGTAAAAGAAGTTCTCTCTTAAAGGTACATACACTACAATTCCTCCCCTTTTAGATTAACAGTACCATAACATTCAAATAACAGTTAACACTTTAATATGCACATTTAACTGAAATAGTCCATTTAGAGTTTCAGTCTTTGGGGCGGCTTCCTGATCCTTTCTGGATAGTGCCTTTCCTGAGTGTCTTGTTCTTGGTGCGGAGGCGGTTCTGGCCCCCTTTCGTCGGTTAGTTCATCAGTTTCCGCTGCTACTGTTTCTGTGGTAGATGCTACCGGTATGTCGGGTTCATCCCCAGGTACGCGAGACATAGGGTTGACTCGTTCCTGTGACGCTAGAATCTGGTCGACGTGGCATCTCACAATGTTCTCCCCGACATCCACTGTGTACATTAGTGGCCCCTGCCGTGTGCATATCGTTCCGGGTTGCCATTTCTCTGTTCGGTAGTCGCGGGCCAAGACTGGTTGTCCTACATTGAAGCTTCTTGTCGGCTTCTCATTGATGTGCTGGAATTGCTTATCCTCAACATTTCTTCGCACATTTGGTCTGAGCAAATCCAGATGAGATCTCAACCTTCGGTTAAAGAACATCATGGCCGGGGTCTGGTTGGTAACTGCATGTGTCGCATTTCTGTAGGCTAACAGGAAATTGTCCACCTTAATGTCTGCTAGTCCCATTCCAAATTGGCAGTGTTTCGATAGCTTGCGCAGTTCCGTTAAATACTCAGCATTACTTTCGTCTTTCTGCTGGTTCCTTTTGTGGAACTTAAATCTTTCTGCTATCAGCAGCGGTGTGGGGTTTAAGTGGTCCTGTAGGATTTCCACTATGCATTCGAAATCCTTATCCACTGGCTTCTCTGGGGTTATTAGGTTTCGCAGTAAGCCATACGTTTTTGCACCCATGGAATTCAACAAAACCAGTGCTTTCCTGGCATCTGGCACTTCATTCGCCTTGCAGTACACCTCAATGCGTTCCACATATGTCGCCCAATCTTCGACTTCATTGTCGAATGCAGTGACACTGCCACTCTTCGGCATCCCTGGGTGTGGTTAGACTTTCAAAAATGGCGTCCCCCGCGCTCTCCCTTCTTCTCCGTTGGCTCAAAATGGCGTCTCCCGCGCTCTCCCTTCTTCTCCACGGCTCAAATGGCACGCTCTCCCTTCTTCTCTGCGGCTCAAATGGCGTCTCCCGCGCTCCATTTCTTTCCCTGTGGTCGCTGCTCAGCCCTTGAGCCCTGGCTGCGCTCTGCGCATTCTCCTGTGCGCCTCTCTCGTTGCCGCCGCTTTACCCTCTCTCTCTTTTTGTTTTCCGTCGACGCCGCTCAGTCTTCAACCCCTGGCTGCGCCCTGTGCGCTCTACCCTCTCTCTTACCCCGTCGACGCTGCTCGGCCTTTTCTGTGCCGTCGGTCAGCTCCAGCCACCGCTCTCCAGGAAGGGTCTGCGCTGTACCTGTTGCCAGTCTGTTGCTGGATCGTCGTGGCTGGAAAACCAAGCCCAGCTCTCAACAGCGTCCCCTGCGATGTTCACTCTCTCTGCCGGATGACTGGGCGGTTGCTCGTGGTCGACGCCCGTGCTTCTGGCCTCGACTTTCTTCCACCGTTCTCCCGGAGCGAATCCTTGGAAGGAAATGCAGAGTTGCAGGTAGATTCGAATCGACCTCGTCGCCACTGTTGAATCCGTAACTCTTAAGGTATGGTGTTCTTCAATAACTAGACGGAGGCTGTAGATTAACAATCAACAGGTGTTTACTGGAGGAGGGTAGTCTAAAGACTAACAGTACAGATGCCTGCTCAAGGCTTATATACAGGTGTGGTCACTGCCGGTACTACAGTATACAGGAGCTGTAAAAGTAGTTCTCTCTTAAAGGTACATACACTACAAGGGCCGCCAATGGTGCAGCGATTAAATTCGGGGATGCTCAAGAGGACAAAAAACTGTTGAGGCTGCGCGTCAATTGAAAATGTCAAAACTGAGATTGATAGACTTTTGTTTGGCAAAGGGTATTAAGGGTTACGGAATCAAGGCGGGTAGATGGAGTTAAGATACAGATCAGCCATCATCCCATTGAATGGTGGAGCAGGCTCGAGGGACTGAATGGCCTGCTCCTCTTCCTATGTCCCCACAGTGTGTCCATAACAAGGTGCTGCTTGACATTCCTTGGCGGAACGCTTCAATAAAACGAAAACTATCCAGTGCACAATCGCATTAATACTACTCCAAGGGGCCATTTAGTGCCTATGTAACAAGCAGTCACTGCAACTCCAAAAAACAATTCATTGTATACAGAGGCTCGAGAGCTTTCTGCGAGACATAATAAGGCATTACGTGAGTGCAAGCTTTTCTTTTTCTGGGAGCTGAAATAAAATGAACGATATGTTGATGCTGGATCAGTCTTGTTGCAGCATGATTTTTAAATTGATCTCATCCCCTCGGCTGTCCCAGCAGATGCAGTCACTGCCTTTAGAATCAGAGCCAAGTTTCGGTCTGTAGAGCAGGGTTCCGCATTTTAGTAACCACAACAACTGGACTTAATAAAGTTAATAATTGAGCTTGATTGCATTAAAGGGTGAGCTTCCTTTCCAAACTGTAATAATGTTAGTGCTGCCTTTTCCACGTAACCGGAGAGCACTGTTGTGTATGTCAGTGTTGCTCACTTGCTCTTTTCTTCACTCTTGACTTTGTTACCATCCACAGAAGACAGTTCAGAATACAATAAACTGCTCCAACCTGTCTTTCACTTTGTCGTATTGACTGCTGTTTGTCAGGCCATCTTATTCCACTAATCACATCCCTTTTACCAGCCTCCCTTCACAAATGTAACCCTCTCACTGTCACCTTACCATATCCTTTCCTCCCGGCAAAGTAAATGGATCACATTCAGCAGGAAGGTAGTGCAGAAATCCCCTGGGGTTGTCTCCCTTAGCAACAGGTTCACCGTCTTAGGTACTGTTGTCGGGGGGGGTGACGCATCGGGGGAAGGCACCAGCAGCCAGGCTCATGGCACCATGACTGGCTCTGTTGCAAAGAAGGGAGGGAAAAAGAGTGGCAGGGCTATAGTAATAGGGGATTCGATTGTAAGGGGAATAGATAGGGGTTTCTGTGGTCGCGACCGAGACTCCAGGATGGTATGTTGCCTCCCTGGTGCAAGGGTCAAGGATGTCTCGGCGCGGGTGCAGAACATTCTGGAGGGGGAGGGGGAACAGCCAGTTGTCGTGATACATGTTGGTACCAACGACGTAGCTAAAAAAAGGGAAGAGGTCCTACAAGTAGAATTTAGGGAGTTAGGAGCCAAGCTAAAAAGTAGGACCTCGAAGGTAGTAATCTCTGGATTACTACCAGTGCCACGTGCTAGTAAGAGTACAGAGAACAGGATAGTTAGGCTAAATACGTGGCTTGAGCAGTGGTGTAAGAGGGAGGGTTTTAAATTTTTGAGGCATTGGAACCAGTTTTGTGGTAGGTGTGACCTATACAAAAGGGACGGTCTACACCTGTGCAGAGATGGAACTGATGTTCTCGGGGTAATTTTTGATAAAGCAGTTCGGGAGCATTTAAACTAGTATGGCAGGGGGCTAGAAACCTATGTAGTGAAATAGAGGAAAGTGAAAGGCAGACAGAAATAAATGGTAAAAGGGTGAGGAACAAAAAACAAAGGGCCAAACTAATTCATAAAAAATGTGAGCATAAAAAAAGCCTGAGGGTTTTATACCTTAATGCGAGAAGCATCAGGAACAAGGTAGATGAATTAGCTGTGGAAATAGAGGTTAATAATTATGATCTAATTGGGATTACGGAAACATGGTTGCAGGGTGAGCAGGGCTGGGAGCTTAACATACAGGGGTATTCAGTATTTAGGAAGGATCGACAAAAAAGAAAGGGAGGAGGGGTAGCATTGCTAGTAAAAGAGGGGATAAATGCAATTGAAAGGAAGGATATTAACTCAGTTAATACAGAATCTATATGGGTGGAGCTAAGAAATAGCGAGGGGCGAAAAACATTAATAGGAGTGGTATATAGGCCTCCAAATAGTAAAATAGAGGTTAGGGAGGGCATCACGAGGGAAATTAGAGAAGCGTGCAATAAGAGCACAGCTGTCATCATAGGTGACTTTAACTTACATATAGATTGGACTAGCCTAATCAGTAAAAATAATGAGGAGGAGGAATTCCTTGAGTGTTTAAGGGATGGTTATCTGGATCAATATGTCGAGGAACCAACTCGGGAACAGGCTATATTGGACTGGGTACTGTGCAATGAGAAGGGACTAATCAGTAATCTTGTTGTACGGGGACCCTTGGGTCAGAGCGATCATAACATGATCGATTTCTCACTCGAAATGGAGAGCGAAGAAATTGACTCAGAGACTAAGGTCCTGAATTTAAACAAGGGGAATTATGATGCCATGAGACGGGAACTGAGTAGGTCTGATTGGACAACGTTCCTGAGAGGACTGGAGGTAGATAAACAATGGCAAACATTTAAAGATAGAATGACAAAATTGCAAAAATTGTTTATACCAATCTGGCATAAAAGGAAATCTAAAAAGGTGACTCAACCGTGGATAACAGGGGAAATTAGAGACAGCATAAAATCCAAAGATAGGGCGTATAAAATAGCCAAAAAAAGCGCCAGAGCGGAAGATTGGGAACAGTTTAAGATAGAGCAAAGGAGGGCAAAGGGCATGATCAAGAGGGGCAAAATAGCTTACGAAAACAAGCTGGCGGAAAATATAAAAACTAACTCCAAAAGCTTTTATAAATATATCAAAAGGAAAAGACTGGTGAAAACCAAAGTTGGTCCATTGCAGTCAGATACGGGGGAATATATAATGGGAAATAAGGAAATGGCAGATCAACTAAATGCATACTTTGGGTCAGTCTTTACGAAGGAAGACACAAAAAACCTCCCTGGGATATCGGGAAAAATAGGGACATTGGCAAAGGAGGAACTGACGCAAATCAATATCTCTAAGGATATGGTGTTAAGGAAGCTAAAGGGATTGAAGGTGGACAAATCCCCAGGGCCTGATAACATGCATCCTAGGGTACTGAAGGAGGTGGCCCTAGAGATAGCGGATGCACTAAGGATGATTTTTCAGAATTCATTAGACTCGGGAACAGTGCCGATGGATTGGAGGGTAGCTAACGTTACCCCACTATTCAAAAAGGGGGGTAGGGAAAAAGCAGGTAATTACAGACCTGTAAGCCTTACATCAGTTGTGGGCAAAATGCTGGAGTCCATCATTAAGGATGAAATAGCGGAGCACTTAGCAAATGGGGACAGGATAGGACAGAGTCAACATGGATTTACAAAGGGTAAATCGTGCTTGACTAATCTATTGGAATTTTTTGAGGGAGTAACTGGTAGAATAGATGGGGGAGAGCCAGTAGATGTGGTGTACCTGGACTTCCAAAAGGCCTTCGATAAGGTCCCACATAAAAGATTAGCATGGAAAATTGAGGCTCATGGGATAAAGGGGAAAGTTTTGGCGTGGATAGGGAACTGGCTGTCAGATAGAAAACAGAGAGTTGGAATAAACGGCTCATTTTCTGAATGGCAGGCAGTAACAAGTGGGGTACCACAGGGATCTGTCCTGGGCCCCCAGCTGTTCACAATTTACATTAATGACCTGGATCAGGGAGTCGGATGCAGCATTTCCAAATTTGCAGACGACACTAAACTAGGAGGGGGGGTGGGCTCAGAGGAAGAGACCAGGAAGCTCCAGAGCGATTTGGACAGACTGGGCGATTGGGCGGATAAATGGCAGATGCACTATAATGTGGACAAGTGCGAAGTTATCCACCTTGGGTGCAGGAACGGGAGGGCAAATTATTATTTAAATGGCAATAGATTGGGAGAGGGGGAAGTACAGAGAGACCTGGGTGTTCTTGTACACCAGTCACTGAAGGCGAGCATGCAGGTGCAACAGGCGGTCAAGAAGGCAAACGGTATGCTGGCCTTCATAGCAAAAGGGTTAGAATACAGGAACAGGGATACCTTGCTGCAGCTGTACAGGGCACTGGTGAGACCACACCTCGAGTACTGTGTACAGTTTTGGTCGCCTCATCTGAGGAAGGATGTTCTTGCCATGGAGGGGGTGCAGCGGCGATTCACCAGGCTGATACCAGGAATGGCGGGAATGACCTATGAGGAGAGACTATGTAGTTTAGGGATGTACACGCTGGAGTTTAGAAGATTGAGAGGGGACCTCATAGAAGTGTATAAAATTCTGACAGGTCTAGACAGACTGGATGCAGAAGGAATGTTTCCCTTGGCGGGTGAGAACAGAACTAGAGGACATAATTTAAGGATAAGGGCTAAACCATTTAGGACAGAGATGAGGGGGAATTTCTTCACTCAGAGAGTGGTGAACCTGTGGAACTCATTGCCACAGAGGGCAGTGTACGCCAGCTCATTAAATATATTTAAGAGGGAATTAGATATATTTCTACGGGCAAAAGGGGTTAAGGGTTACGGAGAGAAGGCGGGGACGGGATACTGAATTAAAGGATCAGCCATGATCTCATTAAATGGCGGAGCAGGCACGAAGGGCCGAATGGCCTACTCCTGCTCCTATCTTCTATGTATCTATGTATCTAGCATTAAACTGGATTTAAAACAAACGCTCTTGACGCTGACATTGTTGGGGGGTTTTTTCCCCCAGGGCACCAATTAACGAGGCCCCATTAACTTCCTGTCTGTGTTACTTTAACGCCTTTGTTAAGCCATTAAGTTGCATTTATATTGAGCTTCCTCTAGTTTCGATTCTGGACATCTGTGAGCCAACCTGTCAGAGGTTGGCCGTGGCTCAGCGGTAGCGAACTCGCCCCTGAGTCAGAAGGTTGTAGGTTCAAGCTCCCACTCCAGCACACGATCTAGGTACTGCCGGAGGTGCCGTCTTTCGGATGAAATGTTAAACCAAGGCCCTGTCTAACCTCTCAGGTGGCCATAAAAGATCCCACGGCAATACCTGAAGAAGCGCAGGGGAGTTCTCCCCAGTGCCCTCATTATCACTCAATGAACATCACTAAAACAGATTATCTGGCCATTATCGCATTGCTGCTTGTGGGAGCTTGCTGTGCAAATTGGCTGCCATCTTTCCTACATCACAACAGTGACTACACTCCAAAAATATTTCATTGGCTGTAAAGCGTTTTGGGACGTCCTGAGGTCATGAAAGGTGCCACAATGTGATAATGACCAGGCCGTCTGTTTTCGTGATGTCGATTGAGGGTTAAATATTGGCCAGGACACCGGGGAGAACTCCCCTGCCCTTTGAAATAGTGCCATGGGATCTCTTACATCCACTTAGGAGGGCAGATGAGGCATCGGCTTAATGTCTCATCCAAAGGACCGCACATCCAAAATAAAAACAGAAAATGCTGGAAACACTCAGCAGGTCAGGCAGCATCTGTGGCGAGAGAAACAGGGTTAATGGCGCAGAAATTAGGTTCGGGGGCTTGCCGCGCGTGCAAGCCCCCGATGTGCACTTACCCGGCGCGCCGACAGCTGAAGCCTGGGCCTGCTTGGAATTCCTGTCACTGGCCCGGTTCAGATGTCGCTTGCCTGATCCAGCGGCGTAGTTAGTTCGATGTGCCGGCTGGGATTAGGTGAGTACTGGGCAGCCAATCAGGAGCGGGAAAACTTCATTCATGAGTTTGATAGTAAGAACTGTCAAACTCATGAAAACTACGGGCGCCCAAAACACTACTTAAACTTTAAATAAATTTTTTTAAAAATCCCACTAATTAAATGAACTATAAATAACTTTAAAAAACTATTTTAAACAATTAATCAAATTTTTGAAAAAAATAATTTTTTAAGAAATCGGGTCTAAAAATAAACTTACCTTACTGTAAAGTCCTTAAAAACAATAAAGCTGTGGAAAAAATGTTATAATTTTAAATAATAGACCACTTACCTTAAAGAATCAAGTCCTTACATCTCCTTTTTACATTTCTAAAAAGTTGAGGCCCTTACACACGGGCAAACCTGTCAAAAAGAAGGAAGTTCAACGCGTGCGTGCAGAGTCCTGCGCGCACGCGTTGGACCTCTGAACCCCTTGGAGGAAATGCCGGTTTCCCGCGCATGCACTGTGCATGCTGAAATCTGGCACTTCCAACGGGCCCACGCGTGAGTACCCCGTCCGTACTCACGCGTTGCGACCGGAATTACTGGCCCAATGTTTCAGGTCGATTAACTTTTGTCAGAACTGGAAAAAGTTAGAGATATAACAGGTTTTAAGCAATTGCAGAGGCAGGGAAAGGGGGAGGGGGTGGATAGGAACAAAAGGGAAGGCCTGTGATAGGATGGAAAGCAGGAGAGATGAAAAGACTAATGGGGTGATGGTGCGAGGCAAAAGGAGATGGTAATGGGACAAGTAAAGAAAAAAAGATGGGTCTAGATGATGTATAAATGGGAATAGCAGAATCAGCAACAGCTGCTATTCGAAAAATGGGGGCAGAGGTTATGATCTGAAATTGTTGAACTCGATGTTGAGTCCAGAAGGCTGTAAATTACCTAATCGAAAGATGAGGTGCTGTTCCTCGAGCTTACGTTGAGCTTCCTTGGAACAGTGTAGGAGGTCGAGGACAGAGACGTCAGAGTGGGAGTGGAGCGGAGAATTAATGAGACAGGCGACCAGAAGCTCAGGTCATGCTTGCGGACTGAATGGAGGTGTTCCGCAAAGTGGTCACCCAATCTGCATTGGGTCTCCCCAATGTCGAGGAAACCGCATCGTGAGCAGTGAATACAGTATACTAAATTAACAGAAGTACAAGTAATCGTTGTTTCACCAGGAAGGAGTGTTTGGGGTCCTGGACGATGCGAAGGGAGGTGGTAAAAGAGCAGGTGTTGCATCTCCTGTGCTTGTACGGGAAGGTGCCGTGGGAAGGGGAGGGAGTGTTGGGGGTGATTGAGGAGTGGACCAGGGTGACACAGAATGAACAGTTCCTTCAGAATGCTGAAAGGGGAGGGGAGGCGAAGATATGTTTGGTGGTGGGGTCACGCTGGAGGTGACAGAAATGGCGGAGGATGATCCATTGAATGTGGGGGCTGGTGGAGTGGAAGGTGAGTACAAGGGGAATCCTACCATAGTTCTTGGAGGGAGGGGAAGGGGTGAGGGCAGATGTGCGGGTAATAGAACAGACATGGTCGAATGCCCTGTCAACCACAGTGGAGGGTCTTATGTTCATTAATAAATAGACATTCTTATTATGAACACAGCTAGCTTTTGCTAGACACTTTTATTGAGCACATGTGGACTAGGTACAGTATCTGTAGAGGATTCCATCTTGAATGCTGCCTTATGGGCAGCCTAGTGCCTCATGGGTAATGTAGTCTTATACATACAGCTATATACAGCTCTACACAGCTGTACGGCTCCACCTAGTGTCCACTATAGAATGACATGTTATTGATCATTACATCCCCCTTTCTTTGAGGTTTAACAAAATCAATATCAATCAGCTTTCAAGAAAACAATAAAGATAATATCAGTAACACTTTTGTTAGTGCTCTATAAACATAAACATTTTCAAAACAGTCAACACATTTTCAAAGCTTTACATTGTACTCAAAGATTAAGTCTATCAGGCTTTTTTACTTCACGTGTGGATCTTCTCAACACGGGTAAGTCTGATGTGTCTTCATGAGATTGTTCTGGCGGTGAATGACAAGATGCAGTTGCGGCATTGTCATCAATCTGGTCTTGAATAGTCTCTTGTGTTTTTAGGAGGGAACGGCGGTTCCTCCTGAGAATCTGTCCTTCCTCAGTTCTAACAGTGTATGACCTTGGTCCTACTTCCTCAAGAACTGTAGCTTTCCTGTTCCATGCATCTGGATCCTCAATCCTGACAACATCATCACTTGTCAATGGTTTTAGAGTTTTGGATGACTTGTCATAGTATGATTTCTGTTTCAGCTTTAACAGTTGAAGTCTCTGTCTCAGTTCCTCACTTTGCTGTTCTTTTGCACAGCAGGGTAGCGTGGTGCACAACTTGCGACCCATTAGTAGTTCAGCAGGTGAAGAACCACAGTCTAAAGGTGAGGCTCGGTAGCTCAGCAGGGCGAGATAAGGATCAGACTTGCTTTCTGTCGCTTTCTTCAGTAGCTGCTTGAGAACTTGAGCACCCTTCTCTGCCTTACCATTCGACTGAGCATACAAAGGACTGGATGTGATGTGCTGAAAGTCATAATGTGCTGCAAACTGTTGCCACTCCTTACAGTTGAAGCACGGACCATTGTCGCTAACGGCAATCCTGGGAATTCCATGTCTGGCGAAGATAGATTTCACATGCATTATGACACTGCTTGCTGTGGTGCTTGAGAGCAGCGCCATCTCAGGATAGTTAGAATAGTAGTCAATTACTATTAGATAGTCTTTACCATTTAAATGAAAAAGGTCCATACCTACCTTTTGCCATGGTGCTGTTGGTATGTCAGCTACTATCATTGGTTCCTTTGCTTGTTTGTTTTGGTGTTTCTGACATGTCTCACATTTGCCTATCATGTTCTCAATGTCCTTATTTATGCCAGGCCAATAAACAGTGGCCTAGAAATTCAGTGGGTTGCGCCAGCCGCTAACGCCATAAAAGGGCTATATTTCCGGCGCTAGACACTTAGCGCCTGAACGCAGTCCGATCTGCGCCGATGCCCAAATTCAGTTGACATTTAGCGCTGGCGCAAACTGTTTGCGCCCGCTCAGGTGCGCGCGCAGCTTATGACGTCATATCGTCGCGCAACGCTGTTTGTGCGCCCCAAACCGGAAATTCAGTGGTGCCCGCCCAATGTGGGCGTGGTGCTGCTAAGAACTGTGAGGTGGAACGCAAAAGAGGCCCTGTGGGCCTCGGGGAGCGCAAATTAAAGGGCACTTACACTGACCTATAAAGCCCAGCCATTTTGCTGCAATGACTTTACTGCTTTGGATTTCTGGACAGAGACCAAGGGACAGAGGTTACAGATTTGGGGCAACATAGGAGAGGTATTTTTGGCTTCTGGCCAGTGCTTTGACATTTGATTCATTGTGATTTATCTGTTCTCAACTTTATTATGGGGGCTGTATGGGGGGCCAACCCTCAGTTGCAGCATTATGTGCGAAGGGCTCGCAGACGCTGTGAGAGAGGGCCAGCCATGCCTAGACGCAGAGGGGCCATCAGGCGTCAGCAACGTAGGCCTTACCCACTCAGGCAATACCGGCAGCAGGTGTCCTATCTCACCATGACTGCGGCGCATTGTGTGAAGAGACTGCGCTTCAGAAGGGAGGTGGTTGCAGAGATCTGCCAGCTGCTTCACACAGATCTGCGTCCACAGCTGATGTGCAGGACATCTCTCTCGGTGGAAGTGAAGGTCACGGTGGCTCTGAACTTTTATGCAAGCGGCTCCTTCCAAGCCGCTGCTGCGGACATAGCGGACATCTCCCAGTTCGCCGCGCATCGCTGCATCCGGTAGGTCACCGATGCACTTTACGCGAGGAGACACCAATTCATCTCCTTCCCCATGACCCGACAGAGGCAGGAGCAGCGTGCAGTCGGATTTGGCAGGATCGCGGGCTTCCCCATGGTGCAGGGCGCCATTGACTGCACGCATGTGGCTATGCGGGCACCTATCCACAATGCCGAGGATTACCGCAACCGGAAGGGCTACCATTCCCTAAATGTACAGCTGGTGTGTGACCACAGGCAGCGCATCCTAGCTGTCAATGCCCGCTTCCCAGGAAGCAGCCACGATGCATTTATCCTGCGCCAGACTACTGTGGCTGACATGTTCGAGGCACAGCCTCCACCAAGGGGATGGCTTATCGGGGACAAGGGCTACCCTTTGTGTACATGGCTCATGACCCCGCTCCGCGCGCCCAGGACCCCAGCGGAGGAGGCATACAACGAAAGCCATCAAGCCACAAGGAACATCATCGAGCAAACGATAGGCGTCCTCAAGCAACGGTTCCGCTGCCTGGATCGTTCCGGAGGATCTCTTCAGTATTCGCCGGATAGAGTCTCCCAGTTCGTCGTCGTGTGCTGCATGCTGCACAACCTGGCTATCCGCAGGACTCAGGCACTGCCACCTGGCATTGCACCACCACCTCAGGAGGACGAGCAGGAGGAGGAGGAGGAGGAGGAGGAGGAGGACCAGCCCAGGAGGGAGCGACAAGGGCCAAGGGCCGTCCGCCGGGGGCTTATTGATCGACACTTCTAGGCCCCCTGTCAGGGAATGGCCTGTGGCAATGAACGCACCTGAGGCAGCCGCTCCGCAAGCCCTCAGCCGGTTAACGCAACAACCACTTCAAACATGACACCTGGACATGCTGAATAAATCAAAAGCTTTATTTCACAAACTCAGGGCCCTTCCCACATGAAACAGAAAAACAGACAAGACCCCCAAAAAACAGTCAAAAACATCTGTCACTCCCAAAACCTGGGGAGGACTAACAAAACTTGCCCATCCAAAAGGCCTTCAACAGCGGCCTTACAAAAATAAGCCCCCCCCCACAACAGAGACACCCCCATGAAAACAAAAAATGCCTTGATCCTCGGCCTTAACAAAATAATGCCCCCCACAACACAAGCCCCCCAATATAAAAGAAACCGCTCTCACCACACTCTAATGGGTGTGCCGAGAGGGCGAGTCCTTAGACAGGCTTCTCCGGCCCCTGGCCGACCTGCTGCTCCGCCTCAACCTGGGCCCTGCGGGTGTGGCGAGGCTGGGGGAAGGCTCATGAGGGCCACAAAGCGTGTCGGCAGATGCCCTTGGGGGTCGGCCTAGACGAGGCCTGGCCCGGGAGGGGCCGGCTGCTGACTGCTGCAGCTGTGGCTGGGCAGCATCAGCCTTAGCAGCAGGTCGTCGCACCTTGGCTGGGGGAGTGGCAGTGTCGGCAGCGCCATTGGGGGCAAGCTGGCTGATGGCAGGTGCGCGCTGCTCACCAGAGACACTGGCACTCGGCCGGGCTGGCAGTGTAGCAAGCGCAGCAATCTGGGGGAGGCCAGACCGCTGTGCTGCAGCAGGGCGGCGGGTGCCATGGCGATGCCTCCATGCCACAGCGAGTGTGGCAGGAGTGAGTGCCCGAACTGCCCTGGTATGTGCCCGCATCAGCTCTGCCAGTGTGTGGACGGCACCACTCATCTCGCGAGTCGCATCCTGCGCTGCCGCCAGTTGCTGCACACCCGCGTCCTGCGCTGCTGCCAGTTGCTGCACACCCGCGTCCTGCGCTGCCGCGAGTTGCTGCACACCCCTGTCGTGCGCTGCGGCCAGTTGCTGGACACCCCTGTCATGCGCTGCCGTGAGTTGTTCGAACCCCCTGGCCTGTGATTCCCCGAAAGCCACCACACTCTGAGCCAGGGACTCAATGGCGTGAGGCATCTGTTCGACCACCCCCATGAACTCTCGGTGGCGCCGCTCAGACGCCGCCGACATCTCATTGAGGACGCGCACCTCCTGGGCGAGGACCGTGTCCGGACTGGAGGGCGGACTCTCCCTCCGGGGAGAAGGCCGCCGAGCTCGCCGACCCTTCCCGCGTGCGTCGACCCCACTTGGGCCAGGTTGTGCCCTCCCCTCCAACACCTCCCCCCTCTGGGCAGAAGGCCGGCGTGCTGCCGGAGCCTTCCCGCGTGCGTCCACCCCACTGGGACCAGCTTCGGCCCTCCCCTCCAACACCTCCCCCTGGCTCTCCTGCAGGCCAGACGTCTCCCCTCCATTGCCATCCCCTGGCGCGGAGGAGGGTTCCCCCGATGTGCCGCCTTCCTCCTGGTCCTCGACGTCCTCCTCCTCCAAGGGCCTGGCTCTCTGCGCTTCAGGGACCACCTCCTCCTCACCAGCTGAAAGCAGGGAGGCACAAGAGTAGCTTTAGAGTGAGGACAGGCCGTCAGCGAGGGAGGCCTGAGTGGTGCATTACGCGCATTTGTTGGTCAGTGGGAAAGGATGTAGATCTGAAGCGCGAGGGCAACGAGAGAGGTGCAACCGGTCATGTCCTTACCAGTGGGTACCAGTACAGGGTCCGCCTCGCCGATCGCGACAGGGCCAGTCACCCGGCCACGCATGAGTCGTGCCATGCTCTCCTCCAGATCAGTGAGCGCCTGGTACTTGGGACGGCCTCCACCAGTGACAGCATGGCTCCTTACATTGCTCGCCAGCTTGGCCTGCAAGAGAAAGGACGGCCTCTAAGTACAGTGTGGTGCCTTGTCGCTGTGTGCACTGCCTCCCATGGTGGAATAGCTTGGCCAGTGTGGTGCCCTGTTGCTGGGTGCACTGCCTCCCATGGTGGAATAGCTTGGCCAGTGTGGTGCCCTGTTGCTGGGTGCACTGCCTCCCATGGTCGAATAGCTTGGCCAGTGTGTTAAGTGCAGAAAGTGCTATTGATGAACATGCAAGTGCCATTGCTGCGGGAGGAGGGCTGCCCATTAGGCCTTTGAGGTCCCTTTGCCCATAATGTGAGGTGCACATGCAAGGATGAGGGGGACACTGGAAAGGGTACTCACCTTCACCATCCGAGTGAGGTCGTTGAACTTCTTGCGGCATTGGTCCGCACTCCTGGGGACATCACAGGTGGATGACACCCTGCGGGCGATTTTGCCCCAGGCTCTCCTGTACTGGCTCCTGGGAGCCTTCCTGCCACTGTCCGGGCACAGGATCTCTCTTCTCTTCTCCACACCATGAATGAGCACACGCAGAGCATGCTCTGAGAAGCGCTGCGCTCGCTCACGGGCCCTCTCCATTGCTCCAGGCGCTATTTTGGCACACCAGTAGTGCTGAGGCCTAGCTGCAGGGCTCCAGTATGCAGGGCGTGGCAGCAGTCAAAGTTGACCCTTCCCCCTTTAAGAGCTGGCCGGCGTCAGGGTGTCTGCTGTCAATCAAAACATGACCGCACCTGCGCTGCGCCCGGCTTCGGCGTTATTAGGCCGCATCGCCGGCTTAGCGCCGGAACACAGCATTTCAACGCCAGTTTCAGCGCTCGGCCAAACTTAGGGCCAACTCTACTGAATTTCGGCGATGTGGCCTACACTTTCCAGCGGCCGCTAACTTTAGCGAGCGCCCGACTTTAGCGCCCCAAAAGTGTCCAGACTGAATTTCTAGGCCTATGTATTTGCCTGGTGTGTAGATCAGTTCAAAGTCATATATTTGCAGCTTCATCATGAGTCGTTGAATCCTTAGAGGCATCTCATTCAGGTTTTTTTTTATGATGGCAACCAGAGGGCTGTGGTCTGTCTCAACTGTGAAGGTGGGAAGTCCATATATGTAGCCATGAAACTTTTCTAGTCCAACTGCCAAGCCAAGACATTCCTTTTCAATCTGGGCGTATCGACACTCAGTATCACTCATAGACCTGGAGGCATAGGCAATAGGCTTCCAATTTTCACCCTCTGCTTGTAGCAAGACCGCACCTAGGCCATCTTTTGATGCATCCGTTGACACTTTGATTCTTTTTGTTGGGTCAAAGAAGGTGAGTACAGGTGTGGTTGTCAGCACTGTTTTGAGGTTTATCCACTCTTGTTCATGTCTTTCTGTCCATGCGAACTCATTTGTTTTATGTAGCAGGTCTCGCAGACAGGCTGTCTTGGCTGACAAGTTAGGAATGAACTTTCCAATGAAGTTTATCATCCCCATGATGCGTAGCACTCCTTTTTTGTCAGTGGGTCGGGGCATTTTGAGTATGGCGTTTACTTTTTCTATATCTGGCTCTATTCCTTTACCAGATAGATTATCTCCTCGGAAAGTGACTTCCTGGACGCCAAACTGACACTTGGCTTTGTTGAGCTTCAGTCCATTCCGGCGTATGCTCTGTAGCACTTTAGTCAGTCTCTCATTGTGTTCTTTCAGTGTGGAGCCCCAGATGATGATGTCATCAACATAGACCCGAACTCCTCCCAGACCTTCAATTATGTGTTCCATCGCTCTGTGAAAGATTTCAGATGCAGATATTATCCCGAAAGGCATTCTGAGGAAACAATACCTGCCAAATGGTGTGTTGAAGGTACAGTATTTGGTGCTCTCTTCATCCAGTTTTAGTTGCCAAAATCCTTGTGAGGCATCGTGCTTTGTAAAGTATCTGGCACCTGACATTTCACTGGTGATTTCTTCTCGCTTGGGAATCTGGTAGTGTTCACGTTTTATGTTTGCATTTAAGTCCTTTGGATCCATGCATATTCTTAGATCATTGTTCTTTTTCTTTACACATACCATGGAGTTAACCCAGTCTGTTGGCTCTTCGACTTTCCTGATGACTCCTAGTGTGGTCATTCTGTCCAGTTCATTCTTGAGCCGGTCACGCAGGGGTGCTGGAACTCTTCGTGGAGCATGTACCACTGGCTGAGCATCCTCCTTTAGCTGGATCTTGTAAGTGAATGGTAGAACTCCAAATCCTTTGAACACATCCTGGAAATTACTCACTACAGAATCCACTGAGTCATCTGGTCTGCTTATGGCACAGTTTATACGGTAGACTCTCTTGACCAGTTCTAAGTCTTCACAAGCTTTGTCACCTAATAGTGAATCAAGTCTTTCAGCCACAACAGAAAACATGAGATGATGCACTTTGTCTTTGACTGTCACTTTAAGTCTGCATACACCTAAGCTATCTATTTTCTGTCCATTATAGTCCTTTAGTAGTACTGACTTTTTCTGTATTTTGGGCTTTTCTTTCATATTGTTAATGTCACTCATACTGATTAAGTTTGCTTTTGCCCCAGTGTCTAGTTTCAAGGTAACTAATGCTCCATTTACCTGCAGTGGGATCATCCGTTTGTCCTCTTTTACTGCATTAACTTTATATTCAGCATTGTCCATTTCTGAGGGCTGCAAATTTTCTGTATCCTTTTTGATATTGTCACATGACACCATTCCTACAAAAAATGTCTCACTTAAATCAGTGTCCTCAATTACATTAACTCGTTGCCCTTTCTTAGTTTTTACTTTTGAAAAGCATTGTTTGGCAAAGTGATTCTCTCCATTACACTTTGTGCACATTTTTCCAAACGCTGGGCATTGTCTTAACTGGTGTTTGTAACCACAGCGTTTACAATTAAAAATTTCATCCTCTGATTGCTTTTCATTTCTGTTCTGCCCACGTTTCTTCCCCTTGTAGGACACAGCACCGACAGCAGCATTATCACTCATTACAATCGCATCATTATTGATTTCACTGAAAGTCTTCGCGTGCTTTCGAGCTAGCTCGCTGGCTTGGCATATTTTCACCGCATTTTCCAAATTTAGTTCGGTTTCTCTCAACAGACGTTCCCTGACTTTTTTATCATGAATACCAAACACAATCTGGTCATGAATCATGGATGATTTCAGCTCAGAGAAATTACATGTCTGTGCTTTCAGTTTCAGATCAGTTATAAAGCTATCAAAAGTCTCATTTTGTTGCTGTGTCCGAGAACGGAAGATGTATTTTTCATAGGTCTCATTCTTTTTGGGAGAGCAATGTGCATCAAATTTTTTTAGCACATCTTCAATTTTTCTTTGTTTTCCTCTGGATTAAATACAAATATATTAAATACCTCTATCGCCTGTGGGCCTGCAACCGTAAGCAGCAACGCTATCTTCCTTGCGTCTGGCTTCGTACCAAATCCGATGGCTGCAATGTAGAGTTCGAATTGTTGTTTAAAAGTCTGCCAATTGTAGTCGATTTTTCCTGTGAGTTTCCAACGCTCTGGTGGCTTCAAATTCTCCATTTTGCTTTTCACAATTTTCAGCAGATCTTCACCATCCTGGTACCATCTTATGTTCATTAATAAATAGACATTCTTATTATGAACACAGCTAGCTTTTGCTAGACACTTTTATTGAGCACATGTGGACTAGGTACAGTGTCTGTAGAGGCTTCCATCTTGACTGCTGCTTTGTGGGTAGCCTAGTGCCTCATGGGTAATGTAGTCTTATACCTACAGCTATATACAGCTCTACACAGCTCTATGGCTCCACCTAGTGTCCACTATAGAATGACATGTTATTGATCATGACAGAGGGGAATCCTCGGCTGAGGGAAAAGGAAGACATATCGGAAGCACTGGTATGGAAAGTGGGATCGTCAGAACAGATATGACGGAGACGGAGAAACTGGGAGAATGGAATAGAGTCCTTACAGGAAGCGGGGTGGGAGGAAGTGTAGTCAAGGTAGCTATGGGAGTCGGTAGGCTTGTAGTGGATATTGGCCAACAGCCAATCCCCAGAAATGGAGTGAGTGAAGTCGAGGAAGGGAAGGAAAGAAGCAGAGATGGAGTATGTGAAGGTGAGGGAAGGGTGGAAATTAGAAGCAAAGTGAATGAAATTTTCCAGTTCTGGGCAAGAGCAGGAAAGGGCACAGCTACAGTCATCAATGTATCAGAAAAAGAGGTGAGGGAGGGGACCTGAGTAGGACTGGAACAAAGAATGTTCCACAGATCCCATAGGCATTCACAGGCAGGAAGACCTAGGATCCATACGGGTTCCCATAGCAACACCTTTTATTTGGAGGAAGTGAGTGGAGTCGAAAGAGAAGTTGTTCAATGTGAGAACAAGTTCAGCCAGGCGGAGAAGGGTGGTGGTGGATGGGAACTGGTTGGGCCTCTGTTCAAGGAAGAAGCGGAGCGCCCTCAGGCAGTCCTGGTGGGGCATGGATTGGGTGAGGTCAGAGTATACTTGTTCTTAAGATTATGTTCACAACTCTGGCTTTCATTTTTAAAGTGTGATTTGTAAAGTCTTACACCTCCTGGCTCCTGTGTCAAATGACTCCTTTTACACTTTTAAGCATGAATTTTTATATTCACTGAGAGAGAATATGGTGCCTGTGGCAAAAGACTGTCTTTGCCCCTTCATGCTTTATTTGAGTATGACACTTGGAGTGTGATGAACACAATGGCCTGAAATTTACGGTCCCCGTGACAACGTACGCTCAGCAGACGCCGTCATTAGCCTTCTGAAAGGCCCCGCACACGAGTAAACCCGGAACTTGTGATCTGTCAAGGTACACCTGGGCAGATCATCCGAAGCGACCAGAAATTCACTTTCGCTGGCATTGCCCAGCAATTGCCCATGAATCTTTTATGCCTGGTAAAAGCATGTGTAGGGCCTGCTTTCACCAGTGTAAGGGTTAATATAAATCTTAAAATAAAAAATTAAGAATAGAAAATGATGCACAAACACTTAATTATTAGTTTATACAAATATTGGTCTGGGTTAAAATGAAAAAAAAAGAAAGATAGATTTGCATTTATATAACGCCTTTCATGACCACCGGATATCTCAAAGCGCTTTACAGCCAATGAAGTTCTTTTTTGGAGTGTAGTCACTATTGTAATGTGGGAAGCGCGGCAGCCAATTTGCGCACAGCAAGCTCCTACAAGCAGCAATGTGATAATGACCAGATAATCTGTTTTAGTGATGTTGATTGAGGGATTAATATTGGCCAGAACACTGGGGATAACTCCCCTGCTCTTCTTCAGAATAGCGCCAGGGATCTTTTACGCCCACCTGATTGAGCAGAAGGGGCCTCGGTTTAACGTCTCATCCGAAAGACGGCACCTACGACAGTGCAGCTCTCCCTCAGCACTGCACTGGGTGTGTCAGCCTAGCTTTATGTGCTCAAGTTCCTGGAGTGGGACTTGAACCCACAACCTTCTGACTCAGAGGCGAGTGCGCTACCCACTGAGCCACAGCTGACACAAAGGAGGAAAAATTGGGTCGCACCCCCTCGGGGCGATAACTTCGCGGGGGCTCTACTTTAAGCCGAAATTGAATGGTAGCGCCCCAAGCAGGAGGTGGGGCACTACTGGAAGCGCTCCCTCTCCCTCTTGGGGCGCTCCCATTCAACATCGCGGTGCTACGTGCAGCATCGTCACGCATGTCGGCACGTAGCGCTGCGGTATTACAGGCCTCCCTCCCCTGATTAAAGGGGAGGGGCCTAGTGCAGCACGCACCGGGGCTCTGCTGGACCACAGGGGAGCAGGGTGCCGGCAAAAGAGCCCGGCACTCAAGAGGAGTACCGGGCTGCCCGATCGCGGCTGGCATCCCACAGGAGGAAGCAAGAGGGGGCAAGTGTTGGCAGGCGGCCCCCAAAAAAATGGCTGCCCGGCATCTGCCCATTAATTATCGCCGCCCCGGCCGCAAAAACGCCACCCTGACCCTCTCAGACATATCGCCCGGCGGTAGGTCATGGGGGCGCGAGCGGGGCTCTGCGCATGGCGATGACGTCATCGCTGGAGGCGCAGTGCCGCGGGGTGCTACCGGCTGCTGCCGTCGCTAACCTCCTGCTGAATTTCATGGGCGGCGCTAGGTGCTTTGCGCCCCGTTAGCGCCCTCCTCGGGACTAATGGGAGGCGCAAAGCAACCGAATTTTTCCCCTTTAAATTATTTTTCAAAAAATTATATTTTTATTGTATTTGCTGTAATGAAGGGACTTTTAATTAAATTTGAAAATCAGAACATTTATTTTTATTATAGTTGTCTAAATTGTTTAATTATTTGGGGATTCCAGTAGGGTTTCTGGGGGATTCCATTCGGAAATGGAATCCTCCTTTTCTCATTGGAGGACCTGGCCCATGTGATCCCAGGGATGCTTCCGAACCGCCTGAGATCCGTGGGCCTTTAGGCAGACGTGCTCCTGGAGCCCCAGGACCCAAACTCTCTGTAGCTTTAGAGCCAGGAGGTAAGTTGGTAGATCTTTCGTGGATTGAAAGTTCTCTATCTGAATGCACGTAGCATTCGTAACAAAATAGACGAGTTAATGGCACAAATAACTACATATGGGTATGATCTTGTGGCCATTACAGAAACATGGCTGCAGGGTGACAATGCCTGGGAATTAAACATACCAGGTTATTTAACGATCAGGAAGGACAGGCAGGAAGGAAGGGGAGGTGGGGTGGCTATGTTAATAAAGGAAGGAATCACTGTAATACAGAGAAATGATATTGGGTCAAAAGATCAGGATAATGAAACAGTTTGGGTGGAGGTAAGGAATAATAAGGGGAAAAAAACACGACTGGGCGTAGTCTATAGGCCTCCGAACAGTTGCAACTCTGTTGGACGGAGTATCAATCAGGAAATAGTTGAGGCTTGTAATAAGGGAACATCTATAATTATGGGGGATTTTAACTATCATAGTATTTGGACAAATCAAATTGGGCAGGGCTGCCTTGAGGATGAGTTTATTGAGTGTATTAGGGATGGGTTTCTTGAGCAGTATGTAACTGAACCGACCAGGGGGCAAGCAACCTTAGATCTGGTCCTGTGTAACGAGACAGGATTAATTAAAAATGTCCTAGTAAAGGATCCCCTTGGAATGAGTGACCATAACATGGTTGAATTCCATATTCAATTAGAGGGTGAGAAGGTTGGATCTCAAACAAGCGTGCTAAGCTTGAATAAAGGAGACTATGAAGGTATGAGAGTAGAATTGAGTAGAGTGGATTGGGAAAATAGATTAAAAGGTAATACGGTACATGATCAGTGGTGTACATTTAAGGAGTTATTTTACAACTTCCAAAAAATATATATTCCACTGAGAAGAAAAGGGTGCAAAAGAAAGGACAGCTATCCGTGGCTAAGTAAAGAAATTAAGGATAGTATTTGACTAAAAACAAGGACATATAAGGTAGCCAAATCTAGTGGGAGGATAGAAGATTGGGAAAACTTTAAAAGACAGCAAAAAATAACAAAAAGATTGATTAAGAAAGGGAAGATAGATTATTAAAGTAAATTAGCAAAAAATATAAAAACAGATAGTAAGAGTTTTTATAGTTATATAAAAAGAAAAAGGGTGGCTAAAGTAAATGTTGGTCCCTTAGAGGATGAGACCGGGAAATTAATGGTGGGAAATGTGGAGGTGGCAAAAACACTGAATGAATATTTTATATCAGTCTTTACAGTGGAAGATACTAAGAATATCCCAACACTGGACAAGCAGGTGGCTAAAGGGGGGAGGAGCTAAACACGATCAAAATCACAAAGGAAGTGGTACTCGGTAAAATAATGGGACTCAAGGCGGATAAATCACCTGGACCTGATGGCTTACATCCTAGGGTCTTGAGGGAAGTGGCGGTAGGGATTGTGGATGCATTGGTAATAATTTTCCAAAACTCCCTGGACTCGGCAAAGGTCCCGGCAGACTGGAAAACTGCTAATGTAACACCCTTATTTAAAAAGGGCAGTAGGCAGAAGGCTGGAAACTATAGACCGGTTAGCCTAGCATCTGTGGTAGGTAAAATTTTGGAGTCCATTATTAAGGAGACAGTAACAGGACATTTGGATAATCATAATTTAATAGGACAAAGTCAGCATGGTTTTATGAAGGGGAAGTCATGTTTGACAAATTTGCTGGAGTTCTTTGAGGAAGTAACATATAGGGTGGATAAAGGGGAACCAGTGGACGTAGTGTATTTAGACTTCCAAAAGGCATTTGACAAGGTGCCACACAAAAGATTATTGCTTAAGATAAAAAATCACGGGATTGGGGGTAATATTCTGGCATGGATAGAGGATTGGCTATCTAACAGAAGGCAGAGAGTTGGGATAAATGGTTCATTCTCAGCCTGGCAATCAGTAACTAGTGATGTTCCGCAGGGGTCAGTGCTGGGTCCCCAACTCTTTACAATCTATATTAACGATTTGGAGGAGGGGACCGAGTGTAACATATCAAAGTTTGCAGATGATACTAAGATGGGAGGGAAAGTGGTGAGTGAGGAGGACATAAAAAACCTGCAAGGGGACATAGACAGGCTAAGTAAGTGGGCAGAGATTTGGCAGATGGAATACAATACTGGAAAGTGTGAGGTTATGCACTTTGGCAGGAAAAATCGTAGAGCAAGTTATTATCTTAATGGCAAGAAACTGGAAAGTACTGAAGTACAAAGGGATCTGGGGGTCCTGGTGCACGAAACTCAAAAGGTTAGTATGCAGGTGCAGCAAGTGATTAAGAAGGCCAATGGAATGTTGGCTTTCATTGCTAGGGGGATAGAATATAAAAATAGGGAGGTATTGCTTCAGTTGTACAAGGTATTGGTGAGACCGCACCTGGAATACTGCGTACAGTTTTGGTGTCCATACTTAAGAAAGGACATACTTGCTCTCGAGTCAGTACAAAGAAGGTTCACTCGGTTAATCCCGGGGATGAGGGGATGGACATATGAGAAGAGGTTGAGTAGATTGGGACTCTACTCATTGGAGTTCAGAAGAATGAGAGGCGATCTTATTGAAACATATAAGATTGTGAAGGGGTTGGATCGGGTGGATGCGGGGAAGATGTTCCTGATGATGGGTGAAACTAGAACTAGGGGGCATAGTCTTAGAATAAGGGGCTGCTCTTTCAAAACTGAGATGAGGAGGAACTACTTCACTCAGAGGGTGGTAGGTCCATGAAATATGCTGCCCCAAAAAGCTGTAGAAGCTACATCATTACATAAATTTAAAACAGAAATAGACAGTTTCCTAGAAGTAAAGGGAATTAAGGGTTACGGGGAGCGGGCAGGAATTTGGACATGAGTCTAGGTTCGGATCGGTCATGGCCCTGTGGGTAGCGGAGCGGGCCCAGGGGCCATGTAGCCTGATCCTGCTCCTATTTCGTGTGTCTAATTCTGTTAGATTCAGGAGATGGTTCTGTGATAGTGGATTGGCGGTTAGGATCAGATCAGCCATGATCTTATTGAATGGCGGAGCAGGCTCGAGGGGCCGATTGGCCTACTCCTGCTCCTATATCTTATGTTCTTATGTTCTTATGTAATCTCTCATCATAGGACAGCCCTCTCATCCCAGGAATCAATCTAGTGAATTTCGTTGCACCGCCTCCAAGGCAAGTATATCATTCCTTAGATAAGGAGACCAAAACTGTGCACGGTAATCCAGGTGAGGTCTCACCAAAGCCCTGTACAATTGTAGCAAGACTTCTTTATTCTTACACTCCAACCCCCTTGCAATAAAGACCAACATTCCATTTGCCTTCCTTATTGCTTGCTGTACCTGCATGCTAGCTTTCTGTGTTTCTTGCACGAGGACACCCAAATCTCTCTGAACACCAACATTTGAAAGTATCTCACCATTTAAAAAATACTGGCCCAGAAATTCGGGTCTCCACGGGTGAGTACGCACGGGGTACTCACCTGTAGGCCCAATGGAAGTGCCGGTTTCCTGCATGTACTGCGCATGCGCGGGAAACCGGCACTTCCGTTCCTCTGAACGAAGAGGTTCAGAGGTTGAACGCGTGCTCATCAAACTTCAGTTTTTTTTACAGGTTTTCCCGCGAGGGTAAGTCTGCAGAAGTTAGAAATGTAAAAAGCAGGCGTAAGGCCTGCTTTTTACAAAGTAAGTGGTGAATTAATTAAAATTAAAACATTTTTTCCACAGGTTTATTATTTTTAAATATTTTAAAGCAAGGTAAGTTTATTTTTAGCCCTGTTAGAAAATAAAATTATTTTTTTCAAAAATTTAAATTATTGTTTAAAATAGTTATTTCATGTAATTTATAGTTTGTTTAAAAAAATGTGATTTAAAAAAAAATTATTTGAAGATTTAGTGCTATTTTGGGGCCGTAGTATTTATAAGTCTTGACAGCACTTCCTGTCAGACTTATGAATGGAGCATTCCCTGCTCCGATTGGCTCCCCATGGCCCACGTGATCCCAGGGGATGCATCGAACGAACTGCGCCCCTGGGATACGCAAGCACTGCGCGCCAGCAGCTGGACCAGGCCCCGGATCGGAATTCCACGGAGGCCCAGAGCTCAACGGCCGGTGCGCAAGCTAAGTGCAGATCGGGGGCTTGCACCCGCGGGAAGCCCCCATCCCGGATTTCTGGGCCATTCTGTTTTTCTATTCTTCCAACCAAAGTGAATAACCTCACATTTCCGTACATTATACTCCATCTGCCACCTTATTGCCCACTCACTTAGTCTATCTATATCCTTTTGTAGACTCTTTGGCCAAGGTGGTTTGGGTGCGTGACAGCTGCCTTCTGGGTTCCAGTCCCGCCCCCAACGACATCAGACGTACTAACGTGATTTTGCGTCAATTGGCCTTGTTAAGCCCACCCTGCGGGCTTGCCGGCCAAATAAGAGGAAGCCGGTGTCAGATGACGTCAGTTGATGACGCATCATCTGACGGTTTTCTTAAAGGGGCCATCCCCTTTTTTTTTTACCGCTGATTTCTCAGTATTTGACAGCATTGAGGTGCTGCAAACACTGATAAAGACTGTTCACAGGTGAGCTCTTGAACCCAGGCTCTCCAGTGCCTCCCTCCTTAGGCTAGAACAGGTGGCAGCTTCAGGTGAGATTACAGAAGTGATCTGTCACTGGTGAGAGAGGTTCTCCCAATGAGGTGGGGCTACACATACAAATCAAAACTTGTTACCTACAGAAAAATGTAAATGCATTAAAAATTATTTTCCCAACATTATCTTACCTCTGAAACTCACCAGTGCACCATTGGATCCTTCACACCACTTCTGCAGCTGTCATCAATGCAGCAACATTACAGTAGACCCACAGCACGCCACACTTACCTGGCGTGGTGTCCAGACGTCGTGAAGCCCGCAGTAGAACTGTCAACATTGCAAAAAGCCTGTTAACTGCCTGTTAACAACCTGTTAACTGTCTGTGAACAACCTGTTAACAAGCAGTTAAGTGGCTATAATCCTCTTCCCACCGCTAGGTGTTGGACCCATGCACAAATTGGGGACCCGACACTTGGGAAGATTGATTGGAGGCGGGTTGACAGCGGGTTTCCGACCCGCTGTCAATCTTTATGATTTTGCCCGATGTCCCGCCTCCAAACCTGGCCCCTGAGCGCCGGCAAAATTCCGGCCTTTGTGTTCTCCTCACAGCTTACTGTCCCAACGAGCTTTGTATCATCAGCAGACTTGGATACATTACACTTGGTCCCTTCATCTAGGTCATTGCTATAGATTGTAAATAGCTGAGGCCCCAACACTGTTGCTGTGCTAACGGAGCTGGATCAGCTCGCTCAACAGAAATGTGGCCACTTGAACAAAACATTCAAAGGTACTTATTTGAAGAGTTTATTCCAAGCTCAACATGGCAAAGAAAGGAAGAAATTAGGAGAAATCTTGTAAATTGCATTTAACCATTGAGTCACAATATGGTGGGCTAAATGGCCTCCTTCTGTGCTATAAATGTCAGTGATTATATGGTTGTATGGTCTGCCTATAAATATTCACTAACATCGCTCAGTGACGACACATTAATCGGATAAGGGTGGATGAAGACCCCAGCATAGCAAATTAGTTTGAGCGGAAATTGAGCGCAATGTGCGCCCGGTTCGCCAATTGCGCCCAAAGTGGGAACTCTTGGCCCTGATATTAAATAATATACGAATTATGGAATTAGCATGGCATAGCGGTGGATCCAAACTCTTTTGATAACCACACAGGTCACATAAGTGCTATTCAACAACAACAACAACAACTTGGTGATGCATTATGCCTTTGTTATCAAACTGAAGGCATTTATCCCTCAGTTTGCAATTCTTTCACTTTTTATTCATTTTCAGGGTAATGTTTTGTAGTAGTATACAGCCGTTCAAACACTTGGTTCGTTTATATATCACATTGCCCCTCATTATGTCTGTTATAAGGTTACCACGCCTGGGGTCCAACATTTCATATTACATGTCATTTCATGTCTGCGACTAGCTGGCCCCAGCTGGCCACCAAACTCCACACTCTTGGCCTGAACACTTCCCTTTGCAACTGGACCCTGGACTTCCTAACTAACAGAGCCCAGTCTGTCAAATTAGGTAACTACACCTGCCCCCCCTGACCCTGAACACGGGGGCCCCACAAGGTTGTGTGCTGAGCCCCCTCCTCTACTCCCTCTTCACCCACGACTGTGTGGCTGTTCATGGTTCCAACACCATCATCAAGTTTGCGGATGATACCACGATGGTAGGCCAGATCACCAACAACGATGAGTCAGCCTACAGGGAGGAGGTCCAGTACCTCGTGAAGTGGTGCGCCGACAACAACGTGGCCCTTAACATCAAGAAAACCAAGGAAATCATTGTGGACATCAGGCAGTCTAAAGGCGGAATACACACCCTCATCCACATCCAAGGGGCTGTGGTGGAAAGGGTGGGCAGCTTTAAGTTCTCGGCGTCCACATCACGGAAGACCTCTCCTGGTCCCTCAATACCTCCTCTTTGGTGAAGAAGGCCCAGCAGCGCCTATATTTCCTAAGGAGGCTGAAGGGATGCAACCTGTCACCCCGGATCCTCTCTAACTTTTACCGCTGCACAATAGAGAGCATCCTGACAAACTGTATCACAGTGTGGTATAGCAGCTGTACCTCCTATGACCGGAAAGCCCTGCAGCGGGTAGTCAAAACTGCCCAACGCATTACTGGCACCCGGCTACCGACCATTGAGAACATCTACCAGAAACGCTGTCTATGGAGGTCATTGACCATCATCAAAGACCCTACCCACCCCAGCCACAGTTTGTTCGCCCCCCTGCCATCTGGGAGACGCTACAGATGCATTCGCACCCGTACGACCAGATTTAGGAACAGCTTCTTTCCCAGGGCTGTCATCCTACTGAACTCTGCTAATAAACTCTAAAGCCTGCACATCTGTCAATGCACTTTATTATGTTTATGTTTATGTTACAAGCCAAATATATGTTAAATGTCTTAATCAAAATGTACACTCTCGGGAGCCGCAAGCCTACATTTCATTGTACTGCACTTGTGCACTAACAATGGCAATAAAGTTGATTATTATTATTATTATTAAAACTACCAATTAAAAATTTATGCCACACTAGGGTAAGAATATGTATGGTGTAATTGTGTTAGAGATCATAGAATCATAGAATCATACAGCATAGAAGGATGCCCTTCGGCCCATCGTGCCTGTGCTGGCTCGCTGAAAGAGCTATCCAATTAGTCCCACTCCCCTGCTCTCTCCCCATAGCCCCACAAATCTTTTACCTTCAAAATGTGGAAATACTGGCTAGTAAGTATGAAAAACTGGCAGATAAACCTGTGCCAAACCCATGCAGTATAGTATCAAAGAATTACTTACAGAACATTCTTGACTGAAAAATGGTGGATTTGATAAATGTTAATATAGGTTTATATTTTACGTTTTAAGGCTTCATAAGAAATGTGTCTAATTTCAGAATGGAAATGGATTGGGGTAGATGTAAATATGCCGTCTGTTGGATGGTTATTTTAGAGAATCATAGAACTTACAGCACACAAGGAGACCCTTTGACCAATCATTGCTGTGTAAGGTACTGTCTCTTCCACTGGCGTCATCTCTTCATAGAATCATAGAATCATAGCAATTTATGGCACAGAAGGAGGCCATTCAGCCCATTGTGTCCGAGCCGGCCGAAAAAGAGCTATCTCTCCTAATCCCGCTTTCCAGCTCTTGGTCCGTAGCCCTGTAGGTTACGGCACTTCAAGTGCATATCCAAGTACTTTTTAAATGTGATGAGGGTTTCTGCCTCTACAATCCTTTCAGGCAGTGAGTTCCAGGCCCCCACCACCCTCTGGGTGAAAAGATTTCTCCTCAACTCCCCCCTAATCCTTCTACCAATTACTTTAAATCTATGCCCCCTGGTTATTGACCTCTCTGTTAAGGGAAACAGGTCCTTCCTATCCATTCTACAGGCCCTTATTAATTTTATACACCTCAATTAAGTCTCCCCTCAGCCTCCTTTGTTCCAAAGAAAACAACCCCAGCCTATCCAATCTTTCCTCATAGCTAAAATTCATCAGCCCAGGCAACATCCTCGTAAATCTCCCCGTATCCTCTCTAGTGCAATCACACCCTTCCTATAATGTGGTGACCAGAACTGCGTGCAGTATTCTAGCTGTGGCCTAGCTGATGTTTTATCCAGTTCAAGCATAACCTCTCTGCTCTTATATTCTATGCCTTGGCTAATAAAGGAAAGTGTCCCGTATGCATTATTTTCAGATTGAATTCCCCTTCCCATTTATAAACATATTTGGAATATCTTAATCATTTCCGGCATGGACTGGTTGGCCTGTTTCTGTGCCGTACATCCTATGTAATTATGAGTATAATGGAAAGATGTTTGGGTTGGTATTCTGGAAGGCTGAGATCAAATGCGATTAATGCTTTCTCCATCTGAACTTATCTTGCGCTCTCATGGTAATTCTGTCTTGTGCGGGTGGTTGGAATCTGAATTCGGACCATTTTGATTTTTCTTATACACCATTAGCAGTGGTTGATGTTTCCCATTGTAATTCCAGTATTTAGTCCTGTGTAATTCCACTAAAACAAGGGATGGGACTTGGTTGTGAATTCAGTCTGAACCAAAGGGATGCAAATCGCCTCGCTCTGAGGACTGCCAATGCCCTAAATTGAAATGAGCTTCAGGGAGTCTCAAGTCTTATTCCCAGTAGATATATATTCATGGCACACAGCAAAGCAGAATGGGGAATTCGTTGGAACAATATTGGCAGCCTGACTCAAAGAGGCCACTGTGAGAAGTGGAAATTGTAACACTGGTGCTGGAGAGGGTGCTTTTCTGAGGGTTGGTAAAAAAGATTGATTAGAATGATGTAGTATAGCCTTCATCGAACCTATGTTGCACCTGCCTTGAGAATACCTGATGCTAGCATTATGTAAGTAAAAGCCGTTTGTTTGAATAAGGTGTGGAATTCTCTCCCTAAACCTCACCACCTCTCTCTCCCCTTTTAAGATGCTCCTTAAAACCTACCTCTTTGACCAAGCCTATCCTAATATCTCCTTATGTGGCTCGGTGTCAAATGTTGTTTGATAAAACGCTCCTCTGAAGCGCCTTGGGATGTTTTACTACGTTAAAAGGCGCTATATAAATGCAAGTTGCTTTTGTTGTCGTTGAATAGCACTTATGTGACCTGTGTGGTTATCAAAAGAGTTTGGATCCACCGCTATGCCATGCTAATTCCATAAGGCTACGGCGTATATTATTTAATATCAGGGCCAAGAGTTCCCACTTTGGGGGCAATCGGCGATCCGGGCGCACATTGCGCTCAATTTCCGCTTAAACTAATTGGCTATACTGGGGTCTTCATCCTCCCTTATCCGATTAATGTGTCGTCACTGAGCGATGTTAGTGAACATTTATAGGCAGACCGTACAACCATATAATCACTGACATTTACAGCACAGAATGAGGCCATTTAGCCCACCATATTGTGACTAAATGGTTAAATGCAATTTATGAGGTTTCTCCTAATTGTTAATTCCATAAGGCTACAGCATGTATAATTTAATATCAGGGCCAAGCGTTCCCACTTTGGGGGCAATCGGCAATCTGGGCGCAAATTGTGTTCAATTGCCACTCAAACTAATTTGCAAATCGCCGAACATAAAATCTGCCATGTACCAGCATAATCAGGCAACGTTTTCTGACATAATTTAATTTTTAAAAAATTTGCATTAAAAATATTCCTCGATATATTTACGTGTGGTATCTTGGTGCAGCTTTATTAATACAGCTGAAAATGGGTTTATCACAAAAAATAAGCATTTTAATCAGAGTGTCTATCACCTGTGAGTAACCCGATTTTAAATAACTGTAAAAAAAATACAGAACTATTTGCTGGTTACATTACTGTACAGCAGTCAGTTTGTTAGTAAATTTAAATAATTTTTAAAAAGCTTTTCAAAGGTGCCAATTAGTGTCCTTGCGCCTAAAAAAAAGGCTTAATTTTAAGAGCCTCCTGAAAGGCCCACAAACGGGCGCAATTAGCGGAAACTCGTCATGGTGATTAATTTGATAGAGTCATAGAGTCATAGGCCTAGAAATTCAGTGGGCTGCGCCACCAGTTAGCGCCTAAAGAGGGCACCCAGTGGCTTTAGCGCCACTGGCCACTGGCCACGCCTCCCGCGATATTTAGCTGGGGCGCTAATGGCAGCGTTAGCCTGTTGCGCTGCGCCACCACCGATGACATCATCGGTGTGCGCAGCGCCCCGCTACTGCCCCGATCACGATATTTGGCAGCGACCGCCTCTGTAGTGCCATTCGCTAAGCGCGCCCGGTTCACGGGGCCTACCTGTGGCGGCAGTGGTGCGAATTAAGGTGGAGGTGCGGGGTGGCCAGTTTTTTCGGCGGCCACCTGCCAGCACCTCCGTCCCCGGCCTCCTGATCACCCCCCGCGGCATTGCCGGCTGTTTTCCGAGAGCCCGGCACTTCTCCTCGGTGCCGGGCTCTTTTGCCGGCACTCGCAATCACCGATCGCGCTGGTGCAGGCCCCTCCCCCTTAAGAATGGGAGGAAGGCCTGCAGTACCGCTGCGCGCCGTGCCGCAGCGTGTGGCGCTGCGGCACGTTGCGCTGCGATATTCAGTTTCAGCGCCCTAAGAGGGACGCGGAGCGCCTCGAGCCTCGCCTCATGTCCCTCTTGGGGCGCTCAAGCTGAATTTCCGGCGATCGCTACTGCTCCGATCGCAGCGCAAGACCCGGCGCCCAGGCGAGCTTGGCGCCCCGTTTGCGGCTCCACCCAATTTCTCCCCCATAGAGTTATACAGCACAGAAAGAGGCCCTTCGGCCCATCGTGTCTGCGCCGGCCATCAAGCCCTGTCTATTCTAATCCCATTTTCCAGCACTTGGTCCGTAGCCTTGTATGCTATGGCGTTTCAAGTGCTCATCTAAAAGTTTCTTGAATGTTGTGAGGGTTCCTGCCTCTACCACCCTTTCAGGCAGTGAGTTCCAGATTCCAACCACCCTCTGGGTGAAAAAGTTTTTCCTCAAAACCCCTCTAAACCTCCTGCCCCTTACCTTGAAACTATGCCCCCTGGTTATTGACCCCTCTACTGAGGGGAAAAGTTCCTTTCTACCTACCCTAACTATCTCCCTCATAATTTTGTACACCTCAATCAGGTCCCCCCTCAGTCTTCTCTGCTCTAAGGAAAACAACCCCAGCTTGTCCAGTCTCTCTTCATAGCTGAAGCGCTCCAGCCCAGATAACATTCTGGTGAATCTCCTCTGCACCCTCTCCAAAGCAATCACATCCTTCCTATAGTGTGGCGACCAGAACTGCACACAGTATTCCAGCTGTGGCCTGACTAGCGTTTTGTACATCTCCATCATAACCTCCCTGCTCTTATATTCTATGCCTCGGCTAATGAAGGCAAGTATCCGATATCCCTTCTTAACCACCTTATCTACCTGACCTGCTGCCTTCGGGGATCTATATACATGCACACCAAGGTCCCTCTGATCCTCTGTCCTTCCTAGGGTCCTACCATTCATTGTGCATTCCCTTGCCACGTAAGTCCTCCGAAAATGCATCGCCTCACACTTTACAGTGTTAAATTCCATTTGCCACTGTTCTGCCCATCTGACCAACCGGTCTATATCGTCCTGTAGCCTGAGGCGTCCCTCCTCGCTATTTACCACTCCACCAATTTTCGTGTCATCTGCGAACTTACTGATCATACCTCTTACATTCATATCTAAATCATTAATGTACACTGCAAACAGCAAGGGTCCCAGCACTGATCCTTGCGGTACACCACTGGACACAGGCTTCCAGTCACAAAAACAACCTTCGACCATCACCCTCTGCCTCCTGCCATTAAGCAAATTTTGGATCCAATGTGCCAAATTGCCCTGAATCCCATGGGCTCTTAACTTCTTGACCAGTCTCCCATGCGAGACTTTGTCAAAAGCCTTACTGAAGTCCATGTAGACTACATCCTTCATCCACACACCTAGTCACCCCCTCGAAAAATTTAATCAAATTGGTTAGACATGATCTCCCCCTGACAAAGCCATGCTGACTATCCTTGGTTAATCCTTGCCTCTCCAAGTGGAGACTAATTCTGTCCCTCAGAATTTTTTCCAATAATTTCCCTCCCACTGATGTTAGGCTCACTGGCCTGTAATTCCCTGGTTTAACCCTACTACCCTTCTTGAACAATGGTACTACGTTAGCTGTCCTCCAGTCCTTTGGCACCTCCCCCATGGCCAGAGAGGTTCTGAAAATTTGTGTCAGAGCCCCTGCAATCTCCTCCCTTGCCTCACACAGCAGCCTGGGATACATCTCGACTGGGCCTGGGAATTTATCCACTTTTAAGCCTGCTAAAACCGCTAGTACCTCCTCCCTCTTAATGCTAATTTGTTCAAGTATATCACAGTCCCCCTGCTTGGTTTCTACACCTACATCGTCCTTCTCCATAGTGAACACAGATGCAAAATATTCATTTAAAACCTCACCTACATCTTCCGGCTCTACACACAGATTGCCACTTTAGTCCCTAATGTGCCCTACTCTTTCCCTGGTTATCCTCTTGCCCTTAATATACTTATAAAACACCTTGGGATTTTCCTTTATTTTGCCCGCCAGTGCTTTTTCATGCCCCCTCTTCGCTCTTCTAATTTCTTTTTTAAGTACCCCCTGCACTTTCTATACTCCTCTAGGGCTTCCACTGCTTTTAGTCCTTTATATCTGCCAAAAGCCTCCCTTTTTTTCCTGATCCATTCTTGTATATCCCTTGACATCCAGGGTTCCCTAGGCTGGACTTTTTGGTCCCACCTTGACCTTTACAGGAACATGTTTGTGCTGTACTCTCTCTATTTGGTCGCCTTATCTGAGGAAGGATGTTCTTGCCATGGAAGGAGTTCAGCGAAGATTCACCAGGCTGATACCTAGGATGACAGGAATGATGTATGAGGAGAGATTGGATCGATTGGGCTTGTACTTGCTGGAGTTTAGAAGAATGAGAGGGGATCTCATTGAAACTTATAAAATTCTGACAGGACTGGACAGGCTAGATGCAGGAAGAATGTTCCCGATGGTCGGGGAGTCCAGAACCAGGGGTCACAGTCTAAGGATAAGGGGTAGGCCATTTAGGGCAGAAATGAGGAGGAATTTCTTCGCCCAGAGAGTGGTGAACCTGTGGAATTCTCTACCACAGAAGGCAGTAGAAGCCAATTCATTAAATATATTCAAGAAGGAGTTGGATATATTTTTAAAGCTAAAAGGATCAAGGGATATGGGGAGAAAGCAGGGACCGGGTGTAGTGTATGTACCTTTAAGAGGAACTATGTTTTTGAAGCCCCTGTATACTGTAGTACCAGTAGTGACCACTCGGGTATATAAACCTGTATAGCGTCTTGTGTAGTTAGTTCACCTCCAGACTTTGTTCAGTAAACACTTGTTAAATCAACTCCTGCATTCCGTGTCTCCATTAAAACACGGATCTAACAGTGGCGACGAGTTAGAAACGAACTTACCTGCAATTCGGCAGCACCTCAAGGAGATCGATTCCTCAGACGAAGGTCGAAGCCAGAAGCAAGAAAAAAAAAACCTGTGGTTTCACCAGCTAAACGGGCTGGTGGCAGGTAGTGCACTGATCCTTCCTGGGCTGCGGCGGGCTAGAGCTCGATCGGGTGGCTCTGCAACGGGGCCGGGCAGCGAGTTGGGAAGCAGAAGCAAAGAGAGAGAGAGGGTGGAGCACTCAGGGCGCGGCCGGTGCTGCAAAGCAGGTCGGCGTTCAGACCGAGCAGAGGGAGGGGAAAGTCCCAGAGGGTCCGCTCCACGACGGGAACGGTTCTCCAAGTAACGGAGAAACTATTGAAGCGATATATTAAAAAAAAATAGAAATACCGCGAAAAGCTGCAGGTCGCAACGGAAACCGCGGAGAACAGCGTTGGCAGCAGCGGCAGCGGCGGGAAAGCACGGGAGGCGCCATCTTAACTCGGCGGGGAAGAAAGAAAAGCGCGGGAGGCGCCATTTTGATCCATCGGGGACGGAGGAAAAGCACGGGAAGCGCCATTTTAGATTTTCAAGATGCCAAAGACTGGCAATATTACTGCTTTCGATAGTGATATAGAAGATTGGACCACATATGTGGAAAGAGTGGAGGTATATTGCAAGGCGAATGAAGTAGCCGATGATAAAAAGGCATCGGTACTTCTAAATCTGATGGGCGCAAGGACATACGGGCTGTTACGAAACTTGATCACTCCAGCCAAACCGATGGACAAGAATTTTAAGGAGATTGTTGATACCTTACAGGAGCACTTAAACCCAACACCGCTGCTGATAGCGGAATGATTCAAATTCTTCAGGAGGAATCAGCACAAGAATGAAAGTAACGCTGATTACCTCACCGAATTATGAAAGCTGTCTAAGCACTGCCAATTCGGGGCAGGACTGGCAGATTCTCTGAGACAAATTTGTCTGCGGTCTCCTAAGCGAAGGAACACAGAAAAGACTACTTTCTGAGAAAGATTTGACACTGGACAAGGCTTTCAGTGTGGCTGTATCATACGAAGCAGCAGCAAGAGGAGCTGCAGAGATACAGCAAAAGCCACAGGACTTCGGCACCCATGAAATGACACGGGGTTTCGAGAGATGTTATCGCTGTGGCAGATCCACCCATGACCAGAAGGACTGCTGGTTCAAGGACAAAGCATGCAGGCAATGCGGAAAGATGGGACACATTGCAAGTGTATGCAGATCTGGAAAGAAATCCACTGACAGTAAAAAGGTCAATAAGGAAAAGTACAGAAAGGTACAAATGATGACGGACAGTAGCTCCGAAGACCAGAAGAGCGATAGCGACTCCGGAAGCAAGAGACTAAGCTGTCTCAAATTACATAATGTAATTGCCAAAGAAGATTACCAGACCATTTGGGTTACTCTCACGATAGCGGGGTCCCCAGTCAAAATGGAGCTAGATACAGGATCAGCTCTGACCGTCATGAGTCGACGGGATTACGAGCGGCTATTTCCGCATATACCTTTGAAAGACACATCCATTATCTTGAAGACATATACGGGGCAGAAAGTATACCCCAGAGGGAAAATAAGGGTGCCTGTTGTATACAACGGCAAGGAAATACAGAAGTTGTATTTATACGTTCTGCAAGATGGTGGTCCACCGCATTTGGGACGTGAATGGATCAGAAAGATACGTTTAGACTTGCACTCCATTCAGGCACTGACGGTGACCAGTAAGAAAAAAAACTATGATGATGTCATACCTGGACGATTAAAAGAAATCTTGGCTAACGCCAAAGAAGTGTTTCAACAGGAACTAGGAACCCTGAAAGGCGCCACCGCCTCAATAAAAGTGGAAGATGCGGCAATTCCCAAGTTTTTTAAGGCAAGGCCGGTGCCATACGCAATTCGTCCAGCCGTCGAGGCAGAGCTGGAGAATTTGGAAAAAGCAGGCGTGTTATCCAAGGTAGATTGGAGCGAGTGGGCAACACCCATCGTCCCGGTCATGAAGAAAACATTGAATAATGATAAATCTGAAGAACAGAGAAAAGTTCGCATCTGTGGGGACTTCAAGGTGACTGTAAACCCAGTTCTTCACACGGTACAGTATCCTCTTCCGAGGATAGAAGATATTTTCGCCTCACTATCCGGAGGGAAACGTTTCACCAAAATTGACTTAGCACAGGCATATCTACAGATGGAGGTTGAGGAGGCCTCTAAAAAGTATCTCACGATAAACACACACAAAGGCCTGTACCAGTACAATCGACTGGTTTTCGGAGTGGCATCAGCTCCGGCTATCTGGCAAAGAGCTATGGAGCAAGTCCTGCAAGGGATTCCGGGGACTCAATGCTACCTAGACGACATCCTTGTAACAGGAGAAAACGACAACGAGCACCTTGCCAACTTGTAGCAGGTGGTCATGAGGCTGAGAGAACGGGGCCTACGAGCAAATCGCCCCAAGTGCGAATTTTTCCAGAAACAAATATCATATTGTGGCCATGTCATTAACGAAGAAGGGTTGCATAAGTCACCTGAAAAAATTGTAGCGGTCGTAAAGGCCCCAGCACCTGAAAATGTCTCACAATTAAGGTCGTTCCTGGGATTAGTAAATTACTATCATAAATTTTTACCAAACTTGTCGACGGTTCTGCACCCTCTTAACGCACTGCTACAAACGGGAGTAGTTTGGAAATGGAGCGAAGACTGTAAACGTGCCTTCCATAAATGCAAAGGCTTGATCACGTCCAGGGAAGTGTTGGCTCATTACAACCCATCACTGCCAAACAGACTGGCGTGCGATGCATCCCCTTACGGCGTGGGAGCGGTATTATCGCATAGATTCCCCGATGGCTCGGAGCGGCTGATAGCTTTTGCGTCACGCTCATTGAACTCAGCTGAGCATAACTATGCCCAGATCGACAGGGAGGCACTCAGCCTGGTGTGGGAGGGAGGTGAAGAAATTCAACCATTACCTACACGGACAAAAATTTACCTTGTTGACTGACCATCAACCCCTCGTCTCCATATTCAACCCTAAAAAGGGCATTCCCATTATGACAGTGCAAAGGCTACAGAGGTGGTCCCTTTTCCTAGGGGCACACCAATATGACATAGAATACGAAGGAACAAAACAGCATGGGAATGCTGACGGGTTATCGGGCCTACCGTTGCCAACGGTGGAAGAGGCGCCTACAGTGGACCCAGTGGAGATGTTCCACTAGACCATAGTGGAATGTCTACCGGTGACAAATTCTACCATTGAAAAGGAAACGCGAAATGACCCCACTCTCTCACGAGTCTATGATTTAACGGTGAAGGGATGGCCAGCACATGGCGAACCACTGTTGCCAGCATTCTCGCAAAGAAGAGAACAGCTGTCAGTGTGCCGAGGAACCTTGATGTGTGGATCCAGAGTGGTGATTCCACCCAAACTCAAGGATAGATTGCTAAAGGAGCTTCACGAGGGGCATCTGGGTGGAGTGAAAATGAAGAACTTAGCAAGAGCGTTTGTGTGGTGGCCAGGTATCGATGGAAACATCGAAGAAATGACCAAGAGCTGTCTAGGATGCCAGAAGGTCCAAAACGCCCCACCACAAGCCCCTCTACATCCATGGGAGTGGCCCTCATCTCCATGGCAAAGGGTACATATCGACTTTGCTGGTCCATTTATGGACTCAATGTTCTTAATCGCAGTGGATGCACACTCCAAGGGGCCGGAGGTAATAAAGATGTCCTCCACCACCACGGAAAAAACCATCACAGTATTAAGGACCATATTCGCCAGGAATGGGCTGCCTGAACAGATCTGTTCTGATAATGGATCGCAATTTGTATCCGAAGAATTCAGGAAGTTCTTAAAAAACAATGGGGTTAAGCACTACACGTCCACCCCATACCATCCCGCCACCAATGGATTGGCTGAAAGGTTTGTCCAGACCTTCAAGAAGGCCATAAAGGCCATGGGTAATGAAGACATAAGTCTACAACATAAGGTAGATAACTTCTTGTTTGCGTACAGGAATGCAACACATGTGGTTACAAACCAAACCCCCGCCATAATGTTTTTCAATAGAAGCCTAAGATGCCGGCTGGATTTGGTCAAGCCAAACGTCAGAAGGGACGTAGAGAACCGGCAATTTCAAAGCATGAATGAAAGGCCAACTAGAACCTTCCAGATAGGTCAACCAGTTTTGGCCCGGGACTACCGTACCGAGAAATGGCAGCCTGGAACTATTTGCACACGACTAGGACCGCTGATGTATACCGTGGACATTGGAGAAAGCATAACAAGGCGCCATGCTGACCAGATCATAGAGTCATCTGAAAAAGGACAACCTACACCACAACTCTATACGCCTAGTGATGAAGCAGAGATACCCATAGTATCTACCTCCGATCCAGTGATATTGGAACCAGATGAACCCGACACTGGCATTGAAGCCGAATCGACCTTGCCAAAAGAACCTACTACACCACCGAGGCGTTATCCGGACGGAGTCAGGAAGCCTCCAGAGAGACTAAATTTGTAATTGATTAACTTCAGCAAATGTGTATATTATTGTTCTTGTAAAAATGTTATTTAATGATTACTTAAAATGTTATGTACTATTTATCTAAAAGGGGAGGAATTGTAGTGTATGTACCTTTAAGAGGAACTATGTTTTTGAAGCCCCTGTATACTGTCGTACCAGTAGTGACCACTCGGGTATATAAGCCTGTATAGCGTCTTGTGTAGTTAGTTCACCTCCAGACTTTGTTCAGTAAACACTTGTTAAATCAACTCCTGCATTCCGTGTCTCCATTAACACACGGATCTAACACCGGGTACTGAATTTGGATGATCAGCCATGATCGCATTGAATGGCGGAGCAGGCTCGAGGGGCCGAATGGCCTACTCCTGCTCCTATCTTCTATGGTTCTATGTTTCTATTTCCTTTCTGAATGACTCCCAGTGCTCTGATGTGGATTTTCCGACAAGTAGCTGATCCCAGTCCACTTTGGCCATATTAAAATCGGCTCGATCCTCCTATTCTTATACTCACTAACATGTGGCACTGGGAGTAATCCAGAGATTACATCCTTTGAGGTCCTGCATTTTAATCTGCTACCTAGCTCCCTAAATTCTTGTTGCAGGACCTCATCCCTCTTTCCACCTATGTCATTGGTGCCAATGTGAACCACAACCTCTGACTGTTCGCCCTCCCCCTTCAGAATGCCCTGCAGCCGTTCAGAGACATCCTTGACCCTGGCACCAGGGAGGCAACATACCATCCTGGAATCACGTCTGCGGCCACAGAAACACCTGTCTGCACCCCTAAATATTGAGTCTCCTACTACTAATGCCCTTCCACTCTTACTCCTCCCCTCTTGTGCAGCTGAGCCACCCACAGTGCCGTGAACTTGGCTGTGGCTGCACTCCACAGAGGAACCGTCACTTTCATCGTTTTTGAACACAGAAAAACGGTTGTTGAGTGAGATGCACTCTGGGGCTTTGCTGACTACCTGCCTGCCCCCTTCTTCTGACTGGTGGTCACCCATTCCCTCTCTGACTGCACTTTCTTAAGCTGCGGGGTGACCACGCCTAAAAATGTGCCATCCACGTAACTCTCAGCCTCGTGGATACACCGCAGTGCCTCCAGCTGACGCTCGAGCTCTGAAAACCGGATCTCAAGTTGGCCAAACCATTGGCACGTACTGCACATGTGGTCATCCTGACTGCCAGAAGCATCTAGGAATTCCCACATGCTGCAGGCTGTGCAATGCACGGGACTGAGGTCCCCTGCCGTACTTTTAATTAAAAAAACTCTTACCTCAAATTTAAACTCTCGGATTCTCAATCTCCCAAATTACCTTAACTATGAACTACCTTAAAAGAAATAAAGTTAAAACAGAAGAAAAAAAAGCACTCACCCACTACTCACCAATCAGCTTCTTCCCCTGCGCCGGTGTCACTTTCCGTACTGTGATGTCACTCTTGAATTCTGCCGCCGCTCCCACTGCTCCCTTGCAGGTCCACCACTCCCGCTGCTGCCGCTGCTCGAGTGGGACTGAAAATCACGACCTTTATTTTCTCCCACAGCCGCTGCTCCCTCGCAGGTCCACCGCTCCTGCTGCTGCCGCTGCTCGACTGGGCCTGAAAATCACGACCTTTATTTTCTCCCACAGCCGCTGCTCCCTCACAGGCCCGCCGCTCCCGCTGCTGCCGCTGCTGATCTGGGGGCGGGGACAGTTTTGTGGGCGGGGCCAGCTTCCAGCGCGACATTTTTTAAACTAGCACAGTTGATCGCGGAAACTCTATTTGCACTGGACGTAAATTCACAGTTAAAATTCCACGATCTTTTGCGTGGTTTGGTCGATTTTGGACGAATTGCGTGCATCCTAGCGGAAACTCCAGGCCAATATTTTTAAAAATACAACAGTACTACTTTGAAATAAATCTGCTATTCGTTGCCTGAATTATTCACCTATCCAAACCCCAGTGTTTCCCAAAATGTTCAGATGAACAGGTTGTTGTTGCTGGCACTTGGAAGTGTGTCCCACCCAAAGCTAGCTTCTATGAAAGCCTGGTGCGCTCCAGAGAAGCTGTTTGGTCTCCTTTGCAAGAAAGACGTTTATATCTCTGTTTAGCAAAGCAGTCAGTTTTTATATATAAATAGCCAGGGAGGCTAAATCTAACAATATCTACCTTTCTCTTAAAACAGCGATACCACTTCTTAATCTGACAGCCTTGAGCAAACAGAATTAGTAGTAGTTATTCATGTCTCATAGAATCATAGGCCTAGAAATTCGGTGAGCTGTGCCATCAGTTAGCGCCTAAAGAGGGCACTCAGTGGCTTTAGTGCCACTGGCCACGCCTCCCGCGAAATTTAGCGGGGCGCTAATGGCAGCGTTAGCCTGTAGCGCTGCGCCGCCACCGATGATGTCATCGGTGTGCGCAGTGCCCCGCTACCGCCCCGAACGCGATATTGGGTCGCGCCCCCCCCACCCCCCGTAGCGCCGGTCGCAAATTGCGACCGGTTCAGGGAGCCTACCTGTGGCAGTAGTGGCGCTAATTAAAGGGACGGTGCGGGGCGGCCATTTTTTACGGTGGCCGCCTGCCAGCACCTCCTCGCGCCGCCCTCCCCGGCCTCCTAACCCGCACCTCCCCCCGGGCAGTGCCGGCTGTGTCCCGAGAGCCCGGCACTTCTCCTCGGTGCCGGGCCCTTTTGCCGGCACTCGCGATCGGTGATCGCGCTGGTGCAGGCCCCTCCCCTTTAAGAAGGGGAGGAAGGCCTGCAGTACCGCAGCGCACCGTGCCGCAGCGTGTGGCGCTGTGGCACGTTGCGCTGCGATATTCAGTTTCAGCGCCCCAAGAGGGACGTGGGCGCCTCGAGCAGTGCCACGCGTCCCTCTTGGGGCGCTCAAACTGAATATCGCGCTGGCGCTCCCGGCTCCTTCCGGAGCGGGACTTCCGGCGCCCAGGCGAGCTTGGCGCCCCAAACGTGGCGCCACCGAATTTTTAGCCCATAGACTGTTACAGCAAAAAACGAGGCCATTCGGCCCATCATGCCTGTGCCGGCTTTTTGAAAGAGCTATTCAATTAGTCCCGCCTCCCCTGCCCTTCCCCCATAGCCCTGTAAAATGTGCCCCTTCACTGCATGTATTGGTATCAATTCAAAGGTCAATGACCAGTTAAGCACTTTGTACAACACACTGCGCTGCAAGCCTTTGCTAGTTCAACGAATAAAATGTATGAAACATCTGTCGTCTCTAGGAAATTAGCAACCGCATTAGCAATTTTACAGCGTACACCTCAGACCACCTGTGTTCATGCAATGAAAGCCTCTCCTATGCTCACAAGTCTGAACGGCACATGTGTGCAATAAATTGCCCTGAGATTTAAGAGATCACCTAGTTCGGGAAAGCATGTGACTGACCTGCAGTTGCTCCTTTGGTGTGTTTTTTTTTCCTATGCCACACAAGACATAGAAAGCCTAACTAATGCAAAATGTTGCTCTGTCAGGAATTTTGAAGGAACACATATAGTAATCCAAGGTAAAGAAGGAACTTGCATTTACATAGCACCTTTCACAATCCACAGGATGTACCAAAGTGTTTCACAGCCAATGAATTACTTTTTGAAGTGCAGTCACTTTTTGTTATGTAGGTAAGCCTGGCAGCCAATTTGTACACAGTAAGGTCCACCGAACAGCAAGTGAGATGAGTAACCAGTTCATCTGTTTTTTGTGCTGTTGGTTGAAGGAATAATGTTAAAATGAATAATGGCAGGAATGACATATGAGGAGAGATTGGGTCGATTGGGCTTGTACTCGCTGGAGTTTAGAAGAATGAGAGGGAATCTCATTGAAACTTATAAAATTCTGACAGGACTGGACAGACTAGATGCAGGAAGGATGTTCCCGATGGTCGGGGAGTCCAGAACCAGGGGTCACAGTCTAAGGATAAGGGGTAAGCCATTTAGGACAGAAATGAGGAGGAATTTCTTCACCCAGAGAGTGGTGAACCTGTGGAATTCTCTACCACAGAAGGCAGTAGAGGCCAATTCATTAAATATATTCAAGAAGGAGTTGGATATATTTCTTAAGGCTAAAGGGATCAAGGGGTATGGGGAGAAAGCAGGGACCGGGTACTGAATTTGGATGATCAGCCATGATCGCATTGAATGGCGGAACAGGCTCGAGGGGCCGAATGGCCTACTCCTGCTCCTATCTTCTATGTTTCTATGTTTCTATGTTGACCAGGACTCAGTGCGAATAATGTTGACCAGGACTCACTTTTCTTTAAATAGTGCTATAGGCAGATAAAACCTCAGTTCAACATCTGAACCCGAAGGCAGCACCTCTGTCAGTGGAGCTCTTCCTCAGTACTGCACTGAAATGTCAGCCTAGATTATCTGTTCAAGTCCTGGAGTGGGGCTTGCACACACAATCTTCTGACTCGGGGGAAAGTGTGCTAGCAAGCTGTTGCATAATGACTTCGACATGGACACATAGTGACTGGTTTTGGTGCATCCTAGAACCATAGAATTATAGAATGGTTATAGCACAGAAGGAGGCAATTTGGCCCATCAAGCCCGTTCCGGCTCTCTGCAAAAGCACTTCAGCCAGTCCCCCTCCCCCGTCCTTTCCCCGGAGCCCTGCTAATATTTTTTCTTCAGGTACTGATCCAATTCCCTTTAGAAAGCCACGATTGAGTCTGCCTCCACCACCCTCTCAGGCAGTGCATTCCAGATCCCAACCACTCGCTGCATAAAAACGTTTTTCCTCATGTCGCCTTTGGTTCTTTTTCCAACCACCTTGGATCTGTGTCCTCTGGTTCTCGACCCTTCTGCCAATGGGAACATTTTCTCTCTATCTACTCTGTCTAGACCCCTCATGATTTTGAACACCTCTATCAAATCGCCTCTCAACCTTCTCTGCTCTAAGGAGAACAACCCCAGCTTCTCTAGTCTATCCACGTAACTGAAGTCCCTCATCCCTGGAACTATTCTTGTAAATCGTTTCTGCTCTACAATCTCCCTTAAATTATTGGATGAAGTCCATGGCAATGTCTACCACTCTTGATGAACTGTGACTCAAGTTGTGCTGGAAGATTGCTGAAGGCTGTTATCTTCATCACCAACCCCGGCTCCTGCATAGCTGTACCAAATGGGCTGAGTGCCAGTGCTGGTATTTGTACGACTGGTTCTTTGTTAGGATATAAAATTAATTAAATAAATTATTTCAAGACACAACGCCTTAGATTTCCCATTTAAGTGACTCATTCCCATTCAAATGGATTAACACAGGTTTGCAGTACCTACGAGAGCAGATGCTCTTGCATTCTTTGTACAAGCCTCTATCATTTGTTGCTTAGAATTAAATAGAATGTACAACACAGAAACAGGCCATTCGGCCCAACTGACCCATACTGGCGTTTATGCTCCACACGAGCCTCTCCTCGCCACTCTTCATCTAACCCTATCAGCATAACCTTCTATTCCTTTCTCCTGCATGTGCTTATCTAACTTCCCCTTAAATGCATCTCTGCTATTCGCCTCAACCACTCCCTGTGGCAGCAGTTCTAACAACTTTCTGGGTAAAGAAGCTTCTGCTGAATTCCCTATTGGATTTATTAGTGACTAATTCTGTTTACTAGTCAAGATTGTGGGTTAACTTTTTATCTCACCACCTGGGACACTATCTGACGGTTCAGATCATCCACCCTTAGTAGAACCCACCCGATAGTCATGCCATTGATTTAAATTCCTTTACATTGGCCTAGACTTTCCTCAGAGTTGTTCCTGCTCTGTTGCTGTAGCATCATCGTAAACAGCTCCAAGGAAATTCCCATCCTTTAGCCATTATCTCTCTGAAGGGTAGGATCTAATGTCATTGATGTTATCATGTGAATGCTTAATGGCTTATATCAAATTATTTTCTCTATTAAAGGAGCGTTTAACATTATGTTTCAGACTACTTAAAGAAAGACTTGCATTTATGTAGCACTTTTCACGACCTCAGGCCATCCCAAAGCACTTTACAGCCAATTAAATACTTTTGAAGTGTAGTCACCATTGTAATGTAGGAAATGCTGAAGGGATAATTACTAGTCCTAGCCCTTTTTGGGCGTATTCCCCAGATGTTCACCTTCAACTAAAGTTAGAGATAGCCGAATTCTATAAGATGCTTAATTGGGTCTATAGGTCCAGACTATCTCTCTTTAAAGGAAAGGAATGACTTGAACATGTTACCGTGCTCCAGATAGCACTTTTAATAAGTTTAACTAGACTGTAACCTTCCGAATATTATGAGGGTCCGGAAAACTCCCCCAGAATTCTGCAACTCCTCACCAAAGAGTGTACAGAGATTGAGTTTGCGAGTTTGATACAGAAGTACTATGTGAGACAATTCTAAAAATATATAGATTTATTAAAGAACCGACATGTAGTTAACAGCTGGTGATTCAGTCACAACATTAACAGTTCCAAAAACAATTAGCTTACAATTCTTATTCTCAGAGATCCTTATTCTCAAATCTTAACTTCGTTCCATTTTTACATTTCTACTCCTTTCTTAATCCAGGATATCCACCAAAATCAAATAAAAGTAACTTTTTGATCCCCGAGACTCAAAGAGTTAAAAACTTACTGAGCCTGCCTCTGAAGAGAGAGAGAATCGCTTTGCCCCTTTCAGCGACTTCTGACTTCCTATTTGAAAGTTCTATATTTTATACCCTTTTTTCAGTGTTATATCCTTTGAAGTTTTCTGCTGATATAAGCTAATTGTCTCTAGTCATCTTTCTGTTGAATTCTTTCTATTCTTACTGTCAATTCAGCTGTTAGCTTGCAGAATTCTGTCTGCTGTGCAGGTGTTCAAAACTTATCATAAAAAACAGTTATAACAGACACATCTATTTGATGCCATTTTTATGAAATTCTTCTATTCAATTCTTAAATCACTTTAGCTGGTTGTAAGCAGACTCTGCATCTCCTATGTGTTCCAAGTTCAATACAAAAACCATGTGATTGCTTGGTGCATCTATTGATATCATATTTATGAAGGCATATGGGCCTAGAAATTCAGTATAGCCACTTTTGGGGTGGTAAAGTCGGGCGGCCGCTAAAGTTTGCGCCCGACGCAAAGTGAAGGCCACTTCGCCGATATTCAGTAGCTTTGGCCAAGGAGTTTGCTCGAGCGCTAAAACTGGCGATGCACGGCTATCTTTAGGCGCTAAGCCGGCGGTGCAGACTGATACCGCCGAGGCCGGGCGCAGCGCAGGTGCGGTCATGTCTTGATTGACAGCAGACACCCTGGCGCCGGCCAGCTCTTAAAGGGGGAAGGGTCGACTTGGTCTGCTGCCATGCCCTGGATACTGCAGCCCTCCAGCTAGGCCTAAACACTGCTGCTGGAGAGAAATAGCACCAGGAAGGATGCAGAGGGCCCGTGAGCGAGCGCAGCGCTTCTCTGCCCATGATTTAAAGGTGCTGGTTAGGGCTTTGGAGAGGAGATGCCATATCTTGTTCCCGGACAGTGGCAAGAAGCCTGCCACCAGGGTGTACAGGAGAGCCTGGAGGGATATCGCCCAGAGGGTCACAGCCACCTGCGATGTCCCCAGGACTGGTGTCCAATGCCGGAAAAAGTTTAACGACCTCACTCGGATTGTCAGGGTGAGTACCCTTTCCAGTGTCCTCCTCATCCTTGCATGTGCACCTCACATTATGGGCAAAGGGACCTCAAAGCCCTAATGGCCAGCCCTCATCCAGCAGTTATGGCACTGGCATGAACATCAATTGCACTTTCTGCACTTTACACACTGGCCAAGCTATTCGACCATGGGAGGCAGTGCATACAGCAACAGGGCACCACACTGGCCAAGCTATTCTACCATGGGAGGCAGTGCACACAACAACAGGGCACCACACTCGCCAAGCTATTCGACCATGGGAGGCAGTGCACACAACAACAGGGCACCACACTGTAGTTAGAGGCCGTCCTTTCTCTTGCAGGCCAAGCTGGCCCAGAATCTGAGGAGCCGGATTGTCACCGGGGGAGGCTGTCCCCAGTTCCAGCAGCTCAGTGACCTGGAGGAGCGCGTGGGTCGACTCATGGGTGGCCGGCTGATTGGCCCCGTTGCATGTGGAGATGCCGACCCTGTGCTGGGCCCCAATGGTAAGGACATGACCTTTTGGACCTCTCTCGTTCCCCTTGCACTTTAGATCTACATCCTTTGCCACTGTCTGACCAATGCGCTGAATGCCACCACTCATGCCTCCCTCGCTGACGCCCTGTCCTCACTCTAAAGCTACTCTTGTGCCTTCCTGCTTTCAGCTGGTGAGGAGGAGGTCCCTGAAGCTGCCAGTGACAGTCCCTCAGAAGAGGAGGACGAGGAGTAGCAAGAGGAAGGCGGCCCATCGGGGGAACCCTCATCCGCGCCAGGGGATGGCAATGGAGGGGACACGTCTTCCCTGGAGGAGAGGCAGGGGGAAGTGTTGCAGGGGGGTGTAGCTCCTGTGCCCAGTGGCGTCGAGCCACGCGGGAAGGGTCGGGCAGCTCGGCGGCCTTCTCCCCAGAGGGGGGAAGTGTTGCAGGGGAGTGTAGTTGCTGGGCCCAGTGGCGTCCAGCCACGCGGGAAGGGTCGGGCAGCTCGGCGGCCTTCTCCCCAGAGGGAGAGTCCGGCCTCCAGTCCGGAGACGGTCCTCGCCCAGGAGGTGCGCCTCCTCGATCAAATGTCCGCGGACTCGGATCGCCAGCACACCGAGTTCATGGGGGTTGTGGCACGGTTGCCTGAGGCCATCGAGTTCCTGGGTCATAGTGTGTCCAATTTCGGGGCCTCACAGGCCAGGGGTTTCGAGCAACTCGGGGCAGCACAGGCCAGGGGTCTCGAACAATTCGGGGCAGCACAGGACGCGAGTCGGGCCGAATTGAGGGCAGCACAGAACGCGAGTCGGGCCGAATTTAGGGCAGCACAGGACGCGAGTCGGGCCGAATTGAGGGCAGCACAGGCCGCGAGTCAAGCCGAATTCAGGGCAGCACAGGACGCGAGTCGGGACGACTTCAGGGCAGCACAGGCAGCGAGTGGCCAGTTGATCAGTGGTGCCGTGCAGTCACTGGCTGGTCTGATGCGGGCACAGACCAGGGCAGTACGGGCACTCACTGCTGCCACACTCGCTGTGTCAGGCAGGCATCGCCAGGGCACCCGCCGCGCTGCAGCAGCACAGCGGTCTGGCCTTCACCAGATTGCTGCGCTTGCTGCAGTGCCAGCCCGGCCGAGTGCCAGTGTCTCAGGCGAGCAGCGAGCGCCTGGCATCAGTCAGCTTGCCCCCATTGCTCCAGCCGCCACTGCCACTCCCCCAGCGAAGCTGCCACGAGCTGCTGGAGAGACTGATGCTGCCCAGCCACAGCTGCAGCAGTCAGCAGCCGGCCCCTCGAGGGCCAGAGCTCGTCTAGGCCGACCCCCAAGGGCATCTGCCGTCACGCAATGTGCCCCTCAGGAGCCTTCCCCCAGCCTTGCAGCACCCACAGGGCCCAGGTTGAGGCGGAGCAGCAGGTCGGCCAGGGGCCGGAAAAGGCTGGACAAGGACTCGCCCTCTCGGCACACAAAGTAGAGTGTGTTGCCAAATGTTTTTTTATATGGGGGTGGTTGTGTTGTCTATGGGGGGGGCTGTTTTGGTAAGGCCGAGGATGAAGGCCATTTGGATGGAAAAGTTTTGTTATTCCTCCCCAGGTTGTGGGAGTGAGTCATGTGTTTGACTGTTTTTTGGGGGTGTTGTCTGTTTTTGGGTTTCATGTGGGAAGGGCCCTGAGTTTGTTCAATAAAGCTTTTTCTTTATTCAGCTTGTCCATGTGTGATGTTTGAAGTGGTTGTTGTGTTAACCGGCTGAGGGCTTGCGGAGCGGCTGCATTCATGTCCCTTCATTGCCACAAGCCATTCCCTGACAGGGGGCCTAGAAGTGTCGTTCAATAAGCCGCCGACGGACGGCCCTTGGACCTTGTGGCTCCCTCCTGGGCTGGTACTCCTCCTCCTCCTCCTCCTCCTCCTCATGGTCCTCCTGCTCCTCCTCCTGAGGTGGTGGTCCAACGTGAGGTGGCAGTGCCTGAGTCCTGCGGATAGCCAGGTTGTGCAGCATGCAGCAAACGACGACGAACTGGGAGACTCTATCCGGCGAATACTGCAGAGATCCGCCGGAGCGATCCAGGCAGCGGAACCGTTGCTTGAGGACGCCAATCGTTTGCTCTATGATGTTCCTTGTGGCTTGATGGCTTTCGTTGTATGCCTCCTCAGCAGGGGTCCTGGGCGCGCGGAGCGGGGTCATGAGCCATGTACACAAAGGATAGCCTTTGTCCCCGATAAGCCATCCTCTTGGGGGAGGCTGTGCCTGGAACATGTCAGCCACAGTAGTCTGGCGCAGGATAAATGCATCGTGGCTGCTGCCTGGAAAGCAGGCATTGACAACTAGGATGCGCTGCCTGTTGTCACACACCAGCTGAACATTGAGGGAATGGTAGCCCTTCCGGTTGTGGTAATCCTCGGCATTGTCGATAGGTGCCCGCAAAGCCACATGCGTGCAGTCAATGGCGCCCTGCACCATGGGGAAGTCCGCGATCCTCGCAAATCCGACTGCACGCTGCTCCTGCCTCTCCAGGGTCATGGGGAAGGAGATGAATTGGTGTCTCCTTGTGAAAAGGGCATCGGTGACCTGCCGGATGCAGTGATGCACGGCGAACTGGGATATGTTAGCTATGTCCCCAGCAGCGGCTTGGAAGGAGCCGCTTGCATAAAAGTTCAGAGCCACCGTGACCTTCACTTCCACTGACAGAGACGTCCTGCACATCAGCTGTGGACGCAGATCTCTGTGAAGCAGCTGGCAGATCTCTGCAACCACCTCCCTTCTGAAGCGCAGCCTCTTAACACACGTCGCGGCAGTCATGGTGAGATAGGACACCTGCTGGCGGTATTCCCTGAGTGGGTAAGGCCTACGTTGCCGACGCCTGATGCCCCCTCTGCGTCTAGGCAGGGCAGCCCCTCTCACACAGCATCTGCGAGCCCTTCGCACATAATGCTGGAACTGAGGGTTGGAACCCCATGCAGCCCCCATAATATACTTGCAAACAATGAAATCACAATGAGGCAAATTTCCAAGCTCTGGCCAGAAGCCAAAAATACCTCTCCTATGTTGGGCCAAATCAGTAAGGTCTCTTCCTTGGTCTCTGTCCAGAAATCCGTTGCACAAAAGTCATTGCAGCAAAATGGCTGGCCTTTATAGTTCAGTGTAAGTGCCCTTTAATTAGCGCTCCCCGAGGCCCGCAGGGCCTCTGCTGCGTTCCACTTCACAGTTCTTAGCACCGCCACGCCCACATTGGGCGGGCGCGACTGAAGTTCCGGTTTGGGGCGCACAAAGGGCGTTGCACGACGAAATGTCGTCATAAGCTGCGCGCGCAGCTGAGCGCGCGCAAACACTTTGCGCCGGCGCTAAATGTCTACTGAAGTTGGGCGTAGGCGCAGATCGCCCTGCGCCCGGCCGCTAAGTGCCTAGCGCTCGAGATCTACTCCTCCTAAGGCGCTAACGGCTGGCGCACGCAACTGAATTTCTAGGCCCTGGTTCTTTAATGTTCTGTGTTTCTGTTTCCCGATGTGTTGGTTTCTGACACCTTAACATTATACCATTGTGCTCTTTCATGTGCCTGTTTACCAAGTGTTGGTTTAAAACAATTTAACTGGGTTATAGTATTGTGTTCTTCCCAAAGCTCAGACTTTCTGGAAGCTCCAATGGTTTGCTTCAATAGGGCCATTGTTTCAGTGTCAACAACCAATTCCCATTTCAAAAGCTTGTATGGTGTTTATAGCTTTGTGTTAACAACTCATCTTATCTCAAAAGCCTGTATTTACAGCTTTGTGTTGTTGAGGCTTTTAGATTTTTAAACCCAGTTTGTCATGTTTTAATAAAGTTAGAATTCTGTCTATAGGATGGTGTATTTTTCTGAATAGGTATGGCTCATTCCTTTTGCGCACAGCAAGGTCCCACAAACAGCAATGTGATAATGACCAGATAATCCATTTTTAGTGATGTTGATTGAGGGATGAATATTGGCCAGGGCACCGGGCAGAACTCTACTGCTCTTCTTCAAAATAGTGCCATGGGATCTTTAGCATCCACCTGGAGTGTACTCCACCTGATGTGACCTGAATTTACCTGTGTTTTCAGGCTCCGGTCATTTGAATGGGCCCAACATTCCCTTGACACGAGCCTGTGCTCAGAACCGTTGGCAGAAATCCAACCGTTTTGTAATGACCGTTGGTTGCAATGGGAGCGGTCAAAAGGCTGCCCCGCCTCTGAAGATTTTCTTGGGTCGGAGGTACCTTTTTCTAGGCTGCTCTGTCTTGCTGCCTGTCCCTTTTCAAATTCTCTGACATGAAAAGGGCTGGGCAGAGGGTAATGGTTGATGGGTGTTTTTGTGACTGGAAGGCTGTTTCCAGTGGGGTTCCGCAGGGCTCAGTACTTGGTCCCTTGCTTTTTGTGGTATATATCAATGATCCAGACTTGAATATAGGGGGTATGATTAAGAAGTTTGCAGATGATACTAAAATCGGCTGTGTGGTTGATACTGATGAAGGAAGCTGTAGACTGCAGGAAGGTATCAATAAATTGGTCAGGTGGGAAGAACAGTGGCAAATGGAATTCAATCCGGAAAAGTGTGAGGTAATGCATTTGGGGAGGGCTAACAAGGAAAGGGAATACATGTTAAATGGTAGGACACTGAGTAGTGTAGAGGAACAAAGGAACATTGGAGTGCATGTCCACAGATCCCTGAAGGTAGCAGGCCAGGTAGATAAGGTGGTTAAGAAGGCATACGGAATGCTTGCCTATATTAGCCGTGGCATAGAATACAAGAGCAGGGGGATTATGCTTCAACTGTATAAAACACTAGTTAGGCCTCAGCTAGAGTACTGCGTCCAGTTCTGGTCACCACAATACAGGAAAGATGTGATTGCACTAGAGAGGGTACAGAGGAGATTTACAAGGATGTTGCCGGGAGTAGAGAATCTTAGCTATGAGGAAAGACTGGATAGGCTGGGTCTGTTTTCCTTGGAACAGAGGAGGCTGAGGGGAGACCTTATTGAGGTGTATAAAATTATGAGGGGCCTAGATAAAGTGGATAGAAAGGACCTATTTCCCTTAGCAGAGGGGTCAAAAACCAGGGGGCACAGATTGAAAGTAATTGGGGGAAGGTTTAGAGGGGATTTGAGGGGAGATTTCTTCACCCAGAGGTTTGTGGGGGTCTGGAACTCACTGCCTGAAAGGGTGGTAGAGGCAGGAACCCTAACCACATTTAAAAAGTACTTGGATGTGCACTTGGGACGCTGTAACCTGCAGGGCTACGGACCAAGAGCTGGGAAGTGGGATTAGGCTGGATAGCTCTTTGTTGGCCGGCGTGGACATGATGGGCCGAAATGGCCTCCTTCCGTGTTGTAACTTTCTATGATTCTATGGTTGTGCTGACCATGAACTTGAATGTTATTAAAAAAAAAGCAATTTGTAGGATTACACCTTGGCTTTCCTTTCTGGTGCTTTCTTCAAATACAGCTAAGTTTGTAATTCAGATTGACCACACACACGATAGTCTTTAACAGAATACCTGGCTTATTAAGGAGGATTCATTTTTCTGTTATTTCTGTTAATACCGATCCCCTGTTTACAGCGCACACCGTTCTTCAGAATCTCAAGTTATTTTCTCTCTCAGCTGCCAGATTTCAGTTAGCGGCAGAGCAAAGGAGGCAATCAAACATCAGTAAATCTCGTGTGTTTTATGTGGATGGGCCGAAGAGAAGAAATGAATGATCTCCTGTTGAGTTCTGCTCTTTCCCTCGGTTACACTTTGCAGCTGTGCTGTTGCCTTACCTTGAACTCGCAGCTGGTGCTAATTGCAACAAGACTGAAGGTTGCACCACTTTTGAGAGGGAAAATCAGACACCTGGCGTTACGGGGTTCAATGTCCATCTACACCGCCCAAGTGGACTATTCTTAATCCCATATAAATGAAAGACTTGCATTTAAGTAGCGCCTTTCATGACATCAAGATATCCCAAAGCGCTTTACAGTCCATTAAGCACTTTTGAAGTGTTCATAGAATCATAGAATGGTTACAGCACGGAAGAAGGCCATTGTTGTAATGTGGGAAATGCGGCAGCCCATTTGCGCACAGCAGGCTCCCACAAACAGCAATGTGATAATGACCAGATAATCTGTTTTTTTTTGGTGATGTTGTTTGAAGGATAAATATTGGTCAGGGCACTGGTGAGAACTCCCTTGCTCTTTTTCAAAATAGTGCCGTGGGAGTTTTTTTTATGTCCATCTGAGAGGGCAGACAGGGTTTATCATCTTATTGGAAAGACAGCCGCTCTGACAGTGCCATGCTTCCTCATTACTGCACGTCAGCCTGGATTTTCTCTGAAGTGTGACTTGAACCCACAACCTTCTGACTCATAAGCAGGAGTGCTCAACCTGAGCCAACCTAGCAGAAGCACTAGTTTCCTAAACTTACTGCAATTGGGAAGGGATTGAACCCAGAGCCCTCAAGTATAGGTCGATGCTGCCACAGACATTTCTGCTAGAGCGGTAAATTAACATTTTCATATAAAGACAGAAAATGCTAATGTGGAGAGGGAAACAGAGGGATAAATGCCCAAGGCCTGATAATCTACATCCTAGGGTACTTAAGGAAGTGGCCCTAGAAATAGTAGATGCATTGCTGGTCATCTTCCAAAATTCTATAAACTCTGGAATAGTTCCCATGGATTGGAGGGTAGCTAATGTAACCACGCTATTTAAAAAAGGTGGTAGAGAGAAAACGGGGAATTATAGACTGGTAAGCCTGACATCGGTAGTGGGGAAAATGCTAGAGTCCATTATAAAAGATGTAATAGCAGAGCACTTGGAAAACAGTGACAGGATCGGAAAAAGTCAACATGGATTTACAAAAGGTAAATCATGCTTGACTAATCTACTGGAATTTTTTGAGGATGTAACTGGTAGAATAGATAAGGGAGAACCAGTGGATGTGATGTATTTGGACTTTCAGAAGGCTTTCGATAAGGTCCCGCATAAGAGATTGATGTGCAAAGTTAAAGCACATGGGATTGGGGGTAAGGTACTGACTTGGATAGAGAACTGGTTGGCAGACAGGAAGCAAAGAGTTGGAATAAACGGGTCTTTTTCCAAGTGGCAGGCAGTGACTAGTGGGGTACCGCAGGGATCGGTGCTAGGACGCCAGCTATTCACAATATATATTAATGATGATCTAGACAAGGGAACTAGATGTAATATCTCCAAGTTTGCAGATGACACAAAGCTGGGTGGGCGTGTGTGCTGTGAGGAGGATGCAGAAAAATGCCAGTAAGATTTGGACAGGTTGGGTGATTGGACAGAGGTATGGCAGATGCAGTATAATGTGGATAAATGCGAGGTTATCCACTTTGGTGGCAAAAACAGGAAGACAGATTATTATCTGAATGGCAGTAGATTGGGAAAAGGGGAAGTGCAACGAGACCTGGGTGTCCTTGTGCACCAGTCGCTGAAGGTAAGCATGCAGGTGCAGCAGACAATTAAGAATGCAAATGGTATGTTGTCCGTCATAGCGAGAGGATTCGAGTACAGGAGCAAGGATTTCTTGCTGCAGTTGTACATGGACTTGGTGAGACCACACCTTGAGTATTGTGTGCAGTTTTGGTCGCCTTTTCTGTGGAAGGATGTTCTTGCTGTTATATCCGTGTATCTTAATGTTGTGTCCTTCAATAATCAGACAACAGACTGCAGGGAACGATCAACAGGTGTTTACTGAATGAGGGTTCAAACTGCAACTGACTGTACAGATCACTACTCAGGGTTTATATACAGGTGTGGTCACTGCCGGTACTACAGGATACAGGAGCTGTAAAAAGTAGGGCCTAGAAATTGGGTTTTGGCGCAGCGACGGCTTTAGCGCCGGAAGTTAGTGCCGGAGCTAAGTCGCGCTGGGCGGGCCAAAAATTCACTAGTTCTGCGCCCAAATGGCTGCCGGCGCTGCTGAAAGCTGTTTGCGCCTGAAAACTGGCGCTACGCGCTGAATTGCGGCGCTATTCCGGCGCTGCGGTGCCCGCTGCGGTGCGGCAGGTTCGGGAAGTGCAGGCCTCCTCCTTCCCTTAAGGAGGAGCTGCCTGCACCCGGCCGCGGCCCGCGAAAATCATTGTAAAAATGAGCCCGGCACCTCGGACAAGTGCCGGGCTTGCATCTGTCCCGGGGGGGGGGGGGAGAAGTCCGGGGAGGGAGCTGCGGCCAGGCGGCCGGCGGGAAAGCGGCCGGCCGCCGCGGGGCCTTTAATGCGCCGACGCAAAGTCCAGTAAGGCACCTCTGCCAGAACGTTGCTTGCGGCTGCCACAGGTGAGGCGGCAGCAAGTCAATTTCGGAGTTCGGGCGGGTTACCATGGCAACCGGGACGCTGCGCACACCGATGACGTCATCGGTGCCGGCGCAGCGCTAACGGCCTAACGCCGATTTAGGGACCCACTCAATTTCCAAACTGGCCATAACTCCGGCGCTAGGCCCTCTAGCGCCTCAAAAGCGGCGCTAAGCCTACCGAATTTCTAGGCCTAGTTCTCCCCCTTAAAGGTACATACATTACAATTCCTCCCCTTTTAGATTAACAGTACCATAACACTCATTTAACAATTAAATATCAAACTAATTACAATTAACACTTTTAACATGCAACATTAACTGAAAATAGTCTATTTATAAATTCAGTCTTTGGGGAGGCTTCCTGATTCTTTCTGGATAACGCCTTTCCCGAGTGTCTCACTCTTGGTGCGGAGGTGATTCTAACACCCTGTCGTCAGTTGATTCATCAGCTTCCAATGCTATTGTTTCTGAGGTGGATGCGACCTGTACGTCGGGTTCCTCACCAGGTACGTATGGCCGAGACATGGGGTTGACTTGTTCCTGTGACTCTAGGATCTGGTCAGCATGGCGTCTCACAATGTTCTCCCCAACATCCACTGTGTACATTAGTGGCCCCTGCCGTGTGCATATCGTTCCTGGTTGCCATTTCTCTGTTCGGTAGTCGCGGGCCAAGACTGGTTGCCCTACATTGAAGCTCCTTGTCGGCTTCTCATTGATGTGCTGGAATTGCTTACTCTCAACATCCCTTCATACATTTGGTCTGAGCAAATCCAGATGAGATCTCAACCTTCGGTTAAAGAACATCATGGCCGGGGCCTGGTTGGTGACTGCATGTGTCGCATTTCTGTAGGCTAACAGGAAATTGTCCACCTTATGCTGCAGTGGAATGTCGTCATCGCACATGGCCTTTAGTGCTTTGTTAAAGGTTTGTACGAACCTCTCAGCCAATCCATTTGTGGCTGGATGATACGGGGCGGATGTGTAATGCCTTACCCCATTCCTTTTCATAAATCTTCGAAACTCTTCGGACACAAACTGTGGTCCTTTATCAGAGCAAATCTGCTCTGGCAAGTCGTTCCTGGCAAAAATGGTCCGTACGGCTGCAATAGTTTTCTCCGTGGTGGTGGAGGACATTTTGATCACCTCAGGCCATTTCGAGTGCGCATCCACGGCTATTAAAAACATTGAGTCCATGAATGGACCAGCAAAATCAATATGCACCCGTTGCCATGGAGATGAGGGCCACTCCCATGGGTGTAGAGGGGCATGTGGTGGTGCATTTTGGACCTTCTGGCATCCTGAGCAGTTCTTTTTCAGGTCCTCGATTTGCTGATCGATCCCCGGCCACCACACATAAGCCCTAGGAAGGCTTTTCATTTTCACCCCTCCCAGATGACCTTCGTGAAGCTCATTGAGCACTCTCTCCCTTAACTTGGGTGGAATTACCACTTGGGATCCACACATCAAGGTCCCCTGGCATACTGACAGCTGTTCTCTTCTGGATGAGAATGCTGGCAACAGTGACTCGCCATGTGCTGGCCATCCCTTCACCGTCAAATCATATACCTGAGACAGTGTCGGGTCATTTCGGGTCTCCTTCTCTATACCAGCGTTAGTTACTGGCAAGCATTCAATTATACTCGAATGAAATATTTCGACAGGATCCACTGCTGGTGCTTCCTCCGCAGTAGGCAGTGGCAAGCGTGATAGCCCATCAGCGTTTCCATGCTGTTTCGTGCCCTTATACTCGATTTCATATTGGTGCGCCCCCTAGAAAAATGGACCATCTTTGTAGCCGTTGCGCAGTCATCACCGGAACGCCCATCTTTGGATTAAAGATGGAGACAAGTGGTTGGTGGTCAGTCAGCAAGGTGAACTTCTACCCGTGCAGATAGTGATTGAACTTTTTCACTCCCCACACTAGGCTAAGGGCCTCCCTGTCAATCTGGGCATAGTTACGCTCGGCTGAGGTTAGTGACCGAGACGCAAAGGCTACTGGCCTCTCCGAGCCGTCCGGGAATGTTTGCGACAGCACCGCTCCAATGCATTACACGCCAACCAAATTCGTAGTGCTGGGTTGAAATGAGCCAACACCTCTTTTGATGTGATCAATGCTTTGCTCTTCTGGAAAACTCGTTTACATTCGTCACTCCACTTCCATGGTACCCCCATTTGCAGTAGGGTGTTCAGTGGGTGTAGTACGGTAGACAAATTCAGCAAGAACTTATGGTAGTCGTTCACCAGCCCGAGGAACGATCTCAGTTGTGACACATTTTCCAGTGCTGGAGCCTTGACTACTGCCTCAATCTTTTCAGGGGACTTATGTAACCCCTCTTTATCAATAACGTGGCCACAATACGAGATCTGCTTCTGGAAAAACTCACATTTGTGGTGATTAGCTCGGAGCCCATATTCCTTCAAACTAGTGAGCACCTGCTCCAGGTTGGCGAGGTGATCACTGTCATTTTCGCACGTGACCAGGATGTCGTCCAAATAACACTGGGTCCCTGGAATCCCTTGCAGGACTTGTTCCATTGCCCTTTGCCAAATAGCCGGAGCTGATACTACCCCGAACACCAGCCGATTGTATTGGCAGAGACCTTTATGAGTGTTGAACTTGAGGTACTGTTTTGAGGCTTCTTCTACCTCCATTTGCAGGTACGCCTGGGCCAGATCAATCTTAGTGAAGCGTTTCCCTCCAGAGAGCGAGGCGAATATATCTTCAATCCGCGGAACCGGATATTGTACAGTGTGAAGGACTGGGTTCACTGTCACCTTAAAGTCCCCACAGATGCGAACCTTCTTTGGTTCCCCAGGCGTATTACTCAATGACCTCTTCATTACAGGAACGATGGGTGTAGCCCACTCGCTCCAGTCCACTTTGGACAGTACTCCTGAACATTCCAAACCTTCCAGCTCTGCTTCGACGGCTGGGCGGATCACATAAGGTACCGATCTGGCCTTAAAAGACTTTGGGCTTGCATTTTCCTCTATTTTGATCGTCGCTGTTATGCCTTTTAGTGTTCCGAGTCCCTGCTGGAACACTTCTTGTGCGTCAGTTAGCATTTTTGACAGTCGTCCAGGTGTGACGTCGTCATCCTTTTTGGCATCTACAGTCAGTGCTTGTATGGAATGCCAATCTAGCTGTATCTTCCGGATCCATTCACGTCCTAGTAGTGGTGGTCCTCCATCTGGCAATACATATAGGTCCATTTTTGGTGTTTCCTTGCCGTTATATATAACGTTCACCCTTATTTTTCCTTTGGGGTAGAATTTTTGCCCCGTGTACGTCTTCAAGACAATCTTTGTATCTCTCAAGGGTATATGTGAGAATAGCCGCTTGTAGTCCCTTCAGTTTATGACTGTTAGGGCTGATCCTGTGTCCAGTTCCATTTTCACTTGGACTCCTGCTATCTTGAGCGTGACCCAGATAGTTTGGTGATCCTCCGTTTTGATCACATTATGTAGTTTCAGACAACCCAGCTCCTTGCTTCTGGAGCCTGTATCACTCTTCTGTTCGTCTGAACTACTCTCCGTCACCTTATGCATCTTCTTGTACTTCTCCTGTGGAGATTTCTTGCTGCTGGTTTTCTTTCCCGACCTGCAGACTCTTGCTATGTGTCCTACTTTTCCACACTGTCTGCACGCTTTGTCTTTGAACCAGCAATCAATCTGGTCGTGTGTTGTTCTGCCGCAGCGATAGCACTTCTCTGTTCCATATGACATTTCGTTTGTGCCATATTCTTGCGGTCTCCGTTTTATCTCTGCCGCGCCCCGTGCTGCTGCTTCGTGTGATACTGCCATGCTGAAAGCCTTGTCCAGCGTAAGATCCTTTTCTGATAGGAGCCGTTTCTGGGTTCCTTCACTTTGAAGCCCACACACAAACTTGTCCCTTAAAGTATCTGCTAGTCCCTTTCCAAACTGGCAGTGTTTCGATAGCTTGCGCAGTTCCGTTAAATACTCAACATTACTTTCATCTTTATGCTGGTTCCTTTTGTGAAACTTAAATCTTTCTGCTATCAGCAGCGGTGTGGGGTTTAAGTGGTCCTGTAGGATTGACACTATGTTTTCAAAATCCTTTTCTACTGGCTTCTCTGGGGCTACTAGGTTTCGTAGTAAGCCATACGTTTTTGCACCCATTGAATTCCACAATACCAGCGCTTTCTTGTCATCTGGCACTTCATTCGCCTTGCAGTATACTTCTATGCGTTCGACATATGTCGTCCAATCTTCGACTTCATTGTCGAATGCAGTGATACTGCCACTCTTTGGCATTTTTGGGTGTGGTTAGACTGGCTTAAAATGGCGTCTCCCACGCTTTCCTTTCTTCCCCACTGCAGCTTAAAATGGCGTCTCCCGCGCTTTCCTTTCTTCCCCGCTGTGGCTTAAAATGGCGTCTTCCACGCTGCTGCCAACGCTGCTCTCGGGGGTCCTCATGGCAAATGGCGATGCCCTGTGGGTTTCGTGCGCTGCTCCTGCGCTGCTGCCAATGCCGCTCTCTGTGGTCCTCGTGGCAATGGCAGCGCCTCGTGTTTTCCTGCCCGCCTCTCTCCCCCGTTGATGCTGCTCGGCCCTTGAACACCGGCTGCACTCTGCTCTCTCTCCTCTCTCTCCCCGTTGACGCCGCTCGGTCCTGAACACCGGCTGCGCCCTGTGTGCTCTGCCCTCTCTCTCTCCCCTGTCGACGCTGCTCGGCCTTTTGCTGTGCCACTCGGTCGGCTCTAGCTGCCGCTGTCCGGGATGGGTCTGCACAGTACCTGTTGCCAGCCCGTTTCGCTGGACCACCGTGACTGGAAAGCCAAGCCTGGCTCTCGACAGCCTCCCCTGCGATGCTCAAATCTCCACTGGATGACTGGGCAGTTGCCCGTGGTCGACGGCTGTGCTTCTGGACTCGACCTCCTTCCACTGTTCTCCAGGAGCGAATCCCTGGGAGGTGATGCAGAGTTGCAGGTAGGTTCGAATCTGCGTCGTCGCCAATGTTATATCCGTGTATCTTAATGTTGTGTCCTTCAATAATCAGACAACAGACTGCAGGGAATGATCAACAGGTGTTTACTGAATGAGGGTTCAAACTGCAACTGGCTGTACAGATCACTACTCAGGGTTTATATACAGGTGTGGTCACTGCCGGTACTACAGGATACAGGAGCTGTAAAAAGTAGTTCCCCCCCTTAAAGGTACATACATTACACTTGCCATGGAGGGAGTGCAGCGAAGATTCACCACACTGGTACCTGGGATGGCGGGAATGACGCATGAAGAGAAATTGGGTCGATTAGGCTTATATTCACTAGAGTTTAGAAGAATGAGAGAGGATCTCATTGAAACTTATAAAATTCTAACAGGACTAGACAGACTAGATGCAGGAAGGATGTTCCCAATGGCGGGGGAGTCCAGAGCCAGGGGTCACAATCTAATGATAAGGGGTAAGCAATTTAGGACTGAGATGAGGAGGAATTTCTTCACCCAGAGAGTGGTGAACCTGTGGAATTCTCTACCACAGAAGGCAGTTGAGGCCAATTCATTAAATATATTGAAGAAGGAGTTAGATATATTTCTTAAGGCTAAAGGGATCTGGGGAGAAAGCAGGGACAGCGTACTGAATTTGGATGATCAGCCATGATCTTATTAAATGGCGGAACAGGCTCGAGGGGCCGAATGGCTTACTCCTGCTCCTATCTTCTATGTTTCTATGTTTCTATGAGTTGACGTCTCAGGTCGCTGTCCTTTCACCAGAACTGCCGTCATCAGAAGGGTCATTGACCTGAAATGTTAACTCTGTTTCCCTCTCCACAGATGCTGCCTGGCCTGCTGAGTATTTCCAGAACTTTCTGTTTGCATTTCAGATTTCCAGCCTCCGCAATATTTTGCTTTTGAAATAAAAATTCTTTATTGGTATGGACTAGGTACAGAAACAACATGGCGTCCTGGCAAGAGGATTGCATCAATTAACAAAAAAAAAAGAGGTTGGAAATATTAAAAAATGGATAGTTTGGAAGTGCAGCCTCCGCAAGTCAAGAAGATGGATGGCGCGTCTAAGATAAGACTGACAGAAAATAACCACATCTGCTGAAAAGGTTTTATTTAACCTTGTTATGAACTGTACATTAAACCATTGAGTTTTCATATCATCTGGAGTGATGTTATGTCATTTGCTGAATCAGTTCGCTGATCATTGTGCCCCGCAGACACTATGGTTGGACATATAATGCTACAAAAAAATGCACACTTGGGGTCTGAAGCCAAGTGTCATTTAACTTCTTAGAGGTTTAATTAAGATGAACGCAACTTGTGAAATGTTAGGATTTGTATTAGAACATAAGAACATGTGAAATAGGAGCAGAAATAGGCCACTTGGCCCCTCGACTAACAGTCAGCATGAGGCTGAGTGAAGCTTCTTTATCGGTTCAGGAACTGTGTCGTACTGATAAAGAGAAATGGCATGCTAAGGGTTGAGAAGTAACGTCCGTTCAACATGCTAGATTTTTTTTTTACCATTTGATTCTTTTTAGCTCAAAATGTTTATGTCAGTGAAACAGCCTCATGAGAAATAAGGGTTTCCAGAGGGGAAGCACGAGTTGATGTGACATTGTGAATAGACTGCAGTGCAACGGAACCTTGCAAAAAGGCATATAGCGTTTTCTTTGTGAATTTTTTGTTTGTAAAAATGAGTGAATATTAAACTGCAACAGGCCACGCACTTTTATTTGCTAAGTTTTAGAGGAAAAACAAATGAGTAAAAAGTGGGGCGATGTTGGTTGAAAGCGCCATGGGATTATTTGCCCGTGGTTAGTACTGATCTGAGGATTCCTACCTCTCTAGCAATGGATTAACAAGTATGAGAAAAGTGAGTCAAATTTTTTGGACCCCATACTTCCTCAAAGCCCATTATGCTCCAGGGCCACTGCTTAGGAGGGACCTCCTCTGCCGTGCAGTGAATTAAAGAACAAAATAAAGAAAGAGCTTGGATTTATGTACCACCTTTCACATCCCAGTGTTCTTCACAGCCAAGTAATTAGTTTTGATGTGTAGTCACTGTTGTAATATAGGGAAACGTGGCAGCCAATTTGTGCACAGCAAGCTCCCACAAACAGCAATGAGATAAATGACCAACTTAAACTGCTTTATTGGTGTTAGTTGAGGGATAACTGTTGGCCAGGACACCAGGAGCACTCCCCTGCTCTTTTTGGAATTGTGCCATAATATATAGTGGGTTGTCTCCGCAGGTTGGGAGCTTCTTACCTAAGGAAGGATATACTTGCCATAGAGGGAGCGCAACGAAGGTTCACCAGACTGGTTCCTGGGATGGGGGGATTGTCCTATGAGGACAGATTGAGTAGACTAGGCCTATATTCTCTAGAGTTTAGAAGAATGAGAGGTGATCTCATTAAACATACAAAATTCTTATAGGGCTTGACAGGGTAGATGCAGGGAGGATGTTTCCCCTGGCTGGGGAGTCTAGAACCAGGGGTCACAGTCTCAGAATAAGGGGTTGGCCATTTAGGACTGAGATGAGGAGAAATTTCTTCACTCAGAGGATGGTGAATCTTTGGAATTCTCTACCCCAGAGGGCTACAGAGGCTCAGTCGTTGTTTATATTCAAGACAGAGATCAACAGATTTTTGGATATTAAGGGAATCAAGGGAAATGGGGATAGTGCAGGAAAGCGGAGATGAGGTAGAAGATCAGCCATGATCTTATTGAATGGCGGAGCAGGCTCGAGGGGCCGAATGGCCTACTCCTGCTCCAATTTCTTATGTTCTTATGTTCTGCATGCCCAGTGCTCAGTATGTCTCAGGAGGGTGGAAGCCAACAGAGGTAGAAAACAGCCAAGAATCCTGAGTGGATATCCTCCTTGAGGGGACAGTCGGCAGGGATACATTCTCAACTTTGAATCAGCATGAGAACCATACATTGGGCGATAAGTGAGTGGATTGAATTGGACAGTGGATGAGGTGCACAAAGCTTGGAACCGTGCAACAGCTCTTAAGTGATTAAAAATTGTTAGCTTGGCAATTTGTTGGTAAATATGCAACTCAAGAGATCAGGTTAGAGAAGATAAATGGCCGTTACCGACACTATACAATATAAGTAATCATATCACAAATATCTTGAACACAGGCTCTCTAATGCTTAACATATCTAGTTTATGTATACATGTAATTCATTTTATGGAACGTTGTAGTTTTGATAGCCCATAGTTTTCAGATCCCACAAAGCTGGATAGATATTGATAGCAGTGCTTGAATTTTTTCTCCGGGTAGGTAGGGAAAGGAATGTGTCCAACTTTGTGCTTTACCTGTTCAAAAATACATACACAGTCTAAACCAATTAACTAGAGGACTAAGGAGAGCAGCAGATAGATTTTGATGTCGATAATTGTAAGGTATTGCAAGTTGGAACAGGAAACTTGAAACATGAACACAATGAAGGTTCGTTGTCTGTGAGAGGGATCACAGTGAAGAGTATTCCTGCCTTTCCTGACATCGACACGAATGTACTTTCCACCGACGGTGCTGGACAGCAATCAGAGCATACACACTGAGGTACGTAAAGTATTGAAGAAAATAAGAACCTAACAAAAAGTCAATGATGAGGAAGTGCCATTTGGCCCAATTAATTTATCTCTCTAGCATTCCTCTCACATCCAGCGGTATCTTAAAGAAAGAAAGACTTGCATTTATACAATGCCTTTCATGGCCTCAGGATGTCCCAAAGCGCTTTACAGCCAATGAAGCACTTTTGAAGTGTAGTCACTATTGTAATGTAGGAAACATTAAACTCCGCTAATGGCTGCTTGCTAATGGCTGATGGCACTGCCTGACTTAGTCGATCATTCCAAACATTTATCAACTTTTGATTATTTTCTTCTCCTAAATCTGTTTTGAATTTTACATTTCCTTTTCACTAATTATATCCTTTTGTTCTACTGGCCTGATTGACCTTAAGTTAACGTTTTGGATTTACTTATTCATGTTATTTAATACTTTTACATACCTCAGTGAGTTCCCCCTTGCCCTTTTCCTTGTTAGACTGTAGAATTTAAGCATCTCTAATCTTTCTGCGCAGTTCATCCCCTTTCATTCTTGTTCTCTTCAGCTTTTCAAGTACACATATCCGCCTGGTCGGTGATTGGCATTAATACTGTCTAGTGATTGATGGAAAGTGTGCCTTTTTCCAATGGGCACTACATCAATGAAATACTGACACTAGGGGTGCGATTTTCCCACTGGAGGCGAGATGGAGGCGGGTTTTGGCTTGGGTGTGTCAGAAACTCGCCTCCACTGATAGTTTTCAAAAATTTGCGATTTTCCCATGATTGGCCGCTTGATTTCAGAGGTGTGGGATGCCCTTGCTCAATTAGTGTTTTATGACTGAAACTCGCCTCTGTTGACAGCACTTTTCCAGGCTGATTTTATGACTTCTTGCTCCCTTGGCACATTCTGTAGCATTTCTGCGTTTCCTGCACCATGTCCAACATCTTTTGAGAAACCACTATGTCCAATTCCAAGGCAAGGGCCTACCCGAGGCTCTCGGATGAGGCACTGCAAATGTTGTTGAAGGGGGTGACAGCTAGCATGGAGGTGCTCTTCCACTCATCTCGGAGGAAGGGGCCTGCCAAAGAAACCAAGGCTGTGTGGGTACAGCTGGCAAGGGATTGTAAGGGGTCGTTTTAACGAGCTTGTGGTGTGCGAGATCGGTTTTTGATTTCACACTGCTCGTGAGCGGTTCCGAAGCGCTGCCCCCTCACCGGTTCTAGACACTGGGCTTATTGCCAGACCACCTTGATGTGTTAGCCCAACTTGTGACTCGGAAGACAAATGGATCAGGTGAGGCAAGGTAAGTTTTAAATCAAAGGTATCTTTATTTTTAAGGAGAATAAAACATAGAGAATGAAGAAAAAATGCAGACAAAAATCATGAACACGCCTCTCAATGGGAACTAAAATTTAACACACAAGAGTTACTTTGACTATCATAATACATCAATTCTAGATCAGCGATATAATAAAACGGGGGTGGAGAAAGCGCACGGCACAACGAAGGATGAATAACACTCCCGAATTACAAAGCCCTTAATATTAAAAACCCTCCCGTCTCTAAAGTATACCTCAACTAGATCAGCTAGGTGGAGTTGGGCCTCTATGCTCACCAGGGTTTGTAAAACTGTCCTTGACCTTGGTGCTCCTGTATCGTCCGGGATCTCCAATCTTCCTTATGGGACCAGCTCCTGAACCTGCTCTCCTGCTCAAACTTGTAGGCCCTCCGTGCTCCTCGAACCATAATCGAACCTCTCCACTCACTCTGCCTTTGACCTCGTGTCTGTCTGAAACTGTGTGTTGGTTTTTTAATGTCTCTTTTCCCCCAACAGTTATACTGTTTTCTTGCCCCTTATCTTGGCGCCAAATCAGGGGTTTTCTTTTGTTAAAGTAATGGGCAGGTTGCTTTGACAAAAGCGGGTACTTTATTTTAATGTCTTGTAAATGAAACTAATGGGATCTGTCCTGTATCCCTCTGAGTTTGGTACAGATAATAGGTTTTGTCTGTGCTCTGCGATTTCAGAGATGGGTTTGCGTTTTGCTAGCAATTAACACACCTTGAGGTGTAAATACTTTTGTTTTGACTTCGTTACTACTGTAACCATTTTACCATATCAATTGCAGTCAGTTCTGGATACTGCAGTGGTATGTCCTTCTGAAATGAGTCATGTGATCTGCCAACTCCATCTTGTGTTCATAAAATGTGGCCATTTCAGGGGTTTTACAATATAGACTGTATTTTCCTGGATTTTGCGAATCCTACAGGATATAACCTCCAGATCTGTGTACAGATAGGGAGGCTGTTTCTGTGTATTGATGAAATGCCATCCCTGTTGGAAAGCATTAAAATGATTTGAAGCCAAAATGTTGGCGTTATGCCATCTGTTCTTTTGCCTTAGGCAGCTCCACATTGCAGACACCGGCACACTTGCGTTGTCAGGTTGGTGGCCTGAGTGAAAGGAGGCCAGAGAGTCATGTCCATTGTCAATGATGTCCTAGGATGGAGCCAAGGACATGTGCCAACTTGGGCAACCTATGCAAATCTCGCCATGATAAGTTCATCCCTTGCATCCCTGGCAACCATGTGCTTGCGTGCTGCCGCTGGTCGATACACTGGCGCTCTGACCTCCTCCTCCAGATCCTCCTCCTCCTCCTCATCCTTATCTGAGGTCAATGCAGAAAGAAAATGAATGGTTCCCATGCTGCTTGTAGATGCCTCCTTTGGGGAAGCGCTCATTGCAAGCGGGGAGAGGGTCTTCCAAGGAGGTCCCACAGTTGATGGAGTCAAGCTGTAGCACCTCCGACTTCGGAAGGCCTTCTAAAAGTGCTCAGAGACCTTTGTAACCAAGGTCTGACACCTGCAAGTAATCCTTGCTGCAGTAAATGATGTCTTGTTAGACCTGCAGCAGTGAGGAGGCCACCCACGAGTCAACCCGCCAGGTTTGCCTGGCGTGGTTCAGGAGGTGCGTGGAGCATGCCGAAATGCTGGAAAAGTCACAAGGGCCTCTCAAAATAGGCTTAGAGAGGCCCTTAATCAGCATTTAAGGAGGTTAAATAGCGCAATGGCCAGCTGAAGGCGGGACCGTTTCCCGACCTCCAAAACCGGCACCGGCAAAATCCAACGGAGGCGGGTTGGAGGCGGGCCCCGACCTCTTTGAATCCGATTTTCCCACCTTTCCCACCTTCAAACCCACCTCCTACGATGTCAGAAAATCGCTCCCTTCGATCCTACACCACAGAGAGGAGGGAGGGAAAAATCCAACCTGGGAAACCAACTAAATTTTGCACTTGCTATGGAACGGTAACTTCAGGTTTCCTCAGGGAAATGGCATCTAGTGGTGCAGGAGAATGAAAACAGATTTTTATTAAATGCTGGTCTTGCCGGCGACACCCACATCCCATGAATGAATAAAAAAATATAAAAAGCACCCAGTCCTAATTATTAAAATGTGTTTTTTTTCTATAGGGACAGAGATGGGATCTAACAGAAGTTAAAACAGAAGTTTTCAACATTATTAAAAGTTTGAGAGGGTAAACAGTGAAAGATTGTATTTACTGGTTAGTGAAACAGGAATAAAAAGGCATAAACTCAGGCTTCTTACTGGAAACTAGAATTTTTCTTTCAAAGAGAGGGTTATTAATATACAGAATGTATTAACACAAATCCGCTATTGAAGCAGTGACTGTTCGATCATTCAAAAGGCAATTCGATAAGGAAGAATATAAAAGGATACGGGAAAAGAGCAGGTAAACTGGGTTAGAGGAGATAATCCAATTGAAAAGCTAAAACCAGTAGAGGCATGATGGGCCAACTAGTCTTGATAAATGTTATATAATTTCTATGATGTCTTTCTTTCACTCCTGTGTTGAAATCAGGACTCATCGCACAGTCTCCAAATTTGCAGACGACACAAAGCTGGGTGGGCGTGTGTGCTGTGAGGAGGATGCCGAGAAACTCCAGGATGATTTGGACAGGTTGGGTGATTGGGCAGAAGCATGGCAGATGCAATATAATGTGGATAAATGCGAGGTTATCCACTTTGGTGGCAAAAACAGGAAGGCAGATTATTATCTGAATGGCAATAGATTGGGAGAAGGGGAAGTGCAACGAGACCTGGATGTCCTTATGCACCAGTCGCTGAAGGTAAGCATGCAGGTGCAGCAGGCGGTTAAGAAGGCAAATGGTATGTTGGCCTTCGTAGCGAGAGGGTTTGAGTACAGGAACAAGGATGTCTTGCTGCAGTTGTACAGGGCCTTGGTGTGACCACATCTTGAGTATTGTGTGCAGTTTTGGTCACCTTATCTGAGGAAGGATGTTCTTGCCATGGAAGGAGTTTAGCGAAGATTCACCAGGTTGATACCTGGGATGGCAGGAATGACGTATGAGGAGAGATTGGGTCGATTGGGCTTATACTCGCTGGAGTTTAGATGAATGAGAGGGGATCTCATTGAAACTTATAAAATTCTAACAGGACTGGACAGACTAGATGCAGGAAGGATGTTCCCGATGGTCGGGGAGTCCAGAACCAGGGGTCACAGTCTAAGGATAAGGGGTAAGCCATTTAGGACAGAAATGAGGAGGAATTTCTTCACCCAGAGAGTGGTGAACCTGTGGAATTCTCTACCACAGAAGGCAGTAGAGGCCAATTCATTAAATATATTCAAGAAGGAGTTGGATATATTTCTTAAGGCTAAAGGGATCAAGGGGTATGGGGAGAAAGCAGGGACAGGGTACTGAATTTGGATGATCAGCCATGATCGCATTGAATGGCGGAGCAGGCTCGAGGGGCCAAATGGCCTACTCCTGCTCCTATCTTCTATGTTTCTATGTCTCTGTCTCTTCTTCATTCTTTCCTCGGGCCTCAAAACTGGACCTTCCTGAACCCCCTCAGACTTTCTGTTCTCCTAAACTGTTCAGGAATTTATATCCAAACCTTAGTGTTACCCAAATACCACCTCATTTACCTTATCGGGGTGAATTTCTGCGGAGAGTCTCCCACTTGTCCATCATTCATGCCGTTTTTCCGGGGATTTCTGCGGTTCGCCACCAAATTTGTGGAGAAAACCGGGAGAACCTCAGCAGAAATTTACCCCCATCTCCTTTATTCTTATCCATCTTTATCATGAATCCTCCAAAAAAAACCTGTCACTGCCAATATTTTAATTTTAACGAGGCTACAGCATACCCCTTAAAATGATATAGTAGTGAATAAAAACAAATGTAATTTACTGTGAATATCTCTCACAGTCCAATATTTTTCGGCACTATTTTAAGTCACTTGATTAAGTATATCAAGAAATTAAACAAATGTGAAACGAACAATGGGAGGAGTGTTAACCCCTAAGGATGGACATGTTAGTGACGGGCGGGTAGGTTAAAATATCAAATATGGGAAACCCGACCCCAAGGTGGTTTAAACGGAGCCGCATTTGGGTGCGTCCGATTAACCCAAATCTTGAGAGGCGGGTCTGTAATGATAATATGTTGATGAGGGTCTTCCATCCAATTTTGAATTTAACGGTTCCAGCACGTGTTTCCCGGGACTCAGGAAACTCGGCAGTAAAAGGGAGGCGAGATTGAGCGGCACTTCATGGGGTTGGTTAAAGGGCAGGTGCCCCGATATGAATAAAGGCTCACTGCTCACGGCTGCTTTCTCAGTTCCCTCTGGTAAACGGTTTGCTGAGAGTTCTTGTAGTGACACGTGCATTGGTCGAGTTTGGAGGGGTTCACACAGAGATGGGTGGCACCATGGCTGCTTTGGATTGGACCTCAGACAAGGAAGACAATCGCCATCTACAGGTGCAGGGTTGTGCTGTGGTGGGAGCTGCAGGTGAGCAACAGGCAGGTGGACAACAGGCAGGTGGACAACAGAAAGGGGACCAATGGAGATGGGAGAAACAGAGAGGCTGATTTTGCAGCAGGCACTATCCATCTAACAGGGTGGACAGACAAAGGGTCAGCTTCCTAGACCTATCTGAAGAGCAGTGCTTCCAGAGGCTCAGTTTGACACATCAGGTGGTCGTAGACATCTGCAGCCTTCTAGAAGAAGAGCTGTTCCCTGCTGGACCTGGTGGTCATGCATTACCAGTTGCTGTAAAAGCCACCACTGCTCTCAATTTCTTTGCCTCTGGCTCCTTCTAGTAAGCCACTGGAGACATCTTGAGAGTCGCCCAGTTGGCTGTACATAAATACATAAGGCAAGTGATGGCTGGGTTCTTTGTCAGGACCGCATGTTATATCAGCTTCCCCTGCAACAGCAATAGCCAGAATGAGCGGGCAATCGGATTCGCATCACAGGTACAGAGGGCCATCGATTGCACACACCTGGCAATCCGAGGACCACCAGATCAAACAGGTGTATTCATCAGCTGCAAGGGATCTCATTCCATCCATGTGAAGCTGATGTGCAACCACAAGAAAAGATTCATGCAGGTGTGTGCCAGATTCCACTTGAGCTACAATGATTCTTTCATCCTGCAGCAGTCCTGCAAGCAGCCGTAAAGGGTGGTTGTTAGGAGGCAAAGTATACCCCCTTCAAACTTGGCTGATGACACCTGTGAGGGACCCCACCAATGAACCCCAAGAACTGTACAATGGCAGCCATATGAAAACCACGTGTGTCATTGAGCAAGTCCTCGGCAAGTTTAAGTTGCGCTTCAGATGCTTGAACCGATCTGGAGGTGCCCATCAGTACTCACCTCTAGACTGATCGTGGTGTGTGTAAGCATCGAACGCAGGCCCCAAGGATTTTTGGTATCGAACATTTTGAATGACTGTCCCTACTGATTTGACCAGCAGCCTGTTTGGAGAAGATGGGAGGGGCCCAGATGTTCATGGGCAGGAGATTCCAGCTAGGCCGACAAACTAATTATGGGAGAATGTCTGGGCAGACAGTATTCTCTGGGAAGACAATGGGTCTGGGGAGGTGACTCATACAGTTACGAGCACCTAGGAGAGATAGTCCCGGAACTGGACAAAAGAGGGCCATTGTAAATTAATGGGAAGCCACTTAACCCAGGATCAGGTGAGAAGTGCGGCCCATCATCTGCCATTAACACTAGCACCTAGATGGGATAGCCCTGAAAGGCGGGAAACCAGACAAAGAAGACAAAGAAAGGGTGATTAAAAAGACATCACCGCAACTACACAGACTAGAGTGAACTTTTGGGATATAGAGAAGGCAGCTTTGCCATTTTCTCTCTCTCTCTCTCTGTCTCGCTTGCTCTAAACCACCATGAGCGACAAGAGCCTCACCTTGCTCTTCGACTGTAGGAACGAACCTCGAAACTGGGATACTGCATTGGCAATATGGAACCAGGAGACATGCTCTACACGGGGGAAGCAGCGAGCAAGAAAACGGACAATCGGGGTGAGCATTGTCCAAGCCCACGCATCCTTAAGACCACCGGTACTGTGTGAGGGGGTGTTGTGTGTCCCAACCAATCCAGAGGGGTTTAGTGGGGAGGTTCTTGTAATGTATATATCTTGAAGGAGGGTCTTATGTTCATTAATAAATAGACATTCTTATTATGAACACAGCTAGCTTTTGCTAGTTACTTTATTGAGCACATGTGGACTAGGTACAGTATCTGTAGAGGATTCCATCTTGACTGTTGCCTTGTGGGTAGCCTAGTGCCTCATGGGTAATGTAGTCTTAATATACATACAGCTGGGTAGTGTAGTCTTAATACATACAGCTATATACAGCTCTACACAGCTCTACGGCTCCACCTAGTGTCCACTATAGAATGACATGTTATTGATCATTACATCCCCCTTTCTTTGAGGTTTAACAAAATCAATATCAATCAACTTTCAAGAAAATAATAAAGATAGTAACACTTTTGTTAGTGCTCTATAAACATAAACATTTTCAAAACAGTCAACACATTTTCAAAGCTTTACATTGTACTCAAAGATTAAGTCTATCAGGCTTTTTTACTTCACGTGTGGATCTTCTCAACACGGGTAAGTCTGATGTGTCTTCATGAGATTGTTCTGGCGGTGAATGACAAGATGCAGTTGCGGCATTGTCATCAATCTGCTCTTGTATAGATCGAGGTCTCCTTGCAATCTTTGCTTGGAGAGGGTTTCAGTGTTTCCTTCACTCTTCATGCCATAACTCTAAATGTAGTCAATGCACTCTCGAAAAACTGCTGGCAGCTGGATCCCATCATACAGCATAGTCCTCTCAGCAGCCTCGGCTAATGGAACACCAAAGATTGGCCTGAGGGAAGAAGGAGTATCCACCGGAACTGCTTCCTGCTCTGGTGCAGGCTTCTTCTTTTTCTTTTTCTCTTTCCACTGCTTAACAACATCTGCTGCGGTTATATCTTTGGACTTTTTCTCCTTGTGTTTTTCCTCTTTGTGCTTTTCTTCCTTTGGCTTCTCTTTGACCTTAAAGTCTTTTTCTTTCTTCTTGGAGAAACTAGGCTTTTTGAAGACATGGATACCCTTTGGCCTTTTCATCCTTGATGGGCTCTCTGCTTCATCACCTGAGTCATCTGGTCTGCTTATGGCACAGTTTATACGGTAGACTCTCTTGACCAGTTCTAAGTCTTCACAAGCTTTGTCACCTAGTATCGAATCAAGTCTTTCAGCCACAACAGAAAACATGAGATGATGCACTTTGTCTTTGACTGTCACTTTAAGTCTGCATACACCGAAGCAATCTATTTTCTGTCCATTATAGCTCTTCAGTAGTACTGACTTTTTCTGTATTTTGGGCTTTTCTTTCATATTTTTTATGTCACTCATACTGATTAAGTTTGCTTTTGCCCCAGTGTCCAGTTTCAATGTAACTAATGCTCCATTTATCTGCAGTGGGATCATCCATTTGTCCACTTTTACTGCATTGACTTTATGTTCAGCATTATCCATTTCTGAGGGCTGCACATTTTCTGTATCTTTTTTGATATCGTCACATGATACCATTCCTACAAAAAATGTCTCACTTAAATCAGTGTCCTCAATCACATTAACTTGTTGCCCTTTCGTTGTTTTTACTTTTGAAAAGCATTGTTTGGCAAAGTGATTCTTTCCATTACACTTTGTGCACATTTTTCCAAACACTGGGCATTGTCTTAACTGGTGTTTGTAACCACAGCGTTTACAATTAAAAATTTCATCCTCCGATTGCTTTTCATTTCTGTTCTGCCCATGTTTCTTCCCCTTGTAGGACACAGCACCGACAGCAGCATTATCACTCATTACAATCGCATCATTATTGATTTCACTGAAAGTCTTCGCGTGCTTTCGAGCTAGCTCACTGGCTTGGCATATTTTCACCGCATTTTCCAAATTTAGTTCGCTTTCTCTCAACAGACATTCCCTGACTTTTTTATCATGAATACCAAACACAATCTGGTCACGAATCATGGATGCTTTGAGCTCAGAGAAATTACATGTCTGTGCTTTCAGTTTCAGATCAGTTATAAAGCTATCAAAAGTCTCATTTTGCTGCTGTGTCCGAGAACGGAAGATGTATCTTTCATACGTCTCATTCTTTTTGGGAGAGCAATGTGCATCAAATTTTTTTAGCACATCTTCTAATTTTTCTCTGTTCTCCTCTGGATTAAATACAAATGTATTAAATACCTCTATCGCCTGTGGGCCTGCAACCATGAGCAGCAACGTTATCTTCCTTGCGTCTGGCTTCGTACCGAATCCGATGGCTGCAATGTAGAGTTCGAATTGTTGTTTAAGAGTCTGCCAATTGTAGTCGATTTTTCCTGTGAGTTTCAAACGCTCTGGTGGCTTCAAATTCTCCATGTCGCTTTTCACAATTTTCAGCAGATCTTCACCATCCTGGTACCATCTTATGTTCATTAATAAATAGACATTCTTATTATGAACACAGCTAGCTTTTGCTAGTTACTTTATTGAGCACATGTGGACTAGGTACAGTATCTGTAGAGGCTTCCATCTTGACTGTTGCCTTGTGGGTAGCCTAGTGCCTCATGGGTAATGTAGTCTTAATATACATACAGCTGGGTAGTGTAGTCTTAATACATACAGCTATATACAGCTCTACACAGCTCTACGGCTCCACCTAGTGTCCACTATAGAATGACATGTTATTGATCATTACAGAGGGAACTATCTTTTGCAGCTCATGTATACTGCAGTACCGGCAGTGACCACACCTGTATATAACTCTGAATAGTAATCTGTACAGATCTGTTCCACTGTGAGCCACGTTTAGTAAACACCTGTTGTACCGTTTCTCCTGCAGTCTGTGTCTTTTTATACACAGACACAACATTGGCGACAAGGCAAGTTTGAACCTACCTGCAACTCTGCATCACCTACCGGGGATTCATTCCTGGAGCTCAGTGGATTGGAGGTCAAGGCCAGAGTCTCGGGCGTCGACCACGGGCAACCACCCAGTCATCCAGCAGAGACTCGAGAATTGCGGGGGAGGCTGTCGAGAGCCAGGCTTGGCTTTCCAGTCGAGGTGGTCCAGCGAAACGGGCTGGCAACAGGTAGTGCGCAGACCCTTCCCGGACAGCGGCGGGCTAGAGCCCGACCAAGCGGCACAGCAAAGGGCCGAGCAGAGTCGACGGGGGAGAGAGAGAGAGGGCAGAGCGCACAGGGCGCAGCCGGTGTTCAGGGGCCAAGCAGTGTCGAAGTGAGGGAGAGAGATGCGCAGAAACCCGCGAGGTGCCGCCATTGCCACGAGGACCGCCGAGAGCGGCGTTGGCAGCAGCGCAGGAGAAGTGCGGGAAACCTACAGGGCACCGTCATTGCCACGAGAACCGCCGGGAGCGGCGTTGGCAGCAGCGGGGGAGGAAGGAAAGCGTGGGAGATGCCATTTTAAGCCATTGGGCGACGCCATTTTAAACCACACCCAAAATGCCGAAGAGTGGCAGGAGCACCGCATTTGACAATGAAGTCGAAGATTGGACTACATATGTCGAATGAATAGAGGTGTACTGCAAGGCAAATGAGGTGTCAGATGACAAGAAAGCGTCGGTATTGTTAAATTTAATGGGTGCAAAGACGTATGGTTTATTACGAAATCTAGTAACTCCAGCGAAGCTAATGGAAAAGAGTTTTGAAGACATAGTAACGATACTACAGGAACATTTAAACACCACACCGCTGCTGATAGCAGAAAGATTCAAGTTTCACAAACGGAACCAGCATAAGGATGAAAGCAATGCTGATTATTTAACAGAACTGCACAAACTATCGAAACACTGCCAGTTTGGAGCGGGACTGGCAGATACCTTAAGGGACAAGTTTGTGTGTGGGCTTCAAAGTGATGGAACCCAGAAACGGCTTTTATCTGAAAAGGACCTTACGCTGGAAAAGGCTTTCAGCACTGCGGTATCATATGAAGCAGCAGCACGGGCCACTGCAGAGATACAACAGAGACCGCAAGAATATGGCACAAACTGTTGAATCCTGTATACTGTAGTACCGGCAGTGACCACACCTGTATATAAGCCTTGAGCATGCCTCTGTACTGTCAGTTTTTAGACTACCCTCCTCCAGTAAACACCTGTTGATTGTTAAGTTACAGCCTCCGTGTAGTTATTGGAAAACATCATACTCTCAGAATCACAGATTCAACAGTGGCGACGAGGTCGATTCGAATCTACCTGCAACTCTGCATTTCCCTTCAAGGATTCACTCCGGGAGGGCAGTGGAAGAAAGTCAAGGCCAGAAGCACGGGCGTCGACCATGAGCAACTGCCCAGTCATCCGGCAGAGAGTGAACATCACAGGGGAGGCTGTTGAGAGCCAGGCGTGGTTACCCAGACACGACGATCCAGCAACAGACTGGCAACAGGTACAGCGCAGACCCTTCCCAGACAGCAGCGGCTGGAGCCGACCGACGGCAGAGAAAAAGCCGAGCACCATCGACGGGGTAAGAGAGAGGGTGAAGCACACAGGGTGCAGCTGGGGGTTGAAAACCGAGCGGCGTCGAGGAAAAACAAAACAGAGAGAGAGGGTAAAGCAGCAGCCGGGTTCAGAACCGAGCAGCGGCAACGGGAAAGGCGCACAGGAGAACGCGCAGAGCACAGCCAGGGCTCAAGGGCTGAACAGCGTCCGTGGGAGGGAGAGCGCGGGAGATGCCATTGAGCCGCCGAGAAGAAGGGAGAGCGTGGGAGACGCCATTTTTAGAAGCCGCAGCGGCGAAGAAGGGCGAGCGCGGGAAGAAAGGAAAGAGCGGGAGACGCCATTTTGTGCCAGCGGAGAAGAAGGGAGAGCACGGGAGACGCCATTTTAGACAGTTAAATCACACCCAGGGATGCCGAAGAGTGACAGTATCACTGCGTTCGACAATGAAGTCGAAGATTGGGCGACATATGTGGAATGCATTGAGGTGTACTGCAGGGCGAATGAAGTGCCAGATGTTAGGAAAGCACTGGTTTTGTTAAATTCCATGGGTGCAAACACTTATGGCTTACTGCAAAACCTAATAACCCCAGAGAAGCCCGTGGATAAGAATTTCGAAGGCATAGTAGAAATCCTACAGGACCACTTAAACCCCACGCCGCTGCTGATAGCAGAAAGATTTAAGTTCCACAAAAGGAACCAGCATAAAGACAAAAGTAAAGCTGAGTACTTAACGGAACTGCGCAAGCTATCGAAACACTGCCAGTTTGGAGTCGAACTAGCAGATACGTTAAGGGACAAGTTTGTGTGTGGGCTTCAAAGTGAAGGAACCAGAAATGGCTTCTATCAGAAAAGGATCTTAAGCTGGAAAAGGCTTTCAGCATGGCAGTATCACACGAAGCAGCCGCACGGGGCGCTGCAGAGATACAACGGAGACCACAAGAATATGGCACCAATGAAATGTCATATGGAGCAGGGAAGTGTTATCGCTGCGGCAGAACAACACACGACCAGAAGGATTGTTGGTTCAAGGACCAAGTGTGCAGACAGTGTGGAAAAGCAGGACACATAGCAAGAGTCTGCAGGTCAGGGAAGAAAACCAACAGCTAAAAATCTCCACAGGAGAAGTACAAAAAGATACATAAGGTGATGGGCAGTAGCTCAGACGAACAGAAAAGTGATACAGACTCCGAAAGCAAGGAGCTGGGCTGTCTGAAACTACATAAGGTAACCAAAATGGAGGATCACCAGACTATCTGGGTCACACTCAAGATAGATGGAGTCCAAGTGAAAATGGAATTGGACACAGGATCAGCCCTAACAGTCATAAACCAAAGGGACTACAAGCGGCTATTTTCACATATACCCTTGAAAGTTACAGAGATTGTCCTGAAGACGTACACGGGGCAAAAAGTCTACCCCAAAGGAAAAATAAGGGTGAAAGTGATATACAAAGGCCAGGAAATACCTAAAATGGACCTATATGTATTGCCAGATGGAGGACCACCACTACTAGGACGTGAATGGATCCAGGAGATACAATTAGATTGGCATTCCATACAGGCACTGAAGGTTGAGGCCAAAAAGGACGACGACGTCACACCTGGACGACTGTCAAAAATGCTAACTGATGCACAAGAAGTGTTCCAGGAGGGACTCGGAACACTAAAAGGCATAACAGCGACGATTAAAATAGAGGAAAATGCAAGCCCAAAGTTTTAAAGGCCAGACCGGTGCCTTATGCGATCCGACCAGCCGTCGAAGCAGAGCTGGAAGGGTTGGAACGTTCAGGAGTACTGTCCAAAGTAGACTGGAGTGAGTGGGCTACACCCATCGTTCCTGTAAAGAAGAGGTCGTTGAGTAATACGCCTGGGGAACCAAAGAAGGTCCGCATCTGTGGGGATTTTAAGTTGACAGTGAACCCAGTCCTTCACACGGTACAATAACCGCTTCCACGGATTGAAGATATTTTCGCCTCGCTATCTGGAGGTAAACGCTTCACCAAAATTGATCTGGCACAGGCGTATTTGCAAATGGAGGTAGAAGAAGCCTCGAAACAATACCTCACGATCAACACTCATAAAGGTCTCTACCAGTACAACCGGCTGGTGTTCAGGGTAGCATCGGCTCCGGCTATTTGGTAAAGGGCAATGGATCAAGTCCTGCAAGGGATCCCAGGGACCCAGTGTTATTTGGACGATATCCTGGTCATGGGCAAAAATGACAGTGATCACCACGCCAACCTAAAGAAGGTGCTCACTAGATTAAAGGAATATGGTCTACGAGCTAATCGCCACAAGTGCGAGTTTTTCCAGAAGCAGATCTCGCATTGTGGCCACGTTATTGATAAAGAGGGGTTACATAAGTCCCCAGAGAAGATTGAGGCAGTAGTCAAGGCTCCAGCACCGGAAAATGTGTCACAACTGAGGTCGTTCCTCGGGCTGGTAAACTGCTACCATAAGTTCTTGCCAAATTTGTCTACAATACTACACCCACTGAACACCCTACTGCAAACTCGGGTGCCATGGAAGTGGAGTGACGAATGTAGACGAGCTTTCCAGAAGAGCAAAACACTAATCACATCGAAAGAGGTATTGGCCCATTACAACCCAGCATTGCCAATTCAGTTGGCATGTGATGTGTCACCCTACGGCATTGGAGCGGTGCTGTCGCACAAATTCTCGGACGGCTCAGAGAGGCCAACAGCCTTTGCATCACGATCACTAACCTCAGCCTAGCCTTACTATGCCCAGATTGACAGGGAGGCCCTCAGCCTAGTGTGGGGAGTGAAAAAGTTCAATCACTATCTGCACGGGCAGAAATTCACCTTGCTCACTGATCACCAGCCTCTTGTCTCCATTTTTAATCCAAAGAAGGGCGTTCCGGGATGACTGCGCAACGACTACAAAGATGGTCACTTTTTCTAGGGGCGCACCACTATGAGATTGAATATAAGGGCACGAAACAGTATGGAAATGCTGATGGGCTATCACGCCTGCCACTGCCTACTGCGGAGGAAGCACCAGCAGTAGATCCTGTCGAAATATTCCATTCGACTATAGTTGAATACCTACCGGTAACTAACGCTTGTATCGAAAAGGAAACCCGAAATGACCCGACACTGTCTCGGGTATATGATTTGATGGTGAAGGGATGGCCAGCACATGGCGATTCACTGTTGCCAGCATTCTCGACAAGGAGAGAACAGCTGTCAGTGTGCCGGGGGACCTTGATGTGTGGATCCCGAGTGGTAATTCCACCCAAGTTAAGGGATAGAGTGCTCAATGAGCTTCATGAGGGTCATCTGGGAGGGGTAAAAATGAAAAGCCTAGCCAGGGCTTATGTGTGGTGGCCGGGAATCGATAAAGAAATTGAGGACCTGACCAAGAGTTACTCAGGATGCCAGAAAGTCCAAAATGCACCACCACAGGCCCCTCTACACCCATGGGAGTGGCCCTCATCTCCATGGCAACGGGTGCATATTGATTTTGCTGGTCCATTCATGGACTCAATGTTTTTAATAGCTGTGCATGCGTACTCGAAATAGCCTGAGGTCATCAAAATGTCCTCCACCACCACGGAGAAAGCTATTGCAGTCCTACGGACCATTTTTGCCAGGGATGGCTTGCCAGAACAGATTTGCTCCGACAACGGACCACAGTTTGTGTCCGAAGAGTTCCGGAGGTTCTTGAAAAGAATGGGGTAAGGCATTACACATCTGCCCCGTATCATCCAGCCACAAATGGATTGGCTGAGAGGTTCGTACAAACCTTTAAGAAGGCAATAAAGGCTATGTACAATGACAACATTCCGCTGCAGCACAAGGTGGACAATTTCCTGTTCGCCTACCGGAATGCGACACATGCAGTCACCAACCGGGCCCCAGCCATGATGTTCTTTAACCGAAGGTTAAGATCTCACCTGGATTTGCTCAGACCAAACGTACGAAGAGATGTTGAGAGTAAGCAATTCCAGCACATCAATGAGAAGCCGACAAGGAGCTTCAATGTAGGGCAACCAGTCTTGGCCCGCGACTACCGAACAGAAAAATCGCAGCCAGGAACGATATGCACACGGCAGGGCCCACTAATGTACACAGTGGACGTTGGGGAGAGCATCGTGAGACACCATGCTAGCCAGATCCTAGAGTCACAGGAACAAGTCAACCCCATGCCTCGCCCATACGTACCTGGTGATGAACCCGACGTACAGGTCGCATCTACCCCAGAAACAGTTGCATCGGAAGCTGATGAACCAACCGACGACAGGGGGCCAGAATCGCCTCCGCACCAAGAGCAAGACACTCGGGAAAAGCGCTATCCAGAAAGGATCAGGAAGCCTCCCCAAAGACTGAATATATAAATGACTATTTTCAGCTAATGTTGCATGTTAAAAGTGTTAATTGTAATTAGTTTGATATTTAATTGTTAAATGAGTGTTATGGTACTGTTAATCTAAAAGGGGAGGAATTGTAATGTATATACCTTTAAGGAGGGAACTATCTTTTACAGCTCATGTATACTGCAGTAGCGGCAGTGACCACACCTGTATATAACACTGAGTCGTAATCTGTACAGATCAGTTCCACTGTGAGCCACGTTTAGTAGACACCTGTTGTACCATTTCTCCTGCAGTCTGTGTCTTATTATACACGGACACAACATTTCTGTGTGTATTTCATACTCTGTATTGCAACACAATGTGATTTTAGGCGTCTTAATACAAGACAGGGGCCTGTTCGATGGGCCAAGGTGTATTGTTGTACTGTTTGTTTCACGTCACCAGGCATTTTACGTACAGGAGGCGGGTGTGTGTGTTAACCTTATTAAACACTGTACGGTTGAGTCCGAAAAGCTTGTCTGTGTTACAATCCTGTTCACCATAATTCCTGTCGTATAGAACTAAGTAGGAGGGGCGATTCGAACCACCAAAGCGAACCACCTACATGTGCTGCGTTCTGCGCAACATATCGCAGCAGTGAGGATTAGAGCTGGAGGAGGAACAAAGTGCTCATCATTCATCATCTGATGATGATTCCAATGAAGAGGAGGAGGAGGAGGACAGCAGTTGGTTTCTTCCACCTTTCAGAAGATGATCTCCTTCTGGCTCCTCCCTATTTTTGTGTCATCTATAAATTTCGATTGTGCCCCTTATACTCCGAGTCCTGATCATTTATATATCTATCTATATTGAGAAGAGCAATGATCCCACTGGCTAGAGGACACCACTGTTTACATCCCTCCAGTCTGAAAACTGAGCATTAACTACTAATTTCTGCTTTCTGCCCTTTAACCAACTTCCTATCCATACTCCCTCGAATACCACGTGCCTTAAATTTATCAACAGGCCTCCTGTACAGCACCTTACCTGACATCCATGGCATTTCCTATTTCTCCCCTCTTAAATCCTAACTCTCTTCCCATCTTCAAAAGCCTCCTCAGAATCTACCTCTGTGAGCATATATTTGATCACATCAGTTATATCCTTCTGCTAATACTCGGTGTTTGCCCCACCTCTTTGACATTTTTGGGATAATTACAATATAAATTTGCATTTATATGGCGCCTTTCACGGCCACCGGACGCCCCAAAGCAGCTACAACCAATTAAGTATTTTGAAGTGTAATCACTGTTGTAATGTAGGAAACACGGTAGCCAATTTGCACACAGCAAGGCCCCACAAACAGCATTGTGATAATGACCAGATAATCTGCTTTTTAGTGATGTTGATTGAGGGATAAATATTGGCCGGGACACCGTATACAGCACCTTTAACATGGTAAAACGTCCCAAGATGCTTCACAGGAGCGTTATCAAAGAGGTAGGTTTTAAGGAGCATCTTAAAGGGAGAGAGAGAGATAGCGAGGCGGAGAGAGTTAGGGAGGGAATTCCAGAACTATGGGCCTAGGCAGCTGATGGCATGGCCGCCAATGGTGGAGCATTGAAAAATGGGGATGGGCAAGACGCCAGAATCGGATGATCGCAGAGATCTCGAAGGATTGTAGGGCAAATGTAAGAAGTCACACAACACCAGGTTATAGTCCAACAGTTTTATTTGAAATCACAAGCTTTCGGAGCACTGCTCCTTCATCAGGTGAAGTGGAGAGATGCCTATAGACACAGATTATATAGTCAGAGAAAAATGCCAGATGATTACAGGTAATCTTTCTAACTGCCATTTATCACACCTCGGCAGAGAGATAATCACAGCAATCAAAGGTGTGAATGGTGTCCAAACAGGTTAGTCAGGAAAACATTACATCAAAGAACAATGAGGTGGGGTCACAAGGGGTCAAATGTTGCAGATGCTGGGGTCTGTATGAAAAACAAAAAACAAAAACAGACAAAAAAACATTTTTTTGCTGGAAATCACAGCAGGTCCGATCGCATCTGTGTAGAGAGAACAAGCCAACGACGACTCGAGTCTGGATGACCCTACGTCAGGTGGGGTAACATGTAGCGTGACATGAACCCAAGATCCCGGTTGAGGCCGTCCTCATGAGTGCGGAAATTGGCTATCAGTTTCTGCTCTACGATTTTGCGTTGTCGTGTGTCTCGAAGGCCGCCTTGGAGAATGCTTACATGAAGATCGGAGGCTGAATGTCCTTGACTGCTGAAGTGTTCCCCGACTGGGAGGGAACACTCCTGCCTGGCGATTGTTGCGCGGTGTCCATTCATCCGTTGTCGCAGTGTCTGCATGGTCTCGCCCATGTACCATGCTCCGGGGCATCCTTTCCTGCAACGTATGAGGTAGACAACGTTGGCCGAGTCACATGAGTATGTACCATGTACCTGGTGGGTGGTGTCCTCACGTGTGATGATGGTATCTGTGTTGATGATCTGGCATGTCTTGCAGAGGTTGCCATGGCAGGGTTGTGTGGTGTCGTGGTCGCTCTTCTCCTGCTGTGATTTCCAGCAAAAAAAATGTTTAAAAAAAAAATTACCTGTAATCATCTGGCATTATTCTCTGACTATGTAATCTGTGTCTATAGGCATCTCTCCACTTCACCTGACGAAGGAGCAGCGCTCCGAAAGCTTGTGATTTCAAATAAAACTGTTGGACTATAACCTGGTGTTGTGTGACTTCTTACATTTGTCCACCCCAGTCCAACACCGGCATCTCCACACCATGATTGTAGGGCAGGAGGAGGTTACAGAGTTAGGGAGGGTTGAGTATAGAGGGATTGGAAAATAAGAATGAAAATTTTAAAATTGAGGTGTTGCCAGACCGGGAGAAAATGTAGGTCAGCAAGCACGGGGGTGATGAGTGAACATGACTTGGTGTTAGTTAGGATACAGGCAGCAAACCTACTACATTAAAAACATTGTGTAAAAGCAACCTGGTCAGATCGTGGTCAGTGATGGAACAGCAGTTTCTGTCTTTAGCTGATGTAAGAGAAACAAAGGTTAAAATATTTTGACATAAGCCTAATCCCATTTTCTTGCTCACTCCCGCACCTTTTAATAGTCCTCTTTTTCCAGCAAAGATCTAATTTTGTTTTAAAAGAAATAATAGCCTCTGCTTTAAAATGTTCGTGACATAGCATTCCACATTCTAACAACCTTCTGCGTACAGAATTTTATTTTCTAACCTTCCCTTTAATTCTTTCGGTGATTAAAAAGGTTAGAATTTCATGGGGCTGGGGTGTGAGATTGATCACCCCATGATCGATTCAGCTTCCTGTGGGACCTTTAAAATGTAAATCAGCGCCCACCCCGCCCCGCCCCACACATCATAGCAACGGGAAAAGATCAGCTGACGCATTGTAATGATTTGCTTGACCTTTGGCCGCGCCCTCCCACGTTTGGGTCGATCTAGTTTGCGTTCCTTGTCACATCCGGTGGAAAATCCTGGAAGTGGTCGGACGAGCAGAGAGCCATCAGAGCTATATAAATCTAATGGAAAGCCCTGCGCTAGATGAATTTCTGGATGGATGAACCACAATAGGCCAAATGGCCTTCTTCATCCCTTTCTTTCTTGTGACCTGTGCTCTCTACTCAAAAAAGAAACCCTAAAGCTTATTCCCAGAAATTGTAATTAAAATGCCAAATCTCCTGATGCAGATACCATGGTGTCGCAGGAATGTGGCAGAAATCTCCCCTCCTTTCTCTCTACCTCAAGGCTTTCCTACTTGTTTCAGTACCGGATGGCCTTACAATGCACATTGGGTGATAATAATCAACATATGAATGAAATAAAGTCCTGGCAACTTAGCGGGTATGAGCAATCAAAGAGAACTTAGCAGAGACATGTAGCCTTAACTGTTGTGTCTGTGTATAATAAGACACAGACTGCAGGAGAAACGGTACAACAGGTGTTTACTGAATGAGGGTTACTCTAGAACTAACTGTACAGATCACTACTCAGGGTTTATATGCAGGTGTGGTCACTACCGGTACTACAGTATACAGGAGCTGTAAAAAGTAGTTCTCTCCCTTAAAGGTACATACATTACAATTCCTCCCCTTTTAGATTAACAGTACCATAACACTCATTTAACAATTAAATATCAAACTAATTACAATTAACACTTTCAACATGCAACATTAACTGAAAATAGTCTATTTATAAATTCAGTCTTTGGGGAGGCTTCCTGATTCTTTCTGGATAACGCCTTTCCCGAGTGTCTCGCTTTTGGTGCGGAGGCGATTCTAGCACCTTGTCGTCACTTGATTCATCAGCTTCCAATGCTTTTGTTTCTGAGGTAGATGCGACCTGTACATCGGGTTCCTCACCAGGTACATATGGCCGAGACATGGGGTTGACTTGTTCCTGTGACTCTAGGATCTGGTCAGCATGGCGTCTCACAATGTTCTCCCCAACATCCACTGTGTACATTAGTGGCCCCTGCCGTGTGCATATCGTTCCTGGTTGCCAGTTCTCTGTTCGGTAGTCGCGGGCCAAGACTGGTTGCCCTACATTGAAGCTCCTTGTCGGCTTCTCATTGATGTGCTGGAATTGCTTACTCTCAACATCTCTTCGTACATTTGGTCTGAGCAAATCCAGACGAGATCTCAACCTTCGGTTAAAGAACATCATGGCCGGGGCCTGGTTGGTGACTGCATGTGTCGCATTTCTGTAGGCTAACAGGAAATTGTCCACCTTATGCTGCAGTGGAATGTCGTCATCGCACATGGCCTTTACTGCTTTTTTAAAGGTTTGTACGAACCTCTCAGCCAATCCATTTGTGGCTGGATGATATGGGGCGGATGTGTAATGCCTTACCCCATTCCTTTTCATAAATCTTCGAAACTCTTCGGACACAAACTGTGGTCCGTTATCAGAGCAAATCTGCTCTGGCAAGCCGTTCCTGGCAAAAATGGTCCGTAGGACTGCAATAGTTTTCTCCGTGGTGGTGGAGGACATTTTGATCACCTCAGGCCATTTCGAGTGCGCATCCACGGCTATTAAAAACATTGAGTCCATGAATGGACCAGCAAAATCAATATGCACCATTGCCATGGAGATGAGGGCCACTCCCATGGGTGTAGAGGGGCATGTGGTGGTGCATTTTGGACCTTCTGGCATCCTGAGCAGCTCTTTGTCAGGTCCTCGATTTGCTGATCGATCCCCAGCCACCACACGTAAGCCCTAGCAAGGCTTTTCATTTTCACCCCTCCCAGATGGCCTTCGTGAAGCTCATTGAGCACTCTCTCCCTTAACTTGGGTGGAATTACCACTCGGGATCCACACATCAAGGTCCCCTGGCATACTGACAGCTGTTCTCTTCTGGATGAGAATGCTGGCAACAGTGAGTCGCCATGTGCTGGCCATCCCTTCACCGTCAAATCATATGCCCGAGACAGTGTCGGGTCATTTCGGGTCTCCTTCTCTGTACCAGCGTTAGTTACTGGCAAGCATTCAATTATAGTCGAATGAAATATTTCGACAGGATCCACTGCTGGTGCTTCCTCCGCAGTAGGCAGTGGCAGGCGTGATAGCCCATCAGCGTTTCCATGCAGTTTCGTGCCCTTATACCCGATTTCATATTGGTGCGCCCCTAGAAAAAGGGAGCATCTTTGTAGCCGTTGCACAGTCATCACCGGAACGCCCTTCTTTGGATTAAAGATGGAGACAAATGGTTGGTGGTCAGTCAGCAAGGTGAACTTCTGCCCATGCAGATAGTGATTGAACTTTTCACTCCCCACACTAGGCTGAGGGCCTCCCTGTCAATCTGGGCATAGTTAAGCTCGGCTGAGGTTAGTGACCGAGACGCAAAAGCTACTGGCCTCTCCGAGCCGCCCGGGAATTTGTGCGACAGCACCGCTCCAATGCCATAGGGTGATGCATCACACGCCACCCGAATTGGTAGTGCTGGGTTGAAATGAGCCAACACCTCTTTTGATGTGATCAATGCTTTGCTCTTCTGGAAAGCTCGTTTACATTCGTCACTCCACTTCCATGGTACCCCCATTTGCAGTAGGGTGTTCAGTGGGTGTAGTACTGTAGAGAAATTCGTCAAGAACTTATGGTAGTAGTTCACCAGCCCGAGGAACGACCTCAGTTGTGACACATTTTCCGGTGCTGGAGCCTTGACTACTGACTCAATCTTTTCAGGGGACTTATGTAACCCCTCTTTATCAATAACGTGGCCACAATACGAGATCTGCTTCTGGAAAAACTCGCATTTGTGGCGATTAGCTCGGAGCCCATATTCCTTCAATCTAGTGAGCACCTGCTCCAGGTTGGCGAGGTGATCACTGTCATTTTCGCCCGTGACCAGGATGTCGTCCAAATAACACTGGGTCCCTGGAATCCCTTGCAGGACTTGTTCCATTGCCCTTTGCCAAATAGCCGGAGCTGATTCTACCCTGAACACCAGCCGGTTGTATTGGTAGAGACCTTTATGACTGTTGATCGTGAGGTACTGTTTCGAGGCTTCTTCTACCTCCATTTGCAGGTACGCCTGGGCCAGATCAATCTTAGTGAAGCGTTTCCCTCCAGATAGCGAGGCGAAACTATCTTCAATCCGTGGAAGCGGATATTGTACAGTGTGAAGGACTGGGTTCACTGTCACCTTAAAGTCCCCACAGATGCGAACCTTCTTTGGTTCCCCAGGCGTAATACTCAACGACCTCTTCATTACAGGAACGATGGGTGTAGCCCACTCACTGCAGTCCACTTTGGACAGTACTCCTGAACGTTCCAAACCTTCCAGCTCTGCTTCGACGGCTGGGCAGATCGCATAAGGTCTGGCCTTAAAAAACTTTGCATTTTCCTCTATTTTGATCGTCGCTGTTATGCCTTTTAGTGTTCCGAGTCCCTGCTGGAACACTTCTTGTGCGTCAGTTAGCATTTTTGACAGTCGTCCAGGTGTGACGTCATCATCCTTTTTGGCATCTACAGTCAGTGCTTGTATGGAATGCCAATCTAGCTGTATCTTCCGGATCCATTCACGTCCTAGTAGTGGTGGTCCTCCATCTGGCAATACATATAGGTCCATTTTTGGTGTTTCCTTGCCGTTATATATAATGTTCACCCTTATTTTTCCTTTGGGGTAGACTTTTTGCCCCGTGTACGTCTCCAAGACAATCTTTGTATCCCTCAAGGGTATATGTGAGAATAGCCGCTTGTAGTCCCTTCGGTTTATGATTAGGGCCGATCCTGTGTCCAATTCCATTTTCACTTGGACTCCTGCTATCTTGAGCGTGACCCAGATAGTTTGGTAATCCTCCGTTTTGATCACATTATGTAGTTTCAGACAACCCAGCTCCTTGCTTCCGGAGTCTGTATCACTCTTCTGTTTGTCTGAACTACTCTCCGTCACCTTATGTACCTTCTTGTACTTCTCCTGTGGAGATTTCTTGCTGCTGGTTTTCTTTCCCGACCTGCAGACTCTTGCTATGTGTCCTACTTTTCCACACTGTCTGCACACTTTGTCCTTGAACCAGCAATCATTATGGTCGTGTGTTGTTCTGCCGCAGCGATAGCACTTCACTGTTCCGTATTGTAAAGTCTGTGGGTTGTACAGTTAATAACGACACAGACTTCAGGAATAACAAACAAACAGGTCTTTACTATTCAAAGGTCAGGGCGAATCTGCCCCAGCAATCCTGCCACAACACTTATATACTGGTGTGGTCACTGTCGGTATTACAGTATACAGAAGCCAAACAAGTCGTGCCACACCTAAAGTAGTTCTCTTAAAGGTGAACGGTTACATACAATAGTTTCCTTAAAGGTAGACGGGTACATACACTACAATCCTCCCTTTTTAGCTTTCAACATACTGAGTCCATAGTGAACATACATTATAACATATATACAGCTTATGTAAGACAGTTCATAGATTCAGTCTTTCTGGTGGTTTCTGGATTCTGTCCGGATAACGCCGCGGTGGTGTCGTCATTCCAGGCGGGCTAGTAGGTGCTTCTGGCAAAGTCGATTCGGCTTGAAAGACAGTGTCAGGTTCAGCTGACTCCAGTATTACCAGATCGGAAGTAGGTGTTCTGGGTATCTCAGACTCAACATTACCCGGGTAAGGTGGTGAAGTCGGTTGCCCATTTGTGACGGACCCTATGATTTGGTCAACATGGCGCCTTATTATATTGTCCCCAATGTCCACGGTGTACATCAACGGCCCTAGCCTTTTTCCAATAGTTCCAGGCTGCCATTTCTCGGTACGGTAGTCCCGGGCCAAAACTCGTTGACCGATCTGGAAAGATCTAGTGGCCCTTTCATTCATGCCCTGGAATTGCCGGTTCTCTACGTCCCTTCTGACGTTTGGTTTGAGCAAATCCAGCCGGCATCTTAGGCGTCTATTACAAAACATCATTGCGGGAGTTTGATTTGTGACCGCATGTGTTGCATTCCGGTATGCCAACAAAAAGCTATCCACCTTATGTTGTAGACTTATGTCTTCATTACTCGTGGCCTTTACGGCCTTCTTGAAGGTCTGGACAAACCTTTCAGCCAATCCATTGGAGGCGGGATGGTATGGGGCTGACGTGTAATGCTTAACCCCATTGCTCTTTAAGAATTTCTTGAATTCTTCGGACACAAATTGCGGTCCATTATCAGAACAGATCTGTTCCGGCAGGCCATTCCGAGCAAACATAGTCCTTAACACTGTGATGGTTTTTTCCGTCGTGGTGGTGGTCATCTTAATTACTTCCGGCCACTTGGAGTGGGCATCCACCGCTATTAGGAACATCGAGTCCATAAATGGACCAGCAAAGTCGATGTGTACTCTTTGCCAAGGAGATGAGGGCCACTCCCATGGATGCAGAGGAGCCTGTGGTGGCGCGTTCTGAACCCTCTGACATCCTAGGCAGTTCTTCGTGATCTCCTCTATGTCTCCATCAATGCCTGGCCACCACACAAACGCTCTTGCTAGATTCTTCATCTTTACTCCACCCAGATGTCCTTCGTGCAGCTCCTTTAGCACTTTCTTTTGGAGTTTGGGTGGAATCACCACTCTAGATCCACACATCAGGGTTCCTCGACACACTGACAGTTGTTCTTTCCTCTGTGAAAATGCTTGCAGTGTTGGTTCGCTCTGTGCTGGCCATCCCTCCACCGTTACATCATAGACTCGTGAAAGAGTCGGGTCATTCCTTGTCTCATTCTCAATCATTGAGTTTGTTATCGGTAGACACTCCACTATGGATGAGTGGAACAACTCTACTGGGTCCACTGTACTCGCTTCTTCCACCATCGGCAATGGCAAGCGTGATAACCCATCAGCATTTCCATGCTGTTTGGACCTTTTGTACTCAATTTCATATTGGTGTGCCCCAAGTAACACGGACCACCTTTGTAACCTTTGTGCTGTCATGGTGGAAACGGCCTTGTTCGGGTTGAATATGGACACCAACGGCTGGTGGTCTGTCAGCAATGTGAACTTTTTACATTGTAGGTAATGGTTGAATTTCTTCACACCCCACACAAGACTGAGGGCCTCCCTATCTATTTGAGCGTAATTTCGCTCCACGGGTGTCAATGATCGTGACGCGAATGCCACTGGCCTTTCCGAGCCATTTGGTAGCCTGTGCGAAAGTACTGCCCCAATTCCGTACGGGGAAGCATCACAAGCTAGACGAAGGGGTAATGCTGGGTTGAAATGAGCCAACACTTCTTCAGAGGTAATCAACTCCTTGCTTCTGCGAAAAGCCCTTTTGCATTCTTCACTCCACTTCCATGGTGTTTCTTTCCGCAACAGATCATTCAGCGGATGCAGCACCGTGGATAAATTTGGCAGAAACTTGTGATAGTAATTAATCAACCCCAAGAATGATCTTAACTGTGAAACGTTTCCTGGAGCGGGGGCCTTCACGACCGCTTCTATCTTTTCAGGTGACTTATGCAGTCCCTCTCGGTCAATGACATGACCGCAGTATGAGATCCGTTTTTGGAAGAACTCACACTTCTTGCGATTAACCCGAAGGCCATACTCCTTCAACCTGGTGAGTACCAGTTTCAAATTCGTGAGGTGTTCTTCCTCATTTTTTCCCGTGATTAAAATGTCATCTAAGTAGCACTGCGTGCTTGGAATTCCTTGTAACACCTGTTCCATGGCCCTCTGCCAAATTGCTGGCGCCGAAGCTACCCCAAAGACCAGTCTATTATAGCGATACAAGCCTCTGTGAGTGTTGATGGTGAGGTACTGGCATGACTCTTCCTCGACCTCCATCTGTAAATATGCCTGAGCCAGGTCTATTTTCGTGAAGTGCTTCCCTCCAGCCAACGAAGCAAAGATATCTTCAATCCGCGGAAGCGGGTATTGTACCGTGTGAAGCACCGGATTCACAGTGATCTTGAAATCTCCGCAGATACGGACCTTCCCCGGTCCCCCTGGCTTATTACTTGGTGAGGACTTCATGACGGGAACAATGGGCGTGGCCCACTCACTCCAGTCCACTTTTGACAGAACCCCTGATCGTTCAAGTTCTTCCAGTTCTGCCTCCACCGCTGGTCGTATTGCGTAAGGTACCGATCTGGCCTTAAAAAACTTTGGGCTTGCATGTTCTGCAATCTTAACCTTTGCTTTAATTCCTCGCAGTGTTCCCAGTCCTTGCTGGAATACCTCTTTAGCTTCGTCCAATATTCTGGACAACCGTTCCGGTTTGACATCCTCTTTTTCCGAATCCACCGTCATGGTGTGTAGTGAATGCCAGTCCATCTTTATTTTTCGGATCCACTCCCGTCCCAGAAGTGGTGGACCTCCCTCAGGCAACACATACAGGTCCAACCGGTGGTGATCTTTATCCTTGTATCTCACCTTGACTTCTATCTTTCCGATGGGGAATACTTTGTGCCCCGTGTATGTCTGTAGTACTAGTTCCGTATCCCGTAGTGGAATATGCTTGAAAAACTTTTTATAGTCATGCTTATTCATGACCGTCAACTTCCATTTTTACTTGGACCTTTGCAATCTGTAGTGTTATCCAGATAGTTTGTCGGTCAGCTTCATTACTCACATTGTGAATTCTCAGACTGTCCAGTCCTTTGCATTTGGAGTGTGAGTCCGACTTCTGTTCCCTCAGACTCTTCCTAGTCACCTCTTGCACCTTTCCGTACCATTTTTGTGGTGACTCCTTATTGTTGTACGTTGTTCCTGACCGGCATACCTTAGCTATGTGCCCGATCTTGCCACATTTCCTGCATTCTTGGTTTTTAACCCAGCATTGATTCTGGTCGTGTGTTGTCTTCCCACAACGATAGCATTTTGTTGTCCTCGAGGTAATTTGGTCCACCCCGAGTGCCGCCGCCTTTAGCTGCATTTCCGCCGTTCCTTTCGCTGCGGCTTCGTGCGATGCAGCTATAAGGACAGCCCTGTCTAGTGTGAGGTCGTTCTCTTCCAGTAGTCGCTTTTGCGTCCCTTCTTTGGACAATCCACATACGAACTTGTCTCGCAGTGCCTCTGTCAGATTCCCTCCGAACTGGCAGTGTTCCGCTAGCCTACGCAGTTCGACCAAGTATTCCGCGTTGCTTTCGTCTTTCTTCTGCGTTCTTGCATAGAATTTGGATCGTTCAGCCAGCATCAACGGTGTGGGGTTCAAGTGATCCTTCAGCACTGCTACAATATCATCGAAAGTCTGATCCGCCGGTTTAGCTGGTGAGAGAAGATGCTTCAACAACCCGAATGTTTTCGCACCCATCATGTTAAGTAAGGTTAAAGCTTTTTCATCCTTAGATATTTTGTTAGCCTTACAATGTATCTCAATACGTTCCACGTACGTGGCCCAGTCTTCTATCTCAGAATTAAAATCGTTGATGTCCCCCCGCTTAGGCATCTTCCTTTCCTTGGGTACAACACAATTTTTATTTATTTATTTATTTATTTTTTCCTAAGATGGCGGCTTTTCCCGCGAAAATGGCGGTTTCCCGCTCTTTCCTTCTCTCCCCGCCCACTTCAATGGCGGTTTCCCGCTTCTGTCGTCTTCGCCGCCTAATGGCGGCTTCCCGCGTTTCTTCCCTGGTGGAAGGGGTACGCTTTCCCCACAACGGACAGGTTCAGCCGCTGGGCTGGCTCTCGCACAGCTCCCCTTACTCGGCTCTGTCTTTCTCTCTCCCGCACGTTCGGTTCTACCGGCGCTGGGTACCCCGTTGGTGGAGGACAGTTCAGCCGCTGGACTGGCTCTCGCGCAGTCTCTCTCCCCTTGCTCGGCTCTGTCTCTCTCTCTCCCGCACACTCGGCTCTACCGGCGCTGGGTACCCCGTTGGTGGAGGACAGTTCAGCCGCTGGGCTGGCTCTCGCGCAGCCTCCTTTGGTCGGCTCTGCCTCTCCCACACGCTCTGTTCCCGTTCGCCTCCCAGCCCTCACGCAGTCCGGTGCTTCCCTCCCCGGCTGCGGCTGAGTTTCTCTCTTCCCGCGCCAGCTCCCGGTCTCAGCGCTTCGTGGCTTCGGTCGCTGCCTGGCTTTTTCCCGCCGATCGCGGTCCGGCTGTCTCACGACGCCGTTGGACCCGACTTTCTGACCGGCTCCGCTCCCCCTCGACCGTGGTCGAGTGCACAGCCCTTATCCTCCGGATATTCTTTACACTTTCCCCTACTCACAGTCTCCGCGGCCGCCTTGTTTCCTGCTGATCGGCTCACTCCGCACCGTGGCAGAAGGGTAGTCAGTGCCTGTTGCTGATGGAAGCTTTTGTTGCTAAAGTCTTCCTCCTTTCTATTGCTGCAGCCTCGTGTTTTCTTCCAGCAGATCGACGAGGGCGGTTGCCTCTCTTCGACGCTCTTTAGTTGCTTTGGTAGTCTTGCCGCAGGGTACGATCGGACTCGTCGCCACTGTAAAGTCTGTGGGTTGTACAGTTAATAACGACACAGACTTCAGGAATAACAAACAAACAGGTCTTTACTATTCGAAGGTCAGGGCGAATCTGCCCCAGCAATCCTGCCACAACACTTATATACTGGTGTGGTCACTGTCGGTATTACAGTATACAGAAGCCAAACAAGTAGTGCCACACCTAAAGTAGTTCTCTTAAAGGTGAACGGTTACATACAATAGTTTTCTTAAAGGTAGACGGGTACATACACTACACGTATGACATTTCATTTGTGCCATATTCTTGCGGTCTCCATTGTATCTCTGCAGCGCCCCATGCTGCTGCTTCGTGTCATACTGCAATGCTGAAAGCCTTGTCCAGCATAAGATCCTTTTCTGATAGAAGCCGTTTCTGGGTTCCTTCACTTTGAAGCCCACACACAAACTTGTCCCTTAAAGTATCTGCTAGTCCCGTTCCAAACTGGCAGTGTTTCGATAGCTTGCGCAGTTCCGTTAAATACTCAGCATTACTTTCATCTTTATGCTGGTTCCTTTTGTGAAACTTATATCTTTCTGCTATCAGCAGCGGTGGGGGTTTAAGTGGTCCTGTAGGATTGACACTATGTTTTCAAAATCCTTTCCTACTAGGTTTCGTAGTAAGCCATACGTTTTTGCACCCATTGAATTCAACAATACCAGCGCTTTCTTGTCACCTGGCACTTCATTCGCCTTGCAGTATACTTCTATGCGTTCGACATATGTCGTCCAATCTTCGACTTCATTGTCGAACGCTGTGATACTGCCACTCTTCGGCATTTTTGGGTGTGGTTAGACTGGCTTAAAATGGCGTCTCCCGCGCTTTCCTTTCTTCCCCGCTGTGACTTAAAATGGCGTCTCCCGCGCTGCTGCCAACGCCGCTCTCGGCGGTCTTCGTGGCAAATGGCGACGTCCTGTGGTTTTCGTGTGCTGCTCCTGCGCTGCTGCCAATGCCGCTCTCTGCGGTCCTCATGGCAATGGCAGCACCTCGCGTTTTCCTGCGCGCCTCTCTCCCCCGTTGACGCTGCTCGGCCCGTGAACACCGGCTGCGCTCTGCTCTCTCTTGTCTCTCTCTCCCATTGATGCTGCTCGGCCCTTGAACACCGGCTGCGCTCTGCTCTCTCTCGTCTCTCTCCCCGTTGATGCCGCTCGGTCCTGAACACCGGCTGCGCCCTGTGCGCTCTGCCCTCTCTCTCTCCCCCGTCGACGCTGCTCGGCCTTTTTCTGTGCCGTTCGGTCGGCTCTAGCCGCCGCTGTCCGGGAAGGGTCTGCGCAGTACCTGTTGCCAGCCCGTTTCGCTGGACCACCGTGACTGGAAAGCCAAGCCTGGCTCTCAACAGCCTGCCCTGCGATGCTCAAATCTCCGCTGGATGACTGGGCGGTTGCTCGTGGTCGACGCCCGTGCTTCTGGACTCGACCTCCTTCCACTGTTCTCCAGGAGCGAATTCCTGGGAGGTGATGCAGAGTTGCAGGTAGGTTCGAATCTGCTCGTCGCCAATGTTGTGTCTGTGTATAATAAGACACAGACTGCAGGAGAAACGGTACAACAGGTGTTTACTGAATGAGGGTTACTCTAGAACTACTCAGGGTTTATATACAGGTGTGGTCACTGCCGGTACTACAGTATACAGGAGCTGTAAAAAGTAGTTCTCTCCCTTAAAGGTACATACATTACATTAACCCATTAGACTTTTCCAATAAGAAATGATCTGATCATAACCAAAATGAGCCAAGTTGTCCTTCAACTAATACTGGTGAAGAAGACCCCAAATATCGCCAAAATGAAAAGAGTCGACTTTGAGCTTCCAACCACCTAAACATGAAATTCTAGCTGACCTTGAACTCTTTAGAACTACTCAACCCTCAACCCTACTCAACCCCACTAATTCAAAATAAAGGACAACACTCAGAATTGCTTTACTCAAAAGGCAGTCAGCAACACTATAAATGATTGAGGTGTTTACTTTCAAATGGAGATGATGCCTGTCCTCTCAAAACTGCTCATCATTTTCAACACCCGCTTTTGTGCCTAATTTGAAAGTTGCACCATTTTTTATTTGAAAAAAAGTAAACAGACATTTCTGTGGGGACAGATTTTTGGCACATTGGGCCTAGGCACCTGGCTCCCAAAAGATGCTCAGCAAGACAGAAAATTGATCAGGAAACACTCCAGTCTAGCTGCGAGTGCCAGAAGACCTTTAGAATCTTTTAAATCTGTTGAGTGCTGTGCAGCTGTTGTTAAAATAACCAATACGAGATAATATCACATCAGTATCCATAGAGTCATCTACGAGTGTAGCTAAATCAAACGGTCATAGGTTCAAGGGCCATTCCGGCACATAATCCAGGACTGAGGGCATGCTGTTTTGCCAGAGCTTCTGGTAAAAGCATGCAGTTCATACACAGTCCAAAATCATTTAATTAAAATGTTCTTTGCTGTCTTCGTGGCTGCTGCTTTCACAGATTGTTGACATCTCTTCCCATTTTTACTTCCATTGAAGTTAATAGAAATAAAAATCTTCAGAGATGTAAAATGGGCTGCCAACTTGCTATCACGCTATTGCACAAAGTCAAGATCCACCACAATGCCCTTTAGCTGAGAAGTTAACTCGAGGCCTTGTTTGCCTGCTTAGGCAGATGTCAACAATCTCATTTGCTTTGACGCTATTCGAAGAAAGTGCAGAAGAGCTCACTCATGTATCCCTCAAACAACACCCTTTGTAATTTATCTTACTGCTGTTAGAGGGGCCTTGCTGGGTGCAAATTGGTGCTGCATTTGCCAACATACCAACAGTGACTGCACATCAAAAGTGATTAGTTAGCAGGCAAGCATTTTGGGACATCTTCAGGTGGTCAAAGGCGCTATATAAATTCAAGTTCTTTAATAGGCTTGGCAATTTCATTGAGGAAAGCTTTAAATGATTTTGTCATTGTTGCTATGTGTTCTGAAGTAGTCTCCTGGTAAAAGCATGCAGTTCATACACAGTCCAAAATCATTTAATTAAAATGTTCTTTGCTGTCTTCATGGATGCTGCATTCACATCCAGTTCATAAGAGTCATATGCCAAACCGCATCACAATTTTGGAGGAGTGGAGCAAGGATTAATGAGAGCAATGATAAAACTCCCGGCGAAGCCAAGACTTTGCACTGAACTGTTGACCCATTGAGAGGGCTTTCCAGGATAGCACCACACAAGGCAGAGAAAATATTAAAAATGCAATGGGGGAAGATCAGCCACAGTAGAGAGATGTTGCTCGTTGAAGACCCCACCACACACCAGGCGATTCATTTGCTTCATCGCACCATTGGCAGTGGCACACTAATACTGAGCGGTTTGTTATATTATGCAATTTGGTGGACAGAGTCAGTGGAACTGGTGCAAAATCAACAGTCTTCCTCCTTCTGTGGCTCAGTATCAGCCATGGCTCAGTGGTGTCACTCTTGCCTCTGAATCAGGGGGTTATGGGTTCATAGTCCCACTCCAGAGAATTGAGCACAAATTCTAGGTGGACAATCCAATGCACTACTGAGGGAGTGCTACACTGTCGGAGGCACCGTCTTTCGGATGTGACGTTAAACCGAGGCCCCATCTGCCCTCTTAGGTGGATGTAAAAGATCCCATGGCATTATTCGAAGAAGAGCAGGGGAGTTGTTCCAGGTATCCTGACCAATATTTATCTCTCAACCAACACCACAAGATCAGATACACATGTCATTTTGTGGGACCTTGCTGTGCGCAAATAGGCTGCCGCATTTCCTATATTATAACAGCGACTACACTTCAAAAATACTTCATTGGCTGTAAAGCACTTTGGGATGTCCTGAGGTTGTGAAAGACGCTGTTGAAATGCAAGTTCTTTCTTGTCTTTCCCGCTCCCGCATGCCAATCTGTAGGGACCATAGGACGACCATTTAATTCTTTCTGGGACTGGTGTCCCACCTCAGTCAGAGTGTTACCCCGTGGAGTCCAATTCAAGTCCCCGAAAGTTCAATGGTTACTCGTACGTAAGCAGTATGTACTCACACAGTTTTAGAACAAATGTGAGAAGTCACACAACACCAGGTTATAGTCCAACAGCTTTATTTGAAATCACAAGCTTTCGGAGCACTGCTCCTTCGTCAGGTGAAGTGAAGAGGTGCATATAGGCACAGCATATATAGTCAGAGAACACTGCCAGATGATTACAGGTAATCTTTCTGTTAGATCCGTGATTCTGAGAGTATGCTGTTTTTCAATAACAACACGGATGCTGTAACTTAACAATCAACAGGTATTTACTGGAGTAGGGTAGTCTCAAGACTGGGGGTACAGAGGCATGCGCAAAGCTTATATACAGGTGTGGTCACTGCCGGTACTACAGTATACAGGAGCTGTAAAAGTAGTTCTCTCTTAAAGGTACATACACTACACTTTCTAACTGCCCATCTGGCAGTGTTCTCTGACTATATATGCTGGGCCTATATGCATCTCTTCACTTCACCTGACGAAGGAGCAGCGCTCCGAAAGCTTGTGATTTCAAATAAAGCTGTTGGACTATAACCTGGTGTTGTGTGACTTCTCACATTTGTCCACCCCAGTCCAACACCGGCATCTCCACATCATGGTTTTAGAACAGTGTTGAACATTACTACATTCTTTAATTATCATTATGTTACTTATTGGTTGTTAACCTGGCACAAATATTTAATAATAGTAAAACAATACTACATTATTACACTTTAAGTATGTTTTGTATTTATTTTGAATCACCAAGTTGAGGTTAACTGCTGTATACTGCATTGTTTATACGTTTTGCATTGGAATTTTATATGGTTATTTATCTAAATGTTATTTTGACACTTCATGCTTGCATTCCCATTTGAAAACTTGTATATTTGTTGCCTGTTTACCTTCTTTCTGTTCAGCTGGTAAATAGTAGTCCTATGGCTACCAGATAAGATGGTTAACTTGTGGTCAACTGGAACATTAAAACGCAGCTGGATCTGTTGAGATAGTGGACGGTCAGTGAGGAAAGATAATGTTCCCTCAAGTAATTTGCACGGGATTTAGTAATCCTTCAATTCTGGTGGAAATCAATGTGGTATAATTCCGCTACTTAGCTTGATGAGTGTCGTTCTGATGCTTTGTAGAACATTAACTTTACCTATCTTGTTTAACTAGACTCGTCCAGCGAGATGCTGCATCTTCACACTGGAGTGAAGGGAAAATCTATGGGGGGAGGATTCTCAGGGAAATGTCATATCCAGTGTTATCAGCCGGTACTCTAGATTAGTACTGTGGGATCCATTTTATCCACTAGGATGGACAGATAAGACCCCAGTTTAACTGCTCGTTAAGTGGGTAGTGCATCAAAATCTTGTGGTTTGCCTTAATCCTTATCTGGTGTCAGAATGATCAGGAATAAGCTCAAATCTCCCAGGTGATGTTGGAATCCACAACCTTTGGTCCATTATCTGAATTCCACATGGATAAACACAATGCAGCGTGTCACAAGTGGATGAGAATAAATCCTGTAGCATAAGCAATTTAGTTCCAAATAAACTTAATTATGTTTTTTATTGAATGGTACAGAATGCTGCTTTGACGATTGGTATAATAGATTAACAAATGTAAAAGTAACATTTTACTTAGCTTTAAAATCTATGGCAGAGTTAAGATTAAGAGGTGCATTTGCTGCGAGTGTTCGAGTGAGCACACATGCTAATTGTCTGAACCATTGCCCTTCTCTGCTCTTACTCTTCCACTCTGCTGATGAAACCCTATCATCTCAAAATGTTAATTCTCCAATGCACTCCTTGTTGGTTTTGCTGCTCCCATCGTGCACACCGTCACCTTTAAACCTCTCCAGGGACTTACCCCCACCTATCTCCGTGATCCCTTTCTGCTTCGTGTCCCTGCACAGACACTCTGCTCCTCTAACACTGGCTCTAACACTTCTTGTTCGCTGCTTCCCCCGCTCTACCATTGGTGCTCGTTCCATCGGTCACAATGCCCCAACCCTCTGGAATTCCCTCCCTTCCAACCGCTGCCTTGATACTTCCCCTCCCCCCTCTCCTCAAGGGTAGTTAGGGATGGGCAATAAATGCTTGCCTTGCCAGCAATGCCCACATCCCGTGAATGAATAGGGAAAAAAAACTGAGGAGCACCGTAGAATTGTAAGCTATTGTTGTTGTCACAATATAATCATTCGCCAGGTCAGTGGTAATGAAATGAGCATTAATTTGTGTCCATGCTCCTACAATTGTAAACAAATGTATTCCGAGTTAATCCAGTGACCCTGTGCATAACAATAATTAACTTCTTAAGAATAGTTAATGGGTAGTTGAAGGTTTACTCCCCAAGCTTTGACTTTTAATGGAAAAGATGTCATTGGTGCAGAGTGGAAGCTAGCATTCCAGTGGTGGAGCAATGCATAAATTGACTTGGAATAGGCCAAATTGGCACACGACACACGGGTATAGCGGAGAAGCTGAAACAGCTGTTAAGAGTGACACAAGGAATGCAACAAACTCTTAGCCGTCCAATGAGAAAATACCATTATGGGGCATGATCTAATGCAGAGTTTTCTGGGTGCAGCTTGGCTGATACTCCAGTACATTGCTGAGGGAGTGCTGGTTTCTTGGGCGTGCCTTCCTTCACATACACCCCTATGCAATGTTTCCTTCATCATTGATACCAAGACCATCGATTGCTGTAATGTCACATAGCTGCACTTGAGAAAGCAAAGCTGAAGAACAGCGACACAAAATTAAAATGTGCACTTTGTATTGTGAGTGCTGATACACTCAGGCGCAATGAGTTACTAACCGGATTACCAACGGGTGCTACACTTGCTGACATTGAACCTGCAGTTGTACAGGGCCTTGGTGAGACCACATCTTGAGTATTGTGTGCAGTTTTGGTCGCTTTATCTGAGGAAGGATGTTCTTGCCATGGAGGGAGTTCAGCGAAGATTCACCAGGCTGATACCTGGGATGGCAGGAATGACGTATGAGGAGAGATTGGGTCGATTGGGCTTATACTCGTTGGAGTTTAGAAGAATGAGAGGGGATCTCATTGAAACATATAAAATTCTGACAGGACTGGACAGACTAGATGCAGGAAGGATGTTCCCGATGGTCGGGGAGTCCAGAACCAGGGGGCACAGTCTAAGGATAAGGGGTAAGCCATTTAGGACAGAGATGAGGAGGAATTTCTTCACCCAGAGAGTGGTGAACCTGTGGAATTCTCTACCACAGAAGGCAGTTGAGGCCAATTCATTAAATATATTCAAGAAGGAGTTGGATATATTTCTTAAGGCTAAAGGGATCAAGGGATATGGGGAGAAAGCAGGGACAGGGTACTAAATTTGGATGATCAGCCATGATCGCATTGAATGGTGGAGCAGGCTCGAGGGGCCGAATGGCCTACTCCTGCTCCTATCTTCTATGTTTCTATGTTTCTATGTGATTAGTGTGACATGACTGACTTTGACTTTGACTGTTCTATACCTGAAGGCCAAGGTAAGGTGAAGGTACTCCCACAGTGCTGTTAGGGAGGGCATTCCAGGATTTTGACCCAGTGATGATGAAGGAACGGCCGATATACTTCTAAGCCAGGATGGTGTGTAACTTGGAGGGGAACTTGGAGGTGGTGTGCGGACAAATGGCTTCACAGGTTATAATGTTTCAAAAGGACTCTTCCTGAATTAGACTTGGTCACTGCTCAGCCAAATCTGGAATGCTTGCACACGTTGTCATTTTTCCATTACTTACTTAAAATAGTCACAAGTTTACAGATAACCATGAATATATATCCAAGCTTACAACAACAACTTGCCTTTGTGCAGCACCTTTAACATAGTAAATCGTCCCTGGGCGTTTCACAGGAGTGTTCTCAAAACAAAAGTTGACACCGAGCCACCTAAGGAGATATTAGGGCAGACGACCAAAGCCTTGGTCAAAGAGTTAGGTTTTAAGGAGCATCTTAAAGCTTGTCCGACATCCAGTACTGGATGAGCCTATAAGGCATTCCCAGTTATGATCAGCCCTTCTTAATCAGATTGGAAACAGAAAGCAGAACATTCTGGAAATAAACAGCGATCCACTACCCTCTACAGAAAGGACGGGTTAATGGTTCAAGTAGACCATTTTGATCAGAACCAAGGAAGGGTCGCTACACAAAATGTTAACTTGTATTTTCTCTTTTCAGGTGCTGATGGATCTGCTGTACATTGGGAGCATTTTCTGCAAATCATTCAAATTTCCAGCGTTTATCTATTAAGATTTGTTTTTAGAAGAAGAAGATAGGATAGGAGCAGGAGTAGGCCATTCGGCCCTTCGAGCCTGCTCCGTCATTCAATGAGATCATGGCTGATCATCCAATTTCAGTACCCTGTCCCTGCCTTCTCCTCATATTCCTTGATCCCTTTAGCCTCAAGAAATATATCCAATTCTTTCTTGAATATATTTAATGAACTGGCCTCCACCGCCCTCTGTGGCAGAGAATTCCACAGGTTCACCACTCTCTGGGTGAAGAAATTCCTCCTCATTTCAGTCCTAAATGGCCTACCCCTTATCCGTAGACTATGACCCCTGGTTCTGGACTCCCCAGCCATCAGAAACATCCTTCCTGCATCTAGTCTGTCCAGACCTGACAGAATTTTATAGGTTTCGATGAGATCCCCTCTCAATCTTCTAAACTCCAGTGAGTATAAGCCCAATCAACACAATCTCTCCTCATACGTCATTCCTGCCATCCCAGGTATCAGCCTGGTGAATCTTCGCTGCACTCCCTCCATGGCAAGAACGTCCTTCCTCAGGCAAGGTGACCAAAACTGCACACAATACTCAAGGTGCGGTCTCACCAAGGCCCTGTACAACTGTAGCAAGACATCCTTGTTCCTGTACTCGAACCCTCTTGCTACAAAGGCCAACATACCATTTGCCTTCTTAACTGCCTGCTGCACCTGCATGCTTACCTTCAGCGACTGGTGCACAATAACACCCAGGTCTCTTTGCACTTCCCCTTCTCTCAATCTATTGCCATTCAAATAATAATCTGCCTTCCTGTTTTTGCCACCAAAGTGGATAACCTCACATTTATCCACATTATAGTGCATTTGCCATGTTTCTGCCCAATCACCCAACCTGTCCAAATCGTACTGGAGTTTCACGACATCCTCCTCACAGCTTACCCTCCCACCCAGCTTTGTGTCATCTGCAAATTTGGAGATATTACATCCAATTCCCTCGTCCAGATCATTAATATATATTGTGAACAGCTGGGGTCCTAGGACCGATCCTTGTGGTACCCCACTAGTCACTGCCTGCCACTCGGAAAATGACCCGTTTATTCCAACTCTTTGCTTTCTGTCCGCCAACCATTTCCTATGTATGAGGATATAATTGCTTTTGCCCTTGTAAAACCTACCTTCTGATGAAGATGGTTATACGATTTCATCCTCACAGATGTGAAAAGTTGTGAATAAAAACTTACAAAATGATTCATTTCCATAAATAATTATGCTAATTTTACGAGCAAAAAGTAGAATTCTGGGCATGATCTAATACAGAGTTTTCTGGGTGTATCTAGGCTGATACTCCAGCTCATTGCTGAGGGAGTGTTGTGTTGTCGGGGTACCTCCTTCAGATGAGTACAGCACTGAGGGAGTGTTGTGTTGTCGGGGTACCTCCTTCAGATGAGTACAGCACTCAGGGAGTGTTGTGTTGTCGGGGTACCTCCTTCAGATGAGTACAGCACTGAGGGAGTGCTTTATTGTCGGGGTACCTCCTTCAGATGACTACAGCACTGAGGGAGTGTTGTGTTGTCGGGGTACCTCCTTCAGATGAGTACAGCACAGAGGGAGTGCTGTATTGTCGGGGTACCTCCTTCAGATGAGTACAGCACAGAGGGAGTGCTGTATTGTCGGGGTACCTCCTTCAGATGAGTACAGCACAGAGGGAGTGCTGTATTGTCGGGGTACCTCCTTCAGATGAGTACAGCACTGAGGGAGTGTTGTGTTGTCGGGGTACCTCCTTCAGATGACTACAGCACTGAGGGAGTGTTGTGTTGTCGGGGTACCTCCTTCAGATGAGTACAGCACTGAGGGAGTGTTGTATTGTCGGGGTACCTCCTTCAGATGAGTACAGCACTGAGGGAGTGTTGTGTTGTTGGGGTACCTCCTTCAGATGAGTACAGCACTGAGGGAGTGTTGTATTGTCGGGGTACCTCCTTCAGATGAGTACAGCACTGAGGGAGTGTTGTGTTGTCGGGGTACCTCCTTCAGATGAGTACAGCACTGAGGGAGTGTTGTGTTGTCGGGGTACCTCCTTCAGATGAGTACAGCACTGAGGGAGTGTTGTATTGTCGGGGTACCTCCTTCAGATGAGATATTAACCGAGGCTCTTTCGGTCCATAATTATTTTTCAGGTGGATGTTAAGGATCCCATGGCACTGTTTGAAGAACAGCAGGGAGCTCTTTAAGTGTCCTGGTCCACATTTGTGTCAGCCGTGGCTCAGTGGGCAGCACTCTCTAGGTGGGAGGGGCTAGGAGTGAGCCAGGTGTGACTGGTTGCCTAATTGCAGCTGGGAGTTGGAGGGAGTTTTGTAAAAAGTTGGTGGTGGGTTTTGGGGTGTTCTTTTCAGGTTTTAGGGCCTTTTTGGCCCACAAAAAACAGCCAGATGGCTGCTGAGGGGTCCGGAGTGCCGGGCCCCTCAGAGGACAATATTCCCGAGAGGAATTTAATTAGGGAAGAAACTTTGGTGGGAAGGGGAAAACAAAGTCTCAAAGATTTGGGCCGGGACCTCAGGAGGTTTGGTAAAGAAAATACGGTGGTGGTGCAATGTGAAGATAAGAAGATTCGAGCCTGGGATATAATCCAGGCGGTTCATGAGGACTTTTGCCTGCCGACCAAAGCCGAATGTGGGATTTGAGGTGACGGTCAGTGGCCGCGAGGAGGTGGAAAAACTGCTACTCAGTCTGAAAGATGGTGAGAAGTTCTTGGAGGTGACTCTGCTATATTCATTGGAGATGGTGGTTTAATTTTTGAACTTGCCAATGTACATTGAGGATGAAGTGCTGAGCAAAAAGTTGGAGTCATGGGACATTAAAATCTGTTCTGAAATAAAGAGGAGGTCCTATCCGGGAACACGGGTAGCAGACAGAACCCGGTATGTAAAGGTGCGGTTCCCAGAGGGGGTGAGGTCTTTGCCGTACAGTATGAAGTTTGAGACACTGGAAGGAGTGCAGTACTTTCGTGTGCTGCACAATAACCAAGTAAAGGTGTGCTACTATTGTCTGGGACATGACCATCTCGTAAGAAACTGTCCAGATTTGTATTGTTACAAGTGCGGTGAGTCGGGACATATCGCTTGGAGCTGCAAGGCGGAGAGCTGTGGGGTGTGTCACAAAGGCCCCACCTGCTGTGAGTGTGTGGCAGAAGGGAGCGATATGAGTGATGAGGAGATGGGAGAAGGAGAAGGAGATGAGAGTGGAATGGCCGGAGGAGCGGTGCAGTCGGAGGACACAGCCGGTAAAATGAAGGAGAAAGGAGCACAGGAAGAGGCAGAGGATGGCAGATCGGAGGACGGGATGGAGATGGCGGAAAACACGCCGAGTGCTGTGGAGGGGAACAAAGACGGCAGCGGGCAGTGAGGGACGAGTGTAGACTCGAGCCTTAGTGCAGTTCGGCTCCCCCTGGGGAGTCTGGTGTCTGCGGGGGGAGAGGAGGCAGGAGCGGGGTGTGTGGTGGATGTGGGTGCTCCGGGGAGAGGCAGGGAGTTGGATATCTTGGTGAGCGGGAGGGGGCAGGACGGGGAGAGGGAGCAAGAAGCGGGAGCCTTAAAGGGACAGCAGGATGGGATCGGCGAGATAGAGACGTCAGAAGGGAACAATTTAGGTGCGCCATTGTCCCATGGAGAGAGGGAACAGGATGCAAGGGTCAGAGGTGGAGATGTGGTCGAAGGGAGCGGCACAGTGGGAGAAACTGCGATAGCAGGAAGACTCTCTATGGGAGATGAAGTATCTGACGGGGAGCAGGATTATGTATCGGACGGGGAGCAGGCACAGGGGGTTGCAGAAGAGCTTGAGTGCGAGGAATTAGAGGGGGACAGAGACATGGAAGTTGGGGGTGGGGTGGCATCATGTGAAAAGGGAAAGGTTAGTGAGGGGCAGAAGGAGGGAGGAAGGGCAACTCCTGGACCCAAACTTAATGCAACGAAGAGGCTGAACCAGCAGGGAAAGTTTAAACAGGAGGGGAAAAAGAGTCGGAGGCCGCAGGAAAAAGCAACGGCTGCCCGAGAAGTTGGGAAGGAGCATGTGAGGAGGGAAGGGCCAGAGATTAAATGATGGGGAGATTATCAGGCATACTTCCCTTATTCGGAGCCATGATCACATTGGTCTCGATTAATGTGAATGGACTGAGGGGTGAGAAGAAATTGCAGCAGCTGTTGCAGGGTTTTAAAGGTACGGACTTGTGTCTGCAAGAAACCTTTTGGGATGAGGATATCCTAGAAAGAGTTCAGAAGGTTTGGAAGGGAGAGGCGTTTGCGAGTTGTGCAAACAATAACCGTAGAGGGGTGGCTGTTTTGGTGAGTCCGTCCATAAAAGAGAACGTTGCATTGATGGACAAGGACGCTGAGGGGAGATTTTTACGGCTAAGGGTAAAAATGGAGGGATTTAATTGAGATCTCTTTAATATCTATGCACCGAACGACCATTGCAAGCGTCGCGAGTTTTTTCAGGGGTTATTCACTGAAGCGGCAGAGGTGCAAAATCCTTGTATAGTGGGGGATTTTAATGTATTTTTATCTCAGATGGACATTTCAGCACAGATGACCTTTAAGGATGATAACTCCAGAGGGATGATTGTAAAAATGATGGCAAATTTAAATTTGAGAGACTTATGGAGGGACCGGAACCCCATAAAAAGGGAGTTCGCCAGATCAGGTTGGGTGGGTGATGTTTTAAAACAGAGCCGAATAGATTTTGTGTTAATGTGGGAAGGGTTAAGTTCTGAGGTGATGGAGATTTATTATAAAAAAGTATTTTTTATTGATCACTCGGCTTTGGTTCTTAGAATTAGGAACAGCAGAGTTAAGATCGGTTCAGGGGTGTGGATTTTAAACAATCAATACCTGAAAGAAATTGTTTATAAAGAAGGGATTATAAATATAATAAAGGATGCTCGGAAGGAACCTTTGTACTTGAAAGAAAGAAGAGTTTGGTGGGATAATTTCAAATATGAGGTAAAAGTTTTTTCAGTATGTTATGGGAAAAAGAGGGCGGCAGCTAACCGGCATTGAGAAGAGAATATAAATAAAAGGTTTACGAATGTCTGTAAAGCAGTTGACGGAGGGGATAAGGGAGCAGAGACTAAGTTCCGGGTGCTAAAGGAAGAGTGGGAATTATTGCAAGCTGAAAAATGCAAGGGGGCCATTCTCCATGCAAAGGCTGGAGATGCATTGAAGGGCGAAAGATGCACTAGATATTTTCTAGAGCAAGAAAAGCTGCGACAGAGATTATCGTTAATTGAAGAGTTGAAGGTTGGGGAGAAGATCATTCATGAAAGTGGGGAGATTTTACAGGCGGCTAGCAGCTTTTATCAAGAGTTATATACTAAAGAAGACATTTCCAATTTGGCGATGGAGAAGGTTACTGCTTTTATTGAAGAGGGTTTAAAGGAGGATGAGAGAAGCATGTGTGACAAAGAAGTAGGATTAGCGGAAATAAAAGTAGCAATAAGTGGAATGAAGGGGGGGGGGAAAGCCCAGGGTCCGATGGGCTAAGTGCAGAATTTTATAAAGAATTTTGCGAGATTTTAAGTCCATTGCTCTTAGAAGTTTTTAAGGAAATTAAAATTGAGGGAAGCCTGGCCCCATCTATGAGGAGAGGGATCATAAGCTTAGCTTATATAAAAATAAAGGGGATAGACGGGATCTGAAGAATTGGAGGCACATCACATTATTAAATGTGGATTATAAGATCTTGGAGAGGGTTATGGCAAATCGTTTGAAGGACGTGTTACTACAGATAGTTTGGCCCTCTCAGTCCTATGGAGTCATAGGCCGGGACATCGCAGACTCTGTGGTCTCAATCCGAGATGCGATAGAGCTCATGGAAGAGAGTGAGAGGGAGGCTTATGTATTAAAGATAGATCAAGAGAAAGCCTTTGATAGGGTCTCTCATGAGTTTTTAGTGAAGGTTTTGGAAGCATTTGGTTTCAAGGAAAATTTCATTCAGTGGATAAGGATTTTTTATTCAAATATATTTAGCTGTGTTAAATGTAATGGTTTTTTATCCAAGTATTTTCCGACACAGAGGTCAGTGAGACAGGGTTGTCCCCTGTCCCCATTGTTGTACACATTGGTAGCAGAACCATTAAGTTACATGATGCGAAAGAAACAAGGTGTAGTTGGGATTGTGGTCCCCAGTTCTGGGCTGGTGTCGGTGATACACCAATATGCAGATGACACAACCTTAACATTGAGAAATGGGGAGTCAGTGAGGAAAGCTATGGACGTAGTGGAGGAATATTGTAGAGCTTCAAGAGCCAGAGTGAATTATAGTAAGTCCCAATGCCTGGTTGCAGGGAGGGGTAGGGGGGAATGTCCCTTTAAGGTGGTGGAGGTTTTGGAAATTCTGGGGGTGCATATGGGGTGCATGAAAGACAGGGATGAAGTGGATCGATTAAATTGGGAACTGAAGGTTATGAAAATTAAAAAGATTTTGGGAAGATGGGAAAGAAGGTGGTTGAAAGTGCAAGGAAGAGCGACAGTGGTGTCTGCCCTCCTGCTATCTAAGCTATGGTACTTATTGACGGTGGAGGATATTCCTGAGTGGGCGGAAAAGTCCATCCGAGAGGATTGTGTGAGGTTTTTATGGGAAGGGAAACCAGCCTTGGTGGCTTACAATACCATCATTGGACGGAGAAATCAGGGAGGACTCAATTTCCCAGATATTGATTTGAAGAAAAAATCCTTTAGAATCAAATGGGTGAAGAGATTTCTTCAGAAGTCAAATACAAGTTTTTGGAAGAATTGTTTTGAGCATTTTTTAAAACGAAGTGGGATAGGAGGGCAGGGGATATTGAATATGGAATACAATAATATGTTTTTGAAATCGATTAAACTTCTCCCTAGGTTTTATAAGGGGGTTGTAGAGACTTGGGCCCAATTTTTAAAAAGTGTGCAGTTTATGCCCAAGGGGGCTGAGGAATTTTTAGAACAGCCCTTATTTTTGAACAGGTGGGTCAACATCGAAGGAGAGGTTTTATTTAATCAAGCTTTTATAAAAGCTGGGATTATATCTGTGAAAGATGTATTATACGAGGTGATTCCAGGTTGGTTGCCGGAAGCGATAGTGAGGGACACCACCACCAAAATGGACCCCATCGGTCTCGCGGCAGACACAGAGGAATTCATCAGGAGAATGAGGCTCTGGGAATTCTTCCACAAATCCCAAGATGTCAGCAGCGAACCCAATGAGACAATCAATGATCCAGATCAGCAGACAGAGGGATCCGCAGTGCAGCAACCGAAGAAGAAAGAGTCAAATTGGACCCCTCCAGAGGGTCGCTGCCCTAAGCTTGACATGTATGCTCAAGCTGTCAGGAGATGCATCAACGCCAGATTCATCAGCCGCACTCACAAGACAGTCCAGAATGTCACCCAAGCACAACGCAATGCCATCCACGCTCTGAAGACCAACCGCAACATCGTCATCAAACCAGTAGACAAAGGAGGAGCCATCGTCATACAGAACAGAACGGACTATTGCAAAGAAGCATACCGACAACTGGACAACCAGGAACACTACAGACAGTTACCCACAGATCCGACCAAAGAACACACCTGCCAACTCAACAGACTGATCAAGACCTTCGATCCAGACCTTCAAAGCATCCTACGCACTCTCATCCCACATACTCCCCGCGTGGGAGACTTCTACTGCCTCCCAAAGATGCACAAAGCCAACACACCCGGACGTCCTATCGTATCAGGCAACGGAACCCTGTGTGAGAACCTCTCTGGATACGTTGAGGGCATCCTGAAACCCATCGTACAGGGAACCCCCAGCTTCTGTCATGACACTACAGACTTCTTACAGAAACTCAGCACCCACGGACCAGTTGAACCAGGAACACTCCTCGCCACGATGGACGTCTCGGCACTCTACACCAGTATCCCCCACGATGACGGCATCGCTGCGACAGCCTCAGTACTCAACACCAACAACAGTCAATCTCCAGGTGCCATCCTACAACTCATCCGCTTCATCCTTGACCACAATGTCTTCACCTTTGACAACCAGTTCTTTACCCAAACACACGGAACAGCCATGGGGACCAAATTCGCACCCCAATACGCCAACATCTTCATGCACAAGTTCAAGCAAGACTTCTTCGCTGCACAGGACCTCCAACCAACGCTATACACCAGACATTTTCTTCCTATGGACCCACGGCGAAGAATCGCTGAAAAGACTACACGATAACATCAACAAGTTCCATCACACCATCAAACTCACCATGGACTACTCCTCAGAATCGGTTTCATTCTTGGACACTGTTGTAAACCACTGTTGTACCTGTCTGTAAGTGTATGTGTATTCCACTAGGTACAGGTCTGGACATGCCTCGGCTGACTCCTCCCACTATTCCAGGTATATAAGTGACTACCTCCCAGTCCCTTAGTATTCTGGACGGGTCGACCACTCGAGACAAGACCTTCATTCTTTAGTTAATAAAAGCCTGGTTGTTACTCGCTTAACCTCAGTCTTTTGAGTAATTGATGGCGCATCAATTTTATTAACTAAATTTTTTATAATGGAGAAGATCCTCACACCAGCATGCCTGGACCTGGACAGTCGGGAAGCGGACGCTTCCACCAAGTTTGCTCACTGGCTCATGTGCTCCGAGACATTCCTGACTGCCTCCACTGCGGTCGTAACGGATGCGAACAAACTGTCTGTCCTGATCTCCAAGGTGAACCACCAAGTGTACTCAGTCATCCGGGACGCGACCTCATACACAGCCGCCCTCCAGCTCCTCAAGACCAAGTACACGCGCCCTGTGAATGAAGTATACGCCAGGCACCTACTGGGGAGTTGCAAGCAACAACCTGGGGAATCGACTGAGGAATACCTCCAAGCTCTGTCCATGCTTGGCCGGGCCTGTGGGTGTAAAGCGGTAACGCCCACTACGTACACGGAGGAACTGATCCGGGATGCCTTCGTAGCGGGCCACAGGTCCAACTACACCCGACAGCGACTGCTGGAGCAGAGTGACCTCACCCTCGACAAAGCCTCCGAAATTGCACTAACGCTGGACGCAGCCTACCGGGGCATGGATGCCTACTCCTCTGCACCGTGGACGCCGCGGGGAACGACAACCTGGGACACGGTAGGACAGCCCCATAGCACCGTGCCACCCCAGCCACAGCCCAACGACGGCCCAACTACCGCAGCAGTGTCCCAAAGCCAGACAGCAGTATCCCAAGGCCAGAAATGCTACTTCTGTGGCCAGGCCAAACACCCCAGAGCGCGCTGCCCGGCGAAGAATGCGACTTGCTCGGGCTGCGGAAAAAAGGGACACTACGCCAGCGTCTGCAAGGCCAAAGCCACCCCGAACGCCAGCAGCGCCACGTGTGGGCCGTGCGAGCCGCCATCTTGGGCCCCCAACAGCGCCGCGTGTGGGCCGTGCGGGCCGCCATCTTGGGCCTCCCCAGCCATGTGCGAACCACCGCAGCAGCAGCCATCTTGGACGACTCCAGCCACATGGGAATCATGGACGCCGCCATCTTGGACACCAGCCGGGACGCAGCAGGCCACCAACCCCCCCCCATCTGATACCCGCAGCGACACACCGACCCCTACGCTGGCCTCTGTTACGCTGGACCAAACGAGACCGCACCAACTAGCTCGGTCCAAAATGGACGTTAAGGTAAACGGCCATGCAATAAACTGCCTTTTTGACTCCGGGAGCACAGAGAGCTTCATCCACCCCGACACGGTGCGGCGTTGCTCTCTCCCAGTCCTGCCTGCGCACCAACGGATTTCTATGGCCTCCGAGTCCCAGTCAGCGGACATTGGTGGCTACTGCGTGGTGACACTAGTAGTAGACGGGACTGTGTTCAATAATTTTAAACTCCTGGTCCTGCCCGACCTCTGCGCTGCCGTTCTACTGGGGTTGGATTTCCAGTGCCACCTCAAAAGCGTTACGATGGCGTACGGTGGCCCCCTCCCCCCACTCACAGTCCGCAGCCAGCAGCCTCCAAATTGCCCGCCGCGCACCAGATGCAACCTCTCCACACTCAGAGTCCCACCACCCCCACTGTTTGCTAACCTCACCCCAGACTGTAAGCCCATCGCCACAAAGAGCAGGCGATACAGTGCCGGGGACAGGGTTTTCATCAAAACCGAAGTGGAGCGGCTCCTGAAGGAGGGGATTATTGAGGGCAGCTCCAGCCCCTGGCGAGCCCAGGTTGTGGTCGTTAAGACCGGCGAAAAACAACGCCTAGTCATCGACTACAGCCAAACAATAAACCGCTACACCCTGCTGGACGCCTACCCACTCCCCCGCATAGCTGACATGGTCAACCTGATCGCGCAGTATCGCGTCTTTTCGACCATTGACCTGAAATCAGCGTACCACCAGCTCCCCATCCGCCCTGAGGACCGCCAGTATACTGCTTCTGAGGCAAACGGCCGCCTCTATCACTTCCTTAGGGTTCCCTTTGGCGTTACCAATGGGGTCTCCGTCTTCCAAAGGGAGATGGACCGGATGGTTGACCAAAACGCGCTGCAGGCCACTTTCCCTTACCTGGACAATGTGACCATCTGCGGCCATGACTTGCAGGACCATGACGCAAACCTCGAGAAATTCCTCCACACCGCCCAACTCCTGAACCTGACATATAACAAGGAGAAGTGCATATTCCGCACAGACCGCCTCGCCATCCTTGGCTGTGTTGTGGAACACGGGGTCATCGGTCCCGACCCGGACCGGATGCGTCCCCTTATGGAACTCCCACTGCCCCACTGCCTAAAAGCTCTGAAGAGGTGCCTAGGGTTTTTTTCCTACTATGCTCAGTGGGTCCCCTACTATGCAGACAAAGCCCGTCCGCTGATCAAGTCCACCTCTTTTCCCCTGACGGCAGAGGCCCGCTTGGCCTTCCACCGTATCAAGGAGGACATTGCCAAAGCCACAATGCACGCAGTGGACGAATCCATCCCCTTCCAGGTGGAAAGCGACGCGTCCGACTTTGCCCTGGCCGCCACCCTTAATCAGGCGGGGAGACCCGTGGCCTTCTTCTCACAAACCCTCCAGGGCCCGGAGACCAGACACTCCGCGGTCGAGAAGGAGGCCCAGGCCATTGTGGAGGCTGTGCGCCATTGGAGGCACTACCTGGCCGGAAAACGATTTACCCTGCTCACTGACCAGCGTTCAGTTGCTTTTATGTTCAACAACAAGCAGAGGGGCAAAATCAAAAATGACAAGATCTTGAGGTGGAGAATCGAACTTTCCACCTACAATTATGAGATCTTGTACCGGCCTGGGAAGCTCAATGAACCCCCAGATGCCCTATCGCGTGGCACCTGCGCCAGCGCGCAGATCGATAGGCTGAGGGCCCTCCACAATGACCTCTGCCACCCGGGGGTCACCAGGTTCTTCCACTTCATCAAGGCCCGCAACCTGCCTTACTCCATCGAGGAGGTCAGGACCATGACCAAGAACTGCCAAGTCTGCGCTGAGTGCAAACCGCACTTTTATAGACCAGACAGAGCCCACCTGATAAAAGCCACTCGCCCTTTCGAACGCCTGAGCGTCGATTTTAAAGGGCCTCTCCCCTCCTCCGACCGCAATGTGTACTTCCTCAACATCATTGACGATTCTCCATCAAAGACGGACACCTCAGCACTTCACTCTACCGCAAGCCCACGGACTACCTCACGATGCTCCACTTCTCCAGCTTCCACCCTAACCACGTTAAAGAAGCCACCCCCTATGGACAAGCCCTGCGAATACACAGGATCTGCTCAGACGAGGAGGAACGCGATGGACACCTACAGGCGCTGAAAGACGCCCTTGTAAGAATGGGATATGACGCTCGACTCATCGATCGACAGTTCCGATGGGCCACAGCGAAAAATCGCATAGACCTCCTCAGAAGACAAATACGGGACACAACCAACAGAGTACCCTTCGTCGTCCAGTACTTCACCGGAGCGGAGAAACAACGCCATGTTCTTTGCAGCCTTCAACATGTCATCGATGACGACGAACACCTCGCTAAGGCCATCCCCACGCCTCCACTACTCGCCTTCAAACAGCCGCCTAACCTCAAACAGACCATCATTCGCAGCAAATTACCCAGCTTTCAGGAGAACAGTGACCACAACACCACACAACCCTGCCACAGCAACCTCTGCAAGACATGCCAGATCATCAACACAGATACCATCATCACACATGAGGACACCACCCACCAGGTACATGGTACATACTCATGTGACTCGGCCAACGTTGTCTACCTCATACGTTGCAGGAAAGGATGCCCCGGAGCATGGTACATCGGCGAGACCATGCAGACACTGCGACAACAGATGAACGGACACCACGCAACAATTGCCAGGCAGGAGTGTTCCCTCCCAGTCAGGGAACACTTCAGCAGCCAAGGACATTCAGCCTCCGATCTTCGGGTAAGCATTCTCCAATGCGGCCTTCGAGACACACGACAACGCAAAATCGTTGAGCAGAAACTGATAGCCAAGTTCCGCCCCCATGAGGACGGCCTCAACCGGGATCTTGGGTTCATGGCACACTACATGTAACCCCACCTGACGTAGGGTCATCCAGACTCGAGTCGTCGTTGGCTCGTTCTCTCCACACAGATGCGGCCGGACCTGCTGTGATTTCCAGCAAAAAAAAATGTTTTTTGTCTGTTACTTTGTTTTTCACACAGACCCCAGCATCTGCAACATTTGACCCCTTGTGACCCCACCTCATTGTTCTTTGATGTAATGTTTTCCTGACTGACCTGTTCGGACACCATTTACACCTTTGATTTCTCTGATTATCTCTCTGCTGAGGTGTGATAATTGGCAGTTAGAAAGATTACCTGTAAACATCTGACATTATTCTCTGACTATATAAGCTGTGTTTTTATGCATCTCTCCACTTCACCTGATGAAGGAGCAGCGCTCCGAAAGCTTGTGATTTCAAATAAAGCTGTTGGACTATAACCTGGTGTTGTGTGATTTCTTACATTTGTCCACCCCAGTCCAACACCGGCATCTCCACACCGAGGGACATGGTGTGGGAGGAGGATCAGGAGGTAGAGGAAAAAGCAATAGGAATTATGTATGAGATGATTGTGAGGGCAAATCCACAGGATTGGATGGAAGAAATAAATGCGGAAATCTCCAAAGGAAGTAAAATGCGTCCTGCTTTTCCAAGCTTTGTACTGGAGAAAGGGGGAGAGTTGGTTCAATTTGACAACTGTAATACTCGAAATTTCTATGAGGTAATTAGGGAATGGAAATTCAAGACACCTGCTGGTCAGGAGTTTTGGCAGAGTATATACCCACAGCTGGACTTCAACAGGATTTGGAAGGGAGTGTGGGCGAATTTTAAATGTCCAGAGTGAATTGAGCTGGATTTCAAATTGGCTCATAACCGGATTTTTACCATGATGGTCTTGTGCAAGATTGGGCGAGTGGAGGCGGCAACTTGCCCAGTGTGTGGGACACGGGATGAGACTCTGTCCCATTTACTGGTGTTATGTCCGCTGTTACATGACTTTAAGTACTATGTTCGACAGTTGTGTGAAGCTTTTTTGCTGGGTGGGGACTGAAGAGCGAGAATGGGAATCCCGTGGGACTCAATTTTGAGATGGGGATTGCAGGAGAGTCTGCCCGAGTCTAGTGGAGCGGCCATTAATTTAATGTTCAGTTTGGCTAGATTTGTGATTGTGCAAAGAAGGAATGCTCTGTTTTTTAAGGGGAGGAGATTCAATCTAAAAGAGTATTTTAAATATAAGCTAAAAGATCATTATAAGGCTCTGTGGGTGTTTTATTCAGAAAGGAATTTAAGGATAGTATTTTACAACCAATTTTTAAAGTACAATCGATTTATATATGTTATACAGGAGGCAAATTAAACTTCAGGTTTTGATGTTAAAATGTGGTGGCGGAATGGCTGTGCAGAGTGGCGGAATTGATTTGTATCATACAATGAAATGATCAAGATGTTGTAAATGTTCTTAATGTTCAATAAAGTATATTTATATTTTAAAAAAGTGAGTAGCACTCCTGCCTTTGAGTCAGAAGGTTGTGGGTTCAAATCCCACTCCAAGTACTTGAACTTAAAAATCTAGGCTGACATTCCAGTGCAGTGCAGTGCTGCGGGAGTCCTTTGGGATATCCTGAGGTCATGAAAGACGCTATATAAATGCAAGTCTTTCTTTATTTTACCTTCAACCAATATCACCAAAAACAGATAAACTGGGATTGCACTGTGTACAAAATGGCACTTGGTAAGAAACAAATTCATTGAATGTGAAGAATTCCTGGAAGATGCGATCAAGTGCTATATACATGCAGGGCTTTTTTACATTGGTTTTTCCAGCATTTTGACCAGAGCATCAGCCCAGATTATTGTATTCATGCCCTGGTGTGGGGCTTGAACCCAGAACTTGTGACTTGGTGGCTTGAATGCAACCAAAGAGCCAGGCTAACTCCAGCCTAACTGGGAATTTGATGTATTAATCAATGCACCAACTTTAAACCCCAAAAAATGTCAACCTTTGCTATCGTATTTGTGCTTGTTGGCAAATCAGCTATTAAATAAGAAAACATGTGCTTCATGGAATATTGAGTAATGTATAATTATACACAAGAATGTTTGCCTTAATGATATAATAACTACAAGTGATAATTATTACATGTCAGGATTAGTTTGGGCCTGAGAAAAGGAAAGATTCAGTGAATACCAGTGGTACACAGTGTTAAGAAAAACTCACTAAGATCAAAGGAGGTGCAAATAGAGCCAGACAGTATACCAATTGCCTTGATAAATAAACTGAATTAGGCAAAAACTTCCTGCACAATCCCTTTAACATGTCATAATCAATATATAAAGCTTTAGGTTCTTTTTAAAAGAAAATAGCATTAGTAATGAAGCGCATGAAGAATCAAATTTTATATTTTTCTTTCATGTGGTGGGACCTGCTGCCCTACAATATGATATCGCTCGTGTGAACTGGCATAAGTGCGCCTAACCAATCAATAGCACATGAAAATGATGCTATATAATCAGGCATTCAACATAAGCAGATGTGGAAAGAGACACTTTGAATCCTGTGCCAGGACAGAATGATCAAGGAACTCGTCAGCAAGTGGAGTGGTTTATTTCCTCCTTTTTCTGTCAAAGATTTTTTTTTAACGTACACATAAATCAGGTGGGTGCCATTCCCCCAATCAAACTATTTCTGTTAGCATGTGTTTTTCTTCTTCCTATGGAGTGACGCAAAAAAAAGCAGCTGGCATTTATATATGCCTTTAAAGTAGTAAAACGTCCCAAGGAGCTTAAAATTATTGTTGCACCCACACTGAGCAGTCCATCCTTCAAACACTCCTGCTATAAACCCCGGACCCTGGCACTGTGAAAACCCTGTGACCCCCGACGTGATTCGAACACGCAGCCTTCTGACCTGGAGTCAGACGCGTTAGGTGCATTTATGTCAGTTCACACGAGCTCTATCGGATTTTAGTGCAGAAAGTTTAAAATCTAAAATGGTAATCCTTTACATTTCTGTGGCAGCTTGTGCCGTGAGATTCATTCACTGCACAATCGCCTCGTGCTGGTGACAGTGAAATAGAGGAATTCCTGAACCGGTGCAAATCAGTTGTAAATAGGTGGATGTGAGCGATTCCGCCGCTTGGATTTGAATGGCGGTTACTCTTGATATTCGAGACTGGAAAGCATGCCATATTGGGGCAGGTTGTCCTCTTAGTGCATGTAGATATAATGGATTGCCTGGATACAGCACACAAAGGCAAACTGGGTGAGAGGATTACATGCATGCAGTGGAGCCTGCCTAATCCATCTAAACGGACAGATGGAAATTTGGGATTTTTCTCATCCAATTTTCCTCTATGCACTACACCCAAGCACTCCTTTATGCCCAAATGAGGAAAATCCATCCCAAATTCTACGCAATCTCTCGCTTCCACATTAAGCTGCTTGAAGGAGCGTTCTCGTGAGGAGCGTGGATGACAGGAGTTCAAAGTGCTCCACTTGCTATTTAAATCATTTCATTTTCACCTGCAAGATAAGCGAAAGGGTTTTGAGTTAGGAAATGTCTGCACAATGAAGGTTTCCTCACCGACACACACACACATCCACATCCAAAATGCTCTTTGGCGCTAAAGAGCGTGCTCCACAGAAAAGACTGGTGCAACTGGCCTGGCAGTAGATAGCTGACAGGATGAGCGCTATCAGCAACACCCTGGCTCCAAATGCTTCAGGGAATGGCAGATCTGAGGGAAACTCCCAAGATAAGGCTAAGGAACGGCTTTCATGATGAAATAGCTGCTCCAAATAAGCATGCTGCGGTGTGTTTCCGCACAATTTGTTACTGTTTGACTGTTGTTCCGTCCTAAACATTCATACAACCTTACAGGCCTTTAAATGCCTACTGCACATGGCCATTCTGCAGCAGGGAAGCACTACAAGTCTTGCGTGACACTGGGTGTAGGCCGATGCTGGTGCAAGTTGGGTAGAGCTGGTGATTTGAGGTCATTTTTGAAAAAGCAAACAGGGACAAAGCAAAGCCAGGAAAGGGCCGAGAAATTTGTTGGCGGCGCGACCGATTTTCAGGCGCAAAATGGGCACCTATACATCCAATATGACGGGCGGCACGCACGCGCTCATTCCGTGCCGGAAGTGCATCACCCGCCATATTGGTTCGGGCTGCTCCATGGGTGCCCAGGGCATGTGGCGAAAGCACTGATTAAAATATTTAATTAAGGGTCCTGTGCTTGTTTTAGCACCCTTTTGTGATATTGATCTGCCCCAGCACCTGGCTTGCCTCGTGATAAACTCGCTCAGCAGCTCGCGGCGCTAGCAGGCAGGAAGGACCCTTCAGCAGCGCTATTTAAAGGGTTCATCCACTGCATACAGGCTAATTGCACTTTTCTGCTTTTAGGCTGCAGTTTAGCTTCTGGGTGTTTTTTGGCCTCTTTTCTGAAATAAACCTTAATTCGAACTTCTGAGAAAAAGTTTTTTTTACTGGCGCTGCACTATTTTTGTCAAATTACTGTCTTGACAGTGATGATGTAGATTTATCCTATTGTTTTTAAAACAGGGGCCCATAACTCGAATCTGGATAACATTCTCACCACCAACTGCAGTTGTTTTTGAACACGGGTTAACACAATTTTCAATACTAACTTAAAGGACTATGGCAATTGGTGAAAAGTCGTAAGGTTTAAAGAATTCTTCACGCTAACAATGTTACGCTTTTTAAGGAATTACCCAAATGGGTGTGTAAACGTCTGAAATACTAGCTGCGCAGGGAGAACATCTGATGGATTAGCTGCTTCAGGGTAAAGTAATATACATCTCACTTGTGTTAACTTTCTTGTTCTTGTTCAAAAATGCATGTTCAGAAGGGCATTTTTTAATGCATTAGTGCATTTGAAAGCTTTAAAACAAGCACCCATTGTATATAGAATACAGCATTAACGGCAATGTGCTTCAGAGTGGAATTTTACCTCTGGCACCGCTAGCAAGAAACTAGAATGCATAGGTATTAAGTGGTTATCGTGTCAGTTTTCCTTCTCCCACAGGAACCCACAAAGGAGATATTAATGTCAACAAAAAAAGTCATTACTTTTTTTCTTCAGCTTTGATCTTTATTTTTTTAAGGCATTCAAGCCGTTTTCGATCTGACTGAACTTACATCATTATTAAAGTATGGAATTACTGGCCGGTGCAGTCATCAGAAAACAGCTCACATCAGGTGAGCCTCGTGGAGACAACCTCATTGGCTAACCCATATCTAACCATTTCCCAAACTCGGGGAGGTGCAACTACCCACCGTCATTAGCATAAAATGTGCTTGCTGTTTAATCAGCTTAAGGCTGGATTGTTTGCTGTAGGAGGTGTACATACTGATTACTTTAAAAAAAATCTTTTGATGGCAATGCAGGATATGACCTCACGTTAGAAAAGATATCTCTATGTAACAATCATGAGCAGTTGTAATCCACTCATCTGCTCTCTCAGGTGGATGTAAAAGATCCCAGGGCACTATTTCGAAGAAGAGCAGGGGAGTTATCCCCGGTATCCTGGCCAATATTTATCCCTCAATCAACATCACGAAAACAGATTACCTGGTCATGATCACATTGCTGTTTGTGGGGGCTTGCTGTGCGCAAATTGGCTGCCGCGTTTCCCATATTACAACAGTGACTGCACTTCAAAAGTACTTCATTGGCTGCAAAGCAGTTTGGGATTTCCGGTGGTCGTGAAAGGCACTATATAAATGCAAGTCTTTCTTTGTTTTCAGATGTCAAATTGACCAATTAACCAAAATTGCAGGACTACTCAGTATGCCTTCTGTGTATAATGTTTTTATTGTCAGTTTCTATCCCGAATTAGTATTGTTTAATGCAGAATGATAGGCATTCAGTTACCCAAATTACTCACTTATCCTAAGCAGGGATGTTTCCCCAGTGTTGTGGTAAATGAGGTCTGACTGTATGTAAGAGGCAGCTCACGTGGGGCAACCACAAGCTTGGCAATCACAAAATGCTGCTACCATCACTAAAATGGTGACCACGAGTGCTTTTGTCTTGACTCGATCTACATTTCTAACACATCGTGGGAACCTCCCCAAGTTTCCCAAGATCGCCTCATTTGCTTACTGTAGGAAAGGGTATCAAATGATTTGCAGCTAAGACCAATTCATTAAATATATTCAAGAAGGAGTTAGATATATTTCTTAAGGCTAAAGGGATCAAGGGATATGGGGAGAAGGCAGGGACAGGGTGTTAAGTCTGTGTGTTCTAGTTGTATTTAAGATTAATTACTGACACAGACTACAAGAATAACGTTTCAACAGGTCTTTACTAGTTGGAGGTCAGGGTTATACTAACAGCAATATCACTACACAGTACTTATATACCGGTGGTCACCACCGGTATTACGTATACAGCAGCCAGAGAAAGTAGTACATCTCTTAAGGTGGAACAGGCTTAAGTTCTCTTAAGGTGGAACAGGTTACATACACCACAATCCTCCCTTTTTAGCTTAACAGTCATATCCCCATTTAACATAACATAATAACATATATACATATATAACTTCAGGTATAAACAGTTCAAAGGTTCAGTCTCTCAGGAGGCCTTCTGATTCGGGTTGGATAACGCCTTTCAGTGGTCTCTGATTCTTGTTGCTGAGGTGACTCCTCTAGTTGGTTTCCTATGTATTGGACGTCATCATCAGGTACATTCCCTGCCGAGGTAGATGCTTCAGGTTCATTAACGTCTTCCACAGTTGTCTCTGTCGCAACCATGGGTTCGACCCTTGCTCTCGATTCTACCAGTTGATCCGCATGACGCCTTATCACATTGTTACCAATATCTACTGTGTACATCAGAGGTCCTTGTCTGGCACGAATTGTTCCGGACTGCCATTTTTCGTTTCCATAGTCCCTTGCCAACACTGGTTGTCCTACGTCGAAACTTCGAGTGGTCGTGTTATTAATATGCCGGAACTGTTTGTTTTCCACTTCCCTCCGCACATTTGGTTTTAACAAGTCCAACCTGGACTGCAACCTCCTGTTATAAAACATCATGGCAGGACTTTGGTTAGTTACTGCATGAGCGGCATTTTGATATGCCATTAGGAAATTGTCCACCTTGTGTTGCAGCGGAATCTGATCATCGTTCATGGCCTTTATTGCCTTTTTGAATGTTTGGACAAATCTCTCGGCCAACCCGTTTGTCGCCGGATGATATGGGGCAGAGGTATAATGTTTCACCCCATTCTTCTTTAAGAATTTTTGGAATTCTTCCGACACAAACTGTGGTCCGTTGTCCGAACATATCTGTTCTGGCAATCCGTTCCTTGCGAATATTGTTCTTAACACCGCAATTGTCTTTTCTGAAGTAGTGGTATTCATCTTGATCACTTCTGGCCATTTGGAATGTGCGTCCACCGCAATTAGGAACATGGAGTCCATGAATGGACCAGCAAAGTCAATATGTACGCGTTGCCATGGGGCTGAAGGCCATTCCCATGGGTGTAGCGGTGCGATCGGAGGTGCATTTTGCACTTTTTGGCACCCAGCGCAGCTTTTCGTCAACTCCTCTATCTGTTGGTCAATACCCGGCCACCATACATAAGCCCTAGCAAGACTTTTCATCTTAACTCCCCCCAGATGACCTTCATGCAGTTCCTTTAGAACTCTTTCCCTTAACTTGGGAGGAATAATCACTCTTGTCCCGTACATCAAAGTACCATGGCAGACGGACAGCTGGTCTCGCCTTGCCGAGAATGCCGGTAACAGAGGATCACCATGTGTTGGCCATCCTTTCACTGTCACCTCGTAGACTCGGGACAGTGTCGGGTCGTTCCTGGTTTCTCTTTCAATACTTGCATTGGTGACTGGTAAACACTCGATGATGGTCGAATGAAATAACTCAACAGGGTCAACTTTCGTCGTCTCTTCTTCTTCAGGTAGTGACAGGCGCGACAGCCCGTCAGCATTGCCATGCTGCTTTGTACCTTTGAATTCTATTTGATATTGATGTGCCCCTAGGAAAAGGGACCATCTCTGGAGTCTCTGTGCTGTCATCACCGAAACACCCTTCTTAGGGTTAAAAATGGATACCAACGGCTGATGGTCTGTCAGAAGTGTGAATTTTTGGCCCTGCAGGTAATGATTAAACTTCTTCACTCCCCATACAAGGCTGAGAGCCTCCCTATCGATCTGCGCATAGTTGCGCTCAGCGGAGGTCAATGATCTGGATGCAAACGCGACTGGCCTTTCCGTGCCATTTGGCAACTTGTGTGAGAGTACTGCCCCAATACCATATGGAGAAGCATCACAAGCCAACCGAATAGGCAGTGTCGGGTTGAAGTGAGCCAACACTTCCTCTGAGGTGATCAATTCTTTGCTTTTGCGAAATGCCTTCTTACAGTTTTCGCTCCATTCCCATGGTACCCCCTTCTGTAAAAGAGTGTTCAGCGGGTGCAGTACCATGGATAGATTCGGTAGAAACTTATGGTAATAGTTGATCAATCCTAGAAACGACCTCAACTGAGAGACATTATCCGGAGCGGGAGCCTTTACAACTGCCTCTATCTTGTCAGGAGACTTATGAAGCCCCTCCCGGTCAATGACATGACCACAGTACGAGATCCGCTTCTGAAAGAACTCACATTTCTGCCGATTAACTCGAAGTCCATACTCTTTCAGTCTGTTGAGCACCAGTTCCAAGTTTGCGAGGTGTTCTTCATCACCATCTCCTGTAATCAGAATATCGTCCAGGTAACATTGTGTGCCTGGAATTCCCTGTAATACCTGCTCCATGGCCCTCTGCCAAATTGCTGGAGCCGATGCCACTCCAAAAACCAGCCTATTATACCGGTACAAACCTCTATGCGTGTTGATCGTGAGGTACTGGCGTGACTCTTCTTCAACCTCCATCTGCAAGTACGCCTGCGCCAGGTCTATCTTGGTGAAGCGTTTCCCGCCAGACAACGAAGCAAAAATATCCTCAATCCGCGGAAGCGGATACTGCACCATGTGAAGCACCGGATTAACGGTGATCTTGAAGTCTCCACAGATGCGAACCTTCCCTGGTTCTCCTGGCTTGTTGCTCGAAGGACGTTTCATAACGGGAACAATGGGCGTAGCCCACTCACTCCAATCTACCTTAGACAGTACACCTGAACGTTCTAGCGCTTCCAGTTCCGCTTCTACAGCAGGTCGTATTGCATAGGGTACCGGTCTGGCTTTGAAAAATTTTGGGTGTGCATGTTCATCAATCTTGATGTTTGCCGTAGTTCCTCTCAGTGTTCCCAGTCCCTGCTGGAACACCTCTTTAGCATCATCCAATAGTCTGGACAATCGTTTAGGTTTGACATCTGTTTCCCCGGAATCTACCGTTAGTGCCTTTAAGGAGTGCCAGTCCACATTCATTTTCCTAATCCACTCCCGTCCCAGTAGTGGTGGACCTCCTTCAGGTAGCACATATAAGTCCATTACTTGGCTTTCTTTGCCCTTGTGGACCACTTTTACCTCTATCTTTCCGATGGGGTACACTCTTTGCCCCGTGTATGTTTTCAATATAATCTCCGTATCCCGTAGGGGAATATGTTGGAATAACCTTTTGTAATCTTTCTTATTCATGGCCGTCAATGCCGATCCAGTGTCCAATTCCATCTTTACTTGGACTCCTGCGATCTGAAGAGTGACCCAAATTGTCTGGAGATCTGCATCCTTACCAACGTTGTGTACTCTTAAGCTACCCAGTTCATTACTGCTGGCGTCTGAATCTGACTTCTGTTCGTTCGAACTGTTCTTTGTCACCTTGTGTACCTTTATGTACTTTCCTTGCGGTGACTTTTTGTTGCTGGTCTTCTTTCCTGACTGGCATACTTTAGCTATGTGGCCAAGCCTGCCACACGTTCTGCATTCTTGGTTTTTAAACCAACACTGGTTCTGATCGTGCGTTGTCTTTCCACAACGATAACATTTTACAGTACTCAAAACCAATTGATTTGTACTGAGTTCCGGTGACCGTAGCTGCATTACTGCCGTGCCTCTCGCTGCGACTTTGTGTGATGCTGCCATAGTGACCGCTTTCTCAAGCGTCAGCTCACTCTCCTCGAGCAGTCGCTTTTGTGTATCTTCTTTTAATAATCCACACACAAATTTATCTCTTAGCGCATCTGTTAGTCCCGTTCCAAACTGACAGTACTTTGCTAGCTTACGCAATTCCATTAAATATTCAGCATTGCTTTCATCTTTCAGCTGCTTTCTGCTGTAAAATTTAAATCGTTCCGCTAGCATCAGCGGCGTGGGGTTTAGATGATTTCTCAGGACAGTAACAATCTCCTCGAACGTCTTCTCCGCCGGTTCATCTGGTGATAAAAGGTGTTTCAATTGCCCATATGTCTTCGCACCCATTAAGTTTAATAAAGTTAGTGCTTTCTCATCACCTGGGATTTTATTTGCTTCACAATAATTTTGTATGCGTTCTACATACGTGGCCCAATCTTCGATGTCGCTATCAAAGGTATTAATGTTCCCATGTTTAGGCATCGTTGCAATTTTTTTTTAGTGATTTCCCTTTTTCCAAGATGGCGGCTTCCCGCTCTTGTCTTCGTCCTCCGCCTACAAAATGCCGGTTTCCCGCGCTTGGCGGTCTTTCCCGCGCTCGCCTTCTTCACCCGCTGGCTGCAATGGTGTTTGGCGTGCCGCTGCTGCTCCCCTTTCCCAGCGGTTAGTAACTCCCCCGACGCTGTCTCCGCTTCACCGCGGCTCCCTCGGGCATTCGCGCTTCCCCGATGTCGCGCCTCACAGCCCTTCTTGCAGCCCGGTTATTAGCACCGGCTGCGTTCGCCTTCACCGCGGCTCTCGCGCCTTCAGTCGCCCCAGACGCTGCGCCTTTTTGGCCCGAATGCGGCCCGGCCCTTATCACCAGCCGCGATCGATGTCCCCGCGCTGCGCCTTTCGGCCCGAATGCGGCCCAGCCCTTATCTCCGGTCGCGATCGATCTCACCGCCCTTATTCCTCCGTCTTCCCTCCCCGTCTGTACAGCCAACGCGGCTGACTTTCTGCTCGCGCCGCTGACCGGCTTACCCACCACCGAGGTAGAAGGAAGATAGCTGACTGCCGCTGATGGAGGCTTCGAGTTCAGGATATCTTCTGCACTCCGGGTTCTCGATGCCTGCCGCGCGACGTGTCTTCCAGCAGGGTGATGAGGGTGGATGCCTCTCTTCGATGCCCGTTCTGTGGACGAAGCCGCCGTGGATATAAACTGCCGCAGGGTAAGAATCGGACTCGTCGCCACTGTTAAGTCTGTGTGTTCTAGTTGTATTTAAGATTAATTACTGACACAGACTACAAGAATAACGTTTCAACAGGTCTTTACTAGTTGGAGGTCAGGGCTATACTAACAGCAATATCACTACACAGTACTTATATACCGGTGGCCACCACCGGTATTACGTATACAGCAGCCAGAGAAAGTAGTACATCTCTTAAGGTGGAACAGGCTTAAGTTCTCTTAAGGTGGAACAGGTTACATACACCACACAGGGTACTGAGTTTGGATGATCAGCCATGATCTCATTGAATGGCGGAGCAGGCTCGAGGGGCCGAATGGCCTACTCCTGCTCCTATCTTCTATGTTTCTATGTTTTTATGTAAGGCGGGTAAATGGAAGCTGAGGTACAGATCTGCCATTATCTAATTGAATGGCGGAGCAGGCTCGAGGGGCTGAATTGGCCTAACTCCTGTTCCGATGTAAGCTCTCCCAACATGGTTTACCTTATGCACTGGAGGGGCAGAATCTCCTGAATGGGAGCATCTGCAGGGACAGCTCCTTACAGTAACACGTGCACTCTCTGTTTGCTGGAAGTTGCATGTTCTGGGTGAGATGAACCAGGGGTCTACCAGTTCCCAGAGGGGAGTGAGCACAACTCTCATTTTTGAAATGTTATGCTGAGGGAGGTGATAGAAAGGAAGGTTGCGAATTATGGCTGTGAGGCACACCCTCCTCAGAAGGCAGCAGTTAGGGCCATCTGAGAGGAGGTGGCAAAGCAATGGAATACAGTTTCTGCAATAAAAAGGTCACTTCCCAGATGAGTAAGAAATTCAACACCTTAAAGACACTTGCCAAGTTAAGTGCTGTTCTTATCTCTTAATATTGCAATGGCATGCCCGTACACACATGCACACACACACAGTGGGTAATGTTCACCTTACACACTCAGGCAATAAACTGGTGGAGCAGATCAACCACAACATTTGGGCAGCAATCCACTCCCCCAGTTTAGCACCCAAACAGTGAAGGTTCAAATGAACCCCACAGACTTCCTTTTCTTTGGCGACTCCTTTGATCGCGCTAACACATTCATGCATTTTTTTTATTCGCTCACGGGATGTGGGCGTCGTTGGCAAGGCCAGCATTTATTGTCCATCTCTAATTGCCCTTGAACAACTGAGTGGCTTGCTGTGGGTCTGGAATCATGTATAAGCCAGATTGGGGAAGGACGGCAGATTTCCTTCTCTAAAGGACATCAGTGAACCAGATGGGTTTTTATGATATTACGGTAGTTTCATGGTCACCGTAAGATTCACAAAATTTGTGCATTTCCCCGAAGGTTATTATCGATAAAAGGGACCCTGTGTGGACATTTCTTTGAAATTAATAAGGGTGCCCAAGATGGCGTCCGTGCCTCGTGGCAGAAAGCCTGCGGGTCTCCAAAATGGATTCTGCAACCCAGGCTGTTTGAGGTAAATCGAAACTAAGGCTGCAGGTTTCCTGTGAACAGAACTTTGTGATTTGGGACCCAGACAAACTGTGAATTATGTATTAGGCCAAATCAGAGGCAGATCTGAATTCAATGAGGCCTACAGTTAAAGTCATCAAACAGTCTGCATACATAATCGGAAACAGGTTAAACACATCCATCGAGGCTGGACAAGCCCATCAAGGACTTTCAGGACAATACGAATCCATTATCGGGCCGGTAGAAGCAATTACCGGCCATCTAAAAACCCATCAGTATAGATTGCTACCATTATTTTAACTAGCCCGCCAAAAATAAAACAAAGAACTAACCTGATTTGGCGGGCAGATAAGGTTTTTCGATGAAGGTATAATTGAAGGCCCCCAGGTAGCAATTAGGGGTAGTCGTTGGAAGAAGAAGAAGACTGCTGCTCGACTGCTGTCGGTATCACTGCTCCCCAGTCTTTCGGCCCCTCGCCCTTGTGGCTGCCGCCCTTGCCCCCGTCCCGCGCTTACCCCCTGGCCTTTGCCCGTGCCCTCTCCAACTCCATCTAGACTCGCCCCAACACCGGGTCAGGCGAACATGGGCAATTCAGGCCAGGCGAAGCGGGACGCGACGAAGGGAGGAGGAAAACCACCCGGGGAAGGCCAACTGAGGGTAGGCTTCGAATCATTGGGCCTTCAGCCTCAGCTGACCTGCGAGTATCTTCATGCAAACTCAAGCTGTCGGCGAAGAATCATCCCTGCAAAGTAAAGTACCCAAGCAGAGACTGTAACTTTGGGGTACTCGAACCTGGACAACGCCCTTGCAGCACCCGGAGCCCACGTGACGACGGCAGGCTCCAGAGAGCACCAAGAGCGAACCCCGAACCCAACCGCTGTTTTGAGCCTAGCAAACCCTTTTGATTGGTGAGCATGAATTCTGACCCCTCATAGATTAACCTAGTTAGGTATAGGGGGTGGGATAAGGATAAGGGGATTGTTAAGATAGTTGTTTTCCCTCGATGTGCCATGTGTTCCCCATTCCCCGTATAAGTATAGTATTATTGTAATGAAATCTGTTTGTCTTGATCCTGTATTCGTTTTGCACTCATGTATATTACCCTCCCCCACTGTGTATAGTTTCACTTCCTCTTTCCCGACTAACCTGGGAGGTTCCAGGTCTTGGCTCTTGGCTCCGCCCCTGACTTCTCTTACATAAAGATCCCAGGATCTGTATGACTCATTCCTGTGAACCAGTCGGCGTGTTGAGATGTTAGCTCTGATCTTAGTGATTAAAAGCCAACTTGTTTAAGTCTATAACTTCTAGTTTTGTGGTTATTGAAGGCCCATCAATTATTATGACTCTCATGTAATTTTTGCCTGTAGAAGTGTACACTTATAATTTTCCATAAGATTGTATCAAGTTTTCCTCTTCAATAAAATCTTGGTTTTGTTTGCATCCAACCACCTGTCTACTCGAGTCTTCTCTGTATCGCTGCCTGTATCTAAGTCCGGTGTCTAGAACCCAGGGGGCGAGCGATTCGAACCGCTCAAGGAAGGTAGTCAGAGGCAAAGCTGACTGACCCGAACACGCCTGTGCAAAAACCCCCTACATCACCATTACTGATACTAACTTTTTACTAAACTGTATTTAAATTCCACAGCTTCCGTGGTGGGATTTTGAACTCATGTCTCCGGATCATTAATCCAGGCCTCTCGATTACTAGTCCAGCAACATAACCACCACAGTACCGTCACTACCCGTGATACACCTATCGTATTACATCCATACCTTTCCCAGTGCTTCTTTCGTATATTCTGAAATTTGGAAACTTAACTGGCACCACAACATCAAATCATGGCTTGTGTTGTTACTGAAATGTCTTACATGCGGTTTCTTGCAGATTTCAGTATGTGTTTTTATTCCATCGTGTTTCAGTTAGCGGTACCTGAGACAGAGGTCCCATCCTTTTCCCATTGCACTGCATCCTCACTCAAACTCCTTGGAGCTGCTCCTGCCCATGCCTTCGCCAGAAGCTTTTATTCTTTTTTTAAATTTGTTCATGGGATGTGGGGGTCGTTGGCAAGGCCAGAATTCATTGCCCATCCATAATTGCCCTTGAGAAGGTGGTGGTGAGCCGCCTTCTTGAACCACTGTAGTCTGTGTGGTGAAGGTACTCTGACAGTGCTGTTAGGGAGGGAGTTCCAGGATTTTGATCCAGCGATGATGAAAGAACAGCGATATACTTCCAAGTCAGGATGCTGTGTGACTTGGAGGGGAATTTGAAGGTGGTGGTGTTCCCATGCACCTGCTGCCCTTGTCCTTCTAAGTGGAAGAGGTCGTGGGTTTGGGAGGTGCTGCCGAAGAAGCCTTGGTGAGTTGCTGCAGTGCATCTTGTAGATGGTACACACTGCAGCCATGGTACACCGGTGGTGGAGGGAGTGAATGTTTAAGGTGGCGGATGGGGTGCCAATCAAGCGGGCTGCTTTGTCCTGGATGGTGTTGAGCTTCTTGAGTGTTGTTGGAGCTGTACTCATCCAGGCAAGTGGAGAGTATTCCATCACGCTCCTTACTTGTGCCTTGTAGATGGTGGAAAGGCTTTGGGGAGTCAGGAGGTGAGACATTCACTACTGAATACCTAGCCTCTGACCTGCTCTTGTTGCCACAGTATTTATGTGGCTGGCCCAGTTAATTTTCTGATCAATGGTGACCCCCAGGAGGTTGATGGTGGGGGATTCGGCGATGGTAATGCCATTGAATGTCAAGGGGCGGTGGTAAGACAATATCTTGAGTACTTTGCCCCTCTTTGATCACTGAGTCACAAGAAAGGTATTCAAGCCCAGGAGGTGATGCCGAGATGAACTATGGGACTGATCCAAGTGTTAGAGGACTGAGATTTGATCAAAGATTGGAGAACCTTGGGCTTTTCATTCTTGGAGAAGACAAAGTGAATAGCTCATATATAAGTCAATAGCAGGGTTACGGACAAAAAGCAGGGGGGTTGCGTGACTAAGCACGACTGCTCTTTCAAAGAGCCAGCACAGGCATGATGGGCCGAATGGCCTCCTTCTGTGCTGTAAGTTTCTATGATTCTAGCTGGTAAAGAAACAGTAAATCCAGAACACTACTTCAAATTCAAACAGAAATGTGAATCATGGAGATAGAGGTTCAAACTAGTGAAAGGGAAATTCTTCACAAAAATGGAGGCAGAAAGGTGTAATCATTTAAAAATTACTATATGCTGCGATGGGGAGACTATAGCTTCTTCCTGGATGCAGAAACTAGGATTGTCCAAGTGGCCTTCTTCATCCTACCTTGAGAGGGCCTGCTCTTGTCAAGAGCCACATGCTCTTAAACTCCCCACAAGCTATTAAAGCTTTCATCCTCTTACGATGCTCACCTGCTGTTCGGAGGAAGACTGTACTCATTTGAGTCTCATCCAGTCTGTGAAATCAAAGGTTTGAGCCGAGCCAAGAACTTTGCTCCATCAGGGCTGTTAATAAAAAAATTGACTGTGCTCATTTGGATCTGGCCTACCTGAGAATTCAGACGGTTCTAAGCTCGGCCAAGGTGGTGATTCTAACTTCTTCTTCTTCTTAGGCAGTCCCTCGGAACCGAGGATGACTTGCTTCTACACTAAAAATGAGTTTTCAGGTGACTGATGAGTCCAATGCGGGACCGACAGTCTCTGTCACAGGTGGGGCAAACGGTGGTTGAAGGGGCGGGTGGGTGGGGTGCTTGGGTTGACGTGCGCTCCTTGCACTGCCTGCGCTTGGCTTCCGCTTGCTCCCGGCGAAGAGACTCGAGGTGTTCGGCACCTTCCCGGCTGCTTCTCCTCCACTTTGTGCAGTCTTGGGCCAGGGATTCCCAGGTGTCGATGGGGATGTTACACTTTTTCAAGGAGGCTTTGAGGGTGTCCTTGAAACGTTTCCTCTGCCCACCTGGGGTTCTCTTGCCATGTCGGAGCTCTGAGTAGAGCGCTTGTTTTGGGAGTCTTGTCTCGGGCATGTGGACGATGTGGCCCATCCATCAGAGCTGATCGAGCGTGGTCAAAGCTTCAATGCTGGTGATGTTGGCCTGACCGAGAACACTGACCTTGGTGCGCCTATCCTGCCAATGGATTTGCAGGATCTTGCAGAGGCAGCATTGGTGATACCTCTCCAGTGCTTTGAGGTGCCTGCTGTACATGGTCCATGTCTCTGAAGCATACAGGAGGGTGGCTCTGTAGACCATGAGCTTGGTGCTGGGTTTGAGGTCCTGGTCTTCCTCAGGCGACCGAAGGCTGCACTGGCATACTGAAGGAGGTGTTGGACTTCATCGTCGATGTCTGCCCTTGGTGACAGTAGGCTCCCGAGGTATGGAAAGTGGTCCACATTGTCCAAGGCCTTGTTGAGGATTTTGATAATCGGGGAGCAGTACTGTGTGGTGGGGGCAGGTTGGTAGAGGACCTTTGTCTTACAGATGTTCAGTCTAAGGCCCATGCTTTCGTACGCTTCGGTGACAGTATTGATGATGGTTTGGAGTTCAGCCTCAGAGTGTGCGCAGATGCAAGCATCATCTGCATACTGTAATTCGATGACAGAGGATGGGACGACCTTGGACCTGGACTGGAGGCAACGGAGGTTGAACAGTTTCCCGTTTGTTCTGTAGATTAGCTCCACTCCAGCGGGGAGCTTACTGATGGTGAGATGGAGCATTGCAACCAGGAAGATCGAGAAGAGCGTTGGTATGATGACACAGCCTTGCTTGACTCCGGTCCATACGTGATTTGGGTCTGTGGTGGATCCGTTGGTCAGGATCACGGCTTGTATGTCGTCGTGAAGTAGGCAGAGGGTGGTGCCAACTTTTGAGGGCAGCCGAATTTGAGGACACTCCCTAATCCCTCATGGTTGACGGTGTTGAAGAAACTAATTTCTCTTATTTGAAAGGAGGAAAGAATGCCAGGGGATCTCAGAGACGCCGCAATCGTGACCATCTTCAAGAAAGGTGACACGTCCGATTACGGTAATTACAGAGGAGTCTCCCTGCTGTCTGCCACAGGGAAAGTCATCGCAAGAATCCTCCTAAATCGTCTTCTCCCAGTGACTGAAGAGCACCTCCCAGAGTCGCAACGTGGATTCCGCCCACTAAGGGGCACAATGGACATGATCTTCACCGCGCATCAACTACAAGAGAAATGCAAGGAACAGCACCAACCATTGTACAAGGCCGCCTTTGACCTCACAAAGGCCTTCGACACCGTCAACCGTGATGGATTATGGAGTGATTCTAACTGCCTGCACTCTAACTGAGGACTCCAGGGAATGCAGGAATTGTTGCAAACTTATTGAGCCGCTCAAAAGGAGTAAGACTCTTATATCGATTGCAGGAAGCTGGTGCCACAAGTAAATACAACATTCACAGAGGTGCTTTGTGCCATAGAGCCTCAGCTGACGGAACACAAGGAAGTGGAGTTCTGGGTTGTGCAAATACTGTAATTGAAATATTTAATGTGTATGTAAAAAATTGCACCTGGTTCGCAGCAGTATACAATACACAGACAGTCTGCTATGGATATTATTTCACATGCACATTGGTATTTGTGAGTTAAGGTAGAGAGTAGAGCTAAGGCAGAGAGTAGGACCAAACATATACAAGAGGCTCCAGCACTGTTATCATTCAGAGATACCATCTAAAGTGACTGGGAAGAGGAGTGGCCACAGAGCCACTCTACTGATACTGGCTTTGGTCTGTATTTGTTAAATATTGTGTAACCTCCTGTTCATCTGGTTGTCTTTTAGTGTATGTGAAATGAAGAACCTTTAAGGTGACTGAAGGTGCTTTGTATTAATATAACCCTTATTTACTTTTGAGCCTCCAGAGGGTTATCGTGAGCTAGAATAGTTTCTCTGTCTCTGCCCCATCTGTTCTTGAGACTAGCAGACAAAGGAGGAGCCATCGTCATACAGAACAGAACGGACTATTGCAAAGAAGCATACCGACAACTGGACAACCAGGAACACTACAGACAGTTACCCGCAGATCCGACCAAAGAACACACCTGCCAACTCAACAGACTGATCAAGACCTTCGATCCAGACCTTCAAAGCATCCTATGCACTCTCATCCCGCGTACTCCCCGCGTGGGAGACTTCTACTGCCTCCCAAAGATACACAAAGCCGACACACCCAGATGTCCTATCGTATCAGGCAACGGAACCCTGTGTGAGAACCTCTCTGGATATGTCGAGGGCATCCTGAAACCCATCGTACAGGGGACCCCCAGCATCTGTCGCGACACTACAGACTTCTTACAGAAACTCAGCACCCATGGACCAGTTGAACCAGGAACTTGAACCAGGAACACTCCTCGCCATGATGGACGTCTCGGCACTCTACACCAGTATCCCCCACGATGACGGCATTGCTGCGACAGCCTCAGTACTCAACGCCAACAACAGCCAATCTCCAGACGCCATCCTACAACTCATCCGCTTCATCCTTGACCACAATGTCTTCACCTTCGACAACCAGTTCTTTACCCAAACACACGGAACAGCCATGGGGACCAAATTCGCACCCCAATACGCCAACATCTTCATGCACAAGTTCGAGCAAGACTTCTTCGCTGCACAGGACCTCCAACCAACAGTATACACCAGATACATCGACGACATTTCCAGAATCACTGAAAAGACTACACGATAACATCAACAAGTTCCGTCCCACCATCAAATTCACCATGGACTACCCCTCAGTATCGGTTTCATTCTTGGACACACGAATCTCCATCAAAGACGGACACCTCAGCACTTCACTCTACCGCAAGCCCACGGACAACCTCAGGATGCTCCACTTCTCCAGCTTCCACCCTAACCACGTTAAAGAAGCCATCCCCTATGGAAAAGCCCTGCGAATACACAGGATCTGCTCAGATGAGGAGGAACGCGATGGACACCTACAGACGCTGAAAGACACCCTCGTAAGAATGGGGTATGACGCTCGACTCGTCGATCGACAGTTCCGACGGGCCACAGTGAAAAATCGCATAGACCTCCTCAGAAGACAAACACGGGACACAACCAACAGAATACCCTTCATCGTCCAGTACTTCCCCAGAGCGGAGAAACTACGCCATGTTCTTCGTAGCCTTCAACATGTCATCGATGATGACGAACACCTCGCTAAGGCCAATCCCACACCTCCACTACTCGCCTTCAAACAGCCGCCTAACCTCAAACAGACCATCGTTCGCAGCAAATTACCCAGCTTTCAGGAGAACAGCGACCAAGACACCACACAACCCTTCCCAAACACACGGAACAACCAGATCATCAACACAGGTACCATCATCACACGTGAGGACACCACGCACCAGGTACATGGTACATACTCATGTGACTCGGCCAACGTTGTCTACCTCATACATTGCAGGAAAGGGTGCCCCGGAGCATGGTACATCGGTGAGACCATGCAGACACTGCGACAACGGATGAACGGACACCGCACAACAATCGCCAGGCAGGAGTGTTACCTCCCAGTCGGGGAACACTTCAGCAGTCAAGGACATTCAGCCTCCGATCTTCGGATAAGCATTCTCCAAGGCGGCCTTCGAGACACACGACAGCGCAAAATCGTAGAGCAGAAACTGATAGCCAAGTTCCGCACTCATGAGGACGGCCTCAACCGGGATCTTGGGTTCATTTCATGCTACATGTAACCCCACCTGACGAAGGGTCACCCAGACTCGAGTCGTCATTGGCTTGTTCTCTCTACACAGATGCGGCCGGACCTGCTGTGATTTCCAGCAAAAAAAAAATGTTTTTTTGTCTGTTTTATGTTTTTCATACAGACCCCAGCATCTGCAACATTTGACCCATTGTGACCCCACCTCATTGTTCTTTGATGTAATGTTTTCCTGACTGACCTGTTTGGACGCCATTCACACCTTTGATTGCTGTGATTATCTCTCTGCCGAGGTGTGATAAATGGCAGTTAGAAAGATTACCTGTAATCATCTGGCATTATTCTCTGACTATATAAGCTGTGTCTTTTTGCATCTCTCCATTTCACCTGACGAAGGAGCAGCGCTCCGAAAGCTTGTGATTTCAAATAAAACTGTTGGACTATAACCTGGTGTTGTGTGACTTCTTACATAAGAAATAGGAGCAGGGGTAGGCCATTCGGCCCTTCGAGCTTGCTCCGCCATTCAATGAGATCATGGCTGATCTTCTACCTCAATTCCATTCACCGGCCTTATCGCCATATCCCTTGATGCCCTTACTAGTCAGAAATCTATCGACTTCTGTTTTGAATATACCCAATGACTGAGCCTCCACAGCCCTCTGGGGTAGTGTCAAAAACAGGAAGGCAGATTATAATCTAAATGGCAATAGATTAGGAGAAGGGGAAGTGCAATGAGACCTGGGCGTCCTTGTGCACCAGTCACTGAAATATAAGTATGCAGGTGCAGCAGGCAGTTAAGAAGGCAAATGGTATGTTGGCCTTCGTAGCGAGAGGGTTTGAGTACAGAAACAAGGATGTCTTGCTGCAGTTGTACAGGGCCTTGGTGAGGCCACATCTTGAGTATTGTGTGCAGTTTTGGTCACCTTATCTGAGGACTAATGTTCTTGCCATGGAAGGAGTGCAGCGAAGATTCACCAGGCTGATACCTGGGATGGCAGGAATGACTTATGAGGAGAGATTGGGTCGATTGGGCTTGTACTCGCTGGAGTTTAGAAGAATGAGAGGGGATCTCATCGAAACTTATAAAATTCTAACAGGGCTAGACAGACTAGATGCTGGAAGGATGTTCCCGATGGTCGGGGAGTCCAGAACCAGGGGGTCACAGTCTAAGGATAAGGGATAAGCCATTTAGGACAGAGATGAGGAGGAATTTCTTCACCCAGAGAGTGGTGAACCTGTGGAATTCTCTGCCGAAGAAGGCAGTAGAGGCCAATTCATTAAGTATATTCAAGAAGGAGTTGGATATATTTCTTAAGGCTAAAGGGATCAAGGGATATGGAGAGAAGGCAGAAACAGGGTACTGAATTTGGATGATCAGCCATGATCTCATTGAATGGCGGAGCAGGCTCGAGGGGCCGAATGGCCTACTCATGCTCCTATCTTCTATGTTTCTATGTTTCTATGTTGAGAATTCCAAAGATTCACCACCCTCTGTGTGAAGAAATTCCTTCTCATCTCAGTCCTGAATGGCCTACCCTTCATCCTGAGGCTGTGGCCCCTGGTTCTAGACTCCCCAGCCAAGGGAAACATTCTCCCAGTAACCACCCTATCAAGACCTGCAATAATTTTGTATGCTTCAATGAGATCCCCTCTCACTCTTCTGAATTCAAAAGAATACAGGCCTAGTTTACTCAATCTCTTCTCATACGACAGTCCTGCCATCCCAGGAATCAATTTCATGAACCTTCGTTGCACTCCCTCTATGGCAAGTATATCCTTCCTTAGGTAAGGAGACCAAAATTGTACACAGTACTCCAGGTGTGGTCTCACCAAGGCCCTATATAATTGGAGTAAAACTTCTTTACTCCTGTAATCAAATCCTCTTGTAATGAAGGCCAGCATACCATTTGCCTTCCTAATGGTTTGCTGCAGCTGCACATTCACTTTCAGTGACTCATGTAAAAGGACATCCAGGTGCCTTTGAGCATCTGCATTCCCCAATCTTTCACCATTTCGGAAATACTCTGCCTTTCTGTTTTTTCTACCAAAGTGGATAACTTCACATTTATCCACATTATAATCCATCTGCCATGTTCTCGCCCACTCACTGAGCCTGTTGAGATCTCCTTGAAGCCTCTTCACATCCTCTTTGCAACTGATAATGCCACCTAGCTTTGTCATCAGCAAATTTGGAAATGTTACATTTAGTCCGCTCATCTAAATCATTGACATAGATTGTGAATAGCTGAGGCTCAAGCACCGATCCTTGCGGTACCCCACTAGTCACAACCTGCCATCTTGAAAAGGACCCATTTATCCCTACTCTTTGTTTTCTGTCTGTTAACCAATTCTCAATCCATGCTAGTATATTACCCCCAATTCCATGTGCCCTAATTTTGTTCACCAACCTCTTGTGTGGGACCTTATCGAAGGCCTTCTGAAAATCCAAATACACCACATCTACTGGTTCCCCTTTGTCTACTCCACTTTAATTCTCCGCTCCACTCCCACTCTGACCTCACCGTCCTCAGCCTCTTACACTGTTCCAATGAAGCTCAACGTAAACTCGAGGAACAGCACCTCATCTTTCGATTAGGCACTTTACAGCCTTCTGGACTCAACATCGAGTTCAACAATTTCAGACTATAACCTCGGCCCCTATGTTTTCTTTTCTCTCTCACATAGCAGCTGTTGATGATTCTGCCATTGTCATTTACACCTCATCTAGAGTCATCTTTTGTTTCTTAACTTGTCCCATTACCTTTGCCTTGCACCATCATCCCTTTTGTCTTTTAATCCTATCACAGACCTTCCCTTTTCCTCCCCTTCTCCCTTTCCCTGCCCCACACTTGCTTAAATATCTGTTGCTTCTCCAACTTTTTCCATTTCTGACGAAGGGTCATCGACCTGAAACGTTAACTCTGTTTCTCTCTCCATAGATGCTGCCTGACCTGTTGAGTGTTTCCAGCATTTTCTGCTGTTGTTTCGGAATAGTCCAGTGTAGCGTTCCATTTCTTAAGTAAAAGCAGCTTTGTAGACTACAAAGCAACATTTGCTTAAGAACCACTCTACTCCAGGCCACTTCAACCACTGTCTCAGCTCCTCATGCGTGAGTGGTTAGCACTGTTGCCTCACAGCGCCAGGGACCCGGGTTCGAATCCGGCCTCGGGTGACTGTCTGTGTGGAGTTTGCACATTCTCCCCGTGTTTGCGTGGGTTTCCTCCGGGTGCTCCGGTTTCCTCCCACAGTCCAAAGATGTGCGGGTTAGGTTGATTGGCTATGATAAATTGACCCTTAGTGTTAGGGGGATTAAATACGTGGGGTTACGGGGATAGGGTGGGATATGTGTTGGTGTAGGGGTTACGGGGATCGGGTGGGATATGCGTCGGTGCAGGCTCGATGGGCCGAAATGGCCTCTATCTGCACTGTGGGGATTCTGTTCTGTTCTGTTCTGTTCTGACATGCTTCCTTATTATGAACTCTTTCATTTAAATGCGCCGATTGAGGCTTTGCCGATTGAGGTAAGTGTGTTTGGTGTGTGTAAAGTGTTTAAAGAACTTTTACTTACATGGCATTATCAGTTGCAAAGAGGATGTGAAGAGGCTTCAAGGAGATCTCAACAGGCTCAGTGAGTGGGCGAGAACATGGCAGATGGATTATAATGTGGATAAATGTGAAGTTATCCACTTTGGTAGAAAAAACAGAAAGGCAGAGTATTTCCTAAATGGTGAAAGATTGGGGAATGCAGATGCTCAAAGGCACCTGGATGTCCTTTTACTTGCCTTTACAGCCTTCCTTCCTTCAGGTCTCGGGAGTCCCTCATCTCACCGGCACAGAAAGCAGAATGGCCGCAATCTGTCAAAAGTTGCAGCATTCAGCTTTCTATTCCGGGGAGATCTCTAAATCATCCTGAGAGGAAGGAATTAACCTGGAGTACAGATTGTCAGTGTTTGACAGCTTCAAACAGCTGTCAATCACTGATATTTCATCTGTCAAAAGGTCTTGACAGATGAAATGTCAATCTGTGACGTTACCTGTTGCCGAGTGGCCCTTAATTGGCTTGCTGAGCCCACTGGGTGGGCTCAACAAGGTCAATCAAGTCAAAATCGCGTGGGTTGGCTAGAACTCGATGGAGGCGGGACTACAACCCCGAAAGTTGTAGTCCCGCCTCCTCAATGAAATCCAGCCCATAATCTAGGTTTTTGTTACCTATGCTATTTAATATATTTCTCCTGACTACCTTCTATTTAGATAGCAAAGAAAGAAAAGAAAGGAAAACTTGTATTTATACAGCGCCTTTCATGACCACTAGGCATTCCAAAGCGATTTACAGCCAATTAAGTATTTTTGAAGTGTAGTCACTGTTGTGATGTAGGAAACGCAGCAGCCAATCAGCTCACAGCAAGGTCCCATAAACAGCAATGCGATAATGATCAGATGTTTTAGATGTTGATTGAGGGATACATTTTGGCTAGAACACTGGGGAAACTCCCCTGCTCTTCTTTGAATAGTGTCATGGGATCTTTTATGTCCACCTGAGAGCAGACAGAGCCTTGGTTTAACATCTCGTCTGAAAGACAGCACCTCCGACAGTGCAGCACTCCTTCAGTACTGCACTGGGAGTGTCAGCCTAGATTTTTGTGCTCAAGTCTCTGGAATGGGGCTTGAACCCTTGTTATGTTCATAAATAAATAGACGTTTTCGTTATGAACAGCTAGCTTTTGCTAGTCATTTATTCAGCCATGTGGACTAGTGTACAGGCATCCATCTTGACTATTGCCTTGTGGGTAGCCCACCACTAAACATACAGCTCCACCTAGTGTACCATTTTAGAATGACATGTTACTGATCATTACATCCCCCTTCCTTAGAGGTTAAACAAAATCAATATCAATCAATCATAACGACATAAACATCTTCACAACAGTCAACACATTTTCAAAGCTTTACTTTATGAAGTCTAAGCTTTTGATTCTTTCATTATAGTTTTCTTTATACTCAAAGATTAAGTCTATCAGGCTTTTTTACTTCACGTGTGGATCTTCTCAGCACAGGTAGGTCTGATATGTTTTCATGAGAGCCTGTATGTGTGTTTGTGTTAGATTGTTCTGGTGGTGAGTGACAAGATTCAGTTGCGGCATTGTCATCGATTTGCTCTTGGATAGTTTCTTGTGTTTTCAGGAGGGAACAGCGGTTCCTCCTGAGAATCTGTCCTTCCTCAGTTCTAACAGTGTATGACCTTGGTCCTACTTCCTCAAGAACTGTAGCTTTCCTGTTCCATGCATCTGGATCCTCAATCCTGACAACATCATCCCTTGTCAATGGTTTCAGAGTTTTGGATGACTTGTCATAGTGTGATTTCTGTTTCAGCTTTAACAGTTGAAGTCTCTGTCTCAGTTCCTTACTCTGCTTTTCTTTTGCACAGCAGGGTAGCGTGGTGCACAACTTGCGACCCATTAGGAGTTCAGCAGGTGAAGAACCAGAGTCTCAAGGTGAGGCTCGGTAGCTCAGCAGGGCGAGATAAGGATCAGACTTGCTTTCTGTTGCTTTCTTCAGTAGCTGTTTGAGAACTTGAACACCTTTCTCTGCCTTACCAGTCGACTGAGCATACAGAGGACTGGATGTGATGTGTTGAAAGTCATAATGTGCTGCAAACTGTTGCCATTCCTTACAGTTGAAGCACGAACCATTGTCGCTCACGGCAATCCTGGGAATTCCATGTCTGGCGAAGATGGATTAAACATGCATTATGACACTGCTTGCTGATGTGCTTGAGAGCAGCGCCATCTCAGGATAGCTAGAATAGTAGTCAATCGCTAATAGATAGTCTTTACCATTCAAATGATAAAGGCCCATACCAACCTTTTGCCATGGTGCTGTTGGTAAGTCAGCTACTACCATTGGTTCCTTTGCTTGTTTGTTTTGATGTTTCTGACATGTCTCACATTTGCCTATCATGTTCTCAATGTCCTTACTTATGCCAGGCCAATAAACAGCGTCTCTTGCTCTCCTTTTGCATTTTTCAATTCCGAGGTGTCCCTCATGAATCCATTTGAGCATGTCTTGACGTAAAGCCTGTGAAATAGAAGGATATTTCAGATGAATATGTGGCTAGAGGAATGGTGCAAGGGGGAGGGATTCAAATTCCTGGGACATTGGAACCGGTTCTGGGGGAGGTGGGACCAGCACAAACCGGATGGTTTGCACCTGGGCAGGGCCGGGACCGATGTCCTAGGGGGAGTGTTTGCTCGTGCTCTGGGGGAGGGTTTAAACTAAAATGGCAGGGGGTTGGGAACCTGAGCAGGGAGACAAAGGAAAGGGAAACAAGGATAAAAGCAAAGATAGGAAGGAGAAAAACAAAAGCGGCAGCCAGAGAAATCAACGGTTTAAATCAAACATGGCCACAGTAAATAATAATTCTAAAAGGTCTAAGAGCGTTAAAAAAACAAGCCTGAAAGCTTTGTGTCTTAATGTGAGGAGCATTCATAATAAGGTGGATGAATTAGCTGCGCAAATAGAGGTAAACGAATATGATTTGATTGGGATTGCGGAAACATGGCTCCCGGGTGGCCAAGGCTGGGAACTCAACATCCAGGGGTATTCAATATTCAGGAAAGACAGGCAAAAGGGAAAGGGGGGTGGGGTAGCATTGCTGGTTAAAGAAGGGATTAATACAATTGTATGGAAGGATATTAGCTCTGATGATGTGGAATCTGTATGGGTAGAACTGAGAAATACCACGGGGCAGAAAATGTTAGTGGGAGTGTTATATAAACCTCCAAACAGTAATGCGGAGGTTGGGGATGGCATTAAAAGGGAAATTAGTGAAGCGTGCAATAAGGGCACAGCAGTCATCATGGGTGACTTTAATCTACATATTGATTGGGCTAACCAAATTAGTAACAATACTATGGAGGAGGAATTCCTCGAGTGTTTACAGGATGGTTTCCTGGACCAATATGTTGAGGAACCAACCAGATATCAGGCCATCTTAGACTGGATATTATGTAATGAGAAAGGATTAATTAGCAATCTTGTTTTATGAGGCCCCTTGGGTTGGAGCGATCATAATATGATAGAATTCTTCATGAAGATGGAGAATGAAGTAGTTGACTCAGAGACTAGGGTCCTGAAGTTAAATAAAGGAGACTACGATGGTCTGAGGTGTGAGTTGGGTAGGATTGATTCGGGAATGTCACTCAAAGGGTTGACGGTGGATAGGCAATGGCAAACATTCAAAGACTGCATGGATGAACTATGGAATTGTTCATCCCAGTTTGGCATAAAAATAAAACAAAAAAGGTGACTCGATCGTGGCTAACAAGGGAAATTAGAGACAGCATAAGATCCAAGGAGAGGACATATAAATTGGCCAGAAAAAGCAGTAAACCTGAGGATTGGGAGCAGTTTAGGATTCAACAAAGGAGGACAAAGGGATTAATTAAGAAGGGGAAAATAGAATATGAGAGTAAGCTTGCTGGGAGCAAAAAACTGACTGTAAAAGCATTTATAGATATGTGAAGAGAAAAAGATTGGTGAAGTCAAGCGTAGGTCCCTTGCAGTCAGAATCAGGGGAATTTATAATGGGGAACAAAGAAATGGCAGACCAATTAAATACATATTTTGGTTCTGTCTTCACAAAGGAGGACACAACTAACCTCCCAGAGATGTCGGGGAACATAGGGTTTGATGAAAGGGAGGAACTGAAATAAATCAGTAATTGTAGGGAAATGGTGTTAGGGAAATTGACGGGATTGAAGGCCGATAAATCCCATGGGCCTGATAATCTACATCCTAGGGTATTAAGGAGGTGGCCCTAGAAATACTAGATGCATTGCTGATCATCTTCCAACATTCGATGGAATCTGGAACAGTTCCTTTGGATTGGAGGGTAGCTAATGTTACCCCACTATTCAAAAAAGGTGGTAGAGAGAAAACAGGGAATTATAGACCGGTAAGCCTGACATCAGTAGTGGGGAAAATGCTAGAGTCCATTATAAAAGATGTAATAGCAGAGCACTTGGAAAACAGTGACAGGATCGGACAAAGTCAACATGGATTTATAAAAGGTAAATCATGCTTGACTAATCTACTGGAATTTTTTGAGAATGTAACTGGTAGAATAGATAAGGGAGAACCAGTGGATGTGGTGTATTTGGACTTTCAGAAGGCTTTCGATAAGGTCCCGCTTAAGAGATTAGCGTGTAAAGTTAAGGCACATGGGATTTGGGGCAAGGTATTGACTTGGATAGAGAACTGGTTGGCAGACAGAAAGCAAAGAGTTGGAATAAACGGCTCTTTTTCGGAGTGGCAGGCAGTGACTTGTGGGGTGCCACAGGGATCAGTCCTTGGGCCCCAGCTATTCACAATATATATTAATGACCTAGGCAAGGGAACTAGATGTAATATCTCCAAGTTTGCAGGTGACACAAAGCTTGGTGGGCGTGTGTGCTGTGAGGAGGTTGCTGAGAAACTCCAGTATGATTTGGACAGGTTGGGTGATTGGGCAGAAGCACGGCAGGTGCAATATAACGTGGATAAATGTGAGGCTATCCACTTTGGTGGCAAAAACAGGAAGACAGATTATTATCTGAATGGCAATAGATTGGGAGAAGGGGAAGTGCAACGAGACCTGGGTGTCCTTGTGCACCAGTCGCTGAAGGTAAGCATGCACGTGCAGCAGGCAGTTAAGAAGGCAAATGGTATGTTGGCCTTCGTAGCGAGAGGGTTTGAGTACAGGAACAAGGGTGTCTTGCTGCAGTTGTACAGGGCCTTGGTGAGACCACATCTTGAGTATTGTGTGCAGTTTTGGTCGCTTTATCTGAGGAAGGATGTACTTGCCATGGAAGGAGTTCAGCGAAGATTCACCAGGCTGATACCTGGGATGGCAGGAATGACTTATGAGGAGAGATTGGGTCGATTGGGCTTATACTCGCTGGAGTTTAGAAGAATGAGAGGGGATCTCATTGAAACTTATAAAATTCTGACAGGACTGGACAGACTAGATGCAGGAAGGATGTTCCTGATGGTCGGGGAGTCCAGAACCAGGGATCACAGTCTAAGGATAAGGGGTAGGCCATTTAGGACAGAGATGAGGAGGAATTTCTTCACCCAGAGAGTGGTGAACCTGTGGAATTCTCTACCACAGAAGGCAGTAGAGGCCAATTCATTAAATATATTCAAGAAGGAGTTGGATATATTTCTTAAGGCTAAAGGGATCAAGGGCTATGGGGAGAAAGCAGGGACAGGGTACTGAATTTGGATGATCAGCCATGATCGCATTGAATGGCAGAGCAGGCTCGAGGGGCCGAATGGCTTACTCCTGCTCCTATCTTCTATGTTTCTATGTTTCTATGTTTCCCATCACCCCTCTCCTCACTGATATCCATTTGTCTTTAAAATCCTTGTCATTGTTTTGAATTTTCCCCATGGCCTGTTCCTCGTTACACCTGAATCTTCTCCAGCCTTATGTCCCTGCTCATGCTCTCCGCTCTTCCAGCTCGGGCCTACTGTGCATCTTCCCTTCCCTCTGTTCCACAATGATCCTTCATCGTCGCTGGGTCAAAGTCCTGGAACTCCCTACCTAACAGCCCCGTGGGAGTACCTTTACCACACGGACTGCAGCGGTTCAAGGAGGCGGCTCACCACCACCTTCTCAAAGGCAATTAGGATGGGCAATAAATGCTGGCCTTGTCAGCGACGTCCACATCCCATAAACGAATTTTAAAAAAACACACGTTTCTACCACTCTACTATTACATTCTGGAATTCCCAAACCTGCTACCTCTCAGAACCATCAAAAGGGCCAAAAAAACAAAATCCCTTTGTGCTTTTAGTCACTTCCCCTAATTTCTTCCCCTCTTCCTGATTGGAACTCCTATCCCTCTCTGCCACCCAGCCCCCCTCACCCCCCCACCTCACCTTGAAGCACTATGGGACATTTTCAAGGCATTATAAAATTACAAGTTGTTACAACAGCATAAATAACTTCCAACAAGTGACATAAACAGTGATTTCAAAAGGTAATGCAGAGAGAAATTCCATTTGTACTCAATGGGAATATTATTGTTACAAACCTTATCCGCTTAGCTTTTATGATTTATATTGAAAAGTCTGCACTTGGGTTTACACATTACTTGAAAATATCCTTCTGCTCTCTTGCATTCACTGTGGAGTGGAGGTTAGCAGCAGGGGTGTTCTTTATGGCCTAGATTGGAGGATGTAGAGTAATTTATATGCTTGGCAGGTCACATACTTGCCAAATCACACACATCAGGAATGTGGCTAACACCTTTACAGTCTGACATTATGGCTGTAGTTTGTCATGTTGCAACTGTTTTGTTTACATTCTTGTGTAGAGGCGAATGTTTTTTAAACAATTCCTTTCAGTCTGGATCGTTGGTTCCTGTGGAAAGTGTAAGTGAAGAGGACTATTAAAAATGCCATGTGCCGGAACTGCTGGAAAATTAAATGGTCTTTTCATTCTGAAGACCACTTAACATTTACAGGAATGTTCTGTACAAATACAACAAAAAAAAACTAGGTCCAGGATTTGGCCACCAGGCTAGGCAGGAGGCCCGGTTTTACAGCACCTTTTGTTGAAATTGTGGGAATTAACGAATTCCAACGAATAACGGAGATTGACACAAGAGAACAACTAAACAGGTCTTTACTCAACGGAGATGCCACGAGGACTGCCTGGGCAGCCCCGTGGTTTGCGACGTGACGTCATCGCGTTTGCCCGCGTTTTCCCGCGCTCTTAAAGGGGCCACGCCCCTACATGCAAACTCTATATACAAAACACAGTAATGCCTAACACAATGGTACAGGTTTAGGCTGGTGTTAGAACATCGTTAAAGAGAATTATATACAGTTAGCCAGAGTCATTCAGTGGTTCTGCCACAATATAATGCCTTTAGTGTGGCAAAAACCGACCCGAGATGCTTCACAATTCATTTTCGAATTCAAAGAGGAGGAGAGAGTGAGGGGGAAGGTGAGCAGAGGTATGGTTAATGAGAGATTTAAAAAAGTGTGAAGAGAGGTAGCAAGATGGAGTGGATTGGGATGAGAATTCCGGACTGAGATGGCAAATTGTCACCAATAGGAGAGTGGAGGGATTTAAAATTTTAAATTTGTGAAGCTGACTCACAGGTGCCGATCTTTTAGAACACAAACTAAATAAGTTGCCAACGTGAAAAACTTAGGAAGTCAAATCAATGTACAGTAGCTTGTTTTAGAATAAGCTCAGGAAATTGCGTTAGCATGTAAGCCCACACCGCTTCTGGATCTATGCCTAACTGGAATATTGCGTCCAGTTCTGGTCACCACACTTTAGGAAGGATGTGAACGCCCTTGAGAGGATGCAGAGGAGATTTACCAGAATGGTTCTGGGGATGGGGGATCTTGTCTACATTGATAGGTTGGAGAAGCTGGATTTGTTTTCATTAGAGCAAAGGAGGTTGAGGAGTGATTTGATAGAGGTGTACAAGATTATGACGGGTTTGGATAGGCTAGACGGGGAAAGGCTGTTCCCACTAGTTGATGGTACAAGGACTAGGGGACACAGATTTAAGGTTTTGGGCAAGAGATACAGGGGGGATGTGGGGGAAATCTTTTTACGCAGCGAGTGGTGAGGACCTGGAACTCGCTGCCGATGGAAGTGGTGGAAGCGGACACACTCAATGTTTTCAAGGGGTGACTGGATAGGCACTTGAGGGAAATAAACTTGCAGGGCTACGGGGATAGAGCGGGGGAATGGGACTGACTGGATTGCTCTACAGAGAGCTGGCACGGACTTGATGGGCCGAATGGCCTCCTTCTGTGCCATTATGACTCTATTATGACTCTATGACAATGAAAATTCCCAGTGCCAATTAATATAGCATAGAGAACTAATATAGTATAACTGACAGTTACAACAACAACCACAACAACTTGTATTTATATAGCGCCTTTAAATGTGTAAAACATCCCAAGGTGCTTCACAGGAGTGTTATAAGACAAAGATATGGCACTGAGCCACATAAGAAGAAATTTTGGCAGATGACCAAAAGTTTGGTCAAAGAGGTAGGTTTTAAGCAGCGTCTGAAAGGAGGAGAGAGAGGTAGAGAGGCAGAGAGGTTTAGGGAGGGAGTTCCAGTGCTTAGGGCCTAGGCAACAGGAGGCACGGCCACCGATGGTTGAGCGATTACAGTCAGGAATCCTCAAGAGGGCAGAATTTGAGGTGCGCAGATATCTCGGGGGGATTGTGGGGCTGAAGGAGATTACAGAGCTATGGAGGGGCGAGGCCCCGGAGAGATTTGAAAACAAGGATGAGAATTTTGAAATCGAGGTGTTGCCAGGCTGGGAACCAATGGACATCAGCGAGCACAGGGGTGATGGGTGAACGGGACTTGGTGCGAGTTAGGACACAGGCAGCCGAGTTTCGAATGACCTGAAGTTTACATAGGACCATAGTTAGGAAAGAAAATGATGATAGGCTGTCAACAAATGTATGTTTCGGAGCTTGTTTTGGCCACGATGAGCAGTAGGAATAAGTGCTGAACAGAAGTTCGAACTGAAAGTGCTTCAAATTGATTGGGCCACTTCACAAACATTATACAATACTGATCAGATAGAATTTACTTGAGTGTTCACTCGTCAGTGGCCCAGTGGGTAGCATCCTCGCCTGAGTCAGAGGTTGTGGGTTCAGGTCCCACTCCAGAGACTTAAGCACAAAAATCTAGGCTGATGCTCCAATGCAGTACTGAGGGAGCACTGCACTGTCGGAGGTGCCATCTTTCGGATGAGATGTTCAACCGAGGCTCTGTCTGCTCTCTCAGGTGGACGTAAAAGATCCCCTGGCACTATTTCAAAGAAGAGCAGGGGAGTTATTCCTGTTGTCCTGGCCAATATTTATCCCTCAACCAACATAACGAAAACAGATTATCTGGTCGTTATCACATTGCTGTTTGTGGGAGTTTGCTATGCGCAAATTGGCTGCCGCGTTTCCTACATTGCGACAGCGACTACACTTCAAAAGTACTTCATTGGCTGTAAAGCGCTTTGGAACTTCTTGAGGCGGTCGGGAAAGGTGCTATATAAATGCAAGTCTTTCTTTCTCGTAATCCTGCTGTAACTTCGGTGGAAGATTGAAGGAAGCTCCAGAGAAAGTGGCCTTCTGCGCTGTTCTCCGGGGTTTCCATGAATCATCCACCAAAGTTGCAGCAGGAATTTGGGAGAACACCCATGGAAATTCTACCTCGATATCTTTCACTATTCAGGCAGTCTAACTTGATCCGGCCTGTTAAAAAGATGGTGCTACCCAAAGATCATTGGCACATTCCCTGTTACATTGCTCACATTTTATCTTGCTGTTAAGGTTTCTAATATTTCCCCATCAAATGCTAAAGTAAAAATAATTAGATTTAGACAAGTTGAGCGAGTGGGCAAATACATGGCAGATGCAGCACAACGTGGATAAATGTGAAGTTATCCACTTCGGTAGGAAAAACAGAAAGGCAGAGTTTTATTGGGAAATGTTGATGTACAAAGGGACCTGGGTGTCCTTGTATACCAGTCACTGAAAGCAAACATGCAGGTGCAGCAAGCAGTTAGGAAGGCAACTGGTTTGTTGGCCTTCATTGCAAGAGGATTTGAGTACAGGAGCAAGGATGTTTTACTACAGTTATACAGGGCCTTGGTGAGACTACATCTAGAGTGCTGTGTGCAGTTTTGGTCTCCTTACCTAAGAAAGGATATACTTGCCATAGAGGGAGTGCAGCGAAGGTTCACCAGACAGATTCCTGGGATGGCAGGACTGTCGTAGGAGGAGAGATTGGGTCGACTAGGCCTGTATTCACTAGAGTTTAGAAGAATGAGAGGGGATCTCATTGAAACGTATACAATTCTGACAGGGCTAGACCGACTGGATGCAAGGAGGATGTTTCCCTTGGCTGAGGGGGTCTAGAACAAGGGGTCACAGTTTCAGGAAATGGGGTAGGACATTTAGGACTGAGATGAGGAGAAATTTCTTCACTCAGAGGGTGGTGAACCTGTGGAATTCTCTACCACAGAAGGCTGTGGAGGTCAAGTCACTGAATATATTTAAGATGGAGATAGATAGATTTCTAGACACAAAAGGCATCAAGGGGTATGGGGAGAGAGTGGGAATATGGTATTGAGATAAAGGATCAGACATGATCATATTTGTTGTGTCCGTCAGTAGTAAGACACCAGACTGCAGGAGAACGGTACAACAAGTGTTTACTCAACGTGGCTCACTCTGGAACTGAATTGTACAGATTACTACTTGTGGTCACTGCCGGTACTACAGTATACATGAGCTGTCAAAAGTAGTTCCCCACTTAAAGGTAAATACATTACAATTCCTCCCCTTTTAGATTAACAGTACCATAACACTCATTTAACAATTAAATATCAAACTAGTTACAATTAACACTTTTAACATACAACGTTAGCTGAAAATAGTCCATTTATATATTCAGTCTTTGGGGAGGCTTCCTGATCCTTTCTGGATAGCGCCTTTCCCGAGTGTCTCGCGCTTGGTGCGGAGGCGATTCTGGCACCCTGTCGTCGGGTGGGGCATCAGCTTCCGATGCTACTGTTTCTGGGGTAGATGCGACCTGTATGTTGGGTTCATCACCAGGTACGTATGGGCGAGGCATGGGGTTGACTTATTCCTGTGACTCTAGGATCTGGTCAGCATGGCGTCTCACGATGTTCTCCCCAACGTCCACTGTGTACATTAGTGGGCCCTGCCGTGTGCATATCGTTCCAGGCTGCCATTTTTCTGTTCGGTAGTCGCGGGCCAAGACTGGTTGCCCTACATTGAAGCTCCTTGTTGGCTTCTCATGGATGTGCTGGAATAGCTTACTCTCAACATCTCTTCGTACGTTTGGTCTGAGCAAATCCAGGCGAGATCTTAACCTTCGGTTAAAGAACAACATGGCCGGGGCCTGGTTGGTGACTGCATGTGTCGCATTCCGGTAGGCGAACAGGAAATTGTCCACCTTATGCTGCAACAGAATGTTGTCATTGTACATAGCCTTTATTGCCTTCTTAAAGGTTTGTACGAACCTCTCAGCCAATCCATTTGTGGCTGGATGATACGGGGCAGATGTGTAATGCCTTACCCCATTCTTCTGCATAAACCTCCGGAACTCTTCGGACACAAACTGTGGTCCGTTATCGGAGCAAATCTGTTCTGGCAAGCCGTTCCTGGCAAAAATGGTCCGTAGGACTGCAATAGTTTTCGTCGTGGTGGTGGAGGACATTTTGATGACCTCCGGCCATTTCGAGTGCACATCCACGGCTATTAAAAACATTGAGTCCATGAATGGACCAGCAAAATCAATATGCACCCGTTGCCATGGAGATGAGGGCCACTCCCATGGGTATAGAGGGGCATGTGGTGGTGCATTGTGACTTTCTGGCATCCTGAGCAGCTCTTGGTCAGGTCCTCGATTTGCTTATCGATTCCCGGCCACCACACATAAGCCCTGGCTAGGCTTTTCATTTTTACCCCTCCCAGATGACCCTCATGAAGCTCATTGAGCACTCTATCCCTTAACTTGGGTGGAATTACCACTCGGGATCCTCACATCAAGGTCCCCCGGCACACTGACAGCTGTTCTCTTCTTGTCGAGAATGCTGGCAACAGTGAGTCGCCATGTGCTGGCCATCCCTTCACCGTCAAATAATATACCCGAGACAATGTCGGGTCATTTCGGGTCTCCTTTTCTATAAGAGCGTCAGTTACCAGTAGGTATTCAACTATAGTCGAATGAAATATTTTGACAGGATCCACTGCTGGTGCTTCCTCCGCAGTAGGCAGTGGCAGGCATGATAGCCCATCAGCATTTCCATGCTGTTTCGTGCCCTTATATTCAACCTCATAGTGGTGCGCCCCTAGAAAGAGTGACCATCTTTTTTGTCGTTGCGCAGTCATCACCGGAACACCCTTCTTCAGATTAAAAATGGAGACAAGAGCTGGTGGTCAGTCAGCAAGGTGAATTTCTGCCCGCGCAGATAGTGATTGAACTTTTTCACTCCCCACACTAGGCTAAGGGCCTCCCTGTCAATCTGGGCGTAGTTACGCTCGGCTGAGGTTAGTGATCGTGACGCAAAGGCTATTGGCCTCTCTGAGTCGTCCGAGAATTTGTGCGACAGCACCGCTCCAATGCCGTAGGGTGACGCATCACACGCCAACCGAATTGGTAGTGCTGGGTTGAAATGGGTCAATACCTCTTTCGATGTGATTAGTGTATTGCTGTTCTGGAAAGCTCGTTTACATTCATCACTCCACTTCCATGGCACTCCAGTTTGCAGTAGGTTGTTCAGTGGGTGTAGTATTGTAGACAAATTTGGCAAGAACTTATGGTAGTAGTTTACCAGCCCGAGGAATGACCTCAGTTGTGACACGTTTTCCGGTGCTGGAGCCTTGACTACTGCCTCAATCTTTTCTGGGGACTTATGTAACCCCTCTTTATCAATAACGTGGCCACAATACTGTAGTGTATGTGCCTTTAAGAGCCCCATGTATACTGTAATGCCGGTAATGGCCACTCGGGCTATATAAGCCTGTACATTGTGTTGTATCCGTTAGTTCCCCTCCAGACATTGTTTAGTAAACACCTATGAACCAAACTCCTGTCTTCAGTGTCTCTATCAACACACAGACACAACAGCGGCGACGAAGTGGAAACGGACTTACCTGCAATTCGGCAGCACCTCAAGGACATCGATTCCTCTGACGTCCAGAAGAATCAAGAAAGTGAAAGAAGCTGTGGTTTCACCAGCTGGCCAAGCTGGTGGCAGGTACTGCGCTAATCCTTCCTGGGCGTCAGGCTGGGGCTCCAGCGGCTGGCTCTACAGCTGGGACAAGCAGCGAAATCGGAAGCAAGCAGCAACAGACGGGGAAGGAGCACTCGGAAGACGGCCGGCGCTGCAAGCAGGTCGGCGTTCAGACCTAGAGAGAAAGTCCGGCGGGAACGAGTCTCCAACTGTAAATAAATAAATAAAAAATGAATGGAAACCGCGGGAAACAGCGTTGTCATCTGCGGCAGTAGCGGGAAAGCGCGGGAAGCGCCATATCTTTTCTGCAGAAAAGAAAGAAAAGCGCGGGACGCGCCATACCTTTTCTAAGATGCCTAAGTCTGGCAATATTGATGCTTTTGATAACGAGATCGAGGATTGGACCACATATGTGGAAAGAGTGGAGGTATATTGCACTGCAAATGGAATAGAAGATGAAAAAAAAGCTTCAGTACTGCTAAATCTAATGGGCGCAAAGACATACGGGCTGTTACGAAATTTAATCACTCCAGCCAAACCAAAGGACAAGAATTTTAAAGAAATTGTTGATACCCTACAGGAGCACTTAAACCCAACACCGCTGCTGATAGCGGAATGATTCAAATTCTTCAAGAGAAATCAACACAAGAATGAAGGTAACGCTGATTACCTCACCGAATTAAGAAAGCTATCAAAACACTGCCAATTCGGGGCAGGACTAGCAGATTATCTTCGAGACAAATTCGTCTGCGGTCTCTTAAGTGAAGGAACACAGAAAAGGCTGCTTTCTGAAAAAGATTTAACACTGGACAAGGATTTCAGTATGGCTGTATCATACGAAGCAGCCGCAAGAGGAGCTGCAGAGATACAACAAAAGACACAGGACTTCGACACCCATGAAATGACACAGGGTTTCGAGAGATGTTATCGCTGCGGCAGATCCACCTATAACCGGAGGGACTGCTGGTTCAAGGACAAAGCATGCAGGCAATGCGGAAAGATTGGACACATTGCACGGGTATGCCGATCTGGACAAAATAAATCCACAGACAGGAAAAAAAAAATCAATAAAGAAAAGTACAGAAAGGTACAAATGATGACGGACAGTAGCTCCGAAGACCAGAAGAGCGATAGCGACTCCGAAAACAAGAGACTAAGCTGTCTCAAATTATATAATGTACTTGCCAAAGATGATTACCAGATCATTTGGGTTACCCTCACGATAGCAGGGTCCCCAGTTAAAATGGAGCTAGATACAGGATCAGCTCTGACCGTCATAAATCGACGGGATTACGAGCGGCTATTTCCGCATATACCTTTAAAAGACACATCCATTATCTTGAAAACATATACGGGGCAGAAAGTATACCCCAAAGGAAAAATAAGGGTGCCTGTTCTATACAACGGCAAGGAAATACAAAAGTTGTATTTATACATTCTACAAGATGGTGGCCCACCGCTGTTGGGACGTGAATGGATCAGGAAAATACGTTTAGACTGGCACTCCATTCAGGCACTGACGGTGACCAGTAAGAAAAAAAACGATGATGATGTCATACCTGATTGATTAAAAGACATCTTGGCCAACGCCAAAGAAGTGTTTCAAGAGAAACTAGGAACCTTGAAAGGCATCACCGCCTCAATAAAAGTGGAAGATGCAGCAATTCCCAAGTTTTTTAAAGCAAGACCGGTGCCATACGCAATTCGTCCAGCAGTCGAGGCAGAGCTGGAGAATTTGGAAAATGCAGGCGTATTATCCAAAATAGATTGGAGCGAGTGGGCAACACCCATCGTTCCAGTCATAAAGAAAGCATTGAATAATGATAAATCTGAAGAACAGAGAAAAATTTGCATCTGTGGAGACTTCAAGGTGACGGTAAACCCAGTCCTTCACACGGTACAGTATCCTCTTCCGAGGATAGAAGATATTTTCGCCTCACTATCCGGAGGGAAACGTTTCACCAAAATTGACTTGGCACAGGCATATCTACAGATGGAGGTTGAAGAGGCCTCTAAAAAATATCTCACGATAAATACACACAAAGGTCTGTACCAGTACAATCGACTGGTTTTCGGAGTAGCATCTGCTCCAGCTGTCTGGCAAAGAGCTATGGAGCAAGTCCTCCAAGGGATTCCGGGGACTCAATGCTACCTAGACGACATCCTTGTAACAGGAGAAAACGACAACAAGCACCTTGCCAATTTGGAGCAGGTGCTCACTAGGCTGAGAGAACGGGGCCTACGAGCAAATCGCCCCAAGTGCGAATTTTTCCAAAATCAAATATCATATTGTGGCCACATAATTAATAAGGAAGGGTTGCATAAGTCACCTGAAAAAATTGAAGCGGTCATAAAAGCCCCAGCACCTGAAAATGTTTCACAATTAAGGTCATTCCTGGGATTAATAAATTACTATCATAAATTTTTACCGAACTTATCAACTCTTCTACACCCTCTTAATGAACTGCTACAAACAGGAGTAATTTGGAAATGGAGCGAAGACTGTAAACGTGCCTTCCATAATTGTAAAGACTTAATCACGTCCAAAGAAATTTTGGCTCATTACAACCCATCACTGCCAATCAGACTGGCGTGCGATGCATCCCCTTATGGCATAGGAGCAGTATTATCGCATAAATTCCCTGATGGCTCGGAATGGCCAATAGCTTTTGCGTCACGCTCATTGAACTCAGCTGAGCATAACTATGCCCAAATTGACAGGGAAGCACTCAGCCTGGTATAGGGAGTGAAGAAATTCAACCATTACCTACACGGACAAAAATTTACCTTGTTGACTGACCATCAACCCCTCATCTCCATATTCAACCCTAAAAAGGGTGTTCCCATTATGACAGCGCAAAGGCTACAGAGGTGGTCCCTTTTTCTAGGGGCACAACAATACAACATAGAATACAAAGGATCATAACAGCATGGGAATGCTGACAGGTTACCGCGCCTACCGTTGCCAACGGTAGAAGAGGCACCTACAGTAGACCCAGTGGAGATGTTCCACTCAACCATAGTGGAATGTCTACCAGTAACAAATTCTGCCATTGAAAAGGAAACGAGAAATGACCCGACTCTCTCACGAGTCTACGACTTAACGGTGAAGAGATGGCCAGCACATGGCGAACCACTGTTGCCAGCATTCTCGCAAAGAAGAGAACAGCTGTCAGTATGCCGAGGAACCATGATGTGTGGATCCAGAGTGGTGATTCCACCCAAACTCCAGGATAAAGTGCTAAAGGAGCTTCACGAGGGGCATCTGGGTGGAGTGAAAATGAAGAACCTAGCCAGAGCGTTTGTATGGTGGCCAGGTATCGATGGAGACATAGAAGAAATGACCAAGAGCTGCCTAGGATGCCAGAAGGTCCAAAACACTCCACCCCAAGCCCCTCTACATCCATGGGAGTGGCCCTCATCTCCCTGACAAAGGGTACACATTGACTTTGCTGGTCCATTTATGGACTCAATGTTCTTAATCGTGGTTGATGCACACTCCAAGTGGCCGGAGGTAATAAAGATGTCCTCCACCACCACGGAAAAAACCATCACAGTATTAAGGACAATATTTGCCAGGAATGGGCTGCCGGAACAGATCTGTTCTGATAATGGACCACAATTTGTGTCCGAAGAATTCAGAAAGTTCTTAAAAAACAATGGGGTTAAGCACTACACGTCCGCCCCATACCATCCCGCCACCAATGGATTGGCTGAAAGGTTTGTCCAGACCTTCAAGAAGGCCATAAAGGCCATAGATAATGAAGACATAAAACTTCAGCACAAGGTGGATAACTTCTTGTTCGCATACAGGAATGCAACAGATATGGTTACAAACCAAACTCCCGCCATGATGTTCTTCAATAGAAGCCTAAGATGCCGGCTGGATTTGATCAAGCCCAACATCAGAAGGGACGTGGAGAACCGGCAATTTCAAGGCATGAATGAAAGGCCAACTAGAACCTTCCAGATAGGTGAACAAGTTTTGGCCCGGGACTACTGTACCGAGAAATGGCAGCCTGGAACTATCTGCACACGACTAGGACCGCTGATGTATACCGTGGACATCGGAGAAAGCATAATAAGGTGCCATGCTGACCAAATCATAGAGTCATCCGAAAAGGGACAACCTACACCACAACTCTATACGCCTAACGATGAAGTAGAGATACCCATATCTACCTCCGATCCGGTGATACTGGAACCCGATGAACCCGACACTGGCATTCAAGCCGAATCAGCCTTGCCAAAAGAACCTACTACACCACCAGAAACTACTACACCACCGAAGCGTTATCCGGACCGAGTCAGGAAGCCTCCAGAGAGACTGACTTATAATTAATTAACTGCAGCAATGTGTATATTATTTTTCTTATAACATGTAATTAATAATTACTTAAAATATTATGTACTGGTTCGCTAAAAGGGGAGGAATTGTAGTGTATGTGCCTTTAAGAGCCCCATGTGTACTGTAATGCCGGTAATGGCCACTCGGGCTATATAAGACTGTATATTGTGTTGTATCCGTTAGTTCCCCTCCAGACTTTGTTTAGTAAACACCTATGAACCAAACTCCTGTCTTCAGTGTCTCTATCAACACACAGACACAACAAATACGAGATCTGTTTTTTTTAAAACTCGCATTTGGGGCGGTTAGCTCGGAGCCCATATTTATTCAATCTAGTGAGCACCTGCTCCAGGTTGGCGAGGTGATCACTGTCATTTTCGCCCGTGACCAGGATGTCGTCCAAATAACACTGGGTCCCTGGGATCCCTTGCAGGACTTGTTCCATTGCCCTTTGCCAAATAGCCGGAGCTGATGCTACCCCGAATACCAGCCGGTTGTATTGATAGAGACCTTTATGGGTGTTGATTGTGGGGGATTTTTTTGATGCTTCTTCTACCTCCATTTGCAGATACGCCTGGGCCAGATCAATCTTAGTGAAGCGTTTCCCTCCAGATAGCGAGGCGAAAATATCTTCAATCCGCGGAAGTGGATATTGTACGGTGTGAAGGACTGGGTTCACTGTTACCTCAAAGTCCCCACAGATGCAAACCTTCCTTGGTTCCCCAGGCTTTTCAACGACTTTTTCATCACAGGGATGATGGGTGTAGCCCACTCGCTCCAGTCTACCTTGGACAGTACTCCTGAACGTTCCAAACTCTCCAGCTCTGCTTCGATGGCTGGGCGGATCGCATAAGGTACCGGTCTGGCCTTAAAAAATTTTGGGCTTGCGTTTTCTTCGATTTTAATTGTTGCGGTCATGCCTTTTAGTGTTCCGAGTCCTTGCTGGAACACTTCTTGCGCGTCGGTTAGGATCTTTGACAGTCGCCCAGGTGTGACGTCGTCATCCTTTTTGGCAGCCACAGTCAGTGCTTGTATGGAATGGCAATCCATCTGTATCCAGCTATGAGTCAGCCTACAGGGAGGAGGTCCAGCACCTCATGAAGTGGTGCGCCGATAACAACCTGGCCCTTAACATCAAGAAAACCAAGGAAATCATTGTGGACTTCAGGAAGTCTAAAGGCGGAAGACACACCCCCATCCACATCCATGGGGCTGTGGTGGAAAGGGTGGACAGCTTTAAGTTCCTCGGAGTCCACATCATGGAAGACCTCTCCTGGTCCCTCAATCCCTCTTCTTTGGTGAAGAAGGCCCAGCAGCGCCTATATTTCCTAAGGAGGCTGAAGGGGTGTAACCTGTCACCCCAGATCCTCTCTAACTTTTACCGCTGCACAATAGAGAGCATCCTGACGAATTGTATCACAATGTGGTATGGCAGCTGTAGCTCCTATGACCGGAAAGCCCTGCAGCGGGTAGTCAAAACTGCCCAATGCATTACCGGCACCCGGCTACCGACCATTGAGAACATCTACCAGAAACGTTGTTTACGGAGGTCACTGACCATCATCAAAGACCCTACCCACCCCAGCCACAGTTTGTTCACGCCCCTGCCATCTGGGAGATGCTACAGATGCATTTGCACCCGAACGAGCAGATTTAGGAACAGCTTCTTTCCCAGGGCTGTCATCCTATTGAACTCTGCAAATAAACTCTAAAGCCTGCATATCTGCCAATGCACTTTATTGTGTTTATGTTTATGTTTATGTTACAAGTCAAATGTATGTTAAATGTCTTAATCAAAATGTACACTCTCGGGAGCCGCAAGCTTACATTTCGTTGTACTGCACTTGTGCACTAACAATGACAATAAAGTTGATTGTTATTATTATTATTATTATTTTCCGGATCCATTCACGTCCCAGTAATGGTGGTCCTCCATCTTGCAATACATACAGGTCTAGTTTTGGTATTTCCTTACCGTTATATATAACGGTCACCCTTATTTTTCCTTTGGGGTAGACTTTTTGCCCCGTGTACGTCTTCAAAGTAATTTTTGTGTCTCTCAAGGGTATGTGTGAGAATAGCCGCTCGTAGTCCCATCGGTTTATGACTGTTAGGGCTGATCCTGTGTCCAATTCCATTTTTACCTGGACTCCTGCTATCTTGAGAGTGACCCAAATGGTTCGGTGATCCTCCGTTTTGATCACATTATTTAGTTTCAGACAACTCAGCTCCCTGCTTTCGGAGTTGGTATCACTCTTTTGTTCATCTGCACTATTCTCCGTCACCTTATGTACCTTCTTGTACTTTTCTTTTGGAGATTTCTTATTGCTGGTTTTCTTTCCCAACCTGCAGACTCGTGCTATGTGTCCTACTTTTCCACACTGTCTGCATACTTTGTCTTTGAACCAGCAATCATTGTGGTCGTGTGTTATTCTGCTGCAGCGATAGCACTTCTCTGTTCTCTTTGACATTTCATTTGTGCCATATTCTTGCGGTCTCTGTTGTATCTCTGCAGCGCCCCGTGCTGCTGCTTCATATGATACCGCAATGCTGAAAGCCTTGTCCAGCGTAAGGTCCTTTTCAGATAAAAGCCATTTCTGGGTTCCTTCACTTTGAAGACCACACACAAACTTGTCCCTGAAGGTATCTGCCAGCCCCGTTCCAAACTGGCAGTGTTTCGATAGTTTGCACAGTTCTGTTAAATATTCAGCATTGCTTTCATCCTTATGCTGGTTCCGTTTGTGAAACTTGAATCTTTCTGCTATCAGCAGCGGTGTGGGGTTTAAATGTTCCTTTAGTATCGTCACTATGTCTCCAAAACTCTTTTCCACTGGCTTCGTTGAGGTTACTAGATTTCGTAATAAGCCATACGTCTTTGCACCCATTAAATTTTACAACACCGGCGCTTTCTTGTCATCTGACACCTCATTTGCCTTGCAGTATACCTCTATTCGTTCGACATATGTAGTCCAATCTTCGACTTCATTGTCAAATGCGGTGATACTGCCACTCTTCAGCATTTTGGGTGTGGTTTAAAATGGCTTAAAATGGCATCTCCCACGCTTTCCTTCCTCCCCCGCTGCTGCCAACGCCGCTCTCGGCAGTCCTCGTGGCAATGGCGGCACCCTGTAGGTTTCACGCGCTTCTCCTGCGCTGCTGCCAACGCCGCTCTCGGCGGTCCTCGTGGCAATGGCGGCACCTCGCGAGTTTCTGCACGTCTCTCTCCCTCTCCTCGATGCTACTCGGCCCCTGAACACCGGCTGCGCCCTGTGCGCTCTGCCCTCTCTCTCTCTCCCCCGTCGACGCTGCTCGGCCCTTTGCTGTGCCACTTGGTCCGTCTCTAGCCTGCCGCTGTCCGGGAAGGGTCTGCGCACTACCTGTTGCCAGCCCGTTTCGCTGGACCACCGCAACTGGAAAGCCAAGCCTGGCTTTCAACAGCCTCCCCCGCAATTCTCGAGTCTCTGCTGGATGACTGGGCGGTTGCCCGTGGTCGACGCCCGTGTCTCTGGCCTTGACCTCCAATCTACTGGTCTCCAGGAACGAATCCCTGGGAGGTGATGCAGAGTTGCAGGTATGATCGAATTTGTCTCGTCGCCAATATTGTGTCCGTCAGTAGTAAGACACCAGACTGCAGGAGAACAGTACAACAGGTGTTTACTCAACGTGGCTCACTCTGGAACTGAACTGTACAGATTACTACTCAGTGCTATATACAGGTGTGGTCACTGCCGGTACTACAGTATATATGAGCTGTAAAAAGTAGTTCCCCCCTTAAAGGTATATACATTACAATATTGAATGGTGGAGCAGGCTCGAGGGGCCAAATGGCCTACTCCTACTCCTATTTTTCTATGTTTCTATGTTTTTGCTGATAACAACTTTACATGTAGTACCTTTCAGCCACTCGCTACTAGTTTATAAACACTATCTTGTACACTGACTCCATTCTGGATCTAAACCACTGGGTAATTGCACCAATACTGCTTTTCTGCTGGGTTTGATAATGTGCTGGTGCTGTCGATTCCAACCCAACCCCAGAAAAAAATTGACGCATTTGCCGAGGCACGCCACAAGAAAGCTCTGTTTTTACTGGGTCTTTCTGGCAGCTGACTATAGGGAATCAGGAAATGAACTCTGTGGCTACTTCCACCGCATGAGACCCACGCATAGGGAGCTTTTTCAAAAATTCGTTCATAGGATGTGGGCGTCGCTGGCAAGGCCGGCATTCATGGACTCAATTGCCCTTGAGAAGGTGGTGGTGAGCTGCCTTCTTGAACTGCAGAGGGCAGTTAAGAGTCAACCACATTGCTGTGGGTCTGGAGTCACATATAGGCCAGACTGGGTAAGGACAGCAGATTTCCTTCCCTAAAGGACATTAGTGAACCAGATGGGTTTTTACAACAATCTGGTAGCTTCATGGTCACCATTATTGATACTAGCTTTTTATTCCTGATTTATTTAATTAATTGAATTTAAATTCCCCAGCTGCCATGGTGGGATTATGAACTCACGTCTCCAGATCATTAGTCCAGGCCTCAGGATTACTAGTACCAGTAACATAACCACTATGCTACCTTACCCGAACAGTTAGTAGCACGAACACCCCATTAAACTCAACACCACTTAATGATTTTGAAGTAATGTAACTAAATTCTCAAACTAAAACTGGTATATGAATGGGTATGTTCCCCACCTCCATTGATCATATGTTTCCCCACATCCATGGATCATGTTTCCCCACCTCCACTGATCATATATTTCCCCACCTCCAGAAGGACGATGTAGGCATAGAAGTCAGGCAGAGGAATTGTGATATACTTGAAGAAATTAGCATTGAGAGGGAGGAGGTACTAGCGGTTTTAGTGGGCTTAAAAGTGGATAAATCCCCAGGCCCAGACGAGATGTATCTCAGGCTGCTGTGTGAGGCAAGGGAGGAGATTGCAGGGGCTCTGAAACAAATTTTCAGAACCTCTCTGGCCACAGGGGAGGTGCCAGAGGACTGGAGAACAGCTAATGTAGTACCATTATTCAAGAAGGGTAGTAGGGATAAACCAGGGAATTACAGGCCAGTGAGCCTAACATCAGTTGTAGGGAAATTACTGGAAAAAATTCTGAGGGACAGAATTAGTCTCCACTTGGAGAGGCAGGGATTAATCAAGTATAGTCAGCATGGCTTTGTCAGGGGGAGGTCATGTCTAACCAATTTGATTGAATTTTCCGAAGGGGTGACTAGGTGTCTGGATGAGGTTAGTGCAGTTGATGTAGTCTACATGGACTTCAGTAAGGCTTTTGACAAAGTCCCGCATGGGAGACTGGTCAAGATGGGATCCAGGGCAATTTGGCACATTGGATCCAAAATTGGCTTAGTGGCAAGAGGCAGAGAATGATGGTCGAAGGTTGTTTTAGTGACTGGAAGCCTATGTCCAGTAGTGTACCGCAGGGATCGGTGCTGGGTCCCTTGCTGTTTGTAGTGTACTTTAATGATCGAGATATGAATGTAGGAGGTATGATCCGTAAGTTCGCAGATGACACAAAAATTGGTGGAATGGTAAATAGCGAGGAGGGAAGCCTCAGGCTACAGGATGATATAGACAGGTTGGTCAGATGGGCAGAGCAGTGGCAAATGGAATTTAACCCTGAAAAGTGTGAGGCAATGCATTTTGGGAGAACTAACAAGGCAGGGGAATACACAATGAATGGTAGGACCCTAGGAAGGACAGAGGATCAGAGGGACCTTGGTGTGCATGTACATAGATCCCTGAAAGCAGCAGGACAGGTAGATAAGGTGGTTAAGAAGTCATATGGAATACTTGCCTTCATTAGCCGAGGCATAGAATATAAGAGCAGAGAGGTTATGATGGAGCTGTACAAAACGTTAGTTAGGCCACAGCTGGAATACTGTGTGCAGTTCTGGTCGCCACACTATAGGAAGGATATGATTGCATTGGAGGGTGTGCAGAGGAGATTCACCAGGATGTTACCTGGGCTGGAGCGTTTCAGCTATGAAGAGAGACTGGACAGACTGGGGTTGTTTTCCTTAGAGCAGAGAAGGCTGAGGGGGGACCTGATTGAGGTGTACTAAATTATGAGGGGCATAGATAGGGCAGATAGAAAGGAACTTTTCCCCTTAGTAGAGGGGTCAATAACCAGGAGGCATAGTTTCAAGGTAAGGGGCAGGAGGTTTAGAGGGGATTTGAGGAAAAACATTTTCACCCAGAGGGTGTTTGGAATCTGGAACTCATTGCCTGAAAGGGTGGTAGAGGCAGGAACCCTCGCGACATTCAAGAAGCATTTAGATGAGCACTTGAAATGCCATAGCATACAAGGCTATGGACCAAGTGCTGGAAAATGGGATTAGAATAGACAGGGCTTGATGGCTGGTGCAGAAACGATGGGCCGAAGGGCCTCTTTCTGTGATGTATAACTCTATGGCCTCAATTTTTATTGGGCCGCGAGGTGGGTGGGGGGTTAAAATCGCAAAAAATGGGGCAACTTTTAGAAGCCTTAACCACACCTGTGGAAGGTTGGAGCCTTACACCCATCTGCAGTGTGACCTCCTGGGAAACCCCGCTCGCCACCTTCACTCAGTGCTCCCTCAACGGAGGCATATACCAGAAGCATGGGAGCCATTTATTTCCTTCCTTTCTGGGCATTAGATGAGCTCGAACACCAGCCGCGGCACCAGCAGAACCAGGAGTAACAGAAGCAGCAACAGGAGCGCCAAGCTGCTGCTCACTCACCTGAAGCTGCACAGGCCAGAAGGGGCCAACGCTTGGAAGTGGCTTGAGAGCACCTTGCTGTACATCAGGGGGCCATGGGGATCCGTTTCTGCACTGGCAGTCCTACGCAGAAGGACTTCCATGAAGGTCTGTTTTCTCTGTTCAATAGATGACCATCGCTCCTCCAGAGATGTCATTCTATTATGAACACTCTGCATGTTTTCTGCACTCTGGTGAATTATCTCCTCCATAGAGGTTGCCATCCTTTCCATGGTGATGCGTTGATGCTCCAATGACTCCACAAAGGCTCTGCTCATGTTCGCTATGGACTCCTCCATTCGCTCCACACTCGCATCGACCCTGGAGACCAAACCTGCCAGAGACTCCTGCATCTGTTCCTGGAGTTCCAGCACCGCTGATCTTATGGATGGACCCAGAGGCAGAGGGTTGACATGCAGCTGAGCTGAGCTGGCAGAGTCCTGCGCCCTCTGACTAGCACTCTCCACTGCTGTCCCTGTCTCCACAATCTGCTGATGCTCACTTGTGAGCTGTGATACACCAGGTGACAATACTACTCTATGTCACGAAGGTCCCACCGAGGTTTGAGTGTCTGTGCTGGTGCTGGGTGCGTTGCATTCTGCTGATGCTGCGCCCTCAGAGGTTGCGGCTTCCTCTGAGGAGTCTGGATGCTCAGGCTGTTCCTCCTGGCTAGTGGGAACAGCTGCTTGCGATGGTCCGGTGGGGGAGTAAAGGAAAGAGTCAGAGATGTGATGCCAAGGTTACTTGCACACTGCATATTGCAGATGATCATAAGTCCATCTGTTATAGCTTCAGAATCATTATCAGCGACTCATGCAATGTCAATGAGAGAGATGGAAAACTATTCTGTCTCCAGCTTGCTGTGATGCACCCATCTGTCCGCCCCCCACTTGCGCATCTTCCTCCACTCCTACGATCTCCAGGACCGCCTCCTCCCAGGGGGTGAGGTGGGCTACTGAGGGTGGCCCTCCTCCTGTCCTCACTCTTTCTCACTTATTGTGAGCTCTCTTTTCCTGCAATGAGGGAGACAAGTGGAGTTTGAGTGAGAGTCAAGGAGTGAGTGTAGAGATTCCATAGCATAGATACTTAGAAGGAGACAAAGATGGAGTGAGGTGGCAAGACCAAGGGCCCTCCCTGTGTGTTGTCAGTTGTGTTCAAAGCATCAGAATGATAGGGAGTGTGAGGGCTGCATAGCCGAATAGTGATGTGAATATGACCATAGAGAGAAAGGGAATGGATAAGGGTGCATGGATGTCAGTGTCAAGTGGGATGTGGAGGAAGCGATTGCTAAAGCTGAGTGCTGATGAGGAAAGGCAATGGGGTTCAGATTGAGGGTGATGGGAAATCCATACTCACTTTTCCAGTGCGCAGAAGGTCATGAAATCTCTTCCTGCACTGAATCCAGGTTCTGCGGGGTACTGATAATGAGTTGACCTCCTCTGCCACCTGGATCCACACAGCCTTGGTCTGCTAGGGAGGCTCCTTCCTCCCTGAAGAAGCGAAGAGCACCTCTTTCTGAGCTCCTGCTCCCTCAACTAATGCTTGCAGGGCCACATCATCAAACCTGGGAGCAGATCTAGGTCTCTCGATTGTCATTCTGCCCATAGGTCCCTCTAGCATGAAAGGGCAAAAGGTTAGCAGTCTGCAGAAGAAGCAAGGCTTGCTGCAGACCTTAAATGCAGCAGCAATAATGACATCATCGGAGGGGACTTTCAGTCATGAAAAATCCCTTTGCAAAGGCTTCCCACACGTTGGAAATCAATTGGCCAATTGAGTTAAAATTGCATCAATCTCCCACACCCATTTAGATTTGTGTGAGAAACACGAAATTCGGATAACACGACACCATCCCGCACCTGAGCTAAAATCACCCCCTATGACTCTATGGGGGCAAAATTCAGTTGTTTGCGCCTCCCGTTAGTGCCTTAAGAGGGCGCTAATGGGGCGCAAAGCAACCAGCGCCTGGGCGTGGCGATATTTGCGCTGCTCGCAAAATTACTAGACATTTTGCAGCAGCGCTAAACACTACCGCCATGATCTCCTGCGCTGGCAGATCGTGACGTCAGCCGAGTGCGCAACGCCCCATTAGCGCCCTGGACCAGATATTGAGTGGCGCCCCCTGCCTTACCACCTGCTGCTAGCAGCGACAGGTTGAGGGGAGTGTTTTGCAGTCATGAAGGGACTGGGGGAGCGCTATTTAAAGGTGACCGCTTCCTGCCTTTTTTTGTTGGTGACATTTTTGCACCATGCATTCTGAGAGAGAGAGAGAGAGACTTCTGGAGAGATTCAACGCTGTCTGAAGGAGTTTTGAGTACTGAGCAGCACTTTGCAGGTTTATTTTGATTTGCCCTTCCTTGCTTCGCCAGCGCTCTGAGGTAGCGCCTCGCTCCTCGGCCTTTGCGCCTTAAGACAGGTGTGAAGTGTCTGATTTAGCGCTCCAATCACCTCCAGGGGCGATAAAAGCCAAATTTGCCGTCAGAGGCGATAATTAGCGCCAGGCGCTAAACTTTGCACACAGTCGATAATGGCGCCCCAAACGGGGCGATACTGAATTTTTCCCCCATGGCTCTATTAAGGCACAGAAGCCCAGGTTTTCGGAGGCAATGCTGATGACGAGATGCCATGCCCAATGCCAGCATCTATCGGATAATCATGAGCGCACTGCCCGCAATTTTACAATATGTGCTGTTTGCCATTGAGGTACCTAGCTGCTGGTACAGACTCTGAGAATTTGCTCAGTGGTGCATGTCTGGCCGCTGAATGTGCCTAAGTGGCTGTGACAGAACTAAAAAAAAAAATACCTAACCTCCTTAACATAGGTGCAGTTTTGTCTGATTTAAGGAGCTGTGGTTTCAAATGAAAATCGCAGAGGATCTTCCTATGTGCCATAGCAATAGCGAAGCCACGACATTTTATCATCTATAACATTATAGAGTTGTTTCACCTTAGCCGAAGAATATAATCAACAGTGTCCACAATTCTTGATCGTATGTTTCCTTGACAAACCAACTGGCATGTGGGGATCAGGGAAGAGGTTATCATATGATTTTTTAAGAATAGGATTGCAAAAATCAAATTGATAATTGGAGTTTTAAAAATGGCTGCCGTGTTTGTCCATAAAACAACAGTGAATGCACTTCAAAGTAACAGCATGCGAAGCGCTTTAGGATATTTCTGTAAGATAGGAACATAGGAACAGGGGTAGGCCATTCAGCCCCTCAAGCCTATTCCTCCATTCAATTAGATGGTAGCTGATCTGTATCTTAACTCCATCTACCCACCTTGGCTCTGTAACCCTTAATCACACAAGATGTGATAAGGCATTATATAAATTAAAGATATTGCTACCTTTCTTTCATGTTTGCATCCTAAAATGATTTTGTTACATTTCAAGATTTCGACAGATTAATTCGCATATGACCTTTAAACAGATCTATCAAGTTTTACTTTACAGTTATAGATTCACAGAAAATTATTGCCACACACAATATGAACATGATCCACTGTAGCAGATCTTCCTGTTCCTGGGGCTGAGTATATTGGATCACCTGAAGAAAGAAAGACTTTCATTTATATAGCACCTTTCACAACCACCGGATGTCTCAAAGCGCTTTACAGCCAATGAAGTACTTTTGGAGTGTAGTCACTGTTGCACTGTGGGAAACACAGCAGCCAATTTGCACACAGCAAGCTCCCACCAACAGCAATGTGATAATGACCAGATAATCTGTTTTGGTTATATTGGGTAAGGGAGAAGTATTGGTCAGGACACCGGGGATAACTCCCCCACTCTTCTTCGAAATAGTGCCGTGGGATTTTTTTCGTCCACCTGAGAGAACAGACAGGACCTCGGTTTAACGTCTCATCTGAAAGACGGCACCTCCGGCAGTGTAGCACTCCCTCAGCACTGCATTGGAGTTCCAGCCTAGCCTTTATGTGATCAAGTCCCTGGAGCGGGACTTGAACCAACAACCTTCTGACTCAGAGGTAAGGGTGCTACCCACTGAGCCACAGCTGACACTGAGGCCCACCTAGGCTCTGTGCACGCCCAGGAGGGAGTCCACCTGATTCTCTGCTCATTTAAATTAATGGAAGGATAGTCGGACAGGCTCTCTTACAACAGAAACGACAACTTGAAATTTATATAGCGTCTTTCACATAGTAAAACGTCCCAAGGCGCTGAAGGCGTGTGGTCCTCCCCATCTGATTTTCTTCTATCCACTGAGCTCAGGAATTCAAAGATGCCCAGGTACATGAACAGAAAAATCTCTCTCAATATATGTGACCATAAACATAAGGGTAAACTTTTTACAAAATTAAATAAGACATTTTGCACACAATAAATTGAGTTGGACATTTTTATTTAAAACTGCTGCAGAACTGAAAATTGCACATAATTCCACTGTGCAACTATTTTGAAGATTTCCCATTTGGATTGACGTCTTTCCAATATCAGGGAAAAAGCATCTCCAGAGTAGTGCACATCTGTGTCTTTTTGTTTCCTCAATATATCTGAAACTGGGTTGTAATTTGATTTCAGTTAATATCACGGTTTTCTTTTCCCAGTTTGAAAATTCCAGGCTTGGCCTGCCGTGCTTCCTCTCACATTTTCACATATCAGGTTTTGCTGAATTATTAATTCCCCTTCATAATCCTCCGCGACTTCTAAAGGTCACCAGTGTTCTTTCAAGTAACTCCTCCAGAACCTCGCATCTGCTGTTTCAACGTGCCAATTAAATCAGCCATCGTTTCTAACTGTGTCAACTTATTTGCTGCACCTGCCCTTTACAAGGTTAGAACGTTAATGAAAGAATCCCCAGAGGATCTTTGAAAAAATTGCAGCTGTACTGTACGGCAATGACATGTGTACATTCACTCGCTGCGTGTAAGTGGCATTTTATCCTGCTTTTAGTGATAGCTCAACAATAAATCAGGGACAGTGTGTGGACTCACCTGTTCTTGTTGGCGCTCTCACAGTGGAGCATTGTTCAGCTGAAGACCACTTCACCTCAGGAAGGGGTGGGAGGTGAAACCTGCTGGAACCATTGAACTCGAGTCACTCCATAGAAGTGCACCTTCTGTCGATAAGTGGTTTGCCGCAGCAAATTATTTGTTCCGGCTCAAGAACTTCTTTCCACAGAATTGTGGCGCGTGTACGTGGAACTTTCCTAACTAAAAGGATTGATATTTGAAACAGGTAAATACACGGAGCCTTTGGGGAGAGAGCAGGGCGGGGAGGTTGGTATTAAATACAAACCGAAAATGCTGGAAACACTCAGCAGGTCGGGCAGCAAATGTGGAGAGAGTCATAGGGCTCGAATTTCATAGGGCCGTGGAGGCGGGATTGGAGGCATGTGGGGTGTTAAAATTGCAAAAAGGGGCGGCCGGGCCCAACCCCGCCTCCATCCCGCCTCCAAGCAATTTTCAAGAAATCGTGTTTACTGCTCCCGTCTCCGTCCCGCCACCAAGAGGCGGGATAGACCCTTAAGGCCCTTAACAAGCACTAAATTGCCTCTATTATCCCATTTTGAAAGGCCTTTGTGACGTGAAGCATGCCTGCTCTGAAACACGACGGTGAAACCTAGCGGGAGCACAATGGGATTGCTGACTATTAGCTGCAGCTCCACCATTAAATAGGAGATTTGATCAGCCATCATTTGCAGGTGGCAGGATTTTTTGTCTCAGGTCTGGGGGAACTTTTGGAAGGCATAACCACAGCTGTGGAAGTTTGGAGCCTGACACCCATCTCCAGTGTGACCTCCTGGGAAAACCCTTTCGCCACCTTCACTGAGCGCTTCCTCAACTGAGGCATATACCAAGTAATCCTAAGCCCTCAATGTGGAAATCCCATTAGCGAAATGACACAAGCCACAACTGCAGCAGTAGCCATCAGATTTTTTATTTACAGTAACCATCTGATGGCTTTTTACATTAAACATCAAATTTCACCCAAGTGACTACCCTTGTAACTATTTGTGCAGTATCTTTCTCTTACACGTGCTCCTACATGGTGCTTCCCCTGTGGCTTCAGCAGATGTGGAGGCCCCTTGCTCAGTTTCTTGCTGCTCCTGTCTCGACACCTTTGGCGGGCGTCCTTTGGGGTTGCGAACCTGTGAGGGCTCACCAACAGTCTGCTGCTCCTGCGGCTGTGCAGGGGTTAAGACGCTTGGAGAGGAGCCCCCACTTCCTTGATGTCTGCCACCAACTTCCCTCTCATGGGTCAGGTCCCCCTCAGTGCTTGCAAGTGGCTTGAGAGCACCTTGCTGCACATTCGGGGGGCCATGGGGACCTGTATCTGCACTGGCAGTCCTACTCAGAAGGACTTCCATGAAGGTCTGGTTTCTTTGTTCAATAGATGCCCATCGCTCCTCAAGAGATGTCATTCTAATCAGAACACTCACCATGTTTTCTGCACTCTGGTGACTTATCACCTCCATGGAGGTTGCCATCCTTTCCATGGTGATGCGTTCATGCGCCAATGACTCCACAAAGGCTCTGCTCATGTTTGCAATGGACTCCTCCATTCGCGCCACACTGGGTGCGCTGAATTCTGCTGACGCTGCGCCCTCAGAGGTTGCAGCTTCCTCTGAGGAGTCTGGATGCTCAGGCTCATCCTCCTGGCTAGTGTAAGAAGTCACACAACACCAGGTTATAGTCCAACAGCTTTATTTGAAATCTGTTGGACTATAACCTGGTGTTGTGTGACTTCTTACATTTGTCCACCCCAGTCCAACACCGGCATCTCCACATCCTGGCTAGTGGGAACGGGTGCTTGTGATGGTCCTGTGGGGGAGTAAAGGAAAGAGTCAGAGATTTGATGCCAAGGTTACATGCACATTGCATATTGCAGATGATCATAAGTCCATCTGTTAGAGCTTCAGAATCATTAGACTCGGGAACAGTGCCGATGGATTGGAGGGTAGCTAACGTTACCCCACTATTCAAAAAGGGGGGTAGGGAAAAAGCAGGTAATTACAGACCTGTAAGCCTTACATCAGTTGTGGGCAAAATGCTGGAGTCCATCATTAAGGATGAAATAGCGGAGCACTTAGCAAATGGGGACAGGATAGGACAGAGTCAACATGGATTTACAAAGGGTAAATCGTGCTTGACTAATCTATTGGAATTTTTTGAGGGAGTAACTGGTAGAATAGATGGGGGAGAGCCAGTAGATGTGGTGTACCTGGACTTCCAAAAGGCCTTCGATAAGGTCCCACATAAAAGATTAGCATGGAAAATTGAGGCTCATGGGATAAAGGGGAAAGTTTTGGCGTGGATAGGGAACTGGCTGTCAGATAGAAAACAGAGAGTTGGAATAAACGGCTCATTTTCTGAATGGCAGGCAGTAACAAGTGGGGTACCACAGGGATCTGTCCTGGGCCCCCAGCTGTTCACAATTTACATTAATGACCTGGATCAGGGAGTCGGATGCAGCATTTCCAAATTTGCAGACGACACTAAACTAGGAGGGGGGGTGGGCTCAGAGGAAGAGACCAGGAAGCTCCAGAGCGATTTGGACAGACTGGGCGATTGGGCGGATAAATGGCAGATGCACTATAATGTGGACAAGTGCGAAGTTATCCACCTTGGGTGCAGGAACGGGAGGGCAAATTATTATTTAAATGGCAATAGATTGGGAGAGGGGGAAGTACAGAGAGACCTGGGTGTTCTTGTACACCAGTCGCTGAAGGCGAGCATGCAGGTGCAACAGGCGGTCAAGAAGGCAAACGGTATGCTGGCCTTCATAGCAAAAGGGTTAGAATACAGGAACAGGGATACCTTGCTGCAGCTGTACAGGGCACTGGTGAGACCACACCTCGAGTACTGTGTACAGTTTTGGTCGCCTCATCTGAGGAAGGATGTTCTTGCCATGGAGGGGGTGCAGCGGCGATTCACCAGGCTGATACCAGGAATGGCGGGAATGACCTATGAGGAGAGACTATGTAGTTTAGGGATGTACACACTGGAGTTTAGAAGATTGAGAGGGGACCTCATAGAAGTGTATAAAATTCTGACAGGTCTAGACAGACTGGATGCAGAAGGAATGTTTCCCTTGGCGGGTGAGAACAGAACTAGAGGACATAATTTAAGGATAAGGGCTAAACCATTTAGGACAGAGATGAGGGGGAATTTCTTCACTCAGAGAGTGGTGAACCTGTGGAACTCATTGCCACAGAGGGCAGTGTACGCCAGCTCATTAAATATATTTAAGAGGGAATTAGATATATTTCTACGGGCAAAAGGGGTTAAGGGTTACGGAGAGAAGGCGGGGACGGGATACTGAATTAAAGGATCAGCCATGATCTCATCGAATGGCGGAGCAGGCACGAAGGGCCGAATGGCCTACTCCTGCTCCTATCTTCTATGTATCTATGTATCTATTATCAGCGACTCATGCAATGTCAATGAGAGAGATGGAAAACTATTCTGTCACCAGCTTGCTGTGATGCACCCGTCTGTCCGTCCCCCACTTGCGCCTCATCCTCCACTCCCACGATCTCCAGGACCGCATCCTCCCAGGGAGTGAGCTAGGCTACTGAGGGTGGCCCTCCTCCTGTCCTCGCTCTTTCCCTCTTATTGTGAGCTCTCTTTTCCTGCAATGAGGGGGACAAGTGGAGTTTGAGTGAGAATGAAGGAGTGAGCGTAGAGAAGCCATAACATAGATGCTTAGAAGGAGACAAAGGTGGAGTGAGGTGGCAAGACCAAGGGCCCTCCCTGTGTGTTGTAAGTTGTTTTCATAGCAACACAGTGAAAGGGAGTGTGAGGGCTGCATAGTCGAATAGTTAGGTGAATGTGACGATAGAGAGAGAGGGAATGGGTAAGGGAGCATGGATGTCAGTGTCAAGTGGGATGTGGAGGAAGAGATTGCTAAAGCTAAAGAGCAGAGGCAATGGGGATCAGATTGAGGGTGATGGGAAATTCATACTCACTTTTCCAGTGCGCAGAAGGTCATGAAACCTCTTCCTGCACTGAAGCCAGGTTCTGCGGGTTATCGACAAAGAGTTGACCTCCTGTGCCAACTGGATCCACACAGCCTTGGTCTGCTGGGGAGGCTTCTTCCTCCCTGAAGAAGAGAAGATCACCTCTTTATTGGCTCTTGCTCCCTCCACTGAAGCTTGCAGGGCAACATCATCAAACCTGGGAGCAGACCTCGGTCTCTCACTGGTCATTCTGCCTCCAGGTCCCTCTAACATGAAAGGCCAAAAGGTTGGCAGTCTGCAGAAGAAGCAAGGCTTGTTGCAGACCTTAAATGTAGCAGCAATGATGACGTCATCGGAGGCGAGTTTCAGACTGAAAAACTAATTGGGCCATGGGTTCCCACACGCTGGAACTAAATTGCCCACTTAAGTTAAAATTGCTTCATTCTCCCACATCGATTTAGAATCGGGTGGCTAACACGAAAAGCAGATTACACGACCCCAGCCCACCTCAGTAACAAAATCGAACCCACAGAGTCATAGGGCAGGATTTTAACTCAGGTGCGGGATGGTGTCGTGTTATCCGCATTTTGTGTTATCCACACGAATCTAAATGGCTGTGGGAGATTGATGCAATTTTAACTTAATTGCCCAATTGATTTCCAGCATGTGGGAACCCTTGGCAAATGGGTTTTTCATGACTGAGAGTCGCCTCCGATGACATAGAAACATAGAAACATAGAGATAGGAACAGGAGTAGGCCATTCGGCCCTTCGAGCCTGCTCCGCCATTTAATGAGATCATGGCTGATCTTCGTCTGAGATCATAGCTGATCTTACCAGTTCAGTACCCCGTCCCCGCCTTTTCTCCGTAACCCTTAATCCCCTTAGCCTTCAGAAATATATCCAATTCTCTCTTGAAAATATTTATTGAATTAGCCTTCACAGCCCTCTGTGGCAGGGAATTCCACAGGCTCACCACTCTTTGAGTGAAGAAATTCTTCCTCATCTCTGTTTTAAATGATTTGCCCGCTATTTTTAGACTGTGGCCCCTGGTTCTGTGCTCCCCGGCCATTGGAAACATTCTCTCTGAATTCAGCCTGTCCAGGCCTGCCATAATTTTATATGTTTCGATGAGATCCCCTCTCAATCTTCTAAACTCCAGTGAGTACAAGCCCAAACTATTTAATCTCTCTTCGTAGGTCATTCCCGCCATTCCAGGTATCAGCCTGGTGAATCGCCGTTGCACTCTTTCCATGGCAAGAACATCCTTCCGCAGATGGGGCGACCAAAACTGTACACAATACTCCAGATGCGGTCTCACCAGCACCTTGTACAGCTGTAGTAAGGTATCCCTATTCCTATACTCGAACCCCCTTGATATGAAGGCCAACATACCATTTGCCTTCTTGATCGCCTGTTGCACCTGCATGCTCTCCTTCAGTGACTGGTGCACAAGAACACCCAGGTCCCTCTGCACTTCCCCATCTCCCAATCTATTGCCATTTAGATAATAATCTACCCTCCTGTTTTTACCCCCAAAGTGGATAACCTCGCATTTATCCACATTATAGTGCATCTGCCACGTATCTGCCCATTCCCCCAACCTGTCCAAATCGCACTGTAGCCTCCTGACATCCTCATCAGAGCCCACCCCTCCTCCTAGTTTAGTGTCGTCAGCGAATTTGGAAATATTGCATCCAATTCCCTGATCCAGATCATTTATATATATTGTGAACAGCTGGGGTCCCAGGACAGATCCTTGCGGCACCCCGCTGGTCACTGCCTGCCACTCCGAAAACGAGCCGTTTATTCCAACTCTCTGTTTTCTATCCGCCAGCCAGTTCTCTATCCACGTTAATACTTTGCCCCCAATCCCATGAGCCTTAATTTTGCATGATAGTCTTTTGTGTGGAACCTTATCGAAGGCTTTCTGGAAGTCAAGGTACACCACATCCACTGGCTCTCCCCCATCTATTTTACCAGTTACTTCCTCAAAAAATTCCAGCAGATTAGTCAAACACGATTTACCCTTTGTAAATCCATGTTGACTCTGTCCGATCCTTTCCCCATTTGTCAAGTGCTCCGCTATTTTATCCTTAATAATGGACTCTAGCATTTTGCCCACAACCGATGTAAGGCTTACTGGTCTATAATTCCCTGCTTTCTCTCTACCCCCCTTTTTAAATATTGGGGTAACATTAGCTACCCTCCAATCCACGGGTACTGTTCCCGAGTCAATGGAGTTCCGGAAGATGATCCTTAGAGCATCTGCTATCTCCAGGGCCACCTCCTTAAGTACCCTAGGATGTAGTTTATCAGGCCCCGGGGATTTGTCGGCCTTCAGTCCCCTCAACTTACCCAACACCATATCCCTAGAGATACTAATTTCTGTCAGCTCCTCCCTCTCATTAGTCCCTATGTTTGCCGATATTCCTGGGAGGTTATTTGTGTCCTCCTTTGTGAATACAGAACCAAAGTATGAGTTTAATTGGTCTGCCATTTCCTTATTCTCCATTATATATTCTCCCGAATCGGACTGCAAGGGACCGACTTGGGATTTTACCAGTCTTTTCCTCCTGATATACCGATAAAAGCTTTTGCAGTCTGTCTTTATGTTTGCTGCAAGTTTACTTTCGTATTCTATTTTCCCCTTCCTGATTAATCCCTTTGTCCTCTTTTGCTGTATCTTGTACTGCCCCCAATCTTCCGGTCTGGTGCTTTTTTTTGCTGCTGCATTTAAGGTCAACAGCAAGCCTTGCTTCTTCTGCAGGCTTCCAAGCTTTCTCCATCTGGTGTCAGAGGGACCTGCAGAAAAGATGACAAGCGGGAGGTCCAGATCAGCTCCTCGTTTCGACGAGGTGGCCCTGCAGGCATTGGTGGATGGGGCTAGGGCCAACAGGGAGGTGCTCTTCCCTTCCTCAGGGAGGAAGAGGCCTCCCAAGCAGACTAAGGCAGTGTGGATGCAGATGGCTGAGGAGGTCAACTCCTTGGGAGTCACACGACAAACCTGGATTCAGTGCACTGGAAAAGTGAGTATGAATTTCCGATCACCCTCAATCTGACCCCCATTGCCTTTCCTCACCAGCACTCAGCTTTAGCAATCTCTTCCTCCACATCCAACTTGACACTGACATCCATGCACTCTTACCAATTCCCTCTCTCTCTATGCTCACATTCACATTACTATTCGACTATGCAGCCCTCACACTCCCTATCACTCTGATGCTATGAAAACAACTAACAACACACAGGGAGGGCCCTTGGTCTTGCCACCTCACTCCATCTTTGTCTCCTTCTAAGTACCTATGCTATGCAATCTCTACACTCACTCCTTCATTCTCACTCAACCTCCACTTGTCTCCCTCATTGCAGGAAAAGAGAGCTCACAACAAAAGAGAGCGAGCCAGGACAGGAGGAGGGGCAGCCTCAATAGCCCACCTGACCCCCTGGGAGGAGGTGCCACTCGAAATAGTGGGACTGGAGGATGATGCACATGTGGGGGGACGGACAGACGGATGCAACACAGCAAGCTGGTGACAGAAAAGCTTCCCATCTTTCTATTTGACATTGCATGAGTCGCTGATAATGATTGTGAAGCTCTAACAGATGGACTTATGAGCATCAGCAAAAAGCAATGTGCATGTAACCTTGGCATCGCATCTCTGACTCTTTCCTTTACTCCCCCAGAGGACCATCACAAGCATCCGTCCCCCCTAGCCAGGAAGAAGAGGCTGAGCAGCCAGACTCCTCAGAGGAAGCTGCAACCTCTGATGGTGCAGCGTCAGCAGAAATCTGCGCACCCAGCACCAGCGCAGACACTCACACCTCGGTGGGACCTTCGGGACATAGAGTAGTGTTGTCACCTGGTGTATCACAGCTCACAAGTGAGCATCAGCAGATTGTGGAGACAGGGAGAGCAGTGGAGAGTCCTAGTCGGAGGGCGCAGAACTCTGCCAGCTCGGCTCAGCACCATGTCGACCCTCTGCCTCTGGGTCCACCCATGAGATCAGCGGTGATGGAACTCCAGGAACAGATGCAGGAGTCTCTGGCAGGTTTTGTCTCTAGGGTCGCTGCGAGTGTGGAGCGAATGGAGGAGTCCATAGCAAACATGACCAGAGCCTTTGTGAAGTCATTGGCGCATGAACGTATCAGCACGGAAAGGATGGCAACCTCCATGGAAAGGATGGCTACCATAGAGGAGAGGATGGCTACGGTAGAGGAGAGGATGGCTACGGCCATGGAGAGCTTAGCCGCCAGGGTATGGAAAACATGGTCATTGTTCAGAATAGAATGACATCTCTTGAGGAGCGATGGGCATCTATTGAACAGAGAAACCAGATCTTCATGAAAGTCCTTCTGAGTAGGACTGCCATTGCAGATATGGGTCCCCATGGCCCCCCTGATGTGCAGCAAGGTGCTCTCCAGCCACTTGCAGGCACTGAGCGGGACCTGACCCATGAGAGGGAGGTTGGTGGCAGACCTCAAGGATGTGGTGGCTCCTCTCCAAGCGCTCACACTTCCATGCCACTGCAGAGCCCTCGGTCAGAGCCCCACCGGAGTCCACACCCAAGTGAGGTAGGCGTCTCAACCCCTGCACAGCCGCAGGAGCAGCAGACTGTTGACGAGCCCTCACAGGCTCGCCACCCCAGAGGACGCCCACCAAAGGTGTCAAGACAGGAGCAGCAGCAAAGTGAGCAAGGGGCCTCCACATTTGCTGAAGCCACAGGGGAGGCACCACGTAGGTGCAAGCGTAAGAGGAAAATTCTGCACAAATAATCACAAGGGTAGTCACTTGGGTGCAATTTTGTGTTTACAGTAAAAATGCCATCACTTCGTTAATGTACATAAAATATCTGATGGCAAATGTTGTAGTTGTATCGTCTGTCATTTCGCTAGTGGGACTTCCACATTGAGGGCTTAAGCATACTTGCAACATGCTCCTCTGATCTCTACTTGACCTGCCATCTCATACATCAGCATGTGTGCCGTTTATACTGTCTCACCTTGGTCCACAGAATCGGACCAGGATGAGCCCCACCACCACCAGCTGCAGCAGGCACACCAGCAGCAGCAGCAACAACAATACCACCAACCTTCCCCTCAAAGACCTGATGCTCCACAGGAGAGAGGGCATCAATGGATGGCTGCAGAGTGCTGGAGGCGATACCCCCAACACAGGGTATACAGGCAGAGGGTGAGCTTCCTCAACATGACAGAGCAGCAGTGCCAAAGGAGGCTCAGGCCATCACGTCAAGTGGTCGCAGACATTTGCAGATTGCTGGAGCAAGACCTGCAGCTCAGAGGTGGACACGCCTTACCAGTGGCTGTCAAAGTCACCAGCGCCCTCAATTTCTTTGACTCAGGGTTCTTCCAGGGATTTGCGGCATCTCGTGGTCAGCTGCCCAAAGATGCATCACACAGGTCACCGATGTCATATTTAACAAGTCAGCCAATTATGTGAATATTGCCACTGATGAAGCCAGTGTTTGTGAGCGTGCGCTCAGCTTTGCTGCTCTGGCTGGCTTCCCACAGGTGCAGGGCATCATCGACTGCGCACACGTGGCCATTAGGGCACCCCCACATCACCAAGGATTGTTTGCCAACCACAAGAGCTTCCAGTCCCTCAATGTGCAGCTGGTCTGCAACCATAGGAAGATCATCATAAGAACATAAGAACTAGGAGCCTGCACTGCCATTCAATGAGATCATGGCTGATCTTCTGCCTCAACTCCATTCAGCGGCCCCATCACTATATCCCTTGGTGCCCTTACTAGTCAGAAGTCTATCGACTTCTGTTTTGAATATACCCAATGACTAAGCCTCCACAGCCCTCTGGGGTAGAGAATTCCAAAGATTCACTGCCCTCTGAGTGAAGAAATTACTTCTCAACTCAGTCCTGAATGGCCTACCCTTTATCCTGAGGCTGTGGCCCCTGGTTCTTGAATCCCCAGCCAAGGGAAACATTCTCCCAGCATACACCCTATCAAACCCTATAATAATTGTGTATGCTTCAATGAGATCCCCTCTCATTCTTCTGAATTCAAGAGAATACAGGCCTAATTTACTCAATCTCTTCTCATACGACAGTCCCGCCATCCCAGGAATCAATTACGTGAACCTTCGTTGCACTCCCTCTATGGCAAGTATATCCTTCCTTAGGTAAAGAGACCAAAATTGTACACAGTACTCCAGGTGTGTTCTCACCAAGGCCCTATAAAATTGGAGTAAGACTTCTTTACTCCTGTACTCAAATCCTCTTGTAATGAAGGCTAGCATTCCATTTGCCTTCCTAATGGATTGATACACCTGCACATTCACTTTCAGTGACTCATATACAAGGACACCCAGGTCCCTCTGAGCATCTGCATTCCCCAATCTTTCACCATTTAGGAAATACTCTGCCTTTCTGTTTTTTCTACCAAAGTGGATAACTTCCACATTTATCCACATTATATTCCATCTGCCATGTTCTTGCCCACTCACTGAGCCTGTTGAGATCCCCTTGAAGCCTCTTCACATCCTCTTCACAACTGACACTGCCACATAGCTTTGTATCATTCGCAAATTTGGAAATGTTACATTTAGTCCCCTCATCTAAATCATTGATATAGATTTTGAATAGCTGGGGCCCAAGCACCGATCCTTGCGGTACCCCACTAATCACAGCCTGCCATCCTGAAAAAGACCCGTTTATCCCTACTCTTTGTTTTCTGTCAGTGTGTGTGCCAAATTCCCTGGCAACTGTCATGACTCTTTCGTCCTTCGCCACTCTGCGCTCCCTCAGCTATTCGCATCACCAAACGCACTTGTCGGCTGGCTGCTTGGAGACAAGGGCTATCCACTAAAGACGTGACTTATAATACCCTTGAGAAGGCCAAGTAATGAGGCCGAGGAACTTTATAATGAAAGCCAAATGTCCACCAGATGTGTCACAGAGCAAATAATAGTGATGCTGAAGATGCGCTTCAGATGCCTTGACAGATCTGGAGGAGCCCTTCATTACGCACCAGTCAGGGTCTCCAGAATTACCATTGTTTGCTGTGCCCTGCACAATGAGGATTAGAGCTGCATGAGAAGCAAGGCTCTGAGCACACAGCCTCTTCAGAGGAGGAGGAAGAGGAGGAGGAGCATCAGCTGGAAGACGAGGAGGAGGAACAGGAGGAACCTGAGGTCCAGATGGCACCAGCAGTGGGGCACATTTCTGCCTGGGAGGCCAGGGATGGCCTCATCATGGCCAGATTTACTTAACTTCCTGCATTACACCCATATGGCTGCCACATGTTGTGCCTAGATCCCCCCGCCACCCCCAACAACACTATAAAGCATCCATGCAATGACCAAGCCATTCCATTCACACTGACCCCCATTGCTGGAGGTTACTGTATGTCTCACCATTCACTCCAACTCACAAAGCCACTTCCAAATTAGCAGACAAAAATGGGCATGACCGAAAATAAATACTTTGATATGTGTGATAACAGTAACGGAACCTTAACAATAACACTTCTTTATACACCCATGTGTATACCCTTGTGCAATTAGGATTGTGGCTTTTATCTTTTATACATGCTTCTATGAGATGCAACCCCTGTGACTTCAGCAGAGGTAGAGGCAAGCTGCTCACTTCCCTGCTCTGACTGCTTTGACACTTTTGGCTGACGTCCCCTGGGTTTTAGAGCCTTTGAGGGAGCCGCGGAAGACTGCCCCTCCTGCGACTGTACAGGGGCAGACTCGGCCACCACGATCCAAGGAAGCATCTGGGGCTCTGACGAAGGGGGAGGCAATGGGGGAGAAGAGGAAGTGCTTTGAGAGGAGCCCCCACTTCCATGTTCTCTCTCACCATCATCCCTCTCATGGGCCACCCGTATTTCCCTGCTAGCAAAGAGCTGGAGAACACCTTGCCGCACAGTTGCGGGGCCATGAGGATCCAAATCTATGTTTAGATCCCTCCTAGAGAGGAGGTCTATGAGTCTCAGCCATCTGTTCTTCATAGCTAGCATGTGCTCATGTGAGTGCCACACTAGCTGCTCCATGCAGGTGGCCATCCTTTCCATGGAAGAGCCTACAGTGGCCATCACCAGTGACACAGTGGTGCTCATGTTGGAGATGGACTCCATTCCCTGCACATTTGCAGACATCGTGGCTGGAAAACCTGCCAGAGCCTCCTGCATTTTTTGCTGCCCCTCCAGGATCACCCTCTTTCTCGATGGCCCCCGAGGCTCGGCGTCTATACAACTGAGCAGAGCTTGAAGCGTCCTGCGCCCTCCAGCGAGCAGTCTCCACTGCTGTCCCTGTCAATACCATCTGCTCTTGCTCACTTGTGAAGTGTGAGACACCAGGTGATAACTCTACTCTAACTCACATAGGACCCACCGAGCTGTGCGTATCTGCACTGGTGCTGGGTGCGCTTGGGTCTTCTGACGGTGCACCTCAGAGGCTGGAGGCTCCTCTGAGGAGGCATCTTTCTCCTCCAGCTGGACAGTGGGGGTGTCTCTTGGTGGACCTGTGGGAGAGTAAAGAGATGATTTAGAAATGTGATATTAAGAATGGGTAACAATACCATTATGTACATGATGAACATTCACTGGCTGCTGACATCAGTCACCATATGAGTGGCTGCTGTATGCCATGCGGCTGTATGAGATGTAATTCTGTCACCAGGTTGCTGAGAGGTCCCTCTCTCTCTGTCTCCCACCGCCAGCAGCTCTGCAACTCTTGAGACCTCCAGGGCCACCTCCTCTGCTGTAGTCAAAGTGCTGAAAGATGGAGGGCCACCTCCAGTTCTCTCCCTCTCCCTGTTGTTGTGGGCTTTCTTCTCCTGCAAGGAGGGAAAGAAGAGAAGTTTGAGTGCGAGTGATGGCATGAGTGTAAGGAATGTGTGGGTTACATCTGTAGAGGGTGACTAAGAGGGAGTGTGGTGCCAATGCCAAATGGCCTCTTTCAGTGGTGTTATTGGTATGATTACACTAGGATGGGGGTGAGTGTGAGGGGTGGTTAGTCAGAGGGGGATGTGAGTATGCACATGGAGAGACAGGGATGGGTGGACGTGCAAGGTATGTTGGTGTGAGGAATGATGTGCAGGAGCAGGCTTGGGAAAGCAGAGTGATGGGGATGTGATGACAGGCACATCAGGATGAAGGTGAGTGCGGCTTTAAACTCACCTTTCTTGATCTCATGAGATCATTGAATCACTTCCTGCACTGTAGACCGGTAAGCCTGACATCGGTAGTGGGGAAAATGCTAGAGTCCATTCTAAAAGATGTAATAGCAGAGCACTTGGAAAACAGTGACAGGATCGGACAAAGTCAACATGGATTTACAAAAGGTAAATCGTGCTTGACTAATCTACTGGAATTTTTTGAGGATGTAACTGGTAAAATAGATACGGGAGAACCAGTGGATGTGGTGTATTTGGACTTTCAGAAGGCTTTTGATAAGGTCCCACCTAAGAGATTAGTGTGTAAAGCTAAGGCACATGGGATTGGGGGCAAGGTATTGACTTGGATAGGGAACTGGTTGGCAGACAGAAAGCAAAGAGTTGGAATAAACAGGTCTTTTTCCGAGTGGCAGGCAGTGACTAGTGGGGTAACGCAGGGATCGGTCCTTGGACCCCAGCTATTCACAATATATATTAATGATCTAGACAAGGGAACTAGATGTAATATCTCCAAATTTGCAGATGACACAAAGCTGGGTGGGCGTGTGTGCTGTGAGGAGGATGCCGAGAAACTCCAGGATGATTTGGACAGGTTGGGGGATTGGGCAAAAGCATGGCAGATGCAATATAACGTGGATAAATGTGAGGTTATCCACTTTGGTGGCAAAAACAGGAAAGCAGATTATTATCTGAATGGCAATAGATTGGGAGAAGGGGAAGTGCAACGAGACCTGGGTGTCCTTGTGAACCAGTCGCTGAAGGTAAGCATGCAGGTGCAGCAGGCGGTTAAGAAGGCAAATGGTATGTTGGCCTTCGTAGTGAGAGGGTTTGATTACAGGAACAAGGATGTCTTGCTGCAGTTATACAGGGCCTTGGTGAGACCATATCTTGAGTATTGTGTGCAGTTTTGGTCGCCTTATCTGAGGAAGAATGAACTTGCCATGGAAGGAGTTCAGCGAAGATTCACTAGGCTGATACCTGGGATGGCAGGAAACATAGAAACATAGAAACATAGAGGATAGGAGCAGGAGTAGGCCATTTGGCCCTTCGAGCCTGCTCCGCCATTCAATGAGATCATGGCTGATCATCCAAATTCAGCACCCTGTCCCTGCCTTCTCCCCATATCCCTTGATCCCTTTAGCCTCAAGAAATATATCCAACTCTTTCTTGAATATATTTAATGAACTGGCCTCCACCGCCCTCTGTGGCAGAGAATTTCACAGGTTCACCACTCTCTGGGTGAAGAAATTCCTCCTCATTTCAGTCCTAAATGGCTTACCCCTTATCCTTAGACTATGACCCCTGGTTCTGGACTCCCCGGCCATCAGAAACATCCTTTCTGCATCTAGTCTGTCAGACCTGACAGAATTTTATAGGTTTCGATGAGATCCCCTCTCAATCTTCTGAACTCCAGTGAGTATAAGCCCAATTGACACAATCTCTCCTCGTACGTCATGAGGAGAGATTGGATCATTTGGGCTTGTACTCGCTGGAGTTTAGAAGAATGAGAGGGGATCTCATTGAAACTTATAAATTTCTGACAGGACTGGACAGACTAGATGCAGGAAGGATGTTCCCGGTGGTCGGGGAGTCCAGAACCAGGGGTCACAGTCTAAGGATAAGGGGTAGGCCATTTAGGACATAAATGAGGAGGAATTTCTTCACCCAGAGAGTGGTGAACCTGTGGAATTCTCAACCACAGAATGCAGTAGAGGCCAATACATTAAATATATTCAAGAATGAGTTGGATATATTTCTTAAGGCTAAAGGGATCAAGGGGTATGGGGAGAAAGCAGGGACAGGGTACTGAATTTGGATGATCAGCCATGATCGCATTGAATGGCAGAGCAGGCTCGAGGGGCCGAATGGCCTACTCCTGCTCCTATCTTCTATGTTTCTATGTTACCCATGTCATCCTGACCACATCCCTGCTGTTCACCTCCTCAGCAATTTGGAGCCAGGCACTTTTGGTCTCTTGGGGAGGTCTCTTCGGCCCATCAGCAGGGAAGAGGACCTCCCTGCGTGCTCTGACTCCCTCCACAAGAACATGTAGGGATTCATCTGAAAAGCGGGGTGCAACCCTCTGTCTTTGGGAACTCATTTTTATAACAACACACTCCCCTCCAATAATCCCCCCCGCGCATCGACCGGGAGGTCCTGCGCAGGTCACTCACCAGCTATTGCCGCTGGAAAAGATACCAGGCATGCACGGCCCCGCCGCAAATTTAAAGGAACCATGCACGAAAAAAAAATTAGAGGGAACATTGCATGTGGTAAGTGTAGAAATTTTCAGATACTCTCATGGGATGTTACACTGTGACGAGTTGCTTGCTGTGCCAATCGGGCAGTGGAGAAGTCCATATCTATCTCGAATGACCTGAGCCTCCGAACTAGAGGAGGAAGTGGGTTGGTGGAAAGCAGCTTTGGAAAATGGAAAACATTACCAGTGTACAAATACTTGTGTGAAAAGCAATACATGCTTAGAGGTGGTGGCCGTGGTTCAGTTGGTAGCACGCTCACCTCTGAGTCAGAGGTTCGTGGAGACTTGAGCACAAAGTCTAGGCTGGCACTCCACTGCCATTCTGAGGGAGTGCTGCACTGCCAGAGGTGCTGTCTTTCAGGTGAGAAGTTAATCCGAGGTCTCTTCTGCGCTCTCAGGTGGATGTAAACGATCCCATGGCAATAGCATTTGCTTTTCCATTCTATTTCTGTGGAAATGAACCCCTGTGCTGTGATGATCGACTGTGCCTATTAAAGGTGTGCAGTGAGTTTGTGCAATGTATTTCTCAAACGGAGAGAAGATTAGTGGAAGGTGACTTCCCTTTGAGTTCCTTCCCACGCTTGACAGGCCAGATCAAGTTTGAGAAATTTCGCCATGCTCTGGATTGCAGTTGCAAATCATTCCATTCCCACTCGCAGTGCAGCGACCTGAAATTCTAGCAGGAGGGATGCTATAAATTCAGCTTTTGCAATCTTTACATTTTGAAGATGTCATTTTTACCAATTTGACATCAGTGGAAAGTAAAATCGGGAGATGTGTATGACGGGCAGCTGGTCCCACATTACCCGTTTTATACCACTGCCCAAAGTTAAATCGATCCATCTTGTCTTCATATTCCTTTGATGGACATAAACTGAGTGGGCCAGATTTTAACTTTCAGCAGCGGGTGACAAACTTGGTGTCGTGTTTAACTCGCCTGTTATACACCCATTGGCACTAATGGGAAGGAAAAGTGGGCGGGGTGTATAACAGCCAGCCAATCCGATATCGTCAGTTTCATCCCCCTCCCCCCACCCGCTGAAGTGGAAAGTTTCACCCCTAATTGGCTTTACATAGAATAACGCTGCAATCCTTATAAAAGCAGAGAAGTTATGTTAAACTTGTATCGAACCTTGGTCAGTCCACACTTCACCAGGGCGCTACTTTTAGCACCCCAAAAAGATTAGCACCCCCACGGCTGAAATTCACCGGTAGCGCCCCAAGAGGGAAGCGCGGTGCTACTGGAAGCACCCCGCCTCCCTCTTGGGGCGCTGCGAGTGAATATCGCGGCATGATGTTCCTGCTTCACCAGGCTCTGTGGCACGTCACGCCGCGGTACTGCAGGCCTGCCTCCCTTTCTTAAGGGGGAGGGGCCTAGCACAGCTTGACCCGTGGCCCAGATTGTCTACCAGAGTGCCAACACTCCGCAGGGGGGCTGGTCAGGAGGCCGGGGACAGCAGAGGGGGGAGGTGTTGACAGGCAGCCAGCAACAAAAATGGCCGCCCAGCACCTTCCCTTTAATTAGTGCCGCCCCAGCTGCAGGTAGGCCCCCCTGACCCCGTCGGACATAGCGTCCAGCGGTAAGTCAGGGAGCGCTTCCGAAGATTGCAGCCGGGGCATGAGCGGGGCGCTGTGCACAGCGATGATGTCATTCCTGGCGGCGCAGCGCCGCAGGGTGCTAACGTTTACCACTGCAGCTAACCTCCCGCTGAATTTTGCAGGAGGCGTTGGCGGCACCACGCCCAAACACTGGTTGCTTTGTGCCCCGTTAGCGCCCTCTTAGGCGCAAAGCAGCAAATTTTTAGGCCTGTGCACAGTTCAGGTCTCCATATTACAAATAGGATGTAGAAGCACTGGAGATTTACAAGGATGATAACAGAACTGAAAGGTTATAACTATCGGGAACAGGCTGGGGCTCTTTTCTCTAGAAAAGAGAAGGCTGAGAGGTGACCGAGTAGGGGTCATTAAAATTATGAAGGGGTTCATTAGGGTAGATGTAGGGAAGATGTTTCCACTTGTGGGGGAATCCAAAACTAGGAGTCACAAATATAAAATGGTCACTAATAAATCCGACAAGGAATTCAGGAGAAACTTCATCACTCAGCGAGTGGTGAGAATGTGGAACTCGCTACCACAGGGAGTGGTTGAGGTGAATAGCATAGATGCATTAAAGGGGAAGCTAGATAAGTATATGAGGGAGAAAGGAATAGAAGGATATGGTGATAGAATGGGATGAAGTAGGGTGGGAGGAGGCTTGTGTGGAGCATAAATACTGGCACAGACCAGTTGGGCCGAATGGCCAGATTCTGTGCTGTACATTCTGTGCAATTCTATCGAATTTAGCACCGCAAACATCCTGTTAGCAGATTTATATAAACTGTGCAACACAGATATAGAGTGGTGGACAAAATACAAGTGATGACACACGTGCAGAGGCAAGACACAAATGTCCTCGCCAGGGTGAAAGTATGTTTCAAGGTAACCAAAAGTTCAAAATTCTGAAGCTAGAACCTTGAATGATATGGGAAAATTTCTCCTTCATTTTATATGATGTGTTCCACTGCACAGATAATTTGATACGATAGCAAAAGGTTTGGTTATCAACAGAACACTGAAAACAAAGGGAGCAGTAACCTTCCAACCATAAAGCTGAAGGTTTAGCCTTAGGATGTCAAATGCTTGTAGTTTTTATTCATGGATTTAATGTTAAAAAGTTAATCATTTAAGTTCTGGATATACTTGAATTAAAATTACTTTTGTTCATCCACATCTGAAATTCAGTGCTCGCATGCTCCCAGTGCATAGCTGCACGCAGAGGGAGGGTGGCCAACTCTGATTGGAGATATTTCTGGAGATTTGAACACGTGACTTTTTTAAAAATTCGTTTATGGGATGTGGGCATCGCTGGCAAGGCCAGCCTTTATTGCCCATCCCTAATTGCCCTTGAGAAGGTGGTAGTGAGCCGCCTTCTTGAACCGCTGCAGTCTGTGTCTGTGTGGTGAAGGTACACCCACAGTGCTGTTAGGGAGGGAGTTCCAGGATATTGACCCAGCGACGATGAAGGATCGATGATATACTTCTAAGTCAGGATGGTGTGTGACTTGGAGGGGAACTTGGAGGCGGTGGTGTTCCCATGCGCTTGCTGCCCTTGTCCTTCTAGGTGGAAGAGGGCTCGCGGGTTTTCGAGGTGCTGTTGAAGGAGCCTTGGCGAGCTGCTGCAGTGCATCTTGTAGATGGTACACACTTTAGCCACGGTACGCCGGTGGTGGAGGGAGTGACTGTTTAAGTTGGTGGATGGGGTGCCAGTCAAGCAGGCTGCTTTGTCCTGGATGGATTACGTGACACACAGCCGTGCGACGTTTAAGCACATGACGCCTGCTCACAAGCCCGCCGTCCGCAAATGTTATTTGCATTTTTCTGATAGCGGTTGGGTTCCTGTAGTTGGGTATCTTTACTCGCGGTTTTGAGCCACTAGCTGTTGTGTGAGAAGTCCCGAGAACCAGGAGGTCACCCGCGAGCAGGCGAAAGAAGTATGCTGACGCAAACCACAGTTGCGAACTGCGAATGGGAAATGCAAGCTCTACCTTTCTCCATGTCCGGGGAGATTCATCTTCCATTTCTGGAGACTCCCAGGCAATCTTGGAGGTTTGGCATTCATACTCAGAGGGGGGTGCGGCTTGGAGATGGGGTTAGAACACTGTGGCCCTGATTCTCTCCTCATTCTCCCTTTGATTGTGGTTCCTTACTGCGTGTGTGGGATAGGTGAACTTACCTGAACGCTGGATAATAATACAGATGCAAATAATAATAATGGCATTGATGGGCGGGTTTTTCTACTCTGGCAAACACCAGCCCTCTTTAGTGGGCGGAATATCATAGACTGTTATGTGCAGAAGCGGAGAACCCTGTTTTCTCTCTTTACTGAATACTAGCGAGAAATTTGTGTTGCTGTGGAGTAGCTGGAGCGTTTCAGCTATGAAGAGAGACTGGGCAGGCTGGGGTTGTTTTCCTTAGAGCAGAGAAGGCTGACGGGGGACCTGATTGTGGTGTACAAAATTATGAGTGGCATAGATAGGGTAGATAGAAAGGAACTTTTCCCCTTAGTAAAGGGGTCAATAACCAGGGGGCATAGTTTCAAGGTAAGGGGCAGGAGGTTTAGAGGGGATTTGAGGAAAAACTTTTTCACACAGAGGGTGGTTGGAATCTGGAACTCACTGCCTGAAAGGGTGGTCAAGGCAGGAACCCTCACAACATTCAAGAAGCATTTAGATGAGCACTTGAAACGCCATAGCATACAAAGCTACGGAACCAAGTGCTGGAAACTGGGGTTAGAATAGATAGGACTTGATGGGCAGCACAAACATGATGGGCCAAAGGGCTGAAGAAATCGCAAAGTCTCTGTTTGAAGAATGGACTCAGTCAAGAATATTTTTGTGGACTTCATGGGCTGAGGGTGTTTTTCCTGTGGTGGGATCGCCCTGTGCAGATGTGTGGGGGACTGGTTTGTTAAAACTCCAGAGAATGCATGGCAGTTGGCTGTGACAAAAGAACTGTCAGTCATCCAGAATGTATGGGTTCGCCCGACAGTCCTGGAAAAAGGAAGGGGGCCATTGAACTTGAACTTATTAGAAAGCCACTCTAATATGCAAAAGCACTTGTCACCTCCATCTCAGAAGAGAAGCAGAACAATGAACCCACTAGCCTCAGCCAGCCGAAGAGATGCCAGTTTTTCCCAATAAAAAGACCGAAAGGTATGTCCCAGACTTAGGGCCATTAATCCAATCACGGAATACTCATGGGTCCGATGATGACCCATCACTGATTAAGCACTGGAGTGCTTAGAAACAAAAGGATTTTAAAGTTTGGCGGGAAAGATAGGGGTAGCCAGAATCCTATAAAGATAGATTCTTTTCCACCATTCTCTCTCTCTCTCTCTCGCTCTCCCGCTCCACCAAGATCGACCTAACAAGAAGTACCAGAGGTAGAAGCCGCTGAGCAAAGCGATCGAGACCGACTGTGTGTGGGGGTAAGCGCAGTCTCGAGTGTCCCAAGCCAGTAACCCGTGAGCTGTAAGGGCTCAGAGTTTTCTCAGAAGTGAAGTTTTTGGGCTATTCCGAGGATGGGAGCTTTGTTTGGTTCAGCCAGGCGAAGGGGCTTTTTGCGACTGGGTAATTCATTGGTAGGGGTGGAATTAGAGTCCATCATAGCAACAAGGGAATGACTGCTTGTTATAGTCCCCAGTTGTGTACTGTATGTATATTGTTTGTAACCTGGATTTTATTCACCACAGGGACAGTGATTTCGTTTAGTAGTGCATGTTTCAGCCAGTGTATGTTAGACCAAATAAATATAAGTTTGATTTTTCACCGAAGCATTCCTGTCCGTGACTTATTTCATTTATATTCTGAATAATAATTCCCGGGTATAGATCTTTCGTAAGGCGGGGGCGATTCGAATCATCCGTCTAGCAATTGGGCTAGGATCAAAAACCTCTTACAGGGCCTCGTTCTGTGCTATATAACTCTATGGGCAGGATTTTCATTGGGCCGTGGAAGCGGGATTGGAGGCATGTGGGGGTTTAAAATCCCAAAATCAGGGGTCCCAAACCCATCCCGACCCCAACCCGCCTCCATGCCAGTTTCAAAGGGGGTGGGTACCCGCCCCGCACTGGGACCCGCCTCCCCGAGGCGGGAAGGGGATTAGTGCCAATTAACTGCCTGTTAACAGGTAGTTAACAGGCAGTTTTAAGCCTAATCCCTATTTTTAATGTTGAAGTGTGGGATTCCCGACGGCTCCAAAACACGCCAAGTTAGAGGAAGCGGACCGTCGGGATGAAGGGCTTGGAGGGGTCGAGATGTCCAGTGTTCAGGTGAGTGATGGGTGCATGAGTGCAAAGGTAAGTGTGTTTGGTGTGTGTAAAGTGTTTAAATAAGTTTTACTTACATTTACTGACTGTAGTGTATGCACCTTTAAGGGGAGAACTACTTTTTACAGCTCCTGTATACTGTAGTACTGGCAGTGACCACACCTGTATATAACTCTGAGTAGGGATCTGTACTGTTAGTTTTAGAGTAACCCTCATCCAGTAAATACCTGTTGATTGTTCCCTGCGGTCTCTTGTCAAGTTATTGAAGGACACACAACATCAAGATACACGGATCTAACATTGGCGACGAGAAGATTCAAACCTACCTGCAACTCTGCATCACCTCCCAGGGATTCGCTCCTGGAGAACAGTGAAAGAAGAAGGCCGAGTCCAGAAGCACGGGCGTCGACCATCCAGCGGAGACTTGAGCATCGCAGGGGAGGCTGTTGAGAGCTGGGCTTGGTTCTCCAGTCACGGTGGTCCAGCGAAACGGGCTGGCAACAGGTACGGCGCAGACCCTTCCCAGACAGCGGCGGCTAGAGCCGACCGACGGCACAGAAAAAGGCTGAGCAGCGTCGACGGGAGAAGAGAGAGGGTAGAGCGTACAGGGCGCGGCCGGTGTTCAGGACCGAGCGGCGTCAACGGGAGACGAGAGAGGGTAGAGCGCACAGGGTGCAGCCGGTGTTCAGGACTGAGCGGCGTCAACGAGAGAGAGCAGAGCGCAGCCGGTGTTCAAGGGCTGAGCAGCGTCAATGAGAGAAAGAGGCACGCAGGAAAATGCGCAGAGTGCAGCCAGTGTTCAAGGGCCGAGCAGCGTCAGCGGGGAAGAAAGGAAAGCACGGGAGACGCAATTTTGAGCCGCAGCGGAGAAGAAGGGAGAGCGCGGGAGATGCCATTTTGAGCCAGTCTAACCACACCCAGGGATGCCGAAGAGTGGCAGTGTCACAGCGTTCGACAATGAAGTCGAAGATTGGACGACATATGTCGAACGCATAGAAGTGTACTGCAAGGCGAATGAAGTGCCAGATGACAGGAAAGCGCTGGTATTGTTGAATTCAGTGGGTGCAAAAACGTATGGCTTACTGCGAAACCTAGTAACCCCAGGGAAGCCAGTGGAAAAGGATTTTGAAAACATAGTGTCAATCCTACAGGACCACTTAGACCCCACACCGCTGCTGATAGCGGAAAGATTTAAGTTTCACGAAAGGAACCAGCATAAAGATGAAAGTAATGCTGAGTTTTTAACGGAACTGCGCAAGCTATCGAAACACTGCCAGTTTGGAACGGGACTAGCAGATACTTTAAGGGACAAGTTTGTGTGTGGGCTTCAAAGTGAAGGAACCCAGAAACGGCTTCTATCAGAAAAGGATCTTACGCTGGACAAGGCTTTCAGCATGGCAGTATCACACGAAGCAGCAGCATGGGGCGCGGCAGAGATACAATGGAGACGGCAAGAATATGGCACAAATGAAATGTCATACGGAACAGTGAAGTGCTATCGCTGCGGCAGAACAACACACGACCATAAGGATTGCTGGTTCAAGGACCAAGTGTGCAGACAGTGTGGAAAAGTAGGACACATAGCAAGAGTCTGCAGGTTGGAAAAGAAAACCAGCAGCAAGAAATCCCCACAGGAGAAGTACAATAAGGTACATAAGGTGACGGAGAGTAGTGCAGACGAACAGAAAAGTGATACAAACTCTGGAAGCAAGGAGCTGAGTTGTCTGAAACGACATAATGTGATCAAAACGGAGGATAACCAAACTATCTGAGTCACGCTCAAGGTAGCCAGAGTCCAAGTGAAAATGGAATTGGACACAGGATCAGCCCTAACAGTCATAAACCAAAGGGACTACAAGCGGCTATTCTCACATATACCCTTGAGAGATACAGAGATTGTCTTGAAGACGTACACGGGGCAAAAAGTCTACCCCAAAGGAAAAATAAGGGTGAACATCATATATAATGGCAAGGAAACACCAAAAATGGACCTATATGTATTGCCAGACGGAGGACCACCACTACTAGGACGTGAATGGATCCGGAAGATACAGCTAGATTGGCATTCCATACAAGCACTGACTGTAGATGCCAAAAAGGATGACGACGTCACACCTGGACGACTGTCAAAAATGTTAACTGATGCACAAGAAGTGTTCCAGGAGGGACTCGGAACACTATAAGGCATAACAGTGACGATCAAAATGGAGGAAAATGCAAGCCCAAAGTTTTTTAAGGCCAGACCGGTACCTTATGCGATCCGCCCAGCCGTCAAAGCAGAGCTGGAAGGTTTGGAAAGTTCAGGAGTACTGTCCCAAGTGGACTGGAGCGAGTGGGCTACACCCATCGTTCCTGTAATGAAGAGGTCATTGAGTAATACGCCTGGGGAACCAAAGAAGGTTCGCATCTGTGGGGACTTTAAGGTGACAGTGAACCCAGTCCTTCACACTGTACAATATCCGCTTCCGCGGATTGAAGATATTTTCGCCTCGCTATCTGGAGGGAAACGCTTCACTAAGATTGATCTGGCCCAGGCGTACCTGCAAATGGAGGTAGAAGAAGCCTCGAAACAGTACCTCATGATCAACACTCATAAAGGTCTCTACCAATACAACCGGCTGGTGTTCGGGGTAGCATCAGCTCCGCCTATTTGGCAAAGGGCAATGGATCAAGTCCTGCAAGGGATTCCAGGGACCCAGTGTTATTTGGGTGACATCCAGGTCACGGGCGAAAATGACAGTGATCACCTCGCCAACCTGGAGCAGGTGCTCACTAGATTGAAGGAATATGGGCTCCGAGCTAATCGCCACAAATGCGAGTTTTTCCAGAAGCAGAACTCGTATTGTGGCCACGTTATTGATGAAGAGGGGTTACATAAGTCCCCTAAAAAGATTGAGGCAGTAGTCAAGGCTCCAGCACCGGAAAATGTGTCACAACTGAGGACGTTCCTCGGGCTGGTGAACTACTACCATAAGTTCTTGCCGAATTTGTCTACAGTACTACACCCACTGAACACCCTACTGCAAACGGGGGTACCATGGAAGTGGAATGACGAATGTAAATGAGCTTTCCAGAAGTGCAAAGAATTGATCACATCAAAAGAGGTTTCGGCTCATTTCAACCCAGCACTACCAATTCGGTTGGCGTGTGATGCATCACCCTATGGCATTGGAGCGGTGCTGTCGCACAAATTCCCGGACGGCTCGGAGAGGCCAGTAGCCTTTGCGTCTCGGTCACTAACCTCAGCCGAGCGTAACTACGCCCAGATTGATAAGGAGGCCCTCAGGCTAGTGTGGGGAGTGAAAAAGTTCAACCACTATCTGCACGGGCAGAAGTTCACCTTGCTGACTGACCACCAACCACTTGTCTCCATATTTAATCCAAAGAAGGGCGTTCCGGTGATGACTGCGCAATGGCTACAAAGATGGTCCCTTTTTCTAGGGGCGAACCAATATGAAATCGAGTATAAGGGCACGAAACAGCATGGAAACGCTGATGGGCTATCACGCCTGCCACTGCCTACTGCGGAGGAAGCACCAACAGTGGACCCTGTCGAAATATTTTATTCAACTATAATTGAACGCTTGCCAGTAACTAACGCTGATATAGAGAAGGAGACCCGAAATGACCCGACACTGTCTCGGGTATATGACTTGACGGTGAAGGGAGGGCCAACACATAGCAACTCACTGTTGCCAGCATTCTCATCCAGAAGAGAACAGCTGTCAGTGTGCCAGGGGACCTTGATGTGTGGACCCCAAGTGGTAATTCCACCCAAGTTAAGGGAGAGAGTGCTCAATGAGCTTCACGAAGGCCATCTGGGAGGGGTGTAAATGAAAAGCCTTGCTAGGGCTTATGTGTGGTGGCCGGGGATCGATCAGCAAATCGAGGACCTGACAAAGAGCTGCTCAGGATGCCAGAAGGTCCAAAATGCACCACCACATGCCCCTCTACACCCATGGGAGTGGCCCTCATCTCCATGGCAACGGGTGCATATTGATTTTGCTGGTCCATTCATGGACTCAATGTTTTTAATAGCCGTGGATGCGCACTCGAAATGGCCTGAGGTGGTCAAAATGTCCTCCACCACCACGGAGAAAACTATTGCAGTCCTACGGACCATATTTGCCAGGAACGGCTTGCCAGAGCAGATTTGTTCTGATAACGGTCCACAGTTTGTGTCCGAAGAGTTTCGAAGATTTATGAAAAGGAATGGGGTAAGGCATTACACATCCGCCCCGTATCATCCAGCCACAAATGGATTGGCTGAGAGGTTCGTACAAACCTTTAAAAAAGCAGGAAGGGCCATGTGCGATGACGACATTCCACTGCAGCATAAGGTGGACAATTTCCTGTTAGCCTACAGAAATGCGACACATGCAGTCACCAACCAGGCCCCGGCCATGATGTTCTTTAACCAAATGTTGAGATCTCGTCTGGATTTGCTCAGACCAAATGTACGAAGAGATGTTGAGAATAAGCAATTCCAGCACATCAATGAGAAGCCGACAAGGAGCTTCAATGTAGGGCAACCAGTCTTGGCCCGCGACTACCGAACAGAGAAATGGCAACCAGGAACGATATGCACACGGCAGGGGCCACTAATGTACACAGTGGATATTGGGGAGAACATTGTGAGACGCCATGTTGACCAGATCCTAGAGTCACAGGAACGAGTCAACCCCATGTCTCGCGTACCTGGTGATGAACCCGACATACAGGTAACATCTACCCCAGAAACAGTAGCATCGGAAGCTGATGAACCAACCGACGACAGGGGGCCAGAATCGCCTCCGCACCAACAGCAAGACACTCAGGAAAGGCGCTATCCAGAAAGGATCAGGAAGCCTCCCCAAAGACTGAATTTATAAATAGACTATTTTCAGTTAATGTTGCATGTTAAAAGTGTTAATTGTAATTAGTTGATATTTAATTGTTAAATGAATGTTATGGTACTGTTAATCTAAAAGGGGAGGAATTGTAGTGTATGTACCTTTAAGGGGAGAAGTACTTTTTACAGCTCCTGTATACTGTAGTACCGGCAGTGACCACACCTGTATATAACCCTGAGTAGGGATCTGTATTGTTAGTTTTAGAGTAACCCTCATCCAGTAAACACCTGTTGACTGTTCCCTACAGTCTCTTGTCTCGTTATTGAAGGACACACAACATCAAGATACACGGATCTAACACTTACCTTTATAGCCTTCCTTCCTTCCGGTCTCGGGAGTCCCTCATCTCACCGGCACAGAAAGCAGAATGGCTGCGAGCTGTCAAAAATTGCAGCATTCAGCTTTCTGTTCTGGGGAGATCTCTAAATCATCCTGAGAGGAAGGAATTAACTTAGAATACAGATTGTCAGTGTTTGACAGCTTCAAACAGCTGTGAAACGCTGATATTTCATCTGTCAAAAGGTCTTGACAGATGAAATATCAATCTGTGATGTCACCTGTTGCCGGGTGGCCCCTAATTGGCCTGCTGAGCCCGCTGAGCGGACTCAACAAGGTCAATCAAGTCAAAATCGTGTGGGTTGGCTAGAACTCGATGGAGGCGGGACTAATGGGCAGCACGGTGGCATAGTGGTTAGCACTGTTGCCTCACAGCGACAGGGACCCGGGTTTGAATCCGGCCTCGGGTGACTGTCTGTGTGGAGTTTGCACATTCTCCCCGTGTTTGCGTGGGTTTTCTCCGGGTGCTCCGGTTTCCTCCCACAGTCCAAAGATGTGCGGGTTAGGTTGATTGGCTATGATAAATTGACCCTTAGTGTTAGGGGGATTAAATACGTGGGGTTACGGGGATAGGGTGGGATATGTGTTGGTGTAGGGGTTACGGGGATCGGGTGGGATATGTGTCGGTGCAGGCTCGATGGGCCGAAATGACCTCTATCTGCACTGTGGGGTTTCTGTGATTCTGTGATTCTGTGATACTACCCCGAAGGTTGTAGTCCCGCCTCCTACCCGACTTCTCAATGAAAATCCAGCCCTATGACTCTATGGGGGAGAAATTCGGTATCGCCCCATTTGGGGCGCAATTATCGGCCTGGCGCTAATTATTGCCTCCGACAGCAAACTTGGCTTTTATCGCCGCTGAAGGTGATTGGAGCGCTAAATCAGGCACTACACAACTCTCTTGAGGCGCTAAGGCCGAGGAGCAAGGCGCTACCTCAGAGGGCGGGCGCAGCGCAGGTGCTGTCAGTTAGCGATTGAACACAGACACACTGGCGCTGGTCAGTTCTTAAAGGGGAGGGTCGATCTTGCTCTGCAGCCACACCCTGCTCACTGGAGCCTTGAATCTCGACCTGGGCAGACCTGTGGCTAAATCTAGCAACCAGACACTATGGAAAGGGCCAGGGAACGAGCGCAGCGCTTCTGCGAGTGGGCTTTGGAGGCTCTGGTTCGCAGGGTGGAGTGCAGAAGATCCATTCTGTACCCAGAGAGTGGCAGGAGGCCTTTGCCAAGCGAGTACTGGAAAGTGTGGAGGGAGGTGGCTCAGAGAGTGTCCTCAAGCAGCATGGTGCCTAGGACCCATGTGCAATGTAGGAAAAAGTTCAACGACCTCACTCGAGTCGTCAGGGTGAGTGCCTTTTTTTCAAAACCTCTTCATCCCTCCATCTCCAGCTCACTTTATGGCCAGAGGGTCTTGAAAGCCCCAATGTCCAACACTCATCCAGCACCTCTGGCCCTTTCATGAAACACACACGCACATTCCACACTTTGCATACAGTAAGGGCTATTCAACCATGGGAGGCATTTCAGGCAAGATCATGGCTGCATACAGTAAGGGCTATTCAATCATGGGAGGTGTTGTAACCTGGGAGGTTATGAGTAACCTGATCCACCAGGTGGTGCTGTGGCAATTGCTCTCCTGAGTTAAGTCTGATCTGTACTGGTTGTACTCTTTGTTTTTGCTGCCTCATGGCAGAAGCTTTTATGTGCAAGTGTTGATTAAACCATGTTACGGAGTTAACCTGTGTCTGTCTCCATCTATGGCCAGCTCAAGATACCACATATGGCGATGAGAATAAAGGACGGAAGAGTTTTGGAGTATTCGGAAGAGGTGCTCGGGTTGGTTAGCAAACTAGTCGGAAAAGCACGAGGCTAGGCCGCGGGAGTCGAAACGGAGTTTGATTTTTTGGCTGAAGAGACCGGACTCCAAGGATGGCAGGAACGGTAGGCTCCGTGGCACCTTTTGACAGCAAGTCGCAGTCTTGGGAGGAGTATTGTGAAATACTGAGCCATTTCTTTATGGCAAACGAGGTGGACAGTGCTGAAAAGAAAAGGGCCATTTTACTGAGTTGTGTGGGAGCGCAAACCTATACACGGATGAGGAATCTGCTGAGCCCGGAGCGGCCAGGAGAAAAATCTTTTGACGAGTTGGTGAGTCTACTAAAGAATCATTTCAATCCGAAACCTAGTGAAATAGTACAGAGATGGAAATTCAATTCGAGGATTAGGAGGCCGGAAGAAAGCATTACTGAGTATGTGGAGGAGCTTCGGAAGCTCGCACAGGACTGTAATTTTGGAAATACGCTCACAGTCATGTTAAGGGACAGACTAGTATGCGGCGTTAACGACGCCAGTATACAGCAAAGGTTGCTGTCAGAAGAAGGATTAACGTTTGAGACGGCACTTAAAAAAGCACAAGCCATGGAGACGGCTAATAAGGACATTAAGGACTTAAACAGTATGAGCAAGGAGAAATGGAGTAAACCAGTGGGAGGAGCTGTTTTCAAGATGGAAGCTGGCGCCAAAAGTCCACCAGTCGGAGTTGGGGATTGCTACCGATGTGGCGGGACGAGCCATTATGCAAAGGACTGCAGGTTTGCAAAGACAAAGTGCCACAATTGTGGAAAAATAGGGCACTTAAAGAAAGTCTGTAAAAGGGCAGTGAGTGAGAGAAGCAGTGCTAAAGGGGCAAAGCATGCTAAAGGGGGGAGGGAGAAGTACACAAAGCGGGTAAATTACATACAAGAGGAAGAGTCTAGTGAGTCTAGTGAGGAGGTTTTCACTATATACAGTATAGAAACTTCAAGGCCCAACGTACCCACTCTCACTCAGTATTTGATAGTGAACGGAGGTCAAGTAAAGTTTGAGATTGACACCGGATGTAGTGTAACCATAATGTCGCAGACTGAGTACGCCAAGCTATGGGGGGAAGCAAAAGTACCAGAGCTAGGTACATGCCCCATTAGTCTCAAAACCTACACAGGACAGAAGGTGGACATTTTGGGGGCGGCCGAAGTACAAGTGGAACACAAAGGAGTCACCAAAGAGCTTACGGTGGTAGTGGTAGCAGGGTCAGGGCCAAACCTGTTAGGGCGAGGGTGGATCAGTGAGTTGAGTGTGGACTGGCAGGCAATGAATGAAATGGAGGACAGTACAGAGGCACTGCAAGAAGCGCTGATGAAGCATGAGTTAGTGTTCAAGGACGAACTGGGCACCTTAAGGGGAGCCACAGCCAAGATTCATGTAGCCAGTGATGCCACGCCTCGTTTCTTTAAACCAAGGTCGGTACCTTTTGCAATGAAAACCAAGGTTGAGGCGGAACTAGATCGCCTGCTAAAGGACAAAGTAATAGGACCAGTGAAATTTTCAGACTGGGCGGCACCAATAGTCCCTGTATTGAAACCCGACGGTAACGTAAGGGTGTGTGGTGACTATAAGTTAACAGTGAACAGAGTATCATCACTGGAACAGTACCCCATTCCGAGAATGGAGGACATGTTAACATCGCTCGCTGGGGGAGAAAGATTCAGCAAACTGGACATGAGTCATGCGTATCAGCAGATATTGCTAGATGAAGAATCAAAAAAGTTTGTCACGGTGAACACGCACAAGGGGCTGTTCACGTATGCCAGGTTACCATTTGGTGTCAGTTCTAGCCCAGCAATATTCCAACGGACTATGGAGGGCATTCTGCAGGGCATTCCAAAGGTGGCCGTGTATTTAGATGATATTCTGCTAACAGGAAGTGACGATCAGGATCACTTAAAAACACTGGACAAAGTGCTACAGCGGCTGGAAGAGGCGGGGCTATGCCTGAAATGGAGTAAGAGTAGTTTCATGGAGAAGGAAGTTACATTCCTGGGACATCGGGTGTATGCCACAGGCCTCCATCCATTACCAGGGAAAGTGCGGGCAGTGCAGGATGCACCGGCACCCACCTCAGTGACTGAACTGAAAGCCTATCTAGGGCTCCTGAATTATTATAACCGGTTTCTTCCAAACTTATCGATGCTGCTGGCACCCCTGCACAAACTGCTGAGAAAGGAGGAGCCATGGCATTGGGGGCCAGAGCAAGCGAAAGCATTTCAGCAGTCAAAGGAGCTACTTCAGTCCAGCAGGGTGTTAGTGCATTATGACGAAAAGAAGGAGCTGATAATGTCCTGCGACGCATCACCCTATGGAGTGGGGCCAGTTTTGGCCCACCGCATGCCAGATGGAGTGGAAAGGCCCATCGGGTTTGTTTCACGCACGCTCACAGCTGCGGAAAAGAACTATTCACAGCTTGATAAAGAGGGGTTGGCCATTATATTTGGAGTAAAGAAATTCCATAAGTACATATATGGGTGGAAGTTTGTAATCAGTACTGACCACAAGCCTCTTATTAGCTTACTGAATGAGATGAAAGCGGTGCCTCAAATGGCATCACAGAGAATAATGAGATGGGCAGTAATACTAAGAGCCTATGAATATGTGATCACGTACAGAGCCGGCAAGGAAAATGGGAACGCGGATGCTCTCAGCCGCCTGCCCCTCTCAAAATCTCCTCGCAGTACTTCCCCTGAGGAGCACGTCCTGATGCTGGATCAGGAGATCAGTCCCCTGATGACTTCAGCGCAAATCCAGGGCTGGACAGCCAAGGACCCCGTTCTGTCAAGGGTCCGTGAGTATGTGTTGAAAGGCTGGCCAGATCACCGTGAGGGACCGGAGTTCGCGCCATACAGACAGAGACAGCACGAGCTCAGTGTCCAAGGTGGATGTGTGCTATGGGGAGCATGCATCACAGTCCCAGAGCGGGGACGCTCTACTTTGATGGAACAGTTGCATCAATCGCACCCAGGAATGACTAGAATGAAAGGACTGGCTAGGAGCTACCTGTGGTGGCCTAACTTGGATGCTGAAACTGAGTCAAAGGTAAAGTCATGCACTATATGTCAGGAACAGAAGAAAGCACCTGCCGGGGCACCACTCCATCCCTGGGAGTGGCCCAGCAAACCCTGGAGGAGAATTCACATAGACTATGCGGGACCTTTTATGGGCAAAATGTTTTTGGTGCTGGTTGATGCTCACTCAAAGTGGATCGACGTTTATCCAGTGAGCTCTGCAACGACTGATGCCACACTGAATTGTCTCAGGAACAGCTTCAGCACGCATGGTATTCCAGAAATGATTGTATCCGACAATGCACAGTGTTTTGTTAGTGAAGGGAGAAAAGAATTCATGGTAAGGAATGGAATCACACATGTCACCTCGGCTCCATATCACCCAGCCTCAAATGGGTTAGCCGAGTGAGCCGTGCAGACTTTTAAGGAGCTCATGAGGAAGAGCTCAGGTGACACCCTGGAGACCAAGCTCAATAGAGCCTTGTTTAGTTATCGTATAACACCCCAAGCTACCACGGGGCTTTCTCCGGCTGAGTTGATGATGGGGAGAAAGTTGCGGTGCACGTTAGACCTGATACACCCAGATCTCAAAAGCAAGGTTGAGACAAAACAAACAAACCAAAAAGCGTACCATGACAAACATACTAAAGCTCGCCATAGGGGACTCTGTGTACACCCGGAACTTCGGTTATGGACCTAAATGGATACCAGTACTAATCCAGGACATTACAGGACCTGTGTCGTACTCCGTGTTACTAGGGGATGGTCGAGGGGTTTGTCGGCATGTGGATCAGCTTTTCAGCCGGCAGCAGGGGGAGCTGCCTCAGATGGAACAAAGGGCAGTAGAGGAGGCTGTTCCAGGACCCAGCACGGCTTATAAGGTGCCAGTGGACACTGGTACTGCCAGGCCACAGCGGGACAGAGTAAAACCAACATCAGAGACTACTCCAATCTCAAGTGCGAATGAATCTGAGAATCCACCACAAGTGGAATTAAGATGTTCACAATGGATTCGCAAGCAACCAGAAAGACTTATACAAACCTGTTATATTAGTCAGGGGTTAACCATGGTTATTGCATACTGGTTAATTAAAACGTAGTACCTAGTAAGGGTTATTGTTTAAGAATTGCATATGGCAATCTTAAGGGGGGAGGAGTGTAGTAACCTGGGAGGTTATGAGTAACCTGATCCACCAGGTGGTGCTGTGGCAATTGCTCTCCTGAGTTAAGTCTGATCTGTACTGGTTGTACTCTTTGTTTTTGCTGCCTCATGGCAGAAGCTTTTATGTGCAAGTGTTGATTAAACCATGTTACAGAGTTAACCTGTGTCTGTCTCCATCTATGGCCAGCTCAAGATACCACAGGAGGCATTTCAGGCAAGATCATGGCTGCATATTTACTCAGACGCTGTCCGTTTTCTTGCAGGCCAAGCTGTCTCATAATAGGAGACAGCAGCAATGGACCGGTGGAGGGCGGCCTCACCTTCAAGCCCTCAGCGATCTTGAGCAGCGCGTCCACAGGATTGTGGCAAGCCGGGTGATTGGTCCCGTCGCCACTGGAGACGCCGACCCCGTTCTGGACAGCAATGGTAAGGTCATCACCTTTTTGTCCTCTCTCCTTCCACTTGTTCCTCACAACAGCAGCCTTTGACACTTTCAATCCAAATCACTAAATCGCTGCACTCATGCCTCCCTTGTTGCCACCCTGTCCTCACGCTAAAGCCACTCTTGTACCTCCCTGCTTTCAGATGGTGATTCACCAGGTGAGGAGACAGGCCCTCAAACTGCCAGTGAGAATGAAGCTGAAGGCGAGGAGGAAGAGGAAGCCGGAGCATCAGCACCACCCTCTACCGAGGCAGCCCATGCCCACACTGGGAACACGCCTTCCCTGGAGGGGAGCAGGGAGGAATGGTCTGATGAGGGTGAAGCTCCAGGACCCAGTGGGCTGCAGCAATGCGAGGGGGGTAGGGAAGCTCGGGGGTCTTCTCCCCGGATGGAGAGTATGGCCTCGTGTCCTGCTGCACTGGACGCAGAGGAGGAGCGGGTCCTCGCTGAAATGAGCGCCCAGGCAGAGCAAAGGCACACTGAGCTCATGGCTGCAGTGGCAAGGATGCCCGAATCCATTGAATCAATGGCAAGGAGTGTGGAGCACTTCGCTGTAGCACAGGCGGCTGCCACGCAAATGCTAGGTGCTGCAATGCAGTCAGTGGCTGGTCTCATGCAGATGCAGATTGAGGCTGTACTGTATGTACCTTTAAGGGGGAGAACTACTTTTTACAGCTCATGTATACTGTAGTACCGGCAGTGACCACACCTGTATATAACGTTGAGTAGTAATCTGTACAGTTCAGTTGCAGTCTGAGCCACGTTGAGTAAACACCATTTGTACCATTCTCCGCAGTCTGTGTCTGATTATACACGGACATAACAGTGGCGACGAGGCAGATTCGAACCTACCTGCAACTCTGCATCACCTCCCAGGGATTCGCTCCTGGACAACAGTGGAAGAAGGTCGAGTCCAGAAGCACGGGCGTCGACCACGGGCAACCGCCCAGTCATCCAGCAGAGATTTGAGCATCGCAGGGGAGGCTGTCGACAGCTAGGCTTGGCTTTCCAGTCACGGTGGTCCAGCAAAACGGGCTGGCAACAGGTACTGTGCAGACGCTTCCCGGACAGCGGCGGGCTAGAGCCCGACCGAGCGGCACAGAAAAAGGCCGAGCAGCGTCAACGGGGGAGAGAGAGAGGGCAGAGCGCACAGGGCGCAGCCGGTGTTCAGGACCGAGCGGCGTCAACGGGGAGAGAGACGAGAGAGAGCAGAGCGCAGCCAGTGTTCAAGGGCCGAGCAGTGTCAACGGGGGAGAGAGGCGCGCAGGAAAATGCGAGGCGCTGCCATTGCCACGAGGACCGCAGAGAGCGGCGTTGGCAGCAGCGCAGGAGCAGCGCGCGAAACCCACAGGGCGTCACTATTTGCCATGAGGACCGCCGAGAGCGGCGTTGGCAGCAGCGCAGGAGACAACATTTTAAGCCGCAGCGGGGAAGAAAGGAAAGCACGGGAGACGCCATTTTAAGCCTGTCTAACCACACCCAAAAATGCGGAAGAGTGGCAGTATCACAGCGTTCGACAATGAAGTCGAAGGTTGGACGACATATGTCAAATGCATAGAAGTATACTGCAAGGCGAATGAAGTGCCAGATGACAAGAAAGCGCCGGTATTGTTGAATTCAATGGTGCAAAAACGTATGGCTTACTACAAAACCTAGTAACCCCAGAGAAGCCAGTAGAAAAGGATTTTGAAAACATAGTGTCAATCCTACAGGACCACTTAAACCCCACACCGCTGCTGATAGCAGAAAGATTTAAGTTTCACAAAAGGAACCAGCATAAAGATGAAAGTAATGCTGAGTATTTAATGGAACTGCGCAAGCTATCGAAACACTGCCAGTTTGGAACGGGACTAGCAGATACTTTAAGGGACAAGTTTGTGTGTGGGCTTCAAAGTGAAGGAACCCAGAAACGGCTTTTATCTGAAAAGGACCTTACGCTGGAAAAGGCTTTCAGCATTGCAGTATCATATGAAGCAGCAGCATGGGGCGCTGCAGAGATACAACAGAGACCGCAAGAATATGGCACAAACAAAATGTCATATGGAACAGAGAAGTGCTATTGCTGCGGCAGAACAACACACGACCAGATTGATTGCTGGTTCAAAGACAAAGTGTGCAGACAGTGTGGAAAAGTAGGACACATAGCACGAGTCTGCATGTCAGGAAAGAAAACCAGCAATAAGAAGCCGACCAAAGGAAAGTACAAGAAGGTACATAAGATAACGGAGAATAGTTCAGACGAATAAAAGAGTGATAACGACTCCGAAAGCAGGGAACTGAGTTGTCTGAAATTACATAATGTGATCACCACAGAGGATCACCGAACCATTTGGGTCACTCTCAAGATAGCAGGAGTCCAGGTAAAGATGGAATTGGACACAGGATCAGCCCTAACAGTCATAAACCGACGGGACGACGAGCGACTATTCTCACACATACACTTGAGAGAAACAAAAATTATTTTGAAGACGTACACGGGGCAAAAAGTCTACCCCAAAGGAAAAATAAGGGTGACCATTATATATAACGGTAAGGAAACACCAAACCTAGACCTGTATGTATTGCAAGATGGAGGACCACCATTACTGGGACGCGAATGGATCCGGAAAATACAACTGGATTGGCATTCCATACAGGCACTGACTGTGGCTGACAAAAAGGATGACGACGTCACACCTGGGCGACTGTCAAAGATCCTAACTGATGCGAAAGAAGTGTTCCAGCAAGGACTCAGAACACTAAAAGGCATGACAGCGACGATTAAAATTGAAGAAAACGCAAGTCCAAAATTTTTTAAGGCCAGACGGTACCTTATGCGATCCGCCCAGCCATCGAAGCAGAGCTGGAGAGTCTGGAACGTTCAGGTGTACTGTCCAAGGTAGGCTGGAGCGAGTGGGCTACACCCATCGTCCCTGTGATGAAAAAGTCGTTGAGCAGCACGCCTGGGGAACCAAAGAAGTTTCGCCTCTGTGGGGTCTTTAAGGCAACAGTGAACCCGGTCCTTCACACCGTACAATATCCACTTCCGCGAATTGAAGATATTTTCACCTTGCTATCTGGAGGGAAACGCTTCACTAAGATTGATCTGGCCCAGGCGTATCTGCAAATGGAGGTAGAAGAAGCATCAAAAAATTACCTCACAATCAACACCCATAAAGGTCTCTACCAATACAACCGGCTGGTATTCGGGGTAGCATCAGCTCCGGCTATTTGGCAGAGGGCAATGGAACAAGTCCTGCAAGGGATCCCAGGGACCCAGTGTTATTTGGACGACATCCTGGTCACGGGCGAAAATGACAGTGATCACCTTGCCAACCTGGAGCAGGTGCTCACTAGATTGCAGGAATATGGGCTCCGAGCTAACCGCCCCAAATGCGAGTTTTTTAGAAAACAGATCTCGTATTGTGGCCACGTTATCGATAAAGAGGGGTTACATAAGTCCCCAGAGAAGATTGAGGCAGTAGTCAAGGCTCCAGCACCGGCAAATGTGTCACAACTGCGGTCGTTCCTCGGGCTGGTAAACTACTACCATAAGTTCTTGCCAAATTTGTCTACAATACTACACCCACTGAACACCCTACTGCAAACTGGGGTACCATGGAAGTGGAGTGACGAATGTAGACGAGCTTTCCAGAAGAGCAAAACACTAATCACATCGAAAGAGGTATTGGCCCATTACAACCCAGCATTACCAATTCGGTTGGCTTGTGATGCGTCACCCTACAGCATTGGAGTGGTGCTGTCGCACAAATTCTCGGACAGCTCAGAGAGGCCAATAGCCTTTGCGTCACGATCACTAACCTCAGCCGAGCGTAACTATGCCCAGATTGACAGGGAGGCCCTCAGCCTAGTGTGGGGAGTGAAAAAGTTCAATCACTATCTGCACGGGCAGAAATTCACCTTGCTGACTGATCACCAGCCTCTTGTCTCCATTTTTAATCCGAAGAAGGGCGTTCCGGTGATGACTGCGCAACGACTACAAAGATGGTCACTTTTTCTAGGGGCACACCACTATGAGATTCAATATAAGGGCACGAAACAGCATGGAAATGCTGATGGGCTATCACGCCTGCCACTGCCTACTGCGGAGGAAGCACCAGCAGTGGATCCTGTAGAAATATTCCATTCGACTATCGTTGAATACCTACCGGTAACTAACGCTTGTATCGAAAAGGAAACCCGAAATGACCCGACACTGTCTCGGGTATATGATTTGACGGTGAAGGGATGGCCAGCACATGGCGACTCACTGTTGCCAGCATTCTCGACAAGGAGAGAACAGCTGTCAGTGTGCCGGGGGACCTTGATGTGTGGATCCCGAGTGGTAAATCCACCCAAGTTAAGGGATAGAGTGCTCAATGAGCTTCATCAGGGTCATCTGGGAGGGGTAAAAATGAAAAGCCTAGCCAGGGCTTATGTGTGGTGGCCGGGAATCGATAAACAAATCGAGGACCTGACCAAGAACTGCTCAGGATGACAGAAAGTCCAAAATGCACCACCACAGGCCCCTCTACACCCATGGAAGTGGCCCTCATCTCCATGGCAATGGGTGCATATTGATTTTGCTGGTCCATTCATGGACTCAATGTTTTTAATAGCCGTGGATGTGCACTCGAAATGGCCTGAGGTCATCAAAATGTCCTCCACCACCACGGAGCAAACTATTGCAGTCCTACGGACCATTTTTGCCAGGAATGGCTTGCCAGAACAGATTTGCTCCTACAACGGACCACAGTTTGTGTCCGAAGAGTTCCGGAGGTTCTTGAAAAAGAATGGGTTAAGGCATTACACATCCGCCCCGTATCATCCAGCCACAAATGGATTGGCTGAGAGGTTCGTACAAACCTTTAAGAAGGCAATAAAGGCTATGTACAATGACAACATTCCGCTGCAGCACCAGGTGGACAATTTCCTGTTCGCCTACCGGAATGCGACACATGCAGTCACCAACCAGGCCCCAGCCATGCTGTTCTTTAACCGAAGGTTAAGATCTCGCCTGGATTTGCTCAGACCAAACGTATGAAGAGATGTTGAGAGTAAGCAATTCCAGCACATCCATGAGAAGCCAACAAGGAACTTCAATGTAGGGCAACCAGTCTTGGCCCGCGACTACCGAACAGAAAAATGGCAGCCAGGAACGATATGCACACGGCAGGGCCCACTAATGTACACAGTGGACGTTGGGGAGAGCATCGTGAGATGCCATGCTGACCAGATCCGAGAGTCACAGGAACAACTCAACCCCATGCCTCGCCCATATGTGCCTGGTGATGAACCCGACGTACAGGTTGCATCTACCCCAGAAACAGTAGCATCGGAATCTGATGAACCAACCGACGATAGGGGGCCAGAATCGCCTTCGCACCAAGAGCAAGACACTCGGGAAAGGCTCTATCCAGAAAGGATCAGGAAGCCTCCCCAAAGACTGAATTTATAAATAGACTATTTTCAGCTAATGTTGCATGTTAAAAGTGTTAATTGTAATTAGTTTGATATTTAATTGTTAAATGAGTGTTATGGTACTGTTAATCTAAAAGGGGAGGAATTGTAATGTATTTACCTTTAAGGAGAGAACTACTTGTTTGTACCGTTCTCCGCAGTCTGTGTCTGATTATACATGGACATAACAGAGGCCACATGAGCACTGACTGCTGCCACCCTCGCTGAATCGGGCAGATTTCCCCGGGGCTCTCACCAGGTGAGGAGACGGGCCCTCAAGCTGCCAGTGAGAGCGATGCTGAAGGCGAGGAGGAAGAGGAAGCCGGAGCATCAGCGCCACCCTCTACCGAGGCAACCCATGCCCACACTGGGAACAGGAGGCCAGCAATCTGTGCTCCATCAGATTGCTCCAGGTGCTGAAGTGCTGCCCCGTGGGAGTGCCAGTGTGTCGGTCGAGCAGGGAGTTGCTGTCCTCTCTCAAGATGACAGCATTCCTGCTGCCACCACTGGCACTTCTCCACTGCAGTTGCCACCACCTGTAGGACAGACTGCTGCCGCCCATGCAGAGTTGGAGCAGTCAGCAGCCGGGCCCTCCAGGCCCAGAGCTGATCCAGGCCGTCCCTCAAGGGCATCTGCAGTCTCAGTTTCTGACACTCAGCAGCCTTCCCCCAGCCTTGCTCCAGCCACTGGGGTCCCATTACTGAGGAGCTGCAGGGTGGGAAGGGGGCAATTTCGCAAGGGAAGTAGATCACCCTCGAAGGGCAAAAAGTAGGAGGTGTGGCAAAATGTCTTTCATTGTTTTATTGAAGGCCGAGGTTCGTAGTCAAATTTTTGTTACTGTTTTGGACATTGTCTCCAGGTTGTGAGAGCCAGTTATGTGAATGACTGTTTTTTTTTGTGTTTCATTCTATTACATTGTCATGCGGAAATGAGACACAGTTTGTGAAATAAAGAAGTGTCTGTATTCAAAATGTGCATGTTTGGTCTTTGCACTCATTGTTGCCTTGACCGGCTTAGGGGTTGCGGGATGGTTTCATTCAGATTGTTTGAATGGCAGAAGCCATTCCCTCAGAGGGGGCCTAGAAGCGACTTGCTATGAGCCTTTGACGGACGGCCCTTACACTTTGTGCCTCCCTCCCGCCTTGGTGCTGCTGATGATCATCCTCCTCATCTTCCTCCTCCTCCTCCTCTGCTGGTGCTCCAATGTCTGCTGGCATTGGCTGGGTCCTGAGGATTGCCAGGTTATGCAGCATGCAGCACACAACAACGAAGTAGGAGACTCGCTCAGGCGAGTACTGCAGGGCTCCTCCAGAATGGTCCAGACAGCGGAACCATTGCTTGAGCACGCCGATTGTGTGCTCAACGATGTTCCTGGAAGCTTGATGGGTCTCATTGTATCGTAGCTCAGCAGGGGTGCTGGGCGAACGGAGCGGTGTCATCAGCTAGGTGCACAGAGGATATCCCTTGTCCCCGAGAAGCCAACCTCCTGGGTGATGCGGTGCCTGGAAAAGGTCTGCCACGGAAGTCTGGCGCAGGGTGAAGGCATCGTGGCTGCTGCCTGGAAAGTGGGCATTGACAGCGAGTATCAGCTGTCTGTGGTCACAGACCAACTGGACGTTTAAGGAATGGAAGTCCTTCCGGTTGCGGAAATCCTCGGCATTCTCTTGCGGCACCCGCAAAGCCACATGCGTGCAGCCAATGGTGCCCTGCACCATGGGGAAGCCCGCTAGCCTAGCAAAGCCCGTTGCGCATTCTTGCTGCTTGTCCGGGGTCATGGGGAAAGAGATGTACTCTCGTCTCCTTTTAAAGAGGGCATTTATTACCTGACGGATGCAGCAATGCACCGCGAACTGGGAGATATTGGCGATGTCCCCAGTAGCAGATTGAAATGAGCTGGTGGCATAAAAGTTGAGAGCCACTGTTATCTTCACTGCCACTGACAGAGACATCCTGCTCCTCAGTTGAGGCTGCAGATCTGGCTGAAGCAGGTGGCAGAGCTCAGTGACCGCCACCTTGCTGAATCGCAGCCTTCGCAAACACTGCTCCTCAGACATATTAATGTAGGAGAACTGTTGGCGAAAAAACCTGGGAGGGTAAGGTCTCCTGTACTGAGGCCTGTTGGCCCTCCTCCGTCTGGTCATGATTGCCACTCTCTCTCTGCGTCTCTGTGCCCTCCGAATGTGATGGAGAAGGACGACGTTCCCATTCATTGCAGCCCCCATAGTATCTGGGCAATCAAAGTTATGAAGGTCAAAAAGCAAAGTACCTGCAAAGTTATGGTCAGAAGCCAAAACTACCTCAGACAGCGTTGACTCAATGCAGAAGTCTCTCTTTCTCTCTTTTGTCTCTCTGCAAATCTCTCTCTCTCTCTCTCTCTGAACGAGTGGTGCAAAAATGGCTACCACACAAAAGCCAGGAAGAGGCCCCCTTTAAATAGCGCCCCCCCAGCCCCACAGCGACTGGGAAGCGTTCCAGTCAACCTGTCATTGGTAGCGCCAGGCAGAAAGGAGGGGGACGCCACTGAATTTCCGATCTGGGGCGCCCAAGGGCGTTGCATTTTCGAATGACATCAAGATCTGTGTGCGCAGGCGATCGGGCGGTGTTGTTTAGCACCGCCGCAAAATGTCCGGTCAATTTCGCGAGAGGCGCAGATATCGCCGCGCCCGGGCGCTAGTTGGTTTGCGCCCCACTTAGCGCCCTCTTAAGGTGCTAACGGGTGGCGCTACCAACTGGATTTTTCCCCCTATGACTCTATGTTGCAAAACACAAAGGTAGCAGACATCAGCGGCTAGACAATAAATCTTCTGTGATCTGTGTCCTCCGTTCTCAGCACAAACTGTACACGATAATTTGCAGTGAGACGTTCTTTAGGCTTCTTTCAGATCAAGGTTTCATGGGATAATCTCTTTGTTGCAGTCCAGACAAAACAGAATCTTATTGCTGAAACAACCACAGAAAATGCTGCAAACACTTCGCAAGTCAGGCAGCATCGGGGGAGAGAAAGGACACGTTAACGCTTCGAGTGTACAAACCGTTTGCACACTCGAAACATTAACTTGCCCTTCTCTCCCCGGCTGCATGTTTCCAGCATTTTCTATTTTTATTTTAGATTTCCATCATCCGTAGTGGTTCAGTTATTATTGATATCTGCTCCACTTAATGCAGTAGTGAGTGTACGATCTTGTATAAGGTGTGGCTGGATCCCCGTGTAGATGCAGTGGTACTGTTCACATCCCCACTTGTATTGAGACGTCACGGAGGAGGGAGTGCTTGTGTTAGGAATAAGTTTGATTTTTCACCGAAGCGTGCCTGTCTGTGACTTATTCCATTTACACTCTGAATAATAATTCCTGGGTATAGAACTTTTGTAAGGCAGGGGTGATTCGAACCGGCTGTTTAGCAATTGGGCTAGGATCAAAAAATGCTTACATCTCTTGACGACCGCGGCAGGACCTGGGTTAAAGGAGTGTAGATCAGTCATGGACAGCGCTTCTGGTGAAAGATCCCAAATGGAGGAAAGAATTTCTTCATATGTGTTTAAGAAGGTTAATGTCACTAAGAAGTGGGTGCTAGGCTTGTTGCGTGCTGAGTGTCTGGTGGACGCAGCGGCAGAATGGACGGAGGGCAAGGAGCATAGGCGCAGCATTGAAAAGGCCATGTGGCTCATCTGTCTACAAAGACAAGGCCAACTGCTAGATAAGCAGGTGGCTAAGTTAGAGGCAGAGCTCAGCGAGTCCGAGGCACAGTCAGACGCAAAGGCTGTAGTAGGGAACAGGTTATGCACGGAGCTAAGGAATGAGAAGCAGGGGAGAATAAGCCAGGAGGAAACCTTCTGTAACCATAAGGAGTTCCTGCACTGCCAGGTAACTGAGGCAAAGGGGAACAAGAGGGTGGTTAGGGAGGGGAACGCTCGCTTGTCAAGTGAGGTAAAGGTGCTGGGAGAGCAGTTGAAGGATATTCAGGTGGCATACAGAGTCGCCAGCACTGGATGGTTTGATAAGGGTAATCATGGTCCTTGCCAGGAGCAGATCAGGAATTTGACCGATGCTCTATCTAAGGCCAAAGGGATTCTGCTTGGTAGCTCCGGGAGTGGCCCGGGTAGATGAGGAAGAGCAGGAGGGAGATAAGGAGGACAGTGAGGGAGAGGAGGACGCTCGACCACCGCCCGAAGTGTCAGGACCAGGACCCATGTGCCCTGTCCAGCAGCGGAAATACGGTGCGCCCGTAGATGGTCAAGAGCAAAAAGCACTACAGAGTGACTTCGTGGTGCCGTATATGAGCCCCCAGCTGCAGGCAATGGTCTCTAACCTGACCAAACTGACCAGCACAGGGGACCCATCTGTCCATTTTACGGATGTGGAACAGGTGGGGGGGATCAATAACTGTAACGAAGCTGAGACAGCCAAATTACTTTTATTTTCCCTGGATAGTAGGTTGTACCAGTTGCTCTCAGCGGGTAGCAAGAGGGGGCAGGGTACATTAGAGGGGATAAAGGATGACATCCTAGAAGCTATGGGCCTCAATGATGGAAGTCCCTTCTCCCGAGTGGAAAGAACACTGCAGTCAGCTGGGGAGGCACCGCAGGCTTTCGCGGACAGGCTTTGGCCCATCTACTGGAGTGCCTGTGCAGGGGCGCCCGACCAGGCGCAGCTGCAGGGGGAGCTGAGGGCTCATTGGCTGAGGACCCTGGTGGTGAACAGCCTGTGTAGGATTCACAAAATCCAGGAAAATACAGCCTACATTTTAAAACCCCTGAAATGGCCACATTGTTAAGAGCACAAGATGGAGTCGGCAGATCACATGACTCATTTCAGAAGGACATACCACTGCAATACCTTAAAGAAACCTGAGTCACCACCGATTGGAAAATTCCAGACTGACTGCAATTGATATGGTAATAAAGGTAGCAGCCGTAACGAAGTCAAAAAAAAAGGACTTGCACTTGAAAAGGTCATGTTAATCGCCAGATAAACGTAAACCCATCACTGAAATCACAGAGCACAGACAAGACCCATTATCTGCATCAAACTCAGCGGGACACGGGACATAACCCATCAGTTTGGTTTCGGCCACGATTAAAGTCGTTAAACTAAAGTACCAGCTTTTGTCAAAGTAGCCGGCCCAAAACTTTGACAAAAGAAAACCCCTGATTTGGCGCCAAAGATAAGGGCAAGGAAACGGTATAACTGTTGGGGGAAAATCGACGGGCAGAAGGTATGATCGGAGGCCGGGAACAACGAGAGGTTAAGGTTAAGTTGAACGGTTCGAGTGGAGAGGTCCGATTAGGAGGTTCGATTACGGTTCGAGGAGCATGGAGGTTCTACAAGTTCGAGCAGGAGAGCAGGTTCAGGAGCCCGTCCCAGAAGGAAGATCAATCGGGAATCCCGGAAGCTACAGGAGCACCAAGGTCGAGGACAGTTTTAAAACCCTGGTGAGCATAGAGGCCCAACTCCACCTAGCTGACCTAGTAGAGGGATACTTTAGAGACGGGAGGGTTTTAATATTAAGGGCTTTGTAATCGGGAGTGCTATTTATCCTTCGTTGTACCGCGCGCTTTCCCCACCCCCGTTTCATTATACCGCAGCAAATGAATTGATGTATTTTAAGATAGTCAAAGTAATTCTTGTGTGTTAAATTTTAGTTCCCATTGGGAGGCGTGTTAATGATTTTGTCTGTGTTGTTTCTTTGTTCCCTGTGTTTTTATTCTCCTTATAAATAAAGAAACCATTAATTTTAAAACTTACCTTGTCTCACCTGATCCATTTGTCTTCCGAGTCACAAGTTGGGCCAACACATCAAGGTAGTCTGGCAATAAGTCCAGTGTCTAGAATCAGTGAGGGGGGAGCGCTTCGAAATCGCTCACGAGCAGTGTGAAATCAAGAATCGATCTCGCACACCACAAGCTCGTTAAAAAGACCCCTTACACCTGCCCAGGATCAAGGCCAAAGCAGAGGGGTGTTTCGATTCCAGGGATCCCCAGACCACAGAAGAGAGTGTGATCTGGCAGTTGACTCTCTTTTTTAAAAATGGTAGGGGTGAGGATGACAAACCAATGGGCAGAGTACACGAGTTAAAGCCTAGTGGAGGCAACGTTAGAAGAGAGTGGTGCCAGGAAGGGGGTAGCTCCGAGAAGAAGCAGGGTTGTTATGGGTGCGGGAGTAAAGGGCACTGGAGGAAAGACTGCCCAGTCTCTGACAAAAGGAGCCGGAAAGGGGATCCTCCAGCACCAGTGCAGAAAGCCGCAGCTGTGGCAGGAAGCAGCACTGATCCGTTCGCGGTATTAGTGGCTGCTCTCCGCGCAGTCTTTCCGGCAGGGCAGGGTAGGGTGGACGCGGCAGTGGGCAGCGTACTCCCATCCGCCCCGAACAATCCCGACCCATGACTAGGGGCTTCTCAGCCCGTTTACCTGTGCCCACTAAGTTATGATGCTTGGAAGAGACCGTGCGTGAAAATGGGGGTGGAGAAGGTGCAAGGGACCTATCTGCTGGGCACTGGAGCTTCAAGAACCATTGTCTATGTGGATAACCCGACCACATCACCTCTATCGAGCGGGGTCCTGTATAACTTAGTAGGGTTCACCGGGAACGAACAGGCTGGGTCTTTCTCCATCCCGCTAGCCATCGATCTGGGCACACTCCATACGGAGTGAAAATGTGTCCCGATGCGGTGGGAGCGGGAGGGAATAGCCATTTGGGGGCAGAATTCATACTAGCCCACAAGATATTGGTGGATTTCCGGAATCACTGTCTTTGGGGGGCACTGGTTGAGCAGGGTGTGTTGAGAAGGAGGTGGTAGTTGATGTGCTTTCAATAACTCAAAGACATTTAAAGGATTCAACTAAGGCTTTTAATCACTAAGAACATAGCAGCATAGCAGGTCTTCCCACATCGGGTTCATCTGGTAGTGAGTGACTCATACAGCTCCTGAGACCTTTATATGGCAAAAGACAGGGGCGTAGCCAATACACACAATAGGAACAAAAGGGTGTGGTTCACACAATACAAGCAGGTAAAATACAAGCAGGTCTGATGAAGGCATATTTCATCACATTCACCCCTTCTACAGATTTAATCTGTCCGGGGGTGTGATAGTCCTTCCTGAACGTCGCAACAGTACCTCGGATTCCGACCGGGAGTCCGTGGTGCCCTCCTGGGCATACCCATGTGCCGGGGGTGTTGCAGGTACTTCTGGGGGTGGTGAGGATAACTCTGGGGATGGTGGAGGTTCTTCTGGGGGTGGTGGTGATGGGTCGTCGTCATCGCTTCCTGCCGAGGCGAGGTCCTTTATGGACACGGTGTCTTCACGCCCGTCGGCGTGCTTGACGTATGCGTACTGTGGGTTTGCGTGGAGTAGGTGTACTGCCTCCACGAGGGGATCCGTTTTGTGGCCCCTCACATGCTTCCGTAACAGGACTGTCCCTGGGGTGGAGAGCCACGAGGGTAGGGATACTCCTGAGGTTGATTTGCGGGGAAAAACGAACATCTCATGAGGAGTGGCGTTAGTAGCAGTACACAGTAGCGACCTTATCGAGTGGAGTACGTCTGGGAGGACCTCCTGCCAGCGGGAGGTGGGGAGGCCTTTAGACCTTAGTGCTAAGGTGACCGCCTTCCACACTGTCGCGTTCTCCCTCTCCACTTGCCCATTACCCCGGGGGTTATAACTAGTGGTCCGGCTTGTGGCTATCCCCTTCGACAGCAGGTATTGGCGCAGTTCATCGCTCATGAACGACGCCCCCCTGTCAGTGTGGATGTAGTTAGGCATGCCGAACGTGCAAAACAGGTTGCCGAGGCACTTGATGACCGTGGCACTGGTCATATCTGGGCAGGGGTAGGCGAATGGGAAGCGGGAGTACTCGTCCACAATGTTGAGAAAGTACACATTGCGGTCGGTGGAGGGGAGTGGTCCCTTGAAATCTAAGCTCAGGCGCTCGAATGGCCGTGTAGCTTTGATCAGGTGGGCTCGGTCGGGTCTGAAAAAACGGGGCTTGCATTCCGCACAGGTGCGGCAGTCCCTGGTCATAGACCGGACCTCCTCGATGTAATAGGGCAGGTTACGGGATTTTATAAAGTGGAATAGCCGGGTGACCCCCGGGTGGCAGAAGCCATTGTGGAGGCCCTGTAGCCTGTCCCCCTGGATGCTGGCACACATCCCTCGTGATAGGGCGTCGGGGGATTCGTTGAGGGCCCCCGGCCTATATATTATGTCGTACTCAAACTTGGAGAGTTCGATCCGCCACCTGAGAATTTTGTCGTTCTTGATCTTCCCCCTCTGTTTGTTGTTAAACATGAAGGCTACCGACCACTGGTCGGTAAGCAGGGTGAAGCGTTTGCCGGCTAGGTAGTGCCTCCAGTGCCACACTGCCTCCACTATGGCCTGGGCCTCCTTCTCTACCGAGGAGTGCCTGATCTCGGGCCCTTGGAGGGTTCTTGAGAAAAAGGCTACAGGCCGCCCATCCTGGTTGAGGGTGGCTGCTAAAGCGAAGTCGGACGCATCGCTTTCGACCTGGAAAGGGATGTTTTCGTCCACTGCCCGCAGCGCGGCCTTCTCAATGTCATGTTTAATGCTGTTGAAGGTGGCGTGGGCCTCGGCTGTGAGCGGGAAGGACGTTGATTTCAGGAGGGGACGGGCCTTGTCGGAATAATTGGGGACCCATTGGGCGTAATAGGAGAAGAACCCCAGGCACCTTTTCAGGGCCTTGGGAGTGTTTGGTAGGGGTAGCTCCCGTAGGGGGCGCACTCGGTCGGGGTCTGGACCGATTTCCCCGTTTTCCACCACGCAGCCCAGGATACAGAGGCGCGTGGTGCTAAAGACACACTTATCCTCGTTGTAGGTGAGATTGAGTCTGAGGGTGGTTTTCAGAAATCTCGCGAGGTTCGAGTCGTGGTCTTGCTGGTCGTGGCCGCAGATGGTGACGTTGTCTAGGTATGGGTAGGTGGCTGTTAACTGGTTCTCATCGACCATGCGGTCCATCTCCCGCTGGAAGACCGAGACCCCGTTCGTTACCCCAAAGGGGACTCTGAGGAAGTGGTAGAGACGTCCGTTCGCCTCGAAGGCGGTGTATGGACGGTCCTCCGGCCTAATGGGGAGCTGGTGGTATGCCGATTTTAGGTCGATGGTGGAAAACACCCGGTATTGCGCGATTTGGTTAACCATATCCGCTATGCGGGGCAGAGGGTAGGCGTCTAGCTGGGTGTATAGATTAACCGTCTGGCTATAATCTATCACCATCCGCTTCTTTTCGCTACCCTTAACTACTACTACCTGGGCGCGCCACGGGCTGGTACTGCATTCGATGATACCCTCCCGCTTGAGTCTTTCTACTTCCGACGCAATGAACCGTCTATCCTCCCAGCTGTACCGCCTACTTTTGGTCGCTATGGGTCGACAGTTGGGTGCGAGGTTGGCGAACAGAGAGGGCGGCTTGACCTTCAGGGTAGCCAGACCGCACACTGTGAGGGGCGGCTGGGACCCACCGTAGGTAAGCGTGATACTTTGGTGGTGGCACTGGAAGTCCAGACCCAAGATCACGCTCACACAGAGATCTGGCATTATAAGTAGTTTAAAATCTCTGTAATCATTGCCTTTTACCAACAACATAACCGCGCAGAAACCTGTAATTTTTGAGGTATGAGTCTTATCGGCCATGGCGATTTTGCCCTGTGTGGGGACTATCGTTAGAGAAAGTCGTTTTGCCAGGCTAGGATGAATAAAGCTTTCGGTGCTCCCGCAGTCAATCAAGAATTTAACCTTGTTCCCGTTTACCTCTATGTCCATCATCGATTTAGACAACGGATGTGGCCTGGATTGATCCACTGTGATCGAGGCCACCAGTGGGTCCTGGAGGTCCGTGTAGTCAGGACAAGATGGTGGACTCCATGAGGGTGGACAAGATGGCTTCCAAGATGGCCGCTCCCACGGCGTGCATGTGGCAGTGGTGGAGTTGGAGGCGGGGTTCCCTCTGCAGACTTTGCTGAAACGTCCTTTCTTCCCGCATTTAAAACAGGTGGTGCCCTTCGCTGGGCACAGATGCCTGGAGTGTTTGTCCTGACCGCAGAAGTAGCATTTCGGGCCCCGATGCATCGCGGCAGTAGTGGGGCTCCTGGGTGGAGGCTGGGGCTCCGATGGTGCTGGGCTGGCCTGAGACCTGGGAGGTGAAGATGGCTTCCAAGATGGCGGCCCCCACGGCGCGCACGAGGCGGAGTGGGCCACGTGGCCTGGGGAACAGGATTCAGAATTCCTCTGGGCCATATCCAGTGATCGCGCTATATCTATAGCCTGTTTTAAGTCCAGTCCCTCCTTTTCAAACAGTTTCTGCCGAATATAATTTGAACTGAGGCCCGCAATAAGGGAGTCTCGAATCAGCTCCTCCGTGTACACGATGGCAGACACGGCCTTACAGTTACAGTCTCTGCCCAGTACTTTTAGGTTTAGTATAAAGTCCTCTAGTGACTCACCATGCCGCTGCGTGCGAGTAGTCAGAAGATGCCTGGCGTACACCACGTTTATTGGCCGCGCGTAGTGGGCCTTCAGGATGGTGCAGGCCTCCTCGTAGCTGGTGGCATCTTGGATGAGAGGGGAGACCCGATGGCTCACCCAGTTTCGCAGGATTCCCAGTTTCATGTCTCCGGTAGCGGTTTCGGCTGCGGCTATGGCAGTGGATGAGTTTGCAATGAAAAATTCGAAGCATTGGAACCAGTGTCCGAACTGTGTGGCTGCGTCTGAGGCATGGGGGTCCAGATCCAAGCGCTCTGGTTTCAGGAGTCGATCCATCTTGGTGTTTTAGTGATTAAAATTGATGTGCTTTCAATAACTCAAAGACAAGGAATTTAAAGGATTCAACTAAGGCTTTTAATCACTAAGAACATAGCAGCATAGCAGGTCTTCCCACATCGGGTTCATCTGGTAGTGAGTGACTCATACAGCTCCTGAGACCTTTATATGGCAAAAGACAGGGGCGTAGCCAATACACACAATAGGAACAAAAGGGTGTGGTTCACACAATACAAGCAGGTAAAATACAAGCAGGTCTGATGAAGGCATATTTCATCACAGTAGTTATACCAGGGAAGCAAGGCAAGGGAACCGTGTGTGCGATGAACTTTTGACCTTGAACTTTTGGTCACTTCTACCCCGGCGGAGTACATAGCGGATGTGCGAGCCAACCTCGCGGCATTCGCTACACACAAGCACGACTGTGGGAGGGTAATACGGGTGGAGGTCAGGGTAGAAGGAGACCCCATGGCCCGACCACAGAAACAGTACAACTTCCCCAGAGAGGCAGAGGCGGATTTAGAGAAGGCATTGGGATCACTGGTTGAGCAAGGTGTGTTGAGACCCATAGCGACCCATGTGAACTCTCCAATTTGGCCGGTTAGGAAACCGGCAATTCATGGAGAGCCACTGTGGACTATCGGGTTCTTAACAAGAACATCCCAGCCTGTGCCCCCCACCGTCGCAGCCATAGCCGACCTGATCGGGAGTATCCCAGAATCCGCGAAAACATTCACGGTGCTGGACATTTCAAACGGATTCTAGTCTATCCCTCTCAAAAGGGAGGACCAGTATAAGTTCGCATTCACTTTCAAGGGTCAGCAGTACACATGGACCTGCCTTCCCCAAGGGTTTCATAACAGTCCTTCTATTTTCCATCAATGTATGGCCAACTGTTTAAAAGGGTTCAGCAGACCGCAGCAGCTTGTGCAGTACGTGGACGACCTGCTTTTGTTCTCCAACGAGGGGGAGGAGCATGGCCCACTGCTGGCTGAACTGCTGAGTCTGTTAAAGGAAGCTGGGTTCAAGGTTAATCCCAAGGAAGCACAGATCGGCCAGCAGTAAGTAAAATTCCTCGGGCTGACCGTGCGTGCTGGGGAGAGGGCCATCGATGGGGCGAGGAGGAAGGCGGTACAGGACCTACCTGCCCCGACCACGGTAACGGGGGTAAGATCCTTCCTGGGACTCACAGGGTACTGCAGGGATTTCATAGAGGACTATGCCACTACGGCAGCTCCTCTACTCTGGCTCCTCCACAAGGGAGTGGGCTGGGAGTGGGATGAGGACTGCATGGCAGCTTTTAGTCGTCATAAGAGAGATCTGCAGACCGCACCGGCTTTAGGAGCGATTGATGGGGGAAAGGAGTTCTTTTTGGTGGTAGCTCCCACAGGGGACAATGTGAGCGCCGTGCTGCTCCAGGAGCGGCATGGCAAGCTGAGGCTTGTGGTATACTCATCAAGAATCCTCACAGATGTAGAGAAGGGGTACTGCAATTGTGAGATGCAACTGCTTGCCACACATTTGGCCGTGAGGAGATCACAAATCTTCACGGGGTGTCCCCGATAACTCTCTTAACCCATCATACGCCCACTCAGATGCTTCTGGATGGGAGGATAAAGGACAGCACGGTGAGCAGTGCACGCATTGCTCGCTGGACTTTATTGCTCTCTCAAATGAATTTGAGGGTGAAAAGCCTCTGTGAGCCCAAGCTCGCCGCAAATTTGATCTACCCAGAGGTGGCCCACAAATGTCCTGTTAAAGGGGTATGGGACGCAGACATAGGGTTTCAGGCTGGGATCCATCCCACGGGCCGCGAGATCTATGTAGACGGGTCCAGTGCAGTGGTGGCCTGGGAGCGACTCACTTGTAAGATTTGCAAAATTTGTGCATCTCCCCGAAGGTTATTATCAATAAAAGGGACCCTGCGTGGACATTTTGAAATTAAAAAGGGTACCCAAGATGGCGTCCTTGCCTCGTGGCAGAAAACCTACGTGTCTCCAAAATGGATTCTGCAGCACAGACAGTTTGGGGGAAATCGAAACTAAGGCTGCAGGTTTCCTGTGAAAAGAACTTTGTGTTTTGGGACCCAGACAGAACTGTGAATTATGTATTAGACCGAATTGGAGACAGATCTAAATTCAATGAGGCCTACAGTTAAAGCCATCAAACAGTCTGCATACATAATCAGGAACAGATTAAGCACATCCATCGAGGTTGGACAAGCCCATCAAGGACTTTCAGGACAATACGAGTCAATTATCGGGCCAGTAGATGCAATTACCGGCCATCTAAAAAACCATCAGTATAGTATTTTAACTAGCCCACCAAAATTAAAACAAAGAACTAACCTGATTTGGAGCGCAAATAAGGGTTTTTCGATGAAGGTACAATTGAAGGCCCCCAGGTAGCAATCGGTGAACTCCTGCTCTGCTCTCCTGCTGTGCTGGTGTCGGTACTGCCGCTCCCCAGCTCTTCGGCCCCTCGCCCTCGTGGCTGCCGCTCTTCCCCCGTCCCGCGCTTACCCCCTGGCCTTTGCCCGTGCCCTCTCCCACTCTATCTGGATTCGCCCTGACACCGGGTCAGGCGAACACGGGCAATTCAGGCCAGGCGAAGTGGGACGCGACGTGGGGAGGAGGAGGGAAGACCACCGGAGGGAGGGCCAACTGAGGGTAGGCTTCGAATCATCGGGCCTTCAGCCTCAGCCGGCCCACAACTACCTTCATGCAAACTCAGGCTGTCGACGAAGGACCATCCCTGCAAGGTAAAGTGCCCAAGCAGAGACTTTAACTTTGGGGTACTCGAACCTGGACAACACCCTTGCAGTATCGAAGCCCACGTGATGACGGCAGGCTCCAGAGAGCAGCAAGAATGAACCCCGAACCCAATCGCTATTTTGAGTCTAAAAAAACTCTTTTGATTGGTGAGCATGAATTCTGACCCCTCATAGCTTAACATAGTTAGGTATAGGGGGTGGGATAAGGATAAGGGGATTGTTAAGATATTTGTTTTCCCTCGATGTGCCGTGTGTTCCCCATTCCCTGTATAAGTATAGTATTATTATGGCTCTCTTGTAATTTTTGCCTGTAGAAGAGTACCCTAGGAACATAGAAACATAGAAGATAGGAGCAGGAGTAGGCCATTCGGCCCTTCGAGCCTGCTCCGCCATTCAATGAGATCGTGGCTGATCATCCAAATTCAGTACCCTGTCCCTGCCTTCTCCCCATATCCCTTGATCCCTTTAGCCTCAAGAAATATATCCAACTCTTTCTTGAATATATTTAATGAACTGGCCTCCACTGCCCTCTGTGGCAGAGAATTCCACAGGTTCACCACTCTCTGGGTGAAGAAATTCCTCCTCATTTCAGTCCTAAATGGCCTACCCCTTATCTTTAAACTATGACCCCTGGTTCTGGACTCCACGGCCATCATAAACATCCTTCCTGCATCTAGTCTGTCCAGGCCTGACAGAATTTTATAGGTTTCGGTGAGATCCCCGCTCAATCTTCTAAACTCCAGTGAGTATAAGCCCAATCGACACAATCTCGCCTCATACGTCATTCCTGCCATCCCAGGTATCAGCCTGGTGAATCTTCGCTACACTCCTTCCATGGCAAGAACGTCCTTCCTCAGGTAAGGTGACCAAAACTGCACACAATACTCAAGGTGTGGTCTCACCAAGGCCCTGTACAACTGTAGCAAGACATCCTTGTTCCTGTACTCGAACCCTCTTGTTACGAAGGCCAACATACCATTTGCCTTCTTAACCGCCTGCTGCACCTGCATGCTTACCTGCAGCGACTGGTGCACAAGAACACCCAGGTCTCTTTGCACTTCCCCTTCTCCCAATCTATTGCATTTCAAATAATAATCTGCCTTCCTGTTTTTGCCACCAAAGTGGATAACCTCACATTTATCCACATTATAGTGCATTTGCCATGTTTCTGCCCTATCACCCAATCTGTCCAAATCGTACTGGAGTTTCACAATATCGTCCTCACAGCATACCCTCCCCACCCAGCTTTGTGTCGTCTGCAAATTTGGAGATATTACATCCAATTCCCTCGTCCAGATCATTAATATATATTGTGAACAGTTGGGGTCCTAGGACCGATCCTTGCGGTACCCCACTATTCACTGCCTGCCACTCGGAAAACGACCCGTTTATTCCAACTCTTTGCTTTCTGTCCGCCAACCAGTTCTCTACCCAAGTCAATACCTTGCCCCCAATCCCATGTGCCTTAATTTTGCATGCTAATCTCTTATGTGGGACCTTATCGAAAGCCTTCTGAAAGTCCAAATATCCCACATCCACTGGCTCTCCCTAATCGATTTAACCAGTTACATCCTCAAAAAATTCCAGTAGATTAGTTAAGCATGATTTACCTTTTGTAAATCCATGTTGACTTTGTTCGACCCTGTCACTGCTTTCCAAGTGCTCTGCTTTTACATCTTTTATAAGGGACTCCAGCATTTTCCCCACTACCGATGTCAGGCTTACCGGTCTATAATTCCCCGCTTTTTCTCGACCACCTTTTTTGAATAGTGGGGTAACATTAGCTACCCTCCAATCCATGGGTACTGTTCCAGAGTCTATCGAGTTCTGGAAGATGACCAGCAATGCATCTACTATTTCTAGGGCCACTTCCTTAAGTAACTTTGGATGTAGATTATCAGGCCCTGGGGATTTATCGGCCTTCAGTCCCATCAATTTTCCTAACACCATTTCCCTACAAATACTGATTTCTTTCAGTTCCACCCTTTCATCAGACCCTATGTTCCCCAGCATCTCTGGGAAGTTATTTGTGTCCTCCTTTGTGAAGGCAGAGCCAAAATATGTATTTAGTTAGTTCACCATTTCTTTGTTCCCCATTATAAATTCCCCTGATTCTGACTGCAAGGGACCTACGCTTGACTTCACCAATCTTTTTCTCTTCACATATCTATAAAAGCTGTTACAGTCAGTTTTTATGTTCCCTGCAAGCTTACTCTCATATTCTATTTTCCCTTTCTTAATTAATCCCTTTGTCCTCCTTTGTTGAATCCTAAACTGCTCCCAATCCTCAGGATTATTGCTTTTTCTGGCCAATTTATATGTCCTCTCCTTGGATTCTATGCTATCCCTAATTTCCCTTGTTAGCCACGGTCGAGTCACCTTTTTTGTTTTATTTTTATGCCAAACTGGGATGAACAAATTCTGTAGCTCATCCATTCGGTCTTTGAATGTTTGCCATTGCCTATCCACCGCCAACCCTTTGAGTGCCATTCCCCAATCAATCCTACGCAACTCGCTCCTCAGACCATCATAGTTTCCTTTATTTAAATTGAGGACCCTAGTCTCTGAGTCAACTACTTCATTCTCCATCTTAATGAAGAATTCGATCATATTATGATTGCTCCGACCCAAGGGGCCTCGTACAACAAGATTGCTAATTAATCCTTTCTCGTTACATAATACCCAGTCTAAGATGACCGGATCTCTGGTTGGTTCCTCGACATATTGGTCCAGGAAACCATCCCGTAAACACTCCAGGAATTCCTCCTCCACAGTATTTTTACTAATTTGGTTGGCCCAATCTATATGTAGATTAAAGTCACTCATGATGACTGCTGTGCCCTTATTGCACGCTTCTTTAATTTCCCTTTTAATGCCATCCCCAACCTCCACCTTACTGTTGGGAGGTCTATATGCCACTCCCACTAACGTTTTTTTACCCTTAGTATTCCTCAATTCTAACCATACAGATTTTACATCATCAGAGCTAATATCCTTCATTACAATTGTGTTAATCCCTTCTTTAACCAGTAATGCTACCCCACCTCCCTTTCCTTTTTGCCTATCTTTCCTGAATATCGAATATCCCTGAATGTTGAGTTCCCAGTCTTGGCCATCCTTGAGCCACGTTTCCGTAATCCCAAACAAATCATATTCGTTTACCGCTATTTGCGCAGCCAATTCATCCACCTTATTACAAATGCTCCTCGCATTAAGACACAAAGCCTTCAGGCTTGTTTTTTTAACGCTCTTAGACCTATTAGAATTATTATTTACTGTGGCCATGTTTGATTTAAACCATTGATTTCTCTGACTGCCACTTTTGTTTTTCTCCTTCCTATCGTTTGTTTTTATCCTTGTTTCCCTTTCCTCTGTCTCCCTGCTCAGGTTCCCAACCCCCTGCCATTTTAGTTTAAACCCTCCCCCACAGCACTAGCAAACACTCCCCCTAGGACATCGGTTCCAGCCCTGCCCAGGTGCAAACCATCCGGTTTGAACTGTTTCCACCTCCCCCAGAACCGGTTACAATGTCCCAGGAACTTGAATCCCTCCCCCTAGCACCATTCCTCTAGCCACGCATTCATCTGAAGTATCCTTCTATTTCTACTCTGACTAGCACTTGACACTGGTAGCAATCCTGAGATTACTACCTTTGAGGTCCTGTTTTTTAATTTATCTCCTAACTCCCTATTTTCCACTTTTAGGGCCTCATCCCGCTTTTTACCTATATCGTTGGTGCCTATATGCACCACGACAACTGGCTATTCACCCTCCCCTTCCAAGATGTTCTGCAGCCGCTCAGAGACATCCTTGACCCTTGCGCCAGGGAGGCAACATACCACCCTGGAGTCTCGTTTGCAGCTGCAGAAACGCCTATCTATTCCCCTTACAATTGAATCCCCCATTACTATAGCTCTACCCCTCTTTTTCCTCCCATTCTGTGCAACAGAGCCACCCCTGGTGCCAGGAAGTTGGCTGCTGCTGCCTTCCTCTGATAAGCCATCCCCCCCAACAGTACTCAAAGTGGTGTATCTGTTGGAGAGGGGGATGGCCACAGGGGATCCCTGCACTACCTGCCTGCACCTAGTACTCTGCCTGTTGGTCACCCGTTCCCTTTCTTCCTGTCCAACCTCTACCTGCGGTGTGTCCAACTCCGTAAACGTGCTATTCACGATGTCCTGAGCATCTTGAACGCTCCAGTATGCATCCAATCGCAGCTCCAGTGCCGCAATGCGGACTGTCAGTAGCTGCAACTGGATACACTTCCTGCACATGTAGTTGTCAGGGACACAGGAAGTGTCCCTGAGTTCCCAGATATCGCAGGAGGGGCATATCACGTGGCCGGGCTGTCCTGCCATGACTTACCCTTTAATTAATTGAATTTAAATTAAATCAATCAATCCCACTAATTACACTACAGTTAACTGGTTTACCAACAGTCCCCGCTACACCAGAGAGACCTTAGAAACTATAAACCAGAGTTAAAGTTTAAAAAAAGAGAAATACTCACCAACCAATCACTTACCTGCTTCCTGGTGACAACACACTTTGATTACTTTTTACCTCTCTCCCCTGCTGTTGAATTGGTAAGCCTCGCCTCGCTGATGCTGCCGGTTTTAAGCCTCGCTGCTCGCCTCACTGCTCGCTCCCAGGACCGTCGCTCTGGGTGGGCCTCACTGCCGGTTTTAAGCCTCGCTGCTCGCCTCACTGCTCACTCCCAGGTCCGTCGCTCTGGGCAGGCCTCGCTGCCGGTTTTAAGCCTCGCTGCTCACCTCACTGATCACTCCCAGGTCCGTCGCTCTGGGCGGGCCTCGCTGCCTGTTTTAAGCCTCGCTGCTCGCCTCACTGCTCACTCCCAGGTCCGTCGCTCTGGGCGGGCCTCGCTGCCAGTTTTAAGCCTCGCTGCTCGCCTCACTGCTCACTCCCAGGTCCGTCGCTCTGGGCGGGCCTCGCTGCCGGTTTTAAGCCTCGCTGCTCGCCTCACTGCTCATTCCCAGGTCCGTCGCTCTGGACGGCCCTCACTGCCGGTTTTAAGCCTCGCTGCTCGCCTCACTGCTCACTCCCAGGTCCGTCGCTCTGGGCGGGCCTCGCTGCCGGTTTTAAGCCTCGCTGCTCGCCTCACTGCTCACTCCCAGGTCCGTCACTCTGGGCGGGCCTCGCTGCCGGTTTTAAGCCTCGCTGCTCACCTCACTGCTCACTCCCAGGTCCGTCGCTCTGGGTGGGCCTCGCTGCCAGTTTTAAGCCTCGCTGCTCGCCTCACTGCTCACTCCCAGGTCCGTCGCTCTGGGCGGGCCTCGCTGCCGGTTTTAAGCCTCGCTGCTCGCCTCACTGCTCACTCCCAGGTCCGTCGCTCTGGGCGGGCTCACTGCCGGTTTTAAGCCTCGCTGCTCGCCTCACTGCTCACTCCCAGGTCCATCGCTCTGGGCGGGCCTCGCTGCCGGTTTTAAGCCTCGCTGCTCACCTCACTGCTCACTCCCAGGTCCATAATTTTCCATAAGATTGTATCAAGTTTTTCTCTTCAATAAAATCTTGGTTTTGTTTGCACCCAACCACCTGTTTACTCGAGTCTTCTCAGTATCGCTGCCTGTATCTAAGTCCGGTGTCCAGAACCCAGGGGGCGAGCAAATCGAACCGCTCAAGGAAGGTAGTCAGAGGCAAATCTGACTGACCCGAACACACCTGTGCAAAACCCCCTACACACTGGATGCTGGATTTTTGACCCAAAGGCAGTGTGGTGATTATTTCCTATGTTTAATAAGAAGTATTGTGATTGGTGAATGGGGTGGTTGTTCTCTGTATTAGTAAGAAGTATTGTAATTGGTTGTTTGTTTCTACCTTGAGATATATGCTGTAAACTCATTGGTAGTGGATGTCAGGTGATTTGTGGTGGCCATCTTAAATTCAGTTCTCTCTAGTCATTGTTGGAGACTGGTGTTGAAAGATGTGCTACTGGGTTTTTAAAGTTAATAAAGCCTAGATTAGAAAGGCAAATCTATTCTTTATTTCAGGCAGGCATTGCCAAGGCCTTAAACTCCCGAGCACCATGAGCGCCCAGCACGCTGAACTGTCAGTGGTGGTGTATGTGGTTACCCACTCCGAAGAGTTCCCTACACCCTACACGATTTGCTCAGACAGCATGTTCACTTGCAATTCGTGTACAGAATATTTAGCCATTTGGTCTCGTCGCAGGTTCCTGTGGTGGGATCACCCAGTGCAGATGTGTGGGGGGCTGGTTTGTTAAAACTCCAGGAACGCATGGCAGTTGGCTGTGACAAAAGAACTGTCAGTCATCCAGAATGTATGGGCTCGCCCGGCTGTCCTGGAAAAAGGAAGGGGGCCATTGAACTTGAACTTATTAGAAAGCCACTCTAATATGCAAGAGCACTTCTCACCTCCATCTCAGAAGAGAAGCAGAACAATGAACCCACTAGCCTCAGCCAACCGAAGAGGAGCCAGTTTTTCCCAACACAAAGACCGAAAGATATGTCCCCGACTTAGGGCCATTAATCCAATCACGGAATACTCATGGGTCCGATGATGACACATCACTGATTAAGCACCGGAGTGCTTAGAAACAAAAGGATTTTAAAGATTGGCGGGAAAGATAGGGGTAGCCAGACTCCTATAAAGATAGGTTATTTTCTATCATTCTCTCTGTTGAAAAATCCTCACTGGTTTGAAAGTATTGCATTTGTATCCATGTAAACTATCAACATGCCAAGGAGAGGGACAAGGCCCAGAGCTGTGAATGGGGGGATGAGAGCGAGAGATAGAGAAAGGGCCAATGGTGCAGTTTAAAGCCCTAAAAAGGCATTCCTTTCATCTGTGTTACAGATCAGTGATTGTTGAGTCACTGTTATTAGTGGGGTACCGCAAGGATCAGTGCTTGGGCCTCAGCTGTTCACAATCTACATCAATGATTTGGATGAGGGGACCAAATGTAATATATCCAAGTTTGCTGATGATACAAAGCTGGGTGGGAATGTAAGCTGTGAAGAGGATGCAAGGAGGTTTCAAGGGGATATAGACAGGCTAAGTGAGTGGGCAAGAACATGGCAAATGGAAGATAATGTAGAGAAATGTGAAGTTATCCACTTTGGTTGGAAAAGAAGAAAAGCAGAGTATTTTTTAAATGGTGAGAGATTGGGAAATGTTGGTGTTCAGAGTGACCTGGGTATCCTTTTACACAAATCACTGAAAGTTAACATGCAGGTACAGCAAGCAATTAAGAAAGCAAATGGTATGTTGGCCTTTATTACAAGAGGATTTGAGTATAAGAGTAAAGATGTCATACTGCAATTACATAAGGCCTTGGTGAGACCACACCTGGAGTATTGTGTACGGTTTTGGTCTCCTTACCTAAGGAAGGATACACTTGTCATAGAGGGAGTGCAATAAAGGTTCACCAGACTGGTCCCTGAGATGGGGGATTGTTTTATGAGGAGACATTGAGTAGATGAGGCCTATATTCTCGGGAGTTTAGAAGAATGAGAGGTGATCTCATTGAAACATACAAAATTCTTACCGTCTTGACAGGGTAGATGCTGGGAGGATGTTTCCCCTGGCTGGGGAGTCTAGAACCGGGGTCACAGTCTCAGAATAAGGGGCCGGCCATTTAGGACTGAGATGAGGAGAAATTTCTTCACTCAGAGGGTGGTGAATCTTTGGAATTCTCTACCCCAGAGGGTCTGTGGATGCTCAGTCATTGAGTATACTCAAGACAGAGATTGATAGATTTTTGAATATTAAGGGAATCAAGGGATATGGGGATAGTGCAGGGAAAGTGGAGATGAGATAGAAGGTCAGCCATGATCTTATTGAATGGTGGAGCAGGCTCAAGGGGCCAAATGGCCTACTCCTGCTCCTATTTCTTATGTTCTTATGTTCTTATTTCTTTTAGAAGCTCCTTCTATTAGGAGTACCTTCACCACACAGACTGCAGTGGTTCAAGAAGGCGGCACACCACCACCTTCTCAAGGGCAACTAGGGATGGGCAATAAATGCTGGCCCCACCAGCGATGCCCAGATCCCATAAACGAATTTTTTTTTAAAGCCCCATGTACATTCTCTACCTAAATCTGAGAAGCATTTTGTCTGCTATTCAGAAATTATTTTCAGTTTGATTAATCCACATGAATCATTCGGACATCAGCAGTTGGGACCGGGTAGGGAAATGGTTGCACAACTGACCAGATTTGTCTGGTTACGCCAGACATTGGGTAAGCTTGCGTTTACATTAATCAATATAAGTGGATGTAGTCTGTGCCTTTAAAGGTCAAGGATGATCCCATGGAAGTACGGGACAGAACTAGTAGCTGAGCGAATTTGAAAAGAGAATCCATTCCATTCCGGATGGTGGTAACCTTTAGGTTTGAATGTCTCTCACTAAACACAATGGTGCAATGTTCTCCCGCACCGACAGCACTAGCCTTCAGTCCAAATAGGCAGGTACGAGCCTCGGTTTCTGGCACACATTGCTCCAATAATTCAGCTCCGGACCCACAGGCCTAGAAATGTGTCCGCGCCAGCACGAACTGGGTGCAGGAAATGGACCCTGCGACTAAACGGGCAGGCCCGAGGCGCAACTGATATTGGGCCTCATTTAAATGAGCCCGGAAAGCAACACCAGGCAGTTAGTCGGTGAAGAGGTGTAGAACTTTGAGTCCTTGCATCGCTGGCAATGGCCTCAGGTAAGTGCCTAAAGGGGGGGGCGATCGGGGGGCAGGGGTGACCAAGAGGGAAGGCGATTGGGAGGGGGGCGACAGGAGAGGTAGGCGATTGGCAACAAAGACAATTGAGGGTGGAGGGGGCGATCAGGAGGAAAGGCAATTGGGAGAGGGGGGCGACTGGGGAGGAAGGCGATCGGAAAGAAATTTGATCGGAAGATGAGTGATCGGGAGGGGAGCATTGGGATAGTTGAGTCCGGAGATGACAAAGGCATGGATGAGGATAGGGGTGGAGGTTGGCGATATTATGGGGGTGGAAGCCAATAATCTTTGTGATGAAGAGGATAGGGGATCCAAAGCTTAGCTTGGGGTCTAATAGGGTGCAGTTTGCAAACAGTCTCGTAAAACAGGACTTGGTGAAGTTTAGGAAATGGGCAGCAGAGTTTTGTCTGAGCTCGAGTTGACAGAGGGTACAAGGTGGGAGGCCAGCCAGGGCAACACCAACTTCCATTTATGTAGCGCCTTTAAAATCGTAAAACATCGCCAGGCGCTTCACAGCAGTGTAAATCACAGAAATCACAGAAAACCCCACAGTGCAGATAGAGGCCATTTCGGCCCATCGAGCCTGCACTGACACATATCCCACCCGATCCCCGTAACCCCTACACCAACACATATCCCACCCTATCCCTGTAACCCCACGTATTTAATCCCCCTAACACTAAGGGTCAATTTATCATAGCCAATCAACCTAACCTGCACATCTTTGGACTGTGGGAGGAAACCGGAGCACCCGGAGTAAACCCACGCAAACACGGGGAGAATGTGCAAACTCCACACAGACAGTCGCCCAAGGCCGGATTCGAACCCGGGTCCCTGGCGCTGTGAGGCAACAGTGCTAACCACTATAATCAGACAAAGATTGACTGAGCAGGAGACATTAGGACAGGTGACCAAACGCATGTCCTTCTGATCATATTAGTCCTGACTAGTTCAGATTAACTTACATTTTTTTTCCTTTTGTAAATTTTCTCCCCTCTCTAGCTTAATGTCCTGATGGTATTGACTCCTCGTTGGAGTATAGATTCCACAAACATCAGGCACCCCCCAGTACCTAGCCCACTTCGCCGTCATTCCTCTGTGAACCTTGACGAGCAGGTGTCGGCAGGTTGTTAGACCACAGGGGATTGAACCCAATCCATCCTCAGCCACAAAATGCCTTCAATGTAACTTTTTTTTTTACAGTGGGCATTGCCATTTTGAATATTAGAAATATATAAATGTCAGAACATTTAGCGTAACTTTTATAGCAGTTGAGTCCAACACACTAGAATGCTTCAGTGCTGCTGCTAAGTATAAATTAACGACACCTTCATCTTCTGCCAATGCTTTAGTTAACTCCATTTCACTGGCTCTGTCTTCTACGACGGGTAATTGAGGTTAATAAGTGTTACAGTATTGCTCTAAAATGTGTGAGAGAGATTTATAGTATATTTTTATTGTAGAGGGTGCTGAAGTCTATTTATTATTACTTTTGCTTCCAAGCGTGTAATTTTATATCACTATTGCCATCTGGAGGCAAGTTCAAAGTAATGGAAAGATGGACCACTGTCATGTGGTGTATATATATGTATAAATATAATATATATATCATTACATTTAACAAGATGGAGAATAATTTGTGTCTATAAAGATTTATACCACATTCCTTTTTACTAATCTCCATTTTGCAATTTAAGCCGCGACATCTGTTTTATCTGCTCGGCCTCAAGTTTTATAGCCTGTGTTAATTGTACCTTTTAATCCTGTTTACTGCTGGGCATGACTTTCTGTCAAAACCCACTGCCATTGCAACATTCCACTGCAAGACAGTGTTAGGATAGAATGGCTTCGAGTCACAAAGTTCAGCTTAATGATTAACGCTAACAATCTTAATAATTAGGATGTGAAAGGTATTTTCTATAGGGGTGGCGGGAGGGATGAGTTGAGGGATTAAAATTGACTCTTTCTAATTAGTTGTTTGGTTTCTGAGGGGTCAGCTTGGCTCTGTGGTAGCAATATGAATCAAACATGTCATTTAACTGGTCCTCCAGTGCAGTTCTGAAGGAGTGCTGCACTGCTGGGAGCTTCTGATGAGACATTAGGCCAAGGCCCTTATAATAAATAAATGAAATTTAAAAAAAAAATCAAAACTTTACACAAGCAGAATCTAACAACAGTAGTTCATTGGCAATGCTTTGTGTCTCCATTGGGATTGTTTTCATGTTCTTTGGACACCCAGAGAGTGGAACTTGCTGCCAAAAGGTGCGGTTGAGGCGACTAGCATAGATGCAATTAAGGAGGAGCTAGATAAACACATGAGGGAGAAAGGAATAAAAGGATATGCTGATAGAGTTAGATATGGGAGGATGGGAGAAGGCTCGTGCGGAGCATAAACACGGACATGGACCTGTTGGGCAGAATGGCCTGTGTCTGTGCTGTAAACACTATGGTAGGGTGATTTTCATTCAGAAGTCGGGAAGGAGGCGGGACTACAACCTTCGGGGTTGTAGTCCCGCCTCCTTCGAGATGCAGCCAATCCACGCGATTTTAACTTGATTGACCTTGTTGAGCCCGCCCAGCGGACTCAGCAGGCCAATTAAGGGCCACCCGGTAACAGGTGATGTCACAGACTGAAATTTCATCTGTCAAGACGTTTTGACAGATTAAATATCAGCGTTTCACAGCTGTTTGAAGCTGTCAAACACTGACAGTCTTACTTCTAACCTGAGTCGTTCTACACAGATGCAGTTAGAAATCTCACCGGCACAGAAAGCTGCAGGCTGTCACTTTTGACAGTTCACAGCCATTCTGCTTTCTGTGCTGGTTAGATGATGGACTCCCGAAACCTAGAGGAAGGAAAGCTGAAAAGGTAAGTACAGGTAATTTAAACTTCTTTACACAATTTAGACACACCAAACACACTTACCTTTGCACTCATGCACCCATCACTCACCTGAACACTGACATCTCGACCCCTCCAAGTCCTTCAACCCAACGCCCCAACTCCTCTAACTTGGCGTGGTTTGGAGCCATCGGGAATCCCACACTTCAAGCTTTAAAATAGGGATTAGGCTAAAAACGGCCTGTTAACTACCTGTTAACAGGCAGTTAATTGTCACTAATCCCTTCCCGCCTCGGGTAGGCGGGTCCCAGTGCGAGGCGGGTACCTGCCTCCTTTGAAACTTACATGGAGGTGGGTTGGGGGCAGGATGGTTTCGGGACGCCCGAATTCAGGACTTTAACCCCCCGCATGCCTCCAATCCCGACTCTATGGGTCAATGAAAATCGACCCCTATGTAATACTATGTAAGCCTTGTATTGTTCTAAGAACATAAGAACATAAGAAATAGGAGCAGGAGTAGGCCAATCGGCCCCTCGAGCCTGCTCCGCCATTCAATAAGATCATGGCTGATCTGATCCTAACTGCCAATCCACTATCACAGAACCATCTCCTGCATCTAACAGAATTAGACACACGAAATAGGAGCAGGATCAGGCTACACGGCCCCTGGGCCCGCTCCGCTACCCACAGGGCCATGACCGATCCGAACCTAGACTCATGTCCAAATTCCTGCCCGCTCCCCATAACCCTTAATTCCCTTTACTTCTAGGAAACTGTCTATTTCTGTTTTAAATTTATGTAATGATGGCACCAATCACGTGGATCTGGATTTACACCCACCTCCCTCTTATTTCATATCGCACTCACCAGCTTGATACTGATTTTCACCTACCTTCTTTAGACAGGATTGTCCGTCTCTTTATCGATTGCTCCTTCTCTAGTTTCCTCCTCTGTTCTAGGAGTCCTCAGGTTAGATCTTTTCCCCTGCTCATTCCTCCTGGCTTCTCGGTCAATGTTAGCTTGGCTCAGTTGTAACGCACTCTCTTCTGAGTCAGAAGCTTTTGGGGGGGGGGCGGTGGGGGGTTAAGCCTCCAGAAATTGAGCACATAATTCAGGCTGACACATCAGTGTAGAGCTGAGGGAGTGCTCTGTTTTTGTTAAATCGGGACCTTGTTTAGGTGGATACTAAAGACCCCAAGAACCTATTTTTAAAAAGAGTGGAAAAGTCACCCATTTCATGGGCCAACATTCCTCTTTCAATCAACACTACCAAAATGTGTGAGCAACTCACCATTTGTCGCATTGCTGTTTGTGGGACCTCACAGCGGGGTAATTTTGACTTCAATGGAAACAAAAATCAGGGATGTGTAACGAATGGCTGAATCGACATCGCCTGTTTTGCACTCTCGGCCAAAGTTTAAATTACCAGGCCACTGTATTCAAAATGGCTCCCATGTTCACATGACAACAGCCAGTGTACTTCAAATTAATTCATTGTTTGTGATGTTTCTGAGGCATGTGACACAAGCCCGTCTCATTTATTTCTTACTTTAAAAATGTATGGTGTCAGGGTTAACGATATAATTGAAAGTATTTGCAGAAAAAATCTTTAATTATGACATGCTGATAGGGTGAGAAGAAAGAGGGTATGAGGAGATTTGTATGGGTTATAAACACTGGCATAGACCAGTTGGGCCGAAAGGCCTGTTTGTGTGCTATAAATTCGATGTAATATAAAATATATAACGTGGATAACACAGCATTTGGCCTTTTTACTCAGTAAATACTAAACTGCAGACATTTGCGGGATAACCAAATAGTCAGGAACAGTGTGAAAGGTCACCGACCTGAAAATTAGGCCACGATTTTGCCGGCACTCAGGGGGCGGGTTCGGAGGCAGGTCAGGTTTTAAAGTCACGATGATTGACGGCGGGTCAGAAACCCACCGCGAACCCGCCTCCGTGTGAGTTTCAAGAGTGTTGGGCCTGTGATTTCACAGCAGACCCGACACCAAGTGGCGGGTGAGGGAACTTAACTCCTTGCTAAGTTCTTGTTAACTGCTATTTTGAGAGCCTTTTGCAATTTTCCAACTTTTGATTCGGTTTTCACGCTGTTCAGAGATCACGCCAGGTAAGTATGTCGGGGAGACCAACGAGCTTTAAACTTCACAGCTGCAACTGCAGTCTAACAGCTGCACTCTCAAATCTGCTCAAGTTCAGATGTCAAAGGTTGCTGATTTCACGATTTGGGAGACTGTCTTGAGGCTGTAAGTGTCTGGTGTTAACTCTATACCTATTGTCACCTGCATTGCTGGACATAAAAGGCGCCCACACCCTTCACTGTGCCACCTCAAATTGGGATCACACAAATGGCAACGATGTCAAATGTTCATATAAGGTTAATTTATTGCAACATAATAAAAGAACAGAAACTTAACATTGCATTCTATGAGAGCACCCAAATGAGTACCCTTGTGGCTATTTACATGTCAGCTTTCTCTTATGCGTGCTTCTACATTGTGCTACCCCTGTGGCTTCAGCAGATGTAGAGATAGCCTGTTCACTTCCCTGCTGTGCCTGCTTAGATGCCTTTAGCGGTTGGCCTCTGGGTTTTGGAGCCTTTGAAACCCCCGCCAGCGGCTGCTTCTCATGCGGCTGCACAGGGGCAGACTCGGCCATCACTGCTCCGGCAGTCATCTGGGGCTCTGACTGAGGGGTTGGTAAGGGGATGGATGTTGGAGCGCTTGGAGAGGAGTCCCCACTTGCATGCTGCCTCCCACCATCATCCCTCTCATGGGCCACCCACACTTCTCTACTAGCAAGTAGCTGGAGATCAGCTTGCTGCACATCAGTGGGGCCATGAGGACCCGTCTCTGTACTGACAGTCCTCATAACGGGGACATCCATATACCTCTGTTTCCTCTCCATGATAGATGCCCATCTATCCTCCATAGCTGACCATCTATTTAGAAGAGTCACCATGTTCATTTAAGTCTGGCAATTTATGTCCTCCATGGAGGTTGCCATCCTTTCCATGGCGGGACCTACATTCGCCATTGCGTGCACCACGGCATTGCTCATGTTTGAGATGGACTCCTCCATTCTCTGCACACTCGTAGTCACTGTGGTTGCAAACCCAGTCAGAGCCTCCTGCACTTGGTCCTGAAACTGCAGCACTGCCCTCTTTCTGGATGGCCCCCAAGGCTCAACGTCTACATGCAGCTGAGCAGAGCTAGGAGCACCCTGCGGCCTCCGATGAGGACTCTCCACTGCTGTCCCTGTCTCCACCATCTGCTCTTGCTCACTCGTGTGTTGTGGTACACCAGGTGACAACACTACTCTATCTCGCGAACGACCCACCATCACTGCGCTGGTGCTGGGTGCGATCATTTCTGCTGATGCTGCTCCCTCAGAGGATGCAGCATCCTGGGCAGTAGGGAGGGAGGCTTTTGATGGTCCTGTGGGAGAGTAAAGACATGAGTTAGACATGTGGTATGTAGATTGCAGACATATCACATTGTGCACATGATGTGCCAAATAACTGCCTGAATCCATGAGGTTAAAGCTTAAAACTGAAGGCTTTTATTAAGTAAGAACATGGCATCAAGTTAACACAGGGCAACCATCATTCATCACCGACCCAGCCCTTGGTAGAACATTCCAGAAGAGGGGTGGGGTTAGGGAGGAGCATTAGTGGTTACACCGGTGGAACATTCCAAGCATTAACAAGTACAACAACAACAACAACAATACAAATGCCAGAACACAGAGTTATTTCATCACATTCACCCGCTGCTATAGATTCAGTCTGTCAGGAGGTCTGATAATGCTCTGGGAATGACGTAACTCTTGCTGAGGCTCCTCCTGGAGTACTAACTCCGGTTCATTCGAATTCCCAGAATCATCAGTATTTTCCACACTGAGGGTTTGTGTCTCTGAAGGTCCAATACCACGATTGAAAACTCTACTCTCAGAGTCGAACTCTTTTCGAGCTCCAGCAGGTGCAAGATCTTTAATAGAGACCGTATCCTCTCGCCCATCCGATATTGAATATACGCATACTGGGGATTAGCATGGAGGAGTTGTACTTCCTCCACCAATGGATCAGTCTTGTGGCCTCTCACATGTCTGCGCAACAACACAGGGCCCGTGGTCGTCAACCATGTGGGTAACATTACTCCATTAGTAGCTTTTCTTGGAAAACTAAACATCCTTTCATGAGGGGTGGCATACGTCGCTGTACACAAAAGAGACCTTATGGAATGCAGCATGTCTGGCAGGACATCCTGCCAGCGAGAGGTCGGCAGGCCTCACGACTTCAGAGACAGTACGATAGCCTTCCACACTGTCGCATTTTCTTTCTCGACCTGCCCATTACCACGAGGGTTATAGCTGGTAGTTCTACTCGTTGCAATCCCTTTCGATAGCAAAAACTGTCACAATTCTTCGCTCATAAAGGAAGAACCCCTGTCACTATGTATATAGTTAGGCATGCCAAACAAGGAAAACAGTTGGCAGAGGCATTTAATTACAACAGCACTAGTCACATCTGGACAGGGGATAACAAAAGGGAACCGAGAGTACTCGTCTATAATATTAAGAAAATAGACATTACGGTCGCTCGATGGAAGGGGACCTTTAAAATTGAGACTCAAATGCTCAAATGGTCGAGTTGCTTTAATAAGATGAGCTGGCTCGGACAGCTTATAGAAGCGGGGTTTGCATTCAGCACAAACACGACAGGTTCTGGTCATTGTCAGGACCTCCTCAATAGAGTAGGGTAGATTGTGGGACTTAATGAAGTGGTTCATTCTGGTAACCCCAGGGTGGCAGAGTGCGTCATGGAGACTTTGAAGCTTATCTATACCTAGACTAGCACATACTCCTCATGACAAAGCATGCGATGGCTCATTAAATACTCCAGGCCTCTCCTGAATATCATAGTCATATGTTGACAGTTCTGTTCGCCATCTTAAAATCTTATCATTTTTGATCTTGCCTCTCTGCTTAGTGTTGAACATAAAGGCCATGGATTGCTGGTCAGTAATGAGCGTAAAACGTTGGCCAGCGAGATAATGTCTCCAATACCTGACTGCTTCGATAATCGCCTGTGCCTCCTTTTCCACTGAAGAATGTTGAACTTCTGGTCCTTGCAATGTACGAGAGAAGAAAGCTACTGGTCTATCAGCTTGGTTAAGAGTTGCTGCCAACGCAAAATCAGATGCATCACTTTCCACTTGAAAAGGGATCTTCTCATCCACGGCACATACCACTGCCTTCTCAATGTCCCATTTGATATTAAGGAAAGCCTCCTGAGCTTCCGCCAATAGCGGAAAAGACGTCGACTTAATAAGAGGTCGGGCTTTATCTAAGTAGTTAGCCACCCACTGGGCATAGTACGAGAAGAATCCCAGACACCTTCTTAAAGCTTTTACAGTGTGAGGTAAAGGTAATTCCTTAAGTGGGCGTAATCTTTCAGGATCTGGCCCGATTACCCCATTCTCCACAACGCAACCAAGAATACACAAACATGTAGTATTGAAGGTACACTTGTTTTCGTTGTAGGTCAGGTTTAACCACTTTGCAGTCTCTAGGAACTTCGCGAGATTTTGATCATGCTCCCGTTGGTCGCGCCCACAGATAGTAACATTGTCCAGGTACGGGAATGTTGTTTCCAACACGTATTCATCCACCATATGATCCATCTCCTGTTGGAAGATGGATACCCCATTCGTCACTCCAAAGGGCACCCTAAGGAATTGGTACAGGCGCCCATTAGCTTCGAAGGCCGTCTAAGGTCGGTCTTCTATTTTAATGGGGAGTTGATGGTAGGCAGACTTTAAATCAATGGTGGAGAACACGCGGTACTGAGCTATCTGGTTCACCATCTCAGAAATAAGAGGCAAAGGATAGGCGTCTAATTGGGTATACAAGTTTATAGTCTGGCTATAATCGACCACAAGTCTTTTCTTTTCATTAGTTTTAACCACCACCACCTGGGCACGCCATGGGCTATTACTGTGTTCGATGATTCTCTCCCGTTGAAGCCTTTCCACTTCCTCTTTTATAAATGTTTTATCTTCTGAACTATACCATCGACTCTTAGTCACTATAGGTCTACAATTAGGAGCAAGGTTCGCGAACAAAGAAGGTGGACTTACTTTTAAAGTAGAAAGGCCGCAGACTGTGAGTGAAGGCTGAGATCCACCATACTTAAGGTTAACGCTCTCATGCTGACACTGGAAGTCCAAGCCTAAAATTAAGTTCACACACAACTGAGGTAATATGAGGAGTTTAAAGTCCTTATACTCCGTATCCTTAACGGTCAATGTGACTTTACAATATCCAGTTACCTCCGAAGTAAGGGACTTGGACGCCATCACAATTTCACTTCGAGTAGGATACACCTTCAATGAACAGGAGTTAACAAGGTTGGGGTGTATAAAACTTTCAGTACTGCCACAGTCTATCAAACACCCAGTAGGATGACAATTAATCTTGATGTCCATCATAGATTTCAACAAGGAACACGGTATGGTCTGGTCAACCGTAGCCGAGGCTAGAGTAAAACGATAGGCGGCAGCAGAGAAGACATCGGGTACAGGATTACCCTTACACACTTTACTAAAATGTCCCCGTTTCTTACATTTAAAACAGGTAGCCTCTCTGGCTGGGCAACTTTGCCTGGGGTGTTTAGATTGGCCACAAAAATAACACTTAGACCCATGGGGTACAGCCGCAACAATAGGATTAAGTGGAGGCTCCATTGGTGTTATGGATGCCTCCATACTCGGAACACACGAGGCTGAGAGAGATGCATGGGCTGATGCATACACTTCTAAATTCTTCTGGGCTACATCTAACGATCGAGCAGTAGTGACGACCGTTTTTAAAACTAATGAGTCGTTCTCGAGGACTCTCTGTCTGATATAATTAGATTGGAGGCCAGATATGAAAGAATCGTGGATGGCTTCTTCCTGATACACTATGGCAGAGACAGCCTTGTAGTTGCAATCCTTAGCCAAAGCCTTAAGGTCCTGCAGGAAATCGTCCAGAGATTCCTTGGGTAATTGCCTGCGAGTAGACAAAAGGTACCTGGCGTATACTTCGTTAACCAACTTAAGGTACTGGGCCTTAAGGGCTGCGAGGGCCTCTTCATATGTAGTAATTTCTTCAATTATCGAGTAAGTTTGATGACTTACCAAATTGGTTAGAAGACCCAACTTGTTAACCGTCGAATCGACCGATGCGATGAAGTGTTCAAAACATCGAAGCCAATGCGTAAATTTCTTCGACGCATCTGCCAAATGGGGATCGATATCCAGACGCTTTGGTTTCAAAAATCGATCCATCTTCCAAAAGTTGTTACTTAATAAAATTGATGTGCCAGATAACGGCCTGAATCCATGAGGTTAAAGCTTAAAACTAAAGGCTTTTATTAAGTAAGAACATGGCATCAAGTTAACACAGGGCAACCATCATTCATCACCGACCCAGCCCTTGGTAGAACATTCCAGAAGAGGGGCGGGGCTAGGGAGGAGCATTAGTGGTTACACCGGTGGAACATTCCAGACATTAACAAGTACAACAACAACAACAACAACACAAATGCCAGAACACAGAGTTATTTCATCACAGCACATGATGAGCATTCAATTTCTAATGGCAGCACAGTGGCATAGTGGTTAGTACTGTTGCCTCACAGCGCCAGGGACCCGGGTTCGAATCCGGCCTCAGGTGACTGTCTGTGTGGAGTTTGCACATTCTCCCCGTGTTTGCGTAGGTTTCCTCCGGGTGCTCCGGTTTCCTCCCACAGTCCAAAGATGTGCGGGTTAGGTTGATTGGCTATGATAAATTGACCCTTAGTGTTAGGGGGATTAAATACATGGGGTTACAGGGATAGGGTGGGATATGTGTTGGTGTAGGGGTTACGGGGATCGGGTGGGATATGTGTCGGTGCAGGCTCGATGGGCCGAAATGGCCTCTATCTGCACTGTGGGGTTTCTGTGATTCTGTGATTTCTGTGACATTCAGATGCCATATGTGTCACTCATGAGAGCCAAATAAGATGGATGGAGAAGCATTCTGTCACCAGGTTGTTCAACTGAGCCCGTCTCTCTGTCCCCCACTTCGAGCTGTTCCCCTGATCCCAGAATGTCCAGAGCGGCCTCCTCAGCATTGATCAGCTGTGATAAGGATGGTGGTCCTCCTTCTGTTCTCTCCCTCTCCCTCTTATTGTGAGCTCTCTTTTCCTGCAATGAGGGACAGAAGTGGAGTTTCAGTGAGAGTGATGGAATGCATGTAAAGAATGGATAGGATAGATGCTTAGGGGGAGACTGTGAAGGAATGGGTACCCATAAAAAAGTTCCCTCCTTTTGAGTTGTTAGTTGTTGTCAGTGCATAACCTTGAGGGTGGGTGTGAGGGGTGCATAGTAAGATGGGGAAGTGATTCTGTGCATAGGGAGAGAGGGATGGGGGATGGTGCAAGGGATGTTGGGTTGAGGTAGGATGTGCAGGAGTAGGGTTACCAATGCAGAATGATGGGGATGTGATGACAGACACAGCAGAATTAAGGTAAGTATGCATTTATACTCACGTTTCCAGAGCGCAGGAGATCATTGAACCTTTTCCTGCATTGGACCCAGGTGCGTCTGTAAACAGACCTGGCATTGGCCTCCTCAGCTATTTGCAGCCAGGCTGCCTTTGTCTGCTGAGGAGGTTTCCTTCTTCCATCAGCTGGGTATAGGACCTCCCGACGTCCTCTAACTCCCTCCACAAGAACATGGAGGGAGTCCTCGTTGAAGCAGGGAGCTGACTTTTGTTTCTCTGCAGACATCGTGATGAGAAGCAGCAGTCAGATGCACCAGAAAGGACCTGAGATCTAATGGGGAAATGGCCCCCTTAAATATACCAGCTGCAAACGCGTCAGCATATCAGCTGAACAGACCCGCACCTTGTGATCAGGGCAGGTAACCCACACAGCGGGCTTAATTAGGCCATTCAACGGAAAATTGTGTCAGCAGGCCGGCAGGTGCCAGTAGCGGGACGGGAACCCACCCACTACCGTTCCCGATACAAACCCGCCTCCAGGAAGAAAATCACGGCCGTTAACTCTGTTTCTCTCTCCACAGATGCTGCCTGACCTGCTGAGAGTTTCCAGCATTTTCTGTTTTATGTCAGGAATAGTATTAGTTTTTATAAACTCTCATCAGTATCATGGTTTATGCATGATTAATATACTAATCATAAAATTACAATATGGTTAGACAGACATCTGTATCGCACGATAGGATGAGTAGTATATGGAAGACATGATTCACATTTATTGTCACCCTGACAACTGGAGTCACAGAAATAATTCAAATTTCCTGTGTTAAGTTTGTTTTAAAAATCCAACACAAGTCACTGGAAGGCAGATGGTGAGAATGTACAACAGGACAAAGATACAGAGTTGTGACTAGAATTATTAACGGACATTTTAAACTGCATGAACAGAGAGCATGGCAGCAGGAAGCGATCATGTGAGGTGCAAAACCAAGGCCGGGAATTTCCTTGAAGCCACTCCCGCTGTAACATCATGTCAACGTGGTGGAAATTTCTGCAGCACTTCTAATGAACTTACGACAGAAGAGCAGGAGCATCGTCAAGGAAATTCCTGGCCAATGTATCAAAAGTTAGTAACACTTTGGTAAATATGAAAGAACGTCATAACAGTCATCTGAGAAACTGCACTAATTAGTCAGTTCAGGCTAAGAACACAGCCTAAGAGCATAAGAAAGTCTGGAGTGAGAGAACGCCTTACACTTTATTTATTTTTTTATTCATTCCTGGGATGTGGGTGCCGCTGGCAAGGCTGTTAAGTCTGTGAGTTGTTCAAGTAATTAATACTCAGACTTAATCAGTAACAATAAAACAGGTCTTTACTGGTTGGAGGTAGGGACTACACTGAATACAAGATTACTGCACAGTGCTTATATACCGGTGTGTTCACCCCCGGTATTACGTCTACAGCAGCCTGAGAAAGTAGTACATCTCTTAAGGTGGAACAGGCTTAAGCTCTCTTAAGGTGGAACAGGTTACATACACAACACTCCTCCCTTCTTAGCTTTATAGTCATCCCCCCATTTAACATAACGTAATAACATATATACATATATAACTTCATGTTTAACGTAACATATCACAGATTCAGTCTCTGCGGAAAACAGTTCACAGATTCAATCTCTGTGGTGTAGTCGGTTCACGTTACTCATTCAATAGTCCTTTCATGGATTTAACAGCTTGAACTTCCGAACTGATTTGGCTCCGTTCGGAGGGACCACGTGTGTGATCTGGTAGAGGTGATAATGGTTCAGATGGGTCATCTTCTGTTTTTACTTTTCCTTTTCTGCTTCTTGGAGACTCTCTGGGCTCCATTGTCAGCTGCCACAGCTGCCAGCTGCATGCGCAGTTCCTGCTTCTCTTCCTCCTGTTTCCGTCGTAGAGCCAGCTTCTCCCGATGTTCCGTAGACTTTTGGTGCTCCTCCATGATTTCTGCACTTTGGGAGTCGAAGTTACAAGCTGGGCAGGACAGGACATCGTAATATTCGGTGTCGTCCACCAGGTCATGGTAATATTCGGTGTCGTCCTGAGCTAGACCAGTGAGAGGGTCGTCTATTTCTTCCATACCCAGCTGGACGTTAGCCAGCTCTTGTTCCAAATCCAGACATCTTTCCTGAAGAGACTTCTTCATGTGTACCTCTGCATCCGGCTTTTTCTGGGCTTTCAGCAAGTCGTTTACTAGTGACCTCATTTGTGATTTTAATACTTCAACTTCCTTTGGAGATTGATTGATCGGACTATGCAATCCCTCTACCGGAGCAGCTGTTTCAGCGGTCTGTTGTTCTACATTGACGTGAGTCAGCGTACTTTTGGCATCCAATGGCTGCTCTGTTGCAGTCGTTTCAGTCTGTGTCGTCACATCAGCCATCTCAATGACTTTTGAGAGCTCCGAACCCTTTTCCTTTGAAGATCGCAGCTCGTGTTCAAGTTTTTCCCATTTCAGAGTCTTGTCCCTCAGCATATGAAGGAGTTGGCTGACCGTTAACTCTTCTGACACCAGATTATGGCACGCACCTTCAGAACCTGAATCAGCTTTGATTCGTTCGGCCTCCTCGCGCAGATGGTTGGTGTGCTCCTGCTCCATTTTCTCCATCAGTTGCTTCTGTTGCCTTTCCAGATTCTCCCACTCTGTAACAAAGAACTTTTTTATTTCATTCATCTCTTGCTCAAAACGGCGAATCATTTGTTCTAATTGCTGTTGTAGTTTGAAATGGAGTTGAGTTCGAGCCCAGTGTCCCTCAAAAATGTGCATATCAGTAGACTTGACAGACTCAGAATTCTCTGTTAAACTATGTTGTTGTTGCTCAGTGGAATTCTGTGCTGAAACTTTGTCTTTTGCACATGGGTTGGTCTTACCATCATCAGTTCTAGAGTCTGGGCTGATTATCTGCACCGAGTTCTCACTCTTTATGGCTTTTAGCGAATGCCAGTCCATATTTATGTTTCTAAACCACTCCCGGCCTAGTAGTGGTGGACCTCCCTCCGGTAGCACATATAAGTCCATTATTTGACTTCCTTCGCCCTTGTTGGCCACTGCAACCTTTATTGTCCCGATGGGGTACACTCTCTGCCCCGTGTAGGTTGTCAATATAATCTCCGTATCCTGTAGGGGAATATGTTGGAATAACCTTCTGTAATCTTTCTTATTCATGACCGACAATGCCGATCCAGTGTCCAATTCCATTTTTACTTGGACTCCTTCTATCTGAAGAGTAACCCAAATTGTCTGGAGGTCTGCACCCTTACCAACGTTGAGTACCCTTAAGCTAGCCAGTTCAATACTGCTTAAGCCAGCCAGTTCATTACTGCTAGCGTCTGAATCGGACTCCTGTTCGGCCACCTTGTGTACCTTTGCGTATTTCCCTTGCGGTGACTTCTTGTTGCTGGTCTTCTTCCCTGACCTGCATACTCTAGCTATATGTCCAAGCTTACCACATGTTCTGCATTCTTGGTTTTTAAACCAACACTGGTTCTGATCATGCGTTGTCTTTCCACAATGATAACATTTAACAGAACTCACACCCAATTTGTGTGCACTGAGCTCCGGTGACCGTAGCTGCATTACTGCCGTGCCTCTCGCTGCGGCTTCGTGTGCTGCTGCCATAGTGACCGCCTTCTCAAGCGTCAGCTCATTCTCCTCGAGCAGTCGCTTTTGTGTATCCTGTTTAAATAAACCACACACAAATTTGTCTCGTAGTGCATCTGTCAGTCCCGTTCCAAACTGGCAATATTTCGCTAATTTACGCAATTCCAGCAAATATTCAGCATTGCTTTCATGCTGTAGCTGCCTTCTGTCGTAAAATTTAAATCGTTCCGCTAGCATCAGCGGCATGGGGTTTAGATGATCTTTCAGGACAGTAACAATCTCATCGAACGTCTTATCCGCCGGTTCATCTGGTGATAACAGGTGTTTCAATTGCCCGTATGTCTTCGCACCCATTAAATTTAATAATGTTAGAGCTTTATCTTGGTCACGAATTTTATTGGCCTTACAATAATTTTTTACTCTTTCAACATATATGGCCCAATCTTCGATGTCACTATCAAAGTTGCTAATATTCCTGTGTTTAGGCATTGTAGTACTTTATCAGATTTGCAATTTCTCAGATTTTTTTTTTTTTTACTGCTATCCAAGATGGCGGCTTCCCGCTCTTGCCGTCGTCCTCCGCCCACAAAATGGCGGTTTTCCCGCGCTTGGCGGTCTTCACCCGTCCCCCGACGCCGTCTCCCTTCAGCCCCGAGTGCGGCCCTTATCTCCGCCGCGATCGATGGCCCGCGCTTTTCACCGCGGCTCTCGCGCCTTCAGTGTCTGCCGACGCTGCGCCTTTCAGCCCGAGTGCGGCCCTTATCGGTGGTTGCGATCGATGGCCCGGCTGCGCCCCTCACTTCAAAGCGGCCCGGCCCTTATCTGCCGATCGCTATCGCCCTGTACCTCTCTCTTCCCCAGTCCTGTCTTCTACTCCGGTTCACAAGCTGATGGAGGCTTCAGGGTCCTAATGCCTGTCGCTTCCTTTGGGGTGGTGAGTGGTGAGGTTTGAAACCTCTCTTCAACCGCCGTGGAATAACTGCAGCAGGGTAAGAACCTGACTCATCGCCAGTGTTAAGTCTGTGAGTTGTTCAAGTAATTAATACTCAGACTTAATCAGTAACAATAAAACAGGTCTTTACTGGTTGGAGGTAGGGACTACACTGAATACAAGATTACTGCACAGTGCTTATATACCGGTGTGTTCACCCCCGGTATTACGTCTACAGCAGCCTGAGAAAGTAGTACATCTCTTAAGGTGGAACAGGCTTAAGCTCTCTTAAGGTGGAACAGGTTACATACACAACAAAGGCCAGCATTTATTGCCCATCCCCAGCTGCCCTTGAGAAGGTGGTGGTGAGCCGCCTTCTTGAACCGCTGCAGTCCGTGTGTTGAAGGTACTCCCACAGTGCTGTTAGGGAGGGAGTTCCAGGATTTTGACCCAGTGACGATGCAGGATCGGCGACATAGTTGGTGGAGATAGTCGTTGCCTGGCACTTGTGTGGCATGAATGTTAACTGCCACTTATCAGCCCAAGCCTGAATTTCATCCAGCTCTTGTTGCATGCGGGCATGGACTGCTTTATTATCTGAGGCATTGTGAATGGCACTGAACACTGTGCAGTTATCAGCAAACATCCCCATTTCTGACCTTATGTTGGAGGGAAGGTCATTGATGAAGCAGCTGAAGATGGTTGGGCCTAGGACACTGCCCTGAGGAACTCTGGCAGCGATGTCCTGGGGCTGTGATGATTTACCTCCAACCACCACAACCATCTTCCTTTGTGCTAGGTATAAGTCCAGCCAGTGGAGCATTTTGCCCGATTCCCATTGACTTCAGTTTTACTGGGGCTCCTTGATGCCACACTTGGTCAAATGCTGCCTTGATGTCAAGGGCAGTTACTCTCACCTCACCTCTGGAATTCAGCTCCTTTGTCCATGTTTGGACCAAGGCTGTAATGAGGTCGGGAGCTGAGTGGTCCTGGCGTAACCCAAACTGGGCATCCGTGAGCAGGTTATAGGTGAGTAAGTGCCGCTTAATAGCACTGTTGATGACACCTTCCATCACTTTGCTGATGATTGAGAGTAGACTGATGGGGCGGTAATTGGCCGGGTTGGATTTGTCCTGCTTTTTGTGGACAGGACATACCTGGGCAGTTTTCCACATTGTCAGATAGATGCCAGTATTGTAGCTATACTGGAACGTGGTGTGGAGATGCCGGAGTTGGACTGGGGTGGACAAATGTAAGAAGTCACACAACACCAGGTTATAGTCCAACAGCTTTATTTGAAGTCACAAGCTTTCGGAGCGCTGCTCCTTCATCAGGTGAAGTGGAGAGATGCATAAAGACACAGCTTATATAGTCAGAGAATAATGTCAGATGTTTACAGGTAATCTTTCTAACTGGGATCTTGGGTTCATGTCACATGTAACCCCACCTGACGTAGGGTCATCCAGACTCGAGTCGTCATTGGCTTGTTCTCTCTACACAGATGCGGCTGAACCTGCTGTGATTTCCAGCAAAAAAAATGTTTTTTGTCTTTTTTTGTTTTTCACACAGACCCCAGCATCTGCAACATTTGACCCCTTGTGACCCCACCTCATTGTTCTTTGATGTAATGTTTTCCTGACTGACCTGTTTGGACACCATTCACATCTTTGATTGCTGTGATTATCTCTCTGCCGAGGTGTGATAAATGGCAGTTAGAAAGATTACCTGTAAACATCTGACATTATTCTCTGATTATATAAGCTGTGTCTTTATGCATCTCTCCACTTCACCTGACGAAGGAGCAGCGCTCCAAAAGCTTGTGACTTCAAATAAAGCTGTTGGACTATAACCTGGTGTTGTGTGACTTCTTACATTTATACTGGAACAGCTTGGCTAGAGGCGCGGCTAGTTCTGGAGAACAAGGCTTCAGCACAACAGCTGAGATGTTGTCTGGGCCCATAGCCTTTGCTGTATCCAGTTTCTTGATATCACGTGGAGTGAATCAAATTGGCTGAAGACTGTGTTTGTGAAGGGATATCTTCTTATTGCTACCTATCTAAGATGTGTTCAAATTGTATAAACCAATTCTCAGCAGAGCTGGTTCCGCAGGACAAAGTGTCAGCTTGGCTCAGTTGGCAGCACTGAATCAGAAGATTGTAGATTTACTCCCCACCCCAGGACATGAGCACATAATCTCAGCTCTGAAGTGCTTTGAAATGTCCTGAGGATATGAAAAGTCCAATTTCTTTCTTAATGACAATTTATCACAAATTGACACGAAACTGACAGTCTGAGTCAGAAAGGTGATTAGGATGATAAAAGTGGAAGATGTAAAAATTCACAGTGGATGCAATAGGAAGTGCTGTGGTGAGGGTTGGTTTAAGGCACATTGTTGGAGTGGACCAGAGGGAGATTAAACCTGGATTTGACTTGAATATGCCATAACTGGGAGTAATGATGCAATTGGGTCCTATTGGCGGAAGGGTTGAGAACCAGAGGACACAGATTTAAGGTGATTGGCAGAAGAACCAAAGGCGACAGGAGGAAAAACTTTTTTACGCAGCGAGTGGTTAGGATCTGGAATGCACTGCCTGAAAGGGTGGTGGAGGCAGACTCAATCATGGCTTTCAAAAGGGAGTTGGATAAGTACCTGAAGGAAAAAAATTTGCAGGGCTACGGGGAAAGGGCGGGGGAGTGGGACTAGCTGAAGTGCTCTTGCAGAGAGCCGGCACGGGCTCGACGGGCCGAATGGCCTCCTTCTATGCTGTAACCATTCTATGATTCTATGAAGTATAAAATGCTACATTCCACAGCACTGATATCTCTTATCTGATGAGCATAACAATTCGTTGGCAAATATAAGCCAAGAACCTTGGGCCAGAACTGCCAAACAGTATAATTCAGAGTAGAGTTGGCTGGAAAGAATTCAAACAGACACAGTTTAATGGCACATGCACTGTTTATCAAGTAAGGAAACAGCATGATGGAAGAGAGTTGGAACGTGGATAATTTCACTTAAACAAAATGTGATCTGGATTTGTAATTAGAACATAAGAAATAGGAGCAGGAGCCCCTTCAAGCCTGCTCCGCCATTCTATAAGATCATGGCTGATTTTCTATCTCAACTCCACCTTCCCACCCAATCCCCATGGGGGAAAAATTCAGTATTGCCCCGTTTGGGGCGCGATTATCGGCCGTGCGCAAAGTTTAGTGCCGGGCGCTAATTATCACCTCCGACTGCAAACTTGGCTTCTATTGCCCTTGGAGGTACACAACTGGTGCTTTTTAGGCGCTACACAACTGTCTTAAGGCGCAAAGGCCGAGGAGCAAGGTGCTACCTCAGAGCGCCGGTGAAGCTCATGTGATGTCAGTCAGCAATAGAACACAGACACAATGGCGCCGGCCAGTTCTTAAAGGGGAGGGTTGATCTTGCTCTCCATCCACATCCTGCTCATTGCAGCCTTGAATCTCGGCCTGGAGAGACCTGTATATCAAATCTGCTGGAAAGAACAATGGAGAGGCCCAGGGAAAGAGCTCAGAGTGCAGCCCCCACAGTCTCTTCTAAATCGATACAAGGGCAAATCAAAATGAATCTGTAAAGTGCTGCTCAGTACCCAAAACTCCTTCACACAGCGTTGAATCTCTCCAGAAGTCTCTCTTTCTCAGAATGCGTGGTGCAAAAATGTCACCAACAAAAAAGGCAGGAAGTGGTCGCCTTTAAATAGCGCTCCCCCAGTCCCTTCCTGACTGCAAAACGCTCCCCTCAACCTGTCGTTGCTAGCGGCAGGCGGTAAAGCAGGGGGCGCCACTCAATATCCGGTCCGGGGCGCTACCGGGGCGTTGCACACTCGACTGACATCACAATCTGCCAGCGCAGGAGATCGTGGCAGTAGTGTTTAGCACCGCCGCAAAATGTCTAGTTAATTTCGTGCGTGGCGCAAACATTGCCGCGCACGAGCGCTAGTTGCTTTGCGCCCCATTAGCGACCTCTTAAGGCGCTAACGGGAGGCGCAAACCAACTGAATTTTCCCCCCCATATCCCTTAGTTCCCTTAGTATCCAAAAAATCTATCAAGCTCTGTCTTGAATATAGTCAATGACTGAACGTTCACAACCCTCTGGGTTAGAGAATTCCAAAGATTCATAACCCTTTGAATGAAGAAATTTCTCCTCATCTCAGTCTTACATGACCGACCACTTATTCTGAGACTGTGTCCCCTGGTTCTAGACTCCCCAGCCAGGGGAAACATCCTTCCTGCATCTACCTTGTCAAGCCCCTTTAGAATTTTATGTTTCAATGAGATCACCTCTTCTTGTGCATCAGTCGCTGAGGGTAGGCATGCAGGTGCAGCAGGCGGTTGAGAGGGCAAATGGTATGTTGGCCTTCGTAGCAAGAGGGTTCGAGTACAAGAACAAGGATGTCTTGCTGCAGTTGTACAGGGCCTTGGTGAGACCGCACCTTGAGTATTGTGTGCAGTTTTGGTCGCCTTACCTGAGGAAGGACGTTCTTGCCATGGAAGGAGTGCAGCGAAGATTCACCAGACTGATACCTGGGATGGCAGGAATGACACATGAGGAGAGATTGTGTCGATTGGGCTTATACTCACTGGAGTTTAGAAGATTGAGAGGGGGTCTCATCGAAACCTATAAAATTCTGTCAGGCCTGGACAGACTAGATGCAGGAAGGATGTTTCTGATGGCCGGGGAGTCCAGAACCAGGGGTCATAGTCTAAGGATAAGGGGTAAGCCATTTAGGACTGAAATGAGGAGGAATTTCTTCACCCAGAGAGTGGTGAACCTGTGGAATTCTCTGCCACAGAGGGCGGTGGAGGTCAGTTCATTAAGTATATTCAAGAAAGAGTTGGATATATTTCTTAAGGCTAAAGGGATCAAGGGATATGGGGAGAAGGCAGGGACAGGGTACTGAATTTGGATGATCAGCCATGATCTCATTGAATGGTGGAGCAGGCTCGAAGGGCCGAATGGCCTACTCCTGCTCCTATCTTCTATGTTTCTATTCTTCTAAACTCAGAGATTATAGGCCTAGTCTACTCAATCTCTCTTCCTAGAACAGCATTGTGGGCCCTTTTGTCATCTTGGGTCTCCTTGCATGTCTATCAACTGTTTCCACTTTTTTCATGTTCCCTGTCTTACATTATCTATGAGTCTTGTACACGGCCTTCTATTCGTTTTCATATTATCCTACAAAAGCCTTTTAAACAATTAGTCATGTAAATGTTTTCCAAGTTCGGACCTACGTTTGAGTCAACAGGATGCAATTTAAATATTTGTGATAAAAAAACTCATTTCTTTTAACTGTAACTAATGATGGAGTGGAATCTAATTATGAACATATGTTAACTTGCAGTACTATGACAGCTATAGGTTTCATCTTTATTTATATTATCGTTCACGTAACAATTTAAAGGCCATGGCACATCATCTGAAATTCAACTACAAAAATGCCTTACATAACCTGCATATAATAACTAAACCTGTTTATCTAATTTCTCATAACTAGGCCCTTCAAATTTGGATTTGCTCTCTTTGGTGATCAGAATTCGGAACTTGGGGGAGTTCTGATGGTCTAGGTAAATTTGTTCCGATCGTAGAGTAAAAATATTAATAGAATTCAATAATTTACACAATTAAGTATGTAGGCTAGCTCGCACCCCCAAACCCACACCCTCCAGCAGAACTACTGTGCATCCCCCACTCCTTAGAATCATCCCTGGGCTAAAAGGGTTAGATTATGAGGACAGGTTGCATCTGGGAGACGCTACAGATGCATTCGCACCCGTACAACCAGATTTAGGAACAGCTTCTTTCCCAGGGCTGTCATCCTACTGAACTCCACAAATAAACTCTAAAGCCTGCACATCTGCCAATGCACTTTATTATGGTTATATTTATGTTAATATACTACAAGCCAAATGTATGTTGAATGTTTAAATGTCTTAATCCAAATGTACACTCTCGGGAGCCGCAAGCCTACATTTCGTTGTACTGCACTTGTGCACTAACAATGACAATAAAAGTTGATTTGATTTGATTTGATTTGATTAGGCTTGTATTCCCTTGAGTATAGAAGATTAAGGGATGATCTAATCGTGGTGTTTAGCTGATTGAAGGTGTTGATAGGGTAAGATAAAATTATTTCCTCTGGTTGCTGAGTCCAGAACAAGGGGGCATAACCTTGAAATTAAAGCTAGGCCGTTCAGGGGCTGATGCCAGGAAACACTTCTTCACACAAAGGAGAGTGGAAATCTGGAACTCTCTCCCCAAAAAGCTGCTGAGGCTAGGTCAATTGGGAATTTCAAAATGAAGATTGATAGATTCTTGTTAGGAAAGGGTATTAAAGGTTACGGAAGCAAGGCGGGTAAATGGAGTTAAGTTCAGCCATGATCTAATTGAATGGCGGAACAGGTTCGAGGTGCTAAATGGCCTACTCTTGTTCCTATGATCCTCCTATCCACCATCGTGGCAGACCCTTTTAGCTATTGTACCCCACACATTGGAATTCTCTTCCCAAATCCTTTGGCTTTCTTACATTCCTCCTACCCGCAAAAGCCTCTTCAAGAGCAACTGTGATGGATCCTAGCATCTGTCCAATTTCAATTCATAAGAAATTCTATACTTTTTTCTTTATAATGAACCCGCAACTTGGCTCAGGCATTGAAATGCTTAAAAGGGAAGCCAAATGCTTAAAAGGGCTGAGATATTTGCCTTGGCTACGGAACCATTTGGCATAGCTGGAAGCATTGTATATTAAATTTGCCTTGCTAAATGCATTTGAGGAAAGAAGTAATTCGTTTCTGAGCCATAAGCAGAGAATATACAAACTGTCTGGCTCCAAACCCAGTTAATCCAAAGTTTGTTTGGTTAGACTTTGATTTTTGAGGTTGTTTATATCTGTAAGTTTATTTTGTCTCTGGTCTGTAGCTGCAAGAAGTAATTCAAACTGGGGCTGTTTTGCCCGGCCCTATCTCTGTAACCTCTACCAGCCGAACAACCCTCAGAGAACTATGTGTTCCTCCAAATCAGGCCTTTTGTGCATCCCCGGCATCCTTTGCCCCACCATCGGCCGCCGTGCCTTCAGCTGCCAAGGCCCTAAGCTCTGGAATTCCCTCCCTAAACCTCTCCGCCTCTCTATCTCTCTCTCCTCCTTTAAGACCCTCCTTTGACCAAGCTTTTAGTCACCTCTCCTATTGTCTCCTTCTTTGGCTCAGTGTGTATTTTTGTCTGATTAAGCTCCTGTGAAGCGCCTTGGGACATTTTACTAAAGGCACGGTAGAAATACAAGTTGTTGTTGTTTCATTGTGAAGCTTCCATTGTGCCAGTTTGGATATCAAAGGAAAGAGAATACTTGTGACAAGAGCAACAACTCAGGGTAGAGTGACCATGAGCAAAAACGCAGCACTGTGGAGAAAGTAGTTGCCAAAGAGGGGATTCCACAGCTAATATTTCCAAGGACCCATTGGGGATGGAACAATAACATTTCACATAGAATATATAATCATCTGGATCTATACAGAACCTACAATCCCAGCTCTTTTAAAAGAATTACCAGCAAAGTAATAACTGTTCTTGATGGCAGTCTAATCTGTGTCTACTATTCTTTGGGGAGAAAAATTCTTTGGATCTCTAGTCTTGTTCAAGTCTGGTTAATTTTGTCCTCACTCCTTCTAATTCTTCGATCAGTTTAAACTGAAATAATCTGCTTACATCTACATTATCAGTTTCAGCATCTTAAAGACTTGGCTCATGTGAGTCTTCATTTTTTAATCTTTGCCCGAATGCCCTGAACTTTGTCCAATGCATCATGTGCATTTGAAGGTCAGGTGCCCAAAATTGTTCTTAACAATACAGGACAAAATGATCGTCTTAGGCCATTAGGCAAATGTCCTGGAAATGTCTACCATCTACAAGGCACAAGTCAGGAGTGTGATGGAATACTCTCCACTTGTCTGGATGAGTACAGCTCCAGTAACACTCAAGAAGCTCAACACCATCCAGCACAAAGCAGCCCGCTTGATTGGCACCCCATCCACCGCCTTAAAATTTCACTCCCTCCACCACCGGCGTACCATGGCTGCAGTGTGTACCATCTACAAGATGCACTGCAGAAAGTCGCCAAGGCTTCTTCAACAGCACCTCCCAAACCCATGACCTCCTCCACCTAGAAGGGCAAGGGCAGCAGGTGCATTGGAACACCACCACCTCCAAGTTCCCCTCCAAGTTACACACCATCCTGACTTGAAAATATGTCACCGTTCCTTCATCGTCACTGGGCCAAAATCCTGGAACTACCTCCCTAACAGCACTGTGGGAGTACCTTCACCACACGGACTGCAGCGGTTCAAGAAGGCGGCTCACCGCCACCTTCTCAAGGGCAATTAGGGGTGGGCAATAAATGCTGACCTTGCCAGCGACGCCCACATCCCGGAACACATAAAAAAGAATGCATTCCAGTACTTGATGATAACAATTTCACTTTGACCAGATGCAGTGAATGTTCAATGGCCAAAAACTTTCCAAGTACGTCCTGACAGGTGAGGTTCCTTTGCACTGGTGTATACTGGAAAAATGTAGGCCAGTAAGTACATTCAAATCCATTTCCCAGTCCATGTTTCACCTTTGCCTTGCCTCGGCATGTTTTATGTATCTCTTACCTTGCATGACCTTACATTTATCAAAAGTCAAATCTCTTGTCGCTTCACTTCCTGTTTCCCATATGATTGTCTAAATCAGATTGCTTTTGGCCCCATTGTTGAAGTTTCTGTTTATTATTATAATAGTACCACCTCATTCATTTGTGTGTTCTTTAGCAGCACCATGCTGCTGCTTTTGGAGGGCGATCACGGCATGTATTTGCTTGACGGTTTTACGTAACCATTGATGAAACTGAAAATTGAAAAGCTGAGACTGATGGAAGTGTTAGGATAGCAAATGTTATGACCTTCTATTAAAGGGAAGCTGTCACCTGATAAAGTGTCGTGTAAGACACTAGCAGGTTAGGGAACAAAATGGCCCAGAATTTGCGGAGGGTAATAACAGCTGTACCCCTTTGAAACTGACGACGACTTCAAGATGTAGCGCATGCGCACCCTCATCTTAATTTCAGGTTTACCTCTTGTCCACGTGAGAGCTCCAATCTTTTGCTCTCTATAACATTTTTTTAAAGTTAGAATCAAAGGAGCTTGCTCACTTCCTGGTTCGCAGTCTGTGAGAATTCTGCATTGTGACTGGCTACTTGGACAGCTTGTTGACGTCACAGCAGCTCGCGCTATGGGATCCCCATTAACTCCCACTGATTTCAATTGCACGCCAGAAAAGCCGAACCTCTTGCCACAGAGATCGCCAACTCTGTTTGTGGGAAGCTTACTCCAGGGGCCAGTGGTGAACGGACCGTTATGTGCGACGAAAGATGTCATATGTTGATTGCTTCTCTCTTGACAAATCTGTAGCACTCTCACCAGCCAGTATGGTGCCAGTATCCTTTAATTAGAGGATTACACTTTACAAAAAAAAGCTAAATTAAATTTCACCTCTCTGCTTCTCCTCTTCCATACTTGTTTGGCCCTTGCAATCAGATATTATCAAGTATTTTATGCCGAAAACCTTGTTTTTTGATATAGCTTTACGTTTCATACATACTTCGTTTCAAAAGATGCCATGCTACTTTATTACAAGAAAACAAAAGCGGGCCTAAGCTTCTAACAAGGAAATATAAACAGATTTGACAGATGTATAGGTAAACAATGATTGCAGATGGTGCTAACTTTTTTTTTAACACATCCAGTTCCCTTTTAGGAATGTATTCTTAAGTATTTGGTTACCTTTTCAAAACCGAGATTGTGTTTAAAGCCTTACATGCTCCATATGCACTTCATACACAAGAATGCCAAACACAGGAAAGTGGTGTCTATCACCTCAATAATATCAGTGGCTGGAGAGAAAAACCCAACTCAACAAGCAGCTGTGGCAATAAAGGGGGTTATGTAAATATAAACACTGCACTCATAATATAGGATTGTTTAAGTCACATACAGGATACCGTCAATGTACATCAACTGACCACCGCATCCCTTTGAGAGAATTGGTTAACTTCATTGTGCCTTTCAAAGGATATAACAGATTTAGAACACTTCTAAAAACATATTTAAGCTTGTTTGTGTTCTCTTTGCAACATACAGCATGAACATAGTTTGATGTACACAAAATGGCTGTTGTATTTATCCGCATAACTAAGCAATATCATTCATTCTATTTGAAGCATTTTGAGATGTTTCTGAGATGTAATAATGTGTTATAGAAATGCAGATTCCTTTCTTTTTCTGATTTTCTTTCTTTCCAGCCAATGTGCAGTAATGGAATCAGTGCTGCAAGGGATTATAATAGTTATCACTGAACTAAATTGTCTTCTGGACTGAATTAGGAAAAGAGACAAAATTCGATACTTGGTACTCGATAAAAAAACAAAGTAAATTCTGCCAGTGATAGAGAGCAAAGCACAAGAATCGGCTGTGACCCTTTGTACAGATGTTAAATGCAAAGAATGATGATATTATTAACCTGTTTCACTTAAGGTTTCACATCGATTAACCTGATGACCTATTAGTACCTGTGGTTCTTCTTGGGGTTAGTTCTCATTTTCAAACTCTGGTCACTTCTAGCTATCTGCTTGCAAAGCATACTTGCTGCTGTATGAGTTAGTTTATATTGTAACTCCCTTGAATCTTCAAAATCTTATCACCTAGTAGAGCTTCTGTTGGAATGGTGATACTGGATTGAGTAGCTCCTGGGTGGGCAGCTTAAAGGTGATGGGACCCATTCCGGAGTACAAATAAACAAGGTAGCAGCACTGTCACTAAGCTGGGGATCATCTCAACATCTGCTTCTTCTGATAACCATCTCCAGAAGAGCTGCCCTTACACTGATCTTATTAATTGTCATGTAGACACATCCAAGCACAGACAGCAATACCGGGGACAGCGCTCTGCCACACCAGACACCCGGCATTAACTTCAGGGCGCATGGCAACGGAACAGCTTGTGAAGGCAAAGAAAAGGAGGCGGTAGATTGCAATTGTTGTTTTACTCAGTTTGTGGAACTCACCATTTCCTTTAAAGGGATACGGTGCTGAATTTTGAGGCCTCCTATCTGTTGAAAAAGGGGGCCCTGGAAATAGCGTGGAAGAACTTACTGGCCCAGTTCCCGCCGTTGCTGTGGCTGCCTCCATTTTGCATGGGGTCCTCCGAATAGGCAGCCCAGGCAGCTGCCTGAGGAGGGTGCACAGCTGTTTCGATATTTAAATTGGGATCCTCTGTAAACCCCCAACCCTCTGCGATCTGTCTGCTCCCTCCCCACCCCGCCCCGCCACCCCGTAATCAGACCCCTCCGACCACTGTTGGACTCCCTGAACACCCCGAACACCCTGAACACCATCTGCTCCCCCGACCACCATCTGTTTCCCCAACCACCAACGGAACACCCCCTCCCCCCAACACCATCTCCTCCCCCGACCATCATGGGAACTACCACACCCCCACGATGGGACACCCGCCCCCCACACCCCCCCCCCCGCCCCCCCGTACTCAGGATCAACCACCCCCACTGCGATCGGGACCCCTCTCCACTAGGCCTACCTGCTCTCCTCGGCTGCGGCCTTGTGTTGCAGGCTTGCCCGCCCGACAGGCCTCTAGCCTGTCAATCAGGCTTCCTGTGGGTGGGAAAGCGACAAAAAAAATTTAAAGGAGCCTTGCAGTTAAAAACTGCAGGACTTTCGGGGAAACCATTCTTCTGGGCTTCCTGGACTCAAATTCGCCCCCCCTCCCACCCTCCACACGGAACGTGACTCCAGTGTAAAATCCAGGCCTTAGTGTGGGACAGGATACAGGTGGCTTAGTTTTGACTGAGTGGGAGGGCAAAGGATAGGCTGCAGACGAGAATGTTGGAGCAATTGTTTCCAGAGGTGATAAAAGCATGATCGAGGGTTTTAATGGTAGTCAGGGTGAGGTAGGGGAAAGGTGGCTTGATGATGGATACAACGTAGGACTGGGGAGGGAGATGGTGTCAGTGACAAATGGCAGGGAGTCAAAAATGATGGTTGGAGGAAATTTTATTTCAGCCATGGGATATCAACTTGTTGTATAAAGTGGTGCTATTACTTTTACTAATACAGCCAACCTTATGTAACAAAAGGCACCCTTTCAATCCTTTCAACCAGCATGGGATTTCAATCACCCCACTGAAAAATGTATATGAATTTCAAATATAAAAGGAAATCCGAAAATGCTGGAAAATCTCAGCGGGCCAGACAGCATCTGTGGAGAGCGAAACAGAGTTAACAGGTCGATGACCTTTCAGTCAGTGAATTTTCATACTAATTCAGCAATGCTGGGACAAGGAGAGCTAATCAGGTTCTGTAGCTGCCAGTCCTTTTCAAAGCTGTTTGTTAAAAAGATTTTCAAATATGCCCATTCTACAGAACAAATGTCTACCTCAACATTCAGATCAACGAACGTCATATATTAACTGTTAAAATACAGTGCCAACAAAGCTGTCCATTCCTGTTTAGGCAACCAGGCACAATACAAGCAAAGTATGCCTGTTTGTATTGCTGGCCTAGAAATTGGGTTCTGGCGTAGGCAGGGCTTTAGCGCCGGAAGTTAGTGCCGGCGCTAGGTCCCCCTGCGCGCGCCAAAAATTCAGTAGTGCCGCGCCCAAACGGCTGCCGGCGCTACTGAAGGGTCTTTGCGGCGGTACATCGGCGCTAACTGCCGTTTCGCGCCGCAATTCCGGCGCTGCGGCACCCGATGCGGTGCGGCAGGCTGGGGACGTGCAGGCCTCCTCCTCCCATTGAGGAGGAGCTGCCTGCACCCGGCCGCGGCCCGCGCAAATCAGCTTAAAAATGAGCCCGGCACCTCGGACAAGTGCCGGGCTTGCATCTGTTCCGGGGGGGGGGGGGGGGGGGAGAAGTCCGGGGAGGGAGCTGCGGGCAGGAGGCCGGCGGGAAAGTGGCCGGCCGCCGCGGGGCCTTTAATGCGCCGGCGCAAACTGGAGTAAGGCACCTCTGACAGAACGTTGCTTGCGGCTGCCACGGGCGAGGCGGCCGCAACTCAATTTCGGAGTTCGGGCGGGTTACCACGGCAACCGGGACGCTGCGCACACCGATGACGTCATCGGTGCCGGCGCAGCGCTACCGGTGCAACGCCGATTTAGGGCCCCAGGGAATTTTTAAACTGGCCATCACTCTGGCGCTAGTCCCTCTAGCGCCTCAAAAGCGGCGCTAAGGCAACTGAATTTCTAGGCCGCTATGTTTAACTTATATCTAAAAGAAGAAAGACTCAAAAGACCTTTCATGACCTCAGCATGTCTGAAAGCGCTTTACAGCCAATTAAGTAGTTTTGAAGTTTAGTCACTAATGTAACGTAGGGAAGTGAGGCAGCCAATTTGCTTACAGCAATGTTCCACAAACAGCATTGAGTTAATGATCATAGAAGCATAGAATGATATAGCACAGAAGGAGGCCATTCTTGCCCATTGTGCCTGTGCCAGCTCTTTGAAAGAGCTATCCAATTAGTCCCACACCCCTGCGCTTTCCCCATAGCCCTGCAAATTTTCCCTCTTCAGTATTTATCTAATTCCTAATTGAAAGTTACCATTGAATCTGCCTGCACCACCCTTTCAGGTAGTGTATTCCAGATCATAACAACTCGCTGCGTAAAGAAAAATTCTCCTCATCTCATCTCTGGTTCTTTTGCCAATGACAGGAAACTTTTTGTTATCCGGCACGGACGGGACCGACGTGGTGCCGGTTATCAAAAATTCCGGATAACCGAACGCTATAGTAAAAGATACGGAGCTGAGAGCTCTGTATAAAGCAACAAACCCTGTTGCTTACAATGGCCACAAGTTGCAAGCACCTCTGTAGCTTAGCAACAGCTGCAGCCACACCCTTGCACAGCAACACATGGAGGAAAGCAAGTAATAAAAGTTACCTGAACCTACTCCTGAATTTTGCCAGTTAACCGACATTTCCGGTTATTTAGGTGCCGGTTAATCGAAAGTTTCCTGTATCTTAAATCTGTGTCTTCTGATTACTGACCCTTCTGCCACTGGAAACAGTTCCTCCTTATTTACTCTATCAAAACTATTCATGATCTTGAACACCTCTATCAAACCTCCTCTTAACCTTCTCTGCTCTAAGGAGAACAACCCCAATTTTTCCAGTCTATCAACATAACTGAAGTCCCTCATCCCTGGTATCATTCTCGTAAATCTCTTCTGCGCCCTCACTAAGGCCTTGAAATCCTTCCTAAAGTGTGGTGCCCAGAATTGAACGCAATACTCCAGCTAAGGCTTAACCAACGTTTTTAAAGGTTTAGCATAACTTCCTTGCTTTCATACTCTATGCCCCAATTAATAAAGCCAAGGATCCCATATGCTTTTTTAACAGCCTTCTCAACTTGTCCTGCCACCTTCACAGATTTGTGTACATAGACCCCCAGCTCTCTCTGTTCCTGCACCCACTTTAAAACTGTCCCAGTTAGTTTATATTGCCTCTCCTCATTCTTCCTCCTAAAATGTATCACTTCTCAGTGTTAAATTTCATCTGCTGTGTATCGACCCATTTCATCAGTCTGTCTATGTCTTCCTGAAGTCTGTTTCTATTCTCCTCAGTGTTTACTACATTTCCAAGTTTTGAATCATCTGTAAATTTGAAATTATGCCCCGTATGCCCAAGTCCAGATCATTAATAAATATCAAAATAAGCAGTAATCCTAATACCGACCCCTGGGGAACACCACTGTATGCTTCCCTCAAGTCTGGAAAACAACCGTTCACCACTACTCTGCTTTCTGTCCCTTACCTAATTTTATAGCCACGCTGTCACTGTCCATTTAATCTCATAGGCTTTAATTTTGCTTACAAGTGTATTATGTGGTACTTTGTCAAACGCCTTTTGGAAGTCGATATACACAATATCAATCATGCTATCCCCATCAACCCTCTCCATTACTTCATCTCAACCCTCTCTGTTACTTCATCAAAGAACTCAATCAAGTTAGTCAAACACGATTTGCCTTTAACAAATCCATGCTGACTTTCATTTATTAGCCCATAATTTTCCAAGTACCAATTAATTTTGTCCTTGATTATTATTAAAGGGAAAAAAACTCTTTGTTACCCAATTGGATTCAACTTGACTGTTAGTGAAACAGCCTTTTTTCTCCATCTCCCAATATCTTTATAATTAATAAGTGAGAGTTTGAAGAAAATGATTATTTTTTTTAACATCCCTATGATTTTTCTCCAGGGGCTGCTCGCAGCAGTGTCCTGGAGATTAATCCTCAATTCCTGGAGACTCCGGGGCAATCCTGGGGAGTTTCCAACTCTACTCTGAAGGTTGCAGTTGATCATTAGTTATTTCCTACATTACAACAGTGACTACACTTCAAAAGTACTTCATTGTCTGTAAAACGCTTTGGGGTGTCCTGAGTTTGTGAAAGGCGTTATATAAACGTAAGTCTTTCTTTCCTTCTTAACGACACAGTGGTATAAATGATCACATATGATGCCAACAGGCAGGGCTTTCCATATCATCGAGCTATCACATACCTGATAATGCTTTGACCCTGTATAACTTAATTGCTGGTGAAAACAAATCCCATGGCCTGAATTTTCTTTCCCTGGGTGGGTTGGGTGCGGGTGGTCAGTGTGGCGGGTTGCGACCCCGTTCTTGCTTCCATCCTGCTGCAGAAATCAACTTTGCGCTAATGGGGCCTATTAAGCCCGCCCTGCGCGTTACCCGGCCCTCTTAAATGGTGCGGGTATGATGATGTCATCGATGACGTGTTTTCAGCCGGGACATTTAAAGGAGACATGGCCTCATTGCATTTGAAGGTTCATCTAGGAGAGTGCAGTCACTGCACTGGAGCTTTTGATTGCTCCAAACACTTGGAAACATTATTGCACAGAGGCAGAGGACTGCACCCAAGTTCTCCGATGAGCATGCAGGGAGGTCCTTTTCCCTTCGAATGGGCGGAAGAGACCTCCCCAAGAGACAAAAAGAGCCTGGCTCCAAATTGCAGAGGAGGTGAACAGCAGGGATGTGTTCAGGAGGACCTGGGTGCAGTGCCCCAAACGTTTCAATGATCTCATTAGATCAGGAAAGGTGAGTCTAAAGCCACACTCAACCTCATCCTGCTGTGTCTCTCATCACATCCCCATCACTCTGCCTTCCCTACCCTACTCCTGCACATCATTACTCACACCAACTTACCTTGCACCTCCACCCATCCCTCTCTCTCTATTTACATTATCACATCCCCAGCTCACTAAAACCCAGAGGATCCTCAAGGGTAATAATCTCTGGGTTATTACCTGAGCCACGAGCGAATTTGGCTAGGATAAGTAAAATTAAAGAGTTAAATGCGTGGCTCAAAGACTGGTGTGGGAGAAATGGGTTTTGCTTCTTGGGACACTGGCACCAGTACTGGGACAGGAGGGAGCTGTTCTGTTGGGACGGACTCCACTTGGCCAGTGCTGGGACTAGAGTCCTGGCGAATCATATAACTAGGGCTGTAGAGAGGGCTTTAAACTAATTAGTGGGGGGGAGGTTTCTAGAGAGCAAATAATAGAAATGACAACAGAGAAGGTCATAGACTTAGGTAGCAGTGGGGGAATTAAAAAACAGAATGTGTCAGGAAGGGACAGAAGGTATGGAGTAAAAAGTAAAGTACTAAAAAGGGAAAAAACAGGAACTAAGTGTTACAAAACATATTTGAAAGTTCTTTATCTGAATGCACGTAGCATTCATAACAAAATGAATGAGTTAACGGCACAAATAATGACATATGGGTATGATCTTGTGGCCATTACAGAAACATGGCTGCAGGGTGACCATGACTGGGAATTAAACATACCAGGTTATTTAACAATCAGGAAGGACAGGCAGGAAGGGAGAGGAGGTGGGGTGGCTATGTTAATAAAGGAAGGAATCACTATAATACAGAGAAATGATATTGGGTCAAAGGAGCAGGATAGTGAAACAGTTTGGGTGGAGGTAAGGAATAATAAGGGGAAAAAAACACTAGTGGGTGTAGTCTATAGGCCTCCGAACAGTTGCAACTCTGTTGGACGGAGTATTAATCAGGAAATAGTTGAGGCTTGTAATAAGGGAACAGCTATAATTATGGGGGATTTTAATTATCATATTAACTGGACAAATCAAATTGGGCAGAGCAGCCTTGAGGAAGCGTTCATTGAGTGTATTAGGGATGGGTTTCTTGAGCAGTACGTAACTGAACCGACCAGGGGGCAAGTAACCTTAGATTTGGTCCTGTGTAATGAGACAGGATTAATTAAAAATGTCCTAGTAAAGGATCCCCTTGGAATGAGTGACCATAACATGGTTGAGTTCCATATTCAATTAGAGGGTGAGAAGGTTGGATCTCAAACAAGCGTGCTGAGCTTGAATAAAGGAGACTATGAAGGTATGAGAGCGGAATTAATTAGAGTGGACTGGGAAAATAGATTAAAGGGTAAGACGGTACATGACCAGTGGTATACATTTAAGGAGTTATTTTACAACTTCCAAAAAAAATATATTCCACTGAGGAAAAAAGGGTGTAAAAGAAAAGATAGCCATCCGTGGCTAAGTAAAGTAATTAAGGATAGTATCCGACTAAAAACAAGGGCATATAAGGTAGCCAAATCTAGTGGGAGGATGGAAGATTGGGAAGTCTTTAAAAGACAGCAAAAAATAACAAAAAGATTGATTAAGAAAGGGAAGATAGATTATGAAAGTAAATTAGCAAAAAATATAAAAACAGACAGCAAAAGTTTCTATAGTTATATAAAAAGAAAAAGGGTGGCTAAAGTAAATGTTGGTCCCTTAGAGGATGAGACCGGGAAATTAATGGTGGGAAACATGGAGATGGCAAAAACACTGAACAATTATTTTGTATCAGTCTTTACAGTAGAGGACACTAAGAATATCCCAACACTGGACAAACAGGGGGCTCTAGGGGGGGAGGAACTAAATACGATTAAAATCACTAAGGAAGTGGTACTTGGTAAAATAATGGGACTCAAGGCGGATAAATCCCCTGGACCTGATGGCTTGCATCCCAGGGTCTTGAGGGAAGTAGCGGTAGGGATTGTGGATGCATTGGTAATAATTTTCCAAAACTCACTGGACTCAGCAAAGGTCCCGGCAGATTGGAAAACTGCTAATGTAACACCCTTATTTAAAAAGGGTAGTAGGCAGAAGGCTGGAAACTATAGACCTGTTAGCCTAACATCTGTGGTTGGTAAAATGTTAGAGTCCATTATTAAGGAGACAGTAACGGGACATTTGGATAAACATAATTTAATAGGGCAAACTCAGCATGGTTTCATGAAGGGGAAGTCATGTTTAACAAATTTGCTTGAGTTTTTTGAGGAAGTAACATACAGGGTGGATAAAGGGGAACCAGTGGACGTAGTGTATTTAGACTTCCAAAAGGCATTTGACAAGGTGCCACACAAAAGATTATTGCTCAAGATAAAAAATCACGGGATTGGGGGTAATATTCTGGCGTGGGTGGAGGATTGGCTCTCTAACAGAAAGCAGAGAGTTGGGATAAATGGTTCGTTCTCAGATTGGCAACCAGTAACTAGTGGTGTTCCGCAGGGGTCAGTGCTGGGTCCCCAACTCTTTACAATCTATATTAACGATTTGGAGGAGGGGACCGAGTGTAACATATCAAAGTTTGCAGATGATACAAAGATGGGAGGGAAAGTAGTGAGTGAGGAGGACATAAAGGACCTGCAAAGGGACATAGACAGGCTAAGTAAGTGGGCAGAGATTTGGCAGATGGAATACAATACTGGAAAGTGTGAGGTTATGCACTTTGGCAGGAAAAATCATAGAGCAAGTTATTATCTTAATGGCAAGAAACTGGAAAGTACTGTAGTACAGAGGGATCTGGGGGTCCTGGTGCACGAAACTCAAAAAGTTAGTATGCAGGTGCAGCAAGTGATTAAGAAGGCCAATGGAATGTTGGCTTTTATTGCTAGGGGGTTGGAATATAAAAACAGGGAGGTATTGCTGCAGTTGTACAAGGTATTGGTGAGGCCGCACCTGGAATACTGCATACAGTTTTGGTGTCCATACTTAAGAAAAGACATACTTGCTCTCGAGTCAGTACAAAGAAGGTTCACTCGGTTAATCCCGGGGATGAGGGGGTGGTCATATGAGGAGAGGTTGAGTAGATTGGGACTCTGCTCATTGGAGTTCAGAAGAATGAGAGGCGATCTTATTGAAACATATAAGATTGTGAAGGGGCTTGATCGGGTGGATGCGGTGAGGATGTTCCCAATGATGGGTGAAACTAGAACTAGGGGGCATAATCTTAAAATAAGGGGCTGCTCATTCAAAACTGAGATGAGGAGAAACTTCTTCACTCAGAGGGTGGTAGGTTTGTGGAATTTGCTGCCCCAGAAAGCTGTGGAAGCTACATCATTAAATAAATTTAAAACAGAAATAGATAGTTTCCTAGAAGTAAAGGGAATAAAGGGTTACGGGGAGCGGGCAGGAAATTGGACATGAGTCTGGGTTCGGAATGGTCATGGCCCTGTGGGTAGTGGAGCGGGCCCAGGGGCCGTGTAGCCTTGTTCTGCTCCTACTGTGTTCTAATTCTGTTAGATTTCAGGAGATGGTTTTATTCCTGTTCCTGGCTGGGGTGGAGATCGCCTTTACAGAAGGTAAGTACTGTAGAAAATATAGGGACAGAGTGATCTCCTGGAAGAATTTCGATCGCCTAGATGGGTCGGAGAGGAATTTCCCAGATTTTTTTCTCCCAAATTGGCCATTGGGTCTTTATCTGGTTTTTCGCCTCTCCCGGGAGATCACATGGGTTCGGGTGGATGCAGAGTGATAGAAGATTTGAGGTTAGGATCAGATCAGCCATGATCTTATTGAATGGTGGAGCAGGCTCGAGGGGCCGATTGGCCTACTCCTGCTCCTATTTCTTATGTTCTTATGTTCTTATGATGTCTGCCAAGAGTGTCTAAGCAGTCGCAGCAGGGAAGTGAGCAGGTTGCCTCTGCCTCTGCTGACGTCACAGGGGTAGCACCTCGTAGAAGCACGCATAAGAGTAAGATGGCACACAAGTAGATTCACAAGGGTAGACACCTGGGTGTTTTATTCAATGTTAATGGGCCAGAAATTAGGATTGGGAGCTTGCCGCGCGTGCAAGCCCCCGATGTGCACTCACCCGGCGCGCCGACATCTGAAGCCTGGGCCTGCTTGGAATTCCTGTCACTGGCCCGGTTCAGATGTCGGCGCGATGTGCTTACCTGATTCAGCGGCGTAGTTAGTGCGATGTGCCGGCTGGGATCAGGTGAGCACTCTGCAGCCAATCAGGGGAGGGGAAACGTCATTCATGAGTTTGATAGTAAAGACTGTCAAACTCATGAAAAGTACGGGCGCCCAAAAGACTAGTTTAACTTTAAATAAAATTTTTAAAAACATCCCAATAATTAAATAAACTATAAGTAACTTTAAAAAACTATTTTAAACAATTAATAAAATTTTTGAAAAAAATAATTTTTTAAGAAATCGGGTCTATAAATAAACTTACCTTACTGTAAAGTCCTTAAAAACAATGAAGCTGTGGAAAAAATTTAATAATTTTAAATCATAGACCACTTACCTTCAAGAATCCACTCCTTATGCCTCCTTTTTATATGTGTAAAAAGTTCAGGCCCTTGCACACGCGCAAACCTGTCAAAAAGAAGGAAGTTCAACGCGTGCGAGCAGAGTTGGACATCTGAACCCCTTGGAGGAAATGCTGGTTTCCCACGCATGCACTGTGCATGCTGAAATCCGGCACTTCCGACGGGCCCACGCGTGAGTACCCCGTCCGTACTCACGCGTTGGGACCGGAATTACTGGCCCTATGTTAAGTTTCCATCAACTATAAAAAAAATTATTTTCACCAATTTCCAGTCTTGGACAAATTTGTGTGCACCTTTGGAAGTGGCTTAGTGAGTTGCAGTGAATGGTGAGACATAACGGTGCTAACCGCAATGTGTGTGGGAAAAGGATGGCTTTTGGACATTGTTGATCCTTAATAGTGTTGCTGTGTGGTGGTGCCGAACTGACGCAGCATGTGGCAGCCATATTGGTGTACTGCATAAAATTATGTAAATCTGGCCATGGTGAGGCCATTCCTGGCCTCGCGGGCAGCAATGTGCTCGGGTGCTGGTGGGATCTGGACCGCAGGTTCCTCCAGCTCCTGCTCCTCCTCATCTTCCAGCTGATGCTCCTCCTCCTCCTGCTCCTCCTCCTCTGATTTGAATTAGGTCGCCCGCCTCTGCCATTCGGGTCGCTGCCGCAGCAGCAAACGCGCCCGAGGAAAGGCGCATGGGGGCAGGATGGCGGCGGGTTCCCGACCCCCTCCAAATTATTTCAACTTTCCCACCCGCCCCGCCTCAGATCGCGCCCGCACGGTCCCCAGAAAATTCTGGCCCATGCGTCATGATTAATTTACATAAAAAACAATCTGCTTTACTCTTGCTAGACAACCAGGTTATCGCCTGGTTGGCTGGGAAAGACAGCTTCCATTTTACCACTCACTACTTTAAAGCACTGTATAAATTAAAGATGGAAATTGCATACTCTTCCAAACTTTCCTGGGAGAGTTCTCAACTTGCCCTGGTCTGCATTTTACTACTTTCTTTGGGATTAATGTTGTGGGTTCAAGTACCAGAGATGTGAGCACATAAACTAGCCTGAGACTTCAGTGCAACACTGAGGGAGTGCTGCACTGCCAGAAGTGCCGTCTTTCTGATAAGACATTAAACTAGGCCCCGTCCACCCTCTCGGGTCAACGTAAAAGATTCCACAGCACTATTCGAAGAAGAGTAGGGCAGTACTCCCAGTGTACTGGCCAACATGTATCCTTCAATCAACACCTAAAACCAATGGCCTGGTCATGCATTGCATTGCTGTTTGTGGGACCTTGCTGTGTGCAGGTTGGCTGCTGTCTTGCCTGCAGTACAACGCTGCCTACACTTCAAAAACACCTATGTCCATCTGAAATTGACGCAATGATGTGCTCAGCCTAGCCAAATAAACCAATAGTGCTCTTCACACCTGTGGATTTACAAAGCGCTTTGGGATGCCCTGGCGTCGTGAAAGGCACTAGATAAATGCAAGTAATTTCTTTCTTTCTATCCCCAATAGGCCCAGCTACAATATCATTTAGATATACCAGAGCTCCAGACTCTGCATTGAAATTTTCACCATCAAGTTTCCAAGGACTCACTGTGCATTTACCCGAGCAATTCAAACCACTTGATCCCAAGTATTCAGCTTTAGAGCATCAGCGTGCCTCTCTTCCGAACTTTTGAACTCAACGCCGAAAGCTTTTGTGTTTTTCGTGGCATACAACAAGAATCTTCATATTTAGTGAGCTTTAGGAAGCTTGTTTACATATCTTGTGGAAATGCTTACATTCTAAAAGATCTAACGTAATACAAGCCCATTTGGCCTCTTTCATACCAGGGTTTTAATGATGAAACTCATCACTCTCCTTTTAACATTATCTAAAGTTAGCACAACTGCAGCAATTAAACAAAAAGGAAACTGAGACATTGTTGGATCTATTCGGTACGTGCCAAATGCTCTTTGCTGTAAATCGCTGCAGCTCGCTGTGATATTATTCCTGGTTGAAGTTGATGGTGGCCATCTTGATTGCTTTGCATCGTCATGGTTTGCCATCCCTTCTAGTTGCAGTTTCTGCTCTCGGTGTCATCTCCAATCACTTTTCACTTCCATGTCTGCCTTCATCCTCCGTTTGCAGTCTACAAACTGCTACGGTCTCTGCCCCCACACAGTTAAGGAAGAACCTAAAGCCCTTTTTCATCATCAAGTTCGGATGGGGTCTGCTACATGCTAGAGAGAGGAAGGAATTCTCATCCTTGTCTTCAAATCCCTTCACGGTCTCGCCCTTCCTTATCTCAGTAACCTCCTCCAGCCCTACAACCCTCCGAGATCTCTGCGCTTCTCCAGTTCTGGCCTCTTGCGCATCCCCGATTTTAATCACTCCACAATTAGCGGCCATGCCTTCAGCTGCTGAGGCCCTAAGCTCTGGTATTCCCTCCCAAGACCTCTCCACCTCTCTACCTCCCTCTCCTTTAAGATGCTCCTTAAAATCTACAAATTGTTGTGGCTGTCATTTTCCAAAATTCCACAGATTCGAGAACGGTTCCCGTGGATTGGAAGGTAGCAAATGTAATCCCACTATTTAAGAAATGAGGGAGAGAGAAAACGGGGAACTACAGACCAATTAGCCTGACATCAGTAGTAGAGAAAATGCTAGAATCTATTATTAAGGATGAGGTAACAGGGCACTTAGAACAATAATACCATTGGGCAGAGTCAACATGGATTTATGAAAGGGAAATCGTGTTTGACAAATTTATTCGAGTTTTTTGAAGTTGTAACTCGTAGAATAGATAATGGGGAACCAGTGGGTGTGGTGTATTTGGATTTTCAGAAGGCCTTCGATAAGGTGCCACACAAGAGGTTATTAAACAAAATTAGGGTTCGGGGGGGTAATATACTAGCATGGATTGAATTTTGGTTAATGGACAGAAAACAGAGAGTAGGAATAAACGGCTCATTTTTAGGTTGGCAGGCTATAATTAGTGGGATACCGCAAGGATCAGTGCTTGGGCCTCAGCTATTCACAATCTGCATCAGTGATTTGGATGAGGGGACCAAATGTAATATATCCAAGTTTGCTGATGATACAAAGCTGGGTGGAAATGTAAATTATGAGGAGGATGCAAGGAGGCTTCAAGGGGATATAGACAGGCTAAGTGAATGGGCAAGTACATGGCAAATGGAATATAATGTGGAGAAATGTGAAGTTATCCACTTTGGTAGGAAAAATAGAAAAGCAGAGTATTTTTTAAATGGTGAGAGATTGGGAAATGTTGGTGTTCAGAGGGACCTGGCTGTCCTTGTATACGAATCACTGAAAGCTAACATGCAGGTACAGCAAGCAATTAGGAAAGCAAATGGTATTTTGGCCTTTATTACAAGAGGATTTGAGTATAAGAGTAAAGACGTCTTACTGCAAATATATAGGGCCCTGGTGAGACCACACCTGGAGTATTGTTTACAGTTTTGGTCTCCTTACCTAAGGAAGGATATACTTGCCATAGAGGGAGTGCAATGAAGCTTCACCAGACTGAGTCCTGGGATGGAGGGTATTGCATCTTGACCGAACAGTAATGAATAGAGGAGACGGAATGCATCTTTTACTATTTACTGAGTAAATGGGTGGACATTACAGCACATTGTCGGCATGGCAGAACCCGAAACTGAAAGTGAAAGACAAAGTAAAACCGAGCCCCGCAGCACCCCCTTCAGGTAACACCCGGGAACTGGGACAAACTTAATTGAAGCAAAACTCAAAACACAACACTCCTTTCCCCCAAATAAAACCCCTTAGTCCTCCAGGCGTCTGGGACGGAATCTAACCCGACTTTAGCGCCGCTGGACAGGCATAGTCGGGGTGCCACTGCTAGCTGCAGGAAAGCCTTCCTCCATGGCTGATGACTCCGTGACACCTTCTGTCGATGTGGCTTCCGTCGTTGTTGCAGGAAGCAGGCCGCCACTGCCTGGCAGAGGTGGCGGAGACAATGGCGTAGCCTGTGACGTCTCTGTTACTCTCACCGGAGTATGACCCCATAGCTGGTCTACGTGGCGTCTGTGTAGCTGGCCATCAGGTGTATGGACGCTGTATGACAGGGGACCCATGGCCTGCTCCACCACGGCAGGCATCCATTTGTCTCCTCCTTCATAGCAATGGGCAAACACAGTCTCTGACGGCTCGAACTGCCTGGCGGTGCCCTGGTGCTTCTTAGCCAGCTCCTCTTGCTTTGTGTGCATCTCATCCCTGTAGTCCGGGTGTAGCCGGTCCAGTGCAGTCGCCAGCCGGCGACCCATCAGCATCTCGGCAGGACTCTTCCCCGTTGCTGAGTTTGGTGTGGTATGCTGTGATAACAGGAACCTGGCCAATCTGGTTTGCCAGTCTCCCACCGATATCCTCACCAGTGCCTCTTTTGTGGTTTGTACCATCCTCTCTGCCTGCCCGTTAGAGGAGGGGTGATAGGGCGCTGTGGTCGCGTGGCGGATCCAGTTTCTGCCTGCAAAAGCCTTGAACTCCGCTGACGTGAAGGCTGCTCCATTGTCCTAAACCAGCACATCGGGGACCCCATGTGTGGCAAATAACAAACGCAATGCGTTGATCACTGCACTGGATGTCATGGAGCTCATGATAGCCACCTCCAGCCATTTCGAATGAGAATCCACCACTATCAAAAAGACCTTCCCCTGAAATGGCCCTGCAAAGTCAATGTGGAGTCTTGACCATTTACGAGTGGTCCACTCCCAGGGGTGAAGGGGCGCCTTGGATGGGCTATGGCGAGTCAGCTGACATGTCTCACAGCTCTTTACCACCTCCTCCACGTCTCGGTCCAACCCCGGCCACCAGACGTAGCTTCTCGCCAACGCCTTCATGTGCACAATCCCAGGGCGTGAGTCATGCAGCATTTTCAGCACCTCCTCTCTTGCGGTGGCAGAAACCACCACACGGCTTCCCCAGAGCACGCAGTTCTTGTGTGCAGACATTTCATGGCGCCTCTGAACGAAGGGCTTGAAATGCTCCTCCTGGACCTCGGAGGGCCAGCCATGTAGCAGCCAGCGTAGCACCCGTGATAAGACTGGATCTTTCTGTGTGAGGCTGCCAATCCACTGGGCATGGAGTGGGGCCTCCGGAACCTCCTCCAGTAGCAGCACCTCCAGGGGTGGTGGCGTCTCAGCCATCGGCCGGTTCAAAGGCAAGCGACTCAGAGCATCAGCATTAGCCAGCATCTTCCCAGGCCTGTAGCAAAGTTTATAACTGTAGGCCCCCAACATCAGACTCCACCGAAGCATACGCGGTGATATGATCTGGGGCATGGGCTTGGAGTGATGCAGGAGCCCCAAGAGTGGCTTGTGGTCTGTGTAGATGACGAACTGTCTCCCTAACAGGCACTGGCTGAACTTCTTCACCCCAAATATGATGGCTAGGGCCTCCTTGTCAATCTGGGCGTAATTACGTTCTGTTGTTGAGAGTGTTCTTGAGGCAAAACTGATAGGTGCTTCCCGGCCATCTGGCTCTATGTGACCCAACAGAGCTCCCAGCCCGTATGGTGAGGCATCACACACCAACACCAATGGCTTGTTTTCATCATAGTGTGCCAGAACCTTATCTGCTTGAAGCAGTTCCTTTGCCTGTCTGTAGGCTGTTTCATGAGCTGAGGTCCAGTTCCACACTGTTGCTTGGTCTAACAGCCTGTGCAGTGGCTCTAAGATTGTGGCTTTGCCCTTGAGAAAACAACTGTAGAAGTTTAACAGTCCGAGGAATGCCTGCAGTTCGGTCTTGTTCTTGGGGGTGGGAGCGCTACTGATAGCCTCCACCTTCTCCGTAGTCAGATGCACACCGTCTTTGTCCACTCGGAATCCCAAGAACTCCACCCCATTGGCAGCGAACACACATTTCTCCTTCTGAAGGCATAGTCCTACCTCAGCCAGCCAGCGTAGTACTTCCTGCAGCCGCTCATCATGGGCTTCCTGTGTCTTGCCTGTAATCAGTATGTCATCCAAGTAAGGCTGAACTCCCGGAACACCAGCCAACAGGGTGTCCATGAACCTCTGAAAGATTGCCACAGCCGTAGACACCCCAAACTGCAGTCTTGTGGCTCGGAATAGTCCTCTGTGGGTGTTGATTGTCAACAGCTCGGCTGACTCTTCATCCAGGACCAGTTGCTGGTATGCTTGCTTGAGATCCAGCTTGGTGAACAGAGTGCCTCCAGCCAGTGTTGAAAACAGCTCTGTAACTGTTGATAAGGGATACACATCTGGTAACACAGCAGTATTAACCGTACATCTATAATCGCCACAGATGCGCAGGCCCCCATCCTTCTTTGCAATGGGCATGATAGGGGTGGCCCAACGGGAGTTCTTCACTGGCAAGGGAACCCCTTGGTTCACCAGCTTATCCAGGGCCTCATCCACCTTCTTGCGCAATGCAAAAGGAACTGGTCGCACCTTGAAGAACTTAGGCGCTACCCCTGGGTCCACTTCGATTGAGACTGGCGGTCCCCGACAGGCCCCGAACTCACCAAAAACCTCTTCATAGTTCTCCAACATAGGCATTATGGGCTGTCGCTGTACCGTGTGTACTCCTGTCACTTCAATACCGAGGGGCCCAAACCAATCTCTGCCCAGCAGGCTTGTGCCCTGCCCCGCCACCACATAAAGTGGAAGTGTGTCCTTGACTGCTTGATACTTAACTTCCACATGAATCATACTTCCACATGAAACTATAGACCGGTTAGCAAACTATAGACCGGTTAGCCTAACATCTGTGGTAGGTAAAATATTGGAGTCCATTATTAAGGAGACAGTAACAGGACATTTGGATAATCATAATTTAATAGGACAAAGTCAGCATGGTTTTATGAAGGGGAAGTCATGTTTGACAAATTTGCTGGAGTTCTTTGAGGAAGTAACATATAGGGTGGATAAAGGGGAACCAGTGGACGTAGTGTATTTAGACTTCCGAAAGGCATTTGACAAGGTGCCACACAAAAGATTATTGCTTAAGATAAAAAATCACGGGATTGGGGGTAATATTCTGGCATGGATAGAGGATTGGCTATCTAACAGAAGGCAGAGAGTTGGGATAAATGGTTCATTCTCAGACTGGCAACCAGTAACTAGTAGTGTTCCGCAGGGGTCAGTGCTGGGTCCCCAACTCTTTACAATCTATATGAACGATTTGGAGGAGGGGACCGAGTGTAACATATCAAAGTTTGCAGATGATACTAAGATGGGAGGGAAAGTAGTGAGTGAGGAGGACATAAAAAACCTGCAAGGGGACATAGGCAGGCTAAGTAAGTGGGCAGAGATTTGGCAGATGGAATACAGTACTGGAAAGTGTGAGGTTATGCACTTTGGCAGGAAAAATCGTAGAGCAAGTTATTATCTTAATGGCAAGAAACTGGAAAGTACTGAAGTACAAAGGGATCTGGGGGTCCTGGTGCACGAAACTCAAAAGGTTAGTATGCAGGTGCAGCAAGTGATTAAGAAGGCCAATGGAATGTTGGCTTTCATTGCTAGGGGGATAGAATATAAAAATAGGGAGGTATTGCTTCAGTTGTACAAGGTATTGGTGAGACCGCACCTGGAATACTGCATACAGTTTTGGTGTCCATACTTAAGAAAAGACATACTTGCTCTCGAGTCAGTACAAAGAAGGTTCACTCGGTTAATCCCGGGGATGAGGGGATGGACATATGAGGAGAGGTTGAGTAGATTGGGACTCTACACATTGGAGTTCAGAAGAATGAGAGGCGATCTTATTGAAACATATAAGATTGTGAAGGGGTTGGATCGGGTGGATGCGGGGAGGATGTTCCCGATGATGGGTGAAACTAGAACTAGGGGGCATAGTCTTAGAATAAGGGGCTGCTCTTTCAAAACTGAGATGAGGAGGAACTACTTCACTCAGAGGGTGGTAGGTCCATGGAATATGCTGCCCCAAAAAGCTGTAGAAGCTACATCATTACATAAATTTAAAACAGAAATAGACAGTTTCCTAGAAGTAAAGGGAATAAAGGGTTATGGGGAGCGGGCAGGAATTTGGACATGAGTCTAGGTTCGGATCGGTCATGGCCCTGTGGGTAGCGGAGCGGGCCCAGGGGCCGTGTAGCCTGATCCTGCTTCTATTTCGTGTGTCTAATTCTGTTACATTCAGGAGATGGTTCTGTGATAGTAGATTGGCAGTTAGGATCGGATCAGCCATGATCTTATTGAATGGCGGAGCAGGCTTGAGGGGCCGATTGGCCTACTCCTGCTCCTATTTCTTATGTTCTTATGTTCTTATGTTACCTGGAGTTGAGCTTAGGACCACTGCCGTAGCACGCCACTGACCTGAGCCATCGCCGGGGGTTCACTTGGCCACAGCCTATTGTAAGTCTCTTCACTTATCAACGAACACGCTGAGCCTGAATCCACCTCCATGCAGAGTGGTGCCCCATTCATCATCACATTTGCCGTGTATCCCCACCATCTGTGGGGTAGCTGCTCAGCTTCTGTGGTATACACTGTGTACTCATCGTTGTCCTCCAGTGTCAGGGTGTGTGTCTGCGATGCTTGTGTTGGCTCTGCTGCAGCAGCCTGAGCTTTCTTCATGCAGACACGAGCTATGTGTCCTCTTTTCTTACAGAAATGACATACTGCTGACACAAATTTGCATGTAGTGGAACCATGGAGAGCCCCACAGCGGAAACATTTTGTTTCTGCCTCTTTTGTTGCCCCCATGTCTCTCGCAGCAGCAGCTGCGTGTGTGGTCTTGTGCACCTCCTCGGTGGCCTGAGATGGTGCTGCCTCTGTACGGAGCATACGTGTGTTCATCGATGCAGCCTCTGCTGCTAAAGCCTTCTCCTCGGCCAGTCGGAACGTCAGGGCCTTCTCCGCTAACAGCTGTCTCTGCAATGCCGAGTCCAGCACTCCACACACAATCCGATCACGGAGCATATTGTCTAAATGGTCACCAAAATTACAATGTAATGAGCGTTTCCTCAACTCAGCAATGTAACTTGAAATAGATTGTCCAGGCTGTTGTTTACAATTGTGAAAATGGAAACGCTGCACAATCTCTGAGGGTTTTGGGTTAAAATGTTTCTGCAGCTTCTCAATCAAATCAGCATAATCCACCTCACTAAGTTTACGAGGAGCCACCAATGAACGCAGGACGGAGTAAGTAGCAGCTCCGCATACACTTAGCAGCACTGAGCGCGTCTTCTCTTCTTTGTCAATATTATTGGCCTCAAAGAAACACCCCAGTCTTTCTGCGTATTCCTCCCATGAACTGTCCTTATCCCCAGAGAACTCTTCAATACGTCGCAAGGTCATCATAGTTTTAATGTGCACTGTCCCTTTAAGATCCACGGACTTTTTTCTGTTTTTTAAAAATTGTTTTTCTCCTCTGGCCAGAGTTACGGTAGCTACACTCACGGTAGTTGCCTGGCCCGCACAATAGTCTGTCCGCCGTCCACGTCGCAGCTAGTCAACTATCAAAATGCCGTTGATGTTGCTAGCTGAGTGGCCCGCTCGTCACAATTTCCAATATCACGGCTGTAGGTTCGCATGTCTATCTCCGTCCTTCTAGAGAGTTCAACAGCCGCCTCGTTGCCAGTATTGCATCTTGACCGAACAGTAATGAATAGAGGAGACGGAATGCACCTTTTACTATTTACTGAGTAAATGGGTGGACATTACAGCACATTGTCTGCATGGCAGAACCCGAAACTGAAAGTGAAAGACAAAGTAAAACCGAACCCCCCAGCACCCCCTTCAGGTAACACCCGGGAACTGGGACAAACTTAATTGAAACAAAACTCAAAACACAACAGAGGGATTGTCCTATGAGGACAGATTGAGTAGACTAGGCCTATATTCTCTAGAGTTTAGAAGAATGAGAGGTGATCTCATTGAAACATACAACATTTTTACAGGGCTTTACAGGGTAGATGCAGAGAGGATGTTTCCCCTAGCTGGGGTGTTTAGAACCAGGGGACACAGTCTCAGAATAAGGGGTCGGCCATTTAGAACCAAGATGAGGAGATATTTCTTCACTCAGAGGGTGGTGAATCTTTGGAATTCTCTACCCCAGAGGGCTGTGGAGGCTCAGTCGTTGAGTATATTCAAGACAGAGATCGATAGATTTTTGTATATTAAGGGAATCAAGGGATATGGGGATATGCAGGAAAGTGGAGATGCGATAGAAGATCAGCCATGATCTTATTGAATGGCGGAGCAGGCTCGAAGGACCAAATGGCCTACTCCTGCTCCTATTTCTTATGTTCTTAAGTTCTTATGTTGAAAGAGAAGAGAGCTGAGTTTTAAATCTTAAAGGGGGTGGGGGGGAATGGGTCTTTTTCCAGCCTAATTATACTTAGTATACTTCCTTTCACTGTTCTTTTACCCAGATGGTACTGCTTCATATTTCCCCCTAACCTGTCTGTGTCCTCCTGCAGTCTCCTGCATTCTTCCTTGCAGTTTACCAGGCTTCCTAATTTGGTAATCATCAGCAAACTTCAATATCATTCTTGTGGCTAGTCCAAATAATTTTATATAAATAAATGATATAAAATCCTGTCAATTAAAGCATCTGACAAATGAAATCCGATAAAAGTCACAGACACAGGGTTCACTACAGACACAAACCATTTAATGATATAGTTCAAAGTCTTTGAGGATTAACTGAAGTGTATCATTATTTGACTGTAGATACTTTGGCCGAGATTGTAACACCATTATAATCATTGTAATTTCTAGGTAATTCTCCCCACATTGCTTTCTATTCCAGGACCTGAAATACCGACAATGCTTCAGCGTCTATTTTGTGCAGCATTTCCTAACAGCATTGTGGGAGCACATTTACCACACAGACTGCAAAAGTTCAACAAGAAGGGCTTAAATAGCCTGCTGGCTTCTTGAGTAGGTTAAAGGGTCATTATGACAGCGAGATCGTGATTGGTTTTGTCATCATCACAAAAATGTTGTCAGGAGATGCGCACTGAAACTAAGGCCCGGATATTGACAGGGGCGGGTTATGTAGGTGTGGGGGGGAGGTGGGGCGGAGTTGTCCGGGTTTCCCCGCATGCTGTGCAGTTTTAACTCCACAGCGTGTGTCTTTTGTCCTTGACAGCTTCTGCGCCCGGATGTCAGCCTGATTGACAGGCTTGGCTTCCAGTTGGGCGGGGAGGACTCCAGAGCAGGACGCAGGGCCAGACATGTCCGATCCATGGCCCTGGTTAGGGGGGAGGGGGGAGGAAGGCAGTGGGCGGGTGTCCAATCCCGGGGGGATCCGATCCAGTGGGACATTTTGAACTGAGATAGCTCCATTCAAACCAGTTAAACGAATGGGAAATGCATTCAAACCCATTACAGTCAATGGGGACAGATTGGTCCCTTTTGTGTGAGCCCAGATACATCCAGATTTGGGCGCAAAGATAAGGGCCTAGAAATTGAGTAGCCTTAGCGCCGCATTTGAGGCGCTAGAGGGCCTAGCGCCGGAGTTATGGCCAGTTGGGAAATTGAGTGGGGCACTTCCGTCGGCGTTAAGCCGGTAGCGCTGCGCCGGCACCGATGACATCATCGGTGTGCGCAGCGTCCCGGTTGCCATGCCGACGGGCCCCAGCGCCGAAATTCAGTTGCGGCCGCCTCGCCCGTGGCAGCCGCAACTAAGACTCTGGCAACCGAGTCTTCCCCGAGTTAGCGCCGGCGCATTAAGGTCGCGCGGCGGCCGGCCGCTTTCCCGCCGGCCGCCTGCCCGCACCTCCCTCCCCGGACTCCTCCACCCCCCCCCCCCGCGGAACAGATGCGTCTGGCCTGCAAGCCCGGCACTTGTCCGAGGTGCCGGGCTCATTTTTTTCAATATTTGAACGGACAGCGGGCGGGTGCAGGCAGCTCCTCCTTAACTGAAGGAGGAGGCCTGCACTTCCCCAGCCTGCCGCACCGCATCGGGTCCCGCAGCGCCGGATTAGCACCACAATGCGGCAGTCAGCGCCCATTGGGAGGCGCTCACGCCCGCCAGTAGCGCCGGCAGCCGTCTGGGCGCGGCGCTACTGAATTTTTGGCGCGCGCAAGGGAATTAGCGCTGGCGCTAAATTTCTGGCGCTAAAGCCCTGGCGCGGCGTCAACTCAATTTCTAGGCCAAGGGCTCCTAATGGGGTATAAAGATAGCCCCTCAGGAAGCCATTCTCTCTCTCTACTGCCTCGCCTCCAGTGTCCTGCTTGCAAGAGGAACACCACAGCCCGCCCAAAGAAGTGGAATACCAGCAGTTACTTTTGAATTACTGGGGTATCTCTACTTCGGGGCGGTGAAGAATCCAAGGCAGACCGCAGGGGCACGGAGCAGGCATTTACTGGTGAGCATAAACATTCTGGCCCATTACAAGGCAACCTAGATAGGTATAAGGGGTGGGAATTAAAGGGGAATTTTGTTAAATTGTCATTTTTAGTCAATTTTCCCTCGATGTGTCTGTTTTCTCTCCTCCCCGTTAAGTAAAAGTGTGCAAGTGTGCTGTATTCATAATTATTTTCACTGTATAGCAATTTATTCTTTATTTTCAATAAACATTGGTCTTCTTTGCACCCAACCACGAGTCTTGTTTTGTCTATATCGCTACTGAAATAAGTCTGGCGGTCAGAACCAGAAAAGGGAAGCGATTCGAAACCGCACGGGGCCTGGAGCAGCTCAGACATGCCTGACTGGCCAGACATAAACCCCAGGGGCAGACCAAAACCCCTCTTCTCCCCCCCTTTTCTACAAAATGGCGACCACAGCAGGACCATCGGCAACAGTATGCGATGTAGCAGACGGTGGTCTGGGTCTGGAGAGAGCAGCAGTTATTGGTTTTCTCTTTATCACACCACTGATCTGTTTGTGGTTAGGTTCCCGCAGGCTTAGGGAATCTAGAGCAGGGCGTTGGGATAGGGAAAGGGAGGTTGAAGAATACCAGGCCAAGATGGAGCGCCTGGTGGACCAGTTTAGTGAGGGCAAAAGCCACACGAGGTACGAGTTAGAGTACCTGAAGTGCCTAGTTACAGAGGCCAAGAGTAATGAGATGAGGGTGCGGGAGGAGAACGCCCGCCTCATACAAGTAGTAAGAGAGCAGGAGGAAAAGGTTAGGGAGGTAAAGGCAGCGTATAAGCTGGCCTGTGACCAAGGGTTTGAGGAAGCAGATCATGGCCCCTGTAGGGAAGAGATAGAAAGCTTGAATATGGCTTTAAAGAGGGCAAAGGGGATGATATGTCTTATCAGCCTGAAGACAGGTCAGTCAGACTTTACCGGCAACCCAAATAGAACCGTCCCACAGGCAACACCCAGAACAAAGTTGGTTAGGGAATCAGAGGTCCCACGACCGCCACCCACAGCGCCGAGCTTTCAGGAGTTCTGGCAGTGAGGGGGGGTGGAGGATGAGGTGGTAGAGGAAGCGCAGCAGGCCCCACTAGCTAGGCCGGGACCAGGACCAGTGTACCCCCTCCGACAATGGAGGTACGGTCCGCCCATTGATGACGATGACCCAGGGGCCATCCAGAATCAGTTTGTGGTGCCGTATGGCACCCACCAGCTCAGGGACATGGTTAGCCACATCCACAAGCTCACTAAAAAGGGAGACCCCTCACTGCACTTCAGGGAGATAGAACAATCAGCTTGTGTTAATGACTGCGATGACACAGAGCAAGCAAAAATGCTGCTGTTTTCCTTGGGAAGTGATCTCCTCCAGGCCCTATCTGGCGAGTGCAAAAGGGGGCAGAAGGATTATGAGGATCTGAGGAATGCGATATTGGAGGCCATGGGACTCAATGATGGTAGTTCGTTCGCCCGGGTAGAAAGAACGGTGCAGCTCCCAGGGGAGTCCCCGCAGGCGTTCGCAGACAGGCTGTGGCCAGTCTACCGGAGCGCATGCCCGGGAATGCCAGGGCGGGCAGCACTGAACCCAGTCCAATTGACTCACTGGCTCCGTTGTCTTATGACAAACAGCCTACCCCAGATCCAAGCACAGGTCGCAGCTTGGTTTGACCCCCGAAACCCCCAGACCACCGAAGAAGCGGTGATCTGCCGGCTCACAGTAGCATTTAGAAACATGAGGTGTATCGAGACGCCCCAACCCAAGGGAAAGGTCCATGAGATTAAACCTGGGAGCCAGAGTAAGAAAGAGTGGCACCAGGAGGGGAACCGTCCCTCCCAGGCTAAGTTAAATTGTTATGGGTGCGGGAAAGACGGTCACTGGTGAAAAGACTGTAAGAATCCCTGGAAAGATAATAAGGGAAAGGATCCCACGGCCCCAGCCCAAAAGGCAGGGCCAGATATCCCTCCCGCTGTGATCGAGTCACTTTTACAGTCCCTACGGTCTCTTCTGACTGGCCAGGGGAGAGTAGCAGCCACCACCGGTGCTTTGACCCCGTCTGCCCCACCCCACTCCCAGCAATGTCTAGAGCCAGCGCAGCCTGTCGACCTGTGTCCCCGCGAGAATGCTGAGGGGAGTAGGCCCTATGTTAAGATGGGGGTGAAGGCGGTGCAGGGGAGATATTCGGTGGACACTGGAGCTTCCAGCACGGTGGTCCATTCGGAAGACCTGACCAATTCACCCCAGTCTAACAAGGTCCCATTTAGCTTAATGGGACCCACAGGGAACGAGCAGGCTGGGGAAAGGTCAAAACCTTTGGCCATAGGTTTAGGATCCCTCCATACCACGTGAAAGGGTAACCACAAGACTGACGAGGTGGCCAAGCAGGGGGACAGGGAAGGAGAGTTCTGGTACCCCTGTACAGCATGCCCGGCAGCAGCAATCCAGGACAAGGGAGGCACACAGGGGATAGCTTTGGCCCCGGACCAAAAGCAGGTCCATGCCCAAGATTCCGCCTTTAAGGCCGCCCTGGTAAGGGAAAAGAATTTAGAACAGGGTTACTGGCAGGCTGCTAGTTATATTAATCAATGCAAATTGTTTAAGCCGGAGGCAGGGAAACAGGCAGCTGGGATTGAACCTGAGATTAGAAACCCTCAGCCTGCAGCGCGTACACTCACACAGACTGCACATGCAGGAGCAGTCATGTGCATGAAGGGAGAAGTTCCCCAGCACTTGGCCCAAGCGATTCCCCCTCTCTTATGGGACTCCAGGGAGGAGCCTGAACCAGGTTTTAGACCTGAAGGGGAAGACTCTCAGCCACTGGCTGCCGGTGGCAAGGGATTGCCCATCCCCAGCCCAGGTTTAGGAAGGGAGGGACCCGAGGGAGAAGGTCCCCAGCCAGCAAGGACTGTGACCCGAGCTAAGGGTCCGCTCGCCAGGGTAGCCCCACCAGCGACACTCCCTAGGAGGTCTCTTCAGGTACCCCAGCCCAAGAAAGTATGGTCACCAACTTTCCAGTGGAATAGGGCGGTCTCCCAAGTCAGGGAGGAGCCAAAAGACAGAAGTCCCCAACCAGCAGCCTTAAGCTGTGTGGGACCAGAAGTTGGGATCAGTCCAGCTTCGCTGCAGGCAGTAGCCTGCAACAGTCCAAACAGGGATTAGGCTGGCCGCCCAGAGACGGGCGGCGCTTGTATATAGCTTTCTACAAGTAATGTGTATAAGTAAGTTAGAGTGTGTTAATTTTAATTTTATATTGCAATTGGTAGTTTTTAAGTATTAATAGTATAAGTTTTGAGTATGGAACCGTTCCAGAGTGTTGTCTATGTGAGCCGAGGTCGCGGGACACGATCACTTTTCCCCGAGCCAGGGAACCTGGCTAGATGGGTTTTTTAAAGTCTTTTTCAGAGTTTCGGAAGGTGTGGAGGACCATCGTGTCCTTGGATGCTCGGGGAAGGAAGCAACCCTAGCCCATGAAGGGAAGGGTCTGCAGGAGGCAGATGCCCACAAGGGGAGCTGGCCAGGATGACTGACATCCTAATCAACCCAGTGTTCTAGTGAGACTGTCTTCACGTATGGGGAGGCCTCCCTCCAGTGCCTGAGGATACGAATCGGCACCCCAAGGAAAAGATGTTTTGAAAATTCTGTAATTTTGACTTTTCAGAGGTCAATAAGACCGAATTGTAACTAATCATGAGTGATAGCAGATTCGTTTGTATTTTTTAACAAATATGTTTTGGCTTGGCTCTTTTAAAAAAAAAGGAAGCTCGTTTTCTTCCGTTTGTATTTTTTTTACAGATATATTTTGGCTTGGTGTTAATCTCATTAAAGATGTTGTATCGTGTTAAAACTATTTCACAAGTGGTGCAGGGGCATTGGTCCCCTCCATGCTTGAATTATTGTAAATAATCAGTGGTGCAGAGGCATTCGACCCCCCCCGTGCTTGAATTATTGGAACTAATCATGTTTTTCTATCGATAGATGCCTACCGTGTACTGCGATTCTCTCTGGGTAAGGGGAATGGAGGTGTCGAGGGATCAGAGATAGATATAGATAAGTATAAGGGAAGGTTGTTTGTGGGGGGTCAGAAATTCTTGCTCACCTTTAAACAGGATACTGCAAGCAAGTTTTAGTATCCAAGGTAGGACTGTAAGGTTTGCAAAATTTCAGAAAATTTCGGCAGCCCCCGAAGATTATTTGATTAAAGAAAACCTGGTTGGAATGTACCTTAAAAACCCAGGACATTCAAAGATGGCTGCAGCAAGCCTTGTGGCAAAAGAGAAAGACAGCCTGTCTGAATATCTCCCATCACTGGCTGACAAAGGATTGGAAGAAATGCCAGCCTGTGTGAATATGTTTAGGTACTTAAACTGTAAATCAACTACGGTTTAGGAAGTCAACATGGAACAAAGAACTTTGTTTACACGAGTTCTCAACAGTGTTGACTCAAGGGCTTAAGCACTTGAAGCTGTCAATCAATTGCGGTTGGAAGGTAACTGCAGGACAAAGGACTGTTTACTGAACACTTAAGGATTTGTTTGTCCAGCACTTGAGAAATCAGTGGGACATTTTGAACTGAGATAGCTCCATTCAAACCAGTTAAATGAATGGGAAACGCATTCAAACCCATTACAATCAATGGGGACAGATTGGTTCCTATTGTGCGAGCCCAGATACATCCAGATTTGTGCGCAAAGATAAGGGCTCCTAATGGGGTATAAAGATAGCCCCTCAGGAAGCCATTCTCTCTCTCTCTACCACCTCACCTCCAGTGCCCTGCTTGCAAGAGGAATGCCACAGCCCGCCCAAAGAAGTGGAACACCAGCAGTTACTTTTGAATTACTGGGGTATCTCTACTTCGGGGCGGTGAAGAATCCAAGATAGTCCGCAGGGGCACGGAGCAGGCGTTTACTGGTGAGCATAAACTTTCTGGCCTATTACAAGGCAACCTAGATTGGTATAAGGGGTGAGAATTAAAGGGGAATTTTGTTAAATTGTCATTTTTAGTCAATTTTCCATCGATGTGTCCGTTTTCTCTCCTCCCCGTTAAGTAAAAGTGTGCAAGTGTGCTGTATTCATAATTATTTTCACTGTATAGTAATTTATTCTTTATTTTCAATAAACGTGGGTCTTCTTTGCACCCAACCACTGTAAGGGGTTTTCTCTCTCTCTCTCTCTCTCTCTCTCTCTCTCTCGAGGTCGCAGAGGTTTCTCCCGCCAGAGGCCTCTCTCTCTCTTTTGCACAGTAAAACCTTGAGTGGTTCGACCCACTCGCCCCTTAGATTCTAGACACTGGAATTAGGTGCAGGAACTACAATGCAGAGAATACTCTTATGTTTGGGCTGGTGCTGGGGCGGCGGTCTGGGCTTGGGCTTGGGTTGCGGGAGATTTCCCTTTATTATCCTTCCACAGATTTTTACAGTCCTTGCGCCAATGTCCATCCTTCCCACACCCGTAGCAATTGAGCTTGGCTTGGGCAGGGCGATTCCCCTCCTGACGCCAATCCTTCTTACTTGGGCCTGCGGGTTTTGCCTCATGCACCTTTCCCTTCGAGGGAGGCACCTCCTGACTTCTACAATTCTTGTATGCAACAGTGAGCTGGCGGCGCACCGTTTCCTCCGTGACACCGGGACCTTGGGGGTCAAACCAAGATTTGGCTAGGGCCTGTATCTGGGGCTAGCTGTTGGCAACCAAGCAACGGAGCCAATGAACCCGCTGTTCGGCGTTCATTGCAACACATTCAGGCATGCCCGGACAACTGCGTCGATACACTGGCCACAGCCTTTCTGTGAAAACCCGTGGGGGTTCTCCAGTTAGCTGCACAGTCCCTTCCACCCGTTGGAACGGATTACCGTCGTCCACTCCCATAACTTCCAAGATCTCATCCCTGAGATCCGTATATCCTTTTAGCCCCCTCTTACTCTCGTCTGAGTGGCACTGAAGGATTGTGCTGTCCAGGGAGAAGAGCAGCATCTTTGCCTGTTCAAGATCATCACAATCATTGATGGCGGCTGTCTCCTCTATCTCCCTGAAATGAACTGAGGGATCTCCCTTTACCGTGAGTCCTGGGAGGTGACTCACCATGGATCTTAGTTGTGGGGCAGCGTAGGGCACCACGATCTGGTTCATGTGGGGTCCGTTCGTGCCGTCTGCGGCGTTGGGACCGAACCTCTGATGCCGAGTCGGACACATTGGTGCCGGCTCTAGCTGTGCTACCAGGGGTTGTTCCTCCTCCTGTACCATCTCGGCTACCCTTTCCTCCACCACCCCTTTTTCGGGCCAAGTTTCACTATAGCTTGGCGGGGCTGAGGGTTCAGTGGCTGGTGCCACAACTACTTTGCAAGGAACCGGATGTTTGGACTCCTGCAAAAAGTCCATCTGACTTGCTTTTGGGCTTACGAGGCATACCATGCCTTTTGCCTTAACCAAGGCCGTTCTCAGGTCCTCTATGGTCTTTTGGCAGGGGCCATGGTCTGCGCTCTTAAACCCGTGCTCGAGAGCCAGCTTTTAAGCTGCCTTAACTTCCACTACTCTCTCCTCCTGCGCTCTTAGCTGTTGTGCGAGGTGGGCGTTTTTCTCCCGTATTCTCGCTTCATGGATCTTTACCTCAGTAACCTGGCATTCCAGATACTCTATTCTAGCCTGATGTTGGCTGGCTACGACTTGGCGTTCCTGATTCAGCGCGTGAAGCGCTGTGATGAGTTTTTCCCCACCCATGGCCTTTTCCTCTATCTCTGCTGCTTGGGCAGTGATCTTGGCTACCTGTGCTGCAACGGCCCGGTCCAAAATCTAGACCTGTTTCTTGTAGCACATCAGCCACACTGCCTTCTCCACTGACTTCTTATGCTCTTTGCTCTCTGTCCACCTGATGGCTGCGTCTACCGGACGCCCATCCAGTAAGCGATCGGAAATCCACTGCTTAGTGAGATTTACCTTACCAAAGACATAATCCGCTATCCTCTCATCCATTGCATTTCGACCATTCAAACCTGGGTCTACTACATTGCAATCCTGCTGCCAGTGTCCTGCCACGGTCGCCATTTTCTGTAAGGGGTTTTCTCTCTCGAGGTCGCAGAGGTTTCTCCCACCAGAGGCCTCTCTCTCTCTTTTGCACAGTAAAACCTTGAGTGGTTCGACCCACTCGCCCCTTAGATTCTAGACACTGGACTTAGGTGCAGGAGCTACAATGCAGAGAAGACTCTTATAGACCAAGTTTAATGAATCAAAATGACATTTTATTGCATATGGAAAAACAAATCAAATGCAAGCAAATAAGAGGGTATATGGGAGGGAAAAACAAATCATAACAATACAGTACTAGCTAAAATAGATACAGGCATATTATACCTTACAACAGTCATTATGAAATGGGGAAACACACGGAACATCGAGGGACAACAACTCATGTTAATCATACACAAAATGACCACCCCCTTTACCCTATCTAGATCCGATAATGAAGAGCCAGAAACATGCTCACCAATCCAGTTGGAAAAGTATAGAGTTTTGAAACAGGTCTGCGTTTTGATCCCCTCAGACGTCCTGTTTCCTCGTGGTCAGTGGAGCCACAGTGGGCTGCGCCACACCTCACTCTCTCTCTCTCTCTCTCGGTGAAGGTCACGGACAGGCTGGACGCTGACGGGCCTGGATGTAGGCGGAGATCATCTGCTTGACCACGGTTGGAAGCCCCTAGCCGGCTTTCATATAGGATTCTTCTGCAGTTTTACTACCTCCCATTTCGTCAACGGCCCGGGGTTGGTCGATGATCTCCCGATGTTTTACCCCGGGGCGGGACGCCGGCTTGAACCATCTTCTTCTTCGAACTCCAGCTGCTATCGAAGGTAACGGCTATTACCGAAGATCCCACGAAGATGATGAAGAAAGGAACCTCTCTCTTCCCAATATCTAACATGAAGCCTTTTTTTATCACTACCCCCGGTGTCTCCAATTATACTTCTCAGAAGAAGCCTCTATCTCCCGCCAAATCAAGGTTAGTCTTTGTTTAACTTTTGGTGGGCTTATGGCACAGTGGGGTAGTTATTATATTTAAACTGCTTTCGGGATGGCCGGTGATGGCCATCTCTGGTCTGGAATGACCTGGTAATGTTTTAATGTCTTCTTGATGTCTTTAACGGGTCCTTGATGCATTCTTTATGAATATGGAACTGTTCCCCTTTGTCTGGGTAAACATTTAGATGGCCTTTATCTACAGGCCAATCTGACTGGATCTGCATGCAATCTTTATGTATGTGTGAGTGTCTGGTTTCGTTCTCTCAGAAACGGCTTCCAGAACTTACTGTGGGTTGAATCCACAATGGCTGTCTGGGGACTGCAGGAACCATTTTAAATTGTCCCAATAAGTCAGTCACGAGGTCTGGTGGCCATTTTGTGTGCCCCTTTTCTGGGCTTCTTTTAAAACAGTCTTTTTAAAATCAAGGCCTCTTCTGCCAGAGGACCCTTATAATACAATATTAATTTTGCGAATTCTACACCTGACCTTCCACATCTGTAACACTCTCTGGCGCCCCTTGCATGCTTATCCGGTGTAGCTGCTACCCTGTGCACTCCTGTTGCAGCCCCCCACATCTGTGCCTCTTTCGCTGCTAACTCCAGACACAGCGAGCTCCACTGCTGATTTAAGCGTCAGTTTGTCAGTCGTGAGCAAGCGCTTCTGTGTTGCTTCACATCTTAATCCACACACAAACCTATCACGGACATTGTCATTTAGAGTTTCACCAAACTCACAATGCTCAGTTAGCTTCTTTAGCACTGCAACATATTCGGCTATGGACTCACCCTCCCCATGGTTTCGTTTGTGAAACCTGAACCTCTCAGCAATCAGCAGTGGCTTGGGTGCGAAATGTGTTTCCAAAACTTCCACAATCTGATCATATGTCTTTGCGCCGGGCTTATCCGGGTGCATCAAACTCTGTAACAAGCCAAATGTTTTTGCTCCGATCACACTGAGGAACGTTGCCACTTTCATGTCATCTTTAATGCCATTTGCAGTCACGAAAAATCCAAAACGCTCTGTATAAGCACTCCATTGCTCTGCCGTTTCATCAAATGGTCCAAACGCTCCGGTTAGCATAGCCATCTTGTTATCTTTTTTCTTTACAGTCATAGAGTCATAGAGTTTTACAGCACAGAAAGAGGCCCTTCGGCCCATCGTGTCTGCGCCGCCCATCCCTCCCTGTCCAGTCTAATCCCATTTTCCAGCATTTGGTCCATAGCCTTGTATGCAATGGCATTTCAAGTGCTCATCCAAATGCTTCTTGAATGTTGTGAGGGTTCCTGCCTCTACCACCCTTTCAGGCAGTGAGTTCCAGCTTCCAACCACCCTCTGGGTGAAAAAGTTCCTCCTCAAATCCCCCCTAAATCTCCTGCCCCTTACCCTGAATCTGTGCCCCTTTGTTATTGACCCCCCTACTAAGGGGAAAAGTTCCTCTTTATCTACCCTATCTATGCCCCTCATCATTTTGTACACCTCAATCAGGTCCCCCCTCAGCCTCCTTTGCTCCAAGGAAAACAACCCCAGCCTGTTTAGTCTTTCTTCATAGCTGAGGCGCTCCATCCCAGGTAACATCCTGGTGAATCTTCTCTGCACCCTCTCCAAAGCAATCACATCCTTCCTATAGTGAGGCGACCAGAACTGCACACAGTACTCCAGCTGTGGCCTCACCAGCGTTTTGTACAGCTCCATCATAACCTCCCTGCTCTTATATTCTATGCCTCTGCTAATGAAGGCAAGTATCCCATAAGCCTTTTAACCACCTTATCTACCTGTTCCGCTGCCTTCAGGGATCTATGTACATGTACACCAAGGTCCCTCTGACCCTCTGTACTTCCTAGGGTCCTACCATTCATTGTGTATTCCCTTGCCTTATTTGTCCGTCCAAAATGCATCACCTCGCACTTTTCTGGGTTAAATTCCATTTGCCACTTTTCCGCCCATCTGACCAACCCGTTAATATCGTCCTGTAGCCTGAGGCTTTCCTCCTCGCAATTTACCACCCCACCAATTTTCGTGTCATCCGCGAACTTACTGATCATACCCTTTACATTCTCATCCAAATCATTAATGTAGATCACAAACAGCAAGGGACCCAGCACCGATCCCTGAGGTACCCCACTGGACACAGGCTTCCAGTCACAAAAGCAACCTTCGACCATCACCCTCTGCCTCCTGCCACTCAGCCAGTTTAGGATCCAACGCGCCAAGGCCCCCTGGATCCCATGGGCTCTTACCTTCTTGACCAGTCTCCTATGCGGGACCTTGTCAAAAGCTTTACTGAAGTCCATGTAAACCACATCCACAGCATTTCCCTCATCCACACACCTCGTCACCCCCTCGAAAAATTCAATCAGATTGGTCAGACATGATTTACCCTTGACAAAGCCATGCTGACTATCCCCGATTAATCCTTGCCTCTCCAAGTGGAGACTAATTTTGTCCCTCAGAATTTTTTCCAATAATTTCCCTACCACAGATGTTAGGCTCACTGGCCTGTAATTCCCTGGTTTATCCCTGCTACCCTTCTTGAATAATGGTACTACGTTAGCTGTTCTCCAGTCCTCTGGTACATCCCCTGTGGCCAGAGAGGTTCTGAAAATTTGTGTCAGAGCCCCTGCAATCTCCTCCTTTGCCTCACACAACAGCCTGGGATACATCTCGTCCGGGCCTGGGGATTTATCCACTTTTTGGCCTGCTAAAACCGCTAGTACCTCCTCCCTCGCGATGCTAATATGTTCAAGTATGTCACAGTCCCCTTGCCCGACTTCTATGTCTACATCGTCTTTCTCCATAGTGAACACTGAGGCAAAAAATTCATTTAAAACCCCACCTACTTCATCTGGCTCTACACACAGCTTGCCACTTTGGTCCCTAATGGGCCCTACCCTTTCCCTGGTTATCCTCTTGCCCTTAATATACTTATAAAACATCTTAGGATTTTCCTTTATTTTGCTCGCCAGTGTTATTTCATGGCCCCTCCTCGCCCCCCTAATTACCTTTTTAAGTATGCCCCTGCACCTCTTATACTCCTCTAGGGCTTCCACCGTCTTTTGTCTTTTGTAACTGCCAAAAGCCCCCCTTTTTTTCCTAATGCAATTTTACCACAGTCCTTTTGTGGTAAACCACTGTTATACCTGCCTGTGTGTGTGTTTGTATTCCACTGTGTACATGTCTGTACATGCCTCGGCTGACTCCTCCCACGAGTCCAGGTATAAAGGTGACTGCTCCACAGTCCCTCTGTATTCTGGACTGGTCGACCACTCGAGGCACACCTTCATTCTCTTGTTAATAAAAGCCTGTTAGTTACTCGCTTAACCTCAGTCTTTTGAGTAATTGATAGCGCATCAATTTTATTAACAAGATTTTTTATAATGGAGAAGATCCTCACACCAGCATGCCTGGACTTAGACCATCGGGAGGCGGACGCATCCACCAAGTTTGCTCACTGGCTTAAGTGCTTTGAAAGATTCCTGATCGCCTCCGCTGCAACGGTCAAATCGGATGAGGACAAACTGGATGTCCTGACCTCCAAAGTGAACCACCGAGCGTACTCGGTCATCCAGGACGCGACCTCGTACACGGCTGCTCTCAAGCTCCTCAAGGACCAGAACATGCGCCCAGTGAACGAGGTGTATGCCAGGCACCTCCTGGGGAGTCATAAACAACAACCTGGGGATTCGACCGAGGAATACCTTCAGGCACTGTCCGTGCTTGGCCGGGCCTGTGGTTGTAAGGATGTAAAGGCCGCCGTGTACACAGAGGAACTTATCCGGGACGCTTTTGTGGCGGGCCACAGGTCCAATTACACCCGACAGCGACTGTTGGAGCAGAGTGACCTCGGCCTCAACAAGGCCTCTGAACTCGCACTATCATTGGACTCACCCTACCGGGGCATGGATGCCTACTCCTCTGCACCGTGGACGCCGCGGGGAACGACAGCCTGGGACACGGTAGGACCGTCTCATAGCGCCGTGCCACCCCAGCCACATCCCAACAACGGCCCAACTACCGCAGCAGTGTCCCAAGGCCAGAAATGCTACTTCTGTGGCCAGGCCAAACACCCTAGAGCGCGCTGCCCGGCGAAAAATGCGATCTGCTCGGGCTGCGGGAAGAAGGGACACTACGCCAGCGTCTGCAGGGCCAAAGCCACCCCGAACCCCAGCAGCGCCGCGTGTGGGCCGTGCGGGTCGCCATCTTGGGCCTCCCCAGCCATGTGCGGACCACCGGAACAGCAGCCATTTTGGATGCCTCCAGCCACATGGGGATCATGGACGCTGCCATCTTGGATGGCAGCTGGGACGCAGCAGGCCCCCAACACCGCCTCATCTGATACCCGCAGTGACACACCGACCCCTACGCTGGCCTCCGTTACGCTGGACCAAGCGAGACCGCACCAACTGGCCCGGCCCACAATGGACATTAAGGTAAATGGTCACGAAACAACCTGCCTTTTTGACTCTGGGAGCACGGAGAGCTTCATCCACCCCGACACGGTGCGGCGTTGCTCTCTCCCAGTCCTGCCTGCGCACCAGCGGATTTCTATGGCCTCCGAGTCCCAGTCGGCGGACATTGACGACTACTGCGTGGTGACACTCTTAGTAGACGGGACGGTGTACGATAATTTTAAACTTCTGGTCCTGCCCCAGCTCTGCGCTACCGTTCTACTGGGGTTAGATTTTCAGTGCCACCTCAAAAGTGTTACGATGGCGTACGGTGGAACCCTCCCCCCACTCACAGTCCGCAGCCAGCAGCTTCCAAATTGCCCGCCGCGCACCAGGTGCAACCTCTCCACACTCAGAGTCACCCCCCCCCCACTGTTTGCTAACCTCACCCCCGACTGTAAGCCCATCGCCACAAAGAGCAGGCGATACAGTGCCGGGGACAGGGTTTTCATTAAAACCGAAGTGGAGCGGCTCCTGAAGGAGGGGATTATTGAGGGCAGCACCAGCCCCTGGCGAGCCCAGGTTGTGGTCGTTAAGACCGGCGAGAAACAGCGCCTGGTCATCGACTACAGCCAGACAATAAATCGCTACACCCTGCTGGACGCTTACCCACTCCCCCGCATAGCTGATATGGTCAACCAGATCGCGCAGTACCGCGTCTTCTCGACCATTGACCTGAAATCAGCGTACCACCAGCTCCCTATCCGCCCTGAGGACCGCCAGTATACTGCCTTTGAGGCAAACGGCCGCCTCTACCACTTCCTTAGGGTTCCCTTTGGCGTCACCAACGGGGTCTCCGTCTTCCAAAGGGAGATGGACCGGATGGTCGATCAAAATGCGTTGCAGGCCACTTTCCCATATCTGGACTGTTAAGTCTGTGTGTTCTAGTTGTAATTACTAACACAGACTACAAGATTAAAGTTCAACAGGTCTTTACTGGTTGGAGGTCAGGACTATACTAAATACATATTACTACACAGTGCTTATATACCGGTGGTCACCACCGGTATTACGTATACAGCAGCCAGAGAAAGTAGTACATCTCTTAAGGTGGAACAGGCTTAAGTTCTCTTAAGGTGGAACAGGTTACATACACCACAATCCTCCCTTTTTAGCTTAACAGTCATATCCCCATTTAACATAACATAATAACATATATAACTTCAGGTATAAACAGTTCAAAGGTTCAGTCTCTCAGGAGGCCTTCTGATTCGGTTTGGATAACGCCTTTCAGTGGTCTCTGATTCCTGTTGCTGAGGTGACTCCTCTAGTTGGTCTCCCATGCATTGGGTGTTATCATCATCAGGTACATTCCCTGCCGAGGTAGATGCTTCAGGTTCATTAACGTCTTCCACAGTTGTCTCTGTCGCAACCATGGGTTCGACCCTTGCTCTCGATTCTACCAGTTGATCCGCATGACGCCTTATCACATTGTTACCAATATCTACTGTGTACATCAGAGGTCCTTGTCTGGCCCGAATTGTTCTGGACTGCCATTTTTCATTTCCTTAGCCCCTTGCCAACACTGGTTGTCCTACGTCGAAACTTCGAGTGGTCTTGTTATTAATATGCCGGAACTGTTTGTTTTCCACTTCCCTCCGCACATTTGGTTTTAACAAGTCCAACCTGGACCGCAACCTCCTGTTATAAAACATCATGGCAGGACTTTGGTTTTCGATATGCCATTAGGAAATTGTCCACCTTGTGCTGTAGCGGAATCTGATCATCGTTCATGGCCTTTATTGCCTTTTTGAATGTTTGGACAAATCTCTCGGCCAACCCGTTTGTCGCCAGATGATATGGGGCAGAGGTATAATGTTTCACCCCATTCTTCATTAAGAATTTTTGGAATTCTTCTGACACGAACTGTGGTCCGTTGTCCAAACAGATCTGTTCTGGCAATCCGTTCCTTGCGAATATTGTTCTTAACACCGCAATTGTCTTTTCTGAAGTAGTGGTATTCATCTTGATCACTTCTGGCCATTTGGAATGTGCGTCCACCGCAATTAGGAACATGGAGTCCATGAATGGACCAGCAAAGTCAATATGTACGCGTTGCCATGGGGCTGAAGGCCATTCCCATGGGTGTAGTGGTGCGATCGGAGGTGCATTTTGCACTTTTTGGCACCCAGCGCAGCTTTTCGTCAACTCCTCTATCTGTTGGTCAATACCCGGCCACCATACATAAGCCCTAGCAAGACTTTTCATCTTAACTCCCCCCCGATGACCTTCATGCAGTTCTTTTAGAACTCTTTCCCTTAACTTGGGAGGAATAATCACTCTTGTCCCGTACATCAAAGTGCCATGGCAGACGGACAGCTGGTCTCGCCTTGCCGAGAATGCCGGTAACAGAGGATCACCACGTGTTGGCCATCCTTTCACTGTCACCTCGTAGACTCTGGACAGTGTCGGGTCGTTCCTGGTTTCTCTTTCAATACTGGCATTGGTGACTGGTAAACACTCGATGATGGTCGAATGAAATAACTCAACAGGGTCAACTTTCGTCGTTTCTTCTTCTTCAGGTAGTGGCAGGCGCGACAGCCCATCAGCATTGCCATGCTGCTTCGTACCTTTGAATTCTATTTGATATTGATGTGCCCCTAGGAAAAGGGACCATCTCTGGAGACGCTGTGCTGTCATCACTGAAACACCCTTCTTAGGGTTAAAAATGGATACCAACGGCTGATGGTCTGTCAGAAGTGTGAATTTTTGGCCCTGCAGGTAATGATTAAACTTCTTCACTCCCCATACAAGGCTGAGAGCCTCCCTATCGATCTGCGCATAGTTGCGCTCAGCGGAGGTCAATGATCTGGATGCAAACGCGACTGGCCTTTCCGTGCCATTTGGCAACTTGTGTGAGAGTACTGCCCCAATACCATATGGAGAAGCATCACAAGCCAACCGAATAGGCAGTGTCGGGTTGAAGTGAGCCAACACTTCCTCTGAGGTGATCAATTCTTTGCTTTTGCGAAATGCCTTCTTACAGTTTTCGCTCCATTCCCATGGTACCCCCTTCTGTAAAAGAGCGTTTAGCGGGTGCAGTACCGTGGATAGATTTGGTAGAAATTTATGGTAATAGTTAATCAATCCTAGAAACGACCTCAACTGAGAGACATTATCCGGAGCGGGAGCCTTTACAACTGCCTCTATCTTGTCAGGAGACTTATGAAGCCCCTCCCGGTCAATGGCATGTCCACAGTACGAGATCCGCTTCTGGAAGAACTCACATTTCTGCCGATTAACTCTAAGTCCATACTCTTTCAGTCTGTTGAGCACCAGTTCCAAGTTTGCGAGGTGTTCTTCATCACCATCACCTGTAATCAGAATATCGTCCAGGTAACATTGTGTGCCTGGAATTCCCTGTAATACCTGCTCCATGGCCCTCTGCCAAATTGCTGGAGCCGATGCCACTCCAAAAACCAGCCTATTGTACTGGTACAAACCTCGATGCGTGTTGATCGTGAGGTATTGGCGTGACTCTTCTTCAACCTCCATCTGCAAGTACGCCTGCGCCAGGTCTATCTTGGTGAAGTGTTTCCCGCCAGACAATGAAGCATAAATATCCTCAATCCGTGGAAGCGGATACTGCACCGTGTGAAGCACCGGATTAACGGTGATTTTGAAATCTCCACAGATGCGAACCTTCCCTGGTTCTCCTGGCTTGTTGCTCGAAGGACGTTTCATAACGGGAACAATGGGCGTAGCCCACTCACTCCAATCTACCTTAGACAGTACACCTGAACGTTCTAGCGCTTCCAGTTCCGCTTCTACAGTAGGTCGTATTGCATAGGGTACTGGTCTGGCTTTAAAAAAATTTGGGTGTGCATGTTCATCAATCTTGATGTTTGCCGTAATTCCTCTCAGTGTTCCCAGTCCCTGCTGGAACACCTCTTTAGCATCATCCAATATTTTGGACAATCGTTTAGGTTTGACATCTGTTTCCCCGGAATCTACCGTTAGTGCCTTTAAGGAGTGCCAGTCCATATTCATTTTCCTAATCCACTCCCGTCCCAGTAGTGGTGGACCTCCTTCAGGTAGCACATATAAGTCCATTACTTGGCTTTCTTCGCCCTTGTGGACCACTTTTACCTCTATCTTTCCGATGGGGTACACTCTTTGCCCCGTGTATGTTTTCAATATAATCTCCGTATCCCGTAGGGGAATATGTTGGAATAACCTTTTGTAATCTTTCTTATTCATGACCGTCAATGCCGATCCAGTGTCCAATTCCATCTTTACTTGGACTCCTGCTATCTGAAGGGTGACCCAAATTGTCTGGAGATCTGCATCCTTACCAACGTTGTGTACTCTTAAGCTACCCAGTTCATTACTGCTAGTGTCTGAATCTGACTTCTGTTCGGTCGAACTGTTCTTTGTCACCTTGTGTACCTTTATGTATTTTCCTTGCGGTGACTTTTTGTTGCTGGTCTTCTTTCCTGACCGGCATACTTTAGATATGTGGCCAAGCCTGCCACACGTTCTGCATTCTTGGTTTTTAAACCAACACTGGTTCTGATCGTGCGTTGTCTTTCCACAACGATAACATTTTACAGTACTCAAATCCAATTTATTTGTACTGAGTTCCGGTGACCGTAGCTGCATTACTGCCGTGCCTCTCGCTGCGGCTTCATGTGCTGCTGCCATAGTGACCGCTTTCTCAAGCGTCAGCTCATTCTCCTCGAGCAGTCGCTTTTGTGTATCTTCTTTTAATAAACCACACACAAATTTATCTCGTAGCGCCTCTGTCAGTCTTGTTTCAAACTGACAGTACTTTGCTAGCTTACGCAATTCCATTAAATATTCAGCATTGCTTTCATCCTTCAGCTGCCTTCTGCTGTAAAATTTAAATCGTTCCGCTAGCATCAGCGACGTGGGGTTTAGACGATTTTTCAGGACAGTAACAATCTCCTCGAACGTCTTATCCGCCGGTTCATCTGGCGATAAAAGGTGTTTCAATTGCCCGTATGTCTTCGCACCCATTAAGTTTAATAATGTTAGTGCTTTCTCTTCATCTGGGATTTTATTTGCTTTACAATAATTTTGTATGCGTTCTACATACATGGCCCAATCTTCGATGTCGCTATCAAAGGTATTAATGTTCCCATGTTTAGGCATCGTTGCAATTTAATTTATTTTTATTTTTATCCAAGATGGCGGCTTCCCGCTCTTGTCTTCGTCCTCCGCCTACAAAATGGCGGTTTTCCCGCGCTTGGCGGTCTTCACCCGTCCCCCGACGCTGTCTCCGCTTCACCGCGGCTCTCGCGCCTTCAGTTGCCCCAGACGCTGCGTCTTTTTAGCCCGAATGCGGCCCGGCCCTTATCTCCGGTCGCGATCGATCTCACCGCCCTTATTCCTCCGTCTTCCCTCCCCGTCTGTACAGCCAACGCGGCCGACTTTCTGGTCGCGCCGCTGCCCGGCTTACCCACCACCGAGGTAGAAAGAAGATAGCTGACAGCCGCTGATGGAGGCTTCGAGTTCAGGATGTCTTCTGCACTCTGGTTTCTCGATGTCTGCCGCGCGACGTGTCTTCCAGCAGGGTGATGAGGGTGGAAGCCTCTCTTCGACATCCGTTCTGTGGACGAAGCCGCCGTGGATATAAACTGCCGCAGGGTAAGAATCGGACTCGTCGCCACTGTTAAGTCTGTGTGTTCTAGTTGTAATTACTAACACAGACTACAAGATTAAAGTTCAACAGGTCTTTACTGGTTGGTGGTCAGGGCTATACTAAATACAATATTACTACACAGTGCTTATATACCGGTGGTCACCACCGGTATTACGTATACAGCAGCCAGAGAAAGTAGTACATCTCTTAAGGTGGAACAGGCTTAAGCTCTCTTAAGGTGGAACAGGTTACATACACCACATAGACAATGTGACCATCTGCGGCCATGACTTGCAGGACCATGACGCAAACCTCGAAAAATTCCTCTGCACCGCCCAAGTCCTGAACCTGACGTATAACAAGGAGAAGTGCATATTCCGCACAACCCGCCTCGCCATCCTTGGCTGTGTTGTGGAACACGGAGTCATCGGTCCCGACCCCGACCGGATGCGACCCCTTATGGAACTCCCACTGCCCCACTGCCTCAAGGCCCTGAAGAGGTGCCTAGGGTTTTTCTCCTATTACGCCCAGTGGGTCCCCTACTATGCGGACAAGGCCCGTCCGCTGATCAAGTCCACCTCTTTTCCCTTGACGGCAGAGGCCCGCTTAGCCTTCCACCGTATCAAGGAAGACATTGCCAAAGCCAAAATCAGGCGGGGAGACCCGTGGCCTTCTTTTCACGAACCCTCCAGGGCCCGGAGACCAGACACTCCGCTGTTGAGAAGGAGGCCCAGGCTATTGTGGAGGCTGTGCGTCATTGGAGGCACTACCTGGCCGGAAAACGATTTACCCTGCTCACTGACCAGCGTTCAGTTGCTTTTATGTTTAACAACAAGCAGAGGGGCAAAATCAAAAACGACAAGATCTTGAGGTGGAGAATCGAACTTTCCACCTACAACTACGAGATCTTGTACCGGCCCGGGAAGCTCAATGAACCCCCGGATGCTCTATCGCGTGGCACCTGCGCCAGCACGCAGATCGATAGACTGCGGGCCCTCCACAATGACCTCTGCCACCCGGGGGTCACCAGGTTCTTCCACTTCATCAAGGCCCGCAACCTGCCTTACTCCATTGAGGAGGTCAGGACCATGGCCAGGAACTGCCAAGTCTGCGCTGAGTGCAAACCGCACTTTTATAGACCAGACAGGGCTCACCTGATAAAAGCCACTCGCCCCTTCGAGCGCCTGAGCGTTGACTTTAAAGGGCCTCTCCCCTCCTCCGACCGCAATGTGTACTTCCTCAACATTATTGATGAGTTCTCCCGTTTCCCGTTCGCCATCCCCTGCCAGGACATGACCAGTGCCACGGTCATTAAATGTCTGAACGACCTCTTCACCCTGTTCGGTTTCCCCAGCTATATCCATAGCGACCGGGGCTCATCGTTTATGAGCGACGAACTCCGTCAGTACCTGCTCGCTAGGGGTATTGCCACAAGCAGGACCACCAGTTACAACACCCGGGGGAACGGACAGGTGGAAAGAGAGAATGCGACAGTTTGGAAGGCCGCCCTGCTAGCCTTAAAGTCTAGGGGCCTTCCGACCTCCCGCTGGCAGGAATGTGCTCCCCGATGCGCTCCACTCTATTCGGTCACTGCTCTGCACTGCCACTAACGCCACCCCCCATGAGAAAATGTTTGTCTTCCCAAGGAAGTCCACATCGGGGACATCGCTACCACCATGGCTGACGTCCCCAGGGCCGGTCCTATTGAGAAGACACGTGAGGACCCATAAAACGGACCCCCTGGTCGAGAGGGTCGACCTCCTCCACGCCAACCCCCAGTATGCTTACATTGCGTACCCGGATGGGCGGGAGGACACAGTCTCCATACGAGACCTCGCACCCTCGGGGGCCCCAGTAACCCACTACCCACTACCACCCCCCCCACGATCCAATATCCAACCCCAGCAGACGGCATGCCTGGGCCCCGCGACCGGCTCGACACCCACGAGGACTACACACCAGTGCCCCAGCCTACGCGGGACTCGACGCCGGAAGCTTCACTACCCCTGCCGTCGCCACGTCGATCACAGCGGCAGACAAGACCTCCGATGAGACTCCAATACACAAACTTTTAATACACTTCACCCCGCCGGACTCATTTTTAAACAAGGGGTGAATGTGGTAAACCACTGTTATACCTGCCTGTGTGTGTGTTTGTATTCCACTGTGTACATGTCTGTACATGCCTCGGCTGACTCCTCCCACGAGTCCAGGTATAAAGGTGACTGCTCCACATTCTGGACTGGTCGACCACTCGAGGCACACCTTCATTCTCTTGTTAATAAAAGCCTGTTAGTTACTCGCTTAACCTCAGTCTTTTGAGTAATTGATAGCGCATCACCTTTTCCTCCACTTTTTAATTTATTTTTACAGTCCTTTTCCTCCACTTCGTTTCACTGTATCGTTACTCTCCCCCTTCTTATTTGTGTAACACACGAACCGCCACCTTTACGAGGCGATTGCATCAGCACTAAACTGCGGGCGTGCCACTAAGAAAAGACAGGAACATCTTACTTTAAACATCACCGATTCCAGTGCAAAGTGATGCACAAGTCCGTCGTCCTCGTCGCCAGTTTTGTTGTGTCTCAAGGGGTTTTATACCCTTACGTATATAACAATTAAGGACTCCGGGGTGGAGAGTTTAGTTAACGGCCATTTTATTTACAATGTGCTTTTTCACTCAATGCGCTACATTAACCATAGTGCATTGCAAATCACCACTACGGTATCCCATGTGGGACAATTCTAATACACATTCAAAATACACAACACACACCCTCACTCCACACACTCCTCACTCCACACACTCCCTCACTCCACACACACCCTCACTCCACACACTCCCTCACTCCATGATCACTCACTCCACACTCACTCACTCCACACACTCCCTCATTCCACGCACCTCACTTCACACACTCATCACTCCACACAGTCACTCACTCCACTCTCCCTCACTCCAAATTCTTCCTCACTCCACACTCTTCCTCACTCCACATTCCCTCACTCCACACACTTCCTCACTCCACACACTCCACTCCAAACACACCCTCACTCCACACACCCTCACTCCACACACTCCACACTGTCCCTCACACCACACTCCCTCACTCCACACTCCCTCACTCCACACTCTTCCTCACCCCACACACTCCTCACTCCACACACTCTCATTCCACACTCCTCCTCACTCCACACACTCCCTTTCTCCACTCTCCCTCACTCCACAGTCTTTCACTACACACACACCCTCACTCCACACTCGCCTCACTCCAAACTCTAGCTTACTCCACACTCCTTCACTCCACAGCCCCTCACTCGACACACTCCCTCACTCCACACTCCCTCACTCCAAACTCCCTCACTCCACACACTCCTCACTCCACACTCCTCACTCCACACACCCTCACTCCACACTCCCTCACTCCACACTCCCTCACTCCACACACTCCTCACTCCACACACTCCCTCACTCCAATCTCCCTCACTCCAAACTCTTCCTCACACCACACTCTCCCTCACTCCACACTCGCTCACTCCACAGTCGTTCACTCCACACACACCCTTACTCCACTCTCGCCTTAGTCCAAACTCTTCCTCACACCACACTCCTTCACTCCACAGTCCCTCACTGCACACACTCCCTCAATCCACACAGCCTCACTCCATGCTCTGCCTCACTCCACATTCCCTTAGTCCACAGTCTCACACTCCAATTGCTTCCTCACTCCACCCGCTTCCTCATTCCATGCAAACTCACTCCACACTCGCTTACTCAATGCACTCCCTCACTCCACACTCTCCCTCACACTACACACTACCTGACTCCACAGTCCTTCATTCCACAGTCCCTCATTACACACTCCCTCACTCCACACTCGCTCATTCCACACACCCTCATTCCACACACTCCCTCATTCCACACGCTCCTTCACTCCACACTCCCTCACTCCAAACACTCCCTCACTCCACTCTCCCTCACTCCACATGCCCTCACTCCACACTCTTCCTCACTCCACTCTCTCCCTCACACCACACACCCTCACTCAACACACTCACTCACTCCACTCTCCCTCACTCCACATGCCCTCACTCCACACAATCCCTCACTCCACACACTCTCACTCCACACACTCCCTCACTCCACTCTCCCTCACTCCACATTCTTCCTCACTCCACACTCTCCCTCACAACACACACCCTCACTGAACACACTCCCTCACTCCACACTCACCTCACTTCAAACTCTCCCACACTCCACACTCCCTCACTCCACAGTCCCTCACTCCACACTCCCTCACTCCAAACACTCCTTCACTCAACACACTCCCTCACACAACACACTACCTCACTCCACATTCCCTCACTCCACAGTCCCTCATTCCACACTCCCTCACTCCACAGTCCCTCAGTCCACACTCCCTCACTCCACACTCCCTCATTCCACACTCACTCAGTCCACACACCCTCACTCCACATACTCCCTCACTCAGCACTCTCCCTCACACTTCACTCTACACAGTCCTTCACACCACAGTCCCTCATTCCACACACCCTCACTCCACACACTTCCTCACACCACACTCTCCCTCACCCCACACTCCCTCACTCCACACACTCCCTCACACCACACTCCCTCATGCCAAACACACTCACTCCAGAGTTCCTCACTCCACAATCCCTCACTCCACACTCTTCCTCATTCCACGCTCTCCCTCACTCCACTCCCTCACACCACACTCCCTCACTCGACACTCCCTCACTCCACACTCTCCCTCACTCCACACTCTTCCTCACTCCACACTCTCCCTCACTCCAAACTCCATCACTCCACACTCCCTCACTCCACAGTCCCTTACACCAAAGTCCCTCACTCCACACTCACTCACTCCATGCTCCATCACTCCACACACTCCCTCACTCCACACGTTCCCTCACTCCGCACACTCCCTCACTCCACACTACATCACTCCACACTCTCCCTCACTCCACACACCCTCACTCCACACACTGCCGCAATCCACACACCCTCACTCCACACACTCCCACACTCCACACTCACTCATTCCACACGCTCCCTCACTCCACACTCTCCCTCACTCCACAGTCCCTCACTCCACACTCCCTCACTCCACATTCCCTCATTCCACACACTCGTCACTCCACGCACTCCCTCACTCCACATAAATTCACTCAACACTCTTCCTCACGCCACACTGTCCCTCACTCCACAGTCCTCCACTCTACATACCCTCATTCCACACACTCCTCACTCCACACACTCCCTCACACCAAACTCCCTCACTCCACAATCTCCCTCACTCCACACACTCCCTCAATCCACACATGCTCACTCCACACTCTTCCTCACTCCACACTCTCCATCACGCCACACTCCCTCACTCCGCAGTCCCTCACTTCACACACTCCTCACTACACACACTCCCTCACTCCACACACCCTCACTCCACAGTCCCTCACTCCACACACTCCTCACTCCACGCTCTCCCTCACTCCACACTCTCCCTCACTCCACACTTCCTCACTCCACAATCCCTCACTCCACACGGTTCCTCATTCCACTCTCCCTCACTCCACACTCTTCCTCACTCCACACTCACTCACTCCACACACACCCTCGCTCCACACTCTCCCTCACTCTGCACTCTCTCACTCCACAATCCCTCTCCACATGCTTCCTCATTCCACGCTCTCCCTCACTCCACACTCCCTCACACCACACACTCCCTCACTCGACACTCCCTCACTCCACACTCTCCCTCACTCCACACTCTTCCTCACTCCACACTCTCCCTCACTCCAAACTCCATCATTCCACACTCCCTCACTCCACAGTCCCTTACACCAAAGTCCCTTACACCAAAGTCCCTCACTCCACACTCACTCACTCCATGCTCCATCACTCCACACACTCCCTCACTCCACATTCCCTCACTCCACACACTCCCTCACTCCACACTCCCACCCACCACACTCTCCCTCACTCCACACTCTCCCTCACTCCACACTGCCTCACTCCACACTCACTCACTCCACACTCACTCACTCCACACAATCCCTCACTCCACACTCCCTCACTCCACACGTCCTCAATCCACATGCTCCTCACTCCATGCTCTCCCTCACTCCACAGTCCCTCACTCCACACTTCCTCATTCCACACACTCCTCACTCCACACACTCCCTCAATCCACACCACCCAACTCCACACACTCCTCACTCCACACACTCCCTCACTTCACTGTCTTCCTCACTCCACACTCACTCACTCCACAGTCTCTCACTCCACGCTCACCCACTCCACACACCCTCACTCCACACACTCCTCACTCCACACACTCCCTCACTCCACACACACCCTCACTCCAAACACTCCCTCACTCCACACTCACTCACTCCACACTCACTCACTCCACACACTCCCTCACTCCACACACCATCACTCTACACACGCCTCACTCCACACAGTCCCTCACTCCACTCTCCCTCACTCCACATTCTTCCTCACTCCACACTCTTCCTCACTCCACATTCCCTCACTACACACACTCCCTCACTCCACACACTCCTCACTCTACACTGACCCTCATACCACACTCCCTCACTCCACAAACTCCCTCACTCCACACTCTTCCTCACCCCACACACTCCTCACTCCACACACCCTCATTCCACACTCTTCCTCACTCCACACACTCCCTTTCTCCACTCTTCCTCAATCCACAGTCTTTCTCTACACACAGCCCCTCACTCCACACTCGCCTCATTCCAAACTCTAGCTTACTCCACACTCCTTCACTCCACAGCACCTCACTCAACACACTCCCTCACTCCACACTCCCTCACTCCGCACTCCCTCACTCCACACACTCCTCACTCCACACACTACTCACTCCACACACCCTCACTCCACACTCCCTCACTCCACACTCCCTCACTCCACACACTCCCTCACTCGACTCTCCCTCACTCTTCACTCATCCTCACACCACACACACCCTCACTCCACACTCCCTCACTCCACACTCCCTCACTCCACACACTCCTCACTCCACACACACCCTCGCTCCACTCTCACCTTAGTCCAAACTCTTCCTCACACCACACTCCTTCACTCCACAGTCCCTCACTGCACACACTCCCTCACTCCACACACCCTCACTCCACACTCCCTCACTCCACACTCCCTCACTCCACACACTCCTCACTCCACACACTCCCTCACTCCACTCTCCCTCACTCTTCACTCTTCCTCACACCACACACTCCCTCACTCCACACTCGCTCACTCCACAGTCATTCACTCCACACACACCCTCGCTCCACTCTCGCCTCACTCCAAACTCTACCTCAGTCCACACTCCTTCACTCCACAGTCCCTCACTGCACACACTCCCTCAATCCACACAGCCTCACTCCATACTCTCCCTCACTTCACACTCCCTCACTCCACATTCCCTTAGTCCACAGTCTCACACTCCACATGCTTCCTCACTACACCCACTTCCTCATTCCACGCACTCTCACTCCACACACCCTCACTCCACATGCTCCCGCAACCACACACTCCCTCACTGCACACTCCCTGACTCCACACTCTCCCTCACACTACACACAACCTCACTCCACAGTCCCTCATTCCACAGTCCCTAATTCCACACTCCCTCACTCCAAACTCTTCCTCACTCCACACTCTGCCTCACTCCACACTCCCTCACACCACACTCTTACTCACACCACACTCTCCCTCACACCACACACCCTCACTCAACAAACTCACTCACTCCACTCTCCCTCACTTCACTGTCTTACTCACTCCACACTCACTCACTCCACAGTCCCTCACTCCACTCGCTTACTCACTCCACACACAACCTCACTTCACTCACTCCCTCACTCCGCACAATCCCTCACTCCACACTCCCTCACTCCTCAGTCCCTCACTCCACGCTCACCCACTCCACACACCCTCACTCCACACACTCCTCACTCCACACACTCACTCACTCCACACACACCCTCACTCCAAACACTCCCTCACTCCACACTCACTCACTCCACACTCACTCACTCCACACACTCCCTCACTCCACACACCATCACTCTACACACGCCTCACTCCACACAGTCCCTCACTCCACTCTCCCTCACTCCACACTCTTCCTCACTCCACATTCCCTCACTGTTAAGTATGTGTATTGTATTGAACAATTAACACAAAGACTTAAACGTATAACTCAAACAGGTCTTTACTGGTTGGAGGTAGGGACTGCACGTAGGTCTTTACTTCATGCCCACAGGCGGGAACTGAGGGGAGATCAGTACCCACAGTACTATTTATACCCCTATGGCCAGGAGTGGTACTGCGTATCACTACGCCCTACAAGTAGTGCAGTCCTGTCCATAGGTTCAAAGTAGCACACATATTACATACACAACATTCCTCCCTTCTTAGCTTTACAGTCATCTCCCCATTTAACATAACGTAATAACATATATACATATATAACTTCAGGTTTACATAACAGAATAACATAGATACGTAGATAACTTCATGTCAAAACAGATCACAGATTCAGTCTCTGCGGAAAACAGTTCACAGATTCAATCTCTGTGGTGTAGTCGGTTCACGTTGCTGGAGTGACTCATTCAATAGTCCTTCCATGGATTTAACAGTTTGAACTTCCGAACTGAATTGGCTCCGTTCGGAGGGACCACGTGTGTGATCTGGTAGAGGTAATAATGGTTCAGATGGGTCATCTTCTGTTTCGACTTTTCCTTTTCTGCTTCTTGGAGACTCTCTGGGCTCCACTGTCAGCTGCCAGCTGCATGCGCAGTTCCTCCTTCTCTTCCTCCTTTTTCCGTAGTAGAGCCACCTTCTCCCGATGTTCCGTAGACTTTCGGTGCTCCTCCATGATTTCTGTATGGTGGGAGTCGAAGTTACAAGTTGGGCAGGACAGGACATAGTAATATTCGGTGTCGTCCTGATCTAGGCCAGCGAGAGGTTCTTCTATTTCCTCCATATCCAGCTGGGCGTTAGCCAGCTTTTGTTCCAAGTCCAGACATCTTTCCTGAAGAGACTTCTTCATGCGTACCTCTTCATCCAGCTTTTTCTGGGCTTTCAGCAAGTCGTTTACTAATGACCTCATTTGAGATTTTACTACTTCAACTTCTTTTGGAGATTGATTGATCGGACTATTCAATCCCTCTACCGGAGCAGCTGTTTCAGCGGTCTGTTGTTCTATGTTGACGTGAGTCAGCGTACTTTTGGCATCCAAGGGCTGCTCTGTTGCAGTCATCTCAGTCTGTGTTGCCACCTCAGCTCTTCCAATATATATGGCCCAATCTTCGAGGTCACTATCAAAGGTGCTAATATTCCCGTGTTTAGGCATTGTAGATTTGCAATTTCTCAGATTTTATTTTCTTTACTTGTTATCAAAGATGGCGGCTTCCCGCTCTTGCCGTCGTCCTCCGCCCACAAAATGGCGGTTTTCCCGCGCTTGGCGGTCTTCACCCGTCCCCCGACGCCGTCTCCCTTCAGCCCCCGAGTGCGGCCCTTATCTTCGCCGCGATCGCCCGAGTGCGGCCCTTATCAGCGGATGCGATCGATGGCCCGGCTGCGCCTCGCACTTGAAAGCGGCCCGGCCCTTATCAGTGCTTGCGATCGATGGCCCGGCTGCGCCTCGCACTCCAAAGCCCTTATCTCCCGATCGCGATCGATGGCCCGCGCTGTGCACCGCGGCTCTCGCGCCTTCAATTTCTGCAGCCGCTGCCCTTTCAGCCCGAGTGCGGCCCTTATCGGTGGTTGCGATCGATGACCCGGCTGCGCCCCTCACTTCAAAGCGGCCCGGCCCTTATCTGCCGATCGCTATCGCCCTGTACCTCTGTCTTCCCCAGCCCTGTCTTCTACTCCGGTTCACAAGCTGATGGAGGCTTCAGGGTCCTAATGCCTGTCGCTTCCAGTGGGGTGGTATGGTTTGAAACCTCTCTTCAACCGCCGTGGAATAACTGCCGCAGGGTAAGAACCTGACTCGTCGCCAGTGTTAAGTATGTGTATTGTATTGAACAATTAACACAAAGACTTAAACGTATAACTCAAACAGGTCTTTACTGGTTGGAGGTAGGGACTGCACGTAGGTCTTTACTTCATGCCCACAGGCGGGAACTGAGGGGAGATCAGTACCCACAGTACTATTTATACCCCTATGGCCAGGAGTGGTACTGCGTATCACTACGCCCTACAAGTAGTGCAGTCCTGTCCATAGGTTCAAAGTAGCACACATATTACATACACAACACTCACTACACACACTCCCTCACTCCACACACTCCTCACTCTACACAGACCCTCACACCACACTCCCTCACTCCACAAACTCCCTCACTCCACACTCTTCCTCACCCCACACACTCCTCACTCCACACACCCTCATTCCACACTCTCCCTCACACTACACACAACCTCACTCCACAGTCCCTCATTCCACAGTCCCTCATTCCACACTCCCTCACTGCACACACTCCCTCAATCCACACAGCCTCACTCCATGCTCTCTCTCACTTCACACTCCCTCACTCCACATTCCCTTAGTCCACAGTCTCACACTCCACATGCTTCCACACTCCACCTGCTTCCTCATTCCACGCACTCTCACCCCACACCCTCACTCCACATGCTCCCTCACCCACACACCCCCTCACACTACACACAACCTCACTCCACAGTCCCTCATTCCACAGTCCCTCATTCCACACTCCCTCACTCCACACTCTTCCTCACTCCACACTCTGCCTCACTCCACACTCCCTCACACCACACTCTTCCTCACACCACACTCTCCCTCACACCACACACCCTCACTCAACACACTCACTCACTCCACTCTCCCTTACACCACATTCTTCCTCACTCCACAGTCTCCCTCACACCACACACCCTCACTCAACACACTCCCTCAATCTCCACTCTTCCTCACTCCACACTCCCTCACTCCACACTCCCTCACTGCACACACTCCCTCACTCAACACTTGCCCTCTCACTACACACTACCTCACTCCACATTCCCTCCCTCCACAGCCCCTCATTCCACACTCCCTCACTCCACAGTTCCTCACTCCACACTCCCTCATTCCACATTCCCTCACTCAACACTCTGCCTCACACTACACTCTGCACAGCCACTCACACCACAGTCCCTCATTCGACACACACTCACTCCACACACTCCCTCACTCCACACACACCCTCAATCCATACACTCTCTCACTCCACACTCTTTCACTCCGCACTCCCTCACTCCACACATTCATCACTCCAAAGAATCCCTCATTCCACACACTCCCTCACTCCACACACAACTCATTCCATACATTCCCTCACTCCACCCTCCCTCATTCCAAACACTCCTCACTTGGCACACTCCTTCACTCCACACACTCCTCACACCAGACACTCTCACTCCACACTCCCTCACTCCACACTCCCTCACACCACACACCTTCACTCAACACACTCCCTCACTCCACACACGCCTCACTGCAAGCACCCTCACTCCAAACTTCTTCACTCCACACTCCCTCAATCCACACACTCCTCACTCCACACTCGCTCACTCCAGTCGTTCACTCCACACACACCCTCACTCCATAATTGCCTCACTCCAAACTCTACCTCACTCCACAGTCCCTCACTCCACAGTCCCTCACTCCACACACTCCCTCAATCCACACAGCCTCACTCCACACTCTCCCTCACACTCCACACTCCCTCACTCCACACTTCCTCAATCCACACACTCCTCACTCCACACACTCCCTCACTCCACACCACCCAACTCCACACACTCCTCACTCCACACACTCCCTCACTTCACTCTGTTCCTCACTCCACACTCACTCACTCCACAGTCCCTCACTCCACTCGCATCTCACTCTACACTCCCTCACTCCACACTCTCCCTCACTCCACAGTCCCTCACTCCACACACTCCCTCAATCCACACAGCCTCACTCCACACTCTCCCTCACACTCCACACTCCCTCACTCCACACTTCCTCAATCTACACACTCCTTACTCCACACACTCCCTCACTCCACGCCACCCAACTCCACACACTCCTCACTCCACACACTCCCTCACTTCACTCTCTTCCTCACTCCACACTCACTCACTCCACAGTCCCTCACTCCACTCGCATCTCACTCCAAACTCCCTCACTCCACACTCTTCCTCACTCCACACTCTCCCTAACACCACACACCCTCACTCAACACACTCACTCACTCCACTCTCCCTCACTCCACATGCCCTCACTCCACACAATCCCTCACTCCACACACCCTCACTCCACACACTCCCTCACACCACACACCCTCACTCAACACACTCCCTCACTCCACACTCTCAACTCACTCCAAACTCCATCCCTCCACACTCCCTCACTCCACAGTCCCTCACTCCACACACTCCCTCACTCCTCAGTCCCACACACCACATTCTCCCTCACTGCACACTCTTCCTCACGCCGCACTCTACCTCACTCCACACAGCCTCACTCCACACACTCCATCACTCCACAGTCCCTTACTCCACAGTCCCTCACACCACACAATCCCTCACTCCACACTCCCTCACTCCACACAATCCCTCACTCCACACACCCTCACTCCACACACTCCCTCACACCACACACTCTCACTCAACACACTCCCTCACTCCACACTGTCACTCACTCCAAATTCCATCCCTCCACACTCCCACACTCCACACTCCCTCACTCCACATGCTCCCTCACTCCACACACTCCCTCATTCAACACTCTCCCTCACTCCACACTCCCTCACTCCATACTCCCTCACTCCACACTCAATCACTCCACACTCTCCCACACTGCTCACTCGCTTACTCCACACTCCCTCAATCCACACTCCTGCATTCCACACTCAATTCAATTCAATTCAATTCAATTCAAATCGCTTTATTGGCATGACAAGTTACATCTTATGTTGCCAAAGCATCGGAAAACATTCATGTTTGTTCACAAAAATACAGATCTATCCATACAGTGTATAAACAGATATATCCCTGAGTGTATAAATATAGGCCTAGAAATTGGGTTGTGGGCTCGCCAGGGCTGTAGCGCCAGAAATTTTGCGCCAGCGTTAATGCGGCAGCGCCCGACGAAAATTCGGTTGCGCCGGCCCCAGAGGGCGGCGGGCGCTAAAGGAGGGTTTTAGCGCCTGAAAACGGGCGTTGAATTGGGTTTCCCGGCGCTAATCCCCCGCTGCGGCACCCGATGCGGTGCGGCAGGCTGGGGAACTGCAGGCCTCCTCCTTCTGTTAAGGAGGAGCTGCCTGCAGCCGACAACTGTCCGGCGGATTCCCCCGACATCTGAGCCCGGCACCTCGGGGAAGTGCCGGGCTCGCAGCACACACTCATCAGGGCCGCGGGGGGGGTGATGCAGGAGTCCGGGAAGGGAGGTGCAGGCAGGCGGCCGCCGGGAACGCGGCCGGCTGCCGCTCCACCTTTATGCGCCGGCGCAAAGGCGTGTAAGGACACTTTTCACATTCGTTAGTTGCGCCTGCCATGGGCGAGGCGGGCGCAACTGAATTTGGGCTTGGGGCCGGGTTACCACGGCAACCGGGACGCTGCGCGCACCGCTGACGTCATCGGTGCCGGCGCAGCGCTACCGGCTAACGCCGATGGTAAGGCCCAAGTCAATTTGCAAAACGGCTATAAGTCCGGCGCAAGGCCCTATAGCGCCACTAATTGGCCGCTAAGCCCACTCAATTTCTAGGCCATATACTTTCATATAATTTATATATACTCACTCCACAAACTCCCTCATTCCACACACTCCCTCACTCCACACTCGCCTCACTCCAAACTCTCCCTCACTCCACGCTCCCTCACTCCACTGTCCCTCACTCCACACACTCAATCACTCCAACCACCCTCACTCCACACTCTCCCATACTCAAAACTCTCCCACACTCCACACTCCCTCACTCCACATGTTCCCTCACTCCACACTCTCCCTCACTCCACACTCCCTCACTCCATGCTCCGTCACTCCAATCCCTCACTCCACACTCCCTCACTCCACACTCTCCCCCACTTCACACTCGCTCACTCCACACTCCCTCAATCCACACTCCCTCACTTCACACTCTCCCCCACTGCACACTCGCTCACGCAAAACTCCCTAACTCCACCCACTCCCTCATTCCACACACTCGCTCACTCCACACACTCCATCACTCCACACACTTCCTCACTCCACAAACCCTCACTCCACACTCCCTCACTCCACACACTCCCTCACTCCACACTCGCCTCACTCCAAACTCTCCCTCACTCCACGCTCCCTCACTCCACTGTCCCTCACTCCACACACTCAATCACTCCAACCACCCTCACTCCACACTCTCCCATACTCAAAACTCTCCCACACTCCACACTCCCTCACTCCACATGTTCCCTCACTCCACACTCTCCCTCACTCCACACTCCCTCACTCCATGCTCCGTCACTCCAATCCCTCACTCCACACTCCCTCACTCCACACTCTCCCCCACTTCACACTCGCTCACTCCACACTCCCTCAATCCACACTCCCTCACTTCACACTCTCCCCCACTGCACACTCGCTCACGCCAAACTCCCTAACTCCACCCACTCCCTCATTCCACACACTCGCTCACTCCACACACTCCATCACTCCACACACTTCCTCACTCCACAAACCCTCACTCCACACTCCCTCACTCCACACACTCCCTCACTCCACACACCCTCACTCCACACACCCTCACTCCACACACTTCCTCACTCCAAACACCCTCACTTCACAAATCCTCACTCCACACACACTCACTCCAAACACTCCCTCACTCCACACACATGCTCACTCCACACTCACTCACTCCACACACCCTCACTCCACACACTCACTCAATCCACACTCATCCTCACTCCACAGTCCCTCACTCGAAACACTCCCTCACTTCACATGCTGCCTCATTCCACACACCCTCACTCCACACTCACTCACTCCACACACTCCCTCACTCCACACACTCCCTCACTCCACACTCCCTCACTCCACACTCCCTCACCCAATACACACCCTCACTCCACACTCTCCCTCACACAACACTCCCTCACTTCACACTCCCTCACTCCACACTCCCTCACTCCACACACCTTCACTACTTCACTCCACACTCCGTCACTCCACACTCCCTCACTCCACACTCCCTCATGCCACATGCTCCTTCACTCCACACGCTCCCTCACTCCACACACTCCCTCACTCCACACTCCCTCACTCCACACTCCCTAACTGCAATCATTCACACCACACTCCCTCAATCCAGTCGCTCACTCCACACGCTCCCTCACTCCACACTCTCCCTCACACCACACTCCTCACTCCAATCCCTCACTCCACACTCCGTCACTCCACACTCTCCTCCACTGCACACTCGCTCACTCCACACTCCCTCAATCCACACTCCCTCACTCCACACTCCCTCACTCCACATCCCCTCACTCCACACGCTCCCTCACACCACACCCCCTCACTCCACGGACTCCCTCATTCAACACACCCTAACCAAAAGACTCTCGCTCACTCCACAGTCACTCACTCCACTGTCGCTCACTCCACAGTCACTCACTCCACACACTCCTTCACTCCCCGCGCTCCCTCATTCCACACACACTTACTTTACACTCTCCCTCACACCAAACTCTCTCATTCCATACTCCCTCACCCCACAGTCCCTCACTCCACACTCCCTCACTCCACACTTCCTCACTCCACATCCCCTCACTCCAAGCACTCCCCCTCTCCACACCCCCTCACTCCACGCACTCCCTCATTCAACACACCCTAACCAAAAGACTCTCCCTCACTCCACAGTCACTCACTCCACTGTCCCTCACTCCACAGTCACTCACTCCATAGTCCCTCACTCCACACCCACTCACTCCACACACTCCCTCACTCCACACTCCCTCAATCCACATACCCTCACTACACACATCCTCACTCCACAAACTCCCTCATTCCACACACTCCCTCACTCCACACTCCCTCACTCCACAGTCCCTCACTCTACTGTCCGTCACTCCACACTCCCTCACTCCACACTCCCTCACTCCACAGACACTCACTCCATACACTCCCTCACTCCACACACATCGTCACTCCACACTCCCTCACTACGCACACACTTTCACTCCACACTCCCTCACTCCACACTCACTCATTCCACAAACTCCCTCATTCCACACACTCCCTCACTCAACACTCCCTCACTCCACAGTCCCTCACTCTACTGTCCATCACTCCACACTCCGTCATTCCACACACCCTCACTCCACATTCCCTCACTCCACACATTCCCTCACGCCACAGTCCCTCATTCCACAGTCCCTCACTCCACACTCACTCACTCCTCACACTTGCTCACTCCACACACCCTCACTCCACACGCTCCCTCACTCCACACACTCCCTCACTCCACACACTCCCTCACTCCACACTCCCTCACTCCACACACACCCTCATTCCACACTCCCTCACTATGCACACAACTTCACTCCACAGTCCGTCACTCCACACACACTTATTCCACACACCCTCACTCCACAGTACCTCACTCCACACACCCTCATTCCACACTCCCTCACACAACACTCCCTCACTTCACACTCCCTCACTCCACACTCCCTCACTCCACACACCTTCACTACTTCACTCCACACTCCGTCACTCCACACTCCCTCACTCCACACTCCCTCATGCCACATGCTCCTTCACTCCACACGCTCCCTCACTCCACACACTCCCTCACTCCACACTCCCTCACTCCACACTCCCTAACTGCAATCATTCACACCACACTCCCTCAATCCAGTCGCTCACTCCACACGCTCCCTCACTCCACACTCTCCCTCACACCACACTCCTCACTCCAATCCCTCACTCCACACTCCGTCACTCCACACTCTCCTCCACTGCACACTCGCTCACTCCACACTCCCTCAATCCACACTCCCTCACTCCACACTCCCTCACTCCACATCCCCTCACTCCACACGCTCCCTCACACCACACCCCCTCACTCCACGGACTCCCTCATTCAACACACCCTAACCAAAAGACTCTCGCTCACTCCACAGTCACTCACTCCACTGTCGCTCACTCCACAGTCACTCACTCCACACACTCCTTCACTCCCCGCGCTCCCTCATTCCACACACACTTACTTTACACTCTCCCTCACACCAAACTCTCTCATTCCATACTCCCTCACCCCACAGTCCCTCACTCCACACTCCCTCACTCCACACTTCCTCACTCCACATCCCCTCACTCCAAGCACTCCCCCTCTCCACACCCCCTCACTCCACGCACTCCCTCATTCAACACACCCTAACCAAAAGACTCTCCCTCACTCCACAGTCACTCACTCCACTGTCCCTCACTCCACAGTCACTCACTCCATAGTCCCTCACTCCACACCCACTCACTCCACACACTCCCTCACTCCACACTCCCTCAATCCACATACCCTCACTACACACATCCTCACTCCACAAACTCCCTCATTCCACACACTCCCTCACTCCACACTCCCTCACTCCACAGTCCCTCACTCTACTGTCCGTCACTCCACACTCCCTCACTCCACACTCCCTCACTCCACAGACACTCACTCCATACACTCCCTCACTCCACACACATCGTCACTCCACACTCCCTCACTACGCACACACTTTCACTCCACACTCCCTCACTCCACACTCACTCATTCCACAAACTCCCTCATTCCACACACTCCCTCACTCAACACTCCCTCACTCCACAGTCCCTCACTCTACTGTCCATCACTCCACACTCCGTCACTCCACACTCCCTCACTCCACAGTCACTCACTCCACAGTCCCTCATTCAACAAGCTCCCTCCCTCCACATGCTATCACATTCCACACACCCTCACTCCACATTCCCTCACTCCACACATTCCCTCACGCCACAGTCCCTCATTCCACAGTCCCTCACTCCACACTCACTCACTCCTCACACTTGCTCACTCCACACACCCTCACTCCACACGCTCCCTCACTCCACACACTCCCTCACTCCACACACTCCCTCACTCCACACTCCCTCACTCCACACACACCCTCATTCCACACTCCCTCACTATGCACACAACTTCACTCCACAGTCCGTCACTCCACACACACTTATTCCACACACCCTCACTCCACAGTACCTCACTCCACACACCCTCATTCCACACTCCCTCACTCCACACACTCCCTCACTCCACATTCCCTCACTCCACACTCTCCCTCACTCCTCGCATTCCTTCACTCAACAAACCCTCACTCCACATTCTACTTCACTCCACACATTCCCTCACTACACACATTCTCACTACACACACTCCCTCACTCCACACTCTCCCTCACTCCACAATCTCCCTCACGCCCCACTTCCTCATTCCACACACTCCCTCACTCAACATTCCCTCAATCCACACTCCCTCACTCCACACTCTCCTTCACTCCCCACGCTCCCTCATTCCACCCACTCCATCACTCCACACACTTCCTCACTCCACAAACCCTCACTCCACATTCCCTCACTCCACACACTCCCTCACTCCACAGACCCTCACTCCACACACCCTCACTTCACACATCCTCACTCCACACTCACACACTCCACACACTCCCTCACTCCAAACACTCCCTCACTCCTCACACTTGCTCACTCCACACACTCCCTCACTCCACACTCCTTCACTCCACACACACCCTCACTCCACACTCCCTCACTACGTACACAACTTCACTCCACAGTCCATCACTCCACACACACTTATTCCAAACACCCTCACTCCACACAGTACCTCACTCCACGCACCCTCATTCCACACTCCCTCACTCCACACACACCCTCACACCACACACTCCCTCACGCCCTACTTCCTCACTCCACACACTCCCTCACTCCACATTCCCTCACTCCACACTCTCCCTCACTCCTCGCATTCCTTCACTCCACAAACCCTCACTCCACAATCTTCCTCACTCCACACTCCCTCAATCCACACTCCCTCACTCCACACTCTCCTTCACTCCCCACGCTCCCTCATTCCACACACTCCCTCACTCCACACACTTCCTCACTCCACAAACCCTCACTCCACATTCCCTCACTCCACACACTCCCTCACGCCACACACACCCTCACTCCAAACACTCCCTCACTCCACACACATGCTCACTCCTCACTCCCTCACTCCACACATCCTCACTCCACACTCCCTAATTCCACACTCCCCTCACTCCACACACTCCCTCAGTCCACACTCCCTCACTCCACACTCCCTCACTCCACAGTCCCTCACTCCACACACTCCCACACTGCACACACTCCTACTCCACACACTCCCTCGTTCCACACTCCCTCACTCCACTCACACTCAATCCACACACTCCCTCACTCCACACTCCCTCACTCCACACACCCTCACTCCACACTACCTCACTACGCACACACCTTCACTCCACAGTCCATCACTCCACAACACACATATTCCACACACCCTCACTCCACACACTACCTCAGTCCACACAGTACCTCACTCCACAAATGCTCATTCCACACTCACTCACTCCACACTCACCTTCACTCCACACTCCCTCACTATACACTTTCTCACTCCACACTCTCCCTCACTCCACAATCTCCCTCACTCCAGACTTCCTCACTCCACACACTCCCTCACTCCACATTCCCTCACTCCACACTCTTCCTATCTCCACACTCTCTGTCACTCCACACTCCCTCACTCCACTGTCCATCACTCCACACACTCCCACACGGCAAACACTCCTACACCACACATTCCCTCACTCAACACACTCTCACTCCACACTCTTTCTCACTCCACACTCTCCCTCACTCCACACTCACTCAATCCACACTCCCTCATTCCACTTTCCCTCACTCCACACTCCCTCATTCCACATTCCCTCACTCCACATGCTCCCTCAGTCCACACTCTCCCTCATTCCACACTCCCTCACTCCACACTCCCTCACTCCAATCCCTCACTCTACTCTCCCTCATTCCACACTCTCCCCACTGCACACTCGCACACTCCACACTCCCTCAATTCACACTCCCTCACTCCACACTCCCTCACTCCACACTCCCTTACTCCACAGTCCCTCACTCCACTGTCCCTCACTCCACAGTCCCTCATGCCACAGTCCCTCACTCCAAACGCTCCCTAACTTCACATGCTCCCTAATTCCACACACCCTCACTCCAAACAGTCCCTCACTCCACACACATACTCACTCCACACTCCCTCACTCCACACATCCTCACTCCACACTCCCTCACTGCACACTCACTCACTCCACACACACTCACTCCACACACTCCCTCACTCCACACACATCCTCACTCCACAGTCCCTCACTCGAAACGTTCCCTCACTTCACATGCTCCCTAATTCCACACCCTCACTCCACACTCACTAACTCCACACACTCCCTCACTCCAAACTACCTCACTCCACACACTCCCTCACACCACACACTCCCTCACTCCACACTCCCTCACTCCACACTCCCTAATTCCACACTCTCCCTCACTCCACACACTCCCTCACTCCACACACTCCCTCACTCCACACTCCCTCACTCCACACTCCCTCACTCCACACTCCCCAATTCCACACTCTCCCTCACTCCACACACTCCCTCAGTCGACACTCCCTCACTCCACACTCCCTCACTCCACATGCTCCCTCACTCCACACTCCCTCACTCCACACTCTCCCTCACACCACACTCTTCCGAACTCCACACTCTCCTTCACTCCACACTCCCTCACTCCACACTCTTCCTAACTCCACCCTCTCCGTCACTCCACAATCCTTCACTCCACACACATGCTCACTCCACACTCCCTCACTCCACACATCCTCACTCCACACTCCCTCACTCCACACTCACTCACTCCACACACTCCCTCACTCCAAACTCCCTCACTCCACACACTCCCTCACTCCACACACTCCCTCACTCCAAACTCCCTCACTCCACACTCCCTCACTCTACACTCCCTAATTCCACACTCTCCCTCACTCCACACACTCCCTCAGTCCACACTCCCTCACGCCACACTCCCTCACTCCACACGCTCCCTCACTCCACACACCCTCACTCCACATGCTCCCTCATTCAACACAACCTAACTAAAACACTCTCCCTCACTCCACACTCCCTCACTCCACACTCCCTAACTGCAATCATTCACACCACACTCCCTCAATCCAGTCGCTCACTCCACACGCTCCCTCACTCCACACTCTCCCTCACACCACACTCCTCACTCCAATCCCTCACTCCACACTCCGTCACTCCACACTCTCCCCCACTGCACACTCGCTCACTCCACACTCCCTCAATCCACACTCCCTCACTCCACACTCCCTCACTCCACATCCCCTCACTCCACACGCTCCCTCACACCACACCCCCTCACTCCACGGACTCCCTCATTCAACACACCCTAACCAAAAGACTCTCGCTCACTCCACAGTCACTCACTCCACTGTCGCTCACTCCACAGTCACTCACTCCACACACTCCTTCACTCCCCGCGCTCCCTCATTCCACACACACTTACTTTACACTCTCCCTCACACCAAACTCTCTCATTCCATACTCCCTCACCCCACAGTCCCTCACTCCACACTCCCTCACTCCACACTTCCTCACTCCACATCCCCTCACTCCAAGCACTCCCCCTCTCCACACACCCTCACTCCACGCACTCCCTCATTCAACACACCCTAACCAAAAGACTCTCCCTCACTCCACAGTCACTCACTCCACTGTCCCTCACTCCACAGTCACTCACTCCATAGTCCCTCACTCCACACCCACTCACTCCACACACTCCCTCACTCCACACTCCCTCAATCCACATACCCTCACTACACACATCCTCACTCCACAAACTCCCTCATTCCACACACTCCCTCACTCCACACTCCCTCACTCCACAGTCCCTCACTCTACTGTCCGTCACTCCACACTCCCTCACTCCACACTCCCTCACTCCACAGACACTCACTCCATACACTCCCTCACTCCACACACATCGTCACTCCACACTCCCTCACTACGCACACACTTTCACTCCACACTCCCTCACTCCACACTCACTCATTCCACAAACTCCCTCATTCCACACACTCCCTCACTCCACACTCCCTCACTCCACAGTCCCTCACTCTACTGTCCGTCACTCCACACTCCGTCACTCCACACTCCCTCACTCCACAGTCACTCACTCCACAGTCCCTCATTCAACAAGCTCCCTCACTCCACATGCTATCACATTCCACACACCCTCACTCCACATTCCCTCACTCCACACATTCCCTCACGCCACAGTCCCTCATTCCACAGTCCCTCACTCCACACTCACTCACTCCTCACACTTGCTCACTCCACACACCCTCACTCCACACGCTCCCTCACTCCACACACTCCCTCACTCCACACACTCCCTCACTCCACACTCCCTCACTCCACACACACCCTCATTCCACACTCCCTCACTATGCACACAACTTCACTCCACAGTCCGTCACTCCACACACACTTATTCCACACACCCTCACTCCACAGTACCTCACTCCACACACCCTCATTCCACACTCCCTCACTCCACACACTCCCTCACTCCACATTCCCTCACTCCACACTCTCCCTCACTCCTCGCATTCCTTCACTCAACAAACCCTCACTCCACATTCTACTTCACTCCACACATTCCCTCACTACACACATTCTCACTCCACACGCTCCCTCACTCCACATTCCCTCACTCCACACACTCCCTCACTCCACACTCCCTCAATCCACATACCCTCACTACACACATCCTCACTCCACAAACTCCCTCATTCCACACACTCCCTCACTCCACACTCCCTCACTCCACAGTCCCTCACTCTACTGTCCGTCACTCCACACTCCCTCACTCCACACTCCCTCACTCCACAGACACTCACTCCATACACTCCCTCACTCCACACACATCGTCACTCCACACTCCCTCACTACGCACACACTTTCACTCCACACTCCCTCACTCCACACTCACTCATTCCACAAACTCCCTCATTCCACACACTCCCTCACTCCACACTCCCTCACTCCACAGTCCCTCACTCTACTGTCCGTCACTCCACACTCCGTCACTCCACACTCCCTCACTCCACAGTCACTCACTCCACAGTCCCTCATTCAACAAGCTCCCTCACTCCACATGCTATCACATTCCACACACCCTCACTCCACATTCCCTCACTCCACACATTCCCTCACGCCACAGTCCCTCATTCCACAGTCCCTCACTCCACACTCACTCACTCCTCACACTTGCTCACTCCACACACCCTCACTCCACACGCTCCCTCACTCCACACACTCCCTCACTCCACACACTCCCTCACTCCACACTCCCTCACTCCACACACACCCTCATTCCACACTCCCTCACTATGCACACAACTTCACTCCACAGTCCGTCACTCCACACACACTTATTCCACACACCCTCACTCCACAGTACCTCACTCCACACACCCTCATTCCACACTCCCTCACTCCACACACTCCCTCACTCCACATTCCCTCACTCCACACTCTCCCTCACTCCTCGCATTCCTTCACTCAACAAACCCTCACTCCACATTCAACTTCACTCCACACATTCCCTCACTACACACATTCTCACTACACACACTCCCTCACTCCACACTCTCCCTCACTCCACAATCTCCCTCACGCCCCACTTCCTCATTCCACACACTCCCTCACTCAACATTCCCTCAATCCACACTCCCTCACTCCACACTCTCCTTCACTCCCCACGCTCCCTCATTCCACCCACTCCATCACTCCACACACTTCCTCACTCCACAAACCCTCACTCCACATTCCCTCACTCCACACACTCCCTCACTCCACAGACCCTCACTCCACACACCCTCACTTCACACATCCTCACTCCACACTCACACACTCCACACACTCCCTCACTCCAAACACTCCCTCACTCCTCACACTTGCTCACTCCACACACTCCCTCACTCCACACTCCTTCACTCCACACACACCCTCACTCCACACTCCCTCACTACGTACACAACTTCACTCCACAGTCCATCACTCCACACACACTTATTCCAAACACCCTCACTCCACACAGTACCTCACTCCACGCACCCTCATTCCACACTCCCTCACTCCACACACACCCTCACACCACACACTCCCTCACGCCCTACTTCCTCACTCCACACACTCCCTCACTCCACATTCCCTCACTCCACACTCTCCCTCACTCCTCGCATTCCTTCACTCCACAAACCCTCACTCCACAATCTTCCTCACTCCACACTCCCTCAATCCACACTCCCTCACTCCACACTCTCCTTCACTCCCCACGCTCCCTCATTCCACACACTCCCTCACTCCACACACTTCCTCACTCCACAAACCCTCACTCCACATTCCCTCACTCCACACACTCCCTCACTCCACACACACCCTCACTCCAAACACTCCCTCACTCCACACACATGCTCACTCCTCACTCCCTCACTCCACACATCCTCACTCCACACTCCCTAATTCCACACTCCCCTCACTCCACACACTCCCTCAGTCCACACTCCCTCACTCCACACTCCCTCACTCCACAGTCCCTCACTCCACACACTCCCACACTGCACACACTCCTACTCCACACACTCCCTCGTTCCACACTCCCTCACTCCACTCACACTCAATCCACACACTCCCTCACTCCACACTCCCTCACTCCACACACCCTCACTCCACACTACCTCACTACGCACACACCTTCACTCCACAGTCCATCACTCCACAACACACATATTCCACACACCCTCACTCCACACACTACCTCAGTCCACACAGTACCTCACTCCACAAATGCTCATTCCACACTCACTCACTCCACACTCACCCTCACTCCACACTCCCTCACTATACACTTTCTCACTCCACACTCTCCCTCACTCCACAATCTCCCTCACTCCAGACTTCCTCACTCCACACACTCCCTCACTCCACATTCCCTCACTCCACACTCTTCCTATCTCCACACTCTCTGTCACTCCACACTCCCTCACTCCACTGTCCATCACTCCACACACTCCCACACGGCAAACACTCCTACACCACACATTCCCTCACTCAACACACTCTCACTCCACACTCTTTCTCACTCCACACTCTCCCTCACTCCACACTCACTCAATCCACACTCCCTCATTCCACTTTCCCTCACTCCACACTCCCTCATTCCACATTCCCTCACTCCACATGCTCCCTCAGTCCACACTCTCCCTCATTCCACACTCCCTCACTCCACACTCCCTCACTCCAATCCCTCACTCTACTCTCCCTCATTCCACACTCTCCCCACTGCACACTCGCACACTCCACACTCCCTCAATTCACACTCCCTCACTCCACACTCCCTCACTCCACACTCCCTTACTCCACAGTCCCTCACTCCACTGTCCCTCACTCCACAGTCCCTCATGCCACAGTCCCTCACTCCAAACGCTCCCTAACTTCACATGCTCCCTAATTCCACACACCCTCACTCCAAACAGTCCCTCACTCCACACACATACTCACTCCACACTCCCTCACTCCACACATCCTCACTCCACACTCCCTCACTGCACACTCACTCACTCCACACACACTCACTCCACACACTCCCTCACTCCACACACATCCTCACTCCACAGTCCCTCACTCGAAACGTTCCCTCACTTCACATGCTCCCTAATTCCACACCCTCACTCCACACTCACTAACTCCACACACTCCCTCACTCCAAACTACCTCACTCCACACACTCCCTCACACCACACACTCCCTCACTCCACACTCCCTCACTCCACACTCCCTAATTCCACACTCTCCCTCACTCCACACACTCCCTCACTCCACACACTCCCTCACTCCACACTCCCTCACTCCACACTCCCTCACTCCACACTCCCTAATTCCACACTCTCCCTCACTCCACACACTCCCTCAGTCGACACTCCCTCACTCCACACTCCCTCACTCCACATGCTCCCTCACTCCACACTCCCTCACTCCACACTCTCCCTCACACCACACTCTTCCGAACTCCACACTCTCCTTCACTCCACACTCCCTCACTCCACACTCTTCCTAACTCCACCCTCTCCGTCACTCCACAATCCTTCACTCCACACACATGCTCACTCCACACTCCCTCACTCCACACATCCTCACTCCACACTCCCTCACTCCACACTCACTCACTCCACACACTCCCTCACTCCAAACTCCCTCACTCCACACACTCCCTCACTCCACACACTCCCTCACTCCAAACTCCCTCACTCCACACTCCCTCACTCTACACTCCCTAATTCCACACTCTCCCTCACTCCACACACTCCCTCAGTCCACACTCCCTCACGCCACACTCCCTCACTCCACACGCTCCCTCACTCCACACACCCTCACTCCACATGCTCCCTCATTCAACACAACCTAACTAAAACACTCTCCCTCACTCCACAGTCCATCACTCCACTGTCCCTAACTCCAAAGCCACTCACTCCTCACACTGCTTCACTCCCCACGCTCCCTCATTCCACACACACTTACTTTACATTCTCCCTCACTCCACACTCCCTCATTCCACACACTCCCTCACTCCACAGTCCCTCACTCCACAGTCCCTCACTCCATAGTCCCTCAATCCACACTCACTCACTCCTCACACTCCCTCACTCCACTCTCCCTCACTCCACACAATCCCTCACTCCACACTCCCTCACTCCACACACCCTCACTCCACACACCCTTACTCCACACACTTCCTCACTCCACACTCCCTTACTCCATGCACTTCCTCACTCCAAACACCCTCACTCCACACACCCTCACTCCACACAGACCCTCACTCCACACTCCCTCACTCCACACACCCTCACTCCACACACCCTTACTCCACACTTTCTCACTCCACACTCCCTCACTCCACACTCCCTCACTCCACACACTCGCTCACTGCACACACTCCCTCACTCCACAGTCGCTCACTCCACACTCCCTCAGTCCACAATCCCTCACTCCACACACTTCCTCATTCCACACACCCTCACTCCACACTTCCTCACTCCACACACCCTCACTCCACACACTCTCTTACTCCACACATACCCTCACTCCACAGTCTCCCTCACACCACACTCCCTCACTCCACACTCTCCCCCACTGCACACTCCCTCACTCCACACTCCCTCAGTCCACACTCCCTCACTCCAAAGGCTCCCTCACTCCACACTCCCTCACTCCGCACTCCCTAACTCCAATCACTCACTCCACACACCCTCAATGCACATTCCCTCACTCAACATCCCCAACACCACACGCACCCTCACTCCACACCCCTTCAGTCCACCGCTCCCTCTTTCAAAACACCCTAACTAAAACACTCTCCCTCACTCCACAGTCCCTCACTCCACAGTCCCTCACTCCACACACCCTCACTCCACATGCTCCCTCACTCCACACTCCCTCACTCCACACTCTCCCTCACACCACACTCTTCCTAACTCCACACTTTTCGTCACTCCACGCTCCCTCACTCCACACTCTTCCTAACTCCACACTATCCAACACTCCACACTCCCTCACTCCACAGTACCTCAATGCACATACACCCACACTGCACACACTCTTACTCCACACACTCCCTCACTCAACACACCCTCACTCCACACTCCCTCACGCCAGTCCCTCACTCCACACTGTCTCACTCCACACTATCCCCACTGCACACACGCTCACTCCACACTCCCTCAATCCACACTCCCTCACTCCACACTCCCTCACTCCACACTCCCTCAATCCACACTCCCTCATTCCACACTCCCCCACTACACACACCCTCAATCCACACGCTCCCTCAATCCACATTCCCTCACTCCATACTCCCTCACTCCACACACCCTCACTCCACACATCCTCACTCCACGCTCCTTCACTCCACACTCCCTCACTCCATGCACTTCCTCACTCCAAACACCCTCACTCCACACACCCTCACTCCACACACTCCCTCACTCCACACTCCCTCACTCCACACTCCCTCACTCCACATACCCTCACTCCACACATCCTCACTCCACAGTCCCTCACTCCACACTCCCTCACTCCACACAGTTCCTCACTCCACACACACCCTCACTCCACACACTCCCTCACTCCACACACATTGTCACTCCACACTCCCTCACTACGCACACACCTTCACTCCACACTCCCTCACTCCACACTCCCTCACTCCACACTCCCTTACTCCACAAACCCCCTCATACCACACACTCCCTCACTCCACACTCCCTCACTCCACAGTCCCTCACTCCACTGTCCCTCACTCCACACTCCCTCCCTCCACACACTCCCTCACTCCACAGTCACTCACTCCACAGTCCCTCATTCAACAAGCTCCCTCACTCCACACGCTCCTTCATTCCACACACCCTCACTCCACATTCCCTCACTCTACACATTCCCTCACTCCACAGTCCCTCATTCCACAGTCCCTCACTGCACACCACTTGCTCACTCCACACACCCTCACTCCACACACTCCCTCACTCCACACACTCCCTCAATCCACACACTCCCTCACTCCACACTCCCTCACTCCACACACACCCTCTCTCCACACTCCCTCACTATGCCCACACCTTCACTCCACAGTCCATCACTCCACAGTCACTTACTCCACACACCCTCACTCTTCACATTACCTCACTCCACACAGTACCTCACTCCACACACCCTCATTCCACGCTCCCTCACTCCACACTCTCCTTCACTCCACACACTCCCTCAGTACACACTTTCTCACTCCACACACTCCCTCACTCCGCACTCTCCCTCACTCACAATCTCCCTCACGCCACTCTTCCTCACTCCACACACTCCCTCACTCCACATTCCCTCACTCCACACTCTCCCTCACTCCTCGCATTCCTTCACTCCACATATCCTTACTCCACACTCTTCCTCACTCCACACTCTCCATCACTCCACACTACCTCACTCCACTGTCCAGCACTCCACACACTCCCACACTGCAGACACTCCCTCACTCAACACACTCTCACTCCACACTCTTCATCTCTCCACACTCTCCCACACTCCACACTCCCTCACTCCACACTCCCTCATTCCACACACTACTCACTGCACACACCCCCACTCCACAATCTTCCTCACTCCACACTTTCCCTCACTCCACACTCCCTCACTCCACAGTCCCTCACTCCACATGTTTCCTCACTCCACACTCTCCCTCACTCCACACTCCCTCACTCCATGCTCCGTCACTCCAATCCCTCACTCCAATCTCCCTCACTCCACACTCTCCCTCACTTCACACTCGCTCACTCCACACTCCCTCAATCCACTCACTCACTCCACACTCTCCTTCACTCCACACACTCCCTCACTCCAAACACCCTCACTCCACACACCCTCACTCCACACACTTCCTCACTCCAGACTTCCTCACTCCACACAGTCCCTCACTCCACATTCCCTCACTCCACACTCTTCCTCACTCCTCGCATTCCCTCACTCCACACCCCCTCACTCCACACTCTTCCTAACTCCACACTCTCTGTCACTCCACACTCCCTCACTCCACTGTCCATCACTCCACACACTCCCACACTGCAAACACTCCTACTCCACACACTCCCTCACTCAACACACTCTCACTTCACACTCTTCCTCACTCCACACCCTCCCTCACTCCACACTCCCTCACTCCACACTCCCTCATTCCACACTTTCCCTCACTCCACACTCCCTCATTCCACATTCCCTCACTCCACATGCTCCCTCACTCCACACTCTCCCTCATTCCACACCCCCTCACTCCACACTCCCTCACTCCAATCCCTCACTCTACTCTCCCTCATTCCACACTCTCCCCACTGCACACTCGCACACTCCCTCAATTCACACTCCCTCACTCCACACTCCCTCACTCCCTTACTCCACAGTCCCTCACTCCACTGTCCCGCACTCCACAGTCACTCACTCCTCACACTCCTTCGCTCCCCACACTCCCTAATTCCGCACTCTCCCTCACTCCACACACTCCCTCACTCCACATGCTCCCTCACTCCACACTCCCTCACCCCACACTCTCCTTCACACCACACTCTTCCTAACTCCACACTCTCCTTCACTCCACACTCCCTCACTCCACACTCTTCCTAACTCCACCCTCTCCGTCACTCCACACTCCCTCACTCCACACAGCCACACTCCACACTGCCTCACTCCACACTCACTCACTCCTCACACTCCCTCACTCCACACACTCCCTCACTCCACACCCCCTCACTCCACACTCCCTAATTCCACACTCTCCCTCACTCCACACACTCCCTCAGACCACACTCCCTCACTCCACACTCCCTCACTCCACACACTCCCTCACTCTACACACCGTCACTCCACATGCTCCCTCATTCAACACAACCTAACTAAAACACTCTCCCTCACTCCACAGTCCATCACTCCACTGTCCCTCACTCCAAAGTCACTCTCTCCTCACACTGCTTCACTCCCCACGCTCCCTCATTCCACACACACTTACTTTACACTCTCCCTCACTCCACACTCCCTCATTTCCCACACTCCCTCACTCCACAGACCCTCACTCCACAGTCCCTCACTCCATAGTCCCTCACTCCACACTCACTCACTCCTCACACTCCCTCACTCCACTCTCCCTCACTCCACACAATCCCTCACTCCACACTCCCTCACTCCACACACCCTCACTCCACACAACCTTACTCCACACACTTCCTAACTCCACACTCCCTCACTCCATGCACTTCCTCACTCCAAACACCCTCACTCCACACACCCTCACTCCACACAGACCCTCACTCCACACTCCCTCATTCCACACACCCTCACTCCACACACCCTCACTCCACACACTCCCTCACTCCACACACTCCCTCACTCCACACTCCCTCACTCCACACTCCCTCACTCCACACTCCCTAATTCCCCACTCTCCCTCACTCCACACACTCCCTCAGTCCACACTCCCTCACTCCACACTCCCTCACTCCACACGCTCCCTCACTCCACACACCCTCACTCCACAAGCCCCCTCATTCAACACAACCTAACTAAAACACTCTCCCTCACTCCACAGTCCGTCACTCCACTGTCCCTAACTCCAAAGTCACTCACTCCTCACACTGCTTCACTCCCCACGCTCCCTCATTCCACACACACTTATTTTACACTATCCCTCACTCCACACTCCCTCATTCCACACACTCCCTCACTCCACAGTCCCTCACTCCACAGTCCCTCACTCCATAGTCCCTCACTCCACACTCACTCACTCCTCACACCCTTACTCCACACACTTCCTCACTCCACACTCCCTCACTCCATGCACTTCCTCACTCCAAACACCCTCACTCCACACACCCTCACTCCACACAGACCCTCACTCCACACTCCCTCACTCCACACTCCCTCACTCCACACACCCTCACTCCACTCACCCTTACTCCACACACTTTCTCACTCCACACTCCCTCACTCCACACTCCCTCACTCCACACACTCGCTCACTGCACACACTCCCTCACTCCACAGTCGCTCACTCCACACTCCCTCAGTCCACAATCCCTCACTCCACACACTTCCTCATTCCACACACCCTCACTCCACACTTCCTCACTCTACACACCCTCACTCCACACACTCTCTTACTCCACACACACCCTCACTCCACACTCTCCCTCACACCACACTCCCTCACTCCACACTCTCCCCCACTGCACACTCCCTCACTGCACACTCCCTCAGTCCACACTCCCTCACTCTCTCGGCTCCCTCACTCCACACTCCCTCACTCCGCACTCCCTAACTCCAATCACTCACTCCACACACCCTCAATGCACACTCCCTCACTCAACATCCCCTAACACCACACGCACCCTCACTCCACACCCCTTCAGTCCACCGCTCCCTCTTTCAAAACACCCTAACTAAAACACTCTCCCTCACTCCACAGTCCCTCACTCCACAGTCACTCACTCCACACACCCTCACTCCACATGCTCCCTCACTCCACACTCTCCCTCACACCACACTCTTCCTAACTCCACACTTTCCGTCAATCCACACTCCCTCACTCCACACTCTTCCTAACTCCACACGCTCCATCACTCCACACTCCCTCAATCCACATTCCCTCAATGCACTCACACCCACACTGCACACACTCGTACTCCACACACTCCCTCACTCAACACACCATCACTCCACACTCCCTCATGCCAGACCATCACTCCACACTCCCTCACTCCACACTATCCCCACTGCACACTCGCTCACTCCACACTCCCTCAATCCACACTCCCTCACTCCACACTCCCTCACTCCACACTCCCTCAATCCACACTCCCTCACTCCACACTCCCCCACTCCACACTCCCTCACTCCACACGCTCCCTCAATCCACACTCCCTCACTCCACACTCCCTCACTCCACACTCCCTCACTCCACACATTCCCTCACTACACACACCCTCACTCCACACATCCTCACTCCATGCTCCCTCACTCCACACTCCCTCACGCCATGCGCTTCCTCACTCCAAACACCCTCACTCCACACACGCTCACTCCACACACTCCCTCACTCCACACTCCCTCACTCCGCACTCCCTCACTCCACACTCCCTAACTCCACACACTCCCTCACTCCAATCTCCCTCACTCTATGCACTTCCTCACTCCACACTCCCTCACTTCACACTCCCTCACTCCACACACCCTCACTCCACACAGACCCTCACTCCACACTCCCTCACTCCACACACCCTCACTCCACACAGACCCTCACTCCACACTCCCTCACTCCACACACCCTCACTCCACACACCCTTACTCCACACACTTCCTCACTCCACACTCCCTCACTCCACACTCCCTCACTCAACACACTCGCTCACTGCACACACTCGCTCACTCCACACTCGCTCACTCCACACTCCCTCAGTCCACAATCCCTCACTCCACACACTTCCTCATTCCACACACCCTCACTCCACACTTCCTCACTCCACACACCCTCACTCCACACACTCTCTTACTCCACACACAGCCTCTCTCCACACTCTCCCTAACTCCAATCACTCTCTCCACACACCCTCAATCCACACTCCCTCACTCCACATCCCCTAACACCACATGCACCCTCACTCCACACCCCTTCACTCCACCGCTCCCTCTTTCAACACACCCTAACTAAAACACTCTCCCTCACTCCACAGTCCCTCACTCCACACACCCTCACTCCACATGCTCCCTCACTCCACACTCCCTCACTCCACACTCTCCCTCACACCACACTCTTCCTAACTCCATACTCTCCATCACTCCACACTCCCTCACCCCATACTCTTCCTAACTCCACTCTCCATCACTCCACACTGCCTCACTCCACCGTCCCTCAATCCACACACACCCACACTGCACACACTCGTACTCCACACACTTCCTCACTCAACACACCCTCACCCCACACTTCCTCACGCCAGTCCCTCACTCCACACTCCCTCACTCCACACTCTCCCCCACTGCACACTCCTTCACTACACACACCCTCAATCCACTCTCCCTCACTCCACACTCCCCCACTCCACACTCACTCACTCCACACGCTTCCTCAATCCTCACTCCCTCACTCCACACTCCCTCACTCCACACACTCCCTCACTACACACATCCTCACTCCCTCACTCCACACACTCCCTCACTCCACACTCCCTCACTCCACAATCCCTCACTCCACACACCCTCACTCCACACACTCCCTCACTCCACACTCCCTCACTCCACACTCCCTCACTGCACACACCCTCACTCCACACATCCTCACTCCACAGTCCCTCACTCCACACTCCCTCACTCCACACAGTTCCTCACTCCACACACCCTCGCTCCACACACTCCCTCACTCCACACACATCGTCACTCCACACTCCCTCACTATGCACACACCTTCACTTCACACTCCCTTACTCCACACTCCCTCACTCCAAACTCCCTCACTCCACACACCCTCACTCCACACATCCTCACTCCACAGTCCCTCACTCCACACTCCCTCACTCCACACAGTTCCTCACTCCACACACCCTCACTCCACACACTCCCTCACTCCTCACACATCATCACTCCACACTCCCTCACTACACACACACCTTCACTCCACACTCCCTCACTCCACAGTCCCTCACTCCACACTCCCTTACTCCACAAACTCCCTCATTCCACACACTCACTCACTCCACACTCCCTCACTCCACAGTCCCCCACTCCACTGTCCCTCACTCCACACTCCCTCACTCCACACACTCCCTCACTCCACAGTCACTCACTCCACAGTCCTTCATTCAACAAGCTCCCTCACTCCACACACTCCTTCATTCCACACACCCTCACTCCACATTCCCTCACTCTACACGTTCCCTCACTCCACAGTCGCTCATTCCACAGTCCGTCACTGCACACTCACTCACTCCTCACACTTGCTCACTCCACACACCCTCACTCCACACACTCCCTCACTCCACACACTCCCTTAATCCACACACTCCCTCACTCCACACTCCCTCACTCCACACACACCCTCACTCCACACTCCCTCACTACACCCACACCTTCACTCCACAGTCCATCACTCCACAGACACTTATTCCACACACCCTCACACCACACATTACCTCACTCCACACAATCCCATTCCACACTCCCTCATTCCACACTCCCCTTCACTCCACACACTCCCTCAGTACACACTTTCTCACTCCACACACTCCCTCACTCCACACTCTCCCTCACTCCACAATCTCACTCACGCCACACTTCCTCACTCCACACACTCCCTCACTCCACATTCCCTCACTCCACACTCTCCCTCACTCCTCGCATTCCTTCACTCCACAAACCCTTACTCCACTCCACAAATCCTTACTCCACACTCTTCCTCACTCCACACTCTCCATCACTCCACACTACCTCACTCCACTGACCATCACTCCACACACTCCCATACTGCAAGCACTCCTACTGCAGACACTCCCTCACTCAACACACTCTCACTCCACACTCTTCCTCACTCCACACTCTCCCACACTCCACATTCCCTCACTCCACACTACCTCATTCCACACACTGCTCACTGCACACACACCCACTACACAATCTTCCTCACTCCACACTTTCCCTCACTCCACAGTCCCTCATTCCACATGTTTCCTCACTCCACACTCTCCCTCACTCCAAACTCCCTCACTCCACACTCTCCCCCACTTCACACTTGCATACTTCACACTCCCTCAATCCACACTCCCTCACTCCACACTCTCCTTCACTCCACACACTCCCTCACTCCACACACCCTCACTCCACACACCCTCACTCCGCACACTTCCTCACTCCAAACACCCTCATTCCACACATCCTCACTCCGCACACCCTCACTCCAAACACTCCCTCACTCCACACACATGCTCACTCCACACTCACTCACTCCACACACCCTCAATCCACACACTCACTCACTCCACACACATCCTCACTCCACAGTTCCTCACTCGAAACACTCCCTCACTACACATGCTCCCTCATTCCACACACCCTCACTCCACACTCACTCACTCCACACACTCCCTCACTCCAAACTCCCTCACTCCACACACTCCCTCACTCCACACACTCCCTCACTGCACACTCCCTCACTCCACACTCGCTCACTCAATACACACCCTCACTCCACACTCTCCCTCACACAACACTCCCTCACTCCACACTCCCTCACTCCACACACCTTCACTTCCTCACTCCAAACTCCCTCACTCCACACTCACTCATGCCACATGCTCCTTTACTCCACACGCTCCCTCACTCCACATTCTCCCGCACTCCACACTCCCTCACTCCACACTCCCTAACTCCAATCATTCACTCCACACTCCCTCCATCCACACTCCCTCACTCCACACCCCCTCACTCCCCGCACTCCCTCATTCGACACACCCTAACCAAAAGACTCTCCCTCACTCCGCAGTCACTTACTCCACTGTCCCTCACTCCACAGTCACTCACTCCACACACTCCTTCACTCCCCACACTCCCTCATTCCACACACACTTACTTTACACTCTCCCTCACTCCACACTCTCTCATTCCACATACTCCCTCACTCCACAGTCCCTCACTCCACAGTCCCTCACTCCACAGTCCCTCACTCAGAACGTCCTTCACTCCACATGCTCCTTCATTCCACACACCCTCACTCACCACTCGCTGACTCCACACATTCCCTCACTCCACAGTCCCTCACTCCATAGTCCCTCACTCCACCCTCACTCATTCCACACACTCCCTCACTCCACACTCCCTCACTCCACACACTCCCTCACTCCACACACTCCCTCATTCCACAGACTCGCTCACTCCACACACTCCCTCACACCACACAATCCCTCACTCCACACTCCCTCAATCCACATACCCTCACTACACACACCCTCACTCCACACTCCCTCACTACGCCCACACCTTCACTCCACAGTCCATCACTCCACAGACACTTATTCCACACACCCTCACACCACACATTACCTCACTCCACACAGTACCTCACTCCACACAATCTCATTCCACGCTCCCTCACTCCACACTCCCTCACTACACACTTTCTCACTCCACACACTCCCTCACTCCACACTCTCCCTCACTCCACAATCTCACTCACGCCACACTTCCTCACTCCACACACTCCCTCACTCCACATTCCCCCACTCCACACTCTCCCTCACTCCTCGCATTCCTTCACTCCACAAACCCTTACTCCACACTCTTCCTCACTCCACACTCTCCATCACTCCACACTACCTCACTCCACTGTCCATCACTCCACACACTCCCATACTGCAAGCACTCCTACTGCAGACACTCCCTCACTCAACACACTCTCACTCCACACCCTTCCTCACTCCACACTCTCCCACACTCCACATTCCCTCACTCCACACTACCTCATTCCACACGCTGCTCACTGCACACACCCCCACTCCACAATCTTCCTCACTCCACACTTTCCCTCACTCCACACTCCCTCACTCCACAGTCCCTCACTCCACATGTTTCCTCACTCCACACTCTCCCTCACTCCAAACTCCCTCACTCCACACTCTCCCCCACTTCACACTTGCATACTCCACACTCCCTCAATCCACTCTCCTTCACTCCACACACTCCCTCACTCCACACACCCTCACTCCACACACCCTCACTCCGCACACTTCCTCACTCCAAACACCCTCATTCCACACATCCTCACTCCGCACACCCTCACTCCAAACACTCCCTCACTCCACACACATGCTCACTCCACACTCACTCACTCCACACACCCTCAATCCACACACTCACTCACTCCACACACATCCTCACTCCACAGTTCCTCACTCGAAACGCTCCCTCACTACACATGCTCCCTCATTCCACATACCCTCACTCCACACTCACTCACTCCACACACTCCCTCACTCCAATCTCCCTCACTCCACACACTCCCTCACTCCACACACTCCCTCACTCCACACTCCCTCACTCCACACTCGCTCACTCAATACACACCCTCACTCCACACTCTCCCTCACACAACACTCCCTCACTCCACACTCCCTCACTCCACACTCCCTCACTCCACACACCTTCACTGCCTCACTCCAAACTCCCTCACTCCACACTCACTCATGCCACATGCTCCTTTACTCCACACGCTCCCTCACTCCACACTCTCCCGCACTCCACACTCCCTCACTCCACACTCCCTAACTCCAATCATTCACTCCACACTCCCTCAATCCACACTCCCTCACTCCACACTCCCTCACTCCACATCCCCTCACTCCACACGCTCCTTCACTCCACACCCCCTCACTCCCCGCACTCCCTCATTCAACACACCCTAACCAAAAGACTCTCCCTCATTCCGCAGTCACTTACTCCACTGTCCCTCACTCCACAGTCACTCACTCCACACACTCCTTCACTCCCCACACTCCCTCATTCCACACACACTTACTTTACACTCTCCCTCACTCCACACTCTCTCATTCCACATACTCCCTCACTCCACAGTCCCTCACTCCACAGTCCCTCACTCCACAGTCCCTCACTCAGAACGTCCTTCACTCCACATGCTCCTTCATTCCACACACCCTCACTCACCACTCGCTGACTCCACACATTCCCTCACTCCACAGTCCCTCACTCCATAGTCCCTCACTCCACCCTCACTCATTCCACACACTCCCTCACTCCACACTCCCTCACTCCACACACTCCCTCACTCCACACACTCCCTCATTCCACAGACTCGCTCACTCCACACACTCCCTCACACCACAATCCCTCACTCCACACTCCCTCAATCCACATACCCTCACTACACACCTCACTCCACAGTCCCTCACCCCACACTCCCTCACTCCACACACATCCTCTCTCCACACACCCTCACTCCACGCACTCCCTCACTCCACACACATCGTCACTCCACACTCCCTCACTATTCACACACCTTCACTCCACACTCCCTAACTCCACACTCCCTCACTCCACACTCCCTCACTCCACAGTCCCTCACTCCACTGTCCCTCACTCCACACTCCCTCACTCCACAGACTCCTTCACTCCACAGTCACTCACTCCACAGTCCCTCATTCCACAAGCTCCCTCACTCCACACGCTCCCTCATTCCACACACCCTCACTCCACATTCCCTCACTCCACACATTCCCTCACTCCACAGTCCCTCATTCCACAGTCCCTCACTCCACACTCACTCACTCTTCACACTTGCTCACTCCACACACCCTCACTCCACACACTCCCTCACTCCACACACTCCCTCACTCCACACACTCCCTCACTCCACACTCCCTCACTCCACACACACCCTCACTCCACACTCCCTCACTATGCACACACCTTCACTCCACAGTCCATCACTCCACACACACTTACTCCACACACCCTCACGCCACACACTACCTCACTCCACACAGTACCTCACTCCACACACTCCCTCACTCCACATTCCCTCTCTCCACACTCTCCCTTACTCCTCGCATTCCTTCACTGCACAAACCCTCACTCCACACACTCCCTCACTCCACACTCTCCCTCACTCCTCAATCTCCCTCAGGCCACACTTCCTCACTCCACACACTCCCTCGCTCCACATTCCCTCTCTCCACACTCTCCCTCACTCCACACTACCTCACTCCACTGTCCATCACTCCACACACTGCAAGCACTCCTACTCCAGACACTCCCTCACTCAACACACTCTCACTCCACACTCTTCCTCACTCCACACTCTCCCACACTCCAAACGCTCCCTCACTCCACAGTCCATCATTCCACAGTCCCCCACTCCACTGTCCCTCACTCCACACTCCCTCACTCCACACACTCCCTCACTCCACAGTCACTCATTCCACAGTCCCTCATTCAACAAGCTCCCTCACTCCACACGCTCCTTCATTCCACACACCCTCACTCCACATTCCCTCACTCTACACATTCCCTCACTCCACAGTCCCTCATTCCACAGTCCCTCACTACACACTCACTCACTCCTCACACCCTCACTCCACACACTCCCTCACTCCACACACTCCCTCAATCCACACACTCCCTCACTCCACACTCCCTCACTCCACACACACCCTCACTCCATACTCCCTCACTACGCCCACACCTTCACTCCACAGTCCATCACTCCACAGACACTTATTCCACACACTCTCACTCCACACATTACCTCACTCCATACAGTACCTCACTCCACACACCGTCATTCCACACTCCCTCACTCCACACTCTCCTTCACTCCACACGCTCCCTCACTACACACTTTCTCACTCCACACACTCCCTCACTCCACACTCTCCTTCACTCCACACACTCCCTCACTAAACACTTTCTCACTCCACACACTCCCTCACTCCACAATCTCCCTCACACCACACTTCCTCACTCCACACACTCCCTCACTCCACATTACCTCACTCCACACTCTCCCTCACTCCTCGCATTCCTTCACTCCACAAACCCTTACTCCACACTCTTCCTCACTCCACACTCTCCATCACTCCACACTCCCTCACTCCACACTCCCTCATTCCACACACTGCTCACTGCACACAATTCAATTCAATTCAATTCAAATCGCTTTATTGGCATGATAAGGTACATCTTATGTTGCCAAAGCATCAAAATACATTTATGGTTGAACACATAAACGCAGTTCTATTCATACAGTGTATAAACAGGTATATCCCTGAGTGTATAAATATCCACAGTCCCTCACTCCACACTCCCTCACACCACACAGTTCCTCACTCCATGCACCCTCACTCCACACACTCCCTCACTGCACAATCTCCCTCACGCCACACTTCCTCACTCCACACACTCCCTCTCTCCACATTCCCTCACTCCACTCTCCCTCTGTCCTCACACTCCCTCACTCCACACTCCCTCACTCCACACTCCCTCACTCCACACACCCTCACTCCACACATCCTCACTCCACAGTCCCTCACTCCACACTCCCTCACTCCACACAGTTCCTCACTCCACACACCCTCACTCCACACACTCCCTCACTCCACACACATTGTCACTCCACACTCCCTCACTATGCACACACCTTCACTCCACACTCCCTCACTCCACATTCCCTCACTCCACTCCCTCACTCCACAAACTCCCTCATTCCACACTCCCTCACTCCACACTCCCTCACTCCACAGTCCCTCACTCCACTGTCCCTCACTCCACACTCCCTCACTCCACACACTCCCTCACTCCACAGTCACTCACTCCACAGTCCCTCATTCAACAAGCTCCCTCACTCCACACGCTCCTTCATTCCACACACCCTCACTCCACATTCCCTCACTCTACACATTCCCTCACTCCACAGTCCCTCATTCCACAGTCCCTCACTGCACACTCACTCACTCCTCACACTTGCTCACTCCACACACCCTCACTCCACACACTCCCTCACTCCACACACTCCCTCAATCCACACACTCCCTCACTCCACACTCCCTCACTCCACACACACCCTCACTCCACACTCACTCACTACGCCCACACCTTCACTCCACAGTCCATCACTCCACAGACACTTATTCCACACAACCTCACTCCACACGTTACTTCACTCCACACAGTACCTCACTCCACACACCCTCATTCCACGCTCCCTCACTCCACACTCCCTCACTCAATACACACCCTCACTCCACAATCTCCCTCACACCACACTTCCTCACTCCATACACTCCCTCACTCCACGTTCCCTCACTCCACACTCTCCCTCACTCCTCGCATTCCTTCACTCCACAAACCCTTACTCCACAGTCTTCCTCACTCCACACTCTCCATCACTCCACACTACCTCACTCCACTGTCCATCACTCCACCCACTCCCACACTGCAAGCACTCCTACTGCAGACACTCCCTCACTCAACACACTCTCACTCCACACTCTTCCTCACTCCACACTCTCCCACACTCCCTCACTCGACACTCCCTCATTCCACACACTGCTCACTGCACACACCCCCACTCCACAATCTTCCTCACTCCACACTTTCCCTCACTCCACACTTCCACACTCCACACTCCCTCACTCCACACTCCCTCATTCCACACACTGCTCACTGCACACACCCCCACTCCACAATCTTCCTCACTCCACACTTTCCCTCACTCCACACTCCCTCACTCCACAGTCCCTCAGTCCACATGTTTCCTCACTCCACACTCTCCCTCACTCCACACTCCCTCACTCCATGCTCCGTCACTCCAATCCCTCACACCAAACTCCCTCACTCCACACTCACCCCCACTTCACACTTGCTCACTCCACACTCCCTCAATCCAAACTCCCTCACTCCACACTCTCCTTCACTCCACACACTCCCTCACTCCACACACCCTCACTCCACACACCCTCACTCCACACACTTCCTCACTCCAAACACCCTCACTTCACACATCCTCACTCCACACACCCTCAATCCAAACACTCCCTCACTCTACACAGATCCACACTCCACAGTCCCTCACTCGAAATGTTCCCTCACTTCACATGCTCCCTCATTCCACACACACTCACTCCACACTCACTTACTCCACACACTCACTCACTCCAAACTACCTCACTCCACACACTCCCTCACTCCACACACTCCCTCACTCCACACTCCCTCACTCCACACTCCCTCACTCAATACACACCCTCACTCCACACTCTCCCTCACACAACACTCCCTCACTCCACACTCCCTCACTCCACACTCCCTCACTCCACACCTTCACTGCCTCACTCCACACTCCCTCACTCCACACTCCCTCATGCCACATGCTCCTTTACTCCACACGCTCCCTCACTCCACACTCTCCCTCACTCCACACTCCCTCACTCCACACTCCCTAACTCCAATCATTCACTCCACACTCCCTCAATCCACACTCCCTCACTCCACACTCCCTCACTCCACATCCCCTCACTCCACACGCTCCCTCACTCCACACCCCCTCACTCCACGCACTCCCTCATTCAACACACCCTAACCATAAGACTCTCCCTCACTCCAGTCACTCACTCCACTGTCCCTCACTCCACTGTCCCTCATTCCACATACCCTCACTCCACATTCCCTCACTCCACACATTCCCTCACTCCACAGTCCCTCATTCCACAGTCCCTCACTCCACACTCACTCACTCCTCACACTTGCTCACTCCACACACCCTCACTCCACACACTCCCTCACTCCACACTCCCTCACTCCACACTCCCTCACTCCACACACTCCCTCACTCCACACACTCCCTCACTCCACACTCCCTCACTACACACACACCTTCACTCCACAGTCCATCACTCCACACACACTTATTCCTCACACCCTCACTCCACACACTACGTCACTCCACACAGTACCTCACTCCACACACCCTCATTCCACACTCCCTCACTCCACACACTCCCTCACTCCACATTCCCTCACTCCACACTCTCCCTCACTCCTCGCATTCCTTCACTGCACAAACCCTCACTCCACACACTCCCTCACTCCACACTCTCCCTCACTCCACAATCTCCCTCACGCCACACTTCCTCACTCCACACACTCCCTCACGCCACATTCCTTCTCTCCACACTCTCCCTCACTCCACACTACCTCATTCCACTGTCCATCACTCCACACACTCCCACACTGCAAGCACTCCTACTCCAGACACTCCCTCACTCAACACACTCTCACTCCACACTCTTCCTCACTCTCCCACACTCCACACGCTCCCTCACTCCACAGTCCATCACTCCACAATCCCTCACTCCACACTCCCTCACTCCACACTCCCTCAATCCACACACTCCCTCACTCCACAGTCACTCACTCCACAGTCCCTCATTCAACAAGCTCCCTCACTCCACATGCTCCTTCATTCCACACACCCTCACTCCACATTCCCTCACTCTACACATTCCCTCACTCCACAGACCCTCATTCCACAGTCCCTCACTACACACTCACTCACTCCTCACACTTGCTCACTCCACACACACTCACTCCACACACTCCCTCACTCCACACACTCCCTCAATCCACACACTCCCTCATTCCACACTCCCTCACTCCACACACACCCTCTCTCCACACTCCCTCACTACGCCCACACCTTCACTCCACAGTCCATCACTCCACAGACACTTATTCCACACACCCTCACTCCACACATTACCTCACTCCACACAGTAACTCACTCCACACACCCTCATTCCACACTCCCTCACTCCACACTCTCCTTCACTCCACACACTCCCTCACTACACACTTTCTCACTCCACACACTCCCTCACTCCACACTCTCCTTCACTCCACACACTCCCTCACTACATACTTTCTCACTCCACACACTCCCTCACTTCACAATCTCCCTCACGCCACACTTCCTCACTCCACACACTCCCTCACTCCACATTCCCTCACTCCACACTCTCCCTCACTTCTCGCATTCCTTCACTCCACAATCCCTTACTCCACACTCTTCCTCACTCCACACTCGCCATCACTCCACACTCCCTCACTCCACACTCCCTCATTCCACACACTGCTCACTGCACACACCCCCAATCCACAATCTTCCTCACGCCACACTTTCCCTCACTCCACACTCCCTCACTCCACAGCCCCTCACTCCACATGTTTCCTCACTCCACACTCTCCCTCACTCCACACTCCCTCACTCCACACACCCTCACTCCACACACCCTCACTCCACACTCTTCCTCACTCCAGACTTCCTCACTCCACACAGTCCCTCACTCCACATTTTCTCACTCCACACTCTTCCTCACTCCTCGCATTCCCTCACTCCACACACCCTCACTCCACACTCTTCCTAACTCCACACTCTCTGTCACTCCACACTCCCTCACTCCACTGTCCATCACTCCACACACTCCCACACTGCATACACTCCTACTCCACACGCTCCCTCACTCAACACACTCTCACTCCACACTCTTGCTCACACCACACTCTCCCTCACTCCACACTCACTCACTCCACACTCCCTCATTCCACACTTTCCCTCACTCCACACTCCCTCATTCCACATTCCCTCACTCCACATGCTCCCTCACTCCACTCTCCCTCATTCCACACTCCCTCACTCCACACTCCCTCACTCCAATCCCTCACTCTACTCTCCCTCATTCCACACTCTCCCCACTGCACACGCGCACACTCCACACTCCCTCAATTCACACACTCCCTCACTCCACACTCCCTCACTCCACACTCCCTTACTCCACAGTCCCTCACTCCACTGTCACTCACTCCACAGTCACTCACTCCACAGTCCCTCAGTCCACAGTCCCTCACGCCACAGTCCCTCACTTGAAACGCTCCCTCACTTCATATGCTCCCTAATTCCACACACCCTCACTCCAAACACTCCCTCACTCCACACACATGCTCGTTCCACACTCCCTCACTCCACACATGCTCACTCCACACTCCATCACTCCACACACATCCTCACTCCACAGTCCCTCACTCGAAACGCTCCTTCCCTTCACATGCTCCCTAATTCCACACACCCTCACTCCATACTCACTCACTCCACACACTCCCTCACTCCAAACTACCTCACTCCACACACTCCCTCACTCCACACACTCCCTCACTCCACACTCACTAATTCCACACTCTCCCTCACTCCACACACTCCCTCAGTCCACACTCCCTCACTCCACACTCTCCCTCACTCCACACTCCCTCACTCCACACACTCTCTCACTCCACACTCCCTCACTCCACACTCCCTCACTCCACACTCCGTAATTCCACACTCTCCCTCACTCCACACACTCCCTCACTCCACACTCTCTGACTCCACACTCCCTCACTCCCTAATTCCGCACTCTCCCTCACTCCACAAACTCCCTCAGTCCACACTCCCTCACTCCACACTCCCTCACTCCACACTCTCCCTCACACCACACTCTTCCTAACTCCACACTCTCCTTCACTCCACACTCCCTCACTCCACACTATTCCTAACTCCACCCTCTCCGTCACTCCACAATCCCTCACTCCACACACATGCTCATGCCACACTCCCTCACTCCACACATCCTCACTCCACACTCCCTCACTCCACACTCACTCACTCCACACACTCCCTCACTCCAAACTCCCTCACTCCACACACTCCCTCACTCCACACACTCCCTCACTCCGCTCTCCCTCACTCCACACTCCCTCACTCCACACTCCCTAATTCAACACTCTCCCTCACTCCACACACTCCCTCAGTCCACACTCCCTCACTCCACACTCCCTCACTCCACACGCTCCCTCACTCCACACTCCCTCACACCACACTCCCTCACACCACACGCTCCCTCACTCCACACTCCCTCACTCCACACTCCCTCACTCCACACTCCCTCACTCCACACTCCCTCACTCCACACACCCTCACTCCACATGCTCCCTCATTCAACACAACCTAACTAAAACACTCTCGCTCACTCCACAGTCCGTCACTCCACTGTCCCTCACTCCATAGTCACTCACTCCTCGCACTGCTTCACTCCCCACGCTCCCTCATTCCACACACACTTACTTTACACTCTCCCTCACTCCATACTCCCTCATTCCACACACTCCCTCACTCCACAGTCCCTCACTCCACAGTCCCTCACTCCATAGTCCCTCACTCCACACTCACTCACTCCTCATACTCCCTCACTCCACTCTCCCTCACTCCACACAATCCCTTACTCCACACTCCCTCACTCCACACACCCTTACTCCACACACTTCCTCCCTCCACACTCACTCACTCCATGCACTTCCTCACTCCAAACACCCTCACTCCACACACGCTCACTCCACACAGACCCTCACTCCACACTCCATCACTCCACACACCCTCACTCCACACACCCTTACTGTACACACTTCCTCACTCCACACTTTCTCACTCCACACTCCCTCACTCCACACACTCGCTCACTGCACACTCTCACTCACTCCACACTCGCTCACTCCACCATCCCTCAGTCCACAATCCCTCACTCCACAAACTTCGTCTTTCCACACACCCTCACTCCACACTTCCTCACTCCACACACCCTCACTCCACACACTCTCTTACTCCACACACACCCTCACTCCACACTCTCCCTCATGCTACACTCCCTCACTCCACACTCCCTTACTCCACACTCCCTCACTCCACAATCTCCCCCACTGTACACTCCCTCACTCCACACTCCCTCAGTCCACACTCCCTCACTCCAAAGGCTTCCTCACTCCACACTCCCTCACTCCGCACTCCCTAACTCCACATCCCCTAACACCACACGCACCCTCACTCCACACCCCTTCACTCCACCGCTCCCTCTTTCAACACACCCTAACTAAAACACTCTCCCTTACTCCACAGTCCCTCATTCCGCAGTCCCTCACTCCACTCTCCCTCACTCCACACAATCCCTTACTCCACACTCCCTCACTCCACACACCCTTACTCCACACACTTCCTCCCTCCACACTCACTCACTCCATGCACTTCCTCACTCCAAACACCCTCACTCCACACACGCTCACTCCACACAGACCCTCACTCCACACTCCATCACTCCACACACCCTCACTCCACACACCCTTACTGTACACACTTCCTCACTCCACACTTTCTCACTCCACACTCCCTCACTCCACACACTCGCTCACTGCACACTCTCACTCACTCCACACTCGCTCACTCCACCATCCCTCAGTCCACAATCCCTCACTCCACAAACTTCGTCTTTCCACACACCCTCACTCCACACTTCCTCACTCCACACACCCTCACTCCACACACTCTCTTACTCCACACACACCCTCACTCCACACTCTCCCTCATGCTACACTCCCTCACTCCACACTCCCTTACTCCACACTCCCTCACTCCACAATCTCCCCCACTGTACACTCCCTCACTCCACACTCCCTCAGTCCACACTCCCTCACTCCAAAGGCTTCCTCACTCCACACTCCCTCACTCCGCACTCCCTAACTCCACATCCCCTAACACCACACGCACCCTCACTCCACACCCCTTCACTCCACCGCTCCCTCTTTCAACACACCCTAACTAAAACACTCTCCCTTACTCCACAGTCCCTCATTCCGCAGTCCCTCACTCCACACACCCTCACTCCACACTCCCTCACGCCAGTCCTTCACTCCACACTCCCTCACTCCACACTCTGCCCCACTGCACAGTCGCTCACTCCACACTCCCCCACTCCACATTCCCTCACTCCACACGCTCCCTCAAACCACACTCCCTCACTCCACACTCCCTCACTCCACACTCCCTCACTCCACACTCCCTCACTCCACACACTCCCTCACTACACACACCCTCACTACACACATCCTCACTCCACGCTCCCTCACTCCACACACCCTCACTCCATGCACTTCCTCACTCCAAACACCCTCACTCCACACACCCTCACTCCACACACTCCCTCACTCCACACTCCCTCACGCCACACTCCCCCACGCCACACTCCCTCACTCCACACGCTCCCTCAAACCACACTCCCTCACTCCACTCTCCCTCACTCCACACTCCCTCACTCCACACTCCCTCACTCCACACACTCCCTCACTACACACACCCTCACTACACACATCCTCACTCCACGCTCCCTCACTCCACACTCCCTCACTCCATGCACTTCCTCACTCCAAACACCCTCACCCCACACACTCCCTCACTCCACACTCCCTCACTCCACACTCCCTCACTCCACAGTCCCTCACTCCACACTCCCTCACACCACACAGTTCCTCACTCCACACACCCTCACTCCACACACTCCCTCACTCCACACACATTGTCACTCCACACTCCCTCACTACGCACACACCTTCACTCCACACTCCCTCACTCCACACTCCCTCACTCCACACTCCCTTACTCCACATACTCCCTCATTCCACACACTCCGTCACTTCACACTCCCTCACTCCACAGTCCCTCACTCCACTGTCCCTCACTCCACACTCCCTCACTCCACACACTCCCTCACTCCACAGTCACTCACTCCACAGTCCCTCATTCAACAAGCTCCCTCACTCCACATGCTCCTTCATTCCACACACCCTCACTCCACATTCCCTCACGCTACACATTCCCTCACTCCACAGTCCCTCATTCCACAGTCCCTCACAGCACACTCACTCACTCCTCACACTTGCTCACTCCACACACCCTCACACCACACACTCCCTCACTCCAAACACTCCCTCAATCCACACACACCCTCACTCCACACTCCCTCACTACGCCCACACCTTCACTCCACAGTCCATCACTCCACAGACACTTATTCCACACACCCTCACTCCACACATTACCTCACTCCACACAGTACCTCACTCCACACACCCTCATTCCTCGCTCCCTCACTCCACAATCTCCCTCACGCCACACTTCCTCACTCCACACACTCCATCACTCCACATTCCCTCACTCCACACTCTCCCTCACTCCTCGCATTCATTCACTCCACAAACCCTTACTCCACACTCTTCCTCACTCCACACTCTCCCTCACTCCACACACCCTCACTCCACACACCCTCACTCCTTACACTTCCTCACTCCAAACACCCTCACTTCACACATCCTCACTCCACACACCCTCACTCCAAACACTCCCTCACTCCACACATCCACACTCCACAGTCCCTCACTCGAAACACTCCCTCACTTCACATGCTCCCTCATTCCACACACCCTCACTCCACACTCACTCACTCCACATACTCACTCACTCCAAACTACCTCACTCCACACACTCCCTCACTCCACACTCCCTCACTCCACACTCCCTCACTTCACACTCCCTCACTCAATACACACCCTCACTCCACACTCTCCCTCACACAACACTCCCTCACTCCACACTCCCTCACTCCACACACCTTCACTGCCTCACTCCACACTCCCTCACTCCACACTCCCTCACTCCACACTCCCTCATGTCACATGCTCCTTTACTCCACACGCTCCCTCACTCCACACTCTCCCTCACTCCACACTCCCTCACTCCACACTCCCTAACTCCAATCATTCACTCCACACTCCCTCAATCCACACTCCCTCACTCCACACTCCCTCACTCCACATCCCCTCACTCCACACGCTCCCTCACTCCACACCCCCTCACTCCACGCACTCCCTCATTCAACACACCCTAACCAAAAGACTCTCCCTCACTCCAGTCACTCACTCCACTGTCCCTCACTCCACTGTCCCTCATTCCACATACCCTCACTCCACATTCCCTCACTCCACACATTCCCTCACTCCACAGTCCCTCATTCCACAGTCCCTCACTCCACACTCACTCACTCCTCACACTTGCTCACTCCACACACCCTCACTCCACACACTCCCTCACTCCACACACTCCCTCACTCCACACTCCCTCACTCCACACTCCCTCACTCCACACACTCCCTCACTCCACACACTCCCTCACTCCACACTCCCTCAAGCCACACACACCCTCACTCCACACTCCCTCACTGCGCACACACCTTCACTCCACAGTCCATCACTCCACACACGCTTATTCCTCACACCCTCACTCCACACACTACGTCACTCCACACAGTACCTCACTCCACACACCCTCATTCCACACTCCCTCACTCCACACACTCCCTCACTCCACATTCCCTCACTCCACTCTCCCTCACTCCTCGCATTCCTTCACTGCACAAACCCTCACTCCACACACTCCCTCACTCCACACTCTCCCTCACTCCACAATCTCCCTCACGCAACACTTCCTCACTCCACACACTCCCTCACTCCACATTCCCTCTCTCCACACTCTCCCTCACTCCACACTACCTCATTCCACTGTCCATCACTCCACACACTCCCACACTGCAAGCACTCCTACTCCAGACACTCCCTCACTCAACACATTCTCACTCCACACTCTTCCTCACTCCACACTCTCCCACACTCCACACGCTCCCTCACTCCACAGTCCATCACTCCACAATCCCTCACTCCACACTCCCTCACTCCACACTCTCCTTCACTCCACGCACTCCCTCACTACACACTTTCTCACTCCACACACTCCCTCACTTCACAATCTCCCTCACGCCACACTTCCTCACTCCACACACTCCCTCACTCCACATTCCCTCACTCCACACTCTCCCTCACTCCTCGCATTCCTTCACTCCACAATCCCTTACTCCACACTCTTCCTCACTCCACACTCTCCATCACTCCACACTCCCTCACTCCACACTCCCTCATTCCACACACTGCTCACTGCACACACCCCCAATCCACAATCTTCCTCACTCCACACTTTCCCTCACTCCACACTCCCTCACACCACAGTCCCTCACTCCACGTTTCCTCACTCCACACCCTCCCTCACTCCACGCTCCCTCACCACACACCCTCACTCCACACACCCTCACTCCACACTCTTCCTCACTCCAGAGTTCCTCACTCCACACAGTCCCTCACTCCACATTCTCTCACTCCACACTCTTCCTCACTCCTCGCATTCCCTCACTCCACACACCCTCACTCCACACTCTTCCTAACTCCACACTCTCTGTCACTCCACACTCCCTCACTCCACTGTCCATCACTCCACACACTCCCACACTGCAAACACTCCTACTCCACACACTCCCTCACTCAACACACTCTCACTCCACACACTTGCTCACTCCACACTCTCCATCACTCCACACTCACTCACTCCACACTCCCTCATTCCACACTTTCCCTCACTCCACACTCCCTCATTCCACATTCCCTCACTCCACATGCTCCCTCACTCCACACTCTCCCTCATTCCACACCCCCTCACTCCACACTCCCTCACTCCAATCCCTCATTCTACTCTCCCTCATTCCACACTCTCCCCACTGCACACGCGCACACTCCACACTCCCTCAATTCACACACTCCCTCACTCCACACTCCCTCACTCCACACTCCCTTACTCCACAGTCCCTCACTCCACTGTCACTCGCTCCACAGTCACTCACTCCTCACACTCCTTCACTCCCCACACTCCCTCATTCCACACACTCCCTCACTCCACAGTCCCTCACTCCACAGTCCCTCACGCCACAGTCCCTCACTTGAAACGCTCCCTCACTTCACATGCTCCCTAATTCCACAGACCCTCACTCCAAACACTCCCTCAATCCACACACATGCTCATTCCACACTCGCTCACTCCACACATCCTCACTCCACATGCTCACCCCACACTCCCTCACTTCACACACATCCTCACTCCACAGTCCCTCACTCAAAACGCTCCTTCACTTCACATGCTCCCTAATTCCACACACCCTCACTCCACACTCACTCACTCCACACACTCCCTCACTCCAAACTACCTCACTCCACACACTCCCTCACTCCACACTCACTAATTCCACACTCTCCCTCACTCCACACACTCCCTCAGTCCACACTCCCTCACTCCACATGTTCCATCACTACACACTCCCTCACTCCACACACCCTCACTCCACGCTCTCCCTCACTCCACACTCCCTCAATCCACAGTCTCTCACTCCACACTCCCTCACTCCACACTCCCTCACTCCACACTCCCTAATTCCACACTCTCCCTCACTCCACACACTCCCTCACTCCACACACTCCCTCACTCCACACTCCCTCACTCCACACTCCCTAATTCCGCACTCTCCCTCACTCCACACACTCCCTCAGTCCACACTCCCTCACTCCACACTCTCCCTCACACCACACTCTTCCTAATTCCACTCTTCTTCACTCCACACTCCCTCACTCCACTCTCTTCCTAACTCCACCCTCTCCGTCACTCCACAATCCCTGACTCCACACACATGCTCACTCCACACTCCCTCACTCCACACTCCCCCACGCCACACTCCCTCACTCCACACGCTCCCTCAAACCACACTCCCTCACTCCACACTCCCTCACTCCACACTCCCTCACTCCACACTCCCTCACTCCACACACTCCCTCACTACACACACCCTCACTACACACATCCTCACTCCACGCTCCCTCACTCCACACACCCTCACTCCATGCACTTCCTCACTCCAAACACCCTCACTCCACACACCCTCACTCCACACACTCCCTCACTCCACACTCCCTCACTCCACACTCCCTCACTCCACAGTCCCTCACTCCACACTCCCTCACACCACACAGTTCCTCACTCCACACACCCTCACTCCACACACTCCCTCACTCCACACACATTGTCACTCCACACTCCCTCACTACGCACACACCTTCACTCCACACTCCCTCACTCCACACTCCCTCACTCCACACTCCCTTACTCCACATACTCCCTCATTCCACACACTCCGTCACTTCACTCCCTCACTTCACAGTCCCTCACTCCAGTCCCTCACTCCACACTCCCTCACTCCACACACTCCCTCACTCCACAGTCACTCACTCCACAGTCCCTCATTCAACAAGCTCCCTCACTCCACATGCTCCTTCATTCCACACACCCTCACTCCACATTCCCTCACGCTACACATTCCCTCACTCCACAGTCCCTCATTCCACAGTCCCTCACAGCACACTCACTCACTCCTCACACTTGCTCACTCCACACACCCTCACACCACACACTCCCTCACTCCAAACACTCCCTCAATCCACACACTCCCTCACTCCACACTCCCTCACTCCACACACACCCTCACTCCACACACTTCCTCACTCCAAACACCCTCACTTCACACATCCTCACTCCACACACCCTCACTCCAAACACTCCCTCACTCCACACACATCCACACTCCACAGTCCCTCACTCGAAACACTCCCTCACTTCACATGCTCCCTCATTCCACACACCCTCACTCCACACTCACTCACTCCACATACTCACTCACTCCAAACTCCCTCACTCCACACACTCCCTCACTCCACACACTCCCTCACTCCACACTCCCTCACTCCACACTCCCTCACTCAATACACACCCTCACTCCACACTCTCCCTCACACAACACTCCCTCACTCCACACTCCCTCACTCCACACTCCCTCACTCCACACACCTTCACTGCCTCACTCCACACTCCCTCACTCCACACTCCCTCATGTCACATGCTCCTTTACTCCACACGCTCCCTCACTCCACACTCTCCCTCACTCCACACTCACTCACTCCACACTCCCTCATTCCACACTTTCCCTCACTCCACACTCCCTCATTCCACATTCCCTCACTCCACATGCTCCCTCACTCCACACTCTCCCTCATTCCACACCCCCTCACTCCACACTCCCTCACTCCAATCCCTCATTCTACTCTCCCTCATTCCACACTCTCCCCACTGCACACGCGCACACTCCACACTCCCTCAATTCACACACTCCCTCACTCCACACTCCCTCACTCCACACTCCCTTACTCCACAGTCCCTCACTCCACTGTCACTCACTCCACAGTCACTCACTCCTCACACTCCTTCACTCCCCACACTCCCTCATTCCACACACTCCCTCACTCCACAGTCCCTCACTCCACAGTCCCTCACGCCACAGTCCCTCACTTGAAACGCTCCCTCACTTCACATGCTCCCTAATTCCACAGACCCTCACTCCAAACACTCCCTCAATCCACACACATGCTCATTCCACACTCGCTCACTCCACACATCCTCACTCCACATGCTCACCCCACACTCCCTCACTTCACACACATCCTCACTCCACAGTCCCTCACTCAAAACGCTCCTTCACTTCACATGCTCCCTAATTCCACACACCCTCACTCCACACTCACTCACTCCACACACTCCCTCACTCCAAACTACCTCACTCCACACACTCCCTCACTCCACACTCACTAATTCCACACTCTCCCTCACTCCACACACTCCCTCAGTCCACACTCCCTCACTCCACATGTTCCATCACTACACACTCCCTCACTCCACACACCCTCACTCCACGCTCTCCCTCACTCCACACTCCCTCAATCCACAGTCTCTCACTCCACACTCCCTCACTCCACACTCCCTCACTCCACACTCCCTAATTCCACACTCTCCCTCACTCCACACACTCCCTCACTCCACACACTCCCTCACTCCACACTCCCTCACTCCACACTCCCTAATTCCGCACTCTCCCTCACTCCACACACTCCCTCAGTCCACACTCCCTCACTCCACACTCTCCCTCACACCACACTCTTCCTAACTCCACTCTTCTTCACTCCACACTCCCTCACTCCACTCTCTTCCTAACTCCACCCTCTCCGTCACTCCACAATCCCTGACTCCACACACATGCTCACTCCACACTCCCTCACTCCACACTCCCCCACGCCACACTCCCTCACTCCACACGCTCCCTCAAACCACACTCCCTCACTCCACACTCCCTCACTCCGCACTCCCTCACTCCACACTCCCTCACTCCACACACTCCCTCACTACACACACCCTCACTACACACATCCTCACTCCACGCTCCCTCACTCCACACACCCTCACTCCATGCACTTCCTCACTCCAAACACCCTCACTCCACACACCCTCACTCCACACACTCCCTCACTCCACACTCCCTCACTCCACACTCCCTCACTCCACAGTCCCTCACTCCACACTCCCTCACACCACACAGTTCCTCACTCCACACACCCTCACTCCACACACTCCCTCACTCCACACACATTGTCACTCCACACTCCCTCACTACGCACACACCTTCACTCCACACTCCCTCACTCCACACTCCCTCACTCCACACTCCCTTACTCCACATACTCCCTCATTCCACACACTCCGTCACTTCACTCCCTCACTCCACAGTCCCTCACTCCAGTCCCTCACTCCACACTCCCTCACTCCACACACTCCCTCACTCCACAGTCACTCACTCCACAGTCCCTCATTCAACAAGCTCCCTCACTCCACATGCTCCTTCATTCCACACACCCTCACTCCACATTCCCTCACGCTACACATTCCCTCACTCCACAGTCCCTCATTCCACAGTCCCTCACAGCACACTCACTCACTCCTCACACTTGCTCACTCCACACACCCTCACACCACACACTCCCTCACTCCAAACACTCCCTCAATCCACACACTCCCTCACTCCACACTCCCTCACTCCACACACACCCTCACTCCACACACTTCCTCACTCCAAACACCCTCACTTCACACATCCTCACTCCACACACCCTCACTCCAAACACTCCCTCACTCCACACACATCCACACTCCACAGTCCCTCACTCGAAACACTCCCTCACTTCACATGCTCCCTCATTCCACACACCCTCACTCCACACTCACTCACTCCACATACTCACTCACTCCAAACTCCCTCACTCCACACACTCCCTCACTCCACACACTCCCTCACTCCACACTCCCTCACTCCACACTCCCTCACTCAATACACACCCTCACTCCACACTCTCCCTCACACAACACTCCCTCACTCCACACTCCCTCACTCCACACTCCCTCACTCCACACACCTTCACTGCCTCACTCCACACTCCCTCACTCCACACTCCCTCATGTCACATGCTCCTTTACTCCACACGCTCCCTCACTCCACACTCTCCCTCACTCCACACTCCCTCACTCCACACTCCCTAACTCCAATCATTCACTCCACACTCCCTCACTCCACATCCCCTCACTCCACACGCTCCCTCACTCCACACACCCTCACTCCACGCACTCCCTCATTCAACACACCCTAACCAAAAGACTCTCCCTCACTCCAGTCACTCACTCCACTGTCCCTCACTCCACTGTCCCTCATTCCACATACCCTCACTCCACATTCCCTCACTCCACACATTCCCTCACTCCACAGACCCTCATTCCACAGTCCCTCACTCCACACTCACTCACTCCTCACACTTGCTCACTCCACACACCCTCACTCCACACACTCCCTCACTCCACACACTCCCTCACTCCACACTCCCTCACTCCACACTCCCTCACTCCACACACTCCCTCACTCCACACACTCCCTCACTCCACACTCCCTCAAGCCACACACACCCTCACTCCACACTCCCTCACTGCGCACACACCTTCACTCCACAGTCCATCACTCCACACACGCTTATTCCTCACACCCTCACTCCACACACTACGTCACTCCACACAGTACCTCACTCCACACACCCTCATTCCACACTCCCTCACTCCACACACTCCCTCACTCCACATTCCCTCACTCCACTCTCCCTCACTCCTCGCATTCCTTCACTGCACAAACCCTCACTCCACACACTCCCTCACTCCACACTCTCCCTCACTCCACAATCTCCCTCACGCCACACTTCCTCACTCCACACACTCACTCACTCCACATTCCCTCTCTCCACACTCTCCCTCACTCCACACTACCTCATTCCACTGTCCATCACTCCACACACTCCCACACTGCAAGCACTCCTACTCCAGACACTCCCTCACTCAACACACTCTCACTCCACACTCTTCCTCACTCCACACTCTCCCACACTCCACACGCTCCCTCACTCCACAGTCCATCACTCCACAATCCCTCACTCCACACTCCCTCACTCCACACTCTCCTTCACTCCACACACACTCTCACTACACATTTTCTCACTCCACACACTCCCTCACTTCACAATCTCCCTCACGCCACACTTCCTCACTCCACACTCCCTCACTCCACATTCCCTCACTCCACACATTCCCTCACTCCACAGTCCCTCATTCCACAGTCCCTCACTCCACACTCACTCACTCCTCACACTTGCTCACTCCACACACCCTCACTCCACACACTCCCTCACTCCACACACTCCCTCACACCACACTCCCTCACTCCACACTCCCTCACTCCACACACTCCCTCACTCCACACACTCCCTCACTCCACACTCCCTCAAGCCACACAAACCCTCACTCCACACTCCCTCACTGCGCACACACCTTCACTCCACAGTCCATCACTCCACACACGCTTATTCCTCACACCCTCACTCCACACACTACGTCACTCCACACAGTACCTCACTCCACACACCCTCATTCCACACTCCCTCACTCCACACACTCCCTCACTCCACATTCCCTCACTCCACTCTCCCTCACTCCTCGCATTCCTTCACTGCACAAACCCTCACTCCACACACTCCCTCACTCCACACTCTCCCTCACTCCACAATCTCCCTCACGCCACACTTCCTCACTCCACACACTCCCTCACTCCACATTCCCTCTCTCCACACTCTCCCTCACTCCACACTACCTCATTCCACTGTCCATCACTCCACACACTCCCACACTGCAAGCACTCCTACTCCAGACACTCCCTCACTCAACACACTCTCACTCCACACTCTTCCTCACTCCACACTCTCCCACACTCCACACGCTCCCTCACTCCACAGTCCATCACTCCACAATCCCTCACTCCACACTCCCTCACTCCACACTCTCCTTCACTCCACACACACTCTCACTACACACTTTCTCACTCCACACACTCCCTCACTTCACAATCTCCCTCACGCCACACTTCCTCACTCCACACTCCCTCACTCCACATTCCCTCACTCCACACTCTCCCTCACTCCTCGCATTCCTTCACTCCACAATCCCTTACTCCACACTCTTCCTCACTCCACACTCTCCATCACTCCACACTCACTCACTCCACACTCCCTCATTCCACACACTGCTCACTGCACACACACCCAATCCACAATCTTCCTCACTCCACACTTTCCCTCACTCCACACTCCCTCACACCACAGTCCCTCACTCCACGTGTCCTCACTCCACACTCTCCCTCACTCCACGCTCCCTCACTCCACACACCCTCACTCCACACACCCTCACTCCACACTCTTCCTCACTCCAGACTTCCTCACTCCACACAGTCCCTCACTCCACATTCTTTCACTCCACACTCTTCCTCACTCCTTGCATTCCCTCACTCCACACACCCTCACTCCACACTCTTCCTAACTCCACACTCTCTGTCACTCCACACTCCCTCACTCCACTGTCCATCACTCCACACACTCCCACACTGCAAACACTCCTACTCCACACACTCCCTCACTCAACACACTCTCACTCCACACTCTTGCTCACTCCACACTCTCCCTCACTCCACACTCACTCACTCCACACTCCCTCATTCCACACTTTCCCTCACTCCACACTCCCTCATTCCACATTCCCTCACTCCACATGCTCCCTCACTCCACACTCTCCCTCATTCCACACCCCCTCACTCCACACTCCCTCACTCCAATCCCTCATTCTACTCTCCCTCATTCCACACTCTCCCCACTGCACACGCGCACACTCCACACTCCCTCAATTGACACACTCCCTCACTCCACACTCCCTCACTCCTCACTCCCTTACTCCACAGTCCCTCACTCCACTGTCACTCACTCCACAGTCACTCACTCCTCACACTCCTTCACTCCCCACACTCCCTCATTCCACACACTCCCTCACTCCACACTCCCTCACTCTGCACACCCTCACTCCACACACCCTTACTCCACACACTTCCTCACTCCACACTCCCTCACTCCACAGTCCCTCACTCCACACTCCCTCACTCCACACACTCGCTCACTGCACACACTCCCTCACTCCACACTCGCTCACTCCACAATCCCTCAGTCCACAATCCCTCACTCCACACACTTCCTCATTCCACACACCCTCACTCCACACTTCCCCACTCCACACACCCTCACTCCACACACTCTCTTACTCCACACACACCCTCTCTCCACACTCTCCCTCATGCTACACTCCCTCACGCCACACTCCCTTACTCAACACTCCCTCACTCCACACTCTCCCCCACTGTACACTCCCTCACTCCACACTCCCTCAGTCCACACTCCCTCACTCCAAAGGCTCCCTCACTCCACACTCCCTCACTCCGCACTCCCTAACTCCAATCACTCACTCCACACTCCCTCAATCCACACTCCCTCACGCCACATCCCCTAACACCACACGCACCCTCACTCCACACCCCTTCACTCCACCGCTCCCTCTTTCAACTCACCCTAACTAAAACACACTCCCTCACTCCACAGTCCCTCACTCCACAGTCCCTCACTCCACACACCCTCACTCCACATGCTCCCTCACTCCACAGTCCCTCACTCCACACTCTCCCTCACACCACACTCTTCCTAACTCCACACTCTCCGTCTCTCCAAACTCCCTCACTCCACACTCTTCCTAACTCCACACTCTCCGTCACTCCACACTCCCTCACTCCACAGTCCCTCAATCCACACACACCCACACTGCACACACTCTTATTCCACACACTCACTCACTCAACACACCCTCACTCCACACTCCCTCACGCCAGTCCCTCACTCCACACTCCCTCACTCCACACTCTCCCCACTGCACACTCGCTCACTCCACACTCCCTCATTCCACACTCCCTCACTCCACACTCCCTCAATCCACACTCCCTCGCTCCACACTCCCCCACTCCACACTCCCTCACTCCACACGCTCCCTCAAACCACACTCCCTCACTGCACACTCCCTCACTCCACACTCCCTCACTCCACACACTCCCTCACTACACACACCCTCACTCCACACATCCTCACTCCACGCTCCCTCACTCCATACTCCCTCACTCCATGCACTTCCTCACTCCAAACACCCTCACTCCACACTCCCTCACTCCACACACTCCCTCACTACACACACCCTCACTCCACACATCCTCACTCCACGCTCCCTCACTCCATACTCCCTCACTCCATGCACTTCCTCACTCCAAACACCCTCACTCCACACACCCTCACTCCACACACTCCCTCACTCCACACTCCCTCAATCCACACTCCCTCACTCCACACTCCCTCACTCCACACACCCTCACTCCACACATCCTCACTCCACAGTCCCTCACTCCACACACCCTCACTCCACACAGTTCCTCACTCCACACACCCTTACTCCACACACTCCCTCACTCCACACACATTGTCACTCCACACTCCCTCACTACGCACACACCTTCACTCCACACTCCCTCACTCCACACTCCCTCACTCCACACTCCCTTACTCCACAAACTCCCTCATTCCACACACTCCATCACTCCACACTCCTTCACTCCACAGTCCCTCACTCCACTGTCCCTCACTCCACACTCCCTCACTCCACACACTCACTCACTCCACAGTCACTCACTCCACAGTCCCTCATTCAACAAGCTCCCTCACTCCACATGCTCCTTCATTCCACACACCCTCACTCCACATTCCCTCACTCTACACATTCCCTCACTCCACAGTCCCTCATTCCACAGTCCCTCACAGCACACTCACTCACTCCTCACACTTGCTCACTCCACACACCCTCACTCCACACACTCCCTCACTCCACACACTCCCTCAATCCACACACTCCCTCACTCCACACTCCCTCACTCCACACACACCCTCACTCCACACTCCCTCACTGCGCCCACACCTTCACTCCACAGTCCATCACTCCACAGACACTTATTCCACACACCCTCACTCCACACATTACCTCACTCTACACAGTACCTCACTCCACAATCTCCCTCACGCCACAATTCCTCACTCCACACACTCCCTCACTCCACATTTCCTCACTCCACACTCTCCCTCACTCCTCGCATTCCTTCACTCCACAAACCCTTACTCCACACTCTTCCTCACTCCACACTCTCCATCACTCCACTACCTCACTCCACTGTCCATCACTCCACACACTCCCACACTGCAAGCACTCCTACTGCAGACACTCCCTCACTCAACACACTCTCACTCCACACTCTTCCTCACTCCACACTCTCGCACACTCCCTCACTCCACACTCCCTCATTCCACACACTGCTCACTGCACACACACCCACTCCACAATCTTACTCACTCCACACTTTCCCTCACTCCACACTCCCTCACTCCGCAGCCCCTCACTCCACATGTTTCCTCACTCCACACTCTCCCTCACTCCACACTCCCTCACTCCATGCTCCGGCACTCCAATCCCTCACTCCAAACTCCCTCACTCCACACTCTCCCCCACTTCACTCTCACTCACTCCACACTCCCTCAATCCACACTCCCCCACTCCACACTCTCCTTCACTCCACACACTCCCTCACTCCACAGACCCTCACTCCACACACCCTCACTCCACACACTTCCTCACTCCAAACACCCTCACTTCACACATCCTCACTCCACAGACCCTCACTCCAAACACTCCCTCACTCCACACACATGCTCACTCCACACTCACTCACTCCACACAACCTCACTCCACACACTTCCTCACTCCAAACACCCTCACTTCACATATCCTCACTCCACACATCCTCACTCCACACGCCCTCACTCCACACTCACTCACTCGACACACTCTCACTCCACACACTCACTCACTCCACACACATCCTCACTCCACATTCCCTCTCTCGAAACGCTCCCTCACTTCACATGCTCCCTCATTCCACACACCCTCACTCCACACTCGCTCACTCCACACACTCCCTCACTCCAAACTCCCTCACTCAACACACTCCCTCACTCCACACACTCCCTCACTCTACACTCCCTCACTCCACACTCCCTCACTCCACACACCTTCACTGCCTCAATCCACACTCCCTCACTCCACACTCCCTCACTCCACACTCCCTAACTCCAATCATTCACGCCACACTCCCTCAATCCACAGTCGCTCACTCCACACGCTCCCTCACTCCACACTCTCCCTCACACCACACTCCCTCACTCCAGTCCCTCACTCCACACTCCCTCACTCCACACTCTCCCCCACTGCACACTCACTCACTCCACACTCCCTCAATCCACACTCCCTCACTCCACACTCCCTCACTCCACATCCCCTTACTCCACACACTCCCCCTCTCTCCACACCCCCTCACTCCACGCACTCCCTCATTCAACACACGCTAACCAAAAGACTCACCCTCACTCCACAGTCACTCACTCCTTTGTCCCTCACTCCACAATCACTCACTCCACACACTCCCTCAATCCACACTCCCTCACTCCACACACTCCCTCAGTCCACACACTCCCTCATTCCACAGACTCCCTCACTCCGCACACATCGTCACTCCACACTCCCTCACTCCACACACTTCCTCACTCCACACACCCTCACTCCACACACTCTCTCACTCCACACACATCGTCACTCCACACTCACTCACTACGCACACACCTTCACTCCACACTCCCTCACTCCACACTCCCTCACTCCACAAACTCCCTCATTCCATACACTCCCTCACTCCACAGTCCATCACTCCACTGTCCCTCACTACACACTCCCTCACTCCACAGACTCCCTCACTCCAGAGTCACTCACTCCACAGTCCCTCATTCAACAAGCTCCCTCACTCCACACGCTCTCACATTCCACACACCCTCACTCCACATTCCCTCACTCCACACATTCCCTCACTCCACAGTCCCTCATTCCACAGTCCCACTCTCCACACTCACTCACTCCTCGCACTTGCTCACTCCACACACTCACTCCACACACTCCCTCACTCCACACACTCCCTCACTCCACACACTCCCTCACTCCACTCTCCCTCACTCCACACACCCTCACTCCACACTGCCTCACTCCACACACTCCCTCACTCCACACACTCCCTCACTCCACACTCCCTCACTCCACACACACCCTCGCTCCACACTCCCTGACTACGCACACACCTTCACTCCACAGTCCATCACTCCACACACACTTATTCCACACACCCTCACTCCACACAATACATCACTCCACACAGTACCTCACTCCACACACCCTCATTCCACACTCCCTTACTCCACACACTCCACACACTCCCTCACTCCACATTCCCTCACTCCACACTCTCCCTCACTCCTCGCATTCCTTCACTCCACAAACCCTCACTCCACAATCTTCCTCACTCCACACTCTACTTCACTCCACACACTCCCTCACTACACACTTTCTCACTACACTCAATCCCTCACTCCACATTCCCTCACGCCACACTCTCCCTCACTCCTCACATTCCTTCACTCCACAAACCCTCACTCCACAATCTTCCTCACTCCACACTCTCCGTCACTCCACACTACCTCACTCCACTGTCCATCACTCCACACACACCCACACTGCAAACACTCCTACTCCAGAAACTCCCTCACTCAACAGACTCTCACTCCACACTCTTCCTCACTCCACACTCTCCCACACTCCACACTCCCTCATTCCACACACTCCCTCACTCCACAGTCCCTCACTCCACACACTCCCTCACTCCACACACTCCCTAACTCCACACACTCCTTCATTCCACACACTCCCTCACTCCACGCACTTCCTCACTCCACAAACCCTCACTCCACACGCCCTCACTCCATACACTCCCTCACTCCACACACCCTCACTCCACACACCCTCACTCCACACACTTCCTCACTGCACACACCCTGACTTCACACATCCTCACTCCACACTCCCTAACTCCACTCACCCTCACTCCAAACACTCCCTCACTCCACACTCCCTCACTCCACAGTCACTCACTCCACACACCCTCACTCCACACACTCCCTCACTCCACACACATCCTCACTCCACAGTCCCTCACTCAAAACGCACCCTCACTTCACATGCTCCCTAATTCCACACACCCTCACTCCACACTCACTCACTTCACACACTCCCTCACTCCAAACTCCCTCACTCCACACACTCCCTCACTCCCTCACTCCACACTCCCTAATTCCACACTCTCCCTCACTCCACACACTCCCTCAGTCCACACTCCCTCACTCCACACTCCCTCACTCCACACTCTCCCTCACACCACACTCTTCCTAACTCCACACTCCCTCACTCCAAACACTCGCTCACTCCACACACCCTCACTCCACACTCCCTCACTCCACACACACCCTCACTCCACACTCCCTGACTACGCACACACCTTCACTCCACAGTCCATCACTCCACACACACTTATTCCACACCCTCACTCCACACAGTACCTCACTACACACACCCTCATTCCACACTCCCTCACTCCACACACTCCCTCACTCCACATTCCCTCACTCCACACTCTCCCTCACTCCTCGCATTCCTTCACTCCACAAACCCTCACTCCACAATCTTCCTCACTCCACACTCTACTTCACTCCACACACTCCCTCACTACACACTTTCTCACTAGACTCACTCCCTCACTCCACATTCCCTCACGCCACACTCTCCCTCACTCCTCGCATTCCTTCACTCCACAAACCCTCACTCCACAATCTTCCTCACTCCACACTCTACTTCACTCCACACACTCCCTCACTACACACTTTCTCACTACACTCACTCCCTCACTCCACATTCCCTCACGCCACACTCTCCCTCACTCCTCGCATTCCTTCACTCCACAAACCCTCACTCCACAATCTTCCTCACTCCACACTCTCCGTCACTCCACACTACCTCACTCCACTGTCCATCACTCCACACACACCCACACTGCAAACACACCTACTCCAGACACTCCCTCACTCAACAGACTCTCACTCCACTCTCTTCCTCACTCCACACTCTCCCTCACACCACACTCTTCCTAAATCCACACTCCCTCACTCCACACACTTCCTCACTCCACACTCCCTCACTCCACATGCTCCCTCACTCCACACTCCCTCACTCCACACACTTCCTCACTCCACACACCCTCACTCCACACACTCCCTCACTCCACACACATCGTCACTCCACACTCACTCACGATGCACACACCTTCACTCCACACTCCCTCACTCCACACTCCCTCACTACACAAACTCCCTCATTCCACACACTCCCTCACTCCACACTCCCTCACTCCACAGTCCCTCACTCCACTGTCCCTCACTACACACACCCTCACTCCACACTCTCCCTCACTCCACACTCCCTCACTCCACAATCCCTCACTCCACATGCTCCCTCACTCCACACTCTCCCCCACCGCACACTCGCTCACTCCACACTCCCTCAATCCACACTCCCTCACACAACACTCTCCTTCACTCCCCACGCTCCCTCATTCCACAAACTCACTCACTCCACACACTCCCTCACTCCACAAACTTCCTCACTCCACAAACCCTCACTCCACATTCCCTCACTCCAGACACTCCCTCACTCCACAGTCCTTCACTCCACACACTCCCTCACTCCACGCACTTCCTCACTCCACAAACCCTCACTCCACACGCCCTCACTCCACACACTCCCTCCCTCCACACACCCTCACTCCACACTCCCTAACTCCACTCACCCTCACTCCAAACACTCCCTCACTCCACACTCCCTCACTCCACAGTCACTCACTCCACACACCCTCACTCCACACACTCCCTCACTCCACACACATCCTCACTCCACAGTCCCTCACTCGAAACGCACCCTCACTTCACATGCTCCCTAATTCCACAGACCCTCACTCCACACTCACTCACTTCACACACTCCCTCACTCCACACACACCCTCACTCCACACTCCCTAATTCCACACTCTCCCTCACTCCACACACTCCCTCAGTCCACACTCCCTCACTCCACACTCCCTCACTCCACACTCCCTCACTCCACACTCTCCCTCACACCACTCTCCGTCAATGCAAACTCCCTCACTCCACACTCTTCCTAACTCCACACTCTCCGTCACTCCACACTCCCTCACTCCACAGTCCCTCAATCCACACACACCCACACTGCACACACTCTTACTCCACACACTCCCTCACTCAACACACCCTCACTCCACACTTCCTCACGCCAGTCCCTCACTCCATACTCCCTCACTCCACACTCTCCCCCACTGCACACTCGCTCACGCCACACTCCCTCATTCCACTCTTCCTTACTCCACACTCCCTCAATCCACACTCCCTCGCTCCACACTCCCCCACTCCACACTCCCTCACTCCACACGCTCCCTCAAACCACACTCCCTCACTCCACACTCCCTCACTCCACACTCCCTCACTCCACACACTCCCTCACTACACACACCCTCACTCCACACATCCTCACTCCACACTCCCTCACTCCATGCACTTCCTCACTCCAAACACCCTCACTCCACACACCCTCACTCCACACACTCCCTCACTCCACACTCCCTCACTCCACACTCCCTCGCTCCACACTCCCTCACTCCACACACCCTCACTCCACACATCCTCACTCCACAGTCCCTCACTCCACACTCCCTCACTCCACACAGTTCCTCACTCCACACACCCTTACTCCACACACTCCCTCACTCCACACACACTGTCACTCCACACTCCCTCACGACGCACACACCTTCACTCCACACTCCCTCACTCCACACTCCCTCACTCCACACTCCCTTACTCCACAAACTCCCTCATTCCACACACTCCGTCACTCCACACTCCTTCACTCCACAGTCCCTCACTCCACTGTCCCTCACTCCACACTCCCTCACTCCACACACTCCCTCACTCCACAGTCACTCACTCCACAGTCCCTCATTCAACAAGCTCCCTCACTCCACATGCTCCTTCATTCCACACACCCTCACTCCACATTCCCTCACTCTACACATTCCCTCACTCCACAGTCCCTCATTCCACAGTCCCTCACAGCACACTCACTCACTCCTCACACTTGCTCACTCCACACACCCTCACTCCACACACTCCCTCACTCCACACACTCCCTCAATCCACACACTCCCTCACTCCACACTCCCTCACTCCACACACACCCTCACTCCACACTCCCTCACTGCGCCCACACCTTCACTCCACAGTCCATCACTCCACAGACACTTATTCCGCACACCCTCACTCCACACATTACCTCACTCCACACAGTACCTCACTCCACACACCCTCATTCCACGCTCCCTCACTCCACACTCTCCTTCACGCCACACACTCCCTCACTACGCACTCTCACTCCACACACTCCCTCACTCCACACTCTCCCTCACTCCACAATCTCCCTCACGCCACAATTCCTCACTCCACACACTCCCTCACTCCACATTCCCTCACTCCACACTCTCCCTCACTCCTCGCATTCCTTCACTCCACAAACCCTTACTCCACACTCTTCCTCACTCCACACTCTCCATCACTCCACACTACCTCACTCCACTGTCCATCGCTCCACACTCTCCCACACTGCAAGCACTCCTACTGCAGACACTCCCTCACTCAACACACTCTCACTCCACACTCTCGCACACTCCACACTCCCTCACTCCACACTCCCTCATTCCACACACTGCTCACTGCACACACACCCACTCCACAATCTTACTCACTCCACACTTTCCCTCACTCCACACTCCCTCACTCCACAGCCCCTCACTCCACATGTTTCCTCACTCCACACTCTCCCTCACACCACACTCCCTCACTCCAGTCCATCACTCCACACTCCCTCACTCCACACTCTCCCCCACTGCACACTCACTCACTCCACACTCCCTCAATCCACACTCCCTCACTCCACACTCCCTCACTCCACATCCCCTTACTCCACACACTCCCCCTCTCTCCACACCCCCTCACTCCATGCACTCCCTCATTCAACACACGCTAACCAAAAGACTCACCCTCACTCCAGTCACTCACTCCTTTGTCCCTCACTCCACAATCACTCACTCCACACACTCCCTCACTCCACACTCCCTCACTCCACACACTCCCTCACTCCACACACTCCCTCATTCCACAGACTCCCTCACTCCGCACACATCGTCACTCCACACTCCCTCACTCCACACACTTCCTCACTCCACACACCCTCACTCCACACACTCTCTCACTCCACACACATCGTCACTCCACACTCACTCACTACGCACACACCTTCACTCCACACTCCCTCACTCCACACTCCCTCACTCCACAAACTCCCTCATTCCACACACTCCCTCACTCCACAGTCCATCACTCCACTGTCCCTCACGACACACTCCCTCACTCCACAGACTCCCTCACTCCAGAGTCACTCACTCCACAGTCCCTCATTCAACAAGCTCCCTCACTCCACACGCTCTCACATTCCACACACCCTCACTCCACATTCCCTCACTCCACACATTCCCTCACTCCACAGTCCCTCATTCCACAGTCCCACTCTCCACACTCACTCACTCCTCACACTTGCTCACTCCACACACTCACTTCACACACTCCCTCACTCCACACACTCCCTCACTCCACACACTCCCTCACTCCACACTCCCTCACTCCACACACCCTCACTCCACACTCCCTCACTCCACACACTCCCTCACTCCACACTCCCTCACTCCACACACACCCTCGCTCCACACTCCCTGACTACGCACACACCTTCACTCCACAGTCCATCACTCCACACACACTTATTCCACACACCCTCACTCCACACAATACATCACTCCACACAGTACCTCACTCCACACACCCTCATTCCACACTCCCTCACTCCACACACTCCCTCACTCCACATTCCCTCACTCCACACTCTCCCTCACTCCTCGCATTCCTTCACTCCACAAACCCTCACTCCACAATCTTCCTCACTCCACACTCTACTTCACTCCACACACTCCCTCACTACACACTTTCTCACTACACTCAATCCCTCACTCCACATTCCCTCACGCCACACTCTCCCTCACTCCTCACATTCCTTCACTCCACAAACCCTCACTCCACAATCTTCCTCACTCCACACTCTCCGTCACTCCACACTACCTCACTCCACTGTCCATCACTCCACACACACCCACACTGCAAACACTCCTACTCCAGACACTCCCTCACTCAACAGACTCTCACTCCACACTCTTCCTCACTCCAACACTCTCCCACACTCCACACTCCCTCATTCCACACACTCCCTCACTCCACAGTCCCTCACTCCACACACTCCCTCACTCCACACACTTCCTAACTTCACACACTCCTTCATTCCACACACTCCCTCACTCCACGCACTTCCTCACTCCACAAACCCTCACTCCACACGCCCTCACTCCATACACTCCCTCACTCCACACACCCTCACTCCACACACCCTCACTCCACACACTTCCTCACTGCACACACCCTGACTTCACACATCCTCACTCCACACTCCCTAACTCCAGTCACCCTCACTCCAAACACTCCCTCACTCCACTCCCTCACTCCACAGTCACTCACTCCACACACCCTCACTCCACACACTCCCTCACTCCACACACATCCTCACTCCACAGTCCCTCACTCGAAACGCACCCTCACTTCACATGCTCCCTAATTCCACACACCCTCACTGCACACTCACTCACTTCACACACTCCCTCACTCCAAACTCCCTCACTCCACACACTCCCTCACTCCCTCACTCCCTAATTCCACACTCTCCCTCACTCCACACACTCCCTCAGTCCACACTCCCTCACTCCACACTCCCTCACTCCACATGCTCCCTCACTCCACACTCCCTCACTCCACACTCTCCCTCACACCACACTCTTCCTAACTCCACACTCCCTCACTCCACACACTCGCTCACTCCACACACCCTCACTCCACACTCCCTCACTCCACACACACCCTCACTCCACACTCCCTGACTACGCACACACCTTCACTCCACAGTCCATCACTCCACACACACTTATTCCACACCCTCACTCCACACACTACCTCACTCCACACAGTACCTCACTACACACACCCTCATTCCACACTCCCTCACTCCACACACTCCCTCACTCCACATTCCCTCACTCCACACTCTCCCTCACTCCTCGCATTCCTTCACTCCACAAACCCTCACTCCACAATCTTCCTCATTCCACACTCTACTTCACTCCACACACTCCCTCACTACACACTTTCTCACTAGACTCACTCCCTCACTCCACATTCCCTCACGCCACACTCTCCCTCACTCCTCGCATTCCTTCACTCCACAAACCCTCACTCCACAATCTTCCTCACTCCACACTCTACTTCACTCCACACACTCCCTCACTACACACTTTCTCACTACACTCACTCCCTCACTCCACATTCCCTCACGCCACACTCTCCCTCACTCCTCGCATTCCTTCACTCCACAAACCCTCACTCCACAATCTTCCTCACTCCACACTCTCCGTCACTCCACACTACCTCACTCCACTGTCCATCACTCCACACACACCCACACTGCAAACACACCTACTCCAGACACTCCCTCACTCAACAGACTCTCACTCCACTCTCTTCCTCACTCCACACACCCTCACTCCACACACTTCCTCACTCCAAACACCCTCACTTCACACATCCTCACTCCACAGACCCTCACTCCAAACACTCCCTCACTCCACACACATGCTCACTCCACACTCACTCACTCCACACAACCTCACTCCACACACCCTCACTTCACACATCCTCACTCCACACATCCTCACTCCACACTCCCTCACTCCACACTCACTCACTCCACACACTCTCACTCCACACACTCACTCACTCCACACACATCCTCACTCCACATTCCCTCTCTCGAAACGCTCCCTCACTTCACATGCTCCCTCATTCCACACACCCTCACTCCACACTCACTCACTCCACACACTCCCTCACTCTAAACTCCCTCACTCAACACACTCCCTCACTCCACACACTCCCTCACTCTACACTCCCTCACTCCACACTCCCTCACTCCACACACCTTCACTGCCTCGATCCACACTCCCTCACTCCACACTCCCTAACTCCAATCATTCACGCCACACTCCCTCAATCCACAGTCGCTCACTCCACACGCTCCCTCACTCCACACTCTCCCTCACACCACACTCCCTCAATCCAGTCCCTCACTCCACACTCCCTCACTCCACTCTCCCCCACTGCACACTCACTCACTCCACACTCCCTCAATCCACACTCCCTCACTCCACACACATCCTCACTCCACAGTCCCTCACTCGAAACGCACCCTCACTTCACATGCTCCCTAATTCCACACACCCTCACTGCACACTCACTCACTTCACACACTCCCTCACTCCAAACTCCCTCACTCCACACACTCCCTCACTCCCTCACTCCCTAATTCCACACTCTCCCTCACTCCACACACTCCCTCAGTCCACACTCCCTCACTCCACACTCCCTCACTCCACATGCTCCCTCACTCCACACTCCCTCACTCCACACTCTCCCTCACACCACACTCTTCCTAACTCCACACTCCCTCACTCCACACACTCGCTCACTCCACACACCCTCACTCCACACTCCCTCACTCCACACACACCCTCACTCCACACTCCCTGACTACGCACACACCTTCACTCCACAGTCCATCACTCCACACACACTTATTCCACACCCTCACTCCACACACTACCTCACTCCACACAGTACCTCACTACACACACCCTCATTCCACACTCCCTCACTCCACACACTCCCTCACTCCACATTCCCTCACTCCACACTCTCCCTCACTCCTCGCATTCCTTCACTCCACAAACCCTCACTCCACAATCTTCCTCATTCCACACTCTACTTCACTCCACACACTCCCTCACTACACACTTTCTCACTAGACTCACTCCCTCACTCCACATTCCCTCACGCCACACTCTCCCTCACTCCTCGCATTCCTTCACTCCACAAACCCTCACTCCACAATCTTCCTCACTCCACACTCTACTTCACTCCACACACTCCCTCACTACACACTTTCTCACTACACTCACTCCCTCACTCCACATTCCCTCACGCCACACTCTCCCTCACTCCTCGCATTCCTTCACTCCACAAACCCTCACTCCACAATCTTCCTCACTCCACACTCTCCGTCACTCCACACTACCTCACTCCACTGTCCATCACTCCACACACACCCACACTGCAAACACACCTACTCCAGACACTCCCTCACTCAACAGACTCTCACTCCACTCTCTTCCTCACTCCACACACCCTCACTCCACACACTTCCTCACTCCAAACACCCTCACTTCACACATCCTCACTCCACAGACCCTCACTCCAAACACTCCCTCACTCCACACACATGCTCACTCCACACTCACTCACTCCACACAACCTCACTCCACACACCCTCACTTCACACATCCTCACTCCACACATCCTCACTCCACACTCCCTCACTCCACACTCACTCACTCCACACACTCTCACTCCACACACTCACTCACTCCACACACATCCTCACTCCACATTCCCTCTCTCGAAACGCTCCCTCACTTCACATGCTCCCTCATTCCACACACCCTCACTCCACACTCACTCACTCCACACACTCCCTCACTCTAAACTCCCTCACTCAACACACTCCCTCACTCCACACACTCCCTCACTCTACACTCCCTCACTCCACACTCCCTCACTCCACACACCTTCACTGCCTCGATCCACACTCCCTCACTCCACACTCCCTAACTCCAATCATTCACGCCACACTCCCTCAATCCACAGTCGCTCACTCCACACGCTCCCTCACTCCACACTCTCCCTCACACCACACTCCCTCAATCCAGTCCCTCACTCCACACTCCCTCACTCCACTCTCCCCCACTGCACACTCACTCACTCCACACTCCCTCAATCCACACTCCCTCACTCCACACTCCCTCACTCCACATCCCCTTACTCCACACACTCCCCCTCTCTCCACACCCCCTCACTCCACGCACTCCCTCATTCAACACACCCTAACCAAAAGACTCACCCTCACTCCACAGTCACTCACTCCTTTGTCCCTCACTGCACAATCACTCACTCCACACACTCCCTCACTCCACACTCCCTCACTCCACACACTCCCTCACTCCACACACTCCCTCATTCCACAGACTCCCTCACTCCGCACACATCGTCACTCCACACTCCCTCACTCCACACACTTCCTCACTCCACACACCCTCACTCCACACACTCTCTCACTCCACACACATCGTCACTCCATACTCCCTCACTCCATGCACTTCCTCACTCCAAACACCCTCACTCCACACACCCTCACTCCACACACTCCCTCACTCCACACTCCCTCAATCCACACTCCCTCACTCCACACTCCCTCACTCCACACACCCTCACTCCACACATCCTCACTCCACAGTCCCTCACTCCACACACCCTCACTCCACACAGTTCCTCACTCCACACACCCTTACTCCACACACTCCCTCACTCCACACACATTGTCACTCCACACTCCCTCACTACGCACACACCTTCACTCCACACTCCCTCACTCCACACTCCCTCACTCCACACTCCCTTACTCCACAAACTCCCTCATTCCACACACTCCGTCACTCCACACTCCTTCACTCCACAGTCCCTCACTCCACTGTCCCTCACTCCACACTCCCTCACTCCACACACTCACTCACTCCACAGTCACTCACTCCACAGTCCCTCATTCAACAAGCTCCCTCACTCCACATGCTCCTTCATTCCACACACCCTCACTCCACATTCCCTCACTCTACACATTCCCTCACTCCACAGTCCCTCATTCCACAGTCCCTCACAGCACACTCACTCACTCCTCACACTTGCTCACTGCACACACACTCACTCCACACACTCCCTCACTCCACACACTCCCTCAATCCACACACTCCCTCACTCCACACTCCCTCACTCCACACACACCCTCACTCCACACTCCCTCACTGCGCCCACACCTTCACTCCACAGTCCATCACTCCACAGACACTTATTCCACACACCCTCACTCCACACATTACCTCACTCTACACAGTACCTCACTCCACACACCCTCATTCCACGCTCCCTCACTCCACACTCTCCTTCACTCCACACACTCCCTCACTATGCACTTTCTCACTCCACACACTCCCTCACTCCACACTCTCCCTCACTCCACAATCTCCCTCACGCCACAATTCCTCACTCCACACACTCCCTCACTCCACATTTCCTCACTCCACACTCTCCCTCACTCCCCGCATTCCTTCACTCCACAAACCCTTTCTCCACACTCTTCCTCACTCCACACTCTCCATCACTCCACTACCTCACTCCACTGTCCATCACTCCACACACTCCCACACTGCAAGCACTCCTACTGCAGACACTCCCTCACTCAACACACTCTCACTCCACACTCTTCCTCACTCCACACTCTCGCACACTCCCTCACTCCACACTCCCTCATTCCACACACTGCTCACTGCACACACACCCACTCCACAATCTTACTCACTCCACACTTTCCCTCACTCCACACTCCCTCACTCCACAGCCCCTCACTCCACATGTTTCCTCACTCCACACTCTCCCTCACTCCACACTCCCTCACTCCATGCTCCGTCACTCCAATCCCTCACTCCAAACTCCCTCACTCCACACTCTCCCCCACTTCACTCTCGCTCACTCCACACTCCCTCAATCCACACTCCCCCACTCCACACTCTCCTTCACTCCACACACTCCCTCACTCCACAGACCCTCACTCCACACACCCTCACTCCACACACTTCCTCACTCCAAACACCCTCACTTCACACATCCTCACTCCACAGACCCTCACTCCAAACACTCCCTCACTCCACACACATGCTCACTCCACACTCACTCACTCCACACAACCTCACTCCACACACTTCCTCACTCCAAACACCCTCACTTCACACATCCTCACTCCACACATCCTCACTCCACACGCCCTCACTCCACACTCACTCACTCCACACACTCTCACTCCGCACACTCACTCACTCCACACACATCCTCACTCCACATTCCCTCTCTCGAAACGCTCCCTCACTTCACATGCTCCCTCATTCCACACACCCTCACTCCACACTCACTCACTCCACACACTCCCTCACTCTAAACTTCCTCACTCAACACACTCCCTCACTCCACACACTCCCTCACTCTACACTCCCTCACTCCACACTCCCTCACTCCACACACCTTCACTGCCTCGATCCACACTCCCTCACTCCACACTCCCTCACTCCACACTCCCTAACTCCAATCATTCACGCCACACTCCCTCAATCCACAGTCGCTCACTCCACACGCTCCCTCACTCCACACTCTCCCTCACACCACACTCCCTCAATCCAGTCCCTCACTCCACACTCCCTCACTCCACTCTCCCCCACTGCACACTCACTCACTCCACACTCCCTCAATCCACACTCCCTCACTCCACACTCCCTCACTCCACATCCCCTTACTCCACACACTCCCCCTCTCTCCACACCCCCTCACTCCACGCACTCCCTCATTCAACACACCCTAACCAAAAGACTCACCCTCACTCCACAGTCACTCACTCCTTTGTCCCTCACTCCACAATCACTCACTCCACACACTCCCTCACTCCACACTCCCTCACTCCACACACTCCCTCACTCCACACACTCCCTCATTCCACAGACTCCCTCACTCCGCACACATCGTCACTCCACACTCCCTCACTCCACACACTTCCTCACTCCACACACCCTCACTCCACACACTCTCTCACTCCACACACATCATCACTCCATACTCCCTCACTCCATGCACTTCCTCACTCCAAACACCCTCACTCCACGCTCCCTCACTACACACACCCTCACTCCACACATCCTCACTCCACGCTCCCTCACTCCATACTCCCTCACTCCATGCACTTCCTCACTCCAAACACCCTCACTCCACACACCCTCACTCCACACACTCCCTCACTCCACACTCCCTCAATCCACACTCCCTCACTCCACACTCCCTCACTCCACACACCCTCACTCCACACATCCTCACTCCACAGTCCCTCACTCCACACACCCTCACTCCACACAGTTCCTCACTCCACACACCCTTACTCCACACACTCCCTCACTCCACACACATTGTCACTCCACACTCCCTCACTACGCACACACCTTCACTCCACACTCCCTCACTCCACACTCCCTCACTCCACACTCCCTTACTCCACAAACTCCCTCATTCCACACACTCCGTCACTCCACACTCCTTCACTCCACAGTCCCTCACTCCACTGTCCCTCACTCCACACTCCCTCACTCCACACACTCACTCACTCCACAGTCACTCACTCCACAGTCCCTCATTCAACAAGCTCCCTCACTCCACATGCTCCTTCATTCCACACACCCTCACTCCACATTCCCTCACTCTACACATTCCCTCACTGCACAGTCCCTCATTCCACAGTCCCTCACAGCACACTCACTCACTCCTCACACTTGCTCACTCCACACACACTCACTCCACACACTCCCTCACTCCACACACTCCCTCAATCCACACACTCCCTCACTCCACACTCCCTCACTCCACACACACCCTCACTCCACACTCCCTCACTGCGCCCACACCTTCACTCCACAGTCCATCACTCCACAGACACTTATTCCACACACCCTCACTCCACACATTACCTCACTCTACACAGTACCTCACTCCACACACCCTCATTCCACGCTCCCTCACTCCACACTCTCCTTCACTCCACACACTCCCTCACTATGCACTTTCTCACTCCACACACTCCCTCACTCCACACTCTCCCTCACTCCACAATCTCCCTCACGCCACAATTCCTCACTCCACACACTCCCTCACTCCACATTTCCTCACTCCACACTCTCCCTCACTCCCCGCATTCCTTCACTCCACAAACCCTTACTCCACACTCTTCCTCACTCCACACTCTCCATCACTCCACTACCTCACTCCACTGTCCATCACTCCACACACTCCCACACTGCAAGCACTCCTACTGCAGACACTCCCTCACTCAACACACTCTCACTCCACACTCTTCCTCACTCCACACTCTCGCACACTCCCTCACTCCACACTCCCTCATTCCACACACTGCTCACTGCACACACACCCACTCCACAATCTTACTCACTCCACACTTTCCCTCACTCCACACTCCCTCACTCCACAGCCCCTCACTCCACATGTTTCCTCACTCCACACTCTCCCTCACTCCACACTCCCTCACTCCATGCTCCGTCACTCCAATCCCTCACTCCAAACTCCCTCACTCCACACTCTCCCCCACTTCACTCTCGCTCACTCCACACTCCCTCAATCCACACTCCCCCACTCCACACTCTCCTTCACTCCACACACTCCCTCACTCCACAGACCCTCACTCCACACACCCTCACTCCACACACTTCCTCACTCCAAACACCCTCACTTCACACATCCTCACTCCACAGACCCTCACTCCAAACACTCCCTCACTCCACACACATGCTCACTCCACACTCACTCACTCCACACAACCTCACTCCACACACTTCCTCACTCCAAACACCCTCACTTCACACATCCTCACTCCACACATCCTCACTCCACACGCCCTCACTCCACACTCACTCACTCCACACACTCTCACTCCACACACTCACTCACTCCACACACATCCTCACTCCACATTCCCTCTCTCGAAACGCTCCCTCACTTCACATGCTCCCTCATTCCACACACCCTCACTCCACACTCACTCACTCCACACACTCCCTCACTCCAAACTCCCTCACTCAACACACTCCCTCACTCCACACACTCCCTCACTCTACACTCCCTCACTCCACACTCCCTCACTCCATACACCTTCACTGCCTCAATCCACACTCCCTCACTCCACACTCCCTCACTCCACACTCCCTAACTCCAATCATTCACGCCACACTCCCTCAATCCACAGTCGCTCACTCCACACGCTCCCTCACTCCACACTCTCCCTCACACCACACTCCCTCACTCCAGTCCCTCACTCCACACTCCCTCACTCCACACTCTCCCCCACTGCACACTCACTCACTCCACACTCCCTCAATCCACACTCCCTCACTCCACACTCCCTCACTCCACATCCCCTTACTCCACACACTCCCCCTCTCCACACCCCCTCACTCCATGCACTCCCTCATTCAACACACGCTAACCAAAAGACTCACCCTCACTCCACAGTCACTCACTCCTTTGTCCCTCACTCCACAATCACTCATTCCACACACTCCCTCACTCCACACTCCCTCACTCCACACACTCCCTCACTCCACACACTCCCTCATTCCACAGACTCCCTCACTCCGCACACATCGTCACTCCACACTCCCTCACTCCACACACTTCCTCACTCCACACACCCTCACTCCACACACTCTCTCACTCCACACACATCGTCACTCCACACTCACTCACTATGCACACACCTTCACTCCACACTCCCTCACTCCACACTCCCTCACTCCACAAACTCCCTCATTCCACACACTCCCTCACTCCACAGTCCATCACTCCACTGTCCCTCACTACACACTCCCTCACTCCACAGACTCCCTCACTCCAGAGTCACTCACTCCACAGTCCCTCATTCAACAAGCTCCCTCACTCCACACGCTCTCACATTCCACACACCCTCACTCCACACATTCCCTCACTCCACAGTCCCTCATTCCACAGTCCCACTCTCCACACTCACTCACTCCTCACACTTGCTCACTCCACACACTCACTCCACACACTCCCTCACTCCACACACTCCCTCACTCCACACACTCCCTCACTCCACACTCCCTCACTCCACACACCCTCACTCCACACTCCCTCACTCCACACACTCCCTCACTCCACACACTCCCTCACTCCACACTCCCTCACTCCACACACACCCTCGCTCCACACTCCCTGACTACGCACACACCTTCACTCCACAGTCCATCACTCCACACACACTTATTCCACACACCCTCACTCCACACAATACATCACTCCACACAGTACCTCACTCCACACACCCTCATTCCACACTCCCTCACTCCACACACTCCCTCACTCCACATTCCCTCACTCCACACTCTCCCTCACTCCTCGCATTCCTTCACTCCACAAACCCTCACTCCACAATCTTCCTCACTCCACACTCTACTTCACTCCACACACTCCCTCACTACACACTACCTCGCTCCACTGTCCATCACTCCACACACACCCACACTGCAAACACTCCTACTCCAGACACTCCCTCACTCAACAGACTCTCACTCCACACTCTTCCTCACTCCAACACTCTCCCACACTCCACACTCCCTCATTCCACACACTCCCTCACTCCACAGTCCCTCACTCCACACACTCCCTCACTCCACACACTCCCTCACTCCACGCACTTCCTCACTCCACAAACCCTCACTCCACACGCCCTCACTCCATACACTCCCTCACTCCACACACCCTCACTCCACACACCCTCACTCCACACACTTCCTCAATGCACACACCCTGACTTAACACATCCTCACTGCACACTCCCTAACTCCAATCACCCTCACTCCAAACACTCCCTCACTCCACTCCCTCACTCAACAGTCACTCACTCCACACACCCTCACTCCACACACTCCCTCACTCCACACACATCCTCACTCCACAGTCCCTCACTCGAAACGCACCCTCACTTCACATGCTCCCTAATTCCACACACCCTCACTCCACACTCACTCACTTCACACACTCCCTCACTCCAAACTCCCTCACTCCACACACTCCCTCACTCCCTCACTCCACACTCCCTAATTCCACACTCTCCCTCACTCCACACACTCCCTCAGTCCACACTCCCTCACTCCACACTCCCTCACTCCACATGCTCCCTCACTCCACACTCCCTCACTCCACACTCTCCCTCACACCACACTCTTCCTAACTCCACACTCCCTCACTCCACACACTCGCTCACTCCACACACCCTCACTCCACACTCCCTCACTCCACACACACCCTCACTCCACACTCCCTGACTACGCACACACCTTCACTCCACAGTCCATCACTCCACACACACTTATTCCACACCCTCACTCCACACACTACCTCACTCCACACAGTACCTCACTACACACACCCTCATTCCACACTCCCTCACTCCACACACTCCCTCACTCCACATTCCCTCACTCCACACTCTCCCTCACTCCTCGCATTCCTTCACTCCACAAACCCTCACTCCACAATCTTCCTCACTCCACACTCTACTTCACTCCACACACTCCCTCACTACACACTTTCTCACTAGACTCACTCCCTCACTCCACATTCCCTCACGCCACACTCTCCCTCACTCCTCGCATTCCTTCACTCCACAAACCCTCACTCCACAATCTTCCTCACTCCACACTCTACTTCACTCCACACACTCCCTCACTACACACGTTCTCACTACACTCACTCCCTCACTCCACATTCCCTCACGCCACACTCTCCCTCACTCCTCGCATTCCTTCACTCCACAAACCCTCACTCCACAATCTTCCTCACTCCACACTCTCCGTCACTCCACACTACCTCACTCCACTGTCCATCACTCCACACACACCCACACTGCAAACACACCTACTCCAGACACTCCCTCACTCAACAGACTCTCACTCCACTCTCTTCCTCACTCCACACTCTCCCTCACACCACACTCTTCCTAAATCCACACTCCCTCACTCCACACACTTCCTCACTCCACACTCCCTCACTCCACATGCTCCCTCACTCCACACTCCCTCACTCCACACACTTCCTCACTCCACACACCCTCACTCCACACACTCCCTCACTCCACACACATCGTCACTCCACACTCACTCACTATGCACACACCTTCACTCCACACTCCCTCACTCCACACTCCCTCACTACACAAACTCCCTCATTCCACACACTCCCTCACTCCACACTCCCTCACTCCACAGTCCCTCACTCCACTGTCCCTCACTACACACACCCTCACTACACACTCTCCCTCACTCCACACTCCCTCACTCCACAATCCCTCACTCCACATGCTCCCTCACTCCACACTCTCCCCCACCGCACACTCGCTCACTCCACACTCCCTCAATCCACACTCCCTCACACAACACTCTCCTTCACTCCCCACGCTCCCTCATTCCACAAACTCACTCACTCCACACACTCCCTCACTCCACAAACTTCCTCACTCCACAAACCCTCACTCCACATTCCCTCACTCCAGACACTCCCTCACTCCACAGTCCTTCACTCCACACACTCCCTCACTCCACGCACTTCCTCACTCCACAAACCCTCACTCCACACGCCCTCACTCCACACACTCCCTCCCTCCACACACCCTCACTCCACACTCCCTAACTCCACTCACCCTCACTCCAAACACTCCCTCACTCCACACTCCCTCACTCCACAGTCACTCACTCCACACACCCTCACTCCACACACTCCCTCACTCCACACACATCCTCACTCCACAGTCCCTCACTCGAAACGCACCCTCACTTCACATGCTCCCTAATTCCACACACCCTCACTCCACACTCACTCACTTCACACACTCCCTCACTCCACACACACCCTCACTCCACACTCCCTAATTCCACACTCTCCCTCACTCCACACACTCCCTCAGCCCACACTCCCTCACTCCACACTCCCTCACTCCACACTCCCTCACTCCACACTCTCCCTCACACCACTCTCCGTCAATGCAAACTCCCTCACTCCACACTCTTCCTAACTCCACACTCTCCGTCACTCCACACTCCCTCACTCCACAGTCCCTCAATCCACACACACCCACACTGCACACACTCTTACTCCACACACTCCCTCACTCAACACACCCTCACTCCACACTTCCTCACGCCAGTCCCTCACTCCATACTCCCTCACTCCACACTCTCCCCCACTGCACACTCGCTCACGCCACACTCCCTCATTCCACACTTCCTTACTCCACACTCCCTCAATCCACACTCCCTCGCTCCACACTCCCCCACTCCACACTCCCTCACTCCACACGCTCCCTCAAACCACACTCCCTCACTCCACACTCCCTCACTCCACACTCCCTCACTCCACACACTCCCTCACTACACACACCCTCACTCCACACATCCTCACTCCACACACTCCCTCACTCCACACTCCCTCACTCCACACTCCCTCGCTCCACACTCCCTCACTCCACACACCCTCACTCCACACATCCTCACTCCACAGTCCCTCACTCCACACTCCCTCACTCCACACAGTTCCTCACTCCACACACCCTTACTCCACACACTCCCTCACTCCACACACACTGTAACTCCACACTCCCTCACTCCACACTCCCTCACTCCACACTCCCTTACTCCACAAACTCCCTCATTCCACACACTCCGTCACTCCACACTCCTTCACTCCACAGTCCCTCACTCCACTGTCCCTCTCTCCACACTCCCTCACTCCACACACTCCCTCACTCCACAGTCACTCACTCCACAGTCCCTCATTCAACAAGCTCCCTCACTCCACATGCTCCTTCATTCCACACACCCTCACTCCACATTCCCTCACTCTACACATTCCCTCACTCCACAGTCCCTCATTCCACAGTCCCTCACAGCACACTCACTCACTCCTCACACTTGCTCACTCCACACACCCTCACTCCACACACTCCCTCACTCCACACACTCCCTCAATCCACACACTCCCTCACTCCACACTCCCTCACTCCACACACACCCTCACTCCACACTCCCTCACTCCGCCCACACCTTCACTCCACAGTCCATCACTCCACAGACACTTATTCCGCACACCCTCACTCCACACATTACCTCACTCCACACAGTACCTCACTCCACACACCCTCATTCCACGCTCCCTCACTCCACACTCTCCTTCACGCCACACACTCCCTCACTACGCACTCTCACTCCACACACTCCCTCACTCCACACTCTCCCTCACTCCACAATCTCCCTCACGCCACAATTCCTCACTCCACACACTCCCTCACTCCACATTCCCTCACTCCACACTCTCCCTCACTCCTCGCATTCCTTCACTCCACAAACCCTTACTCCACACTCTTCCTCACTCCACACTCTCCATCACTCCACACTACCTCACTCCACTGTCCATCGCTCCACACACTCCCACACTGCAAGCACTCCTACTGCAGACACTCCCTCACTCAACACACTCTCACTCCACACTCTCGCACACTCCACACTCCCTCACTCCACACTCCCTCATTCCACACACTGCTCACTGCACACACACCCACTCCACAATCTTACTCACTCCACACTTTCCCTCACTCCACACTCCCTCACTCCACAGCCCCTCACTCCACATGTTTCCTCACTCCACACTCTCCCTCACACCACACTCCCTCACTCCAGTCCATCACTCCACACTCCCTCACTCCACACTCTCCCCCACTGCACACTCACTCACTCCACACTCCCTCAATCCACACTCCCTCACTCCACACTCCCTCACTCCACATCCCCTTACTCCACACACTCCCCCTCTCTCCACACCCCCTCACTCCATGCACTCCCTCATTCAACACACGCTAACCAAAAGACTCACCCTCACTCCACAGTCACTCACTCCTTTGTCCCTCACTCCACAATCACTCACTCCACACACTCCCTCACTCCACACTCCCTCACTCCACACACTCCCTCACTCCACACACTCCCTCATTCCACAGACTCCCTCACTCCGCACACATCGTCACTCCACACTCCCTCACTCCACACACTTCCTCACTCCACACACCCTCACTCCACACACTCTCTCACTCCACACACATCGTCACTCCACACTCACTCACTACGCACACACCTTCACTCCACACTCCCTCACTCCACACTCCCTCACTCCACAAACTCCCTCATTCCACACACTCCCTCACTCCACAGTCCATCACTCCACTGTCCCTCACGACACACTCCCTCACTCCACAGACTCCCTCACTCCAGAGTCACTCACTCCACAGTCCCTCATTCAACAAGCTCCCTCACTCCACACGCTCTCACATTCCACACACCCTCACTCCACATTCCCTCACTCCACACATTCCCTCACTCCACAGTCCCTCATTCCACAGTCCCACTCTCCACACTCACTCACTCCTCACACTTGCTCACTCCACACACTCACTCCACACACTCCCTCACTCCACACACTCCCTCACTCCACACACTCCCTCACTCCACACTCCCTCACTCCACACACCCTCACTCCACACTCCCTCACTCCACACACTCCCTCACTCCACACTCCCTCACTCCACACACACCCTCGCTCCACACTCCCTGACTACGCACACACCTTCACTCCACAGTCCATCACTCCACACACACTTATTCCACACACCCTCACTCCACACAATACATCACTCCACACAGTACCTCACTCCACACACCCTCATTCCACACTCCCTCACTCCACACACTCCCTCACTCCACATTCCCTCACTCCACACTCTCCCTCACTCCTCGCATTCCTTCACTCCACAAACCCTCACTCCACAATCTTCCTCACTCCACACTCTACTTCACTCCACACACTCCCTCACTACACACTTTCTCACTACACTCAATCCCTCACTCCACATTCCCTCACGCCACACTCTCCCTCACTCCTCACATTCCTTCACTCCACAAACCCTCACTCCACAATCTTCCTCACTCCACACTCTCCGTCACTCCACACTACCTCACTCCACTGTCCATCACTCCACACACACCCACACTGCAAACACTCCTACTCCAGACACTCCCTCACTCAACAGACTCTCACTCCACACTCTTCCTCACTCCAACACTCTCCCACACTCCACACTCCCTCATTCCACACACTCCCTCACTCCACAGTCCCTCACTCCACACACTCCCTCACTCCACACACTTCCTAACTTCACACACTCCTTCATTCCACACACTCCCTCACTCCACGCACTTCCTCACTCCACAAACCCTCACTCCACACGCCCTCACTCCATACACTCCCTCACTCCACACACCCTCACTCCACACACCCTCACTCCACACACTTCCTCACTGCACACACCCTGACTTCACACATCCTCACTCCACACTCCCTAACTCCAGTCACCCTCACTCCAAACACTCCCTCACTCCACTCCCTCACTCCACAGTCACTCACTCCACACACCCTCACTCCACACACTCCCTCACTCCACACACATCCTCACTCCACAGTCCCTCACTCGAAACGCACCCTCACTTCACATGCTCCCTAATTCCACACACCCTCACTCCACACTCACTCACTTCACACACTCCCTCACTCCAAACTCCCTCACTCCACACACTCCCTCACTCCCTCACTCCACACTCCCTAATTCCACACTCTCCCTCACTCCACACACTCCCTCAGTCCACACTCCCTCACTCCACACTCCCTCACTCCACATGCTCCCTCACTCCACACTCCCTCACTCCACACTCTCCCTCACACCACACTCTTCCTAACTCCACACTCCCTCACTCCACACACTCGCTCACTCCACACACCCTCACTCCACACTCCCTCACTCCACACACTCCCTCACTCCACATTCCCTCACTCCACACTCTCCCTCACTCCTCGCATTCCTTCACTCCACAAACCCTCACTCCACAATCTTCCTCACTCCACACTCTACTTCACTCCACACACTCCCTCACTACACACTTTCTCACTAGACTCACTCCCTCACTCCACATTCCCTCACGCCACACTCTCCCTCACTCCTCGCATTCCTTCACTCCACAAACCCTCACTCCACAATCTTCCTCACTCCACACTCTACTTCACTCCACACACTCCCTCACTACACACGTTCTCACTACACTCACTCCCTCACTCCACATTCCCTCACGCCACACTCTCCCTCACTCCTCGCATTCCTTCACTCCACAAACCCTCACTCCACAATCTTCCTCACTCCACACTCTCCGTCACTCCACACTACCTCACTCCACTGTCCATCACTCCACACACACCCACACTGCAAACACACCTACTCCAGACACTCCCTCACTCAACAGACTCTCACTCCACTCTCTTCCTCACTCCACACTCTCCCACACACCACACTCTTCCTAAATCCACACTCCCTCACTCCACACACTTCCTCACTCCACACTCCCTCACTCCACATGCTCCCTCACTCCACACTCCCTCACTCCACACACTTCCTCACTCCACACACCCTCACTCCACACACTCCCTCACTCCACACACATCGTCACTCCACACTCACTCACTATGCACACACCTTCACTCCACACTCCCTCACTCCACACTCCCTCACTACACAAACTCCCTCATTCCACACACTCCCTCACTCCACACTCCCTCACTCCACAGTCCCTCACTCCACTGTCCCTCACTACACACACCCTCACTACACACTCTCCCTCACTCCACACTCCCTCACTCCACAATCCCTCACTCCACATGCTCCCTCACTCCACACTCTCCCCCACCGCACACTCGCTCACTCCACACTCCCTCAATCCACACTCCCTCACACAACACTCTCCTTCACTCCCCACGCTCCCTCATTCCACAAACTCACTCACTCCACACACTCCCTCACTCCACAAACTTCCTCACTCCACAAACCCTCACTCCACATTCCCTCACTCCAGACACTCCCTCACTCCACAGTCCTTCACTCCACACACTCCCTCACTCCACGCACTTCCTCACTCCACAAACCCTCACTCCACACGCCCTCACTCCACACACTCCCTCCCTCCACACACCCTCACTCCACACTCCCTAACTCCACTCACCCTCACTCCAAACACTCCCTCACTCCACACTCCCTCACTCCACAGTCACTCACTCCACACACCCTCACTCCACACACTCCCTCACTCCACACACATCCTCACTCCACAGTCCCTCACTCGAAACGCACCCTCACTTCACATGCTCCCTAATTCCACAGACCCTCACTCCACACTCACTCACTTCACACACTCCCTCACTCCACACACACCCTCACTCCACACTCCCTAATTCCACACTCTCCCTCACTCCACACACTCCCTCAGTCCACACTCCCTCACTCCACACTCCCTCATTCCACACTCCCTCACTCCACACTCTCCCTCACACCACTCTCCGTCAATGCAAACTCCCTCACTCCACACTCTTCCTAACTCCACACTCTCCGTCACTCCACACTCCCTCACTCCACAGTCCCTCAATCCACACACACCCACACTGCACACACTCTTACTCCACACACTCCCTCACTCAACACACCCTCACTCCACACTTCCTCACGCCAGTCCCTCACTCCATACTCCCTCACTCCACACTCTCCCCCACTGCACACTCGCTCACGCCACACTCCCTCATTCCACACTTCCTTACTCCACACTCCCTCAATCCACACTCCCTCGCTCCACACTCCCCCACTCCACACTCCCTCACTCCACACGCTCCCTCAAACCACACTCCCTCACTCCACACTCCCTCACTCCACACTCCCTCACTCCACACACTCCCTCACTACACACACCCTCACTCCACACATCCTCACTCCACACACTCCCTCACTCCACACTCCCTCACTCCACACTCCCTCGCTCCACACTCCCTCACTCCACACACCCTCACTCCACACATCCTCACTCCACAGTCCCTCACTCCACACTCCCTCACTCCACACAGTTCCTCACTCCACACACCCTTACTCCACACACTCCCTCACTCCACACACACTGTCACTCCACACTCCCTCACGACGCACACACCTTCACTCCACACTCCCTCACTCCACACTCCCTCACTCCACACTCCCTTACTCCACAAACTCCCTCATTCCACACACTCCGTCACTCCACACTCCTTCACTCCACAGTCCCTCACTCCACTGTCCCTCTCTCCACACTCCCTCACTCCACACACTCCCTCACTCCACAGTCACTCACTCCACAGTCCCTCATTCAACAAGCTCCCTCACTCCACATGCTCCTTCATTCCACACACCCTCACTCCACATTCCCTCACTCTACACATTCCCTCACTCCACAGTCCCTCATTCCACAGTCCCTCACAGCACACTCACTCACTCCTCACACTTGCTCACTCCACACACCCTCACTCCACACACTCCCTCACTCCACACACTCCCTCAATCCACACACTCCCTCACTCCACACTCCCTCACTCCACACACACCCTCACTCCACACTCCCTCACTGCGCCCACACCTTCACTCCACAGTCCATCACTCCACAGACACTTATTCCGCACACCCTCACTCCACACATTACCTCACTCCACACAGTACCTCACTCCACACACCCTCATTCCACGCTCCCTCACTCCACACTCTCCTTCACGCCACACACTCCCTCACTACGCACTCTCACTCCACACACTCCCTCACTCCACACTCTCCCTCACTCCACAATCTCCCTCACGCCACAATTCCTCACTCCACACACTCCCTCACTCCACATTCCCTCACTCCACACTCTCCCTCACTCCTCGCATTCCTTCACTCCACAAACCCTTACTCCACACTCTTCCTCACTCCACACTCTCCATCACTCCACACTACCTCACTCCACTGTCCATCGCTCCACACACTCCCACACTGCAAGCACTCCTACTGCAGACACTCCCTCACTCCACACTCCCTCACTCCACACTCCCTCATTCCACACACTGCTCACTGCACACACACCCACTCCACAATCTTACTCACTCCACACTTTCCCTCACTCCACACTCCCTCACTCCACAGCCCCTCACTCCACATGTTTCCTCACTCCACACTCTCCCTCACACCACACTCCCTCACTCCAGTCCATCACTCCACACTCCCTCACTCCACACTCTCCCCCACTGCACACTCACTCACTCCACACTCCCTCAATCCACACTCCCTCACTCCACACTCCCTCACTCCACATCCCCTTACTCCACACACTCCCCCTCTCTCCACACCCCCTCACTCCATGCACTCCCTCATTCAACACACGCTAACCAAAAGACTCACCCTCACTCCACAGTCACTCACTCCTTTGTCCCTCACTCCACAATCACTCACTCCACACACTCCCTCACTCCACACTCCCTCACTCCACACACTCCCTCACTCCACACACTCCCTCATTCCACAGACTCCCTCACTCCGCACACATCGTCACTCCACACTCCCTCACTCCACACACTTCCTCACTCCACACACCCTCACTCCACACACTCTCTCACTCCACACACATCGTCACTCCACACTCACTCACTACGCACACACCTTCACTCCACACTCCCTCACTCCACACTCCCTCACTCCACAAACTCCCTCATTCCACACACTCCCTCACTCCACAGTCCATCACTCCACTGTCCCTCACGACACACTCCCTCACTCCACAGACTCCCTCACTCCAGAGTCACTCACTCCACAGTCCCTCATTCAACAAGCTCCCTCACTCCACACGCTCTCACATTCCACACACCCTCACTCCACATTCCCTCACTCCACACATTCCCTCACTCCACAGTCCCTCATTCCACAGTCCCACTCTCCACACTCACTCACTCCTCACACTTGCTCACTCCACACACTCACTCCACACACTCCCTCACTCCACACACTCCCTCACTCCACACACTCCCTCACTCCACACTCCCTCACTCCACACACCCTCACTCCACACTCCCTCACTCCACACACTCCCTCACTCCACACTCCCTCACTCCACACACACCCTCGCTCCACACTCCCTGACTACGCACACACCTTCACTCCACAGTCCATCACTCCACACACACTTATTCCACACACCCTCACTCCACACAATACATCACTCCACACAGTACCTCACTCCACACACCCTCATTCCACACTCCCTCACTCCACACACTCCCTCACTCCACATTCCCTCACTCCACACTCTCCCTCACTCCTCGCATTCCTTCACTCCACAAACCCTCACTCCACAATCTTCCTCACTCCACACTCTACTTCACTCCACACACTCCCTCACTACACACTTTCTCACTACACTCAATCCCTCACTCCACATTCCCTCACGCCACACTCTCCCTCACTCCTCACATTCCTTCACTCCACAAACCCTCACTCCACAATCTTCCTCACTCCACACTCTCCGTCACTCCACACTACCTCACTCCACTGTCCATCACTCCACACACACCCACACTGCAAACACTCCTACTCCAGACACTCCCTCACTCAACAGACTCTCACTCCACACTCTTCCTCACTCCAACACTCTCCCACACTCCACACTCCCTCATTCCACACACTCCCTCACTCCACAGTCCCTCACTCCACACACTCCCTCACTCCACACACTTCCTAACTTCACACACTCCTTCATTCCACACACTCCCTCACTCCACGCACTTCCTCACTCCACAAACCCTCACTCCACACGCCCTCACTCCATACACTCCCTCACTCCACACACCCTCACTCCACACACCCTCACTCCACACACTTCCTCACTGCACACACCCTGACTTCACACATCCTCACTCCACACTCCCTAACTCCAGTCACCCTCACTCCAAACACTCCCTCACTCCACTCCCTCACTCCACAGTCACTCACTCCACACACCCTCACTCCACACACTCCCTCACTCCACACACATCCTCACTCCACAGTCCCTCACTCGAAACGCACCCTCACTTCACATGCTCCCTAATTCCACACACCCTCACTCCACACTCACTCACTTCACACACTCCCTCACTCCAAACTCCCTCACTCCACACACTCCCTCACTCCCTCACTCCACACTCCCTAATTCCACACTCTCCCTCACTCCACACACTCCCTCAGTCCACACTCCCTCACTCCACACTCCCTCACTCCACATGCTCCCTCACTCCACACTCCCTCACTCCACACTCTCCCTCACACCACACTCTTCCTAACTCCACACTCCCTCACTCCACACACTCGCTCACTCCACACACCCTCACTCCACACTCCCTCACTCCACACACTCCCTCACTCCACATTCCCTCACTCCACACTCTCCCTCACTCCTCGCATTCCTTCACTCCACAAACCCTCACTCCACAATCTTCCTCATTCCACACTCTACTTCACTCCACACACTCCCTCACTACACACTTTCTCACTAGACTCACTCCCTCACTCCACATTCCCTCACGCCACACTCTCCCTCACTCCTCGCATTCCTTCACTCCACAAACCCTCACTCCACAATCTTCCTCACTCCACACTCTACTTCACTCCACACACTCCCTCACTACACACTTTCTCACTACACTCACTCCCTCACTCCACATTCCCTCACGCCACACTCTCCCTCACTCCTCGCATTCCTTCACTCCACAAACCCTCACTCCACAATCTTCCTCACTCCACACTCTCCGTCACTCCACACTACCTCACTCCACTGTCCATCACTCCACACACACCCACACTGCAAACACACCTACTCCAGACACTCCCTCACTCAACAGACTCTCACTCCACTCTCTTCCTCACTCCACACTCTCCCTCACACCACACTCTTCCTAAATCCACACTCCCTCACTCCACACACTTCCTCACTCCACACTCCCTCACTCCACATGCTCCCTCACTCCACACTCCCTCACTCCACACACTTCCTCACTCCACACACCCTCACTCCACACACTCCCTCACTCCACACACATCGTCACTCCACACTCACTCACTATGCACACACCTTCACTCCACACTCCCTCACTCCACACTCCCTCACTACACAAACTCCCTCATTCCACACACTCCCTCACTCCACACTCCCTCACTCCACAGTCCCTCACTCCACTGTCCCTCACTACACACACCCTCACTCCACACTCTCCCTCACTCCACACTCCCTCACTCCACAATCCCTCACTCCACATGCTCCCTCACTCCACACTCTCCCCCACCGCACACTCGCTCACTCCACACTCCCTCAATCCACACTCCCTCACACAACACTCTCCTTCACTCCCCACGCTCCCTCATTCCACAAACTCACTCACTCCACACACTCCCTCACTCCACAAACTTCCTCACTCCACAAACCCTCACTCCACATTCCCTCACTCCAGACACTCCCTCACTCCACAGTCCTTCACTCCACACACTCCCTCACTCCACGCACTTCCTCACTCCACAAACCCTCACTCCACACGCCCTCACTCCACACACTCCCTCCCTCCACACACCCTCACTCCACACTCCCTAACTCCACTCACCCTCACTCCAAACACTCCCTCACTCCACACTCCCTCACTCCACAGTCACTCACTCCACACACCCTCACTCCACACACTCCCTCACTCCACACACATCCTCACTCCACAGTCCCTCACTCGAAACGCACCCTCACTTCACATGCTCCCTAATTCCACACACCCTCACTCCACACTCACTCACTTCACACACTCCCTCACTCCAAACTCCCTCACTCCACACACTCCCTCACTCCACACACACCCTCACTCCACACTCCCTAATTCCACACTCTCCCTCACTCCACACACTCCCTCAGTCCACACTCCCTCACTCCACACTCCCTCACTCCACACTCCCTCACTCCACACTCTCCCTCACACCACTCTCCGTCAATGCAAACTCCCTCACTCCACAGTCCCTCAATCCACACACACCCACACTGCACACACTCTTACTCCACACACTCCCTCACTCAACACACCCTCACTCCACACTCCCTCACGCCAGTCCCTCACTCCACACTCCCTCACTCCACACTCTCCCCCACTGCACACTCGCTCACGCCACACTCCCTCATTCCACACTTCCTCACTCCACACTCCCTCAATCCACACTCCCTCGCTCCACACTCCCCCACTCCACACTCCCTCACTCCACACGCTCCCTCAAACCACACTCCCTCACTCCACACTCCCTCACTCCACACTCCCTCATTCCACACACTCCCTCACTACACACACCCTCACTCCACACATCCTGACTCCACACTCCCTCACTCCATGCACTTCCTCACTCCAAACACCCTCACTCCACACACCCTCACTCCACACACTCCCTCACTCCACACTCCCTCGCTCCACACTCCCACACTCCACACACCCTCACTCCACACATCCTCACTCCACAGTCCCTCACTCCACACTCCCTCACTCCACACAGTTCCTCACTCCACACACCCTTACTCCACACACTCCCTCACTCCACACACACTGTCACTCCACACTCCCTCACGACGCACACACCTTCACTCCACACTCCCTCACTCCACACTCCCTCACTCCACACTGCTCACTGCACACACACCCACTCCACAATCTTACTCACTCCACACTTTCCCTCACTCCACACTCCCTCACTCCACACACATTGTCACTCCACACTCCCTCACAACGCACACACCTTCACTCCACACTCCCTCACTCCACACTCCCTCACTCCAGACTCCCTTACTCCACAAACTCCCTCATTCCACACACTCCGTCACTCCACACTCCTTCACTCCACAGTCCCTCACTCCACTGTCCCTCACTCCACACTCCCTCACTCCACACACTCACTCACTCCACAGTCACTCACTCCACAGTCCCTCATTCAACAAGCTCCCTCACTCCACATGCTCCTTCATTCCACACACCCTCACTCCACATTCCCTCACTCTACACATTCCCTCACTCCACAGTCCCTCATTCCACAGTCCCTCACAGCACACTCACTCACTCCTCACACTTGCTCACTCCACACACGCTCACTCCACACACTCCCTCACTCCACACACTCCCTCAATCCACACACTCCCTCACTCCACACTCCCTCACTCCACACACACCCTCACTCCACACTCCCTCACTGCGCCCACACCTTCACTCCACAGTCCATCACTCCACAGACATTTATTCCACACACCCTCACTCCACGCATTACCTCACTCTACACAGTACCTCACTCCACACACCCTCATTCCACGCTCCCTCACTCCACACTCTCCTTCACTCAACACACTCCCTCACTATGCACTTTCTCACTCCACACACTCCCTCACTCCACACTCTCCCTCACTCCACAATCTCCCTCACGCCACAATTCCTCACTCCACACACTCCCTCACTCCACATTTCCTCACTCCACACTCTCCCTCACTCCTTGCATTCCTTCACTCCACAAACCCTTACTCCACACTCTTCCTCACTCCACACTCTCCATCACTCCACTACCTCACTCCACTGTCCATCACTCCACACACTCCCACACTGCAAGCACTCCTACTGCAGACACTCCCTCACTCAACACACTCTCACTCCACACTCTTCCTCACTCCACACTCTCGCACACTCCCTCACTCCACACTCCCTCATTCCACACACTGCTCACTGCACACACACCCACTCCACAATCTTACTCACTCCACACTTTCCCTCACTCCACACTCCCTCACTCCACAGCCCCTCACTCCACATGTTTCCTCACTCCACACTCTCCCTCACTCCACACTCCCTCACTCCATGCTCCGTCACTCCAATCCCTCACTCCAAACTCCCTCACTCCACACTCTCCCCCACTTCACTCTCGCTCACTCCACACTCCCTCAATCCACACTCCCCCACTCCACACTCTCCTTCACTCCACACATTCCCTCACTCCACAGACCCTCACTCCACACACCCTCACTCCACACACTTCCTCACTCCAAGCACCCTCACTTCACACATCCTCACTCCACAGACCCTCACTCCAAACACTCCCTCACTCCACACACATGCTCACTCCACACTCACTCACTCCACACAACCTCACTCCACACACTTCCTCACTCCAAACACCCTCACTTCACACGTCCTCACTCCACACATCCTCACTCCACACACCCTCACTCCACACTCACTCACTCCACACACTCTCACTCCACACACTCACTCACTCCACACACATCCTCACTCCACATTCCCTCTCTCGAAACGCTCCCTCACTTCACATGCTCCCTCATTCCACACACCCTCACTCCACACTCACTCACTCCACACACTCCCTCACTCCAAACTCCCTCACTCAACACACTCCCTCACTCCACACACTCCCTCACTCTACACTCCCTCACTCCACACTCCCTCACTCCACACACCTTCACTGCCTCAATCCACACTCCCTCACTCCACACTCCCTCACTCCACACTCCCTAACTCCAATCATTCACGCCACTCTCCCTCAATCCACAGTCGCTCACTCCACACGCTCCCTCACTCCACACTCTCCCTCACACCACACTCCCTCACTCCAGTCCCTCACTCCACACTCCCTCACTCCACACTCTCCCCCACTGCACACTCACTCACTCCACACTCCCTCAATCCACACTCCCTCACTCCACACTCCCTCACTCCACATCCCCTTACTCCACACTCCCTAATTCCACACTCACCCTCACTCCACACACTCCCTCAGTCCAAACTCCCTCACTCCACACTCCCTCACTCCACATGCTCCCTCACTCCACACTCCCTCACTCCACACTCCCTCACTCCACACTCTCCCTCACTCCACGCTCTCCATCACTCCAGTCCCTCACTCCACACTCCCTCACTCCAGTCCCTCACTCCACACTCCCTCAATCCACACTCCTTCACTCCACACTCCCTCAATCCACACTCTCCCCCACTGCACTCGCTCACTCCACACTCCCTCAATCCACACTCCCTCACTCCACACCCTCTCACTCCACACGCTCCCTCACTCCACACACCCTCACACCACATGCTCCCTCATTCAACACACCCTAACTAAAACACTCTCCCTCACTCCACAGTCAATCACTCCACTGTCACTCACTCCTCACACTACTTCACTCCCCACGCTCCTTCATTCCACACACACTTACTTTACACTTTCCCTCACTCCACACTCCCTCATTCGCACAATCCCTCACTCCATAGTCCCTCACTCCACTGTCCCTCACTCCACACTCCCTCACTCCACACACTCCCTCACTCCACACACTCCCTCACTCCACACTCCCTCACTCCACACACCCTCACTCCACACTACCTCACTAACACACACCTTCACTCCACAGTCCATCACTCCACACACACATATTCCACACACCCTCTCTCCACACACTACCTCAGTCCACATAGTACCTCACTCCACACACCCTCATTCCACTCTCCCTCACTCCACAATCTACCTCACTACAGACTTCCACACTCCACACACTCCCTCACTCCACATTCCCTCACTCCACACTCTCCCTCACTCCTCGCATTCCCTCACTCCACACACCCTCACTCCACACTCTTCCTAACTCCACAATCTGTCACTCCACACTCCCTCACTCCACTGTCCATCACTCCAGACACTCCCACACTGCAATCACTCCTACTCCACACACTCCCTCACTCAACACACTCTCACTCCACACACCCTCACTCCACACACTTCCTCACTCCAAACACCCTCACTTCACACATCCTCACTCCACACACCCTCACTCCACACATCCTCACTCCACACACTCCCTCACTCCACACACATCCTCACTCCACAGTCCCTCACTCGAAACGCACCCTCACTTCACATGCTCCCTAATTCCACACACCCTCACTCCACACTCACTCACTTCACACACTCCCTCACTCCACACTCCCTCACTCCACACGCCCTCACTCCACACTCCCTCACTCCACACTCCCTAATTCCACACTCTCCCTCACTCCACACACTCCCTCACTCCACACTCCCTCAGTCCACACTCCCTCACTCCACATGCTCCCTCACTCCACACTCCCTCACTCCACACTCTCCCTCACACCACACTCTTCCTAACTCAACACGTTCCGTCACTCCACACTCCCTCACTCCACACTCCCTCACTCCACACGCTCCCTCACACCACAGTCTTCCTAACTCCACACTCTCCGTCACTACACACTCCCTCACTCCACACTCTTTCTAACTCCACACTCTCCATCACTACACACTCCCTCACTCCACACTCTTTCTAACTCCACATTCTCCATCACTCAACACACCCTCACTCCAGACTCTTTCTAACTCCACACTCTCCATCACTACACACTCCCTCACTCCACACTCTTTCTAACTCCACACTCTCCATCACTCAACACTCCCTCACTCCACACTCTTTCTAACTCCACACTCTCCATCACTACACACTCCCTCACTCCACACTCTTTCTAACTCCACAGTCTCCATCACTCAACACACCCTCACTCCACACTCCCTCACGCCAGTCCCTCACTCCACACTCCCTCTCTCCACACTCTCCCCCACTGCACACTCGCTCACTCCACACTCCCTCAATCCACACTCCCTCACTCCACACTCCCTCACTCCACACTCCCTCACTCCACATGCTCCCTCACTCCACACATCCTCACTCCACATGCTCCCTCACTCCACACTCCCTCACTCCACACTCCCTCAATCCACACTACCTCACTCCACACTCCCTCACTCCACACTCCCTCACTCCACACGCTCCCTCAATCCACACTCCCTCACTCCACACTCCCTCAATCCACACTCCCTCAATCCACAAACTCCCTCACTCCACACACCCTCACTCCAGACATCCTCACTCCACAATCCCTCACTCCACACTCCCTCACTCCATGCACTTCCTCACTCCAAACACCCTCACTCCATACACCCTCACTCCACACTCCCTCACTCCACACTCCCTCACTCCACACACCCTCACTCCACACACCCTTACTCCACACACTCCCTCACTCCACACAATCCCTTACTCCGCACTCGCTCACTCCACACTCCCTCAGTCCAGAATCCCTCACTCCACACACTTCCTCATTCCACACACTCTCACTCCACACACTCCCTCCACAGACTGCAAAAGCTTTTATCGGTATATCAGGAGGAAAAGACTGGTAAAATCCCAAGTCGGTCCCTTGCAGTCCGATTCGGGAGAATATATAATGGAGAATAAGGAAATGGCAGACCAATTAAACTCATACTTTGGTTCTGTATTCACAAAGGAGGACACAAATAACCTCCCAGGAATATCGGCAAACATAGGGACTAATGAGAGGGAGGAGCTGACAGAAATTAGTATCTCTAGGGATATGGTGTTGGGTAAGTTGAGGGGACTGAAGGCCGACAAATCCCCGGGGCCTGATAAACTACATCCTAGGGTACTTAAGGAGGTGGCCCTGGAGATAGCAGATGCTCTAAGGATCATCTTCCGGAACTCCATTGACTCGGGAACAGTACCCGTGGATTGGAGGGTAGCTAATGTTACCCCAATATTTAAAAAGGGGGGTAGAGAGAAAGCAGGGAATTATAGACCAGTAAGCCTTACATCGGTTGTGGGCAAAATGCTAGAGTCCATTATTAAGGATAAAATAGCGGATCACTTGACAAATGGGGAAAGGATCGGACAGAGTCAACATGGATTTACAAAGGGTAAATCGTGTTTGACTAATCTGCTGGAATTTTTTGAGGAAGTAACTGGTAAAATAGATGGGGGAGAGCCAGTGGATGAGGTGTACCTTGACTTCCAGAAAGCCTTCGATAAGGTTCCACACAAAAGATTATCATGCAAAATTAAGGCTCATGGGATTGGGGGCAAAGTATTAACGTGGATAGAGAACTGGCTGGCGGATAGAAAACAGAGAGTTGGAATAAACGGCTCGTTTTCGGAGTGGCAGGCAGTGACCAGCGGGGTGCCGCAAGGATCTGTCCTGGGACCCCAGCTGTTCACAATATATATAAATGATCTGGATCAGGGAATTGGATGCAATATTTCCAAATTCGCTGACGACACTAAACTAGGAGGAGGGGTGGGCTCTGATGAGGATGTCAGGAGGCTACAGTGCGATTTGGACAGGTTGGGGGAATGGGCGGATACGTGGCAGATGCACTATAATGTGGATAAATGCGAGGTTATCCACTTTGGGGGTAAAAACAGGAGGGTGGATTATTATCTAAATGGCAATAGATTGGGAGATGGGGAAGTGCAGAGGGACCTGGGTGTTCTTGTGCACCAGTCACTGAAGGAGAGCATGCAGGTGCAACAGGCGATTAAGAAGGCAAATGGTATGTTGGCCTTCATATCAAGGGGGTTCGAGTATAGGAATAGGGATACCTTACTACAGCTGTACAAGGTGCTGGTGAGACCGCATCTGGAGTATTGTGTACAGTTTTGGTCGCCCCATCTGCGGAAGGATGTTCTTGCCATGGAAAGAGTGCAGCGGCGATTCACCAGGCTGATACCTGGAATGGCGGGAATGACCTACGAGGAGAGATTGAATAGTTTGGGCTTGTACTCACTGGAGTTTAGAAGATTGAGAGGGGATCTCATCGAAACATATAAAATTATGGCAGGCCTGGACAGGCTGAATTCAGAGAGAATGTTTCCAATGGCAGGGGAGCACAGAACCAAGGGCCACAGTCTAAAAATAGCGGGCAAATCATTTAAAACAGAGATGAGGAAGAATTTCTTCACTCAAAGAGTGGTGAGCCTGTGGAATTCCCTGCCACAGAGGGCTGTGAAGGCTAATTCAATAAATATTTTCAAGAGAGAATTGGATATATTTCTGAAGGCTAAGGGGTTTAAGGGTTACGGAGAAAAGGCGGGGACGGGGTACTGAACTGGTAAGATCAGCTATGATCTCAGACGAAGATCAGCCATGATCTCATTGAATGGCGGAGCAGGCTCGAAGGGCCGAATGGCCTACTCCTGTTCCTATCTCTATGTTTCTATGTTACTCCACATACACCCTCACTCCACACTCTCCCTCACGCCACACTCCCTTACTCCACACTCCCTTACTCCACACTCCCTCAATCCACTCTCTCCCCCACTGCACACTCCCTCACTCCACACTCCCTCAGTCCGCACTCCCTCACTCCAAACGCTCCCTCACTCGAATCTCCCTCACTCCGCACTCCCGAACTCCAATCACTCACTCCACACACCCTCAATCCACACTCCCTCACTCCACATCCCCTAACACCACACGCACCCTCACTCCACACCCCTTCACTCTACCACTCCCTCTTTCAACACACCCTAACTAAAACACTCTCCCTCACTCCACAGTCCCTCACTCCACAGTCCCTCACTCAACAGTCACTCACTCCACACACTCATTCACTCCCCACGCTCCCCCATTCCACACACACTTAATTTACACTCTCCCTCACTCCACACTCCCTCATTCCACACACTCCCTCACTCCACAGTCCCTCACTCCACAGTCCTTCACTCCACACTCCCTCACTCCACACACTTCCTCACTCCACACACCTTCACTCCACACACTCCCTCACTCCACTTTCCCTCACTCCACATGTTCCTTCACTCCACACGCTCCCTCACTCCACACTCTCCCTCACTCCACACTCCCTCACTCCACGCTCCCCCGCTCCAATCTCTCACTCCACACTCCCTCACTCCACACTCTTCCCCACTGCACATTCGCTCACTCCACACTCCCTCAATCCACTGTCCCTCACTCCGCACGCTCCCTCACTCCACACTCTCCCGCACTCCACACTCCCTCACTCCACAGTCCCTCACTCCAAAGTCACTCACTCCAAATTCTCCCTCACTCCATACATTCCCTCACTCCACACACATCCTCATTCCACACTCCCTCACTATGCACACACCTCCACGCCACACTCCCTCACTCCACACTCCCTCACTCCACACTCCCTCACTCCACACCCCCTCACTCCACACCCCCTCACTCCACAAACTCAATCATTCCACACACTCCCTCACTCCACACATCCTCACGCCACAGTCCCTCACTGCACTGTCCCACACGCCCTCACTCCACACACCCCCTCACTCCACAGTCCCTCATTTCACAGTCCCTCACTCCACACTCACTCACTGCACACTCCCTCACTCCACACACACCCTCACCGCACACTCCCTCACTACGCACACACATTCACTCCACAGTCCATCACTCCACACACACTTATTCCACAAACCCTCACTCCACACACTCCCTCACTCCACACACACTTATTCCACACACCCTCACTCCACACACCCTCACTCCACACTCTCCCTCACTCCACAATCTCCCTCACACCACACTCCCTCACTCCACACACTCCCTCACTCCACATTCCCTCACTCCACACTCTCCCTCACCCCTCACATTCCCTCACTCCACACACCCTCACTCCACACACCCTCACTCCACACATGCTCACTCCACAATCCCTCACTCCACACACTCACTGACTCCACACACATCCTCACTCCACACTCCCTCACTATGCACACATCCTCACTCCACACTCCCTCACGCCACACAACCTCACTCCACACACTCCCTCACTCCACACACATGCTCACACCACACTCCCTCACTCCACACACTCCCTCACTTCACACACATTCTCACTCCACACTCCCTCACTCCACATACCCTCACTCCACACATTCCCTCACATCAAACTCCCTCACTCCACACACTCCATCTCTCCACACTCCCTCACTCCACATACCCTCACTCCACACACTCCCTCACTCCACACTCCCTCATTCCACACACTCCCTCACTCCACAGTCCCTCACTCCACAGTCCCTCACTCCACACTCCCTCACTCCACACGCTCCCTCACTCCACATTCCCTCACTCCACATGTTCCAACACTCCACACGTTCCCTCACTCCACACTCTCACTCACTCCACACTCCCTCACTCCACACTCCCTAACTCCAATCGCTCACTCCACACTCACTCAATCCACTGTCCCTCACTTCGCACGCTCCCTCACTCCACACTCCCTCACTCCACGCTCCCTCGCTCCAATCTCTCACTCAACACTCCCTCACTCCACACTCTTCCTCACTCCACAACCTCCCTCACTCCACACTCCCTCAGTCCACACACTCCCTCACTCCACATTCCCTCACTCAACACACCCTAACTCCACACACCCTCACTCCACACACCCTCACTCCACACACTTCCTCACTCCACACACCCTCACTCCACACATCCTCACTCCACACTCCCTCACTCCACACAACCTCACGCCACACACTCTCACTATGCACACATCCTCACTCCACACTCCCTCACTCCACACAACCTCACTCCACACACTCCCTCACTCCACACACATGCTCACACCACACTCCCTCACTCCATACACTCCCTCACTCCACACACATTCTCACACCACACTCCCTCACTCAATACACTCCCTCACTCCACACACATTCTCACTCCACACTCCCTCACTCCACATACCCTCACTCCACACACTCCCTCACGCCACACACATCCTCACTCCACTCACTTCCTCACTACAAACACACCCTCACTCCACACTCTCCCTCACTCCACACCCCCTCACTCCACACTCCCTCACTCCCTCATTCCACACTCTCCCTCACTCCACACACTCCCTCAGTCCACACTCCCTCACTCCACACTCCCTCACTCCACATGCTCCCTCACTCCACACTCTCCCTCACTCCACACTCCTTCACTCCACACTCCCTCACCCAAATTCCTCACGCCACACTCCCTCACTCCACACACTCCCTCACTCCACATTCCCTCACTTCACACTCTCCCTCACTCCTCACATTCCCTCACTCCACACACCCTCACTCCACACTCTCCCTCACTCCACACTCTCCCTCACTCCACACTGCCTCACTCCACACTTCCTCATTCCACACACTCCTCACTCCGCACACCCCCACTCCATACTCTTCCTCATTCCACACCCTCCCTCACTCCACCCCCTCACTCCACTGTCCCTCACTCCACACGCTCCCTCACTCCACACTCTGTTTCACTCCACACTCCCTCACTCCACACTCTCCCTCACTCCACACTCCCTCATTCCACACACTCCTCACTCCACACACCCCCACTCCACACTCTTCCTCACTCCACACTCCCTCACTCCACAATCCCGCACTCCACACGCTCCCTCACTCCACAGTCTCCCTCACTCCACACTCCCTCACTCCACGCTCCCTCACTCCAATCCATCACTCCACACTCCCTCACTCCACACCCCACCCCCACTGCACACTTGCTCACTCTACACTCCCTCAATCCACGCGCACTCACTCCACACCCCCTCACTCCACATGCTCCCTCACTCCACACACCCTCACTCCACACACTCTCTCACTCCACACTCATCCTCACTCCACACTCATCCTCACTCCACACACCCTCACTCCACTCACTCCCTCACTCCACACAAATCCTCACTCCACACTCCCCCACTACGCACACAACTTCACTCCACACTCCCTCACTCCACACACACCCTCACTTCACACTCTCCCTCACTCCACACCCCTCACTCCACACTCTCACATTCCACACTCTACCTCACTCCACACACCCTCAGTCCACACTCACTCACTCACACTCCCTCACTCCACATGCTCCCTCACTGCACGCACTCCCTCACTCCACATACTCCCTCACTCCACACTCCCTCACTCCACACACTCCCTCAATCCACATTCCCTCACTCCAAACTCTCCCTCACTCCTCACATTCCCTCACTCCACACACCCTCACTCCACACACTTCCTAACTCCACACTCTCCGTCACTCCATACTCCCTCACTCCACAGTCCCTCACTCCACACACTCCCACACTGCACACACACCTACTCCTCCCACTCTCTCACTCCACACACCCTCACTCCACACACACTCACTCCACACACCCTCACTCCACACATCCTCACTCCACACTCCCTGACTCCACACCCCTTCACACCACACTCCCTCACTCCACGCTCCCTCATTCCACACACTCCTCACTCCACACACCTCGACTCCACACACTCCCTCACTCCATAGTCCCTCACTCCACACGCTCCCTCACTCCACCCTCTCCCTCACTCCACACTCCCTCACTCCACGCTCCCTCACTCCAATCCCTCACTCCACACTCCCTCACTCCACACTCTCCCCCACTGCACCCTCGCACACTCCACACTCCCTCAATCCACAATCCCTCACTCCACACCCCCTCACTCCACACCCCCTCACTCCACACACTCCCTCACTCCACACACCCTCACTCCACACGCTCCCTCATTCAGCACACCCTAACTAAAACACTCTCGCTCACTCCACAGTCCCTCACTCCACTGTCCCTCACTCCACTGTCCTTCACTCAAAACACTCCCTCACTTCACATGCTCCCTCATTTCACACTCCCTCACTCCCCACTCCCTCACTCCACATGCTCCCTCATTCCACAGACCCTCACTCCAGAGTCCCCCACTCCACACTCACTCACTCCAATCCCTCATTCCAAACTCCCTCACTCCACACACTCCCTCACTCCACACACTCCCTCATTCCACACACTTGCTCACTCCACACACTCCCTCACTCCACGCATTCCCTCACTCCACACACCCTCATTCCACACTCCCTCATGCGAAACACCCTCACTCCACACACTCACTCACTCAACACACCCTCACTCCACGCACTCCCTCACTCCACACTCTCCGTCACTCCACACTCCCTCACTCCACACTCCCTCACTCAAATGCCTCATTCCACACTCTCTTACTCCACATATTCCCTCACTCCACACACTCCCTCACTCCACACACTCCCTCATTCCACACACTTGCTCACTCCACACTCCCTCACTCCATGCATTTCCTCATTCCACACACCCTCATTCTACACTCACTCACGCCAGACACCCTCACTCCACACACTCCCTCACTCAACACAGCCTCACTCCACGCACTCCTTCACTCCACACTCTCCCTCACTCCACACTCCTTCACTCCACACTCCCTCACTACAATCCCTCACTCCACACTCCCTCACTCCACACACTCCCTCACTCCACATTTCCTCACTCCACACACCCTCACTCCACACTCTCCCTAACTCCACACTCTCCGTCACTCCACACTCCCTCACTCCACTGTCCCTCACTCCACACGCTCCCTCACTCCACACTCTCCTTCACTCCACACACCCTCACTTCACACGCTTCCTCATTCAACACACCGTAACTAAAACACTCTCCCTCACTCTGCAGTCCCTCAGTCCACTTTCCCTCACTCCACAGTCACTCACTCCTAACACTCCTTCACTCCCCACGCTCCCTCATTCCACACACATTTATTTTACTCTCTCCTTCACTCCACACTCCCTCATTCCACACACTCCCTCACTCCACAGTCCCTCACTCCATAGTCCCTCACTCCATAGTCCCTCACACCACACTCCCTCACTCCACACACCCTCACTCCACACACCCTCACTCCACACATCCTCACTCCACACTCCCTCACTCCACACACCCTCACTCCACAAACACCCTCACTCCACACACTCCCTCATTCCACACTCACTCACTCCACACACTCCCTCACTCCATGCATTTCTTCACTCCACACACCCTCATTCCACACTCCCTCACGCCACACCCCCTCACTCCACACACTCCATCACTCAACATACCCTCACGCCGCGTGCTCCCTCACTCCACACTCTCCCTCAATCCACACTCCCTCGCTCTACACTCTTCCTAACTCCACACTCTCCATCACTCTAAACTCCCTTACTCCACAGTCCCTCACTCCACACGCTCCCTCACTCAACACACCCTCACTCCATGCACTCCCTCACTCCACACTCTCCCTCACTCCACACCCTGTCACTCCACACTCCCTCACTCCAATCCCTCACTCCAAACTCTCTCACTCCACACACTCCCTCACTCCACATTCCCTCACTCCACACTCTCCCTCACTCCACACTCCCTCACTTCACACGCCCTCACTCCACGCTCCCTCATTCCACACTGTCCCTCACTCCACACACTCCCTCAGTCCACACTCCCTCACTCCACACTGTTCCTAACTCCACACTGTCCATCACTCTACACTCCCTCACTCTACACACCCTCACTCCACACTGTTCCTAACTCCACACTCTCCCTCACTCCACACTCTGTCACTCCACACTCCCTCACTCCAATCCCTCACTCCACACACTTCCTCACTCCACATTCCCTCACTCCACACTCTCCCTCACTCTACACTCCCTCACTCCACACACCCTCAGTCCACACACTCCCTCACTCCACACACCCTCACTCCACACACTCACTCACTCCACACACCCTCACTCCACACATCCTCACTCCAAACTCCCTCACTCCACACACACCCTCACTCCACACACCCTCACTCCACACATCCTCACTCCACACTCCCTCACTCCACATACCCTCACTCTACTCACTCCCTAACTCCACACACACCCTCACTCCACGCTCTCCCTCACTCCACACACCCTCACTCCACACTCCCTCACTCCACACACCCTCACTCCACACACCCTCACACCACACACTCCCTCACTCCACACACCGTCACTCCACACACTTCCTCACTCCACACACCCTCACTCCACACATGCTCACTCCACATTCCCTCACTCCGCACTCCCTCACTCCACACACTCCCTCACTCCATACACTCCCTCATTCCACACTCCCTTACTCCACAAACTCCCTCATTCCACACACTCCGTCACTCCACACTCCTTCACTCCACAGTCCTTCACTCCACAGTCCCTCACTCCACTGTCCCTCACTCCACACTCCCTCATTCCACACACTTGCTCACTCCACACACTCCCTCACTCCACGCATTCCCTCACTCCACACACCCTCATTCCACACTCCCTCATGCGAAACACCCTCACTCCACACACTCACTCACTCAACACACCCTCACTCCACGCACTCCCTCACTCCACACTCTCCGTCACTCCACACTCCCTCACTCCACACTCCCTCACTCAAATGCCTCATTCCACACTCTCTTACTCCACATATTCCCTCACTCCACACACTCCCTCACTCCACACACTCCCTCATTCCACACACTTGCTCACTCCACACTCCCTCACTCCATGCATTTCCTCATTCCACACACCCTCATTCTACACTCACTCACGCCAGACACCCTCACTCCACACACTCCCTCACTCAACACAGCCTCACTCCACGCACTCCTTCACTCCACACTCTCCCTCACTCCACACTCCTTCACTCCACACTCCCTCACTACAATCCCTCACTCCACACTCCCTCACTCCACACACTCCCTCACTCCACATTTCCTCACTCCACACACCCTCACTCCACACTCTCCCTAACTCCACACTCTCCGTCACTCCACACTCCCTCACTCCACTGTCCCTCACTCCACACGCTCCCTCACTCCACACTCTCCTTCACTCCACACACCCTCACTTCACACGCTTCCTCATTCAACACACCGTAACTAAAACACTCTCCCTCACTCTGCAGTCCCTCAGTCCACTTTCCCTCACTCCACAGTCACTCACTCCTAACACTCCTTCACTCCCCACGCTCCCTCATTCCACACACATTTATTTTACTCTCTCCTTCACTCCACACTCCCTCATTCCACACACTCCCTCACTCCACAGTCCCTCACTCCATAGTCCCTCACTCCATAGTCCCTCACACCACACTCCCTCACTCCACACACCCTCACTCCACACACCCTCACTCCACACATCCTCACTCCACACTCCCTCACTCCACACACCCTCACTCCACAAACACCCTCACTCCACACACTCCCTCATTCCACACTCACTCACTCCACACACTCCCTCACTCCATGCATTTCTTCACTCCACACACCCTCATTCCACACTCCCTCACGCCACACCCCCTCACTCCACACACTCCATCACTCAACATACCCTCACGCCGCGTGCTCCCTCACTCCACACTCTCCCTCAATCCACACTCCCTCGCTCTACACTCTTCCTAACTCCACACTCTCCATCACTCTAAACTCCCTTACTCCACAGTCCCTCACTCCACACGCTCCCTCACTCAACACACCCTCACTCCATGCACTCCCTCACTCCACACTCTCCCTCACTCCACACCCTGTCACTCCACACTCCCTCACTCCAATCCCTCACTCCAAACTCTCTCACTCCACACACTCCCTCACTCCACATTCCCTCACTCCACACTCTCCCTCACTCCACACTCCCTCACTTCACACGCCCTCACTCCACGCTCCCTCATTCCACACTGTCCCTCACTCCACACACTCCCTCAGTCCACACTCCCTCACTCCACACTGTTCCTAACTCCACACTGTCCATCACTCTACACTCCCTCACTCTACACACCCTCACTCCACACTGTTCCTAACTCCACACTCTCCCTCACTCCACAATCTGTCACTCCACACTCCCTCACTCCAATCCCTCACTCCACACACTTCCTCACTCCACATTCCCTCACTCCACACTCTCCCTCACTCTACACTCCCTCACTCCACACACCCTCAGTCCACACACTCCCTCACTCCACACACCCTCACTCCACACACTCACTCACTCCACACACCCTCACTCCACACATCCTCACTCCAAACTCCCTCACTCCACACACACCCTCACTCCACACACCCTCACTCCACACATCCTCACTCCACACTCCCTCACTCCACATACCCTCACTCTACTCACTCCCTAACTCCACACACACCCTCACTCCACGCTCTCCCTCACTCCACACACCCTCACTCCACACTCCCTCACTCCACACACCCTCACTCCACACACCCTCACACCACACACTCCCTCACTCCACACACCGTCACTCCACACACTTCCTCACTCCACACACCCTCACTCCACACATGCTCACTCCACATTCCCTCACTCCGCACTCCCTCACTCCACACACTCCCTCACTCCATACACTCCCTCATTCCACACTCCCTTACTCCACAAACTCCCTCATTCCACACACTCCGTCACTCCACACTCCTTCACTCCACAGTCCCTCACTCCACTGTCCCTCACTCCACACTCCCTCACTCCACACACTCACTCACTCCACAGTCACTCACTCCACAGTCCCTCATTCAACAAGCTCCCTCACTCCACATGCTCCTTCATTCCACACACCCTCACTCCACATTCCCTCACTCTACACATTCCCTCACTCCACAGTCCCTCATTCCACAGTCCCTCACAGCACACTCACTCACTCCTCACACTTGCTCACTCCACACACACTCACTCCACACACTCCCTCACTCCACACACTCCCTCAATCCACACACTCCCTCACTCCACACTCCCTCACTCCACACACACCCTCACTCCACACTCCCTCACTGCGCCCACACCTTCACTCCACAGTCCATCACTCCACAGACACTTATTCCACACACCCTCACTCCACACATTACCTCACTCTACACAGTACCTCACTCCACACACCCTCATTCCACGCTCCCTCACTCCACACTCTCCTTCACTCCACACACTCCCTCACTATGCACTTTCTCACTCCACACACTCCCTCACTCCACACTCTCCCTCACTCCACAATCTCCCTCACGCCACAATTCCTCACTCCACACACTCCCTCACTCCACATTTCCTCACTCCACACTCTCCCTCACTCCTCGCATTCCTTCACTCCACAAACCCTTACTCCACACTCTTCCTCACTCCACACTCTCCATCACTCCACTACCTCACTCCACTGTCCATCACTCCACACACTCCCACACTGCAAGCACTCCTACTGCAGACACTCCCTCACTCAACACACTCTCACTCCACACTCTTCCTCACTCCACACTCTCGCACACTCCCTCACTCCACACTCCCTCATTCCACACACTGCTCACTGCACACACACCCACTCCACAATCTTACTCACTCCACACTTTCCCTCACTCCACACTCCCTCACTCCACAGCCCCTCACTCCACATGTTTCCTCACTCCACAATCTCCCTCACGCCACAATTCCTCACTCCACACACTCCCTCACTCCACATTTCCTCACTCCACACTCTCCCTCACTCCTCGCATTCCTTCACTCCACAAACCCTTACTCCACACTCTTCCTCACTCCACACTCTCCATCACTCCACTACCTCACTCCACTGTCCATCACTCCACACACTCCCACACTGCAAGCACTCCTACTGCAGACACTCCCTCACTCAACACACTCTCACTCCACACTCTTCCTCACTCCACACTCTCGCACACTCCCTCACTCCACACTCCCTCATTCCACACACTGCTCACTGCACACACACCCACTCCACAATCTTACTCACTCCACACTTTCCCTCACTCCACACTCCCTCACTCCACAGCCCCTCACTCCACATGTTTCCTCACTCCACACTCTCCCTCACTCCACACTCCCTCACTCCATGCTCTGTCACTCCAATCCCTCACTCCAAACTCCCTCACTCCACACTCTCCCCCACTTCACTCTCGCTCACTCCACACTAACTCAATCCACACTCCCCCACTCCACACTCTCCTTCACTCCACACACTCCCTCACTCCACAGACCCTCACTCCACACACCCTCACTCCACACACTTCCTCACTCCAAGCACCCTCACTTCACACATCCTCACTCCACAGACCCTCACTCCAAACACTCCCTCACTCCACACACATGCTCACTCCACACTCACTCACTCCACACAACCTCACTCCACACACTTCCTCACTCCAAACACCCTCACTTCACACATCCTCACTCCACACATCCTCACTCCACACGCCCTCACTCCACACTCACTCACTCCACACACTCTCACTCCACACACTCACTCACTCCACACACATCCTCACTCCTCATTCCCTCTCTCGAAACGCTCCCTCACTTCACATGCTCCCTCATTCCACACACCCTCACTCCACACTCACTCACTCCACACACTCCCTCACTCCAAACTCCCTCACTCAACACACTCCCTCACTCCACACACTCCCTCACTCTACACTCCCTCACTCCACACTCCCTCACTCCACACACCTTCACTGCCTCAATCCACACTCCCTCACTCCACACTCCCTCACTCCACACTCCCTAACTCCAATCATTCACGCCACTCTCCCTCAATCCACAGTCGCTCACTCCACACGCTCCCTCACTCCACACTCTCCCTCACACCACACTCCCTCACTCCAGTCCCTCACTCCACACTCCCTCACTCCACACTCTCCCCCACTGCACACTCACTCACTCCACACTCCCTCAATCCACACTCCCTCACTCCACACTCCCTCACTCCACATCCCCTTACTCCACACTCCCTAATTCCACACTCACCCTCACTCCACACACTCCCTCAGTCCAAACTCCCTCACTCCACACTCCCTCACTCCACATGCTCCCTCACTCCACACTCCCTCACTCCACACTCCCTCACTCCACACTCTCCCTCACTCCACGCTCTCCATCACTCCAGTCCCTCACTCCACACTCCCTCACTCCAGTCCCTCACTCCACACTCCCTCAATCCACACTCCTTCACTCCACACTCCCTCAATCCACACTCTCCCCCACTGCACTCGCTCACTCCACACTCCCTCAATCCACACTCCCTCACTCCACACCCTCTCACTCCACACGCTCCCTCACTCCACACACCCTCACACCACATGCTCCCTCATTCAACACACCCTAACTAAAACACTCTCCCTCACTCCACAGTCAATCACTCCACTGTCACTCACTCCTCACACTACTTCACTCCCCACGCTCCCTCATTCCACACACACTTACTTTACACTTTCCCTCACTCCACACTCCCTCATTCGCACAATCCCTCACTCCATAGTCCCTCACTCCACTGTCCCTCACTCCACACTCCCTCACTCCACACACTCCCTCACTCCACACACCCTCACTCCACACTACCTCACTAACACACACCTTCACTCCACAGTCCATCACTCCACACACACATATTCCACACACCCTCTCTCCACACACTACCTCAGTCCACATAGTACCTCACTCCACACACCCTCATTCCACTCTCCCTCACTCCACAATCTACCTCACTACAGACTTCCACACTCCACACACTCCCTCACTCCACATTCCCTCACTCCACACTCTCCCTCACTCCTCGCATTCCCTCACTCCACACACCCTCACTCCACACTCTTCCTAACTCCACAATCTGTCACTCCACACTCCCTCACTCCACTGTCCATCACTCCACACACTCCCACACTGCAATCACTCCTACTCCACACACTCCCTCACTCAACACACTCTCACTCCACACACCCTCACTCCACACACTTCCTCACTCCAAACACCCTCACTTCACACATCCTCACTCCACACACCCTCACTCCACACATCCTCACTCCACACACTCCCTCACTCCACACACATCCTCACTCCACAGTCCCTCACTCGAAACGCACCCTCACTTCACATGCTCCCTAATTCCACACACCCTCACTCCACACTCACTCACTTCACACACTCCCTCACTCCACACTCCCTCACTCCACACGCCCTCACTCCACACTCCCTCACTCCATACTCCCTAATTCCACACTCTCCCTCACTCCACACACTCCCTCACTCCACACTCCCTCAGTCCACACTCCCTCACTCCACATGCTCCCTCACTCCACACTCCCTCACTCCACACTCTCCCTCACACCACACTCTTCCTAACTCAACACGTTCCGTCACTCCACACTCCCTCACTCCACACTCCCTCACTCCACACGCTCCCTCACACCACAGTCTTCCTAACTCCACACTCTCCGTCACTACACACTCCCTCACTCCACACTCTTTCTAACTCCACACTCTCCATCACTACACACTCCCTCACTCCACACTCTTTCTAACTCCACATTCTCCATCACTCAACACACCCTCACTCCAGACTCTTTCTAACTCCACACTCTCCATCACTACACACTCCCTCACTCCACACTCTTTCTAACTCCACACTCTCCATCACTCAACACTCCCTCACTCCACACTCTTTCTAACTCCACACTCTCCATCACTACACACTCCCTCACTCCACACTCTTTCTAACTCCACAGTCTCCATCACTCAACACACCCTCACTCCACACTCCCTCACGCCAGTCCCTCACTCCACACTCCCTCTCTCCACACTCTCCCCCACTGCACACTCGCTCACTCCACACTCCCTCAATCCACACTCCCTCACTTCACACTCCCTCACTCCACACTCCCTCACTCCACATGCTCCCTCACTCCACACATCCTCACTCCACATGCTCCCTCACTCCACACTCCCTCACTCCACACTCCCTCAATCCACACTACCTCACTCCACACTCCCTCACTCCACACTCCCTCACTCCACACGCTCCCTCAATCCACACTCCCTCACTCCACACTCCCTCAATCCACACTCCCTCAATCCACAAACTCCCTCACTCCACACACCCTCACTCCAGACATCCTCACTCCACGCTCCCTCACTCCACACTCCCTCACTCCATGCACTTCCTCACTCCAAACACCCTCACTCCATACACCCTCACTCCACACTCCCTCACTCCACACTCCCTCACTCCACACACCCTCACTCCACACACCCTTACTCCACACACTCCCTCACTCCACACAATCCCTTACTCCGCACTCGCTCACTCCACACTCCCTCAGTCCAGAATCCCTCACTCCACACACTTCCTCATTCCACACACCCTCACTCCACACTTCCTCACCCCACACACCCTCACTCCACACACTCCCTTACTCCACATACACCCTCACTCCACACTCTCCCTCACGCCACACTCCCTTACTCCACACTCCCTTACTCCACACTCCCTCAGTCCGCACTCCCTCACTCCAAACGCTCCCTCACTCGAATCTCCCTCACTCCGCACTCCCGAACTCCAATCACTCACTCCACACACCCTCAATCCACACTCCCTCACTCCACATCCCCTAACACCACACGCACCCTCACTCCACACCCCTTCACTCTACCACTCCCTCTTTCAACACACCCTAACTAAAACACTCTCCCTCACTCCACAGTCCCTCACTCCACAGTCCCTCACTCAACAGTCACTCACTCCACACACTCATTCACTCCCCACGCTCCCCCATTCCACACACACTTAATTTACACTCTCCCTCACTCCACACTCCCTCATTCCACACACTCCCTCACTCCACAGTCCCTCACTCCACAGTCCTTCACTCCACACTCCCTCACTCCACACACTTCCTCACTCCACACACCTTCACTCCACACACTCCCTCACTCCACTTTCCCTCACTCCACATGTTCCTTCACTCCACACGCTCCCTCACTCCACACTCTCCCTCACTCCACACTCCCTCACTCCACGCTCCCTCGCTCCAATCTCTCACTCCACACTCCCTCACTCCACACTCTTCCCCACTGCACATTCGCTCACTCCACACTCCCTCAATCCACTGTCCCTCACTCCGCACGCTCCCTCACTCCACACTCTCCCGCACTCCACACTCCCTCACTCCACAGTCCCTCACTCCAAAGTCCCTCACTCCAAATTCTCCCTCACTCCATACATTCCCTCACTCCACACACATCCTCATTCCACACTCCCTCACTATGCACACAACTCCACGCCACACTCCCTCACTCCACACTCCCTCACTCCACACTCCCTCACTCCACACCCCCTCACTCCACACCCCCTCACTCCACAAACTCAATCATTCCACACACTCCCTCACTCCACACATCCTCACTCCACAGTCCCTCACTGCACTGTCCCACACGCCCTCACTCCACACACCCCCTCACTCCACAGTCCCTCATTTCACAGTCCCTCACTCCACACTCACTCACTGCACACTCCCTCACTCCACACACACCCTCACCGCACACTCCCTCACTACGCACACACATTCACTCCACAGTCCATCACTCCACACACACTTATTCCACAAACCCTCACTCCACACACTCCCTCACTCCACACACACTTATTCCACACACCCTCACTCCACACACCCTCACTCCACACTCTCCCTCACTCCACAATCTCCCTCACACCACACTCCCTCACTCCACACACTCCCTCACTCCACATTCCCTCACTCCACACTCTCCCTCACCCCTCACATTCCCTCACTCCACACACCCTCACTCCACACACCCTCACTCCACACATGCTCACTCCACAATCCCTCACTCCACACACTCACTGACTCCACACACATCCTCACTCCACACTCCCTCACTATGCACACATCCTCACTCCACACTCCCTCACGCCACACAACCTCACTCCACACACTCCCTCACTCCACACACATGCTCACACCACACTCCCTCACTCCACACACTCCCTCACTTCACACACATTCTCACTCCACACTCCCTCACTCCACATACCCTCACTCCACACATTCCCTCACATCAAACTCCCTCACTCCACACACTCCATCACTCCACACTCCCTCACTCCACATACCCTCACTCCACACACTCCCTCACTCCACACTCCCTCATTCCACACACTCCCTCACTCCACAGTCCCTCACTCCACAGTCCCTCACTCCACACGCTCCCTCACTCCACATTCCCTCACTCCACATGTTCCATCACTCCACACGTTCCCTCACTCCACACTCTCCCTCACTCCACACACCCTCACTCCACACTCCCTCACTCCACACACCCTCACTCCACACACCCTCACACCACACACTCCCTCACTCCACACACCCTCACTCCACACACTTCCTCACTCCACACACCCTCACTCCACACATGCTCACTCCACATTCCCTCACTCCGCACTCCCTCACTCCACACACTCCCTCACTCCATACACTCCCTCATTCCACACACTCGCTCACTCCACACACTCACTCATTCCATGCATTTCCTCACTCCACACACCCTCATTTCACACTCCCTCACGCCACACACCCACACTCCACACACTCCCTCACTCAACACACCGTCACTCCACACGCTCCCTCACTCCACACTCTCCCTAACTCCACACTCCTCACTCCACAGTCCCTCACTCCACATACTCCCAAGCTGCACAGACTGTTACTCCACACACTCCCTCACTCGACACACGTTCACTCCATTCGCTCCCTCATTCCACACTCTCCCTCACTCCACATCCTGTCACTCCACACTTTCCGTCACTCCACACTCCCTCACTCCACAATCGCTCACTCCACACACTCCCACACTGCACAAACTCCTACTCCACACTCTCCCTCAGTCCACACTCCCTCACTCCACTGTCCCTCACTCCACACGCTCCCTCACTCCACACTCTCCTTCACTCCACACACCCTCACTTCACACGCTTCCTCATTCAAAATACCCTAACTAAAACACTCTCCCTCACTCCACAGTCCCCTCAGTCCACTTTCCCTCACTCCACAGTCACTCACTCCTAACACTCCTTCACTCCCCACGCTCCCTCATTCCACACACATTTATTTTACTCTCTCCTTCACTCCACACTCCCTCATTCCACACACTCCCTCACTCCACAGCCCCTCACTCCATAGTCCCTCACTCCATAGTCCCTCACTCAACACTCCCTCACTCCACACACCCTCACTCCACACACCCTCAGTCCACACATCCTCACTCCACACACCCTCACTCCACAAACTCCCTCACTCCACACACAGCCTCATTCCACACACTCACTCACTCCACACACTCCCTCACTCCATGCATTTCTTCACTCCACACACCCTCATTCCACACTCCCTCACGCCACACACCCTCACTCCACACACTCCCTCACTCAACATACCCTCACTCTGCGTGCTCCCTCACTCCACACTCTCCCTCAATCCACACTCCCTTGCTCCACTCTTCCTAACTCCACCCTCTCCATCACTCTAAATTCCCTCACTCCAGAGTCCCTCGCTCCACACACTCCCTCACTCAACACACCCTCACTCCATGCGCTCCTCACTCCACACTCTCCCTCACTCCACACCCTGTCACTCCACACTCCCTCACTCCAATCCCTCACTCCAAACTCCCTCACTCCACACACTCCCTCACTCCACATTCCCTCACTCCACACTCTCCCCCACTCTTCACTCCCTCATTCCACCCACCCTCACTCCACACACCCTCACTCCATGCGCTCCCTCACTCCACACTCTCCCTCACTCCACACCCTGTCACTCCACACTCCCTCACTCCAATCCCTCACTCCAAACTCCCTCACTCCACACACTCCCTCACTCCACATTCCCTCACTCCACACTCTCCCTCACTCCACACACCCTCACTCCACACACCCTCACTCCACACACTCCCTCACTCCACACACCCTCACTCCACACACTTCCTCACTCCACACACCCTCACTCCTCACATCCTCACTCCACTCCCTCACTCCACACACCCTCACTCCACACACTTCCTCACTCCACACATCCTCACTCCACACTCCCTCACTCCACACACCCTCACTCCACACACTCCCTCACTCCACAGACATCCTCACTCCACACTCCCTCAATTCAAACGCCCTCACTCCACACACCCTCACTCCACTCACTCCCTAACTCCACACACACCCTCACTCCACACTCTCCCTCCTCCACACTCCCTCACTTCACACTCCCTCACTCCACGCTCCCTCATTCCACACTGTCCCTCACTCCACACACTCCCTCAGTCTACACTCCCTCACTCCACACTCCCTCACTCCACATGCTCCCTCACTCCACGTGCCCCCTCACTCAACACACCCTCACTCCTCACTCCCTCACGCCACACACTCTCACTCCACACACTCCCTCACTCAACACACCCTCACTCCACGCGCTCCCTCACTCCACACTATCCCTCACTCCACACTCCCTCACTCCACACTCAATCACTCCAATCCCTATTTCCACATTCCCTCACTCCACACACTGTCACTCCACACTGTTCCTAACTCCACACTGTCCATCACTCTACACTCCCTCACTCCACACACATTCACTCCACGCTGTTCCTAACTCCACACTCTCCCACACTCTGTCACTCCACACTCCCTCACTCCAATCCCTCACTCCACACTCCCTCACACCACACACTTCCTCACTCCACATTCCCTCACTCCACACTCTCCCTCACTCGACACACCCTACTCCACACTCTCCCTCACTCCACACCCTGTCACTCCACACTCCCTCACTCTACACTCCCTCACACCACACACCCTCACCCCACACACCCTCAATCCACACACTCCCTCACTCCACACACCCACACTCCACACTCCCTCACTCCACACATCCTCACTCCACTCTCCCTCACTCCATACACCCTCACTCCACACACTCCCTCTCTCCACACACATCCTCACTCCACACTCCCTCACTCCACACTCCCTCACTCCACACACACCCTCACTCCACATACCCTCACTCCACACATCCTCACTCCACACTCCCTCACTCCACACACCCTCACTCCACACTCCCTCATTCCACAAACATCCTCACTCCACACTCCCTCACTCCACACACCCTCACTCCACTCACTCCCTAAATGCACACACACACTCATTCCACGCTCTCCCTCACTCCACACCCTCTCACTCCACACTCCCTCACTCCACACACCCTCACTCCACACACCCTCACTCCACACACTCCCTCACTCCACACACCCGCACTCCACACACTTCCTCACTCCACAAACCCTCACGCCACACATCCTCACTCCACACTCCCTCACTCCACACACCCTCATTCCACACTCCCTCACGCCACACACCCGCACTCCACACACTCCCTCACTCAACACACCCTCACTCCACACGCTCCCTCACTCCACACTCTCCCTCACTCCACATTCCCTCACTCCACACTCCCTCACTCCAATCCCTCATTCCACACTCCATCACTCCACACACTCCCTCACTCCACATTCCCTCACTCCACACACCCTCACTCCACACTCTTCCTAACTCCACGCTCTTCGTCACTCTACACTCCCTCACTCCACAGTCCCTCAATCCACATACTCCCAAGCTGCACAGGCTGTTACTCCACAGAACTCCCTCACTCGACACACCCTACTCCACACACTCCCTCACTCAACACACGCTCACTCCATGCGCTCCCTCATTCCACACTCTCCCTCACTCCACACCCTGCCACTCCACACTCCATCACTCCAACCCTCACCCCACACTCCCTCACTCCACACACTCCCTCACTCCACATTCCCTCACTCCACCCTCTCCCTCACTCTACACTCCCTCACTCCACACACACTCACTCCACACTTACTCACTCCACATGCTCCCTCACTCCACACACCCTCACTCCACATACCCTCACTCCATACACTCCCTCACTCCACACACCCTCACTCCACACACTTCCTCACTCCACACACCCTCACTCCACACATCCTCACTCCACACTCCCTCACTCCACACACCCTCACACCACACACCTTCACTCCAACACTCCCTCACTCCACACACATCCTCACTTCACACTCCCTCATTATGCACACACCTTCTATCCACACTTCCTCACTCCACACTCCCTCACCCTGCACATTCTCACTCCACACTCCCTCACTCCACACACCCTCACTCCTCACACCCTCACTCCACACACCCTCACTCCACACACACTCACTCCACACACTCCCTCACTCCACACACCCTCACTCCACACACCCTCACTCCACACACTTCCTCACTCCACACTCCCTCACTCCACACACCCTCACTCCACACACTTCCTCACTCCACACATCTCACTCCATACATCCTCACTCCACACTCCCTCACGCCACACACCCTCACTCCACACACTCCCTCACTCCACACATCCTCACTCCACACTCCCTCACTCCACACACCCTCACTCCACACACTCCCTCACTCCACACACATCCTCACTCCACACTCCCTCATTATGCACACACATTCTGTCCACACTTCCTCACTCCACACTCCCTCACTCCACACACCTCACTCCACTCACTCCCTAACTCCACACACACCCTCACTCCACACTCTCCCTCCTCCACACTCCCTCACTTCACACTCCCTCACTCCACACTCCCTCATTCCACACTGTCCCTCACTCCACACACTCCCTCAGTCTACACTCCCTCACTCCACACTCCCTCACTCCACATGCTCCCTCACTCCACGCGCTCCCTCACTCAACACACCCTCACTCATCACTCCCTCACGCCACACACCCTCACTCCACACTCCCTCACTCAACACACCCTCACTCCACACGCTCCCTCACTCCACACTATCCCTCACTCCACACTCCCTCACTCCACACTCCCTCACTCCAATTCCTCATTCCACATTCCCTCACTCCACACACTGTCACTCCACACTGTTCCTAACTCCACACTGTCCATCACTCTACACTCCCTCACGCCACACATATTCACTCCACACTGTTCCTAGCTCCACACTCTCCCACACTCCACACTCTGTCACTCCACACTCCCTCAATCCAATCCCTCACTCCACACTCCCTCACTCCACACACTTCCTCACTCCACATTCCCTCACTCCACACTCTCCCTCACTCGACACACCCTCATCCACACACTCCCTCACTCAACACACGCTCACTCCATGCGCTCCCTCATTCCACACTCTCTCACTCCACACCCTGTCACTCCACACTCCCTCACTCTACACTCCCTCACACCACACACCCTCACTCCACACACCCTCAATCCACACACTCCCTCACTCCACACACCCACACTCGACACACTTCCTCACTCCACACTCCCTCACTCCACACAGCCTCACTCCACTCTCCCTCACTCCATACACCCTCACTCCACACACTCCCTCTCTCCACACACATCATCACTCCACACTCCCTCACTCCACACTCCCTCACTCCACACACACCCTCACTCCACATAACCGCACTCCACACATCCTCACTCCACACTCCCGCACTCCACACACCCTCACTCCACACACTCCCTCAATCCACAAACATCCTCACTCCACACTCCCTCACTCCACACCCTCACTCCACTCACTCCCTAACTGCACACACACCCTCACTCCACGCTCTCCCTCACTCCACACACCCTCACTCAACACTCCCTCACTCCACACACCCTCACTCCACACACCCTCACTCCACACACTCCCTCACTCCACACACCCGCACTCCACACACTTCCTCACTCCACACACCCTCACTCCACACATCCTCACTCCACACTCCCTCACTCCACACACCCTCATTCCACACTCCCTCACGCCACACACCCGCACTCCACACACTCCCTCACTCAACACACCCTCACTCCACACGCTCCCTCACTCCACACTCTCCCTCACTCCACATTCCCTCACGCCACACTCCCTCACTCCAATCCCTCATTCCACACTCCATCACTCCACACACTCCCTCACTCCACATTCCCTCACTCCACACACCCTCACTCCACACTCTTCCTAACTCCACACTCTCCGTCACTCTACACTCCCTCACTCCACAGTCCCTCACTCCACATACTCCCAAGCTGCACAGGCTGTTACTCCACAGAACTCCCTCACTCGACACACCCTACTCCACACACTCCCTCACTCAACACACGCTCACTCCATGCGCTCCCTCATTCCACACTCTCCCTCACTCCACACCCTGCCACTCCACACTCCCTCACTACAATCCCTCACTCCACACTCCCTCACTCCACACTCCCTCACTCCACATTCCCTCACTCCACCCTCTCCCTCACTCTACACTCCCTCACTCCACACACACTCACTCCACACTTACTCACTCCACATGCTCCCTCACTCCACACACCCTCACTCCACATACCCTCACTCCATACACTCCCTCACTCCACACGCCCTCACTCCACACACTTCCTCACTCCACACACCCTCACTCCACACATCCTCACTCCACACTCCCTCACTCCACACACCCTCACTCCACACATCCTCACTCCACACATCCTCACTCCACACTCCCTCACTCCAAACACCCTCACTCCAACACTCCCTCACTCCACAAACATCCTCACTTCACACTCCCTCATTATGCACACACCTTCTATCCACACTTCCTCACTCCACACTCCCTCACCCCGCACATCCTCACTCCACACTCCCTCACTCCACACACCCTCACTCCTCACACCCTCACTCCGCACACCCTCACTCCACACACACTCACTCCATACACTCCCTCACTCCACACTCCCTCACTCCACACACCCTCACTCCTCACACCCTCACTCCGCACACCCTCACTCCACACACACTCACTCCACACACTCCCTCACTCCACACACCCTCACTCCACACACTTCCTCACTCCACACTCCCTCACTCCACACACCCTCACTCCACACACTTCCTCACTCCACATATCTCACTCCACACATCCTCACTCCACACTCCCTCACGCCACACACCCTCACTCCACACACTCCCTCACTCCATACATCCTCACTCCATACACCCTCACTCCACACACCCTCACTCCACACACTCCCTCACTCCACACACACCCTCAGTCCACACTCCCTCACTCCACACTCCCTCACTCCACACTCCCTCACTCCAAACACCCTCACTCCAACACTCCCTCACTCCACAAACATCCTCACTTCACACTCCCTCATTATGCACACACATTCTGTCCACACTTCCTCACTCCACACTCCCTCACTCCACACACCCTCACTCCACTCACTCCCTAACTCCACACACACCCTCAGTCCACACTCCTTCACTCCACACTCCCTCACTCCACATGCTCCCTCACGCCATGCGCTCCCTCACTCCACACTCTCCCTCACTCCACACTCCCTCACTCCACACTCCCTCACTCCAATCCCAGTCCACACTGCCTCACTCCACACACTCCCTCACTTTACACTCCCTCACTCCACTCACACCCTCACTCATCAGTCTCTCACTCCACACATCCACATTCCACATACCCTCATTCCACACTCCCTCTCTCCATACAGTACCTCACTCCATACTTTTCCTCACTCCACACTCCCTCACTCTACACACTCCCTCACTCCACACTCTCCCTCACTGCACACACCTTCACTCCACACACCCTCATTCCACACGCTCCCTCATTCAACACACCCTAACTAAAACATTTTCCCTCACTCCACCGTCCCTCACTCCACTGTCCCTCACTCCACACACACTTACTTTACACTCTCCCTCACTCCACACTCCCTCATTACACACACTCCCTCACTCCACTCTCCCTCACTCCACACACTCCCTCACTCCACTCTCCCTCACTCTACACACTCCCTCACTCCACACACTCCCTCATTCCACACACTCGCTCACTCCACACACTCCCTCACTCCACACAATCCCTCACTCCACACTCCCTCACTCCACACTCCGTCTCTCCACACACTCCCTCACTCCTCACACCCTCACTCCACACATCCTTACTCCACACTTCCTCACTCCACACACCCTCACTCCACACATCCTCACTCCACACTCCCTCACTAAACACACTCCCTCACTCCACACACATCCTCACTCCACACACCCTCACTCCACATGCTCCCTCGCTCCACACAGCCTCACTCTACACAGCCTCACTCCACACACCCCCTCACTCCACACACCCTCACTCCACACACCCTCACTCCACACACTCCCTCACCCCACACATCCTCACTCCACACTCCCTCACTCCACACACCCTCACTCCTCACACCCTCACTCCACACACCCTCACTCCACATGCTCCCTCGCTCCACACAGCCTCACTGCACACAGCCTCACTCCACACACACCCTCACTCCACACACCCTCACTTCACACATCCTCACTCCACACACCCTCACTCCACACACCCTCACTCCACACACTCCCTCACCCCACACATCCTCACTCCACACACTCCCTCACTCCACACACCCTCACTCCACACACTTCCTCACTCCACACACCCTCACTCCACACACTTCCTCACTCCACACACCCTCACTCCACACTCCCTCACTCCACACACTCCCTCACTCCACACTCCCTCACTCCACACACACCCTCACTCATCAGTCCCTCACTCCACACATCCTCATTCCACACACCCTCATTCCACACTCCCTCTCTCCATACAGTAGCTCACTCCATACTTTCCCTCACTCCACACTCCCTCACTCCACACACTCCCTCAGTCTACACTCCCTCACTCCACACTCCCTCACTCCACATGCTCCCTCACTCCACGCGCTCCCTCACTCAACACACCCTCACTCATCACTCCCTCACGCCACACACCCTCACTCCACACTCCCTCACTCAACACACCCTCACTCCACGCGCTCCCTCACTCCACACTATCCCTCACTCCACACTCCCTCACTCCACACTCCCTCACTCCAATTCCTCATTCCACATTCCCTCACTCCACACACTGTCACTCCACACTGTTCCTAACTCCACACTGTCCATCACTCTACACTCCCTCACGCCACACATATTCACTCCACACTGTTCCTAACTCCACACTCTCCCACACTCCACACTCTGTCACTCCACACTCCCTCAATCCAATCCCTCACTCCACACTCCCTCACTCCACACACTTCCTCACTCCACATTCCCTCACTCCACACTCTCCCTCACTCGACACACCCTCCTCCACACACTCCCTCACTCAACACACGCTCACTCCATGCGCTCCCTCATTCCACACTCTCTCACTCCACACCCTGTCACTCCACACTCCCTCACTCTACACTCCCTCACACCACACACCCTCACTCCACACACCCTCAATCCACACACTCCCTCACTCCACACACCCACACTCGACACACTTCCTCACTCCACACTCCCTCACTCCACACAGCCTCACTCCACTCTCCCTCACTCCATACACCCTCACTCCACACACTCCCTCTCTCCACACACATCATCACTCCACACTCCCTCACTCCACACTCCCTCACTCCACACACACCCTCACTCCACATAACCGCACTCCACACATCCTCACTCCACACTCCCTCACTCCACACACCCTCACTCCACACACTCCCTCAATCCACAAACATCCTCACTCCACACTCCCTCACTCCACACCCTCACTCCACTCACTCCCTAACTGCACACACACCCTCACTCCACGCTCTCCCTCACTCCACACACCCTCACTCAACACTCCCTCACTCCACACACCCTCACTCCACACACCCTCACTCCACACACTCCCTCACTCCACACACCCGCACTCCACACACTTCCTCACTCCACACACCCTCACTCCACACATCCTCACTCCACACTCCCTCACTCCACACACCCTCATTCCACACTCCCTCACGCCACACACCCGCACTCCACACACTCCATCAATCAACACACCCTCACTCCACACGCTCCCTCACTCCACACTCTCCCTCACTCCACATTCCCTCACGCCACACTCCCTCACTCCAATCCCTCATTCCACACTCCATCACTCCACACACTCCCTCACTCCACATTCCCTCACTCCACACACCCTCACTCCACACTCTTCCTAACTCCACACTCTCCGTCACTCTACACTCCCTCACTCCACAGTCCCTCACTCCACATACTCCCAAGCTGCACAGGCTGTTACTCCACAGAACTCCCTCACTCGACACACCCTACTCCACACACTCCCTCACTCAACACACGCTCACTCCATGCGCTCCCTCATTCCACACTCTCCCTCACTCCACACCCTGCCACTCCACACTCCCTCACTCCAATCCCTCACTCCACACTCCCTCACTCCACACTCCCTCACTCCACATTCCCTCACACCACCCTCTCCCTCACTCTACACTCCCTCACTCCACACACACTCACTCCACACTTACTCACTCCACATGCTCCCTCACTCCACACACCCTCACTCCACATACCCTCACTCCATACACTCCCTCACTCCACACGCCCTCACTCCACACACTTCCTCACTCCACACACCCTCACTCCACACATCCTCACTCCACACTCCCTCACTCCACACACCCTCACACCACACACTCCCTCACTCCACACATCCTCACTCCACACTCCCTCACTCCAAACACCCTCACTCCAACACTCCCTCACTCCACAAACATCCTCACTTCACACTCCCTCATTATGCACACACCTTCTATCCACACTTCCTCACTCCACACTCCCTCACCCCGCACATCCTCACTCCACACTCCCTCACTCCACACACCCTCACTCCTCACACCCTCACTCCGCACACCCTCACTCCACACACACTCACTCCACACACTCCCTCACTCCACACTCCCTCACTCCACACACCCTCACTCCTCACACCCTCACTCCGCACACCCTCACTCCACACACACTCACTCCACACACTCCCTCACTCCACACACCCTCACTCCACACACTTCCTCACTCCACACTCCCTCACTCCACACACCCTCACTCCACACACTTCCTCACTCCACATATCTCACTCCACACATCCTCACTCCACACTCCCTCACGCCACACACCCTCACTCCACACACTCCCTCACTCCATACATCCTCACTCCATACTCCCTCACTCCACACACCCTCACTCCACACACTCCCTCACTCCACACACACCCTCAGTCCACACTCCCTCACTCCACACTCCCTCACTCCACACTCCCTCACTCCAAACACCCTCACTCCAACACTCCCTCACTCCACAAACATCCTCACTTCACACTCCCTCATTATGCACACACATTCTGTCCACACTTCCTCACTCCACACTCCCTCACTCCACACACCCTCACTCCACTCACTCCCTAACTCCACACACACCCTCAGTCCACACTCCTTCACTCCACACTCCCTCACTCCACATGCTCCCTCACGCCATGCGCTCCCTCACTCCACACTCTCCCTCACTCCACACTCCCTCACTCCACACTCCCTCACTCCAATCCCAGTCCACACTGCCTCACTCCACACACTCCCTCACTTTACACTCCCTCACTCCACTCACACCCTCACTCATCAGTCTCTCACTCCACACATCCACATTCCACATACCCTCATTCCACACTCCCTCTCTCCATACAGTACCTCACTCCATACTTTTCCTCACTCCACACTCCCTCACTCTACACACTCCCTCACTCCACACTCTCCCTCACTGCACACACCTTCACTCCACACACCCTCATTCCACACGCTCCCTCATTCAACACACCCTAACTAAAACATTTTCCCTCACTCCACCGTCCCTCACTCCACTGTCCCTCACTCCACACACACTTACTTTACAATCTCCCTCACTCCACACTCCCTCATTACACACACTCCCTCACTCCACTCTCCCTCACTCCACACACTCCCTCACTCCACTCTCCCTCACTCCACACACTCCCTCACTCCACACACTCCCTCATTCCACACACTCGCTCACTCCACACACTCCCTCACTCCACACAATCCCTCACTCCACACTCCCTCACTCCACACTCCATCTCTCCACACACTCCCTCACTCCTCACACCCTCACTCCACACACCCTTACTCCACACTTCCTCACTCCACACACCCTCACTCCACACATCCTCACTCCACACTCCCTCACTAAACACACTCCCTCACTCCACACACATCCTCACTCCACACACCCTCACTCCACATGCTCCCTCGCTCCACACAGCCTCACTCTACACAGCCTCACTCCACACACCCCCTCACTCCACACACCCTCACTCCACACACCCTCACTCCACACACTCCCTCACCCCACACATCCTCACTCCACACTCCCTCACTCCACACACCCTCACTCGTCACACCCTCACTCCACACACCCTCACTCCACATGCTCCCTCGCTCCACACAGCCTCACTGCACACAGCCTCACTCCACACACACCCTCACTCCACACACCCTCACTTCACACATCCTCACTCCACACACCCTCACTCCACACACACTCACTCCACACACTCCCTCACTCCACACTCCCTCACTCCACACACCCTCACTCCTCACACCCTCACTCCGCACACCCTCACTCCACACACACTCACTCCACACACTCCCTCACTCCACACACCCTCACTCCACACACTTCCTCACTCCACATATCTCACTCCACACATCCTCACTCCACACTCCCTCACGCCACACACCCTCACTCCACACACTCCCTCACTCCATACATCCTCACTCCATACTCCCTCACTCCACACACCCTCACTCCACACACTCCCTCACTCCACACACACCCTCAGTCCACACTCCCTCACTCCACACTCCCTCACTCCACACTCCCTCACTCCAAACACCCTCACTCCAACACTCCCTCACTCCACAAACATCCTCACTTCACACTCCCTCATTATGCACACACATTCTGTCCACACTTCCTCACTCCACACTCCCTCACTCCACACACCCTCACTCCACTCACTCCCTAACTCCACACACACCCTCAGTCCACACTCCCTCACTCCACACTCCCTCACTCCACACACTCCCTCACTCCACACACTCCCTCATTCCACACACTCGCTCACTCCACACACTCCCTCACTCCACACAATCCCTCACTCCACACTCCCTCACTCCACACTCCGTCTCTCCACACACTCCCTCACTCCTCACACCCTCACTCCACACACCCTTACTCCACACTTCCTCACTCCACACACCCTCACTCCACACATCCTCACTCCACACTCCCTCACTAAACACACTCCCTCACTCCACACACATCCTCACTCCACACACCCTCACTCCACATGCTCCCTCGCTCCACACAGCCTCACTCCACACACCCTCACTCCACACACTCCCTCACCCCACACATCCTCACTCCACACTCCCTCACTCCACACACCCTCACTCCTCACACCCTCACTCCACACACCCTCACTCCACATGCTCCCTCGCTCCACACAGCCTCACTGCACACAGCCTCACTCCACACACACCCTCACTCCACACACCCTCACTTCACACATCCTCACTCCACACACCCTCACTCCACACACCCTCACTCCACACACTCCCTCACCCCACACATCCTCACTCCACACACTCCCTCACTCCACACACCCTCACTCCACACACTTCCTCACTCCACACACCCTCACTCCACACACTTCCTCACTCCACACACCCTCACTCCACACTCCCTCACTCCACACACTCCCTCACTCCACACTCCCTCACTCCACACACACCCTCACTCATCAGTCCCTCACTCCACACATCCTCATTCCACACACCCTCATTCCACACTCCCTCTCTCCATACAGTACCTCACTCCATACTTTCCCTCACTCCACACTCCCTCACTCTACACACTCTCTCACTCCACACTCTCCCTCACTGCACACACCTTCACTCCACACACCCTCATTCCACACGCTCCCTCATTCAACACACCCTAACTAAATCATTTTCCCTCACTCCACAGTCCCTCACTCCACTGCCCCTCACTCCACACACACTTAATTTACACTCTCCCTCACTCCACACTCCCTCATTCCACACTCCCTCACTCCACTCTCCCTCACTCCACACTCCCTCATTCCACACACTCCCCCACTCCACCCAGTCCCTCATTCCACACACTCGCTCACTCCACACACTCCCTCACTCCACACAATCCCTCATTCCACACTCCCTCACTCCACACTCCGTCTCTCCACACACGCCCTCACTCCACACACCCTTACTCCACACTTCCTCACTCCACACACCCTCACTCCACACATCCTCACTCCACATGCTCCCTCGCTCCACACAGCCTCACTCCACACACCCTCACCCCACACACCCCCTCACGCCACACCCTCACTCCACACACCCTCACTCCACACACTCCCTCACCCCACACATCCTCACTCCACACTCCCTCACTCCACACACCCTCACTCCTCACACCCTCACTACACACACCCTCACTCCACATGCTCCCTTGCTCCACATAGCCTCACTCCACACACCCCAACTCTACACACACCCTCACTCCACACACCCTCACTTCACACATCCTCACTACACAAACCCTCACTCCACACACCCTCACTCCACACACTCCCTCACCCCACACATCCTCACTCCACACAACCTCACTCCACACACCCTCACTCCACACACTCCCTCACTCCACACACCCTCACTCCACACACCCTCACTCCACACACTTCTTCACTCCACACACCCTCATTCCACACATCCTCACTCCCTCACTCCACACTCCCTCACTCCACACACTCCCTCACTCCACACACTCCCTCATTCCACACACTCCCTCATTCCACACACTTGCTCACTCCACACACTCCCTCAGTCCATGCATTTCCTCACTCCACACCCTCATTCCACACTCCCTCACGCCACACACCCTCACTCCACACACTCCCTCACTCAACACACCCTCACTCCACATGCTCCCTCTCTCCACACTCTCCCTCACTCCACACTCCCTCACTCCACACTCCCTCAATCCAATCACTCATTCCACTCCCTCACACCACACACCCTCACACCACACTCTTCCTAACTCCACACTCTCCCTCACTCTACACTCCCTCACTCCACAGTCCCTCAATCCACATACTCACATGCTGCACAGACTGTTACTCCACACACTCCCTCACTCGACATACCCTACTCCACACACTCCCTCACTCAACACACCCTCACTCCATGCGCTCCCTCATTCCACACTCTCCCTCACTCCACACCGTCACTCCACAATCCCTCACTCCAATCCCTCACTCCACACTCCCTCACTCCACTCTCTCCCTCACTCCACACCCCATCACTTCACACTATCCCTCTCTCCACACACTCTCTCACTCCACACACTTTCTCACTCCACACACTCCCTCACTCCACACTCTCCCTCACTCTACACGCTCCCTCACTCCAGTCCCTCACTCCACACACCCTCATTCCACACTCCCTCACTCCACACTCTCTCCTCACTCCACACCCCATCACTTCACACTATCCCTCTCTCCACACACTCTCTCACTCCTCACACTTTCTCACTCCACACCCTCCCTCACACCACACTCTCCCTCACTCTGCACACTCCCTCACTCCACAGTCCGTCACTCCACACACACCCTCACTCCACACACTTCCTCACTCCACACACCCTCACTCCACACATCCTCACTCCACACTCCCTCACTCCACACACCCTCACTCCACACACTCCCTCACTCCACACATCCTCACTCCACACTCCCTCACTCCACACACCCTCACTCCACACACTCCCTCACTCCACACACATCCTCACTCCACACTCCCTCATTATGCACACACCTTCTGTCCACACTTCCTCACTCCACACTCGCTCACTCCACACACCCTCACTCCACTCACTCCCTAACTCCACACTCTCCCTCACTCCACACACTCCCTCAGTCCACACTCCCTCACTCCACACTCCCTCACTCCACATGCTCCCTCACTCCATGCGCTCCCTCACTCCACACTCTCCCTCACTCCACACTCCCCCTCACTCCACACTCCCTCACTCCACACTCCCTCACTCCAATCCCTCAGTCCACACTCCTGTACTCCACACACTGCCTCACTCCACACACCCTCACTCATCAGTCCCTCACTCCACACATCCTCATTCCACACACCCTCATTCCACACGCTCCCTCATTCAACACACCCTAACTAAAATATTTTCCCTCACTCCACAGTCCCTCACTCCATTGTCCCTCACTCCACAATCACTCACTCCTCACACTCCTTCACTCCCCACGCTCCCTCATTCCACACACACTTACTTTACACTCTCCCTCACTCCACACTCCCTCACTCCATACTCTGTCACTCCACACACTCCCTCACTCCTCACACCCTCACTCCACATACCCTTACTCCACACACTTCCTCACTCCACACTCCCTCATTCCACACTCCCACTCCACTCTCCCTCACTCCACACACTCCCTCACTCCACTCTCCCTCACTCCACACACTCCCTCACTCCACTCTCCCTCACTCCACACACTCCCTCACTCCACACAATCCCACACTCCACACTCCCTCAGTCCACACTCTGTCACTCCACACACTCCCTCACTCCTCACACCCTCACTCCACACACCCGTCCTCCACACACTTCCTCACTCCACACACCCTCACTCCACACATCCTCACTAAACACACTCCCTCACTCCACACACATCCTCACTCCACACTCTCCCTCAATCTACACTCCCTCACTTCACACATCCTCACTCCACACACCCTCACTCCACATACTCCCTCACTCCACACACATCCTCACTCCACACTCACTCATTACGCACACACCTTCTGTCCACACTTCCTCACTCCACACTCCCTCACTCCACACACCCTCACTCTACTCACTCCCTAACTCCACATACACCCTCACTCCACACACTCCCTCACTCCACACTCCCTCATTCCACACTCTCCCTCACTCCACACACTCCCTCTGTCCACACTCCCTCAGTCCACACTCCCTCACTTCAATCCCTCAGTCCACACTCCCTCACTCCACACACTCCCTCACTCCACACTCCCTTACTCCACAGATCCTTACTCCACACACTTCCTCACTCCACACTCCCTCACTCCACACACTCCCTCACTCCACACTCCCTCACTCCACACATCCTTACTCCACACTCTCCCTCACTCCACAGTCCCTCACTCCACTGTCCCTCATTCCACAACCACTCACTCCTCACACTCCCTCACTCCACTCTCCCTCACTCCCCACGCTCCCTCATTCCACACACACTTACTTTACACTCTCCCTCACTCCACACTCCCTCATTCCACACACTCCCTCACTCCACTCTCCCTCACTCCACACACTCCCTCACTCCACACACTCCCTCACTCCACACACTCCCTCATTCCACACACTCACTCACTCCACACACTCCCTCACTCCACACAATACCTCACTCCAGTCTCCCTCACTCCACACTCCCTCACTCCACACACTCCCTCACTCCTCACACCCTCACTCCACACATCCTTACTCCACACACTTCCTCACTCCACACACCCTCACTCCACACATCCTCACTCCACACTCCCTCACTCCACACACTCCCTCACTCCACACACATCCTCACTCCACACTCCCTCACTCCACACTCCCTCACTCCACACACACCCTCACTCCACACACTCCCTCACTCCACAGACCCTCACTCCACACTCCCTCACTTAACACAGTCCCTCACTCCACACTCCCTCACACCACACTCCCTCGCTCCACACACACCCTCACTCCACACTCTCCCTCACTCCACACTCCCTCACTCCACATGCTGCCTCACTCCACACGCTCCCTCATTCCACACACTCCCTCATTCCACACACTCCCTCACTCTCCACACTCACTCACTCCACACTCCCTCACTCCACACACTCCCGCATTCCACACACTCCATCACTCCACACACTCCCTCACTCCACTCACTCCCTCACTTCACACAGTACCTCACTCCACACTTCCCCTCACTCCACTCTCTCCCTCACTCCACACCCCATCACTCCACGCTCTCCCTCTCTCCACACACTTCCTCACTCCACACACTTTCTCACTCCACACACACCCTCACTCCACACTCCCCTCACTCCACACACTCCCTCACTCCACACACTTTCTCACTCCACACACTCCCTCACTCCACACTATCCCTCACTCCACACACTCCCTCACTCCGCACACCCTCATACCATTGCACTCTCACACTCTCACCCCCCACACACACTCACATTCCGCGGACACTCGCCCTCCTCTGTCACATCCCCCAACACACACACTCACCCCACATACACTCTCACACACATGCTCACCACACACACTCACACATGTATAAATCAAAGCTACTTTGAAGCAGTGAATGCTATAAAAATAACCTCCTTAATAGAGTTAAGATACTGCAGTGTTCATCTAATTAGTGATACTCAACTTCATGGTGGTAGTTCAGTCAAGGCATATTTTTACTAGATTGTTATATCAGGAGTAAATCAATGAAGTAATGCACATCAGAGACAGCACCGCAAGTCATATCATCCAAATAACACAATCGCACTTATCCCCTTCCCTCTAGTGACCCTCTGATGGCGATATTGAATTTCAGTTTAATTGCTAATTCAATATTTCATTAGTTTTGTTTTCCCACCTTCATGTCTGAAATAGAAGACAGCTGTTCTGCGGTTTGAACTACGAAAACTATTTGTGTTAAACATTCTCTTCAGATTGCCATGTTTTTCCAATGCTGTAATGTTTAGTTTCAGCAGTACTGACTCTTTTGTGTAAACGAATGCCTTTGTGTTCATTTCTTTTCTTCCCCTGACTGTTAAATCCTCGTTATCTCCTTTCTAACATTCTGTCGTTGTGCACCGAATTGTAGAATCATAGAATAGTACAGCACAGCAGGAGGCCATTCTTCCCATCGAGTCTGCACCGGCTCTTTCGAAGAGCAATCCAGTTCGTCCCATTTCCTCACTCTTTCCCCATATTCCTGCAACTTTTTCTCCTTCAATTATTTATCCAATTCCCCCTTGAATGCTACTATTGAATCTGTATCCACCACCCTATCAGGCAGTGCGTTCCAAATCCGAACCGCTCGTTGAATCACTAATAATATTTCTTACTGTTATTTATTATTTTTCATTGCGATAAAAGCTTTTATTTGTCAAGTCAGTGCTCCCAATTCATTCTTTCTTGTCAATGGACTCACTTGGAGAACTGTTGTACCTTTTTTCCAGGGCCTGCTCAGGTGTAGAATGAGATAAATCATTGGGCCAGATTTTGCTGGAGCACGGCAACTAATGACGTCTGCTGTTAATTAGACTTGCCCTTGCACATAGAATCATAGGGGGAGAAATTCAGTTGTGAGCGCCACCCATTAGCGCCTTAAGAGGGCAATAAGTGGGGTGCTAACCAACAAGCGCCCGGGCGCGGCGAGACCTGCGCCTCTCACGAAATTGAGCGGACATTTAGCGGCGGCGCTAAACCCTACCGCCCGCTCTCCTGCGCACGCAGATCTTGACGTCATTCCAGAGTGCAACGCCCTTGGGGCGCCCCGGACCGGAAATTCAGTGGCGCCCCCCTCCTTTCCGCCTGTCGCTACCAACGACAGGTTGACTGGAACGCTTCCCAGTCGCTGTGGGGCTGGGGGGGCGCTATTTAAAGGGGGCTCTTCCTGTCTTCTGTGTTTTAGCCATTTTTGGGCCACTCGTTCTGAGAGAGAGAGAGAGATTTGCAGAGAGACAAAGGGAGAAAGAGAGACTTCTGCATTGAGTCAACGCTGTCTGAGGTAGTTTTGGCTTCTGCCCATAACTTTGTAGTTGCTTTGCTTTTTCACTGGCATAACTTTGATTGCCCACATATTATGGGGGCTGCAATGGATGGGCACGTCGTGCTCCTCCATCACATTGAGAGGGCACAGAGACGCAGAGATAGAGTGGCAATCATGGCCAGACGGAGGAGGGCCAACAGACCTCAGTACAGGAGCCCTTACCCTCCCAGGGTTTCTCGACAACAGTTCTCATACATCAATATGTCTGAGGGGCAGTGTTTGCGAAGGCTGCGATTCAGCAAGGAGGTGGTCACTGAGCTCTGCCACCTCCTCCAGCCAGATCGGCAGCCTCAACTGAGGAGCAGGACGTCTCTGTCAGTGGCAGTGAAGGCAACAGTGGCTCTCAAATTTTATGCCACCGGCTCCTTTCAATCTGCTACTGGGGACATTGCCAATATCTCCCAGTTTGCTGTGCATTGCTGCATCCGTCAAGTCACAAATGCCCTCTTTAAAAGGAGACGAGAGTACATCTCTTTCCCCATGACCCCCGACAAGCAAGAAGATCGCGCAGCGGGCTTTGCGATGATAGCGGGCTTCCCCATGGTGCAGGGCGCCATTGATTGCCCCCATGTGGCTTTGCGGGCGCCGCAAGAGAATGCCGAGGATTTCCGCAACCGAAAGGGCTTCCATTCCTTGAACGTCCAGTTGTTCTGTGACCACAGACAGCTGATACTCACTGTCAATGCCCAATTTCCAGGCAGCAGTCACGATGCCTTCATCCTGCGCCAGACTTCTGTGGCAGACCTTTTTGAGGCCCCGCTTCACCCAGGAGGCTGACTTCTCGTGGACAAGGGCTATCCTCTGTGCACCTGGCTGATGACCCCACTCCGTTTGCCAAGTACCCCTGCAGAAGAACGATACAACGAGAGTCATCAAGCTACCAGGAACATCGTTGAGCACACAATCGGTGTGCTCAAGCAATGGTTCCGCTGTCTGGACCACTCTGGAGGAGCCCTGCAGTACTCGCCTGAGCGAGTCTCCCACTTCGTTGTTGACTGCTTCATGCTGCGTAACTTGGCAATCCTCAGGACCCAGCCAATGCCAGCGGGCCTTGGAGCACCAGCAGAGGAGGAGGAGGAGGAGGAGCAGCAGCACCAAGACGAGAGGGAGGCACAAAGTGCAAGGGCCGTCCATCAAAGGCTTACAGCAAGTCGCGTCTAGGCCCCCTCTGAGGGAATGGCTTCTGCCATTCAAAGAACCTGAATGGAAGCATGCCGCAACGCCTAAGCCAGTCAAGGCAACAATGAGTGCAAAGAGCAAAGATGCACATTTTGAATTAAGACACTTCTTTATTAACAAAACTGTGTATCCTTCCCGCATGACAAAGTAATAGAAAGAAACACACAAAGAAACAGTCACTCAAATAACTGGCTCTCACAACCTGGAGACAATGTCCAAAACAGTAACAAAAATATGACCACGATCCTCGGCCTTCAAAAAAACAATGAACCACATTTTGCCACACCTTCTACTTTTTGCCCTTCGAGGGTGATCTGCTTCCCTTGCGAAATTGCCCCCTTCCCACCCTGTAGCTCCTCCGCACTGGGACCCCAGTGGCTGCAGCAAGGCTGGGGGATGGCTGCTGAGTGTCAGAAACTGAGACTGCAGATGCCCTTGAGGGACGGCCTGGACCAGCTCTGGGCCTGGAGGGCCCGGCTGCTGACTGCTCCAACTCTGCATGGGAGGCAGTAGTCTGTCCTACAGGTGGTGGCAACTGCAGTGGAGAAGTGACAGTGCTGGCAGCAGGAATGCAGTCATCCTGAGAGAGGACAGCAACTCCCCGCTTGACCGACACACTGGCACTCCCACGGGGCAGCACTTCAGCATGCGCAGCAATCTACAGGAGCACAGATTGCTGACCTGCTGCGGCGCGGTGAGAGCCCTGGGGAAATCTGCCCGATCCAGCGAGGGTGGCAGCAGTTAGTGCTCGCGTGGCCTCAATCTGCGTCTGCATGAGACCAGCCACTGACTGCATTGCAGCACTTAGCATTTGCGTGGCAGCTGCCTGTGCTACAGCGAAGTCCTGGACACTCAATGCCAGTGACTCAATGGATTTGGGCATCCTTGCCACTGCAGCCATGAGCCTGGGCGCTCAGTTCAGCGAGGAGCCGCACCTCTTCTGCGCTCACTGTAGCAGGACTGGAGGCCATACTCTCCCTCCGGGGAGAAGACCCCCGAGCTTCCCTACCCACCTCGCGTTGCTGCAGCCCGCTGGGTCCTGGAGCTTCACCCTCATCAGACCATTCCCTCCTGCTCCCCTCCAGGGAAGGCGTGTCCCCAGTATGGCCATGGGCTGCCTTGGCAGAGGGTTGCGCTGATGGTCCGGCTTCCTCTTCCTCCTCGCCTTCAGATTCACTCCCAGTGGCAGCTTGAGGGCCCGTCTCCTCACCTGGTGAATCAGCATCTGAAAGCAGTGAGGTACAAGAGTGGCTTTAGCATGAGGACAGGGTGGCTGCAAGGGAGGAATGAGTGCAGCGATGTACTGATTTGGATCGAGAGTGTCAAAGGATGCTGTTGTGAGGAACAAGTGGAAGGAGAGAGGTTAAAAAGGTGATGACCTTACCATTGCTGGCCAGAACGGGGTCGGCGTCTCCAGTGGCGATGGGGCCAAGCATCCGGCTTGCCACAATCCAGTGGACTCACTGCTCCAGATCGGTCAGGGCTTGAAGGTGAGGCCGGCCTCCCCCGGTCCGTTGCTGCTGTCTCCTATTATGCGCCAGCTTGCCCTGCAAGAAAAAGGACGGGGTCTGAATAAAGATGCAGCCATGATCTTGGCTGAAATGCCTCCCATGGTGGAATAGCCCTTACTGTGTGCAGCCATGATCTTGGCTGAAATGCTTCCCATGGTCAAATAGCCCTTACTGTATGCAGCCATGATCTTGGCTGAAATGCCTCCCATGGTCGAATAGCCCTTACTGTATGCAAAGTGTGAGTTTCCTGAAAGGGCCAAAGGTGCTGGAGGAGTGCTTGGCATTGGGGCTTTCAAGACCCTTTGGCCATAAAGCGAGGTCGAGATGGAGGGATGAAGAGGTTTCTGAAAAAGGCACTCACCCTGACGACCCGAGTGAGGTCGTTGAACTTCTTCCTGCATTGCACAGGGGTCCTAGGCACCATGCTGCTGGAGGTCACTCTGTGAGCCACCTCCCTCCAAGCTTTTCGGTACTCGCTGGGCAGAGGCCTCCTGCCACTCTCCGGGTACAGGAGAGATGGCCTGCGCTCCACCGCGCCAACCAGAGCCTCCAAGGCCCCCTCGCTGAAACGCTGCGCTCGCTCCCTGGCCCTCTCCATGGTCCTTGGCTGCAGGATTTGGCAACAGGTCTGTCCATGCCGAGATTCAGGGCTCCGATGCGCAGGGTGCGGCTGCAAATCAAGATCGACCCTCCCGTTTAAGAGCTGACTGGCGCCAGCATGTCTGTGTGCAATCACTAACTGACAGCACCTGTGCTGCGCCCGCCCTCTGAGTTAGCGCCTTGCTCCTCCGGCTTAGCGCCTTAAGAGAGTTGTGCAACGCCTGATTTAGCGCTGCAATCAGCTCCAGGGGCGAAACAGACCAATTTTGCAGTAGGTGGCGATAATTTGCGGGCCGAGAATTGCGCCCCAAATGGGGCGATACCGAATTTCTCCCCCATAGAATCATAGAGTGGTTACAGCACAGAAGGAGGCCATTCGGCCCATCGAGCCCGTGCCGGCTCTCTGCAAGAGCACTTCAGCTAGTCCCACTCCCCCGCCCTTTCCTCGTAGCCCTGCAATTTTTTTTTCCTTCAGGGACTTATCCAACTCCCTTTTGAAAGCCACGATTGAGTCTGCCTCCACCACTCTCTCAGGCAGTGCATTCCAGATCACAACCACTCGCTGCGTAAAAAAGTTTGATAATGAAAAAGCCGTACAGTCCATTAAAACTTAACTATCTCTGTAATCTCCTTCAGCCCCACAAACCCCCCCCGCCGCCCCGAGATATCTGCGCTCCTCTAATTCTGCCCTCTTGAGCATCCCTGATTATAATCGCTCAACCATTAGTGGCCGTGCTTTCTGTTGCCTAGGCCCTAAGCTCTGGAATTCCCTGCCTAAACCCCTCTGCCTCGTTACCTCTCTTTTCTCCTTTAAGACGCTCCTTAAAACCTACCTCTTTGACCAAGCTTTTGGTCACCTGCCCTAATTTATCCTTATGTGGATCAGTGTCAAATTTTTTTGCCTTAAAATACTCCTGTGCAGCGCCTTGGGACGTTTTATTACGTTAAAGGCGTTATATAAATACAAGTTGCTGCTGTTAATTAATGCGTGCTATGCCATTTGGTAGATTATTTTTGGTAAGACATCAGCCCCCGGTCCAATGCTTCCTGGTTTTGGTTGGGATATTTTTTTACACCAAAAACCACACAACACTCAAGGCTAAGAGGGGAAAATTTACTGTTTTCACTTTTTAACAGAGCATACCTCAAACAACTTTTGAACACTGGACTAACAAGCACCAAAACAACGATGTGAGCCAAATTGGGGTTATGTCCACCCTTGGCTTTGGTGCCCCTGTGCCAGCAGTGGCGAAAGCTCTCCATGGCTAAGTTTTTGCAGGACTTGCCCTTCTTCCTAATTTTAATGCGCTGCCTGTGCGTGTACAGGGAGGCGAGCCAACAGCATGATTGGCTGGAGGCTCAGGGAAATCTGGCATGGTAGCACCTCTTAACCTGGATACAAGCATAAACATAGGAACAGGGGTGGGCCATTCAGCGCCCTGAGGCTGTTCCACCATTCAATTAGATCATTTTCTCCGACTCCCGCCCGAACTTGGCCAGATCTACTAATTGGCCGGTGGACGGGAGCGGGAAATCGGGCAGCAGGAGGCCACAGCCAGGGATCAGTCTGCCACAGTCAGGTAAGTGGATAAGTGGTGGTGGGGTGTGGGGGGTGGGGGGTGTAAAGTCTGTGGGTTGTGCAGTTAATTACGACACAGACTTCAGGAGTAACATACAACAGGACTTTACTATTCGAAGGTCAGGGCGAATCTGCCCTATAAATCATGCCACAGCACTTATATACCAGTGTGGTCACCGTCGGTATTACCGTATACAGAAGCCAAACAAGTAGTGCCACACCTAAAATAGTTCTCTTAAAGGTGAACGGTTACATACAATAGTCTCTTAAAGGTAGACAGTTACATACACTACAATCCTCCCTTTTTAGCTTACAACATACGTATTCCCCATTAAACATAACATATATTCAACTTCATGTAAAACAATTTACAGATATAGTCTCTGCGGAAAACAGTTCACAGGTTCAGTCTCTGTGGGAACAGTTCACAGATTCAGTCTCTGGTCTTGACTCGGTCCGAACAACATCTCTGTGGTGTAGCCGGTTCACATTGCTAGAGTGACTCATCCAATAGTCTTTCCCTTGACGTAACAGCTTGAACTTCCGTCCTGCTGAACCAGCAGTGCTGACTTTTACAAACAGCTGGACTGCCTTAGTAATTTTTCCCTACTTTCCCATTAGAAGTGATAATGATTTAGATGGTTATCATCTTCGGCTTCGTCTTTTCCTTTTTTGCTTCTTGGAGACTCTCGGGGCTCCCTTCTCAGCTGCCAGCTGTAGCGCCACCATCTCCCTATGTTCCTTAGACTTTAAGTGCTTCATCCTGATTTCTGCACTTTGGGAGTTTTCATCACAAGCTGGGCAGACCAAGTCCTCGTAATATTCCGTGTCACTCAACAGGTCATGGTAATATTCGGTGTCATCCTGAGCTAGTCTAGCGAGAGGGCCTGCTACTTCTTCCTTACCCAACTGGACATTAGCCGACTGTTGTTCCCTCCCTAGACATCTTTCCTGAAGGGACTTCTTCATGCGTTCATAGTCATCCCGCTCTTCCTGGGTTTCCTGCAAATCCTTCACTAAGGACCTCATTTGTGATTTCAATACTTCCCCTTCCATCGGGGATTGATTGATCGGGCTATTCAATCCTTCTACTGGAGCAGCTGTTTCAACATTCTGTTGTTCACATAGACATGATTCAGCGTACTTTTGGCATCCCAGTAAAATCTGTGTTGCAACCTCAGCTATTTCCATAACTTTTGAGAGCTCCGAACTCCTTCCCTTTGAAGATTGAAGCTCGTGTTCAGATTGTTCCCATTGCAGAGTCTTGTCCCTCAGCATATGAAGGAGTTGGCTGACCGTTAACTCTTCCACGGGAACACTGTGGATCAGAGTCTTCTCCATTTCATCCACCTTTTCCTCCAATGCTTTCACCTTCTTTTCCTCTTGTACTTTGGCTTTCAGCGCTCGGAGAAGTTGCGCCTTGATGCTCTCTAGCTCATGTTCAGGGGCCATTCTTACAGTCTCTGTGTTTCTTACAGTTTCCTTTTCTTCCACTGAAAGGATTCCCAGTTGAATCTGTTCTTCAAGTTGTTGAACCTCGGTCATTGCCACCTCATATTTGTCTTGGGTTTCCTTCAATATTTTTATGAGTTCTTGGGCATCTTGTCTTTCATGTTCTGCCATGTCTTTCACCTCTAATTTCTCATCTATGGATGGAACTTCTACCGATGAGTCTGTCTTGGCCTTGAGCTCATCAAGAATTTCCTGCAGCCTTTGGACTTCTTGCTCATGTTCAACCTTTAGTTGCTCATATGCTTCTACTGAAACTAGCTTTTCGGAGGTTGCCGAGTTAACCCCCTCCAGAATTATAGCCTGGGCCTGTTCATACTGTTCTTTCAACTTCTCACACTCTGCTTGTAAGGAGTCGTAGAGAAGAACTGGAATAAAATCCTGGCTTCCTGAAGATTCCTCTTCATTTGCTTCTTTCGCAATTTTCTGTTGGAGTTCAGCCAAGGCTGCTATGCTATCTGCCTCTCGAAGTCTCACTGCCATCAAATCTTCTTTATTCTTGCAGTCTATCTCAGCCATTTTCCCTTTACTTTCATTTAACTGAGTGAGTAGTCCCTTATTCTGGGCTGAGAGATATTGCACCTTCTCCTGTAGACCATTGCACTCCTTCTCTGCTCGACATAGCTGGTTACTGCTGATTTGGTTCTGTGTTTCAAGTTCCAACATCCTTTGCTTAGCTTCTTTCAGTTTCGCCCCTATAAGCTCCTCTTGCAACATGGCCACATTATTCTCATCAGGTAAAGAAGCGTTTCTCTTTTCTATGTCCAAGATTTTTTTCTGCATCTCTTTAAGTGCACATTGCGATTCAGCTTCTCTTAACCTTGCCTGCACTAGCTCCGTCTCCAATTGCAGGACAAAATCCTCAGTGTAGCGTGGTTTGCCTTTATGCTGTATCTCTAGATCATGCAAATATTCTAACTCCTGAACATCATAAGGGAGATGTGATCGGTAATTGGTCACGATGGCTCTATGGTCGCTCTCTGCTTGAGCCAGCAGGTTCTGTTGTCTTTCCAGACTCTCCCATTCGGTGTCATAGAACTTTTTCATTGTTTTCATCTCTTGTACGAGACGGTAACTCAATTGTTCTAATTGTTGTCGTACTTTGAGATAACGTTGAGTTCGAGCCCGGTGTTCCTCCGTAATGCATATGTCTGTAACTTGAACAGACTCAGAATTCTCTGTCTTTATACACGCCATCGTTTTTCCAACCTTAGTCAGTGAGTTCATGTTAACCTTGTTTTTCATACTTGGGCTGGACTTATCGTCTTCCAGCTCAGAGTCTGAGCTGCTTGTCTGCACCGAGTCCTCACTCGTCATTGCTTGTAGGTAGTGCCATTCCATGTCTATTTTCTTGATCCACTCCCGTCCTAGAAGTGGTGGTCCTCCCTCAGGTAGTACGTATAAGTTCATTCTTGGGTGTTCTTTACCCCTATCTCTCACCTTGACTCTTATCTTTCCCATGGGGTATACTTTATGTCCCGTGTATGTCTGCAATATGAACTTGGTATCTCTTAAGGGTATATGTGAGAATAGCCTGTGGTAATCCCTTCGATTTATGACTGATACAGCTGATCCAGTGTCCAACTCCATTTTCACTTGGACTCCAGCTATTTTTAGCATGACCCAGATAGTTTGTAGGTCAGCTTCCTTACTCACATTATGAATTCTCAGACTACCCAGCTCCTGGCCGTTTGGGCCTGAGTCTGAATTCTGTTCGTCTGAACTCTTCTCAGCCACCTTGTGTACCTTGTTGTACTTTTCCTGTGATGGCTTCCTTTGGTTGTTGGTCTTCTTCCCTGACCGGCATACCTTAGCGATGTGACCCAGTTTGCCACATTTCCTACATTCCTGGTTCTTAAACCAGCATTGGTTCTGATCGTGTGTTGTCTTCCCACAGCGATAGCATTTTGTTATACTCGAGGTAATTTGGACCACACCGAGTGCCGCTGCCTTTAGCTGCATTTCCGCAGTTCCTTTCGCTGCGGCTTCGTGCGATGCTGCTATAAGGACAGCCCTGTCAAGTGTAAGGTCGTTCTCTTCGAGTAGTCGCTTTTGCGTCCCTTCCTTGGACAGTCCGCATACGAACTTGTCTCGCAATGCCTCTGTCAGATTCCCTTCAAACTGGCAGTATTTCGCTAGTCTACGCAGTTCGACCAAGTATTCCGCGTTGCTTTCGTCTTTCCGTTGCGTTCTCGCATAGAATTTGAATCGTTCAGCCAACATCAACGGTGTGGGGTTCAAGTGATCCTTCAGAACAGCCACTATCTCATCGAAAGTCTGATCCGCCGGTTTAGCTGGTGATAGTAGATGCTTCAAGAGCCCGTATGTCTTTGCGCCCATCGAGTTTAGCAAGGTTATAGCTTTGTCGTCTTCTTCTATTTTGTTGGCCTCACAATAGATCTCAATGCGTTCCACGTACGTGGCCCAGTCTTCTACCTCGGAATTAAAATTGTTGATGTTACCACGCTTAGGCATCTTCCTCTCTTTGGGAACAACACAAGTATTTCTTTAAATTATTATTTCTTTTTTTTTCTAAGATGGCGGTTTTCCCGCGAAAATGGCGGTTTCCCGCTCTTATATTCTCTCCCCACCCACTTCAATGGCGGTTTCCCGCTTCTGTCTTCTTCCCCGCCTAATGGCGGCTTCCCGCGTTTCTTCCCTGACGGGAGGGGTACACTTTCCCCACGGGCGACGGCCGCTGGCTTTCAGGTTCACAGCCTGCGCGTCGGCTTCAAGGCTTTCCCTTTTTTTTTTTATTTTATGGCAGGGCGACCGGCTCTGGGTACCCCGTTGACGGCGAACAGGTTCAGCCGCTGGGCTGGCTCTCGCACAATTCCCCTTGCTCGGCTCTGCCTCTCTCCCGCTCGCTCGGCTCTCCCGGCGCTGGTTACACCCCGTTGACGGAGGACAGTTCAGCCGCTGGACTGGCTCTCGCGCAGTCTCTCTTGGTCGGCTCTGCCTCTCCCGCTCACTCGGACCCCAATCGCGCCTCCCAGCCCTCTCGCAGTCCGGTGCTTCTCTCCCCGGCTGCGGCTGAGTTTCTCTCTTCCCGCGCCTACGCTCCCGGTCGCAGCGCTTCGTGGCTTCGGTCACCGCCCGGCTTTTCCCGCCGGTCGCGGTCTCTCACGACGCCGTTGGACCCGACTTTTTGTCCGGCTCCTTTTCCCCCTCGACCGTGGTCGAGTGCCCAGCCCTTATCCTCCGGCTATTCTTTTCACTTTCCCTTACTCACAGTCACCGTGGCAGAAGGGACAGTCAGTGCCTGTTGCTGATGGAAGTTTTTGTCGCTAAAGTCTTCCTCCTTTCTATTGCTGCAGCCTTGAGTTTTCTCCCAGCCGAATGACGAGGGCGGTTGCCTCTTTTCGACGCTCTTTCGTTGCTTGAAAATATTGTTGCCGCAGGGTACGATCGGACTCGTCGCCACTGTAAAGTCTGTGGGTTGTGCAGTTAATTACGACACAGACTTCAGGAGTAACATACAACAGGACTTTACTATTCGAAGGTCAGGGCGAATCTGCCCTATAAATCATGCCACAGCACTTATATACCGGTGTGGTCACCGTCGGTATTACCGTATACAGAAGCCAAACAAGTAGTGCCACACCTAAAATAGTTCTCTTAAAGGTGAACGGTTACATACAATAGTCTCTTAAAGGTAGACGGTTACATACACTACAGGGGGGGAGGTGGCAGGAACTCTAGAGATGATCGGGGGCAGGGAGGGGGGTCCGGGGTAAGCTCATGATTTCCTTGTGGGACCAGCACTCCTGCTCCTCCTGGCCCACAAGAACACCGAGAATAAAATTTAAAAACTTACCTGCCTGGGCCTCTTCTGACCCACGATTCAGCTCCCGGCAGGTGTGGTCTGGCTGGGCAGCCGTTCCTGCTCAGGCCTCCAGCACTGAGAGTAGCAAGGGCACAGAACGTATTCTGGGTGGGGGACTTCAATGTCCACCACCAAGAGTGGCTCGTAGCACCACTACTGACCGAGCTGGCCGAGTCCTAAAGGACATAGCTGCCAGTCTGTGCCTGCGACAGGTGGTGACAGAACCAACACGAGGGAAAAACCTACTTGACCTCGTCCTCACCAATCTACCTGTCGCAGATGCATCTGTCCATGACAGCATTGGTGGCAGTGACCACCGCACAATCATTGTGGAGACGAAATCTTGTCTTCACACTGAGGACACCCTCTATCATGTTGTGTGGCACTACCACTGTGCTAAATGGGATAGATTCAGAACAGATCTAGCAGCTCAAAACTGGGCATCCATGAAGCGCTGTGGGCAATCAGCAGCAGCAGAATTGTATTCCACCACAATCTGTAGCCTCATGGCCCAGCATATCCCTCACTCTACCATTAGCATCAAGCCAGGGGAACAACCCTGCTTCAATGAGGAGTGAAGAAGAGCATGCCAGGAGCAGCACCAGGCATACCTAAAAATGAGATGCCAACCTGGAGAAGCTGCAACGCAGGACTACTTGCATGCTAAACAACAGAAGCATCATGCTATAGACAGAGCTAAGCGATCCCACAATCAACAGATCAGATCAAAGCTCTGCAGTCAAAGCTCTGCAGGTACAGCAAGCAATTAGGAAAGCAAATGGTATGTTGGCCTTTATTACAAGAGGATTTGAGTATAAGAGTAAAGACGTCTAACTGCAATTATATAGGGACCTGGTGAGACCAAACCTGGAGTATTGTGTACAGTTTTGGTCTCCTTACCTAAGGAAGGATATACTTGCCATAGAGGGGGTGCAACAAAGGTTCACCAGACTGGTTCCTGGGATGAGGGGATTGTCCTATGAGGAGAGATTGAGTAGACTAGGCCTATATTCTCTAGAGTTTAGAAGAATTAGAGATGATCTCATTGAAACATACAAAATTCTTACAGGGCTTGAGAGGGTAGATGCAGGGAGGATGTTTCCCCTGGCTGGGGAGTCTAGAACCAGGAGTCACAGTCTCAGAATAAGGGGTCGGCCATTTAGGGCTGAGATGAGGAAAAATTTCTTCAGAATCTTTGGAATTCTCTAACCCAGAGAGCTGTGGAGGCTCAGTCGTTGAGTATATTCAAGACAGAGATCGATAGATTTTGGGATATAAAGGGAATCAAGGGATATGGGGATAGTGCAGGTAAGTGGAGTTGTGATAGAAGATCAGCCATGATCTTATTGAATGACGGAGCAGGCTAGATGGGCCGAATGGCCTACTCCTGCTCCTAGTTCTTATGTTCTTATGTCCTGCCACATCCAGTCGTGAATGGTGGTGGACAATTAAACAACTAACTGGAGGAGGCTCCATGAATATCCCCATCCGCAATGACGGCGGAGCCCAGCACGTGAGTGCAAAAGGCAAGGCATGAAGCATTTGCAACCAACTTCAGCGGAGCAGCGAGACATTTCAACCGGACAGGTCCCCCAGACAGCTTCCACGAGGGAGGTTGGTGATCAGCTGGTTGGTAGGTTCTCTTCCTTCTCTTCTATACCTTTAAGTTGGTAAGTCCTATTAAATAGTGGTGTAATATTATCATCTATATCGGGGCAGAGGGTCTTCATAACTAATAATAAGAAATTTAATTAATTACACAGATATGGGTGAACAGGTGATGTGTCACTGTTGTGAAATGTGGGAGCTGGTGGACCCCATTGAGGCTCACGGTGATTACATTTGCGATAAGTGTTTGCTGCTAGAGGAACTCAAGCTCCATATTAAAGAGCTTGAGACTGAGCTTCAGACACTGCGACACATCAGGGAGGGGGAGAAGTTCCTGGACTCTATGTTTCAGGAGGTGGTCACACCAATGAAAGTAATTACTGCAGATGTAGTCCGTGGTCAGGGACACGACGGTGTGACTACGAGTGAGGAAGGTACAGGGATCCAGGATGTAGTGTTGAAGGAGCCGCAGCCCTTGCTCTTGTCAAGCAGGATCAAGGTTCTTACTCCCTGTGAGGGCAGGAGCGGGGACTGCAGGGAGGATGAGCAACCTGGCCACAGCACCGTGGTACAGGGGGCCATTCAAGTGGAGGGAGTAAAAAGAAATGTTGTAGTGGTAGGGGATAGTATCATTAGGGGGATAGATAGGGTTCTCTGCAGTCAAGAGCGGGAGTCCCGAAGACTGTGTTGCCTGCCCGGTGCCAGGGTTAAGGACATCTCTTCTGGGCTGGAAAGTAACTTGGAGTTGGAGGTGGAGGATCCAGTTGTCGTGGTCCATGTTGGTACAAACGATGTAGATAGGACAAGGAAGAAGGTTCTGTTAAAGGATTATGAGCAGCTAGGGGTCAAATTAAAAAACAGAACCTCAAGGGTAATAATCTCTGGATTATTACCTGAGCCACGAGCGAATTTGGCTAGGATAAATAAAATTAAAGAGTTAAATGCGTGGCTCAAAGACTGGTGTGGGAGAAATGGGTTTTGCTTCTTGGGACACTGGCACCAGTACTGGGACAGGAGGGAGCTGTTCCGTTGGGACGGACTCCACTTGGCCAGTGCTAGGACTAGAGTCCTGGCGAATCATATAACTAGGGCAGTAGAGAGGGCTTTAAACTAATTAGTGGGGGGGAGGTTTCTAGAGAGCAAATAACAGAAATGACAACGGAGAAGGTCATAGACTTAGGTAGCAGTGGGGAAATTAAAAAACAGAACATGTCAGGAAGGGAGAGAAGGTATGGAGTAAAAGGTAAAGTAGTAAAAGGGGATAAAACAGGAACTAAGTGTCACAAAACATATTTGAAAGTTCTTTATCTGAATGCACGTAGCATTCGTAACAAAATGAATGAGTTAACGGCACAAATAACTACATATGGGTATGATCTTGTGGCCATTACAGAAACATGGCTGCAGGGTGAACATGACTGGGAATTAAACATACCAGGTTATTTAACAATCAGGAAGGACAGGCAGGAAGGGAGGGGAGGGGGGGTGGCTATGTTAACAAAGGAAGGAATCACTATAATACAGAGAAATGATATTGGGTCAAAGGAGCAGGATAGCGAAACAGTTTGGGTAGAGATAAGGAATAAAAAGGGGAAAAAAACACTAGTGGGCATAGTCTATAGGCCTCCGAACAGTTGCAACTCTGTTGGACAGAGTATTAATCAGGAAATAGTTGAGGCTTGTAATAAGGGAACAGCTATAATTATGGGGGATTTTAACTATCATATTAACTGGACAAATCAAATTGGGCAGAGCAGCCTTGAGGATGAGTTCATTGAGTGTATTAGGGATGGGTTTCTTGAGCAGTATGTAACTGAACCGACCGGGGGGCAAGCAACCTTAGATTTGGTCCTGTGTAATGAGACAGGATTAATTTAAAATGTCCTAGTAAAGGATCCCCTTGGAATGAGTGACCATAACATGGTTGAATTCCATATTCAAGTAGAGGGTGAGAAGGTTGGATCTCAAACAAGCGTGCTGAGCTTGAATAAAGGAGACTATGAAGGTATGAGAGCGGAGTTGATTAGAGTGGACTGGGAAAATAGATTAAAGGGTAAGACGGTACATGATCAGTGGTGTACATTTAAGGAGTTATTTTACAACTTCCAAAAAATATATATTCCACTGAGGAAAAAAGGGTGTAAAAGAAAAGATAGCCATCCGTGGCTAAGTAAAGTAATTAAGGATAGTATCCGACTAAAAACAAGGGCATATAAGGTAGCCAAATCTAGTGGGAGGATAGAAGATTGGGAAGTCTTTAAAAGACAGCAAAAAATAACTAAAAGATTTATTAAGAAAGGGAAGATAGATTATGAAAGTAAATTAGCAAAAAATATAAAAACGGATAGCAAAAGTTTCTATAGTTATATAAAAAGAAAAAGGGTGGCTAAAGTAAATGTTGGTCCCTTAGAGGATGAGACTGGGAAATTAATGGTGGGAAACATGGAGATGGCAAAAACGCTGAACAAATATTTTGTATCAGTCCTTACGGTAGAGGACGCTAAGAATATCCCAACACTGGACAAACAGGGGGCTCTAGGGGGAGAGGAGCTAAATACGATTAAAATCACTAAGAAAGTGGTACTTGGTAAAATAATGGGACTTAAGCCGGATAAATCCCCTGGACCTGATGGCTTACATCCTAGGGTCTTGAGGGAAGTGGCGGTAGGGTTTGTGGATGCATTGGTAATAATTTTCCAAAACTCCCTGGACTCAGCAAAGGTCCCCGGTAGATTGGAAAACTGCTAATGTAACATCCTTATTTAAAAAGGGTAGTAGGCAGAAGGCTGGAAACTATAGACCTGTTAGCCTAACATCTGTGGTTGGTAAAATGTTAGAGTCCATCATTAAGGAGACAATAACGGGACATTTGAATAAACATAATTTAATAGGACAAACTCAGCATGGTTTCATGAAGGGGAAGTCATGCTTGACAAATTTGCTTGAGCTCTTTGAGGAAGTAACATACAGGGTGGATAAAGGAGAACCAGTGGACGTAGTGGGCTAGAAATTCAGTTAGGGGCACCCAGCTCGCCTGGGCGCCGGAATTACCGCTGCGCGCAGAGCCACTTGCGCCAGCGGGAAATTCAGTTTCAGCGCCCCAAGTGGAAGCTGGCCGCTAAACAAGGGTTTCGGCGCCCCGCTTGGGGCACTGAAACTGAATATCGGCGTGTAAAGTGCTGCAGCGCCACCCGCTGCCGCACGGCAGCCTGTGGTACTGCAGGCCTTCCTCTCATTCTTAAGGGGGAGGTGCCTGCAACAGCGCGATCCCCGCTCGCGAGTGCCGGCAAATGAGCCCGGCACCAAGGAGAAGTGCCGGGCTCTCTGGAAACATCCGGCAATGCCGCGGGGGGGGGGGTGGTGTAGGAGGCCGGGGAATGAGGTGCAGGCAGGCGGCCGCCGAAAAAGCGGCCGGCCGCACCTCCACCTTAACTCGCCCCACTACCGGCACAGGTAGGCCCCGTGTACCGGTCGCTGTTTGCGGCCGGCACGGGGGAGGCGGCAGCAACCAAATATGGCCAGCGGGGCGATAGCGGGGCGCTGCGCACACCGATGACGTCATCGGTGGTGGCGCAGCGCTAATGGCTAACGCCGCCATTAGTGCCCCGCTAAATATCGCGGTAGGTTTGCACAGTGGCGCAAAAGCCCTCTTTGGGCGCAAACTGGTGGCGCAGGCCACTGAATTTCTAGGCCAGTGTATTTAGACTTCCAAAAGGCATTTGACAAGGTGCCACACAAAAGATTATTGCTCAAGATAAAAAATCATGGGATTGGGGGTAATATTCTGGCGTGGGTGGAGAATTGGTTCTCTAACAGAAAGCAGAGAGTTGGGATAAATGGTTCATTCTCAGACTGGCAATCAGTAACTAGTGGTGTTCCGCAGGGGTCAGTGCTGGGTCCCCAACTCTTTACAATCTATATTAACGATTTGGAGGAGGGGACCGAGAGTAGCATATCAAAGTTTGCAGATGATACAAAGATGGGTGGGAAAGTAGTGAGTGAGGAGGACATAAAAAACCTGCAAAGTGACATAGACAGGCTAAGTAAGTGGGCAGAGATTTGGCAGATGGAATACAATACTGGAAAGTGTGAGGTTATACACTTTGGCAGGAAAAATCATAGAGCAAGTTATTATCTTAATGGCAAGAAACTGGAAAGTACTGTAGTACAAAGGGATCTGGGGGTCCTGGTGCACGAAACTCAAAAAGTTAGTATGCAGGTGCAGCAAGTGATCAAGAAGGCCAATGGAATGTTGGCTTTTATTGCTAGGGGGATAGAATATAAAAACAAGGAGGTATTGCTGCAGTTATACAAGTTATTGGTGAGACCGCACCTGGAATACTGCATACAGTTTTGGTGTCCATACTTAAGAAAAGACATACTTGCTCTCGAGTCAGTACAAAGAAGGTTCACTCGGTTAATCCCGGGGATGAGGGGGTGGTCATATGAGGAGAGGTTGAGTAGATTGGGACTCTACTCATTGGAGTTCAGAAGAATGAGAGGTGATCTTATTGAAACATATAAGATTGTGAAGGAGCTTGATCGGGTGGATGTGGTGAGGATGTTCCCAATGATGGGTGAAACTAGAACTAGGGGGCATAATCTTAAAATAAGGGGCTGCTCTTTCAAAACTGAGATGAGGAGAAACTTCTTCACTCAGAGGGTGGTAGGTTTGTGGAATTTGCTGCCCCAGAAAGCTGTGGAAGCTACATCATTAAATAAATTTAAAACAGAAATAGATAGTTTCCTAGAAGTAAAGGGAATTAAGGATTACGGGGAGCGGGCAGGAAATTGGACCTGAGTCTAGGTTCGGAATGGTCATGGCCCTGTGGGTAGTGGAGCGGGCCCAGGGGCCGTGTAGCCTGGTTCTGCTCCAAATTCTTGTGTTCTAATTCTGTGTTAGATTTCAGGAGATGGTTTTATTCCTGTTCCTGGCTGGGGTGGAGATCGTCTTTACAGAAGGTAAGTATTGTAGAAAATATAGGGACAGAGTGATCTCCTGGAAGAGTTTCGATCGCCTAGATGGGTCGGAGAGGAATTTCCCAGATTTTTTCTCCCAAATTGGCCATTGGGTTTTTTATCTGGTTTTTTGCCTCTCCCGGGAGATCACATGAGTTCGGGTGGGATGGAGAGTGATAGAAGATTTGAGGTTAGGATCAGATCAGCCATGATCTTATTGAATGGTGGAGCAGGCTCGAGGGGCCGATTGGCCCACTCCTGCTCCTATTTTTTATGTTCTTATGTTCAGCCAAAAGTGCCGAGTGGATGATTTATATCGGCCTCCTCCTGAGGTCCCCACCATCACAGAGGCCAGTCATCAGCCAATTCGATTCACTCCACGTGATATCAAGAAACAGCTGAGCGCACTGGATACAGCAAAGGCTATGGGCCCTGACAACATCCCGGCTGTCGTGCTGAAGACTTGTACTCCAGAACTAGCCGTGCCTCTAGTCAAGCTGCTCCAGTACAGCTACAACACTGGCATCTATCCGACAATGTGGAATACTGCCCAGGTATGTCCTGTCCACAAAAGTAGGACAAATCCAACCTGGCCAATTGCCGCCCCATCAGTCTACTCTCAATCATCAGCAAAGTGATGGAAGTTGTCGTCGACAGTGCTATCAAGCGGCACTTACTCATCAATAACCTGCTCACTGATGCTCAGTTTGGGTTCCGCCAGGACCACTTGGCTCCAGACCTCATTACAGATTTGGTCTAAACATGGACAAAAGAGCTGAATTCCAGAGGTGAGGTGAGAGTGACTGCCCTTGACAAAAAGGCAGCGTTTGACTGAGTGTGGCATCAAGGAGCCCTAGTAAAACTGAAGACAATGGGAATCAGGGGGGAAACTCTCCACTGGCTGGAGTCATACCTAGCACAAAGGAGGATGGTTGTCTTTGTTAGAGGTCAATCATGTCAGCCCCAGGGCATCACTGCAGGAGTTCCTCAGGGCAGTGTCCTAGGCCCAACCATCTTCAGCTGCTTCATCAATGACCTTCCCTCCATCATAAGGCCAGAAGTGGGGATGTTTGCTGATGACTGCAACAAGACCTGAATGGCATTCCGGTTTGGGCTGATAAGTTGCAAGTAACATTCGTGACACAGAAGTGCCAGCCAATGACTATCTCCAACAAGCGAGAGTCCAACCACCGCCCCTTGACATTCAACGGCATTACCATCGCCGAATCCCCCACCATCAACATTCTGGGGGTCACCATTGACCAGAAACTTAACTGGACCAGCCACATAAATACTGTGGCTACAAGAGCAGGTCAGAGGCTGGGTATTCTGCGGCGAGTGTCTCACCTCCTGACTCCCCAATGCCTTTCCACCATCTATAAGGCACGTCAGGAGTGTGATGGAATACTCTCCACTTGCCTGGATGAGTGCAGCTACAACAACGCTCAAGGAGCTCAAGGCCATCCAGGACAAAGCAGCCCGCTCGATTGGCACCCCATCCACTGTTGGATCCGTGATTCTGAGGGTATGCTGTTTTTCAATAACCACACGGATGCTGTAACTTAACAATTAAACAGGTCTTTACTGGAGGAGGGTAGTCTCAAGACTGGGGGTACAGAGGCATGCACAAAGCTTATATACAGGTGTGGTCACTGCCGGTACTACAGTATACAGGAGCTGTAAAAGTAGTTCTGTCTTAAAGGTACATACACTACAATTCCTCCCCTTTTAGATTAGTAGTACCCCTAATATTCAAATAACAATTAACACTTTAACATGTACATTAAACAACAATAGTCCATTTATAGATTCAGTCATTGGGGCAGCTTCCTGACCCTTTCGGGATAGCGCCTTTCCTGAGGTTCTTGTTCTTGGTGCAGAGGCGATTCTGACCCCTTTTCATCGGGTAGTTCATCGGGTTCCACTGCTACTGGTTCTGAGGTAGATGCTACCGGTATGTCGGGTTCATCCCCAGGTACTCGAGACATGGGGTTGACGCGTTCCTGTGACGCTAAGATCTGATCGACGTGGCATCTCACAATGTTCTCCCCGACATCCACTGTGTACATTAATGGCCCCTGCCTTGTGCATATCGTTCCGGGTTGCCATTTCTCTGTTCGATAGTCACGGGCCAAGACTGGTTGCCCTACATTGAAGCTCCTTGTCAGCTTCTCATTGATGTGCTGGAATTGTTTGTCCTCAACATTTCTTCGCACATTTGGTCTGAGCAAGTCCAGACGAGGTCTCAACCTTCGGTTAAAGAACATCATGGCCGGGGTCTGGTTGGTAACTGCATGTGTCGCGTTTCGGTAGGCTAATATGAAATTGTCCATCTTACGCTGTAGTGGAATTTCATCGTCGCACATGGCCTTTATCGCCTTCTTAAATGTTTGTACGAACCTCTCAGCCAATCCATTTGTGGCTGGATGATACGGGGCGGATGTGTAATGCCTTACCCCATTCCTTCTCATAAATTTTTGAAAATCTTCGGACACAAACTGTGGTCCATTATCAGAGCAAATCTGCTCTGGCAAACTGTTTCTGGTATATTTTGGTCCGTAGGACTGCAATCGTTTTCTCTGTCATGGTTGAAGACATTTTTATCACCTCAGGCCACTTTGAATGAGCATCCACTGCTATTAAGAACATTGACTCCATGAATGGACCAGCGAAATCAATATGCGCCCATTGCCATGGAGAGGAGGGCCACTCCCATAGGTGTAGAGGGGCATGTGGTGGTGCATTTTGGACCTTCTGGCATCCTGAGCAGCTTTTAGTTAGGTCTTCGATTTGTTGATCGATTCCCGGCCACCACACATAAGCCCTAGCAAGGCTTTTCATTTTCACTCCCCCAGATGACCTTCATAGAGCTCATTTAGCACTCTCTCCCTTAACTTAGGTGGAATCATCACTCTGGATCCACACATCACTGTCCCCTGGCATACTGACAGCTGTTCTCTTCTGGATGAGAATGCTGGCAACAGTGAGTCGCCATGTGTTGGCCATCCCCTCACCGTCAAATCATATACCCGAGACAGCATCGGATCATTGCGGGTCTCCTTCTCTATATCCGCGTTCATTACTGGCAATCGTTCAATTATTGATGAATAAAATACCTCGATAGGGTCCACCGCTGGTGCTTCCTCCACAGTAGGCAGTGGCAGGCGCGATAGCCCATCAGCGTTCCCATGCTGTTTCGTGCCTTTATATTTTATTTCATATTGATTCGCCCCTAGAAACAGGGACCATCTTTGTAACCGTTGTGCAGTCATCACTGGAACGCCCTTCTTAGGATTAAAGATGGAGACAAGTGGTTGGTGGTCAGTCAGCAAGGTGAACTTCTGCCCATGCAGATAGTGGTTGAATTTTTTTACTCCCCATAATAGGCTGAGGGCCTCCCTGTCAATCTGGGCGTAGTTGCTCTCGGCTGAGGTTAGTGACCGAGACGCAAAGGCTACTGGCCTCTCCAACCCGTCTGGGAATTTGTGCGACAGCATTGCTCCAATACCAGAGGGTGATGCATCACATGCCAAACGAATTGGTAGTGCTGGGTTGAAATGGGCCAACACCTCTTTTGATGTGATCAATTCTTTACACTTCTGGAAAGCTCATCTACGTTCGTCATCCCACTTCCATGGTACCCCTGTTTGCAGTAGGGTGTTCAGTGGGTGTAATACCGTGGACAAATTTGGTAAGAACTTGTGGTAGTAGTTTACCAGCCCGAGGAACGACTTCAGTTGTGACACATTTTCCGGTGCTGGATCCTTGACTACTGCCTCAATCTTTTCAGGGGACTTATGTAACCTCTCTTCATCGATGACGTGGCCACAATACGAGATCCGTTTCTGGAAGAACTCGCACTTGTGGCGATTAGCTTGTAGCCCATACTCCTTTAATCTGGTGAGCACCTTCTCCAAGTTGGCGAAGTGATCACTGTCATTTTCGCCCGTGACCAAGATGTCATCCAAATAACACTGGGTCCCTGGAATCCCTTGCAGGACCTGATCCATTGCCCTTTGCCAGATAGCCGGAGCCGAGGCTACTCCGAACACCAGCCGGTTGTATTGATAGAGACCTTTATGAGTGTTAATCGTAAGGTATTGTTTCGAAGCTTCTTCTACCTCCATTTGCAAGTACGCCTGGGCTAGATCAATTTTGGTGAAGTGTTTACCTCCAGATAGCGAGGCGAAAATATCCTCAATTCGTGGAAGCAGGTATTGCACCGTGTGAAGGACTGGGTTCACTGTCACCTTAAAATCCCCACAGATGCGGACCTTCTTTGGTTCCCCAGGCGTATTACTCAACGACCTCTTCATTACAGGAACGATGGGTGTAGCCCACTCGCTCCAGTCCACTTTGGACGGTACTCCTGAACGTTCCAACCCTTCCAGCTCTGCTTCAACAGCTGGTCTGATCGCATAAGGCACTGGTCTGGCCTTAAGAAACTTTGGGCTTGCATTTCCCTTTATTTTAATCATTGCTGTTATGCCTTTTAGTGTTCCTAGTCTCTCCTGGAACACTTCTTTTGCATCAGTCAGCATATTTGACAGTCGTCCAGGTGTGACGTCGTCATCCTTTTTGGTCTCAACCTTCAGTATCTGTATGGAATGCCAATCTAATTGTATCTTCCGGATCCATTCACGTCCTAGCAGTGGTGGTCCTCCATCTGGCAATACATATATATCCATTTTAGGTATTTCCTGGCCTTTATATATCACTTTCACCCTTATTGTTCCTTTGGGGTAGACTTTTTGCCCCGTATACGTCTTCAAGGCAATCTCTGTAGCTTTCAAAGATATATGTGAAAATAGCCGCTTGTAGTCCCTTTGGTTTATGACTGTTAGGGCTGATCCTGTGTCCAATTCCATTTTCACTTGGATTCCGTCTATCTTGAGTGTAACCCAGATAGTCTGGTGATCCTCCATTTCGGTTACCTTATGTAGTTTCAGACAACCCAGCTCCTTGCTTCCGGAGTCTGTGTCACTTTTCTGTCCGTCTGAACCACTGTCCATCACCTGGTGTACCTTTTTGTACTTCTCCTGTGGAGATTTCTTACTGTTGGTTTTCTTCCCAGACCTGCAGACTCTTGCTATGTGTCCTGCTTTTCCACACTGTCTGCACACTTGGTCCTTGAACCAACAATCCTTCTGGTCATGTGTTGTTCTGCCGCAGCGATAGCACTTCCCTGTTCCATAGGACATTTCATTGGTGCCGTATTCTTGCAGTCTCCGTTGTATCTCTGCAGCGCCCCTTGCGGTTGCTTCGTGTGATACTGCCATACTGAAAGCCTTGTCCAGCGTAAGGCCCTTTTCTGACAGAAGCCGTTTCTGGGTTCCTTCACTTTGTAGCCCACACACAAACTTGTCCCTTAACATATCTGCTAGTCCCGCTCCAAACTGGCAGTGCTTCGATAGCTTGCGCAGTTCCGTTAGGTACTCAGCATTGCTTTTGTCTTTGTGTTGGTTCCTTTTATGGAACTTAAATCGTTCTGCTATCAGCAGCAGTGTGGGGTTTAAGTGGTCCTGTAGGATTTCTACTATGCTTTCAAAATTCTTGTTCACCGGCTTCTCTGGGGTTATTAGATTCCGCAGTAACCCATAAGTTTTTGCACCCATGGAATTTAACAAAACCAGTGCTTTACTAGCATCTGGCACTTCATTCGCCCTGCAGTACACCTCAATACATTCCACATATGTCGCCCAATCTTCGACTGCATTGTCGAACGTGGAGATACTGCCACTCTTCGGCATCCCTGGGTGTGATTTAACTGTCAAAAATGGCGTCTCCCGCGCTTCCCCTTCTTCTCCGCTGGCACAAAATGGCATCTCCCGTGCTTTCCTTCCTTCCCATGCTCGCCCTTCTTCTCCGCTGCGGCTTCTACAAATGGCGTCTCCCACGCTCTTCCTTCTTCTCCGCGGCTCAAAGGCGTCTCCCGCGCTCTCCCTTCTTTTCCCCACGGACACTGTTCAGCCCGTGAGCCCTGGCTGTGCTCTGCGCGTTCTTCTTTTTATTGATTTTTTTTTTTTCTCGCCGCCGCTCGGTCTTGAACCCGGCTGTTGCTTTACCCTCTCTCTCTCCGGTTTGTTTTTTGGGGGGATTTTTTCCGACGCCGCTCGGTTTTCAATCCCCGGCTGCACGCTGTGTGCTTCACCCTCTGTCTTACCCCGTCGACGCTGCTCGGCTTTCTCTCCGCCGTCGGTCGGCTCCAGCCGCCGCTGCCCAGGAAGGGTCTGCGCTGGACTTGTCGTCAGTCTCTTGCTGATCATCGTGGCTGGGGAACCAAACCCAGCTCTCCACAGCCTCCCCTGCGATGTTCACTCTCTGCCTGATGACTGGGCGGTTGCTCGTGGTCGACGCCCGTGTTCCTGGCCTCGACTTTTTTTTTGAGTTGCAGGTAGATTCGAATCGACACTCGTCGCCACTGTTGGATCCGTGATTCTGAGGGTATGCTGTTTTCAATAACCACACGGATGCTGTAACTTAACAGTTGAACAGGTCTTTACTGGAGGAGGGTAGTCTCAAGACTGGGGGTACAGAGGCATGCGCAAAGCTTATATACAGGTGTGGTCACTGCCGGTACTACAGTATACAGGAGCTGTAAAAGTCGTTCTGTCTTAAAGGCACATACGCTACATCCACCACCTTAAACTTTCACTCCCTGCACTATAGCAAATTGCCAAGGGTTCTTCAGCAGCATCTCCTAAACCCATGACCTCTACCACCTAGAAGGACAAGGGCAGCAGGCTTATGGGAACACCATCACCTACAAGTTCCCCTCCAAGTCACACACCATCCTGACTTGGAAATATATCGCCGATCCTTCATCGTCGCTGGGTCAGATTCCTGGAACTCCCTCCCTAACAGCACTATGGGAGTACATTCACCACATGGACTGCAGCAGGTCAAGAAGGCGCTTCACCATCACCTTCTCAAGGGCAATTAGGGATGGGCAACAAATGAATTAAAAAAAAGCTAAAACAGCAGCTCGGGTCCAGATGACATAAGAACATAAGAACATAAGAAATAGGAGCAGGAATAGGCCATTCGGCCCTTCGAGCCTGCTCCGCCATTCAATAAGATCATGGCTGATCTTCTGCCTCAATTCCATTCACCGGCCCTATCGCCATATCCCTTGATGCCCTTACTAGTCAGAAATCTATCAACTTCTGTTTTGAATATACCCAATGACTGAGCCTCCACAGCCCTCTTGGGTAGAGAATTCCAAAGATTCATCACCCTCTGTGTGAAGAAATTTCTTCTCATCTCAGTCCTGAATGGCCTACCCTTTATCCTGAGGCTGTGGCCCCTGGTTCTGGACTCCCCAGCCAAGGGAAACACTGTCCCAGCATCTACCCTATCAAGCCCTGTAATAATTTTGTATGCTTCAATGAGATCCCCTCTCATTCTTCTGAATTCAAGAGAATACAGGCCTAGTTTACTCAATCTCTTCTCATACGACAGTCCCACCATCCCAGGAATCAATCTCGTGAACCTTCGTTGCACTCCCTCTATAGCAAGTATATCCTTCCTTTGGTAAAGAGACCAAAATTGTACACAGTACTCCAGGTTTGGTCTCACCAAGACCCTATATAATTGGATAGCAAAATACTGCAGATGCTGGAAATCCGAAATAACAAAAGAAAATGCTGGAAAAACTCAGCAGGCCAGGCAACATCCGTGGAGAGAAAATAGAGTCAACGGCCTAGAAATTGGGTGGGCTTAGCGCCCATTTTGCGGCGCTAGAGGGCATTGCGCTGGACTTACAGCCGGTTTTGAAATTGACTAGGGCCCAACATCGGCGTTACACCGGTAGCGCTGCGCCGGCACCGATGACGTCATCGGTGTGCGCAGCGTCCCGGTTGCCGTGGTGACGGGCCCCAGCGCCGAAATTCAGTTGCGGCCGCCTCGCCCGTGGCAGCCGCAACTAAGACTCTGGCAACAGAGTCTTGCACGACTTTGCGCCGGCGCATAAAGGTGGAGCGGCAGCCGGCCGCTTTCCCGCCGACCGCCTGCCCGCACCTCCCTCCCCGGACTCCCCCACCACCCCCCCGCGGAACAGATGCTTCTCGGCTGTGAGCCCGGCACTTCCCCGAGGTGCCGGGCTCATTTTTGTGGCGATTTAACCGGCCAGCGGGCGGGTGCAGGCAGCTCCTCCTTAACTGAAGGAGGAGGCCTGCACTTCCCGAGCCTGCCGCACCGCATCGGGCGCCGCAGCGCCAGAATAGCGCCAGTTTTCAGGCGCAAACAGCCTTCAGTAGCGCCGGCAGCCGTTTGGGCGTGGCGCTACTGAATTTTTGGCGCGCACAGCGCGACTTAGCACCGGCGCTAAATTTCCGGCGTTAAGCCCCGGCGCAGCGCAAACTCAATTTCTAGGCCAACGTTTCGGGTCAAACCCTTTGGCCTAGAAATTCACTGGCCTTCGCGCCGCTTTTGAGGCGCTGGAGGGCCTAGCGCCGAAGTTATGGCCAGTTTAGAAATTGACAGGGGCCCTAAATCGGCGTTAGGCCGGTAGCGCTGCACCGGCACCGATGACGTCATCGGTGTGCGCAGCGTCCCGGTTGCCATGGTAACCCGCCCGAACTCGGAAATTGAGTTGCGGCCGCCTCGCCTGTGGCAGCCGCAAGCAACGTTCTGGCAGAGGTGCCTTACAGAACTTTGCGCCGGCGCATTAAAGGCCCCGCGGCGGCCGGCCGCTTTCCCGCCGGCCGCCTGGCCGCAGCTCCCTCCCCGGACTTCCCCCCCCCCCCCACCCGGAACAGAAGCAAGCCCGGCACTTGTCCGAGGTGCCGGGCTCATTTTTAAAAAGATTATCGCGGGTCGCGGCCGGGTGCAGGCAGCTCCTCCTTAATGGAAGGAGGAGGCCTGCACTTCCCGAGCCTGCCGCACCGCAGCGGGCGCCGCAGCGCCGGAATAGCGCCGCAATGCGGCGCGTGGCGCCAGTTTTGAGGCGCTGAGACCCCTCAGTAGCGCCGGCAGCCGTTTGGGCCCGGCGCTACTGAATTTTTGGCGCGCGCAGGGGGACTTAGCGCCGGCACTAACTTCCGGCGCTAAAGCCCTCGCTGCGCCAAAACCGAATTTCTAGGCCTTTGTCTATTTTCTCTCCACGGATGTTGCCTGGCCTGCTGAGTTTTTCCAGCATTTTCCGTTGTTATTTCCTATATAATTGGAGTAAGAATTCTTTACTCCTGTACTCAAATCCTCTTGTAATGAAGGCCAGCATACCATTTGCCTTCCTAATGGCTTGCTGCACCTGCACATTCACTTTCAGTGACTCATGTACAAGGTCACCCAGGTCCCTTTGAGCATCTGCATTCCCCAATCTTTCACCATTTAGGAAATACTCTGCCTTTCTGTTTTTTCTACCAAAGTGGATAACGTCACATTTATCCACATTATATTCCATCTGCCATGTTCTCGCCCACTCACTGAGCCTGTCGAGATCCCCTTGAAGCCTCTTCACATCCTCTTCACAACTGCCACTGCCACTTAGCTTTGTATCATCAGCAAATTTGGAAATGTTACGTTTAGCCCCCTCATCCAAATCATTGATATAGATTGTGAATAGCTGGGGCCCAAGCACCGATCCTTGCGGTACCCCACTAGTCAGTATTTCTACTGAAAGAAATCAGTATTTGTAGGAAAATGGTGTTAGGAAAATTGATGGGACTGAAGGCCGATAAGTCCCCAGGGCCTGATGGTCTACATCCCAGGGTATTAAGGAAGTGGCCCTAGAGATAGTAGATGCATTACTGGTCATCTTCCAGAACTCGATAGACTCTGGAACGGTACCCATGGATTGGAGGGTAGCTAATGTTACCCCACTATTCAAAAAAGGTGGTAGAGAAAAAGCGGGGAATTATAGACCGGTAAGCCTGACATCAGCAGTGGGGAAAATGCTAGAGTCTATTATAAAAGATGTAATAGCAGAGCACTTGGAAAGCAGTGACAGGATTGGACAAAGTCAACATGGATTTACAAAAGGTAAATCATGCTTGACTAATCTACTGGAATTTTTTGAGGATGTAACTGGTAAAATAGATAAGGGAGAACCAGTGGATGTGGTGTATTTGGACTTTCAGAAGGCTTTCGATAAGGTCCCACACAAGAGATTAACCTGCAAAATTAAGGCACATGGGATTGGGGGCAAGGTATTGACTTGGATAGAGAACTGGTTGGCGGACAGAAAGCAAAGAGTTGGAATAAACGGGTCGTTTTCCAAGTGGCAGGCAGTGACTAGTGGGGTACCGCAAGGATCGGTCCTAGGACCCCAGCTGTTCACAATATATATTAATGATCTGGACGAGGGAATTGGACGTAATATCTCCAAATTTGCAGACGACACAAAGCTGGGCGGGAGGGTAAGCTGCGAGGAGGATGTCGGGAAACTCCAGTATGATTTGGACAGGTTGGGTGATTGGGCAGAAACATGGCAAATGCACTATAATGTGGATAAATGTGAGGTTATCCACTTTGGTGGCAAAAACAGGATGGCAGATTATTATTTGAATGGCAATAGATTGGGAGAAGGGGAAGTGCAAAGAGACCTGGGTGTCCTTGTGCACCAGTCGCTGAAGGTAAGCATGCAGGTGCAGCAGGCGGTTAAGAAGGCAAATGGTATGTTGGCCTTCGTAGCAAGAGGGTTCGAGTACATGAACAAGGATGTCTTGCTGCAGTTGTACAGGGCCTTGGTGAGACCACATCTGAGTATTGTGTGCAGTTTTGGTCACCTTACCTGAGGAAGGACCTTCTTGCCATGGAGGAAGTGCAGCGAAGATTCACCAGGCTGATACCTGGGATGGCAGGAATGACGTATGAGGAGAGATTGTGTCGATTGGGCTTATACTCACTGGAGTTTAGAAGATTGAGAGGGGATCTCATCGAAACCTATAAAATTCTGTCAGGTCTGGACAGACTAGATGCAGGAAGGATGTTTCTGATGGCCGGGGAGTCCAGAACCAGGGGTCATAGTCTAAGGATAAGGGGTAAGCCATTTAGGACTGAAATGAGGAGGAATTTCTTCACCCAGAGAGTGGTGAACCTGTGGAATTCTCTGCCACAGAGGGCGGTGGAGGCTAGTTCATTAAATATATTCAAGAAAGAGTTGGATATATTTCTTGAGGCTAAAGGGATCAAGGGATATGGGGAAAAGGCAGGGACAGGGTACTGAATTTGGATGATCAGCCATGATCACATTGAATGGCAAAGCAGGCTTGAAGGGCCAAATGGCCTACTCCTGCTTCTATCTTCTATGTTTCTATGTTTCTATGTCACAGCCTGCCATCCTGAAAAAGACCCGTTTATCCCTACTCTTTGTTTTCTGTCTGTTAACCAATTCTCAATCCATGCTAGTATATTACCCCCAATTCCATGTGCCCTAATTTTGTTCACCATCCTCTTGTGTGGGACCTTATCGAAGGCCTTCTGAAAATCCAAATACACCACATCTACCAGTTCCCCTTTGTCTACTCCACTAGTTACATCCTTAAAGAACTCCAATAGATTTGTCAAACAGGATTTCCCTTTCAAAAATCCATGTTGACTCTGCCCAATCTTACTATTAGTTTCTAAGTGCCCAGTTATTGCATCGTTTAAAATAGATTCCAGCATTTTCCCAACTACTGATGTGAGACTAACAGGTCTGTAGTTCCTCCTTTTCCCTCTCCCTCCTTTGCTATCCTCCAATCTGCAGGAACCATTCCAGAATCTATAGATTTTTGGAAGATGACAACCAATGCGTCATGTAGGTCATCCAGTCCTTGGGATTTATTGACTTTTAGTCCCATTAATTTTGCTAGTACTGTTTTTTTACTGATAGTAATTTCTTTAAGTTCCCCATTCTCGCCACACCCTTGGTTTTCTCGTATTTCTGGGAGGTGTTTTGTGTCTTCCTCCGTGAAGACAGAAACACAGGGCTAGATTTTCAGTTGCTTGCGCCAGCAGTTAGCGCCTTAAGAGAAGTGATTTTCGGGCGCTATCCGTGTAGCGCCTGGGCGCAGCGCAGTTTGCGCCCCGCCCCAAATTAAGTTGGCCGTTAGCGCCGGCGCAAAGTTTAGCGGCCGCCCGGATGCGCGCGCAGAAAATGACGTCACATCCTCGTGCAACGCCCTTTGGCCGCCCCGAATCCAAACTTCAGTCGGACCGCCCCATTGTGCGGCTGGCGTCCAGAGCGTTTGTAAAATGGAACGCAACACACCCTGGGGAGCGCAAATTAAAGGGCACTCGTATAAAAGGCACTCTGCATGTGTTGTGTGGAAGTAACCAGTGTGTTGTTGTGAACGGTGTATTTATGTTTCCGGCCACCACATCATTATTATTCCTCCTCCTCCTCCTCCTCCTCCTCCTCCTCCTCCTCCTCCCAGACTTTGCATTTGAAAAAAACACATGCACCCTTCCCCTTTAAGAGCTCACTGGCACCAGAGTGTCTGCCGTGCGCTGCGCCCGAGCTCGGGTGTTGCGCTCTCCACCGCCGGCTTAGCGCCTAAAGATACTAGTGGAACGCCTGTTTTAGCGCTCCACCAACCTCTTAGGGCGAAGCCACTGAATTTCCGGCAACGGGGCGCTACTTTGGGGCGGGCGATAACTTCGGGCGGGCGCTAAGCTTAGCGCCCCAAAACTGTCTATACTGAAAATCTAGCCCACAGTATTTATTTAATTCCACTGCCATTTCCTCATTCCCCATTATATATTCTCCTTGCATCATTGCAAGGGCCCGACCTTCATATGTAAACAGGACCCCGCTATCTCAGGACAAGTGTCCTGCTCGCCTGCTCAAAAGGTTAGCATCAGGACCTGGCGGGAAGTCAGCGGGGTCAGAGGGGGTAAATCGCTGCCCTCGTTTTAACAGCACTGCCTCTCCGCGCAGCCCCAACGCACCCCCCCCCGCCTGATTTCTGCCCAGCAGAGGGAGTTAAAATTGGGACCTATAGTGTGTTATGAGCCAGCACTGTTACCATAAACTACATGCATAAAGCGTCGCAAGGTACTTAATAAAAGGAGTGGACTTGGCCGCAGGACTGTCTGCCTGTGTAATTTCTAACATCTGGTTGTCTTCTGTGCACTTACAGGGAAAGGATGCTGACAACCATGTGAGTGCACCCGCCGTGGCCGCCAGTTTGAAGGCGTTGTCAAGATCAGAGCAGATGGCTCTCGGCATTTTTGGCCCGAAATCTGTGGAAGGAGTTGGCGGGGCAGAGATTGGGGATGAATTGCACGCCCCCCCTCCCCTCCCCATTGTGACCCTTACTCACTCTCCCAGTCAATAACACGGAGGCAAACAATGCACAATGGCAGGTTGGCACACCATCTATTTCTATTGCAAAGTTGTGCAACAAGCAACAGATTGTGACTATTTAGGATAGTGTGCGATCCAAACAGCAGAATCTTTTCTTCAGCCTCCCAGTGGTGTATTTACGATCATTCTGGATGAGTCAGGAGTCTCAATGTACTAGAGCAGAGGGTTGTCTTGGTGTCCTGTCCAACTAACATAATCAAAACATAGTCATAGAGTCATAGGCCTAGAAATTGAGTTTGCGCTGCGCCGGGGCTTAACGCCGGAAATTTAGCGCCGGTGCTAAGTCGCGCTGTGCGCGCCAAAAATTCAGTAGCGCCGCGCCCAAACGGCTGCCGGCGCTACTGAAGGCTATTTGCGCCTGAAAACTGGCGCTATTCCGGCGCTGCGGCGCCCGATGCGGTGCGGCAGGCTCGGGAAATGCAGGCCTCCTCCTTCAGTTAAGGAGGAGCTGCCTGCACCCACCCGCTGGCCAGTTAAATCGCCACAAAAATGAGCCCGGCACCTCGGGGAAGTGCCGGGCTCGCAGCCGAGAAGCATCTGTTCCGCGGGGGGGGGGTGGGGGAGTCCGGGGAGGGAGGTGCGGGCAGGCGGCCGGCGGGAAAGCGGCCGGCCGCCGCTCCACCTTTATGCGCCGGCGCAAAGTCGTGCAAGACTCTGTTGCCAGAGTCTTATTTGCAGCTGCCACGGGCGAGGCGGCCGCAACTGAATTTCGGCGCTGGGGCCCGTCACCACAGCAACCGGGACGCTGCGCACACCGATGACGTCATCGGTGCCGGCGCAGCGCTACCGGTGTAACGCCGATGTTGGGCCCTAGTCAATTTCAAAACCGGCTGTAAGTCCAGCGCAATGCCCTCTAGCGCCGCAAAATGGGCGCTAAGCCCACTCAATTTCTAGGCCATAGAGTTTTACAGCACAGAAAGAGGCCCTTCGGCCCATCGTGTCTGCGCCGCCCATCCATCCCTGTCCAGTCTAATCCCATTTTCCAGCATTTGGTCCATAGCCTTGTATGCAATGGCATTTCAAGTGCTCATCCAAATGCTTCTTGAATGTTGTGAGGGTTCCTGCCTCTACCACCCTTTTAGGCATTGAGTTCCACATTCCAACCACCCTCTGGGTGAAAAAGTTCCTCCTCAAATCCCCTCTAAATCTCCTGCCCCTTACCCTGAATCTATGCCCCCTTGTTATTGACCCCCCTACTAAGGGGAAAAGTTCCTCTTTGTCTACCCTATCTATGCCCCTCATCATTTTGTACACCTCAATCAGGTCCCCCCTCAGCCTTCTTTGCTCCAAGGAAAACAACCCCAGCCTGTTTAGTCTTTCTTCATAGCTGAGGCGCTCCATCCCAGGTAACATCCTGGTGAATCTTCTCTGCACCCTCTCCAAAGCAATCACATCATTCCTATAGTGAGGTGACCAGAACTGCACACAGTACTCCAGCTGTGGCCTCACCAGCATTTTGTACAGCTCCATCATAACCTCCCTGCTCTTATATTCTATGCCTCGGCTAATGAAGGCAAGTATCCCATATGCCTTTTTAACCACCTTATCTACCTGTTCCGCTGCCTTCAGGGATCTATGTACATGTACACCAAGGTCCCTCTGACCCTCTGTACTTCCTAGGGTCCTACCACTCATTGTGTATTCCCTTGCCTTATTTGTCCGTCCAAAATGCATCACCTTGCACTTTTCAGGGTTAAATTCCATTTGCCACTTTTCCGCCCATCTGACCAACCCGTTTATATCGTCCTGTAGCCTGAGGCTTTCCTCCTCGCAATTTACCACCCCACCAATTTTCGTGTCATCTGCGAACTTACTGATCATACCTTTTACATTCTCATCCAAACCATTTATGTAGATCACAAACAACAAGGGACCCAGCACCGATCCCTGAGGTACCCCACTGGACACAGGCTTCCAGTCACAAAAGTCTACCTGGTCTTTCATATCATTTGCTATTTGTGGGACCTTGCTGTGCACAAATTGACTGCAGCTTTTTCCTACATAAACAAAGTGACTGCACTTCAAAATAAAGTAATTCATTGGCTGTGGAATGATTATGGGATGCACGAGTATATGATAAGACTATATGTAAACATGTGTTATTTTTCTTCTGTTTATGTTCTGGTATTTTTCAAGCTTTTTTTCAAGAGGGGTTATTAGCCATGGCTTATCTCTCAGCCACCATCACTGCAATCTATGTGTGTCTTCAAATAACGTGGGGATAGTGGATAACGATGTTTCTGTTTGGGTGATCGCTTTGCTGAACACCTCCGTTCAGTCCGCAAGCGTGACCCTGAGCTTCTGGTCGCTTGCCATTTTAATTCTCCGCCCCACTCCCACTCTGACCTCTCTATCCTCCGCCTCCTATACTGTTCTAATGAAGCTCAACGGATGTTCGAGGAACAGCCCCTCGTCTTTCGATTAGGCCCTTTATAGCCTTCCAGATTCAACATCGAGTTCAACAATTTCAGACCATAACCACTTCTCCCATTTTGTCAGACTGCTGGTGCGGTTGCCATTTACAGCTCTTCTAGATCCATCTTTTGTTTCTTTACTTGTCCATCTCCTTTCGCCTTGCACCATCATCCCTTTTGTCATTTAATCTCTCCTGTCTGCCGCCCTATCACAGAGCTTCCCTTTTGTACCTTCCTCCCGGCCCCCCTTTCCCTGCCCCTGCACTTTGCTTAAAACCTGTTACATCTCTAACTCTTTCCAGTTCTGACGAAAGGCCACAGACCTGAAACGTTAACTTTGTTTCTCTCTCCACAGATGCTGCCTGACCTGCTGAGTGTTTCCAGCATTTTCTGTTTATATTTCAGGTTTCTAGCATCCGCAGTATTTTGCCTTTTGTAATGATGTTTCTGTGGTTAGATGCACCTAACCATTAATTGATTGGGAGCCCTTTCTGTTCAGATACATAGGATTACATAGGATATACGGCACAGAAACAGGCCATTCGGCCCAACTAATCCATGCCGGCATTTATGCTCCACACGAGCCTCCTCCCGTCTTTCCTACAGGAACTCCCTCTTCAGATCAAACTGGTTCCAATCATTGGCTATGAAATGCCCTTTCTTCCTGGCATTGTAATACTGCGGCTATTCACTTGGTCTCATCCCAATCCAACACTTCAATCTCTCTCTTTCTCTTTCGCTCTCTCTCTGGCCTCCGCTGTCTTGTTTCTGCATGTTATGCTTTCTCACACCTTTTTCAGGCAGCTTGCTAATCTACAATACTTCTGTACGCAACTGTATTTTTCACCTGTTCCTGACTGGCGAGGGGCCCATCCATTACATTGTCGCATTGTAAGCCTTTATTGCACGCTTGCCTCTTATTTGGCTATCTTACAGATTAATCGTATTATTATGGGGGAAGATACACACATACAGACATCGGAATGGCATGCACTGTCTTTTTGACAACAGGATTTTGCCTATAATTCAAAAGGAAATCAGTATCCATTGTACTGACATTAGTGATGTAGGTTATAGCCTGGGCTGGGTGTATCCCATTAAGTACGCTGTAGAATTCATGTAAATTTGGAATTTATAGCATTTTAAAAATTCTCATCCTCGTGTTCAGATCCATCCATGGCCTCGCCCCCCTGCCTATCTCTGCAACCTCCTCCAGCCTGACAATCCACACAGAACTCTGCGTTTCTCCAATTCTGGCCACTTGTGCATCTCCGACTTCCTTCGCCCCACCATTGGCGGCTGTGCCATTAGCTGTCTAGGCCCTAACCTCTCCACCTCTCTCTCCCCCTTTGAAGACGCTCCTTAAAACCTATCTCGTGGACCAAGCTTTTGGTCACCTGTCCTAATGTCGCCTTCTTTGGCTCGGTGTCACTTTTTTATTGTCTGATTACGCTCCTGTGAAGCGCCTTGGGATGTTTTACCACGTTAAAGCTGCTATGTAAATGCAAGTTTTTGTTACTTCTAAAAGTTAATTGGATCCATTTCTAATAATTGGTTAAATTCACCAGAATAAAAGTTTTCCGACTCAAAAATAGACTTTTACATCTCAACAGTTCAGCTCTGCATGATACTAAATTGGCATGAATATGACCGACAGATAGAAAATCGCCTCTGACACAATCCTAGGCAAATATTGCGTCCCAGGCTCCTCTCAGATACATACAAGTGGCTGAGTTAAGATTGACGCGGTGTAGGCCTAGAAGCACTAGCCCTCTCAGCCAAGGAACGGCATGTGGTGAGCTAAAACCTGAAGAGAAAGGGGAGATAAAATATCTAAAACAGCGAAACAAGCAGTTGCTGGGACTGGGTTCTTGCGTTACAGGGTTAAAAGGCAATGTAACTCCGATTCAAATTGTGGCTCATCTCAAAGGTCACTCGCTATTCGTTTTTTGTTTATGTCTGGCGGTTGTGCAGTGTAGCTCGCTCAAGTTGCTGGTGCCGTATTCTGTATACAGACCACCCGGTGTTTAACAATTAGTGTCAATGGGCAACCATGCTGACTGCTTCAAAATGCAGGGTGTAAGGTGTGAAATGGAATGGAATGGAACTCCTTGATTCATAGAATTCCTCTGCAGCTTTTAGACGGGAATTTCAACTGTGTTTGTAACAATTCTCATTAATGTTTAAATGCAATAAATAAATGCTGGCCTTGCCAGCGACGCCCACATCCCATAAAACGAATGAAAAAAAAATGTTTAACCCTATTGCTCTGAGGCACTCTCAGCTAACATTCTTACAACCAAAGTGTATTACCTCATGCTTTTTCATCAAACCACGCCTGCTAATTATGTCCTATTGCAATTATCTGCTCTCTTTTTCACAATTCACTATAGCTCCTGGTGTACTGCAAACCTGGATATACTTCTCTCTTTTCCCACATAGCGGTAAAGTAGCATAGTGCTTATGTAACTGGACTAGTAATCCAGAGGCCTGGACTAATGCTCCGGAGATGTGAGCTCAAATCCCTGGGGAATTTAAATTCAGTTAATTAAATAAATCAGGAATAAAAAACTAGTATCGGTAATGGTGACCATGAAACTACTGGATTGTCGTTTAAAACCCATCTGATTCACAAATGTCCTTTAGGGAAGGAAATCTGCTGCCCTTACCTGGTCTGGCCTATATGTAACTCCAGACCCACAATGTGGTTGACTCTTAACTGCCTGCTGAAATGGCGGCTCACCACCACCTTCCCAAGGGTAATTAGGGATGGGCAATAAATGCTAACCTTGCCAGTGACGCCCAGCACGAGTGAAGAGTCCATGGTGGGGCACTTGGAATCTTTCTCCGGCAGTGCACGCAACCCACAGAATCGGGAAAGTTGTCCTCAGCGCAGTCAACAACAACTTGCATTTTATATTAGTGCCTTTAACATAGTAAAACGTCCCAAGGTGCTTCACAGGAGCGAAATCGGACAAAAAACAAAATTGACGAAAATCCAAAGAAGGAGACATTAGTACAGGAGAGCAAGCATTCGGCCAAAGTGGTAGTTTCTAAGGAGCATCTTAAATGAGGAGAGAGAGGTGGAGAGGTTCAGGGATTGTCGAGTATTGATTGCGAGTTTGACACCAGTCAATACGGTAATGTAATGTGCATTGCATTATGGGAATTACCCGGGAAAATGGCAGTCAGCCATTTTACACAATAAAGTGAAGATCACAGCTACAAGCCTGTCTGCCTGATTCTATGCTTTAATGCGTTCGTACAACATTGGCGACGAGGATAACGAACGGAATCATTTTAAACAGGTAGTTGCCCAAGTTGTAGTTAGCTAGGATGGAGAAGACTGACATTCAAAATTTTGCATGCTTCGCCGAGCCAGCCACATTGGGTCCAAGAGGGACGAGGTGGCTAACGTCTTTTGAGCTTTATGCCGGCGGCAAAGGACTCATTATCGACGATACCTCTACAGCTGCCACAAAGCAGAGGAGAAGAGCTCTACTTCTACACCTAGCAGGACCAGATGTCCAGGATATCTTTTCGACTCTACCGGACACAGGAGAGCCAGCAGACTACACAGCGGCGGTTAGTGCTTTGAATCACTACTTCGTGCCCCAGGTCAACGCAGCATTTGCTAGACAGACTTTTCATAAGTTGTCCCAGAAGACAGGTGAGACTGTGCAACAATTTGCTACTCGCTTGTGGCAGGCTGCTAAAGACTGTGCTTTTGGGGGGATGCGGATAATCAAGTAAGAGACGCTATCCTGAGTAGGTGCACATCAGCCTATGTGCGGAGGAAATTGCTAGAGGAAGGGCAAGGTCTAACGCTCGCCCGCACGTTACAATTGGCCTCACAATGTGAAAACGTTGAGGAGCAGATGTGAGCCATGTCATGTACAGAGAAGGCGGAGACAGATACTGTTCATCGTGTTACACAGAAAAGAGGGTATTATATGAAAAGCTCAACAGAGAAACCAAAGGGAAATGGCGATAGGAACGAAAGGAAATGTTACAGATGTGGACACACAGACCACATGGGCAGAGATCCAAAATGCCCAGCACGCGGACAAACGTGTCATAAGTGCAAGGGAAAGGATCATTTCTCCAAAGTATGCCGCACAAAGGGTACAAGGAAACACAGTGTGAACAATGTAGAGGAACAAAATGACTTTGCATTTGCTGTTACTGGAAATAACATGACAGAGAGACTTACCTTTTGTGTGGGGGGAGTAAACCTGAGAATGTTAATTGATTCGGGTGCAACTAATAATGTGATAGATGAGAATACATGGGAAGGATTAAAGTCAGAACACATTAAGTGTCAGTCACATGTCCCTAAGACAGAGAGAAAGTTATTCTCTTATGCTTCTAGCCGACCACTGTCAGTTAAAGGTGTATTCACATGTGGGATTACAATAGGTAAGAGAACTGAGCGGGTGGAGTTCATTGTGGTTAAAGGCCATGGAGAGCTGTTGCTAGGAAGGGAGACAGCCATGAAACTGGGAGTTTTAAAAATAGGCGCAGATGTCTCAGCTGTGGTAGATGTAAGACAGCTACTAGAACAGTGGTATCCAAAGGTGTTCCAGGGAGTAGGAAGGCTGAACACAAAACAGATCAGTTTGTATATCGACCCACAAGTGAAGCCTGTGGCCCAGCCACTCAGGCGTATACCATTCAACTGAAGGGGGGCAGTAGAGGCCAAAATAAAACAATTGAGGGACATGGACATTATCGAACCTGTAACTAGTCCCACCCCATGGGTAAATCCGATGGTTATTGTACCAAAAGCAGATAAGGATGTAAGGTTATGCCTAGACATGAGACGAGCAAACCAGGCAATAGTGAGGGAACGATATCCAATCCCCACCGTTGATGAGATACTCCAAGGTATGAATGGCTCGACGGTGTTTAGTAAGCTAGACCTGAAATGGTGTTATCACCAGCTAGAACTGACCCCAGAGTCACGAGAAATCACAATGTTTGCAGTACATAACGGAGTATACAGGTACAAGAGGCTGATATTCTGTGTATCTTCAGCTAGTGAGCAATATCAGCACGAGATAGCTAATGCCTTAGCTGGAATAAAGGGTGTTGAAAACATCTCAGACGACATTATCGTGCATGCACACGACCAGGAAATGCACGACAGACGCCTGCACGCTGTCATGACCAGACTAATGGAAAGTGGACTGACATTAAACTCAGAGAAGTGCCAATTCAACATGGACCGATTGATTTTCATGGGAATCCTGTTGTCTGAAAAGGGCATCGGACCAACAGCAGAGAGAGTGCGAGCGGTGGCAGAAGCTCGGGAACCAGAGAATGCTACAGGGGTGAGGAGTTTCTTGGGACTCGTTGGGTACAGTAGCAGATTCATCCTGCAGTTTGCAACGCTATCAGAGCCACTGCAACGCCTGACGAGAAAAGACATACCATTTAAATTTGGATCACAACAGAGACAGTCATTCAGTGCACTCAAGAAAGAGTTGGCCAGAGCCGGCACTTTAGCATATTTTGATAAGAACGCACCAACCAAGGTGATAGCAGATGCCAGTCCTGTAGGTTTAGGCGCAGTACTAGTTCAGAACCAACAGGGGCAAGAGGTGCCAATATGCTATGTAAGTCGTAGTTTAACAGACTGTGAGAGGAAATACTCTCAAACAGAGAGAGAGGCCTTAGCTCTTGTATGGGCTTGTGAGAGGCTGCATCCATATGTGTATGGCCAAAAATTTAACTTGGTAACTGACCATAAGCCATTACAAGCGATATACGGCCCACACTCTAAACCCTGTGCCCGTATAGAGAGATAGGTACAGGAAACGTTGTTATATCCGGCACCGACGGGACCGAGCTGTTGCCGATCTATCAAAACTGCCGGACATACCAGCGTTAATGTTGAAGCATACGGAGGTTTTCATCTCCGTATCTGACAACAAACACTGTTGCTTAGCAACAGCTTCAAACAGCCGGCCCGTACCTTGGAAGCGTCTCTGTAGCTTAGCAACAGCTTCAGAGAGACTTTCCAGAGCCTGACTGTTGGAAAAAAAAGCCACGAGAAGAAAAAAATCCTAACAAAATGGCTCCTGATTTCTGCCGGTAGATCGAGATTTCCGGATATACAACCTCCGGATAAACCAAAGTCTCCTGTACTTAGATTACAGCCGTACAATTTTAAGGTGATACACATTCCAGGCAAGCAAAACATTGCAGACCCACTGTCATGATTGCTGGGGGAGACAGCAAAACAGGAGAGACATTCTCAAGGCTCAGATGAATACGTGAGATTTGTAGCTGTGAGTGCGACACCAAAAGCACTCACTACTAGAGAGGTGCAGGAAGCCTCTGCTACCGACCCAGAGCTGATTGAGGTACGGAAGGCAATCACAAATGGACATTTTGAGAACTGTAAAGCTTATGCAGCAATTGCAAACGAGCTGTGCGTAGTGGGGTACCTAGTTCTTCGGGGAATACGCATCATGCTACCCACAGTGTTACACGCACGAGCCCTGGTGTTAGCACATGAAGGACACTTGGGAATAGTTGGAACAAAGCAACATCTCAGAACAAAGGTTTGGTGGCCTGGCATGGACAAGGCAGCTGAAAAACACTGTAAAGCGTGCCACAGCTGTCAGATAGTAGCCAGACCCGACCCACCTGAACCGTTGAGACCAACACCATTACCGGAGGGCCCCTGGCAGGATGTAGCTATAGACTTACTGGGACCCTTGCCATTCAACCACTCCATTCTTGTGGTAGTTGATTATTATAGTCGCTACTATGAATACGACATCATGACCTCCACAACAACAGAGAAGGTTATTGATAGTTTAGAGTCAATCTTCAGCCGTCATGGTTTGCCAATCACCTGCAAATCTGATAATGGTCCCCAATTCAGATCTGAATTATTCAAAGAATACTGTGAAAACAACGGGATCAAACACCTGAAAACAACAGCAAAATGGGCTCAGGCTAAAGGAGAAGTCGAGTGCCAGAATGCATCGCTGATGAAGAGAATCAGAATTGCTCAGTCAGAAGGACTAGATTGGAAATGTGAACTTAGAAAATACGTGACAGTGTACAGGAGCATTGACCATGCCACGACAGGAAAGAGCCCGGCAGAGCTGCTCTTTAAACGGAAAATGAGAGGAAAGCTGCCAGACATCACAGAGTCGCGCGCAGACATGGAAGTACGTGACCGGGATGCAGAACAAAAAGGCAAGTCCAAACTGTACACAGATGAACAGCGGAGAACACAATACTCAGAGGTGGAAGTTGGTGACACGGTGCTGGTACGGCAGGACAAAGTGGACAAGTTCACCACTTCTTTTAATGCCACACCCCACAAAGTTTTGAGTAAAACAGGAAGTCAAGTAGTAGTAGAATCTCCAGACGGAGCACGCTACTCGAGAAACACTGCATGGGTGATGTTAAATGTTTAAACCTGGGAATTATTTAGTTGTGTGGTAAGACACAAGTTTGTAAAAAGTTTATAAACCAAATAAGTTATGCAATGTTATTGTAAACAACTGTTTGTAAACTGCAAGTTTGTTTCCAAGGAAAAGGGGGATGTCGTGTATTGATTGCGAGTTTGACACCAGTCAATACGGTAATGTAATGTGCGAGTTTAACACCAGTTAATATGGTAATGTAATGTGCATTGCATTATGGGAATTACCTGGGAAAACGGCAGTCGGCTATTTTACACAATAAAGAGAACATCGTAGTTATAAGCCTGTCTGCCTGATTCTATGCTTTAATGCGTTCATACAACAGGGATGGAAGGCTGAATGCCCGAATCTGCAGGATCAAAACTTTTTTTAAGTTTTGGAGGTAACGTCTAGTGTGCGCGTTGACCTCAATCGATACTGAAATTATGTCAATCGATGTAACTTGGTGCCACTCCAGATTCCCCATGCAATGCAACTCTAGAGTCGTTAAGCACCAGCATAAAACAGCTTCCCATGGGCTTGCAAGCTGTCCATTGACGAACTCCACTGTTGCTATAATATTGACTGATTGGGAGAGATTCCAACTGCCTCCGCCTAGTGGAAATGGAGTTAAAAGGGAGATAATGGACATACTGCCCCATTCCCACTCTGCTGCCATTTTCCCCACAGCCTTCCACTGGACAGCCAGAATGCCTGCCTGAATCAGGTGGAATCCTCAGGAATCTGTGCAAATCGCGGGGTCCCAACTGGCCAGAGTGTACACTGTGGCTGCTTAGCTCAGTAGATCGTACTGATTCATTCAAATGCAAATTAAATAGATTTCTTTCAGAAAATAACATGTTGGGATACACTATATATGAATAATTCGAGACATGACATGTGGTAAGTGTAGCATGCCTGGGAGGAAAAAGGTGACTTTGGAGCTCTGGTTCCCAAACTCTCCACCACTGGGGGTTTTCCTAGCCTCTTGTCTGGGTTTCTTGTACACCAACTGATTTAGCCAACAGATCAATTATTGTTGTATCAGGAGACGACCAGGATGGTAGATGGACCGTGAGGCCTGAAAAGATATGTGTTATAATTACTGTTGTGGGACTAGGAGGAAAAGGCGTGCTCCCCTGGGCTCCACAAGAATAATCTGGGCCAAAGCCACTACTGTTTTTTTTAATTAGTTCCTGGGATGTGGGCGTCGTGGCAAAGCCAGCATTTATAGCTCATCCCTAATTGCCCTTGAGAAGGTGGTGGTGAGCCGCCTTCTTGAATGGCTGCAGCCCTTGTGGTAAAGGTAATCCCATGGTGCTGTTAGGGAGGGAGTTCCAGGATTTTGACCCAGCGACGATGAAGGAACGACGATATATATCCGGTTCAGGATGGTGTGTGACTTGGCGGGGAACTTGGAGGTGGTGGTGTTCCCATGCGCCTGCTGCCCTTGCCCTTCTAGGTGGTAGGTCATGGGTTTGGGAGGTGCTGCCAAAGAAGCCTTGGCAAGTTGCTGCAGTGCATCTTGTAGATGGTACACACTGCAGCCACGGTACGCCGGTGGTGGAGGGAGTGAATGTTTAAGGTGGTGGATGGGGTGCCAATCAAGCGGGCTGCTTTGTCCTGGATGGTGTCGAGCTTCTTGAGTGTTGTTGGAGCTTCACTCATCCAAGCAAGTGGAGAATATTCCATCACACTCCTGATTGGCGGAAAGGCTTTGGGGAGTCAGGAGGTGAGACACTCGCCGCAGAATACCCAGCTCTTTGTTCAAGTTATGCCAATTTAATTAATTCTTCCAACAGCGTACATTATATTATGGGATACTAGAACTTGAGTGTATAATGCATTTGTCTGCAATTCTTTTCTGCATTATTTCAGTCGATAAGTTAAACTACTTAAAATCCCACGCCATAACTTCAAAGCTGGGATTCACCTTCAGGCTTTAGGTGTGCCTTCTAAAGCTAATGAGGAAAAAGGTTTACATGTGCAATTCAAACTTACAGCCCTAAATGAATCATTACTTTTGCAGAGGATTAGCCAACAAATATAACAGAGCAGAAATGACGGGCCGGATTTTCCTTTTCTCACCCCTAGTGTAGGACTTTCCCCGGCCACACCAACCCCAATGTGATCCTGGCCCACTTTCCTGGACTGGAGATTATCCAGGACAGGCTCCTGTCAGGATTCCTGCCAGCAAATGGAAGCCCACAAGTGACCTCAAGGGGGTATGCTGCAGTGCAGCACCCGAAGAAACATAAAACATAGAAACATAGAAGATAGGAGCAGGAGTAGGCCATTCGGCCCCTTGAGCCTGCTCCACCATTCAATGAGATCATGACTGATCATCCAAACTCAGTACCCTGTCCCTGCCTTCTCCCCATATCCCTTGATCCCTTGAAGAGATGCGTACCACATTAAAAGAGACAGAAGAACCCCCAAAACTGGAAAAAAAGCAGTCCCACTGAAGGCCTTGACTGAGACTGAGGTCTTCAGTGGGTAAGTGCTGGGGAGAGGGGGATGTGACAGAGAGACTGGAGGCCACTACAAGGCACTCTCCCTCCTCCTGGGGACTTAGGAGCCTTCCCGCCGATACTACTGCAGAGAATATGGCCAGGCTTCATCTGCCGGTCCAAAGGAGCTGCCGGAACAGGGGCCGAATGACAGAAAAACTGGTTGATAATCCTAGGCCCAACTCCCCGCCATTATTTGCATCTGACCAATTGGGGAAGGGGCTGCTAATTGCGGGCCCCCTGTGGGACCAGTGGGAAGGGAGGAAATTGAAGTTGGGGCGGTGAGGCACCAGCAAGCCAATTTTCCCCACTATTCCCAATGCCATCCTGCTCGATCCAGAGGGAAAATCCAGGCTGCCTTCTTTTTGATTTCTGTGGCAAATTGACTTGACCATGATTGCAGTTGTCGGACAAAAATGACAGCAGTTATGTTCCCACTCCAGGGAGAATCTTGTGCATATATTCTGTCATTTATTTGAATTTATGTATATAATACTTTTGTTTTTGTTGGATTTATGTGCTGCGGACACAAACTGACCCTAATTTCATCGAGTGAACCCAGGCCCAGAGTCATTACTGCATTGAAAACTTGGCTCCGTTCTGAGGTTTTCCTCAGTGTGAGCTGTTGACTTCGTGCTGAACAGAAAATATGGCCGTTTTTCATGAGGCTGACAAAAAATCAATTGAACCCGCCAAGTTTATGTAGCTTTGGCTCCTTGGTCTTCTACTTTCGCACCTAATCAATTTATCCTACGCTGATCTTCAAGATAATAATTCAAATAACTGTGCGACGTATTCAAGAGCATTTTACAAGATGCAGAGAACACTGCTTCACACAAAAGATTTTCTGTTTTCTTTTAAAGGCACTTTCTTCTCGGGCGCTAAATGGGCGCCTAAGCCTCCAAGATGGCGGGCAGGAAACGTGTTTATTGCGAGCTGGAAGTGCCTCACCAGTCACATTGGTATAGGCAAAAATATAGGCATCCAGGGCCCACGCCTGAAACAGGTGTTAGGCCCTTTGCTTATTCAAATAAGGTGCCTTATGCCTGTTTGAGGTCCCCTGTGCAAAACTTGTCTGTCCTGAACGTAGCCAGCACCAGGCCAGCTGCATTCAGGAAACCCAGGTCTACATGTGGCCGAACTGCTGGTCCTTAAAGGGACCGCTGCAGGCCTCATCTCAGTCCTAAATGTCCTACCCCTTTCCCTGAGACTGTGACCCTCTTTCTAGACCCCCCAGCCAGGGGAAGCATCCTCCCTGCATCCAGTCTATCTAGCCCTGTCAGAATTTTATACGTTTCAGTGAGATCCCCTCTCATTCTTCTAAACTCTAGTGAATATAGGCCTAGTCGACCCAAACTCTCCTCATACGACGGTCCTGCCAGTCTGGGTGAACCTTCGCAGAACTCCCTCTATGGCAAGTGTATCCTTTCTTAGGTAAGGAGACCAAAACACCAGGTGTGGTCTCACCAAAGTCTTGTATATCTCACCAAGGCCCTGTATATCTCACCAAGGCCCTGTATATCTCACCTAGGCCCTGTATATCTCACCAAGGCCCTGTATATCTCACCAAGGCCCTGTAAAGCCTTCCCTTTCTCGGTCGCACCCACCACCCCCATCGTATCCCTCTCGGGCCGAAATTCAATGCCTCTTCGCCAGCAAGCTGCCTGGTGATGACCAGAATTTAATTGAGGCCCGAGGCCCAATATCGGGTGCACCTTGGGGCCTAAGCGTCAGGTGCAGAGATCAATACCTGTGGACAGTTTCTACGGCCTGTCGGTGTAAACGAATTTCTACACCGTAGAGTTCATGAGGAGCAGTCAACATCATTTTAGCATCAATGCGAAGTGGTTCTGGGTGCACATTGATGGAACAGTGGCTCCATTTAGGATCCTGATTTGACTTCCAAGCGTACTCAAGCCAAGCACTGTAAGCCCAGCTATCACATTTGGCCTTCGCACCAGGCGGCATATAATTCCAGTCTGGTTTAACCTAGGTTTAAAAAGTGCGCCAATGGTCCATTCGATCTCACGGTGCTTCACAGGAGTGTTATTGAGGAATTAACATTGAAGAATAGTCGCTGTGAGCAAAGCTCTGCACATGTGCAGAAATATACATGCACTGAGTCCGCTCCTGGCTCACAACCAGATAGAAACCAATAGTATAACTTGGGTCTTGCACATTGCACTTTGTACTATAGATACCAGTTTCAGACCTGTTTTGTAACATAACCTCAGCCTTAAAAGCAACAGGTGTCTCAAAAACCTATTGCAATTGTTTGAGCAGTTAGCTACTGTTCAAGAACTATTCAATCCCTGTAAATTACTTGGCTTTTGGTCATTTGGTAAAATTCTGAATTTGAGGCTTTCAAATAAATGACAACATTGTGAAGGCCCTGGCAGATTTGCCAGCTGGATTGATGAGTGACTTGACCAGCTGCGGTGAGATCAAATCCCACCATGGCAAGTTGTGAAACTGAACGGAGCACGATCTGGTCATTTTATGGGCTGGCACCAGAGGAAAAATGACCATGAAAGCTGCTGGATTGCTGTAAAAACCCAACTGGTTCACTAATGTCCTTCAGGGAAGGTAACCTGCCACCCTACCCTTAGATTGATTCCTGGGACGAGAGGGTTGTCCTATGAGGAGAGATTGAGCAGATTGGGCCTATACTCTCTGGAGTTTAGAAGACTGAGAGGTGATCTCATTGAAACATGTAAGAGGTCACACAACACCAGGTTATAGTCCAACAGCTTTATTTGAAATCACAAGCTTTCGGAGCGCTGCTCCTTCGTCAGGTGAAGTGAAGAGCACCACTTCTCCACTTCACCTGACGAAGGAGCAGCGCTCCGAAAGCTTGTGATTTCAAATAAAGCTGTTGGACTATAACCTGGTGTTGTGTGACCTCTTACATTTGTCCACCCCAGTCCAACACCGGCATCTCCACATCATTGAAACATATAAGATTCTGAGGGGGGTTGACAGGATAGATGCTGAGAGGTTGTTTTCCCCTGGCTGGAGAGTCTAGAACTAGGGGACATAGTCTCAGGATAAGGGGTCGGCCATTTAAGACTGAGATGAGGAGGAATTTCTTCACTCAGAGGGTTGTGAATCTTTGGAATTCTCTGCCCCAAAGGGCTGTGGATGTTGGATCGTTGAGTGTGTTCAAGGCTGAGATAGATAGGTTTTTGGACTCTAGGGGAATCGGGGGGTTGGGCAGGAAAGTAGAGTTGAGGTCGAAGATCAGCCATGATCTTATCGAATGGCGGAGCAGGTTCGAGGGCCGTATGGCCTACTCCTACTCCTAATCTTATGTTCTTATGCAGGCTGGCCTAAACATGTCTCCAGTTCCACACTGCGTGGTTGATTCTTAATGTGCTTGGGATGGGCATTTGGGATGTTAGCATCACCCACATCCCAAGAACAAATGAATAATTTTTTTTTTAAATAGAAAGAAGAGGATTATTAATGTACAAGGCTCTGGGTGAGAGGGGGCAGTGACTAGTGAAGTCCCACAGGGTTCTGTGCTACGTCCCCACTATGTTTACTATTCATAAACAATATGCCAAGGACACGGCAAATAATATTACAAAAAGTGCTAGTGACCTCAAGATGAGTGGCCAGGTGGATAGTGCAGGGAAGATTCATAAGACTGTAAGGGAGCTAATCAGGTTGCTTCAACGGAATGGCAGAAGGAAATTAATTAAGCGTAAGTTGATTTTGCACCAATTTACGTTACCTTATGTTTATCCGCCTCAAATTCCTTCTGTCATAGGCATGTCCGTTAGCGTAGTTAGAAAATGAGAAAGGTGTCTGTGAGATCAGCAACCATTCACTGAAGTATCCAGGTTGTTGTCAACAAACCTAATCAAATACTGGGATAAAAACAGAAATTGTTGGATACACTCAGCAGGCCAGGCAGTAGCTGTGGAGAGAGAAACAGAATTAACGTTTCAGGTCGATGACCTTTCATAAGCACCTTGTGGACTTCTTATTAAAAGTCAAGCAGGTTAGCTTAACCTTCTGGGCCTTAGGAAGACCCTGCAGGCTAGCAGGGCCTCATAGGCCACTGTTAACCATAGGAAAATTGGGCCCCCTTTGGAGGCCTGCTCCAACATCATGCACAGGCCCTTGAATTGTATTTAATTGATGGCTCAGTTAGCCCAATGCCAGATTTTCCAATATCGGGTGAAGCTCTACCCATGGCATGAGTCCCGGCCATAGAAAACTAGGCACAGAGGAAGTAGAACAAGTGAGGCCTGCGGAGTAGGCCTGCTCAAAGTAAAATGTAAGTATTTATATGTTTTTCAGGGGAGTTTCCTTGTTTTAAATTTCTTGTTTGCATTCTACATAATTGGTGTTGCTGTCAGAGGGCTTCTCAGTGGGATGGTAGCCTTGGATGCCGAGGATAGCTTAGTTTATCAATGAGCCATCCATCAGGTATTTCTCCTCCTTTGCAGAATGTGGGCACTGTGGGCTGTTGCTTCCATTTTTACATTCTTGGGTTTTCCCCCCTTCAATACTTTACTTCATTATTTTTTCGTTTCTGTTTGCTTTGCCCTGGCACCTTACAAAGCGACAAGGTGGGCTCTGCTTTTGGGAGTTCAGAATGTGGTGAATGATTGGCGTGAGGAAGAGGAGCTTGTGAGGAAACATAGAAACATAGAAGATGGGAGCAGGAGTAGGCCATTCGGCCCCTCGAGCCTGCTCCGCCATTCAATGAGATCATGGCTGATCATCCAAATTCAGTACCCTGTCCCTGCCTTCTCCCCATATCCCTTGGTCCCTTTAGCCTTAAGAAATATATCTAACTCCTTCTTGAATATATTTAATGAATTGGCCTCAACTGCTTTCTGTGGTAGAGAATTCCACAGGTTCACCACTCTCTGGGTGAAGAAATTCCTCCTCATCTCTGTCCTAAATGGCTTACCCCTTATCCTTAGACTGTGACCCCTGGTTCTGGACTCCCCAGCCATCGGGTACATCCTTCCTGCATTTAGTCTGTCTAGTCCTGTTAGAATTTTATAAGTTTCAATGAGATCCCCTCTCATTCTTCTAAACTCCAGTGAGTATAAGCCCAATCGACCCAATCTCTCCTCATACGTCATTCCTGCCATCCCAGGTATCAGTCTGGTGAATCTTCGCTGCACTCCCTCCATGGCAAGAGCATCCTTCCTCAGATAAGGCGACCAAAACTGCACACAATAATCAAGGTGTGGTCTCACCAAGGCCCTGTACAACTGCAGCAAGACATCCTTTTTCCTGTACTCGAACCCTCTCGCTACGAAGGCCAACATACCATTTGCCTTCTTAACCGTCTGCTGCACCTGCATGCTTACCTTCATCGACTGGTGCACAGGGACACCCAGGTCTCGTTGCACTTCCCCTTCTCCCAATCTATTGCCGTTCAGATAATAATCTTCCTTCCTGTTTTTGCCACCAAAGTGGATAACCTCGCATTTATCCACATTATACTGCATCTGCCATGCATCTGCCCAATCACCCAGCCTGTCCAAATCATACTGGAGTTTCTCGGCTTCCTCCTCACAGCACACACGCCCACCTAGCCTTGTGTCGTCTGCAAACTTGGAGATATTACATCTAGTTCCCTTGTCGAGATCATTAATATATATTGTGAATAGCTGGGGTCCTAGGACCGATCCCTGCGATACCCGACTAGTCACTGCCTGCCACTCGGAAAAAGACCCGATATTCCAACTCTTCGCTTCCTGTCTGCCAACCAATTCCCTATCCAAGTCAATACCTTGCCCCCAATCCCATGTGCCTTAACTTTGGAACCAACCATGCAGGTGCAATCTACATTGGGGAGACCAAATGCAGATTGGATGACCGCTTTGCGGAACACCTCCGTTCAGTCCGTAAAGGTGACCCTGAGCTTCCGGTCGCCTGTCACTTTAATTCTCCGCTCCACTCCCACTCTGATCTTTCCGTCCTCGGCCTCTTGCACTGTTCCAATGAAGCTCAACATAAGCTCGAGGAACAGCACCTCATCTTTCGATTAGGCACTTTACAGCCTTCTGGACTCAACATCGACTTCAACAATTTCAGACCATAACCTCTGCCCCTATCTTTTTTCATTTTTTTTCTCTCTCACTCACATGGCAGCTGTTGATCATTCTGCCATTGCCAGTGCCATTTACACCTCATCTGGAGTCATCTTTAGTTTCTTAACTTGTCCCATTATCATCTCCTTTTGCCTTGCACCATCATCCCTTTTGTCTTTTAATCTCTCCTGCCTTCCACCCTATCACAGACCTTCACTTTTGTTCTTTCCTCCCCTTCCCACCTTTCCCTGCCCCTTACACTTACTTAAAAACCTGATCCATCTCCAACTTTTTCCAGTTCTGACGAAGGGCCATCGACCTGAAACGTTAACTCTGTTTCTCTCTCCGCAGATGCTGCCCGACCTGCTGAGTATTATCAGCATTTTCTGTTTTTTATGCAGATGCAATGATGCCTGAGGCATTCTGGAAGCACCCATCAATGCCTCTGCTTCTGGCACTTGGCCATCTCAAGAGAAGGCTCTGTCTTCAATGTCTCCACTTCACAAGGCAAGCTACCACAGACCTGTGCCAGCGGCTCCCCATAATGCTTTGTCTTGATCAGGGATGGCTGCTCCCGTAGAGGTGAAAGTCATCACCGCATGAAGCTTTCGTGCCACTCAGCCCCAAGACACATCTGCTGCCATGACTCCCCCGGTGCCCGTTGTGAATCATTCGGCACTTTTCACCCCACCCGACTCCTTTTTGGTGGGCTGCAACTCTTTAAGTGTTGCCACCGTGCCCAATTTTGGGACCCCCGAGCCAAATCCGCTGCAGGCCAAGCTTCTGCTGTAGCCTTGTCAAAATGGAGATCATAACTCATACCGTAAAATTGTAGATGGCGCCTTCACATTACCCTGTCTGTACGCAGTCTCCAAATCTGTGCTCGTGGAAAATTCTGCCCTATAATTCATTGTTAAAGCAATATTAGGAATATTCTGTGCGGTTTTTTGAGCACCCTCTTTTCCAACAGGCACTGATGCGTTGGACAGGATTCAGAAAAGTGACACAAGGATCATTAGGCCTACAAAACTGAACTTGTTTTCTTGGGGGAAAGGAATGTTTCAGACAGAACCCGATCCAAGTCTTCAAAATGCTGAAAGGCACAAATAATGTAGAAACAATAGATTATTTCACTCAAAACCCCGATTGCAGAAGCAGGCGAAGAGTGCTAAAATTGACCAGACTCAAACAACGCCAGAGGCTGGAGGAGAGATTTTTCCGCTGCGCCACTCCCCGTGTGTGTGCCAGGACCACCGAATCTCCCATTGGATTTCTTTTCCTCAGGCTGGTAGACGTGAGGGCTGATCTTACGCTCCAAGCTAATTTCGGGTTTTATGTCCCACTGATATGTAGCACAAGGCTGACAGTCCTAATTGGCTATTCACTGGCAATCTCGCTGAGAGAGAGCATAGGATGAGTGGTGTAGGAAATGGAAAAAAAAAATCAACACGGGGCAGAGAAGGTGTGCTTTACTTTGGAGGCAACTTTCAAACCCGGTGGTGCAGAAAACTGGCGATACCAAATCGGTCGCCTGTTATACGCCCCATCTGATTTTCTTTTGCATTCACTTGATATCAAACTGAACCTGGATAAAATGAGGGAGCATACAACAATACGAGAAGTTAACATTAGTGGGAATTGCCAGCATCGCCAGCTTGTCAGCCGTGCCTCAGTGGGTAGCACTCTCTCCATTGAGTCAGAAGGTCGTGGGTTCCGAGTCCCACTCCAGGGACTTGAGCACTAAATCTAGGCTGACACTCCCAGTGCAGTGCTGAGGGAGCGCTGCACTGTCAAAGGTGGCATCCTTTGAATGAGATGTTAAACCTGTCTGCCCTCTCAAATGATGTAAAATATCCCATGGCACGACAGGAAACTCTCCATTTACCGGTACCTAAATAACCGGAAATCTCTGTCAACCGGCAAAATTCAGGAGTAGGTTCAGGTAAGTTTTACTTCATATTAGCGGCCATTCCTGGATCTATGGCTGTGTAACCGGGGTTCCTGCACCTGTTGCTAAGCAACAGGGATGCCTGGATCTTGTGGCCGAGGTTCCTGCACTTGTTGCTAAGCAACAGGGAAGCCTGGATCTGTTGCTGTGTCCAGAGCCCTCATACCTTTCACTATACCTCTCTGTAATCCGGACTTTTTGATAAACCGGCACCACGCCGGTCCCGTCGGTGCCGGATAAAAAAGAGTTTCCTGTATTTTGAAGAAGGGCAGGGGAGTTCGCCCCGGTGTCCTGGCCAATTGTAGTGTATGTAACCTGTACCACCTTAAGAGGATACCTTAAGGTGATGGACTACTTTTTGATGGCTCCTGTACATTGTAGTACCGGTGGTGACCACACCGGTATATAAACCCTGTGGAGCAAAGTGTATTCCAGTTCAGCCCTGACCCTCAGTTACTAAAGACCTGTTTAAGTATTTCTGTAGTCTGTGTCCAGTTATTCAGCATAACTACATTTGAAAGCACAGACTCAACAGTGGCGACGAGTCTGATCTTACCTAGCGGCAGTTGCATCAAAGGAAGCTTCACCTCTGAAACGGGCGTCGAACAAGGACATCCACCCTCAACATCCTGCTGGGCACTGCATAGCACGGGAGGCAATCGGGAACCCGGGTTGGGTTCTGGCCACGAAGTCTAACATCAGTGAACATCCCTTCGGCGACAGCGGCGGGTAAGCCCGATCGAGCGGCACGGGGGGGGAAGTCGGCCGAGTTGTCAGTAAGAGAAGGGGAGGGAAACGACGAAAAGGGCGGAGAACACGACCGCAGCCGGTGTCAGGGGCCGGACTGCAATCGGGGCAGAGACGCGCAGCAGCCAGAAAAGCGTTTATGTCCACAAGGACCGCGGGAGCGGCGGGGAACAAGAGCAGCAGCATCGGGGAAAATAAAGGACCGCTGGGAGGCGAGAACGGCAACAGCACAGTAATCGCCATTTTTAGTCGACGGGGGAAGAAGACAAGCGTGGGAAAAGCCACCAAGCGCGGGAAGCCGCCATTTTGAAAAATAAAATAAAATAATAATCATAATCCGAAGGAAAGGAAACTCAACAAGGATGCCAAAAATGGGTAACATCACTGCTTTTGATAGCGATGTGGAAGATTGGGCCACTTATGTGGAACGCGTTGAAGTTTACTGTACAGCGAATGAGGTACCGTTGGATAAGAAAGCATTAACCCTATTAAACTCGATGGGTGCGAAGACGTACGGGTTATTAAGGAACCTTGTAACACCAGATAAACCGGTAGGAAAGAGTTTCGCGGATATTGTTACTATCCTGCAAGAGCATTTAAACCCCACGCCGCTGCTGAAAGCGGAACGATTTAAATTCTACAAAAGAATTCAACTTAAAGAGGAAAGCAACGCTGAATTCTTAATCGAACTGTGCAAGTTATCAAAGTACTGTCAGTTCGGTACAGGACTAGCAGACGCACTGAGAGATAAGTTTGTGTGTGGGCCCCGAAGGGAAGGAACCCAGAAGCGACTGCTAGAGGAAAAGGATCTTACGCTGGACAAAGCTTTCAGCATTGCAGCATCGCACGAGGCAGCAGCACGAGGCACTGCAGAAATGCAGCAAAGGCCATTGGAATTCAGCACCAATGAAATGGCACTGGGCGCAGTAAAGTGCTATCGTTGCGGAAGGACAACGCATGACCAGAACCAGTGCTGGTTCAAAAATAAAGAATGCAGGCAATGTGGCAAACTTGGTCACATAGCGAGAGTATGCCGGTCAGGAAAGAAGACCAGCAGAAAAAAGTCGCCGCAGGAGAAGTACAAAAAAGTACACAAGGTGACAGAGAACAGTTCGGATGAACAGAAGACGGATTCAGACTCCAGCAGTAAGGAACTGGGTTGTCTAAAAATTCATAATGTGGGTAACACAGCAGACCACCAAACTATCTGGGTCATGCTTCGGATAGCAGGAGTCCAAGTGAAGATGGAATTGGACACTGGATCGGCATTGACGGTCATGAATAAGCAAGATTACAAAAGGTTATTCTCACACATTCCCCTGAGGGATACGGAGATTGTATTGAAAACATACACGGGGCAAAGAGTATACCCCATCGGAAAGATAAAGGTAAATGTGGTCTACAATGGTAAAGAAAGTCAGGAAATGGACTTGTATGTGTTACCTGATGGAGGTCCGCCACTACTGGGACGGGAATGGATCCGGAGAATAAATGTGGACTGGCATTCCATACAAGCACTAACTGTAGATTCCTGTAATGAGGACGACGTCAAACCTAAACGACTGTCCAAAATATTGGACGATGCTAAGGAGGTGTTCCAAAAGGGACTGGGAACACTGAAAGGAATTACGGCAAACATCAAGGTTGAAGAACATGCAAACCTAAAATTTTTCAAAGCCAGACCGGTACCTTATGCGATACGACCTGCTGTGGAAGCAGAGCTGGAAGGGCTAGAACGTTCAGGAGTACTGTCAAAGGTGGACTGGAGCGAATGGGCCACACCTATTGTTCCCGTCATGAAGCGTTCGTTGAGCAACAAGCCGGGGGAACCTGGGAAGGTTTGCATCTGTGGCGATTTCAAGATCACTGTTAATCCAGTTCTTCACATGGTGCAATATCCGCTTCCGCGGATTGAAGATATCTTCGCTTCACTGTCTGGCGGGAAACACTTCACCAAGATAGACCTGGCGCAGGCGTACCTACAGATGGAAGTTGATGAAGCGTCACGCCAGTATCTCACGATCAACACACATAAGGGCTTATATCGGTATAATAGACTGGTTTTTGGAGTGGCATCGGCTCCAGCGATTTGGCAAAGGGCCATGGAGCAGGTATTGCAGGGAATTCCAGGCACACAATGCTACCTGGACGACATTCTGATTACAGGAGATGATGATAAGGAGCACCTCGCGAATTTGGAGCAGGTGCTCACCAGATTGAAAGAATATGGACTCAGAGTTAATCGCCAGAAATGTGAGTTCTTTCAAAAGCGAATCTCGTACTGCGGCCACGTCATTGACCAGGAGGGGCTCCATAAGTCACCTGACAAGATCGAAGCTGTTGTGAAAGCTCCCGCTCCGGAAAATGTATCCCAGTTGAGGTCGTTCCTTGGGTTGGTTAACTATTACCACAAGTTTCTTCCAAATTTATCCACGGTGTTACACCCGCTGAACACTCTTTTGCAAATGGGAGTACCATGGAAGTGGAGCGAGGATTGTAAGCGGGCTTTTCAAAAAAGTAAGGCACGGATCACCTCTAAGGAAGTGTTGGCTCACTTTAACCCAACGCTGCCTATTCGCTTAGCTTGTGATGCTTCTCCATATGGTATTGGGGCAGTGCTCTCACATAAGTTGCCAAATGGCTTGGAAAGGCCAGTCGCATTCGCATCCAGATCATTGACCTCCGCAGAGCGAAACTATGCTCAGATAGATAGGGAGGCTCTCAGCCTCGTGTGGGGAGTTAAGAAATTTAACCATTACCTGCAAGGCCAAAAGTTTACGCTGCTGACAGATCACCAGCCGTTGGTTTCCATTTTTAACACTAAGAAGGGTGTTCCGGTTATGACGGCACAGAGGCTTCAGAGATGGTCCCTTTTCCTAGGGGCACATCAATATGATATCGAATTCAAAGGTACAAAGCAACATGGTAATGCTGATGGGCTGTCGCGCCTGCCACTACCTACAGCGGAAGAGGCACCGGCAGTTGACCCTGTCGAGATATTTCACTCGACTATCATCGAATGCTTACCAGACACCAATGCGAGTATTGAGAGAGAGACCCGAAACGACCCGACACTGTCTCGGGTCTACGATTTGACAGTGAAGGGATGGCCAGCACATGGCGACCCACTGTTACCAGCATTCTCAGCCAGACGAGAACAGCTGTCCGTCTGTCAAGGAACATTGATGTATGGAACAAGGGTGATTATTCCTCCTAAATTAAGGGAGAGAGTTCTGAAGGAACTGCATGAAGGTCATCTGGGGGGAGTCAAGATGAAAAGCCTTGCTAGGGCTTATGTGTGGTGGCCAGGTATCGACAAACAAATAGAGGATCTGACTAAAAGCTGCTCAGGGTGCCAAAAAGTTCAAAACGCACCTCCAATTGCACCGCTGCATCCGTGGGAATGGCCTTCAACCCCATGGCAACGTGTGCATATCGACTTTGCAGGTCCATTCATGGATTCCATGTTTTTGATAGCGGTAGACGCACATTCTAAATGGCCAGAAGTGATTAAGATGTCGACCACTACCTCTGAAAAGACGATCGCAGTTCTAAGAACCATATTTGCAAGGAATGGGTTGCCGGAACAAATATGTTCAGACAACGGACCACAGTTCGTGTCAGAAGAATTCCAGAAATTCATGAAGAAGAATGGGGTGAAACACTATACATCTGCCCCATATCATCCGGCTACCAATGGGTTGGCCGAGAGATTTGTACAAACGTTCAAAAAGGCGATAAAGGCCATGAGCGAAGACCATATTCCACTACAACACAAGGTGGACAATTTCCTGATGGCATATCGAAACGCCACGCATGCAGTGACAAATCAAAGCCCTGCCATAATGTTCTATAACAGGAGGTTGCGGTCCCGGTTGGATTTGTTAAAACCCAATGTGCGTAGGGAAGTCGAAAACAAGCAATTCCAGCACGTAAATAACAAGGCCACTCGGAGTTTCGAAATAGGACAACCAGTGTTGGCCAGAGACTATAGGAATGATAAATGGCAATCCAGAACAATTCGTGCCCGACAAGGACCCTTGATGTACACGGTAGACGTTGGAGAGAACGTAATACGACGTCATAGAGTCATAGAGTCATAGAGTTTTACAGCACAGAAAGAGGCCCTTCGGCCCATCGTGTCTGCGCCGCCCATCCCTCCCTGTCCAGTCTAATCCCATTTTCCAGCATTTGGTCCATAGCCTTGTATGCAAAGGCATTTCAAGTGCTCATCCAAATGCTTCTTGAATGTTGTGAGGGTTCCTGCCTCTACCACCCTTCCAGGCAGTGAGTTCCAGCTTCCAACCACCCTCTGGGTGAAAAAGTTCCTCCTCAAATCCCCCCTAAATCTCCTGCCCCTTACCCTGAATCTGTGCCCCCTTGTTATTGACCCCCCTACTAAGGGGAAAAGTTCCTCTTTATCTACCCTATCTATGCCCCTCATCATTTTGTACACCTCAATCAGGTCCCCCCTCAGTCTCCTTTGCTCCAAGGAAAACAACCCCAGCCTGTTGAGTCTTTCTTCATAGCTGAGGCGCTCCATCCCAGGTAACATACTGGTGAATCTTCTCTGCACCCTCTCCAAAGCAATCACATCCTTCCTATAGTGAGGCGACCAGAACTGCACACAGTACTCCAGCTGTGGCCTCACCAGCGTTTTGTACAGCTCCATCATAACCTCCCTGCTCTTATATTCTATGCCTCTGCTAATGAAGGCAAGTATCCCATAAGCCTTTTTAACCACCTTATCTACCTGTTCCGCTGCCTTCAGGGATCTATGTACATGTACACCAAGGTCCCTCTGACCCTCTGTACTTCCTAGGGTCCTACCACTCATTGTGTATTCCCTTGCCTTATTTGTCCGTCCAAAATGCATCACCTCGCACTTTTCCGGGTTAAATTCCATTTGCCACTTTTCCGCCCATCTGACCAACCCGTTAATATCGTCCTGTAGCCTGAGGCTTTCCTCCTCGCAATTTACCACCCCACCAATTTTCGTGTCATCCGCGAACTTACTGATCATACCCTTTACATTCTCATCCAAATCATTAATGTAGATCACAAACAGCAAGGGACCCAGCACCGATCCCTGAGGTACCCCACTGGACACAGGCTTCCAGTCACAAAAGCAACCTTCGACCATCACCCTCTGCCTCCTGCCACTCAGCCAGTTTAGGATCCAACGCGCCAAGGCCCCCTGGATCCCATGGGCTCTTACCTTCTTGACCAGTCTCCTATGCGGGACCTTGTCAAAAGCTTTACTGAAGTCCATGTAAACCACATCCACAGCATTTCCCTCATCCACACACCTAGTCACCCCCTCGAAAAATTCAATCAGATTGGTCAGACATGATTTACCCTTGACAAAGCCATGCTGACTATCCCCGATTAATCCTTGCCTCTCCAAGTGGAGACTAATTTTGTCCCTCAGAATTTTTTCCAATAATTTCCCTACCACAGATGTTAGGCTCACTGGCCTGTAATTCCCTGGCTTATCCCTGCTACCCTTCTTGAATAATGGTACTACGTTAGCTGTTCTCCAGTCCTCTGGTACATCCCCTGTGGCCAGAGAGGTTCTGAAAATTTGTGTCAGAGCCCCTGCAATCTCCTCCTTTGCCTCACACAACAGCCTGGGATACATCTCGTCCGGGCCTGGGGATTTATCCACTTTTTGGCCTGCTAAAACCGCTAGTACCTCCTCCCTCTCGATGCTAATATGTTCAAGTATGTCACAGTCCCCTTGCCCGACTTCTATGTCTACATCGTCTTTCTCCATAGTGAACACTGAGGCAAAAAATTCATTTAAAACCCCACCTACTTCATCTGGCTCTACACACAGCTTGCCACTTTGGTCCCTAATGGGCCCTACCCTTTCCCTGGTTATCCTCTTGCCCTTAATATACTTATAAAACATCTTAGGATTTTCCTTTATTTTGCTCGCCAGTGTTATTTCATGGCCCCTCCTCGCCCTCCTAATTTCCTTTTTAAGTATGCCCCTGCACCTCTTATACTCCTCTAGGGCTTCCACCGTCTTTTGTCTTTTGTAACTGCCAAAAGCCCCCCTTTTTTTCCGAATGCATTTTTGTATATCCTTTGTCATCCAAGGTTCCCTTTGCTTGTTGGTCCCACCCTTGACCTTTACAGGAACATGTTGGTGTTGTACTCTCTCTATTTCCCTTCTGAAAGCCTCCCACTGTTTTGATGTGGATTTTCCTATAAGTAGCTGCTCCCAGTCCACTTTTGCCAGATCCTGTCTTATCTTATTAAAATCGGCCTTCCCCCAATTCAGAACCCTTATTTCTGGGCCGTCTTTGTCTTTTTCCATGACCACCTTAAATCTCACCGAATTGTGGTCACTATCGCCAAAATGCTCTCCTGCAGACACTTCCACCACCTGCCCGGCTACATTCCCTAGAATTAGGTCCAGTACCGCCCCCTCTCTTGTAGGACTTTCTACATGTTGGCTCAAAAAGCTTTCCTGGATGCACTTTAAGAATTCTGCTCCCTCCAAGCCTTTCACACTCTGACTATCCCAATTTATATTGGGGAAGTTGAAATCCCCCACTATTATTACCCTATTATTTTCACACTTTTCTGATATCTGCCTGCATATCTGTTCCTCTATCTCCCCCTGACTGTTTGGGGGCCTATAGTACACTCCCAGCAAGGTGCTTGACCCCTTTTTGTTTTTAAGTTCTACCCATATGGCCTCATTAGAGGAACCCGCTAATATATCATCCCTCCTTAGAGCAGTAATAGACTCCTTAATTAATATTGCAACACCCCCTCCCCTTTTACACCCCCCTCTGTCTCGCCTGAAGATTCTATACCCCGGAATATTTAGCTGCCAGTCCTGACCCTCCCTCAACCATGTCTCCGTGATAGCAACAATATCGTACTCCCATGTGTTCAACAACAACTTCAGTTCATCCACCTTATTTGCAAGACTCCTTGCATTAAAATAAATGCCTTCCAGCCCTGCCATATTCCCTTTTGCCATCACATCTTTGCTCTGCCTTCCCTGCTGACTTGTTTTTTCCTCCTTATTTGGCTGTACATCACCCCCTACTATAGCTCCACTCTGTATCCCATCCCCCTGCCGAATTAGTTTAAACCCCCCCCAGCAGTGCTAGCAAACCTCCCCGCAAGGATATTGGTTCCCCTCTGGTTCAGGTGTAAACCGTCCGACTTGTACAAGTCCCACCTGTCCCAGAAGCAGGCCCAGTGATCCAGGAAACTAAAGCCCTCCCTCCTGCACCATCCCTTTAGCCACGCATTCATCTGTTCTATCTTCCTATTCCTATACTCACTAGCACGTGGCACCGGGAGTAATCCAGAGATTACAACCTTCGAGGTCCTGCTCCTTAATCTTGCCCCTAGCTCCCTAAATTCTTGCTGCAGGACCTCAGCCCTCTTTTTACCTATGTCGTTGGTACCAATGTGGACCACGACCTCTGGCTGTTCACCCTCCCCCTCCAGAATGCCCTGCAGCCGCTCAGTGACATCCTTGACCCTGGCACCAGGGAGGCAACAAACCATCCTGGATTCACGTCTACGGCCACAGAAACGCCTATCTGTTCCCCTTACTATAGAATCCCCTACGACTATTGCTCTCCCACTCTTTTTCCTCCCCTCCTGGGCAGCAGGAGCGCCCCCAGTGCCAGGAAGCTGGCTGCTGCTGCCTTCCCCTGGTGAGTCATTCCCCCCAACAGTATCCAAAACGGTATACTTGTTTGAGAGGGGAATGGTCACAGGGGTTTTCTGCACTACCTGCCTACTTCTATTGCTCCGCCTGGTGGTCACCCATTTCCTTTCTTCCTGTGCAGCCCTTCCCTGCGGTGTGACCAACTCACTAAACGTGCTATCCACGAACTTCTCAGCCTCGTGAATGCTCCACAACCCATCCACCCGCAGCTCCAGCTCCTCAATGCGGTCTGCTAATAGCTGCAGATGGATGCTGACCAACTTGTGGAATCGAGAACAAGGGTCGGCCCCATGTCTACGGCAGAGACACCAGTTGAAGAAGTTATTGAGCCTGTAGCATCTACCTCAGACTCGAACGTACATGATGATGTTCAATCCATAAGAGATCAAATGGATGAGTCACCCCAGCAACGAGAACCAGAGACCCCTGAAAGGCGTTATCCGGCCCGGATCAGGAGGCCTCCTCAGAGACTGAATCTTTGAACAGTTTTGTGTGAAAGTTGTATATATGTTATCCATGTAATGTTTAAATTGGGGTGTACACTGTTAAGCTAAAAGGGGAGGAATTGTAGTGTATGTAACCTGTACCACCTTAAGAGACTACCTTAAGGTGATGGACTACTTTTTGATGGCTCCTGTACATTGTAGTACCGGTGGTGACCACACCGGTATATAAACCCTGTGGAGCAAAGTGTATTCCAGTTCAGCCCTGACCCTCAGTTACTAAAGACCTGTTTAAGTATTTCTGTAGTCTGTGTCCAGTTATTCAGCATAACTACATTTGAAAACACAGACTCAACACCAATATTTATCCCTCAGCCAACATCATTAAAAACAATGGCCTAGAAATTCAGTGGGCTTTGCGCCCAGTTAAGGCCCAAAGAGGGCCTCTGCGCCAGTAGAGGAGGTTGCGCTGATATTGAGCTCGGCGGTAATGGCGGCGGTAGCCGGTAGCGCTGCGCCGGCACCGATGACGTCATCGGTGTGCGCAGTGCCCCGGTTCCGCCCCGATGCCGGCCCGACCCCCATATTCAGTTGCCGCCGCCTCCTCCGTGGCGGCCGCTACTAACATCCGGAGACCAGGGCCTTACTGCAGCCTTAGTGGGGTGCATAAAGGTGGAGGTGCGGCCGGCCGCTTTTTCGGCGGCCGCCTGCCCGCACCTCCTTCCCCGGCCTCCTCCACCACCCCCCCCCGCGGCATTGCCGGCTGCTTTCCGCGAGCCCGGCACTTCTCCGTGGTGCCGGGCTCATTTGCCGGCACAATCCAGCGGCGATCTCCCCGTTGCAGGCACCTCCACCTTAAGAGGAGGAGGCCTGCAGTACCGCAGCCTGCCGCTCCGCATCGGGTGGCGCAGCGGCACCTAGAGCGCTGAAATTCAGTTTCAGCGCCCCAAGCGGGGGCGGGCACACCCTGGAACAGCGCCCGGTTCCGACTTGGGGCGCAAAAACTGAATATCTCACGGGCGCAACTGGCTCCGCGCGCAGCGCTAACTTTTGGGCGCAAGCCAGCTGGCGGGCCCAAACTGAATTTCTAGGCCATAGTATCTGGTCATTATCTCATTGCTGTTCGTTTGTTTGCTGTGTGCAAATTGGTTGCCGCGTTTCCTACATTACAACATTAACTACACTTCAAAAGTACTTCATTGACTGTAAGGTGCTTTGGGAGGTGCTGAGGTCATGAAAGGCGCTATAGAAATGCAAGTCTTTCTTTCTTTAATTTTTATACATAAGTGGTACTTTTCTATCTTTGCACCATCAACAGGTAAATAATTTAAATGGTTGAACATGTTACGCAGCCCGTGTTATATTTGAGATATGCATGCTCGGGTCAGAGGTAATGAAGCTGGAGAATTATCCCAGTAAAGTTTCCATCTCACTTATCGACCACAGAGGGCTGTGGCTGCTCAGTCGATGAGTATATTTAAGACTGAGATAAATAGATTTTTGGACTCTAGGGAAATCAAGGGATATGGGGATTGGGCGGGAAAGTGGAGTTGCGGTCAATGGTCAGCCATGATCTTATTGAATGGTGGAACAGGCTCAAGGGGCCGTGTGGCCTACTCCTGCTGCTAATTCTTATGTTCTGATTATTTAACAAAAAAAGCCTGTTTATGTATCACCTTCATTCACATCTACCTCGTAAACATCTATTTTCCTCAGCAATAATCATCTCAGGTCTGTTTGATGGCCTCGTAGATTTAACTAAGATGCACATTTTCTTTCCTGTGGGAGATGTAAGGTCAATTCCAGCTTTTTTTGTTTTCATTTCAGATCGCCAGGATTTGCAAATTTTCTTTTTTTTATATCCAAAAGTACATGTTTAAGGCAACATGACAAAGCCATGTTAATAACGATTGCACAGCAAGAGTTATTTTTAATATGGAATCGGAGATGACAGTGTGGAGCTGATTTTCGTGTCAGCAGCGCTCCCTTTGCGCCTAAAAATGGGGCGGTTGCAGGACCGAAATCGGGAAACAGAATCGCCGACTCACCACTGGTTGTCCGCTGGTTCCAACTTACAGGCAGATCTTGATTTAGGCAGCCTGCACTCACAGTCGTGTCCAACACCTCTCTCAGTCCTTCCACCCTCAAATAAATTACATCCGCCCAAAGACAAACATTGATATTCAAGTCAACTAACATTACAGGGTCATCAGCTTCTACAGGCACACTCGCTGCACAAAAAAGATTTCAAAAAGGGAATATCAGTTTACTGGTTTGCAGAAATGCTTAACATTAACTATCACCCTGGTGTGAGCTCCTAGAGCCTCTTACCTAGTTTAGTGCTTCTACTGCAACAACTTGCATTTATATAGCACCTTTAGTGTAGTAAAACATCCCAAGGTGCCTCACAGGAGCGATTATCAAACAAAATTTGACAATTGTAGGAATGTCTAGTTCCTATCCAAAAGACTGAGGTCCACTCAGGCGATCAAATAAACGAGGTTTAATGAAAACTAACAGAGTTTAACGGATAACTACAGGAGAACATCGAATATAGGTCTAGTCAGTTCGGAGGCTCCACGAGGACTGCTTGGGCGGTCCCGTGGCTGACGTCATGACATCATCACGTTTTTCCCGCCGGTGGGGATCACGTGATGAACGGCGTGACGTCATCGCGTTTACCTGTGCTATTAAAGTGATCGCGCTCTGTACATGTAAACAGTGAAAACAAAGATACAGACTCAGGCTGTAGCTAGCATATTATTAAAGGGAATTATATACAATTGATCGGAGTCCCTTAGTGGCTCCGCCACACAATGAACATATAAGGAGATATTAGGACAGGTGACCAAAATGCTTGGTCAAAGGTTTTAAGGATCATCTTAAAGAAGGAGAGAGAGAGATAGAGAGGCAGCGAGGTTTAGGGAGGGAATTCCAGAACTTAGGGCCTCGGCAGCTGAAAGTACGGCTGTCAATCGTGGAGCGATGAAAATCGGGGATACGCAAAAGGCCAGAATTGGAGGAACGCAGAGATCTCAGAAGGTTATAAGACTGGAGGAGATTACAGAGATAGGGAAGTGCGGGGCCATAGAGGGATTTGAACAAAAGGATGAGAATTTTAAATTTGAGACGTTGCCGGACCGGGAGGACAATGTAGGTCAGCGAGCCCAGGGGTGATGGGTGAACAGGATTTGCTATGAGTTAGGATGCAGGCAGCAGAGATTTGGATGAGCTAAAATGTGCAAGATGAGAGGCCTGTCTGTGAGCTGCTACCCACAGTGGCTGCAGCATGGGAGATGCTGTGGCTCAGACGAGGGCTCTGGAGATGCTTGTGGTCGGCGACTTCTAGGAGCTCGGTGTTTGAGGCAGGCCGGCTGCAGGCGGGGTATGGTAGCATATTAGTTATATTACTGGACTAGTAATCCACAGGTCTGGACTTATGATCCAGAGACATGAGTTCAAATCCGACCACGGCAGCTGGGGAATGTTAAATTCAGTTAATTAAATAAATCTGGAATTTAAATAAAAGCTAGTATCAATAATGGTGACCATGAAACTACTGGATTGTTGTAAACGCCCATCTGGTTCACTAATGTCCTTTAGGGAAGGAAATCTACTGTCCTCTACCTGGTCTGGCCTATATGTGACTCCAGACCTACAGCAATGTGGTTGACTCTTAACTGCCCTCTGAAATGGCCGAGCAAGCCACTTTGTTGTATCAAACCACTACAAGAAACTATATTAAAATTTTCACCACACAGACTGCAGCAGCTCAAGAAGGCAGCTCACCACCTTCTCAAGGGCAATTAGGGATGGGCAGTAAATGCTGGCCTTGCCAGCGATGCCCACATCCCAGGAATTAATTAAAAAATGACTGCAGCTGCTCGGTGGACACCAGGGCAGTGTGGCCCAGCTGGCTTTCTGGTACGAGGGCGGGCATTTGTTGAGGGGAGGGTTGCGAGTGTCCAGTCGTGCTGCCATCCTGAGAGATGGCAACACGTTCCATTCCCACTGTGCCTGCAGCTATTGGGCTGCAGCTCAGCACTCCTGCTGATCTGCGAGAGAGCAGACTGCGGAACATCCATGATGTGACTAGAAGCCGCTATCCACTGGCGCTCTCACCCTGTCCAAAGCAGAGGAGATGGAGCGTAGGAAAAGAGTAGGCCCTCCAGCCTGTTCCACCATTCAATTAGAGCATGGCTGATCCGCACCTCAACCCCACTGACCCATTACACGTGGCAAGCAATTAATATCAAGCATGCTGCTAAATACAAAGGCCAGGAATTTCCTGGAAAATGTTGGCGTAACTAAAGTGCAAGAGCGGCACCATTTTTTTTCTGAGGAAATTTGTGTGTAACAGTCTTAAGCTGGATTTACGCTGAAACAGCTATTTTTCATTAACTTTTCTTGCTGAGCCCTGCACTATACTTAACCAAAGTGCAGTCAGTCTTAGCTTACCTGAATTATTTTTGACCTCCGCCCCCTCCATCCACCACCCCGTGTAATCCCTCCCCCACATGTTAAGAAGGACTAAGCAGCTGGAATGCCCTTGTCAATGGGCATATCTCTGTTCTGCAAAATAATGGAAGAAAAAGAGGAGTGGTAGAGGCAAGAGGCTCTGAGAGACAGGCAGCATTGCAGAAGACAGCAGTCTGCTCACGATCACCCCGACCCACAGATGGCGGATGGTGGGGCAACTTAAAGAAGACGTGATCAGCTGCAGCCGTGAAACTCAAGAACACTTTCGAAAGAAATGAAGTAATTGGCCCGGAAATTCGGGTCTCCACGGGTGAGTACGCACGGGGTACTCACCCGTAGGCCCAACGGAAGTGCTGGTTTCGGGGTTCAGAGGTCGAACGCGTGCACTGGAGAGGCAGCGCGTACACCTGGAACTTACCTTTTTTTTCCATGTTTCTCCGGGAGGGTAAGTCTCCAGGAGTTACACATGTAAAAAGCAGGCGCAAGGCCTGCTTTTAACAAGGTAACTGGTGAATTAATTAAAATTAAAACATTTTTTCCACAGGTTTATTATTTTTAAATACTTTAAAAGGTAAGTATATTTTTAGCCTCGTTAGAAAATGTAATTAATTTTTTCAAAAACTTAAATTATTGTTTAAAATAGTTATTTTAGGTAATTTATAGTTATTTTAAAAATGTGGTTTATTTAAAAAACTTATTTGAAGTTTTAGTGATGTTTTGGGGCTTATAGTATTTACAGGTTTGACAGTTCTTTTGTCAATTTTATGAATGAAGCATTCCCTGCTACCATTGGCTCTCCATGGCCCACGTGATCCCAGGGGACGCATCGAACTAACTGCGCCCCTGGGATACGCAAGCACTGCGCGCCGGCAGTTGGAGGAGGCCCAGGATCTGAATACCACGCGGACCCACAGCTCAACAGCTGGCGCGCTAGGTAAGTGCAGGTCGGAGGCTTGCACCCGTGGGAAGCCCCCGACCCGAATTTCTGAGCCATTGTTAACATTTAACTACTTGACGCGACCACCAATCAGATGCCCCTTTCAAGAAGCAAGGTGGCTGAACAAGGCGACCAGGCAACACCCGTTTTATATGGGTTCTGAGCTCCTGCAAGAGTTGCATGAAATAATTATGGATCAAGGACCCCATTAACATTTTAGCAAGCCTATCACAATCCTGGCGCACAGGTCTTCAGCACTCAAATGCTTTCCCGTCATATTATACTGTCCATTGGTAGCACAGTAGGCCTCAAGCCTCAACTGCCAGTAACATGTGCTGGCTGGGCCCAATGGGCAGCAGTGGCAGGCAACGAGCCCCCTAGTCTGTATCCTCACCAGATAATTTGTGTAACAAAAAAAATCAGAAATCTTTATCTAATTGGTGTGTGGCGAGAGTGCCAGCCTGGAATAAAATTGTACTGTTCTGTATAACATCATGCTCACAGGAAATGGAGTTTGAGTCACTGACCCTGAATTTGCTTCCATAATATTTACACGACATTAATTGATAGCAACATATCAAGCATCAAGATGTATACACAGTTATCTAACAACATCAATATTTAAAAAGAATTAGACAACACAAGTACAAAGCGAGCAAGCCTGAAGTGAGGCATGAGATCAGGAGTAATGACTGTTTCCAAGTCGAGGATATATGGAATAGATTCCACTAAATCAGTTCATGCTATGTTGACTGAGACCTAAAAGCAGCCAGTGTGCTCATTACGGGTGTCAGTGTCTTTATCCAGAGGCAGCGATCGGTGGTAGTTCGTGGCGTGGGGGGAAATCAGTGGGGTTAGGGGGGTGTGAATCGGTGGGGATTGGGGGGTGAATTGGTGGGGATCGGGGGGAGTGAATCGGTGGGGATCGGGGGGTGAATCAGTGGGGATCAGGGGGTGAATTGGTGGGGATCGGGGGGGTGAATTGGGGGGATCGGGGGGTGAATCGGTGGGGATCGGGGGGGTGAGTTGGTGGGGATCGGGGGGGCGAATCAGTGGGGATCGGGGGGCGAATCGGTGGGGATCGGGGGGTGAATCGGTGGGGATCGGGGGGTGAATCGGTGGGGATCAAGGGGTGAATCGGTGGGGATCGGGGGGGTGAATCGGTGGGGATCGGGGGGTGAATTGGTGGGGATCGGGGGGGTGAATTGGGGGGATCGGGGGGTGAATCGGTGGGGATCAAGGGGTGAATCGGTGGGGATCGGGGGGTGAATTGGTGGGGATCGGGGGGGTGAATTGGGGGGATCGGGGGGTGAATCGGTGGGGATCAAGGGGTGAATCGGTGGGGATCGGGGGGGTGAATCGGTGGGGATCGGGGGGGTGAATTAGTGGGGGTCGGGGGGTGAGTCGGTGAGGATCGGGGGGTGAATCAGTGGGGATCGGGGGGTGGGTCGGTGGGGATCGGGGGGTGGGTCGGTGGGGATCGGGGGGGTGAGTCGGGTGGGATCGGCGGGTGAATCGGTGGAGATCGGGGGGGAGAATCAGTGGGGATTGAGGGGGTGAATCGGTGGGGATCGGGGGGGTGAATCGGTGGGGATCGTGCTGTGAATCGGTGAGGATCAGCGGGGTGAATCGGGGGGGGTCGGGGGGTGAATCAGTTGGGATCGGGTGGGTGAGTCGGTGGGGATCGGGGGGGGTGAAACGGTGGAGATCGGGGGGGGTGAATCAGGGGGATCGGGGGGGTGAATCGGTGGGAATGGGGGGGTGAATCGGTGGGGATCGTGCGGTGAATCGGTGAGGATCAGGGGGGTGAATTGGGGGGGGTGAATCAATGGGGATCGGCGGGGTGAGTCGGTGGGGATCGGGGGATGAATCGGTGGAGATCGGGGGGTGAATCATTAGGGATTGGGGAGTGAGTTGGTGGGGATCGGGGGGATGAATCGGTGGGGATCGGGTGGGGGTGAATCAGTGGGGATGGGGGGGTGAATCGGTGGGGTGAGTCAGTGGGGATCGGGGGGATGAATCGGTGGGGATCGGCGGGGTGAGTCGGTGGGGATCGGGGGATGAATCGGTGGGGATCTGGGGGTAAATCGGTGGGGATCGGGGGGTGAGTCGGTGGGGATCAGGTGGTGTCAATCGGTGGGGATCGGGCGGGGGTCTTTGTCTGGCAGCGCCCTGCATTCTTTTAACGTGGGGTTAGGAGGAGCACTCTTGAGGGGGTGCATATTTTAAAGACTTACTTTGTTGGTTGCGGCCAGCAGGCAATTCCTGAAGGGGCCGCCTCTTAGGCTGTGGGTAGGCCTGGCTTTCCTCAGTGATCTTTGTGGTTTGTGAACTGTTTTGCCGAACTTTCCCTCAAAAGAGTTAATAAGACATGTATGGGTTGATATTCCAGTCCGGCTGTCAGGTTGGGTTTACTCAGCTGCCCCTGCCAAAAATTCCAGGGTCAGTCCAATTTCCTATTTGGTGTAATGTCCCAGCATGGAATGTGCCTACTGCTGAGAACTTGCACAGTTGCGGTGGGGGCAGAATTTTGTGTGTTGAAACAGCTATGCGAAGGGCTATAGCAGTCATTTAAAGGGAAATGACCACTTAAGCGTTCGTAGCTGGATGTCAGGAAAAGTGGTTGAATACAGAAGCGGAGGCAAGATATGGAATTTCGACAAGTGATGAATGAATGCTGTACCCATCTCCCTCTTCCAGTCCCAGTTGATGGATGGCGAATCGGAGGTGTTGCTAGGTGAGATGGATCTGAGGAGGGTTGCCTTGTTTGGCCTTTCTGGACAACATTCCCAGAGGACACCAGTGCAACATGGCTGGCAGGAGATGCCAGTCAGAGTCAATGCTGTGTCGAGTACCCACAGGACCAGGGAACTGATGCTGAAGGCAATGGCACTCCTTAAGAAAGCTGCCATGGAACAATTACCTCAATGCCTTATAACAAGTATGTATAGTACTAATTCTTAAATACAAGGGAAAAAAACTGCAAAGGTAAGAAATCTGAAATAAAAACAGAGAACAGTTCTAATGGAGGGTGGGCACAAGAAATGTCACAACCAGTTTTTTTCTCTTTACGGATACTGACTGACCTGTCATCCATTTCCAGCCTTTTACCGTTTCCACTTGAGAACTAAGCTTGCCAACCTGTAACACATGTTACAAGAATGGTTCCAGGGCTGAGGGACTTCAGTTACATGGATAGACTGGAGAAGCTGGGGTTGTTCTCCTTAGAGCAGAGAAGGTTGAGAGGAGATTTGATAGAGGTATTCAAAATCACGAGGGGCCTAGACAGAGTAGACAGAGAGAAACTGTTCCCATTGGGGGAAGGGTCGAGAACCAGAGGACACAGATTTGAGGTGATTGGCAGAAGAACCAAAGGCGACATGGGGAAAAACATTTTTACGCAGCGAGTGGTTAGGATCTGGAATGCACTGCCTGAAAGGGTGGTGGAGGCAGACTCAATCATGGCTTTCAAAAGGGAATTGGATAAGTATCTGAAGGAAAAAAATTTGCAGGGCTACGGGGCAAGGGCGGGGGAGTGGGACTAGCTGAAGTGCTCTTGCAGAGAGCCGGCACAGGCTTGACGGGCCGAATGACCTTCTTCTGTGCTGTAACTATTCTATGATTCTATGTACTGCTGGCTCATCTAAATCCCGCAGACAACCTCACAGCTCTCCCACTGCTTAACGAACACATCCCTACTCTAGCAGGATATATATTCAGGGTTACGGTAGCATAGTGGTTATGTTACTGGACTAGTCAATCCAGAGGCCTGGACTAATAATCCAGAGAACATGATTTTAAATCCCACCATAACAGTTTGAGAATTTGAATTCATCTTGAATATAAAGCTGGTACCAGTAAAAGTGACAATGAAGCTGTCAAATTGTCGTAAAAACCCTCTGGTTCACTAACCCCCTTTAGGGAAGGAAACCTGCGTACCCAGTGTGGCTTATATATAATTCCAGTCCCACTTAACTACCCTCTGATGTAGCCTAGCAAGTCTCTCAGATGTATCAACAGCTTCTCAAGTGCAACTAGGGGCGGGCAATAAATGTCGGCCTTGCCAGCGATGCCCACATCTCGAGAATTGATCAATAACATTTAAAAATGCACAATCTTTGCAGACTGACGTCTTGAAAAGGTGCTAAGACCTAACACAGAAAATTATTGTAACACAATCTAGTTGATGCATGGCTAGTTGTTGGCATGCAAAATGAGATACAGGTTGGGCGCTGTATATCTCCTTAAATCCTACAACAGGGTCAAGATGGTACATAATAAAAGGGGGATAGCAAAATACTGCGGATGTTGGAAATCCGAAATAACAACAGAAAATGCTGGAAAAACTCAGCAGGTCAGGCAAAATCCGTGGACAGAAATTTGAGTTGACGTTTCGGGTCGAACCCTTCTTCAAAACTGGAAAGAAAAGATAGATTGGAGGCAGGGCTGCGATCGGAACAAGGTTGAAGAGCCAAACGGAGATCCCGTCAAAGAGAAGAGCAGAACTTCTTCAAGGTAGCCATTCCTGGAAGAGGTGTGGCAGTGCCTGCTGAGTTTTTCCAGCATTTTCTGTTGTTATTTCGGATTTCCAACATCCGCAGTATTTTGCTATCGTACTAGTGTTTGGTTCACTGCCACACCTCTTCCAGGAATGCCTACATTGAAGAAGTTCTGCTCTTCTCTTCGACGGGATCTCCATTTGGCTCTTCAACCTTGTTCCGATTGCAGCCCTGCCTCCGATCTACCTTTTCTTTCCAGTTTTGAAGAAGGGTTCGACCCGAAACGTCAACTCAAATTTCTGTCCACGGATGTTGCCTGACCTGCTGAGTTTTTCCAGCATTTTCTGTTGTTATTTTACATAATAAAAGGGAACTGTTGGAGGTGTAACAGTGTAACAGAGCTGCCCGCCCTGGTAAGCAGACACCCTTGCACTCTGATAGGATGACAATGAGGTCCAGGATGCTGCAAATAAACAAGAACCCATCATTTTTTTTTTGATGTATATAAGTAAGGTAAGGACTATTGTTCGAAAGGTAATAAATCCCCTCTGGGATCCATTACCTTTCTTGCTGTGCATTTTGGGCCTTCCTTAGGCCGAGTATGGGACCTATGTCATTGGGCCTGGGTACTGGGAAGAATTCCTGAGTTTGCCCGGTGTAAGCATCGGCGCAGGCCCCAAGGATTTTTTTTTGTATCGGACATTTTGTATGATTGTTACTGCTGATTGACCAGCAGCCTGTTTGGAGAAGATGGGAGGGGCCCAGGTGTTCGTGATGGACAGGAGATTCCAGCCAGGCCTACAAACTGAGTATGGGAGAATGTCTGAGCAGACAGAGTTCTCTGGGGAACAAAAGGCGGGAACCGGACAAAGGAGGGCCATTGGAAATTAATGGGAAACCACTTAACCCGGGATCGGGTAAGAAGAGCAGCCTATCATCTGCCATTAACACCAGCACCTAGATGGGATAGCCCCGAAAGGCGGGAAACCAGACAAAGAAGGGTGATTAAAAAGACATCACTGCAATACACAGACCTCAATGAACTTTTAGGGTATAAGAGAAGGCAGCTTTGGCCATTCTCGCTCTCTCACGCTTGTTCTCGCCTTCGCGTGCTGTCATCTCTGAACCAAGAACCGAGCACTCCATCCGAGACGGAGAGAAGAAGCCACCACGAGCGACAAGAGCCTCGCCTTGCTCTCTGACTGTAGGAACGAACCTCGAAACTGGGACTTGGATGCTGCATCGGCGATACGGAACCAGGAGACACGTTCTACACAGGGAAGCAGCGAGCAAGAAAACGGACAATCGGGGTGAGCATTGTCCAAGCCCACACATCCTTAAGACCACCGGTACCGTGTTGAGGGGGTGTTGTGTGTCCCAACCAATCCAGAGGGGTTTAGTGGGGAGGTTCTGTGTGTATTATATAGTGTATGTTCTGGGGTTTGTGGGACAAGTCCATGTTATACGCTGTATTAAAACACAGTGTGATTTTAGGCGTCTTAATATGAGACAGGGGCCTGTTCGACGGGCCAAGTTGTATTGTTGTACTGTTTGTTTTACGCCACCAGGCATTTTACGTACTGGAGGCGGGTGTGTGTGTTAACCTTATTAAACACCGTACGGTTGAGTTCAAAAAGCTTGTCTGTGTTACAATCTTGTTGACTGTAATTCCTGTTGTATAGAACTAAGTAGGAGGGTTGATTCGAACCGCCAAAGCAAACCACCTACACCGGGAACAGCCCCCCGCCCCCCCAAAGTCTCTGCCAAACGAAATGAGGGAGGCAGGTGAAAGTCTCCCCTTCCCATCCCCCTATTGGAATTAGGACAGATTGAAAACCTATTCTGGATTCAGCCCCAAATTCCTGGACCCCCAAGGACAATCGACCCCCCTCCCCATGAGTCTCGGCACCAATAACTTATATTTGCCACTGATCTGACTTCATCAAGTTAACCAAATGACAATTATTGAATAAGCAGACTGTTAGAGATCAATATATTCTCAGCAAAGCAAGATATTTAATAATCTGCCTTACAATTCGCTCCAGGCTTCCTGAATGGCTGACGATACAAAATGTAATATTCTCAACAATATTTATACAAATTAAAATGCATTTCAGAGCGAGAAATCAATCCATAGTCCTTATCTACAATTATTGAATAAATAGACCCTCCCATCTGGCTGAAGGTGGGTTTTGAGAATCAGAAACAAAATATTAAACCAATGGCATCGTTCCCAATTTTCAAAACATCTCTGCTGTTATACTTTTTGTTACTAAGGTACTCCTGCTTATAGGTCATGGATAGAAAATTCCACATGGTTCTCCCAATCTCCCACAATAACCTTTGCAGAAGACCGATGGAATCCCCAGGGAAATGGTGTAAGCAATGATTTTCACTGGTTTCCACTGTTTCTTAGAGGGTTCCATGGGACTTTAGCACATAAAGCTAGGCTGACAGTCCAGTCTAGTGCAGTGCTGAGGGCGGTGCCGTCTTTTCGATGAGACATTAAACTGAGGCCCCGTCTGCTCTCTCAGGTGGACATAAAACATTCCATGGCACTATTTCGATAGAAGAGCAGGGGAGTTACCCTGGCCTAAAGTTATCCCTCAACCAACATAACAAAAACAGATTATCTGGTCATTATCACATTGCTGTTTGTGGGAGCTTGCTGTGCGCAAATTGGCTGCTGCTTTTCCCACATTACAACAGTGACTACACTTCAAAAAGTACTTCATTGGCTGTAAAGCGCTTTGAGACGTCCGGTGGTCGTGAAAGGCGCTATATAAATGTAAGTCTTTCTTTCTAAAACTCCTCTCCTTACTCAAATAGTGATACGTTCCTTTCAGCATTTCCCTCCTTTACGTTAACCCTCTCTCTACTCCTTCTCATGGTGTGGAGATGCCGGTGTTGGTCTGGGGTGGACAAATGTAAGAAGTCACACAACACCAGGTTATAGTCCAACAGTTTTATTTGAAATCACAAGCTTTCGGAGCACTTCACCTGACGAAGGAGCAGCGCTCCGAAAGCTTGTGATTTCAAATAAAACTGTTGGACTATAACCTGGTGTTGTGTGACTTCTTACACTATTCCTTCCCACGCATGGACACATACACAGGAACAAAGGAGATTCAATTGCTGCAATCATCCACAAAACATTAAATAATAAATGGGTAATACAAAATATTACTTATCACACGTGAACAGCTTTTAACCATAATCCCATATTCCCAGTCCTTACAGAGACCTCCTCTTGTATCTGGGTTCTTATTAGCCCAGTAGATCCCTATAAATAGCTAGTGTGCACAAATGTAAGCAAGAGGAGAGTTTCCTAATATACTGACTATTTGAAGTACCATCAGTCGGCCACTTTTGATTCCAATGGGTCAATCCTGTTGTCAGGGTTAGTGTCATTTCCAAAGGTAGACAAGGAGACAAACCTTAGGCGACAGCCATTCTACCTCATTAACTTGTGGCAATTGCTTCCCCCCCCTTTGTCTTTGGAAATGTGCATCAGCTTTTACTGTGCGTGCCTAGCAAGAGTTTGTATTCTTATTCCAAAATGCATAAAAGCCCATGTTAGTGAGACAGTGAAGGTCCTTTGATATGGGGAGGTCTCAAGAAGCTCCACCAGGGACTAGGATGAGTACCAAGACAAACAGATGAGACAAAATGCACTTCCAATGGCAGGATACCTTGCTGATCCCAAAGGTTCTCTTGCCGATACTCTTGTTAAAACCATACGACTTGTGGTGGTGCCAGCAAACAAAAGAAAGAAAGAAAATAAACAGAAAATGCTGGAAATACTCAGCAGGTCAGGCAGCATCTGCGAAGAGAGAAACAGAGTTAATGTTTCAGGTCGATGACCCTTTGCCAGGAAGGGGGAACGATAGCAAAATACTGCAGATGTTGGAAATCTGAAATAACAACAGAAAATGCTGGAAAAACTCAGCAGGTCAGGCAACATCCGTGGAGAGAAATTTGAGTTGACGTTTCGGGTTGGACCCTTCTTCAAAACTGGAAAGAAAAGAAACTAGATCGGAGGCAGGGCTGCGATCGGACAAAAGAATAAAAGAAACAAAAGAAGTAAAAGAGATTAGAAGCTAGACGAGATGGTAATAGGCTGGGATTAGGTGTAAAGTGTACTGGCAGGGCGAAAGATAGCTGCCAGGTGTGAGAGAGAAACAAAAGGAAAGGGGGGGGGGGGAAAGGAGTGGAACAATTACAAGAGAAAATGAAATGGGGGCCGAGCTTATGATCTGAAATTGTTGAACTCGATATTGAGTCCGGAAGGCTGCAGACTGCCTAATCGGAAGATGAGGTGCTGTTCCTCGAGTTTACGTTGAGCTTCCGTGGAACAATACAAGAGGCCAAGGACGGTGAGGTCCGAGTGGGAATGGAGCGGTGAATTAAAATGACAGGCGACCGGAAGCTCGGGGTCACCCTTACGGACTGAACGGAGGTGTTCCGCAAAGCGGTCACCCAATCTGCGTTTGGTCTCCCCAATGTAGAGGAGACCGCATCGTGAGCAGCGAATACAGTATACTAGATTGCGAGAAGTACAAGTAAATCGCTGTTTCACCTGGAAGGGGTGTTTGGGGCCCTGGACAGTGGGAAGGGGGGAGGTATAGGGGCAGGTGTTACATCTCCTCCGCTTGCACGGGAAGGTGCCAGGCGAAGAGGAAGGGCTGTTTGGGGTGATAGAGGAGTGGACTAGGGTGTCTCAGAGGGAGCGGTCCCTGCGGAATGCTGAAAGGGGAGGGGAGGGGAAGATACGTTTGGTGGTGGGATCACTTTGGAGGTAGCGGAAATGCCAGAGGATGATCCGTTGAATGTGGAGGCTGGTGGGGTGAAAGGTGAGGACAAGGGGAACCCTATCGTGGTTCTGGGAGGGAGGGGCAGGGGTGAGGGCAGAAGTGCGGGAGATAGAACTGACACGGTCGAGGGCAGTGTCAACCACAGTAGAGGGGAATCCTCGGTTGCGGAAAAAGGAAGACATGTCTGAAGCACTGGTGTGGAAGGTGGCGTCGTCAGAGCAGATACGGCGGAGGCGGAGAAACTGGGAGAATGGAATAGAGTCCTTACAGGAAGCGGGGTGGGAGGAAGTGTAGTCCAGGTAGCTGTGGGAGTCAGTGGGCTTGTAGTAAATATTGGTCGATAACCTATCCCCAGAGATGGAGACGGAGAAGTCGAGGAAGGGAAGGGAAGAGTCCGAGATGGACCATGTGAAGGTGAGGGAAGGGTGGAAATTGGAGGCAAAGTGAATGAAATTGTCAAGTTCGGGGCGAGAGCAGGAAACGGCACCGATACAGTCATCAATGTATCGGAAAAAGAGGTGAGGGAGGGGACCCGAGTAGGACTGGAACAAAGATTGTTCCACATAGCCCACAAAAAGGCAGGCATAGCTAGGACCCATGCGGGTACCCATGGCAACACCTTTGATTTGGAGGAAATGAGTGGAGTTAAAGGAGAAGTTGTTCAATGTGAGAACAAGTTCAGCCAGGCGGAGGAGGGTCGTGGTGGATGGGGACTGGTCGGGCCTCTGTTCAAGGAAGAAGCGGAGCGCCCTCAGGCCATCCGGGTGGGGGATGGAGGTGTAGAGGGATTGTACGTCCATGGTGAAAAGAAAGCGGTTGGGGCCCGGAAACTGGAAACTGTTAAAGTGGCGGAGGGCGTCCGAAGAGTCGCGGATGTAGGTGGGAAGAGACTGGACAAGGGGAGAAAAGATAGAGTCAAGATAGGAAGAGATAAGTTCTGTAGGGCAAGAACAGGCTGAAACGATGGGTCTACCAGGGCAGTCCTGTTTGTCAGGAAGGATGCTGAGTATTTCCAGCATTTTCTGTTTTTATTTCAGATTTCCAGCATTCGCAGTATTTTGCTTTTGTATTAAAGAAAGAAAGAACTTGGGTCTTTCAAGACCTAAAGACGTCCCAAAGTGTTTTACAGCCAATGAAGTACTTTTGAAGTGTAGGCACTGTTGTAATGTAGGAAACACGGCAGCCAATTTAAGCACCACAAGGTCCCGCAAATAGCAACGTGATAATACCCAGGCAATCTGCTTTGTTTCAGTGATGTTTGTTGAGGGATAAATATCAGCCAGGACTCTCCAGGGAGAACTTTACTGCTCTTCTTCAAAATAGTGCCATGGAATCTTTAACGTCCACCTGAGAGGACAGACGGGGCCTCGGTTTAACGTCTCATCCGAAAGGTGGCAACTCTGTCAGTGCTGCACCGAAGAGCTAGCCGAGATTTTATATAGATATACATAAAATGACATACAGTACAATAACAAATCCTGGGGTCGAGTTGTGAATCAATCTGAAGTAGAGAGCAGAGGGCCAAACTATCATTTTGCATCTTGTGGAAGACATGATACGTGACACCACTTCAGCATTCTGAGCAACACAGAGAGTTTGTCCATGAACTCTCCGCCTGTCATATGTATGGTGAAATCTTATGGAAAAGTAGCTCAATGGAAGAGCCTAAGGGAAGCAGATCACACCTGCATTATATTTTGGCAGGCAGGAGGCCAATTTATCTTTAATTGCTTGGCACATAACCTAAACTATATTCGTCAGGAAGCATTAACGTTCAACTTCATAAGCAACTTCTTTATAATGAAAGCAACTGTGAGGGAGTTTTCCAACTATTATTTTAATCAGTGCTTCAGATTCAAATCCATACAGCACAAACTGTTTTATTTACTTTCCATGGCATGTTGCCAGGGTTTATTTTCAGAAAAACGGCCCTTCTACTTTGGAGTGAAAAGAAGCATAACGTAGTTGTCTATCAAAAGTTTATAATGAAGCATTGTATCGACTGTGTCTGTCATTCTATCCAAGGAACGGAATGTCCCCATAGAGATTTTGTGCTGATGTGGATGGTGCAGAGAATTTCTAGCGTGCCGTTGTTTAATTGAGAGTCCAGATGGATGTTCTGCAAGCCCCAAGGTGGATCACAGTGAAGTACAATGCATGGAGCAGAAGGGTAGACTATGACAAGCTATTTCACCTTGTCCAGAACCATGAAACCAGAGGACACGGCCTGCGCTTGATGGGGGTAAAATCAAAAAATAATCTGCGGAAACAGCGAGGGGAATTTTAGCCCCCAAAGGTGGGTGGGTTTGGGTTGGGTGGCATTTAAAAAACATTTTAAATCTCAAAATTCGAGCCCAAACCACCTCGATTCCGCCCGTTTTAATGTAGGTGGGAGGGGGGTGGGCAACATAACATTGTTGTATATCAAAATTAGTTGCTCATTTAAATATTTTAATGAGGCTGCGTGCCTCATATTTTATCTCTCTTCCAGGTTTAACTCTGGCCGGCCGGGTTTCCCGGGACTCGGAAACCCGGCGGCCATTAGGAGGTGAGGACTGCTGCGTGGAAGAGGTAAGTGCTTTTCCAGCACTGCTTGTGGGCCAGGAGGAGCAGGAGTGCTTCCTCCCAGCCCCCCAAGCTAACCTGCTTCCCTCCCTGCACTGACCACCCACCGCAAATGGACAACCCCTCACCCCCCCCTCTATCACGGACCCACCCCCATGATCGGGCAACGCCCCCACACACAATCCGCCCCCCACGATCATGAACTTCCCCGACCCCCCATTTCTGTCCCCGATCTTTCTCCAATCCCCCGTGATAACCCCCTGACCCTTCAAGCCCCGCTGTACCCACCCCGCCCCTCGCGATCTCTACCCCAAGCAGCAGGAGGCCTACCTGCTCCTCGGCTGCAGCCTTTTCTGCAGCGTTACCCGCCTGACAGGAAGCCAAGCCTGTCAATCAAGTCATCCTGCTGACAAAAAAAAACCACGCACGCTGTCGAGTTAAAAATACACAGCGTTCGGGGAAACTCGGTTCCAGGTTTCCCGGCCAGAACTCCTTCACCCAGCTTGTAAATCCCACCCCAGTAAAAGATTGGGGCCAATATTTCAGTGAGCAAGTGGTCAATCTCTGGAACAGACTTCCAAGGGATACGGTGGAAGCATTTCGTATTGATTCATTCAAATGCAAATGAGATAGATGTCATTCAGAAAATAACATTTTGGGATTATGTACATGAGTAATTTGAGAAATTACAAGTGTAGCATGCTTGGGAAAGAAAAGGTGACTTTGGACTGATTCCACTACTGGGGGTTTTCCTCCCATCATGTCTGGGTCTGTTGTAGACTAAGTGATTGAGATTGATTGCTGTGAATAGTCAACAACTTCATTATTGTTGTACCATGTGACTACCAGGATGGTAGAGGGCGAACTAGATAAGTGGATTTCAAACTTTTTTGATTGTAGGACCTTTTACAAATCGATTAGTAATCGCAGACTCCCAATCTAAATTAGAATACTATATCAAACTCATAATATGAAAATGATGCATGTAGTTAGGGCTAGAAACATAGAAACATAGAAGATAGGAGCAGGAGTAGGCCATTCGGCCCCTCGAGCCTGCTCCTCCATTCAATGCGATCATGGCTGATCATCCAAATTCAGTACCCTGTCCCTGCTTTCTCCCCACATCCTTCGATTCCCCTTAGCCTTAAGAAATATATCTAACTCCTTCTTGAATATATTTAATGAACTGGCCTCCACCGCCCTCTGTGGCAGAGAATTCCACAGGTTCACCACTCTCTGGGTGAAGAAATTCCTCCTCATCTCAGTCTTAAATGGCTTACCCCTTATCCTTAGACTGTGACCCCTGGCTCTGGACTCCCCCGCCATCGGGAACAGCCTTCCTGCAGATAGTCTGTCTAGTCCTGTTAGAATTTTATAAGTTTCAATGAGATCCCCACTCATTCTTCTAAACTCTTGCGAATATAAGCCTAATCAGCCAAATCTCTCTTCATACGTCATTCCTGCCATCCCAGGTATCAGACTGGTGAATCTTCGCTGCACTCCCTGCATGGCAAGAAAATCCTTCCTCAGATAGGGCAACTAAAACTGCACACAATACTCAAGGTGTGGTCTCACCAAGGCACTGTACAACTGCAGCAAGACATCCTTACTCCTGTACTCGAATCCTCGATCTTTAAATGTTTGCCATTGCCTATTCACCGTCAACCCTTTAAGTAACATTCCCCAATCCATCCTAGCCAACTCGCACCTCATACCATCATAGTCTCCTTTATTTAAATTCAGTACCCAAGTCTCTGAATCAACTATTTCACTCTCCATCTTAATGAAGAATTCTATCATATTATGATTGCTCCTCCCCAAGGGGCCCCGCACAACAAGATTGCTAATTAATCCTTTCTCATTACATAATACCCAGTCTAAGATGGCCTGATCTCTAGGTGGTTCCTCGACATATTGGTCCAGGAAACCATCCCGTATACACTCTACGAATTCCTCTTCCACAGTATTGTTACTAATTTAGTTAGACCAATCTATATGTAGATTAAAGTCACCCATGATAACTGCTGTGCCCTTATTGCACACATCTCTAATTTCCCACTTAATGCCATCCCCAACCTCAGCATTACTGTTTGGGGGTCTGTATACAACTCCCACTAACGTTTTCTGCCCCTTGGTATTTCTCAGCTCTACCCATACAGATTCCACATCATCAGAGCTAATATCCTTCCTTACTATTGTGTTAATCTCCTCTTTAGCCAGCAATGCTACCCCACCGCCTTTTCTTCTTTGCCTGTCCTTCCTGAATATTGAATACCCCTGGATGTTGAAGTCCCAGCCTTGGTCACCCTGGAGCCATGTCTCTGTAATCCCAATTATATCATATCCGTTTACATCTATTTGCACAACTAATTCATCCACCTTATTAGGAATGCTCCTCGCATTAAGACACAAAGCCTTCAGGCTTTTTTTTTAACACTCTTAGACCTTTTAGAATTATTGTTTACTGCGGCCATGTTTGATTTACACCCTTGATTTCTCTGACTTCCACTTTTGCTTTTCTCCTTCCTGTCATTTGCTTCTATCCTTGCTTCCCTTTCCTCGGTCTCACTGCACAGGTTCCCAACCCCCTGCCATTTTAGTTTAAACCCTCCCCAACAGCACTAGCAAACATTCCCCCTAGGACATCGGTCCCCATCCTGCCAAGGTGCAAACCATCCAGTTTGTACTGGTCCCACCTCCCCCAGAGCTGGTTCCAATGTCCCAGGAATTTGAATCCCTCCCCCTTGCACCATTCTTCTAGCCACATATTCATCTGAAATATCCTTCTATTTCTATTCTGACAAGCACATGGCACTGGTAGCAATCCTGAGATTATTACCTTTGAGGTCCTATTTTTTAATTTACCTCCTAACTCCCTATATTCAGCTTTTAAGACCTCATCCCATTTTTTACCTATATCGTTGGTACCTATAAGCACCACGACAACTGGATGTTCACCCTCCCCCTCCAGAATGCCCTGCAGCCGCTCCAAGACATCCTTGACCCTTGCACCAGGGAGGCAACATACCATCCTGCAGTCTCGTTTGCAGCCGCAGAAACACCTATCTATTCCCCTTACAATAGAACCCCCTGTCATTATAGCTCTCCCGCTCTTTTTCCTCCCGTCCCGTGCAGCAGAACCACCCCTGGTGCCAGGAAATTGGTTGCTGCTGCCTTCCCCCAATAAGTCATCCTCCCCACCAATATCCAAAGCGGTATATCTGTTTGAGAGGGGGATGGCCACAGGGGACCCCTGCACTACCTGCCTGCGCCTACTACTCTGCCTGGCAGTCACCCATTCCCTTCCTGCCTGTGCAGCCTTTACCTGCGGTGTGACCAACTGATTAAACGTGATAGCCACGATGTCCTCAGCATCGCGAATGCTCCAGTATGTATCCATTCGCAGATCCAGCGCCGCAATGCGGTCTGCCAGTAGCTGCAGCTGGATACACTTCCTGCACACATGGTCGTCAGGGACACAGGAAGTGTTCCTGATTTCCCACATAGTGCAGGAGGAGCATGCTATGGGGCCGAGCTTTGCTGCCATGACTTACCCTTTAATTAATTTAAATTAAATCAATACCACCAATTATACTACAATTAAATGATATTCTCAAGGGCCCTTGTTTCCTAGCACTCCCCGCTATACAAAATAGAGACCTTAGAAACTATAACCACAAAATAAGACCTTCTAAACTTTATAAACTATTAACCTTAACTGTCAAACTATAGAGTAGTATAAATACTCACCCAATCAGCTGCTTCCTCCTGCCCGTGTCACGTTTTGAATCGTGATGTGGCTCTGGAACGCCACCGCCGGTCTGCGAGATTGGTAAGCCTCTGTAAAAAAGCCCGCGAAAGTGAGTTTAAATACTCACTGAAACTCCACTCTCGCTGCTCCCAACAATGGCCTCTGTAAAAAAGCCCGCGAAAGTGAGTTTAAATACTCACTGAAACCCTGCTCTCACCACTCCCGACACTGGCCTCTGTAAAAAAGCCCGCAAAAGTGAGTTTAAATACTCACTGAAACTCCGCTCTCACCGCTCCCGACACGATTCCATAGCGCCCCATTTGGGACGGTAACTTTTGTAATCTTGGAAAAGTATTGGCAGGCGATAATCATTTTCTGGTCCCAGGAAATTGGGCTTTAGCACTCCAAGAGGGAAGTGGAGCGCTAAATCAAGCGCTAACCACTTCTCTTAGAGCGCTAAAGTGCGAGTGTGGGGCGGTAGCGGCAAAGCGCTGAACAACGTTGAGTGCAAAGATACCGGCATCGGAGGCTGCTTCCCTCACTTAAAGGGAAGGGCCATTGATGGTGCTCAGTTCTGCGATGCCAGGCGACCTGCGTGACTGCCATTACAGCCCCATCAGAGAGTGGAGCCGCTCGGACAGCTCGCAGCAATAAAGCATCGAAACCTTTCAGCAGGCACCAGAGTGGCGCAAAGAATAAAGTTTGGCTGACCTGAAAACCACTGCCTTTAGTTAGCACTCCCTCTCTGCCAGCTGAGGTGACAGCTCCTCCTCTTTGTGCCGTTGCTGACGCCCAGCGATACAGCAAAGGGGGGGGGGTGGGAGGCAATTTCACATCTGGGGCGGTAACGGGGCGCTGCGCACTTTATTACATCACGATCTGTGAGGCGCCAGAGGGCGAGGCGGTAAGTGTTAGCGCCAGCGCTAAACCGGTAGGGAAGATCGCGGGCATCGCTACATTTGTCGCGCCCGTTCGCCAACCCATTAGCGCCCCATTACCACCCCCCCTCGACGCTAATGGGAGGCGCAAAACAACCGAGTTTCTCCCCGAGTGTTTTAATAATGTTTTTAAGGAAACATATTTACTTACAGATATCTGTGAGATGGGTGTGCCTGCTTCTCACTGCAGAGTCTGCCTATCGTTGGTGTGATGTTTGACAATTTATTTAAAGCTGCTTGTTACATTAATTTTATGTACCGTCCTAAAAACTACAGCTCATCTACGAATTTTAATTAGATTTGGATTGTCTGCTTCACACCCGCCCGGCGGCATCCACCTCAAACAAACTTGTTCTTTTCGCGATCAAGGCATTCCCAGCGGGTCAGGGACAAGTCCTTGCAGAGTGATCATAACATGGTTGAATTTCAACTTCAGTTGGAGGGTGAGAAAATTCTACCTCAAACAAGTGCCCTGATCTTAAACAAAGGCAATTACAATGGCCTGAGGGCAGAACTGGCTAAAGTGGACAGGAAAAATAAATTAAAACGTAAGGCAGTTGAAATGCAGTGGCAGTCATTGAAGGAGATATTTCATAACTCTCAACAAAAATATATTCCAGTGAGAAAGAAAGATTTTAAGAGAAGGGAGTACTAAGGAAGTAAAGGATGGTATCAAATTGAAAGCGAAGGCATACAATGTTTCCAAGATTGGTGGGAGGCCAGAGGATTGGGAAATTTTTAAAAACCAGCAAAGGATGACTAAAAAAAAATAAAGAGAGAGAAGATGAATTATGAGAGTAAACTGGCAAGAAATATTAAAACAGAAAGTAAGAGCTTCTACCGGTATATAAAAAGGAAAAGAGTAGCTAAAGTAAACGTTGGTCCCTTAGTGGATGAGATTGGGGAATTAATAATGGGGAACGGGGCAATGGCTGAGACTCTGAACAAATATTTTGTAACTGTCTTCACGGTAGAAGACACTAACAACATCCCAATAATGGAAAATCAAGGGGCCATAGGAAGCGGGGAACTAAAGACAATCACTATCACTAAGGAAAAAGTACTAGGTAAAATAATGGGACTAAAAGACGACAAGTCCCCTGGACCAGATGACCTGCACCCCAGGGTCATAAAAGAAGTGACTGCAGAGATAGTGGATGCATTGGTTGCAATATACCAAAATTCCCTGGATTCTGGAGAGGTCCCATTGGATTGGAAAACCACAAATGTAACACCCCTATTTAAGAAAGGAGGGAGACAGAAAGCAGGAAACTATAGACCAGTTAGCCTAAAATCTGTCGTTGGGAAAATGCTGGAGTCCTTCATTAAGGAAGCAATAGCAGGGCATTTGGAAAATCATAATGCAGTCAAGCAGAGTCAGTATGGTTTTATGAAAGAGAAATCTTGCTTAACAAATTTGCTGGAGTTCTTTGAGGATGTAACGAGCAGGGTGGATAAGGGTGAGCCAGTGGATGTGGTGTATTTGGATTTCCAGAAGGCATTCGATAAGGTGCCATGTAAAAGGTTATTGCATAAGCTAATGTAAAGTCCATGCCTCAATAATACACGGACTTCAGGAGAACAGTTTAACAGGTACTTTACTGAACAAGAGGGTAACGTCAGACTAAAATACAGAAGCCTGCTAGGGCCTTTTATACAGGGGTGGTCACCGCCGGTACTGCAGTCTAAAACCAGTTGTTCCCTTAAAGGTACATACACAACAATTCCTCCCCTTTTAGATAAACAGTACATAACATTCATTTAACAACTAAATAATAACTAATTACAATTTTCTGGGTACTATATACATCAACTGAAATAATCATTTATAAGTTCAGTCTTTGAGGAGGCTTCCTGATCCTGACTGGATAGCGCCTTTCTCGAGTATCCTGTTCTTGCGGTGGAGTTGATTCTGGTTCATTGTCATTGGTTGGTTTGTCAGCTTCCAATACCACTGCTTCTGAGGTAGACGCAATCTGTACTTCGGGTTGATTACCAGGTGCACCTGCTCGTGGTATGGGTTTGGCTTGTTCCTGTGACTCTAGAATCTGGTCAGCATGGCATCTCACGATGCTCTCTCCAACGCCCACTGTGTACATTAGTGGTCCCTGCTGTGTGCATATCGTTCCTGGCTGCCATTTTTCTGTTCGGTAGTCGCGGGCCAAGACTGGTTGCCCTATCTTGAAGCTCCTGGTTGGCTTCTCATTGATGTGCTGGAATTGCTTATCCTCAACATCTCGTCCTATGCTTGGTTTGAGCAAATCCAGGCGACATCTTAGCCTTCGGTTGAAGAACAGTACGGCTGGAGCTTGGTTGGTGACTGCATGTGTCGCATTCCGGTAAGCAAACAAGAAATTATCCACCTTGTGTTGTAGTGGTATGTCGTCATTATACATTGCCTTTATGGCCTTTTTAAAGGTCTGAACAAACCTCTCAGCCAATCCATTTGTGGCTGGATGATATGGGGCAGATGTGTAATGATTCACCCCATTATTCCTCAGAGTCCTCCGGAAATCCTCAGACACAAATTGTGGCCCATTGTCGGAGCAAATCTGTTCTGGCAACCCATTCCTGGCGAAGATGGTCCTTAGGACTGCAATAGTTTTCTCCGTGCTGGTGGAGGACATTTTAATGACCTCTGGCCATTTCGAATGGGCGTCCACGGCAATTAGAAACATTGAGTCCATAAATGGACCAGCAAAATCAGTGTGTACCCGTTGCCATGGAGATGAGGGCCACTCCCATGGATGTAGCGGGGCTTGTGGTGGAGCGTTTTGGACCTTCTGGCATCCTGTGCATCTCTTGGTCATATCCTCGATTTCTTTATTGATTCCCGGCCACCACACAAACGCCCTGGCTAGGCTCTTCATTTTTACCCCTCCCAGATGACCCTCATGAAGCTCATTGAGCACTCTATCTCTCAACTTGGGTGGAATTACCACTCGGGATCCACACATCAAGGTCCCCCGGCACACTGACAGCTGTTCTCTCCTTGGCGAGAATGCTGGCAACAGTGAGTCGCCATATGCTGGCCATCCCTTCACCGTCAAATCATAGACCCGAGAGAGTGTCGGGTCATTTCGGGTTTCCTTCTCTATACTTGAGTTTGTAACAGGCAAACATTCGACTATGGTCGCATGGAATATCTCATCAGGGTCCACTGCAGGTGCTTCTTCTACCGTAGGCAACGGTAGGCACGACAGCCCATCAGCATTTCCATGCTGTTTCGTACCCTTGTACTCTATGTCGTACTGATGTGCCCCTAGAAAAAGTGACCATCTTTGCAGCCGTTGCGCCGTCATCACCAGAACGCCCTTCTTGGGGTTAAAAATGGAGACCAGGGGCTGATGATCAGTCAGTAGGGTGAATTTCTGCCCGTACAGATAGTGATTGAACTTCTTCACCCCCCCACACCAGGCTGAGGGCCTCCCTGTCAATCTGGGCGTAGTTACGCTCGGCTGAGGTTAGCGAGCGCGACGGAAAGGCTATTGGCCTCTCTGAACCGTCAAGGAATTTGTGTGACAGCACCGCTCCAATGCCGTAGGGTGACGCATCACATGCCAACCGAATCGGTAGTGTTGGGTTGTAGTGGGCCAATACTTCTTTTGAAGTGATTAGGCATTTACATTCCTGAAAGGCACGCTTACACTCATCACTCCATTTCCATGTTACTCCAGTTTGCAGCAGGGCGTTCAGTGGGTGCAGAATTGTAGATAAATTCGGCAAGAACTTATGGTAGTAGTTCACCAACCCGAGGAACGACCTCAGTTGCGACACATTTTCCGGTGCTGGAGCCTTGACTACAGCCTCAATCTTGTCCGGTGACTTATGCAACCCTTCCTCATCAATCATGTGGCCACAATACGAGATTTGTCTCCTGAAGAACTCGCATTTGGGGCGGTTGGCTCGTAGCCCATATTCTTGTAATCCAGTGAGCACCTGCTCCAGGTTGGCAAGGTGTTCACTGTCATTTTCGCCCGTAACCAGGATGTCGTCCAAATAACACTGGGTCCCCGGGATCCCTTGCAGGACTTGTTCCATCGCCCTCTGCCAAATAGCTGGGGCTGATGCTACCCCGAATACCAGTCGATTGTACTGGTAAAGGCCTTTGTGAGTGTTTATCGTGAGGTATTTCCTAGATGCTTCTTCCACCTCCATTTGTAGATACGCTTGGGCCAGATCAATCTTTGTAAAACGTTTCCCTCCAGATAGTGAGGCGAAAATATCTTCTATCCGTGGAAGTGGATATTATACTGTGTGCAGGACTGGGTTCACAGTCACCTTGAAGTCCCCACAGATGCGAACCTTCTTCGGCTCCCCAGGTGTGCTGCTCAATGCTTTCTTCATTACAGGAACAATGGGTGTGGCCCACTCGCTCAAGTCCACCTTGGACAGCACACCCGAACGCTCCAGACTCTCCAGTTCAGCTTCAACGGCTGGATGGATCGCGTATGGCCTTAAAAAAATTTGGGTTTGCGTTATCTTTAATCTTTATCGTTGCCTTTACTCCTTTTAGAGTCCCAAGTCCTTGTTGGAACACCTCTTCTGCGTCAGATAGGATTTGTGACAGACGTCCAGGTGCGACGTCATCATCCTTTTTGTCAGTCACAGTTAGCGCCTGAATGGAATGCCAATCCAATTGTATTTTTCGGATCCATTCACGTCCCAATAATGGTGGTCCTCCATCTCGTAGTATATACATATATAGTTTCTGTGTTTCCTTGCCATTATATTTAACTGGCACCCTTATTTTTCCTCTGGGGTAGACCTTTTGCCCCGTGTATGTCTTCAATACAATGGACGTGTCCTTTAAGGGTATGTGTGAGAATAGCCGCTCATAGTCTCGTCGATTCATGACAGTTAGGGCTGATCCTGCGTCCAATTCCATTTTTCCTGGGGACACTGCTATCATGAGGGTGACCCAAATGGTTCAGTGATCCTCCTTTGCGATCACGTTGTGTAACTTTAGACAACTTAGTCTCCTGCTCCCAGAGTCCTTATCACTCTCCTGATCTTCCGAACTACTGTCTGTCAATTTCTTTACTTTCTTGTACTGTTCCTTAGTAGTTCTTGTAGTGTTGGTTTTCTTTCCCGACCTGCAGACTCTTGCTATATGTCCCATTTTTCCACATTGCCTGCATACTTTGTCCTTAAACCAGCAGTCCTTCTGCTCATGGGTTGTTCTGCCGCAGCAATAGCACTTTTCTGCTCCATACGCCATTTCATTAGCGCTGTATTCTTGTGGTTTCTGTTGTATTTCCGCAGCTCCCCGTGCTGCTGCTTCGTAGGATACTGCCACGCTGAAAGCCTGTTCTAGCGTCAGGTCCTTTTTGAAAGTAGTCGTTTATGGGTTCCTTCACTCTTGAGCCCGCAGACAAACTTGTCCCGTAAGGTGTCTGCCAGTCCTGCTCCAAACTGGCAATGCTTCGATAACTTGCGTAGTTCCGTAAGGTAGTCAGCATTGCTCTCATCTTTGTGCTGGTTTCTTTTATGGAACTTGAATCTTTCTGCTATCAGCAGTGGTGTAGGGTTTAGGTGTTCCTGTAAGATATTAACAATCTCCTCAAAACTTTTCTCCATTGGTTTAGCTGGGGTAATTAAATTCCGCAATAGGCCGTACGTACTCGCGCCCATCAAATTCAATAATACCGACGCCCTCTTTCCATCGGCCACCTCATTTGCCTTGCAGTACACTTCAATTCTTTCCACATACGTGGTCCAGTCTTCTACCTCGTTGTCGAAAGCAGTGATACTGCCACTTTTCGGCATCTTGGGTGATTTAAAATGGCGCCTCCCGCGCTTTTTCTTCTTCCACAATGGAATAAAATGGCGCCTCCCGCGCTTTTCCTTCTTCCCCTTGCTGCCACGCTGCTCCTAGCATTCTACAGGGTAATGGTGGCGACCCGCGGCTTCGGCGCGTCTCGCTTTCCTTCCCCCCCATTTATTTTCTCTCCGCTGCCCGGTTCTTGAGCACCGACCGCGCCCTGTGCGCTCCACCCTCTCTCTCTCTCTTGTTTTCTTTTCCCGGCGATGCTGCGCGGCCCGTTTTGTAGAGCCACTCGATCGAGCTTGAGCCCGCCGTGGTCCGGAAGGGTCAGCACACTACCTGCTACCAGCACGATTTGCTGGACACCTTAACTGGGGAGCCAAGCTCAGCTCTCCACAGCCTCTCCCGCAATTCTCCGAACACCGATGAATCCTTTGGGCGGTTGCCCGCGGTCGACGCCCGTTGCTCAGACTACGACCTCCAAGAAACCTCCTCTCGGGGTGAGATCCCCGTGAGATGATGCAACACTGCAGGTGAGTTCGAACTTACTCGTCACCACTGTAAAGTCCGCGCCTCAATAATACACGGACTTTGGGAGAACAGTTTAACAGGTACACGTCAGACTGAAATACAGAAGCCTGCTAGGGCCTTTTATACAGGGGTGGTCACTGCCGGTACTGCAGTCTAAAACCAGTTCTTCCCTTAAAGGTACATACACAACAGCTAAGAGCTCACGGAGTTGGGGGTAATTTATTAGCATGGATAGAGAATTGGCTAATTAACAGAAAGCAGAGAGTCGGGATAAATGGGTCATTTTCCGGTTGGCAAACAGTAACTAGTGGCGTGCCACAGGGATCGGTGTTGGGGCCTCAACTATTTACAATCTACATTGATGACTTGGATGAAGGGACCGAGTGTAATGTAGCCAAGTTTGCGGATGGGAAAGCAAGTTGTGCAGAGGCCTCAAAGAATCTGCAAAGGGATATAGACAAGCTAAGTGAGTGGGCAAACATTTGGCAGATGGAGTATAATGTGAGAAAGTGCGAGGTTATCCACTTTGGCAGGAAAAATAAAAAAGCAAATTATTTAAATGGAGAGAGATTACAAAATACTGCAGTTCAAAGGGACCTGGGGGTCCTTGTGCATGAAACACAAAAAGTTAGCATGCAGGTACTGCAAGTAACCAAAAAGGCAAATGGAATGTTGGCCTTTATTGCAAGGGGGTTGGAGTATAAAAGCAGGGAAGTCCTGCTACAACTGTACAGGGTATTGGTGAGACCACCCCTTGAGTACTGCGTACAGTTTTGGTCTCCTTATTTAAGGAAGGTTATACTTTCATTGGAGGCAGTTCAGAGACGATCACTCGGTTGATTCCTGAGATGAGGGGGTTGACTTATGAGGAAAGGTTGAGCAGGTTTTGCCGATACTCATTGGAATTTAGAAGAATGAGAGGTGATCTTATTGAAACATATAGATACTGAGGGGTCTCGACAAGGTAGATGCAGAGAGGATGTTTCCCCTCGTAGGGAAATCTGGAACTCGGGGGCATAGTTTCAGAATAAAGGGTCGCCCTTTTAGAACTGAGATGAGGAGGAATTTCTTCTCTCAGAGGGTCATAAATCTGTGGAATTCTCTGCCCCAGAGAGCCGTGGAGGCTGGGTCATTAAATACATTTAAGGTGGAGATTGGCAGATTTTTGCAAGTTAAGGGAGTGAAGGGTTATGGGGAGCGGGCAGAGAAGTGGCTTTCAGCCCAAGATCAGCCATGATCTTATTGAATGGCGGAGCAGGCTCGAGGGGCCAAGTGGCCTATTCCTGCTCCCATTTTTTTATGTTCTTATGTTTCCAGCTCTCAGCCAGTCTGCATTCTGCTGTCTGCAGCCAGTGACACGCGAACCCAAACTCTCCTCTCACCTCCCACCCCCTCCCCAAAACAACAACAGCCGGACAACCTGACGAGCCCCGGGTCTCCAACTGCCCCGCTCCCTTCACCGTGTAACTTTTATGTAGTGGGTAATGGGATTTCGGCTCGATTCGGCCCAGCAACGGCTTCAACTCACCGACATTACCGGTCCAAGGTTATCGCATGCAACTGGTTCGGGAAAAATCCGCGCAATGAATAAAAACCTTCCAGCAGACCGCACAAAGCCAGCAGGAGACTCGCAGTGAACGATGGCAACTCGCCCTTGGTTGAACTTTAAAACTTACCGACTACTGATGAAACTTTTCTATCTTTCAGTCGCCCTTCGCCGCGTTATCAGCCAGCCATCCTCCGCTCTCCTCCCACAGACACCAATGAGGTCATCGGAAGGAACCCGAACATGAACACTCTGGTGCCGCCTCCACCCCGACCCTCTCTCTGGTTTATTTTTACCGTCTGTAATTTTTCAGAGAACTTCTCCAACAAATAATTGGTCAATGTTTCGCGGACTCCCTGGAACATCTCCACGGACTCCAGTTTGAGACCCACTGACCCACTGATCTAGATGGACCTTGTTCTTTTTATGTCCAGCAATTCCTATGGTCCTGTTTCCAGCGCATGACAAGTTAATTGGACAGGATGATGTACTTCAAAAACATCCTGGCAAATTTCAGTCTGAAGGCTGTGTAGCCTGTGAAGTTATTCACTTGGGCAGGAAGAATAGAAAAACAGAATATTTTTTAAATGGTGAGAAACCATTAAATGTTGATGTTCAGAGAGATTTAGGTGTCCTCGTACTGGAAACACAGAGAGTTAGCATGCAGGTACAGCAAGCAATTAGGAAGGCAAATGGCATGTTGGCCTTTATTGCCAGAGGGTTGGAGTATAAGAGTAAGGAAGTCTTGCTACAATTGTACAGGGCCTTGGTGAGACCACACCTGGAGTACTGTGCACAGTTTTGGTCTCCTTATCTGAGGAAGGGTATACTTGCCTTAGAGGTGATGCAATGAAGGTTCACTAGATTGATTCCTGGGATGAGAGGTTTGTCCTGTGAGGAGGGATTGAGTAGATTGGGCCTATACTCTCTGGAGTTTAGAAGAATGAGAGGTGATCTCATTGAAACATACAAGATTCTGAGGGGAATTGATAGGGTAGATGCTGAGAGGTTGTTTCCCCTGGCTGGAGTGTCTAGAACTAGGGGGCGTAGTCTCAGGATAAGGGGTCAGCCATTTAAGACTGCGATGAGGAGGAATTTCTTCACTCAGAGGGTTGTGAATCTTTGGAATTTTCTACCACAAAGGGCTGTGAATGCTGAATCATTGAGTATATTCAAGGCTGAGATGGAGAGATTTTTGGACTCTAGGGGAATCAAGGGATATGGAGATCGGACGGGAAAGTGGAGTTGAGGTCGAAGATCAGCCATGATCTTATTGAATGGCGGAGCAGGCTCAAGAGACTGTATGGCCTAGTCCTGCTCCTAATTGTTATATTCTTATGTAGCCTGCTCACGACAATCACATGTTGCCCTGCTGAAGGCAACTATCTATAGGTGTGTACATCTTCCTCTATAACTTTCATTCTCATCGCCCCGAGAGAGTCCAACCATCATTCACAGAAGTGCTGCACTATCCAGCATTAGGTTACCAGATGGGGCTCAAACTGATAATTAATTTGGAGCTGCTTTGATATGACTTACCATTCTACCTTCAGTCAGCCAATGATGACCCTCTCAACCTGTTAGTTGTTGAAGGACTCCTTCCTGTGAAGGAGGAGGGGTGAAGGTGGTGAGAATAGATTGGTCGGTGGAAGCAGTAAAGAGGACAGGCATCACCAATGAGGAAAATTAGCACTGCAGCCACCCTGAGATACTCCAGGGGTCCTTTGATGTTTCATGTGGTGAGCACAAATGCAAGTTGATAGATTCTTTTCAACAGTAAAGTTGGATAGAAAGTAGGCTTGGTGATAGAATTCAGATTGACAAGGAGCCCAAGCAACATGAGCTGTATTCCAGACGAGGCAACTAACATTACAAAATCTTTCAGGGAGATATGAGATTTGTTTCCAAAACGCAATGCGAATTAGGTCATGTTTTAAGATAATTTCCAATAATGGCTAATTCTTACCTCCACCACATAGGAAGCCCATTGTTTGTGTTTCCTCAAATCCTTCTACCAAGATTGGGAACGTAGATATAATCAAGGGGACCCATCACTCAAGACTACTCATGACATTCTTAAATGTGTAAGCATATTGTTTCTGCTTTTATATGATGAAGAATCATTGCACGTCAAGGCAATAGCTTGGTGACAACAAGCTTACAACAGGTAGGAACATTTTCACTGTATTTCTGTACTCAAACACATACAAAACAACAGTGTATTAAATACATTCATAGAATCATAGAAATTTACAGCACAGAAGGAGGCCATTTGGCCCATCTTGTCCGTGCCGGCCGACAAAGAGCTATCCACCCTAAACCCACTTTCCAGCACTTGCTCCGTAGCCCTGTAAGTTACGGCACTTCAAGTGCATATCCAAGTTCTTTTTAAATGTGATGTGGGTCTCTGCCTCTACCACCCTTTCAGGCAGTGAGTTCCAGACCCCCACTACCCGCTGGGTGAAAACATTTCTCCTCAAATCCCCTCTAAACTTCCGACCAATTACTTTAAATCTATGCCCCCTGGTTATTGACCCCTCTGCTAAGGGAAATAGGTCCTTCCTCTCCACTCTATCTAGGCCCCTCATAATTTTATGCCCCTCATAATTTTATACACCTCAATTAGGTCTCCCCTCAGGCTCCTCTGTTCCAAAGAAAACAACCACAGCCTATCCAATCTTTCCACATAGCTAAAATTCTCCAGCCCAGGCAACATCCTCATAAATCTCCTCTGCACCCTCTCTAGTGCAATCACATCCTTCCTGTAATGTGGTGACCAGAACTGCACGAGTATTCTAGCTGCGGCCTAACTAGCGTTTTATACAGTTCAAGCATAACCTCCCTGCTCTTAAATTCTATGCCTCGGCTAATAAAGGCAAGTATTTTAACCTTCTTAACCACCTTATCTACCTGTCCTGCTACCTTCAGGGATCTGTGGACATACACTCCTAGGTCCCCCTGATCATCTACACTTCTCAGTGTCCTACCATTTATAGTGTATTCCCTTGCCTTGTTAGCCCTCCCCAAATGCATTAGCTCACACTTCTCCAGATTGAATTCCATTTGCCACTGTTCTGTCCACCTGACCAGTCCATTGATATCTTCCTGCAGTCTGCAGCTTTCTTCTTCACTTTGCTAAATGGAAAAGGCGAATTACTACCTCTTCTGTGTGGGTGAAGAAAGCCTGACATACCACTGAGAATGCAAGCCAGACTGATTCCATCAAGTAGTGAGAAACTCCAAAACATACGACTGAGAAATCTACACGGGTACAGTTTCTGTTTTGCTGGAACAGAGCACACCCGTCTTCCTACAGGGGTACACCCATTCTACCTAAGGCCAGAGAGATTAGCTGCATGTTGGCAGAGTCGAGGCTTAGGAAGGCACTACTGGAACAGTGCAGCTTACAATCACAGAGCGCTGGCTAGCTTCCCACTACTTGTTCAGCTAGGACCACCCTACCAGTCAGGGCTTGAGAGGTTATCTGGAACAGCATAGAAAGAATTCTCGCCTGAGTTATAGGGTTACTGTTAGATCCGTGGTTCAGTGGATAAAGAATTACACGTATGCTGTACATAAACAAACAACAGGTCTTTACTGGAGGAGGGTCATCTCTAGACTGGAGTACAGAGGCATGTGCACAGCTTATATACCGGTGTGGTTACTGCCGGTACTACAGTATACAGGAGCTGTAAAAAGTAGTTCTGACTTAAAGCACATACACTACAATTCCTCCCTTTTTAGATTAATAATACACCTTAATATTCAAATAACAATTACATTTTTACATGTACGTTCAATAACAAAAGTCCATTTATAGATTCAGTCTTTGGGGCGGCATCCTGACCCTTTCGGGATAGCGCCTTTCCGGAGGTTCTTGTTCTTGGTGCAGAGGCGATTCTGACCCCTTTTCATCGGGTTGTTCATCGGGTTCCACTGCTACTGGGTCTGAAGTAAATGCTACCGGTATGTCGGGTTCATCCCCAGGTACCCGAGACATGGGGTTGACGCCTTCCTGTGACGCTAAGATCTGATCGACGTGGCGCCTCACAATGTTCTCCCCGACATCCACTGTGTACATTAATGGCCCTTGCCTTGTACATATCGTTCCGGGTTGCCACTTCTCTGTTCGATAGTCACGGGCCAAGACTGGTTGCCCTACATTGAAGCTCCTTGTCGGCTTCTTGTTGATGTGCTGGAATTGTTTGTCCTCAACATTTCTTTGCACATTTGGTCTGAGCAAATACAGACAAGATCTCAACCTTCTGTTAAAGAACATCATGGCCGGGGTCTGGTTGGTAACTGCATGTGTCGCGTTTCGGTAGGCTAATAAGAAATTGTCCATCTTATGCTGTAGTGGAATTTCCTCATCGCACATGGCCTTTATCGCCTTCTTAAAGGTTTGTACGAACCTCTCAGCCAATCCATTGGTGGCTGGATGATACGGGGCGGATGTGTAATGCCTGATCCCATTCCTTCTCATAAATTTCCGAAACTCTTCGGACACAAACTGTGGTCCATTATCAGAGCAGATCTGCTCTGGAAACCGTTTCTGGCAAATATGGTCCGTAGGACTGCAATCGTTTTCTCTGTAGTGGTTGAAGACATCTTTATCACCTCAGGCCACTTTGGATGAGCATCCACTGCTATTAAGAACATTGAGTCCATGAATGGACCAGCAAAATCAATGTGCACCCGTTGCCATGGAGAGGAGGGCCACTCCCATGGGTGTAGAGGGGCATGTGGTGGTGCATTTTGGACCTCTGGCATCCTAAGCAGCTCTTAGTTAGGTCTTCGATTTGTTGATCGATTCCCGGCCACCACACATAGGGCTAGAAATTCAGTTGGTTGCGCCAGCCGTTAACGCCTTAGGAGGAGTAGATGTCGAGCGCTAGGCGCTTAGCGCCTGGGCGCAGCGCGATCTGCGCCTCGCCCCAACTTCAGCAGACATTTAGCGCCGGCGCAAAGTCTTTGCGCGCGCTCAGCTGCGCGTGCAGATCATGACGTCATTTCCTCGTGCAACGCCCTTTGTGCGCCCCCAACCGGAACTTCAGTCATGCCGGCCCATTGTGCGCCTGGCGTCCCTAGCGACTGTTGAGTGGAACGGTGCTCAGCCGATGCGGGCCGCGGGGAGCGCAAATTAAAGGGCACTTCACCTGCACTATAAAAGGCTGCCATTTTGCAGCACTCATTCTTGTGAAACGGATCTTTGGAGAGAGACCAAGGTAGAGAGCTTACTGCTTTGGCCCAACACTAGGACAGGTACTTCTGGCTTCAGGCCACAGCTTTGCAATTGTCTTTGCCTTCATTCATATCTCATTGTTTGCCAGCATATTATGGGGGCTGCAATGGGTGTCAATGCTGGCTTTCACAATTACATCCAAAGGGCTCACAGACGCCAGGAGAGAGTGCGAGCCCTGGCTAGACGGAGAGGGGGCAACAGGCGTCGCCAAGGGAGGCCTTACCCACCCAGGGTCTACCGCCAGCAGTTCTCCTATCTCAACATGTCTGATGACCAGTGTGTTAGGAGGCTGCGATTCCAAAGGGAGGTGGTTACAGAGATCTGCCAGCTGCTTCGGAGAGATCTGCAGCCACAGCTGAGGTGCAGGACGTCCCTGTCGGTGGCAGTGAAGGTGACGGTGGCTCTCAACTTCTATGCCACCGGCTCCTTCCAATCCGCTGCTGGGGACATTGCTAACATCTCCCAGTTCGCCGTGCATTGCTGCATCCGCCAGGTGACCAATGCCCTTTTCAGAAGGAGACGTCAGTTCATCTCCTTCCCCATGACCCTGGACAAGCAGCAACAGCGTGCAATGGGATTTGGAAGAATAGCGGGCTTCCCCATGGTGCAGGGCGCCATTGACTGCACACATGTGGCTTTGCGGGCACCTCTGGAGAATGCCGAGGAATACCGCAACCGGAAGGGCTACCATTCGCTGAACGTGCAGCTGGTGTGTGACCACAGGCAGCTCATCCTAGCTGTCAATGCCCGCTTTCCAGGCAGCAGCCACGATGCCTTCATCCTGCGACAGACTACTGTGGCTGACATGTTCCAGGCACAGCCTCACCCACGAGGATGGCTTATCGGGGACAAAGGCTATCCTTTGTGTACCTGGCTCATGACCCCGCTCCGCGCGCCCAGGACCCCTGCTGAACAGGCATACAACGAGAGCCATCAAGCGACCAGGAACATCATCGAACAAACAATTGGCGTCCTGAAGCAGTGGTTCCGCTGCCTGGATCGTTCTGGCGGAGCCCTGCAGTATGCTCCGGAGCGAGTCTCCCATTTCGCGGTCGTTTGCTGCATGCTGCACAACCTGGCTATCCGCAGGACTCAGGCATTGCCACCACAGATTGGAGCACCACCTCAGGAGGAGGAGCAGGAGGAGCAGGAGGAGGAGGACCAGCACAGGAGGGAGGCACAAGGTCCAAGGGCCGCCCGTCGGCGGCTTATTGAATGTAGGCTCTAGGCCCCCTCTCAGGGAATGGCTTGTGCCAATGAAAGAACATGAATGCAGCCGCTCCGCAAGCCCTCTGCCGGTCAAGGCAACAAAAACTTCAAAGTTCAAACATGGACAATCTGATTAAAGAAAATTGTTTATTCCACAAACTCTGTGCCCTTCCCACATGACAAACAAAAACAGAAAACCCCCCCCAAAAACAGTCAGACACATAACTCGCTCCCACAACCTGGAGAGGATTAACAAAACAGTGAAACAAAAATGACCGTCATCCTCGGCCTTCATAAAAACAAACACAACATCCTCGGCCTTCATAAAAACAACACATTTGCCCACACCTTCTACTTTTTGTCCCGCGAGGGCGATGCCTTGCGCATACTTGTGCGGCCCCTGCCCACCCTGCTGCTCCTCCTCAATTGGAGCCCAGTGGCTGCAGCAAGGCTGGGGGAAGGCTCCTGAGGGGCACATGGCGAGATGGCAGATGCCCTTGGGGGTCGGCCTGCATGAGCTCTGGCCCTCGAGGGGCCGGCTGGTGACTGCTGCAGCTGTGGCTGGGCGGCATCAGTGTGTCCAGCAGTTGGTGGCAGCTGCACTGCTGGAGTGGCAGTGTCGGTTGCAGGAATGGGGGCAAGCTGGCTGATGGCAGGCGCTCGCTGGTCGCCTGAGACAGTGGCAGCCACCCGGGCCAGCACTGCAGCATGCGCAGCAAACTGCTGAAGGACAGCCCGCTGGTTTGCTGCAGCACGGCAGGTGCCCTGGCGATGCCTGGCTGATGCAGCCAGTGTGGCACCAGTTAGTGCCCGTGTTGCCCTGGTCTGTGACCGCATAAGACCAGCCAGTGACTGGACGGCACGAGTGAGCACTTGGGTACTCGCCGACTGTGCTGCCCCGAATTCTTCCACACTCCCAGCCAGTGACTGTATGGAGTCAGGCATCCGTGCCACTACCCCCATGAGCTCCGTGTGCCTGCGCTCCGAGTCAACGGCCATTTCCTCTAGGAGGCGCACCTCCTCTGCACTGACCGTCACAGGACTGGAGGCCGCACTCACCCTCTGGGGAGAAGGCCGCCGAGCTTCCCCACCCCTCCCGCATTGCTGCAGGCCGCTGGGCCCAGGAACTTCACTCTCCTGTGACCCTTCCCCCAGGCTCCCCTCCAGGGAAGACGTGTCCCCTACATCGCCATGGGCTGCCGCGGCAGAGGGTGCCACTGATGGGCCGGCTACCTCTTCCTCCTCCTCCTCCTCCTCTTCCGAGGGGCTGTCACTGGCAGCTTCTGGGCCCGCCTCCTCACCTGGCGATTCACCATCTGAAAGCAGGAAGGCACAAGAGTAGCTTTAGAGTGAGGACAGGGCGTCAGCGAGGGAGGCATGAGTGGTGCCATTTGTTGTGTATGTAATATGTATGTTACTTTAAACCTATGGCCAGGGCGGCACTACTTTGTAGGGCGTAGTGATACCATAGTACCACTCCTGCCCATAGGGGTATAAATAGTACTGTGGGTACTGATCTCCCCTCAGTTCCCGCCTGTTGGTATTAAGTAAAGACCTACATTGAATCTTCCAAGCTGTCTCTTCATTATTGGATTAAGTATAGACAAATACTTTACACTGGCGACGAGTAAGGTTCGAACTCACCAGTACACGGTGCAACAAAGGAACGGCAGCAGTACGGAGAGAGAAGTAGAGAGGCTTCTTACCAGCCAGCCTGCAGAGTCCGGCGTCGACCAAAGGAAACCGCCCAGCACTCCAGGTTCGGGAGGAGCAGCAGCAACAGAGAGAGAGAGAGAGGGTTCCAACAGAAGCTGCAGCAGCTGAGAGAAGAGGCTGAACGGGCGCTCCAGCCACGGGGCAAAAGTCCACCCAGGGCCAGGTAAACTGAAATCCTTCCCGGGGAACGGGAGCTGCAAGGGCCAGAACGGGCAGGCGATCTGGGGAACAAACGGAGCCACGAGGACTAGCAAGCCACGAGAGGGGAAGGTCGTTGTTAATAGCGGCGGTGGCAATAACGGGAGTTGCAAGGGCCAAAAATAACGATGCTGGAGAGAGGTCGTTAGCAGCAGCAGGAGAAAAGGCGGGAAAAACACCATCTAGTGGACAAAGGGGAAAAGTTTTTTCTCTTCAGCAGTTTAAAATAAAAAAAATTAAAAAACGCCATCTAGTGGACAAAGGTGGGAAAAGCTCTTCAGCAGTTTAAAATGTCTAAAGAAGGTTGGTTGTCAGAATTTGTTGAGGACACAGAAGAGTAGGATGCCTATGTCAAAAGGCATGAACTTTATTGCATAGTACACAAGGTGAAAGATGACGAAAAGGCAGCAACCTTATTAAATTTTATGGGGGCAAAAACATACGGTCTGCTGAGGAATCTTCTTACTCCAGAAAAGCCAGCAGACAAAACGTATGCCCAAATTGTTGATACGTTAAGGGAACATTTAAACCCTAAGCCACCATTTATAGCGGAAAGGTACTGCTTCTACAGACGCGACCAAAGGAATGATGAGTCGCAGGCAGCCTATTTGGCTGAGCTCAGAAGGTTGTCCAAACATTGCCAGTTTGGAGCCATATTGGCAGACGCGATCAGAGACAGATTTGTCTGTGGCATGTTAAATGAGAGTACACGAAAATGGTTGCTAGCCAAGAAACAGCTCAGCCTAGATCAGGCGATTGAAATAGCATCGGTCCATGAAGCAGCAGCACAGGGTGCTGCTCAAATGCGACAAAACACAACCTGCTATGACACCCATGAGGTGACACTTCACAAAGGTAAATGCTACCGTTGTGGCAAAACCACCCACGACCAAAGTAATTGTTGGTTTCGTGATAAAATATGCCGGCAGTGTGGGAAAAAGGGGCATATAGCGAAAGTTTGTCGGTCGGGTACGAAACCCAATAGTGGGGGCAGTCCGAGCAGTACCAAGGCAAGGACAAAAATACATAAGATGTCTGACAGTAGCTCAGACGAGTCACAGGAAGGCACAAAAGCAGAGCCTAAAGGTCTGGGACGTCTCAAGTTATATGGTGTAGACAAAACGGAGGACCACAGCACAATGTGGGTTAAAATGAAGGTAGCAGGCGTCGAAGTTAATATGGAGCTGGACACGGGTTCAGCCCTATCGGTAATTAATGAACAAGATTATAACAGGCTGTTCAAACGCATTCCCTTAAAGGATACGGAAATTAAATTAAAAACATATACGGGACAAAAAGTTTACCCGAAGGGAAAAATGCAAGTAACAGTTAAATACAACGGCAGAAAAGTGCCAGGACTTTATTTATACGTCCTACCAAACGGTGGACCACCACTTTTGGGTAGGGAATGGATAAGAAAAATCCATTTCGACTGGAAGTCGATACACGAGTTAAAAGTAGAGACCACCAAGGATGATACAACCATTACAAACAGGCTGTCGAAAATATTGGCAAAAACGCCAGAGGTGTTCCAACAAGGGCTGGGGATCTTAAAGGACATTAGAGCAAAAATAACTATTGCTCAAGACGCAAACCCCAAGTTTTGTAAGGCCAGACCGGTGCCTTGCGCCATTCGGCCAGCTGTGGAAGCAGAACTGGATGCCTTAGAGAGTGCAGGTGTCCTTACAAAGTTTGAGTGGAGTGAGTGGGCCACGCCCATCATCCCAGTTATAAAGAAATCTGCAAATAAGACACCGGGGGAACCAAAGAAGGTTCGCATTTGCGGGGATTTTAAGATAACTATTAACCCAGTCCTGCACACGGTACAGTATCCGCTGCCGTGGATAGAGGACATATTCGCATCGTTAGCTGGGGGTAGACACTTTACGAAGATTGACCTTTGTCAAGCTTATTTACAGATGGAGGTGGAACAGGACTCGAAAAAGCTCCTAACGATTAACACACACAAGGGATTGTACCAGTACAATCGCCTGGTATTTGGTGTGGCGTCCGCCCCGGCAATATGGCAGAGGACTATGGAACAGGTCTTACAGGGCATTCCAGGAATGCAATGCTACCTGGATGACATCCTGGTGACAGGACAAACGGATAACGACCACCTCGCTAACCTGGAGCGAGTACTTCTGCGGTTACAACAATACGGACTCAGGGCGAACAAGCAGAAATGTGAGATTTTCCAGGAACGTATCTCATACTGTGGTCACATTATAGACAAGGAAGGCCTGCATAAGTCCCCGGAAAAGATCGAGGCAGTAGTGAAGGCCCCGCCCCCTGAGAATGTATCTCAGTTACGATCATTCTTAGGCCTTATAAACTATTACCATAAGTTCCTCCCGAACTTATCGTCCATTTTACATCCACTAAATTCATTGCTGCAAAGGGGAGTCTCCTGGAATTGGGACGAAGCGTGTGAGGCTGCTTTTAAAAAGGGTAAACAACTCATTACATCAAAGGAAGTGCTCGCACACTTTGACCCAAAAATGCCAATGAGGTTGGCATGTGACGCCTTCCCGTATGGTATAGGGGCAGTGTTGTCACACAAATTTCCCAATGGGACGGAGAGGCCAATAGCATTTGCCTCAAGGTCGTTAACTACAGCCGAAAGAAACTATGCGCAAATCGACAGGGAGGCCTGCAGTCTGGTGTGGGGTGTAAAAAAATTCCACCACTACCTACATGGGCAACGTTTCACACTACTGACGGATCATCAACTGTTGGTGTCGATATTTAATCCAACAAAAGGGGTGCCCCTGATGACGGCCCAAAGGCTACAGAGATGGTCACTGTTCTTAGGCGCACACCAGTACCTTATCGAATATAAGGGTACCAAACAGCATGGCAATGCAGATGGCCTGTCGCGGCTACCATTGCCTGCCGAGATCGAAGAGATAGTACAGGACCCCATGGAAATATATCATACGGCTGTTATGGAACACTTGCCCATCACCAGCCAATGTATCGTGCGGGAAACACAGAACGACCCGACACTGGCAAGGGTTTACGAATTGACCGTGAAAGGCTGGCCGGCGCAGGGTGACGCATCATTGCCGGCGTTTTCGGCAAGGAAGGACCAGTTGTCCGTCTGCCGGGGCACATTGATGTGCGGAGCCAGGGTGGTGGTCCCTCAAAAATTACAACATAAAGTGTTGCGGGACTTACACGAAGGTCATCTGGGGGGTGTCAAAATGAAAAGCCTCGCCAGAGCCTACGTCTGGTGGCCCGGCATTGACAGGGACATCGAGGAAGTAGCAAAAGCGTGCCAAGGGTGCCAGATGGTACAGAACGTACCACCCCAAGCCCCACTACATCCGTGGGAGTGGCCCTCAACGCCGTGGCAAAGGATCCACGTGGACTTCGCTGGGCCCTTCCTGGATGCAATGTTCCTTATTGTAGTGGACGCCCACTCAAAATGGCTGGAGGCCATAAAGATGTCATCAACGACAGCCGAAAAGACGGTCGCAGTCTTAAGGACCATTTTTGCCAGAAACGGGGTGCCCGAGCAAGTCTGTTCGGACAATGGGCCACAATTTGTGGCAGAAGAATTTCAAGCATTCCTAAAAAGGAATGGAGTGCGACATTATACGTCCGCACCATATCATCCGGCTACAAATGGGCTGGCAGAGCGCTTTGTACAGACTTTTAAAAAGGCCATCAAGGTGATGGGGGAGGAAAGGTTGCCACTACAACACAAGGTGGACAATTTCCTATTTGCGTACCGTAATGCTGCACATATGGTGACCAACCAGGCCCCCGCCGTCATGTTCTTTAATAGAAGGTTAAGGTCTCACCTTGAATTGCTCAGACCAAACATCCGGAGAGATGTGGAAAACCGAGTATTTCGTAGGGCTCCTGACAGACAGACACGGAGCTTCGAGGTGGGGCAGCAAGTGTTGGCCCGTGATTATAGAAATGAAAAGTGGCGGTCTGGTACGATAAAGGCCCGCCAGGGACCTTTGATGTACACAGTGGATACAGGGGACGGCATAATCAGACGACATGCTGATCAACTTGTGGAGTCCAGAAACCCAACTGATTCACTACCTCAAACGTCTCAGCACATTGCTACAGCGGAATCACGGCCCAACTCGTCATTACAGAGGTCTCAGGATTGCGAGGAGTTCAGCACTCCAGTGATCTCCACGGCACAGGATGTGCCATCAGACACCGACGACTCCAGCGATGAAGTGGTGACGGAAGTACCGCCGCCTACACCGAGACCGACTACAGAAAGACGTTATCCTAGTCGAGACAGGAGGCCTCCTCAGAGACTGAATCTATAACATGTTTCTTTTTATATATATATATAGGTAGACAACTCTGATGTAAATATGTTATGTATATTGTGTTACCAAATGTTATTAGCCCTAGTTATGGTGCATCTGTTGACTTAATTGCACGGGTACGTTTTAATTAAAAGGGGAGGAATGTTGTGTATGTAATATGTATGTTACTTTAAACCTATGGCCAGGGCGGCACTACTTTGTAGGGCGTAGTGATACTATAGTACCACTCCTGGCCATAGGGGTATAAATAGTACTGTGGGTACTGATCTCCCCTCAGTTCCCGCCTGTTGGTATTAAGTAAAGACCTACGTTGAATCTTCCAAGCTGTCTCTTCATTATTGGATTAAGTATAGACACATACTTTACAACATTCACCGCATTGGTCGGACAGTGGCAAAGGATGTTGATCTGATGCACAAGTGGAATGAGAGAGGTCCAAAAGGTCATGTCCTTACCATTGGTGCCCAGAACAGGGTCGGCATCTCCAGTGGCAACGGGGCCAATCAGACGGACTCCCATAATGCGCTCCACGCGCTAGTCTAGGTCGGTGAGCTCCTGGTGCTGAGGTCGGCCTCCACCGGTCCCAATCTGGCTACACCTGTTGTTAGCCAGCTTGGCCTGCAAGAGAAAGGATGGCCTCTAAGTACGATGTGTAGCCCTGATCTTGTCTGCACTGCCTCCCATGGTCGAATAGCTTGGCCATTGTGTAGCCCTGATCTTGTCTGCACTGCCTCCCATGGTCGAATAGCTTGGCCAGTGTGTAGCCCTGATCTTGTCTGCACTGCCTCCCATGGTCGAATAGCTTGGCCAGTGTGTAGCCCTGATCTTGTCTGCACTGCCTCCCATGGTCGAATAGCTTGGCCAGTGTGTATCCCTGATCTTGTCTGCACTGCCTCCCATGGTCGAATAGCTTGGCCAGTGTGTAGCCCTGATCTTGTCTGCACTGCCTCCCATGGTCGAATAGCTTGGACAGTGTGTAAAGTGCAGAATGTGCAATTGATGCTCATGCCAGTCCCATAGCTGCTGGATGAGGGCTGGCCATTAGGGCTTTCGGGTCCCTTTGTCCATAATGTGAGGTGCACATGCAAGGATGAGGAGGACACTGGAAAGGGTACTCACCCTGACAATCCGAGTGAGGTCGTTGAACTTTTTCCTGCATTGGACAGGATTCCTGGCAACCACACTGTTGGATGTCACCCTGTTGGAGACCTCCCTCCAGGCTTTGCGGTAAACGCTGGGCACCGGCTTCTTGCCACTGTCAGGGAACAAAACATGGCGTCTTCGCTCCACTGCGCTAACCAGCAGCATCAGGTCACCTTCGCTAAAGCGCAGCGCTCTCTCCCGGGCCTTCTGCATCGTCCTGGGTGGTAAAGAGTTGCAGCAGCAGTGCTCAGGCCTAGGTGGAGGGCTGCAGTGTCCAGGGCATGGCAGCCAAACAAATCGACCCTTCCCCCTTTAAGAGATGGTCGGCGCCAGCGTGTCTGCCGTCAATGAAGAAATCACCGCACCTGCGCTGCACCCGGCCTTGGCGATATAGCTCAGCACCGCCGGCTTAGCGCCTAAAGATAGTCGTGCATCGCTAGTTTTAGCGCTGCAGCAACCTCTTAGGGCGATGCTACTGAATATCGATGAAGTGGCCTCGACTTTGCGTCGGGCGCAAACTTCAGCGGCCGCCCGACTTTACCGCCCCAAAAGTGGCTATACTGAATTTCTAGGCCATAAGCCCTAGCAAGGCTTTTCATTTTCATTCCCCCCAGATGACCTTCATGTAGCTCCTTTAGCACTCTCTCCCTTAACTTGGGTGGAATCACCACTCTGGATCCACACATCACTGTCCCCTGGCATACTGACAGCTGTTCTCTTCTGGATGAGAATGCTGGCAACAGTGAGTCGCCATGTGTTGGCCATCCCCTCACCGTCAATTCATATACCCGTGACAGCCTCGGATCATTGCGGGTCTCCTTCTCTATATCCGCGTTTGTTACTGGCAATCGTTCAATTATCGATGAATAAAATATCTCAATAGGGTCCACTGCTGGTGCTTCCTCCACCGTAGGCAGTGGCAGGCGCGATAGCCCATCAGCGTTCCCATGCTGTTTCGTGCCTTTATATTCTATTTCATATTGATTCGCCCCTAGAAACAGGGACCATCTATGTGACTGCTGTGCAGTCATTACTGGCACGCCCTTCTTAGGATTAAAGATGGAGGCAAGTGGTTGGTGGTCAGTCAGCAAGGTGAACTTCTGCCCATGCAGATAATGGTTGAATTTTTTTACTCCCCATACTAGGCTGAGGGCCTCCCTGTCAATCTGGGCGTAGTTGCGCTCGGCTGAGGTTAGTGACCGAGACGCAAAGGCCACTGGCCTCTCCAACCCGTCTGGGAATTTGTGCGACAGCACCGCTCCAATGCCGTAGGGTGATGCATCACATGCCAAACGAATTCGTAGTGCTGGGTTGAAATGGGCCAACACCTCTTTTGATGTGACCAATTCTTTACACTTCTGGAAAGCTCGTCTACGTTCGTCATCCCACTTCAATGGTACCCCTGTTTGCAGTAGGGTGTTCAGCGGGTGTAGTACCGTAGACAAATTTGGTAAGAACTTGTGGTAATAGTTTACCAGCCCGAGGAACGACCTCAGTTGTGACACATTTTCCGGTGCTGGAGCCTTGACTACTGCCTCAATCTTGTCAGGGGACTTATGTAACCCCTCTTCATTGATGACGTGGCCGCAATACGAGATCTGTTTCTGGAAAAACTCGCACTTGTGGCGATTAGCTCGTAGCCCATATTCCTTTAATCTGGCGAGCACCTTCTCCAAGTTAGCGAGGTGATCACCGTCATTCTCGCCCGTGACCAAGATGTCGTCTAAATAACACTGGGTCCCTGGAATCCCTTGCAGGACCTGATCCATTGCCCTTTGCCAGATAGCCGGAGCCGAGGCTACTCCAAACACCAGCCGCTTGTATTGATAGAGTCCTTTATGGGTGTTGAACGTAAGGTAATGTTTCGAAGCTTCTTCTACCTCCATTTGCAAGTACGCCTGGGCTAGATCAATTTTGGTGAAGCGTTTACCACCTGATAGCGAGGTGAAAATATCCTCAATTCGTGGAAGCGGATATTGCACCGTGTGAAGGACTGGGTTCACTGTCACCTTAAAATCCCCACAGATGCGGACCTTCTTTGGTTCCCCAGGCGTATTACTCAACGACCTCTTCATTACAGGGACAATGGGTGCAGCCCACTCGCTCCAGTCCACTTTGGACAGTACTCCTGAACGTTCCAACCCTTCCAGCTCTGCTTCAACCACTGGTCTGATCGCATAAGGCACTGGTCTGGCCTTCAGAAACTTTGGGCTTGCATTATCCTCTATTTTAATTGTTGCTGTTATTCCTTTTAGTGTTCCTAGTCCCTCCTGGGACACTGCTTTTGCGTCAGTTAGCATTTTTGACAGTCGTCCAGGTGTGACGTCGTCATCCTTTTTGGCCTCCACCTTCAGTGCCTGTATGGAATGCCAATCTAAATGTATCTTTCGGATCCACTCACGTCCTAGCAGTGGTGGTCCTCCATTTGGCAATACATATATATCAATTTTAGGTATTTCCTGACCTTTATATGTCACTTTCACCCTTATTTTTCCTTTGGGGTAGACTTTTTGTCCCGTATACGTCTTCAAGACAATCTCTGTAGCTTTCAAGGGTATGTGTGAAAATAGCCGCTTGTAGTCTCTTTGATTTATGACTGTTAGAGCTGACCCTGTGTCCAATTCCATTTCCACTTGGACTCCGTCTATCTTGAGTGTAACCCAGATAGCCTGGTGATCCTCTAATTCGGTTACATTATCTAGTTTCAGACAACCCAGCTCCTTGCTTCTGGAGTCTGTGTCACTTTTCTGTCCTTCTGAACCACTGTCCATTACCTGGTGTACCTTTTTGTACTTCTCCTGTGGAGATTTCTTACTGTTGGTTTTCTTCCCAGACCTGCAGACTCTTGCTATGTGTCCTGCTTTCCCACACTGTCTGCACACTTGGTCCTTGAACCAACAATCTTTCTGGTCATGTGTTGTTCTGCCGCAGCGATAGCACTTCCCTGTTCCATAGGTTATTTCGTTGGTGCCGTATTCTTGCGGTCTCCGTTGTATCTCTGCAGCGCCCCTTGCGGCTGCTTCGTGTGATACTGCCATATTGAAAGCTTTGTCCAGCGTAAGGTCCTTTTCTGATAGAAGCCGTTTCTGGGTTCCTTCACTTTGTAGCCCACACACAAACTTGTCCCTTAACGTGTCTGCTAGTCCCGCTCCAAACTGGCAGTATTTCGATAGCTTGCGCAGTTCTGTTAGGTACTCAGCATTGCTTTCGTCTTTGTGTTGGTTCCTTTTATGGAACTTAAATCATTCTGCTATCAGCAGTGGTGTGGGGCTTAAGTGGTCCTGTAGGATTTCTACTATGCTTCCAATATCCTTGTTTACCGGCTTCTCTGGGGTTATTAGATTTTGCAGTAACCCATAAGTTTTTGCACCCATGGAATTTAACAGAACCAGTACTTTATTAGCATCTGGCACTTCATTCGCCCTGCAGTACACCTCAATACGTTCCACATATGTCGCCCAATCTTCGACTTCATTGTCGAACGTAGAGATACTGCCACTCTTCGGCATCCTTGGTTGTGCGTTAACTATCCCCAATGGCGCCTCCCGTGCTTCCCCTTCTTCTCCGCTGGCACAAAATGGCATCTCCCGCGCTTTCCTTCCTTCCCGCGCTCGCCCGTCTTCTCCGCTGCGGCTTCGCAAAATGGCATCTCCCGCACTCTTCCTTCTTCTCCGCGGCTCAATGGCGCCTCCCGCGCTCTCCCTGCTTCTCCGCGGCTCAATGGCACCGCCCCTTGCTTCGCCCCGCAGACCCTGATCAGCCCGTGATCCCTGGCTGTGCTCTGCGCGTTCTTCTCTTGATATTTGTCAACGCCGCTCAGTCTAGAACCCGGCTGTTTCTTACCCTCTCTCTCTCTGGTTCGCAGTATTTTCCCTCGACGCCGCTCGGTGATCAGTCCCCGGCTGCGCGCTGCTCTCTTCACCCTCTTTCTTACCCAGTCGACGCTGCCCGGCTCTCTCTCTCTGCCGTCGGTCGGCTCCAGCCGCCGCTGCTCGGGAAGGGTTTGCTCAGGACCTGTCGTCGGTCTTTTACTGCTCGTTGTGGCTGGGGAACCAAGCCCGGCTCTCCACAGCCCCCCAGCGAAGTTGGATCTCTGCCTGACTGCTGGGCGGTTGCTCGCGGTCGACGCCCGTGTTCCTGGACTCGACTATTTTTTTTGTTTTTTTTTGTTTAATGTTGCAGTTAGATTCGCATCAACACTTGTTGCCACTGTTAGATCCGTGGTTCAGTGGATAAAGAATTACACGGATGCTGTACATAAACAAACAACAGGTCTTTACTGGAGGAGGGTCATCTCTAGACTGGAGTACAGAGGCATGCGCACAGCTTATATACCAGTGTGGTTACTGCCGGTACTACAGTATACAGGAGCTGTAAAAAGTAGTTCTGACTTAAAGCACATACACTACAGTTACCCTTCCGTGTTCTACATTGAATCAGTCAGGCTGATCGATCTTCAGCAATACCCTGGAAGGTTGCGGACCTGGAATCTGATTATCAAGTCCGCCACAGCGTGTTGACTTAGTTCCAAACTTCCATTATCGGACATGTGATTTTGGAGCCACCTTGACCCGAAGGAAGCTCTTCTTCCTTCTCCCTTTCCCAAGAGGATAGCCCAGCTATGATTCATGCCTCTGCTCCTCCTTGTCCATGATAATGCAGAATAGGGGAATGCCCAGTGGAAAGCCCATTGCAATCCTTTGACCTTCTGAACATGTTGAGATGGTGCTGGGGTCCTGAAGGTATTGCCTTCAGACTCTCACTGGACTCTGGATGGCAAAACCAAAGATCTCAGTAACAGAGAAACACAGAAGAAAATCAGAGAGAGCAGTTCCAGACTGATGGTCCTCCCAGACTGAGAATCATGTAGGAGCCGTAAATCACATCGCCACCAGGTGACCAAGAGCTCAACTGCGCCACTATTTTTCAGTCTAAACGGCTGTGGCCAGAAAACTAGCGTAAATCCAGGAAATCTGCGATTGACTTAAAAGAGGGGTCGGCGCTGTAATAATCAACTTCTCACGGTTTCAGCGAGGGTTTCGGCAGAGTCCCGGGAAATGATGGCGCAGCGTGAACAATGGCGTAACTCACTTACGCCATTATTTCCTGGGGCCTTTTGCACCACAAATCAGACCCGACGTCGTAGGTACAAGGCTCCGGGGAATTTCCGCCCAATGAAACTTTTAATAATGAAAGAACATCAGTGTCTGCATTTTCCTCCCTTTATCTATTGCGAGGTGAAGATAAAGCCGTAGTCTCTTGTTAAGGCTTCTCACTTAGCGAATGGTTTTAGCGGCATAGTTCATTGGTGCACTGATGCAGAGTACCTCGGAGTGGAAGGACACAGGTTAGTGTCTACGATCTGCTACATTGCAAGTTCCCAACCATGGGTGTGCCGCTAAAGAATTGAAAACATTGGCGGGCAACTCATTTCAGCCTGCTGTTACGTGCCTCCCGGTGGCCATTTGCAAGATAATGTCGACTGCCGGGTGTAAATTGATTGTGTGTTGGCCTTCTCAACGGGAGGAGCAGCACAGGAGACAAAAATGATGCATTAATAATAAATAAATGAACTATCAGTCGTAATTGAACAATATTTATATAAATCAGTGCGTTCTGTAAGGATTTTAGATTAAATTAAAAGAATTGTCTTTAATTTGATTGCCTTGCAGAATCCACTGAGATACTCATCACAGAGAATGTTTTGGGAGATAGGAACCATGTTTTAAAAATTGATTACACATTCTAGATTTAATTCCAGTTTCACAGAAACAAAATAAATGCAGTCAGTGACTAAGCTGAGTGGGAAAAAAAGGTGATTGTTACTATATTTTAAGCTTAAAGTTATTTAGAACATTTATAATTTGCAAGCAAACTCCCAAATTGCAGCATTGTGCTGCCTTTAACAGTAACACTTTAAGAATAAACCTTATAAATAATAAACTCAATGATCAAAAACAATCAGGTTTAACTTAATAACTGTAAGAAATCATTTTTCTCCTAAAATTTAGTAGTTTAATCACTTATGATAACTAACATGGGCCCCTACAAAGAAATGTTACATCTTTAAATTCTTAAAATCCTCCACACAGCCCACCCTCTAGAGTAACTATATGCAAAGTCAGTGCAACAACCTTTTCCAGTTTCTATTATCTTTTCTCCCTGACTTTCCCAATTCTCCTCATTCCCTCTACCCCATTCCCCAACCCCCACAAAGTCCTTGCTACCATGTCCACTAACTAGAGCTCTCAAAACCTTAAGAGGGCGCTAATGGGGCACAAAGCAACTAGTGCCCGGGCGCGGCGATGTTTGTGCCACTCGCAAAATTGACCAGACATTTTGCGGCGGCGCTAAACACTACCGCCAGGATCTCCTGCAGATCGTGACGTCAGTTGAGCGTGCAACGTCCCGGTAGCGCCCCGGACCGGCTATTGAGTGGCGCCCCCCTGCCTTTCCTCCTGCCACTAGCAACGACAGGTAGAGGGGAACGTTTTGCAGTCGGGAAGGGACTGGGGAGCGCTATTTAAAGGCAGCCGCTTCCTGCCTTTTTTTGTCGGCAACATTTTTGCACCACGCATTCTGAGAGAGAGAGAGAGAGAGACTTCTAGAGAGATTCAACGCTGTGTGAAGGAGTTTTGGGTCCTGAGCAGCACTTTGCAGGTTCATTTTGAGTTGACCTTCTTGCATTGATTTAGAAGAGACTATGGGGACTGCACTCTGAGCACTTTTCCTGGGCTTCTCCATTGTTCTTTCTAGCAGAATTGATGTACAGGTCCATCCAGGCCGAGATTCAAGGCTGCAATAAGCAGGGTATGGCTGGAGAGCAAGATCGACACTCCCCTTTAAGAACTGGCCAGCGCCATGAGCTTCACCGGCGCTCTGAGGTAGCGCCTCGCTCCTCGGCATTTGCGCCTTAAGAGAGGCGTGTAGCGCCTGATTTAGCGCTCCAACCACCTCCAGCGGTGATAGAAGCCAAGTTTGCAGTTGGAGGCAATAATTAGCACCAGGTGCTAAACTTTGCGCCCGGCTGATAATCGCGCCCCAAACGGGGCGATACCGAATTTCTCCCCCTTGGTTTTTGGACTGGTTTATGCAAGAACCCCGTCATTACAAGTGCAAAATTTATGCTCAGAGAATGTTCTCCTGAAATACACTGAGCCCTATTAGAGAAGTGCATGCTGAAATGTTTCTACAGGTTTATTGTGAGTTAATGGTCTTACTGTAAACTCACTGCAGGCTGAGGCCTGAATTCAGTTAGTTTACAAAGCTCTGATGAGATAATGTTAAATTGAAGATACTTCCACAAGGAAACCAAGTTTGCCACAAGCTTATTTTTCTGTGCAAGATCATACAGAGCTCGTTTTAATTGTCTGTAATTACACCGGATTAACTCAATTCTTTAATGACATCTCATGGTGTGTGGGTTGGGATCTGGGACAATTCTAGTTCTGTCTCAGTTTCACTTTTAAGTAATTCTCACAATCTGCGACAGTCGCCTGGACTTTCTAATCATTCCCGCCTCATTAATGGACGTAAACAGGGTGAACACCGTCAGAAAATTGGGCAGTGTTCCATTCCTGCTGGATCTCCACCTACTTGCCCACCCTGTTTTCAGTGGGCGCAGGAAGTATCTGCCTGTCATATTCCCGATTTCCTGGCATTTCCAGCTCATTTGCACTGGCTCCGCTTCCTGCTCGTGCAAAACAGGTGCCCAGGGTTTCCAGGCGACAGGGAGAAGTCGGAAGAAGAAAGCAGGAGAGAATTTCAAACGCCTAACATCAACATCAATAGCACCAGATTAAAGCTTATTCCTGACCAGTCTTGGCGGGTTTGGCTTTGTTGTTGCTGTTGCCCACAACATTGACATCTGCTTTTGTGCCATTTGCTGATCAGCGAGGAAATTGCAGATGCTTTATCCATAAACTTGCAAAGCTCTCTCGATTCAGGAGCTGTCCCTTTCGATTGAAAAATTGCAAATGTAACTCCATTGTTTAAGAAAGGTGTGAGAGAGAAACCAGGAAATTATAGACCTATTAGTTTAACATCTGTTGTGGGGAAGGTATTGGAATCTATAATTAAGGACAAGAGTGACTGAGCACATAGAGAAATTTGAGCTAATGAAAGAGAGAGAGCCAACATGAATTTGTAAAGAGTCAGTCATGTCTAACAAACCTAATTGATTTTTTGAGGAAGTAACTGAAGTAGTAGACAGGGGAATGTCTATGAATGTAATTTATATGGACTTTCAGAAGGCATTCGATAAGGTGCCAAATAAGAGACTGTTAGATAAAATTAAAGCTCATGGAATTGAAGGCAAATTGTTGACCTGGTTAGGAGGTTGGTTAGGTGGTTGAAGACAGAGAGTAGGGATAATGGGAATGTACTCGAATTGGAAAGACGTGATTAGTGGTATCCCACAAGAATCTGTGCTGGGGCCTCAACTATTCACTATATTTATTAATGACTTAGATAACACAATAGAGAGCCATATGTCCAAGTTTGTTGGCATAGTAAGCAGTATAGACGGAGCATAAATTTACAAAGAGACATTGATAGATTAAGTGAGTAGACGAAACTGTGGCAAATGGATTTCAACACAGTTACGTGTGAGGTCATCTAGTTTGGACCAAAAAATGAAAGATATAAGTATTATTTAAGTGGTAAAAAGCTAGGAACAGTGGAGCTCCAAAGAGATTTAGGGGTCCATGTACACAGATCACAAAAATGTAGTGATCAGGTACAAAATTGGGAGGGAAAGTAGTGAGTGAGGAGGACATAAAAAACCTGCAAGGGGACATAGACAGGCTAAATAAGTGGGCAGAGATTTGGCAGATGGAATACAATACTGGAAAGTGTGAGGTTATGCACTTTGGCAGGAAAAATCGTAGAGCAAGTTATTATCTTAATGGCAAGAAACTGGAAAGTACTGAAGTACAAAGGGATCTGGGGGTCCTGGTGCACGAAACTCAAAAGGTTAGTATGCAGGTGCAGCAAGTGATTAAGAAGGCCAATGGAATGTTGGCTTTCATTGCTAGGGGGATAGAATATAAAAATAGGGAGGTATTGCTTCAGTTGTATAAGGTATTGGTGAGACCGCACCTGGAATACTGCATACAGTTTTGGTGTCCATACTTAAGAAAAGACATATTTGCTCTCGAGTCAGCTACTAAGAAGGTTCACTCGGTTAATCCCGGGGATGAGGGGATGGACATATGAGGAGAGGTTGAGTAGATTGGGACTCTACTCATTGGAGTTCAGAAGAATGAGAGGCGATCTTATTGAAACATATAAGATTGTGAAGGGGTTGGATCGGGTGGATGCGGGGAGGATGTTCCTGATGATGGGTGAAACTAGAACTAGGGGGCATAGTCTTAGAATAAGGGGCTGCTCTTTCAAAACTGAGATGAGGAGGAACTACTTCACTCAGAGGGTGGTAGGTCCATGGAATATGCTGCCCCAAAAAGCTGTAGAAGCTACATCATTACATAAATTTAAAACAGAAATAGACAGTTTCCTATAAGTAAAGGGAATTAAGGGTTATGGGGAGTGGGCAGGAATTTGGACATGAGTCTAGGTTCGGATCGGTCATGGCCCTGTGGGTAGCGGAGCGAGCCCAGGGGCCGTGTAGCCTGATCCTGCTCCTATTTCGTGTGTCTAATCCTGTTAGATTCAGGAGATGGTTCTGTGATAGTAGATTGGCGGTTAGGATCAGATCAGCCATGATCTTATTGAATGGCGGAGCAGGCTCGAGGGGCCGATTGGCCTACTCCTGCTCCTATTTCTTATGTTCTTATGTTCTTAAAAATAACCAAAAAGTCTATTGGAATGTTAGCCTTTATAACTAGAGGGCTAGAATATAAAAGGGAGAAGGTTTTGCTGCAGCTATACAAAGCCCTAGTTAGACCACATCTGGAGTACTATGTACAGTTCTGGGCACCGCAATTTAGAATGGATTTTTCGGCCTTTCTTAATGTTTATGACAATCAATTTGGTTAAATGCACCCTGAAATAATAATTCAACTTTTTTTTAACTTTAAGAACAGAAAGCAGGGAATGATATGGCCAATCAAGCCTGTTCCATCTGTGGACCATCTCCTGAGGGGAAATTTTGTGTGAATACTCCCTGATCTCCAAAGGTAATCAAGTAAATATCCAGATTATCAATCCACCTCCGCAATTCAACACTAGTTACTTTTCATGGATGCGGTTCTCTTGCCTACAGCATTCGAGGAGCCATACAGTACTGAATAACTTAAAGGAACAACCATGGTTTAGGAGCTAACATTTAGAAGAATGAGAGGGGATCTCATTGAAACTTATAAAATTCTAACAGGACTAGACAGACTAGATGCAGGAAGGATGTTCCCGATGGCGGGGGAGTCCAGAACCAGGGGTCACAGTCTAAGGATAAGGAGTAAGCCATTTAGGACTGAGATGAGGAGGAATTTCTTCACCCAGAGAGTGGTGAACCTGTGGAATTCTCTACCATAGAAGGCAGTTGAGGCCAATTCATTAAATATATTCAAGAAGGAGTTGGATATATTTCTTAAGGCTAAAGGGATCAAGGGATATGGGGAGGAAGCAGGGACAGGGCACTGAATTTGGATGATCAGCCATGATCTCATTAAATATCGGAGCAGGCTCGAGGGGCCGAATGGCCTACTCCTGCTCCTATCTTCTATGTTTCTATGTTTCTATGTAACAGGCATAACTAAGTAACTTCTATAAATCCAGACCACACATGATTCGGAGCAACCAAAGTTCTTCAAAGAACCTCAGAAATAACACCAAAATGGTAATAAAACGACCCTGAGATTAGTTGACAACATTCAGTGTGACAATGAGGAGCGCAAAAGGATCCTTTGTTGAATCTTTCATTGCAGCAAGCTTAGATTCTCATGGTTCTTACCATATTTCAAGGTTTATTTTCTTAACCAGTTCTAAAATAAATTACAAAGTTTCCTGTTTCTCGTGAGATGCTTTTGAAAACCATGTTCCTCGGTGACAGCCCCAATTTCCCATAAATGTAAGTCACCAGTAATAAGTTCCATGGGATTTTTTTTGGGTGGGGGAGGGGGCTGGCTTCCTTTCCAAGTGGTCCTTAAGACTAGAAAATTCCAAACATAGTTCAGCAATACTCGCTGAGCAGAATCCTTAAGCCACCTTGTTCCCTGATTGCGTATGGCAACGCTCCCAGGAGAAGATAACTTTTTTGCAAAGAAAACTCAAGCTTGTCTCCTGTCAGCACAAGTTTCAACTCACAGTTTATTGTTTCTTCAGCTCTCCGTGAAATTAAACAGAGGCAAAAAAATAAATCACAAGTGATTATATAAGCAATAGCTCAGCTCCCTTGTGTACAATAAAGTGATGTGTTAAAACTACAAATGTGCCAGCAATTCACAGTAAACAATGCTTTATAGTTTAGGATTTATTTTTTGGATATGATATTTGTTTGTAGAAGATACCACTATAATTTGCTAGGAAACTGTCATCGAAGAGTTTTAAGTAAATTTGACTTCTTGCTAAAGTTATGCTTTTCCCTTTGCTTTCCCCCTCCTCCACTCCAATTTTCTCCCTCCTTTTCCTGAAGGTACTGACCTGTCCTGGGAAAAGGTTTCACCAGCGCTGCTCATCCTTCTATTCCTTGTCCAAGTGTCTATTCTTTACAGTGGAGGGGAGGAGGAGCTCATTTCATAATTCCAAAGTCGGTTAGGAGCTTAATTTGCCAGGAGCGTATTTTGGGATCTTCAAACACGGCCCCATGATTTTCTGACCACTCAGATGACCCCCCCCCTTCCACCCCCAACCCCTGTGTGTAAGCTTGGACAGTGAGCACGGGCTGGCTATTTGACTAATAACAGCAAAAACAATGGCGAAAAATGAAAGAATGTGAGGTGAGAGGTCTTGTCACCAGATTCCTGCCCCTGACAGCACCATTGGAAATCTTTCTTCCCCAGCCCCACAAACAGGGAAGTCAGCTGCCCGGTCCTTGGCCACCCCATTGCATTTAAACGCCAGCATGGGAGGGTGGGCCCTGCCTCCCACCTCAACTACCACTGCTCTCAGTAACGGCCAAGGGAGGGGTGGCGGTAGACTCACAGCAAGCCCGCTTTGCATAAAGTTGGAGGGAGACAGCCGAGTAGTCTGCACCTCTCCTTCTCTTCACTCCTTTTGCCTGGGCATCCCCACTGACTTCAGTTTTACTGGGGCCCCTTTGAGGTCACAATCGGTCAAATGCTGTCTTGATGTCAAGGGAAGATACTCTCACCTTGCCTCTGGAATTCTGCTCTTGTGTCCATGTCTGGAGGTCTGGAGCCGACTTGTTCTGGCGGAACCCAAACTGAGCATCGGTGAGCAGATTATTGGTGAGTAAGTACCACTTGATAGCACTGGTGATGACTTCTTCCATCATGTTGCTGATGATTGAGAGCAATCTAATAGGGAGGTAATTATCCAAGTTGTCCTGTTTTTTGTGGACAGGGCAAAGTTGGGCAATTTTCCACATTGTCGAGTTGATGCCGATGCTTTAGCTGTCCTGGAGCAGCTTAGCTAAGGACGCAGCTAGTTCTGGAGCACAGGTCTTCAGCACTACAGCAGGGGTATTGTCAGGGCCCATAGCCTTTGCTGCACTCAGCTGTCTCTTGATGTCATGTGGAGTGAATCGAATTGGCTGAAGACTGGCAACAGCGCTGGTGGGGACATCAGGAAAAGTCAGAGAAAGATCATCCACTTCTGGCTGAAGATGGATGTGAACATTAAATCGGGTCTGTAATGTATGTACCTTTAAGGAGAGAACTACTTTTTACAGCTCCTGTATACTGTAGTACCGGCAGTGACCACACCTGTATATAAACCCTGAGTAGTGATCTGTACAGTTAGTTCTAGAGTAACCCTCATTCAGTAAACACCTGTTGAATCGTTCCCTGCAGTCTGTTGTCTGATTATTGAAGGACACAACATTAAGATACACGGATCTAACAGTGGCGACGAGCAGATTCGAACCTACCTGCAACTCTGCATCACCTCCCAGGGATTCGCTCCTAGAGAACAGTGGAAGAAAGTCGAGTCCAGAAGCACGGGCATCGACCACAGCCAACCGCCCAGTCATCCAGCGGAGATTTGAGCATCGCAGGGGAGGCTGTCGAGAGCCAGGCTTGGCTTTCCAGTCACGGTGGCCCAGCGAAACGGGCTGGCAACAGGTACTGCGCAGACCCTTCCCGGACAGCGACGGGCTAGAGCCCGACTGAGCAGCACAGAAAAAGGCCGAGCAGCATCGACGGGAGAGAGAGAGAGGGCAGAGCGCACAGGGCACAACCGGTGTTCAGGACCGAGCGCCGTCAATGGGGGAGAGAGGCGAGAGAGAGCAGAGCGCAGCCGGTGCTCAAGGGCCGAGCAGCGTCAACGGGGGAGAGAGGCGCGCAGGAAAACGCGCAGAGCGCAGCCGGTGTTCAAGGGCCGAGCAGCGTCAACAGGGGAGAGAGGCGCGCAGGAAAAAGCGAGGCATTGCCATTGCCACGAGGGCCGCAGAGAGCGGCGTTGGCAGCAGTGCAGGAGCAGCGCACGAAACCCACAGGGCGTCGCCATTTGCCACGAGGACCACCGAGAGCGGCATTGGCAGCAGCGCGGGAGACACCATTTTAAGCCGCAGCGGGGAAGAAAGGAAAGCGCGGGAGACGCCATTTTAAGCCAGTCTAACCACACCCAAAAATGCCGAAGAAGTCGAAGATTGGACGACATATGTCGAACGCATAGAAGTGTACTGCAAGGCGAATGAAGTGCCAGATGACAAGAAAGCGCTGGTATTGTTGAATTCAATGGGTGCAAAAACGTATGGCTTACTACGAAACCTAGTAACCCCAGAGAAGCCAGTAGAACAGGATTTTGAAATAGTGTCAATCCGACAGGACCACTTAAACCCCACACCGCTGCTGATAGCAGAAAGATTTAAGTATCACAAAAGGAACCAGCATAAAGATGAAAGTAATGCTGAGTATTTAACGGAACTGCGCAAGCTATCGAAACACTGCCAGTTTGGAACGGGGCTAGCAGATACTTTAAGGGACAAGTTTGTGTGTGGGCTTCAAAGTGAAGGAACCCAGAAATGGCTTCTATCTTCTTACGCTGGACAAGGCTTTCAGCATTGCAGTATCACACGAAGCAGCCGCATGGGGCGCTGCAGAGATACAATGGAGACCGCAAGAATATGGCACAAATGAAATATCATACGGAACAGTGAAGTGCTATCGCTGCGGCAGAACAACACATGACCATAATGATTGCTGGTTCAAGGACAAAGTGTGCAGACAGTGTGGAAAAGTAGGACACATAGCAAGAGTCTGCAGGTCGGGAAAGAAAACCAGCAGCAAGAAATCTCCACAGGAGAAGTACAAGAAGGTACATAAAGTGATGGAGAGTAGTTCAGACGAACAGAAGAGTGATACAGACTCCAGAAGCAAGGAGCTGGGTTGTCTGAAACTACATAATGTGATCAAAACGGAGGATCACCAAACTATCTGGGTCACGCTCAAGATAGCAGGAGTCCAAGTGAAAATGGAATTGGACACAGGATCAGCCCTAACAGTCATAAACCGAAGGGACTACAAGCGGCTATTCTCACATATACCCTTGAGAGATACAAAGACTGTCTTGAAGATGTACACGGGGCAAAAAGTCTACCCCAAAGGAAAAATAAGGGTGAACGTTATATATAACGGCAAGGAAACACCAATAATGGACCTATATGTATTGCCAGAAGGAGGACCACCACTACTAGGACGTGAATGGATCCGGAAGATACAGCTAGATTGGCATTCCATACAGGCACTGACTGTGGCTGACAAAAAGGATGACGACGTCACACCTGGGCGACTGTCAAAGATCCTAACTGACGTGAAAGTAGTGTTCCAGCAAGGACTCGGAACACTGAAAGGCATGACAGCGATGATTAAAATTGAAGAAAACGCAAGCCCAACATTTTTTAAGGCCAGACCAGTACCTTATGCGATCTGCCCAGCCGTTGAATCAGAGCTGGAGAGTCTGGAATGTTCAGGTGTACTGTCCAAGGTAGACTGGAGCGAGTGGGCTACACCCATCGTCCCTGTGATGAAAAAGTCGTTGAGCAGCACGCCTGGGGAACCAAGGAAGGTTCGCATCTGTGGGGACTTTAAGGTAACAGTGAATCCAGTCCTTCACACCGTACAATATCCACTTCCGCGGATTGAAGATATTTTCGCCTCGCTATCTGGAGGGAAACGCTTCACTAAGATTGATCTGGCCCAGGCGTATCTGCAAATGGAGGTAGCAGAAGCATCACAAAAATACCTCACAATCAACACCCATAAAGGTCTCTACCAATACAACCGGCTGGTATTCGGGGTAGCATCAGCTCCGGCTGTTTGGCAGAGGGCAATGGAACAAGTCCTGCAAGGGATCCCAGGGACCCAGTGTTATTTGGACGACATCCTGGTCACAGGCGAAAATGACAGTGATCACCTTGCCAACCTGGAGCAGGTGCTCACTAGATTGCAGGAATATGGGCTCCGAGCTAACCGTCCCAAATGCGAGTTTTTTAGAAAACAGATCTTGCATTGTGGCCACGTTATCGATAAAGAGGGGTTACATAAGTCCCCAGAGAAGATTGAGGCAGTAGTCAAGGCTCCAGCACCGGAAAATGTGTCACAACTGAGGTCGTTCCTCAGGCTGGTAAACTACTACCATAAGTTCTTGCCAAATTTGTCTACAATACTACACCCACTGAACACCCTACTGCAAACTGGGGTGCCATGGAAGTGGAGTGACGAATGTAGATGAGATTTCCAGAAGAGCAAAACACTAATCACATCGAAAGAGGTATTGGCCCATTACAACCCGGCATTATCAATTCGGTTGGCATGTGATGCGTCACCCTACGGCATTGGAGCGGTGCTGTCGCACAAATTCTCGGACGGCTCAGAGAGGCCAATAGCCTTTGTGTCACGATCACTAACCTCAGCCGAGCGTAACTACGCCCAGTTTGACAGGGAGGCCCTCAGCCTAGTGTGGGGAGTGAAAAAGTTCAATCACTACCTGCACGGGCAGAAGTTCACCTTGCTGACTGACCACCAACCACTTGTCTCCATCTTTAATCCAAAGAAGGGCATTCCGGTGATGACTGCGCAACGGCTACAAAGATGGTCCCTTTTTCTAGGGGCGCACCAATATGAAATCGAGTATAAGGGCACGAAACAGCATGGAAACGCTGATGGGCTATCACGCCGGCCACTGCCTACTGAGGAGCAAGCACCAGCAGTGGATCCAGTCGAAATATTTCATTCGACTATAATTGAATGCTTGCCAGTAACTAACGCTGGTATAGAGAAGGAGACCCGAAATGACCCGCCACTGTCTCGGGTATATGATTTGACGGTGAAGGGATGGCCAGCACATAGCGACTCACTGTTGCCAGCATTCTCATCCAGAAGAGAACAGCTGTCAGTATGCCAGGTGACCTTGATGTGTGGATCCCGAGTGGTAATTCCACCCAAGTTAAGGGATAGAGTGCTCAATGAGCTTCATGAGGGTCATCTGGGAGGTGTAAAAATGAAAAGCCTAGCCAGGGCTTATGTGTGGTGGCCGGGAATCGATAAACAAATCGAGGACCTGATCAAGAGCTGCTCAGGATGCCAGAAAGTCCAAAATGCACCACCACAGGCCCATCTACGCCCATGGGAGTGGCCCTCATCTCCATGGCAACGGGTGCATATTGATTTTGCTGGTCCATTCATGGACTCAATGTTTTTAATAGCCGTGGATGCGCACTCGAAATGGCCTGAGGTCATCAAAATGTCCTCCACCACCACGGAGAAAACTATTGCAGTCCTACGGACCATTTTTGCCAGGAATGGCTTGCCAGAACAGATTTGCTCCGACAACGGACCACAGTTTGTGCCCGAAGAGTTCCAGAGGTTCTTGAAAAAGAATAGGGTAAGGCATTACACATCCGCCCCGTAACATCCAGCCACAAATGGATTGGCTGAGAGGTTCGTACAAACCTTTAAGAAGGCAATAAAGGCTATGTCCAATGACAACATTCCGCTGCAGCACAAGGTGGACAATTTCCTGTTCGCCTACCGGAATGCGACACATGCAGTCACCAACCAGGCCCCAGCCATGATGTTCTTTAACCAAAGGTTAAGATCTCGCCTGGATTTGCTCAGACCAAATGTACGAAGAGATGTTGAGAGTAAGCAATTCCAGCACATCCATGAGAAGCCAACAAGGAACTTCAATGTAGGGCAACCAGTCTTGGCCTGCGACTACCGAACAGAAAAATGGCAGCCAGGAACGATATGCACACGGCAGGGCCCACTAATGTACACAGTGGACGTTGGGGAGAGCATCATGAGACGCCATGCTGACCAGATCCTAGAGTCACAGGAACAAGTCAACCCCATGCCTCGCCCATACGTACCTGGTGATGAACCCGACGTACAGGTAGCATGTACCCCAGACACAGTAGCATCGGAAGCTGATAAACCAACCGACGACAGGGGGCCAGAATCGCCTCCGCACCAAGAGCAAGACACTCGGGAAAGGCGCTATCCAGAAAGGATCAGGAAGCCTCCACAAAGACTGAATTTATAAATAGACTATTTTCAGCAATTGTTGCATGTTAAAAGTGTTAATTGTAATTAGTTTGATATTTAATTGTTAAATGAGTGTTATGGTACTGTTAATCTAAAAGGGGAGGAATTGTAATGTATGTACCTTTAAGGAGAGAACTACTTTTTACAGCTCCTGTATACTGTAGTACCGGCAGTGACCACACCTGTATATAAACCCTGAGTAGTGATCTGTACAGTAGTTCTAGAGTAACCCTCATTCAGCAAACACCTGTTGAATCGTTCCCTGCAGCCTGCTGTCTGATTATTGAAGGACACAACATTAAGATACATAGATACATAGATACATAGAAGATAGGAGCAGGAGTAGGCCATTCGGCCCTTCGAGCCTGCTCCGCCATTCAATGAGATCATGGCTGATCATCCAAATTCAGTACCCGGACCCTGCCTTCTCCCCATATCCCTTGATCCCTTTAGCCTTAAGAAATATATCCAACTCTTTCTTGAATATACTTAATGAACTGGCCTCCACCGCCCTCTGTGGCAGAGAATTCCACAGGTTCACCACTCTCTGGGTGAAGAAATTCCTCCTCATTTCAGTCCTAAATGGCTTACCCATTATCCTTAGACTATGACCCCTGGTTCTGGGCTCCCCGGCCATCAGAAACATCCTTCCTGCATCTAGTCTGTCCAGGCCTGACAGAATTTTATAGGTTTCAATGCGATCCCCTCTCAATCTTCTAAACTCCAGTGAGTATAAGCCCAATCGACCCAATCTCTCCTCATACGTCATTCCTGCCATCCCAGGTATCAGCCTGGTGAATCTTCGCTGCACTCCTTCCATGGCAAGAACGTCCTTCCTCAGGTAAGGCGACCAAACCTGCACACAATACTCAAGGTGTGGTCTCACCAAGGCCCTGTACAACTGTAGCAAGACATCTTTGTTCTTGTACTCGAACCCTCTTGCTACGAAGGCCAACATACCATTTGCCTTCTTAACCGCCTGCTGCACCTGCATGCTTACCTTCAGCGGCTGCTGTACAAAAACACCCAGGTCTCTTTGCACTTCCCCTTCTCCCAAACTATTACCATTCAAATAATAATCTGCCTTCCTGTTTTTGCCACCAAAGTGGAAAACCTCACATTTATCCACATTATAGTGCATTTGCCATGTTTCTGCCCAGTCACCCAACCTGTCCAAATCATGCTGGAGTTTCACGACATCCTCCTCACAGCATACCCTCCCCCCCAGCTTTGTGTTGTCTGCAAATTTGGAGATATTACATCCAATTCCCTCGTCCAGATCATTAATATATATTGTGAACAGCTGGGGTCCTAGGACCGATCCTTGCGGTACCCCACTAGTCACTGCCTGCCACTCGGAAAACGACCCGTTTATTCCAACTCTTTGCTTTCTGTCCGCCAACCAGTTCTCTATCCTTGCCCCCAATCCCATGTGCCTTAATTTTGCACGCTAAGCTCTTATGCGGGACCTTATCGAAAGCCTTCTGAAAGTCCAAATACACCACATCCACTGGTTCTCCCTTATCTATTTTACCAGTTACATCCTCAAAAAATTCCAGTAGATTAGTCAAGCATGATTTACCTTTTGTAGATCCATGTTCACTTTGTCCGATCCAGTCAATGCTTTCCAAGTGCTCTGCTATTACATCTTTTATAATGGACTCTAGCATTTTCCCCACTACCGATGTCAAGCTTACTGGTCTATAATTCCCCGCCTTTTCTCTACCACCTTTTTTGAATAGTGGGGTAACATTAGCTACCCTCCAATCCATGGGTACCGTTCCAGAGTCTATCGAGTTCTGGAAGATGACCAGCAATGCATCTAATATTTCTAGGGCCACTTCCTTAAGTACCCTGGGATGTAGATTATCAGGCCCTGGGGATTTATCGGCCTTCAGTCCCATCAATTTTCCTATCACCATTTCCCTACAAATACTGATTTCTTTAAGTTCCACCCTTTCATCAGACCCTATGTTCCCCGGCATCTCTGGGAGGTTATTTGTGTCCTCCTTTGTGAAGACAGAACCAAAATATGTATTTAGTTGGTCTGCCATTTCTTTGTCCCCCATTATAAATTCCCCCGATTCTGACTGCAAGGGACCTACGCTTGACTTCACCAATCTTATTCTCTTCACATATCTATAAAAGCTTTTACAGTCAGTTTTTATGTCCTCTGCAAGCTTACTCTCATATTCTATTTTCCCTTTCTTAATTAATCCCTTTGTCCTCCTTTGTTGAATCCTAAACTGCTCCCAATCCTCAGGGTTATTGCTTTTTCTGGCCAATTTATATGCCCTCTCCTTGGACCTTATGCTATCCCTAATTTCCCTTGTTAGCCACGGTTGGGTCACCTTTTTTGTTTTATTTTTATGCCAAACTGGGTTGAACAAATTCTGTAGCTCATCCATTCGGTCTTTGAATGTTTGCCATTGCCTATCCACCGCCAACCCTTTGAGTGCCATTCCCCAATCAATCCTACCCAACTCGCTCCTCAGACCATCATAGTTTCCTTTATTTAAATTGAGGACCCTAGTCTCCGAGTCAACTACTTCATTCTCCATCTTAATGAAGAATTCGATCATATTATGATCGCTCCGACCAAAGGGGCCTCTTACAACAAGATTGCTAATTAATCCTTTCTCGTTACATAATACCCAGTCTAAGATGGCCTGATCTCTGGTTGGTTCCTCGACATATTGGTCCAGGAAACCATCCCGTAAACACTCCAGGAATTCCTCCTCCACAGTATTGTTACTCATTTGGTTGGCCCAATCTATATGTAGATTAAAGTCACCCATGATGACTGCAGTGCCCTTATTGCACGCTTTTTTAATTTCTCTTTGAATGCCATCCCCAACCTCCGCCTTACTGTTTGGAGGTCTATAAACCACTCCCACTAACGTTTTTTTCCCCTTAGTATTTCTCAATTCTACCCATACAGATTCCACCTCATCAGAGCTAATATCTGTTAAATCTGTGAGTTGTTCAAGTAATTAATACTCAGACTTAATCAGTAACAATAAAACAGGTCTTTACTGGTTGGAGGTAGGGACTATACGTAGGTCTTTACTTCATGCCCACAGGCGGGAACTGAGGGGAGATCAGTACCCACAGTACTATTTATACCCCTATGGCCAGGAGTGGTACTGCGTATCACTACGCCCTACAAGTAGTGCAGTCCTGTCCATAGGTTCAAAGTAGCACACATATTACATACACAACATTTCTCCCTTCCTAGCTTTACAGTCATCTCCCCATTTAACATAACGTAATAACATATATACATATATAACTTCAGGTTTACATAACAGAATAACATAGATACATAGATAACTTCATGTCAAAACAGATCACAGATTCAGTCTCTGCGGAAAACAGTTCACAGATTCAATCTCTGTGGTGTAGTCGGTTCACGTTGCTGGAGTGACTCATTCAATAGTCCTTCCATGGATTTAACAGTTTGAACTTCCGAACTGAATTGGCTCCGTTCGGAGGGACCACGTGTGTGATCTGGTAGAGGTAATAATGGTTCAGATGGGTCATCTTCTGTTTCGACTTTTCCTTTTCTGCTTCTTGGAGACTCTCTGGGCTCCACTGTCAGCTGCCAGCTGCATGCGCAGTTCCTCCTTCTCTTCCTCCTTTTTCCGTAGTAGAGCCACCTTCTCCCGATGTTCCGTAGACTTTCGGTGCTCCTCCATGATTTCTGTATGGTGGGAGTCGAAGTTACAAGTTGGGCAGGACAGGACATAGTAATATTCGGTGTCGTCCTGATCTAGGCCAGCGAGAGGGTCTTCTATTTCCTCCATACCCAGCTGGGCGTTAGCCAGCTTTTGTTCCAAGTCCAGACATCTTTCCTGAAGAGGCTTCTTCATGCGTACCTCTTCATCCAGCTTTTTCTGGGCTTTCAGCAAGTCGTTTACTAATGACCTCATTTGAGATTTTACTACTTCAACTTCTTTTGGAGATTGATTGATCGGACTATTCAATCCCTCTACCGGAGCAGCTGTTTCAGCGGTCTGTTGTTCTACGTTGACGTGAGTCAGCGTACTTTTGGCATCCAAGGGCTGCTCTGTTGCAGTCATCTCAGTCTGTGTTGCCACCTCAGCTCTTCCAATAACCTTTGAGAGCTCCGAACCCCTTTCGTTTGAATATTGAAGTTCGTGTTCAAGTTTTTCCCATTTCAGAGTCCTGTCCTTCAGCATATGCAGGAGTTGGCTGACCGTTAACTCCTCTGACATCAGATGTTTTGTGTGCTCCTGCTCCATTTTCTCCATCAGCTGCTTCTGTTGTCTTTCCAGATTCTCCAACTCTATATCAAAGAACTCTTTCGTTGCATTCAACTCTTGCTCAAAACGGCGAAGCATTTGTTCTAATTGCTGTTGTAGTTTGAAATGGAGTTGAGTTCGAGCCCGGTGTCCCTCAGAAATGGGCACATCAGTAGACTTGCCAGACTCAGAATCCACAGTTAAACTATGTTGTTGTTGCTCAGTGGAATTCTGTGCTGAAACTTTGTCTTTTGCACCTGAGTTGGGCTTACCATCATCCGTTCCAGAGTCTGGGCCGACTATCTTCACCGAGTTCTCACTCGTTATTGTTTGTAGGAAATGCCAGTCCATATTCATTTTCCTAATCCACTCCCGTCCTAGTAGTGGAGGACCTCCTTCAGATATCACATATAAGTCCATTATTTGACTGTCTTCGCCCTTGTGGACCACTGCAACCTCTATTTTCCCGATGGGGTACACTCTTTGCCCCGTGTATGTTTCCAATATAATCCCCGTATCCTGTAGGGGAATATGTTGGAATAACTTTCCGTAATCTTTCTTATTTATGACCGTCAATGCCGATCCAGTGTCCAATTCCAGTTTTACTTGGACTCCTTCTATCTGAAGAGTGACCCAAATTGTCTGGAGGTCTGCACCCTTACCAGCGTTGAGTACTCTTAAGCTAGCCAGTTCATTACTGCTAGCGTCTGAATCGGACTCCTGTTCGGTCACCTTGTGTACCTTTGCGTATTTTCCTTGCGGCGACTTCTTGTTGCTGGTCTTCTTCGCTGACCTGCATACTCTAGCTATATGTCCAAGCCTACCACAAGTTCTACATTCTTGGTTTTTAAACCAACACTGGTTCTGATCATGCGTTGTCTTTCCACAACGATAACATTTGCCAGAACTCACACCCAATTTGTGTGCACTGAGCTCCGGTGACCGTAGCTGCATTACTGCCGTGCCTCTCGCTGCGGCTTCGTGTGCTGCTGCCATAGTGACCGCCTTCTCAAGCGTCAGCTCATTCTCCTCGAGCAGTCACTTTTGTGTATCCTGTTTAAATAAACCACACACAAATTTGTCTCGAAGTGCCTCTGTCAGTCCCGTTCCAAACTGGCAATATTTCGCTAATTTACGCAATTCCAGCAAATAATCAGCATTGCTTTCATGCTGTAGCTGCCTTCTGTCGTAAAATTTAAATCGTTCCGCTAGCATCAGCGGCGTGGGGTTTAGATGATCTTTCAGGACAGTAACAATCTCATCGAACGTCTTATCCGCCGGTTCATCTGGTGATAACAGGTGTTTCAATTGCCCGTATGTCTTCGCACCCATTAAATTTAATAATGTTAGTGCTTTATCAGCCTCATGAATTTTATTGGCCTTACAATAATTTTTAACTCGTTCAACATATATGGCCCAATCTTCGATGTCACTATCAAAGTTGCTAATATTCCCGTGTTTAGGCATTGTAGTACTTTATCAGATTTGCAATTTCTCAGATTTTTTTTTTTTACTGCTATCCAAGATGGCGGCTTCCCGCTCTTGCCGTCGTCCTCCGCCCACAAAATGGCGGTTTTCCCGCGCTTGGCAGTCTTCACCCGTCCCCCAACGCCGTCTCCCTTCAGCCCCCGAGTGCGGCCCTTATCTTCGCCGCGATCGCCCGAGTGCGGCCCTTATCAGCGGATGCGATCGCTGGATCGCGAAGCGGCTCTCGGCTCTTATCAGGAGATGCGATCGCTCTGTTGAAACGCCTCCCGCTCGAAGCGGCTCTCGCGCCCTATTCCTCCAGCTCCCCCAGCCCCGTTCGTGCGGCCAACGCGGTCGACTGCCTGTCGCGTCGCTGCCCGGCTCAGACAACGGCTTACCCACCACCAAGCTGGAGAAGAAGCTGACGGTCGCCGATGGAGGCTCCGAGGTCAGGATGTCTTCCAGTGGGGTGGAGAGGTTGGAAACCTCTCTGCAACGTCCTGGCTGTGGACGAAGCTGCCGTGGAGTGACTGCCGCAGGGTCCGAATCAGACTCGTCGCCAGTGTTAAATCTGTGAGTTGTTCAAGTAATTAATACTCAGACTTAATCAGTAACAATAAAACAGGTCTTTACTGGTTGGAGGTAGGGACTATACGTAGGTCTTTACTTCATGCCCACAGGCGGGAACTGAGGGGAGATCAGTACCCACAGTACTATTTATGCCCCTATGGCCAGGAGTGGTACTGCGTATCACTACGCCCTACAAGTAGTGCAGTCCTGTCCATAGGTTCAAAGTAGCACACATATTACATACACAACAATATCCTTCATTACAATTGTGTTAATCCCTTCTTTAACCAGTAATGCTACCCCACCTCCCTTTCCTTTTTGCCTATCTTTCCTGAATATCGAATACCCCTGGATGTTGAGTTCCCAGTCCTGGCCTTCCTTGAGCCACGTTTCCGTAATCCCAACCAAATCGTATTTGTTTACTTCTATTTGCGCAGCCAATTCATCCACCTTATTACAAATGCTCCTTGCATTAAGACACAAAGCCTTCAGGCTTGTTTTTTTAACGCTCTTAGACCTATTAGAATTATTATTTACTGTGGCCATGTTTGATTTAAACCATTGATTTCTCTGACTGCCACTTTTGTTTTTCTCCTTCCTATCTTTTGCTTTTATCCTTGTTTCCCTTTCCTCTGTCTCCCTGCTCAGGTTCCCAACCCCCTGCTATTTTAGTTTAAACCCTCCCCCACAGCACTAGCAAACACTCCCCCTAGGACATTGGTTCCAGCCCTGCCCAGGTGCAGACCCTCCAGTTTGAACTAGTCCCACCTCCCCCAGAACTGGTTCCAATGTCCCAGGAACTTGAATCCCTCCCCCGGCACCATTCCTCTAGCCACGTATTCATCTGAAGTATCCTTCTATTTCTACATGGACATAACAGGATCCATATCCAAAAGTTCAACCTTCAAAGCTCTGGCCTTGCCTTCAACTTTTCTTATTACATCGTCATAAATCTCCTCACATCAGATGAAGCAACTGACATAATCCTGCAACATGGAAAATGCACAGAGAATGAAGCACATGGCAGTTGGTTCACTGTCTGCAGAATTTCCTTATATGTTAAGCAAAAATATCTGGCAATACGTCTATGTAATGTTTCAAAATCAAGCTTCTGCTTTGAAAGTTCTCTAGTGAGACCCTTGGAATAAGTAAAAGTCATTATAGGTAATTTGAGGAATTATGTTTTCTGTCAGAAATGGAAGCAACTGCAAGCAGTGTTTTGCTGTTTGAGGTCAAAATGTCTTAAATGTTGGACCATCTCTCAAATTGGCCTGTAAGTTATGAATCTGTTTTGTGCATAACAAAGCAATGGATTGCTAAGCAACACTGGCAAAGCCATGATACAATGAGTTCGCAATCTCTCTTACAGTAAATATTGGGATTCAGGGAAATAATATAAATCAGCAGATGCCTGGATTTAATTTGTTTTTAGATTTTTTTTTGTGGGCATGGGTGGGGCAGATTGGAGTTTGCACAACAGTCGGCTACTCCCGTTTGGGCTCGATGAGTTTATCCAGTGAAGGGCTGAGCCATAGGGAGCTGAAAGTAGCCACGCTCGATCCATGAGGCTGGTGATCTCAGCAAAAGGAAATAATAGCAGTGGTGCTACAACTGGCACCAGAGACCTGGGTTGAGGAAAGAGGAAACTGACCAGGATTCCCAGCCCTGCTCTCCATCCAGCAACCCCCGCTGGAAAAATCCACACATGCAGACTTCAGGTTGGCCACGGTGACCCTCACTGGCAGTGAGGTTTCCCCATTAATCAAATAGCCTGCCAACGTTTGCTGTTAAAGCTCACGCATGAGTGATAGTCACTTGGCTGCGGTGCCAGAGGGCCACTAGTGTTTGCGAGCTACACCCCAGAAAGGAGCCAGTATCTTCAGGAAGTAAGTGTACAAGAGAGGCAGCTAGAATTGGCAAGGAGAAAGCACCAGTGATCTCATTAAGCTGCGGCTGGTGCACTTGTTTTGACTGCTGCAGTTACAGGTTTTGCGCCACGCGATAAAGTTCTAGTGATTTTTTTTTTTAACAAAATCACTTGCTTAAATAAAACCCACCTGACCATAGCAGCAGGCCAAAAATAACATCTGGATTCTGACTGGTGCTTGGTGATGCACATACTACATCATCGCGAATGGAAATGCATTACATTTCAGGAAACCAAACCAGGTTTGATTAAACACTACGCAAAGAATTTTTATGCAATACTGATCATTTTTCTTGCGGTGTATCAGTGTATTTTTTAATAATGGAGGATTAATTGTAGCCTGATAGCAAAATACTGCGGATGATGGAAATCCCAAATAACAACAGAAGACGCTGGAAAAACTCAGCAGGCCAGGCAACATCCGTGGAGAGAGAAATAGAGTCAATGTTTCAGGTCGAAACCCTTCGTCAGGACTGAGAAAACACAGGAAATGAAACAGATTAAAAGGCCAGTTTGGGGGCTGGGAAATGGGGATGAAAGAACAAAAGAGAAGTGAAGAGACATTAAGAGGTATTCAAAACCAGACGAGATGGTGATAGGACTAGTGGAGATCCAAAAGACGGCTCTAGATGAAGTGTGAAATGCGTTGGCAGAATGAGAGACAGCTGCCATGTGGGAGAGAAAGAAAGGGGAAGGGCCAAAACAAAGGTGTGGATAAAAAATATGTAAAAATGTAATGGGGGCCGAGGTTAAGATCTAAAATTGTTGAGCTCGATATTGAGCCCGGAAGGCTGTAAAGTGCCTAATCGGAAGATGAGGTGCTGTTCCTCGAGCTTACGCTGGGTTTCCTGTTCTGGTTGCATTGGGAGAGTCTTTCCCGCACCATAGGTTAGGCTGATATCTGGATAATAATCAGTGGATAATCTGGCAACAGACTTATTACTAACTGCAGAAAAGTATCTTCCCGTCTTTTTAGGATAGCTTATGAAAGACAAAACCTACTCCGAGTTGTACCTGGCATCGACCAGCCTGGCCAGGGGCCGGCTGGAGACTGCTCCAAAAAATAAACGGATGAGGAAATGATTACTTTCTATTTTTGTTCACTCAGCATTGCTGGGCCCACCAAAAAAAAAACTCTGGCCCGCTGCCGTCCCGCTCGACGCCACCCAGACCCAACCTCCTGGAAACTCGGCTGAGTTCCCGCCCTCCCACATTTAGCGCGCTTCAGTGGGTGCCCCCGCCACCACCCCCGTTTGGTGCCCACCGCTGGTCACCGGAAGTAAAATGAGGCCAAAACCTACACGTGGTTCGGGCCTCTCGATGCAGGCTTTAGGTGGGAGGTGCAGCCACTCCGCTGACTTCGTGCCCGTTTTTTGGACAGAAATCGAATTTCTCCCTTTATAAATCTAAAGAGGTGATGTTATATCTGGCCTCTGTGTAGCTGGCCCTGAAATATTCTAAACAATAAATGCAAGGTTTCCCTTTCTTTCTTTTACTTTTTTTTTATTTGCTTATGGGATCTGGGCACCATTGGCAAGGCCAGCATTTCCTGCCCACCCCTAGTTGCCCTTGAGAAGATGGTGGTGAGCCACCTTCTTGAACTGCTGCAGTCCGTGTGGTGAAGGTGCTCCCACAGTGCTGCTAGGGAGGGAGTTCCAGGATTTTGACCCAGCGACGATGAAGGATCGGCGATATACTTCTAATTCAGGATGGTGTGTGACTTGGAGGGGAACTTGGAGGTGGTGGTGTTCCCATGTGTCTGCTGCCCTTGTCCTTCTAGGTGGGAGAGGTCACAGGTTTGGGAGGTGCTGCCGAAGAAACCTTGGCGAGTTGTTGCAGTGCATCTTGTAGATGGTACACACTACAGTCACGGTATGCTGGTGGTGGAGGGAGTGAATGTTTAATGTGGTGGATGGGGTGCCATTCAAATGGGCTGCTTTGTCCTGGATGGTGTCGAGCTTCTTGAGTGTTGTTGCAGCTGCACTCATCCAGGCAAGTGGAGAGTATTCCATCACACTCCTTACTTGTGCCTTGTAGATGGTGGAAAGGCTTTGGGGAGTTAGGAGGTGAGGCACTCGCCACAGAATACCCAGCCTCTGACCTGCTCTTGTTGCTACAGTATTTATGTGGCTGGTCCAGTTAAGCTTCTGGTCAATGGTGACCCCCAGGATATTGATGGTGGGGGATTCGGTGATGGCAATGCCGTTGAATGTCAAGGGGAGATGCTTAGTCTCTCGCTTGTTGGAGATAGTCATTGCTGTGGTGTATGTGCCTTTAAGAGCAATTGTGGTGTATGTGCCTTTAAGAGCCCCAGGTGTGCGTAATGCCGGTAATTGCCACTTGGGCTATATAAGCCTGTGTATTGTGTATATCCTTTAGAACCCCCCCCAGACTTGCTTAGTAAATACCTATGAACCAACTCCTGTCTTCAGTGTCTTTATCTACACACGGACACTACAGTGGCGACAAGGTGGAAACGGACTTACCTGCAATTCGGCAGCACCTCAAGGACATCGATTCCTCCAGCGTCCAGAAGACTCAAGGAAGTAAGAGAAACTGTGGTTCCACCAGCTGGCCAAGCTGGTGGCAGGTACTGCGCTAATCCTTCCTGGGCTTCAGGCTGGGGCTCCAGCGGTGGGCTCTACAGCTGAGACAGGCAGCGAAATCGGAGGCAAGCAATAACGGACTGGGAGGGTGCACTCGGGAGACGGCCGGCGCGGCAAGCAGGTCAGAGTTTAGACCTCCTTCCGGAACAAGTCTCCAGCAGTGGATAAGCGGAAACCACAGTAAAACATCGTTGTTATCGGTAGCAGCGGCGGGAAAGCGCGGGAAGCGCCATATCGTTGCTACAGAAAAAAAAAGAAGAAAAAAAGCGCGGGAAGCGCCATTTCTTTTTTTTGAAATGCCTAATTCTGACAATATTGATGCTTTTGATAGCGAAACAGAGCCTAACTTTGGCAATATTGATGTTTTTGATAACAAGATAGAGGATTGGACCACATATGTAGAAAGAGTGGAGGTGTTTTGCACCGCAAATGGAATAGAAGATGAAAAAAAAGCTTCAGTGCTTCTGGATCTAATGGGCACAGAAACATACAAGCTGTTACACAACTTAATCACTCCAGCCGAACCGATGGACAAGAATTTTGAGGAAATTGTTGATATCCTACACTGCCAATTCAAGGCAGGACTGGCAGATTCTCTGCAAGACAAATTCATCTGCGATCCCCTAAGTGTAGAAACACAAAAAATGGTATCTTCTGGAAGAGATTTAACACTGGACAAGGCTTTCAGTGCAATAGGAGCGGCAAAGATACAGCAAAGGCCACAGGACTTCGGCACCCATGAAATGACACGGGGTTTCGAGAGATGTTATCGCTGCGGCAGATCCAACCATGACCAGAGGGATTGCTGGTTCAAAGAAAAAGCATGCAGGCGATGCGGGAAGATGGGACACATTCCACGTGTATGCCGATCTGAAAATAAAAAATCCACTAACGGGAAAAGAATCAATAAGGAAAAGCACAGAAAGGTACAAATGATGACGGACAGTAGCTCCAAAGACCAGAAGAGCGATAGCGACTCCGGGAACAAGAGACTAAGCTCTCTCAAATTACATAATGTAATTGCCAATGAAGATTACCAGACCATTTGGGTTACCCTCATAATAGCAGGGTCCCCAGTTAAAATGGAGCTAGATACAGGATCAGCTCGAACCGTAATAAATCGACGAGATTACGAGAGGCTATTTTCGCATATACCTCTAAAAGACACATCCATTATCTTAAAAACATATACGGGGCAGAAAGTATACCCCAAAGGAAAAATAAAGGTGCCTGTGGTATACAACGGCAAAGAAATACAAAAGTTGTATTTATACATTCTACAAGATGGTGGTCCACCGTTGTTGGGACGTGAATGGATAAGGAAGATACGTTTAGACTGGCACTCCATTCAGGCACTGACGGTGACCAATAAAGAAAAAAACAATGATGACATCATACCTGAACGATTAAAAGACATTTTGGCCAACGTCAAAGAAGTGTTTCAAGAGAAACTAGGAACCTTGAAAGGCATCACCGCCTCAATAAAAGTGGACGATACAGCAATTCCCAAATTTTTTAAGGCAAGACCAGTGCCATACGCAATACGTCCGGCAGTTGAGGCAGAGCTGGAGAATTTGGAAAAGTCAGGCGTATTATCCAAAATAGATTGGAGCAAATGGGCAACACCCATCGTTCCAGTCATGAAAAAAGCATTGAAAAATAACTCTGAGGAACAGAGAAAAATTCGCATCTGTGGGGACTTTAAGGTGACTGTAAACCCGGTCCTTCACACGGTACAGTACCCTCTTCCGAGGATAGAAGATATTTTCGCCTCACTATCCGGAGGAAAACGTTTCACAAAAATTGACTTGGCACAGGCCTATCTACAGATGGAGGTTGAGGAGACCTCTAAAAAGTATCTCACAATAAACACACACAAAGGCCTGTACCAGTACAATCGACTGGTTTTTGGAATAGCATCAGCTCCAGCTATCTGGCAAAGAGCTATGGAGCAAGTCCTGCAAGGGATTCCGGGGACTCAATGCTACCTAGACGACATCCTTATAACAGGAGAAAATGACAATGAGCACCTTGCCAATTTGGAGCAGGTGCTCACTAGGCTGAAAGAACGGGGCCTACGAGCAAATCGCCCCAAGTGCGAATTTTTCCAAAATCAGATATCATATTGTGGTCACATAATTAATAAGGAAGGGTTGCATAAGTCACCTGAAAAAATTGAAGCAGTTATAAAAGCCCCAGCACCTGAAAATGTTTCACAATTAAGGTCATTCCTGGGATTAATAAATTACTATCATAAATTTTTACCGAACTTATCAACTATTCTACACCCTCTTAATGATCTTCTACAGACAGGAGTGATTTGGAAATGGAACGAAGACTGTAAACGTGCCTTCCATAAATGTAAAGACTTAATCACATCCGAAAAAGTTTTGGCTCATTACAACCCATCACTACCAATCAGACTGGCGTGCGATGCATCGCCTTACGGCATAGGAGCAGTATTATCCCATAAATTCCCTGATGGCTCAGAACGGCCGATAGCTTTTGTGTCACGCTCATTAAACTCAGCTGAGCGTAACTATGCCCAAATAGACAGGGAAGCACTCAGCCTGGTATGGGGAGTGAAGTAATTCAACCATTACCTACACGGACAAAAATTTACCTTGCTGACTGACCATCAACCCCTCATCTCCATATTCAACCCTAAAAAAGGTGTTCCCATTATGACAGCACAAAGATTACAGAGGTGGTCCCTTTTTCTAGGGGCACACCAATACAACATTGAATACAAAGGGTCAAAACAGCATGGGAATGCTGACAGGTTATCGTGCCTACCGTTGCCAACGATAGAAGAGGCACCTACAGTAGACCCAGTTGAGATATTCCACTCTACCATAGTGGAATGTCTACCGGTGACAAATTCTGCCATTGAAAGGGAGACAAGAAATGACCCTACTCTCTCACGGGTCTACGGTTTAACAGTGAAGGGATGGCCAGCACATGGCGAACCACTGTTGCCAGCATTCTCGCAAAGAAGAGAACAACTGTCAGGGTGCCGAGGAACCTTGATGTGTGGATCCAGAGTGGTGATTCCACCCAAACTCCAGGATAAAGTACTAAAGGAGCTTCACGAGGGGCATCTGGGTGGAGTGAAAATGAAGAACCTAGCTAGAGCGTTTGTATGGTGGCCAGGTATCGATGGAGACATCGAAGACATGACCAAGAGCTGCCTAGGATGCCAGAAGGTCCAAAATGCTCCGCCACAGGCCCCTCTACATCCATGGGAGTGGCCCTCATCTCCCTGGCAAAGGGTGCGCATCGACTTTGCTGGTCCATTTATGGATTCAATGTTCTTAATCGCAGTTGATGCACACTCCAAGTGGCCGGAGGTAATAAAGATGTCCTCCACCACCACGGAAAAAACTATCACAGTATTAAGGACCATATTTGCCAGGAATGGGCTGCCGGAACAGATATGTTCTGATAATGGACCGCAATTTGTGTCCGAAGAATTCAGAAAGTTCTTAAAGAACAATGGGGTAAAACACTACACGTCCGCCCCATACCATCCCGCCACCAATGGATTGGCTGAAAGGTTTGTCCAGACCGTCAAGAAGGCCATAAAGGCCATGGGTAATGAAGACATAAAACTTCAGCACAAGGTGGATAACTTCTTATTTGCATATAGGAATGCAACACACATGGTTACCAACCAAACTCCCGCCATGATGTTCTACAATAGAAACCTAAGATGCCGGCTGGATTTGGTCAAGCCCAACATCCGAAGGGACGTGGAGAACCGGCAGTTTCAGGGCATGAATGAAAGGCCAACTAGGGCCTTCCAGATAGGCCAACCGGTTTTGGCCCGGGACTACCGTACCGAGAAATGGCAGCCTGGAACTATCTGCACACGACTAGGACCACTGATGTATACCGTGGACACCGGAGAAAGCATAATAAGGCGCCATGCTGACCAAATCATCAAATCATCCGAAAAGGGACAACCTATACCACCACTCTATACATCTAACGATGAAGTAGAGGTACCCATATCTACTTCTGATCCGGTGATACTGGAACCCGATGAACCCGACACTGGCCTTCAAGCCGAATCAGCTTTGCCAGAAGAACCTACTACACCACCAGAAACTACTACACCCCCGAGGCGTTATCCGGACCGAGTCAGGAAGCCTCCTGAGAGACTAACTTATAATTAATTAATACAGCAATGTATATTATTTTGCATATAACATGTAATTAATAATTACTTAAAAATACGATGGACTGGTTAACTGGAAGGGGAGGAATTGTGGTGTATGTGCCTTTAAGAGCAATTGTGGTGTATGTGCCTTTAAGAGCCCCAGGTGTGCGTAATGCCGGTAATTGCCACTTGGGCTATAGAAGCCTGTGTATTGTGTATATCCTTTAGAACCCCCCCCAGACTTGCTTAGTAAATACCTATGAACCAACTCCTGTCTTCAGTGTCTTTATCTACACACGGACACTACAATTGCCTGGCACTTCTGTGGCATGAATGTTACCTGCCACTTATCAGCTCAAGCCTAAATGTCATTCAGGTCTTGTTGCTTGTGGGCATGGACTGCTTCATTATCTGAGGAGTTGTGAATGGCACTGAACACTGTGCAGTCATCAGCGAACATCCCCATTTCTGACCTTATGATGGAGGGAAGATCATTGATGAAGCAGCTGAAGATGGTTGGGCCGAGGACACTGCCCTGAGGAACTCCTGCAGCGATGTCCTGGGGCTGAGATGATTGACCTTCAATCACCACAACCATCTTGCTGCGATCAGTTTTGCCTCCTTATTATAGGAAAGATGTAGATTTATTGGAAAGAGTCCAGAGGAGGTCAAAGGGACTGATTTCTGAAATTCAAGAGCTGAACTGTGAGGAAAAGATCATCTACTCTGCAACTTTTTCTGCACAATATTTACTAGCGTAGAGTCACCCAGCGGGGAAGCAAAACCCTTGTTACTGTGAGTAGCTTGTTGGAAATTATATGAACCCTTCGTGTTCTCTTAGCCTTCAGATAACAGAAGAATAAACACTCTATCAATCGCTTGACTCCAGGCAATAAACCAGAAATCAAGTACGTCAAAAGTAAAAATAGCAGGAATTCAAACCGTCAGATCTCACTTGCTCACAGAGCACTTAACTTACACCTGCTAGGATATGCAAAAATAATAAAAGGTGAAAAACTTTGTGGAATCTATGGGGGTAATTTTGACTTTGGAGGATACTATAAGACGGGCGATATCAGCACGGCCACCCATTAAACACCTCACCCGATTTTGGGTTTCCATTAACTTCAATAGAAGCGAAAAGCAAGAAATGTGTTTTAATGGACAGCCGAGCTGATGGCGCGCATTTTACACTGTCGCACAAAGTCAAAATTACCCCCTATATGTGACATTTTGTCTGACCTTCATGAAGCCTCCAGCCTCTGCCAGGATGGGCTCAGAAGAACTGGAGAGCTGAAAGCGTGCTGCCTCCGATGTACATACTTTCTGAAGTTCAAATTGGGATGTAGGAGGATATAAGATGTCTTCCATAGCTTTTGAGGTTAAAATGCTGAATTCTGAATCTCTGTTACATGTTGGACATCAATCAACCCCCAGATAAACACAAATCTTTTGCTGAAGTTATGTCAGTAGATTGGGGGGCCTTATGCAACCTTTACCCCATTGTCTTCAGGATAAAGAGAGCAATCTGTGTTAAATCATTTCCACTGGTTTTGCAATCAAAAAATGTATTTGCATCTAAAAAGTGGAATGTCTTTGTGAATGTATCTGTGCTCCTCCGATTCTGGCCTCTTGTGCATCCCCGATTTTCATCGCTCCGCCATTGCCGGCTGTGACTTCAGCTGCCAAATTCCTAAGCTCTGGAATTCCCTCCTTAAACCTCTCTGCCTCTCTACCTCTCATTCCTCCTTGAAGGCTCTCCTTCAAACCTATTTCTTTGACCAAGCTTTTGTTCATCTGCCCCAATAACCCCTTTTGTGCCTCGGTGTCAAATTTTGTTTGATAACGCTCCTGTGAAGCACCTAGAGACGTTAAACTATGTTAAAGGCGCTATATAAATTAAAGTTGTTTTTTCCCTCGGCAGTGGCAACTGACAGCCATCCACAAGCAACCCAGAGGAGGTCATCCTGCAGTTAACTATAAAATAGTATTAAAAACAGATCTTATAGTTTGGAATATGATGGATCTCTCGCCCATCCCAGTTACTTCCTCATAAAAGTCAAGGAGGTTGGCCATTAACTGGCCATTATCTTCTCCTTTTGAATCCATGTTGGCTGCTGTTTATTGGATTGTTATCGTACAGATAATCTTCAAATTTACTCTCAATAATCAATACTGTAATGTTACTCTGTGTTATTGTTAATCTAAAGAGTCAGTATTTGCCTGGGTCAGTTTTGTCAAACTTTTTGAAAATTGGCAGCATGACAGCCACTGTCCGCTTGACTGGGAGCTCCCCGGAGATTAATTTACTTCCTCATCATGACCATGTCCACTGACTTACTCTGCGTTATACAACATATTCTCTTTTTTTTGTGTTTTGGAAATCCTTCTTATTACGACAGCGCATGAATGGTGAGTTAGAAGCCACATGGGAATACAAAGGTTATGTTCAAGTTCAGCGGTAGGTGGTGGCAGAAAATGGGCGGTAATGGGTTTGCCATCCGCTACACACCCCGCCCAATGGAAAGGAAAATCAGGTTGGGCGTGTGGTGGGCGGGCGATCTATTACCACCCATTTTCCAACACTTCTGGAACTGAAATTCTACCCCATGGAATCCACAGGTTATGGTTTCATAAAACTTTATTCGGCAGCACCTCCCAAACCCGGGGCCTCTTCCACCTAGAAGGACAAGGGCAGCAGGTGCATGGGAGCACCACCACCTCCAAGTTCCCCTCCAAGCCACACACCATCCTGACTTGGAAATGACCTATGGATTCTACGGGGTAGATTTTCAGTTCTAGAAGTGGTGGAAAATGGACGCTTGCTCAAGGGCAATTAGGGATGGGCAATAAATGCTGGCCTTGCCAGCGATGCCCACATCCCATGAATGAATATTTAAAAAATCACCTTGTGCAGATATCAGTGGCTTCTGATTGGTTGAAAATGACATAATGACTGATAAATATAGTTTTTTGCGAGTCAGTGGCATAAGACATATTTTCTTCTCTGAGGGCCTATCTGTGCCATTCCCTGAATACGTGGGCACACTCCGGAGACCAGCAGGACTCTGTCAGTCTCCCGTTTTGGGCCTACAGCTATGACATTGCTTGATCCTCCCTTGTTTCCTGTGAAGAAACATCTGTTGCTCCACTTGGCATCTTCCCACGATGGCACAGCGGCAATCAGTAATTCGCTGTGTGGGGAACTGTGGGCGTCAGTGGCCTAGCCTAAATAGGGAGACAGAAAGAAAGAAAGAAAGAAAGAAAGAAATTACATTTATCGTATGAGTAAGCTGCAACACTCAAACAACCCACACTCATCTCAGTTGTGCCCAGTTGACAATACTAATCCAGTATTTATTGGCTAATCAGCATGAATTATTGATTCTGCTGCAAAGCAAGCAACTTACGCTGTCTCAGCATTTGTTGCTTCACAGCAGTTCTTCCTTGAACTGCTGAACCCATCAAGAATCCTCTGCACAACAGTTCGTAATCTCTCCTGCTCCCTTGTGTAATGCACTGCTTGGTTCATGTTTTTACTTCTGTGCAATCAAAATTCTGAACGCACTTAAAAGCACTGGAATCAGCATCAAGTCATCTTCGGTTAAAAAAAAACAGAGTCCAGACTCCAGATGTTCTTCTGTTGGTGAAAGGAAAAATAACTCGGGAATTAATGATGTGAGATTAATCTCTGATCAAATATAAACCAGTACCACTTAGCGTGCAGTTAGGAGAATATGTTAACAAGAAAGCTTAGCATGTAACCTGCAGGCAGTCAGTCCGACTGAGTCCGGCTGGAGGCAATGGGGCAGCAGTGGACCTAAAATCACAATGCTACACTTACTACCCCATTCCTGCCCGCTACCACTTTTTAAAATTCATTTTTGGGATGTGGGATGTGGGATGTGGATGGTGACCCCCCAGGATGTTGATGGTGGGGAATTCGGCGATGATAATGCCATTGAATGTCATGGGGCGGTGGTTAGACTCTCACTTGTTGGAGATAGTCATTGCCTGGCACTTCTGTGGCGCAAATGTTACCTGCCACTTATCAGCCCAAGCCTGAACGTCGTCCAGGTCTTGTTGCATGCGGGCATGGACTGCTTCATTATCTGAGGAGTTGTGAAAGGCACTGAACACTGTGCAATCATCAGCGAACATCCCCATTTCTGACCTTATGTTGGAGGGAAGGTCATTGATGAAGCAGCTGAAGATGGTTGGGCCTAGGACACTGCCCTGAGGAACTCCTGCAACGATGTCCTGGGGCTGTCATGATTGACTTTCAACCACCACAACCATCTTCCTTTGTGCTAGGTGTGAATCCAGCCAGTGGAGAATTTTCCCCCGATTCCCATTGACTTCAGTTTTACTAGGGCTCCTTGATGCCACACTCGGTCAAATGCTGCCTTGATGTCAAGGGCAGTCACTCCCACCTCACCTCCGGAATTCAGCTCTTTTGTCCATGTTTGGACCAAGGCTGTAATGAGGTCAGGAGCCGTGTGGTCTTGGCGGAACCCAAACTGGGCATCAGTGAGCAGGTTATTGGTGAGTAAATACCTCTTGATAGCACTGTCGATGACACCTTCCAGAACTTTGCTGATGATTGAGAGTAGACTGATGGGGCGATAGTTGACCAGATTGGATTTGTCCTGCTTTTAGTGGACAGGACATACCTGGGTAGTTGAATAGATGCCAGTGTTGTAGCTATACTGGAACAGCTTGGCTAGAGGTGCGACTAGTTCTGGAGCACAAGTCTTCAGCACGATAGCTGGGATATTGTCGGGGCCCATAGCCTTTGTTGTATCCAGTGCGCTCAGCCGTTTCTTGATATCACGTGGAGTGAATCGAATTGGCTGAAGACTGGTTTCTGTGATGGTGGGGACCTCAGGTGTAGGCCGATATGGATCATCCACTCAGCACTGCTGGCTGAAGATGGTTGCAAACGCTTCAGCCTTGTATTTTGCACTCATGTGCTGGGCTCCACTATCATTGAGGATGGGGATATTCAAGGACCCTCTTGCTCCCGTTAGTTGTTTAATGGTCCACCACCATTCATGAAATACCAGAAATGCGAGGGTACACATATCAGGAAAGGATGAACAGGCTGGGTCTCTTTTCTCTTGAAAAAAGAAGGCTGAGGGGCGACCTAATAGAGGTCTTAAAAATTAAAAAGGAGTTGGATATATTTCTTAAGGCTAAAGGGATCAAGGGGTATGGGGAGAAAGCAGGGACCGGGTACTGAATTTGGATGATCAGCCATGATCGCATTGAATGGCGGAGCAGGCTCGAGGGGCCGAATGGCCTACTCCTGCTCCTATCTTCTATGTTTCTATGTTTCTATGACTGGATGTGGCAGGACTGCAGAGCTTTGATCTGATCCATTGATTGTGGGATCGCTTAGCCCTGTCTATGGCATGCTGCTTCCGCTTTTTAGCATGCATATAGTCCTGCGTTGCAGCTTCACCAGGTTGGCACCTCATTTTTAGGTATGCCTGGTGCTGCTCCTGGCAAGCTCTTCCATACTCCTTATTGAACCAGGGTTGGTCCTGAAATAAAGAATAGATTGGCCTTCCAAAGCTAGGCTTTATTAACTTTAAAATCAGCAGCATATCTTTCCACATCCAGTCCCAACTAAAGCTAGAAAAGGACTGAATTTAAGGTAGCCACAACACATCATGTGATCATCAACTACCAATGAGATTACAACACATATCCCAAGGCAGTTAACAAACAACGAATCACAATACTTTTACTAATCAAGGAATAATCACCACAGGTCCCCTGGCTTGGTGGTAATGTTTGAGGGATATGCCGGGCCATGAGATTACAGATAGTGGTGGAATACAATTCTGTTGCTGCCGATGGCCCACAACGCCTCAAGGGTGCCCAGTTTTGACCTGCTAGATCTGTTCTGAATCTATCCCATTTAGCACAGTGGTAGTGCCACACAACACGATGGAGGGTGTCCTCAGTGTGAAGATGGGACTGTGCAGTGATCACTGCTACGAATACTGTCATGGACAGATGTATCTGCGACAGGTAGATTGGTGAGGACGAGGTCAAGTAGGTTTTTCCCTCGTGTTGGTTCTCTCACCACTTGTCGCAGGCCCAGACTGGCAGTTATGTCCTTCAGGACTCAGCCAGCTCGGTCAGTAGTGGTGCTACCGAGCCACTCTTGGTGATGGACATCGAAGCCCCCCACCAGATTACATTCTGTGCCCTTGCTACTCTCAGTGCTTCTTCCAAGTGGTGTTCAACATGGAGGAGTACTGATTCATAAGCTGAGGGAGGGCGTCAGCAGGAGGTTTCCTTGCCCATGCTTGACCTGAAGCCATGAGACTTCATGGAGGCCGGAGTCAATGTTGAGGACTCCCAGGGCCACTCCTTCTCGACTGTATACCACTGTGCCACCACCCCTGTTGGGTCTGTCCTGCCGGTGGGACAGGACATATCCAGGGATGGTGATGGAGGAGATTGGGACATTGGCTGAAAGGTATGATTCTGTGAGTATGACTATGTCAGGTTGTTGCTTGACTAGTCTGTGTGACAGCTCTCCCAATTTTGGTCCCCAGATGTTGGTGAGGAGGACTTTGCAGAGTCGACTGGGCTTGGTGTGTCGTTGCCGTGTCCGTAGCTGGTGCCGAGGTCGATGCCGGGTGGTCCATCCGGTTTCATTCTTATTACTGTGTTTCATAGAAGTTTGTTACAACTGAGTGGCTTGCCAGGCCATTTCAGAGAGCAGTTAAGAGTCAACCACATTGCTCTGGGTCTGGAATCACATATAGGCCAGACCAGGTAAGGATGGCAGATTTCCTTCCCATTTCTAGCCTCATCTCACCCCCTTGGAGGAGATGGTGCTGGCCATTCTTGGCAGGGGCATGGCTGAACCCTCGCCCTCCTTCTCGCATGCGCCTCTTGAGAAGAAGAAGAAGAAGAAGTCCAAGTTCGCCGAGGTGACGTTAAGACAGCGTTGCATGCCGACTGACGTTACCTCTCCCTAATTTAAATTTGCAGGGCCATCACTCTTACCGGCAGCACTGCCAGACCTCGGAAAATGGCAGACACCGCGAGACCTGTCACCAGTTGGCGAAAGAGCGGCGGCCACCATCTTTTTGCTACATTTTGCTGGTAACGGGTGGCATAAAGCCACCAAATTTATAGCCCTTTATTTCTTAGACTGTTCCATCATTTATATTTTGCCAAAAAAAAGCTTTCAACTCTCTCTTGAATTTGTTGACATTATTTGCCTCCATTGTTTCCCTAGCCAGTGTGTTCCACACATTCACCACCCTTTATGTGAAGTACACAAATCTGAAGTATCTGTTCACTTTTCTCCTTCTGAGCATAAGGTTGTGTGCCCTGGTCACAGAGTCTGTGATTATGTTAAAAATGATTTATTATGTTCAGTTTATATACCCCTTAGAAAACCTTAAGGCCTCCTTGAGTCTTCTTTACTCCAGTATAAACATCCCTAGATTTCTTACTCTTTTATTTTATTATTTGTTTTTGGGATGTGAGCAATGCTCTCAAGACAGCATTTATTGCCCATTCCTCGTTGCCCTGAGGGCATGAGAATTAACCACTCTGTCCGTAGCTCAGGTGCTCACCCAACAATATCTGTGGACCAGTGTGGATTCATTAAGGAAAGCCAGCACGGATTTGTCAAAGGCAAATCGTGTTTAACCAACTTGATTGAGTTTTTTGATGAGGTAACAGAGAGGGTTGATGAGGGCAATGTGGTTGATGTGGTGTACAGAACTTCCAAAAGGTGTTTGATAAAGTGCCACATAATAGGCTTGCCAGCAAAGTTGAAGCCCATTGAATAAAAGGGACAATGGCAGCAGCAGCGGCGAAAGGATAAAAAGTGGCCCAAGAGCGGACCTGAGTTAAAGCAGCGGCGAGGCAACGATTCAAAAACAACAGCAAAAAAAATCAAAGAGTGATGTCACAGGAGAGCAGGTAGTTGATTGGTTGGTGAGTATTACCGCTTTTTTTTGCTCTCTATGTTAGGGAAGGGGTTAAATTAAGAGCTGAGAAACTGTAACTTGCTGGTACTTATTAAACTGATAACTTAAAGTAGATAACATAATCAAACAATAAAACTAAAATATCAATTGAATAAACATAGAAACATAGAAACATAGAAGATAGGAGCAGGAGTAGGCCATTCGGCCCTTCGAGCCTGCTCCGCCATTCAATGTGATCATGGCTGATCATCCAAACTCAGTACCCCGTCCCCGCCTTTTCCCCATATCCCTTGATCCCTTCAGCCTCAAGAAACATATCCAACTCTTTCTTGAATATATTTAATGAACTGGCCTCCACCGCCCTCTGTGGCAGAGAATTCCACAGGTTCACCACTCTCTGGGTGAAGAAATTCCTCCTAATTTCAGTCCTAAATGGCTTACCCCTTATCCTTAGACTATGACCCCTGGTTCTGGACTCCCCGGCCATCAGAAACATCCTTCCTGCATCTAGTTTATCCAGACCTGACAGAATTTTATAGGTCTCGATGAGATCCCCTCTCAATCTTCTAAACTCCAGCGAGTACAAGCCCAATCGACACAATCTCCCCTCATACGTCATTCCTGCCATCCCAGGTATCAGCCTGGTGAATCTTCGCTGCACTCCCTCCATGGCAAGAACGTCCTTCCTCAGGTATGGTGACCAAAACTGCACAGAATACTCAAGGTGCAGTCTCACCAAGGCCCTGTACAACTGTAGCAAGACATCCTTGTTCCTGTACTCAAACCCTCTTGCTACGAAGGCCAACATACCATTTGCCTTCTTAACCGCCTGCTGCACCTGCATGCTTACCTTCAGCGACTGGTGCACAAGGACACCCAGGTCTCTTTGCACTTCCCCTTCTCCCAATCTATTGCCATTCAAATAATAATCTGCCTTCCTGTTTTTGCCACCAAAGTGGAAAACCTCACATTTATCCACAATATAGTGCATTTGCCATGTTTCTGCCCAATCACCCAACCTGTCCAAATCGTACTGGATTTTCCCGACATCCTCCTCGCAGCTTACCCTCCCGCCCAGCTTTGTGTCGTCTGCAAATTTGGAGATATTACATCCAATTCCCTCATCCAGATCATTAATATATATTGTGAACAGCTGGGGTCCTAGGACCGATCCTTGTGGTACCCCACTAGTCACTGCCTGCCACTCGGAAAACGACCCGTTTATTCCAACTCTTTGCTTTCTGTCCGCCAACCAGTTCTCTATCCAAGTCAATACCTTGCCCCCAATCCCATGTGCCTTAATTTTGCACGCTAATCTCTTGTGTGGGACCTTATCGAAAGCCTTCTGAAAGTCCAAATACACCATATCCACTGGTTCTCCCTTATCTATTTTACCAGTTACATCCTCAAAAAATTCCAGTAGATTAGTCAAGCATGATTTACCTTTTGTAAATCCATGTTGACTTTGTCCGATCCTGTCACTGCTTTCCAAGTGCTCTGCTATTACATCTTTTATAATAGACTCTAGCATTTTCCCCACTACCGATGTCAGGCTTACCGGTCTATAATTCCACGCTTTTTCTCTACCACCTTTTTTGAATAGTGGGGTAACATTAGCTACCCTCTGTAAAGTCTGTGGGTTGTTTAGTTAATTAATACACAGACTCCAAGAGTAACTTAAAACAGGACTTTACTATTCGAAGGTCAGGGCGAATCTGCCCAATACTTCCTGACACAGCACTTATATACCGGTGTGGTCACCGTTGGTATTACAGTATACAGAAGCCAACAAAGTAGTGCAACACCTAAAGTAGTTCTCTTAAAGGTGGATGGTTACATACAATAGTTCTCTTAAAGGTAGATGGGTACATACACTACAATCCTCCCTTTTTAGCTTACAACATACTGATTCCCCATTAAACATACATTATAACATATATACAACTTTATGCAAGACAGTTCACAGATTCAGTCTCTCTGGAGGTTTCCGGACTCTGTCCGGATAACGCCTCGGTGGTGTCGTAACTTCCGGCGGGGTAGCAGGTGCTTCTGGCAAGGTCGATTCGGCTTGAAGGACAGTGTCAGGTTCATCTGATTCCAGTATTACCAGATCGGAGGTAGGTGTTCTGGGTATCTCTGTCTCAACATTAACCGTGTAAGGTGGTGGAGTAGGTTGGCCATTTGTGGCTGACCCTATGATCTGGTCAACATGGCGCCTTATTATACTGTCCCCAATGTCCACCGTATACATCAACGGCCCTAGCCTTTTTCCGATAGTTCCAGGCTGCCATTTCTTGGTACGGTAGTCCCGGGCCAAAACTTGTTGACCTATCTGAAAAGATCTAGTTGGCCTTTCATTCATGCCCTGGAATTGCCGGTTCTCTACGTCCCTTCTGACGTTTGGCTTAAGCAAATCCAGCCGGCATCTTAGTCGTCTATTAAAAAACATCATGGCGGGAGTTTGATTTGTGACCGCATGTGTTGCATTCCTGTACGCCAACAAGAAGCTATCCACCTTATGTTGTAAGTTAATGGCTTCATTACCCATGGCCTTTATGGCCTTCTTGAAGGTCTGGACAAACCTTTCAGCCAATCCATTGGAGGCGGGATGGTATGGGGCTGACGTGTAGTGCTTAACCCCATTGCTCTTTAAGAATTTCTTGAATTCTTCGGACACAAATTGCGGTCCATTATCAGAACATATCTGTTCCGGCAGCCCATTCCTAGCAAACATGGTCCTTAACACTGTGATGGTTTTTTCCGTGGTGGTGGTGGACATCTTTATTACCTCCGGCCACTTGGAGTGTGCATCCACCGCTATTAGAAACATTGAGTCCATAAATGGACCAGCAAAGTCGATGTGTACCCTTTGCCAAGGAGATGAGGGCCACTCCCATGGATGCAGAGGAGCCTGTGGTGGCGCGTTTTGGACCTTCTGGCATGCTAGACAGCTCTTAGTGATTTCTTTGATGTCCCCATCAATGCCTGGCCACCACACAAACGCTCTTGCTAGGTTCTTCATTTTCACTCCACCCAGATGTCCCTCGTGCAGCTCCTTTAACACCTTCTGTTGAAGTTTGGGTGGAATCACCACTCTAGATCCACACATCAGGGTTCCTCGACACACTGACAGCTGTTCTTTTCTCTGCGAAAATGCTGGCAGCGTTGGTTCGCCCTGTGCTGGCCATCCCTCCACCGTTAAATCATAGACTCGTGAGAGAGTCGGGTCATTTCTTGTTTCGTTTTCGATCATCGAATTTGTTACTGGTAGACATTCCACTATGGATGAGTGGAACATCTCTACCGGGTCCACTGTAGTCGCTTCTTCTACTATCGGCAATGGCAAGCGCGATAACCCATCAGCATTTCCATGCTGTTTGGAACTTTTGTATTCGATGTCATATTGGTGTGCCCCAAGTAACACGGACCACCTCTGTAACCTTTGCGCTGTCATGGTGGCAACGGCCTTGTTAGGGTTGAATATGGACACCAACGGCTGGTGGTCTGTCAGTAATGTGAACTTCTTGCCCTGCAGATAATGATTGAATTTCCTTACGCCCCACACAAGGCTGAGGGCCTCCCTATCTATTTGAGCATAATTTCGCTCCGCGGAGGTCAATGATCGGGACGCGAATGCCACTGGCCTTTCCGAGCCATTTGGTAACTTGTGTGAAAGTACTGCTCCAATTCCATAGGGGGAAGCATCACAAGCTAGACGAAGAGGTAACGTTGGGTTGAAATGAGCCAACACTTCTTCAGAGGTAATCAATGCCTTGCTTCTGCGAAAGGCCTTTTTACATTCCTCACTCCACTTCCATGGTACTTCTTTCTGCAACAGAGCATTCAGCGGATGCAGCACCGTGGATAGATTCGGCAGAAACTTGTGATAATAATTAATCAACCCCAAGAATGATCTTAACTGTGATACGTTTTCCGGAGCGGGGGTCTTCACGACAGCTTCTATCTTGTCAGGTGACTTGTGCAGCCCCTCTCGGTCAATGACATGACCGCAGTACGAGATCCGTTTTTGGAAGAACTCACATTTCTTGCGATTAACTCGAAGGCCATATTCCTTCAACCTAGTGAGCACCAGTTTCAAATTTGTGAGGTGTTCTTCCTCGTCTTCTCCCGTAATCAGGATATCGTCTAAGTAACACTGCGTGCTTGGAATTCCTTGTAATACCTGCTCCATAGCCCTCTGCCAAATTGCTGGAGCCGAAGCTACCCCAAAAACCAGTCTATTATAACGATACAAGCCTCTGTGTGTGTTGATGGTGAGGTACTGACGCGACTCTTCCTCGACTTCCATTTGTAAGTATGCCTGTGCCAGGTCTATCTTGGTGAAGTGTTTCCCTCCAGCCAACAAAGCAAAGATATCTTCAATCCGCGGAAGCGGGTACTGTACCGTGTGAAGCACCGGATTCACTGTGATCTTGAAGTCTCCGCAGATGCGGACCTTCCCCGGTCCCCCTGGCTTGTTACTTGGTGAAGACTTCATGACGGGAACAATGGGCGTGGCCCACTCACTCCAGTCCACTTTTGACAGTACCCCTGATCGTTCAAGTTCTTCCAGTTCTGCCTCCACAGCAGGTCGTATCGCGTAAGGTACCGATCTGGCTTTGAAAAATTTTGGGCTTGCATGTTCTGCAATCTTAACCTTTGCTTTAATTCCTCGCAGTGTTCCCAGTCCTTGCTGGAATACCTCTTTAGCTTCGTCTAATATTCTGAACAACCGTTCAGGTTTGACATCTTCCTTTCCGGAATCTACCGTCATGGTGTTTAGTGAATGCCAGTCTATCTTTATTTTCCTGATCCACTCCCGTCCCAGAAGTGGTGGACCTCCCTCAGGCAACACATACAGGTCCATCCTTTGGTGCTCTTTGTCCTTGTATCTCACCTTGACTTCTATCTTTCCGATGGGGTATACTTTGTGCCCCGTGTATGTCTTCAATACTAGTTCCGTATCCCGTAGGGGAATATGCTTGAATAACTTTTTATAATCATGCTTATTCATGACCGTCAACGCCGATCCGGTGTCCACTTCCATTTTCACTTGGACTTTTGCAATCTGTAGTGTGATCCAGATAGCTTGTCGGTCAGCTTCATTACTCACATTGTGAATTCTCAGACTATCCAGTTCCTTGCAGTTGGAGTGTGAGTCCGAATTCTGTTCTTCCGGACTCTTCCTAGTCACCTCATGTACCTTCCTGTACCTCTTTTGTGGTGACTCATTATTGTTGGTCTTCTTCCCTGACCGGCATACCTTAGCTATGTGACCGAGCTTGCCACATTTCCTACATTCCTGGTTTTTAAACCAGCATTGGTTCTGGTCGTGTGTTGTCTTCCCGCAACGATAGCATTTAGTTGTACCCGAAGTAATTTGCTGCACCCTGAGTGCCGCTGCCTTTAGCTGCATTTCCGCCGTTCCTTTCGCTGCGGCTTCGTTCGATGCAGCAATAAGGACAGCCTTCTCAAGTGTAAGATCGTTCTCTTCGAGCAGTCGTTTTTGTGTTTCTTCCTTCGACATTCCGCACACGAATTTGTCTCGCAACGCCTCTGTCAGATTCCCTCCAAACTGGCAGTGTTTCGCTAGTCTACGCAGTTCGACCAAGTATTCTGCGTTGCTTTCGTCTTTCCTTTGCGTTCTCGCATAGAATTTGAATCGTTCCGCCAACATCAACGGTGTGGGGTTCAAGTGATCCTTCAGAACAGTCACAATATCATCGAAAGTCTGATCCGCCGGTTTAGCTGGTGCTAGTAGATGCTTCAAGAGCTCGTATGTCTTCGCGCCCATCGAGTTTAGCAAGGTTATAGCTTTGTCATCTTCTTCTATTTTATTGGCCTCACAATAGATCTCAATGCGTTCCACATACGTGGCCCAGTCTTCTACCTCGGAATTAAAATCGTTGATGTTACCACGCTTAGGCATCTTCCTCTCTTCCTGATAACACCACGAATTATTTCTTTAAATTTTTTCTTTTTTTTTCCAAGATGGCGGTTCCCGCGAAAATGGCGGTTTCCCGCGCTTATCTTCTCTCCCCGCCCACTTCAATGGCGGTTCCCCGCTTCTGTCTTCTTCTCCGCCTAATGGCGGCTTCCCGCATTTCTTCCCCTGGCGGGAGGGGTACACTTTCCCCACGGGCGACGGCCGCTGGCTTTCAGGTTCACAGCCTGCGCGTCGGCTTCAGTGCTTTCCCTTTTCTCGGCAGGGCAACCGGCGCTGGGTACACCCCATTGACGGCGAACAGTTTCAGCCGCTGGGCTGGCTCTCGCTCAGTTCCCCTTGCTCGGGCTCTGTCTCTCTCCCGCTCGCTCGGCTCTACCGGCGCTGGGTACACCCCGTTGACGGCGAATAGTTTCAGCCGCTGGACTGGCTCTCGCTCAGTCTCCCTTGGTCGGCTCTGCCTCTCCCGCTCGCTCGGCTCCCAATCGCGCCTCCCAGCCCTCTCGCAGTCCGGTGCTTCCCTCCCCGGCTGCGGCTGAGTTTTTATATCTTCCCACGCCTACGCTCCCGGTCGCAGCGCTTCGTGGCTTCGGTCGCTGCCCGGCCTTTTTCGCCGGTTGCGGTCTAGCTGTCTCACGACGCCATTGTGTCCCCAGCCTGTCTGTACCGCGGCTTCCTTGCTCCACGCTGTCCCAGTCTCAGCGCCTCTGGGCCCGACTTCTGTCCGGCTCCTTTCCCCCTCGACCGTGGTCGAGTGCACCGCCCTTATCCTCCGGTTATCCTTTTTACTTTTCCCTTACTCACAGTCACCGTGGCCGCCTTGCTTCTCGTGCTGATCGGCTCACTCCTCACCGTGGCAGAAGGGACAGTCAGTGCCTGTTGCTGATGGAAGTCTTTGTCTCTGAATTCTTCCTCCTTTCCAGCTCTGCAGACTCGAGTTTTCTCCCAGCAGAATGACGAGGGCGGTTGCCTCTTCTCGACGCTCATTAACTGCTTCGGAATTATTGTTGCCGCAGGGTACGATCGGACTCGTTGCCACTGTAAAGTCTGTGGGTTGTTTAGTTAATTAATACACAGACTCCAAGAGTAACTTAAAACAGGACTTTACTATTCGAAGGTCAGGGCGAATCTGCCCAATACTTCCTGACACAGCACTTATATACCGGTGTGGTCACCGTCGGTATTACAGTATACAGAAGCCAACAAAGTAGTGCAACACCTAAAGTAGTTCTCTTAAAGGTGGACGGTTACATACAATAGTTCTCTTAAAGGTAGACGGGTACATACACTACACCCTCCAATCCATGGGTACCGTTCCAGAGTCTATCGAGTTCTGGAAGATGATCAGTAGTGCATCTACAATCTCTAGGGCCACTTCCTTAAGTACCCTGGGATGTAGACCATCAGGCCCTGGGGATTTATCGGCCTTCAGTCCCATCAATTTTCCTAACACCATTTTCGTACAAATACTGATTTCTTTCAGTTCCTCTCTTTCATCAGACCCTATGTTCCCCGGCATCTCTGGGAGGTTATTTGTGTCCTCCTTTGTGCAGACAGAACTAAAGTATGCATTTAGTTGGTCTGCCATTTCCTTGCTTCCCATTATAAATTCCCCCGATTCTGACTGCAAGGAACCTACGCTTGACTTCACTAATCTTTTTCTCTTCACATATCTATAAAAGCTTTTACAGTCAGTTTTTATGTTCCCTGATAGCTTACTCTCATATTCTATTTTCCCTTTCTTAATTAATCCCTTTGTCCTCCTTTGTTGACTCCTAAACTGCTACCAATCCTCAGGATTATTGCTTTTTCTAGCCAATTTATATGTCCTCTCCTTGGATCTTATGCTATCCCGAATTTCCCTTGTTAGCCACGGTTGAGTCACCTTTTTTGTTTTATTTTTGCGCCAAACTGGGATGAACAAATTCTGTAGCTCATCCATTCGGTCTTTGAATGTTCGCCATTGCCTATCCACCATCAACCCTTTGAGCGCCATTCCCCACTCAATCCTGCCCAACTCGCTCCTCAGACCATCGTAGTTTCCTTTATTTAAATTGAGGACCCTTGTCTCTGAGTCAACTACTTCATTCTCCATCTTAATGAAGAATTCGATCATATTATGATCGCTCCGACCCAAGGGGCCTCGTACAACAAGATTGCTAATTAATCCTTTCTCGTTGCATAATACCCAGTCTAAGATGGCCTGATCTCTGGTTGGTTCCTCGACATATTGGTCCAGGAAACCATCCCGTAAACACTCCAGGAATTCCTCCTCCGCAGTATTGTTACTAATTTGGTTGGTGATATACCTATCAATTCGTCCAATAAAAGCGACGAGTTAGGAACGTAACTAAAGGTTTTTATTGACTAAATAACAGAGCCCACCCTCGTGGGTGATCGGGTCCAACAAGGAGGAATACCAGCCAGTCGACTACCTTTATACCTGGGCAGGTAGGTGGAGCCATGGGCGGAGTCGGAGGTGGTCAGCCCAGGTATAACAGCGCGACAAGAGGCGACCTCGTATCGTGATACAACAGTGATAACGGTGATAACAATACAACAGTGATAACTATAGTGTAACGATAAAAGTGGTTTACCACATTCACCCCTTGTTTAGATTTGAGTCCGGCGGGGTGAAGTGTACTACCAGTTCTGGTATGTCAGTCTGTCCGGAGGCCTCGTAAGCCTCTCCGATCGTCGCAGCGGCGGTGCTGCATTATCCGGTGTTAGTGCTGGTGTCTGCGTGGTCGGCGAAGGCTCGTGGGGTTCCGGCATGCCGTCTACCTGGGCTGGAATTGGGGGGGTGGTGGGGGGGGGTAAAGGTGGTGTCTCCGGAGTGCCCGAGGGTGCGAGGTCTCGTAAGGAGACAGTGTCCTCCCGCCCGTCTGGGTAAGCCACGTAGGCGTACTGGGGGTTGGCGTGCAGGAGGTTCACCCTCTCGACCAGGGGGTCTGTTTTATGGGCCCTCACGTGCTTTCGCAGCAAGACGGGCCCCGGAGAGGTCAGCCAGGTTGGTAGAGTGGTTCCCGTAGTCGACTTCCTGGGGAAAACAAACATTCGTTCATGGGGGGTGGTGTTAACGGCAGTGCAAAGTAGTGACCGGATGGAGTGCAGCGCTGTCGGGAGGACTTCCTGCCAGCGGGAGGTTGGGAGGCCCTTAGACTTTAAGGCTAAGAGGACGGCCTTCCATACCGTCGCGTTCTCTCTTTCCACCTGGCCGTTCCCTCGGGGGTTGTAGCTGGTGGTCCTACTTGCTGCAATACCTCTCGCTAGTAGGAACTGACGGAGTTCCTCGCTCATGAAAGAGGAGCCCCGGTCACTATGTATATAGTTTGGGAACCCGAACAAGGCGAAGAGGTCGTTCAGGCATTTAATGACCGTGGTACTGGTCATGTCTGGGCAGGGGAAGGCAAAGGGGAAACGGGAGTACTCATCAACAATGTTGAGGAAGTACACGTTACGGTCAGAGGACGGGAGGGGCCCCTTAAAGTCGATGCTCAGGCGCTCGAAGGGGCGGGTGGCCTTGATCAGGCTTGCTCTGTCCGGCCTAAAGAAGTGCGGTTTGCACTCGGCACAGGTCTGGCAGTTCCTGGTTATGGTCCTGACCTCCTCGATGGAGTAGGGCAGGTTGCGGGCCTTAATGAAGTGGTAAAGTCTGGTGACCCCGGGGTGGCAGAGGTCGTTGTGGAGGGTCTGAAGTCTATCACTTTGCGCGCTGGCGCATGTAATTCGTGACAGAGCATCGGGGGGTTCGTTCAGCTTACCTGGCCGGTACAAGATATCATAATCGTAGGTGGAGAGCTCGATTCTCCACCTCAAGATCTTGTCATTCTTGATTTTGCCCCTCAGCTTGTTATTAAACATAAAAGCGACCGAACGTTGGTCGGTAAGGAGGGTAAATCGTTTGCCTGCCAGGTAGTGCCTCCAGCGTCGTACCGCCTCCACAATCGCCTGGGCCTCCTTCTCGACCGACGAGTGTCGGATCTCAGGGCCCTGTAGGGTCCTTGAGAAGAAGGCCACCGGTCTCCCCTCCTGGTTAAGGGTGGCGGCTAGGGCGAAGTCGGATGCATCGCTCTCGACTTGGAAGGGGATGGACTCATCCACTGCGTGCATAGTGGCCTTGGCAATGTCTCCCTTAATGAGGGAGAAGGCTGCGCACGCTTCCTCCGTAAGGGGGAAGGATGTGGACTTCATGAGGGGTCTGGCTTTGTCCGCATAATTGGGCATCCATTGGGCATAGTAGGCGAAGAGCCCCAGGGTTCTCTTAAGTGCCTTAGGGCACTGGGGGAGGGGTAGCTCCATGAGGGGGCGCATTCTTTCGGGGTCGGGGCCGATGAGTCCGTTCTCTACTACACAGCCAAGGATGGCAAGGCGCGAGGTGTTAAACACACATTTCTCCTTATTGTAGGTGAGGTTCAGCCGTTGGGCTGTACGGAGGAATTTAAAATTGATATACCTATCAATTCGTCCAATAAAAGCGACGAGTTAGGAACGTAACTAAAGGTTTTTATTGACTAAATAACAGAGCCCACCCTCGTGGGTGATCGGGTCCAACAAGGAGGAATACCAGCCAGTCGACTACCTTTATACCTGGGCAGGTAGGTGGAGCCATGGGCGGAGTCGGAGGTGGTCAGCCCAGGTATAACAGCGCGACAAGAGGCGACCTCGTATCGTGATACAACAGTGATAACGGTGATAACAATACAACAGTGATAACTATAGTGTAACGATAAAAGTGGTTTACCACAGTTGGCCCAATCTATATGTAGGTTAAAGTCACCCATGATGACTGCTGTGCCCTTATTGCACGCTTCTTTAATTTCCCTTTTAATGCCATCCCCAACCTCCACCTTACTGTTTGAAGGTCTATATACCACTCCCACTAATGTTTTTTTCCCCTTAGTATTTCTCAATTCTACCCATACAGATTCCATATCATCAGAGCTAATATCCTTCATTGCAATTGTATTAATCCCTTCTTTAACCAGTAATGCTACCCCACCTCCCTTTCCTTTTTGCCTATCTTTCCTGAATATCAAATACCCCTGGATGTTGAGTTCCCAGTCCTGGCCATCCTTGAGCCACGTTTCTGTAATCCCAACCAAATCGTATTCGTTTACCTCTATTTGCGCAGCCAATTCATCCACCTTATTACAAATGCTCCTCGCATTAAGACACAAAGCCTTCAGGCTTGTTTTTTTAACGCTATTAGACCTATTAGAATTATTATTTACTGTGGCCACGTTTGATTTAAACCGTTGATTTCTCTGACTGCCACTTTTGTTTTTCTCCTTCCTATCTTTTGCTTTTATCCCTGTTTTCCTTTCCTCTGTCTCCCTGTTCAGGTTCCCAACCCCCTGCCATTTTAGTTTAAACCCCCCCAAACAGTGCTAGCAAACCTCCCCACAAGGATATTTATCCCGCTCTGGTTCAGGTGCAACGCGTCTGACTTGTACAAGTCCCACCTTTCCCAGAAGCAGGCCCAGTGATCCAGGAAACTAAAGCCCTCCCTCCTGCACCAACTCTTTAGCCACGCATTCATCTGCTCTATCCTCCTATTCCTATACTCACTAGCACGTGGCACCGGGAGTAATCCAGAGATTACTAGCTTTGAGGTCCTGCTCTTTAATCTGCTACCTAGCTCCCTAAATTCTTGTTGCAGGACCTCATCCGCCTTCCTACCTATGTCGTTGGTCCCAATGTGAACCACGACCTCTGCCTGTTCCCCCTCCCCCTTCAGAATGCCCTGCAGCCGTTCAGTGACATCCTTGACCCTGGCACCAGGGAGGCAACAAACCATCCTGGAGTCACGTCTACGGCCACAGAACCATCTATCTGTTCCCCTTACGATAGAATCCCCTACCACTATTGCTCTCCCATTCTTTTTCCTCCCTTCCTGAGCAGCAGCAACACCCCCGGCGCCAGGAAGTTGGCTGCTGCTGCCTTCCTCTGGTGAGTCATCCCCCTCAACAGTATCCAAATTGGTATACCTGTTTAAAAGGGGGATGGCCACAGGGGTCTCCTGCACTACCTGCCTGCTTCTACTGCTCCGCCTGGTGGTCACCCATTTCCCTCCTGCCTGTGCAGCCCTACCCTGCGGCGTGACCAACTCATCAAACGTGTAATCCACGACCCTCTCAGCATCGTGAATGCTCCACAACCCATCCATCCGCAGCTCCAGCACCTCAATACGGCCCGTTAGTAGCTGCAGCTGGATGCATTTCTGGCACACGTGGTCATCGGGGACACTGGCAGCGTCCCTGAATTCCCACAGAGAGCAAGAGGAGCATAACACGGGGCTGGGCTTTCCTGGCATGACTTACCCCTTTAATTAATTTAAATTAATTCAATACCACCTTCAACTAATTAATTAATAAACAAAACAAGGTTAGAGATGGCAGGGCAGGTGGCGTGTCATAACTGCAGCATGTGGGAGATTGTGGAGAGCATCGCGATCCTGAGCAGCCACACCTGCAGTAAGGGCTGGATTTTGCCAGCCCTGGGAAGGCGGGTTTGGAGGCGGGACTGCTGGGAAAATAGCAGAATCTGGGGGCGGGTACCCATCCCGCCCCCCAACCCGCCTCCGTGCCATCTTCCCATGAGGCGGGTAGCCGACCCGCGCCGGGTCCCGTCTCCTGGAGGCGGGAAGGGGATTACAGCCACTTAACTGCCTGTTAACAGGTAGTTAACAGGCAGTTAAGAGGAGTATCCCCATTTTTCCAGCAGAGGCGCGGGCTTCCCGACGTCGGGAAACCCCGCCAAGGTCAACGAGGCGAGCAGAGGGTCTGCGGGGGTCGGAGGGATGTAAAGGATGTGAAGGTAAGTGATGGGTGTAAGTGTGGAGAGGTAAGTATGAGAGGTGAGTGGAAAGTGATAGAAAATGTTTACTTACCTTTGTTTCTTCCTGCAGGCTTCAACCGTTGGGGATGCGGAGACTCCGGCATCTCACCGGCAGAGATGACAGATGGCTGCTGCATTCTCCGATTTTCTGCTCACAAAAGGGGTTTGATGAGTCTTGAATACAAGAACACATCAAACAACAGAGAATGTCAGTGTTTGACAGCTTCACAGAGCTGTCAAACGATGACAAATCAACTGTCAACATTTTTTGACAGATGAAACGTCATACGCTGACTTTCTCTGTAACCGGCTTCCCCTTAATTGGCCTGGTTAAGCCTGCAAGCAGCAGTCCCGCCTCCAACGCGCCCCCATTGACAAAATCACCCCCTAAGTGTCTGCAACTTGAGGAACTTCAGCTCAGAGTTGTTGAACTGGAGTACGAGCTGCAGACATTGCGATGCATCAGAGAGGGGGAGAGTTACCTGGACACTTTGTTCCAGGAGGCAGTCACACCCTTGAGGTGAAGTAATACTTTAGAGTTCATCAGTGGTCAGGGACAGGAGGGTGTGACTGCGAGTCAGACAGGTATGGGGAACTAGGATGTAGCGATGGAGGAGACTCAGCCCTTGACCTTGTCCAACAGGTATGAGGTACTTGCTACCTGTATGGATGAGGAAAAGGACTGCAGGGAGGATGGGCAAACTGACCATGGCACCATGGTACAGGGGGCCATCCAAGGAGGGGGAGAAGGAAAGAAATGGTCGTGGTAGGGGGCATTATAGTCAGGGGGATAGATACTGTTCTCTGCAGCTGTAAAGAGAGTCCCGAAGGTTGTGTTGCCTGCCCGGTGCCAGGGTTAAGGATATCTCCTCACGGCTGGAGAAGAAACATAGAAACATAGAAGATAGGAGCAGGAGTAGGCCATTCGGCCCCTCAAGCCTGCTCCACCATTCAATGCGATCATGGCTGATCATCCAAATTCAGTACCCTGTCCCTGCTTTCTCCCCATATCCCTTGATCCCTTTAGCCTTAAGAAATATATCCAACTCCTTCTTGAATATATTTAATGAATTGGCCTCCACTGCCTTCTGTGGTAGAGAATTCCACAGGTTCACCACTCTCTGGGTAAAGAAATTCCTCCTCATTTCTGTCCTAAATGGCTTACCCCTTATCCTTAGACTGTGACCCCTGGTTCTGGACTTCCCGACCATCGGAAACATCCTTCCTGCATCTAGTCTGTCCAGTCCTGTCAGAATTTTATACGTTTCAATGAGATCCCCTCTCATTCTTCGAAACACCAGCGAGGATAAGCGCAATCGACCCAATCTCTCCTCATACGTCATTCCTGCCATCCCAGGTATCAGCCTGGTGAATCTTCGCTGAACTCCCTCCATGGCAAGAACATCCTTCCTCAGATGGTGACTCAACTTGGAGTGGGAGGGGGAGGATCCAGTTGTTGTGGTCCATGTAGGAACCAACAACATAGGTAGAACTAAAAATGAGGTTCTGCTGAGGGAGTTTGAGGAGCTTGGGTCTAAATTAATAAGTAGAACCTCAAGGGTAATAATCTCTGGATTACTACCTGAGTCACATGCAAATTGGCATAGGGCCAAGCAGATCAGAGCATTAAATGCGTGGCTCAAAGAGTGGTGTGGGAAGAAGGGGTTTCCATTCATGGGGCACTGGCACCAGTACTGGGGAAAGAGGGAGCTGTTCCATCGGGATGGGCTCCACTTAAACTGGGCTGGGACCAGTGTCCTGGCGAATCAAATAACTAGGTAGATAGGGCTTTAAGTTAAAAAAGGGAGGGAGGGGTCAGGTGAGGGGAAATTTAGAAATCTAAAGAGAATGGTCAAGGCAATATAGCAGTGTAGCGATTTGGATAAGAATGCGCAGAGTGTAACAGGAAGGAACAGAGGCCTAGAAATTCGGTGGAGCCCCAAATGGGGCACCAAGCTCGCCTGGGCACCGGAATTACCGCTGTGAACGGAGCCGTTGCGCCCGCCGGAAATTCAGTTTGAGCGCCCCAAGAGGGACGCGGGGTGCTGCTCGAGGCACCCCATGTCCCTCTTGGGGCGCTGAAACTGAATATCGCAGTGCAACGTGCCGCAGCGCCACACACTGAGGCACGGCACGCTGCGGTACTGCAGGCCTTCCTCCCCTTCTTAAGGGGGAGGGGCCCGCACCAGCGTGATGACCGATCGCGAGTGCCGGCAAAAGAGCCCGGCACCGAGGAGAAGTGCCGGGCTGTCGGGACACAGCCGGCACTGCCCGGGGGGGGGGGCGGGGATCAGGAGGCCGGGGACGGAGGTGCTGGCAGGCGGCCACTGAAAAAATGGCCGCCCCGCACCTCCACCTTAACTTGCGTCACTACCGCCACAGGTAGGCCCCGTGAACTGGGCGCGATTTGCGATCGGCGTTACAGAGGCGGGCGCGACCAAATATCGCAATCGGGGCGGTAGCGGGTGTAATGATATCAGCAAATAGAGATGTTATTTGCCTGTTTGATTATCATGCCTTACCAGCATAGTTGCATGTATTGATTACTTATGCCTGACCAGCAGAGGTCATGTGAGAGACAAGCAGGAGTTTAGTTTCAGTTTCATTTAAGATGGATTTGTAACATGATGTCTCCTGTAAATGCTGTTGAACTGAGTTGAACAAACTTTGGATTAAAAGACATTCTCTTTCATAAATGTCTCGTCATTGAACCCACAAAGAAATCAATACATGGTGTCAGAAGTGGCTGAAAGAGATGAAGAGAAAAAATCTGAAGTTAAATCAGCTCTCCACAAATTAGCAAGCCAAAAGAGAACATCTTTGCTTACCATTAGAGAATAGCTAACGAAGTGAAAAATGGAAGGTTTACTCCCACCGGCGACGCTTCAGTTGACAGGTAATGTGGCTGAAAATTGGAGAAGGTTCAAACAACGTTTGGGGTTGTATTTATCAGCAATCGGAGCTGACGAGAAAAGTAATGAAAGGAAATCGTCACTGTTCTTACATGTCGTGGGTGATGAAGCGCTGGAGGTGTATAATAACTTTACATTCGCTGCTAATGGAGACAAAATGAAGCTAGATAAAATAATGGAACAGTTTGAGGCCTACTGCATACCTAAACGTAACGTGACGTTTGAGAGGCACAGATTTTTCACATGTGTACAGAAAACGGGTGAGACTATTGATCAGTATGTGACTGAACTGAGAAACAGAAGCAAATCGTGTGAATTTGGAGGACTGACAGACTCGCTGATAAAAGACAGACTGGTGTGTGGTATTCCAGATAATGGTCTAAGGGAAAGACTGCTAAGAGAGCAAGATCTAGACCTGGGAAAAGCCATAGCACTGTGTAGGGCTACAGAGACTGTGAAGTTGCAGGCAAAGGAGCTGTTCAGTGACAATAGCTGCAACGTGGATGCAGTGAGAAAGAACGGATACAAACCGTTTAACAAAAAGAGCGCCAATGTGAAAAAAGAGGCGTGGCCAGCGAACGAAAATGAAAGGGACAATCGAAAGTCATGTAGTCGATGCGGCACACAGCATACACCAAGAAAGTGTCCAGCATATGGTAAAACATGCAATAGTTGCAACAAAAACAACCATTATGCCCGTTGCTGTAAGAACCAAGCGCAACAAAGCAAGGTCCATACAGTAGATCAAAGCGAGATAGAGGAGTTCAATGTAGATGTTGTGTCTGAAAACAAAGAAGAAGAAAGAGACTGGATGTTGACACTAAAAGTGAATGACATACACATTCCATTTAAATTGGATACTGGAGCACAAGTTAATGTGATATCAAAGACTGATTTTAAGAAAATTAGACCCAGACCAAAGATACATGGAATAAAAGTGAAAGTGACAGGATACTCAGGTACTGATATACCAGTGAAAGGAAGATGCATTGTCAAAGTAACACACAAGGACAGAGAGCACACGCTAGCATTAATCGTGGTGCCAAAGGATGTGCAAGCCATACTAGGTTTAAAAGCCTGTGAGAGACTGAACCTGGTAAAGAGAGTCCTCGTTGTGGAAAGCGAAGGAGAGACAGTCTATGATGAACTCATGAAAGAGTACAAAGACCTATTTAAGTGTCTAGGCTGCATTCCAGGAGAACACACGATCAGAGTAGATAAAAGTATGATACCGGTCATACATCCATGCAGAAAAGTTCCGTTTGCTCTTCAAAAGCAACTGAAGGCAGAGTTGGACAGGATGGAAAGCCTGAACGTGATTCGGAAGATAGATGAGCCAACTGAATGGGTGAGTTCCCTCGTCGTAGTGGACAAAAAGAATGGAAAGCTCAGAATTTGCCTGGATCCAAGAGATCTAAACAGAGCAATAAAGAGAGAGCACTTCAAGCTTCCTACATGTGAGGAAATCATGGCACAGTTTGCAAATGCAAAGTATTTCAGCAAGTTAGATGCATCATCAGGATTTTGGCAGATGAAATTGGATGAAGCAAGTTCAAATTTGGGCACCGCACTTTAGGAAGGATGTGAAGGCCTTAGAGAAGGTCCAGAAAAGATTTACAGGAATGGTTCCAGGGATGAGGGACTTCAGTTACGTGGATGGACTGGAGAAGCTGGGGTAGTTCTCCTTATAGGGGTCTAGACAGAGTAAATAGAGAGAAACTGTTCCCATTGGCGGAAGGGTCAAGAACCAGAGGACACAGATTTAAGGTGATTGGCAGAAGAATCAAAGGCGACATGAGGAAAATCTTTTTAATGCAGTGAGTGGTTATGATCTCAAATGCACTGCCTGAAAGGGTGTTGGAGGCAGATTCAATCATGGCTTTCAAAATGGAATTGAATAAGTACCTGAAGGACAAAAATTTGCAGGACTACAGGGAATGGTCGGGGGAGGGGGACTAGCTGAAGTGCTCTCGCAGAGCGGGCACGGGCTCGATGAGCTGAATGGCCTCCTTCTGTGCAGTAACCATTCTATGATTCTATGATTAGTTTCCTGCCCTCCTCTGTACTCTCTCCCAGGATGTCCCCACATTGTCCAGAATGGTACAAAGTACCCCTGGTTGAGCTGAAGCTGCCCTGTTCAAGCTACCTTTACCCCCAGGGGCTTATGTTCTGTCCTTATATCTATACACCCCGAGACCTTGTTTACCTTCTTTACTTTTGTTGCGTACTATAGCTTTAATGATCTGTCCATCAATGCTCACATGTCCCTCTCCTGCATCGTGTTCTGCAGTCCACTACAATTATGGATAGAAAATCATGGGGGTCACGTCTGCGATTTCCCCATTTGTGCTCCCAGTGGCATAAAATCCCTCTTGATTTCAACACAATGAGGCTACAGGGAGGAGGTAGGTTGGTATATTTACTATAGGACAAACAAGATGGGAAGGTTCAGAGTAATGATGATTGTGGGGGCAATAACAGCGCTGGGCCCGTTTCTGTGCTATAAATTCTATATACTTCTATGTAATAAAATGGAGAAAAATGAGAGGCTGTGATAGAGAGAGGGGGGCTGGTGTGTAGAAGTGAGAGAAGGGTCATCTTTCAGTACAATGCTCTGCTAATCCACTCTTGTCTTAACAGTACTGAAAGATTCATTGAAATCAGTAGGCAATCAGCAGAAATAGCCCTCAACCGAAAACACTAAACCATAAATTGATGGCAAACATTCGAACTGGAAGAAGGCAGAATTGAGTGAGTCTGCTGCTGTAAGAAACATGTGTGTGCCGGAAAATAAAAAGGGACCACAAAAGATCTCCTTCCAATGATTACTGGAAAAAGAGTTTGTTACGAGAGTCTGCTTTTGTTTTGCTACTAATTTGACAATGCTGTTATTAAAGCCAAGACACACACAAGACGTTTCCACATGCTGTATCTCATTGTTCATTTTGAATTTGGACCCATGTTTCCAGTATTGCTTACTTTGGAAGCTTTCAGCAGCTATTTAAAAATCCATGGCACTTCGTTTTACTTTGATTAAAGGGTCATAACATTAATAATCCATAATTACATTATTGCTCATTTTTTCTGATGAATTATTAATTCAAGCTGTGGAAATTAATTAATCTCTGACCAACATATTTTCCAGAAAGCTATATTTGTTTTTAATGATTTTTGTCAACTTTGTCCTCATAAAAGGTGAGGGATGGTACCTCTGGGATTAGAACATTTTCTATCCAGGCACCAAGTGTCAACATTAAGCACTCTTAAGGTCAGTTATAGTATTGTGAGATACAGAGTCAAGCTGCCTTTACTCTGTCCAAACTGTGCGCCACATCCCCAATTTCAGAAACGTACCCCTTACTGGAACAATGTTCCATTTTCCAGTTCTAAGACCAGCTCTCCTGTGAGAGAGATTGGTAATTTAGGTGTATAAATTCAGCTTCTGTACGCCCTGGCACACACTCCCAGCTCATGATCTTCCATGCATTAATTTCAATGGACAGATGATCGAGAACTGGTACATTAATACTCTCCACTTGCCTGGATGAGTGGAGCTCCAACAACACTCAAGAAGCTCGGCACCATCCAGGACAAAGCAGCCCACTTGATTGGCACCACATCCATCAGTTTAAAGTTTCATTCCCTCCACCATCGGCATACCATTGCTGCAGTGTGTACCATCTACAAGATGCACTGCAGCAACTCGCTTCTTTGACAGCACCTCCCAAATCCGCGACCTCTACCACCTAAAAGGACAAGGGCAGCAGGCGCATGGGAACACCACCACCTCCAAGTTCCCCTCCAAGTCACACACCATCCTACTTTGGAAAAATATTGCCGTTTCTTCATCGTGGCTGGGTCAAAGTCATGGAATTCCCTACCTAATAGCACTGTAGGAGTACCTTCACCACATGGACTGCAGCGGTTTAAGAAGGTGGCTCATCACCACCTTCTCAAGGGCAAGTAGGGATGGGTAACAAATGCTGGCCTTGCCAGCGATGCCCACATCCCATGTATGAATAAAAAAAGCTTTTGTGATATGCACTCCTAGTGTAGACACAGAATTTTTAGTCCTTAGCATCGATCAATGTCAAATTGAGGACAGTTTTTGTACTATAGACCCATATCTAATAATAAACTACTCAAGCAGGATGAAGCAATGGCAGAGATGCTAAATGAGTATTTTGCCTCAGAAAAGTGTGATAATTGGAATGAAAGGGTTCAAGAGGATGTATTGTAACAATGAGATAAGATGAGGGAGTAGTACTGAAAAAGTTAGAGAAACTCAAAGTAGAAAAGGTACTAGGCCCTGATGACCTGCATCCCTTGTGTCAGTCATGGCTCAGTGGTAGCACTCTGGCCTCTGAGCCACATGATTGTGGGTTCCAGTTACACGCCCAGGGACTTGAGCACAAAATCTAGGCTGACACTCCAGTGCCGTACTGAGGGAGTGCTGCACTGTCTGAGATGCCGTCTTTTGGATGAGATGTTAAACCGAGGCCCTGTCTGCTCTCACAGGCGAATGAAAAAGATCCCAAGGCACGAAGAGCAGGGAGTTCTCCCCGGTGTCCTGGAAAATATTTATATCTCAACCATCATCTGAAATAAAACAGATTATCTGGTCATTATCACATTTCTGTTTGTGGGAGCTTGCTGTGTGCAAATTGGCTGCCACGTATCCTGCATTACAACAGTGACTCCACTTCAAAAGTACTTCATTGGCTGTAAAGCGCTTTGGGACATCCTGAGGATGTAAAAGCTGCTATATGCAGGTCAATCTTTTTTTAGGTATTTTGATAAACAACTTTTCAGAGGGAACCAGGTTAAACAATAGCCTCTCACCTCTTGTTTCAAATCACCAGATAATCTGTTTTAGTGATGTTTGTTGAGGAAGAAATATTGGCCAGGACATAATTCACATGTATCTTCTAATGATTCTTTTAATGAGATAAATCTGCCATTTTATGCATGTCACCAATCGCACTGCCCAATAATGATGGGCCGTAAATTGCGGCCCCTACGGGTGCGTACGAGGTGCGCACGCGCCCGTAGGGGCCGCGCAAGTTCCAGGGTTTAGGCATGCGCTGCATGTGCGCTAAAACCCAGAACTTGCGATCTGTTAACAATCTTGACAGATCATCCAGATCCCTGGGAAAAGAACCTCCGCAGGCGAAGGGTTGCGCTATTTTCCCAACGAACGCCCATGAAATTCTTACGCCTGGTAAAAGCAGGTGTAAGGCCTCCTTTTACCAGTGTAAGAGTTTAAAAAAAACAGAAAAATAATATGTTATCAATAATTTATACATTTAAAAACCTGTGAAATAAGTTTTTATTTTTAGCCCCTTTAAAACATGTAAATGTATTTTTCAACAAATTAAATTTTTGTTTTAAATATTTAATTAAATGCCATTTTAATTCATTTTAAATGTGATTTTTTAAAAATTTATTTGAAGTGTAGAGGTATTTTTTGGGGTATTCCCATTCACACTTACGGGGTTTCCGAACATACATAAGCACATGAAAGGGGATTCCCTTCTGTCACTCGTTGGGCCGGCCCATGCGATCCCGGGGACGCTTGCGAACTGCCTGCGCCCCCAAGATACGTGGGCCTCTGCTCACGGGTACCTGGGGAGGCCCAGGACCGCGAGACTCCGTACCTCCCGGACCACCAGGATAGGCGCGGATTTTATTTGAAGATCCCCCGGGAGAAGTCTCCGACCACAAACTCAGGGCCATTGTAATAGCAATCATCATTCTGCCAAGAATTAGAAGTGAATAGGAAAAGACAAAAGAGGTTAGACAGCTCCGGCTCTCCGTAGCCATAAAATATGTTGCTCTCTCTTGCACTGCAGCCTTGAGGGTCACCCATAGTAAATACAAATACAGATGCTAGAAATTTCAGGTGCAGATGCAAAACTTCTTTGCAGTTTTCTACTACTGACATGGCTAAAGGAGTTCCATTTGCCTATTTTCTTTGGGGGTTGGGGGGAGGTGAATTTATGCTCTTCCATGATCCAGGATGTCATTGCTGGAGACTAGCACAATTTTCCACTATATATCATGTCACATCATGTCTCATTTTATTTGAAAGAATTCCTCCCTCATAAAATTACAAGGCTATTAGCAAAACAAGTTGTACTTATTACAGTTACTTATTCCACTCATGAGACAGGCCTACATAACTCAGTCTGAAAGGAGCAGTATATTGTAGTGCTACTGACGGATATTTTTAATTTCTCCTATATTTCTCCCACATTACAACAGTGACTCCACTTCAAAAAGTACTTCATTGGCTGTAAAGCGCTTTGAGACGTCCAGTGGTCATGAAAGGCGCTGTAGAAATGCAAGTATTTTTCTTTATACAGGAAACTTTGTGCTATCCGGCACCGACGGGACCGAGCTGTTGCCGTTCCCTCAAAACTGCCGGACAAACCAGCGTTAATGTTGAAGCATACGGAGCTTTTCAGCTCCGTATCTGGCAACAAACACTGTTGCTTAGCAACAGCTTCTAAACAGTCGGCCGTACTCTCTGTAGCGTCTCTATAGCTTAGCAACAGCTTCAGAGAGACTTTGCAGAGCCTGACTGTTGGAAAAAAAAGCCACGAGAAGAAAAAAAACCTAACAAAACGGCTCCTGATTTTTGTCGGTGGCTCGAGCTTGCCGGACATTTAGCCTCCAGATAACAAAAAGTTTCCTGTATACTTTAATGGCAAATCACAAGGTTTTTTCTTCACCAAGTTTTGTGAATGTTTACTTCCCTTCTCTTGAAGGGTGGGAGTTATGGGGTATGGTCGCATAGTGGTTAGGGTACTGGACCCTAGACTAATGATCTGAGGACGTGAGTTCAAATCCCACTCATGGCAGCTGGGGAATTTAAATTCAGTAAATTAAATACATCTGGAATAAAAAGCTAGTATTAGTAATGGTGACCATGGAGCTACTGGATTGTTGTAAAAACCCAACTGGTTCACTAATGTCCTTCAGGAAAGGAAATCTTCTGGTCTGGCCTCTATATGACTCCTGACCCACAGCAATGTGGTTGACTCTTAACTGCCCTCTGTTTACGGAGGTCACGGACCATCATCAAAGACCCTACCCACCCCAGCCACAGTCTGTTCACCCTCCTGCCATCTGGGAGACGCTACAGATGCATTTGCACCCGAACGACCAGATTTAGGAACAGCTTCTTTCCCAGGGCTGTCATCCTACTGAACTCCACAAATAAACTCTAAAGCCTGCACATCTGCCAATGCACTTTATTATGGTTATGTTTATGTTAATGTATTACAAGCCAAATGAATGTTGAATGTTTAAATGTCTTAATCTAAATGTACACTCTCGGGAGCCGCAAGCCTACATTTCGTTGTACTGCACTTGTGCACTAACAATGACAATAAAGTTGATTATGATTATTATGATTATGATTATGAAATGGCCCAGCAAGCCACTCAGTTGTATAAGGTGGATCACCACCATGTTCTCAAGGGCAATTAGGGATGGGCAATAAATGCTGGCCTTGCCTGTGATGCTCACATCCTGTGAATGAATAAAGAAAAAGTGCTGGGGTACTGTTTCACAAACCCTCTGGTACTTCAATTTCACAAACTAGCTGATACCTCATTTGAACTGCCAGTCTTCATTTAGGGGCCTAAATCATGACTGATATCGGAGTACACAACTTTAAAGGGCATGAGAGCTGAGCCTGATCTTGTCCTTTCTGAATATCCACACATTGTTCATCTTTCCAGCAGGGGTCAGTGGATAGCGATCAGAAGCCCGGTCAGGTTTTTTTTTCTTCCACAGCCTGGGAGGACTACAATCACCCCACTGTTGTCCTGCTGAGGTCAACTAATTCAGCACAGACAATGGATCAAGCCCAGGATCGTGCTGGTCTTAATGGCTCAGTGTCACACCAGTTAATGCATTCACCCTTCAGGAGAGAGTTTGATTGTTTTGTTTTAATCCAAAGCATGTGGGTCAAGTTGACTTGTATCAAACCAAGGTGAATGAACATTGCTCCATAACCAGCAGCAAGCAGTCTCAATTAAACTATACATTGAACTCACTATCCCTAGCCTAGGATAGGAACATTAGCCAGGGTTCCTGGCCCTGATCACTATGCAATGATCTCCACTAGAACGTTCACACATGTGGACATTGAGCTGCTGGAGCAGGGGGTGTGTGGGGGGGTCGGGGGGTGTGTGGGGGGGAGGTGGGAATGGTTTGTACAGCTTGCACTGGTTGATGTGAAACCATTTTACTCGCCTCGGCAGCTGGATCGCATAGACCATAGGACTTGCCTTATCCACGATGTTATAGGGTCCTTTAAATAACGGCTCGAATGCCCCTACTCTGGCATAATTCCTGACCATTACCTGGTCCCCTACCTTCCACTCCTGTGTTACCCGTGGTTCCAACAGCATTTGATTCTGTTGGTGCTGCCTTCCCATATTGTTAGCTGCCCCCCAATGCAGCCCCCTCAGAGTATGGTACAGATCACTAACAAACCTGTCCCGTGTGACCTCCTTAACCTGTGCTTCGGTCAGGACTGGTACCAACATGTGAGTCGGGGTCCTCATCGACCTCCCTGTCATTAACTCATGCTCATACGGTGTCCCGTACTTTCAGAGAGACTGGCTCTGATGCTCATTAGGACCAGGGGTAGGACCCCATCCCATCTCTTCGGAACCTCTCCTATCTCTTTCCTAAGCCTCTCTTTTAAGGTCCGGTTCATCCTCTCTACTATGCCCGATGATTGGGGGTTATGCGCCACATGCCACTTTCCCTGTATTCCTAGCAGCTTCAGGGTGGCCTGCATTACTAATCCGGTGAAATGACTTCCCTGATCTGACTCTACTATCAGGGGGTGGGGGGAGGTGGGAATGGTTTGGGAGCTCATTTCCTCTGCATGCCTTTGCCCAAATCATTTCACTTAGAGCCAGCAGAAAAAGGAGAGCTATCCTATCAGTCTCAACTGGAGTCAAATCCAGGTCCCATGGGTAGAAGAGCAGTAATTTAGCCCATTTGTGCCAACCAACCTCCCCTCTTAAAGATGGCTTTCATTCTTGCACAAGGTAAACACCACACACTGGCTCTGACCAGGATATTAAGGAATGTGGAACCAAGAGAGGGTAAATGGAGTCAAGATACAGATCAGCCATGTGTAAGGTGTTTGGTTTCCTTGTCCTTACAAGGGTTCTTTGACTCTGGGTTTTACAGGAACAACATGGTAGACGACACAAAGGTTTAGGTTCAACCCAAAATTGTTAGTTTATTAAAACCAACAAAAAACTGTTGAGATTTGGCTGAAACTTACAATCACCCATATGGCCGATTGTTACTGTTGTGGATTGTAGGCCTGGATCGGAGATGACCTGTCCCCATCCTCCTTTATCTGACTGCAACTGCCTACACAGCGCAAACCCCTTGTGGAGTCAACTGCTACTCACAATCACCCGTCCGGCTTGTCGTGGCTGGCGCCGATTGCAGGCTGGGAGCTGGAGATGACCGTCTTCCCTTCCTTCTTACACCTGGCAGTTGCTGCAGTCAGAGCTAGCTTCCCAGGGAGAGAGAGAGAGTTGTGGTGTGGTTCCTTTTTACAGCTGTTCCGTCACGCCTTTTCGAGTCTGGGCCTTCCCCCAACTCTTGTTTTCCAATACACATCTAGTAATCCAAACCACAGGATATGTACAGGGCTGAGGGATGGAAGATAATTCCTGATCTTGTCTCCCCCCTCCCCCCTCTGTGGTACATATTTAATGTGATTTAGTCTTACTGCTGATGTGTTTTGCCCAAAGTTAAACTGTTTTCCATTGAGGCCAGGAAGTCCATTGTTCCAGCAAAACTGGTATCGTCTTATCCATTGAAGATCCATCAAAACACAAAGTCTCATTGTTCAAAGTTAAATCACCTATTCACCATTAAATCACCTATTGAGACGCTCATTGTCCAAAGTAAATGTCTTTTCCAAAGTTAAATTAAAACTCACAGGTGTGTCTGTGCTTCTAGGTTTAACTGTATCATGCCCTTACCACTGAGCCAATCAGGCTTCCGGCACCTTCCTATTGTACAGGTTTTTTTTGAAACCTGCAATGTTCTAATTGAATGGCTGAACAGGCTCAAGGGGCTGAATGGCCTACTCCTGTTCCTACATCATTCCTGACAATTCAAAATCAAATAGGGAATAATCCTCTTAATATAGGAATGTAAAAGTGACATTAGGTAGTATTTCATGGGCAGAATTTACTATTTTACCACAATAATGCACGTACATTGCAAATTGTAAAAATCATTCTTGGAATATAGGCATTGCTAGCAAGACTGGAATTTATTGCCCATCAATAGTTGTCCTTCAGAAGGTGGTGGTGAACCTTCTTCTCGAACCGTCGCAGTCCATGTGGTGAAGGTGCTCCCACAGTGCTGTTTGGTAGGGAGTTCCAGCGATGATGAAGGAACAGTAATTAAATATCTATTAGGTTCAGATGGAAGTTACAATAGTGGACTTAAACAGTAGAGCAAGCAGGACGGTCTAACATTTTTTATTCAGTCCTACCTTCATGAGTAACTTTCTTTTTCCTGGAATGTAATAAATACACCTTCCTCCAAACTAACTATCATTTTCCACATATGCTAATGTGATGGTTCGGTGACAAAAATAGGATTTGTTTTGCATTTGGTTTCAATTATTTTAAAGTAATAGCATTAAGGCTTTAAAATGGAAGCTGTTCCTTTGTTCAGCATAAAATTGGAGGCCCAAATACTGATAACTGAGAGAAACAGGCGGGTTGTTCACAAATGAGGAGCAAGAGCTCCCTTTTAATCGTTTTGGATGAGACGTTAAGCTGAGGCCCCATCTGCCCCCTCAGGTGAACATAAAAGACCCCATGGCAGTATTCGAACAAGAGCGGGGGCGTTCTCCCCAACGTCCTGGCCAACGTTTATGCAGCAGCTACCAAATAAAACAGATTATCTGATCATTTATCTCATTGCTGTATGTGGGACCCTGCTGTGTGTAAAATTGGCTGCTGCGTTTCCTACATTATTCTGGTGAAAAGCCCTAAGAAATAAAATACAGTTACAACCAAACCATTATCCTGTTGTTTACTAAGACGTGAAGGCTGCTAACATTTTGTTTGCATGATTTCTTCAAAGGAGATCAGAGAGGGAGAAGTGTTCCAGAAGTGCTGCTAACTTTCAGTTCTGTGTTACATCCAGAATTTGTGGCAGGCTGATCGGAATCAGTGCCTCTATTGGACTCTGGTGCCCTTGTTGGAGTTAATGCAAAGTTAGACGTCGGCTGCACAGCAACGTTAAAGCGTCCAAAATCACTGAGTTTTTCTTACACTGGATACATTTGTGGAATAAGTGATCAGGAAAAGCCCTTGGCCCCATTCCTTCCTAAACCTCTCCGCCTCTCAACCTCTCACTCCTCTTTTAAGAAGCTCCTTAAAACCGACCTCTTTGACCAAGCTTTTGGTCACCGTCCTAATATCTCCTTATGTGGCTCGGTGTCAAATTTTTTCTGATAATCGCTCCTGTGAAGCGCCTCGGGACTTTTTACTAAGTTAAAGGTTCTATATGAATGCAAGTTGTTGTTATTGTTGTTGACATGGATAGCATAAGTGGGTTCTACTCGTCATCCTTTTTTTGCCTAGGCAGAGTGCAATGAGTAAAATCTAGAAGGGAGGATTGCATACAGGTAACAGAACCTGCCTGATTTTCATTCTGTAATATATGTGGGTGGAACAAATGAAGGACAGAGACATGAGTTGCTTGTTCATGTGCTTGCTTTACTAGGCCATTGCGAACTGAGCATGCTCATACTAAACCATGTGATAATACATTACACTGCTTTTTCCTTAAAAAATATATACATATTCCCCTCTCAAATACAACACAACTGTGGTCCCACCTTTCCCAGCATTACATGTACCACATAACAAAAACTCCTGGCTTTTTTCTTTTAAATCAACTACAAATGCTACAAATGAACTACAAATCCGGTTTGTGGAGCCTTCCTGATCTCCTTACAAAAGGTTTTGGTGTTGAACCAATTTTCGGGCTGTTTTGTTCTGGTTCCGAACTCAAAGATGATCCTGTTTCTATCTCAGATTTGTTTGAACCTGGTACTTCAGTTTTTGAAGTCTGAAGGGAGTCCTTTTAAAGCTCATTTGCAATCTCAGTTGCATTCATGGGAAAGTCAATATGACTGCACGATTGAATATCGCGCTTCAAAGCAAAACGCAATCACAGATGCCTTGTCCAGGTTGCCACACGAAGACTCATGTGTTGTGATTGAAGGTGAGATTTTCATGCTAGGTGCAGTTGACAAATGCCTAGAAATTGGCCTCCTTAGCGCCTCCCGTTATCGCCTCCAGGGGGCGATAATGAGGCGCTAAGCACTTACCGACTGGGCGCAGCAAGAAGATCGACTCCCATTATATTCGGCGGGAGGTTTGCGGCGGTATGGCATTGCACCTCGATTTCCTTCGCCCGGAAATCGTGACGTCATCGCCGTGCGTGTCGCCCCGGTAACGCCCCGGTAACGCCCCGGACCCGAACTTCGGTTCCACCCCCTTCAGCATCGCCCGGCGATGACACCGGCAGCTGCAGGAGGCGTTCATTGGGAGGCCGGGCGCTTCGGCGATACTTAAAGGCGAGGTGGGCGAGGAAAGTTAAAAAAAATTGTGAAATTCTCTTTCTGTTTTTTTCTCATTTGTCTTCTCCAACGATCGATCAGCGGCTGATGTCGGGGACCAGGTAAGGTTTCCCCTTGCAGAGCCTGCAGTGATGGACTTTCCCTTTAAGGGAGGGAAGGAGCCATCCAACGCGGCAGCGCTGGGTACTCTCGCGTAGGCCCAACGAAAGTGCTGGTTTCGTGCATGCACTGCACATGGGCGGGAAACCGGAACTTAAAGGAAGGGGTTCACAGGTCGAACGCGTGCGCCGGAGAGGCAGCGCGTACGCCTGGATCTTCTAAATAACAACAGAAAATGCTGGAAAAACTCAGCAGGTCAGGCAACATCCGTGGAGAGAAATTTGAGTTGACGTTTCGGGTTTGACCGTTTTGAAGAAGGGTCAAACCCGAAACGTCAACTCAAATTTCTCTCCACGGATGTTGCCTGACCTGCTGAGTTTTTCCAGCATTTTCTGTTGTTATTTCGGATTTCCAACATCTGCAGTATTTTGCTATCGCCTGGATCTTCTGTTTTTTTTGCACGTTTCTCCGGGAGGGTAAGTCTCCAGCAGCTACACTTATAAAAAGCAGTCGCAAGGCCTGCTTTTAACAAGGTAAGTGGTGAATTAAGTAAAATTAAAACATTTTTTCCACAGGCTTATTATTTTTTAATACTTTAAAGAATGGTAAGTTTATTTTTAGCCCTGTTAGAAACTGTAATTAATTTTTTCAAAAATTTAAATTATTGTTTAAAATAGTTATTTTATGTAATTTATAGTTATTTAAAAAATGTGATGTTTTTTTAAAATGTATTTGAAGTTTTAGTTATGTTTTGGGGCTGAATTGTATTCATAGATTTGACAGCTCTTCCTGTCAAATTTATGAATGGGCATTCCCTGCTACCATTGGCTCTCCATGGCCCACGTGATCCCAGGCGACGCTTCGAACTAACTGCGCCCCTGGGATACGCAAGCACTGCGCGCCGGCAGTTGGAGCAGGCCCAGGATTGGAATCCCATGCAGGCCCACAGCACAACAGCCAGCGCGTTAGGTAAGTGCAGGTCAGAGGCTTGCACCCGCGGGAAGCCCCTGACCCGAATTTCTGGGCCAATATTGTGACAACACTGCCCAACGTTGCATTCTTGATGCGGCCATTGCAGGGATGGTAGATTTGGGCCCCAATATTGCTAGGAGCGGTTTGTAATCAGTTATCAGGGTAAACTTTCTGCCGATCAGGAACTGTTGGATTTTCTTGATTCCAAATATTATGGCGAGTGCTTCCTTTTCAATTTGCCATAGTTTTTTTTGCTCTTTGTGAGGGTTCGCGATGCGAAAGCGATTGGTTTCTCTTGGCCATCATCTATTGCATGGCTTATGACAGCTCCCACACCGTAGCTTTAAAGCTTTACACGCTAACTTAAGCTCACGTTCTGTGTCGTAGTGCACAAGTCTTCTTCTTAGGCAGTCCCTCGGAACCGAGGATGACTTGCTTCCACATTAAAAATGAGTTTGCAGGTGACTGATGAGTCCAATGCGGGACCTACAGTCTCTGTCACAGATAGGGCAGATGGTGGTTGAAGGGGCGGGTGGGTGGGGTGCTTGGGTTGACGTGCGCTCCTTGTGCTGCCTGCGCTTGGCTTCCGCTTGCTCCCGGCGAAGAGACTCGAGGTGTTCGGCGCTTTCCCGGATGCTTCTCCTCCACTTTGTGCAGTCTTGGGCCAGGGATTCCCAGGTGTCGGTGGGGCTGTTACACTTTTTCAAAGAGGCTTTGAGGGTGTCCTTGAAGCGTTTCCTCTGCCCACCTGGGGCTCTCTTGCCATGTCGGAGCTCCGAGTAGAGCGCTTGTTTTGGGAGTCTCGTATTGGGCATGCGGACAATGTGACCTGTCCAATGGAGCTGATCAAGCGTGGTCAAAGCTTCGATGCTGGGGATGTTGGCCTGAGCAAGAACACTGACGTTGGTGCGCCTATCCTGCCAATGGATTTGCAGGATCTTGCGGAGGCAGCGTTGGTGGTACCTCTCCAGTGCTTTGAGTTGCATGCTGTACATGGTCCATGTCTCTGAGGCATACAGCAGGGCGGGTATCACTGCTGCTCTGTAGACCATGAGCTTAGTGCCGGGTTTGAGGTCCTGGTCTTCAAACACTCTCTTCCTCAGGTGACCGAAGGCTGCACTGGCACACTGAAGGCGGTGTTGGACTTCGTCGTTGACATCTGCCCTTGTGGACAATCTCTTCTCTCTTAGGTAGTCCCATGGAACCAAGGATGACTTGCTTCCACATTAAAAATGAGTTCTCAGGTGACTGATGAGTCCAATGCGGGACCCACAGCCTCTGTCACAGGTGGGGCAGACGGTGGTTGAAGGGGCGTGTGGGTGGGGTGCTTGATTGACGTGCGCTCCTTGCGCTGCCTACGCTTGGCTTCCGCTTGCTCCCGGCGAAGAGTCTCGAGGCGTTCGCCGCCTTCCCGGATGCTTCTCCTCCACTTTGTGCGGTCTTGGACCAGGGATTCCCAGGTGTCAGTGGGGATGTTACACTTTTTCAAGGAGGCTGTGAGGGTGTCCTTGAAGCGTTTCCTCTGCCCACCTGAGGCTCTCTTGCCGTGCCGGAGCTCCGAGTAGCGTGCTTGTTTTGGGAGTCTCGTATCGGGCATGCGGACAAGTACAGCATCGCTAGAGAGACTTCTCTTACAAGCGTCGTAAGCTTCCCGTTGCACTTTCGTCCACTTCCACTCAACATCCTTCTTGAGGAGCTCGTGTAATGGGGCTAACATGGTCACTAACTCAGGTAACAAACATGCGTAGTACTGGACTTTCCAAGGAAAGATTTTAACTCAGACACGTTTTGTGGCTTTAGAGCATTGATGACAGCATCAACCTTTTCCTTCACTGGTTGCAAGCCATTTGCATCAACTTTCAGACCAAGGTACACAACCTCGGGCTGCACAAAAGCACATTTGCTCCTGTTCAGTTTAACATTGTGGGGATTCAACCTTTGAAGCACTAAATCTAACACATCTAGATTTTATTCCTCACTGCTTGTTGCAATCAGCACATCATCTTGATTGCATAAGTAATTTGGAATTCCTTGCAAAATCTTATCCATTGTAGCCTGAAAGATTTTGGGGGAGGACTTTACACCATGCGGCAGCTTGGTGTATGAGTACAGTCCCTTGTGTGTGTTGATAGTGAGATACTGCTGACTCTCTTTGTCAACATTCAGCTGAGTGTAAGTGTGCGACAGGTCAAGCTTGGAGAAACCCTTTGACCCAGAGAGTGCTATATACAAATCTTGTGATGTAGGTAACGGGTACTGCTCATCGTCAACTGCTTGGTTGATAGTAACTTTGTACTCACCGCACAAGCGTACAGTTTTGTCTGCTTTGGGCACAACCACAATCAGGGTAACCATTCACTTTTGTCAGCTTTTACTAGCACTCCGTTCTCTCTCAGTTTCTGTAGCTCTTCCTCCACCTGACTTTTCAATGCATAGGGAACCGGCCTTGCCTTACAATAGACAGGCTTCGTGTTGGACTTGATGTGGATATGCACATCATACCCAGTGATGCCCTCATAAATGTCTGAGAACATGTTTTTATACTTGCTCAGCATTGTGTCGAGTCGCTTCTTTGAACCATCTACACTGAAGATGCTTTTCCAGTCTAGTTTTAACTTTCTCAAACTGTCTTTGCCCATGAGGGTTGGCCTGTTGTTGTGGCTCGCTACAATAATAGGCAGCGTTACTGACTGGCCATTGTGTTGAACTTTGTAAGTGGTATGTGATTACAGTTACTCTCATATGTGTCCTTACTCATGATAGAGCAGTCCGCCACTGTGTCGATACACATCTCAATGTATTGGTCATTGATCAAAAGTTTTGTACGGAACTCTTTCTCATGACTGCTAGCGTTGCCACTAGTGGCATAAATACTGTAGATGCCTAGTTCTTCAACATCAGGTGTGTTCACTTCAATATTGTGAACTCCTCCCTTTTGTTGTTGCAGCGTTGCATTGCCACTAGAATGGTTCTTACTTCCTGCTTTTGATCTAGATCAGCAAGTTGTTGAAATATGGATTTGCTTCTGGCAGTGAAAACACTTTGTATTGCTGTATTGGCAGGACTGTGGTGAGTGTTTCCATTGCAGCAATAACAATTCACTGAGCTGCTCTCACCGACATGCTTTTGACTTGGTCTCACAACTTTAGGTTTGGCAGTGGCTTTGTGACTGTAGACCTCAGCTGCACTAGTCACTTGAGTTGGACGGAGCTCCCTAGCATTCTTAGATGCCATCTCCATAGATAGGGCAATTTTGCATGCTATGTCAAACATTAGGTTCGGAGTTTCAGGAACAGCACCTTATCTTTTGATTCGGCACTTTACAGCCTTCTGGACTCAACATTGAGTTCAACAATTTCAGTTTATAGTAATCTGGGATGTAATGCTTATGTTATCCACCAGATGGAGACAAATATTAAGGGATCATATTTACCAGTATTAAGGTAATGTCCTGGCACAGCACTTATTAAGGTAGTGGCATTGCATTCTGGGTATGACTCAGAGGTTGATCCTCCATCTTGTGATCGCACAGTAAGAATTGTGTATCTTGCTGGCAGCCTGTAAGAGCTATGTTCTCTGCTACATAAGTATAATTAAACAGTTGAGTCATGGTTCCTGAAGTCTGGCTTATCTCAGTTTCTGACCTTACCACTCGGATATCACACAGTTCATAACCTCAGCTTCAATTTTTCTTTCTCTCTCACATGGCAGCTGTTGCTGATTCTGCCATTGCCCTTTACACTTCATCTAGAGTCATCTTTTGTTTCTTAACTTGTCCCATTACCATCTCCTTTTGCCTTGCACCATCATCCCTTTTGTATCTTAATCTCTCCTGCCTTCCAGCCTATCACAGACCTTCCCCTTAGTTCTTTCCTCCCCTCCCCCCTTTCCCTTCCCCCTACACTTGCTTAAAAACCTGTTACATCTCTTATTTTTCCAGTTCTGATGAAGGGTCATCGACCTGAAACGTTAACTCTGTTTCTCTCTGTGCAGATGCTGCCTGACTTGCTGAGTATTTCCAGCATTTTCTGTTTTTATTTCAGATTTCCAGCATCCGCAGTATTTTGCTTTCGTGCTAGGTTCGGAGTGTTCAGTAATTTGTACTGTGAGCGCTCATCCACTAGTCCACAGGCAGACTTATCTCGCAACGCATGATTCAAAAAGGTGCCGAAGTTACAATGAAAAGACAGGTTTTTAAGAGCTACAATGTACTCGCTGATGGTTTCACTTTGTTTTTGGTTTCTGGTACCAAACTTATAGCGCGCTGCTATTTCTAAAGGCTTTGGTCTTCGAGTTTCTCGACAACGTATTCAAATGACACATCCTTCGCTTTCCCTGGTGCGAGTAGGTTTGTCAATGTTCCGTAGACATCTGGCCCAATCTCCGTTAGGAAAATTGCTTATTTCTGTTTACGAATTGCTTTATTTTGAGCTTGAACATTCTCATCTGCACCTTCGGTCTCAATAATGTTATTGGCCTTAAAAACATCTCCATCCGCTCAATGTCAGAACTGAATGGTTCACGAGCTCGGTCATACATGCCGAGGCTTCCAATGAATCCCGTAGGCGTGGCCATGATTGCCTCGATCCCGTTGAACAGTAACTCAGCGCTCTACCCGTGTACCTGTGAGAATCAATGCCGCTGTTGCTGTGTATATATACACACGAAGGCAGGTGGTGGAAGTGTCTGTAGGAGAGCATTTTGGCGATAGTGACCACAATTCAGTGAGATTTAAGGTGGTCATGGAAAAAGACAAAGACGGCCCGGAAATCAGGGTTCTAAATTGGGGGAAGGCCGATTTTAATAAGATAAGACAGGATCTGGCAAAAGTGGACTGGGAGCAGCTACTTATAGGAAAATCCACATCAAAACAGTGGGAGGCTTTCAGAAGGGAAATAGAGAGAGTACAACACCAACATGTTCCTGTAAAGGTCAAGGGTGGGACCAACAAGCAAAGGGAACCTTGGATGACAAGGGATATACAAAAATGCATTAGGAAAAAAAGGGGGGCTTTTGGCAGTTACAAAAGACAAAAGACGGTGGAAGCCCTAGAGGAGTATAAAAAGTGCAGGGGCATACTTAAAAAGGAAATTAGGAGGGCGAGGAGGGGCCATGAAATAACACTGGCGAGCAAAATAAAGGAAAATCCTAAGATGTTTTATAAGTATATTAAGGGCAAGAGGATAACCAGGGAAAGGGTAGGGCCCATTAGGGACCAAAGTGGCAAGCTGTGTGTAGAGCCAGATGAAGTAGGTGGGGTTTTAAATGAATTTTTTGCCTCAGTGTTCACTATGGAGAAAGACGATGTAGACATAGAAGTCGGGCAAGGGGACTGTGACATACTTGAACATATTAGCATCGAGAGGGAGGAGGTACTAGCGGTTTTAGCAGGCCAAAAAGTGGATAAATCCCCAGGCCCGGACGAGATGTATCCCAGGCTGTTGTGTGAGGCAAAGGAGGAGATTGCAGGGGCTCTGACACAAATTTTCAGAACCTCTCTGGCCACAGGGGATGTACCAGAGGACTGGAGAACAGCTAACGTAGTACCATTATTCAAGAAGGGTAGCAGGGATAAACCAGGGAATTACAGGCCAGTGAGCCTAACATCTGTGGTAGGGAAATTATTGGAAAAAATTCTGAGGGACAAAATTAGTCTCCACTTGGAGAGGCAAGGATTAATCGGGGATAGTCAGCATGGCTTTGTCAAGGGTAAATCATGTCTGACCAATCTGATTGAATTTTTCGAGGGGGTGACTAGGTGTGTGGATGAGGGAAATGCTGTGGATGTGGTTTACATGGACTTCAGTAAAGCTTTTGACAAGGTCCCGCATAGGAGACTGGTCAAGAAGGTAAGAGCCCATGGGATCCAGGGGGCCTTGGCGCGTTGGATCCTAAACTGGCTGAGTGGCAGGAGGCAGAGGGTGATGGTCGAAGGTTGCTTTTGTGACTGGAAGCCTGTGTCCAGTGGGGTACCTCAGGGATCGGTGCTGGGTCCCTTGCTGTTTGTGATCTACATTAATGATTTGGATGAGAATGTAAAGGGTATGATCAGTAAGTTCGCGGATGACACGAAAATTGGTGGGGTGGTAAATTGCGAGGAGGAAAGCCTCAGGCTACAGGACGATATTAACGGGTTGGTCAGATGGGCGGAAAAGTGGCAAATGGAATTTAACCCGGAAAAGTGCGAGGTGATGCATTTTGGATGGACAAATAAGGCAAGGGAATACACAATGAGTGGTAGGACCCTAGGAAGTACAGAGGGTCAGAGGGATCTTGGTGTACATGTACATAGATCCCTGAAGGCAGCGGAACAGGTAGATAAGGTGGTTAAAAAGGCTTATGGGATACTTGCCTTCATTAGCAGAGGCATAGAATATAAGAGCAGGGAGGTTATGATGGAGCTGTACAAAACGCTGGTGAGGCCACAGCTGGAGTACTGTGTGCAGTTCTGGTCGCCTCACTATAGGAAGGATGTGATTGCTTTGGAGAGGGTGCAGAGAAGATTCACCAGGATGTTACCTGGGATGGTGCGCCTCAGCTATGAAGAAAGACTAAACAGGCTGGGGTTGTTTTCCATGGAGCAAAGGAGGCTGAGGGGGGACCTGATTGAGGTCTACAAAATGATGAGGGGCATAGATAGGGTAGATAAAGAGGAACTTTTCCCCTTAGTAGGGGGGTCAATAACAAGGGGGCACAGATTCAGGGTAAGGGGCAGGAGATTTAGGGGGGATTTGAGGAGGAACTTTTTCACCCAGAGGGTGGTTGGAAGCTGGAACTCACTGCCTGGAAGGGTGGTAGAGGCAGGAACCCTCACAACATTCAAGAAGCATTTGGATGAGCACTTGAAATGCCATTGCATACAAGGCTATGGACCAAATGCTGGAAAATGGGATTAGGCTGGACAGGGAGGGATGGGCGGCGCAGACACGATGGGCCGAAGGGCCTCTTTCTGTGCTGTAAAACTCTATGACTCTATGACTCTATGACAGACAATTCTGCATCAGCATTAACAGTAAATCATCGCAAAAAATTCAGTTTAGGTGTCACAAATTATCCTTAAGCTTTTCCACTCGAAAGTTGAACACTGTCCTTCCATGATCCTTAAAAATGGCTTTGGGATCCCATTCACGTCGCTAAAAACGTAATATATGTGGGGAGAACAAATGAACAACAGAGACAGGTTGAGTTGCTGGTCAATGGGCTTGCTTTACTAAGCCAGAGCGAACTGAGCATGCTCCTACTAAGCCATGTGAGAAGCCATGTGACAATATATTACACCTTCCATTGAAATTAATGGCAGTAATTCCGGTGGGTCCTGGAATGGGCCTGTGATCCTCCTCGCCGGATTTTGACTTCAATGGAAATAAAAATCAGGAGAGGTGTGAAAGGGGCTGCCGATTCGCAAAATCCACCTAATGAGGCCTTTGCGACCCGTTAGCGCCCCCCACGGGAAGTGCAAAGGAGGGGAATCAAGGGATATGGGGATCAGGCGGGAAAGTGGAGTTGAGGTCGAAGATCAGCCATGATCTTATTGAATGCTGGATTAGGTTGTATGGCCTGCTCCTGCCCTAAATTCTTATGCTCTTATGTTCCACTGCAAGCGAATATAAAATGATTAAAAAAAACAGTGTTAGCACAATCTCATCTTAGACTGAAGAGACCAGAATTCAAGATAAGACTCAGCCTCCTGGGTGAAGTTAAAGTGTGAAAAGTAGCCCTAGCTCAGCACCAACCATATCACTTTCTTTGTTTGTTTTTCTCGCATTATGACGTTGAATGCCACGATTTTGCTGTTAAAGATGAAGAATTTGACTTCCACCACACTGCCCTGTTAGATTTCCCCTTTCTCCATGGAATGTCCACCCACGGTGGAAAACTGTAAGAATCCATGCAAATACCCTGGTATTATCTTTGAAATCTTTTGTTTGTACTATTTTCTTCTGTGGTGCAGTGCCAGTTCAATGGTGCCAGAAACATGATCTATTATAGATGTGGAAGAAAAAAACACTTTTGGACAAGCTAAAAATATATAAAATGGGATTTATATGGAAGTAACTTGGCCTTAACCCCTTCCAAAATCCAGCTTTCTGTTTGCCACAGTTAAAATGGTCATCTGCAAATTTGACCAAATAGTGAATTGACACCAGTACAGACCCATAAGGAAGTTTGTTAGCAGTGCAAAATAGGTATTAAATAAAGACTTGTGTTAATATAGCATTTTCCCATGACCTCAGAATGTCCCAAAACACCAATAAAGTACTTTGAAGTGTAGTCATTGTTGTAATATCGGAAATGTGACAATCTGTGCACAGCAAGGCCCCATAAACAGCAATGTGATAATGCCAGATAATCTCTTTTTTAGTGGTATTGGTCGAGGGTCCAATATTGGCCAGGACACCGAGAAAAACTCCCCCGCGCTTCGTTGGAATAGTGCCGTGGGATCTTTTCCATCCACCTGAGAGGGCAGATGAGGCCGCAGCTTAACGACTCATCTGAACATAGAAACATAGAAGATAGGAGCAGGAGTAGGCCATTCGGCCCCTCGAGCCTGCTCCGCCATTCAGTGAGATCATGGCTGATCATCCAAATTCAGTACCCTGTCCCTGCCTTCTCCCCATATCCCTTGATCCCTTTAGCCTTAAGAAATATATCCAACTCCTTCTTGAATATATTTAATGAACTGACCTCCACCGGCCTCTGTGGCAGAGAATTCCACAGGTTCACCACTCTCTGGGTGAAGAAATTCCTCCTCATTTCAGTCCTAAATGGCTTACCCCTTACCCTTAGACTATGACCCCTGGTTCTGGACTCCCCGGCCATCAGAAACATCCTTCCTGCATCTAGTCTGTCCAGGCTTGACAGAATTTTATATGTTTCGATGAGATCCCCTCTCAATCTTCTAAACTCCAGTGAGTATAAGCCCAATCGACACAATCTCTACTCATACGTCATTCCTGCCATCCCAGGTATCAGCCTGGTGAATCTTCGCTGCACTTCCTCCATGGCAAGAACGTCCTTCCTCAGATAAGGCGACCAAAACTGCACACAATACTCAAGGTGCAGACTCCCCAAGGCCCTGTACAACTGCAGAAAGACATCCTTGTTCCTGTACTCGAACCCTCTTGCTACGAAGGCCAACATACCATTTGCCTTCTTAATCGCCTGCTCCACCTGCATGCTTACCTTCAGCGACTGGTGCACAAGAACACCCAGGTCTCTTTGCACTTCCCCTTCTCCCAATCTATTGCCAAATAATAGTCTGCCTTCCTGTTTTTGCCACCAAAGTGGATAACCTCACATTTATCCACATTACAGTGCATTTGCCATGTTTCTGCCCAATCACCCAACCTGTCCAAATCGTACTGGAGTTTCATGACATCCTCCTCACAGCATACCCTCCCACCCAGCTTTGTGTCGTCTGCAAATTTGGAGATATTACATCCAATTCCCTCGTCCAGATCATTAATATATATTGTGAACAGCTGAGGTCCTAGGACTGATCCTTGCGGTACCCCACTAGTCACTGCCTGCCACTCGGAAAATGACCCGTTTATTCCAAATCTTTGCTTTCTATCCGCCAACCAGTTCTCTATCCAAGTCAATACCTTGCCCCCAATCCCATGTACCTTAATTTTGCACACTAATCTCTTATGCGGGACCTTATCGAAAGCCTTCTGAAAGTCCAAATATACCACATCCACTGCTTCTCCCTTATCTATTTTACCAGTTACATCCTCAAAAAATTCCAGTAGGTTAGTCAAGCACGATTTACCTTTTGTAAATCCATGTTGACTTTGTCCGATCCTGTCACTGCTTTCCAAGTGCTCTGCTGTCAGGCTTACCGGTCAGGCTTACCGGTCTATAATTCCCCGCTTTTTCTCTACCACCTTTTTTGAATAGTGGGGTAACATTAGCTACCCTCCAATCCATGGGTACTGTTCCAGAGTCTATTGAGTTCTGGAAGATGACCAGCAATGCATCTACTATTTCCAGGGCCACTTCCTTAAGTACCCTGGGATGTAGATTATCAGGCCCTGGGGATTTATCGGCCTTTAGTCCCATCAATTTTCCTAACACCATTTCCCTACAAATACTGATTTCTTTCAGTTCCACCCTTTCATCAGGCCCTATGTTCCCCGGCATCTCTGGGAGGTTATTTGTGTCCTCCTTTGTGAAGACAGAACCAAAATATGTGTTTAGTTGGTCTACCATTTCTTTGTTCCCCATTATAAATTCCCCTGATTCTGACTGCAAGGGACCTACGCTTGACTTCACCCAGTGCACCTCCGACAGTGCAGTGCTCCCTCAGGATTGACAGGAGCATAGGAACAGGAGTAGCCGTTCAGTCCCTCAAACCTGCTCCACCATTCAATTAGATCATGGCTGATCTGTATCTTAACTCCAGTTACCTGCCTTGCTTCTGTAACCCTTAATGACCTTGCCTAACAAGAACCTATCGATCTCAGTTTTTTAAATTTTCAATTGACCCCCAGCCTCAACCGCTTTTGGGGGAGAGCGTTCCAGATTTCCACTGCCCTTTTTGTGAAGAAGTGCATCCGGACATCACCCCTGAACTGCCTAGCTCTAATTTTAAGGTTATGCCCCCTTGTTCTGGATACCCCCACCCGAGTAAATAGTTGTGAAAGAATTAGGAAATAGCAATGAGGGGGCAGCCTAGGTTATGTGCTCAAGTCTCTGGAGTAGGTCTTGAACCCATAACCTTCTGGCTCAGAGGCAAGAGAGTACCATGGAGCCATAGTTGACTCCTAAAGCAATATACATAGATACATAGATACATAGAAGATAGGAGCAGGAGTAGGCCATTCGGCCCTTCGTGCCTGCTCCGCCATTCGATGAGATCATGGCTGATCCTTTAATTCAGTATCCCGTCCCCGCCTTCTCTCCGTAACCCTTAACCCCTTTTGCCCGTAGAAATATATCTAATTCCCTCTTAAATATATTTAATGAGCTGGCGTACACTGCCCTCTGTGGCAATGAGTTCCACAGGTTCACCACTCTCTGAGTGAAGAAATTCCCCCTCATCTCTGTCCTAAATGGTTTAGCCCTTATCCTTAAATTATGTCCTCTAGTTCTGTTCTCACCCGCCAAGGGAAACATTCCTTCTGCATCCAGTCTGTCTAGACCTGTCAGAATTTTATACACTTCTATGAGGTCCCCTCTCAATCTTCTAAACTCCAGTGTGTACATCCCTAAACTACATAGTCTCTCCTCATAGGTCATTCCCGCCATTCCTGGTATCAGCCTGGTGAATCGCCGCTGCACCCCCTCCATGGCAAGAACATCCTTCCTCAGATGAGGCGACCAAAACTGTACACAGTACTCGAGGTGTGGTCTCACCAGTGCCCTGTACAGCTGCAGCAAGGTATCCCTGTTCCTGTATTCTAACCCTTTTGCTATGAAGGCCAGCATACCGTTTGCCTTCTTGACCGCCTGTTGCACCTGCATGCTCGCCTTCAGTGACTGGTGTACAAGAACACCCAGGTCTCTCTGTACTTCCCCCTCTCCCAATCTATTGCCATTTAAATAATAATTTGCCCTCCCGTTCCTGCACCCAAGGTGGATAACTTCGCACTTGTCCACATTATAGTGCATCTGCCATTTATCCGCCCAATCGCCCAGTCTGTCCAAATCGCTCTGGAGCTTCCTGGTCTCTTCCTCTGAGCCCACCCCCCCTCCTAGTTTAGTGTCGTCTGCAAATTTGGAAATGCTGCATCCGACTCCCTGATCCAGGTCATTAATGTAAATTGTGAACAGCTGGGGGCCCAGGACAGATCCCTGTGGTACCCCACTTGTTACTGCCTGCCATTCAGAAAATGAGCCGTTTATTCCAACTCTCTGTTTTCTATCTGACAGCCAGTTCCCTATCCACGCCAATACTTTCCCCTTTATCCCATGAGCCTCAATTTTCCATGCTAATCTTTTATGTGGGACCTTATCGAAGGCCTTTTGGAAGTCCAGGTACACCACATCTACTGGCTCTCCCCCATCTATTCTACCAGTTACTCCCTCAAAAAATTCCAATAGATTAGTCAAGCACGATTTACCCTTTGTAAATCCATGTTGACTCTGTCCTATCCTGTCCCCATTTGCTAAGTGCTCCGCTATTTCATCCTTAATGATGGACTCCAGCATTTTGCCCACAACTGATGTAAGGCTTACAGGTCTGTAATTACCTGCTTTTTCCCTACCCCCCTTTTTGAATAGTGGGGTAACGTTAGCTACCCTCCAATCCATCGGCACTGTTCCCGAGTCTAATGAATTCTGAAAAATCATCCTTAGTGCATCCGCTATCTCTAGGGCCACCTCCTTCAGTACCCTAGGATGCATGTTATCAGGCCCTGGGGATTTGTCCACCTTCAATCCCTTTAGCTTCCTTAACACCATATCCTTAGAGATATTGATTTGCGTCAGTTCCTCCTTTGCCAATGTCCCTATTTTTCCCGATATCCCAGGGAGGTTTTTTGTGTCTTCCTTCGTAAAGACTGACCCAAAGTATGCATTTAGTTGATCTGCCATTTCCTTATTTCCCATTATATATTCCCCCGTATCTGACTGCAATGGACCAACTTTGGTTTTCACCAGTCTTTTCCTTTTGATATATTTATAAAAGCTTTTGGAGTTAGTTTTTATATTTTCCGCCAGCTTGTTTTCGTAAGCTATTTTGCCCCTCTTGATCATGCCCTTTGCCCTCCTTTGCTCTATCTTAAACTGTTCCCAATCTTCCGCTCTGGCGCTTTTTTTGGCTATTTTATACGCCCTATCTTTGGATTTTATGCTGTCTCTAATTTCCCCTGTTATCCACGGTTGAGTCACCTTTTTAGATTTCCTTTTATGCCAGATTGGTATAAACAATTTTTGCAATTTTGTCATTCTATCTTTAAATGTTTGCCATTGTTTATCTACCTCCAGTCCTCCCAGGAATGTTGTCCAATCAGACCTACTCAGTTCCCGTCTCATGGCATCATAATTCCCCTTGTTTAAATTCAGGACCTTAGTCTCTGAGTCAATTTCTTCGCTCTCCATTTCGAGTGAGAAATCGATCATGTTATGATCGCTCTGACCCAAGGGTCCCCGTACAACAAGATTACTGATTAGTCCCTTCTCATTGCACAGTACCCAGTCCAATATAGCCTGTTCCCGAGTTGGTTCCTCGACATATTGATCCAGATAACCATCCCTTAAACACTCAAGGAATTCCTCCTCCTCATTATTTTTACTGATTAGGCTAGTCCAATCTATATGTAAGTTAAAGTCACCTATGATGACAGCTGTGCTCTTATTGCACGCTTCTCTAATTTCCCTCGTGATGCCCTCCCTAACCTCTATTTTACTATTTGGAGGCCTATATACCACTCCTATTAATGTTTTTCGCCCCTCGCTATTTCTTAGCTCCACCCATATAGATTCTGTATTAACTGAGTTAATATCCTTCTTTTCAATTGCATTTATCCCCTCTTTTACTAGCAATGCTACCCCTCCTCCCTTTCTTTTTTGTCGATCCTTCCTAAATACTGAATACCCCTGTATGTTAAGCTCCCAGCCCTGCTCACCCTGCAACCATGTTTCCGTAATCCCAATTAGATCATAATTATTAACCTCTATTTCCACAGCTAATTCATCTACCTTGTTCCTGATGCTTCTCGCATTAAGGTATAAAACCCTCAGGCTTTTTTTATGCTCACATTTTTTATGAATTAGTTTGGCCCTTTGTTTTTTGTTCCTCACCCTTTTACCATTTATTTCTGTCTGCCTTTCACTTTCCTCTATTTCACTACATAGGTTTCTAGCCCCCTGCCATACTAGTTTAAATATCAGCTACCACGATTGATAGTTCAAGCACTGATATGTCCCCATTTCCCCATGGAAAGAAAGAACTTGCATTTGTAGGGCACCATATCACATCCTCAGTCTATTCCAGCCAATGGATTACTTTTGATGTGTTATGTAAGCAAACGTCACTATCAATTTGTGCAACAACAACTTGCATTTATATAGCGTCTTTAACGTAGTAAAACGTCCTAAGGCGCTTCACAGAAGCGTTATCTGACACCGAGTCATACAAAGATATATTGGGGCAGACGACCAAAAGTTTGGTCATGAGGTAGGTTTTAAGGAACGATTTAGAGGAGGGGAGAGAGGGAGAGAGGTGGTGAGGTTTAGGGAAGGAATTCCAGAAATTAGGGCCCAGGCAACTCAAGGCATGGCTTCCAAGGGTGGAGCGAAGGAAATCAGGGATGTGCAAGATGCCAGAATTGGAGGAGCGCAGAGATCTCGGAGAGTTGTACGGCTGGAGGAGGTCACGGAGGTAAGGAGGGGGCGAGGCCATGGAAGGATTTGAACACAAGGATGAACATTTTAAAATCAAAGCGTTGTCTAACTGGGAATCAATGTAAGTTAGCGCGCACAGGCATGATGGGTGAATGGGACTTGGTGTGAGTTAAGATACGGGCAGCAGAGCTTTGGGTGAGCTCAAATAAAGCAGCTTACAAATTGAACCAAATGGTGTCTCGCCAAGTGTTAACTCTGAGTGCCTTTGGAGAGATTGAAGGAGTGGATGTGTGTGAGATGGAAACCAAAGTCAACTTCCATAAGCAGGAGGCCAGACTACTTAAGGGAGTGACTGACACCGCTGAACCTGAGTAGATGTCTGCAGCAGGCTCACATTTGTAACAGGCATCTTCTCTTTAAGCGATTCCACAGTGGTTCCTATAAGCCGGCCTCTGTATTCGTCAGTCTGGAAGCTGAGGAGCAAACCCGAGGGCTACCAATTGCAAAGGGAATTATTTAATTCTGTCTCCTGAGATATATAGAAACAATTCGCAAGTACAAGCCAACTGGCTAATTGAATCTGAAGTCTTTACAATGCCAGACCTTTATCACTGGAAAATCTTGTTATTTAAATCAATGAGACTGGCTGCAAATTTTAAAATCAACAAACTAATCTGATCTAAGATTAAGGCACCTCTGAACGTTACGTCTAGAAAACAAACAATGTAAGCATTGTCAGATTTAATTTCTTGCTTCTTTCCTGATTTCCCTCCTTCCTTTACTCCAGTCTAGAAAAGCCATATCCTTTCTTGCTTGCTTACCTGGACTTTGAAGTTTGGATTTAGATTTAAGATGATCTGAATCCAGATTTGAAATTTGAAAACATCCTAATGCCGATCCACATTTTGTATATTTTCTAAGTAAGTGGACAGTTGGGGAGATTTTCACTGGCACGGGTGGACAGAAAAAGGGCAGTAGCACCACATAATTGGTGGGGAAAAGCTTACCGCCTCCCCCCTCCGGTTCCTGTTCCTGATCCAGCCAATGCCACCTTATGGGGGCCGACCGCTGGGCGGCCGGAGTACCTGTCTGATTCAGCCAGTGGGCTACTTTACTATACCAATCAGGATCCTATGACATACCTCGGCCCCCCAATGGCCTACCTTGATTCTGGCCAGGTTGTCCTCTGAGCTGCCCAATCTTGCACTGGCCTGGAGCTCGTGAGCTGCATTTGGCAATGGCAGTCCACCCGCAGTATGGTAAGGAGGCCTCCCTCCAAATGGTCGGGCCTCTCCTCAGCACTATTGGGCAGCCTCCTGATAGTTAAAATCTACCCCAGTGTCTTCCACTAACCTTCTTTTCTATCGTTATTTACATATTAATAGTACTTATGTTCAGCTTCCAGTATTTTGAAATGGTTAGGCAAAACTTTCATTTTCAACTTGCACACATTGGGGTAGATTTTGTGAGATGCTATAAAACGGGTGACAGCGAGTCAGCAGACCATTTTACATCTCTCCCGTTTGTCAAGATGTCTTCTTCTTAGGCAGTCCCTCAGAACCGAGGATGACTTGCTTCCACATTAAAAATAAGTTCTCAGGTGACTGATGAGTCCAATGCGGGACCTACAGCCTCTGTCACAGGTGGGGCAGACGGTGGTTGAAGGGGCGTGTGGGTGGGGTGCTTGGGTTGACGTGCACTCCTTGCACTGCTTGCACTTGGCTTCCACTTGCTCCCGGCAAAGAGACTCGAGGTGTTCGGCGCCTTCCCGGATGTTTCTCCTCCACTTGGTGCGGTCTTGGGCCAGGGATTCCCAGGTGTCGATGGGGATGTTACACTTTTTCAAGGAGGCTTTGAGGGTGTCCTTGAAGCATTTCCTCTGCCCACCTGCGGCTCTCTTGCTGTGTCGGAGCTCCAAGTAGAGCACTTGTTTTGGGAGTCTCGTATCGGGCATGCGGACGATGTGACCCGTCCATCGGAGCTGATCGAGCGTGGTCAAAGCTTCGATGCTGGGGATGTTGGCCTGAGCAAGAACACTGACGTTGGTGCGCCTATCCTGCCAATGGATTTGCAGGATCTTACGGAGGCAGCGTTGGTGGTACCTCTCCAGTGCTTTGAGGTGCCTGCTGTACATGGTCCAGATGTGCCGACTCGCTATCACCCATTTTCCATTATCACACAAAGTCAAGATCTACTCCATTTAATTTTTAAAAGGTGGATTTACGAATGTTAGCTTTTGAAAGGCCAAAGCCGCTCGCCATTATTTAGGTGCAAATGGTACGGCAACTTCAGGTGAGGGACAGACGTGCGGTTAAATGCCAATATCCAAAAGTTGCTGCCCGAGTCATGCCGCACCGCTGTTAGCTTTGCGAAAACGGCATCTCGCCGTCTGCCTCACCATCGACATGCATCGAATGTCGTGAAGTTGCTGCATTTGCACGGTAGATATGAACTAAACTCACCACAGAAAGTTAAGTCTTGTCCATTTCAGTCTAAATACCCTTTCAGCAAGTGATGAGTGTTAATTACTGCCAGTCAACCTCTCGGGAACAAGTGTGGAGTCTTATTCCTTCAGGTTTGAATCGTTGTTGGTGATTTTCAAAATGTAAATTTTTTTTTAACACTTCCTTTCCATCTCTTTTTTCTCTCTCTCTCTTAATCAAATATTTCTTTCCCTCCTTTTATTTATGTTCCTGTACTTGACTCATTGAATTCACCCACTCTCACTTACTCTTCCTTCTCAGTCCTTCTGCTGGTGATTTCTCAATCCTTCAATCTGATTGGTTAAGCAGATACACAGTTGCTTGCCCTGTTCACTTAGGTCCCAGCTGCCCTGTTTCCCTCACTGCGATGTAGTCGGCTCGCACTTTCAGCAACTTGCCACGCAAAATGTTTAAAAAGAGCAGATGCCATTAGATGCCCTGCCACAGCAAATTATAGCCCATTGTATTTTTCAGCTATGGTGTCTTGGCCAACATTCCTAACTCAACCAACACCACCAAAGTCAAATTATTTGGTCATCCATACATTTGCTGTCGGTGGGGCTTGCTGTGCAAACTTGAGCTCATGCAAAACTCTGCTGCCTGTGTCCTAACTCGCACCAAGTCCCGTTCACCCATCACCCCTGTGCTTGTTGGCCTACATTGGCTCCCAGTTCAGCAACGCCTCGATTTTAAAATTCTCATCCACCATTGGCAGCTGTGCCTTCAGCTGCCTAGGCCCTTCTGTGTTAGCTGGGTGGGAGGGTATGCTGTGAGGAGGATGTCGTGAAACTCCAGCACGATTTGGACAGGTTGGGTGATTGGGCAGAAACATGGCAAATGCACTATAATGTGGATAAATGTGAGGTTATCCACTTTGGTGGCAAAAACAGGAAGGCAGATTATTATTTGAATGGCAATAGATTGGGAGAAGGGGAAGTGCAAAGAGACCTGGGTGTTCTTGTACACCAGTCGCTGAAGGTAAGCATGCAGGTGCAGCAGGCGGTTAAGAAGGCAAATGGTATGTTGGCCTTCGTAGCGAGAGGGTTCGAGTACAAGAACAAGGACGTCTTGCTGCAGTTGTACAGGGCCTTGGTGAGACCACACCTTGAGTATTGTGTGCAGTTTTGGTCGCCTTACCTGAGGAAGGATGTTCTTGCCCTGGAAGGAGTGCAGCGAAGATTCACCAGGCGGATACCTGGGATGGCAGGAATGACGTATGAGGAGAGATTGTGTCGATTGGGCGTATACTCACTGGAGTTTAGAAGATTGAGAGGGGATCTCATCGAAACCTATAAAATTCTGTCAGGCCTGGACAGACTAGATGCAGGAAGGATGTTTCTGATGGCCGGGGAGTCCAGAACCAGGGGTCATAGTCTAAGGATAAGGGGTAAGCCATTTAGGACTGAAATGAGGAGACATTTCTTCACCCAGAGAGTGGTGAACCTGTGGAATTCTCTACCACAGAGGGCGGTGGAGGCCAGTTCATTAAGTATATTCAAGAAGGAGTTGGATATATTTCTTAAGGCTAAAGGGATCAAGGGATATGGGGAGAAGGCAGGGACAGGGTACTGAATTTGGATGATCAGCCATGATCTCATTGAATGGCAGAGCAGGCTCGAAGGGCCGAATGGCCTACTCCTGCTCCTATCTTCTATGTTTCTATGTTTCTGTGTGTTCTGGAATTCCCTTCCTAAACCTCTCTGCCTCTCTTTCCTCCTTTAAGTCGTTCTCTAAAATCTACCTTTTTGACCAAGCACATTCCTTTATGTGGCTCGGTGTCAAATTTTTCTGATAACGCTCCTGTGAAGTGCCTTGGGACATTTTACTGCATTAAAGCCGCCATATAAATGCAAGTCATAGTAACATACTGCAAATGATGGGAGTCATTTGATGGGATCAGTACGACTTCTGTTCTTGTACTATTACAGATGCCCGATACGAGACTCCCAATACAAGCGCTCTACTCGGAGCTCCGGCACGGCAAGAGAGCCCCAGGTGGGCAGAGGAAACGCTTCAAGGACACCCTCAAAGCCTCCTTGAAAAAGTGTAACATCCCCACCGACACCTGGGAATCCCTGGCCCAAGACCGCACAAAGTGGAGGAGAAGCATCCGGGAAGGTGCCGAACACCTCGAGTCTCTTCGCCGGGAGCAAGCGGAAGCCAAGCGCAGGCAGCGCAAGGAGCGCACGTCAACCCAAGCACCCCACCCACCCGTCCCTTCAACCACTGTCTGCCCCCACCTGTGACAGAGACTGTAGGTCCCGCATTGGGCTCATCAGTCACCTGCGAACTCATTTTTAATGTGGAAGCAAGTCATCCTCGGTTCCAAGGGACTGCCTAAGAGAGGGGGGACTATTACAGAAATAAAGAATGTTTGTACGTTGACTCACTTTGATGGACCCTCTACTTAATGTAAAAACATGAACTATCTCTGAGCAGGGCAGAGGTCCTCTCGCAGTCCGCTGCTGCCTGCCTCCCTGGTTTGTGTCCTATTTTTTGAAGCTGAGTGGAGGTCAGAAGACTTTGCAGTACCAAGGTTTTAGATATCTTCCTGAATGACCAGAGATTGCTAACAAATCGGCTGTTGTTTGAGATCTGTGCAAAACAATTGCCCATCCCACACTTCAAATACCTCTCATCTGCCTGTGTGTCCACCACTTAGCACGGGGCTGCCCTGAAAAGCAAACGTCTTTTAGGCAACGTTTGCTTAGAACACATATTAAAAACCGCTTATTCCAAGTCTTATCTGGCCAAAGAATCCCAAGCCATGGCAATAATACGAAAGATGTAATATAGGCATCAACTTGTTTATTGAAACTGTAGGCTGCCGGCAGTCAGCCCACTCACTTCTTGATGGCTACTGACAACAGCTTGAAAAACACAAAACTTTTGGCATGAGTTACAACTGCCATTACCATTCATGGAAGACAAAATGCCAAATTTTCCCCAGGCACATGTGCAGCATTGTTTGTTTTTTTAAGTAAGGAGTCATTCTGAATTGGTATTAATTGGATCATTACTTAGATTGTTCTAAATGTTTCATTATGAACCCAATTCATATTGACTTTAGTTTTTTTTATTCGTTTATGGGATGTGGGCGTCACTGGAAAGGCCAGCATTTATTTCCCATCCCTAATTGCACCTTCTTGAATTGTTGCAGTCCGTGTGGTGAAGGTACTCGTACAGTGCTGTTAGGGAGGGAGTTCCATGATTTTGACCCAGCGATGATGAAGGATCGGCGATATATTTGCAGGTCGGGATAGTGTGTGACTTGAAGGGGAAATTGGAGGTGGTGGTGTTCCCATTCGCCTGCTGCCTTTGTCCTTCTAGGTGGAAGAGGTCGTGGGTTTGGTAGGTGCTGCCGAAGAAGCCTTGGTGAGTTGTTGCAGTGCATCTTGTAGGTGGTACACATTGCAGCAGCCACGGTACGCCGGTGGTGGAGGGAGTGAATGTTTAAGCTGGTGGATGGGGTGCCAATCAAGCGGACTGCTTTGTCCTGGATGGTGTCCAGCTTCTTGAGTGTTGTTGGAGCTGCACTCATCCAGGCAAGTGGAGAGTATTCCATCACACTCCTTACTTGTGCCTTGTAGATGGTGGAAAGGCTTTGGGGAGTCAGGAGGTGAGACACTCGCTGCAGAATACCCAGCCTCTGACCTGCTCTTGTTGCCACAGTATTTATGTGGCTGGTCCAGTTAAGTTTCTGGTCAATGGTGACCCCCAGGATGTTGATGGTGGGGGAATTCGGCGATGGTAATGCCATTGAATGTAAAGGAGTGGTGGTTAGACTCTCGCTTGTTGAAGATAGTCATTGCCTGGCACTTCTGTGGCACTAATGTTACCTGTCACTTATCAGCCCAAGCCTGAACATTGTCCAGGTCTTGTTGCATGCAGGCATGGACTGCTTCATTATCTGAGGAGTTGTGAATGGCACTGAATACTGTGCAGTCATTAGCGAACATCCCCATTTCTGACCTTATGTTGGAGGGAAGGTCATTGATGAAGCAGCTGAAGATGGTTGGGCCAAGGACACTGCCCTGAGGAACTCCTGCAGCGATGTCCTGTGGCTGTGATGATTGACCTTCAACCACCACAACCATAAAGTTCATAAATTTCTTTCAGCACCCAACCTTAGTCGCAACAGAGCAATGGTTATCAAGGCTTATCTTGTGATTATCCAAATATTATGAGCCATTGGGGACAAAATAACTAGGGACCATAATATAAGATAGTTATTAATAAATCCAATGGGAAATTCAGGAAAAACTTCTTTACGCAGAGCGTGGTTAGAATGTGGAACTCGCTACCACAAGGAGTAGATGAGGCAAATAACATAGATGCATTTAAGGTAAGTTAGATAAATACACAAGGGAGAAAGGAATAGAAGGTTATGCTGATGGGGTTAGATAAAGAGGGGTGGGAGGAGGCTCGTGTGAAGCATAAACACTGGAAGAGAGCAGTTGGGCCAACAGGCCTGTTTCTGTGCTGTAAATTCAATGTAAAATTATTCAGAGATGCAAGCCAAGGTGGGATCAATGTTCATCAGTTGAAGTTACATAGGATTACATAGGATATACGGCACAGAGGCAGCCCATTCGGCCCAACCAGTCTATGCCAGTGTTTATGCTCCACTCGAGCCTCCTCCCGTCTTTCCTCATCTAACCCTATCAGCATAACCCTCTATTCCCTTCTCCCTCATATGCTTATCTAGCCTCCCCTTAAATGCATCTACACCGTTCACTTCAACCACTCCCTGTGGTAGCGAGTTCCACATTCTCACCACTCTTTGGGTAAAGAAGTTTCTTCTGAATTCTCTATTTGATTTTTCGGTGACTATCTTATATTGATGGCCTCCAGTTATGCTCTTCCCCACAAGTGGAAACATTCTCTTTGTATCCACTCTATCAAAACCTTTCATGATTTTAAAGACCTAAATGAGGTCACCCCTCAGCCTTCTTTTTTCAAGAGAAAAGAGACCCAGCCTGTTCATCCTTTCCTGATAGGTGTATCCTCGCATTTCTGTTATCATCTTTGTAAATCTTCCCTGCACCTTGTCCAGTGCCTCTATATCCTTTTTTGTAATATGGCGACCAGAATTGCGTACTTTACTACTTTTCAGTTCTATCCCTCTAGAAATAAACCCTAGTGCTTGGTTTGCCTTTTTTATGGGCTTGTTAACCTGTGTCGATATTTTTAGTGATTTGTGTATTTGTACTCCTAGATCCCTTCGTTCCTCTACCCCATTTAGATTCTTATTTTCCAAGTAATATGTGGCATCCCTATTTTTCTTACCAAAATGTAATACCTCACATTTATCTGTGTTGAATTTCATTTGCCAATTATATGCCCATCCTGCAAGCTTATTAATGTCTTTGTGTATTTTGTTGCAGTCCTCCTCAGTATTGGTTATACCCCCCCAAATTTGGTGTTGTCTGCCAATTTTGAAATTGTGTTTTTGATTCCAAGGTCTAAATCTTTAATATAAATTGTGAACAACAGTGGTCCCAGAACTGATCCTTGTGGGAAACCACTTCCCACCTTCTGCCACTCTGAATAGCTACCCTTTACCCCTACACTCCGTTTCTGTCATGAAGCCAGCTAGCTATCCATTCTGCTACTTGTCCCCTGACTTTGCATTCCCTGACCTTATTCATTAGCCTGTTATGTGGTACCTTATCGAAGGCCTTTTGAAAATCTAGATAAATTATATCTACTGCTAAATAGGATTGATTCAGAACAGATCTAGCAGCCCAAAATTGGGCATCCATGAGGCGCTGTGGGCCATCAGCAGCAGCAGAATTGTATTCCACCACAATCTGTAACCTCATGGCCCGGTATATCCTTCACTCGACCATTACCATCAAGCCAGGGGACCAACCCTGGTTCAATGAGGAGTGTAGAAGAGCATGCCAGGAGCAGCACCAGGAGTACCTAAAAATGAGGTGCCAACCTGGGGAAGCTGCAGCACAGGACTACATGCATGCTAAAAAGCGAAAGCAGCATGCTATAGACAGGGCTAAACGATCCCACAATCAATGGATCAGATCAAAGCTCTGCAGTCCTGCCACATCCAGTCGTAAATGGTGGTGGACCACTAAACAACTAACGGGAGGAGGAGGCTCCATGAATATCCCCATCCTCAATGATAGTGACGCCCAGCACGTGAGTGCAAAAACAAGGCTGATGCTTTTGCAGCCATCTTCAGCCAGAAGTGCTGAGTGGATGATCCATATCGGACTCCTCCTGAGGTCCCCACCATCACAGAAGCCATTCTTCAGCCAATTCATAGAAACATAGAAGATAGGAGCAGGAGTAGGCCATTCGGCCCCTCGAGCCTGCTCCGCCATTCAATGAGATCATGGCTGATCATCCAAATTCAGTACCCTGTTCCTGCCTTCTCTCCATATCCCTTGATCCCTTTAACCTTAAGAAATATATCCAACTCCTTCTTGAATATATTTAATGAATTGGCCTCCACTGCCTTCTTTGGCAGAGAATTCCACAGGTTCCCCACTCTCTGGGTGAAGAAATTCCTCCTCATCTCTGTCCTAAATGGCTTACCCCTTATCCTTAGACTGTGACCCCTGGTTCTGGACTCCCCGACCATCGGGAACATCCTTCCAGCATCTAGTCTGTCTAGTCCTGTTAGAATTTTATAAGTTTCGATGAGATCCCCTCTCATTCTTCTAAACTCCAGTGAGTACAAGCCCAATCGACCCAATCTCTCCTCATACGTCATTCCTGCCATCCCAGGTATCAGTCTGGTGAATCTTCGCTGCACTCCTTCCATGGCAAGAACATCCTTCCTCAGATAAGGCGACCAAAACCGCACACAATACTCAAGATGTGGCCTCACCAAGGCCCTGTACAACTGCAGCAAGACATCCTTGTTCCTGCACTCAAACCCTCTCGCTACGAAGGCCAACATACCATTTGCCTTCTTAACTGCCTGCTGCACCTGCATGCTTACTTTCAGCGACTGGTGCACAAGGACGCCCAGGTCTCGTTGCACTTCCCCTTCTCCCAATCTATTGCCATTTAGATAATAATCTGCCCTCCTGTTTTTGACACCAAAGTGGATAACCTCGCATTTATCCATGTTATATTGCATCTGCCATGCTTCTGCCCAATCACCCAACCTGTCCAAATCATACTGGAGTTTCTCGGCATCCTCCTCACAGCACACACGCCCACACAGCTTTGTGTCATCTGCAAACTTGGAGATATTACATCTAGTTCCCTCGTCCAGATCATTAGTATATATTGTGAATAGCTGGGGTCCAAGGACCGATCCCTGCGGTACCCCACTAGTCACTGCCTGCCACTTGGAAAAAGAGCCGTTTATTCCAACTCTTTGCTTTCTGTCTGCCAACCAGTTCTCTATCCAAGTCAATACCTTGCCCCCAATCCCATGTGTCTTAATTTTACACGCTAATCTCTTATGCGGGACCTTATTGAAAGCATTTTGAAAATCCAAATACACCACATCCACTGGTTCTCCCTTATCTATTTTACCAGTTACATCCTCAAAAAATTCCTCACAAAATTCGATTCACTCCACGTGATATCAAGAAACGGCTGAGCGTACTGGATACAGCAAAGACTATGGGCCCCGACAACATCCTGGCTATCGTGCTGAAGACTTGTGCTCCAGAACTAGCTGCTTCTCTAGCCAAGCTGTTCCAGTACAGCTATAACACTGGCATCTATCCAACAATATGGAAAACTGCCCAGGTATGTCCTGTCCACAAAAAGCAGGACAAATCCAATCCGGTCAATTACCACCCCATCAGTCTACTCTCAATCATCAACAAAGTGATGGAAGGTGTCATCAACAGTGCTATCAAGCGGCACTTACTCACCAATAACCTGCTCACTGATGCCCAGTTTGGGCCCTGCCAAGACCACACTCGGCTCCCGACCTCATTACAGTTTTGGTCCAAACATGGACAAAGGAGCTGAATTCCAGCGGTGAGGTGAGAGTGACTGCCCTTGACTTCAAGGCAGCATTTGACCAAGTGTGGCATGAAGGAGCCATAGTAAAACTGAAGTCAATGGGAATAGGGGGGGAAACTCTCCATTGGCTGTAGTCATACCTAGCACAAAGGAAGATGGTTGTGGTGATTGAAGGTCAATCATTACAGCCCCAGGACATCGCTGCAGGAGTTCCTCAGAGCAGTGTCCTAGGCCCAACCATCTTCAGCTGCTTCAACAATGACCTTCCCTCCAACATAAGGTCAGAAATAGGGATGTTCGCCGATGACTGCACAGTGTTCAGTGCCATTCACAAACCCTCAGATAATGAAGCAGTCAATGCCGGAATACTCTCCACTTGCCTGGATGAGTGCAGCTCCAACAACACTCAAGAAGCTCGACACCATCCAGGACAAAGTAGCCCGCTTGATTGGCGCCCCATCTACGACCCTAAACATTCACTCCCTCCACCACCGGCGCACCGTGGCTGCAGTGTGTACCATCTACAAGATGCACTGCAGCAACTCGCCAAGGCTTCTTTGGCAGCACCTCCCAAACCTGTGACCTCTTCCACCTAGAAGGACAAGGGCAGCAGGCGCATGGAAACACCACCACCTCCAAGTTCCCCTCCAAGTTGCACACCACCCTGACTTAGAAGTATATCGCCGATCCTTCATCGTCGCTGGGTCAAAATCCTGGAATCCCTACCTAACAGCACTATGGGAGTACCTGCACCACTGCAGCGGTTCAAGAAGGCGGCTCACCAAGGGCAATTAGGGATGGGCAAAATGCTGGCCTTGCCAACAACGCCCACATCCCATAAATGATTTTTTTTTTTAATTACCATTGTTTACTATCTCTGTTACCTCGTCAAAAAATTCAGTTAGTTTGGTCAAGCAAAACTTTCCCTTTTGAAATCCATGCTGACTGTGTATTATTATATTTTTCATTTCTTGATGTTCTTCTATTTTCTCCTTTAGTTGTTCCATTATTTTTCCTACCACCAATGTTAAGCTGACTGGCCTATAGTTTCCTGGACATGCTCCATCTCCCTCCTTAAATGTAGGTATTACATTAACTATCCGCCAGTCCTCTGGCACTACACCTTTTTCTAATGAATTACTAAATATGTGTAGTAATGCCTCTGCTATCTCTTCTGTAGATTCTTTTTAAATGCTTGGACATAATCCGTCTGGACCAGGGATTTTATCCTCTTTGAGTTTCATTAGTTTATTTAGAATATCTCTTCGTTTTATTTTAAATGCAGTTAAGTCATTACTAATCTCATCATCTTCTGTCATCTCTGCCTGTTCTATCTCCCTGGTAAATACTGAAGCAAAGTAATTATTTAATATCTCTGCCATCTCTCTATTGCTGCTGGTGGTATTATCCCCTCCATCTCTCCGTGGCCCTATTCCCATCCCGACCTTCCTTTTTTTATTCATGTACTTATAAAATATTTTACTATTTTGTTTTATCTTCATTGATAATTTAATTTCATAGTTCCTCTTTGCCTTCCTAATTGTTTTTTTGACTTCTCTCCTAATCCTTTCATATTCTGCCTTATCATGTTCTACCCTGCTGTCTATGTACTTAATGTATGCTTCTTTCCTTACCCTCAATTTTTCCCTTATGGCTTTATTCATCCACGGTGTCTCATTAGTATTTAGCTTGTTCTTGTTTCTGAGCAGAATATATTTTTCCTGGACTCTGTTGAACACCATTTTAAATGTTTCCCATTGCTGTTCTACATCATTGTTTGCCAATACTGTTGTCCATTTTATTTTCCCAAGTTTTATTCTCAGCCCCTCAAAAACAGCATTTCTCCAATCTATTACCCTGGTCTTTGTCATACCTATGTCCTTCTCAATTATTATCTTTAAGCGTATTATATTATGGTCACTATTGCCTAGGTGTTCCCCTACTTTTACTTCTCTTATCTGCTCTGGTCCATTCCCCATTACTGGATCCAATAGCGAATCCTCCCTTGTTGGGCTTTTTATATATTGGGTTGGAAAGGAGTCCTGTACACATTGTAGGAACTCCATTCCCTTATCCCCTTTACCTACCTCTTCTGTCCAATTAATACTTGGGTAGTTGAAATCCCCCATGATTATTATTCTATGTTTTTTGCTAATTTCCCTAATTTGTCTGCATATTTCCTCCTTCACCTCCTTTCCACTATTAGGTGGTCTGTGGACTATCCCTATTAGTGTGATTAATCCTTTATTATCTTTTACCTCTATCCACATGGATTCTATTTCTGTCTAGCTGATAACGGAGTCACTTTTTTCTATTGCCATTATGTTATCCCTAATAAGTACAGCTACTCCACCTCCCATTTTCCCCTCTCTATCTTTTCTAAATATGTTATACCCTGCAATGTTTAATTCCCAGTCCTGATTTTTCTGCAGCCATGTCTCAGTAATCCCTACTATGTTTGGTTCCTCGCAACATATGATTGCCTCCAGCTCCCTTGTTTTATTATGGACACTGTGCGCATTGCTGTACAGACAGATTAACTAATTTTTATTAGCAGTTCCTCTCACTTTATTTTTAACCATCTTTTTAAACTCCTGTTCCAGAACTCTATTTATTCCCTGGCCATCAATGTCCTCCCTTACTTTACTCTTTCCTATGCTATCCTTTCCTGTTCTGTTTATATTTAGGCTGGTTTCATTTCTTGTAGATCCCTCCCTCCGTCTTACTAGTAATGGAATCTATTTATGCTTCATGACAATATTGGCCCAGAAATTCCGTTCCCTATGGGTGTGTACGCGCTGTGTACTCACCCGTAGGGCCAACTGAAGTGTTGGTTTTAGGCATGCACTGCACATGCACTGGAAACCGGAACTTCCGTTCTGTGAAGTAAGGGCTTGACAGGTCAAACGCCTGCGCCGGAGAGGCAGCGCGTATGGCTGAAACTTCCATTTTTTTCACAGTTGCTTCAGTCCAGGTAAGTCGGAAACAGCTGCGCCTGGAAAAGCAGGCGTACAGCCGGCAGCTCCTTGGCACAAGGCCTGCTTTTACCAGGCTAAGAGTTGACGAAAGTAAAAACAAATTTCCACTGATTTATCATTTTAAAATACTTTAAAGAAAGGTAAGCTTATTTTTAGCCCCATTAAAAACTTTAATTATTTTTTTCAAAAATTTAATTTTTTTTTAAATAGTTAATTTATGTAATTTATACTCATTTTAAAAATGTAATTAAAAAAAATTTTTTTTTGAAGTTTTACTTATGTTTTGGGGCCGATCTCTATTCATAGATTTGACAGGTCTTGCTGCCAAATCTATGAATGGAGATTCCCTGCTCTGATTGGCTCCCCATGGCCCACGTGATCCCAGGGATGCTGCGAACTAGCTGCGCCCCTGGGATACGCGTGCCCTGCGCACCGGCAGTTTGAAGAGGCACAGCAACAGAATTCTGCGCCTCCCGGGAGCCCTCCCGTCCAGGCGGAAATTTTTCCAAATTGCAGCCCTCCACCCGCGGGAGGGCTGCGAATGGAATTTCTGGGCCGTAAAAATAACTCAAAACAGGTGGACGCAAGACAATTGCGATCTCCAACAGAGAGCACCGTTACCATAAAGTCACTGCAATCACCAATCACCAATCAGATGTGATTTGTAAGGTTTTGGATGCAGTGCAGAGTTCTGCCCTCAATCGTGCATTTCCTCTCATGTGATTTGGGAAACAGTTTTGATGGCTGGCTGTGGAGAAACATGTAACCCTGACCATCAAGCCACCAAATGAAAGCAGAACCAAGGGTACTAACTCTCCCACTTTTGGTAAAAGTCTCTCATCTGTAGATTGTGATCTATCATGTATTGCATTGCAATTGTTAAAGTGAATGAATACGGTAATTCATCTCTCTGCAGGTATATTTATGTACAATGTGTATATATTTGAAAAACAAATGCACATGTGCTGGCAGGAATACACAACACAGCTGCTTAGTCGAATGGGACTCTTTGGGGCTGGGACATCAGAATAGTGCAGCACAACATCATTATGTATCAGAAGTGCTACCTCTATTGGGTTGCAAATCTGACCATTAGCAATGTCACACTTGGTTGAATCTTGTATCTTAATGGGATTTTCTTTATTCTACCAATGACACATTTTTAATATGGATAGATATTGTGTAGCAAATAAAGGAAAGTCGTAATTGTGTGTTGACATGTTCGTTGTTGATACTGTACAGCAAAATTCCAACCCCTAAGTGATTAGACAAAGAGAAGCTAATAATGCAGTGCTGTCGGGGTATGCTCCTCAGGTCATCTGAGTGCCTGTGGAATTCTTATGTGGTCTGTTGCCACTGCGGCAGCACAACTCTCCTCACACCTGGACCTGGCCGCTGCCTTAGGTCCAGTCGGGCTGAGCTCACTGCTGTGGCTGATGCTGCCACTACTTTGGCCTGCTCAGCTCCACAGCCTTTGCCTAACTCCAGGTAAACTACCTAAAACAGGAAGGCAGATTATTATTTGAATGGCAATAGATTGGGAGAAGGGGAAGTGCAAAGAGACCTGGGTGTTCTTGTGCACCAGTCGCTGAAGGTAAGCATGCAGGTGCAGCAGGCGGTTAAGAAGGCAAATGGTATGTTGGCCTTCGTAGCAAGAGGGTTCGAGTACAAGAACAAGGATGTCTTGCTGCAGTTGTACAGGGCCTTGGTAAGACCGCACCTTGAGTATTGTGTGCAGTTTTGGTCACCTTACCTGAGGAAGGACGTTCTTGCCATGGAGGGAGTGCAGCGAAGATTCACCAGGCTAGTACCTGGGATGGCAGGAATGACGTACGAGGAGAGATTGTGTCAATTGGGCTTATACTCACTGGAGTTTAGAAGATTGAGAGGGGATCTCATCGAAATCTATAAAATTCTGTCAGGTCTGGACAGACTAGATGCAGAAAGGATGTTTCTGATGGCCGGGGAGTCCAGAACCAGGGGTCATAGTCTAAGGATAAGGGGTAAGCCATTTAGGACTGAAATGAGGAGGAATTTCTTCACCCAGAGAGTGGTGAACCTGTGGAATTCTCTGCCACAAAGGGCGGTGCAGGCCAGTTCATTAAATATATTCAAGAAAGAGTTGGATATATTTCTTGAGGCTAAAGGGATCAAGGGATATGGGGAGAAGGCAGGGACAGGGTACTGAATTTGGATGATCAGCCATGATCTCATTGAATGGCGGAGCAGGCTCAAAGGGCCGAATGGCCTACTCCTGCTCCTATCTTCTATGTTTCTATGTTTCTTCTTAATCATATTAACCATAATATCCCTATCATTCAGACCATTCCCCAACAGGTGGTATGAGCTTAGACACTTCTACTTCTTTCACTTCAACCAGGACACTAGAACAGGGTGAGATTAGGGATGCAGACCGTCCTACCTTCTACTAAAAAAAAACTTGCGTTTATATATAACCTTTCATGACCTCAGGACATCCCAAAGCGCTTTACAGCCAATGAAGTACTTTTGAAGTGTAATCACTGTTGTAATGTACTCATTTCTGGTTCCATAAGAACATAAGAAATAGGAGCAGGATGAGGCCACTTGGCCCCTCGAGCCTGCTCCACCATTCAATAAGATCATGGCTGATTTTGGGCTCAAAGCCACTTCCCTGCCCACTCTCCATAACCCTTCACTCCCTTATCTTGCAAAAATCTGTCTATCTCCACCTTAAATGTATTTAATGATCCAGCCTCCATGGCTCTCTGCGGCAGAGAATTCCACGGATTTACGACCCTCTGAGAGAAGAAATTCCTCCTCATTTCAGTTCTAGAAGGGCGACCCTTTATTCTGAAACTATGCCCCTGAGTTCCAGATTTCCCCACAAGGGGAAACATCCTCTCTGCATCTACCTTGTTGAGCCCTCTCAGTATCTTATATGTTTCAATAAGATCACCTCTCATTCTTCTAAATTCCAATGAGTATAGGCCCAGCCTGCTCAACCTTTCCTCATAAGTCAACCCCCTCATCTCTGGAATTAACCTAGTGAATCGTCTCTGAACTGCCTCCAATGCAAGTATATCCTTCCTTAAATAAGGAGACCAAAACTGTACGCAGTACTCCAGGTATGGTCTCACCAATACCCTGTAGAGTTGTCGCAGGACTTCCCTGCTTTTATACTCCAACCCCCTTTAAATAAAGGCCAACATTCCATTTGCCTTTTTGATTACTTGCTGTACCTGCATGCTAACTTTTTGTGTTTCATGCACAAGGACCCCCAGGTCCCTCTGAACTGTAGCATTTTGTAATCTCTCTCCATTTAAATAATAGTTTGCTTTTTTATTTTTCCTGCCAAAGTGTATAACCTCACACTTTTCCACATTATACTCCATCAGCCAAATGTTTGCCCACTCACTTAGCCTGTCTATATCCCTTTGCAGATTCTTTGGGTCCTCTGCACAACTTGCTTTCCCACCCATCTTTGTATCATCCGCAAACTTGGCTACATTACACTCCATCCCTTCATCCAAGTCATTAATGTAGATTGTAAATAGTTGAGGCCCCAGCACCGATCCCTGTGGCACCCCACTAGTTACCATTTGCCAACCGGAAAATTACTCATTTATCCCAACTCTCTGCTTTCTGTTAGTTAGCCAATTCTCTATCTATGCTAATATATTGGCCCAGAAATTCCGTTCGCAGGCCTCCCGCGGGTGGAGGGCTGCGATCTGGAAAAATCTGCGCCAAGGGAGGCTCAGAGTTCCATTGCTGGGCCTCTCCAAACTGCCGGTGTGCAGGGCCCACGTATCCCAGAGGCGTGGGCAGTTCGCAGCATCCCTGGGATCATGTGGGCCACGGGGAGCCAATCAGAGAAGGGAATCTCCATTCATACATTTGACAGGAAGACCTGTCAAATATATGAATAGAGATCACCCTCAAAACATAGTAAAACTTCAAATAATTTTTTTTTTTAATCACATTTTTAAAATGACTTTAAATTTTTGAAAAAAATAATTGAAGTTTTTAACGGGGCTAAGAATAAACTTACCTTTCTTTAAACTATTTTTAAATGATAAATCAGTGGAAATTTTTAAAAACTTTTTTCAATTCTTATCCTGGTAAAAGTAGGCCTTGCGCCTGCTTTTACAAGCGCAAGAATTGTAAGTGTTTTCTGCGGGCGGAGGTTCTTCAAAAAACGGAACTCTCCACCCGCAGAGGCTCTGCTCCAGGGCAGCCAGAGGATCTGTCAAGAGCTTTCTTGACAGATCGGAAATATCGGTTTCCAGCGCATGCGCAGTGCATGCCTGAAACCGGCATTTTCGATGTCCCTACAGGTGAGTACACATCCGTAGGGACCGGAATATCTGGCCCATTACCCCCAACTCTGTGAGCTCTTATCTTATGCAGTAACCTTTTATGTGGCACCTTATCGAATGCCTTCTGGAAATCCAAATACACCACACCCACTGGCTCACCTTTGTCCACCCTGCTCGTTACATCCTCAAAGAACTCCAGTAAATTTGTTAAACATGATTTCCCTTTCATAAAACCATACTGACTGCTTGACTGCATTATGATTTTCCAAATGCCCTGCTACTGCTTCCACACCGGGTGTAGTAGTATGAGTGTACACCCGGTATCATCTATTCCTTTGGTTAGACAAGCATTCACTGAGACAGGACTAAGGAATGCTGTCTAATTCCTTGCATCAGGTGGCGTTGCACGTCCAGTGGTCTCATGCCTCATGACTGGATTCCCAACTGGGACCAACAATCGCCCACAATGTTTCCCACATTGCAACAGTACCTGGCCAGCTCTCAGAGCTGTGGGTCTCACTGAGTGTGTTTCCTCTTGGCTAACCAGTGGGGGAAAGTACTGGGACACTCATGTGATCACAAAGTGAAGTTCGTTCTACTAACTACTGTTGGTCAAGCAACCATATCCTTAGATCATCTGAAACTACTTCCAGAAATCAATTCCTTAACATTAGTTGACGCAGACTGTTATAATCTGTTGCATTCTTCTCATCTAGCCACAATTTCTAAATATCCTCCTCTAGGTCTATGACTAATTCTTTGTACCAGATCGAGCTCTCTGCAACTTCTTAAATTCAGACATTAATCATAAGAAATAAGAATACTGTATTTTACAATTTATTTCTCATCCTGACCATTGGACCCACATGTTTTACCATTAAGTAATGGTATGAGTCTCTTAGCCCAAACTTTTTTCTTCCACTTCTGGTAACTGGCTAACAATTCAGAAGTCCTAACAAAAACTATCTATGCATCTCATTTTAAAAAAAAATTTAGAGTCAGATTGGATTCAGTAAAATTATTCAATACAACATTATGGGCTGGGTCAACCGTCCCCTCACTCAGCGGATTCACTGTCAATACACCTTGCTCCACCAATTCAAGAATGTACCAGTGCTGTTCTTTCTTTTCCTCTGCCTCATGTTAGCATTGGTAATCCTTTTTTATCCGTCTTCAATTTGAGGCATTATTTTCTCCTTCTTGTGTTGATCCTTCATCAGCTTTCGATTTCAGCCCCTGTAGCAGGTCTGCACATACCTTTGCGTTTTACACAGCAGCCAAAAGAGATCATTCTAGCTCAGTGTCTATGTATTTCTGAGCCTTTGTGGACACTTTTATCGACTGGTTTCTGATACTCCTCCACTTACTGTGTTGGTCTATGAGCGATAGTCCATTCCACTTAATGGTGCCACAGCTGTGGCTCAGTGGGTAGCACACTTGCCTCTGAGTCATGAAGGTTGTGGGTTCAAGCCCCACTCCAGGGACTTGAGCACATAAAGCTAGGTTGACACTGAGGGAGAGCTGCATTGTCGGAGGTGCCATCTTTCAGATGAGACGTTAAACTGAGGCCCCGTCTGCCCTCTCAGGTGGGCGTAAAAGATCTCATGGCACTATTTCGAAGAAGAGCAGGGGAGTTATCCCCGGTGTCCTGGCCAATATTTATTCCTCAACCAACATAACCAAAAACAGATTATCTGGTCATTATCACATCGCTGTTGGTGGGAGCTTGCTGTGCGCAAATTGGCTGCCGCATTTCCCACATTACAACAGTGACTGTACTTCATTGGCTGTAAAGCGCTTTGAGACGTCTGGTGGTCATGAAAGGCGCTATATAAATGCAAGTCTTTCTTTTCATTGCTATGTTTTCAGTTTTTACTCTAATTATCTTAATTATGTTCCGCATCTCATGCCTCTCCCATTTGTGAGCCCTTGCTGTCTATTGCCCACAGTTTGCACTTACCTGCCTAATAACGTGGTAATCTGAAGTAGCCCAGGGATCAAATAGAAAATCCTCACTACTGTATTTAGTATCGATATATATCTATATCTTAGATTAATTACGAACACTTTGTGCCGAATATTTGTTTGATTCCCTGTTAATTAAATTCATTAAACTGCAACCTTATCAATTTATTCAATGAGGATGTTTTATGTCAATGTATTTTTGCTGCTTTACGTCATGTTCTGGTTGCTAAAAACATACCCATTGTTTATTTTCATAGCATTGATGGAACTATGCGTTAACTTGTTAACGACTGATCTTGTCAATTGTGCGTGGTCTGTAAGCTTGTCAAAATTGGCTGCTAAAGCCAATCATGAATGAAATTGGCCTGTGGAATAGTTGCGTATGAACACGCAACAAATTCATCTGAAATCCCTCACTCGCCGTTTTAGCAGACTCATTAACCCTTCTTAAGCAAATTAAAAATGAAACTCATTAAGCTTCCTTACACAATTATCTCATAAAGTAATTTCAAAGTAATGGCTTCTCCATCAAAGAAATGGAAAGTGTGAAACGTGGCTTTCAAACGGTGAGGACTGGGCACTTATTATTCAAGGGTACAAGGTGTTCAGAAAAGATAGGGAAGGAAAAAAAGGGAGGCAGGGTGGCAGTGCTGATTAAGGAAAACATTGTAGTGTTGGAAAGGGAGGATGAGGGGATAAGGACAGAATCCATTTGGTTAGAGTTGAGGAGCAAAAACGGTATGATCACGATATTGGGGATATTCTACAGGCCTCCAAATAGTGAGAGGGAAGTAGAGGAGCAAATCTGCAGGGAAATTTCAGAGATATGCAAGAGCTATAGAGTGATGATATTGGGGGACTTTAATTACCCAAATATCGATTGGGATAATGCTAGGGTAATTGGAAAGGAGGGGGAGGAATTTCTGAAATGTGTTCAGGAGAATTTCCTTGACCAGTATGTTCTTGGCCCAACTAGGAAGGAGGCATTGCTGGATCTGATGCTGGGGAATGAGGTGGGCCAGGTCGACCAAGTGTCTGTGGGAGAACACTTGGGTACAAGTGATCATCGTATCATGAGATTTAGATTAGCAATGGAGAGGAGCGAGGAACAATCTAGAGTGGAACTTCTAAACTGGAATAGGGCTAACTTCAGTGGGATGCAAAAGGATCTAGCCATGGTAAAATTGAACCAAAGACTGACAGGAAAAACTGTAACAGAACAATGGGTGATCTTTAAGGAGGAGATGTTCCAAGTACAGGCTAGGTACATTCCAACAAGAGGGAAGAGTAAGGAAACCAAAGCAAGGGCTCCTTGGATGATGAAGGAGATAGAGAAGATGATGAAACACAAAAAGAGGGTGTATGATGCATGTCAGGTGAATTTTTCAAGGGAGAACCAGACCAAATACAATAAGTTGATGGGGGAAATGAAGATGAAAATAAGATTGGCAAAGAGAGAATATGAGAGTAGAATGGCGGTTAACATAAAAGGGAACCCAAAAATCTTTTACCGGCATGTAAGCAGTAAGCGGGTATTAGGAGGCGAGGTGGGGCCTATTAGCGACAAAGAAGGTGTTGTACGTTTAGAGGCGCAGGGCAAGGCTAGAATACTCAATGACTACTTTGTATCAGTGTTTACTAAGGAGGTGGATGCTGACAAAATATCAGTAGAAGTGGGAAAGGTAGAAGCAATGGAAGGGGTGAAAATTCATAGACAGGATGTACTAGAAAGGTTGGGTATGCTTAGAGTGGATAAGTCGCCCGTTCCAGATGGCTTGCATCCCAGATTGCTAAGGGAATTGGGGGAGGAGATAGCAGAAGGGCTTGCCATAATTTTTCAATCTTCCCTAGATGCGGGGGAGGTGCCTGAGGATTGGAAAGTCGCAAATGTAACACCATTGTTCAAGAAAGGGGGTAAGGACAATCCTAGTAACTACAGGCCCGTTAGCTTAACATCAGGTAAAGTTTTAGAAACAATAATCAAGGAAAAAATTAATGGGCACTTGGAGAGAATTAAGCTAATTCAGGAGAGCCAACACGGATTTGTAAAAGGCAGATCATGTTTGACTAATCTAATTGAATGTTTTGATGAAGTAATAGGGAGGATTGATGAAGGGAATGCAATGGATGTTGTCTACATGAATTTTAGGAAGGCGTTTGGCAAAGTACCACATAGAAGGCTGGTTAACAAAATTGAGGCTCATGGAATAGGTGGATCAGTGGCAGCTTGGATAAGGAATTGGCTTAAGGACAGAAAACAGCAAGTTGTGGTAAATGGCTGTTTTTCAGACTGGTGGATGGTAGACAGTGGTGTTCCCCAAGGGTCAGTGCTGGGGCCACTGCCTTTTTTTGATATATATAAATGACCTGTATATTGGAATACAGCGTAGAATTTCTAAATTTGCCGATGACACCAAACTTGGGGGCGTGGCAAACAGTGAGGATGATACCAATCGACTGCAACAGGACATAGAAAGGCTAGCAGAATGGGCAGACAAGTGGCAGATGGAATTTAATACAGAGAAGTGTGAGTTAATGCATTTTGGCAGAAGGAACAGGAAGAGGCAATATACACTTAATGGCACAGTTTTAAATCATGTGCAGGGACAGAGGGGCCTGGGAGTTAATGTGCATAGGTCACTGAAGGTGGCAGGACATATTAAGAGAGTGGTTAGCAAAGCATATGGGATCTTGGGTTTCATAAATAGAGGTATTGAGTACAAAAGTAGAGAAGTTATGCTGAACCTTTATAGAGCGCTGGTTAGGCGACAACTGGAGTATTGCATTCAGTTTTGGTCACCACACTTTAGGAAGGATGTGAAGTCCCTTGAGAGGGTGCAGAGGAGATTTACCAGAATGGTTCCGGGGATGGGGGATCTTAGCTACAAGGACAGGTTGGAGAAGCTGGATTTGTTTTCATTAGAGCAAAGGAGGTTGAGGGATGATTTGATCGAGGTGTACAAGATTATGACGGGTTTGGATAGGCTAGACGGGGAAAGGCTGTTCCCACTAGTTGATGGTACAAGGACTAGGGAACACAGATTTAATGTTTTGGGCAAGAGATACAGGGGGGACGTGAGGAAAATCTTTTTTACGCAGCAAGTGGTGAAGACCTGGAACTTGCTGCCGATGAAAGTGGTGGAAGCGGAGACACTCAATGTTTTCAAGGGGTGACTGGATAGGCACTTGAGGGAAATAAGCTTGCAGGGCTACGGGGATAGAGCGGGGGAATGGGACTGACTGGATTGCTCTACAGAGAGCTGGCACGGACGCAATGGGCCGAATGGCCTCCTTCTGTGCCATTATGACTGTATGACTCTTTGACAAGAATTGTTCAGTGCTCATCATTTCCAGCAATAAATGATATAAATTCAGGTGTCTGGAATTCTAGGACTGTTTGGGCTTATAGTCCACATTAAGTGTCATTGCCTGAAAATCTCTCAATGAACCGACATTCTATCTACTGTGGGATGAGTGAACAACATCAGTTTCATTCCCAGAAAATATTCTATTCCGAGAAACTGTAAGTAAAGCTGAAAGCAGTGTTTGCTGAACTATTTGGGGGTTATTTTGGTGAAAGGGTGTAAACAGGCGCTAAATGGGTGCTGTGTTAAGAAGACTCACCTGTTTGAAAGTCTGGCACTGGGGGGGAAGGAGTCCTCGCCCTCCTGTCCCTCTCCCCTGCAGCAGCTGGTGCTGCTCTGCCTGCCCTCATGTCCTCCTCCCATTCCTCCTGCAGACCAAGGAGGACCCCCAGCAAGATGACCATGACCATGCACTGCCTGTCTCCTGGTGACTCTGATAAGGTGGCCAATAATGTAGAGTAACACAGCACTCACTCTTTTTAGGTGAAGTCCTCAGAGAATTTGAGGACGAAATGTTGCCCGAGTTGGTGAAGTCTTGACAAAGTGTCCCAGAAAGTCTTCCAATGTGTTTCAAAAGTCCTCTTCAAACCTCCAGCAGCAAGAGAATAGTAAAAGGTGATATACCTTTAAATAGCGCCTGGGGACCTGGTGGTCCTACCGAACTTAACGGCAGGGCCGCATTATTATGTTTTAGCTCGGTTTTTCGCGCAGCAGCCGGCGAAATGGACTGTCTGGCCAGCAGCTGGGAGGGTACATCATCGCTAGGAGGTCGCAGCCGCGGACCCTTGTGGATGGTCCCCAGCGATCAGGAGGGGGGAGAGAGGCTTCGAATAGGAGGAGGGAGAGAGCCCGTGATCGGGAGGGGGGAGAGAGGCTTCGAATAGGAAGGTGGAGAGAGACTGTGATCAGGATGGTGGAGAGGGGCTGTGATCAGGAGCGGGAAGAGAGGCTGTGATCAGGATGGGGGAGAGGGGCCGTGATTGGGAGGAGGGAGAGAGCCCACGATCGGGAGTGGGGAGGGAGCCCGCGATCGGGAGGAGGGAGAGAGGCCATGATCGGGAGGGGGGGAGAGAGGCTATGATCGGGAGGGGGGAGAGAGGCCATGATTGGGAGGGGGGAGAGAGGCCGTGATCGGGAGGGGGGAGAGAGGCCATGATCGGGAGAGGGGAGAGAGCCCATGATCGGGAGGGCGGAGAGTGGCCGTGATCGGGAGGGGGGAGAGGGGCTGTGATTGGGAGGGGGGGGGAGAGGCTGTGATGGTGGGGGGGGAGAGAGGCCGTGATTGGAAGGGGGGAGAGAGGCCACGATCGGGAGGGGGGAGAGAGCCCGTGATGGGGAGGGGGGGAGAGAGGCTGTGATGGGGAGGGGGGGAGAGAGGCCGTGGTTGGGAGGGGGAGAGAGGCCATGATTGGGAGGGGGTGAGAGAGCTCACAATCGGGAGGGGGGAGAGAGTCCATGATCGGGAGCGGGGGAGAGAGGCCGTGATCGGGAGGGGGGGAGAGAGACCGTGATCGGGAGGGGGGGTGAGAGAGGCCACGATCAGGAGGGGGGGAGAGAGGCTGTGATTGGGAGGGGGGAGAGAGGCCACGATCGGGAGGAGGGAGAGAGGCCACGATCGGGAGGGGGGGAGAGTGGCCCTGATCGGGAGGGGAGAGAGAGGCTGTGATTGGGAGGGGAGAGAGAGGCCATGATCGGGAGGGGGGGAAAGAGCCCATGATCAGGAGTGGGGCAGGGTGGCCTTGAACGGGAGGAGGGAGAGAGGCCATGATTGGGAGCGGGGGAGAGAGCCCACGATCGGGAGGGGGGAGAGAGGCCATGACGGGAGGGGGGGAGAGAGGCCGTGATCGGGAGGGGGGGAGAGAGACCGTGATCGGGAGGTGGGTGAGAGAGGCCATGATCGGGAGGGGGGAGAGAGCCCACGATCGGGAGGGGGGAGAGAGGCTGTGATCGGGAGGGGGGGAGAGTGGCCCTGATCGGGAGGGGGGAGAGAGGCTGTGATTGGGAGGGGGGAGAGAGGCCACGATCGGGAGGGGGGAGAGAGGCCGTGATCGGGAGGGGGGAGAGAGCCCGTGATCGGGAGGGGGGAGAGAGGCCACGATCGGGAGGGGGGAGAGAGGCCCTGATCGGGAGGGGGGAGAGAGCCCGTGATCGGGAAGGGGGGAGAGAGGCCATGATCGGGAGGGGGGAGAGAGGCCATGATCGGGAGGGGGGGAGAGAGCCCATGATCGGGAGTGGGGCAGAATGGCCTTGATCAGGAGAAGAGAGAGAGGCCATGATTGGGAGGGGGGGAGAGAGCCCACGATAGGGAGGGGGGAGACAAGCCATGATCGGGAGGGGGGGAGAGTGGCCCTGATCGGGAGGGGGGAGAGAGGCTGTGATTGGGAGGGGGGAGAGAGGCCACGATCGGGAGGGGTGAGAGAGGCCGTGATCGGGAGGGGGGAGAGAGGCCGTGATTGGGAGGGTGGAGAGAGCCCGTGATTGGGAGGGTGGAGAGAGGCTGTCATGGGGAGGGGGGGGAGAGAGGCCATGATGGGGAGGGGGGAGAGAGGCCATGATTGGGAGGGGGCGAGAGAGCCCATGATCGGGAGGGGGGAGAGAGGCCATGATCGGGAGAGGGGGAGAGAGGCCATGATCGGGAGGGTGGGAGAGAGCCCATGATCGGGAAGGGGGGAGAGTGGGCTTGATTGGGAGGAGGGAGAGAGCCCATGATCGGGAGGGGGGTGAGAGAGGCCATGATCAGGAGGGGGGTGAGAGAGCCCACGATCGGGAGAGGGGAGAGAGGCTGTGATTGGGAGGGGGGAGAGAGGCCACGATCGGGAGGGGGGAGAGAGCCCGTGATAGGGAGGGGGGAGAGAGGCCGTGATCGGGAGGGGCGAGAGGGGCTGTGATTGGGAGGTGGGGAGAGAGGCTGTGATCGGGAGGAAGTGCAGGGGGATAATTAAAAAATAAATTAGGAGAGCGAGGATGGGCCATGAAATAACACTGGCGAGCAAAATAAAGGGAAATCCTAAGGTGTTTTATAAGTATATTAAGGGCAAGAGGATAACTAGGGAAAGAGTAGGGCCCATTAGGGACCAAAGTGGCAAACTGTGTGTAGAGCCAGAGGATGTAGGTGGGGTTTTAAATGAATTTTTTGCATCTGTGTTCGCTATGGAGAAGGACGATGTGGACATAGAAATCGGACAGGGGGACTGTGATATACTTGAACATATTAGCATCGAGAGGGAGGAGGACGATGCTGAGAGGGTCGTGGATTACACGTATGATCAGTTGGTCATGCTGCAGGGTAGGGCTGCACAGGCAGAAGGAAAATGGGTGACCACCAGGCGGAGCAGTAGAAGCAGGCAGGTAGTGCAGGAGACCCCTGTGGCCATCCCCCTTTCAAACAGGTATACCAATTTGGATACTGTTGAGGGGGATGACTCACCAGAGGAAGGCAGCAGCAGCCAACTTCCTGGCACCGGGGGTGTTGCTGCTGCTCAGGAAGGGAGGAAAAAGAGTGGGAGAGCAATAGTGGGAGGGGATTCTATCGTAAGGGGAACAGATAGATGGTTCTGTGGCCGTAGACGTGACTCCAGGATGGTTTGTTGCCTCCCTGGAGCCAGGGTCAAGGATGTCACTGAACGGCTGCAGGGCATTCTGAAGGGGGAGGGGGAACAGGCAGAGGTCGTGGTTCACATTGGGACCAACGACATAGGTAGGAAGAGGGATGAGGTCCTGCAACAAGAATTTAGGGAGCTAGGTAGCAGATTAAAGAACAGGACCTCAAAGGTTGTAATCTCTGGATTACTCCCAGTGCCACGTGCTAGTGAGTATAGGAATAGGAGGATAGAGCAGATGAATGCGTGGCTAAAGAGTTGGTGCAGGAGCGAGGGCTTTAGTTTCCTGGATCACTGGGCCTCCTTCTGGGAAAGGTGGGACTTGTACAAGTCGGACGGGTTGCACCTGAACCAGAGCGGGACAAATATCCTTGCGGGGAGGTTTGCTAGCACTGTTCGGGGGGGTTTAAACTAAAATGGCAGGGGGTTGGGAACCTGAGCAGGGAGACAGAGGAAAGGAAAACAGGGATAAAAGCAAAAGATAGGAAGGAGAAAAACAAAAGTGGCAGTCAGAGAAATCAACGGTTTAAATCAAACGTGGCCACAGTAAATAATAATTCTAATAGGTCTAAGAGCGTTAAAAAAACAAGCCTGAAGGCTTTGTGTCTTAATGCGAGGCGCATTTGTAATAAGGTGGGTGAATTGGCTGCGCAAATAGAGGTAAACGAATACGATTTGGTTGGGATTACAGAAATGTGGCTCAAGGATGGCCAAGACTGAGAACTCAACATCCAGGGGTATTCGATATTCAGGAAAGATAGGCAAAAAGGAAAGGGAGGTGGGGTAGCATTACTGGTTAAAGAAGGGATTAATACAATTGTAATGAAGGATATTAGCTCTGATGATGTGGAATCTGTATGGGTAGAATTGAGAAATACTAAGGGGAAAAAAACATTAGTGGGAGTGGTATATAGACCTCCAAACAGTAAGGTGGAGGTTGGGGATGGCATTAAAAGGGAAATTAAAGAAGTGTGCAATAAGGGCACAGCAGTCATCATGGGTGACTTTAATCTACATATAGATTGGGCCAACCAAATTAGTAACAATACTGTGGAGGAGGAATTCCTGGAGTGTTTACGGGATGGTTTCCTGGACCAATATGTCGAGGAACCAACCAGAGATCAGGCCATCTTAAACTGGGTATTATGTAACGAGAAAGGATTAATTAGCAATCTTGTTGTACGAGGCCCCTTGGGTCGGAGCGATCATAATATGATCGAATTCTTCATTAAGATGGAGAATGAAGTAGTTGACTCAGAGACAAGGGTCCTCAATTTAAATAAAGGAAACTACGATGGTCTGAGGAGCGAGTTGGGTAGGATTGAGTGGGGAATGGCGCTCAAAGGGTTGACGGTGGATAGGCAATGGCAAACATTCAAAGACCGAATGGATGAGCTACAGAATTTGTTCATCCCAGTTTGGCATAAAAATAAAACAAAAAAGGTGACTCAACCGTGGCTAACAAGGGAAATTAGGGATAGCATAAGATCCAAGGAGAGGACATATAAATTGGCTAGAAAAAGCAATAATCCTGAGGATTGGGAGCAGTTTAGGAGTCAACAAAGAAGGATAAAGGGATTAATTAAGAAAGGGAAAATAGAATATGAGAGTAAGCTATCAGGGAACATAAAAACTGACTGTAAAAGCTTTTATAGATATGTGAAGAGAAAAAGATTAGTGAAGTCAAGCGTCAGAATCAGGGGAATTTATAATGGGAAACAAGGAAATGGCAGGCCAACTAAATACATACTTTGGTTCTGTCTTCACAAAGGAGGACACAAATAACCTCCCAGAGATGCCGGGGAACATAGGGTCTGATGAAAGAGAGGAACTGAAAGAAATCAGTATTTGTAGGAAAATGGTGTTAGGAAAATTGATGGGACTGAAGACCGATAAATCCCCAGGGCCTGATGGTCTACATCCCAGGGTACTTAAGGAAGTGGCCCTAGAGATACTAGATGCATTACTGGTCATCTTCCAGAACTCGACAGACTCTGGAACGGTACCCATGGATTGGAGGGTAGCTAATGTTACCCCACTATTCAAAAAAGGTGGTAGAGAAAAAGCGGGGAATTATAGACCGGTAAGCCTGACATCGGTAGTGGGGAAAATGCTGGAGTCTATTATAAAAGATGTAATAGCAGAGCACTTGGAAAGCAGTGAAAGGATCGGACAAAGTCAGCATGGATTTACAAAAGGTAAATCATGCTTGACTAATCTACTGGAATTTTTTGAGGATGTAACTGGTAAAATAGATAAGGGAGAACCAGTAGATGTGGTGTATTTGGACTTTCAGAAGGCTTTCGATACGGTCCCACACAAGAGATTAGCGTGCAAAATTAAGGCACATGGGATTGGGGGCAAGGTATTGACTTGGATAGAGAACTGGTTGGCGGACAGAAAGCAAAGAGTTGGAATAAACGGGTCGTTTTCCGAGTGGCAGGCAGTGACTAGTGGGGTACCGCAAGGATCGGTCCTAGGACCCCAGCTGTTCACAATATATATTAATGATCTGGACGAGGGAATTGGATGTAATATCTCCAAATTTGCAGACGACACAAAGCTGGGCGGGAGGGTAAGCTGCGAGGAGGATGTTGGGAAACTCCAGTGCGATTTGGACAGGTTGGGTGATTGGGCAGAAACATGGCAAATGCACTATGTGGATAAATGTGAGGTTATCCACTTTGGTGGCAAAAACAGGAAGGCAGATTATTATTTGAATGGCAATAGATTGGGAGAAGGGGAAGTGCAAAGAGACCTGGGTGTCCTTGTGCACCAGTCGCTGAAGGTAAGCATGTAGGTGCAGCAGACGGTTAAGAAGGCAAATGGTATGTTGGCCTTCATAACAAGAGGGTTCGAGTACAGGAACAAGGATGTCTTGCTACAGTTGTACAGGGCCTTGGTGAGACTGCACCTTGAGTATTGTGTGCAGTTTTGGTCACCTTACCTGAGGAAGGACCTTCTTGCCATGGAGGAAGTGCAGCGAAGATTCACCAGGCTGATACCTGCGATGGCAGGAATGACGTATGAGGAGAGATTGTGTCGATTGGGCTTATACTCACTGGAGTTTAGAAGATTGAGAGGGGATCTCAACGAAACCTATAAAATTCTGTCAGGTCTGGACAGACTAGATGCAGGAAGGATGTTTCTGATGGCCGGGGAGTCCAGAACCAGGGGTCATAGTCTAAGGATAAGGGGTAAGCCATTTAGGACTGAAATGAGGAGGAATTTCTTCACCCAGAGAGTGGTGAACCTGTGGAATTCTCTGCCACAGAGGGCGGTGGAGGCTAGTTCATTAAATATATTCAAGAAAGAGTTGGATATATTTCTTGAGGCTAAAGGGTTCAAGGGATATGGGGAAAAGGCAGGGACAGGGTACTGAATTTGGATGATCAGCCATGATCACATTAAATGGCGGAGCAGTCTCGAAGGGCCGAATGGCCTACTCCTGCTCATATTTTCTATGTTTCTATGTTTCTATATACTTAAGGTTTTAGCAGGCTTAAAAGTGCATATATCCCCAGGCCCGGACGAGATGTATCCCAGGCTACTATGTGAGGCAAATCAAATCAAATCAAATCAAATCAACTTTTATTGTCATTGTTAGTGCACAAGTGCAGTACAACGAAATGTAGGCTTGCGGCTCCCGAGAGTGTACATTTGGATTAAGACATTTAAACATTCAACATACATTTGGCTTGTAGTATATTAATATAAATATGACCATAATAAAGTGCATTGGCAGATGTGCAGGCTTTAGAGTTTATTTGTGGAGTTCAGTAGGGTGACAGCCCTGGGAAAGAAGCTGTTCCTAAATCTAGTCGTACGGGTGCGAATGCATCTGTAGCGTCTCCCAGATGGTAGGAGGGCGAACAGACTGTGGCTGGGGTGGGTAGGGTCTTTGATGATGGACCGTGACCTCCGTGACCTCCGTAGACAGAGATTGCAGGGGCTCTGACATAAATTTTCAGAACCTCTCTGGCCACAGGGGATGTGCCAGAGGACTGGAGAACAGCTAACGTAGTACCATTATTCAAGAAGGGTAGTAGGGATAAACCAGGGAATTACAGGCCAGTGAGCCTAACATCAGTGGTAGGGAAATTATTGGAAAAAATTCTGAGGGACAGAATTGGTCTCCACTTGGAGAGGCAGGGATTAATTAGGGATAGCCAGCATGGCTTTGTCAAGGGAAGATCATGTCTGACCAATTTGATTGAATTTTTCAAGGGGGGTGACTAGGTGTGTGGATGAGGGTAGTGTAGTGGATGTGGTTTACATGGATTTCAGTAAGGCTTTTGATAAAGTCCTGCATAGGAGACTGGTCAGGAAGGTAAGAGCCAATGGGATCCAGGGTGTCTTGGCACATTGGATCCAAAACTGGCTTAGTGGCAGAAGGCAGAGGGTGCTGGTGGAAGGTTGTTTTTGTGACTGGAAGCCTGTGTCCAGTGGGGTACCGCAGGGATCGGTGCTGGGTCCCTTGCTGTTTGTGAGCTATATTAATGATTTGGATGTGAATGTAAAAGGTATGATCAGTAAGTTCGCAGATGACACGAAAATTGGTGGGGTGGTAAATAACGAGGCGGGAAGCCTCAGGTTACAGGACGATATAGATGGGTTGGTCAGATGGGCGGAACAGTGGCAAATGGAATTTAACCTGAAAAGTGTGAGGTGATGCATTTTGGACGGACTAACAAGGCAAGGGAATACACAATGAATGGTAAGACCCTAGGAAAGACAGAGGATCAGAGGGACCTTGGTGTGCATGTACATAGATCCCTGAAGGCAGCACAACAGGTGGATAAGGTGGTTAAAAAGGCATATGGGATACTTGCCTTCATTAGCCAAGGCATAGAATATAAGAGCAGGGAGGTTATGATGGAGCTGTACAAAACGCTGGTGAGGCCACAGCTGGAGTACTGTGTGCAGTTCTGGTCGCTACACTATAGGAAGGATGTGATTGCTTTGGAGAGGGTGCAGAGGAGATTTACCAGGATGTTACCTGGGCTGGAGCGCTTCAGCTATGAAGAAAGACTGGACAGGCTGGGGTTGTTTTCCTTGGAGCAGAGAAGGCTGAGGGGGGACCTGATTGAGGTATACAAAATTATGAGGGGCATAGATAGGGTGGATAGAAAGGAACTTTTCCCCTTAGTAGAAGAGTCAATAACAAGGGGGTATAGATTCAAGGTAAGGGGCAGGAGGTTTCGAGGGGATTTGAGGAAAAACTTTTTCACCCAGAGGGTGGTTGGAATCTGGAACTCACTGCCTGAAAGGGTGGTAGAGGCAGGAACCCTCACAACATTCAAGAAGCATTTGGATCAGCACTTGAAATGCCATAGCATACAAGGCTACGGACCAAATGCTGGAAAATGGGATTAGATTAGACAGGGCTTGATGGCCGGCGCAGACGCGATGGGCCGAAGGGCCTCTTTCTGTGCTGTATAACTCTATGACTCTATGAGGGGGGGAGAGAGGCCGTGATGGGGAGGGGGGAGAGATGTTGTGATCGGGAGCGGGGGAGAGAGAGGCCATGATCGGGAGGGTGGAGAGAGGCTGTGATCGGGAGGGGGGAGAGAGGCTGTGATCGGGAGAGGGGTAGAGAGGCCGTGATGAGGAGGGGGGAGAGAGGCCACGATCGGGAGGGGGGGGAGATGTTGTGATCGGGCGGGGGGGAGAGAAGCCATGATTTGGGGGGGAGAGAGGCTGTGATCGGGAGGGGGGAGAGAGGCTGTGATCGGGAGGGGGGAGAGAGGCCATGATGGGGAGGGGGGAGAGAGGCCACGATCGGGAGGGGGGAGAGATGTTGTGATCAGGAGGGGGGGAGAGAAGCCTTGATTTGGGTGGGAGAGAGGCTGTGATCGGGAGGGGGGAGAGAGGCCACGATCGGGAGGGGGGAGAGATGTGATCGGGAGGGGAGGAGAGAAGCCATGATTTGGGGGTAGAGAGGCTGTGATCGGGAGGGGGGAGAGAGGCTGTGATCGGGAGCGGGGAGAGAGGCCGTGATGGGGAGGGGGGAGAGAGGCCACGATCGGGAGGGGGGAGAGATGTTGTGATCGGGAGGGGGGGGGAGAGAAGCCTTGATTTGGGGGGGGAGAGAAGCTGTGATCGGGAGGGGGCGAGAGAGGCCGTGATGGGGAGGGGGGAGAGAGGCCACGATCGGGAGGGGGGAGTGATGTGATCGGGAGGGGGGGAGAGAAGCCATGATTTGGGGGGGAGAGAGGCTGTGATCAGGAGGGGGCGAGAGAGGCCGTGATGGGGAGGGGGGCGAGATGTGATCGGGAGGGGGGGGAGAAGCCTTGATTTGGGGGGGGAGAGAGGCTGTGATCGGGAGGGGGGAGAGATGTTGTGATCGGGAGGGGGGGAGAGAAGCCTTGATTTGGGGGGGAGAGAGGCTGTGATCGGGAGGGGGGAGAGAAGCTGTGATCGGGAGGGGGCGAGAGAGGCCGTGATGGGGAGGGGGGAGAGAGGCCACGATCGGGAGGGGGGAGAGATGTGATCGGGAGGGGGGGGAGAAGCCTTGATTTGGGGGGGGAGAGAGGCTGTGATCGGGAGGGGGGAGAGAGGCTGTGATCGGGAGGGGGGGAGAGAAGCCTTGATTTGGGGGGGAGAGAGGCTGTGATCGGGAGGGGGGAGAGAAGCTGTGATCGGGAGGGGGCGAGAGAGGCCGTGATGGGGAGGGGGGAGAGAGGCCACGATCGGGAGGGGGGAGAGAGGCCACGATCGGGAGGGGGGAGAGATGTGATCGGGAGGGGGGGGAGAAGCCTTGATTTGGGGGGGGAGAGAGGCTGTGATCGGGAGGGGGGAGAGATGTTGTGATCGGGAGGGGGGGAGAGAAGCCTTGATTTGGGGGGGAGAGAGGCTGTGATCGGGAGGGGGGAGAGAGGCCACGATCGGGAGGGGGGAGAGATGTGATCGGGAGGGGAGGAGATAAGCCATGATTTGCGGGGGAGAGAGGCTGTGATCGGGAGGGGGGAGAGAGGCTGTGATCGGGAGGGGGGAGAGAGGCCACGATCGGGAGGGGGGCGAGATGTTGCGATCGGGAGGGGGAGAGAGGCCATGATCAGGAGGGGGGAGACGGTCAGTAAACGGGAGGGCTCTGGGGGGTGGCGGGGGAGGTTGGCAATCGGGATTGGCGGAGGCTGAAGGCTTCCTTAAGGGGCCGGGGGGGAATCACGCTCGCTCCTCCTGGCCTACAAGGAGTGCTATAAAAGGCACTTACCTTGTGGAGCCAGCAGCCCCCGTCTTCGTTTCACTGCCGGTTTTCGTGCAGCAACACTAAACTGCTCCCCCCCGGCCCCTCAAGGAAGCCTTCCACACCACCCAGCCTTCCACATTGGGTCCCCAGTTGCACTGTGGATGCCCGATTTAAATATGTCAATGAAGTGTCCCACCTCTGCCCGGCGGGAGACCCGAACGTCCCGATATCCGCCGCCTGAAAAAGGCACGGGTCATGTGTTAGCGGCGTGTTGTGGACACGTTTCCCATATTTAAGTCATTAACCACCCTCCATGACCCTCTCCCACCCGTCGTGGGGGAATTAATATGGAGGCTGTAGCCATTGTATTGCAAGCGATGAAAGACAGCACAAGCGGTGGGTTTATGCTGTCGAATTAATAGCAGATGGTAGTCAGATGAGATTACTGACTGTACTGTACAGGAGGGAACTGAGGGGCGTTGGGCTATCACAAAGTCTCAGTTGTGGGGGCCTCGCCCCAAAGTTGCATCATAAAGATGTGGGCAGTGGAGGTCAAAAATCCATGGCGGGGGCAACATACTGGCATGAATGCCAAGATAGACCTACCTTCGATGCTGATCTTGCCAAAGCTTACTGGGTTGGAGGCAGTTCCCTTCCGTATCATGACAGTGGTGGGTTGCTCCACTGAGTTCTACCTGAAAACATCTTTAAACTGTCCCAAATGATCCTCTTTGGAAGGAATCATTTAAAACCAAATTCCCATCCTTGGGCTGGATTTTCTCAGCCCTGTGGAGGCGGGCATGGAGGCGGGACTGTCAGTAAAGATGGCAAACCCGCCCCCATCCCGTCTCCATGCCCTTTTGCCAGGAGGCGGGAAGATGTGCTGCTTTGGATCCCGTCTCCTGGAGGCAGGAAAGGGATTAAATCCCTTAACAGGCAGAAAAAAGGATTAGTGCCATTTTACCTTCTCAGGTGAAGGCTTCCTGACATCGGAGAACCCCGTCGGGTTGGAGGAGACGTGAAGGAGGTCTGCGGCAGTCGGACGCACCTGAAAGTAAGATGTAGAGGTGAGTGATGGGTGCAAGTGTGGAGTGGTAAGTATGGAAGGTGAGTGTTAAGTGTTAAAAAATGTTCACTTATCTTGTTTTCTGCCTACAACCTTCATCCCGACATCTTCCTTGTCGATTTCACAGCCTGGCTGTTGGATGCTCCGACCCAACAGCCATCTGAAATCTACAAAGTTGAAAGGTTTGATGAGTCCTGAACACAAGCACTCATCAAACTACACGGAATGGCAGTGTTTGACAGCTTCACAGAGCTGTCAAGCGCTGACATTTCTTCTTTTAAGAAGTCTTGACAGATAGCACGTCAGACGTTGACGTGCTCTGTCAATGACCTCCCCGCTAATTGGCCTGCTGAGCCCGCAGGGCGGGCTTAACAAGGTCAACCAAGGGAAAATCACGCTGGTTGGCCAGAAGATGATGGAGGCAGGACATTGACCCAACAAGCAGCAGTCCCACCTCCAACTCGTCTCCATTGAGAAAATCTTTGCTAATCTGATGCTACGATGTGGGTAGTGTTGAAAATTGCCTCCCCCCCATCTCCCGCCATCCCCAGTCCTGGCCTCACTCTCTCTTACACCGATGGCCTTGTTTATGATGGGCAGGGTATCCAACCCCAACAGGACTTCCCGCAAACCTCTATGCAAGGCAAGGACCTGGCTTATGGGTCCCACCCTAATTTCTGGTGCGCTCACTCTACCAAAGTGATGCAGGAGGTAGAAGAGAACATGGCCAGAGTCAAGAAGGAACCCGAACACACTCAATTGTGGGTAGGCACCGGATTTTCTGGGCGCCAGGAGGATGCCAGCGCTGGGCCTGTAGTGTCACTTGTACCTGCCGGCCCCGTGCAAAGTAACTGTTTTCCCACTGACCCCACAACTCCAATGGAGTCAGTCTTGGAGGGTACTGGTGAGAGCGAGCTTGGCCTAATTGTTGGGCCTGCACCCAGAGGAATTTCGGGGTGATTTTATATATATTCTAAAGCAGCCTAATCTTTTGACAGCATACATGTTCTGCCTATAAGTCTAGGAGATACTCTGAAAGATGTATCCATAAATAGTTGTTCAAGCAATTTTAAGTTAGCGGATGACAAGACTGAAAAGTTGACTATTTCTCGAATCAAAATGGAGCCTTGGTTAAAGTGAAGAATAAAGGAAAAGGAGTTACTATTTTTGTTTGGGTTTTATTCATACTGTTTCAAAGGGTTACAGGTTTCAATAAAAAACGCATTCATCCTCTTAACTGGTTTATATAAACAAAGGAATACATTTTGGAAAAGCAAGAATGAGTTTCCTTTTGGGCCTCAGTCTTATAAGTGGCTTTTTTTGAATTTTTAAAGAGTGTTATGACTCAGCTGTGGCAAATCAAAGCTGATTTGTTCCGCAAGAACTTGTATGTTTTTCTCGAGAGATAAATCCACAGAGCGAAAGTGGCCGTCGGTTAGTAATCACCTAGGGCTGACACAAGCCTTTATTTTAGTGCATTTTGCACTGCAGCCTTGTGAAAGAGTAGCTGTAAATACAGACCTGATCCGACGAGCGCTGTAAGTTAGCTTTTCTTACATTTGAAACAGATGTCACTGAAAGCCAACAGTTAAAATTACATCACAGACAGCATTTAACATACTGGAAATCGTACAACAGGAACCTGAGGGTGTGCTTGATTTGGCAACTGCCGTAAGAATTCCTTACAGAAAGTCATTATTATTTTGCCTGTTAAGCTGCCTTTGGTGTTTCAGTTGAACTCCAGTAGACTATTGACCTGAGCGGAAAGACTGTTCTGATTTACATCTGATCCTTCCGATCTATACTGATAGGCAAATATACATGGTCAGAAAAAGTAGTAACAGGCTGGATCTGTTACCGTGACCCTGTATACTAACAAGTTGGTAGCACCAAGGCTATCACTTGTGCATTAAGTGGAGAGTGCATGGGACTGGGTTACTTGTTTTTACTCAGAGAGCCATGTACAAAATCACTGACTATGAAGGTCAAACCTTAAAACATTTCAGAGTTCATGATACTGTCAATGCCCTGACTAAGGTCTGAGAATCTGAGAACCCACAACCGTTCATCTGTTTGGCTCTGGAGATTGTCTCAGACAGTCTTGTTCTCGTTCAGTGTCCGTACACAGATATTTTCAGTAGGTTTACTGCACAGCAGTTAGAAGTGGAAACCCAAGATGATTTTCTCCTCCCTAATGTAGGGTTACTAAGGCCAATTGTCGCACTCCTACTACCAGCCTGGACAAGTTCAGCTAAACATGGCAAAGACTGGGAATCAAATCTGGGACCTTCCTAATCCTACTGGCTCAGAGACAGAGGCTGGAATTTTCCGGGGTGTCAGCGGGCGGGCTCAGTGCCGGGTCGGGTGGGAAAGTGTTTTTTTTTACAGCGGGTCGGGAACCCGCCACAACACACCTTTCCCAATGTTGGGTCTGTCAGCGCTCAGCAGGCCCGACAGGCAGTAGCGGGTGACCCAATTAAACTCATTATAATATACTTAACAGAACCGGAACAGGCTTTTTTAACTAACTTTTTAACTTTAGCTTCATGTCCATGGAAACCACGCTGTTCGGGGACCACATCTGTCAACCTGAGGCGGGAGTTCAGTAGCCATTGCCACAGCTGATTACTTGACAGCTTCAAAAGTACAGTAAAAGCTCCCATCTGACAGATCATCACTTCCCTCAGCCACAAGCTGTTTCTCAGTCCATTTCCAGCACTGATTCTGCAGGCTTACCACTTTCCACTCTCCATCCACTCTCAGCTCATTGGAAGAACTCTCTCATCATTGACAGAATGCTTCTGTCATCTCTACTTCACCTGCCATCTATTCCATCAACATGGGTGCCCTTTAGTGGAAGATTAGTCATAGGTCAGAGGATTGGGAAATTTTTAGAAACCAGCAAAGGATGACTAAAAAAAATTATAAAGAGGGAGAAGATAGAGTATGAGAGTAAATTAGCAAATAATATAAAAACAGACAGTAAGAGCTTCTACAGGTATATAAAAAGGAAGAGAGTAGCTAAAGTAAATGTTAGTCCATCAGAGGATGAGACTGGGGAATTAATAATGGGAAATAGAGAAATGGCAGAGACTCTAAACAATTATTTTGGATCGGTCTTCACGGTAGAAGATACTAAAAACATCCCAATAATAATATATAATCAAGGAGCTATAGGGAGACAGGAACTTAAAACAATCTCTATCACTAGAGAAAAAGTACTAGACAAACTAATGGGGCTAAAGGCCGACAAGTCCCCTGGACCTGATGGTCTGCATCCTAGGGTCTTAAAAGAAGTGGCTGCAGAGATAGTGGATGCGTTGGCTGTAATCTACCAAAATTCCCTGGATTCTGGAGAGGTCCCAGCGGATTGGAAAACCACAAATGTAACGCTACTATTCAAGAAAGGAGGGAGACAGAAAGCAGGAAACTATTGGCCAGTTAGCTTAACATCTGTCATTGGGAAAATGCTGGAATCCATTATTAAGGAGGTAAAAGCAGGACATTTAGAAAATCATAAGACAATCAAGCAGAGTCAACATGGTTATATGAAAGGGAAATCGTGCTTGACAAATTTGCTAGAGTTCTTTGAGGATGTAACAAACAGGGTAGATAAAGGGAAACCAGTGGATGTGGAGTATTTGGATTTCTAGAAGGCATTCGACAAGGTGCCACATGAAAGGTTACTGCACAAGATAAGAGCGCACTGGGATGGATAGGGGATTGGTTAACTAACAGAAAACAGAGAGTCAGGATAAATGGGTCATTTTCTGGTTGGCAACCAGTAACTAGTGGGGTTCCACAGGGGTCAGTGCTGGGGCCTCAACTATTTACAATCTATATTAATGACTTGGAAGAAGGGACCGAGTGTACTGTAGCCAAATTTGCAGATAGAAACATAGAAGATAGGAGCAGGAGTAGGCCATTCGGCCCCTTTAGCCTGCTCCGCCATTCAATGAGATCATGGCTGATCATTCAAACTCAGTACCCTGTCCCTGCCTTCTCCCCATATCCCTTGATCCCTTTAGCCTTAAGAAATATATTTAGCTTCTTCTTGAATATATTTAATGAATTGGCCTCTACTGCCTTCTGTGGCAGAGAATTCCACAGGTTCACCACTCTCTGGGTGAAGAAATTCCTCCTCATCTCAGTCCTAAATGGCTTACCCCTTATCCTTAGACTGTGACCCTTGGTTCTGGACTCCCCGACCATCGGGAACATCCTTCCTGCAGCTAGTCTGTCTAGCCCTGTTAGAATTTTATAAGTTTTAATGAGACCCCCTCTCATTCTTCTAAACTCCAGCGAGTACAAGCCCAATTGACCCAATCTCTCCTCATACGTCATTCCCGCCATCCCAGGTATCAGCCTGGTGAATCTTCACTGCACTCCTTCCATGGCAAGAACATCCTTCCTCAGATAAGGTGACCAAAACTGCACATAATACTCAAGATGTGGTCTCACCAAGGCCCTGTACAACTGCAGCAAGACATCCTTGTTTCTGTACTCAAACCCTCTCGCTACGAAGGCCAACATACCATTTGCCTTTTTAACTGCCTGCTGCACCTGCATGCATACCTTCAGCGACTGGTGCACAAGGACGCCCAGGCCTCGTTGCACTTCCCCTTCTCCCAAACTATTGCCATTCAGATAATAATCTGCCTTCCTGTTTTTGACACCAAAGTGGATAACCTCGCATTTATCCACATTATATTGTATCTGCCATGCTTCTGCCCAATCACCCAACCTGTCCAAATCATACTGGAGTTTCTCGGCATCCTCCTCACAGCACACACGCCCACCCAGCTTTGTGTCATCTGCAAACTTGGAGATATTACATCTAGTTCCCTCGTCTAGATCATTAATATATATTGTGAATAGCTGGGGTCCAAGGACTGATCCCTGCGGTACCCCACCAGTCACTGCCTGCCACTCAGAAAAAGAGCCGTTTATTCCAACTCTTTGCTTTCTGTCTGCCAAAGAGTTCTCTATCCAAGTCAATACCTTGCCCCCAATCCCATGTGCCTTAACTTTACATGCTTATCTCTTATGCGGGACCTTATCGAAAGCCTTTGGAAAGTCCAAATACACCACATCCACTGGTTCTCCCTTATCTATTCTACCAGTTACATCCTCAAAAAATTCCAGTAGATTAGTCAAGTACGATTTACCTTTTGTAAATCCATGTTGACTTTGTCCGATTCGGTCACTGTTTTCCAAGTGCCCTGCTATTACATCTTTTATAATGGTCTCTAGCATTTTCCCCACTACCGATGTCAGGCTTACCGGTCTGTAATTCCCCGTTTTCTCTCTACCACCTTTTTTGAATAGTGGGGTAACATTAGCTACCCGCCAATCCATGGGTACTGTTCCAGAGTCTATCGAATTTTGGAAGATGATCAGCAATGCATCTACTATTTCTTGGGCCACTTCCTTAAGTACTCTAGGATGTAGATTATCAGGCCCTGGGGATTTATCGGCCTTCAATCCCATCAATTTCCCTAACACCATTTCCCTACAAATACTGATTTCTATCAGTTCCTCCCTTTCATTAGACCCTATGTTCCCTGACATCTCTGGAAGGTTATTTGTGTCCTCCTTTGTGAAGACAGAACCAAAGTATTTATTTATTGCCTATCCACCGTCAACCCTTTGAGTGACATTCCCCAATCAATCCTACCCAACTCGCGCCTCATACCATCGTAGTTTCCTTTATTTAAATTCAGGACCCTAGTCTCTGAGTCAACTACTTCACTCTCCATCTTAATGAAGAATTCTATCACATTATGATCGCTCCGACCCAAGGGGCCTCGCACAACAAGATTGCTAATTAATCCTTTCTCATTACATAATACCCAGTCTAAGATGGCCTGATCTCCAGTTGGTTCCTCGACATATTGGTCCAGGAAACCATCCTGTATACACTCCAGGAATTCCTCCTCCACAGTATTGTTGCTAATTTGGTTAGCCCAATCTATATGTAGATTAAAGTCACCCATGATAACCCTTATTGCACGCTTCTCTAATTTCCCTTTTAATGCCATCCCCAACGATACAAAGATGGGTGGGCTAGCAAGTTGTGAGGAGAACACAAAGGGCTTGATTTTGCCAGTGTGGGCGGGCTGGGGCATGTCAGGTGCTTTTAGAGTCCTGAACCCAACTCCAGTGTGATGTGGGGAAAAAGAGCGATTTTCCCCTAATTGGGCAATTGATTTCCAGCGTGTGGGAACCACTGGCCCAATTAGTCTTTCCATCCTGAAAGTCGCCTCCAATGACGTCATCAGTGCTGCTGGATTTAAGGCCTGTAAGCAGCCTTGCTTCTTCTGGAGACTTGAAACGCTGTGGACATTGTATGAAGGACTTCATTTCGCGAACATGTCCACCAGCAAGCAAAAGTGCACCTCGATTTGATGAGCCCTCCCTCCAAGCTCTGGTGGAGGGAGCAAGACCTAATAAGGAGATGCTCTTCCCTTCCTTAGGGAGAAAAAAGCCACCACAACAAACTAAAGCTGTGTGGCTGCAAGTGGCCAGGGAGGTCAATGCCATCTCTATGTTCCGCAGAACCTGGCTGCAGTGCAGGAAGAGGTTTGATGACCTTCTACGCACTGGAAAAGTGAGTATGACTTTCTCATCACCCTCAATCTCTTCCCCATTGCCTCTCCTCACCAGCACTCTGCTTTGCCAACCTCATCCTCCACATCCCACTTGACACTTACATCCCTGCACCCTTACCCTCTCTCTCTATGGTCACATTCACTTAACTATTCTATCATGCAACCCTCACACTCTCTATCACTGTGATGCAGTGACAACTTACAACATACAGGGAGGGCCCTATATATTCTTCTAAGCATCTATGCTATGGAATCTCTACACTCACTCCTTCATTCTCACTCAAACTCCACTTGTGTTCCTCATTGCAGGAAAAGAGAGCCCACAATAAGAGGGAAAGAGCAAGGACAGGAGGAGGGGCGCCCTCAGTAGCCCAGCTCACCACCTCGGAGGAGGCGGCCCTGGAAATTGCCGGGATTGAGGATGATTCCCAAGTGGGGGACTGACAGGCAGGCACATCACAGCAAGCTAGTGACAGAATAGTTTGGCATCTCCCTCATTGACATTGCATGAGTCACTGATAATGAATCTGATGCTCTAACAGATTGACTTATGATCATCTGCACTATTCTATGAGCATGTAACCTTGACCTCACATCTCTAACTCTTTCCTTTTCTCCCCCACAGGACCATCGACAGCCCCCGTCCCCACTGTCCAGGAGGAAGAGCCTGAGCTTCCAGACTCCTCAAAGGAAGCTGCAACCTCTGAGGGTGCTCGGTCAGCAGAATTAAGCGCACACATCACCAGCATAGACACTCACACTGTGGTGTATGTGCCTTTAAGAGCAATTATGGTGTATGTGCCTTTAAGAGCCCCAGGTGTGCGTAATGCCGGTAATTGCCACTTGGCTATATAAGCCTGTGTATTGTGTATATCCTTTAGAAACCCCCCCCCCCCAGACTTGCTTAGTAAATACCTATGAACCAACTCCTGTCTTCAGTGTCTTTATCTACACACGGACACTACAGTGGCGACGAGGTGGAAACGGACTTACCTGCAATTCGGCAGCACCTCAAGGACATCGATTCCTCCAGCGTCCAGAAGACTCAAGGAAGTAAGAGAAACTGTGGTTTCACCAGCTGGCCAAGCTGGTGACAGGTACTGCGCTAATCCTTCCTGGGCGTCAGGCTGGAGCTCCAGCGGCGGGCTCTACAGCTGAGACAGGCAGCGAAATCGGAGGCAAGCAATAACGGACTGGGAGGGTGCACTCGAGAGACGGCCGGCGCGGCAAGCAGGTCAGCGTTTAGACCTCCGTCGGGAACGAGTCTCCAACAGTGAATAAACGGAAACCACAGTAAAACAGCGTTGTTATCGGTAGCAGCGGCGGGAAAGCGCGGGAAGCGCCATATCGTTGCTACAGAGAGAGAAAAAAAAAGCGCGGGAAGCGCCATATCTTTTCTGAAATGCCTAAATCTGGTAATATTGAGGCTTTTGATGGCGAAATAGAAGATTGGACCACATACGTGGAAAGAGTAGAGGTTTATTGCACTGCAAATGGAATAACAGATGAAAAAAAAGTTTCAGTACTTCTGAACTTAATGGGCGCGAAGACATACGGGCTGTTACGAAATGTAATCACTCCAGCCAAACCAAAGGACAAGACTTTTAAAGAAATTGTTGATACCCTGCAGGAGCATTTAAACCCAACACCGCTGCTGATAGCGGAACGATTCAAGTTCTTCAAGAGAAATCAACACAAGAATGAAAGTAACGCTGATTACCTAACCGAATTAAGAAAGCTATCAAAGTACTGCCAATTCGGAGCAGGACTATCGGATTATCTTCGAGACAAATTTGTTTGCGGTCTCTTAAGTGAAGGAACACAAAAAAGACTGCTTTCTGAAAAAGATTTAACATTGGACAAAGCTTTCAGTATGGCTGTATCATACGAAGCAGCAGCAAAAGGAGCTGCAGAGATACAACAAGAGACACAGGCCTTCGGCACCCATAAAATGACACAGGAGTTCGGAAGATGTTATCGCTGCGGCAGATCCACCCATAACCAGAGGGACTGCTGGTTCAAGGGCAAAGCATGCAGGCAATGTGGTAAGATTGGACACATTGCACGGGTATGCCAATCTGAACAAAATAAATCCACTGACAGAAAACAAAAAATCAATAAAGAAAAGTACAGGAAGGTACAAATGATGACGGACAATAGCTCTGAAGACCAGAATAGCGATAGCGACTCCGGAAACAAGAGACTAAGCTGTCTCAAATTACATAATGTACTTGCCAAAGAGGATTACCAAACCATTTGGGTTACCCTCACAATAGCAGGGTCCCCAGTTAAAATGGAGCTAGATACAGGATCAGCTCTAACCGTAATAAATCGACGAGATTACGAGAGGCTATTTTCGCATATACCTCTAAAAGACACAGCCATTTTCTTAAAAACATATACGGGGCAGAAAGTCTACCCCAAAGGAAAAATAAGGGTGCCTGTGGTATACAACGGCAAAGAAATACAAAAGTTGTATTTATACATTCTACAAGATGGTGGTCCACCGTTGTTGGGACGTGAATGGATAAGGAAGATACGTTTAGACTGGCACTCCATTCAGGCACTGACGGTGACCAGTAAGGAAAAAAACAATGATGACATCATACCTGAACGATTAAAAGACATCTTGGCCAACGCCAAAGAAGTGTTTCAAGAGAAACTAGGAACCTTGAAAGGCATCACCGCCTCAATAAAAGTGGAAGATACAGCAATTCCAAAATGTTTTAAGGCAAGACCGGTGCCATACGCAATACGTCCGGCAGTCGAGGCAGAGCTGAAGAATTTGGAAAAGGCAGGCGTATTATCCAAAATAGATTGGAGCGAATGGGCAACACCCATCGTTCCAGTCATGAAAAAAACATTGAAAAATAACTCTGAGGAACAGAAAAAATTTTGCATCTGTGGGGACTTTAAGGTGACTGTAAACCCGGTCCTTCACACGGTACAGTATCCTCTTCCGAGGATAGAAGATATTTTCGCCTCACTATCCGGAGGGAAACGTTTCACAAAAATTGACTTGGCACAGGCATATCTACAGATGGAGTTTGAGGAGACCTCTAAAAAGTATCTCACAATAAACACACACAAAGGCCTGTACCAGTACAATCGACTGGTTTTTGGAATAGCATCAGCTCCAGCTATCTGGCAAAGAGCTATGGAGCAAGTCCTGCAAGGGATTCCGGGGACTCAATGCTACCTAGACGACATCCTTATAACAGGAGAAAACGACAACGAGCACCTTGCCAATTTGGAGCAGGTGCTCACTAGGCTGAAAGAACGGGGCCTACGAGCAAATCGCCCCAAGTGCGAATTTTTCCAAAATCAGATATCATATTGTGGCCACATAATTAATAAGGAAGGGTTACATAAGTCACCTGAAAAAATTGAAGCAGTTATAAAAGCCCCAGCACCTGAAAATGTTTCACAATTAAGGTCATTCCTGGGATTAATAAATTACTATCATAAATTTTTACCGAACTTATCAACTATTCTACACCCTCTTAATGATCTTCTACAGACAGGAGTGATTTGGAAATGGAACGAAACGTGCCTTCCATAAATGTAAAGACTTAATCACATCCGAGAAAATTTTGGCTCATTACAACCCATCACTACCAATCAGACTGACGTGCGATGCATCCCCTTACGGCATAGGAGCGGTATTGTCCCATAGATTCCCTGATGGCTCGGAACGGCCGATAGCTTTTGCGTCACGCTCATTGAACTCAGCTGAGCGTAACTATGCCCAGATAGACAGGGAAGCACTCAGCCTGGTATGGGGAGTGAAGAAATTCAACCATTACCTACACGGACAAAAATTTACCTTGCTGACTGACCATCAACCCCTCATCTCCATATTCAACCCTAAAAAAGGTGTCCCCATTATGACGGCATAAAGACTACAGAGGTGGTCCCTTTTTCTAGGGGCACACCAATACAACATTGAATACAAAGGGTCAAAACAGCATGGGAATGCTGACGGTTTATCACGCCTACCGTTGCCAACGATAGAAGAGGCACCTACAGTAGACCCAGTAGAGATATTCCACTCTACCATAGTGGAATGTCTACCGGTGACAAATTCTGCCATTGAAAGGGAGACAAGAAATGACCCTACTCTCTCACGGGTCTACGATTTAACAGTGAAGGGATGGCCAGCACATGGCGAACCACTGTTGCCAGCATTCTCGCAAAGAAGAGAACAGCTGTCAGTGTGCCGAGGAACCTTGATGTGTGGATCCAGAGTGGTGATTCCACCCAAACTCCAGGATAAAGTGCTAAAGGAGCTTCACGAGGGGCATCTGGGTGGAGTGAAAATGAAGAACCTAGTTAGGGCGTTTGTATGGTGGCCAGGTATCAATGGAGACATCGAAGACATGACCAAGAGCTGCCTAGGATGCCAGAAGGTCCAAAATGCTCCGCCACAGGCCCCTCTACATCCATGGGAGTGGCCCTCATCTCCCTGGCAAAGGGTGCACATCGACTTTGCTGGTCCATTTATGGACTCAATGTTCTTAATCGCAGTTGATGCACACTCCAAGTGGCCGGAGGTAATAAAGATGTCCTCCACCACCACGGAAAAAACCATCACAGTATTAAGGACCATATTTGCCAGGAATGGGCTGCCGGAGCAGATATGTTCTGATAATGGACCGCAATTTGTGTCCGAAGAATTCAGAAAGTTCTTAAAGAACAATGGGGTAAAGCACTACACGTCCGCCCCATACCATCCCGCCACCAATGGATTGGCTGAAAGGTTTGTCCAGACCTTCAAGAAGGCCATCAAGGCCATGGGTAATGAAGACATAAAACTTCAGCACAAGGTGGATAACTTCTTATTTGCATATAGGAATGCAACGCATATGGTTACTAACCAAACTCCCGCCATGATGTTCTACAATAGAAACCTAAGATGCCGGCCGGATTTGGTCAAGCCCAACATCTGAAGGGACGTGGAAAACCGGCAGTTTCAGGGCATGAATGAAAGGCCAACTAGGGCCTTCCAGATAGGCCAACCGGTTTTGGCCCGGGACTACCGTACCGAGAAATGGCAGCCTGGAACTATCTGCACACGATTAGGACCACTGATGTATACCGTGGACATCGGAGACAGCATAATAAGGCGCCATGCTGACCAAATCATCAAGTCATCCGAAAAGGGACAACCTACACCACCACTCTATACATCTAACGATGAAGTAGAGATACCCATATCTACCTCCGATCCGGTGATACTGGAGCCCGATGAACCCGACACTGGCCTTCAAGCCGAATCAGCCTTGCCAGAAGAACCTACTACACCACCAGAAACTACTACACCCCCGAGGCGTTATCCGGACCGAGTCAGGAAGCCTCCTGAGAGACTAACTTATAATTAATTAATACAGCAATGTATATTATTTTGCATATAACATGTAATTAATAATTACTTAAAATATGATGTACTAGTTAGCTAGAAGGGGAGGAATTGTGGTGTATGTGCCTTTAAGAGCAATTATGGTGTATGTGCCTTTAAGAGCCCCAGGTGTGCGTAATGCCGGTAATTGCCACTTGGCTATATAAGTTAGAAACCCCCCCCCCCCCAGGCTTGCTTAGTAAATACCTATGAACCAACTCCTGTCTTCAGTGTCTTTATCTACACACGGACACTACACACACCTCAATGGGACCTTCGGGACATAGAGTAGTGTTGTCACCTGGTGTATCACAGCTCACAAGTGAGCATCAGCAGATGGTGGAGACAGGGAGAGCAGTGGAGAGTCCTCGTCGGAGGGCACAGGACACTCCCAGCTCGGCTCTGCTGCATGTCGACCCTGTGCCTCTGGGTCCATCCAGAAGGACAGCGGTGCTGGAACTCCAGGAACAGGTGCAGGAGTCTCTGGCAGGTTTTGTCTCCAGGGTCGCTGCGAGTGTGGAGCGAATGGAGGAGTCCATCGCTAATATGAGCAGAGCCTTTGTGGAGGCATTGGCGCATGAATGCATCACCATGGAAAGGATGGCAACTTCTGTGGAAAGGATGGCTACCGTAGAGGAGAGGATGGCTATGGCCATGGAGGAGCTTAGTCGCCAGGGTCGTGAAAACATGGTCATTGTTCACAATTGGCTGACATCTCTTGAGCGATGGTCAGCTACTGAGCATACAAACCAGACATTCATGCAAGTCCTCGGGAATGAGTCTGAAGCTAAAAAGTTGATGGCCACTGGTAAGGGGTATCCACCTGCTCCTCTGGGCTCCAGATCTTGCTGCAGCATTTTTCAGATGTCACCCACTACCTCTCGTGAAAGTCTGAGCCTCCTTTGGCACTGCTGCTCAGTCATGCTGAGGTAGCTGATCCTCTGTCTGTAGACTCTGTTTTGGGGGTATCTCCTGTGCCGAAGTGCTTCCATGCGCTGGCGCCTTCTGGCCTGTGCAGCTTCAGGTGGGTGAGCAGCAGCTTGGAGCTCCTGCTGTTGCTCCTGCAGTTGGTACTGCTGTTGGCTTCTGCTGCTGCCACGGCTGGTCTTTGTCCGAATCTGATGTCCAGGAGGAAAGGAAATAAATAGTTCCCATTCTTCTGGTAAATACCTCAGTTGAGGAAGGGCTCAGTCAAGGTGGGGAGAGGGGTTTCCCAGGAGGTCACACTGGAGATGGGTGTCAGGCTCCAAACTTCCAGAACAATGAGTATGCCTGCTAAAAGTTCCCCCAGACATGAAACAACAAAGTTCTGCCACCTGCAAATGATCATTAGTGAAAACTCCGTTATAATGGTGGAGCTACAGCTGTTAGTAAGCAGTCCACTAGTGAGGCCACCAGGATTCACTGGCGTGTTCCAGAGGAGGCATGCAGCACGTGGGAAAAGGGTTAAAACCGGAAAAGCCTCTCAAAATGGGATTTTAGAGGCAATTAAGTGGTTGTTAAGGGTCTTAAGGGCCTATCCCACCTCTTGGAGGCGGGATGAAAACGGGGTCAGAAAACTCGCATGTGGGAAAATTGCTCGGAGGCGGGGTGGAGGCGGGATCGGGCCCGCCCGCCATTTTTTGCGATTTTAACAACACACACGTCTCCAATCTCGCCTCCTCTGGCCTGGCAAAATCGAGCCCATAGAGTCTGCAAAGGGATATAGATAGGTTAAGTGAGTGTGCAAAAATTTGGCAGTTGGAGTACAATGTGGGAAAATGTGAGGTTATCCACTTTGGAAGGTAGAATGAAAAAGCAAATTATTATTTAAATGGAGTGAAACTACAAAATTCTGCGGTACAAAGGGATCTGGGGGTCCTAGTACATGAAACACAAAAAGTTAGCATGCAGGTACAGCAAGTAATTAGGAAGGCTAATGGAATGTTGGCCTTTATTACAAGGAGTATGGAGTATAAAAGTAGGGAAGTTTTGATGCAACTTTACAGGGCGCTGGTGAGACCACACCTGGAGTACTGCGTACAGTTGTGGTCTCCATATTTAAGGAAGGATATACTTGCATTGGAGGCAGTGCAGAGAAGGTTCACTAGGTTGATTCCTGGGATGAAGGGGTTGACGTATGATGAAAGGTTGAGCAGGTTGGGCCTATGCTCATTGGAGTTTAGAAGAATGAGAGGTGATCTTATTGAAACATATAAGATTCTGAGGGGGATTGACAGGGTGGATGCTGAAAGGATGTTTCCCCTAGTGGGAGAACTAGGGGTCATAGTTTCAGAATAAGGGGTCGCCCATTTAAGACTAAGATGAGAAGGAATTTCTTCTCTCAGAGGGTCGTGAATCTTTGGAATTCTCTACCCCGGAGAGCTGTGGAGGTGGGGGTCACTGAATATATTCAAGGCGGAGATTGACAGACATTTGAACTGCAAGGGAGTCAAGGGGTATGGGGAGGGAGCGGGAAAGTGGTGTTGAGGACAAGATTGAATCAGCCATGATCTTATTGAATGGCGGAGCAGGCTCGAGGGCCCGATTGGCCTACTCCTGCTCCTGTTTCTTATGTTCTTATGTTCTTATGTTATACTGTCTCACCTTGGTCCTCACAATTCGACCATGATCAGTTCAAACGTCAGCAGCACCAACGGCAACACCAACCTTCTCCGCAATCACCTGATGCTGCACAGGACAGAGGGCATCAGCACCCGAGCACATTGCTGCCCAGGAGGCCAGGGATGGCTTCACCATGGCCAGATTTACGTCACTTAACGCTGTACACCCTAACTGCCACATGATGCACCAAGTTGGCATCACCCCACATCAACACCAAAAAGCAACCCTACAATGTCCACGCCATTACTTTCACACTCATCACCATTGCGGGGGGTACCGTTATGTCTCACCATTCACTGCAACTCACTAAGCCACTTCCAAAGGTGCACACAAATCTGTCCAAGATCGCAAAGTGTTGAAAATAAAGATTTCAATGTTTGACAGCAGATTAACAGAAATTTTACATGAACATTGGATAAAACACCTAAGCGGCTACCCTTGTGTGTTGTTGGTAACATAGAATCAAAGAATCATAGAATGGTTCCGCACAGAACGAGGCCCATGCCGGCTCTCTGCAAGGACACTTCAGCTGGCCCCACACCTCCGCCCGTTCCCCATAGTCCTGCAATTTTTTTTCCTTCAGGCACTTATCTAATTTCCTTTTGAAAGCCACATTTGAGTCTGCCTCCACCACCCTTTCAGGCAGTGAATTCCAGGTTCTAACCACTCACTGCATAAAAAAGATTTTCCTCATGTCGCTTTTGGTTCTTTTGCCAATCCCCTTAAATCTGTGTCCTTTGGTTCTTGACCCTTCCACCAATGGGAACAGTTTCCCTTTATCTACTCTGTCTAGACACATCATGATTTTGAACACCTCTATCAAATCTCTTCTCAAATTTCTTTGCACTAAGGAGAACAACCACAGCTTCTCCAGACTATCCAAGTAACTGAAGTTCCTCATCCCTGGAATCATTCTCCTGAATCTTTTCTGCACCCTTCACATCCTTCCTAAAGTGCAGCTCCCAGAATTGGACACAATACTCCAGTTGAGGCCAAACCAGTGTTTTATAAAGGTTCATTATAGCTTCCCTGCTTTTGTAATCTATGCTTCTATTTATGAAGCCCAGGATCCCGTATGCTTTTTTAACCGCTTTCTCAACCTGCCCTGCCACCTTCAACAATTTGTGCACATATACCCCCAGGTCTCTCTGTTCATGCACCCCCTTTAGGATTGTACCCTTTAGTTTATATTGCCTCTCCTTGTTCTTCCTACCAAAATGTATCACTTTGCACTTTTCTGTGTTAAATTTCATCTGCCACGTGTCCGCCCATTCCACCAGCATGTCAATGTCATCTTGAAGTCTATCACTAGCCTACTCACTGTTCACTGTACTTCCAAGTTTTGTGTCATCTGCAAATTTTGAAGTTGTACCCTGTACACCAAAGTCCAAGTCATTAATATATATCAAGAAAAGCAGTGGTCCGAATACCGACCCCTGGGGAACACCGCTGTGTACCTTCCTCTGTCCGATAAACAACCGTTCACCACTACTCTCTGTTTCCTGTCACTTCATGATTACTCTAGGATGAGGGTGAGTGTGAGGGGTGGCTAATGAGATGGGGATCTGATAATGTAGATAGAGAGAGAGGGATGGGTGGAGGTGCAAGGTAAGTTGGTGTGAGTAAGGATGTGCAGGGGTAGGGTAGGGAAGGCAGAGTGATGGGGATGTGATAGAGGCACAGCAGGATGAAGGTGAGTGTGGCTTTGTACTAATGTTTCGTGATCTAATGCGATCATTGAAAGGTTTGTGCCACTGCACCCAGGTCCTCTTGACAACATCCCTGCTTGTGACCTCCTCTGCAATGTGCAACCAGGCTGTGTTGGTCTCCTGGGGAGGTTTCATCCACCCATGGGAAGGGAAGAGGACCTCCCTGCATGCTCTGACTCCCTCTATAAGCATATGGAGGGAGTCGTGGGAAAACCTGGGTACAGCCCTTCACCGCTGCGCAGTGATTGTCAGTGTCTGCAGCATCTCAATGCTGTAGAACACTGACAGCACAAATGTCAAAAGTAAGGTGGCCATGGTCCCTTTAAGGACGTCATGAATGACATCAGCAGACCAGCTTCCTCTAATTGGCTGGGGAAATGTGCTGGGCAGGCTTAACAAGCCCAATCAACATAAATTAATTTTAGGCAGCGGGATGGAGCCAGCAGCGGGGCCGCGACCCACCACCGACATCGCTCGCACTGGACCCGCCGAGGTGAGCAAAATCCCGGCCAGAGACTTTGACCAAAGATTTTCCTCTTCTGCTCACTGTCCACTTTTCCTTGGTGACCCTTATTTCCATGATAGTGTTGCCAGCACTTTTGGCACCTTTTATTTGAAGCTCTTTCCGGGAGCGGAGGGAAATGTAGCATTACTGCAGCATTTAAATGGCCGCAGCAGTGTAAAAGGCCCGGGAAGCCAGTTTCATTCTGCTCATTTCTGTGTCTACATTGTCTGAGCAAGGTGGTTCCCTAGTGTGCTGAGCCCCCATGTTCTCTGACTCAATGCCAGAAGAAGTTCAGTGGTCCCGCCGGGTTAACCAAGGTAAGAGCTCACAAGGAACCAAACTATTCTGGTAACCCCTGACTTTCCCATAGCCCCAAGATTGTAGGCCGCATCCCTGCAACCACCGCAAATGATGGCACATGGCTCTAGGATGTTTCAGTGAGGCTTGTTTACAATAACCTTGCTCAAGGGAGTTAATAGAGATACTTCGATACAGTACAGACGAACAATAAGAATGACGTACATTTACATAGTGCCTTTAACATAGAAAAAACATCCCAAGGTGCTTCATAGAAGCATAAGGAAAAAAATTAACGCTGAGCCAAAGAAGCAGGTGCAAGAAGCTGTGACTAAAAGCTTGCTCAAAGGTTTAGGTTTCAATGAGGGTCTTAAAGGAGGAGAGGGAGGTGGAGAGACAGTGGGATTTAAGGAGGGAATTCCAGAGTGTGGGACCTGGATCTCTGAAGGCACAGCCACCAATGGTGAGGTAATGAGACAGGGGGTGCACAACAGGCCAGAGACAGAGGAATGCAGAGTCCTGTGGGGCTGATTATAGGGCTGGAGGAATTACAGAGCTAGAGAGGGTCAAGGCCATGAAATTATTGAAGTAGAACAATGAGAATTTTAAACTTGAGGGATTGGGAGCCAATATAGGTCAGCGAGGCCAGGGGTGATGGGTGAGCGGGACTTGGTGCTGCATGGGATATGGGCAGCAGAGTTCAAACTTACAGAGGCTGGAGGATGGGAGATTTGAATAGCTATGCCTGGAATTGAAAAATACATGGATAAGGGTTTCAGCAGCAGGTGGGCCAATGCAGGGGCAGAGGCAAGTGACATTATGAAAGTGGATTAGGCGGACTTTGTGATGGAGAGGATATGGTGTTGGAAACTCAGCCCAGGGTCCAATAGGACAGCAAAGCTGCGAACAGTCTGGTTCAGCCTGAGATAATGGCTGGGTGGGGGGTTGGAATTTTTGGCAGGGGCTAAAAATGCTAGCCCTCGGAGAGTTGTAAAACTGAAGCAGGTTATGGAGATAGGAAGCGGGGCAAGGCCATGGCAGGATTTGAACACAAGAAAATGTCAATGGCCCATACGAGGACTGAACCTGTGACCTTGTTGTTGGTAGCACCATGCTCTAACCAACTGAGCTAACTGGAAAAAAACATCCATGACATTAATTTTTTTTCTAATTGAAAGATTGCTGATTGTAATGGATCACAAATTGTTGTATCCGTGTGTTAATGGAGACACGGAATGCAGGAGTAGGCTTCACAAGTGTTTACTGAACAAAGTCTGGAGGTGAACTAACAGATACAAGACACTATACAGGCTTATATAGCCCGAGTGGCCATTACCGGCATTACAGTATACAGGGGCTCTTAAAGGCACATACACCACAATTCCTCCCCTTTTAGACAACCAGTACATAATATTTTAAGTAATCATTAATTAACATATTACAAGAACAATAATCTACACATTTGCTGCAGTTAATCAATTATAAGTCAGTCTCTCTGGAGGCTTCCTGACTCGGTCCGGATAACGCCTCGGTGGTGTAGTAGGTTTTGGTGGTGTAGTAGGTTCTTTTGGCAAGGTCGATTCGGCTTGAATGCCAGTGTTGGGTTCATCTGGTTCCAGTATCACCGGATCGGAGGTAGATACTATGGGTATCTCTGCTTCATCATTAGGCGTATAGAGTTGTGGTGTAGGTTGTCCCTTTCGGAGGACTCTATGATCTGGTCAGCATGGCGCCATATTATGCTTTCTCCAATGTCCACGGTATACATCAGCGGTCCTAGTCGTGTGCAAATAGTTCCAGGCTGCCATTTCTCGGTACGGTAGTTCCGGGCCAAAACTTGTTGACCTATCTGGAAGGTTCTAGTTGGCCTTTCATTCATGCCTTGAAATTGCCGGTTCTCCACGTCCCTTCTGATGTTTGGCTTGATCAAATCCAGCAGGCATCTTAGGCTTCTGTTGAAGAACATCATGGCAGGAGTTTGGTTTGTAACCACATGTGTTGCATTCCTGTATGCAAACAAGAAGTTATCTACCTTATGCTGAAGTTTTATGTCTTCATTACCCATGGCCTTTATGGCCTTCTTGAAGGTCTGGACAAACCTTTCAGCCAATCCATTGGTGGTGGGATGCTATGGGGCGGACGTGTAGTGCTTAACCCCATTGTCTTTTAAGAACTTCCTGAATTCTTCGGACACAAATTGCGGTCCATTATCAGAACAGATCTGTTCAGGCAGCCCATTCCTGGCAAATATGGTCCTTAATACTGTGATGGTTTTTTCCGTGGTGGTGGAGGACATCTTTATTACCTCCGGCCACTTGGAGTGTGCATCAACCGCGATTAAGAACATTGAGTCCATAAATGGACCAGCAAAGTCGATGTGTACCCTTTGCCATGGAGATGAGGGCCACTCCCATGGATGTAGAGGGGCTTGTGGTGGGGCGTTTTGGACCTTCTGGCATCCTAGGCAGCTCTTGGTCATTTCTTCAATGTCTCCATCGATACCTGGCCACCACAAAAATGCTCTGGCTAGGTTCTTCATTTTCACTCCACCCAGATGCCCCTCGTGAAGCTCCTTTAGCACTTTATCCTGGAGTTTGGGTGGAATCACCACTCTGGATCCAAACATCAAGGTTCCTCGGCACACTGACAGCTGTTCTCTTCTTTGCGAGAATGCTGGCAACAGTGGTTCGCCATGTGCTGGCCATCCCTTCACCATTAAATCGTAGACTCGTGAGAGAGTCGGGTCATTCCTTGTTTCCTTTTCAATGGCAGAATTTGTTACTGGTAGACATTCCACTATGGTTGAGTGGAACATCTCCACTGGGTCCACTGTAGGTGCCTCTTCTACCGTTGGCAACGGTAGGCACGATAAACCATCAGCATTCCCATGCTGTTTTGATCCTTTGTATTCTATGTCACATTGGTGTGCCCCTAGGAAAAGGGACCACCTCTGTAGCCTTTGCACTGTCACAATGGGAACACCCTTTTTAGGGTTGAATATGGAGACGAGGGGTTGATGGTCAGTCAACAAGGTAAATTTTTGTCCGTGTAGGTAATGGTTGAATTTCTTCACTCCCCATACCAGGCTAAGTGCTTCCCTGTCGATCTGGGCACAGTTACGTTCAGCTGAGTTCAATGAGCGTGACGCAAAAGCTATCGGCCGCTCCGAGCCATCAGGGAATCTATGCGATAATACTGCTCCTACGCCGTAAGGGGATGCATCGCACGCCAGTCTGATTGGCAGTGATGGGTTGTAATGAGCCAAAACTTCCTTGGACGTGATCAAGCCTTTGCATTTATGGAAGGCACGTTTACAGTCTTCGCTCCATTTCCAAATTACTCCCGTTTGTAGCAGTTCGTTAAGAGGGTGCAGAAGAGTTGGCAAGTTCGGTAAAAATTTATGATAGTAATTTATCAATCCCAGGAACGACCTTAATTGTGAGACATTTTCAGGTGCTGGGGCTTTTATGACCGCTTCAATTTTTTCAGGTGACTTATGCAACCCTTCCTCGTTAATTATGTGACCACAATATGACATTTGTTTCTGGAAAAATTCGCACTTGGGGCGATTTGCTCGTAGGCCCCGTTCTCTCAACCTAGTGAGCACCTGCTCCAAATTGGCAAGGTGCTCATTGTCGTTTTCTCCTGTTACAAGGATGTCGTCTAGGTAGCATTGAGTCCCCGGAATCCCTTGGAGGACTTGCTCCATAGCTCTTTGCCAGATAGCTGGAGCTGATGCTACTCCGAAAACCAGTCGATTGTACTGGTACAGGCCTTTGTGTGTATTTATCGTGAGATACCTTTTATAGGCCTCTTCAACCTCCATCTGTAGATATGCCTGAGCCAAGTCAATTTTGGTGAAACGTTTTCCTCCGGATAGTGAGGCGAAAATATCTTCTATCCTCGGAAGAGGATACTGTACCATGTGAAGGACCGGGTTTACAGTCACCTTGAAGTCCCCACAGATGCGAATTTTTCTCTGTTCTTCAGATTTATCATTATTCAACATTTTCTTCATGACCGGGACGATCTATCTTGGATAATACGCCTGCCTTTTCCAAATTCTCCAGCTCTGCCTCGACTGCTGGACGAATTGCGTATGGCACCGGCCTTGCCTTAAAAAACTTGGGAATTGCTGCATCTTCCACTTTTATTGAGGCGGTGACGCCTTTCAAGGTTCCTAGTTCCTGTTGAAACAAGATGTCTTTTAATCGTTCAGGTATGACGTCATCGCCATTTTTTTTCTTACTGGTCACCGTCAGTGCCTGAATGGAGTGCCAGTCTAAACGTATCTTCCTGATCCATTCACGTCCCAACAGCGGTGGACCACCATCCTGCAGAACGTATAAATACAACTTCTGTATTTCCTTGCCGTTGTATACAACAGGCACCTTTATTTTCCCTTTGGGGTATACTTTCTGCCCCGTATTTGTTTTCAAGATAATGGATGTGTCTTTCAAAGGTATATGCGGAAATAGCCGCTCGTAATCCCGTCGACTTATGACGGTCAGAGTTGATCCTGTATCTAGCTCCATTTTAACTGGGGACCCCGCTATCGTGAGGGTAACCCAAATGGTCTGGTAGTCTTCTTTGGCAATTACATTATGTAATTTGAAACAGCTTAGTCTCTTGTTTCCGGAGTCACTATCGCTCTTCTGGTCTTCGGAGCTACTGTCCGTCATCATTTGTACCTTTCTGTACTTTTCCTTATTGATTTTTTTCCTGTCCGTGGATTTTTTGTGTCCAGATCGGCATACACGTGCAATGTGTCCAATCTTTCCGCATTGCCTGCATGCTTTGTCCTTGAACCAGCAGTCCCTCTGGTCATAGAGTCATAGAGTCATAGAGTTATACAGCACGGATAGAGGCCCTTCAGCCCATCGTGTCCGCGCCGGCCATCAAGCCCTGTCTGATCTAATCCCATATTCCAGCATTTGGTCCGTAGCCTTGTATGCTATGGCATTTCAAGTGCTCATCCAAATGCTTCTTAAATGTTGTGAGGGTTCCTGCCTCCACAACCCTTTCAGGCAGTGAGTTCCAGACTCCAACCACCCTCTGGGTGAAAAAGTTCTTTCTCAAATCCCCTCTAAACCTCCCGCCCTTTTACCTTGAATCTATGCCCCCTAGTTATTGACCCCTCTACTAAGGGAAAAAGTTCCTCAGCATCCATCCTATCTATGCCCCTCATAATTTTGTACACCTCAATCATGTCCCCCCTCAGCCTCCTCTGCTCCAAGGAAAACAAACCCAATCTGCCCAGTCTCTCTTCATAGCTGAAGCGCTCCAGCCCCGGTAACATCCTGGTGAACCTCCTCTGCACCCTCTCCAACGCGATCACATCCTTCCTGTAGTGTGGCGACCAGAACTGCACACAGTATTCCAGCTGTGGCCTAACCAGTGTTTTATACAGTTCCACCATAACCTCCTTGCTCTTATATTCAATGCCTCGGCTAATGAAGGCAAGTATCCCATATGCCTTTTTTACCACCTTATCCACCTGTTCCGCCGCCTTCAGGGATCTGTGTACTTGCACACCCAGATCCCTCTGACCCTCCATCTTGCCTAGGGTCTTACCATTCATTGTGTATTCCCTTGCCTTGTTAGTCCCCCCAAAGTGCATCACCTCGCACTTTTCCGGGTTAAATTCCATTTGCCACTGTTCCGCCCATCTGACCAACCCATCTATATCGTCCTGCAGACCGAGGCTACCCTCCTCGCTATTTACCACCCTACCAATTTTTGTATCATCCGCGAACTTACTGATCATACCTTTTACATTCATATCCAAGTCATTAATGTAGACCACAAACAGCAAGGGACCCAGCACCGATCCCTGTGGTACCCCACTGGCCACAGGCTTCCAGTCACAAAAACAACCTTCGACCATCACCCTCTGCCTTCTGTCACTAAGCCAGTTTTGTATCCAATGTGCCAAGGCACCCTGGATTCCATGGGCTCTTACCTTCTTGACCAGTCTCCTGTGCGGGACTTTATCGAAGGCCTTACTGAAATCCATATATACCACATCCACTGCGTTACCCTCATCCACACACCTAGTCACCCCCTCAAAAAATTCAATCAAATTAGTCAGACATGATCTTCCCTTGACAAAGCCATGTTGACTATCCCTGATTAATCCTTGCCACTCCAAGTGGAGACAAATTTTGTCCCTCAGAATTTTTTCCAATAATTTTCCTACCACTGATGTTAGGCTCACTGGCCTGTAGTTCCCCGGTTTTTCCCTACTTCCCTTCTTGAATAATGGTACTACATTAGCGGTTCTCCAGTCCTCTGGCACAACCCCTGTGGCCAGAGAGGTCCTGAATATATGTGTTAGAGCCCCCGCAATCTCTTCCTTTGCCTCACACAGCAGCCTGGGATACATTTCATCCGGGCCTGGGGATTTATCCATTTTTAGGCCAGCTAAAACCACCAATACCTCCTCCCTCTCGATGTGAATATGTTCGAGCATATCACAGTCCCCCCGCCCTATTTCTATGTCTACATCGTCCTTCTCCATAGTGAAAACAGATGCAAAAAATTCATTTAGAACCCCTCCTACATCTTCCGGCTCCACACACAGATTGCCACTTTTGTCCCTAATGGGCCCTATTTTTTCCCTAGTTATCCTCTTACCCTTAATATACTTATAAAACATCTTAGGATTTTCCTTTATTTTGCTCGCCAGTGTTACTTCATGGCCCCTCCTTGATCTCCTAATTTCTTTTTTAAGTATCCCCCTGCACTTTTTGTACTCCTCTAGGGCTTCCTCCGTCTTTAGCCTTTTGTATCTGCCAAACGCCCTCCTTTTTTTCCTAATCCATTCTCGTATATCCCCTGACATCCAAGGTTCCCTGTGGTTTTTGGAACCACCCTTGACCTTTACGGGAACATGTTGCCATTGTATGATCCCAATCTCCCTTCTGAAAGCCTCCCATTGCTCTGATGCGGATTTTCGTACAAGTAGCTGATCCCAGTCCATTTTGGCCAGATCCTGCCTCATCCTATTAAAATCGGCCTTCCCCCAATTTAGAACCTTTATTTCCGGCCCATCCCTGTCCTTTTCCATGACCACCTTAAATCTTACCATATTATGGTCACTGTCACCAAAGTGCTCACCTACTAGCACTTTTTCCACTTGGCCGGCCACATTCCCTAGAATTAGGTCCAGTACCGCCCCCTCTCTTGTAGGACTTTCTACATGCTGGCTCAAAAAGCTCTCCTGGATGCACTTTAAGAATTCTACACCCTCTGAGCCTTTCACACTCTGACTATCCCAGTTAATATTGGGGAATGGGTGGATCTGCCGCAGCGATAACATCTCTCAAAACCCTGTGTCATTTCATGGGTGCCGAAGTCCTGTGGCTTTTGCTGTATCTCTGCAGCTCCTCTTGCGGCTGCTTCGTATGATACAGCCATACTGAAAGCCTTGTCCAGTGTCAAATCTTTCTCAGAAAGTAGCCTTTTCTGTGTTACTTCACATAGGAGACCGCAGACGAATTTGTCTCGAAGAGAATCTGCCAGTCCTGCCCCGAATTGGCAGTGCTTTGACAGCTTCCTTAATTCGGTGAGGTAATCAGCGTTACTTTCATTCTTGTGCTGATTCCTCTTGAAGAATTTGAATCGTTCCGCTATCAGCAGCGGTGTTGGGTTTAAGTGCTCCTGTAGGGTATCAACAATCTCCTTAAAATTCTTGTCCTTTGGTTTGGCTGGAGTGATTAAGTTTTATAACAGCCCGTATGTCCTTGCGCCCATTAGATTTAGAAGTACTGATGCCTTTTTATTATCTTCTATTTCATTTGCTGTGCAATATACCTCCACTCTTTCCACATATGTGGTCCAATCCTCTATATCGCTATCAAAAGCATTAATATTGCCAGCCTTAGGCATCCTGAAAAAAAAATGGCGCCTCCCGCGTTTTCCTTTCTTCCCTGCAAAAAAAAATGGCGCTTCCCGCGCTTTCCCGCCGCTGCTGCTGCTGACAACGCTGTTCTCCGCGGTTTTTATTTACATAGGCTTTTTTTTTCAATCGGTGGAGACTCGTTCCCGCCGGACTCTCTGGGACTTTTCCCTCCCTCTGTCTCTGTTTACCTCCGCCTTCGCTGCTCGGCTCCGCTGCAGAGCCAGCCGATGGAGCCCCATCCCGCCGCCCAGGAAGGACCACTGCAGTACCTGCCACCAGCTCGGCCAGCTGGTGAAACCACAGCCTTTCCCTTTTCTCTTTTCTTTCTTGTTTTTCTTCGACTTTCGTCTGAGGAATCGATCTCCTTGAGGTGCTGCCACTGTCGCCACTGTTGTATCCGTGTGTTAATGAAGACACGGAATGCAGGAGTAGGTTTCACAGGTGTTTACTGAACAAAGTCTGGAGGTGAACTAACAGATACAAGACACTATACAGGCTTATATAGCCCGAGTGGCCATTACCGGCACTACAGTATACAGGGGCTCTTAAAGGCACATACACCACACAAATCCTCCTCAGTGTCACTCCTGTTGTGATTCATGAAAGCTGCTGACTGAATAAACTTAACTGACTCGCTAATGTCCTTCAGGGAAGGGCACTTACCACCAACCCCTGGCCTGGCCTACTGTCCCACCTTCAGGGCAACTAGCGGCCGTGGTAGGGCTAGGAGAAGCAGAAATTTAGGGAGGGAATTCTAGACCTTAAGGTTACGATCAAACTGTGAGGATATGTTGTGCATGGTGCAGGCAGGTATGCAGCTTTTCTTCACACTATGACAATAGGAGAGATGCACGGCTTTGGCTTAAGTTGAAATAATCTTCAAGTTGAGTCCTGATACACCAGTTGTGTCTCTCCAAAATAGCAAGGAAGCAATTTTTTTCATGCTTAGAAATTAAATATAAATCAAGAAGTGACAGGTCATGGGTTACACTGGAATGTTAATCATCAACAAGCCTAAAGGATAGCTCAGGTGAAAATGAGTGGCACACAGGCATAAATCCAAAGAACAAGCGGAAACCACCTTTCTATTTGCCAGCACAACTTGTTATAACTGCTACAGCAGCTCTTGTTTATACAAGCATGTTGTTTGATGTAGTATCACATGATGGCAAGCTACGTACACCTATTGATTTCAGCATTTTTAGTAATGAACTTAACTCCTCGTTGGGACCTGTACAATGTACTTTCACTGTCACCTCCAGCCACACCACGTTTAAGTAATGCATCATTACAGCTGCAGAACCTGTACATATAAGGAGTTAATTTTCCCAAGTACACATTGGCATCGAGGAACCTTGCAGGCAGTATACATGGGGGTAGCATGACCAATAGGGGCTAACAGCAGGCAAAGTTCTCCCAATCAGTGCATTCTTGGAATACTCACCCTTATAAAGTCTTTCCTTACATGCTAATGTCAGCATCACTGTACTCTGGACTTATATCACCAGTCCAATAGTATGAAGTCAGTGCATAAAATCACTAAAATAAAGATCTACGTTTTCTTCCCTTATTTCGTCTGCTTCTGGAGACTTGACAAATGCATATGAGTGCAGATGTAGTGATCCCATGCTCCCAGTGGATGGAATGATTGAAGGGAGCATGGGTCAGCCAATCGGACATAGAGTGTTGCAGCCCCATCTCCAAGCTGAGCTTTCTTTGAGTGTGGCTTACCAACTTGGAAGTGCAGGATCACTGAATTTACCCCATAAAGAAATAAATAATTTGCATTTATATAGTGCATTTCATGACCTCGAGAGGTGCCAAAGTGCTTTACAGCTAATTAAGTACTTTTGACGTGTAATCACTGTTGTAATGTAGGAAATGTGGCAGGCAATTTGCACACAGCAATGTGATAATGACCAGATAATCTGTTTAAGTGATGTTAGTTGAGGAATAAATATTAGTCAGGACCAAATATAGTTCCATAGGTGACTGTCTGTGTGGAGTTTGCACATTCTCCCCGTGTTTGCGTGGGTTTCCTCCAGGTGCTCCGGTTTCCTCCCACAGTCCAAAGATGTGCGGGTTAGGTTGATTGGCCATGATAAAAAATTGGCCCTTAGTGTTAGGGGGGATTAAATACGTGGGGTTATGGGGATAGGGCTTGTGTGGGATGGCTGTCGGTGTAGGGACCGGGTGCTAGGGTTTGGATGATCAGCCATGATCTCGTTGAATGGCGGAGCAGGCTCGAAGGGCTGAATGGCCTACTCCTGCTCCTATCTTCTATGTTTCTATGTTTCTATCAGGTTGCCAGTACCTTGTCCAAGTGACTAATTTTTATGTGTAAGTTCAGATAGTATTAGCAGGCTATTAATTTATGTGGCTTAGCCCAATCAATCCCACCCAACTTCCATACATGTGCACTTCCCCCTGGTTTCACCAGTTAGTAACGAAGAACAAGAATCCTGGATAACAACAGAAAATGCTGGAAAAACTCAGCAGGTCAGGCAACATCCGTGGAGAGAAATTTGAGTTGACATTTTGGGTCGAACCCTTCTTCAAAACTGGAAAGAAAAGAAACTAGTTCGAAGGCAGGGCTGCGATCGGACAAAAGAATAAAAGAAACAAAAGAAGTAAAGGAGATTAGAAGCTAGACGAGATGCTAATAGGCTGAGATTAGGTGTAAAGTGTACTGGCAGGGCAAGAGATAGCTGCCAGGTGTGAGAGAGAAACAAAAGGAAAAGGGGGGGGAAAGGAGTGGAAAAATTACAAGAAAAAATGAAATAGGGGCCGAGCTTATGATCTGAAATTGTTGAACTCGATATTGAGTCCGGAAGGCTGCAGAGTGCCTAATCGGAAGATGAGGTGCTGTTCCTCCTGGCCAATTGCAGCACTCAGACTGATCCTCTGAGATTGCCCTAATAAAGGTTTCCAAGATGATGAGATGATGAGCGGTTTTGATCGAGTAAATAGGGGCAAAATATTTCCTCTGGCAAGTGGGTCAATAACGAGAGGTCATAGATTCAAAATCATTGGAAAAAGATCTAGACGGGAGATGAGGAGAATTTTTTTTCACTCAGAGAGTTGTCGGGATCTGGAACACTCTACCTGAAAAGGTGGTGGAAGCTGGTTCCATAAATCATTTAAAAAGGGAGTTGCACAGGTGCTTGAGGAACTTACAGGGTTATGGACAGAAAGCGGGGGTGTGGGACTAAGCACGACTGCTCTTTCAAAGAGCCAGCACAGGCACTGTAGGATTCGCAAAATTGGACTTTATATTAATAAGGGTCAAATGGCAGAAGAGGCCATGATTTTAAAGACTGTTTTAAAAGAAGCCCAGAAAAAGGGACATACAAAATGGCCGCCATACCATGTGACCAGCTTATTGGGACACTTTAAAATGGTTCCTGCGCAACCTCAGACAGATTTGTGGATTCAACCCACAGTAAGTTCTGGAAGCCGTTTCTGAGAGAACGAAACCAGACCCACAAGTATGCATATGGATTAAATGCAGATCTAGTCAAGATCAGCCTGGAGACAGAGGCCATCAAAATGTTGCCCCAGACAAAAGGGGGCAATTTCATATTCATGAGAACAGCACCCAGGACTAGATAATGAGATCAGCAGGCCATTAAAAACAATGAAGGTAATTCCAGACCAGAGATGGGCCTTTACCAGCCGTTTAAGACATTTTAAAATATAATGACTACCCAACTGTGCTCCCAGCCCGCCAAAAGTAAAACAAAGACTAACCTGATTTTGGGCGGGAGACGGAGGTTTCTGGAAGAAAGTATGTCTGGAAGGCTTTTCGGCAGTTAAAAAAAGCTTGAGTTGGGACACACGCAGGCAGACACGCAGGGTTGGAGAGCTGGAAACACACAGCTTGAATCCGGACACCCAGAAGAAGAAGCAGGCACTCGCAGGAGGAAGAAGAAAGCCAACATCGAGAAGGCCGTCTCGAAGCCGGCGTTCCGCCCCGGGGAAACACATCGGGAGGTCATCAACCATCCCCGGGCCATTGCCGGAACGAGAGGCCATCGACCCAACTTGGGAGAAGAGACAAAAAAATAAAGGTCCTGAGAAAAGAAACCTTCCAGCCACCCCGGCTCGGGAGAGGAGAAAAGAAACTGAAGAAGCGATGGGAGCCAGCCCAAGGCTCCTCTAACCAGGGTCGAGCCAACGATCCTCGACCCCGCCGACATCCAGGCCCGCCGGAGTCCAGCCGCCCCCGACCCCCACCTCAGGAGAGAGGTGTGGCGCAGCTCGCAGGGGCTCCACGATCCACGTGGAGACAAAACGCCTGAAAGGATCAAACACAGACTCGATTTCAAAACCTTGCACTTCCTAGTGGGATTAGTGAGCATGTTTCTGGCCCTTCACAATCAGATCTAGATAGGTTTAATAAGGGGGTGGAATTAAGGGTACAATTAACATGAGTTGTTGTCCCGCGATGTTCCGTGTGTTTCCTTATGTCATGATGATCTTTGTAGAGTATAAGATGCCTGTATTTGCTTTAGTTAGTACTGTGTCGTTATGATTTGTGTGTGTGTTTTTCCCTCCCATGTATTCCCTTATCTGCTTGCATTTGATTTGATAATTTTCCTTATGCAATAAAATTTCATTTTGTTTCATCAAACTTGGTCTACAAGAATTTTCTCTACGCCTAAGTCCAGAGTATAGAATCTAAGGGGCAAGTGGGTTGAACCACTTAAGGTTTACTGTGCAAGAGAGAGAGGCCTCTAGAGAGAGAAATCTCAGGGAAACCTCTCAAGGAAAACCCCTTACAGAAAATGGCGACCGCGGCAGGACTCTGGCAGCAGGATTGCAATGTAGTAGATCAAAGTTTGAATGGTCGAAATGCAATGAATGAGAGGATAGTGGATTATGTCTTTGGCAAGGTAAATCACACTAAACAGTGGATTTCCGATCTCTTGCTGGATGGGCGTCCGGTGGACGCAGCCATCAGGTGGACAGAGAGCAAAGAGTATAAGAAGTCAGTGGAAAAGGCAGTGTGGCTGATGTGTTACAAGAAGCAGGTCCAGATCTTGGACCGGGTCGTTGCAGCACAGGCAGCCAAGATCACAAACAAGGCAGCAGAGATAGAGGAAAAGGCCATGGGTGGGGAAAAACTCATCACAGCGCTTCACGCTCTGAATCAGGAGCGCCAAGTGGTAGCTAGTCAACATCAGGCTAGGATAGATTACCTGGAGTGCCAGGTTACTGAGGCAAAGATGAATGAAACGAGGATACGGGAGTAAAGCGCCCGCCTCGCACAACAGCTAAGAGCGCAGGAGGAGAGAGTAGTGGAGGTTAAGGCAGCTTACAAGCTGGCCCTCGAGCACGGGTTTGAGAGCACAGACCACGGACCCTGCCAAAAGACCATAGAGGACCTAAGAACGGCCCTGGTTAAGGCAAGAGGCATGGTGTGTCTCGTCAGCCCGAAAGCCGGTCACATGGACTTTTTAAAGGAATCAAAACAGCCGATTCCAGCTGAGGTACCAGCCACCGAGCCCTCAGTACCGCCGAGCTATAGTGAGACTTGGTCAGAAAAGGAGGGGGTAGCCGAGGTGGAGTGTGAGGAAGAACCACTGGTCGCAAAGCCGGGACCGGCACCAATGTGTCCCGCTCGGCACCAGAGGTTCGGTCCCAACGCTGCCGATGGCAGTGTCGGACCCCACCAGAACCAGCTCGTGGTGCCCTACGCTGGCCCGCAATTAAGGCCCATGGTGAGCCATCTCACATGACTCACAGTAAAGGGAGATCCCTCGATTCATTTCATGGAAATAGAGGAAACAGCAGCCATTAATGACTGCGATGAACAGGAACAGGTCAAACTGTTGCTTTTCTCCCTGGATCCCACAATCCTTCAGTGCCTCTCAGAGGATGGTAAAAGGGGACGGAAAGGGTATGCGGATCTCAGGGAGGAAGTTTTAGAAGTAATGGGAGTGGACGACGGTAGTCCGTTCGACCATGTAGAAGGGACCTTGCAGCTATCTGGAGAACCCCCACGGGTTTTCGCAGAAAGGCTGTGGCCAGTATAGCGACGCAGCTGTCCGGGTATTCCTGAACGGGCTTTAATGAGCAACGAACAGCGGGTTCATTGGCTCCGTTGCTTGATTACCAACAGCTTGCCAGAGATACAGGCCCTAGCCAGATCTTGGTTTGATCCCCAAGGTCCCGGCGTCACGGAGGAGACGGTACTCCGTCAGCTTAATGTGGCATATAAGAATTGCAGAGGTCAGGAAACACCTCCCCAGAAAGGAAAGGTGCATGAGGCAAAACCCGCAGCCCCAAGCAAGCAGGAGTGGTGTCAGGAGGGGAATCGCCCTGTCCAAGCCAAGCTCAATTGCTACGGGTGTGGGAAGGATGGACATTGGCGCAAGGACTGTAGAAATCTGTGGAAGGATAATAAAGGGAGATTTCCCACAGCCCAAGCCCAAGCCCAGACCGCTGCCCCAGCACCAGCCAAAACCCAAGCCGTAGTTCCTGCCCCAGCACAAGGAGCTGGTGCAGTTATGGATCCCGCTGCGATTGAATCGATCATAGAGACAATGCGGTCTCTGATGACCTCGCAGGGGAAAATAGCTGTCACCACGTGGAGGTGGAGGTGGAGGAGGTGAAGGGAACCTATCTGCTGGATACGGGAGCATCGTGAACCGTAATCCACGCAGATAACCCCACCACCTCGCCTCTGTCCAGCGGGGTCCCATATCTTCTGTCGGGCTTCACGGGCGAAGAACAGGCTGGCACACATTCCCTTCCCCTCTCCATTCGTTTAGGACCACTCCGCAATACGTGGAAGTGTACCCTGATGAAGTGGGAGGTGGGAGGTGGAACGGGAGTCCTGGGGTCTGATTTCTTGGTAGCCCACGGGATCCACGTGGACCTGAGAAATCATTGTCTCTCGGGAGAGGGTACGAGTGTGAAGGCAATAGAGAGTGTTAAGGAAACCCCTACGAAGGCGCGGGTTGGCCGGCGAGAAGTAAAATTCTTGGGTCTAACCCTATGCGCTGGCGAGAGAACCGTAGACCAGGAGGATGAGCCAGAATCGGTGCAAAATCCACCGGTCTACGCCACTCGCACAGTGGAGGTGTCCCGACGCAACAAGTGGTTTCACATGAAGCGGTGCAAACTATTTAAACCGGGTGCAAGAGCATTAGCTACCGAAGCCAGTTCTGAGGATAAAGATCCTCAGCCTGAGGCGCGCGATGAGTCACAGACCACACAAGCTGGCATTGTAGCCTGCTTGGAAGGAGAAGAGGTCCCGCCCACCTGGGGAGAGCTTTCTCCGATGGCCTGGGACTCGGACGAGGAGGGGCCCGAACAACAAGGTCCCGCCCTCGACACGATTCTGGAAGAGGTGGATTCGGAGGACGGCGATCCCGCCCTCGACTCGAGTGTGGGGGAGGTAGAAATTGGGGGCAGAGATTCTCCACCTGTAGGGACAGGTGAGGAGGAGCCATCTGCCACAGGCCCAATTCCCGAAGGGGCGGAGCCTGAGGGGAGGGAGCCGAAGCCTACAGTTGTGAAAGAGCCACGGGCTATGAGGGCTGAAGTCCCACCTGAAGGTCCACTCACCAAGGGAGCCTGCCCAAATCCCAAAGGGGCGGAGCCTGAGGGAAGGGAGCCGAAGCCTACAGTCGTGGAGGAGCCACGGGCTGTGAGAGCTAAGGTCCGACCCGAAGGTCCACTCGCTAAGGGAGCCACACCCAAAGTACCTTTTCGCAGGTCGACTCGTACGCCTCAGCCTGTAAAACCTTGGCCTGAGTCCCCCACTCCCACTAAACGCCGACTTCAGAAATCCATTAAAAAACACAGTCCCCGTTTAGCAGCAAAAGGCTGCGGGGAACCAGAACCACAGGTCACTGCAGCCCCGCCACAGGGAGCGGCGAGCTGCAGTCCAGAGCCACAGGTCACTGCAGCCCCGCCACAGGGAGCGGCAAGCTGCAGTCCAATCAGGGATTAGGCAAGCCGCCCGGGGACGGGCGGCGCTGTACATAAGTTTAGTTTTAAGTTTAAGATGTGTAAACATTAAAAGTTTAAGTTGTAGGAGTCTACGTACTCCTAGCAAAAAATACTGAACTCGCAGAGGTTCAACAGAAAAGGTTTAATTGTTGAGGCTGCATGCTGAACACAAAATGGAGTCAGAGACTACACAAAGTACAACTGTCTTTCATCAGTGCACAGCTTCAACTGCTCCTCCCCCGCTCTGGGCTTAACTATGTTGCAGATCGAGTTTCTTAAAGGTGTGATCCTTCTTAAAGGCATGACGCCTGATTTATAGTCGACAGGCCGGAAAGCAGATTGTGTCCGTTCTGTGCTCGGTACGCCACACAGCTCCCCCCAGAATCCGCAAGTAAGGAGTGTACGAACCGGCATGGCGGCTTGATGGCACGGCCGGAACGGCTCTTGGTGGTTGGTGTCGGGAGCGGGGCGGTCGGACGCGTCGGGCTCTTAGGCGGTCTGCCCCACGGTGGGGGTTGGCCCACTTGAACGCGTTCGTCGGTCTCTAGGTGCGCCAGCTTGAGCCGGTCGACCGACACCTTGTCAGTTCTGCCGCCCACTTCGAGGAGAAAGAACTTGTTCCCCGTCTGGAGCACCTTGTAGGGTCCGTCGTATGGGGGCCGTAGAGGTCCTCGGTGGGCGTCATGGTGCACGAAAACAAATTTGGCCATGTGCAGGCTAGGTGGTACGCGGGTTGCTGGTTCGCCGTGCCGGCCGGTGGGTACCAGAGCGAACTGTTGTGCTCGGTTGGCGAAAGCGCGGCGTTGCTGGTCAGCCGACCAGGGGGTCATGGCGGTGGGCAGGAACTCTCCGGGTACGCGCAGCGGCTGGCCGTACACAAGTTCCGCCGCCAAGGCTTGCAGGTCTTCCTTGACCGCGGAGCGTAGGCCGAGTAGCACCCATGGGAGGCGGTCGATCCAAGCCTCGTCCTCGAGGCTGGCGCGGAGCGACGCCTTCATGGACCTGTGAAAATGCTCGCACAGTCCATTGGCTTGGGGTGGTAAGCCGTGGTGCGTTGAACGGCCACACTGAGGTTTCGGGCGATGGCGGCCCACAGATCAGAGGTGAACTGCGGGCCTCTATCCGACGTCATGTCGGAGGGGACGCCGAACCGAGCGACCCAGGTACTGATGAACGCCCTCGCGATGTCGGCGGTGGTGGTGGACGTCAGTGGAATGGCCTCGGGCCAGCGGGTGGTACGGTCCACGATTGTCAGCAGGTGCGTGTGACCTTGTGATGGTGGCAGGGGGCCGACGAGGTCGAAGTGGACGTGGTCGAACCTTCTTTCTGGCACGGTGAACTCCTCGAGTGGGGCTTTCACGTGCTGGTGGATTTTGGCATGCTGGCAAGCTATGCAGGATCTGGCCCAGACGTGCACATCTTTGCGCAGGCCGCGCCAGACAAATCGGTTGGCCACCAGTCTAATGGACGCGCGGGTGCCGGGGTGTGAGAGGCCGTGGACGATGTCGAACACCCATTTTCACCAGGACGCCGGGACTACGGGGCGGGGTTGCACCAAGGAGGTGTCGCATTTGACTGTGACGGCGGACGGGCCGCAGGCGACGTCGGTCAGTCGCAGCCCTGGGAGGGTAGTGGGCGCGGAGAGCAGATCGGGGTCGGTGCATTGCTCCGCTGCCATTTGAGCATAGTCCACTGCCAGGTGGGCGCCGTGGACGGCGGGGTGGGATAGGCAGTCGGCCACCACGTTGTCTCGACCGGAGATGTGCCGGATGTCCGTGGTGAATTCGGACACGGCGGCGAGCTGGCGTTGTTGCCTGGCTGACCACGGGTCCACAGATTTCGCCATCGCGAATGTCAGGGGTTTGTGGTCGACAAACGCGGTGAAGTGGTGGCCCTCCAGAAGAAATCTAAAATGGTGGACTGCCAGGTACAGTGCGAGGAGCTCGCAGTCAAAGGCGCTGTATTTGGCCTCCGGGGGGTGCAGTTGGCGGCTGAAAAAGGCCAGCGGTTGCCAGGCCCCATCGACCCACTGTTCGTACACGGCGCTGACCGTGCGGTCGGAGGCGTCCGTGGTGAGGGCTACCCTGGCGTTGGGCTGTGGGTGAGCGAGCATGGTGGCGTCAGCGAGCGCCTTTTTGGTCGAGTCGAAAGCGGTCAACATGTCCGCCGACCACTCGATCTCCATTCTGTCTTTCTTACCCCGGAGGGCTTCGTATAGGGGCCGCATGAGGGAGGCCGCTCCGGGAATGAAGCGGTTGTAAAAGTTGATCATCCCCAAGAACTCCTGGAGGCCTTTGATGGTGGTAGGCCGGGGGAACTGCTGGACGGCTTCCACCTTGGCGGGCAGGGGAATGGCTCCGTCCTGCGTGATGTGGTGGCCGAGGAATTCGATCCTGCTGAGGCCGAATTGGCACTTGGCTGGGCTGATGATGAGCCCGTGCTCACTGAACTGCTGGAAAAGGGTGCGGAGGTGCTCGATGTGTTCCTGCTTGGAGGAACTAGCTACCAGGATGTCATTCAGGTAGACAAACAGGAACTTCAGGTCCCGGGGGACCGAGTCCATGAGCCGCTGGAAGGTCTGGGCCGCGTTTTTGAGGCCGAAGGGCATTTGGGGGAACTCGAATAGCCAAAAAGGGGTGATTATGGCTGTCTTGGGAACGTCCGTGGGGTGGACTGGCACCTGATGGTAACCGCGCACCAGGTCGACTTTGGAGAAGAATGAGCGGCCGGCCAGTCTATCCGAGAAGTCTTGAATGTGCGGTATGGGGTACCGATCCGGCATGCTGGCGTCGTTTAGGCGCCGGTAGTCCCCGCAGGGGCGCCATCCCCCGTCGGGTTTGGTGACGATGTGGAGTGGGGAGGCCCAGGGGCTGTTGGAGCGGCGGATGATGCCGAGCTGCTCCATTGTGGCGAACTCGGCCCGCGCGATCTCCAGCTTGGCCGGGTCCAGCCTGCGGGCGTGGGCATACACCAGTGGGCCTGTGGTGGGGATGAAGCGTTCTACTCCATGCTTAGCAACCTTTGCGGAGAAGGTCGGGTTCATGAGGGCTGGGAACTCAGCCAGGAGTGCTGAGTAGTCGTCCGTTGAGCGGGTGCGGCACTGCCACGCCATTTTGGCGGGTTGGGGGGGGGGGCCATGGCGCCCGGGACAGGTGACATGGTGTCCATGTCCACGAGGCGGCACCGAGGCATGTCGACCAACAGGCCGTGGGCGCACAGGAAATCCGCACCGAGGAGCGGGGAGAGCACCTTGGCGGTGATAAACTCCCAGTGGTAGCGGCGGCCTGCGAGGTCGATGGTGACGGTGCGGGTGCCGTACGTCCGGATGTCGGTGCCATTGGCGGCAGCCAGCGCAGGGCCACGGCCGCCTCGCTGGATCTCGAGGGCGGATGCGGGGATGATGCTGTGCTGCGCGCCCGTGTCGCATAGGTAACGGCGTCCGGAGGCGCTGTCCGTAACATACAGCAGCGCGCCTGCTTGCCCCACGGCCATCGTGTAGGCCGGTGTGGGGGCGGTTGGAAACGTGCAGGGATGGCTGCAGCGGCGTGCCCGTGCGCCGAACCGGGTATGGAAGTAGCAGTAGCCCTGGGTCGGAGGGCTTGGGAGACGTGGGGGCCTGGGGGGCCTCGTGGCCGAGCTGTGTGGCCGCGCGATAGAGGGTGGAGCGCACGCCGACGCTGCAGAGGCCAGGTCGGGGGTGACGGCGTGGTTGGAGCTGGCGGACAGGAGCTTATCGACTTCGTCGGCCAGGGCCTCGAGGTCTGTGAGGCTGGACGCCACGATCGCCGGGCGGATGCTGGGAGGTAGTTGGCGGATAAAGAGCATGCGGAAGAGGGAGCCGGGCGGTTTCTCGTCGGTCAGAGCAAGCATGTGTGAGAGCAAGTCTGACGGCGTGGAGTCACCGAAGCCCGGGAGGTCGAGGAGGTGGCAGTTGCGCACAAATTGGGAGGCTGTGAATTTTTTAATGAGCGCAGCCTTGACATGTGCGTACTTGCCTTCCTCCGGAGGGATTTGTAGTGTTGTCCAGACTTTCGTGATTGGAGCTGCCCAGGGAGGCGAGGAGGTAGTCATACATCGTTGCGTCAGCGGTGATGCTGCGGAGTCGGAATTGCGATTCGGCTTGAAGGAACCAGGCGGTGGCCAGGTTCTCCCAGAACTCCGGCAGCTTCACAGAAACTGCGTTTGTGTCAGCCATGGTTATGCTTAGGAGTCGTCCTGAGCGTCGGGGTCACCAATGTACATAAGAACATAAGAAATAGGAGCAGGAGTAGGCCAATCGGCCCCTCGAGCCTGCTCCGCCATTCAATAAGATCATGGCTGATCTGATCCTAACCGCCAATCCACTATCACAGAACCATCTCCTGAATCTAACAGAATTAGACACACGAAATAGGAGCAGGATCAGGCTACACGGCCCCTGGGCCCGCTCCGCTACCCACAGGGCCATGACCGATCTGAACCTAGACTCATGTCCAAATTCCTGCCCGCTCCCCGTAATCCTTAATTCCCTTTACTTCTAGGAAACTGTCTATTTCTGTTTTAAATTTATGTAATGATGTAGCTTCTACAGCTTTTTGGGGCAGCATATTCCATGGACCTACCACCCTCTGAGTGAAGTAGTTCCTCCTCATCTCAGTTTTGAAAGAGCAGCCCCTTATTCTAAGACTATGCCCCCTAGTTCTGGTTTCACCCATCATCGGGAACATCCTCCCCGCATCCACCTGATCCAACCCCTTCACAATCTTATATGTTTCAATAAGATCGCCTCTCATTCTTCTGAACTCCAATGAGTAGAGTCCCAATCTACTCAACCTCTCCTCATATGTCCATCCCCTCATCCCCGGGATTAACCGAGTGAACCTTCTTTGTACTGACTCGAGAGCAAGTATGTCCTTTCTTAAGTATGGACACCAAAACTGTACGCAGTATTCCAGGTGCGGTCTCACCAATACCTTGTACAACTGAAGCAATACCTCCCTATTTTTATATTCTATCCCCCTAGCAATGAAAGCCAACATTCCATTGGCCTTCTTAATCACTTGCTGCACCTGCATACTAACCTTTTGAGTTTCGTGCACCAGGACCCCCAGATCCCTTTGTACTTCAGTACTTTCCAGTTTCTTGCCATTAAGATAATAACTTGCTCTACGATTTTTCCTGCCAAAGTGCATAACCTCACACTTTCCAGTATTGTATTCCATCTGACAAATCTCTGCCCACTTACTTAGCCTGTCTATGTCCCCTTGCAGGTTTTTTATGTCCTCCTCACTCACTACTTTCCCTCCCATCTTAGTATCATCTGCAAACTTTGATATGTTACACTCGGTCCCCTCCTCCAAATCGTTAATATAGATTGTAAAGAGTTGGGGACCCAGCACTGACCCCTGCGGAACACGACTAGTTACTGATTGCCAGTCTGAGAATGAACCATTTATCCCAACTCTCTGCCTTCTGTTAGATAGCCAATCCTCTATCCATGCCAGAATATTACCCCCAATCCCGTGATTTTTATCTTAAACAATAATCTTTTGTGTGGCACCTTGTCAAATGCCTTTTGGAAGTCTAAATACACTACGTCCACTGGTTCCCCTTTATCCACCCTATATGTTACTTCCTCAAAGAACTCCAGCAAATTTGTCAAACATGACTTCCCCTTCATAAAACCATGCTGACTTTGTCCTATTAAATTATGATTATCCAAATGTCCTGTTACTGTCTCCTTAATAATGGACTCCAAAATTTTACCTACCACAGATGTTAGGCTAACCGGTCTATAGTTTCCAGCCTTCTGCCTACTGCCCTTTTTAAATAAGGGTGTTACATTAGCAGTTTTCCAGTCTGCCGGGACCTTTGCCGAGTCCAGGGAGTTTTGGAAAATTTTTACCAATGCATCCACAATCCCTACCGTCACTTCCCTCAAGACCCTAGGATGTAAGCCATCAGGTCCAGGTGATTTATCCGCCTTGAGTCCCATTATTTTACCGAGTACCACTTCCTTAGTGATTTTGATCGTGTTTAGCTCCTCCCCCCCGTATAGCCCCCTGTTTGTCCAGTGTTGGGATATTCTTAGTGTCTTCTACTGTAAAGACTGATACAAAATATTCCTTCAGTGTTTTTGCCATCTCCATATTTCCCACCATTAATTTCCCGGTCTCATCCTCTAAGGGACCAACATTTACTTTAGCCACCCTTTTTCTTTTTATATAACTATAAAAACTCTTACTCTCTGTTTTTATATTATTTGCTAATTTACTTTCAAAATATATCTTCCCTTTCTTAATCAATCTTTTTGTTATTTTTTGCTGTCTTTTAAAGTTTTCCCAATCCTCTATCCTCCCACTAGATTTGGCTACCTTATATGCCCTTGTTTTTAGTCGAATACTATCTTTAATTTCTTTATTTAGCCACGGATGGCTGTCTTTTCTTTTACACCCTTTTCTTCTCAGTGGAATATATATTTTTTGGAAGTTGTAAAATAACTCCTTAAATGTACACCACTGATCATGTATCATCTTACCCTTTAATCTTTTTTCCCAATCCACTCTACTCAATTCCACTCTCATACCTTCATAGTCTCCTTTATTCAAGCTTAGCATGCTTGTTTGAGATCCAACCTTCTCACCCTCTAATTGAATACGGAATTCAACCATGTTATGGTCACTCATTCCAAGGGGATCCTTTACTAGGACATTTTTAATTAATCCTGTCTCATTACACAGGACCAGATCTAAGGTTGCTTGCCCCCTGGTCGGTTCAGTTACATACTGGTCAAGAAACCCATCCCTAATACACTCAATGAACTCATCCTCAAGGCAGCCCTGCCCAATTTGATTTGTCCAATTAATATGATAGTTAAAATCCCTCATAATTATAGATGTTCCCTTATTACAAGCCTCAACTATTTCCTGATTGATACTCCTTCCAACAGAGTTGCAACTGTTTGGAGGCCTATAGACTACTCCCACTAGTGTTTTTTCCCCCTTATTATTCCTTACCTCCACCCAAACTGTTTCATTATCCTGATCTTTTGACCCAATATCATTTCTCTGTATTACAGTGATTCCTTCCTTTATTAACATAGCCACCCCACCTCCCCTTCCTTCCTGCCTGTCCTTCCTGATCGTTAAATAACCTGGTATGTTTAATTCCCAGGCATTGTCACCCTGCAGCCATGTTTCTGTTATGGCCACAAGATCGTACCCATATGTAGTTATTTGTGCCATTAACTCGTCTATTTTGTTACAAATGCTACGTGCATTCAGATAGAGAACTTTCAAATGTTATAGTCTATGGACCGGAAAGCGGATTGTGTCCGTTCTGTGCTCGGTACACCACAAAGTAGTTTTAAATCTGCCCAGTATGTGTTGTTTTGGATCGAGGTCGAAAGACCCGATCATGCCGTCACCTAAGCCAGAATCTCTCGGGAGCCTGGCTGTATTGTTTGATTTATTGCAGGAACCAGGAGAAAGATGAGAGGGATCCTCGTTGCGTTCGTGATGGTCGGATGGAGCTGGGCCTATCGGGGCCGCACCAAGGACTCCACGATTTATGGGTGCTCTGGAAATAGAGGCCCCATCGCGACTGACGGAACCGGCTCACAACACGCTGAAGAGACTGCTGCCTACTTCCATGAAGAGAGATGGCCAGGCTGGCTGGGGTCGAACTCTACCGAATACTCCAGCCAGACGGGGTTTGCATACAAAGAAACATCTCTGGTGTGCCCCAGGGTGCGGATCATTGCACCCAGAAGCAGCGTCACTGTGGGCAAGAAGATTTGCCTTGTTTGTCACGGACATGTACCTTTGGACCGCTGGTGGTGGCTGCGCAAGTTGAGCAGCACCATGAAGAACTCGACGGTGGAATGGAAGAGACTGGGTAATAACACCCATCGGACAATAACGGGAACACACGGGGGGTTGAGTGTCTGTTGGGACAAATGGTGGGAACCAGATGAGGGGATCTACATCTGTATGTGGGGTTCAGAATGCGCTTGCCCCACAGGCGTCTCCATCTTTTTCCAAAGACAGTGGCAGGATGCTGGGCAAAGAATGAGGTGGGACGTCAGCTCACGGGCATGCGGAGTCCCATACTCACAGATCCCAGTAAACGCCACGGAGCTCATCACCCGACCCCGCAAGCCCCTGCCCACAGTTCCAGTAGCAAAAACCCTCAAGGAAGGGTGCCCCACCACGACAAAGGGACCCGGGAATGGATTGGTATTGGTACCCACAGGTCAGGTACTGTACCAAGGGGTCCACTACGCGGTGGCTTCGGTGATTTTAAATCTCACCGAGGTACGATTGCCCACGGGGTGCCCCAAGGAAACGAAGCAATTATACCAGGTCCTGTTAACAAACATGTTTGTTTGTTAACAGGACCTGGTATAATTGCTCGACTTTGCCGATGTCGACAGAGCCGAATTGTACACCACACCACATGAGGTCTTGGACAGAATAGGGAGGCAAAGAAGGGGTACAGTAAATGATATTTTCACAGCTTTTAACACAGGAACTTCCGTCATCAACACACTGGATGACGTGAAGCTGCAAACCCAGATCAATGGTTTAAAAACACAGCTAAGAAAGATACTGACTGATGAGAATAAGGTCGTGGGTTCTGAGTTACATGAGGACCAGGCCATGACACTACACTTAAAGGAGATTATAGCTGAGCAGGAGAAACACGCCAGAACGGTAAATGCTCTCATCAGGGAGGATCGGAATGCGACCGATCAGGCTGCGCAGAACGAAGCTTGTGTGCTATACGGGGCGTGGTTATTAGGCGAGGGCCGCAGTAATCTGGAGGATTTAAAGCAAGGCTTAGTCCCCTCCTGGATCAGCAACAAGCACCTCGCAGCCCTCCACCTTTTTGAGAATACATTGAGTCCGTGCCAGCTCAGACTAGCTTCAGAGGCCTACCCAGTCCCAGTGGACTGTGGACGGTCTAATCACACCATTATGGGTATAGTGGTAAGAATGCCGGTGATGGGAAAGAGCCAAACCCGCCCTGGTATACAGGGTGGAGAACATTGGAGTCATTCAGGGGGGTGCGCACATTCGCTACACGGGGGTCCCACCTTACATCATTCGATGGGAGCATGCAATGATGGGTACCAACCTCTCGAGGTGCCGGAGCCGGGGAGCACACATCATCCTGTGTCCCCAGCACTTGAATGCCCATTCAAAACCACAGTGTGGGCTCAGAACTGCTGGCGCGAAGCCTATAAATTGCACCATGGAGGCAATGGCACAAGGCCATGTGCCCCCCGCAGGTGGCGTATATAGGAGGTGGGACATACTGTGTCACCACTGCAGCGCCCCACTACCAACATGGACAGCACGGTTGGTGTCCGGTTAGTGACAGCAGCTTCTGTTTCAAGCCCAGGCAGAAGTTCAAGTGGCCCAAGAGCGAATTGTCCCCATTCCTGAACCTTCCACTGTTCACATCAATGTGAAAGAGAATTTCACCGATTTGCAGTGATTCATTGCACATTTTGGATATATCATTCCCCCTCTCCCTGAACACCTCACCAAGATATTAAAAGCCGTTGTTGTTTCACAGAAACACTTGTACACACTGGAGCAGAAGACTCTAGAGATAGGGGCAGACATATTGGACATAGTGACCCCACCGTGGTGGGACCTGATCACTAATATAGAAGTCCCTTCCTGGATTAGGATAGCCTCCCACATTCTTGTAGTGTGCCAGGTTGTCATTGTAGTTTATTTACTGTTTGTACACTGTAAAAAGGTCAAACATTCGCAGAAGTATGAGAATAGAGGGGAATGGAGGGAGCATTATGTGCGGGTAAAAGAGACACCCGTTGAGATTTTTTTGCTGCTTTGTATAAAGTTAAAGTTTTCCCTCCCTCCTCTGTATTATTTTTGACTGTATTCATGTGTATTTTTGGAATTTTTCGTGTATGTACTTTATTTTTATTATTGAAGTTTTATTAGATGTGATGTTATTATTCGAAAGTAATGTGTATACCCTAGGTGATGTAGGGGTATAAGGACCCCCTCCACGCCTGGAAGTAAGTTGTTAGATTTTTAACTCCAAGGTATTGCCATCTATAGATGCTTAATGTACACTACATTTTTCAGAAATGGGAAATGTATGTGTCGTGGGGCCATAGATAGGTAAATACTGGGGATGATTGGTTGTGGAAAGTCAGAAAATTTTGCTCACCCAGATTTATGATACTTCAAGCAAGTTACAGTATCATCAGGGGGGAGTGTAGGATTCGCAAAATTGGACTTTATATTAATAAGGGTCAAATGGCAGAAGAGGCCATGATTTTAAAGACTGTTTTAAAAGAAGCCCAGAAAAAGGGGCATACAAAATGGCCGCCATACCATGTGACCAGCTTATTGGGACACTGGATTCAACCCACAGTAAGTTCTGGAAGCCGTTTCTGAGAGAACGAAACCAGACCCACAAGTATGCATATGGATTAGGTGCAGATCTAGTCAAGATCAGCCTGGAGACAGAGGCCATCAAAATGTTGCCCCAGACAAAAGGGGACAATTTCATATTCATGAGAACAGCACCCAGGACTAGATAACGAGATCAGCAGGACATCAAAAACAATGAAGGTAATTCCAGACCAGAGATGGGCCTTTACCAGCCGTTTAAGGCATTTTAAAATATAATGACTACCCCACTGTGCTCCCAGCCTGCCAAAAGTAAAACAAAGACTAACCTGATTTTGGGTGGGAGACGGAGGTTTCTGGAAGAAAGTATATCTGGAAGGCTTTTTGGCAGTAAAAAAACCTTGAGCTGGGACACACACTGGCAGACACGCAGGGTTGGAGAGCTGGAAACACACAGCTTGAATCCGGACACCCAGAAGAAGAAGCAGGCACTCGCAGGAGGAAGAAGAAAGCCAACATCAAGAAGGCTTTCTCGAAGCCGGCGTTCCGCCCCGGGGAAACACATCGGGAGATCATCGACCATCCCCGGGCCATTGCCGGAACGAGAGGCCATCGACCCAACTTGGGAGAAGAGACAAAAAAAATAAAGGTCCCGAGAAAAGAAACCTTCCAGCCACCCCGGCTCGGGAGAGGAGAAAAGAAACTGAAGAAGCGATGGGAGCCAGCCCAAGGCTCCTCTAGCCAGGGTCGAGCCAACGATCCTCGACCCCGCCAACATCCAGGCCTGCCGGTGTCCAGCTGCCCCCGACCCCCACCTCAGGAGAGAGGTGTGGCGCAGCTCGCAGGGGCTCCACGATCCACGTGGAGACGAAACGCCTGAAAGGACCAAACACAGACTCGATTTCAAAACCTTGCAATTCCTAGTGGGATTGGTGAGCATGTTTCTGGCCCTTCACAATCAGATCTAGATAGGTTTAATAAGGGGGTGGATTTAAGGGTACAATTAACATGAGCTGTTGTCCCTCGATGTTCCGTGTGTTTCCTTATTTCATGATGATCTTTGTAGAGCATAAGATGCCTGTATTTGCTTTAGTTAGTACTGTGTCATTATGATTTGTGTGTGTGTTTTTCCCTCCCATGTATTCCCTTATCTGCTTGCATTTGATTTGATAATTTTCCTTATGCAATAAAATTTCATTTTGTTTCATCAAACTTGGTCTACAAGAATTTTCTCTACATTGTAGTTCCTGCGCCTAAGTCCAGAGTATAGAATCTAAGGGGCGAGTGGGTCAAACCACTCAAGGTTTACTGTGCAAGAGAGAGAGGCCTCTAGAGAGAGAAACCTCAGGGACATCTCTCAAGGAAAACCCCTTACAGCACGGCGGGCCGAATAGCCTCCTTCTGAGCTGTAAGTTTCTATGATTCTGTGACTAACTCAGCACAGGTCATATATTGAACCTGGGTCCTTCCTTCCTGGTCTGTATTTGGATACTAAGGGAATAAAGGGATAGGGTGGGAAAGTGGAGTTGAGGTAGAAGATCGGCCATGATCTTAATGAATGGTGGAGCAGGCTCGAGGGGTCGTATGGCCTACTCCTGCTTCTATTTCTTATTTTCTTATGTATAATTACATAGCACACTATGAAGTGTTCGGAGAAACTGAGCCAACGGGAGCTATTTGATAAGGCTTTGCTTGTGATTGAGAGGACGAAACCACACTTGCTATCTTGTGCATTGAAATGGATGAGCAAAGCAACTGGAAACGTAATCATAGAGGAAATAAAGATTACAAAATGATGTAAGTACAGATTGATATCTGAGGGTTTGCATCATTTACTTTTGAGGGAGAGGGGGTGCAGTGAGACAGTTTGTGGAAATTTCCCTTGGGCGGTTAAATGAGTTGGGTAAGAGATCTTCGAGTGTGATATCCGAGTGGTAAGGTCAGAAACTGAGAGAAGCGAGATATTAGGAACAAAACCCAACTGTTTAATTACCCGGTGTAGCAGAGAAACATCTCTTACAGCTGCAAGCAAGACACACAATTCTTACTGCACGATGGCAAGATGGAGGATGAACCTCTGAGTCATACCCATAATGCAATGCCACATTACCGTATAAACTGGTGTACCAGGACATTGAATACATGACCCATTACCTTAAAAACTGGTGAACGTGAACCCTTAATATTTGGCTCCATCTGGTGGATAACTTAAACATTACATCCCAGATTACTATATCGAGTAAACTATACATTGTTTGTGGAAGAAGTGGGCGTGAAGAGCTATGGTCATTTCGTATTCCATGTCTTTTAATTATCTTAAATCTAAACATAACGCATTTTTAAAAAAATCCTTTCACATGATACACAGCCATATAGATAGGAAAGCTGGATTTAGTTCCTGGTCTGTGTTGAATAGTTAATTCAGACAATACATTAGTAGGGCAACTAACTACAGCTTTAACATCTCAAAAATGAGCTGAAGGGAAAAAAAGGGTCCTATATCTAGATTCACACATGAAAAATGGTCACTTGGATGGGTACCTGAGGTTTATCACCAATTGTGGAACTGTATCCCACTAAGCCCTAACTTCAAGAGAGAAGTAAAGTAGATAAACTGAGGACGAAAACAATCCTAAATCTCTGTCACAAACTAAGGAAAGGAGGGGACTGTTAAATAAAAGTAAATCTTCTGCACTGCATGCCACTTACATCTGCACTACAATTCCACTTTGCTACGCAGCAGAATAGGCATAGAACCGGATTTTGTCCATAGAGTTTGTGCATGCACAGTTTATTTTGTATTTTATCCCTGTCCCCAAGACTCTGGCAGAAATCCAGAAGGCTAATGGTAATGGTAATTGCATTCTCATGCTACCAGTACAGACTTAAGAATACATCAGCTAGTCCATGGCTACATTTTCAACCACTAATGTCACCCTTATGCTTGCAAAACTGTCTCTCACTTTTGGAACAGTTTAACCATCAGGAGCGAGAAAACTGCTAAAGTACAGGGGTGCCTTCAAAAGCACCCTGATACAGTAAATTGGGCAAAAGATTCACTGGGTATGGAGCACAGTTGTTTACAGACATGTTTGATGAATTAATAATTAATATAACACACAAGGCTTCTGAATCTACTTCCTCCCAGAAAACAAAAGGCTTTCAAAATATTATGTCATGATGTTAGTCAAGTTTTGAAATAAATCTTTTCAAGTGCCTCACCTTGTTGATTTAAAAAAAAATATATTTATTCAATCGTGGCATGTTGGCATTGCTGGTGAGGCCAGCATTTATTGCCCATCCCTAGTTGACCTTGAGAAGGTGGTGGTGAGCCATCTTCTTGAACCATTGCATGGTGACGATGGTAATGCCATTAAATTTCAAGGAGAGGTGGTTAGACTCTCTCTTATTCAAGGTGGTCATTGACGAGTACTTGTGTGGTGCGAATGTCACTTGCCACTTATCAGCCCAAGCCTGAATGTTGTCCAGGTCTTGCAGCATGCTGCCACGGACTTCTTCATTAACTGCGGAATTGCGAATGGACCTGAACACTGTGCGACAATCAGCGAACATCCCAACTTTTGACCTTATGATTGAAGGAATGTCATTGATGAAGCAGCTGAAGATGGTTGGGCCTGGGACACTGCCCTGAGGAACTCCTGCAGTGATGTCCTGGGGCTGTGATGATTGGCCTCCAACAACCATAACCATCTTCCTTTGTGCTAGGTATGGCTCCAGCCAGTGGAGAGTTTCCCCCTGATCATCTTTGACATTAGTTTTACGCGGGCTCCTTGGTGCCAGACTCGGTCAAATGCTGCCGTGATTTCAAGGGCAGTCACTCTCACCTCACCTCTGGAATTCAGCTCTTTTGTCCATGTTTGGACCAAGGTTGTAATGAGGTCTGGAGCTGAGTTGCCCTGCTGGAACCCAAACTGAGCGTCGGTGAGCAGGTTATTGTTGAGTAAGTGCCACTTGATAGCACTATCGATGACAACTTCTGTCACTTTGCTGATGATTGAGAGTAGACTGATGGTGCAGTAATTGGCCGGATTGGATATTGTAGTGTATGTGCTTTAAGTCAGAACTACTTTTTACAGCTTCTGTATACTGTAGTACCGGCAGTAACCACACCGGTATAAAGCTGTGCGCATGCCTCTGTACTCCAGTCTAGAGATTGCCCTCCTCCAGTAAAGACCTGTTATTTGTTTATGTACAGCATCCGTGTAATTATTTATCCACTGAACCACGGATCTAACAGTGGCGATGAGTGTTGATGTGAATCTACCTGCAACATTAAACAAAAAAAATTTTTTTTTTAAAACAGTCGAGTCCAGGAACACGGGCGTCGACCGCGAGCAACCGCCCAGCAGTCAGGCAGAGATCCAACTTCACTGGGGAGGCCGTGGAGAGCCGGGCTTGGTTCCCCAGCCACGACGAGCAGTAAGAGACCGACGACAGGTCCAGAGCAGACCCTTCCCGAGCAGCGGCGGCTGGAGCCGACCGATGGCATAGAGAGAGAGCTGGGCAGCGTCAATGGGGTAAGAAAAAGGGTGAAGAGAGCAGGGCGCAGCTGGGGGTTGATCACCAAGCGGCATCGAGGAAAAATACTGCAAAACCGGAGAGAGAGAGGGTAAAAAACAGCCGGGTTCTAGACTGAGCGGCGTCGACAAATATCAAGAGAAGAACGCGCAGAGCACAGCCAGGGATCACGGGCTGATCAGGGTCCGCGGGGCGAAGCAAGGGGAGACGCCACTGAGCTGCGGAGAAGCAGGGAGAGCGCGGGAGGCGCCATTGAGCCGCGGAGAAGAAGGAAGAGCGCGGGAGACGCCATTTTGCGAAGCCGCAGCGGAGAAGACGGGCGAGCGCAGGAAGGAAGGAAAGCGCGGAGACGCCATTTTGTGCCAGCGGAGAAGAAGGGGAAGCGCGGGAGGCGCCATTGGTGATAGTTAACGTGCAACCAAGGATGCCGAAGAGTGGCAGTATCTCTACGTTCGACAATGAAGTCGAAGATTGGGCGACATATGTGGAACGTATTGAGGTGTACTGCAGGGCAAATGAAGTGCCAGATGCTAATAAAGCACTGTTTCTGTTAAATTCCATGGGTGCAAAAACTTATGGGTTACTGCGAAATCTAATAACCCCAGAGAAGCCGGTAAACAAGAATTTTGAAAGCATAGTAGAAACCCTACAGGCCCACTTAAACCCCACACCGCTGCTGATAGCAGAACGATTTAAGTTCCATAAAAGGAACCAACACAAAGACGAAAGCAATGCTGAGTACCTAACGGAACTGCACAAGCTATCAAAATACTGCCAGTTTGAAGCGGGACTAGCAGACACGTTAAGGGACAAGTTTGTGTGTGGGCTACAAAGTGAAGGAACCCAGAAACGACTTCTATCAGAAAAGGACCTTACGCTTGTTAAATCTGTGTGTTATAGTGAGAATTACTACACAGACCACAAGAGTAAATTCAACAGGTCTTTACTGGTTGGAGGTCGGACTATACTGAATACAATATTATTACACTGTGCTTATATACCGGTGTGGTCACCACCGGTATTACGTATACAGCAGCCAAAGAAAGTAGTACCTTTCTTAAGGTGGACCAGGCTTAAGTTCTCTTAAGGTGGAACAGGTTACATACACCACAATCCTCCCTTTTTAGCTTAACAGTCATATCCCCAAATAAACATAACATATATACATATATAACTTCAGGTATAACAGTTCAAAGGTTCAGTCTCTCAGGAGGCTTTCTGATTCGGCTTGGATAACGCCTTTCAGTGGTCTCTGATTCTTGTTGTTGAGGTGCCTCCTCTAGTTGGTTGCCAATGTATTGGGTGTCATCATCATCAAATACATTCTCGGCCGAGGTAGATGCTTCAGGTTCATGAACGTCTTCCACAGCTGTCTCTGTCACAACCATGGGTTCGATCCTTGCTCTCGACTCTACCAGTTGATCCGCATGACGCCTTATCACATTATGACCAATATCTACGGTGTACATCAGAGGTCCTTGTCTGGCCCGGATTGTTCCGGACTGCCATTTGTCGTTTCCATAGCCCCTTGCCATCACTGGTTGTCCTACGTCAAAAGTTCGAGTGGTCTTGCTGTTAATATGCCGAAACTGTTTGTTTTCCACTTCCCTCCGCACATTTGGTTTTAACAAGTCCAACTTGGACCGCAACCTCCTGTTATAAAACATCATAGCAGGACTTTGGTTAGTCACGGCATGATCGGCGTTTCTATATGACATCAGGAACTTATCAACCTTGTGTTGCAGCGGAATCTGATCATCATTCATGGCCTTAATAGCCTTTTTGAATGTCTGGACAAATCTTTCAGCCAACCCGTTTGTCGCCGGATGATATGGGGCAGAGGTATAATGTTTAACTCCATTCTTCTTTAAGAATTGTTGGAATTCTTCCGATACAAACTGTGGTCCGTTGTCCGAACAAATCTGTTCTGGCAATCCGTTCCTTGCGAATATTGTTCTTAACACCGCAATTGTCTTTTCTGAAGTAGTGGTATTCATCTTGATGACTTCTGGCCATTTGGAATGTGCGTCCACCGCGATTAGGAACATGGAGTCCATGAATGGACCAGCAAAGTCAATGTGTACGCGTTGCCATGGGGCTGAAGGCCATTCCCATGGGTGTAGCGGTGCTATCGGAGGTGCATTTTGCACTTTTTGACACCCAGCGCAGCTTTTCGTTAACTCCTCAATCTGTTGGTCAATACCCGACCACCATATGTAAGCCCTAGCAAGACTTTTCATTTTAACTCCCCCCAGATGACCTTCATGTAGTTCTTTTAAAACTCTTTCCCTTAACTTGGGAGGAATAATCACTATTGTCCCGTACATCAAAGTACCATGGCAGACGGACAGCTGGTCTCGCCTAGCCGAGAATGCCGGTAACAGAGGATCACCCCGTGTTGGCCATCCTTTCACTGTCACCTCGTAGACTCTGGACAGTGTCGGGTCGTTCCTGGTTTCTCTTTCAATACTTGCGTTGGTGACAGGTAAACACTCGATAATGGTCGAATGAAATAACTCAACAGGGTCAACTTCCGTCGTGTCTTCATCTTCAGGTAGTGGCAGGCGCGACAGGCCATCAGCATTGCCATGCTGTTTCGTACCTTTGAATTCTATCTGATATTGATGTGCCCCTAAGAAAAGAGACCATCTCTGGAGACGCTGTGCTGTCATCACCGAAACACCCTTCTTAGGGTTAAAAATGGACACCAACGGTTGATGGTCCGTCAGAAGTGTGAATTTTTGGCCCTGTAGGTAATGATTAAACTTCTTCACTCCCCATACAAGGCTAAGGGCCTCCCTATCGATCTGCGCATAGTTGCGCTCAGTGGAGGTCAATGATCTGGATGCAAACGCGACTGGCCTTTCCGTGCCATTTGGCAATTTATGTGAGAGTACTGCCCCAATACCATATGGAGAAGCATCACAAGCCAACCGAATATGCAGTGTCGGGTTGAAGTGAGCCAACACTTCCTCTGAGGTGATCAATTCTTTGCTTTTGCGAAATGCCTTCTTACAGTTTTCGCCCCAGTCCCATGGTACCCCTTTCTGTAAAAGAGCGTTCAACGGATGCAGCACCGTGGATAGATTTGGCAGAAATTTATGGTAGTAGTTAATTAATCCTAGAAACGACCTCAACTGAGAGACATTCTCCGGAGCGGGAGCCTTTACAACTGCCGCTATCTTGTCAGGAGACTTATGAAGCCCCTCCCGGTCAATGACATGACCACAGTACGAGATCCGCTTCTGGAAGAACTCACATTTCTGCCGATTTACCCTAAGTCCATACTCTTTCAGTCTGTTGAGCACCAGTTCCAAGTTAGCGAGATGCTGTTCATCACCATCACCTGTGATCAGAATGTCGTCCAGGTAACATTGTGTGCCTGGAATTCCCTGTAATACCTGCTCCATGGCCCTCTGCCAAATTGCTGGAGCTGATGCCACACCAAAAACCAGCCTATTGTACCGGTACAACCCTCGATGCGTGTTGATCGTGAGGTATTGCCGTGACTCTTCTTCAACCTCCATCTGCAAGTACGCCTGCACCAGGTCTATCTTGGTGAAGTGTTTCCCGCCAGGCAGTGAAGCGAAAATATCCTCAATCGTGGAAGCGGATACTGCACCGTGTGAAGCACCGGATTAACGGTGATCTTGAAATCTCCACAGATGCAAACCTTCCCTGGATCTCCTGGCTTATTGTTCGCAGGACGTTTCATAATGGGAACAATGGGCGTAGCCCACTCACTCCAATCTACTTTAGACAGTACCCCTGAATGTTCTAGTGCTTCCAGCTCCGCTTCAACCGCAGGTCGTATTGCATAGGGTACCGGTCTGGCTTTAAAAAATTTTGGTTGTGCATGTTCATCAATCTTGATGTTTGCCGTAATTCCTCTCAGTGTTCCCAGTCCCGGCTGGAACACCTCTTTAGCCTCATCCAATATTCTGGACAATCGTTTAGGTTTGACAGCTGTTTCCCCGGAATCTACCGTTAGTGCTTTCAAGGAGTGCCAGTCCATATCCATTTTCCTAATCCACTCCCGTCCTAGTAGTGGTGGACCTCCTTCAGGTAGCACATATAAGTCCATTACTTGGCTTCCTTCGCCCTTGTGGACCACTTCTACCTCTATTTTTCCGATGGGGTACACTCTTTGCCCCGTGTACGTTTTCAATATAATCTCCGTATCCTGTAAGGGAATAGGTTGGAATAACCTTCTGTAATCTTTCTTATTCATGACCGTCAATGCCGATCCAGTGTCCAATTCCATTTTTACTTGGACTCCTGCTATCTTAAGAGTGACCCAAATTGTCTGGCGGTCTGTATCCTTACCAACGTTGTGTATTCTTAAGCTATCCAGTTCATTACTGCTAGCGTCTGAATCTGACTTCTGTTCAGTCAAACTGTTCTTTGTCACCTTGTGTACCTTTGCATATTTTCCTTGCGGTGACTTTTTATTGCTGGTCTTCTTTCCTGACCGGCATACTTTAGCTATGTGGCCAAACCTGCCACACGTTCTGCATTCTTGGTTTTTAAACCAACACTGGTTCTGATCGTGCATTGTCTTTCCACAACGATAACATTTGACAGAACTCAAACCCAATTTGTTTGTACCGAGTTCCGGTGGCCATAGCTGCATTACTGCCGTGCCTCTCGCTGCGGCCTCGTGTGCTGCTGCCATAGTGACCGCCTTCTCGAGAGACAGCTCATTCTCCTCGAGCAGTCGCCTTTGTGTATCCTGTTTAAATAAACCACACACAAATCTATCTCGAAGTGCCTCTGTCAGTCCCGTTCCAAACTGACAATATTTTGCTAGCTTACGTAATTCCATCAAATATTCAGCATTGCTTTCATTTTGCCGCTGTCTTCTATCGTAAAATTTAAATCGTTCCGCTAGCATCGGCGGCGTGGGGCTAAGATGATTTTTTAGGACAGTAACAATCTGTTCGAACGTCTTATCCGCCGGTTCATCTGGTGATAACAGGTGTTTCAATTGCCCGTATGTCTTCGCACCCATTAAGTTTAGTAATGTTAGTGCTTTATCTGTCTCAGGAATTTTATTTGCCTCACAATAGTTTTGTATGCGTTCTACATACATAGGCCAGTCTTCTATATCACTGTCGAAGGCATTAATGTTCCCATGTTTAGGCATCGTAGCAATTCATCGTATTTTTAATGTTATCTAAGATGGCAGCATCCCGCTCTTGCCGTCGTCCTCCGCCCACAAAATGGCGGTTTTCCCACGCTTGGCGGTCTTCACCCGTCCCCCGACGCTGTCTCCACTTCACCGCGGCTCTCGCGCCTTCAGTTTCCCCAGATGCTGCGCCTTTAGCCCGAATGCGGCCCTTATCTCCGGTCACGATCGATGTCCCGCGCTGCGCCTCTCGCTCGAAAGTGGCCCGGCCCTTATCTCTGGTCGCGATCGACCTCACCGCCCTTATTCCTCCGTCTTCCCAGCCCCGTCTGTACAGCCAACGCGGTTGACTTTCTGTCGCGTCGCTGCCCGGCTTACCCACCACGAGGTAGTAGAGGAAGCTGACAGTCGCTGATGGAGGCTTCGAGGTCAGGATGTCTTCTGCACTCCGGTTGCTCGATGCCTGCCGCTCGACGTGTCTTCCCGTAGGTGATGAGGGTGGAAACCTCTCTTCGACGTCCTGTCTGTGGACGAAGTCGCCGTGGAAATTACTGCAGCAGGGTAAGAATCGGACTCGTCGCCACTGTTAAATCTGTGTGTTATAGTGAGAATTACTACACAGACCACAAGAGTAAATTCAACAGGTCTTTCCTGGTTGGAGGTCGGACTATACTGAATACAATATTATTACACTGTGCTTATATACCGGTGTGGTCACCACCGGTATTATGTATACAGCAGCCAAAGAAAGTAGTACCTTTCTTAAGGTGGACCAGGCTTAAGTTCTCTTAAGGTGGAACAGGTTACATACACCACAACGTTGGACAAAGCTTTAAGAACATAAGAACATAAGAAATAGGAGCAGGAGTAGGCCAATCGGCCCCTCGAGCCTGCTCCGCCATTCAATAAGATCATGGCTGATCTGATCCTAACCGCCAATCCACTATCACAGTACCATCTCCTGAATCTAACAGAATTAGACACACAAAATAGGAGCAGGATCAGGCTACACGGCCCCTGGGCCCGCTCCGCTACCAACAGGGCCATGACCGATCCGGACCTAGACTCATGTCCAAATTCCTGCCCGCTCCCCGTAACACTTAATTCCCTTTACTTCTAGGAAACTGTCTATTTCTGTTTTAAATTTATGTAATGATGTAGCTTCTACAGCTTTTTGGGGCAGCATATTCCATGGACCTACCACCTTCTGAGTGAAGTAGTTCCTCCTCATCTCAGTTTTGAAAGAGCAGCCCCTTATTCTAAGACTATGCCCCCTAGTTCTAGTTTCACCCATCATCGGGAACATCCTCCCCACATCCACCCAATCCAACCCCTTCACAATCTTATATGTTTCAATAAGATCACCTCTCATTCTTCTGTATGGCAGTATCACACGAAGCAGCCGCAAGGGGCGCTGCAGAGATACAACGGAGACCGCAAGAATATGGTACCAACGAAATGACCTATGGAACAGGGAAGTGCTATCACTGCGGCAGAACAACACATGACCAGAAAGATTGTTGGTTCAAGGGCCAAGTGTGCAGACAGTGTGGGAAAGCAGGACTCATAGCAAGAGTGTGCAGGTCTGGGGAGAAAACCAACAGTAAGAAATCTCCAAAGGAGAAGTACAAAAAGGTACACCAGGTGATGGACAGTGGTTCAGACGAACAGAAAAGTGACACAGACTCCGGAAGCAAGGAGCTGGGTTGTCTGAAACTACATAATGTAACCGAAATGGGGATCACCAGACTATCTGGGTTACACTCAAGATAGACGGAGTCCAAGTGGAAATGGAATTGGACACAGGGTCAGCTCTAACAGTCATAAATCAAAGAGACTACAAGCGGCTATTTTCACACATACCCTTGAAAGCTACAGAGATTGTCTTCAAGACGTATACAGGGCAAAAAGTCTACCCCAAAGGAAAAATAAGGGTGAAAGTGACATATAAAGGTCAGGAAATACCTAAAATGGATATATATGTATTGCCAAATGGAGGACCACCACTGCTAGGACGTGAATGGATCTGGAAGATACATTTAGATTGGCATTCCATACAGGCTCTGAAGGTGAAGGCCAAAAAGGATGACGACGTCTCACCTGGAAGACTGTCAAAAATGCTAACTGACGCAAAAGAAGTGTTCCAGGAGGGACTAGGAACACTAAAAGGAATAACAGCAACAATTAAAATGAGGATAATGCAAGCCCAAAGTTTCTGAAGGCCAGACCAGTGCCTTATGCGATCAGACCAGCGGTTGAAGCAGAGCTGGAAGAGTTGGAATGTTCAGGAGTACTGTCCAAAGTAGACTGGAGCGAGTGGGCTACACCCATCGTTCCTGTAATGAAGAGGTCGTTGAGTAATACGCCTGGGGAACCAAAGACGGACCGCATCTGTGGGGATTTTAAGGTGACAGTGAACCCAGTCCTTCACATGGTGCAATATCCGCTTCCACGAATTGAGGATATTTTCGCCTCGCTATCTGGTGGTAAATGCTTCACAAAAATTGATCTAGCCAAGGCGTACTTGCAAATGGAGGTCGAAGAAGCTTCGAAACATTACCTTACGATCAACACCCATAAAGGTCTCTATCAATACAACCGGCTGGTGTGTGGAGTAGCCTCGGCTCCGACTATCTGGCAAAGGGCGATGGATCAGGTCCTGCAAGGGATTCCAGGGACCCAGTGTTATTTGGATGACATCTTGGTCACGGGCGAAAATGACGGTGATCACCTCGCTAACTTGGAGGAGGTACTCGCCAGATTAAAGGAATATGGGCTACGAGCTAATCGCCACAAGTGCGAGTTTTTCCAGAAACAGATCTCGTATTGCGGCCACGTCATCGATGAAGAGGGGTTACATAAGTCCCCTGACAAGATAGAGGCAGTAGTCAAGGCTCCAGCACCGGAAAATGTGTCACAACTGAGGTCGTTCCTCGGGCTGGTAAACTATTACCACAAGTTCTTATCAAATTTGTCTACGGTATTACACCCGCTGAACACCCTACTGCAAACAGGGGTACCATGGAAGTGGGATGACGAACGTAGACGAGCTTTCCAGAAGTGTAAAGAATTGATCACATCAAAAGAGGTGTTGGCCCATTTCAACCCAGCACTACCAATTCGTTTGGCATGTGATGCATCACCCTCCGGCATTGGAGCGGTGCTGTCGCACAAATTCCCGGACGGTTTGGAGAGGCCAGTAACCTTTGCGTCTCGGTCACTAACCTCAGCTGAGCGCAACTGTGCCCAGATTGACAGGGAGGCCCTCAGCCTAGAATGGGGAGTAAAAAAATTCAACCACTATCTGCATGGACAGAAGTTCACCTTGCTGACTGACCACCAACCACTTGTCTCCATCTTTAATCCTAAGAAGGGCGTGCCAGTAATGACTGCACAGCAGTTACAAAGATGGTCCCTGTTTCTAGGGGCGAATCAATATGAAATAGAATATAAAGGCACGAGACAGCATGGGAACGCTGATGGGCTATCGCGCCTGCCAGTGCCTACTGTGGAGGAAGCACCAGCAGTGGACCCTATCGAGATATTTTATTCGTCGATAATTGAACGATTGCCAGTAACAAACGCGGATATAGAGAAGGAGACCCGCAATGATCCGACGCTGTCATCGGTATATGAATTGACGGTGAGGGGATGGCCAACACATGGCGACTCACTGTTGCCAGCATTCTCATCCAGAAGAGAACAGCTGTCAGTATGCCAGGGGACAGTGATGTGTGGATCCAGAGTGGTGATTCCACCCAAGTTAAGGGAGAGAGTGCTAAATGAGCTACATGAAGGTCATCTGGGGGGAGTGAAAATGAAAAGCCTAGCTAGGGCTTATGTGTGGTGGCCGGGAATCGATCAACAAATTGAAGACCTAACTAAGAGCTGCTTAGGATGCCAGAAGGTCCAAAATGCACCACCACATGCCCCTCTACACCCATGGGAGTGGCCCTCCTCTCCATGGCAACGGGTGCACATTGATTTTGCTGGTCCATTCATGGACTCAATGTTCTTAATAGCAGTGGTTGCTCATTCAAAGTGGCCTGAGGTGATAAAGGTGTCTTCAACCACTACAGAGAAAACGATTGCAGTCCTACGGACCATATTTGCCAGAAACGGGTTGCCAGAGCAGATCTGCGCTGATAATGGACCACAGTTTGTGTCCGATGAGTTCCAAAAATTCATGAAAGGAATGGGGCAAGGCATTACACATCCGCCCCGTATCATCCAGCCACCAATGGATTAGCTGAGAGGTTCGTACAAACCTTTAAGAAGGCGATAAAGGCCATGTGCGACGAGGAAATTCCACTACAGCATAAGATGGACAATTTCTTATTAGCCTACCGAAACGCGACACATGCAGTTACCAACCAGACCCCGGCCATGATGTTCTTTAACAGAAGGTTGAGATCTCGTCTGGACTTGCTCAGACCAAATGTGCGAAGAAATGTTGAGGACCAACAATTCCAGCACATCAACGAGAAGCCGACAAGGAGCTTTAATGTAGGGCAACCAGTCTTGGCCCGGGACTATCGAACAGAGAAGTGGCAACCCGGAACAATATGTACAAGGCAGGGGCCATTAATGTACACAGTGGATGTCGGGGAGAACATTGTGAGATGCCACGTCGATCAGATCTTAGCATCACAGGAATGCGTCAACCCCATGTCTCGAGTACCTGGGGATGAACCCAACATACCGGTAGTATCTACTTCAGACCCAATAGCAGTGGAACCCGATGAACTACCCGATGAAAGGGGGTCAGAATCACCTCTGCACCAAGAACAAGAACCTCCGGAAAGGCACTATCCCGAAAGGGTCAGGAAGCCGCCCCAAAGACTGAATGTATAAATGGACTTTTGTTATTGAATGTACATGTAAAAATGTAATTGTTATTTGAATATTAAGGGGGTATTATTAATCTAAAAAGGGAGGAATTGTAGTGTATGTGCTTTAAGTCAGAACTACTTTTTACAGCTCCTGTATACTGTAGTACCGGCAGTAACCACACCGGTATATAAGCTGTGCGCATGCCTCTGTACTCCAGTCTAGAGATTGCCCTCCTCCAGTAAAGACCTGTTATTTGTTTATGTACAGCATCCGTGTAATTATTTATCCACTGAACCACGGATCTAACAGATATGTCCTGCTTTTTGTGGACAGGACAAATCCAGGAAAAATTTTCAATTTGATGGGTAGATGCCAGTGTTGTAGCTGTCCTGGAACAGCTTGGCTAGAGGCGTGGCTAGTTCTGGAGCACAAGCCTTCAGCACGACAGCTGGGATGTTGTCAGGGCCCATAGCCTTTGCAGTATCCAGTGCGTTCAGCTGTTTCTTGATATCACGTCCAGTGAATCGAATTGGCTGAAGACAGGCTTCTGTGATGGTGGGGATCTCAGGAGGAGGCCGAGATGGATCATCCACTCGGCACTTCTGGCTGAAGATGGTCACGAACACTTCAGTCTTGCCTTTTGCACTTGCGCGCTGGACTCCGCCATCATTGAGGATGGGGGTGCTCATGGAGCCTTCTCCTCCTGTTAGTTGTTTAATGGTCCACCACCATTCACGACTGGATATGGCAGGACTATTATATGGATGCTGTTATATTGTACTGGACACAGTGACCTGGATTTTCTTCTGCTATCCTGCCCCAAATCAGGTGCGATAACAGTGGAAATAACTGGAAATATCCCAAAGCGCTAAACAGCCAATTAAGTGCTTTTGAAATGTCGTCACTCTTGTGATGTAAGGAAACTCTCTAAACAGCCAGTAGGAGGCACTCACATGTGATCTGGAGTGAAATCCTTGTTAACCTCTTCTCTTTTCTGTTTGCTAGCTCGTTTGCTTTGTTGCTGCTTATAATTGACCAAAGCAATATAAGAAATTTACCATCTAGGGGAAACTCAAATGAAAATATCCACTAAAATTTGTCTTGAAACTTAGGTTTGACAATCCAGATTTCATTTTTGATATTCTATTCTTATTTTCATATAACAATCTAGGCTGACAATCCAGTGCCACACTGAAGGAGTGCAGCAGTAACGAAGGTGCTGGCTTTTGCATGAGACGTTAAGCCAAGGCCCCGTCACCCTCTCAGGGGGACGTAAAAGAGCCCATGACACTATTCTGAGTAAGAGCAGCGGAGTGCTCCCCAGTGTCCTGGCCAATATTCATCCCTCAACCAACATTACTAAAAACAGATTAGCTGGTCATTATCACATTGCTGTTTGCGGGATCTTGCTGTGTGCAATTTGACTGCTGGGTTTCCTACCTTACAACAATGACTACACGTCAAAAAGTACTTCGTTGGCCGTAAAGGACATCCTTAAGTCGTGAAAGGCACTATATAAATGCAAGATTTTCTTATTTTTCCTATCATTTACATAAGCAAAGTTATACTGACATGAACATAGTATTGAGTCAATGAAATTGTAAGTAACCTCTTAAAGTTAGTGCGTGCAGTTTGAAAACAAGGTTAAAAACTTTCCCCCGAAATTCTGTTTCATGCTAATGTCCTACTGGTTTCAAATCAGCACAGATACCCAGTTATTTTGGTTCCCAGAAGCAGATCTGATTTTTGGTTTCCATCATGTTGCAATGTGACACAGATGTCATGGTATGCCCATATGGCAAAACTCCATTTTATAGATCAGGATGTTGTATGAAAGTTTGATTGAGTACAGAAGCTGCACTGTGAAATGGCAACATTAATGGGGCCAGTAAATAGTGTGCGAAGTGAATTGCAGTAAAGGGAGAGGAATGACTGTTAGACGATAATGTAAATAACATATTAGCCTTCCATTACTGACTTCACTCAGGGCCTTTCTCAGTCTCAACCGGACTTTGAAGTTGAGGGTACTACCTCGTTCTTGATTTTCCCACTGGCAGTAGCTGTGACTGATGGCAGTAACTTCATTTTTTCACATGAGAGTGGAAAAGAAAAGCTGTAGTCTATTAGCAATTTCCACCGCCCCCCCACCCCCCACCCCCATGTACAAATGACAAACTATAGACTATTTTGGATCCCTAATGGACAGAAGTAACACCAGAGAGAGGTCAACAGAGATGTAGTTTGGAAGCACAGTTGCCATCTGGACAATTTTGCCCATTTGTTGGTTGGCAAGTGCAACTGGCAAAGTAAGACTTTGCATTTTATACAGCGCCTTGTCTATATTTCTTAGAAACATCTCAAAGTACTCCACTAACAACGGATTCATTTGAAATGCAGTGACTGCTGTTATGGAGGCAAATTCTGCAACCATTTTGTGACTTTAAAATAGAAATGAGATGAATGTCCAGGCATCAAGGGGTATGGAGAGCGGGAATATGGTATTGAGATAGAGGATCAGCCATGATCATATTGAATGGCGGAGCAGGCTCGAAGGGCTGAATGGCTGACTCCTGCTCCTATTTTTCTATGTTTCTATAATCTGGGTAGTGTTGACTGAGGGGGGAATGCCGGCGAAGAGAGTGGGTGAATTCCTTACTCTTCTTAGAATAGCCCCTTGGGCCTTTAATGACCATCACCTGAAACATGCAGATGGGACCTCGCACCTCTGAAAATGCAACATTTCTTCAGTACGGCCCTGGATTGTTGTCTTAAATTATACACTTAAGTCCTAGAGTGTGACTTCAGACCTCAAACTTCTAGCAAACGGCACTACCGACGCAACCGAGTGATTAATCTAGGTAAAGCCTGGTGGCACTTCAACCAGCAATTAAAAAGTATGTCTATGTACCCTGAGGAACCATAATTATGGCCTGGCGTTCCATCCTCAGTGATGCCAGGCTTTCCATGGATGGAAAGAAAATATAACCACATTATACATTTCCCCTCGCAAAAAACACGGCCACCCACCTCACAGGAAGAATCATGGCACCTGTGTAACTACTGCCCACGATTCTGCCAGTGACAGGTGAAGAAACCGTCGTGGTGCACAATGTTCAGAGGCTTACACAAGCATGCTTATGGTAGTCAGAAGACCACAGAGAAAAAATAGCTTGATTTCTGAGCAGCTGCAATATTTTCACGGGGAAAAGAAAGAAAGAAGAGCAGGGGGGGTTCTTCCTCGGTGTCCTGGCCAATATTTGTCCCTCAACCAACATCACTAAAACAGATGATGTGGTCATTATCACATTGCTGTTTGTGGGACATTGCTGAGTGCAAATTGGCTGCTGCATTCCTACATTGAAAGAAAGAAAGAAAGACTTGCATTTATATAGCACCTTTCACGACCACCAGACGTCTCAAATCGCTTTACAGCCAATGAGGTACTTTTGAAGTGTAGTCACTGTTGAAATGTGGGAAACACGGCAGCCAATTTGCACACAGCAAGCTCCCACAAACAGCAATGTGATAATGACCAGATAATCTGTTTTTTTTTGTTATGTTGGTTGAGGGATAAATATTGGCCAGGACACCAGGGGTAACACCCCTGCTTTTCTTCGAAATAGCGCCTTGGGATCTTTTACATCCACCTGAGAAAGCGGACGGGGCCTCGGTTTAACGTCTCATCCGAAAGACGGCACCTCCAACAGTGCGGCACTCCCGCAGCACTGCACTGAAAGCAACAGTATATTGCAACAGTGGCGACACTTCAAAAGTGCTTAATTGGCTGTAAAGCGCTTTGGGACATCCTGAAGTCGTGAAAGGCGCTACATAAATGCAAGTCTATCTTTTCTTTTCACAGTACACAAATATTGGTAAATCTACTCCCTCCCCAGACTACACGAAAGTCACATTCTTAAGGATTATGTTCCTCTACTCACTAATTTTAGTGAAAATGTAAATACCAGTACAAAGCAGCGTCCCATCATTATGCTCACTTCTACTTTTGTCACTACAATTAGCGAGCAGAGGAAATTCCAGTCCTTAATTCTACAACTGGTGCAGACCGAGTTAATTTTCTGAAAGGAGAATTCACAGATCAAGACATTCGTAGGTGGGCCTCGCAACAGAAGAAAAAGAAAAGCAGCAAAATAGAATGAGGTCAGTCCGTGTCCATATTGCTTCAATGTAAACTTGGCAGTTGTCTCTCTCGATGTTATCAGGTTAACAAGGGCACATACTGTAGAAATACATATGCTGCCAGTTTTACTAATGAACATCCATTATAGGAGGCTCAATAATCGTTAAATTGCTGCAAGATTAGTTTCCATCTGTTATGACTTGTCCTGGCGGCCTATTTTAATAACTTCTTTCGTGACTGTCCTCTTCTCTAATGTTTACTTACTGGAAGCGCTATATTTTGTAGGATTCGATTCACCCGGAGGTGCCTTCTTATTTAATTTGCCTAATTCCTCCTGGTTCTTCAGATATTAGTATTTTCTAATCATGGGGGAGAAATTCGGTATCTTAGCGCTTCTCGTTATTGCCTCCGGGGGGCGATAATGGGACATTAACGACTTACCGTCCAGGCTCAGTGAAATGAACGACTCCCGCTAAATTGGCCGAGAGATTTGCGGTGGCGGTAACACTTTGCGCCACGATCTCCTGCACCCAGAGATCGTGACGCCTTTGCCATGAGCATCGCCCCGGTAGCGTCCCTGGATCCAACCTTCAGTTCTGTCTCCTGCAGCATCGCCGGGTGGCAACACCGAGAGCTGCAGGAGGCGTTGTTCAGGGGGCTGGGCGCTTCGGAGGCACAAATGAAAGGGGATGTTGGCGCAGGTAAGAGAAAAATTTTAACAATGCTTCAAAGTGATTTTTTCGATTGCTCCTGGGCCGCGATCGATCAGCCCGGCGCTCTGTTGGAGTGCATGGGGCTGATCGGGCCGGATCGTGGCTGCCGTCGGGGACCAGCTAACTGGTCCCAATACAGAGTCTGCAGCGATGGCCCTTCTCTTTAAGGGCGGGAAGGAGCCTTGGATTGCGGCAGCGCTGCACAGGACATTGTGCAGCACTGCACCACCGCCGCCACGCCTGCGTCCTTTAGCGCTCCAGGAAGGAAGTGGCGCGCTTAATTTAGCACTCTACTTCCTTCCTGGAGCGCAAACACCGAATTTTGAAAAAGCTGAGGATCATTAGCGCCTGGCGATAAGTTTCCCAGCTTTCAAAGGTTAGCACCCCAAACAGGGCGATACTGAATTTCTCCCCCTTTGTCTCATGCACTAGTACCAGTTCATGCCAACTTACGTCATTCTAAATAAAGCCTTACAGTGCTGGTCAACAGCAAGCCTCAAGCAGCAGATTTTACTTCATTTTTTCCAGTTCAATGTCCCATCCTCGTGTTGCACAATCTTTATCAGATTTGGGCAACCAAATTGCCTGGCTCACCATAACCTGGATTTTCTTCCTGTAAATGAATTTGAGACAGTGTGGTCCTAACGTCCATCAATGTCAAACCGCTGCTAACCTGCCGTGATTTCCTCCCAGGAACGTCATTAGCCATGTAAGGACAGCTGGAAGGCAGAAAGCCGCCCGTTATTACCTGCAGATAGTTAAATGCCAACATCACTTCTCAAGCGAGGTGGCAGAAGGAGCAGCAGCCTCAGGGGTATCAGCAGCTGGAATGCCACCCCCCCCCCCATATTTTCCAATGCTGCAGTGGAGGTGCTGCTGGCAGATACTGACGCAGTCCATGTCCATATGCAGCAAGACCTGGACAACATTCAGACTTGGGCTGACAAGTGGCAAGTAACATTCGCACCACACAAGTGCCAGGCAATGACCATCTCCAACAAGCGAGACTCTAACCATCTCCCCTTGACATTCAATGGCATTACCATCGCTGAATCCCCCACTATCAACATCCTGGGGGTTACCATTGATCAGAAACTGAACTGGACCAGCCATATAAATACTGTGGCTACAAGAGCAGGCCAGAGGCTGGGAATTCTGCGGCGAGTGTCTCACCTCCTGACTCCCCAAAGCCTTTCCACCATCTACAAGGCACAAGTCAGGAGTGTGATGGAATACTCTCCACTTGCCTGGATGAGTGCAGCTCCAACAACACTCAAGAAGCTCGACACCATTCAGGATAAAGCAGCCCGCTTGATTGGCACTCCATCCACCGTCAACATTCACTCCCTCCACCACCGGCGCACTGTGGCTGCAGTGTGTACCATCTACAAGATGCACTGCAGCAACTCACCAAAGCTCCTTCAACAGCACCTTCCAAACCCGCGACCTCTACCACTTAGAAGGACAAGGGCAGCAGACGCATGGGAACATCACCACCTACAAGTTCCCCTCCAAGCCACACACCATCCTGACTTGGACCTGTATCGCCGTTCCTTCACTGTCGCTGGGCCAAAATCCTGGAACTCCCTTCCTAACAGCATTGTGGGTGTACCTACACCATATGGACTGCAGCGGTTCAAGAAGGCAGCTCACCACCACCTTCTCAAGGGCAATTAGGGATGGGCACTAAATGCAGGCCTAGCCAGCCAGTGACGCCCACATCCCATCAATGAATAAATAAAAAAAAGAAATGAGGGGGGGGGGTCATCTGATGGGCACTGAGGGCAGGCAACCCAATGGGAGAGTGGGCAGGAGTGAGGTGGAAGATGTAATCAGTGCAGCCTCCACCACCACAAGGACTGCCACACAGTGCAGAAACAGATTTAATGACCTCACAAGGGCGGCCAGGTTAAATCAAGATGCTGGTGCCAATATACACCCTTTACCATTCATCACAGCTTCACTCATTTCTTTAGCTATCAGACACTTAGGGGTGAATTTTAACTTCCAAAAACAGGTGGGTTGCGGTCGGGTGAGATGTTGAAACTTTAAAAATCTCAAACCCAACCCCAACCCACCTCCAACACTTTCTCTTTCAGGTTTAACAAGGCTGGACAAGCTGCAGGCAGACAACCCACTCCCAGGAGGCGGCGCTGGCCATTTAAACATTGTAATGAGGCTGGCAGCAAATATCCCTATTTATGATTTATCCCTCAACCAGTATCCCTAAAATAGATTATCTGGTCATTATCACATTGCTGTTTGTGGGAGCTTGCTGTGCGCAAAGTGGCTGCCGCATTTCCTACATTATGACAGTGACTGCACTTCAAAAAGTACTTCATTGGCTGCAAAGCACTTTGGGACGTCCTGAGGTCTGAATGGCGCTATATAAATGCAAACCTTTCTTCCTTTATACTTCATTTCACAATTTTGAACACCTCTAGCAGATCTCCTCTTAACTTTTTCTAATGAAACCCCAGTTTATTTTTGTAGCTTACAGCTAACATTACAATAATCAAGCTATTCTCTGTCGAAGGGGAGTTTTTTTTATTATTCGTTCGCAGGATGTGAGCGTCGCTGGCAAGGCCAGCATTTATTGCCCATCCCAAGTTGCCCTTGAGAAGGTAGTGGTGAGCTGCCTTCTTGAACCGCAGAGGGCAGTTAAGAGTCAACCACATTGTTATTGGTCTGTTGTCACATATAAGCCAGATCAGGAAAGGATGGCAGATTTCCTTCCCTAAAGGACATGTGTGAACCAGATGGGCTTTTACAACAATCCAGTAATTTCGTGGTCACCATTACTGATACTAGCTTTTTTAAATTCCAGATTTATTTAATTAATTGAATTTTAAATTCCCCAGCTGCCTGTGGTGGGATTTGAACTCACATATCTGGATCATTAACCCAGGCCTTTGGATTACTGGTCCAGTAACATCCCACTTTGAGTACTGTTGGGTGGGATGGCTTATCAGAGGAAGGCAGCAGCAGCCAACTTCCTGGCACCAGGGGTGGTTCTGCTGCATAGAATGGGAGGAAAAAGAGTGGTAGAGCTATAGTAATAGGGGATTCAATTGTAAGAGGAATAGATAGGTGTTTCTGCGGCCGCAAACGAGACTCCAGGATGGTGTGTTGCCTCCCTGGTGCAAGGGTCAAGGATGTCTCCGAGCGGCTGCAGAACATCTTGGAAGGGGAGGGTGAACAGCCAGTTGTCGTGGTGCATATAGGCACCAACGATATAGGTAAAAAGCGGGATGAGGTCCTAAAAGCGGAATATAGGGAGTTAGGAGGTAAATTTAAAAACAGGACCTCAAAGGTAGTAATCTTAGGATTGCTACCAGTGCCACGTGCTAGTCAGAGTAGAAATAGAAGGATACTTCAGATGAATACGTGGCTAGAGGAATGGTGCCAGGGGGAGGGATTCAAGTTCCTGGGACATTGGAACCGGTTCTGGGGGAGGTGGGACCAGTTCAAACCGGATGGTCTGCACCTAGGCAGGGCTGGAACTGATGTCCTAGGGGGAGTGTTTGCTAGTGCTGTTGGGGAGGGTTTAAACTAAAATGGAAGGGGGTTGGGAAGCTGAGCAGGGAGACAGAGGAAAGGGAAACAAGGATAAAAGCAAAAGATAGGAAGGAGAAAAACAAAAGTGGCAGTCAGAGAAATTAATGGTTTAAATCAAACGTGGCCACAGTAAATAATAACTCTAATAGGTCAAAAAGCGTTAAAAAAACAAGCCTGAAGGCTTTGTGTCTTAATGCGAGGAGCATTTGTAATAAGGTGGATGAATTGGCTGCGCAAATAGAGGTAAACGAAGATGATTTGGTTGGGATTACGGAAACGTGGCTCAAGGATGGCCAAGACTGGGAACTCAACATCCAGGGGTATTCGATATTCAGGAAAGATAGGCAAAAAGGAAAGGGAGGAGGGGTAGCATTACTGGTTAAAGAAGGGATTAACACAATTGTAATGAAGGATATTAGCTCTGATGATGTGGAATCTGTATGGGTAGAATTGAGAAATACTAAGGGGAAAAAAACATTAGTGGGAGTGGTATATAGACCTCCAAACAGTAAGGCTAGGTTGGGGATGGCATTAAAAGGGAAATTAAAGAAGCGTGCAATAAGGGCACAGCAGCCATCATGGGTGACTTTAATCTACATATAGATTGGGCTAACCAAATTAGTAACAATACTGTGGAGGAGGAATTCCTGGAGTGTTTACGGGATGGTTTCCTGGACCAATATGTCGAGGAACCAACCAGAGATCAGGCCATCTTAGACTGGGTATTATGTAACGAGAAAGGATTAATTAGCAATCTTGTTGTACGAGGCCCCTTGGGTCGGAGCGATCATAATATGATCGAATTCTTCATTAAGATGGAGAATGAAGTAGTTGACTCAGAAGCTAGGGTCCTCAATTTAAATAAAGGAAACTACGATGGTCTGAGGAGCGAGTTGGGTAGGATTGATTGGGGAATGACACTCAAAGGGTTGACGGTGGATAGGCAATGGCAAACATTCAAAGACCGAATGGATGAACTACAGAAGTTGTTCATCCCAGTTTGGCATAAAAATAAAACAAAAAAGGTGACTCAACTGTGGCTAACAAGGGAAATTAGGGATAGCATAAGATCCAAGGAGAGGACATATAAATTGGCCAGAAAAAGCAATAATCCTGAGGATTGGGAGCAGTTTAGGATTCAACAAAGGAGGACAAAGGGATTAATTAAGAAAGGGAAAATCGAATATGAGAGTAAGCTTTCAGGGAACATAAAAACTGACTGTAAAAGTTTTTATAGATATGTAAAGAGAAAAAGATTGGTGAAGTCAAGCGTAGGTCCCTTGCAGTCAGAATCGGGGGAATTTATAATGGGGAGCAAAGAAATGGCTGACCAACTAAATACATATTTTGGTTCTGTCTTCACAAAGGAGGACACAAATAACCTCCCAGAAATACCGCGGAACATAGGGTCTGATGAAAGGGTGGAGCTGAAAGAAATCAGTATTTGTAGGGAAATGGTGTTAGGAAAATTGATGGGACTGAAGGCCGATAAATCCCCAGGGCCTGATAATCTACATCCCAGGGTACTTAAGGAAGTAGCCCTAGAAATAGTAGATGCATTGCTGGTCATCTTCCAGAACTCAATAGACTCTGGAACAGTACCCATGGATTGGAGGGTAGCTAATGTTACCCCACTATTCAAAAAAGGTGGCAGAGAAAAAGCGGGGAATTATAGACCGGTAAGCCTGACATCGGTAGTGGGGAAAATGCTAGAGTCTATTATAAAAGATGTAATAGCAGAGCACTTGGAAAGCAGAGACAGGGTCGGACAAAGTCAACATGGATTTACAAAAGGTAAATCATGCTTGACTAATCTACTGGAATTTTTTGAGGATGTAACTGGTAAAATAGATAAGGGAGAACCAGTGGATGTGGTATATTTGGACTTTCAGAAGGCTTTCGATAAGGTCCCGCATAAGAGGTTAGCGTGCAAAATTAAGGCACATGGGATTGGGGGCAAGGTATTGACTTGGATAGAGAACTGGTTGGCGGACAGAAAGCAAAGAGTTGGAATAAACGGGTCGTTTTCCGAGTGGCAGGCAGTGAATAGTGGGGTACCGCAAGGATCGGTCCTAGGACCCCAGCTGTTCACAATATATATTAATGATCTGGACGAGGGATTTCGAAGCAATATCTCCAAATTTGCAGACGACACAAAGCTGGGTGGGAGGGTATGCTGTGAGGAGGATGTTGTGAAACTCCAGTACGATTTGGACAGGTTGGGTGATTGGGCAGAAACATGGCAAATGCACTATAATGTGGATAAATGTGAGGTTATCCACTTTGGTGGCAAAAACAGGAAGGCAGATTATTATTTGAATGGCAATAGATGGGAGAAGGGGAAGTGCAAAGCGACCTGGGTGTTGTTGTGCACCAGTCGCTGAAGGTAAGTGTAGTGTATGTGCCTTTAAGACAGAACTACTTTTACAGCTCCTGTATACTGTAGTACCGGCAGTGACCACACCTGTATATAAGCCTTGCGCATGCCTCTATACCCCCAGTCTTGAGACTACCCTCCTCCAGTAAATACCTGTTTATCGTTAAGTTACAGCATCCGTGTGGTTATTGAAAAACAGCATACTCTCAGAATCACGGATCTAACTGTGGCGACGAGTGTCGATTCGAATCTACCTGCAACTCTGCATTCCCCGTTGAGGATTCGGTCCGGGAGGGCGGTGAAACAAAAAAAAAAAGTCGAGGCCAGGAACACGGGCGTCGACCACGAGCAACTGCCCAGTGGTCCAGCAGGGAGTGAACATCGCAGGGGAGGCTGTGGAGAGCCGGGCTTGGTTCCCCAGCCACGACGATCAGCAAGAGACTGACGACAGGTCCAGCGCAGACCCCTCCCGAACAGCGGCGGCTGGAGCCGACCGACGGCGGAGAGAAAGCCGAGCAGCGTCGATGGGGTAAGAAAGAGGGTGAAGCGCACAGGGCGCAGCCGGGGGTTGAAAACCGAGCGGCGTCGAGAAAAAAAAAAAACGGAGAGAGGGTAAAGCAACAGCCGGGTTCAGGACCGAGCGGCATCGAGAAAAAAAAAAAAAAAGAACGCGCAGAGCACAGCCAGGGTTCAAGGGCTGAACAGTGTCTGCGGGGAGAAGAAGGGAGAGCGCGGGAGACGCCATTGAGCCGCGGAGAAGAAGGAAGAGCGCGGGAGACGCCATATTTAGAAGCCGCAGCGGAGAAGAAGGGCGAGCGCAGGAAGGAAGGAAAGCACGGGAGATGCCATTTTGTGCCAGCGGAGAAGAAGGGGAAGCACGGGAGATGCCATTTTTGACAGTTAAATCACACCCAGGGATGCCGAAGAGTGGCAGTACCTCTACTTTCGACAATGAAGTCGAAGATTAGGCGACATATGTGGAACGTATTGAGGTGTACTGCAGGGCGAATGAAGTGCCAGATGCTCGTAAAGCACTGGTTTTGTTAAATTCCATGGGTGCAAAAACTTATGGGTTACTGCGAAATCTAATAACCCCAGAGAAGCCGGTGAACAAGAATTTCGAAAGCATAGTAGAAATCCTAAAGGACCACTTAAACCCCACACCGCTGCTGATAGCAGAACGATTTAAGTTCCATAAAAGGAACCAACACAAAGACGAAAGCAATGCTGAGTACCTAACAGAACTGATCAAGCTATCGAAACACTGCCAGTTTGGAGCGGGACTAGCAGATACGTTAAGGGACAAGTTTGTGTGTGGGCTACAAAGTGAAGGAACACAGAAACGGCTTCTATCTGAAAAGGATCTTACACTGGGCAAGGCTTTCATTATGGCAGTATCACACGAAGCAGCCGCAAGGGGAGCTGCAGAGATACAATGGAGACCGCAAGAATATGGCACCAATGAAGTGTCCTATGGAACAGGGAAGTGCTATCGCTGCGGCAGAACAACACATGACCAGAAGGATTGTTGGTTCAAGGACCGAGTGTGCAGACAGTGTGGAAAAGCAGGACACATAGCAAGAGTCTGCAGGTCTGGGAAGAAAACCAACAGTAAGAAATCTCCACAGGAGAAGTACAAAAAGGTACACCAGGTGATGGACCAGTGGTTCAGATGAACAGAAAAGTGACACAGACTCCGGAAGCAAGGAGCTGGGTTGTCTGAAACTACATAATGTAACCAAAATGGAGGATCACCAAACTATCTGGGTTACACTCAAGATAGACGGAGTCCAAGTGAAAATGGAATTGGACACAGGATCAGCCCTAACAGTCATAAACCAAAGGGACTACAAGCGGCTATTTTCACATATACCCTTGAAAGCTACAGAGATTGTCTTCAAGACGTATACAGGGCAAAAAGTCTACCCCAAAGGAAAAATAAGGGTGAAAGTGATATATAAAGGCCAGGAAATACCTAAAATGGATATATATGTATTGCCAGATGGAGGACCACCACTGCTAGGACGTGAATGGATCCGGAAGATGCAATTAGATTGGCATTCTGTTGTGTATGTACCTTTAAGAGAATAACTGGTCTCAGACTGCAGTACTGGCAGTGACCACCCCTGTATAAAAGGCGCTAGAGAGCCTCTGACGTTTAGTTTCGTTTATGTCTTTCACCAGTAAAGATCTGTTTGTTTTCTCTCCTGCTAGTCCGTGTCTCAATCATTCACGGACTTAACACTGGTGACGAGTTAGAAATGAATTTACCTGCAACTCAGCAGCAGCTCCGACGACATTGTTGAAGGTCGGAGCCAGAAGAAAGAAGAAAAAAAAAAAAAATAGGCCATTGAAACTCGAGAAACGGGCATCGACCGTCAATCATCGATTTCAAAACTTGCAGGAGAGACTGTTCAGAGCCAGGCTGGGTTCCTCGGTTCGTGGTTTCCCAGCTAATCGGGCTGGTGGCAGGTAGTGCTCTGATCCTCCCTGGGCTGCGGCGGGCTGAAGCTCGATCGGGTGGCTTTTCAACGGGGCCGGGCAGCGAGTCGGGAAGCAAGGAGAGAGAGAAAGGGTGGAGCATACAGGGCGCGGCCGGTGTTTCGAAGCTGGGCAGCGTTCGGACCTCAGAAGAGGGAGGGAAGTGTCCCAGAGGGTCCGCTCCACGACAGGAAAATAATAAAAGAGAAAGAATACGCGCAAGAAACCGTGGAAAGCAGCGCTAACAACAGCGGGGAAGAAGGAAAAGCGCGGGAGGCGCCATTTTGTTAAATCGTAGAAGAAGGCAAAGCGCGGGAGGCGCCATTTTAGATTTGCAAGGTGCCGAAGACTGGCTGTATCACTGCTTTTGATAAAACATTAGAGGACTGGACCACGTATGTGGAAAGAGTCGAGGTATATTTCGAGGCAAACGATATAGCGGAGGGGAAAAAGGCATCGATATTGTTAAACTTAATGGGCGCTAGAACGTACGGCCTATTGCAGGACCTAATTACTCCAGCCAAACCAAAGGCGAAGAGTTATAACGAAATTGTTGCTGTTCTACAGGAGCACTTAAACCCTGCACCGCTGTTGATAGCAGAAAGATTTAAATTCCACAGGAGAACTCAGCACAAAGATGAGAGCAATGCTGAGTATCTTACGGAACTACGCAAGCTATCAAAGCACTGCCAGTTCGGAGCAGGACTGGCAGATACCCTACGGGACAAATTTGTCTGTGGACTCCTGAGTGAAGGAACACAGAAGAAGTTACTCACAGAAAAAGAGCTGACGCTAGATAACGCTTTCAGCGTGGCAGTATCATATGAAGCAGCAGCCAGGGGAGCTGCAGAAATTCAACAAAAACCACAGGAATACGGCACCCACGAAATGACACGGGGATTTGCAAAATGTTATCGCTGCGGCAGAACTAACCATGATGAGAAGGACTGCTGGTCCAAAGACAAAATATGCAGACAATGCGGGAAGATTGGACACATTGCACGAGTTTGTAGGTCTGGGAAGAAGACCAGCGACAACAAAAAGGCTACTAAGGAATCGTACAAGAAAGTACAAAAGATGACGGACAGTAGTTCCGAAGACCAGATGAGCGATAGTGAATCCGGAAACAGGAGACTAAGCTGTCTCAAACTTCACAATGTAATCGCAAAAGAGGATCACCAAACCATTTGGGTCACTCTCACGATAGCAGGGTCCCAAGTTAAAATGGAATTGGATACAGGATCAGCGCTAACCGTCATGAATCGACGAGACTACGAGCGGCTATTTTCACACATACCCTTGAGAGAGACATCCATCGTCTTGACGACGTATACGGGGCAAAAGGTATACCCCAGAGGAAAAATAAGGGTGCCTGTCGAATACAATGGCAAGAAAATATGGAAATTGTATCTCTACATACTGACAAATGGTGGACCACCGTTATTGGGACGTGAATGGATCAGGAAGATAAACTTAGATTGGCATTCCATTCATGCAATGACGGTGGACGGTAAAAAAGATGAAGACGTCACTCCTGGACGATTGTCAACAATCTTAGCTAACGCCAAAGAGGTATTTCAACAAGAACTGGGCACGCTTAAAGGCGTAGCCGCCTCGATAAAAGTAGAAGAGAATGCAGTTCCCAAGTTTTTCAAAGCGAGACCGGTACCATATGCAATTCGCCCAGCCGTCAAGGCAGAGCTGGAGAATCTGGAGAAGGTGGGCATGTTGTCTAAGGTCGACTGGAGCGAGTGGGCGACACCCATCGTTCCTGTCATGAAGAAAACGTTAACCAATAAGTCCGGAGAGCCAAGGAAGATTCGCATCTGTGGGGATTTCAAGGTGACGGTGAACCCTGTCCTTCGCACAGTACAATATCCTCTTCCAAGGATAGAAGACATCTTCGCCTCACTGTCTGGAGGGAAGCGTTTTACAAAAATTGACCTAGCACAAGCATATTTGCAGATGGAGGTTGAAGAGTCCTCTAGGAAATATCTCACGATAAACACTCACGAAGGTCTTTACCAGTATCATCGATTGGTATTCGGAGTAGCATCGGCTCCGGCGATATGGCAAAGAGCGATGGAACAAGTCCTGCAAGGGATTCCGGGGACTCAGTGCTACTTGGACGACATCCTTGTAACAGGTGAAGATGACAGTGAACACCTTAACAACCTAGAACAGGTGCTCACTAGACTACGGGAACAAGGGCTGCGAATTTTTTAAGAAACAGATATCGTATTGTGGCCACGTGATTGATGAAGAGGGGTTACATAAGTCCCCTGACAAAATTGAAGCAGTTGTTCAGGCCCCAGCGCCTGAAAATGTGTCGCAGCTGAGGTCATTCCTCGGGTTGGTGAATTACTATCATAAGTTTTTGCCGAATTTGTCGACAATTCTGCACCCACTGAACGCCCTGCTACGAACGGGAGTAGCTTGGAAATGGAGCGATGATTGTAAGCGTGCTTTTCAGAAGAGTAAGGACTTAATCACTTCAAAGGAAGTATTGGCTCACTACAACCCAGCACTGCCAATCAGGCTGGCGTGTGATGCTTCTCCCTACGGCATTGGGGCGGGACTGTCACATAAATTCCTTGATGGTTCGGAGAGGCCGATAGCTTTTGCGTCACGCTCGTTAACTTCTGCCGAGCGTAACTATGCCCAGATTGACAGAGAGGCCCTCAGCCTAGTGTGGGGGGTGAAGAAGTTCAATCACTATCTGCACGGTCAAAAATTTACTCTACTAACCGATCATCAACCTCTTGTCTCCATTTTCAACCCTCAGAAGGGCGTACCGATAATGACGGCACAACGGCTGCAGAGATGGTCCCTTTTCCTCGGGGCACACCAATATGACATCGAGTACAAAGGAACTAAACAGCATGGAAATGCTGATGGATTGTCACGTCTACCGTTGCCGACGGTGGAAGAAGAAGACCTTGCAGTGGATCCAATGGAGTTATTCCACTCGACCATAGTCGAATGTCTCCCTGTGACGAATGCAAACATAGAAAAGGAAACACGGAATGACCCGACACTATCACGGGTCTATGATTTAATGGTGAAGGGATGGCCAGCACATGGCGAACCACTGCTGCCAGCATTCTCGCCGAGAAGAGAACAGCTGTCAGTGTGCAGAGGAACCTTGATGTGTGGATCCAGAGTAGTAATTCCACCTAAGTTGAGGGATAGGGTGCTCAATGAGCTTCATGAGGGTCATCTGGGTGGGGTAAAAATGAAGAGCTTAGCCAGAGCGTTTGTGTGGTGGCCGGGAATCGATAGAGAAATCGAAGAGATGACCAAGAGCTGTGCAGGATGCCAGAAGGCCCAAAACGCCCCACCACAAGCTCCTCTGCATCCATGGGAGAGGCCCTCATCTCCATGGCAAAGGGTGCACATTGATTTTGCTGGTCCCTTCATGAACTCGATGTTTTTAATTGCGGTGGATGCACATTCAAAGTGGCCAGAGGTAATAAAAATGTCCTCAACCACCACGGAAAAAACTATCACAGTTTTACGAACCATATTCACCAGGAATGGGCTGCCTGAACAGATTTGCTCTGACAATGGACCACAGTTTGTGTCTGAAGAGTTCCGGAGGTTCTTAAAGAACAATGGTGTTAAGCATTACTCATCTGCCCCATATCATCCAGCCACTAATGGATTGGCCGAGAGGTTTGTCCAAACATTCAAGAAGGCTATCAAGGCAATGTGTAATGAAGATATACCCCTACAACACAAGGTGGACAACTTCTTGTTTGCCTACCGGAATGCGACACATGCGGTTACCAACCAAACTCCAGCCATGATGTTCTTCAATCGAAGACTACGATGCCGCTTGGATTTGGTTAAGCCAAACGTCCAAAGAGATGTGGAGAACAGGCAGTTTCAGAATATGAATGAAAGGCCGACCAGGAGTTTTAAGATAGGTCAACCAGTTTTGGCCCGGGACTACCGCACTGAGAAATGGCAGCCAGGAACGATTTGTACACGACAAGGACCTCTCATGTATACCGTGGACGTTGGGGAGAGCATTGTAAGATGCCATGCTGACCAGATTCTAGAGTCACTGGAAAACGTCAACTCCACACCACGATCTGATACACCTGGTAATGAAATCGACGTTCCAATTGCAGCTACCGCAGAACCGGTAATATTGGAAGCAGATGAACCAAACAACGACATTGATTCCGACTCAACATTGCCAGAAGAACCTGATACCCCAAAGAGGCGTTATCCAAACAGAATCAGGAAGCCTCCTCAAAGACTGAACTTATAATTGCTTAAACTTAACCAATGTATCTAAGCAACAGTAATTGTGATTCTAATTCGTTATCATTAGTTGTTAAATGAATGTTATGTACTGTTTATCTAAAAGGGGAGGAATTGTTGTGTATGTACCTTTAAGAGAATAACTGGTCTCAGACTGCAGTACCGGCAGTCACCACCCCTGTATAAAAGGCGCTGGAGAGCCTCTGTTGTTTAGTTTCGTTTATGCCTTTCACCAGTAAAGATCTGTTTGTTTTCTCTCCTGCTAGTCCGTGTCTCAATCATTCACGGACTTAACACATTCCATACAGGCACTGAAGGTTGAGGCCAAAAAGGATGACGACGTCACACCTGGATGACTGTCAAAAATGCTAACTGACGCAAAAGAAGTGTTCTAGGAGGGACTAGGAACACTAAAAGGCATAACAGCAACGATTAAAATAGAGGAAAATGCAAGCCCAAAGTTTCTTAAGGCCAGACCAGTGCCTTATGCGATCAGACCAGCTGTCGAAGCAGAGCTGGAAGGGTTGGAACGTTCAGGAGTACTGTCCAAAGTGGACTGGAGCGAGTGGTCTACACCCATCGTTCCTGTAATGAAGAGGTCGTTGAGTAATACGCCTGGGGAACCAAAGAAGGTCCGCATCTGTGGGGATTTTAAGGTGACAGTGAACCCAGTCCTTCACATGGTACAATATCCGCTTCCACGAATTGAGGATATTTTCGCCTCGCTGTCTGGAGGTAAATGCTTCACCAAAATTGATCTAGCCCAGGCGTACTTGCAAATGGAGGTAGAAGAAGCTTCGAAACAATACCTTACGATTAACACTCATAAAGGTCTCTATCAATACAACCGGCTGGTGTTCGGGGTAGCCTCGGCTAAGGCTATCTGGCAAAGGGCAATGGATCAAATCCTGCAAGGGATTCCAGGGACCCAGTGTTATTTGGACGACATCTTGGTCACGGGCGAAATTGACAGTGATCATCTCGCCAACTTGGAGAAGGTGCTCACCAGATTAAAGGAGTATGGGCTACGAGCTAATCACCACAAGTGCGAGTTATTCCAGAAACAGATCTCGTATTGTGGCCACGTCATCGATGAAGAGGGGTTACATAAGTCCCCTGAAAAGATTGAGGCAGTAGTCAAGGCTCCAGCACCGGAAAATGTGTCAAAACTGAGGTCGTTCCTCGGGCTGGTAAACTACTACCACAAGTTCTTACCAAATTTGTCCACGGTATTACACCCACTGAACACCCTACTGCAAACAGGGGTACCATGGAAGTGGGATGACGAAAGTAGACGAGCTTTCCAGAAGTGTAAAGAATTGATCACATCAAAAGAGGAGTTGGCCCATTGCAAACCAGCGCTACCAATTCATTTGGCATGTGATGCATCACCCTACGGTATTGGAGCGGTGCTGTCGCACAAATTCCCAGACGGGCTGGAGAGGCCAGTAGCCTTTGCATCTCGGTCACTAACCTCAGCCGAGCGCGACTCCGCCCAGATTGACAGGGAGGCCCTCAGCCTAGTATGGGGAGTAAAAAAATTCGACCACTATCTGCATGGGCAGAAGTTCACCTTGCTGACTGACCACCAACCACTTGTCTCCATCTTTAATCCTAAGAAGGGCGTTCCAGTGATGACTGCACAACGGTTACAAAGATGGTCCCTGTTTCTAGGGGCGAATCAATATGAAATAGAATATAAAGGCACGAAACAGCATGGGAACGCTGATGGGCTATCGCGCCTGCCACTGCCTACTGTGGAGGAAGCACCAGCAGTGGACCCTATCGAGATATTTTATTCGTCAATAATTGAATGATTGCCAGTAACGAACGCAGATATAGAGAAGGAGACCCGCAAAGATCCGACGCTGTCTCGGGTATATGATTTGACGGTGAGGGGATGGCCAACACATGGCGACTCACTGTTGCCAGCATTCTCATCCAGAAGAGAACAGCTGTCAGTATGCCAGGGGACAGTGATGTGTGGATCCAGAGTGGTGATTCCACCCAAGTTAAGGGAGAGAGTGCTAAATGAGCTACATGAAGGTCATCTGGGGGGAGTGAAAATGAAAAGCTTTGCTAGGGCTTATGTGTGGCGGCCGGGAATCGATCAACAAATCGAAGACCTAACTAAGAGCTGCTTAGGATGTCAGAGGTCCAAAATGCACCACCACATGCCCCTCTACAGCCATGGGAGTGGCCCTCCTCTCCATGGCAATGGGTGCATATTGATTTCGCTGGTCCATTCATGGACTCAATGTTCTTACTAGCAGTGGATGCTCATTCGAAGTGGCCTGAGGTGACAAAAATGTCCTCAACCACTACAGAGAAAACGATTGCAGTCCTACGGACCATATTTGCCAGAAACGGTTTGCCAGAGCAGATTTGCTCTGATAATGGACCACAGTTTGTGTCTGAAGAGTTTCAAAAATTTATGAGAAAGAATGGGGTAAGGCATTACACATCCACCCCGTATCATCCAGCCACAAATGGATTGGCTGAGAGGTTCGTACAAACCTTTAAGAAGGCGATAAAGGCCATGTGCGACGATGAAATTCCACTACAGCATAAGATGGACAATTTCTTATTAGCCTACTGAAACGCGACACATGCAGTTACCAACCAGACCCCGGCCATGATGTTCTTTAACCGAAGGTTGAGATCTCGTCTGGACTTGCTCAGACCAAATGTGCGAAGAAATGTTGAGGACAATCGATTCCAGCACATCAATGAGAAGCCAACAAGGAGCTTCAATGTAGGACAACCAGTCTTGGCCCGTGACTATCGAACAGCAAAAAGGCAACCCGGAACGATATGCACAAGGCAGGGGCCATTAATGTACACAGTGGATGTCGGGGAGAACATTGTGAGACGCCACGTCGATCAGATCTTAGCGTCACAGGAACGCGTCAACCCCATGTCTCGAGTACCTGGGGATGAACCCGACATACCGGTCGCATCTACCTCAGAACCAGTAGCAGTGGAACCCGATGAACTACCCGATGAAAAGGGGTCAGAATCGCCTCTGCACCAAGAACAAGAACCTCAGGAAAGGCGGTATCCCGAAAGGGTCAGGAAGCCGCCCCAAAGACTGAATCTATAAATGGACTATTGTTGTTTAATATACATGTTAAAGTGTTAATTGTTATTTTAATATTAGAGGTACTACTAATCTAAAAGGGGAGGAATTGTAGTGTATGTGCCTTTAAGACAGAACTACTTTTACAGCTCCTGTATACTGTAGTACCGGCAGTGACCACACCTGTATATAAGCCTTGCGCATGCCTCTGTACCCCCAGTCTTGAGACTACCCTCCTCCAGTAAATACCTGTTTATCGTTAAGTTACAGCATCCGTGTGGTTATTGAAAAACAGCATACTCTCAGAATCACGGATCTAACAGTAAGCATGCAGGTGCAGCAGGCAGTTAAGAAGGCAAATGGTATGTTGGCCTTCGTAGCAAGAGGGTTCGAGTACAAGAATAAGGATGTCTTGCTGCAGTTGTACAGGGCCTTGGTGAGACCGCACCTTGAGTATTGTGTGCAGTTTTGGTCACCTTACCTGAGGAAGGACGTTCTTGCCATGGAGGGAGTGCAGCGAAGATTCACCAGGCTGATACCTGGGATGGCAGGAATGACGTACAAGGAGAGATTGTGTCAATTGGGCTTATACTCACTGGAGTTTAGAAGATTGAGAGGGGATCTCATCGAAACCTATAAAATTCTGTCAGGTTTGGACAGACTAGATGCAGAAAGGATGTTTCTGATGGCTGGGGAGTCCAGAACCAGGGGTCATAGTCTAAGGATAAGGGGTAAGCCATTTAGGACTGAAATGAGGAGGAATTTCTTCACCTAGAGAGTGGTGAACCTGTGAAATTCTCTGCCACAGAGGGCGGTGGAGGCCAGTTCATTAAATATATTCAAGAAAGAGTTGGATATATTTCTTGAGGCTAAAGGGATCAAGGGATATGGGGAGAAGGCAGGGACAGGGTACTGAATTTGGAGGATCAGCCATGATCTCATTGAATGGCGGAGCAGGCTCGAAGGGCCGAATGGCCTACTCCTGCTCCTATCTTCTATGTTTCTATGTTTCTATAACCACTATGCTACCGTACCCATGGTAGTCTCTGATAAGGTAAGCTTTACATGGACTGTGGAAAGAACAGGTTAGTTGCACCAAATGGTCTTTGTCATTCCACACTTTATCATTTGTATTCACATTTCTATATAGTTTTGAGATACGTAACGAATATACAAAAATGACTGGCAGAAAAAGACCAGCTGGTCCATCAAGCCTGCCCCACAGCATCATGGCTAGACACTTACACCCACCTCCACCCTTTAGCTCATGTAATCTCCTGTCTTCTTCAATACCCTTTTCCAGTCTTTCCAAAATCTTTCTTACCCTAGCACCTGAGAGGCAACATCCGACACCCCACCCCCCCCCACCCCCCGACCCCAGAAAAACCCCATGCCACCCAAATCAACCTTAAATGACCATTTATTCAATCTGTTATGGAGTATATTACTTCCTTTAGTCGGTGCACAAGTGCAAATAATTGTTGTAAATGTTTTCACAGATGTCATCTTCAACAGAACAATAGCTTTTTTTCTTCGAACATGACGTTCAGTTCTGTTGTGTATGTACCTTTAAGAGAATAACTGGTCTCAGACTGCAGTACCGGCAGTCACCACCCCTGTATAAAAGGCGCTAGTAAGCCTCTGTAGTTTCAGTTTCCCGATTGACTCCTTTCAGTAAAGACTTGTTTTGTTCAACTCCTGCTGTCCGTGTCTCAATCATACATGAACATAATACTGGCGACGAGCAGATACGAACTTACCTACAGTCTGCACCACCTCCTGGGATCCATTCCTGCAGTGAAGTGAGCAGAGGTCGAGGCCAGAAGGAAGAAAGAAGTAGTAGAAAGGGGCATCGACCGTAGGCATCCGCCCCTGTGTTAGCGGAGTTGAAGATTGCTGGAGAAGCTGTCGGAAGCGGGGCCTGGTTCCTGTCGACGGTGCTTCAGCTAATTGGGCTGGTGGCAGGTACTACACTGATCCTTCCTGGGCTGCGGCGGTCGCGAACTCGAGCGGGTGGCTTGCAACGGGGCCAAGCAGCGTTGTCGGGAAGAGGAGAGAGAGAGGGTGGAGCACACAGGGCGCCGCCGGTGCTACGAAGCCGGGCTGCGTATAGACCCGAGAAGAGGGAGGCAAGAGTCCCACAGGGTTGTTCCACGATGGGAAAATAATAAAAAAAAGAAATATTAAATGCGCAGGAAACCACGAGGAGCTGCAGGTGGCAACGGAAACCGCGGAAAGCAGCGCTAGCAACAGAGGGGAAGAAGGCAAAAGCGCGGGAGGCGCCATCTTAATCGGCGGGGAAGAAGGCAAAGCGCGGGAGGCGCCATTTTGTTAAATCGGGGAAGAAGGCAAAGCGCGGGGGGGGCCATCTTAGATTTTCAAGATGCCGAAGACTGGCTGTATCACTGCCTTTGATAATACAATAGAGGACTGGACCACGTATGTGGAAAGAGTCGAGGTGTATTGCGAGGCAAACGAAATAGCCGATGAGAAAAAGGCATCGGTATTACTAAACTTAATGGGCGCTAGAACGTACGGCCTATTGCGGGACCTGATTACTCCAGCCAAACTGAAGGCGAAGAGTTTTAACGAAATTGTTGCTGTCCTACAGGAACACCTAAACCCTGCACCGCTGTTGATAGCCGAATGATTTAAATTCCACAGGAGAGCTCAGCATAAAGATGAGAGCAATGCTGAGTACCTTACGGAACTACGCAAGCTATCAAAGCACTGCCAGTTCGGAGCAGGACTGGCAGATACACTACGGGACAAATTTGTCTGTGGACTCCTGAGTGAAGGAACACAGAAGAAGTTACTCTCAGAGAAGGAGCTGACACTAGATAAGGCTTTCAGCGTGGCAGTATCGTACGAAGCAGAAGCCAGGGGAGCTGCAGAAATTCAACATAAGCCACAGGAATACGGCACCCACGAAATGACACGGGGATTTGCAAAATGTTATCGCTGCGGCAGAACTAACCATGACCAGAAGGACTGCTGGTCCAAGGACAAAATATGCAGGCAATGCGGAAAGATGGGACATATTGCACGAGAAGAAGACCAGCGACAACAAAAAGGCTACTAAGGAACCGTACAAGAAAGTACAAAAGATGACGGACAGTAGTTCCGAAGACCAGATGAGCGATAGTGAATCCGGGAACAGGCGACTAAGCTGTCTCAAACTTCACAATGTATTCGCAAGAGAGGGTCACCGAACCATTTGGGTCACCCTCACGATAGCAGGGACCCAAGTTAAAATGGAGTTGGATACAGGATCAGCGCTAACCGTCATGAATCGACGAGACTACGAGCGGCTATTCTCACACATACCCTTGAGAGAGACATCCATCGTCTTGACGACGAATACGGGGCAAAAAGTATACCCCAGAGGAAAAATAAGGGTGCCTGTTGAATACAATGGCAAGAAAATACGGAAATTGTATCTCTACATACTGCAAAATAGTGGACCACCGTTATTGGGACGTGAATGGATCAGGAAGATAAGGTTAGATTGGCACTCCATTCATGCAATGATGGTGGACGGTAAAAAAGATGAAGACGTCGCTCCTGGACGATTGTCAACAATCTTAGCTAACGCCAAAGAGGTATTTCAACAAGAACTGGGCACTCTTAAAGGCGTAACCGCCTCGATAAAAATAGAAGAGAATGCAATTCCCAAGTTTTTCAAAGCAAGACCGGTACCATATGCAATTCGCCCAGCCGTCAAGGCAGAGCTGGAGAATCTGGAAAAGGCAGGCATGTTGTCTAAGGTCGACTGGAGCGAGTGGGCGACACCCATCGTTCCTGTCATGAAGAAAAAGTTAAGCAATTAGTCTGAGGAGCCAAGGAAGGTTCGCATCTGTGGGGATTTCAAGGTGACGGTGAACCCAATCCTTCACACAGTACAATATCCTCTTCCAAGGATAGAAGACATCTTCGCCTCACTGTCTGGAGGGAAGCGTTTTACAAAAATTGACCTAGCACAAGCATATTTGCAGATGGAGGTTGAAGAATCCTCTAGGAAGTATCTCACGATAAACACTCACGAAGGTCTTTACCAGTATCATCGATTGGTATTCAGAGTAGCATCGGCTCCGGCGATATGGCAAAGAGCGATGGAACAAGTCCTGCAAGGGATTCCGGGGACTCAGTGTTACTTGGACGACATCCTTGTGACAGGTGAAGATGACAGTGAACACCTTAACAACTTAGAACAGGTGCTCACTAGACTACGGGAACATGGGCTACGAGCCAACCGCCCCAAGTGCGAGTTTTTTAAGAAACAGATATCGTATTGTGGCCACGTGATTGATGAAGAGGGGTTACATAAGTCCCCTGACAAAATTGAAGCGGTAGTTAAGGCTCCAGTGCCTGAAAATGTGTCGCAACTGAGGTCATTCCTCGGATTGGTGAATTACTACCATAAGTTTTTGCCGAATTTGTCGACAATCCTGCACCCACTGAACGCCCTGCTACGAACGGGAGTAGCATGGAAATGGAGCAATGACTGTAAGCGGGCCTTTCAGAAGAGTAAGGACTTAATCACTTCAAGAGAAGTATTGGCTCACTACAACCCAGCACTGCCGATCAGACTGGCGTGTGATGCGTCTCCCTACGGCATTGGGGCGGTACTGTCACATAAATTCTTTGATGGTTTAGAGAGGCTGATAGCTTTTGCGTCACGCTCGTTAACTTCTGCCGAGCGTAACTATGCCCAGATTGACAGAGAGGCCCTCAGCCTAGTGTGGGGGGTGAAGAAGTTCAATCACTACCTTCGCGGTCAAAAATTTACTCTACTAACTGATCATCAACCTCTTGTCTTCATTTTCAACCCTCAGAAGGGCGTACCGATAATGACAGTGCAACGGCTGCAGAGGTGGTCCCTTTTCCTAGGGGCACACCAATATGACATCGAGTACAAAGGAACCTAACAGCATGGGAATGCTGATGGATTGTCACGTCTACCGTTGCCGACGGTGGAAGAAGACCACCTTGCAGTGGTTCCAATGGAGTTATTTCACTTGACCATAGTCGAATGTCTCCCTGTGACGAATGCAAACATAGAAAAGGAAACACGGAATGACCCGACACTATCATGGGTCTATGATTTAACGGTGAAGGGATGGCCAGCACATGGTGAACCACTGCTGCCAGCATTCTTGCCGAGAAGACAACAGCTGTCAGTGTGCAGAGGAACCTTGATGTGTGGATCCAGAGTAGTAATTCCACCTAAGTTGACGGATAGAGTGCTCAATGAGCTTCATGAGGGTCATCTGGGTGGGGTAAAAATGAAGAACTTAGCCAGAGCGTTTGTGTGGTGGCCGGGAATCGATAGAGAAATCGAAGAGATGACCAAGAGCTGTGCAGGATGCCAGAAGGTCCAAAACGCCCCACCACAAGCTCCTCTGCATCCATGGGAGTGGCCCTCATCTCCATGGCAAAGGGTGCACATTGATTTTGCTGGTCCCTTCATGGACTCGATGTTTTTAATTGCGGTGGATGCACATTCAAAGTGGCCAGAGGTAATAAAAATGTCCTCAACCACCACGGAAAAAACTATCACAATTTTACGAACCATATTCGCCAGGAATGGGCTGCCTGAACAGATTTGCTCTGACAATGGACCACAGTTTGTGTCTGAAGAGTTCCGGATGTTCTTAAAGAACAATGGTGTTAAGCATTACACATCTGCCCCATATCATCCAGCCACTAATGGATTGGCCGAAAGGTTTGTTCAAACATTCAAGAAGGCTATCAAGGCAATGTGTAATGAAGATATACCCCTACAACACAAGGTGGACAACTTCTTGTTTGCCTACCGGAATGCGACACATGCGGTTACCAACCAAACTCCAGCCATGATGTTCTTCAATCGAAGACTACGATGCCGCTTGGATTTGGTTAAGCCAAACGTCCGAAGAGATGTGGAGAACAGGCAGTTTCAGAATATGAATGAAAGGCCGACCAGGAGTTTTAAGATAGGTCAACCAGTTTTGGCCCGGGACTACTGCACTGAGAAATGGCAGCCAGGAACGATTTGTACACGGCAAGGACCTCTCATGTATACCGTGGATGTTGGAGAGAGCATTGTAAGATGCCATGCTGACCAGATTCTAGAGTCACTGGAAAACGTCAACTCCACACCAAGATCTGATACACCTGGTAATGAAATCGACGTTCCAATTGCAGCTACCGCAGAATCGGTGATATTGGAAGCAGATGAACCAAACAACAACATTGATCCCGACTCAACCTTGCCAGAGGGACCTGATACCCCAAAGAGGCATTATCCAGACAGAATCAGGAAGCCTCCTCAAAGACTGAACTTATAATTGCTTAAACTTAACCAATATATCTAGCAACCGTAATTGTGATTGTAATTAGTTATCATTTAGTTGTTAAATGACTGTTATGTACTGTTTATCTAAAAGGGGAGGAATTGTTGTGTATGTACCTTTAAGAGAATAACTGGTCTCAGACTGCAGTACCGGCAGTCACCACCCCTGTATAAAAGGCGCTAGTAAGCCTCTGTATTTTCAGTTTCCCGATTGACTCCTTTCAGTAAAGACTTGTTTTGTTCAACTCCTGCTGTCCGTGTCTCAATCATACATGGACATAATAAGTTCCATTGAATTGTTGTTTCTGAGGGCAAAGCGCAGCTGCCTTTCCACCTTCTGAATGAGGCGAAACCTTTGAGCTTGTAGCAAGATGAGTTTTTTTCCAGGGAAAACATTAGACTTTCCTTCATCAATTACTTCCATATTCTTATTCAGTCGTAGCCATTTAATGAAAAACATGGAAAGGGTTGAAATTAGGGACAAGTCCAAAGAATTTCCACAAGGAATAAGAATCTTTCATTCTTGGTTTCAACTGAAAGCGGTGTGATTTGAGTTTTTAATCAAAAAATCAAATGAAAACGATGAATCTATGAGAATTGTTGGATGGGCACATGGGGTTTAGCAGGCTTCCCTAAGCACCATTCTCTGACCAAGAAGGTAAGCAGCGCATCACCTAATGGTGTTCTGTATTAGCCATTAGATGGTAAGTCAAGCAGCCCAGGTAAACTTACAAACTTAACAAAGGCCATTAGGCTCATCAAGATCTCTCCATTCAGAATCCATGTATGATTATTGTAACAGGACACTTGATAGCTGGATAGCTGGACACTGTCGTTTGCAGTCCAGACTAAGGGTCCTGGATGTTGCCTCACAGGTGCTAGGGTAAGAGACATTTTGGAAAGACTGGAAAAGAGTATGGAAGGAAACAGAGAGCAGTCAGTCATTGTGATTCACATGGGAGCCAATGATATAGGAAAGGAATGGCCAATTGCCTGCAAAAGGACTTTAGGGATTAGGAAGCGGGTTTAGGGGCAGAATTTCAAGGTGGTAATCTCTGGTTTACTTCCCCAGCCATGTGTTAGAATAGGAAAAGATAGGAAGATTAGGAAACTCAACACGTGGCTAAAAGGACGGTGCTCTTGTTGTCATCCCCTTTGGCCTACACCCTGACAGGGAGATGGAGTAGAGGCAGCAAAGAAGAGGACAAGATGCTTGCAGAGGGAGGAGGAGGAGGGGGAGAAGGGCTCTCAGCAGGAGGTCTTACCTAGAGTCTTTCGAGAGCAATTCTCTTACTTCAACCTGAGCCAGGAGCAATGTCTGAGGCATCAGCGCTTTACAATGGAGGTACTCAAAAGAACACTGCCACCTCTTGTAACCAGACCTGCAGTCTCACATCAGGGCAAGGACAACGCTGCCAGTGGCTGTGAAGGTGACCGTTGTAGTGTATGTACTTTGCAGAAGGAACTATATTCTGCCGCCCCTGTATACTGCAGTACCAGTAGTGACCACCCCTGTATATAAGCCTGTGTAGTAACTTTGCATAGTTAGTTCCCGCTTGTCTCCACTCAGTAAAGACCTGTTATAACCAACTCCTGCAGTCCGTGTCTCAATTACACATGGACATAATACTGGCGACGAGCAGATCCGAACTTACCTACAGTCTGCACCACCTCATGGGGATCCATCCCTGAAGCGAAGTGCCAGAGGTCGAGGCCAGAAGGAAGGAAGAAAAAAAAAACAAACAGAAGAAACGGGCGTCGACCGTGGGCAACCGCCTCTGATTCATCGGAGTTGAAGATTTGCAGGAGAGGCTGTCAAGAGCGGGGCTTGGTTATCCTGTTGATGGTGTTACAGCTAATCAGGCTGGTGGCAGGTAGTCCACTGATCCTTCCTGGGCTGCGGCGGGCTAGAGCTCGATCGGGTGGCTTTTCAACAGGGCCGAGCAGCGTTGTCGGGAAGAGGAGAGAGAGAGAGAGGGTGGAGCACACAGGGCGCGGCCGGTATTACGAAGCCGGGCAGCGTACAGACCCGAGAAGAGGGAGGAAAGTGTCCCGTAGGGTTGCTCCGACGACGGGGAAGATAAAAGAAATTAGAAGCGCAGAAAGCCGCGAGGAGCTGCAGTTTGCCACGGGAACCGCGGAGAGCGGCGTTAGCAGCAGCGCGGGGGGGAAGTGCGCGAAGACCATAGGGCGTCGCCATCAAGGCATAAAACGCCAGCAACAGCGCTAGCAGCGGCGGAGAAGACGGAAAGCGCGGGAGGCGCCATTTTGTTAAATCGGGGAAGAAGACAAAGCACGGGAGGCGCCATCTTAGATTTCCAAGATGCCGAAGACTGGCAATATCACTGCCTTCGATAATGCAATAGAAGACTGGACCACGTATGTGGAAAGAGTCGAAGTATATTGCGAGGCAAACGAAGTAGCCGATGAGAAAAAGGCATCGGTACTACTAAACTTAATGGGCGCAAGAACGTACGGCCTATTGCGGAACCTGATTACTCCAGCCAAACCGATGGTGAAGAGTTTTAACGAAATTGTTGATATCCTACAGGAACACCTAAATCCTACACCGCTGCTGATAGCAGAAAGATTTAAATTCCACAGGAGAAATCAGCATAAAGATGAGAGCAATGTTGATTACCTTATGGAACTACGCAAGCTATCAAAGCACTGCCAGTTCGGAGCAGGACTGACAGATACTCTACGGGACAAATTTGTCTGTGGACTCCTGAGTGAAGGAACCCAGAAGAGGTTACTGGGGAGCACGGTGGCATAGTGGTTAGCACTGTTGCCTCATAGCGCCAGGGACCCGGGTTCGAATCTGGCCTCGGGTGACTGTCTGTGTGGAGTTTGCACATTCTCCCCGTGTTTGCGTGGGTTTCCTCCGGGTGCTCCGGTTTCCTCCCACAGTCCAAAGATGTGCGGGTTAGGTTGATTGGCTATGATAAATTGACCCTTAGTGTTAGGGGGATTAAATACGTGGGGTTACAGGGATAGGGTGGGATATGTGTTGGTGTAGGGGTTACGGGGATCGGGTGGGATATGTGTCGGTGCAGGCTCGATGGGCCGAAACGACCTCTATCTGCACTGTGGGGTTTCTGTGATTCTGTGAAAGAGCTGACGCTAGATAAGGCTTTCAGCGTGGCAGTATCGTACGAAGCAGCAGCAAGGGGAGCTGCGGAAATACAGCAAAAGCCACAGGAATACGGCACCCATGAAATGACACGGGGATTTGAAAAATGTTATCGCTGCGGCAGAACAACCCATGACCAGAAGGACTGCTGGTCCAAGGACAAAATATGCAGGCAATGTGGAAAGATGGGACACATTGCACGAGTTTGCAGGTCTGGGAAGAAGACTAACGACAACAAAAAGGCTACTAAGGGACAGTACAGGAAAGTACAAAAGATGACGGACAGTAGTTCCGAAGACCAGATGAGCGATAGTGAATCCGGGAACAAGAGACTAAGCTGTCTCAAACTTCACAACGTAATCGCAAAAGAGGATCACTGAACCATTTGGGTCACCCTCACGATAGCAGGATCCCAAGTCAAAATGTAATTGGATACAGGATCAGCCCTGACCATCATGAATCGATGAGACTACGAGTGGCTATTCTCACACATACCCTTGAAAGAGACATCCATTGTCTTGAAGACGTATACGGGGCAAAAAGTATACCCCAGAGGGAAAATAAGGGTGCCTGTCGAATACAACGGCAAGGAAATACAGAAATTGCATCTGTACATACTGCAAGATGGTGGACCACCGTTATTGGGACGTGAATGGATCAGAAAGATAAGTTTAGACTGGCACTCCATTCAGGCACTGACGGTGGCTGGTAAAAAGGATGACGACGGCACACCTGGACGATTGTCAAAAATCTTGGCTAACGCCAAAGAGGTATTTCAACAGGAACTGGGAACTCTTAAAGGCGTAACCGCCTCGATAAAAATAGAAGAGAATGCAATTCCCAAGTTTTTCAAAGCAAGACCGGTACCATATGCAATTCGCCCAGCCGTCGAGGCAGAGCTGGAGAATCTGGAGAATGCAGGCGTGTTATCTAATGTAGGCTGGAGCGAGTGGGCGACACCCATCGTTCCTGTCATGAAGAAAACTTTAAACAATAAGTCTGAGGAGCCAAGGAAGGTTCGCATCTGTGGGGACTTCAAGGTGACGGTGAACCCAATCCTTCACACATTACAATATCCTCTCCCGAGGATAGAAGATATTTTCGCCTCACTATCTGGAAGGAAGCGTTTTACAAAAATTGACCTAGCACAAGCATATTTGCAGATGGAGGTTGAAGAATCCTCTAGGAAGTGTCTCACGATAAACACTCACAAAGGTCTTTACCGGTATAATCGACTGGTATTCGGAGTAGCGTCAGCTCCGGTGATATGGCAAAGAGCGATGGAACAAGTCCTGCAAGGGATTCCGGGGACTCAGTGTTACTTGGACGACATCCTAGTGACAGGTGAAGATGACAGTGAACACCTTGCCAACCTAGAGCAGGTGCTCACTAGACTAAGAGAATATGGGCTACGAGCCAATCGCCCCAAGTGCGAGTTTTTTAAGAAACAGATATCGTATTGTGGCCATGTGATTGATGAAGAGGGGTTGCATAAGTCCCCTGACAAAATTGAAGCGGTAGTTAAGGCTCCAGCGCCTGAAAATGTGTCGCAACTGAGGTCATTCCTCGGATTGGTGAATTACTACCATAAGTTTTTGCCGAATTTGTCCACAATTCTGCACCCACTGAACGCCCTACTACAAACTGGAGTAGCATGGAAATGGAGTGATGAATGTAAGCGGGCCTTTCAGAAGAGTAAAGACCTAATCACTTCAAGAGAAGTATTGGCTCACTACAACCCATCACTACCGATAAGACTGGCGTGTGATGCGTCTCCCTATGGCATTGGAGTGGTACTGTCACATAAATTCCTTGATGGTTTAGAGAGGCCGATAGCTTTTGCGTCACGCTCGTTAACTTCAGCCGAGCGTAACTACGCTCAGATTGACAGAGAGGCCCTCAGTCTGGTGTGGGGGGTGAAGAAGTTCAATCACTACCTGCACGGTCAGAAATTTACTCTACTAACTGATCATCAACATCTTGTCTCCATTTTCAACCCTCAGAAGGGCGTCCCGATAATGACAGCACAACGGCTACAGAGGTGGTCCATTTTCCTAGGGGCACACCAATATGACATCAAGTACAAAGGAACTAAACAGCATGGGAATGCTGATAGATTGTTGCTCCTACCGTTGCCGACGGTGGAAGAAGCACCTGCAGTGGATCCAGTGGAGATATTCCACTCGACCATAGTCGAATGTCTACCTGTGACGAATGCAAACATAGAAAAGGAAACACGAAATGACCCGACACTCTCCTGGGTCTATGATTTAACGGTGAAGGGATGGCCAGCACATGGCGAACCACTGTTGCCAGCATTCTCACCAAGAAGGGAACAGCTGTCAGTGTGCAGCGGAACCTTGGTGTGTGGATCCAGAGTAGTAATTCCACCCAAATTGAAGGATAGGCGTGCTCAATGAGCTTCATGAGGGTCATCTGGGAGGGGTAAAAATGAAGAACTTAGCCAGAGCATTTGTGTGGTGGCCGGGAATTGATAGAGAAATCGAAGAGATGACCAAGAGCTGTACAGGATGCCAGAAGGTCCAAAATGCCCCACCACAAGCCCCTCTACATCCATGGGAGTGGCCCTCATCTCCATGGCAAAGGGTGCACATTGATTTTGCTGGTCCATTTATGGACTCGATGTTTTTAATTGCGGTGGATGCACATTCAAAGTGGCCAGAGGTAATAAAAATGTCCTCAACCACCACAGAAAAAACTATCACAGTCTTATGAACCAAATTCGCCAGAAATGGGCTGCCTGAACAGATTTGCTCCGACAACGGACCACAGTTTGTGTCTGAAGAGTTCCGAAGGTTCTTAAAGAACAATGGTGTTAAGCATTACAGATCCGCCCCATATCATCCAGCCACCAATGGATTGGCTGAGAGGTTCGTTCAAACATTCAAGAAGGCTATCAAGGCAATGTGTAATGAAGACATACCCCTACAACACAAGGTGGATAACTTCTTGTTTGCCTACCGGAATGTGACACATGCGGTTACCAACCAAACTCCAGCCATGATGTTCTTCAATCGAAGACTACGATGCTGCTTGGATTTGGTTAAGCCAAACATCAGAAGAGATGTAGAGAACAGGCAGCTTCAGAATATGAATGAAAGGCCGACCAGGAGTTTTAAGATAGGTCAACCAGTTTTGGCCCGGGACTACCGCACAGAGAAATGGCAGCCAGGAACGATCTGCACACGGCAAGGACCTCTAATGTATACCGTGGACGTTGGAGAGAGCATTGTAAGACGCCATGCTGACCAGATTCTAGAGTCACTGGAAAATGTCAATTCCACACCACGATCCGATACACCTGGTGATGAAACCGAAGTACCAATTGCATCTACCTCAGAATCGGGAATATTGGAAGCAGACGAACCCAACAACGACATTGATTCCGAATCAACTCTGCCAGAAGAACCTGATACCCCAAAGAGGCGTTATCCAGACAGAATCAGGGAGCCTCCTCAAAGACTGAACTTATAATTGCTTAACTTCAGCTAATGTATATGACAACTGAAATTGTAAATATGTTATTTAATTATTAATTGAATGTTATGTACTGTTTAGCTAAAAGGGGAGGAATTGTAGTGTATGTACTTTGCAGAAGGAACTATATTCTGCAGCCCCTGTATACTGCAGTACCAGTAGTGACCACCCCTGTATATAAGCCTGTGTAGTAACTTTGCATAGTTAGTTCCCGTTTGTCTCCAGTCAGTAAAGACCTGTTATAACCAACTCCTGCAGTCCATGTCTCAATTACACACCGACATAATAACCGTGGCCCTGAATTTCTTCACGTTGGGATCCTTCAAGGCTAGAGCAGGTGACATCTTTAACATCTCCCAGTTCGCCGTCCACTGCTGCATAAGAGTGGTGACAGATGCTCTTCATGCCAAGAGAGGGGAGTTCATTGTCTTCTCTCTGACCAGAGAGAAGCAGGCAGAGCGTGCATGTGGCTTTGCCAGGAGAGCGGGTTTCCTCATGCACCATCGACTGCACGCACAGGACTTTGCGAGGGCCACATCCAAATGCTGAGATGTACCACAACCACAAAGGTTACTACTTGCTGAATGTGCAGTTGGTGTGCGACCATGCTCAGCACATCATGATAGGGAATGCCCGGCATCCTGGCAGCAGTCATGATGTTTTCATTCTGCGCCAGTCCATCGGTTCCCTCAGTCTTTGAGCCACCAAGACAAACCAGGGGCTGGCTACTGTGCGACAAGGGCTATCCGCTGGCCACCTGGCTCATAACTCTGCTCCGCAACCCAACCACACGTGGGCAACATGGGACAATGAGAGCCATTGTAGGGGGTGGTGTGTCGTGCCCAGCCAACTTCGCCTCTAACTGTCCCTTTTTGAGCAGTTCGAATCGCTCCCACACCCCTGGGTTCCAGACACCAGACTTAGGTACAGGCGGCGATACAGAAAATCGAGTAGACAAGTGGTTTGGTGCAAGAAAACCAAAATTCTATTAAAAGCAGAATAAAACAATCTTATGAAAATTACTGGTATGAAAAATACAGGCAATACAGGCATAAACAATTACACTTATATGGGAATGGGGAACACACGGCACATCGAGGGAAAACAATTACATTAAACAATCCCCTTATCCTTATCCCACCCCCTATACCTAACTAGATTAAGCTATGAGGGGCCAGGAATTCATGCTCACCAATCCAAAACCTGTTGCTTAAATGGTTGTGAGTTTTGAGGTCCGCTCCCGCTGTCCTTTGGGGTACCCCGTCGCCACGTGGTCTCAGGGCGTGGCGCTGAAGTTGTTGATGCGAAGCACCCTCCTTTTTCCTCAGCTACCGTCGTCGTCTCGTCGCGATGGGTTTTCTTCTTCTTCTCCCTCGGGTTGTCGTCGGCGGTAATGTTATGGTCGGGAGTCGATTGGCGGTCTTTATCGTCTAAAAGATTTTACTACCCATGCTTCGAACGCTAGTTTATTCGTCACGGGCGCTGCCACCCACTCTTCGAACGCCAGCTTATTCGCACTGTTCACGCATGGAACGCCAACTTATTCACCAAACGCCAGCTTATAACTAGGCGTTTGGTTTTTCCCAATGTGTCTTTCGCTGCCCTTCTCTGCTTTTATCGGTTTACCTTCTTCTTCGTCTCATCTCGTCTCGTCTGCCCGTTTGTGGCCTGTGTGTCCTGTGTGGTTTTGAACTCGGGTCTCGTTCTCCTGCCGCGTTTGGCCCCGGTGTAATGGGCGTCCTTGGTTGTTGAGCGGCGCGGGGAGCGAGAAGAGAGCCCGCCACGAGGCCAGGGCACGAGTACGAGCGGCAGCAGGCCAAGGCCACAAGCAAGAGATCAGAGAGCTAAGCGCTGATTACCACTGATGAGCCTACAATTATACCCGTTCTTCAACTCCTTATCTGTGCGCCAAATCAGGTCAGTCCCTTGTTTAACTTTTGGCGGGCTTGTTTAAATGACTACAACCATTTACTTTAATGACTTTTGGAGTGGTTGTCTCCGGGTCTAATGGCCCCGATGTCCTGGTTGTTTGTCATGGATAAGACTTAATTGTCCCCATCCTGACTTGATGGCTACTGTGAGCTGTTACTGATTAAATATGCAGAAACCTAATGGCCTCGATTCTAGGCCCATTCTAGCTTGATTTGTTTCAAGCTGAATGAATGCGTATTCTGTGTTTACTTTGTCTGGCTGGCTCCAGAGAGTCCTTTTTCACAGATTCCTGCATTTTAAGTTTTGTCTCCGGGCCTGCCTGTCTGCAGAGCCCTGTTTTAAAAATCCTGTCGGTTTGGTCACGAGGTTACAGAAACCATTTTGGGTGCCCTGTTTTTTAATAACTTGTCCAAACAGGGCCCCTTGATCCATAAATTTGGGGAATGTGGGAATTTTGAGAACCCTACACCATGCTGACATATGGAATCTGATAAAGCAGAACATTGGCGTCCTTAAACAAAATTTCCGTTGCCTGGAGGGCTCTGGAGGAGCTCTTCGTTACTCACCAGAATGCATCTCAAGATTTGTTATGGTCTGCTGCATGATCCACAGCCTCGCCACCATGAGGGCACAGCTCTTGCCACCAGGCATCCAGTGGCCAGCTGAGGAGGAAGAGGAGGAGGAGGAGGCGGAAGAAGAGGAAGCGGAAGAGGAGGATGCGGAAGGGAGGAGGCAACTCAGTCAGTCCCTTTCTGCTAGGGCTGTCCATGATTGACTCATCCAACAGCGGTACGAGTGAACCCAACACGAGATCGCTATTCAACAACAGTCCCACACCTTAACTTTCCTCTGCTACTGACCATCACAGCATCTTCTTGGCCACAATGCTGAAATAAAAGCCACCACAAAAGAAACATTCCAAACCAACTTTATCCATCAATCCATCCAATATAATCCGACAAAGTCAACTAATCACCTTTCTGTATTCCCTTAGTGCCTTTCTTCAGTATGCCTTTGCCTGTCCTCCTGCTCCTATGAAGTGCTACCCCAGTGGCTGCAGGATGGCTGGTGGACGCTGTTGACTTTCGGTGGCGGAGACTGCAGATAGGCTTGCAGGATGACCTCAAACACCTCTGGGCCTAGAAGGCCTGGCAGCGGACTGCACCATCTCGGCATGGGCGGCAGCAGTCTGGATTGGCTAGCTGACAGACAACAGCAAGGGCACTGTTGGAGAGATAGGAGTGGGAGCATGAATGATTCCCTCCAACATAAGGTCAGGAATGGGGATGTTCGCTGATGACTGCACAGTGTTCAGTGCAATTCACAACTCCTCAGATAATGAAGAAGTCCATGCCTGCATACAACAAGATATGGACGACGTTCAGGCTTGGGCTGATAAGTGGCAGGTAACATTCGCGCCACACATGTGCCAGGCAATGACTAACCCCAACAAGCGAGAGTCTAACCACTGCCCCTTGATATTCAATTGCATTACCATCGACGAATCCCCCACCGTCAATATCCTGGGGGTCACCATTGACGAGAAACTTAACTGAACCAGCCACATAAATACTGTGGCTACAAGAGCAGGTCAATAGGCTGGGTATTCTGCGGCGAGTGCCTCACCTCCTGACTCCCCAAAGCCTTTCCACCATCTACAAGGCACAAGTCTGGAGTGTGATGGAATACTCTCCACTTGCCTGGATGAGTGCAGCTCCAACAACACTCAAGAAGCTCGACACCATCCAAGACAAAGCATCCTGCTTGATTAGCACCCCATCCACCACCTTAAACATTCACTCTCTCCACCACCGGCGCACCGTGGCTGCAGTGTGTACCATCTACAAGATGCACTGCAGCAACTCGCCAAGGCTTCTTCGGCAGCACCTCCCAAACACACAACCTCTTCCACCTAGAAGGACAAGGGCAGCAGGCGCATGGGAACACCACCATCTCCAAGTTCCCCTCCAAGTCACACACCATCCTGACTTAGAAGTATATCGCTGATCCTTCATCGTCGCTGGGTCAAAATGCTGGAACTCCCTCCCTAACAGCACTATGGGAGTACCTTCACTAAACAGACTGCAGCGGTTCAAGAAGGCAGCTCACCACCACCTTCTCGAGGGCAATTAGGGATGGGCAATAAATGCTGGCCTTGCCAGCGACCCCCACATCCCATAAACAAATAAAAAAAGGAGAGGACAGCAGGTTTGCCCTCCATGGAGCCACTGCCACTTCCCCAGGGTGGCGCCTCAGCATTCCTAGTCATCTGTTGGAGGGCAGATTGCTGGAATGCTGTGACACCCTGCAAGCTCCTTTTCACACTGGTAAACCTAGCCACAATAGCAGCAGTCTGAGCTTGCGGGCAGCAAGCTGAGCCTGCATGAGAGCAGTATGAGCTTGCGTGATTTCAGCGTGAGCTTCCACTGCAGCACTCAGACGTTGGGTGGCTTGTGCTTGTGTGTGCAATGGAAGCTGAGACATAGGCCCTCAGACGCTGCATGATGGTTGGGTCCACAAGTGCGCTAATGGATCTGCCCACTCCTTTTCATGCTGGAAAGGTTGGACTCCAACTCTGCGCAAAGCCCTATGCAAGATTGGTGCCGGACTCCTCCGTGCTCCTTAACATTGCACTCAGGCTTCCTGGCAGGCCTGCCAATGCACCAAGCATTTTGTTGTGCGTATCCATCAGCATTTTTTGGTACGCTACCCCATTAAAGTCCTCTTCTGACACCTGTGCACCCCTTTCCCCCTGTCCTGTCTGCAGCCCACTTGTGCTCGGTGATTCACCACGTGCAGACCCCACCTCTAAGCTACCTTCTAAACTCCGTTCAGTGCCAGTACCTGAGCTGGTGGCAACGACTGTCAGATCAAGTGACAGTGTTTCTTCTTCTTCATCACTCTCCTCTCCCTCTTCTTCTACAACCCACTGACTGGGCAGGTTGGATTTCTTGGGTATCTGAAATAAGAAAGGCACAAGGGTAGGGTTGTGATGTTGGGGGCGGGGGGGGTGGTGCGAGGGAAAACAAAAGGTGCATGCTTACACCATGTGCAGATTGTAACTCATAAGAGATTGTGGGATGAGGGGGAAAGTGGGATGTGAGAAGGAGGACAAAGTATGAGGATACCGGCATCTTGTATTCTTTCAGGAACGCCACTGGCCACGGGCTCAGCCATGCCCTCCCAATAATGGCCAGCACCGTCTCCTCCAAGGGGGTGAGGTGATGCAGATGAACATATCCCCTGTTTCTGCTGGCGCCAGTTATGCGCCACTTTTTCCTGCAAGAGAAAGGGAAGTGTGTCAGTGAGTGTGCTGTAATGTGTTTGGGTGGTGTCTCTGTCACAGTTGAATAGCTGACAGTGTGTGCAAGCTGTGAGATGTGGGTGTGAGGCTTGCAGCAGTTGTAAGTATGTGAGGGTGAGTTGTGATTGATAGAGATTGTTGCTAGGTGAGTGATGGGGGTGCGGTGAATTGAGCAGAGTGTGAGGCTAGTGCTGCAGTTTGTGGGATATGACATTTGAAGATGAATTCACTGACCTTGACCAATCGTGTGAGGCCATTAAGCTTCTTCCTGCACTGAGTTCACATCCTTGTGGCTACACTGCTGGCATTCACCACAGCGGCTCTCTGCTCCCACTGCACTTTGGTCTGTTGCCTGGAGGGCCTCCTGTGCAAAGAGGACCTCTCTCCTCCTATTAACCTCCTGCATCAGAGCCTCTAGTGCTGCATCGGAGAACCTTGGTACACGCGCTCTCCCCTGTTGTGCCATCATTAATTGATTGTTTGCACTCAGCCAGTTTAATGATGATCTGCTGCAGGCAGAATGTGCCTCCCCTTTAACTGGACACTGTATTCTAGATGAGGCCTAACCAAGGACAGTATAGTATATTTTGTTTTGTATTTGATCATCCTGGCAATGCATCCTATTTGCTTTTGCAATAGCCTCATGGAACTGGTTGTTAATCTTCAGATATTCATGCACTATGATATCTCGGTCATTCTTCCATTGTTTGTCACCCTGCATGGTGTACATATGCTTTGCGTTAGTCCTACCCACGTGAATAACACTACATTTATCTATGTTACATGACACCAGCCTGGCCCAGACCAATTCCCCCATCACATCTAGATCTGCCTTTAATCTATTTTTCTCATCTAAGGTCCTAACAACCCCATCAATCTTTCCACCATCCACGAACTTGCGCATACTTTCCCCAATGCCTTCATCCACATTCACTGATAAGTATGGTAAAGAGCAACAGGCCTAGCACCGATCCCTGTGACACTCCACTTGTAACCAGTCCCCAGGCAGAACTGCTGCCATTGATAACAACTTTCTGCCTACGAGAATGCAACCAATTTTTTATTCAGCCCAATTCTGCTTCTTAGGCAGTCCCTCAGATCCGAGGATGACTTGTTTCCACACTAAAAATGAGTTCGCAGGTGACTGATGAGTTCAATGCGGGACCTTCAGTCTCTGTCACAGGTGAGGCAGACTGTAGTAACCTGGGAGGTTATGAGTAACCTGATCCACCAGGTGGTGCTGTGGCAATTGCTCTCCTGAGTTAAGTCTGATCTGTACTGGTTGTACTCTTTGTTTTTGCTGCCTCATGGCAGAAGCTTATATGTGCAAGTGTTGATTTAACCATGTTAAGGAGTTAACCGGTGTCCGTCTCCATCTATGGCCACCTCAAGATACCACACAGATGGTGGTTGAAGGGGCGGGTGGGTGGGGTGCTTGGGTTGACGTGCGCTCCTTCCGCTGTTTGCGCTTGGCTTCCGCTTGCTCCCGGCGAAGAGACTCGAGGCGTTCGGCGCCTTCCCGGATGCTTCTCCTCCACTTTGTGCAGTCTTGGGCCAGGGATTCCCAGGTGTCGGTGGGGATGTTGCACTTTTTCAAGGAGGCTTTGAGGGTGTCCTTGAAGCGTTTCCTCTGCCCACCTGGGGCTCTCTTGCCGTGTCGGAGCTCCGAGTAGTGCGCTTGTTTTGGGAGACTCGTATTAGCGAGCAATACCTGCCCACTAATCCTACAAAACTCTATCTGATTAAGTAGACTTCTGTGCACCTGGTCAAAACCTTTTTGAAAATTAAGGTATGCAATGTTAACCGGGCAGCCTACATCCACCGACGTAGTAACTTCCTCAAAAACTTTCAACCACGTTGTTGAGACACGTCATTCTTTTTCAGAGCCCATGTTGAGAGTCTCTAATAACTCCTTCTCTGTCAAGGTGATCAAACAATGTATCCCTAATGATCCCTTCTAGCAACTTGCCTATAACCAAAGTAAAGCTAAGGGGCCTGTAATTCCCACATTCTGACCAGAGTTCCAGCTAAGGTGCGCGCGCGCACAGCCGGGCAATGGCCTGAGAGGTCCCGCACAGGCCGGCTTTTGCACTTAGATACCGCAAATGTGAAAAACAGGAGGCAGTGCAGCTTACGGGGGATATTGGTTCTGGCTTATTGCCCTTTTTTAACATTGGCATCACATGGACTTCCCTCTAGTCCATGAGAACAATCCCAGGCTCCAGCGAGCTGCGAAGTATATGAGCGAGGGGCTCGCTGAGCACAGCTCTAATTTCTTTGAGAAACCTAAGGTGAATGCCATCAGGACCAGCAGCCTTGAAATATATTAGCGCATGGAAATATATTAGCGCATGGTTTGTCACATGGTTTAGTATGAGCAAGCTCAGTTTGCTCTGGCCTAGTAAAGCAAGCTCATGAACTAGCAACTACTGTCTCTGTCCTTCATTTGTTCTACCCACATATACTACATTTTGGCGACGAGGATGGGACCCCAAAGCCATTTTTAGGGATCACAGAAGGACACAGTGTTCAACCTTCGAGTGGAAATGTTTAAGGTGAATTTGTGACACCTAAACTGAATTTGCTCATGCAGAATCATCTGTGCTTCGCCTTCACGTGTATATCTACACAACAACAGCGTAGTGCGTTGAGTCACTGTTCAACGGGATCGGGATAATCATGGCCACGACTATGGGATTCATGGGAAGCCTCAGAATGTATGACCAAGCTCGCGAACCATTCAGTTCTTACATTGAGCAGATGGAGATGTTTTTTGACGCCAATAACATTATTGAGACCGAAGGTGCAGATGAGAATGTTCAAGCTCAAAATAAAGTAATTTGAGAATGTGAAAAAGCAATTTTTCTAACAGAGATCGGGCCAGATGTCTACAGACCATTGACAAACCTACTCACGCCAGTGAAAGCGAAGGATGTGTCGACGATGTGAAGACATTGTCGAGAAACTCGAGGACCACTTTGACCCTAAGCCATTAGAAATAACAGAGAGCTATAAGTTTACTACCAGTAACCAAAAACAAAGTGAAACCATCAGTGAGTATATTGTAGCTCTTAAGAACCTGTCTTTGCATTGTAACTTCGGCATGTTTTTACATCATGAGTCGCAAGAGAAGTTTGTGTGTGGACTGGTGGATGAGCGCACACAGTCCAAGTTACTGAACACTCCGAGCCTAACGTATGACATAGCGTGCAAAATTGCCCTGTCTATGGAGATGGTGTCTATGAATGCTAGGGAGCTCCATCCAACTCAAGTGACTGGTGAAATTAAGGTCTGCAGTCACAAAGCCACCGCCGAACCTAAAGTTGTGAGACCGAGTCAAAAGCATGTTGGTGAGAGCAGTTCAGTGAATTGTTATCACTGCAATGGAAACACACACACCAGTCCTGCCAATACAGAAATGCAAAGTGTTTTCACTGCCAGAAGCAAGGCCATATTTCAACAGCTTGCAGAGCTAGATCGAAAGCAGGAAGTAAGAACCATTCTAGTGGCAATGCAAAGCAGCGACAACAAAAGGGAGGAGTTCACAATATTGAAGTGAACACACCTGATGTTGAAGAACTAGGCATCTACAGTATTTATGCCACAAGCAGCAACGCTAGCAGTCATGAGAAAGAGTTCCGTACAAAACTTTTGATCAATGACCAATATATTGAGATGTGTATCGACACGGTGGCGGACTGCTCTATCATGAGTAAGGACACATATGAGAGTAAGTTTAATCAAATGCCACTTACAAAGAGTACCGTAGAGTTAAAAACCTACTCCAGAGAAATCCTAGAGACATGTGGACAAATGAAATGTACAGTTCAACACAATGGTCAGTCAGTAAAGCTGCCTATTATTGTAGCGAGCTACAACAACAGGTCAACCCTAATGGGCAAAGTCTGGTTGAGAAAGTTGAAACTAGACTGGAAAAGCATCTTCAATGTAGATGCTTCAAAGAAATGAATCGACGCAATGCTGAACAAGTATAAAAGCATGTTCACAGACAGTTATGAGGGCATCACTGGGCATGATCTGCTTATCCGCATCATTCCAAAGTGAAGCCTGTCTATTGTAAGGCAAGGCCAGTCCCCTGTGTGTTAAAAAGTCAGGTGGAGGAAGAGCTAGAGAAACTGAGAGAGAACGGAGTGCTAGTAAAAACTGACAAAAGTGAATGGGCTACCCTGATTGTGGTAGTGCCCAAAGCAGACAAAACCATACACTTGTGCAGTGACTACAAAATTACTACAACCAAGCAGTTGACGATGAACAGTATCCGCTACCTACATCACAAGATTTGTATGTAGCACTCTCTGGGTCAAAGGTTTTCTCTAAGCTTGACCTGTCGCACACTTACGCTCAGCTGAATGTTGACAAAGAGAGTCAACATTATCTCACTATCTACACACACAAGGGACTCTACTCATACACCAAGTTGCCGTATGGTGTAAAGTCCTCCCCCAAAATCATCTAGGCTACGATGGATAAGATTTTGCAAGGAATTCCAAATTGTTTATGCAATCAAGATGAGGTGCTGAGTGCAACAAGCTGTGAAGAAGAAAATCTAGACATGTTTGATTTAGTGCTTCAAAAGTTGAATTCCCACAATGTCAAATTGCAAAGGAGCAAATGTGCTTTTGTGCAGCCTGAGGTTGTGTACTTTGGTCTGAAAGTTGAGCAAATGGCTTGCAACCAGTTAAGGAAAAGGTTAATCTGGTCATCAATGCTCCAAAGCCACAAAATGTGTCTGAGATAAGATCTTTCCTTGGAATGGTCTAGTACTACATACGTTTCTTACCTGAGTTAGCGACCATGTTAGCTCCATTGCATGAGCTCCTCAAGAAGGATATCCAGTGGAACTGGCTGAAAGCGCAACAGGAAGCTTACGACGCTTGTAAGGGAAGTCTCTCTAGTGATGCTCTACTTGTGCAGTACAACACAGAGTGTGAGCTTAAGTTCACGTGTGAAGCTTTAAACCTATGGTATGGGAAACATAGAAACATAGAAGATAGGAGCAGGAGTAGGCCATTCGGCCCCTCAAGCCTGCTCCGCCATTCAATGAGATCATGGCTGATCATCCAAACTCAGTGCACTTTAGCCTTAAGAAATATATCTAACTCCTTCTTGAATATATTTAATGAATTGGCCTCAACTGCCTTCAACAGTAGAGAATTCCACAGGTTCACCAATCTCTGGGTGAAGAAATTCCTCCTCATCTCTGTCCTAAATGGCCTACCCCTTATCCTTAGACTGTGACCCCTGGTTCTGGACTCCCTGACCATCAGGAACATCCTTCCTGCATCTAGTCTGTCTAGTCCTGTTAGAATTTTATAAGTTTCAATGAGTTCCCCTCTCATTCTTCTAAACTCCAGCGAGTATAAGCCCAATCGACCCAATCTCTCCTCATATGTCATTCCTGCCATCCCAGGTATCAGTCTGGTGAATCTTCGCTGCACTCCCTCCATGGCAAGAGCATCCTTCCTCAGATAAGGTGACCAAAACTGCACACAATACTCAAGGTGTGGTCTCACCTGTGCAACTGCAGCAAGACATCCTTGTTCCTGTAGTCGAATCCTCTCGCTATGAAGGCCAACATACCATTTGCTTTCTTAACCGCCTGCTGCACCTGCATGCTTACCTTCAGCAACTGGTGCACAAGGACATCCAGGTCTCGTTGCACTTCCCCTTCTCCCAATCTATTGCCGTTCAGATAATAATCTGCCTTCCTGTTTTTGTCACCAAAGTGGATCACCTCACATTTATCCACATTATACTGCATCTGCCATGCATCTGCCCAATCACCCAACCTGTCCAAATCATACTGGAGTTTCTCTGCATCCTCCTCACAGCACACACACCCACCCAGCTTTGTGTCATCTGCAAACTTGGAGATATTACATCTAGTTCCCTCGTCTAGATCATTAATATATATTGCGAATAGCTGGGGCCCTTGGACCGATCCCTGTGGTACCCCACTAGTCACTGCCTGTCACTCGGAAAAAGACCCATTTATTCCAACTCTTTGCTTCCTGTCTGCCAACCAGTTCTCTATCCAAGTCAGTACCTTGCCCCAATCCCTGGTGCTTTAACTTTACACACTAATCTCTTATGCAGGACCTTATCGAAAGCCTTCTGAAAGTCCAAATACACCACATCCACTGGTTCTCCCTTATCTATTCTACCAGTTACATCCTCAAAAAATTCCAGTTGAGCTGTCATAAGCCATGTAATGGATGACAGCCAAGAGAAACCAATCCTGTTCGCATCGCGAACCCTCACAAAGAGCGAAAGAAACTATGTGCAAATTGAAAAGGAAGCGCTCACCATAGTGTTTGGCATCAAGAAATTCCAACAGTCCCTGATCAGCAGAAACTTTACCCTGACAGCCAATCACAAACCACTCCTAGCAATATTGGGGCCCAAATCTGCCATCCCTGCTATGGCCACATCAAGAATGCAACGTTGGGCAGTGTTGTTGTCACAATATGACTAAACGATTGAATAACACATTTCAAAGCAAAACGCAATTGCAGATGCTTCGTCCAGGTTGCCACATGAGGACTCATGTGTTGGGAGTGAAGGTGAGATTTTCACGCTAGATGCAATTGACAAAGATTTTCCCGTGAATGCAACTGAGATCGCAAATGAGACTCAAAAGGACTCAGTACTGAAAAGAGTGTATGAAAACATCTTGAATGGATGGACTGATCAGTGTCTGGACACAGAATTGAAACCATTCCATAACCGTCGTACTGAATTGTATTGTGAACAAGGTTGTATCAAATGGGGAAACAGAGTGGTGGTACCTACTTCTTTGAGAGATAGAATTCTGGCCGAATTTCATACTGAACATCCAGGGATAGTCAGTATGAAATCAATTGCAAGAAGCTTTGTTTACTGGCCTAGATCTTGAATCACATGCCAGCAAATGCAGCATTTGCCAAAATTGCAGAAACAAACCACCCAAAACTCCACTGCAACTCTGGTCATGGCCAAGTAGACCTTTTCAGAGGGTATATGCAGACTTTTGTGAGAAAGCAAATGATAGTCACTCAAAGTGGATTGAAGTGAAACACATGGGTTGAAATACTACAACTGAACGTACCATAGATGAGCTGAGGTCTATCTTTGCTTACCTGAAGAGCTTGTTTCTGACAATGGCCCTCAGTTCCGTTCTGCTCTATTCCAAGAGTTCATGAAATGAAACGGGATCAAACACACTCTCATTCCACCTTATCATCCAGCTTCAAACGGAGCAGCCGAAAGGTCAATCACAATGGTGAAAGAAGCTCTCAAAAAGCAAGTGTTGCAGGGTAGTTTGGAACTCAGCATGAAGCAACGTTTGGCAAATTTCTTGCTGAAGTACAGAACTACTCCGCACAGTACAACTGGATATATCCCAGCAGAACTCTTGATGAAGAGGAGATTGAGAACACGATTGAGTCTTGTTCAACCAAATTTGGCCTCAAGTGTTGAACAGGAACAGCTGAGTCAGAAATGTTATTAAGACAGCAATTGGAAGAACGCAGTTTCAGACAAAACGAGTGTGTTCGTGTTCTCAGTCCCCCTGGCAAATCGAGTTCACACAAATGGCATTGTAGGAACCATAGTAGAAGTTGGTGTAACCAAGAGATATTTGGTTGAGATTGGTGACAATATCCGAAGCGTTCATGTAGATCAAAAATGATCTCTGCTAGAGATGAACCAAGACGTGATCTTGAACCACTTGATCTTGAACACATACATGTGTTTGGCTCCGTTCAGACTTCAGAAACTGAAGTATCAGGTTCAAACAAATCTGAGATAGAAACAAGAATATCTTTGAGTTCGGAACCAGAACAAAACAGCCCGAAAATTGATTCAACACCAAAACCTTCAGTAAGGAGATCAGGAAGGCTCCACAAACTGGATTTGTAGTTCATTTGCAGCATTTGTAGTTGATTTAAAAGATAAAAAGCCAGGAGTTTTTGTTATGTGGTACATGTAATACTGGGAAAGGTGGGACCAGAGTTTTGTTGTATTTGAGAGGGGAATATGTATATACTAGCTGAAGTGCCCGGCGGTGCCGAGGGTCTTTTGAGGGCATGTTGTTGTTGGAAGAGAGAGAGAGAGCGACTGGGGGGAAGAGAGAGAGCGACTGGGGGGAAGAGAGAGAGCGACTGGGGGGAAGAGAGAGAGCGACTGGGGGGAAGAGAGAGAGCGACTGGGGGGAAGGGGGGAAGGGGAAGGCGGGGGAGGAAAGGAGGAGGGGGAGGAATGGGGGAGGGGAGAGGAAAGGGGAGGGGAGGGGGGAGGAAAGGGGGAGGGGGAGCAAAGGGGGAGGGGGGAGGAAAGGGGGAGGAGGGAGGAAAGGGGGAGGGGGGAGGAAAGGGGGGGAGGGAAGGGGGAGGGGGGGAGGAAAGGTGGAGGGGGAGGAAAGGGGGAGGGGGGAGGAAAGGGGGAGGGGGAGGAAAGGGGGGGAGGGGGGAGGGAGAGGGGAGGGGCGAGGGTGGGGAAGGGAGGGGGGGAGGAAGGGGGGAGAGGGGAGGGGAAGGGGGAGAGGGGAGGGGGAAGGGGGGAGAGGGGAGGGGAGGGGGGGAGGAAGGGGGGATAGGGGAGGGGAGGGGGGGAGGGAGGAGAGGGGAGGGGGAGGGGGAGGGAGGAGAGGGGAGGGGGAGGAGGGGGAGGGGAGAGGGAGGAAAGGGGGGGAGAAGGGGGAGGGGGGGGAAGAAGGGGGAGGGGGAGGGGGGAAGAAGGGGGAGGGGGAAAGAAGGGGGAGGGGGGAGAAGTGGGAGGGGGAAGAAGGGGGAGGGGGAAGAAGGGGGAGGGGGGAAGAAGGGGGAGGGGGAGGGGGAAGGAGGGGGGAAGAAGGGGGAGGGGGGAAAAAAGGGGGCGGGGGAAGGAGGGGGAGGGGGGGAGAGGGGGAGAGGGGGGAGGGGAGCGCCCCGTCAGCCCGAGCCCCCACCCCCCGCCTCCCTGAGCCGCGCCCCCCGATCTCCCAAGCCCTGCCCCCCAATCTCCCGAGCCCTGCCCCCCGCCCTCCCGAGGCCCCGATTTCCCGAGGGCCCGATGTCCCGAGCCTCGCCCCCCCAATCTCCCGAGCCCCGCCCCCACCCTCCCAAGGCCCGATCTCCTAAGCCCTGCCCCCCGATCTCCCGACCCCCCGCCCCCGATCTCCCGACCCCCCGCCCCCCGATCTCCCGAGCCCCGCCCCCCCGATCTCCCGAGGCTCGCCCCCCCCGATTTCCCGAGGCCTGATCTCCTGAGCCCCGCACCCCACCCAAGCCCCGATCTGCCAAACCCCGATCTCCCGAGCCCCGCCCCCGCCCGAGCCGGCTTCAAGAGCGGAGAGAGAGACGCCGCCACGCAACCTACCGTGTGAGGCCCGGCCGGACTCAAGTCGCGCGCGCTGACTCCTGCCCCACCCGCCTTTACTAAGATGGCAGCGGTGGCGATGCTCGGCTCAGGCCCGCCCCCTCCAGCCTTCACAAAGATGGCGGCGATCGCGAGCCGCTTGTTGAGCGTGACGGGAGGTGCCTAGCTCGGGCGTGGCTGGGCAACAGAGGCCCAGGCTTACAGGCCTGGAAAAACGGTGAAAGGTAGGAAAATTCTAGATGTTAGAGAAAAGATTTACAAATTAATTAACTTTTTTTAAAAACAATTTGTGTTTTAAAAGCAACTTTTTTTTTGCTGGAAATGTAGATTTGAAAAGAAACACGCAGAAAGTGGGAAAAAGAAATGAACAGTTTGGAATCAAGATGGCGGCCACTCACCTCGGTTCAGAATGATAAGGCCCGCCCACACACGCACCGATTGGTCAACCATCAGGTCACTGAACTGTAGGATTGGTCAATCATCATGTCACTCAACTGTAGGATGGCCCGCCCGCACACACAATGAACCCGGCCCCACTCGATGCAAATGAGCAGAATTTTGAACGTTTTTTGGATACTGTCGGCAAAATTTTTGTCCGAGCAAAAAGTAAATACACCTACAAGCGTCCCCTAGTGATGAGCTTTCTTTTGATATAACATATGTGTAGGTCCGCTCTATAACTTTTGATTGTATAGCCGGACAGAGAGACAGACAGAGGGACAGACAGACAGACATATCCTTTTATATATATAGACTAGCTGGAGTGCCCGGCGGTGCCGAGGCTTTTTCGAGGGCATGTTGTTGTTGGAAGAGAGAGCGAGAGCGATGGGGGGAGAAGAGAGAGAGCGACTGGGGGGGGGAAGAGAGAGAGCGACGGGGGGGGGAGAGAGAGAGTGACTGGGGGGGGGAAGAGAGAGAGCGACTGGGGGTGGAGAGAGAGAGTGACGGGGGGGAAGAGAGAGAGCGACTGGGGGGAAGAGAGAGAGCGACTGGGGGGAAGAGAGAGTGCGACTGGGGGGAAGGGGGGAGGGAAGGGGGGGGAGGGGGGAAGGGGGGGAAGAGGTGGGGAAGAAGGGGGTGGAGAGCGAGCGCAACTGGGGGAAGGGGAGGGGGAGGGGAGGGGAGGGGGAGGGGGAGGGGGGGAGGGGGAGTGGGGGGGGAGGGGGGCGTGGGGGGAGGGGGGAGGGGGAGTGGGGGAGGGGATGGGGGGAGTGGGAGGGGGGCGGGGGAGGGGGTTGGGGAGGGGGAGGGGGGAGGGGGAGGGGGCGGGGGGGAGGGGGGAGGGCACGGGGGGGAGGGGAGGGGAGAGTGAGGGGGATGGGAGGGGGGGAGGAGGGGGGGAAGGGGGGAGTCAACTAGTCCTGGGACTCAGTGAAGTAACTACTAACACTACTAACAATAACCAGCCCCAGGACAGTGACAGCGTAACACAAAGAATTCGACCCAACACAATTGTCGCTAAGCAAAAGGAAAAATATCTGTCATATTGGGCAGAAACAACAAAAACCCAAAGCAAACTCAATTGCTACTTGGCCCTAAACAGACAATACAATGACCAGGGTAAAGGATAGCAAACTGAGAAAAACCTTGACAATGTACAGACTTAGTGAACATAGCCTGGCGATCGAAAAAGGTAGACACAGGCAGACCCGGCTACCAAGAGAGGACAGGATATGCTCTCCCTGCAGTCAGGGAGTGGTGGAGACAGAGATGCACTTCCTCACAGCTTGTAGAAAATATCAGGGCATAAGGGAGAATTTCTACCCAAAATTCACAAAAATATGCCCGGAATTCAGAAATTTGAATGACGACCAAAAACTCCCATACCTACTAGGGGAAGAGAGAAATTGTGTAACCTTAGCGGCACACTATGTTACAGCTTGCCATAAACAGAGGGACAACCACTAAATATAAGAAAAGAGTATATACAAATTATGTGAATGTATATTTATACACTCAGGGATATATCTGTTTATACACTGTATGGATAGATCTGTATTTTTGTGTACAACCATGAATGTTTTTTGATGCTTTGGCAACATAAGATGTACCTTGTCATGCCAATAAAGCGATTTGAATTGAATTGAATTGAATTGAATTGAGAGGGGGGGAGGGAGGGGGGAGAGGGGGGGAGGAAGGGGAGGGGGTGGGAGGGGGAGGGGAGGGGGGAGGAGGGGGGGAGGAAGGGGGAGGAGGGGGGAGGAAGGGGAGGGGAGGGGAGGGGGGAGGAATGGGAGGGGGGAGGAAGGGGAGGGGAGGGGGAGGGTGGGGAGGAAGGGGAGGGGGGAGGGGGATGAAGGGGAGTGGGGGAGGGGGGTAGGAAGGGGAGGAAGGGGGGGAGGGGAGGGGGAGGGGAGGGGGGAGGGGGAGGGAAGGGGAGGGGGGAGGGGGAGGGAAGGGGAGGGGGAGGGGGAGGGAAGGGGAGGGGGGAGGGGAGGGGGAGAGGGGAAGGGTGGGGGAGGTGGGGGAAGGAGGGGGGGAAAAGGGAGTGGGGGAGCCAGCAGACCCTCTCCCCTCTGCCGGCGATGGCTCCGCTGAGCTCCGTGCCGCCCCACGCACTGACATGCCGAGCACAGCGCCCCGGTGAGCCCGAGCCCCGCCCTCCCGAGGCCGGGCCTGAGATGGCCGATTGCGGCTGGCCGGGCCCGGTTGCCTTGGTAACCCTCCTCCCCTCTCCGCCTCCCAATCTCCAGGACTGGGCCTGGGCCTGAGCGGCTTGAGACGGCCGATTGCGGCTGGCGAGCCCGGTTGCCGGGGTAACCCTCTCCGCTCCCCCTCCCCTCCCGAGCCCCGCCCCTCCCGAATGAAGCGCGAGGAGCTTGCAGTGAGCCCAGCCGGCCTTTACCAAGATGGCTGGCCGCTGGTTCGGAATCGGGCCCAGCGGGGGGGTGGGGGGTGAGGGGTGGGAGGAGCTTGCCACAAAACAATTGCCTGGGGTCCAGCATGGCTGGCAACAGACACCCAGGCTTCGAGGCCTACCTGCAAAAGCGGGGAAAGGTAGGAAAATTAATGAGGTTAGATAAAAGATTTAGAAAGTAATTAACTTTTTTTAAAAACAATATGTGTTTTAAAAGCAACTTTTTTTTCAAGACGCAGAAAGCGGGAAAAAGAAATGAAAAGTTTGGAATCAAGATGGCGGCGACTCACCTCGGTTCAGAATGATAAGGCCCACCCACACATGCACCGATTGGTCGACCGTCAGGTCACCGAAACGTAGGATTGGTCAATCGTCCCGTCACTCGACTCTAGGAGGGCCCGCCCGCACGTGCCAGGAACCCGCCCCCGCCACGCAGCGATTGGTCAACCGTCGGGTCGCTCGACCGTACGACTGGTCGACCTCGACGTCACTCAATGCTAATGAGCAGATAATGAGCGGAACTTTGAACGGTTTTTGGATACCGCGGGCACAATTTTTGTCTCACCGAAACGTAAATACACTTACGACCGTTCCGGAATCGTAAGCTTTCTTTTGATGTAGCGCATGTGTAGGTACACTCTATAACTTTAGAGTGTATAGCCGGACAGACACACTGAAAGACAGACAGACAGACAGACAGACAGACAGATCTATCCTTTTATATATAGAGATTTTTTAAGGGGAATGCAGTGTAATGTATTATCATATCGTTTATCACATGGTTTAATATGGGCATGCTCGGTTTGCTCTGGCCTAGTAAAGCAAGCTCATGAACTAGCAACTTATGTCTCTGTCCTTCATTTGTTCAACCCACATATATTACAAGCCTGATTCGCTTTGAGGCTGATGGACTGGTATCGTATAATAATGCTCCAGTTCCCCACATCAGCCATTTCCTGATCTGAAATATCCTGTCAGCTTCCAAGCAAAGAATGAGCAGGTCCAATGGAAACAGATGGAAAATCAGAAGAAGAGTCATCGAGCTGCATTGCAGCAACTTCAAATAGCTGGTCAACAGTCTGGGAGCCTGCCCACACATTTCAGCAGCAAAATTGCATTAATGTGGGAAAAAAATACTAGAAATAGGGGATAAAAGGAAAAACAAAGAATTCCTGGGTAAAGATTGGCATCAATGCACTTTTCTGGCACATAATGGGTGGGGGTGGTCAGCTGGCAAGGGGGCAGGGAGGGAAAGATTGTTACAATTAAATTATCATCATAGGCACCTGATGAATCATCATAATTAACAGCACTAATAAACTTTCAGTTCCCCAATATGGTTTTGATATAAAGTCGCTTTCCTACATGCCTTTTTCATTTTACACCAGCTCTGTAATCCATTTGCTTCTCCCTTGGGAAAGATCTGATAAACAGCTGGTTGCTGGGTTGATGGGGGGTGGTTTGCGCACTTGGAGCCGGATTGCTGGTTGTTTTATGTGAAGCAGATTGCACACACCAGATGCCAGTGCAGACAATGTCCAGAATCTAATATGAAATCTCAGAGGTAAAGAACAGGCTGGGTGCCATTGTAAAACCTTTATTCCAGCAACATTTAACCAGACATTAACGGCAGACACCAATCTGTCAATTTGCTGCGTATAGCGAGTCGTTTTCAAGATTTTCTGGTTAGCCGGAAGCATGCTGATACTGATATCTTTATGCTCAACCTCACACTGTGGTTCTATGTACTACATTCTACACTTAGTTGGTAATTGAAAACTGTCTAGATCTCTCATCCGTGCAATTGTCTTCAAGATCTGCTTTATACCTCGGTCTATGCAGCTTAATAGCCAGTTATTACGACTACAGTTCTTCCAAACACAGACTATTGCTGAGTGCAAACAAGGTCACAAAGGGAAAAATAAAAGGGGATCATGCCAATCTTTACTCATAGCAGTCTTTAATTTGATCACTTCACTGGCCAAACAATTAGAAAAACAATTCCTGCTTATCAATTATGAACAACACGGTATTACAAAAAGGCTAATGAGCTACCAGAATGGTACCTATTATTCCCTGCCCATGGGGAGCTATAACTCAAGAGAATTTCCTTTAAAAATTCATATATTTGCCAAGTCGTGCAATCTCTTAATATAATACTAGAGGCAGATATTTACAGACAGCCTCATTTACCACCTCATAGTAAAGTCCATACTGAACACCTTCCAATTTTATGTGAGCTAACACTTGGGGGGCGATTTTGCCAGTCCTGGGGAGACAGGTATGGAGGCAGGCCTGCCAGGAAAATGGCAGAATCTGGGAGCGGGTACCCATCCCGCCCACAACCCGCCTCCGTGCCATCTTCCCAGGAGGCGGGTACCCGACCCGTGCCGGGGTCCCGTTTCCTCGAGGTGGGAAGGGGATTGGTGCCAATTAACTGCCTGTTAACTACGACCTAAAGTGCAGGCTTCCCGACGGCTCTGAACCTATCCAGGGTCAGCGAGGCGAGCCGTGGGTCTGCGGGGGTCCGAGGGGCTGAAATGCCCGGTGTGCAGGTGAGTGATGAGTGCAAATGTGGAGAGGAAAGGGTGTGAGGTGAGTCTAAAGTGTTTTAATAAGATTACTTACCTTTGCTTCTTCCTCCAGGCTTCATCGCTTTAGGCTGCAGAGCTGCCTCATCTCATTCTTAAATGCAGCAGCCTGCTGCTTTCTGCTCAGGAAAGCTTTCTAAGTGAATCTTGAGTAAAGGACTCAACTTAGAAAGCAGATTGTCAGTGTTTGACAGCTTCACAGAGCTGTCAAATGATGACAACTCATCTGTCAAAAAATCTTGACAGTTGAAACGTCATACACTGGCGTTCTCTGTCACCGACTTTCCCTACTGGCCTGCTAAGTCCACGGGCTTAACAAGGTCAATCAAGGGAAAATAGTGTGGGTTGGCCGGACGTCGATGGAGGCGGGACTAAAACCAGATAAGCAGCAGTCCCGCCTCCACCACGTCCCCCTTAATAAAATCACCCCCTGAGTCTTTGGCATGATTTTACGTGTTAACATCAGTGGAGACAATTCAGTTCGAAGTTAACTCACATACTTCCCAAGGTAGCAACTCCCTGGGCCTGGGCCTGAATTTTGTCATCAGCAGGACACTTTTTTTTTCACATGGGACAGGAGGTGGGGGGGGGGGGAAAGGAATTTAGTGTTCCTTCCTAAAGGAGGAAAAATAACAGGTGGAGATGTTGGTGGTAGTGGGAGGGCGTCCATGATTTCATAGTTATACATGGACTCTGGACAGAGCGGGATTGATGGGCCAAATGTATTCTTAAATGTATTCAAAATATTATGAGTTGAAAATGTTAAAAAAAGTGAACAGCACACTTCTCTTGTGAGCTGGCTGTTCTTTATGTGCCTGCGATCTGTAAAGTCCACTAAGTAAACACTTGCACTTATTCATCACCACCATTGAGGGGAGAAACATTACAAATTAGCTGGTCGGTGCTTATCTGCCAAGCTTGTGAAATGTCCGTCTGTAAATTAAGGTGCTGATCCAACTAAAGTGTGGGCGAGTGCCAACCCCAAACCAGGGTCCGCTCTTAAAACAGCTGCAGTCCTGTAATATTTTTGCCAGGTGGCATTTTCCTTACAGAAGCTACTTTCTGCTGCAACAAATGTTAAAAGACTTCCAAAAAAGTGGAAACTAAAGAACTATCCTCCCTTTACACTCTCCAAACGGTCGCAGGATTCGGTGAACTGTTCCAGATCAACATCTTCCAATTGACAAATCTTCAAATTTCAAAATGATAATTTGCGGCTTCCGCAACTTGTCAACCAGTTCCTTGGACGGTAATGGGAATGACAGGAACAGTATATATTTGCTGCACATGCTCCACTTTCCAAGGACTTACACAGAATAGCTAAGTAAGGAAACAGTTGTTCAAAATGTCTTAAGTGCACTGAAAATGGCTCATGAAAATCCCTGCAACAAACGCACACTGTCATTCTGAGTTGCGTTTCTGTAGATTTTTTAAATTGGTCCCATTGTTATTCAGATATCTGTTTGTTTGGTAAACCTGTGCTCGTCCATGTTTTAGCGCAATAAGAACATAAAGGAGTCACGTAGCTATGTGAAATCCATTGATCAGGCTCTGCACTGAAAGAAAGACTTGCATTTATATGGCGCCTTTCACGACCACTGGACTTCCCAAAGCGCTTTACAGCCAATGAAGTACTTTTTGAAGTGTAGTCACTGTAGTGATGTAGGAAACATGGCAGCCAATTTGCACACAGCAAGCTCCCACAAACAGCAATGTGATAATGACCAGATAATCTGTTTTAGTGATGTTGATTGAGGGATAAATATCAGCTAGGACACTGGGGCTAACTCCCCTCTTCATCTTCAGAATAGTGCATGGGATCTTTTACGTTCACCTGAGAGGGAAGACGGGGCCTCGGTTTGACATCTCATCTGAAAGACCGCACTTCTGACTGTACAACACTCCCCCGGGATTGCACTGGGAGTGTCAGCCTAGATTTATTTGTGCTTAACTCTCTAGAGTGGGACTTGAACCCACAACCTTCTGACTCAGAGGCAAGGGTGCTACAGCTGACACTGATGGTTAAGCCAGCCTCACTGAAAAATTGAAGAGTCTTGGCTTCTTGTTGGTCATTTTCCTTTGAAAAGTGATGCAATACCACCAATGTCTCATCGCTGGCACAGGCACGATGGGCCAAATGGCCTGCTTCGGTGCTGTACGATTCTATAAGAAAATCCAGAGTGAGAAAAAGCCAATTGACTCTTCAAATTCCATCCCAAGTCCACGTACAATTCCGTCCTGGATTTCCCTCCCATGCCACCTGTAGGTCCCCTGCCTCAGGGACACTAAAAGAGAGATTTTCTGTTCTGACGTGCTAGGTGCGAGAGTTGGAGGGGAGTGAATGTTGCTGTCAAGACAGCAGTGCACTACGGCATAGAACAAGTTACTGATGCGTTGTTTGCAAGGGCAAGGGATTTTATCACTTTTTCAAGAGAAAATGACCAACAAGAAGAGAGGGCTGAAATAAAAACAGAAAATGCTGGAAATACCCAGCAGGTCAGGCAGCATCTGGAGAGAGAGAGAAATGGAGTTAACATATCAGGTCGATGACCTTTCATCAGAACTGGAAAAAGTTAGAGATGTAACAGGTTTTAAGCAAGTGCAGGGGCAGGGAAAACATAGAAACATAGAAGATAGGAGCAGGAGTAGGCCATTCGGCCCTTCGAGCCTGCTCCGCCATTCAATGAGATCATGGCTGATCATCTAAATTCAGTACCCTGTCCCTGCCTTCTCCCCATATCCCTTGATCCCTTTAGCCTTAAGAAATATATCCAACCCTTTCTTGAATATATTTAATGAACTGGCCTCCACCGCCTTCTGTGGCAGAGAATTCCACAGGTTCACCACTCTCTGGGTGAAGAAATTCCTCCTCATTTCAGTCCTAAATGGCTTACCCCTTATCCTTAGACTATGACTCCTGGTTCTGGACTCCCCGGCCATCGGGAACATCCTTCCTGCATCTAGTCTGTCTAGACCTGACAGAATGTTATAGGTTTCGATGAGATCCCCTCTCAATCTTCTAAACTCCAGTGAGTATAAGCCCAATCGACACAATCTCTCCTCATACGTCATTCCTGCCATCCCAGGTATTAGCCTGGTGAATCTTCGCTGCACTCCTTCCATGGCAAGAACATCCTTCCTCAGATCAGGCGACCAAAACTGCACACAATACTCAAGGTGTGATCTCACCAAGGCCCTGTGCAACTGCAGCAAGACATCCTTGTTCCTGTACTCGAACCTTCTTGCTACGAAGGCCAACACACCACCTGCCCCCCCAACCGCCTGGGAGGGGAGGAAAGAACAAAAGGGAAGGTCTGTGATAGGGTGGAAGGCAGGGGAGATTAAATGCCAAAAGGTATGATAGTACAAAGATGGTAATGGGACAAGTAAAGAAACAAGGGATGCAAGTGTAAGAAGAGAAGGCTCTTCTTAGATTATTCAGCCTGGTTGTCTTCTCAGCAGTGCAGGGCCTGATCAATTGATTCCACGTAGCTATGTGAAGGAATAAGCCATACAACCTATTCAGAAACATACACCATCTTAGGAAAGCATTCTGGCCTTATTAAAACAGGACAAACTGGGTTTGGAAATTTAGAAACCGAACTATGAAATAGTTGTGAAAGAATTCTGGCTATTGAGATAAGACAGTTGTTGACCCTGAATAAATAACTTTATTGAAACAGAAGGTACATAGCTCCGACAGGCTGACCTTTGGGAACAAAAACAATGGTTCACCCTGGATAAGGTGTTCTAATTTAAATATCGTGAATGGGGCACGAATGGGGCGCTGCGCACACCGATGACGTCATCGGTGGCGGTGCAGCGCAAATGCCTAACGCCACCATTAGTGCCCCTACTGAATATCGCGGGAGACGCAGCCAGTGGCGCTACAGCCACTGACTGCCTCTTTAGGCGCTAACAGGTGGCGCTACTCACCCAATTTCTCCCCCTATATATTTTTAGAATTGTCTCACATTAGTCTTCTGTATAAAAAACTCACAAACTCAATCTCTGTACACTCTTTGGTGAAGAGTTACAGAATACTGAGGGAGTTTTCCGGACCCTCATAATATCCGGGACGTTACAGTCTAGCTAAACTTATTACAAGCGCTATCTGGAGGACGGTAACATTCTCGGGTTGTTCCTTTCCTTTAGGGAGAGGTAGCCCGGACCTTTAGACCCAATTAAGCATCTTTAGGATTCAGCTACCTCAAACTTTAGTTGAAAGTGAACGTCTGAGAAATACGTCTGATCCGGGGTAGCCCTAAAGGGGCTAGGACTAGTAAATATCTCTTCAGCTACACGGCTCCTTTAAGTAATGATATGGCATTTATGAGTAGGAAAGTGTTCCATTTCAGGTTATATGTGACCATTACAATAATATCGTTCAGACAGATGCTAGTACCTTGGAAGCTGCCAGGATGCATTTACTCTATATTATTTCCTACATTACAACAGTGACTACACTTCAAAAGTACTTCATTGGCTGTAAAGCGCTTAGGGACATCCTGAGGTCATGAAACGCGCCATATAAATGCAAGCCTTTCTTCTTTCTTTCTATGCCAGCCACAGTTCCACCATTATTTACTAGTACTTCTACCCTCGAGAGATGACTCACGAGTGACTACTTGAACTATGGCTGATGACATCAGTCTGGAATCCATGAAAATAAAGTGAGCCACATGTCTCCAACTAAAATATAAGGCTTATATTATGCCTTTCATGACCCTAGGTCGTCCCAAAGCGCTTTACAATCAATTAAGTACTTTTGAAGTGCAGGAAACAAAGATTTCACTGTCTGGCTATGTCTGGTGGTGCCCTGCTGAAAAGGTCGTCATCATAATATTAGTGTTTTGCATGCCGAACATATATGCTATCAGGAGAGGAGCAGGTGCAAGAGGAGGGCCAGGAGACCCAGAAAAGATAACGTGAACTGAGGAGTTGTCACCTCAACTGAAGTTGCACCAAAGGCATGCCCACTTTATGGGCTCGATTTTACCAGGCCCGAGGAGGCGGGATTGGAGGCGTGGGAGTTGTCACAATCGCAAAAAATGGCGGCCAGGCCCGATTCCCACCTCCATCATGCCTCCGAGCAATGTTCCCACATTCGTGTTTTCAGACCCCATTTCCATCCCGCCTCCAAGAGGCGGGATAGGCCCTTAAGGCCCTTAACAACCATTTAATTGCCTCTTTAATCCCATTTTGAGAGACCTTTCTGATTTTTAGACATTTCCCCCATCCTGCACTCCTCCTCTGGAACATGCCAGGTAATCCTGGTGGCTTCACGATTCGATTGCTTACTAACAGCTGCAGCTCCACCATTAAAAAGGAGTTTTCACCAATGATCACTTGCAGGTGGCAAAACTTTGTTGTCTCAGGTCTGGGGGAGCTTTTAGCAGGCATACTCATTGTTGTGGAAGTTTGGAGCCTGACACCCATCTCCAGTGTGATCTGCTGGGAAACCCCTCTCCCCACCTTGATTGAGCGCTTCCTCAACTGATGCATATACTAGAAGTACGGCGAACATTTATTTCCTTTCCTCCTTTACATCAGATTCGGACAAAGACCAGCCGCGGCAGCAGCAGACCCATGAGCAACAGCAGCACCAACAGCAGCAGCAACAACAGGAGCGCCAAGCTGCTGCTCACCCACCTGAAGCTGCACAGGCCAGAAGGCGCCAGCGCGCAACCACATTGCTGGCCGGGTTGCAAGGGACGCACTCAGGTTGGCCAGATTTGCTTAGCCTGCACAATCAAACACTTTTGCCTCGCACCTTCTTACCAGACCATCGACAATGGACAAGAACCTGCGGATTCCTATTATTCTGACCACCATACTGACAATTGCAAGTTGCCCTAAGCCTTCAATGTGGAAGTCCCATTTGCAAAATGACGCAGGCCACTACTTCAACAGTTTGCCCTCATATCTGTTTAAGATACCATGACAAGGATGGCTGGTCAAAAAACAATACATCACAACACCCTTGTGACTACTTGTGCTTTATCTTCCTCTTATATGTGCTCCTAGCTGGTGCTTCCCCTGTGGCTTCAGCAGATGTGGTGGCCCCTTGATCACTTTCTTGCTGCTCCTGTCTCGACACCTTTGGTGGGAGTCCTCTGGGGTTGTGAACCTGAGAGGGCTCGGCATCAGTCTGCTGATCCTGCGGCTGTGCAGGGGTTGAGACGCCCATCTCAGTTGGGTGAGGACTCTGGTGGGGCTCTGACGGAGGGCTTTGCAGTGGCATGGTCATGTGAGTGCTTGGAGAGGAGCCCCCACTTCCTTGTTGTCTGCCACCAACATCCCTCTCATGGGTCAGCCCCACTTCAGAGCTAGCAAGTGGCTTGACAGCACCTTGCTGCACTGCAGCGGGGCCATGAGGACCCATTTCTGCACTGTAAGTCCTATTCCAGAGGACTTCCATGAAGGTGTAAGGTTGCGCAAGAATTTTGAAAATTTCCACAGCCCCGAAGATTATTTTTTTGATTAAAGAAAACCTGGGCGGAATATACCTTAAAACCCAGGGCATCAAAATGGCTGTCAGACATCGTGGCAGAAGACAAAAGACAGTCTGCCTGTATCTCTTCAAGCACGGGCTGACAAAAGGACTTGAAATCACCAGCCTGTGTGAATGCATGAAGTACTTAAAACTGTCAATCAACTGCAGTTTAGGAAATTTCACCCACAGGACAATGGATGTTTGTTTACAGAACTCTCTACAATGTTGACACAAAGGCTTATGTACTTAAAGCTGTCAATCAATTGCGGTTGGACTGACCACAGGACAATGGGTTTGTTTACAAACCATTTGAGTGCTGTTGACTGAAATTCAGTAAGACATTTAAACTGAGCAAATACCAGTCAAATGAATGGGGTAATACATTCAAACCCATTGCAGTCAATGGGGACAGTTTGACCCCTTTTGTATAGTCCAGATACATCCAGATTTGGGCGCGAAGATTACGGCTCTGAATGGGGTATAAAAATAACCTCTCAGGAAGCCATCTCTCTCTCTCTCTGCCGCCTCACCTCCATGCTCTGCCTGCAAGAAGAACAACTCAACAGCCCGCCCAAAGAAGTGGAATACCAGCAGTTACTTTTAAATACTGGGGTATCTCTACTTCGGGGCGGTGAAGAATCTAAGACCGCAAGGGCACGGAGCAGGCGTTCACTGGTGAGCATAGATTTTTCTGGCCCATTACAAGGCAACCTAGATAGGTATTAGGGGTGGGAATAAAGGGGAATATTTGTTAAATTGTAATTTTAGTCAATTTTCCCTCGATGTATCTGTTTTCTCCTCCCCTATTAAGTTAAAGTGTGCTGCATTAAGTAAAAGTCTGCTGTATTAAGCAATAGAGTGGTGTACTTTGCAAAGGTGTGCTGTAGTAAGCAAAAGAGTGTTGTATTAAGCAAAAGAGTGCTGTATTGAGTAAAAGTGTGCTGTACTAAGCAAAAGGTGTGCTGTAGTAAGCAAAGGTGTACTGTATTAAGTAAAAGTGCTGTATTAAGCATAGGTGTGCTGTATTGATTGTTTTCAATTTATTTCTTTTATCTCAATAAATACTGGTCTTCTTTGCACCCAACCATGAGTCTCGTTTTGCCTACTTCGCTACTGAATAAGTCCGGCAGTCAGAACCAGAAAAGGAGAGTGATTCGAAACCTCACGGGGCTCTGGAGCAGCTCAGATACTTCTGACTGGCCAGAGACAATAACCCCAGTATACCCCCCATCCCCCTATAATTTCTACAAAGGTCTGGTTTCTATGCTCAACAGCTGACCATCGCTACTCAAGAGATGTCATTCTATTCTGAACATTCGGATCCCCACAGGTGAGAACGCGCTGGGTACTCACCCGTAGGCCCAACGAAAGTGCCGGTTTTGTGCATGCACTGCGCATGCGCGGGAAACCGGAACTTCCGTTCCCTTAAAGGAAAGGGTTCACAGGTCGAATGCATGTGCCGGAGAGGCAGCGCGTACGCCTGGAACTTCCGTTTTTTTTGCAGCTTTCTCCGGGAGGGTAAGTCTCCAGGAGCTACGCTTCTAAAAAGCAGTCACAAGGCCTGCTTTTAACAAGGTAAGTGGTGAATTAAGTAAAATTTAAAAAAAATTTCCACAGCTTTATTATTTTTAAATGCTTTAAGGAAAGGTAAATTTATTTTTAGCCCTGTTAGAAACTGTAATTAATTTTTTCAAAAATTTAATTTATTGTTTAAAATAGTTATTTTATGTAATTTATAGTTATTTTAAAAATGTGATTTAAAAAAAATGTATTTGAAGTTTTAGTTAGGTTTTGGGGCTGAATTGTATTCATGGATTTGCAGCAGCAGCAACAACAAGAGCGCCAACCTTCTCCTCAACCACCTGATGCTGCACAGGGCAGAGGGCATCAATGCAGGGCTGCACCACGCCAGAGATCATACCCCCAAAACAAGGTATACAGGCAGAGGATGAGCTTCCTCAACATGACGGAGCTGCAGTGCCAAAGGAGGCTCAGGCTATCGCGCCAGGTCATCGCAAACATTTGCGGATTACTGGAGCAAGGCCTGCAGCCCAGAGAAGCGGTTGGACACCCCTTACCAGTGGCTGTCAAAGTCACCCTTGCCCACAACTTCTTCACCTCAGGCTCCTTCCAGGCATCTGCAGCAGAAGTTTGTGGCATCTCGCAGTCGGCTGCCCACAGATGCATCACACAGCTCACCGATGCCCTCTTTGACAAGTCAGCAAATTATATCCATTTTGCCACTGATGAAGCCAGTGTCAATGAGAAGGCGCTCAGCTTTGCCGCTCTGTTTGGCTTCCCATGGGTGCAGGGCGTCATCGACTGCACACATGTGGCCATCAGGGCATCCCATCACAATCCAGTAGTGTTTATCAACCGCAAGGGCTTCCACTCCCTCAACGTGCAGCTGGTCTGCAACCACAGCAAGATTATCATACATGTGTGCACCAAATTCCCTGGCAGCTGCCATGACTCTTGCATCCTGCACCACTCCACCATCCCTCAGCTCTTTGCTTTGCCAAACAGTCTTTCCAGCTGGCTGCTTGGAGACAAGGGCTATCCCCTGAAGACGTGGCTCATGACACCTTTGAGGAGGCCAACAAACGGGGCTGAGGGACGATATAATCAAAGCCACATCTGGACGAGCAGTGTCATAGAACAAACAATAGACTTGCTGAAAATGAGCCTCAGATGCCTCGACAGATCTGCAGGAGCCCTTCAGTACGCACCAGCCAGGGTCTTCAGATTAGTCCTGGTCTGCTGCGCCCTGCACAACAGAGCACAGCAGCGAGGATTAGCACTGGATGAGGAAGACGGCGCAGAGCGCACAGCCTCATCATCAGAGGAGGAGGAAGAGGAGCACCATGAGGTTGAAAACGAGGATGACGAAGATCTGGAGGAGCCGGCAGTGCCATTGCGACCAGTACATAGAAACATAGAAACATAGAAACATAGAAGATAGGAGCAGGAGTAGGCCATTCGGCCCCTCGAGCCTGCTCCGCCATTCAATGAGATCATGGCTGATCATCCAAATTCAGTACCCTGTCCCTGCCTTCTCCCCATATCCCTTGATCCCCTTAGCCTCAAGAAATATATCCAACTCTTTCTTGAATATATTTAATGAACTGGCCTCCACCGCCCTCTGTGGCAGAGAATTCCACAGGTTCACCACTCTCTGGGTGAAGAAGTTCCTCCTCATTTCAGTCCTAAATGGCTTACCCCTTATCCTTAGACTATGACCCCTGGTTCTGGACTCCCTGGCCATCCGAAACATCCTTCCTGCATCTAGTATGTCCATAAGAACATAAGAACATAAGAAATAGGAGCAGGAGTAGGCCAATCGGCCCTCGAGCCTGCTCCGCCATTCAATAAGATCATGGCTGATCTGATCCTAACCGCCAATCTACTATCACAGAACCATCTCCTGAATCTAACAGAATTAGACACATGAAATAGGAGCAGGATCAGGCTACACGGCCCCTGGGCCCGTTCCGTTACCCACAGGGCCATGACCGATCCGAACCTAGACTCATGTCCAAATTCCTGCCCACTCCCCATAACCCTTAATTCCCTTTACTTCTAGGAAACTGTCTATTTCTGTTTTAAATTTATGTAATGATGTAGCTTCTACAGCTTTTTGGGGCAGCATATTCCATGGACCTACCACCCTCTGAGTGAAGTAGTTCCTCCTCATCTCAGTTGCTGCCCATCACGCCAGGGATGCCCTAATCAATGCCAGGTTTAACTAACTTTATGCAGCTCAGACATGTGACTGCCACAGGCGTGCGCAGGTTGGCATCACCCCACACCAACACCATAGAGCAGTCAAACAATGACTAGTCCCTTGTTTTCACTCTCCCCACCATTGCTGGATGTGAAATGAGCCCTGACCGTTCACTCTGCCACTTCCATTTGAGCACAAACATTTGGCAACAACTGCAAAGTGTGTCAAATAAATTATTTATTACAACTATTTCATGTAATATAAAGATGACAGTGATAATGAAAAAGACACCCGAGTGACTACCCTTGTGACTATTTGTGTGGGATCTTTCTTTTCTGGGTGCTTCTACGAGGTGCAACCCCTGTGGCTTCAGCAGAGGTAGAGGCAGCCTCCTCACCTCCCTGTTGCGCCTGCTTAGACGCCTTTGGCGGTCGTCCTCTGGGTTTTTGTAGCCTGTGAGGGTCCCGCCAAAGTCTGCTCCTCCTGCGACTGTGCAGGGGTAGACTTGGCCATCACTGTCCGGGGAGGCATCTTGGGCTCTGACCGAAGGGTTGGCAAGGGGATGGAAGTCTGATCGCCTGGAGAGGAGCCCCCAATTCCATGTCCCCTCCCACCATCATCCCTCTCATGGGCCACCTGCATTTCCCTGCTAGCAAGGAGCTGGAGAGTACTTGCTGCAATTCATAGGGGCCATGAGGGCCCACCTCTTGTAGGATTTGGCCGGTGCCAACATCATTGGGTGCATGTGCCTCAAGGATATTTTGGACTTTTAAAATGGATATGTACCCTTTTAAAATGGAGTTTGGACTTTTGGACTTTAAAAGGGACTGCCTGTTGGTTTCTATGAAGATGAATTGTCTGACTTTTGGGTTGCCATGGGACCTGTCTCAACGCTGACGTCATGAAAGGCAGGAGCCTTTTCCTATTCGAACTTGTGAGATTTGGGGAAAACCACCCTTTGTCCATGGAGCCGGGATGTCTGGATGGACGATGAGGTTTGGAGGCCAAAAGTAACACCTCTGGACTCTTTTAATGAAGGAGCAATCAAGAACTTAACACAAATAGTTAGCAATTCGAGTACTGCTCATCTACAATAATGGCCTAACATTGTTTTCTTCAAGATGACCAATCCAGGACAAGAGACATCACCAGGTAAACCAACTAGCATCTCTGCGACCATGGTAACCAGGAACCGCCCAGCTAGTTTTGTGTATTGCACGGGGTATAACCATGCTGAACTTTGGGGTTGCAGGGCTTGCTTTTTGGCTGTTGCTTGCCTGCTTTTCTCTACCATCTGTAACGGGGTTCTCCGCGTAACTACGTGTCCGCCAACTCTCCAGGAATGCCTGAAGTGAGCGCTTTGTTGTACCACCTGAATATAACTCTCTAGGCCTCATCGCATGCCTCTGTTAGGCACGGTTTTGTCTTTGGAGTCGAACGGAGCCGGGACCACGTGAATCAATGACAAGGGCTGGTAATTATATCCAGCATACACCTCTAGAAATCCCCAGGACCGCCCGCGTGTTTGGCTGCTGAGGAACTGCAAGTGTCCAAGACGCAGGCTAGCACGGGTGTGTGTGTGAGGAGGCTTCCAAGTGTGGGTTCTAACCAAACCAGGAGAGGGGTTTAGTTAGAAGGGTTTTTCCCTAATCTAGGCTTAAATTCTGGGAAGGGGTTGGTTTGGCGTAACCAACAGGGTGAGTATTTTAGTCTAAAGTTATAAGCTAGTGTCCACGGTCACCAACTCGTTCTGCCGTAAGCAAGAGGAGTAGGGATTGTTGTTTTTGTGAGTGTAATAAAAGGAATCGATCTTTGACCAACCTGAACCATTTTGTTTTGTCTGAATCATTTAAAATCTACCCATAGTAACTCCTTGGGTCTGAACTTGGGGGTTGTGGGGCTTGTGGTTCGCGGTATAATTCGGAAGACCAACCGGGTGGCATCCGGTCACGGTCGGGTTACACAGTAATCCCACTGGGGATGCTGCGCATCGGGCATAGGAGAAGACCTATCTGGCCTTGGTCACTCTCTCTCTGTGGGATTATCCGCTAATCGACGGGCTGGGCAGGGGCTATTGGCATAAGCTCCTGCTGTCCAAGGGAAACAACCCAAACCGGGGAGTTTTTGTGGCATGGGCCGACTTAAGGGAGTCATAGAAATACTGGGCATGCAAAAACACCCTACAGTCTATCCTGACATTCCTCCTACAAACGATGTCTTTGAGCCTCTGGTTTCTCTCCTCCATAGATGCCCATCTAACCTCCATAGATGGCCACCTATTTTGAAGTGAAGCCATGTTCTCATGAGACTGGTGCAGTGTTTCCTCCATGTAGGTGGCCATCCTATCCATGGAGGAAGCTATAGTTGCCAGTGAGTGCGCCACGGTGGTGCTCATGTTGGATAAGGACACCTCCATTCTCTGCACACTCACAGTCACCGCAGTCCTGAAATCACTCAGAGCCTCCTGCACTTGTCACTGCAGCTCCAGGATTGCCCTCTTCCTGGATGGCCCCAGAGGCTCAGCATCTGCATGTAGCTGAGCAGAGCTAGGAGACTCCTGTGCCCTCCAATGAGGAGTCTCCACTGCTGTCACTGTCTCCACCATCTGCTCTTGCTCACTTGTGATCTGTGAGACACCAGTGAGAACATTACTCTATCTCATGACGGACCCACCAAAGTGTGCGGCTCTGCACTGGTGCTGGGTTGCATTGTCTGAGGTGACGCTGCGCCCTCAGAGGCAGGAGGCTCCTCTGAGGAGTCTTCTTGCTGTGCCTCCTGGACAGTGGGGCAGGATCTTGATGGACCTGTGGGAGAGTAAAGACATCAGTTACATATACGAGATGTCGACTGCAGACACATACCAATATCCACATGATGAGCATTCATTTTCTGTTGACATCAGACCCTATATGAGTGACTGATGAAAGGCATGTAATTGTATGGAATATCATTCTCTCACCAGCCTCTTCTAATGAGCCCCTCTCTCCGTCCCCCACTTCCGGCAGGTCCACCACTCCAGCAATCTCCAGTGCTGCCTCCCCTGTAGTGGTCAAATATGTCATGGCTTGTTGAGGGCCTCCTCCCATTCTCTCCCTCTCCCTCTTATTTTGGGCTATATTTTCCTGCAAGGATTGAAAGAAGAGAAGTTTGAGTGAGCCTCTGCTGGCACTGCACCCAGGTGCGAACCACCACTGACATCCCGTTACCTCCTGCGCTATCTGCAGCCACGCTGTCTTCGTCTGCTGGGAAGGCCTCTTCCTACCATCCGTAGGGAAGAGAACCTCCCTGGCGTAAGTAAACTACTAGGCACTTGGTCTGAATATTAAACAAGGCTTTAATCAACTGTTTTTCAATATGGAGATCTAGTTGTGTCCTTCACTAGTTCCTGTTAAAGAATGTCCTGCACAACCTGGGCCCATGCCCGAATATTTATACTCTCCCTGGACAGCACCACCAGCAGTAATTTTCACATGAATGACAAGATTCATGTCACTCCCTGTTCTGGACCGATGGACATTATGTGACATTCTGGACATTTTTACATGCAATAGCACCCTCTGGTGGCGGTTATTGTGTTAACAGTTTGTATGCTGGAAAGGTCATCTGATCTTTCTTCCTGTGTGAGGTCATTTGACCTTTGTTCCTTTCTTCCTGTGAGAGGTCATTTGACCTTCCTACCTTTCTTCCTGTTGATCCCAGGAAGCAGTTTTGCCAGGAAGAACCTGACTTGAGTAATGGAGAATCTGCCATGAGAGGTTCCATTTACAATCCAATGTAATCTGATTTCATATGTTAGGCCAAGCGCAATATCTGTGAGTATCTTTGTTCCTTAGCATAATAGCAACGTTGTCAGAGTAATATTTTGATAATACTATGTTTATAAAAGGTTAATATTTAATAGTTACAGAAGTTAGTTCAAATGTTAGTTAGTTATACAATTAGTCCATTCTACTGTTGTAAATATGTTTATATCTTATGTAATATCGAATGTATAGTACTCAGTTTATGTACAAAACATACTTTGTCTTTGTTTACAGTTTCACAAATTTGTTCAGGTAAAGCTTCAAAACAGCAACCGCTTCAGAAGAATTATTTTTGAATGAGTGTTTAACTTGCTGGATAGCTAGATAGGAGCACGTCTAGCGCGGCCAGTACACTCCCTACGTGCTCTCACTCCCTACGCAAGATGATGGAGGGAGTCATCAGAGAAGCGAGGCGCTGCTCTTTGGTGCTGGGAGCCTTCAGACCTGCACACATTGCCAGCGCTGAATTGTCTGAAATTGCAATTGACAGCAAATAGGGCCATGGCCACTTTAAATATACCGGCAAGAATCGCGTCATCCAGTCCTCTTTTGGTTAGAACAACTTAACTGTAAATTAAATAGAACTTAAAATACAACTTATCAAATCAAATTAAAATTACATTGCCCGGGGTGATGAAGCACTCCAGTCCCCGCGGGGCCCACCGGTCTCAGAAGGCCTCAAGCGTGTCGGCGCGTCATCCGGTGACGTCACCAGACCCGCACCTTTTAATTGGGCCGGGAAACACGCAGGGCGGGCCTAAACAAGGCCCATTAGGTGAAGAGCTTCTATTTCACCGGGATCTACGCAGTAGTGGGGTCGTCCCCCACCGCCGCCCTCTCCCGCCTTGGGGCCGCCCAGGTAGGCGAAATCACGGCCGAAATCTCTGAATGCACATTTTCCTCGGTATTATCAGTGATTTGAACTTCACATTATTAGAACTTAAAGCTGAACTTATAAAAACAGAACCTATTTCAGTGTCTATGGGGTGGTATGGGGAATGTAATCCTTGTCACATCAATTATGCACAATTTCATCTAGGCGAAGCAGCATGGATATGACATGCCACCATTTTGACTTTCATACCATGGCCTTAAAAGCCTCTAAAACCTGAAATCAAATCGTCCAAATGGCCCTCCTTTAACTGTCTATCGAATGCATTCACAAGTGTGATATGAAGCCACTTTGTGAACAGTGTGGTTCTGAGTTCAGAGTTACTGTGAAGTAGAAGTGTTTAATCTGGGTCAAATAGTTCCAAGCTGGGTCACACAGTTCCATGGTACTAATGAGCCTGGACTGACATTCAGTGGAAAATAGGCCACTAGAGGGAAGGATCTTACAGTTTCCTGACTCCCAGACTTCTTGACACCCACATACATGTGTCATTCTCGGAGATTCCAGGGTTTTTGTTTGCTATAAAACACTCAAAGCTATTTTTTTCTTCTTTCATGGGACCTTTTCACAACTGGCTTTTAAGGGAGGGGGGAAGTGAATTTCATGAATGAGCTTGCATTTTATCTTTAGTTTATCACTATGAGTCTGGGGGATGTTTTCTGCTGACAGCTGACACAAAGCTATGCAAGATTTATCCTCACTGCTAAAAATAACCAAATAAACTAAGATATTCACCAGCTGAATATATCAGTACAAGCTTCCTAAGTAAGCCTGTCTCCTGGTTATGGGCTATGCTACGACTTGCGATATTGATTGGACTTGCAAGATCATAAGGGCATTATGTGCTGTCACACGAGACAAATGTTTCCTTTCCACTTTGAGGGCCCTTGCAAAGAACTGGGATACTCTGTTCAGATGAGAAAGGGAAAAAAAAAGTAATGTTCCACTCTCTTCTAGCATTGTGATAACAGAAATGATTAATACTCTGCACACTGTACGCATATGTATAGCACAGGATGAAGACTTAGAGGACAAGGAGAGCCTAGGGGGAGCACAGTCACTACAAAGTTCCCCAGCCTCCCATGCCCTTCTCCCTGCATTCTCCAGTCCCCTCGCACTGCCCTGTGCCCAAGTGCTCTGTGCCCTATCCAGCTGTCATCGCCTCTGTGCTTTATTCCTCTTCCCTGGCATATCAGCTTCTCAGCCCCAGCATCCAGGACAATTCTGACAAATCGCATTTTTTTTTAAAAGGAGCAACATTCCTTCAACTTGGTAGGAGATGTTAACCTGCTCCCTTACTTTTCTTCACAAGCATTATTGCCAATTGGATTTCCCTTGAGCGGCGAGTTGCTCCAATGACAGTAAACCACATGCCCACCTACAAATGGCTCCATTATTAATACTTACATTGAAGTTTTGGACTAATCTTGATGCCCACCTAAGGTGGGAAAACTATAGAAAACAGGACTCTGCTGGTATGAACTATTATTGTATCAGTTACATATCAATCTAGAGAGTAGCTCCATGGTTCATTTAGACTACATGTGCAAACTATACCACTGGATCAGCTCCAGGTGTGAGGGGACACTCATTTTGGCAGGTTTATATGAGAAGGAACATGATTATTAACTGAACTTATCTCTTACCAGTAGGTCCAAACCATTACTCACTTTTTCTTCAAAGTACACAGATGGTAGAGTAATTTGTGCTGAAACTATTTGCTCTGGGCATTCCTTTTCTAATGTACACATCTTTGCAGGTGCATGTTTTCCAAGATGTGACAGAGAGTTCACTGCTTGGTGCATCTCTGCAAACACTTCAGTGTTTTATGTTCCCTAATGGATCCTGATTGCTTTCAATTTCCAGGTTATTTGCCTCTTGTGATGTTCTTACAAAAGATCATAACTGTCTTAACTTAATATTGTCACCCAGAGATGATGATAATTCCCGCGGGTGCAAGCCTCCGACCTGCACTTACCTTGCGCGCCGGCCATTGTGCTGTGGGCCCGCGTGGGATTCCGATCCTGGGCCTCCTCCAACTGCCAGCGCGCAGTGCTTGCGTATCCCAGGGGCGCAGTTAGCTCGAAGCGTCCCCTGAGATCACATGGGCCATGGAGAGCCAATAGTAGCAGGGAATGCTTCATTCATAAATTTGACAGGAACAGCTGTCAAACCTATAAATACTATAAGCCCCAAAACATAACTAAAACTTCAAATAAATTTTTTAAATGTCACATTTTTAAAATAACTATAAATTACATGAAATAACTATTTTAAACAATAATTTAAAATTTTGAAAAAATTAATTACATTTTCTAACGGGGCTAAAAATAAACTTAACTTTCTTTAAAGTATTTAAAAATAATAAACCTGTGGAAAAAATGTTTTAATTTTAATTAATTCACCACTTACCTTGTTAAAAGCAGGCCTTGCGCCTGCTTTTTAAAAGTGTAACTGCTGGAGACTTACGCTCCCAGAGAAACCTGCAAAAAAAAATGTAAGTTCGATGCGCATGCGCTGCCTCTCCGGCGCACGCGTTCCACCTGTCAACCCCTTCTTTCAAGGGAACGGAAGTTCCGGTTTCCCACGCATGCACACTGCATGCACGAAACCGGCACTTTCGTTGGGCCTACACGTGAGTACCCAGCGCGTACTCATGCGTGGGGACCTGAATTTCTGGGCCAATATATATTTAACTAGCTGGGGGAGCCGGGCTTTGCCAGGGCTGTTTTGGGCCGGGCGGTTTAAATCGAGTCCCAGGCTTTGGGGCCTGTCTGTCTGTCCCTGTGTGAACCTGCTGCCGGGCAACATTTCTACCTTTTAATAGCTTCAAAGATGAAAGTGAAAGTACTTATAAAATGTTCTTGGTAAATGTGATGTTATGTTTAAAAGAGATACTAACTTTTTAGAAGCTGGATTAGCAGATTTTGAGCTGGAAGTAGTGAAGCAATGGCTGGCCGATGCTTGAGTTGAAAAGCATTAGTCCCACCCACAGACGCAGTGATTGGCCAACCATCAGGCGACTGAACTGTAGGATTGGTCAATCATGACAGCACAGGATTGGTCGACCTTGACGTCAGTCAATCAATGCTATTAGCAGATAATGAGTTTAATTTTGAAGGTTTTTTGCATAACGCGCGAACAATTTTAGTCCGACCGAAAAGTAAATATGCTTATGACGGTTCTGGAATTGTCAGCTTTCTTTCGACATAATGCACATGTAGGTATGCTCTATAACTTTCGAGTTTATTCAAGACAGACAGACAGACGGAATGACAGACAGAAGTATCCTTTTATATATATAGATTCAGGACTTTTATTTAGAACCTACCTCTAAACTTAAATAATGCTACAGTCAATCCAGAACCTGCTACTATGTCTATGAACAATGATTGTTTTTGAGTTCTCTGTATAAACATAAATAAATCAAAGGCACCTACTACAACTAATAATACATCAAAATACATAAAGGCCCATTCTTCCTCACTTGCCGGTTTTCTCCTCAGGTACGTTTGGCTTTCTTATGAACTATAGTTGCAAGAGGTCAGTGTTGGATCCGTGGTTCAGTGGATAAATAATTACACGGATGCTGTACATAAACAAATAACAGGTCTTTACTGGAGGAGGGTCATCTCTAGACTGGGGTACAGAGACATGCGCACAGCTTATATACCGGTGTGGTCACTGCCGGTACTACAGTATACAGGGGCTGTGAAAAGTAGTTCTGACTTAAAGCACATACACTACAATTCCTCCCTTATTAGATTAATAATACCCCCTTAACATTCAAATAACAATTACATTTTTACATGTACATTCAATAACAAAAGTCCATTTATAGATTCAATCTTTGGGGCGGCTTCCTGACCCTTTCGGGATAGCGCCTTTCCGGAGGTTCTTGTTCTTGGCGCAGAGGCGATTCTGACCCCTTTTCATTGGGTAGTTCATCGGGTTCCACTGCTACTGGGTCTGAAGTAGATGCTACCGGTATGTCGGGTTCATCCCCAGGTACTCGAGACATGGGGTTGACGCCTTCCTGTGACGCTAAGATCTGATCGACGTGGCATCTCACAATGTTCTCCCCGACATCCACTGTGTACATTAATGGCCCCTGCCTTGTACATATCGTTCCGGGTTGCCACTTCTCTGTTCGATAGTCACGAGCCAAGACTGGTTGCCCTACATTGAAGCTCCTTGTCGGCTTCTCGTTGATGTGCTGGAATTGTTTGTCCTCAACATTTCTTCGCACATTTGGTCTGAGCAAGTCCAGATGAGATCTCAACCTTCGGTTAAAGAACATCATGGCCGGGGTCTGGTTGGTAACTGCATGTGTCGCGTTTCGGTAGGCTAATAAGAAATTGTCCATCTTATGCTGTAGCAGAATTTCCTCGTCGCACATGGCCTTTATCGCCTTCTTAAAGGTTTGTACGAACCTCTCAGCCAATCCATTGGTGGCTGGATGATACGGGGCGGATGTGTAATGCCTTACCCCATTCCTTTTCATGAATTTTTGGAACTCGTCGGACACAAACTGTGGTCCATTATCAGAGCAGATCTGCTCTGGCAAACCGTTTCTGGCAAATATGGCCCATAGGACTGCAATCGTTTTCTCTGCAGTGGTTGAAGACATCTTTATCACCTCAGGCCACTTTGAATGAGCATCCACTGCTATTAAGAACATTGAGTCCATGAATGGACCAGCGAAATCAATGTGCACCCATTGCCATGGAGAGGAGGGCCACTCCCATGTGTGTAGAGGGGCATGTGGTGGTGCATTTCGGACCTTCTGGCATCCTAAGCAGCTCTTAGTTAGGTCTTCGATTTGTTGATCGATTCCCGGCCACCACACATAAGCCCTAGCAAGGCTTTTCATTTTTAGTCCCCCCAGATGACCTTCATGTAGCTCCTTTAGCACTCCCTCCCTTAACTTGGGTGGAATCACCACTCTGGATCCACACATCACTGTCCCCTGGCATACTGACAGCTGTTCTCTTCTGGATGAGAATGCTGGCAACAGTGAGTCACCATGTGTTGGCCATCCCCTCACCGTCAATTCATATACCCGTGACAGCGTCGGATCATTGCGGGTCTCCTTCTCTATATCCGCGTTTGTTACTAGCAATCATTCAATTATCGACGAATAAAATATCTCGATAGGGTCCACTGCTTGTGCTTCCTCCACCGTAGGCAGTGGCAGGCGCGATAGCCCATCAGCGTTCCCATGCTGTTTCGTGCCTTTATATTCTATTTCATATTGAGTCGCCCCTAGAAACAGGGACCATCTTTGTAACCGCTGTGCAGTCATTACTGGCACGCCCTTCTTAGGATTAAAGATGGAGACAAGTGGTTGGTCGTCAGTCAGCAAGGTGAACTTCTGCCCATGCAGATAATGGTTGAATTTTTTTACTCCCCATACTAGGCTGAGGGCCTCTCTGTCAATCTGGGCGTAGTAGCGCTCGGCTGAGGTTAGTGACCGAGACGCAAAGGTTACTGGCCTCTCCAACCCGTCTGGGAATTTGTGCGACAGCACCACTCCAATGCCGTAGGGTGATGCATCACATGCCAAACGAATTGGTAGTGCTGGGTTGAAATGGGCCAACACCTCTTTTGATGTGATCAATTCTTTACACTTCTGGAAAGCTCGTCTACGTTCGTCATCCCACTTCCATGGTACCCCCATTTGCAGTAGGGTGTTCAGCGGGTGTAATACCGTAGACAAATTTGGTAAGAACTTGTGGTAATAGTTTACCAGCCCGAGGAACGACCTCAGTTGTGACACATTTTCTGGTGCTGGAGACTTGATTACTGCCTCAATCTTGTCAGGGGACTTATGTAACCCCTCTTCATCGATGACGTGGCCGCAATACGAGATCTGTTTCTGGAAAAACTCGCACTTGTGGCGATTAGCTCATAGCCCATATTCCTTTAATCTGGCGAGCACCTTCTCCAAGTTAGCGAGGTGATCACCGTCATTTTCGCCCGTGATCAAAATGTCATCCAAATAACACTGGGTCCCTGGAATCCCTTGCAGGACCTGATCCATCGCCCTTTGCCAGATAGCCGGAGCCGAGGCTACTCCAAACACCAGCCGGTTGTATTGATAGAGACCTTTATGGGTGTTGATCGTAAGGTAATGTTTCGAAGCTTCTTCTACCTCCATTTGCAAGTACGCCTGGGCTAGATCAATTTTGGTGAAGCGTTTACCACCAGATAGCGAGGCGAAAATATCCTCAATTCATGGAAGCGGATATTGCACCGTGAGAAGGACTGGGTTCACTGTCACCTTAAAATCCCCACAGATGCGGACCTTCTTTGGTTCCCCAGGCATATTACTCAACGACCTCTTCATTACAGGAACAATGGGTGTACCCACTCGCTCCAGTCCACTTTGGACAGTACTCCTGAATGTTCCAACCCTCCCAGCTCTGCTTCAACCGCTGGTCTGATCGCATAAGGCACTGGTCTGGCCTTCAGAAACTTTGGGCTTGCATTATCCTCTATTTTAATTGTTGCTGTTATTCCTTTTAGTGTTCCTAGTCCCTCCTGGAACACTTCTTTTGCGTCAGTTAGCATTTTTGACAGTCGTCCAGGTGTGACGTCGTCATCCTTTTTGGCCTCCACCTTCAGTGCCTGTATGGAATGCCAATCTAAGTGTATCTTCCGGATCCATTCACGTCCTAGCAGTGGTGGTCCTCCATTTGGCAATACATATATATCCATTTTAGGTATTTCCTGACCTTTACATGTCACTTTCACCCTTATTTTTCCTTTGGGGTAGACTTTTTGCCCCGTATACGTCTTCAAGACAATCTCTGTAGCTTTCAAGGGTATGTGTGAAAATAGCCGCTTGTAGTCTCTTTGATTTATGACTGTTAGAGCTGACCCTTTGTCCAATTCCATTTCCACTTAGACTCCGTCTATTTTGAGTGTAACCTAGATAGTCTGGTGATCCTCCATTTCGGTTACATTATGTAGTTTCAGACAACCCAGCTCCTTGCTTCCAGAGTCTGTGTCACTTTTCTGTTCGTCTGAACCACTGTCCATCACCTGGTGTACCTTTTTGTACTTCTCCTGTGGAGATTTCTTACTGCTGGTTTTCTTCCCAGACCTGCACACTCTTGCTATGTGTCCTGCTTTCCCACACTGTCTGCACACTTGGTCCTTGAACCAACAATCTTTCTCATCATGTGTTGTTCTGCCGCAGCGATAGCACTTCCCTGTTCCATAGGTCATTTCGTTGGTGCCATATTCTTGTGGTCTCCGTTGTATCTCTGCAGCACCCCTTGCGGCTGCTTCGTGTGATACTGCCATACTGAAAGCTTTGTCCAGCGTAAGGTCCTTTTCTGATAGAAGCCGTTTCTGGGTTCCTTCACTTTGTAGCCCACACACAAACTTGTCCCTTAACGTGTCTGCTAGTCCCGCTCCAAACTGGTAGTATTTCGATAGCTTGCGCAGTTCCGTTAGGTACTCAGCATTGCTTTCGTCTTTGTGTTGGTTCCTTTTATGGAACTTAAATCGTTCTGCTATCAGCAGCGGTGTGGGGTTTAAGTGGTCCTGTCGGATTTCTACTATGCTTTCAAAATTCTTGTTTACCGGCTTCTCTGGGGTTATTAGATTTCGCAGTAACCCATACGTTTTTGCACCCATGGAATTTAACAGAACCAGTGCTTTATTAGCATCTGGCACTTCATTCGCCCTGCAGTACACCTCAATACGTTCCACATATGTCGCCCAATCTTCGACTTCATTGCTGAACGTAGAGATACTGCCACTCTTCGGCATCCTTGGTTGTGCGTTAACTATCCGCAATGGCGCCTCCCGCGCTTCCCCTTCTTCTCCGCTGGCATAAAATGGCGTCTCCCGCGCTTTCCTTCCTTCCCGCGCTCGCCCGTCTTCTCCGCTGCGGCTTTGCAAAATGGCATCTCCCGTGCTCTCCCTGCTTCTCCGCGGTTCAATGGCGTCTCCCCTTGCTTCGCCCCGCGGACCCTGATCAGCCCGTGATCCCTGGCTGTGCTCTGCGCGTTCTTCTCTTGATATTTGTCGACGCCGCTCAGTCTAGAACCCGGCTGTTTCTTACCCTCTCTCTGTCCGGTTTGCAGTATTTTTCCTCGACGCCGCTCGGTGATCAACCCCCGGCTGCGCCCTGCTCTCTTCACCCTCTTTTTTACCCCGTCGATGCTGCCCGGCTCTCTCTCTCTGCCGTCGGTCGGCTCCAGCCGCCGCTGCTCGGGAAGGGTCTGCTCTGGACCTGTCGTCGGTCTCTTACTGCACGTTGTGGCTGGGGAACCAAGCCCGGCTCTCCACGGCCTCCCCAGCGAAGTTGGATCTCTGCCTGACTGCTGGGCGGTTGCTCGCGGTCGACGCCAGTGTTCCTGGACTCGACTATTTAAAAAAAAAATTTTTTTTTTATGTTGCAGGTAGATTCGCATCAACACTCATCGCCACTTTTGGATCCATGGTTCAGTGGATAAATAATTACACGGATGCTGTACATAAACAAATAACAGGTCTTTACTGGAGGAGGGTCATCTCTAGACTAGGGTACAGAGGCATGCGCACAGCTTATATACCGGTGTGGTCACTGCCTGTACTACAGTATACAGGGGCTGTAAAAAGTAGTTCTGACTTAAAGCACATACACTACAGTCAGCTAATATATCGTATATACAATTTCTTCTTCCAATGTTTTAGCAGGAAAGTTGATGTATTCAGTCTTTGTCTTATGATGTTTTTAAATCCCTCCATGGCCTCGCCCCTCCCTATCTCTGTAATCTCCTCCAGCCCCACAACCCCTCGAGATATCTGTGCTCCTCTAATTCTGGCCTCTTGAGCATCCCTGATTTTAATCACTCCACCATTAGTGGCCGTGCGTTCAGCTGTCAAGGCCCTAACCTCTGGAATTCACTTCCTACACCTCTCCACCTCTCTACCTCTCTGTCCTCCTTTAAGATGCTCCTTACAACTTACTTCTTTGACCAAGCTTTTGATCATCTGCCCTAATTTCTCCTTATGTGGCTCGGTGTCAAATTTCGTTTTATGACACTCCTGTGAAGCGCCTTGGGACATTTTACTACATTAAAGGCGCTTTATAAATACAAGTTGTCATTGTTGTTTTTGTACAAGAGGAACTCAAATTCCAGTCCCTCCTAAAAACGGGATCACAAACAAGTCCTGGTATTGTCCTGTTACTATCTGTGAATGGCTAATCATGCTGTCAATCATGAGAAGTGTTTTTAAGTTGTTGCCATAAATGGATGCTGAAAGAGGTAGGCTCCTACCATATTTAATCTCTTCAGTTGACAGTGATATATCTGAGAGACTGCGTGGGGTCAAGGCTTGGTCTTTTCATACAGGCCCAGGTTACTGATGAAAACATTATGAAAAACATTTCTATTACAGAAAATGGTATGAAAATTAGTATAATCATTTTCTTTTAAGTTTTGCGTTTTTTATTGTTGTGTATGTACCTTTAAGAGAGAACTGCTTTTATACTGTAGTACCGGCAGTGACCACACCTGTCTATAAAGCCGTAGCAGGCTTCTATACTTTCAGTGCCAGCATACCCTCTGTTCAGTAAACACCTGTTATTACCGTTCTCCTGCAGTCCGTGTGTTATTGATACGCGGACACTACAGTGGCGACGAGCAGGTTCAAACTCACCTGCAGTACTGCATCACCTCACGGGGATCCATCCCTGAAAAGAAGCTTCTTGGAGGTCGAAGCCAGAGCAACGGGCGTCGACCGCGGGCAACCGCCCAGTGATCCATCGGAGTTCAGAGAATCGCAGGGGAAGCTGTGGAGAGCTGGGCTTGGTTCTCCAGTCAAGGTGTCCCAGCAAATCGGGCTGGTAGCAGGTAGTGCGCTGACCCTTCCCGGACTGCGGCGGGCTAGAGCTCGATCGAGCGGCTCTGCAAGGGGGCCGAGCAGCGTCGTCAGGAAGAAAAAGAGAGAGAGAGGGTGGAGCGCACAGGGCGCGGCCGGTGCACAAGAGTCGGGCAGCGTTAAAGAAAAAAAAAAGGGAAGGAAAAGAGACGCGCAGTGGACAGCGTCGAAGAAGAATAAAACTAAGAAAATTGTAATTGTAATTAGTTATTATTTAATTGTTAAATGAATGTTATGTACTGTTTATCTAAAAGGGGAGGAATTGTTGTGTATGTACCTTTAAGAGAGAACTGCTTTTATACCGTAGTACCGGCAGTGACCACACCTGTATATAAAGCCATAGCAGGCTTCTGTACTTTCAGTTCCAGCATACCCTCTGTTCAGTAAACACCTGTTATTACCGTTCTCCTGCAGTCCGTGTGTTATTGATACGCGGACACTACATTTATGTCTAGTAATATTATGAATCTTATCTCCAGTAGTAAATGCTGAGCTTAATAGAGTACTAAAGATACGAGCCAAAAGAGTGTCAAACCTATTTTGAACGATTCAATTGTTTCCCCTTCTTTTTTCATTGACACCTGTTGCTGACTGGCTATTTTGATTCGCAGTTTTTGTGAACTTCGCAATTGTTGTTTTTCATTCATAGGAATCATCGGAACAGGGGTAGGCCATTCAGCATCTCGAGCCTGTTCCGCCATTCAATGAGATGATGGCTGATCTGTACCTAAACTCCACCTACCCGCCATGGTTGTGTAACCCTTGTTTCCTGCTGATTGGCAAACTCCCTACCTCTTCATAAGTGATTTGCTGCCATTTTATAAATATGTCACTTGAGCCAATCAGGTACAAGTGTTTTGCAGACTTTGTATACAGAAAAGTGCGAGGCTCAAATGTCACACATTAAGTGTGATGGATAAAAGATACAGACTTGAGACAGGAGAGGCCGGTTGCTGTTTGGGTCTGTTTTTTTTCTCTTTTCAGGATAGAGGGATCAGCATATTCTGTTTTCATTTCAGACCTGTAGTTGCATTTATTTTATTTTCCTCCACTTTCCTCAAGTGTTCTCACCTTTTTTGTTTGTGTTTGACTCTCATATGTCTTTTCAACTCCGCCTCCCCCATAACTATCTGTAGGCTCTTTTGTTTTAGTTTTTATCCTCTAGCAGCATTCAATTAAGCAGCTTTTAGGTCATTCAGTGATAAATCCCTCTCAGCGATTGGAGCATCTGCCGTTTCTACATTACCCCCTTTTCTCACCCTATTTTTTCCAAACTTGTTTGCTTATCTCATAATTTTCAGTTCTGATTAATGTTAAACATGCAAAATGTTAAGCTGTCTTTTCCCTTTAAGGTCCCTTTGTGTACCTTCAGCGTTTTTCTGTTTTTATTTCAGATTCCCCAGTGTTTGCAGTTGTTTTTCTTGTTACTGGATAGATGGTTCCTTTCTCTCTTTAAGTCTCGCTGCAGCATCCACCATCCCCTATTTAAGAGAGCTTGCAGAAGAACTGCTGTCAAGCCAATGCTGCTCTTCGATCACCATCTATAAAGTGGATAGAACATAGGAACAGGAGGAGGCCATTCAGCCCCATGTGGTTGTTCCGCCATTCAATTCGATCATGGCTGATCTGTATCTTAAATCCATTGACCCAGCTTGGCTCCCTAAACCTTAATACTCTTGCCTAACAAAAATCTATCAATCTCAGTTTTGATATTTTCAATTGACCCCCCAGCCTCAACAGCTTTTTTGGGGGAGAGAGTTCCAGATTTCCACTTCTACTTGTGTGAAGGAGTGCTTCAATCCGAAAATGGCAACATCTGCACTCTACTCATGTTGGAAAAATGTAGCCACAAACTCTGGTCCAACTGCTCCACAGGACAACACAGCGGAGTGCCAACACTCTGCTCTTTTTCATTTAAATGCAGAAAAAGTTCCCTGCCCTTTACAATTAACAAAAGTTGTTTACTTACATCTTACAAAGCTCTGGATGAAACTCAACCAGTTCTACACCAGGATCCTCCTCTGTCTCCAAATACCAACAGCAAAAGGTAAAAAGAGCCATGGGGGAAAGGGGTCAGCCTGTAGCATATCCAGCAGATAGTTCGGATATTCTGACAGGAAGAGAGAGGTCAGGAATCAGATTGTCCTCGCATTCCCTTGAAATATTTGATAAAAGCGCTCATGACCTCAAATACACACACACATTTACCTTCTAATCCCCAGCTGTATTTTTGGAAAAGATATGTGTTACATCGTTATATTATTACATCGTTAAATGGAACTACTTGTTACATCGTTATATGGAACCACTTTGGTTAGTGTATTTATATTGCTATGTGGCACACTGTGAAAGGCAGTGCGCAGTGCAAGGTCGGACATCTTGTATCACTCCGCACCATGCGGCAGCAACATCATAAAAACAAGAATACAACTGAGTGAAAGTCGTAAACTAAATGAGTTAAAAGTGTCTGTATTACATAGTAATAAGAACACAAGGAGACACAACATGGTGGCAGCGGTATAAGTGAGTATAACTTGTGGCATATGAACTACGAATAAGGTGAAAAGTGAATATATGAGCTGATCGTGAGTGCCGGTGTCTGTGGTGATTGAGCGTGAATCGTACGGGCAACTAAGATGGCGGCTGCCGCTGCACTGACTGCGCAAATGCAACCCCTCATGAACTGGGAAGCCGACGATATAGTAGAGGCATTCCGCAAGTTCAAACAGAAATGTGAGCTTACATTCAAAAGCTTCCTGAAGGGTACTACCAATGAGGAAAAGGTTAGTGACATTCTGTTGTGGACAGGAGAAAAAGGCCTAGATTTGTATAATAGCTGGAGTTTGACTGAAGAAGAAAAGGAAAACCCTGCGACAATCTTTGAGAAATTCAGCAACCATCTAGAGCCTAAATCCAACCACCGTATACACAGATACAAATTCCAGAGTCTAAGACAGGAACCCAGTGAAAAAGCTGACAATTTCCTGACAAGGCTGAGAAATGAAGCCAGCAAGTGTGCATTTAAGGAAATGGAGGAAAGGCTTGTGGACCAGCTAATATGGGGGTCAGCGCATGCAGAGGTACAAAAAGCCCTGATAGGGAAAGAAAAGCTCGAAATAACAGAGGCTATAGATACTGCGAGAGCTTATGAAGCCATGAAGCAGCAAATGAGAACACTGATTTCTCAAACGGCTGACATGCGGACGGCTTCTGAGACAGACAACAGAGTGGATACAGTGAGAGAAAAGTACAACACACAAAGACATGCACATGACAATGGGAGAAACATGTGCAGAAACTGTGGAAGACCGCACGATTATACAGACAGGAGGAAATGTCCAGCATATGGAACAAGCTGCAATGCATGTAGCAAACTAAACCACTGGGAAAAGAGGTGTAGAACGAAGAAAGAAGGAACATACATCAAAAACAAAGGCGGACAGCAGAACCAGAGAAAGAAACACAATATCCATGCCATGGATGAACAGGATGATGATGATTATGGTCATGACAATACACTAAACATTGAAACCATAAAGGTACAGCTTCACGAGATGTCCAGAGCGGAAAATACTCTGAAAAGAGAATTGCACACCATCATCCAAATCGAAAAGAGGGTCAAAGGTCAGCCCACAACCATCAACTTAAAGTTGAAGCTGGACACAGGGGCTCAGAGCAACATTCTCCCATTGAGACTGTACCAGCAGATCTTTCCCGAAAACTTGAGAGAAGATGGCTACCCGAAAAAGGGTTGTTTACAGGCAAGTAATGTCACGCTGACAGCATACGGGGGTAGTGAGATTAAACAACTCGGAATAACCTTTGTCAAAGGGACACATAAAAGAAAGAACATCAACTGCATGTTCTATGTCACCGACACTGAGGGGCCAGCGATCCTGGGATTAAACAGCTGCGAGAAATTGAGATTGATCTCAGTGAATCACGAGCTGACGGAAACGTCACTGAGGATAGACAGCAACACCCCGCTGGTGAATCGCCCACAAATCAAGAGTAAAAAAGACTTGATAGACATGTATCCGGAATGTTTCGATGATACAGTGGGATGTTTCGGAGATTTCCAATGCCACATCACCATCGATCCAGAGGTAAAGCCCATTATCCATGCTCCATGAAAAGTACCCATCGAGCTCAAGACAAAGCTTGAAAGAGAGCTAAAGGAGATGGAAGAAAAGGGAGTGATCATAAAGGTCACTGAACCCACAGACTGGGTAAACTCAATTGTGGTACCCCTACAAAGCTCAGTCAAATCAGAAATGAGACTAGCAAAGATGAGGAATTGCAACTACTCACACAACAAGTGATACAGGGGTGGCCGGAGAGAATCCAGCAGGTACAGGCGACAATTCGTCAATACTAGACGATTAGAGACGACATCGCAATAGAAGACGGTATTCTCCTTGCTGGATCGAGGATCATCGAGCCAAAGACGATGCAGACAGAACTTCTCCATCTAATACATGAAGGCCACATGGGAATGGAGAAATGCAAGCTGAGAGCCAGATCAGCTGTATACTGGATAGGCATGTACAAAAATATCGAACAGGTGGTTTCTGCATGTGGTATATGCCAGAAATACAGAAATGTACAACAGAAAGAGGCGATGATACCTAGTGAAATACCGTCAAGACCATGGCACACTGTTGGGGCAGATCTCTTCATGTGCAATCAAGAATGGTATCTCATAGTGACAGATTACTATCCCAAGTTTCCTTTTGTGAGAAGGATGAAAGATCTGAGAGCCACAACTACTACCAGAATTGCAAAGAGCTTGTTTGCTGAACAAGGAATCCCGGAAAAGGTAATCTGTGACAATGGAACCCAGTTCACATCGAGTGAATTCAGAGCTCTGGCAGAAAAGTATGGGTTCAAAATAGTAACCTCATCCCCACATTTTCCAAGGGGACACGGGTTCATTGAAAGACAGATCCAGACTGTCAAGAGAACTCTCATCAAAAGCAGTGAGATGGGGGAAGACCAAGACCTTGCCCTCCTATCACTCAGATCAACACCACTGAAGGCAGACATGAAATCACCTGCAGAATTGCTGAATGGGAGGAAGTTTAAGACTACACTACCAGCAAAAATACATCCTCCCCAGGACCAGGAGGACTTCAGACAGAAGCTGGCAGAAGCACAAGTCGTAGGGAGCAAACATTATGACAAATATGCAAAGATGCTACCAGAATTGCTGAATGGGCAATCAGTGCATGTGCAAGACCCGGTGTTGAAAACCTGGAATCCAGCCAAGGTCATTGTAAAAGCTGATACTCCAAGATCCTACTTCATAGAGACCGAACCTGGTAACCAATACAGATGGAACAGACTCCACATCAGACCTTCACCTGAACTAGTTAAGCAGCAGACAACATCAGCAACATTGACAACACCAGCTACCACAAGCAGTACAATGCCAGAAACAAGCGCCACAAATCAAACAACCATGAGCATGCACACTCCAACTCCAAGTGTGACAGCAACAACAACAACAAGAGTGGAACACACCAAAACACCGCAGAGAGGAGTGGTCACCACCAAATCCACAAGATGGAGGGACAACATCCAACCACCTGAGCGATATCACGAATAAGAAAAGAAAACTCACGATTCTTTGTATTTGATAATAATAGTTTAGATATAATGGCCTAGAAATTGGGTATAGCCCCGCTTGGGGCATTAGAACTGGCGCAGCACAAAGTTTATAGCCAGATGCAACTTATCTCCACATGGCGCGATATTGGGTTGCATCGCCCCTAAAGGTGATTGAGGCGTGAATTCAGGCATTACGCGGGACTCCTAAGGTGCTAAACTTCCGGCTCAACCCAATATCGGAGTGGACGGGCGCAGCACAGGTGCTCTCAATTACCGATGACCACGAGACTTCCAGGCGCCGGCCAGCTCTTAAAGGGGTGGGTCAGTCAGCTTCAGCATCCACACTCTGCGCCTTGCAGGCCTCAGAATCGGCGCAGGCCCTTCTGTGGCGCTAAAAACTTGGACCAGATAGAGAAGGTGAGACAGAGAGCAGAGCGCTTCACCAATGAGGCTCTGGAGCAATTGGTGGCCGCAGTGGAGCGCCGGCGAGATGTTCTCTACCCAGACAATGGCAGAAGGCCAAATCATAAGGACTACCGACGAGCTTGGAGGGATGTATGCCAGAGGGTCAACTCCAGCAGCATGGTGACCAAGAGCCCTGTCCAATGCAGAAAGAAATTCAACGACCTCACTCGGGTCGTGAGGGTGGGTGTTGTTTCTGCAAACTTCTGCATCCCTTCATTTGCACCTGACTTTATGGCTACAGGGTGGCCTGTGCCCCATTGGCCATCTGCCAGCAAGCACTCATGGCCCTTTCTGGGCACACACATGCACATTTGACTCAAGGCATCATGTAAGGGCTCTTGCACCATGGGGGGCATGAGATGATCACTCAGGGCATCACACAAGGGCTCTTCCACCATGGGGGGCATGAGATGATCACTCAGGGCATCATGTAACATAACTTCCCCTCCTTTCCCCTGCAGTCCAAGCTGGCGAGGATTGGCAAAGACCAGCTTCGCACCGGTGGAGGACCTCCACAAGTGGTCACTCTCACGGATCTCGAGGAGAGAGTCCACCAGATTCTTGGAGGACGTCTGAGTGGTCCTGTAACCACTGCAGATGCCGACCCCTTTGTCGACAGCGATGGTAAGGTTCTCACCTTTTACAACTGTCTCCTTCCACTTGTTCCCCCCGCCAGCATGCTTTCTCACTGTGGACCCATGTCATAGCCTTGCCACAATCTGGCATCCCTTGCTGCCAAGCTGTCCTTTTGCTAAAGCCACTCTTCCAGCTCCCTGCTTTCAGATGCTGCATCACCAGCTCGGGAGCCGGGCCCTCAAGTTGCCAGTGCCAGTGCCTCCGAAGGCTCAATGAGAAAATTACTGTCCAACAGAAGGTCAGCAACTCTCTCCAGCAACGATCAGAATGGCCATCCCAAATGGCTGCAGCGTTTATACTAGTGCTGTCCCCTTTAAATAGCGCCCCCCGCGTCCGAGAAGGGCCTAGGAATGCTCCATCCAACAGTCACTGATAGCGCCAGGCGGAAAGGTTGCGGGCGCCACCGAATATCCGGTCCGGGGCACCAAAAAGGCGTTGCACACTGAAATGACGTCATGATCTGCCTGCGCCCGCGGGCGCGCGCAAACAGTTAGCACCGGCGCTAAAAGAATACTCAATATCGGAGGTGGCGCTATATTCACTGCGCCCGCCCAAAAATTGGGTAACACCCCAATTCTCGGGCTCTTTAGGCGCTAATCGCTGGCGCTACCAACCGAATTTCTAGGCCATTATTTTTAAATTAAATTAAATTTCATGTTTTAGTTTTTTTGAGAAAGAGGGATGTTACATCGTTATATTATTACATCGTTAAATGGAACTACTTGTTACATCGTTATATGGAACCACTTTGTTTAGTGTATTTATATTGCTATGTGGCACACTGTGAAAGGCAGTGCGCAGTGCACGGTCGGACATCTTGTATCACTCCGCACCATGCGGCAGCAAGAATACAACTGAGTGAAAGTCGTAAACTAAATGAGTTAAAAGTGTCTGTATTACATAGTAATAAGAACACAAGGAGACACAACAATATGTTCTCCTTTATAAAATGTGAAAACATTACAAAAAGCACAATATAAATAATATTGTTTGCCTTCTCATTTGTAAAAAATACAAAATGCACTGATTTGAAATCAAGTTAATCTAGGAACATCACAAATAAAGAACCAGGATATAGGAACAATAAAAAAATAAAGTCACGCTACAATTAGAATTTTGTGCCAAGGCCTACTTTAGGAATGGTGCCAAAGGCATGGAGAGGGAAAGGGATTTATTAGGACAATTTATTAGGGATGAGAAGATTTAGTTACTTTTTGTTATTTATTCATTCACAGGATGTGGGCATCGCTGGCAAGGCCAGCATTTATTGCCTACGCCAAATTGCCCTTGAGAAGGTGGTGGTGAGCCGCCTTCTTGAACCGCTGCAGTCCGTGTGGTGAAGGTACTCCCACAGTGCTGTTAGGGAGGAAGTTCCAGGATTTTGACCCAGCGATGATGAAGGAGAAAGGGGGGAGGTGAAGGAAGAACAAAAGGGAAGGTCTGTGATAGGGTGGAAGGCAGGAGAGATAAAGAGACAAAAGGGATGATGGTGCAAGGCAAAAGGAGATGGTAATGGGACAAGTTAAGAAACAAAAGTGCCCCCACACTTGCTTAAAAACCTGTTCCATCTCCAACTTTTCCAGTTCTGACGAAGGGTCCTCGACCTGAAGCATTAACTCTGTTTCTCTCTCCACAGATGCTGCCTGACCTGCTGAGTGTTTCCAGCATTTTCTATTTTTATTTCAGATTTCCAGCATCCGCAGTATTTTGCTTTTGTACCACTCTTAAATACATCAAGTAATACTTTTTCATGGAAAGAAAAGAAACAATTATGTTTTATTACGCTGCTTGACTGCGCTGGTTCATGGAAGATTTTATGTTTGTGATTCTGCAAATAATTTTAAGCAGAAACTTGAACTCTAACCTAACCAGTACAATTCTGAATGCATTTTGGGCACAATTTCCCGATTGCACTCAAAGCCGAAACTTTACGCCTACATATGTAATTCTGTGTATTAGCAGAGACAGGCATAGCTTCTTGCAGGTGAATTCATGACATGCTGGAGCTGCTACGCTGCTTTTATACTTCATCAGTTCAGTTTGTCAACAGCAGAGGCAAGGGCCAAAAAGGCCACTGGGTGACAAGAGATACCCACTGCCTCAGTACTGCACTGAAGTACTAGCCTAGATTTTGTGCTCAAGTCTTTGGAGTAGGACTCGAACCCTCAACCTTCTGACTCAGAGGAAAGAATGAGTTAGGTCTGACACCTGAACTCTAATCACAATCAGTTAGAATTCATGGAACATAGGACATAAGAACATAAGAAATAGGAGCAGGAGCAGGCCATTCGGCCCCTCGAGCCTGCTCTGCCATTTAATGAAATCATGGCTGATCTGATTTTGGCCTCAACTCCACTTTCCTGCCCGCTCCCCATGGAATGGGTGGTAGTAATAGTAAGTGTTTGAGCTCAAGGAGCTAGATTGTGAGACTTCAGTGTGCCAGCATTATTCGCAGATCTAAAACACTTAAGTGCTGCCAAGTGGCTTTGCTTCTGGGACAAGGGACATGGTGCCCTTTGATACCCTAAAGGGCAATGCTTGACTGTTGTTCTAGTGAATACTCATGTGCATCTCTGTGATTCAGCTATCAGCTCTGTTATTCATTTGAAAACACTCGTATCTTTGTTGGCCTGGTGAGGTCATTAAACTTCTTCCAACACTGCAAGGGGATCCTTGGGATTATGGAAGTCCCACTCATAGACACAGCCACCTCCTCCTACCTGACCCGTGTTACTATTATGTGGTGGCATTCTCTAATTTGGGCCAACAGCACTACCACATCAGCCTTTTTCCCTTCTTTAACTCTAGCCATTTCAGTTTTTCTTCTAAACTTGCTCAGCTCTTTAATTGTATGGCGCCTCTTAAATAGGAAAGTTGCACTATTTCCTCACTCGCTTTCTGGATTCGATGGGCATATCTGTCCCCTGCTGGTGGGTCTCCTGCTCATGTCCTGCTAGCACTATTTAAATTAGCTGACCTTGATTTTTATGACAGGGTAAACCTCCTCCGAGTTCAGAAGGCATAAGTCCCACTCTGCCATACTTACATTGGCGGCATGTACTTTAAAAGTACTTCATTGGCTGCAAAGCACTTTGGGACATCCTGTGGTTGTGAAAGGCACTATATAAATGCAAGTCTTTCTTTCTTCTTTCAATTTTTCCATGTACATTCTTTTCAATGATTTCAACACCATTTATGACCTGGCTGAAAATATTACCAAGCTTCAGAAAGCCTCTGAACATTTTGCCTTGGTGCCATTCTTGATGACATTTTGAAACTGAAGAAATAGGACTGAATCGATGCATGTACATCAGAACTCGAAGTGACAAATTATGAATTTGTTTACTTCATAGACATGGTCATGTGCAATTAAAGACAAAAGCTTGACTCCACACCCTGAGTGCATAATAAATATTTCATTCCTTTTCACCCTGATTTCGCTGTGGGAATTTAAAGAACAGTAACACTAAAATTAACCTCGACTACAAATAAAAACAGGATCTTGACAAACTGTCGTAACTCCGAGAATGCTTCCTTCAATTCAGTAGACGGACTGTTAAAACTGAGATAAGAATGTGACTAAAACAGTAGTCACTGTGTTCACGCAGCAAGTTTATTTATCTTTCAAACAGTGATGTACTGCTGTTCTTGTGAAGTAGAAAGTCAGGATACAAACCTGTGAACCTTGTTACAGTCTCTGTTTGTACCTCCAGAATCTATCAGACAGATTGACACAATCGGATCATTCATCACCATAAACCACGTTAAATCAGTTTGACTTTTCTGGACCGTGTTGTCAGTTTAGTGTACTGCATATATGAGCGACGTGCTGCGTCAGGAAGCTCAGAAATTCAAAGTGAAACCCCCCAAAGGGTGAGAGCAGCCATGCTTTGGTCCAAAAGTAGTAATCTGAGATGAATAAAGATGCATAAAGAACTGGTTGTATTAAAGAACTGGTTGTACAATGGGAAAATTGGATTCACAAAGAAAAAAAAAATCACCACACATAGTGGAAGCACATTATATACATGGAATTAATGATGTAGAGTATAAATGAGTACGCAGGCTTGAGTTAGATGTGGGCCTTATGAACATATGAAAATGACAGACAGGAAAAGATCCGCTGGTCCATCTAGTCTGCAGGTGCAGCAGGTGGTTAAGAAGGCAAATGGTATGTTGTCCTTCATAGCGAGAGGATTCGAGTACAGTTGCTGCAGTTGTACAGGGCCTTGGTGAGACCACATCTTGAGTATTGTGTGCAGTTTTGGTCGCCTTATCTGAGGAGGGATGTTCTTGCCATGGAGAGAGTGCAGCGAAGATTCACCAGACTGATACCTGGGATGGCAGGAATGACGTATGAGGAGAGATTGGGTCGATTAGGCTTATATTTGCTAGAGTTTAGAAGAATGAGAGGGGATCTCATTGAAACTTATAAAATTCTAACAGGACTAGACAGACTAGATGCAGGAAGGATGTTCCTGATGGTGGGGGAGTCCAGAACCATGGGTCACAGTCTAAGGATAAGGGGTAAGCCATTTAGGACTGAGATGAGGAGGAATTTCTTCACCCAGAGAGTGGTGAACCTGTGGAATTCTCTGCCACACAGGGCAGTTGAGGCCAATTCATTAAATATATTCAAGAAGGAGTTGGATATATTTCTTGAGGCTAAAGGGATCAAGGAATATAGGGAGAAAGCATTTGGTACTGAATTTGGATGATCAGCCATGATCTCAGTAAATGGCAGAGCGGGCTCGAGGGGCCGAATGACCTACTCCTGCTCCTATCTTCGATGTTTCTATGTCCCATATTATTGCGCTGGCTAGTGCATCACAGTAAAAACACTAATACAAAAGCAAAATACTGCGGATGCTGGAAATCTGAAATAAAAACAGAAAATGCTGGAAATACTCAGCAGGTCAGGCAGCATCTGTGAAGAGAGAAACAGAGTTAACGTTTCAGGTTGATGACCCTTCGTCAGAACTGAAACTGAACTCAATTGGCCTTTCCCCAATTGAGAACTTTTACACCTGGTCTATTTTTGTCCTTTTCCTTAACTACGTGAAATCTAACTGAATTATGATCACTACCACCAAAATGCTCTCCCACTGATACCCCTTCCACCTGCCCAGCTTCATTCCCTAAAGCTCAGTCCAGAACCACCCCCTCTCTTGTTGGGCTTACTATCTAATGGCTAAAAAAAGTTCTCCTGAATGAATTTTAATAATTCTGCACCAACTATACCTTTTACACTGATTCTATGCCAGTTAATATTAAGGTAGTTGAAATCCCCTACTATTACTACCCTATTGTTTTTGCACTTCTCAGAAATTTACCTGCATATTTGCTCTTCTATCTCCCTCTGACTATTTGGGGATTATTAGTACACTTCCAGCAGTGTGACTGCCCCTTTTTTGTTCTTCAGTTCAACTCATATGACCTAATTTGATGATCCTTCTAATATATCATCCCTCCTCACAGCTGTAATTGTTTCTTTAACCAATATTGCGACCCCCCCTCCTTTTTTATCCCCCTCTCTATCTCGTCTGAAACCCCTGTAACCAGGAATGTTGAGCTGCCATTCCTGCCCTTCTTTCAGCCATGTTTCAATAATAGCTATGATGTCATACTTCCATGTCTATCTGTGCCCTCAGCTCATCTGCCTTATTCACTAGACTCCTTGCACTTGCTCCTCTCCACTTGCCTGGATGAGTGCAGCTCCAACAACACTCAAGAAGCTCGACACCATCCAGGACAAAGCAGCCCGCTTGATTGGCACCCCATCCACCACCTTAAACATTCACTCCCTCCACCACCGGCGTACCGTGGCTGCAGTGTGTACCATCTACAAGACGCACTGCAGCAACTCGCCAAGGCTTCTTCAGCAGCACCTCCCAAACCCGCGACCTTTTCCACCTAGAAGGACAAGAGCAGCAGGCACATGGGAACACCACCACCTCCAAGTACCCTCCAAGTCACACACCATCCTGACTTAGAAGTACCTCACCGATCCTTCATTATCGCTGGAACTCCCTACCTAACAGCACATTGGGAGTACCTTCACCACACGGACTGCAGGGGTTCAAGATGGCAGCTCACCACCACCTTCTCAAGGGCAACTAGGGATGGGCAATAAATGCTGACCTTGCCAGTGATGCCCACATCCCATAAACACATTTTTTTTAAAGTATATACCATTAAGCACTGACAAACCCCTTTCTTGTCTATGTTCTTTAGCGTTTGTTTCCTCTGCCTTCCAGACTCACTTACTAATTTTCTGCCTTCCATTTCCAACTTTGCTTCTCTCCCTTCTGAATCTATGCTCAGGTTTCCATCCCCCCTGCCAAGCTAGTTTGATCTGCCCATGTGCATAAAATGACACTTTTCTAAGTTAACAATCATTTACTAAACACGGGTCCATTCTTCCAACACATCAAGATCTGCTTGCAGTAGTCGAGCATCCTCTACAGTCCTAACACTCGCACCTATCGGTATCGTCCACAAACTTGAGGCTCTTTCCCCTAGAATGTTAATGAATGGCACGGCTACAATTGCACATACAAGCCCAAAACTGCAAGAGTTTCAGGCACTCTACCTATGGCTTTCAGCTATTTATTGTATCATGCAGTAGTGGTACTTTGTTCCTTTTCAGGAAACATGTATTGGATGCATCACACTAGTTTGATTTTCCCTTTGCCTCTGTTTCTGTCAAAATGGCCAGCATCCCAATGGTGTTAATTACATGGATGTGGAGCTGGCTCAGTATTAAGAATGTTATAATTTTAGATCTTCCCCTCCCAGCTGACCTCAGCTTGCGATGGATGAGAGTCCTCCATTGTGATTTTTACTCTGATATTCAAGTAAAACATGTTCTGAAAGCTATGTTTAGGTAAGACCAACACAGATCGTAACTGTATCGTTTGTCTCGCATTTCTGGACAAAGCTAAAATGTGCAGAAAAACTGGATAGGACAGGAGTGGTCTAAAGAATTTTTAAGAAGTACAGGGAAGGAAGAATGGCAGATAATTTAGGAGCAATTCCTGCTTGCTAAGGAAAATGGTTATTAAAGTGGTGCAGGTACACCTCAGTTCTTGTATATTAGCATGTTATTTGAATACATGAACACAAGTAAAAATCTTCAACACAACAATATTTCCCCTAGCTGTTAGATCATGTAACTCGGTATACCATCCTTCCCAATCATTAGTAATGGGGGAGACAAAAGCAGAGAAAAACTTTACATAGAAATTACAATATGAAAACAGGCCATATGGTCCAACCAGTCCATGTTGGTGATTATTCTCCACAGGACCAGTAGTCCAAATCCCATATGCCTGCTCTGTTCCTATATCCTTTTATTCCTCCTTCTTTCAACCATCTATCGAACCTATTCTCAAATGATGACATGGTCTCTGCTTCAATCAGTAATGCATTGCACAACCTCACAATCAGGATGGAAGCTAGAAGAATGTGGCAGCATGCAAGTGGGCAACACCCGACCTGCAAATATCCTCACCACCTGATTTACAGACCATGGAGGACCTACCTGGACAGTGCCTGAGAAGTTATAAAAGCTCTGAGCTAAGGTACTCGTCAAACGATTTATGGAAGCAGTTATTGTTGCCACTCTAGAAGCAACAGCTGCCCTTGGAGCCTCTTCCTGATATCTTGAGGCTGCATAGATCTCCTGAACTGCCACAGTCATCAGTGTTCCTCACATCATGCCTTGGATCATTGTATTGCAGGTGTAGGTTGTGGACCCCACCAACTTATCAACAATCTGCCACACATGAGAGGAGACTGCACAGGCTCCTGAATCACAGATCATACAAAGACTGAACACTTGAGATCTTGGTCCGTGGGCTTCTCAGCCAAGTGCAACTGTTTCTGCCCCTTCTGGGGAGAGATGGCTGCTTTCTCATCATTCCATCCTAGCTCCTCCTGCGCACCGATGCTCTGTAATTCACTCAGTGAGATCGCCTAATAATGTCCTTGTCTCAAGTGGGTGTATCTGGGCTGGTGCTTGAGTAAGTACACTCAGGTGGAGGACAGGTCCTTATAGAGGTGCCAGGCTGCTCATCAGATCTTTCCTTTTGTAAGCATTCAGCACTTGTGAGGAACACAAAGACATTCAATTTAGGAAGGTATTCTCTGACTCATGTATACAGAGGGGTCTGATGCTAACCATTCCTCCACCCATGGCAGCCCATTGCATCTGGTTGTATGGATGCACATACAAATATTTAGACACTGAACAGACTAATTCACAATGTCTTCACCCAAGTGTCTGCAGAGATTCACTTATGAACATGCTACCAGATGCAGGCAAAGACTTTCAGAAATATTAACATCCACAGTCTACATGAGATGCTACTGTCCTCACAACAGTCAAGGAAGTTAGTTAGATAGAATCTTCCGCTTCTGAAGTCATGGTGGCTGCTGTTTATTAAGTTAATAATGTACAGATAATCCTTACGTTTTCTCTTGATATTCAGTTTCATTATTTTGCCTGGTACTGATGCAAGACTACTTGGTGTGTCGTTGCTTGGTCTAGATTGTCACTTTTTTTGAACATAAACAAGAAGTTCTGAACTGCACCTCAGAGCAGTCATTAGTTACCTCAGAGAAAGTGGAGAATTATAAGCATCATATGTTTGAGAGCATAAAGTCATAAAGGGTTAAATCATCAGTCATGCAGTATAATAATTTTACAAACATTAATAATTGTGTAAGCACACATGCTCCCCTAGGACATGTAGTTGCTTTGACAACATAGACTACAGTCCACATACAGGGCACAAACATAATAAAAACATTATTGCAATTTCTTCTTTCCTGTAGGATTGCCTTGCTTGTTTGCAGGAGTGTGTTTTTTACAGTCAGTTTACTTCCAAAAAGAAAAGACAGCAGTGTACACAATTCTAGATTTATAACTGTATAATGCATGTACTGAAGACACATAATAGAAGATAGCAGCAGGAGTAGGCCATTCGACCCCTCGAGTCTGTTCCGCCATTTAATGAGACCATGGCTGATCATCCAAATTCAGTACCCTGTCCCTGCTTTCTCCCCATATCCCTTGATCCCTTTAACCCCTGGTTCTGGACTCCCCCGCCATCAGGAACATCCTTCCTGCATCTAGTCTGTCTAGTCCTGTTAGAATTTTATAGGTTTCAATGAGATCCCCTCTCATTCTTCTAAACTCTAGCGAATATAAGCCTAATTGACCGAATCTCTCCCCATACATCATTCCTGCCATCCCAGCTATCAGTCTGGTGAATCTTCGCTGCACTCTGTCCATGGCAAGAACATCCTTCCTCAGATAAGGCGACCAAAACTGCACACAATACTCAAGGTGTGGTCTCACCAAGGCCCTGTATAACTGCAGCAAGACATCCTTGCTCCTGTACTCGAATCCTCTCACTATGAAGGCCAACATATCATTTGACTTCTTAACCGCCTGCTGCACCTGCATGCTTACCTTCAGCGACTGGTGCACAAGGACACCCAGGTCTCATTGCACTTCCCCTTTTCCCAATCTATTGTCATTCAGATAATAATCTATCTTCCTATTTTTGCCACTGAAGTGGATAACCTCGCATTTATCCACATTATACTGCATCTGCCATGCATCTGCCCAATCACCCAACCTGTCTAAATCATACTGGAGTTTCTCTGCATCCTCCTCACAGCACACACGCCCACCCAGCTTTGTGTCGTCTGCAAACTTCCAGATATTACATCTAGTTCCCTCGTCTAGATCATTAATATATATTGTGAATAGCTGGGGTCCTAGCACCGATCTCTAGTCACTGCCTGCCACTTGGAAAAAGACCCGTTTATTCCAACTCTTTGCTTCCTGTCTGCCAACCAGTTCTCTATCCAAGTCAGTACCTTACTCCCTATCCCATGTGCTTTAACTTTGCACGCTAATCTCTTATGCGGGACCTTATCGAAAGCCTTCTGAAAGTCCAAATACACCACTTCCACTGGTTCTCCCTTGTCTATTCTACCAGTTACAGCCTCAAAAAGTTCCAGTAGATTAGTCAAGCATGATTTACCTTTTGTGAGAGCAGTGTTTAAACCATGGTCAAATTTTACTGGCAATGCGCTGCTTGACTAGTCAAATGTGTCCTACAACAATGACCCAGAAATTCGGGTCAGAGGCTTCCCGCGGGTGTAAGCCTCCGACCTGCACTTAGCTTGCGCGCCAGCCGTTGAGCTGTGGGCCCCTGTAGAATTGCGATCCTGGGCACCCTCCAACTGCCGGCGCGCAGTGCTTGCGTATCCCAGGGGCGCAGTTAGTTCGATGCATCCCCTGGGATCACATGGGCCATGGAGAGCCAATGGTAGCAAGGAATGCTTCATTCATAAGTTTGACAGGAAGAGCTGTCAAATCCATGAATACTATAAGCCTCAAAACATCACTAAAACCTCAAATAAATTTTTAAAAAACATCACATTTTTAAAATAAACTATAAATTACATGAAATAACTATTTTAAACAATAATATAAATTTTTGAAAATATTAATTACATTTTCTAACGGGGCTAAAAATAAACTTATCTTTCTTTAAAATATTTAAAAATAATACACCTGTGGAAAAAATGTTTTAATTTTAATTAATTCACCACTTACCTTGTTAAAAGCAGGCCTTGCGACTGCTTTTTACATGTCTAACTTCTGGAGACTTACCTTCCCAGAGAAACCTGGAAAAAAAACATAAGTTCAATGCGCAGGCGCTGCCTCTCCCACGCACGCATTCCACCTCTTAACCCCGTCTTTCAGGGAAACGGAAGTGCTGGTTTCCCGCTCATGCGCAGTGCATGCACGAAACCGGCACTTTCATTGGGCCTACGCGTGAGTACCCCGTGCGTACTCACGCATTGGGACCTGAATTTCTGGGCCATTAATAACTTGCATTTATACAGTGCCTTTAACATACTAAAACGTCCCAAGGCGCTTCACAGGAGCGTAATCAGACAAAATTTGTCACTGAGCACATAAGGAGATATTAGGACAGCTGACCAAAAGCTGGGTCAAAGAGGGAGGTTTTAAGGAACATCTTAAAGGAGGAGAGGGAGAGGTAGCGAGGTGAAGAGGTTTAGGAGGGAATTCCAGAGCTCAGGGCCTAAGCAGCTGAAGGCACGGCTACTAGTGGTGGAGTGACAAGATATCAGAGGATTGTCGGGCGGGAGGAGGTCACAGAGATAGGGAGGGGCGAGACCATGGAGGGACTTGAATACAAGGATGAGAATTATTAAATCAAGGTGTTGCTGGACTGGAAGCTAATGTAGGTCAGCGAGAACGGAGTGATGGGTGAACGGGACTTGGTGCGAGTTAGGTTACGGGACTCAGAGTTTTGGATGTGCTCTCAAGTATATGGAGGGTGCAAGGTGGGAGGTCAGCCAAGAAAGCATTGGATTAGTCATAAGTGCAGTGATTCATACTGTCTCAGGCTGAACTGGACTGTTCGCAACCTCGGTGTCCCATTCGATCCTGAGCCTAGCTTCCAACCACATATACTCTCCATTACAAAGACTGGCTATAGGGAACGGTAACATAGTGGTTATGTTACTGCACTAGTAATCCAGAGGCCTGGACTAATGATCTGGAGACGTGAGTTCAAATCGTCAGGACAGACTATTCAGTAGAGATACACTTAAAAAGTAGAGACACTGCATTGTGGTGTGACACCAGTTTATCCTTGAGTGCACAGCAATCACATTGGCTCGATTTATACTGTCAGACACAGATTTGCTTCCTTTGGTGATTCTGAACCCAGTTCCAAATCCCTGGAAGATGTGCACACCTCTGATGTTGCCATGATTACACACTGCTCAACACACTTCCTGACAGATATTCAAACTCCATGATTCTCTGCAGCCTTCTTTACTTCAATTTTGGTGCCAAGCCCCCTTACCGCTCGGGTTATATCCCTCGTGTGAATTGCGAATCTGACTCTGGTGTATCACTGGCACTTGTGTGTTGCTGTGAAGCATAAATCACTTTGCACCAATCCAAAGGTGTATCCCCTTTTCAAGTGAAGAAAATAATACTCTTAACTGAAACATCTTTGACTTTTTTAAATTCATCAAAATTTAAGGCAAGATTTATTTTCTTCTAAATAAATAAGTGGGGATTACTTTGAATGAAAATTACCTTCTTTTTTAACTGCAACCAGGGCTTATTTAAACAATAAATCTAAATGTGGGTTTGCGCTGGTGAGAAAGAGGGCTAATTTTTTTCTCTAAGTTAAAGCATATACTGTAAAGTCTGTGGGTTGTGCAGTTAATAAATACACAGACTTCAGAAGTAACAAACAAAACAGGTCTTTACTATTCGAAGGTCCGGGCGAATCTGCCCCAGCAATCCTGCTACAACACTTATATACCGGTGTGGTCACTATCGGTATTACAGTATACAGGAGCCAAACAAATAGTGCCACACCTAAAGTAGTTCCCTTAAAGGTGAACGGTTACATTCAATAGTTCCCTTAAAGATAGACGGGTACATACACTACAATCCTCCCTTTTTAGCTTATTACTTACAGAGTCCCCGTTAAACATACATATCTTCAACTTCCTATAAAACAAATTACAGATATAATCTCGGTGGAGTCAATGTCATATAAAACAATTTACAAATATAATCTCGGTGGAAACAGTTCACAGGTTCAGTCTCTGCGGAAACAGTTCATAGATTCAGTCTCTGATCTTGACTCGTTCCGAACAACATTTCTTTGGTGTAGCCAGATTACCTGGCTAGCGTGACTCCTCCATAGCCTTTTTCTTGACGTAACAGCTTGAACCTTCGTCCTGTTGAACCAGCAGTGCGGACTTTTACAACCAACTGGCTGTCTTGACATTTTCCAGTTTTTCAACTAATTTAGCTCCTTTCGTAATGTCCCGCCTGGAATGGTAGAAGTGCTAATATTTTAGACAGTTATTATCTTCTGCTTCTTCTTTTTCTTTTCTGCCTTTTTGAAACTCTCGGAGCTCCTTTCTCGGCTGCCAGCTGTAGCGCCACCAACTCTCTATGTTCCTTAGACCTTAAGTGCTTCCTCCGGATTTCAGCACTTTGAGAGTTTTCATCACAAGCTGGGCAGACCACATCCTCGTAATATTCAGTGTCACTCAACAGGTCATGGTAATATTCGGGTTCATCCTGAGTTAGGCCAGCGAGAGAGACTTCTTCTTCCTCCTCACCCGTCTGGACGTTAGCTGACGGTGGTTCCTTCCCTAAACATCTTTCTTGAAAAGCCTTCTTCATGCATTCATATTCATCCCGCTCTTCCTGGGTTATCTGCCATTCCTTCACGACGGACCTCATTTGTGAGTTCAATACCTTCCTTTCCATCGGTAATTGCGTTATCAGGCTATTTAACCCTTCTACTGAAGTAACGGTTTCCACATTCTTCTGTTCACCTTGACGTGATTCAACGTACTTTTGGCATCCTTGTAAAATTTGTGTTGCCACCTCAGCTATCTCCGTGACCTTTGAGAGCTCCGAACTCGTTCCCCCTGAAGATTGAAGCTCGTGTTCAGATTGTTCCCCTTGCAGAGTCTTGTCCTTCAGCATATGAAGGAGTTGGCTGACCGTTAACTCTTCCCTGGGAACACGGTGGATCAGAGTCTTCTCCATTTCCTCCACCTCTTTCTCCAATACTTCCACCTTACGTTCCTCTTGAACTTTGGCTTTCAGCGCTCGGAAAAGTTGCGCCCTGATGCTCTCTAGTTCATGTTCAGGGACCATTCTTACAGTGTCCTGTTCTTCCACTGAAAGGATTCCCAGTTGAATCTGTTCTTCAAGTTGTTGAACCTCGGTCATTGCCGCCTCATATTTGTCTTGGGTGTCCTTCAATGTTTTTATAAGTTCTTGGACATCCTGTCTTTCATGCTCTGCCATGAATTTCACCTCTAATTTCTCATCTATGGATGGAGCTCCTACCGATGAGTCTGTCTTGGCCTTGAGCTCATCAAGAATTTCCTGCAGCCTTTGGACTTCTTGCTCATGTTCAACCTTTAGTTGTTCATATGCTTCTACTGAAACTAGCTTTTCGGAGGCTGCCGAGTTAACCCCCTCCAGAATTGTAGCCTGGGCCTGTTCATACTGTTCTTTCAACTTCTCACACTCTGCTTGTAAGGAGTCGTAGAGAAGAACTGGAATAAAATCCTGGCTCCCTGAAGATTCCTCTTCCTTTGGTTCATTCTGTAAATATTCTAGTTCCTGAACAGCATCAGGGGAATGTGATTGGTATTTGACCACGATGGCTCTATGGTCGCTCTCTGCTTGAGCTAGCTGTCTCTGTTGTCTTTCCAGGTTCTCCCATTCGGTGTCCCAGAACCTTTCCATATTTTTCATCTCTTGTACGAGACGGTCACTCAACTGTTCTAATTGTTGTCGTACTTTGACATAAGTTTGCGTCCGAGCTCGGTGTTCTTCCGTCATGGATGAATCCTTTGCTTGAACAGGCTCAGAATTCTCTGTCAACCTGGAGTTCTGCTCTGCAGCTTTACTCTTCTTGGTACCATAAGTCCTTCTGCATGTCTTCGTTTTCTTTCCCATCGTCGGCAAGTCCCTTTTAGCCTTGTCTTCCATATTCGACTTGGTCTTATCATCATCCATTTCAGAATCTGAGCTAATAGCTTGCACCGAGTCCTCCCTCATTATGGCTTTTAGGTAATGCCATTCCATGTCTATTTTCTTAATCCACTCCCGTTCTAGAAGTGGTGGTCCTCCCTCAGGTAATACGTACAAGTTCATTCTTGGGTGTTCTTTACCCCTATCTCTCACTTTGACTCTTATTTTCCCCACGGGGTATACGTTATGCCCCGTGTATGTCTGTAATACGAACTTGGTATTTCTTAAAGGTATGTGAGAGAATAGCCGGTGGTAGTCCCTTCGGTTGATGACTGATAGAGCTGATCCAGTGTCCAGCTCCATTCTTACTTGGACTCCAGCTATTTTTAGTATGACCCAGATGGCCTGTAGATCCGTTTCTTTACCCACATTGTGGATTCTCAGCCTACCCAGCTCCTGGTTGTTTGGGTCTGAGTCTGAATTCTGTTCGTCTGAACTCTTCTCAGCCACCTTGTGTACCTTGTTGTACTTTTCTTGTGGTGGCTTCCTTTGATATTTGGTCTTTTTCCCGGACCGGCATACCTTCGCGATGTGACCCAGTTTGCCACATTTCCTACACTCTTGGTTCTTAAACCAGCATTGATTCTGGTCATGCGTTGTCTTCCCACAACGGTAGCATTTTGTTGTGCTTGAAGTAATTTGGTCCACCCCGAGTGCCGCCGCCTTTAGTTGCATTTCCGCCGTTCCTTTCGCTGCGGCTTCGTGCGATGCAGCTATAAGGACAGCCCTGTCCAGTGTGAGGTCGTTCTCTTCCAGTAGTCGCTTCTGCGTCCCTTCTTTGGACAATCCGCATACGAACTTGTCCCGCAGCGCTTCTGTCAGATTCCCTCCGAACTGGCAGTATTTCGCTAGCCTACGCAGTTCGACCAAGTATTCCGCATTGCTTTCGTCTTTCTTCTGCGTTCTTGCGTAGAATTTGAATCGTTCAGCCAGCATCAGCAGTGTGGGGTTCAAGTGGTCCTTCAGCACAGCCACAATCTCTTCGAAGGTCTGATCCGCTGGTTTATTTGGTGCTATTAGATGCTTCAAGAGCCCGTATGTTTTTGCCCCCATCGAGTTTAGCAATGTTATCGCCTTGTCGTCTTCCTCTATTTTGTTGGCTTCACAATAGATCTCTATGCGTTCCACGTACGTGGCCCAGTCTTCTATTTCAGAATTAAAGTCGTTAATATTCCCTCGCTTAGGCATTTTTCTTCCCTTGGGAGCAGCACCAGTATTTCTTTAAGTATTCTTATTTATTTGTTTGTTTCTAAGATGGCGGTTTTCCCGCGAAATCGGCGGTTTCCCGCTCTTTCCTTCTCTCCCCGCCCACTTCAATGGCGGTATGTCAATCAAGACGGCGGTTTTCCCACGAAAATGGCGGTTTCCCGCTCTTCCTTTCTCGCCCCGCCCACTTCAATGGCGGTTTCCCGCTTCTGGCGTCTTCTCCGCCTAATGGCGGCTTCCCGCGTTTCTTCCCGGTGGAAGGGGTACGCTTCCCCCACAGCGGACAGGTTCAGCCGCTGGCTGGCTTCCGCACAGCTCCCCTTACTCGGCTATGTCTTTTCCTCCCGCCCGCACGGCTCTACCGGCGCTGGGTACACCCCGTTAACGGAGGACAGTTCAGCCGCTGGACTGGCTCTCGCGCAGTCTCTCTCTCCGTACCCGGCTCTGTCGCTCTCTCACCCGCACGTTCGGTGCTACCGTCCCTGGGTACCCCGTTGGTGGAGAACAGTTCAGCCGCTGGACTGGCTCTCGCGCAGTCTCTCACCCCGTTTTCGGCTGTGTCTCTCACCCACTCCCGCACGTTCGGTTTTGCTGGCTCTGAGTACCCCGTTGGTGGAGAACAGCTCAGCCGCTGGACTGGCTCCTCGCAGTCTCTCTCTCCGCACCCGGCTCTCACCCGCACGGTTCCCGTTCGCCTCCCCAGCCCTCTCGCAGGCCGGTGTTTCCCTCCCCGGCTGCGGCTGGGTTTCTCCTCCCGCGCCTACTCGCAGGCTCAGCGCTTCATGGCTGCGGTCGCTGCCCGGATTTTTCCCGCCGATCACGGTCCGGCTGTCACCCGACGTCGTTGGACCCGACTTTTGGCCGGCACAGCTCCCCCTCGACCGAGGTCGAGTGCTCTGCCCTTATCCTCCGGATATTCTCTACACCTTCCCCTACTCACAGTCTCTTCGGCCGCCTTGTTCCCTGCTGATCGGCTCACTCCGCACCGTGGTAGAAGGGTAGTCAGTGCCTGTTGCAGACGGAAGCTTTTGTTGCTAAAGTCTTCCACCTTTCTCCTGCTGCAGCCTCGTGTTTTCTTCCAGCAGCACGACGAGGGCGGTTGCCTCTCTTCGACGCTCTTCTTGCTTTGGTAATCTTGCCGCAGGGTACGATCGGACTCGTCGCCACTGTAAAGTCTGTGGGTTGTGCAGTTAATAAATACACAGACTTCAGAAGTAACAAACAAAACAGGTCTTTACTATTCGAAGGTCCGGGCGAATCTGCCCCAGCAATCCTGCTACAACACTTATATACTGGTGTGGTCACTATCGGTATTACAGTATACAGGAGCCAAACAAATAGTGCCACACCTAAAGTAGTTCCCTTAAAGGTGAACGGTTACATTCAATAGTTCCCTTAAAGATAGACGGGTACATACACTACAATCCTCCCTTTTTAGCTTATTACTTACAGAGTCCCCGTTAAACATACATATCTTCAACTTCCTATAAAACAAATTACAGATATAATCTCGGTGGAGTCAATGTCATATAAAACAATTTACAAATATAATCTCGGTGGAAACAGTTCACAGGTTCAGTCTCTGCGGAAACAGTTCATAGATTCAGTCTCTGATCTTGACTCGTTCCGAACAACATTTCTTTGGTGTAGCCAGATTACCTGGCTAGCGTGACTCCTCCATAGCCTTTTTCTTGACGTAACAGCTTGAACCTTCGTCCTGTTGAACCAGCAGTGCGGACTTTTACAACCAACTGGCTGTCTTGACATTTTCCAGTTTTTCAACTAATTTAGCTCCTTTCGTAATGTCCCGCCTGGAATGGTAGAAGTGCTAATATTTTAGACAGTTATTATCTTCTGCTTCTTCTTTTTCTTTTCTGCCTTTTTGAAACTCTCGGAGCTCCTTTCTCGGCTGCCAGCTGTAGCGCCACCAACTCTCTATGTTCCTTAGACCTTAAGTGCTTCCTCCGGATTTCAGCACTTTGAGAGTTTTCATCACAAGCTGGGCAGACCACATCCTCGTAATATTCAGTGTCACTCAACAGGTCATGGTAATATTCGGGTTCATCCTGAGTTAGGCCAGCGAGAGAGACTTCTTCTTCCTCCTCACCCGTCTGGACGTTAGCTGACGGTGGTTCCTTCCCTAAACATCTTTCTTGAAAAGCCTTCTTCATGCATTCATATTCATCCCGCTCTTCCTGGGTTATCTGCCATTCCTTCACGACGGACCTCATTTGTGAGTTCAATACCTTCCTTTCCATCGGTAATTGCGTTATCAGGCTATTTAACCCTTCTACTGAAGTAACGGTTTCCACATTCTTCTGTTCACCTTGACGTGATTCAACGTACTTTTGGCATCCTTGTAAAATTTGTGTTGCCACCTCAGCTATCTCCGTGACCTTTGAGAGCTCCGAACTCGTTCCCCCTGAAGATTGAAGCTCGTGTTCAGATTGTTCCCCTTGCAGAGTCTTGTCCTTCAGCATATGAAGGAGTTGGCTGACCGTTAACTCTTCCCTGGGAACACGGTGGATCAGAGTCTTCTCCATTTCCTCCACCTCTTTCTCCAATACTTCCACCTTACGTTCCTCTTGAACTTTGGCTTTCAGCGCTCGGAAAAGTTGCGCCCTGATGCTCTCTAGTTCATGTTCAGGGACCATTCTTACAGTGTCCTGTTCTTCCACTGAAAGGATTCCCAGTTGAATCTGTTCTTCAAGTTGTTGAACCTCGGTCATTGCCGCCTCATATTTGTCTTGGGTGTCCTTCAATGTTTTTATAAGTTCTTGGACATCCTGTCTTTCATGCTCTGCCATGAATTTCACCTCTAATTTCTCATCTATGGATGGAGCTCCTACCGATGAGTCTGTCTTGGCCTTGAGCTCATCAAGAATTTCCTGCAGCCTTTGGACTTCTTGCTCATGTTCAACCTTTAGTTGTTCATATGCTTCTACTGAAACTAGCTTTTCGGAGGCTGCCGAGTTAACCCCCTCCAGAATTGTAGCCTGGGCCTGTTCATACTGTTCTTTCAACTTCTCACACTCTGCTTGTAAGGAGTCGTAGAGAAGAACTGGAATAAAATCCTGGCTCCCTGAAGATTCCTCTTCCTTTGGTTCATTCTGTAAATATTCTAGTTCCTGAACAGCATCAGGGGAATGTGATTGGTATTTGACCACGATGGCTCTATGGTCGCTCTCTGCTTGAGCTAGCTGTCTCTGTTGTCTTTCCAGGTTCTCCCATTCGGTGTCCCAGAACCTTTCCATATTTTTCATCTCTTGTACGAGACGGTCACTCAACTGTTCTAATTGTTGTCGTACTTTGACATAAGTTTGCGTCCGAGCTCGGTGTTCTTCCGTCATGGATGAATCCTTTGCTTGAACAGGCTCAGAATTCTCTGTCAACCTGGAGTTCTGCTCTGCAGCTTTACTCTTCTTGGTACCATAAGTCCTTCTGCATGTCTTCGTTTTCTTTCCCATCGTCGGCAAGTCCCTTTTAGCCTTGTCTTCCATATTCGACTTGGTCTTATCATCATCCATTTCAGAATCTGAGCTAATAGCTTGCACCGAGTCCTCCCTCATTATGGCTTTTAGGTAATGCCATTCCATGTCTATTTTCTTAATCCACTCCCGTTCTAGAAGTGGTGGTCCTCCCTCAGGTAATACGTACAAGTTCATTCTTGGGTGTTCTTTACCCCTATCTCTCACTTTGACTCTTATTTTCCCCACGGGGTATACGTTATGCCCCATGTATGTCTGTAATACGAACTTGGTATTTCTTAAAGGTATGTGAGAGAATAGCCGGTGGTAGTCCCTTCGGTTGATGACTGATAGAGCTGATCCAGTGTCCAGCTCCATTCTTACTTGGACTCCAGCTATTTTTAGTATGACCCAGATGGCCTGTAGATCCGTTTCTTTACCCACATTGTGGATTCTCAGCCTACCCAGCTCCTGGTTGTTTGGGTCTGAGTCTGAATTCTGTTCGTCTGAACTCTTCTCAGCCACCTTGTGTACCTTGTTGTACTTTTCTTGTGGTGGCTTCCTTTGATATTTGGTCTTTTTCCCGGACCGGCATACCTTCGCGATGTGACCCAGTTTGCCACATTTCCTACACTCTTGGTTCTTAAACCAGCATTGATTCTGGTCATGCGTTGTCTTCCCACAACGGTAGCATTTTGTTGTGCTTGAAGTAATTTGGTCCACCCCGAGTGCCGCCGCCTTTAGTTGCATTTCCGCCGTTCCTTTCGCTGCGGCTTCGTGCGATGCAGCTATAAGGACAGCCCTGTCCAGTGTGAGGTCGTTCTCTTCCAGTAGTCGCTTCTGCGTCCCTTCTTTGGACAATCCGCATACGAACTTGTCCCGCAGCGCTTCTGTCAGATTCCCTCCGAACTGGCAGTATTTCGCTAGCCTACGCAGTTCGACCAAGTATTCCGCATTGCTTTCGTCTTTCTTCTGCGTTCTTGCGTAGAATTTGAATCGTTCAGCCAGCATCAGCAGTGTGGGGTTCAAGTGGTCCTTCAGCACAGCCACAATCTCTTCGAAGGTCTGATCCGCTGGTTTATTTGGTGCTATTAGATGCTTCAAGAGCCCGTATGTTTTTGCCCCCATCGAGTTTAGCAATGTTATCGCCTTGTCGTCTTCCTCTATTTTGTTGGCTTCACAATAGATCTCTATGCGTTCCACGTACGTGGCCCAGTCTTCTATTTCAGAATTAAAGTCGTTAATATTCCCTCGCTTAGGCATTTTTCTTCCCTTGGGAGCAGCACCAGTATTTCTTTAAGTATTCTTATTTATTTGTTTGTTTCTAAGATGGCGGTTTTCCCGCGAAATCGGCGGTTTCCCGCTCTTTCCTTCTCTCCCCGCCCACTTCAATGGCGGTATGTCAATCAAGATGGCGGTTTTCCCGCGAAAATGGCGGTTTCCCGCTCTTCCTTTCTCGCCCCGCCCACTTCAATGGCGGTTTCCCGCTTCTGGCGTCTTCTCCGCCTAATGGCGGCTTCCCGCGTTTCTTCCCGGTGGAAGGGGTACGCTTCCCCCACAGCGGACAGGTTCAGCCGCTGGCTGGCTTCCGCACAGCTCCCCTTACTCGGCTATGTCTTTTCCTCCCGCCCGCATGGCTCTACCGGCGCTGGGTACACCCCGTTAACGGAGGACAGTTCAGCCGCTGGACTGGCTCTCGCGCAGTCTCTCTCTCCGTACCCGGCTCTGTCGCTCTCTCACCCGCACGTTCGGTGCTACCGTCCCTGGGTACCCCGTTGGTGGAGAACAGTTCAGCCGCTGGACTGGCTCTCGCGCAGTCTCTCACCCCGTTTTCGGCTGTGTCTCTCACCCACTCCCGCACGTTCGGTTTTGCTGGCTCTGAGTACCCCGTTGGTGGAGAACAGCTCAGCCGCTGGACTGGCTCCTCGCAGTCTCTCTCTCCGCACCCGGCTCTCACCCGCACGGTTCCCGTTCGCCTCCCCAGCCCTCTCGCAGGCCGGTGTTTCCCTCCCCGGCTGCGGCTGGGTTTCTCCTCCCGCGCCTACTCGCAGGCTCAGCGCTTCATGGCTGCGGTCGCTGCCCGGATTTTTCCCGCCGATCACGGTCCGGCTGTCACCCAACGTCGTTGGACCCGACTTTTGGCCGGCACAGCTCCCCCTCGACCGAGGTCGAGTGCTCTGCCCTTATCCTCCGGATATTCTCTACACCTTCCCCTACTCACAGTCTCTTCGGCCGCCTTGTTCCCTGCTGATCGGCTCACTCCGCACCGTGGTAGAAGGGTAGTCAGTGCCTGTTGCAGACGGAAGCTTTTGTTGCTAAAGTCTTCCACCTTTCTCCTGCTGCAGCCTCGTGTTTTCTTCCAGCAGCACGACGAGGGCGGTTGCCTCTCTTCGACGCTCTTCTTGCTTTGGTAATCTTGCCGCAGGGTACGATCGGACTCGTCGCCACTGTAAAGTCTGTGGGTTGTGCAGTTAATAAATACACAGACTTCAGAAGTAACAAACAAAACAGGTCTTTACTATTCGAAGGTCCGGGCGAATCTGCCCCAGCAATCCTGCTACAACACTTATATACTGGTGTGGTCACTATCGGTATTACAGTATACAGGAGCCAAACAAATAGTGCCACACCTAAAGTAGTTCCCTTAAAGGTGAACGGTTACATTCAATAGTTCCCTTAAAGATAGACGGGTACATACACTACATATACGTCAGCATTGGTTAATATTTCTACAGTGCAGAATAATAAGAGATTTTAGGACAATAAACATGCTCGGAGGAGTTAAAGGAGACAATTTTCCTGACACCTGAACCCAGGAAATTCTTAGGCCAGTGAGAGCAAAGATCAGGAAAAAAGGGACGGCCACCTGGTTCATCCGATTTTCCTGTGGCTGGGGGATAGGTTAGAACGTGGCCTGTGCTTACATTAGGCAGAGGCCTGCCACAGCTATTCAACTGAGGCCTGAGCAGGTGCCCTGGCACCCCGTTTCATTTTCCAGATCGATCGCTGGCTGAGCATTTTGTTTTATAACATTCCTGTGCAGCGCCTTGGGACATTTTACTACATTAAAGGCGCTATATAAATACAAGTTGTTGTTGTTGAGTACCCAAGCACAGGGGCTCCCCGGAAACATGGTTCTGTGACCTGCCCTGCACTCTCAGCAACTGAAACACAAATGGCATGGGTCAGGAAATCTCCGCATTTCTGAGTCTAGGGTGTGACAGAGGAAAATCAACTCTAGCATTTCTTGAGCTTTGGAAAGTTCATAATGAAAAGAAACCTGTTCACCTTATATTTGGAAACAACATTTCCGAAGGCATTCTTCACTCCTCTTCCCATCCATATTTCCAGCTATGTCTATATGCATTTGTAAAATCAATCATATTTCCCATCTATGCCAGGGTGTGGTACAGTATCAAAGCTAATCTTGACAATGTGTCACGACATGCTGAGAAATCCAATGCAAGCATTGCCGGGAAATAATGTGGAAATGCATGTCTACAGCTCTCTCTACAGTCACAATGTGATTACTACACCACAGGATTGTTAAAAAAGCACTATATCTGTTCTTATAGTCAATATAAACTGAATTTAGTTTAATATTTACACCCTCTCCATTCAAATCTCATCAGGAGCATACAGCAAGAATTATTATTCTGTATATATCAGAATTTGGCTGACATAATTTTACACAAAGGATAAAAAATCATAAAAATTCAGAGGATTTCAGTGTACGGTGTTGTAATACTCTGAAAACTTATTAATCTACAACTATGGGAACAGTTAGTCAGCAAAAGGATGCTATTCTGAGTAGAAAGGTACATCATCAATAAACATAGATTCTTCAATCTTGCTCTTTATTTATAAAACAAACTACCGAGGATTAAGTGAGAGTCTGATGGTGAGTCCCATAAAAGTGCGGTCCATGAACTCTGTAAATAATTGTGGGTTGCCATTTAGCCTGACTGTACTTTTTTAAGTCCCGTGTTTGTTTTCTTGAGCTTTAGCAAAGTTCAAAATACAAACAGTTATTTAATGATTTTTTTTTTTCAAATTCATCCATGATTTTTGGGTCCAATTTTTCCCAATGATGTCCTGCTTTTTAAACACTAAAAATAAATCCTGAAATAAAAACTGACTTTAATGATCCTGTCCCAATTTGTTTGGGGGAAAAAAAGCTTTCCTTTCTCACAATATTAGATTGTTTACTGAGGGGAGAAAAGTGCAAAATGTAAAGAAAAATAATGAATTCCCAGATAAAATTAAAATGCTCATTGTCTCGACCAAAATACACCAAATAAAGTTTCAGAAATGAAAATTTTCGGAGACGGTGCGGTACATCACTGCTTGCATCCCCCTCCTGGCTTACAGGTGCTTATGGTTTATTTTTTACAGTACAAATAAAGGAATACTGGGTATTTCTGCAGCTTACTTTGTGAGCCCATGTTGTAGACTTTTCTTTGAAGCAGTTGGTCAGCTTTCCTCTAGCTTCCTAAGTTACTATGTATGAACTAGTGCACGGCGGAAGAATTTCAGCAGCAGTAGAGATGTAGAAGCATACAGCACAGAAGAGGGCCACGCGACCCATTGTGCTCGTGCTCTTTGAAAGAGCTTTCCGATTAGTTCCACTCCCTTGCGCTTTCCCCATAGCCCTGGAAATGTTTCCTCTTTGAGTACATATTTATCCAATACTTGAGTCTGCAGTTGCAGTTTGTGATTAAGGCTTTGCAAAATTGTGGTGGAAATACATCAGGCCAGGGCTTTGTCATGGACTCACCATCATTGATGCCGGTGTCTAGCCAATTCGGCTCAATACACCTGATATTGAGAGGCAGCTGAATACACTGGACACAGCGAAAACTATGGGCAGTGTCAACATTTCATCTGTAGTGACAAAGACCTGTGGACCAGAACTAGCCCCTCCCCAGCCAAGCTATTCCAGTGTAGTTATGACACTGGTGTCCATCCAACTATCTGGAAAATTTCCCAGTTATGTCCTATTCACAAATAGCAGGACAACTCTAACTGCCCTATCAGTCTCATCCCAATCATCAGCAAAGCGATAGAAGGAGTCGTCAAGAGTGCCATCAAGTGACAGCTATTCGCCATTCACCTGCTCATCGATTTTCAATTGAGATTCCTCCAGAAACACTCAGCTGCGGAACTCATCACAGATCCAGCCATGGTCTAAAGAGTTGAATGCTAGAGGAGAGGTAAGAGTAACTGCCCTTGACATTAAACAAAGCAGCATTTGATCGAGCATGGTACCAAGGAGCTTTAGCAAAATTGAGGTAAAAGGGGAAAATCTTGGTTAAATCATGGTCATGGTTGTCAGAGGCCAATCATCTGCCCCATTGCTGCCAGAGCTCCTCAAGGCAGTACCCTTGGTTCGACAATCTTCAGCTGCTCCACCAATAGCCTTCCATCTTTTAGAAGGTCAGGAGTGGAACTATTTGCTGATGCGTCTAACTCTGCTTACAACTCCTCCAATAATGAAATAGCCCATGCCAGCCTACAGCAGGACATTTCAGGCTCGGGATGACATGTGGCAGGTAACATTTACACCACATAAATACCAGGCAATGACAATTTCCAAGGAGAAAAGGGTTAACCATGTCCTCATGACCTTCAACTGCACCACCATCCCAGAGTCCCCCACCATCGACATCGTTAGGGTCACTACTTACCAGAAACTCTACTGGACCAGCCATAGCAACACTGTGGTTACAAGAGCAGGACAGAGGCTTGGTATTCCATGATAAGTGGCTCAGCAACAAGGTCATATCATGACTGCCAAGTCACAGAACATCTTGACCTGGACATATATTACTGTACTATCATTGGTCAAAATCCAGGAATTCCCTAACATCATTGGGGAGCACCATCCTACAAGAACTGGAAGGGGTTCAAGGAGAACGTTCACCAGCACTTGCTTAGGACAAATAGAGGTGGCAATAAATGCAGCCTTGCCAGCATAGGCCACATACCGAGAAAACATTAAAAACTAAACTCCAGTCCTTTTACTGCCTTCTGTATTTCACTGGCCTGGATTGGAGAATCTGCTGATTGAATATCTTTCCTCAACAGTTGGGGAAGGTGATGGTTTGCTAGGTAGTGTTGGTTTCTCACTGTATGATTTGGGATTCTGGAAAATAAAATCAGTTGTACCAGTCTGTGAACTCCTTACTAAGTTTTGTGGATCAGAGGCGAGTTTTCTATCGACTTTCTCTATGGAGGATTCTAGCCAATTTATTTCAGCTCATAAGGGAAAGTACTGAATAACGTCTCTGAGATCTCTAAGGGCAACTGAGCAAGACTCCTGAATATGATTCAAACCTTGAAACTCCCATTATTCAAACTAGAGATCAGGTAGTTCAACGCAGACTGGAAATCGAACCTGTATGAATCACTACTCCCCGCCTTGGATCCGCAGCACATGCTACAGCGTGGACATTATTTCAAATTGCCTGATATGTGAATGACATCAAGCAAAAGTGACGGTAAATGTTAATAGATTCCATTCAGTTTGGATCAAATTCAATTGAAGTAAGTACAATCTCCCAGTGCAAATTGGTCATCCAAAGGAAGGCCCCTATCAAAATGGCGACGGCTGAAATGTTAGAGTCAGCTGGCGCGGTAAGTCTGCCAACCCCATTTTGAGGCCATTAACACCAATTTCACCCAATTAAAATCAGGCCGCATGTGTGGATTGGAGGTGAGTTTTCCATCTACTTTCTCTATGGAGGATTCTAGCCAATTTATTTCAGCTCAGACTGATACCTGGGATGGCAGGAATGACGTATGAGGAGAGATTGGGTCGATTGGGCTTATACTCGCTGGAGTTTAGAAGAATGAGAGGGGATCTCATTGAAACTTATAAAATTCTAACAGGACTAGATGCAGGAAGGATGTTCCCGATGGTCGGGGAGTCCAGAACCAGGGGTCACAGTCTAAGGATAAGGGGTAAGCCATTTAGGACTGAGATGAGGAGGAATTTCTTCACCCAGAGAGTGGTGAACCTGTGGAATTCTCTACCACACAAGGCAGTTGAGGCCAATTCATTAAATATATTCAAGAAGGAGTTAGATATGTTTCTTAGGGCTAAAGGAATCAAGGGATATGGGGAGAAGGCAGGGACAGGGTACTGAATTTGGATGATCAGCCATGATCTCATTGAATGGCGGAGCAGGCTCGAGGAGCCGAATGGCCGACTCCTGCTCCTATCTTCTATGTTGCTATGTTTCTATGTGTCATTTTCATCAAAGTAATGTCAGATTTAAACATGATTTAAATTGTTGCATCACATGCCAACACTTTTTTTAAGACAATGAGGCAATTAGGTTGGACCAAACAGGATATCCTTATTGAGTTCAGCAATCACAGTTTAGGATCATAACAACTGTCTGCACGTAGATGGGAGGCATAGCTTTTGGTGTACATTCTGCTCCCAAGTTGTTTGAATTGTAACTCTGTAACTGAATTACAGATTAGAGGGGCAGCTAGCTGGAATGGTTTCAAACTCTGGATGTAAACTGTGATTATAATGAAGTATTCAGGGGCCAACCTTCTGATGGATTCACTCTGCTGGAGCCGAGCTTCTGATAGACCTGCTCTGCCGAGACCTAACGACTGATGGAGCCACTCTGCTGGGGCCAGATTTCTGATGAACTCACTTTGGTGGGGTTGAACTTCTGATTGAGCCACTCTGCTGGGATTGAACTTCTGATGGACCTACTCTGCTAGCGAAAGTGTGGCCGAGCAAATTTCCTGTCTGCTCAAGGCAAAGGCCACAGACCATGTCCCAAACCTTGGGAACAGGGTCATTTACATAGTTGGGGGTGGGCCGCCGCGCCTGTAAGGGCACCTCAGAAGTGCTCGCCCCGATCCTCCAGTATGTCAGGAACAGCACCTTATCTTCCGATTAGGCACTTTACAGCCTTCCGGACTCAATATCGAGTTCAACAATTTCAGATCATAACCTCGGCCCCTATTATATTTTTATATATTTTTTATCCACACCTTTGGCTTGTGCCTTTTCCTTTTATTCTCTACCACATGGCAGCTGTCTCTCATTCTGCCAGTGCATTTCACACTTCATCTAGAGCCATCTTTTGTTTCCTTACCTGTCCTATTACTATCTCATCTTGTCTCGAATATCTCTTAATGTCTCTTCACCTCCCAGACCTTCCCTTTTGTTCTTTCATCCCCTCCCCCATTTCCCAGCACCCAAACTGACCTTTTAATTTGTTTCATTTCCTGCCTTTTTTTTCTCAGTTCTGACGAAGGGTCTTCGACCTGAAACATTGACTCTGTTTCTCTCTCCATGGATGTTGCCTGGCCTGCTGAGTTTTTCCAGCGTTTTCTGTTGTTATTTCGGATTTCCACCATCCGCAGTATTTTTCTTTCGTCCAGTATGTCAGAGCAGTCAACAGGAACTCCAATAGGGGAAGCCAGAGACCAATCTGAAGAAAAGAGTGAGCTTTCTAGTCTTCAGCTCCGAAGGGAGCCAAAATGTATTTTCATTAAAGTAATCGGTCTGGGAGTCTGGCCAAGTCCTGGGCCCCCAAATTTCTCATGCCATTTCTCAGCTGGCAAGAGTTCCACTGAAGCTTGGTAAGGGGGTACTGGACTGACTACCTGGAGTAGCCCAAGAACTCCCCCAGACACACCCATTTAATGGAGTGGAGCAAAATAGTTATTTGCTCCCTCCAGCCAGAATTTACTGGGCATTTTACACAGGGTGGAGTTTCAGTGGAACCAGGTGCTGTGGGCTCCATATTCTAAAACTATAGGCACAGGTAATTGGTTCAATGAGGTGCTTTGCCACAGGACTGCAGGATATCAGTACTGTCATGCGTTACCCAGAGTTTGGAACTGAATTGCACTAAATGTTATATTTAATTAAAATATTTATCTTTTTATACTCAAGCCCTTCAAAAAGGTTAATAGATTGGGAGAAGGGGAAGTGCAACGAGACCTGGGCGTCCTTGTGCACCAGTCGCTGAAGGTAAGCATGCAGGTGCAGCAGGCGGTTAAGAAGGCAAATGGTATGTTGGCCTTCGTAGCGAGAGGGTTCAGGTACAGGAACAAGGATGTCTTGCTGCAGTTGTACAGGGCCTTGGTGAGACCACACCTTGAGTATTGTGTGCAGTTTTGGTTGCCTTATCTGAGGAAGGATGTTCTTGCCATGGAGGGAGTGCAGTGAAGATTCACCAGACTGATACCTGGGATGGCAGGAATGACGTATGAGGAGAGATTGCGTCGATTGGGCTTGTACTCGCTGGAGTTTAGAAGAATGAGAGGGGATCTCATTGAAACTTATAAAATTCTAACAGGACTGGACAGACTGGATGCAGGAAGGATGTTCCTGATGGCCGGGGAGTCCAGAACCAGGGGTCACAGTCTAAGGATAAGGGGTAAGCCATTTAGGACAGAGATGAGGAGGAATTTCTTCGCCCAGAGAGTGGTGAACCTGTGGAATTCTCTACCACAGAAGGCAGTGGAGGCCAATTCATTAAATATATTCAAGAAGGAGTTGGATATATTTCTTAAGGCTAAAGGGATCAAGGGGTATGGGGAGAAGGCAGGGACAGGGTACTGAATTTGGATGATCAGCCATGATCTCGTTGAATGGCGGAGCAGGCTCGAGGGGCTGAATGGCCTACTCCTGCTCCTATCTTCTATGTTTCTATGTTTCTATGTTAACATTCAATTGTATTTTTAAGTTTTCTGCAGATCCAGGAATGTTTGCTTGAAGAGTTTTTCCACATCAGATGGTGTGTCCCCCAATTTATTTTATATTTACTGATGATTTTCAAAGTATAAAATATTTGCAAATTATGACCTTGGTGCTGAAATTTGATGACAGAACAAACTGTAAGTAAGATGCATCTGGGTCCAAAATAATACTTGCAGAAACACATACAAGGTTAGTTTTACTGTTTACTTTGCAAAATTATGTCCATATAGGGCCATAAATATAAAATGGTCACTAATAAATCCAATCGGGATTTCAGGAGAAACCTCTTTGTCCAGAGAGGTCAGAATGTGGAACTCGCTACCACAAGGAGTAGTTGAGGTGAATAGCATCGATGCATTCAAGGGGAAGCTAGATAAGCTCATGAGTGAAGGGAAATCTATTTTAAACATCCCTAACAACAAGAACAACTTTAATACAAAAGAGAACTTTTAATGATGGCTATGCCACTTTAAAATGTAAGTTGAGAACAAAGAATATTTTTAACAGACATTACTCAGATAAAAGAAGCAGTTGTGGCCAAGGACTGGTCTGGAGTTGCTATGCAACCAGTGGAACCGACCAGCACTGTCTTCAGATAAGACTCTCATTAAGCTGCAACAAGTGACATGCATGATGAAGTAACCCCACTAAACTTTGAACGATTGTAAACAACAAGGAGAAAAGCCATCCTTGAATGAGCCAATGACTGAGGTATACACGTGAATGCCACATGAAGCACTGAAACACAAAGGCCGTGATTTTCTCATTCAATGCAGCTTGGGAGCAGGTCAGCTGGTTTCCGGGTTCCAGTCCCACCCCCAACTGCATCTGGCCCACAGACGTACTTTTATGTCAATTGGCCTTGTTAAGCCCGTCATGCGGGCTTGCTGGCCAATTAAGAGGAAGCCGGTGTCAGATGATGTCATTTGATGACACGTCATCTGCCAATTTTCTTAAAGGGACCATGCACAATTTTTTTTTACAGCTGATTTCTCAGTGTTTGACAGCATTGAGTTACTGCAAACACTGGCAATCACTGTACAAAGGTGAGCTCTTGCACCCAGGCTCTCCAGCTCCTTAGGCTAGAACAGATGGCAGCTGCAGGTGAGGTTACAGAAGCGATCTGTCACTGGTGAGAGAGGCTCGCCCAATGAGGTGGGACTAGACATACAATTCAAAACTTGTTACCTACAGAAAAGTCTAAATGCATTAAAAATGATTTTCCCTACATTTTCTTACCTCTGAAACTCACCAGTGCACCATTGGATCCTTCACACCACTTCTGCAGCTGTCATCAATGCAGCAACATTACAGCAGACTCACAACACGCCACACTTACCTGGCGTGGTGTCCAGATGTCGGGATGCCCGAAGCAGAAGTGGCAAAACTGAAAAAAGCCTGTTAACTGCCTATTAACAACCTGTTAACAGGCAGTTAAATGGTTATAATCCTCTTCCCGCCGCTAGGTGTTGGGTCCATGCGCAAATCGGGCACCCGACACTTGGGAAGATTGATTGGAGGCAGGTTGACAGTGGGTTTCCGACCCGCTGTCAATCTTTGAGATTTTGCCAGCAGTCCCGCCTCCAAACCTGCCCCCTGAGCGCTGGCAAAATTCTGGCCAAAGAATTGTTACTGTAGTCGGCCAGGATAAACGTATCCTGGTCTAACGAAGAGAAGACATCTAAAGGTTCCAACAGACTTCAAGTGGGTGTCGGTTTGGCCAACCAGGCACTTGAAGACTCCAGGACAGATTAAGTTTGGTTCTTATTTATGGTTAAATAAAGGATGTCTGGGAGATAGTGTAACTGTGTGGTTTTATGTTAGATTAGGGTTCGTAGACCTGAATCCACTTTAACACCTAAAGTGGGAGATGTGAAAGTCGTATATAATTTCTACATGAGTGAGAAAGGAATAGAAGGATGTGTTGATGGGGTTAGATGAAGTGGGCTGGGAGAAGGCTCGTGTGTAGCATAAACACTAGCATGGACCTGTTGGGCCGAATAGCCGGTTTCTGCACTGTAAATACTTTGTAACTTTGTAATGTTGTGTACTGGATTATATTAACCTTCCGTTGTTGGGTACAAAGCGTTGGGCTCAATGAAAAAAACTATCAAACATATACCTGTTATCCACCTTTGAAAGTTTCTTTCCTGTCACTGTTGTCAGCCATTACTTATTAACAGCATCTGTGATACTGGTTCAAGCCTGCTGAGGTAATCATTTGCATATCCACAAAGTAAAAACAAACCACAACCAGGCTTTACGTGCAGGAGACAATTTTATATGGTTTAATTCTTGTTGATATATGGTCAGGTTACTGTCTTACAAGCCTTAAAATTAAAAATAAATGCTTCTATTTATATGAAGTGGTAATAAATTACCAACTGATACACCACCTTGACTTACTGTATCCATTTTGTCTCTGTTCTGTCTCTAAACCACACTTGGGCATGGTCCCATTATAAATATGCTTTCAAGTTTAACTGGGATATCCTGTACGAAGCTGCCAACTTCCAGAAACAAACTTCAACAAGAATATTGGCCCAAGGATGTCTAAACACTGCCTCCTCCTCACTTCACAAAAATTCTTGAAGTGTTCGGTAATAAAATCAACAATTATGGGCTGCATTGGATGAGCTTTCTGTAATTATGCAATTTCAAATAGTAAGAAAAATGTACAGAATATTAAGCTATAAAAAAAAATCTAGAGAACTAAGCAGAAAAGGGCAAAGAATGTGTCATTTAATCTGAGAGATTCTGGACATGTTCAATGAAACTCTGGAGTAGAAATTGGTTAGGGCCCATTTTTCGGGTGCTTAACCAACAACGTGCAGACAGTGCGCACCCAAACAGTGAGGCATGAGGTTCACTCTAAATTGAGCCTTGGGCCTCATTTGAATACTTGTTTACATCACAAGGGAATCCTATTGCTACACCCGAGTTATACATTCATATAGTCAGAAATTGGGCAGTAAAGTCACACCCCTAAATGCAAAATTTTCAGACTGCTTACAGGAGTTATTAGCTCCACTGCACCTATGAAAGTATCTCAGACAAGACCCTAAACTTGCAACATGTTGCAAGACTTTTATGACAGATTGTTATATAAATATAGGGCCCTTGTTTCCCCTTTCAATGTTAGAGATAGTTACCCATCTCTCGTTCCCCTGAGACAATGGTGATGAGCCTTTTCCTTCAATCACTGAAATCCTTATGCTGTTGGTGCTCACAAAATGGTGTTAGACAGTGAATTCTAGGATTTTGACCCAGCAATGGTGAAGGGACAGCATTATATGTTCAAGTTAGGATGGTGTGCGACTTGGAGCTAGACTTGGGAGGGGGGAGAACTTGAAATGGTAGCATTCCCATTAACTTGCTGCTTTTGTCCTTCTTGGTAGCTCAGGTAACGTAGGGCTATGAGATGCTGTCGAAGTAAGCTTGGTGAGCTGCTGTGGTGCGCTGTTGTGGTGCTTCCTGCAGATAGTACAGACTGCAGCACAGTGCACTATCAGGGGCTCTGATCAAGTGGATTGCTCTGTCCTGGGTATCATTGAGCTTCTTGAGTGCTGTTGCAGCTGAACCCATCCAGACATGTGGTGAGTATTTCATCACATTCCTGACTTGATCCTTGTAGGTGGTAGGAAGGCTTTGAGGGGTAAGCAGTGGAGTTGCTTGCTGCAGAGTACTCAGCACTCTGGCTTGCTCTTGTCGCCACTCTGTTGATACGGTTGGCCCAGTTAAGCTTCTGATCAGTGGTGACCCCTAGGATGTTTATGTTGTTGAAAGTCAGAGGGAAGTGGCTGGGCCTTTCCTTGTTGGTGATGACTATTGCTGGCACTTATGTGGCTGGAATATTATTTGCCATGCCACCGAAGCCTAGATATTCTTCAATCCTGCTGTAGGTTGGCATGGGCTGCAAGGGGTTGTGAATGGTGCTATCTACTGCAGAATCATCAGTGAACAGTCCTATTCCCGATGTTATGACAGAAGGAGGATCAGTGATGAAGAAGCTGAAGATGGCTGGGCTAAGGACACTTCCCTGAGGAACTCTTGCAGCAATATCTTGGAACTATGATGATTAGCTCCCAGCAACGATGACCATCTTCTTGAGTGTCAGGTATGGCTCTATTCACTGGAGAGATTCCCCTTGACCCCTAATGACCTCAGTTCCACTCAGGCTCATTGCTGTCATACTCAGTCAAGTTACCTCTCCTCTGACATTCAGATCTTGCGTCCACTTTTGAATCAATGCTATTACTAAATCTGGAGCTGATCTGCTCTTATGATTGACCAATGGAATGACCTATGTTTTGTGTTTTCAAATGTTCCGCTGTTCAGCTTCCAACTTGTGCTCCTCAACTGGTGGCCATAAGCTGGAATTGGTATTGGCATCAGCAAAATGGCAGGATCAGCTCTAGCAAATAGTCAGTCAGCTAAAATTTGTGACTTGACCAAGGGTCATAACAGGGGCTTGCAAAGACTACACACCACATAATGAGGAAAAAGCATTCCCAAATTAACATAATCCACCAAAATAAAGATCCAGACATTGTCATCACATAAAAATCATTATTTTATGATTTCAAATATACTAACCGTGCTTGCTTGTTTTCAATAAAACACATACATTCACTTGATCATTTCCTTTTTCCCCTTAAGGTGTCAAGAGCAACAAAATAGTAACATCTAGAAATTTTTTTAAAAGGCTATAGCCTAGGAATTGCTGTGAACTGGACTCAGGGATTGATCCCTGCGTCGGAATGTGTAGGCCCGAGGCACACCCGATATTGGGCCTCGGGCTTGCTGGGCGTCCCTGGGCAGCTCGTTGGTGAACACAATTTCAATTTTGGGCTGCTGCGTCACCAACAGCTGTCCTCAGGTAGTTCCTGGTTGAATGGGAAAGCAATCAGGAGGGAGGGAGGTTATCGGGAGAAATGGGGGAAGTGACTGGGATGGAGACCAGGACATGGGGGAAGCGATTGGGAGGAAGTGGGGTAATTGGAAGATGGGGGAAGCACTCGGGAAGGAGGGGCCAACAGGAGTGGGAAAGAGTCAGCGATCGGGAGAGGGGGCCCCGCCCAGCTCCACATTCAGGTAAGTATTTTTTTTAAACCTTATCTTTTTAGTGGTGGCCTGCAGCGGTACTTTAAGAAATGCTGGTTAGACCACATGTAGACCATGTTTTCCTGAACGGGCCTGCTTCATTCGTGCCAGTTTAATTTTACAAAGGTGGCCTCAAACAAGCGTTAGGCACCCTATTTACATATATAAAGGGCCCAAGACCTTTAGCGTGGGCCCTGGATGCCTCTTCTTTTGCTTTAAACCATATGGTAGGCGGTGTGATGAAATATTCCGTTCAGCACTGCCTGTGACTGTGGTTGGTTTCAGGTTCCCCCTTACCATTGTATTGCCTGTGACTGTGGTTGGTTTCAGGTTTCTCCTCACCATTGTATTGTGTATTGGAATGTATGGAATGTGTTGTGTGTAGGGCTCCGCCCATACCTGGCCTCTATGTAAGCCAGCTCAGTCTGGCCTCACAGCCAGTACTGCAGACCTCCAGGGAAGATACCTCTCTCCACTGCGTGTTATCTTCTAAGTTAATAAAAGCCTTGTTTTGTTTCGCTAACATCGGGTCTCGGGATTATTGAGGCACATCAATTTTATTAACTTATTTTTCAACACAATGGATCAACTCCTGAAACCCGAACGTTTGGATTTGGATCAGCATGCTCCGGACGCATCAGCACGCTTCGGACACTGGTTTATGTGTATGGAATTCTTCCTGGACAATTCCGCAGCCGTCAAAGACGCTACGGATGCTGCGAGTATGAAACTCGGAATTCTGCGGAATTGGGTAAGCCACCGGGTTTACCTCCTCATCCAAGACGCCGACACGTACCCGGCCGCCTGCGACATCTTAAAGGCGCATTACCAGCAGCCTACGAATGAGGTGTATGCTAGGCATCTGCTCGCCACTCGCGCACAGCGACCTGGGGAATCGGTGGAGGAGTTCCTAGGCACCCTGAAAATGCTTGGCAAAGACTGCAAGTGCCGAGATGTAAAAGCCGCAGTGTACACCGACGAGCTTGTTCGCGATGCCTTTATCACAGGCCTCAGCTCCACTTACATCCGGCAAAGACTGCTGGAAAAAACGGGATTGGACCTGAAACAGGCTGCGGACACCGCGCAATCCCTGGATGTGGCCCAGAGAAACTCGGACGCCTACTCTTCAGCCCGCGCCGTCCACGCCACCACGTGTGCACCAAGGGCGCCGCCATCTTGGAAGGCATCTTCCCCGCCCGGCAGCCCGACACCGTCGGGGCCCCGCTCTCCCCCCCCAGAAGCCCTACGACAGCCGCGACGCGTCGGGGACCCAACTGCTACTTCTGCGGGCAGCCAAAGCACACCAGAAACCTGTGCCCAGCGAAAGGCACCACCTGCTTTAAGTGCGGTAAGAAGGGGCACTTTGGGAAGGTGTGCAGAGGGAACCCCGCTGGAAAACCAAAACCCGCCACCGCCGCGTGTGCGCCGTGGGAGCGGCCATCTTGGACGCCATCTTGCCCGACCTCGTGGGGTCCGCCATCTTGTGAGCAGACAGCGTGGACGCCATCTTGTATCGATCAGGGCCCTACAGTGGCATCGGTCACAGTGGACCAGACCAGGCCGCACCCGCTATCCAGATCAATGGTGGACATCGAGGTAAACGGGTGCGGGGTTAAATGTTTAATTGACAGTGGAAGCACGGAGAGTTTTATCCACCCGGAACTGGCACGACAACTCTCCCTAAAGGTGGTCCCTACTCGGGGTACCATCTCTATAGCTGATAAAACCCAGACATCGACCATTCTGGGTTACTGCGCGGTACAATTGTCTGTTAACGGGACTGTATACGATAATTTTAAAGTATTAATCATGAAGAATCTATGCGCGAGCGTGATCTTGGGCCTGGATTTCCAGTGCAAACACCAAAGCATCACGCTCAAGTACGGTGGGTCCCAGCCGCCCCTCACAGTGTGCGGCCTGACTACCCTGAAGGTAAAGCCGCCTTCGCTATTCGCGAACCTTACCCCTAACTGCCGGCCAATAGCGACCAAAAGCAGGAGGTACAGCTGGGAGGACAGGCGGTTTATCGCAACCGAGGTAGACAGGCTCCTGAAAGAGCGCATTATTGAATGCAGCAATAGCCCGTGGCGCGCCCAAGTGGTGGTAGTAAGGGGTAGCGAGAAGAAACGGATGGTGATCGACTATAGCCAAACGATCAACAGGTACACCCAACTAGACGCCTACCCGCTACCCCGCATATCAGAAATGGTGAACCAAATCGCCCAATACCGGGTGTTCTCCACCATCGACCTCAAGTCAGCGTACCACCAGCTCCCTATCAGACCAGAGGACCACCCGTACACCGCCTTCGAGGCGAACGGACGCCTCTACCAATTCCTCAGAGTCCCCTTTGGGGTGACGAATGGGGTCTCGGTCTTCCAGAGGGAGATGGATCGCATGGTCGATGACCACCACTTGCAGGCCACCTTCCCCTACCTCGACAACGTCACCATCTGCGGTCACAACCAGCAGGATCACGACTCGAACCTCGAGAGGTTCCTGAAAACCGCACAAAAACTCAACCTCACCTACAACGAGGACAAGTGCGTTTTCAACACCACGCGCCTCTGCATACTAGGCAGCGTGGTGGAGAATGGAGAAATCGGACCAGACCCCGACCGATTGCGCCCCCTACAGGAGCTGCCCCTGCCCAACACTCCCAAAGCCCTGAAAAGGTGCCTGGGGTTATTTTCTTATTATTCCCAATGGGTCCCCAACTACTCCGACAAAGCCTGCCCCCTCTTGAAAGCATCCTCTTTTCCGCTCTCTGCTGAGGCCCACGCCGCCTTCAAAAGCATTAAGCAGGATATTGAGCGGGCCACGCTACAGGCAGTGGACGAGAACACTCCATTTCAAGTGGAAAGTGATGCGTCTGACTTTGCCTTGGCGGCCACCCTCAACCAGGCGGGGCGGCCCGTAGCTTTCTTCTCGAGGACCCTCCAAGGGCCCGAGATCAGACACTCCTCCGTGGAAAAGGAGGCCCAAGCCATCGTGGAGGCAGTGCGCCACTGGCGCCACTACCTAGCCGGCAAACGCTTCACCCTACTTACCGACCAGCGGTCGGTAGCGTTTATGTTCAATAATAAACAGAGGGGGAAGATCAAAAATGATAAGATTCTTAGGTGGCGGATCGAGCTCTCCACCTTCGAGTATGACATCATTTACCGGCCAGGGGCCCTTAACGAATCCCCAGATGCCCTCTCACGAGGGATGTGTGCCAGCGCCACCGGGGATCAGCTACAGACCCTCCACAACGACCTCTGCCACCCAGGGGTCACGCGGCTGTTCCACTTCATAAAGTCCCGCAACTTACCCTACTCGATTGAGGAAGTTCGGTCTCTGACCAGGAACTGCCGCACTTGCGCTGAGTGCAAGCCTCGGTTCTACCACCCTGATAGAGCCCACTTAATCAAAGCTACACGGCCCTTTGAGCGGCTCAGCTTAGATTTCAAGGGCCCCCTCCCGTCCGTCGACCGCAATGTTTACTTCCTGAACATTGTGGACGAATACTCCCGGTTCCCATTCGCCTTCCCCTGCCCAGACATGACCAGCGCCACGGTCATTAAATGCCTCAACAGCCTGTTCTGCCTGTTCGGTATGCCGAGCTACATCCACACGGATAGGGGGGCGTCCTTCATGAGTGAAGAGCTATGCCAGTACATGCTGTCCAGGGGTATCGCCACGAGCCGTACCACCAGCTACAACCCCCGGGGTAACGGTCAAGTGGAGTGAGAGAACGGGACAGTATGGAAAGCAGTCACTCTAGCTCTAAGGACCAAGGGCCTCCCTATCTCCCGCTGGCAGGAAGTCCTCTCAGATGTGCTCCATTCGATACGGTCGCTATTGTGTACTGCCACCAATGCCACGCCTCATGAATGAATGTTTAGCTTCCCCCGGAAATCCACCTCAGGCGTATCCATGCCGTCATGGCTCTCCACCCCGGGTCCGGTATTCGTGCGAAGGCATGTGAGGGGCCATAAGACGGACCCTCTCGTGGAGCCAGTGCACCTACTCCATGCCAACCCCCAATACGCGTATGTCCGGCACGCCGACGGAAGGGAGGACACCGTGTCAATAAAAGACGTCGCCCCAGCCGGTAACGACAACAACCACGGCAATAGCAGCAACAACGACCACAGCAACTCTTACCCACCCACTACTCTTTCATCACCCCCGGAAGAACATCGACCAACGGCACCCCCACCAACTACCCCTTCAACAACCCTGGCGGCACCCCCGGCAGAGACCCAGGAGGCCACCGGGGACACCCAGCCGACACCCGCGACACCACAACAGCCACGTCGGTCGCAGAGGACTACCAAACCCCCGAACAGACTAAATCTATAGAAGGGGTGAATGTGATGAAATATTCCATTCATCACTGCCTGTGACTGTGGTTGGTTTCAGGTTCCCCCTTACCATTGTATTGCCTGTGACTGTGGTTGGTTTCAGGTTTCTCCTCACCATTGTATTGTGTATTGGAATGTATGGAATGTGTTGTGTGTAGGGCTCCGCCCATACCTGGCCTCTATGTAAGCCAGCTCAGTCTGGCCTCACAGCCAGTACTGCAGACCTCCAGGGAAGATACCTCTCTCCACTGCGTGTTATCTTCTAAGTTAATAAAAGCCTTGTTTTGTTTCGCTAACATCGGGTCTCGGGATTATTGAGGCACATCAGGCGGCGCACTTCCGGCACATAATAAGTACATCTGCTCTACCCGCCATATTGGATGCTTAAGCAGGCACGGCACTATCGAGTTTTTAGACCCATGTTTTTCCACAGCACAGATGAAGTTCAACAGTTATATTTGGTATGAAACTGGAACTGTTTTCAGCTATCTTTCATTCAGTCATTTTTATTTGTAATGGTATAATATGAATCATTTTACAAATGCAGAGCAGTGGGATACATAAAGTTATTCACTGAGTGATCATAATATGATAGAATTCTTCATTAAGATGGAGAGTGAAGTAGTTGACTCAGAGACTAGGGTCCTGAATTTAAATAAAGGAAACTACGATGGTATGAGGCGCGAGTTGGGTAGGATTGATTGGGGAATGTCACTCAAAGGGTTGACATTGGATAGGCAATGGCAGACATTCAAAGACCGCATGGATGAACTACAGAATTTGTTCATCCCAGTTTGGCATAAAAATAAAACAAAAAAGGTGACTCAACCGTGGCTAACAAGGGAAATTAGGGATAGCATAAGATCCAAGGAGAGGACATATAAATTGGCCAGAAAAAGCAGTAAACCTGAGGATTGGGAGCAGTTTAGGATTCAGCAAAGGAGGATAAAGGGATTAATAAAGAGAGGGAAAATGGAGTATGAGAGTGAGCTTTCAGGGAACATAAAAACTGACTATAATAGCTTCTATAGATATGTAAAGAGAAAAAGATTTGTGAAGTCAAGTGTAGGTCCCTTGCAGTCAGAATCAGGGGAATTTATAATGGAGAACAAAGAAATGGCTGACCAATTAAATACATATTTTGGTTATGTCTTCACAAAGGAGGACACAAATAACCTCCCAGAGATGTCGGGGAACATAGGGTGTGATGAAAGGGAGGAACTGAAGGAAATCATTATTTGTAGGGAAATGATGTTAGGGAAATTGACGGGATTGAAGGCTGATAAATCCCCAGGGCCTGATAATCTACATCCTAGGGTACTTAAGGAAGTGGCCCCAGAAATAATAGATGCATTGCTGATCATCTTCCAACACTTGATAGACTCTGGAACAGTACCTATGGATTGGAGGGTAGCTAATGTTACCCCACTATTCAAAAAAGGTGGTAGAGAGAAGACGGGGAATTACAGACCGGTGAGCCTGACATCAGTAGTGGGGAAAATGCTAGAGTCCATTATCTATATATATATAAAAGAGTTTGTCTGTTTGCCTGTTTGTCTGTTTTTCTGTCTGTCTGTCCGGCTATACAATCAAAAGTTATAGAGCGTACCTACACATATGTTATCTCAAAAGAAAGCTTATCATTAGGGGAGTCTAATAGGCATATCTACCTTTTGGTCAGACAAAAATTGTTCGGACAGTATACAAAAAAGTTTCAAAAAACAGCAAAATTCCGCTCATTAGCGTTGAGTGACGTGATGGTTGACCAATCGTACAGGGGATAGCATTGAGTGACGTGATGGTTGACCAATCGTATAGGGGATAGCGTTGAGTGACGTGATGGTTGACCAATCAGTGCATCACGGGGGGGTGTTCATTGTGTGTGTGGGCAGGCCATCCTACAGGGGATAGCGTTGAGTGATGTGATGGTTGACCAATCCTACAGTTGAGTGACCTAATGGTTGACCAGTCGGTGTGTTACGGGGGGCGTTTCATTGCGTGTGTGGGTGGGCCTAATCCTTCTGAGCTGAGGTGAGTGGCCGCCATCTTGATTCCTAACTATTGATTTATTGTTCCCACTTTCTGTGTGTTTATTTTGAAATATAGATTTCCAACAAAAAAAAAGTTGCTTTTAAAAGAAAAAAAAATCCTTTTGCAAAGGGGAATCGGGCTTTCCCCCCCTCGGCGGCGGAGGAGCTGCCTGCAGGCCTCAGGCCTCGAAGCCTTGGCCTCTCCTCGCCAGCCACGCCCGAACTAAGCACCGCCCATCCCGCTTGGCCCGATTCCAAACCAGCGGCCTGCGATCGTCGCCATCTTGGTAAAGGCTGGTGCGGCGGGACTGAGCCGAGCATTGCCGTCGCCGCCATCTTGGTAAAGGCTGGCAGGGCGGGAGAAAGCGAGCGCGTGAACGTCGGCGGCGGCCTGGAGCAGGACCTGAGAGTCGGGCCGAGCCTCACTGATCCGCACACGGGGGCTTCGGCTCACTGCGTCTGGGCTCGGAGGAAAGTGAGAGAGAGAGGGGGAGGGAGGGAGAGAGAGAGGGGGAGGGAGGGAGAGAGAGGAAATCAGGGAGAGACAGGGGGAGAGAGAGGACAGGGGGAGGGAGGGAGAGGAGAGGGGGAGGGGGAGGGAGAGGAGAGGGGGAGGGGGAGGAGGAGGGAGAGGAGAGGGGCAGGGGGAGGAAGAGGAGGAGGGGGAGGGAGAGAAGAGGGGGAGGGAGAGGAGGGGGGAGGGAGAGGGAGGGTGAGGAGAGGGGGAGGGAGGGAGAGGAGAGGGGCAGGGAGGGAGAGGAGAGGAGAGGGGAGGGAGGGAGAGAGAGTAAAGCAGGGAGAGACAGGGGGAGGGAGAGAGACAGGTGAGGGAGGGAAAGAGTGAGGTGGTGGTAGAGGGAGGGAGAGCTCGCCTTCTTCCTTCCTTCCTTCCTTCGCAGGGGTCCATCGGGCCAGGCCTGAGGCATTCCTTCCCCCCCTCTGTCTCCAGGCTAATCCTGAACTAAATCCAGCAGTCTCTCTCTCTCTCTTCCCCCCCATCTCTCTCTTCTCCCCCCAGTCTCTCTCTCTCTCTCCCTCCCCATCTCTTTCCCTCTCTCTCTCTTCCCCCCGTCTCTCTCTCCCCCCCAGTCTGTCTCTCTCTCTCTTCCCCCCAGTCGCTCTCTCCCCCCCTTCCCCCCAGTCTCTCTCTTCTCCCCCCAGTCTCTCTCTCTCTCTCTCAAAACAACAACATGCCCTCAGAAAACCCTCGGCACCGCCGGGCACTCCAGCTAGTAAAAGATGTAATAGCAGAGCACTTGGAAAACAGTGCCAGGATCGGACAAAGTCAACATGGATTTACAAAAGGTAAATCATGCTTGACTAATCTACTGAAAATTTTTGAGGATGTAACTGGTAAAATAGATAAGGGAGAACCAGTGGATATGGTGTATTTGGACTTTCAGAAGGCTTTCAATAAGGTCCCGCATAAGAGATTAGCATGTAAATTTAAGGCACACGGGATTGAGGGCAAGGTATTGACTTGGATAGAGAACTGGTTGGCAGACAGAAAGCAAAGAGTTGGAATAAACGGCTCTTTTTCTGAGTGGCAGGCAGTGACTAGTGGGGTACCGCAGGGATCGGTCCTTGGACCCCAGCTATTCACAATATATATTAATGATCTAGACAAGGGAACTAAATGTAATATCTCCAAGTTTGCAGGCGACACAAAGCTGGGTGGGCGTGTGTGCTGTGAGGAGGATGCCGAGAAACTCCAGTATTATTTGGACAGGTTGGGTGATTGGGCAGAAGCATGGCAGATAGGAAGGGAAATAGAGAGAGTACAGCGCCAACATGTTCCTGTAAAGGTCAAGGGTGGGACCAACAAGCAAAGGGAACCTTGGATGACAAGGGAGATACAAAAATGCATTAGAAATAAAAGGGGGGCTTTTGGCAGTTACAAAAGACTAAAGACGGAAGAAGCCCTAGAGGAGTATAAAAAGTGCAGGGGCATACTTAAAAAAGAAATTAGGAGGGCGAGGAGGGGCCATGAAATAACACTGGCGAGCAAAATAAAGGAAAATCCTAAGATGTTTTATAAGTATATTAAGGGCAAGAGGATAACCGGGGAAAGGGTAGGGCCCATTAGGGACCAAAGTGGCAATCTGTGTGTAGAACCAGATGATGTAGGCGGGGTTTTAAATGAATTTTTTGCATCTGTGTTCACTATGGAGAAAGACGATGCAGACATAGAAATCGGGCAAGGGGATTGTGACATACTTGAACATATTAGCATCGAGAGGGAGGAGGTGCTAGCGGTTTTAGCAGGCCAAAAAGTCGATAAATCCCCAGGCCCGGACGAGATGTATCCCAGGTTGCTGTGGGAGGCAAAGGAGGAGATTGCAGGGGCTCTGACACAAATTTTCAGAACCTCTCTGGCCACAGGGGATGTACCAGAGGACTGGAGAACAGCTAATGTAGTACCATTATACAAGAAGGGTAGCAGGGATAAACCAGGGAATTACAGGCCAGTGAGCCTAACATCTGTGGTAGGGAAATTATTGGAAAAAATTCTGAGGGACAAAATTAGTCTCCACTTGGAGAGGCAAGGATTAATCGGGGATAGTCAGCATGGCTTTGTCAAGGGTAAATCATGTCTGACAAATCTGATTGAATTTTTCGAGGGGGTGACTAGGGAGGTGGATGAGGGGAATGCTGTGGATGTGGTTTACATGGACTTCAGTAAAGCTTTTGACAAAGTCCCGCATAGGAGACTGGTCAAGAAGGTAAGAGCCCATGGGATCCAGGGTGCCTTGGCGCGTTGGATCCTAAACTGGCTGAGTGGCAGGAGGCAGAGGGTGATGGTCGAAGGTTGCTTTTGTGACTGGAAGCCTGTGTCCAGTGGGATACCTCAGGGATCGGTGCTGGGTCCCTTGTTGTTTGTGATCTACATAAATGATTTGGATGAGAATGTAAAAGGGATGATCAGTAAGTTTGCAGATGACACGAAAATTGGTGGGGTGGTAAATTGCAAGGGGGAAAGCCTCAGGCTACAGGACGATATAGACGGGTTGGTCAGATGGGCGGAAAAGTGGCAAATGGAATTTAACCCTGAAAAGTGCGAGGTGATGCATTTTGGACGGACAAATAAGGCAAGGGAATACACAATGAGTGGTAGGACCCTAGGAAGTACAGAGGGTCAGAGGGACCTCGGTGTACATGTACATAGATCTCTGAAGGCAGCGGAACAAGTAGATAAGGTGGTTAAAAAGGCATATGGGATACTTGCCTTCATTAGCCGAGGCATAGAATATAAGAGCAGGGAGGTTATGATGGAGCTGTACAAAACGCTGGTGAGGCCACAGCTGGAGTACTGTGTGCAGTTCTGGTCGCCTCACTATAGGAAGGATGTGATTGCTTTGGAGAGGGTGCAGAGAAGATTCACCAGGATGTTACCTGGGATGGAGCGCCTCAGCTATGAAGAAAGACTAAACAGGCTGGGGTTGTTTTCCTTGGAGCAAAGAAGGCTGAGGGGGGACCTGATTGAGGTGTACAAAATGATGAGGGGCATAGATAGGGTAGACAAAGAGGAACTTTTCCCCTTAGTAGGGGGGTCAATAACAAGGGGGCATAGATTCAGGGTAAGGGGCAGGAGATTTAGAGGGGATTTGAGGAGGAACTTTTTCACCCAGAGGGTGGTTGGAATGTGGAACTCAATGCCTAAAAGGGTGGTAGAGGCAGGAACCCTCACAACATTCAAGAAGCATTTGGATGAGCACTTGAAATGCCATTGCATACAAGGCTATGGACCAAATGCTGGAAAATGGGATTAGACTGGACAGGGATGGATGGGCGGCGCAGACACGATGGGCCGAAGGGCCTCTTTCTGTGCTGTAAAACTCTATGACTCTATGACTCTAAGATGCAATATAATGTGGATAAATGTGAGGTTATCCACTTTGGTGGCAAAAACAGGAAGGCAGATTATTATCTGAATGGCAATAGATTGGGAGAAGGGGAAGTGCAACAAGACCTGGGTGTCCTTGTGCACCAGTCGCTGAAGGTAAGCATGCAGGTGCAGCAGGCGGTTAAGAAGGCAAATGGTATGTTGGCCTTCGTAGCGAGAGGGTTTGAGTACAGGAACAAGGATGTCTTGCTGCAGTTCTACAGGGCCTTGGTGAGACCACATCTTGAGTATTGTGTGCAGTTTTGGTCCCCATATCTGAGGAAGGATGTTCTTGCCCTGGATGGAGTTCAGCGAAGATTCACCAGGCTGATACCTGGGATGGCAGGAATGATGTATGAGGAGAGATTGGGTCAATTGGACATATACTTGCTGGAGTTTAGAAGAATGAGAGGGGATCTCATTGAAACTTATAAAATTCTGACAGGACTGGACAGACTAGATGCAGGAAGAATGTTCCCGATGGTCGGGGAGTCCAGAACCAGGGGTCACAGTCTAAGGATAAGGGGTAGGCCATTTAAGACAGAGATGAGGAGGAATTTCTTCACCCAGAGAGTGGTGAACCTGTGGAATTCTCTACCACAGAAGGCAGTAGAGGCCAATTCAATAAATATATTCAAGAAGGAGTTGGATATATTTCTTAAGGGTAAAGGGATCAAGGGATATGGGGAGAAGACAGGGACAGGGTACTGAATTTGGAGGATCAGCCATGATCTCATTGAATGGCGGAGCAGGCTCGAGGGGCCGAATGGCCTACTCCTGCTCCTATCTTCTATGTTTCTATGAGTTACACTTCAAAGATGTAACGATGAACAGGGCAATTTAAGAAAACCACAACTTGAATCAATGACTTTCCAGTGCCCTCCCACCCATAGGAACATTAGGAACATGAGTAAGCCATTCAACCCCTCGGGCCTGCTCCTCCCATCAATTAGACCATGGTTGATTTGCACCTCAACTCCCTTTTCCCACCATTGCTCCAAATCCATTATTGAAAAAAGGGTGTAAAGATAAACCCAGCAACTACAGCCAGTCAGTTTAACCTTGGTAGTGGGGAAGCTTTGATAGATGTGGATTAATTAAGGAAAGCCAGCACGGATTTGTTGAAGGCAAATTGTGCTTAACCAACTTGATCGAGTTTTTTGATGAGGTAACAGAGAGGGTTGATGAGGGTAATGCGGTTGACCGTGGTGGACATGGACTTCCAAAAGGGTGTTCGACAAAGTGCCACGTAATAGGTTTGGCAGCAAATTTGAAGCCCATGGAATAAAAGGGACAGTGGCAGCATGGATACGAAATTGGCTAAGTGACGGCTGTTTGTCAGACTGGAGGAAGGTATACAGTGGTGTTCCCCAGGGATCGGTTCTAGGACCACTGCTTTTCTTGATATATATTAATGGCTTGGATGTGGGTGTACAGGGCACAATTTCAAAATTTGCAGATGACACAAAACTTGGAAGTATAGTGAACAGTGAGGAGGAGAGTGACAGACTTCAAGAGGACATAGTCAGGCTGGTGGAATGGGCGGACACGTGGCAGATGAAATTTAATGCCGAAAAGTGCAAAGTGAGACATTTTGGTTGAACGAATGAGGAGAGGAAATATAAACTAAAGGTTACAATCCTAAAGGGGGTGCATGAACAGAGAGACCTGGGGGTATGTGTGCACAAATCGTTGAAGGTAACAGGGCAGGTTGAGAAAGTTAAAAAGGCTTATTTATGGGCTTCATAAATAGAGGTATAGAGTATAGAAGTGTGGAAATTATGATGAAGCTGTATAAATTACTGGTTCGGCCCCAACTGGAGTAATGTGTCCAATTCTGGGCACCACACTTTAGGAAGGATGTGAAGGCCTTAGAGAAGGTGCAGAAATGATTTACAAGAATGATTCCAGAAATGAGGGACTTCAGTTACATTGATAGACTGGAGAATCTTGGGGTTGTTTTCCTTAGAGCAGAGAAGATTGAGAGGAGATTTGATAGAGGTGTTCAAAATCATGAGGGGTCTAGACAGAGTACATAGAGAGAAACTGCTCCCATCGGCAGAAGGGTTGAGAACCAGAGGACACAGATTTAAGCTGTTTGGCAAAAGAACCAAAGGCGACATAAGAAAAAACATTTTAACGCAGCGAGTGGTTAAGATCTGGAATGCACTTCCTGAAAGGGTGGTGGAGGCAGACTCAATCTTATCTTTCAAAAGGGAGTTGCATAAGTATCTGAAGGAAAAAAAATTGCAGGGCTACGGGAAAGGGCGGGGGAGTGGGACTAGCTGAGAGTCGGCATGGGCTCAAAGGGTCGAATGGCCTTCTTCCATGCTGTAACCATTCTATGATTCCATCCCTTGATCCCCTAACCTAACAAAATCTATCGATCTCAGTCTTGAAAGCTCCAATTGTCCCAGCATCCTCAGCCTTTTTGTAGAATCATACAGCCTGGAAGGAGGCCATTCCTCCCATTGTGCCTGTGCCGGCTCTTTGAAAGAGCTATCCAACTTGTCCCACTCCCCTGCTCTGTCCACTTAGCCCTGCAAATTTTTCCTTTTCAAGTCTATATCCAAGACCCTTTTGAAAGAGATTGCTTCCTGGAATGAGAGGGTGGCCCTATGAGGGATTGAGTAGATTGGGCCTATACTCTCTGGGATTTAGAAGAATGAGAGGTGATCTCAATGAAACATAGAAGTTTCTGAGGGGGAGTGACAGGGTAGACGCTGAGAGGTTGTTTCCCCTGGCTGGAGAGTCTCGAACTAGGGGCATAGTCACAGGATAAGGAGTCGGCCTTTTAAGACTGAGATGAGGAGGAATTTCTTCACTCAGAGGGTTGTGAATCTATGGAATTTTCTACCCAAAGGGCTGTGGATTCTGAATAGTTGAGTATATTCAAGACTGAGATGGATAGATTTTTGGACTCTAAGAGAATCAAGGGATATGGGGATCGGGCAGGCAAGTGGAGTTGAGGTCGAAGGTCAGCCATGATCTTATTGAACGGTGGAGCAGCCTCGAGGGGCCAAATGGCCGACTCCTGCTCCTAATTCTTATGCTCTCTTATGTTCTTATGAAAGACACTGTAGAATCTGCTTCCACCACCCATTCAGGGAGTGAATTCCAGATGCGGGGAGAGAAATCCAGATTTCAAAACTTTCCTTTCTTTACAGAAAGAGACTTTCTGGAGATTGAACTAGCCACCTTTGAGATATATTTATTATTAAAGCCACATCAACCCACAAACTTCATTTAAATGGATGGAAAATCAGGAACTACAAGCTACCATTTTCCAGCTAGCCTCCCTACGAGTGTGGCTCCTTGCCAGGAGTCCCCGATTAGGGTGTCATGCTTATTATTCTGTGTCAGTGGTGACTAATGCCTGCAACTGGCTGTACAATCAGTCCTTGACAGGGTACTTGATAGGGAATATCTGTCCAAAATGAATTTGCATTATTTTAAAGCTTTTGTTTAGAAATAATTTAAGATCTGCAATTGATAGACAGTGGAATGGACAATTCTAATTTTTCCGATTGCTGAACCATGATGGGAAGTATATAAAGGAAATATCAAGGTTCCAGACATTATCCCCTCACCTCACAGGGTGAAAGAGTCCTCAGTCTATTTGTTTATATCAAAAAATGGCGTTAATATGAAAGATTACATAGAATCTACAGCACAGAAACAGGTCAGTTTGCTGAATTGGTCTATGTCAGTGTTTATACACTAAACAAGCCTTCTCCCTCTCTAATTACCTCTTTCCACACTGCCCCTATAACCTCCCATTCCCTTCTCCCATCAAGCATCCCCTTAAATGCATCAATGCTATCTGTTTCAACCACTCCATGTGGCAGTGAGTTCCATATTCTCACATTTTTGACTCACCCACAGCTGGAAATGGTTTATCCACATCTACCCTATTGAACCCTTTCATAATTTTAAAGAGCTCCATCAGGTCTCTCCTTCGTTTTTGTTTCATAGTAAAGAGCCCATCCTGCTCAATCTTTCCTAATAGTTGCATCCTTTCAATTCTGGTAACACCCTTGTAAATCTTTTCTGCACTTTCTCCAGTTCTTCAATATCCTTTTTGTAGGGTGGGGACTAGAACTGCGCACAGTACTCCAAGTGTAGTCTAACCAAGATTCCAAATAAATTTAACATTAAAGATATCCTACGGCCAAATTCACCTCTGTGATTGTTTAGCTCTAGTTCTGCCTAAGGAGCCAAACTCATTGCGTTAACTGGAAAGTTGCATCTGCCATGTACAACATTGCATTATGAAGTCTACGAAAGACTGTTTCATTTAATAGACACGCTGGGCATAATTTTGAGCAATAGTGTAAAACAGGCGATAAAGGATCAGCCACCCGTTATACATCTCTCCCGATTGACTTCAATGGAAATGTAAAACCGACAGCTGATCAGATATTGCCCGTTTTATACTATTGACCAAAGTCAAAATTAGCCCCATTTTTTATTGGACTCTATAAGAAGTATGTTTTAAAATGGGTGTACTGATTCTAATTTTATTTTTGTTTTATGCTGATTCACTATCTTGCTGTATCATTGTACTTCTGTTAATTATTTAACCTGTAAATAAATATGAGTAAATTGTTCTAGCCTCTATGCATTGGCCTGGCAGTGTGCTACATTTTGCATTTCAGAAGAGACAGGAGAATGTGGTAGGCATCCCGTGCGATCTCCACTGACAATATTCCACATTTAATTATTAAACCTAATCCCACTATCTCATCCTGACTCATATAAAGGTGCAGGGTTCAGTTCATAGGAGACTCAGTCTGCTTATGCAAATTGCCTTTTTTGCCACAACACAAGACACAGGGGTTGAGCAACAGCCCAAACTGCAACACTGGAGCCTATTTTCATTTTCGGCACGGATGGAAAACTGGCGGTTAAGGATTGGCCGCCCGTTATACACCCTTTTCCTTTCCGTAGAAGTCAATGGAAATTCAAAGCTAATGTAACACCCTTATTTAAAAAGGGCAGTAGACAGAAGGCTGGAAACTATAGGCCGGTTAGCCTAACATCTGTGGTAGGTAAAATTTTGGAGTCCATTATTAAGGAGACAGTAACAGGACATTTGGATAATCATAATTTAATAGGACAAAGTCAGCGTGGTTTTATGAAGGGGAAGTCATGTTTGACAAATTTGCTGGAGTTCTTTGAGGAAGTAACGTATAGGGTGGATAAAGGGGAACCAGTGGACGTAGTGTATTTAGACTTCCAAAAGGCATTTGACAAGGTGCCACACAAAAGATTATTGCTTAAGATAAAAAATCACGGGATTGGGGGTAATATTCTGGCAGGGATAGAGGATTGGCTATCTAACAGAAGGCAGAGAGTTGGGATAAATGGTTCATTCTCAGACTGGCAATCAGTAACTAGTGGTGTTCCGCAGGGGTCAGTGCTGGGTCCCCAACTCTTTACAATCTATATTAACGATTTGGAGGAGGGGGCCGAGTGTAACATATCAAAGTTTGCAGATGATACTAAGATGGGGGGGAAAGTAGTGAGTGAGGAGGACATAAAAAACCTTCAAGGGGACATAGACAGGCTAAGTAAGTGGGCAGAGATTTGGCAGATGGAATACAATACTGGAAAGTGTGAGGTTATGCACTTTGGCAGGAAAAATCGTAGAGCAAGTTATTATCTTAATGGCAAGAAACTGGAAAGTACTGAAATACAAAGGGATCTGGGGGTCCTGGTGCACGAAACTCAAAAGGTTAGTATGCAGGTGCAGCAAGTGATTAAGAATGCCAATGGAATGTTGGCTTTCATTGCTAGGGGGATAGAATATAAAAATAGGGAGGTATTGCTTCAGTTGTACAAGGTATTGGTGAGACCGCACCTGGAATACTGCGTACAGTTTTGGTGTCCATACTTAAGAAAGGACATACTTGCTCTCGAGTCAGTACAAAGAAGGTTCACTCGGTTAATCCCGGGGATGAGGGGATGGACCTATGAGGAGAGGTTGAGTAGATTGGGACTCTGCTCATTGGAGTTCAGAAGAATGAGAGGCGATCTTATTGAAGCATATAAGATTGTGAAGGGGTTGGATCGGGTGGATGCAGGGAAGATGTTCCCGATGATGGGTGAAACTAGAACTAGGGGGCATAGTCTTAGAATAAGGGGCTGCTCTTTCAAAACTGAGATGAGGAGGAACTACTTCACTCAGAGGGTGGTAGGTCCATGGAATATGCTGCCCCAAAAAGCTGTAGAAGCTACATCATTACATAAATTTAAAAAAGAAATAGACAGTGATGTGCCTTCAATAACCACAAAACTAGAAGTTATAGACTTTAACAAATTGGCTTTTAATCACTAAGATCAGAGCTAACATCTCAACACACTGACTGGCTCGCAGGAATGAGTCATACAGATCCTGGGATCTTTATGTAAGAGAAGTCAGGGGCGGAGCCAAGAGCCAAGACCTGGAACATTCCAGGTTAGTCAGGAAAGAGGAAGTGAAACTATACACCGTGTGGGGGAGGGTAATATACATGAGTGCAAAACGAATACAGGCAAGACAAACAGATTTCATTACAGACAGTTTCCTAGAAGTAAAGGGAATTAAGGGTTATGGGGAGCGGCAGGAATTTGGACATGAGTCTAGGTTCGGATCGGTCATGGCCCTGTGGGTAGCAGAGCGGGCCCAGGGGCCGTGTAGCCTGATCCTGCTCCTATTTCGTGTGTCTAATTCTGTTAGATTCAGGAGATGGTTCTGTGATAGTGGATTGGCGGTTAGGATCAGATCAGCCATGATCTTATTGAATGGCGGAGCAGGCTCGAGGGGCCGATTGGCCTACTCCTGCTCCTATTTCTTATGTTCTTATGTAAGACACTGGGTGCCCATTCCCTGGCTTGCTGAACCATTTGTGTTAGTGCTGAGGCAGTTTTCCCATTTTTTGAGGTTAGGTAGGTAATTCAGCTTTAAGAACTGAATATTCACATTTGGGACCTCTTTTTAATGATAAATATTTTTTAAAAGGCAGTAGGGGATGAAAACTGCAATGTTTCACTTCATTTTATTTTGTATTGCTTCAGTGTGCATGGCCCCTTTAATTCTCAGACCTCCTTGTTACCCTCAATTCCTTGCGAGCTCCACAGCAGCGATTCCACAGGCTGTGGGAAACTGCAACACCGCTCTAGCATAGGAACTGCATCTCGGATGCCTCCTGCAATGCCACCAGAACGGCACCACACGGTAGGTAAGCACTGCGCTAACAAACTCCATCCCCCCATACCAATTTTGCCCTGTAAGCGTTGCAACCATTATCAGTGGCCGTTAACTCCAGTTGCCGGTGTCACCAGCAACTTTGCTGGCTAAAATTAATTTCTCCCCAACAGAGTTTGTTGTAACCACTGGACTGCCAAGAGAATAACCGAAAGGATGTTGGGGGGGGGGTTTAATGTGACACATAAGTATGCATTTTTCCAGTGCTTAAAATACTCCAAAAAGAAAGGCGGAAAGTACCCTGATTCAAATACAGTGAGTGTATAATCCAATTGATAAACTGAAAGTTTCTTATCTGCTGGCTTTAAGAGTCTGAGATTAAAAAAGGCTTGCATTTATATAGCGCCTTTCACGACCACCGGACGTCCCAAAGTGCTTTACAGCCAATGAAGTACTTTTTGAAGTGTAGTCACTGTTGTAATGAAGGAACACAGCAGCCAATTTGCGCACAGCAAGCTCCCACAAACAGCAATGTGATAATGACCAGATAATCTGTTTTAGTGATGTTGATTGAGGGACAAATATTGGCCAGGACACGGCGATAACGCCCCTGCTCTTCTTCGAAACAGTGCCACAGGATCTTTTACGTTCACCTGAGAGGGCAGACAGGGCCTCGGTTTAACTTCTCCTCCGAACAACTGCACCTCCGACAGTGCAGCACGTCCCTCAGTACTGCACTGGAGTGTCAGCCTAGATCTTTGTGTTCAAGTCTCTGGGGTGGGATTTGAACCAACAACCTTCTGACTCAGAGGCTATCAACTGAGCCACAGCTGACACAATTTAATTAAACCATTAAACTGCCTGTAATTTGTCCAAAAATTGGCAATTATTCAAAGACACCATAAGATTGGCTAGCCTGGAAAAATTCACATCGCTGAAGCTCTTCATCAAATCGAGTGAAGTTAAACTGTTGAGAACTTCGCCCTGGATCTGGTCCAGCTTGGTGCCCACACTGGGATCCAAAAGTTTCCCATTCTCTAGCACCGATGTCCTCTCCTTTGTAAAGCACAAACGTCACAGAAACAAGTTAAAAAGTTATAATGAAAAATAAATAAAACCTATTCATCCAAAGCACTTGTCCAGAACTAACAAAAAACAGTATGATGCAAAACAGAATGGAATGGACAGAAACCAAATTGACATTAAGCAACATGTGAAATGAATTAAACAATGAAATAAACAACACGAATGAGAAATATATTACTGGAAAAGGGATACTTAAACATTAAAATATAATCTGGATTTGTGAAATAGCTATGCAAGCACAGATGCCAAAGCAAATCGGTTCATCATCAGTTGAAGGACACATACCCACATATCAGACCTGGCCCATGTATTTCATTAACCTTAAATGGTCAATTATACTTATTTGACATACACCATACTGAAGTACAAATAATAATTTATTTTGTCTGCTGCCAGCTAACTTTAGCTAAATTGATTTATGTCAAAAGTCAGACTCATTTCCCATAAAATTATTGTTGCCAAATGTCAGCTCAATTTCTTAACATCAGTTCCTGAGTGTTTTGTAGGAACATTTTTTAACTTTTAAAATGTCTGGTCTCCTTTAGTCCCCATCAGTAATAATATTGGGTTGTTGGAAATTATATCAGTAAAGTAGCTGTTTATGGGACAGTCAGACCTTATAAGAACATAAGAAATCGGAGCAGGAGGAGGCCATTTGGCCCCTCGAGCCTGCTCCGCCATTCAATAAGATCATGGCTGATCTTCTAACTCAACTCCACTTTCCCGCACTATCCCCATATCCCTTGATTCCCTTAATATCCAAAAATCTATCGATCTCTGTTTTGAATATACTCAACGACTGAGCCTCCACAGCCCTCTGGGGTAGAGAATTCCAAAGATTCACCACCCTCTGAGTGAAGACATTTCTCCTCATCTCAGTCCTAAATGGCCGACCCCTTATTCTGAGACTGTGACCCCGGTTCTAGACTCCCCAGCCAGGGGAAAACATCCTCCCTGCATCTACCCTGTCAAGCCCTGTAAGAATTTTGTATGTTTCAATGAGATCGCCTCTCATTCTTCTAAACTCTAGAGAATATAGGCCTAGTCTACTCAATCTCTCCTCATAGGACAATCCCCCCATCCCAGGAACCAGTCTGGTGAACCTTTGTTGCACTCCCTCTATGGCAAGTATATCCTTCCTTAGGTAAGGAGACCAAAACTGTACACAATACTCCAGGTGTGGCCTTACCAGGGCCCTATATAATTGCAGTAACACGTCTTTACTCTTATACTCAAATCCACTTGTAATAAAGGCCAACGTACCATTTGCTTTCCTAATTGCTTGCTGCACCTGTATGTTAACTTTCAGTGATTTGTGTACAAGGACACCCAGGTCCCTCTGAACACCAACATTTCCCAATCTCTCACCATTTAAAAAATACTCTGCTTTTCTATCTTCCCTACCAAAGTGGATAACTTCACATCTCTCCACATTATATTCCATTTGCCATGTCCTTGTCCACTCACTTAGCCTGTCTATATCCCCTTGAAGCCTCTTTGCATCCTCCTCACAACTTACATTCCCACCCAGCTTTGTATCATCAGCAAACTTGGATATATTACATTTGGTCCCCTCATCCAAATCATTGATATAGATTGTGAATAGCTGAGGCCCAAGCACTGATCCTTGCGGTACCCCACTAGTTACAGCCTGCCAACCTGAAAATGAGCCATTTATTCCTGCTCTCTGTTTTCTGTCCGTTAACCAATCCTCAATCCATGGTAGTAGATTACCCCCGATCTCATGAGCCCTAATTTTGTTCAATAGTCTCTTGTGTGGCACCTTATCGAATGCCTTCTGAAAATCCAAATACACCACATCCACTGGTTCCCCCTTATCTATTCTGCTAGTTACAACCTCACAAAACTCTAACAGATTTGTCAAACACAATTTCCCTTTCATAAATCCGTGTTGACTCTGCCCAATCCTCTTATTAATTTCTAAGTGCCCTGTTACCACATGCTTAATAATAGATTCTAGTATTTTCCCTACTACTGATGTCAGTAGTTCCATTTATATCATTATAAACTTATTAGTAGTTTATATTCAGGTGTTCATTTTATGGTGTCAGCAATGGCTCAGTGGTAGCACTGAATCAGAAGGTTGTGAGTTGAAGTCCCACTCCAGAGACTTGAGCACATAATCTAGGCTGACACTCCAGTGCAGTACTGAGGGAGTGCTGCACTGTTGGAGGTGCCGTCTTTTGGGTAAGATGTTAAAATGAGGTGCAGTCTGCCCTCTCATGTGGACGTAAAAGATCCCAAGGCACTATTTCAAGGAAGAGCAGGGGAGTTCTCCCCAGTGTCCCGGACAATATTTATTCCTCAACCAACATCACCAATAAAAAACCCAGATGACCTGGTCATTATCACACTGCTGTTTGTAGGAGCTTGCGGTGCACAAATTGATTGCCACGTTTCCTATGTTACAACAGCGACTACTGCCTGTACAGGTTGATGTAAGAGATGCCATGGCACTACTTTGAAGAGCATGGAATTCTCCCTGGCCAACAATCATCTGCCAGCCAACATCACCAAAAAAGATAAGTTAGTCATTCATCTTATTACTGTTTGCGGGACTTTATTATGTGCAAATTGGCTGCTGCATTTTGTTTCTTAACTACAGTGACTACACTTCAAAAATAATTCATTGGTGGTGAACTCCTGAAGATGTGAAAGCAACTTATTTAAATGCAAGTATTTCTAACCCGCTAACCCTAGTGGCACCATAACTTGTCTGTTCTAAACATTTACAACAATTAACATGGGCATTCACCAATCCAATGAGGGTCCTCAGAAACATTTGGAGTGAGATTCACCTATTTTTGTCTTTCACTCATTCAAATAGTTTCAAATTCCATTCAGTACCTATGTCCTTTAGGGTCAAGAATCTGTAAGCTTCACACTGTATTTTAAAAATTAAGTCAAACATTTGAAAACATTCATTTAAGGCACATATATACATCCTGAGGCCCAGGACATCATGCGGTATTTTATGGAACTTGAATGCTGCACCCAGTCTGGTCGCCAAGAAACATGAGAGACATTCAAGTGCTGGAAACAGTGCGGCAAAGTGCCAGAAGGGTAATCCCCAGCGTCAGGGGTCTGAGCTATGATGTAAGATTGCAGAGACTTTAGCCCCGATATTTACGGGGAGGTGAGGAGGGAGCGGGGGGTAGAACTCTGGACAGGAAACTCGGAAGTATGGGTTTCCCGGACGTCCTGCAGATATTAACTACAGGACATCTTTTAAATTTTTTCTGCATTTTCCCCGCCCGACAGCCAGCCTGACTGACAAGGCCGCAGCCGAGGAGCAGAGAGCAGGTAGGGAGAGATCGTGCTGGGGGAGGGTTCTCGTGGTGGGGGGGGTGGGGGGCGGGGAAGAGATGGTGGTGGGGGGTGGGGGATGGGGGATGCACATTGTAGTCAGGGCGGGGAGAGATCGTGGGAGTGAGAGATCGTGGTCGGGGGGGCAAAGATCGTGATTGGGGTGGGTGGCAGAGTGTGGGGAGGGGGGAACGTGTGGAGGTGGGGGGAGATCGCAGAGGGGAGATCGGAGGGAGTCGGTGATCGTGGAGCTGGATGTAGATCAGCTTGTTGGGCTGGGAGGAAACACTCCTACTCCTCTTGGCCTACAAGGAGTGCTGTAACTGCATTTACCTTATGGATCTGGCCCTTTTCGCCTCCTTATATCTGCCAAAATGGGTTAAAAATAAAAACCTGTAAAAATGGAGGCACGCAGCCACCTTAATAGCTTTTACTGACCGACCTGCCTCCTGAGAGTGGATCGCCATTGCAAATCCGGCGTCCGTTGTAGAAACTGCCCGACTTTCATTCTCACTGAAGTTCATGGAAATTAATTACATAGAATTTACAGCACACCAACAGGCCATTCGGCCCAACTGGTCCATGGTGGTGTTTATGCTCCACATAAACCACCTTCCAGTCTAATTCATACAACGCTGTTACCGCCGAATTGGAGCCTGAACGGACCCAGTGATATACAGGGTCGACGTTTACCCAACTTCGACTTATAGAGCAATAAACTCAGACTACTGCGGACTTTGCTGGAATGTGCGAGTACACTTTTATTTACAGAGCACTCTGGGAGAAGTGCTATACACCCCCTTGGTGCAATCGCCAGCTTCTCAGCTTTACAATAGCAGCCGCGCTCCTTTTATACAATTTAAAAACAGGAAAGATACCATATTACATTAATTCCTTGGCCAATCTGGTACTTTTGCATCCTTTAACTTTGGCCAATCCGATACCTTAGCAACCCTTAATCACATTCTGTCAAAAACAAGTTGATTATATTATTATACCGTTAGCAAATAACTTAATTATATTACTGTTCTGTACAAGTGACATCACACGTTTGGTGTAAGCAGATCAAGTCAGCTGTCTGTTATGCCAGTGTCTGCAAAATGTCAATGAATGTCAAGTATTTCAGCAGGCACTACGGTGCCATTTTAAAATTACCTCCAACAAACGCTATCGGCATAACCTTCTATTCCTTTCTGCCTTATGTGTTTATCTAGCTTCCCCTTAAATGCATCTATAAAATGAAAATTGCATGGTTTCCCTAACCGGCAACTGACCCATAACGCCAGATTTATGCTCGGTCAGAAAGTAAAAAATTTACTCCAATGTCTCCAAATATTAAAATTCAGGACTACATGGGGAAATGTCTACCACATTAAAAAAAAATTAAATTTTAGAAATTTCTGGACAGCCCAGTCAAAAATGGACTGTCCAATTCAAAGCCATACAGCTACATAGCATTATACAGTATTTACAGCACAGAAACATGCCATTCGGCCCAACAGGTCCATGCCGGGATTTATGCTCCACACCAGCCTCCTCTCACCCCTCTCCATCTATCCCCATCAACACATCCTTCTATTGCTTCCTCCCTCGTGTTTATCTAGCTTCCCCTTGACTGCATCGATACTCGTCACCTCAACTACTCCCTGTGGTAGCGAGTTCCACATTCCAACCACTCTCTGGGTAAAGAAGTTGCTCCTAAATTCCTTATTGGATTTATTAGGGGTGATCTTATATTTATGACCCCTAATCTGGTCTCCCCGTAAGTGGAAACATCTTCTCTACGTCTACCCTATCAAACCCTTTCATAATCTTAAAGACGTCCATCAGGTCACCCCTTAGTCTTCTCTTTTCTAGACAAAGGAGCCCCAGTCTGTTCAGCTATTCCTGAGTTCTGGTATCATTCTAGTAAATCTTTTTTGCAACTTCTCCAGTGCCTCTATATACATTTTATAATAATATGGACGTCAGAACTGTTAAGAACATAAGATTAGGAGGAGTCGGCCATACGACCCCTCGAGCCTGCTCCGCCATTCAATAAGATCATGGCTGATCTTCGACCTCAACTCCACTTTCCCGCCCAATCCCCATAGTCCAAAATCTATCTATCTCAGCCTTGAATATACTCAATGAGTCAGCATCCACAACCCTTTGGGGTAGAGAATTCCATTGATTCTCAACCCTCTGAGTGAAGAAGTTTCACCTCATCTCAGTCTTAAATGGCTGACCCCTTATCCTGAGACTATGCCCCATAGTTCTAGGCTCTCCTGCCAGGGGAAACAACCTCTCAGCATCTACCCTGTCAATCCCCCTCAGATTCTTATATGTTTCTTCTAAACTCCAGAGAGTATAGGCCCAACCTACTCAATCTCCCCTCATAGGACAACCCTCTCATCCCTGGGATCAATCTAGTGTACCTTCGTTGCACTACCTGTAAGGCAAGTATGTCCTTCCGCAGATAAGGAGACCAAAATTGTGTACAGTACTCCAGGTGCAGTCTCACCAAAGCCCTGTACAATTGTAGCAAGACTTCCTTACTCTTATACACCAACCCCCTTGCAATAAAGGCCAACATGCCATCTGCCTTCCTAATTGCTTGATGTACCTGCATGCTCTCTGTGTTTCCTGTACGAGGACACCTAAATCTCTCTGAACGCCAACATTTAATAGTTTCTCACCATTTAAAAAATATTCTGTTTTTCTATTCTTCCTACCAAAAGGAGTGCCATGCCTGACCAGTGCCTGGGCACAGAGATCATGAGAAAATCAGTCCCATAGTGCGCTGTTGCTATTCAGCACAAAAAGAAGTCTCTGAATGCTCTATCATTTCTAAAATATATAAACTAGACATCAAAGGTTTTACTTTTTAAGAGAAGTCTTCCTCCTCATAATTCAGAATTTTAATATGTGGATGTATTAAGATTTTCAATTAATTTTCATCAGAGAAAAATTGACAATTTGGACCATGATCCCACCCCCTTTGATTATGAATTTGGCAAAAGGTGGCAATATTATAAACTAGATAAATACTCAAATGTATAAAAGCTTATTATAGACTTACTAAGACTCACTCATTTTGCTGCCTGTATCTTAATGCACACTGTCTGAGGCTGAACCAGACTTTTCACAATCTTGCCGTCATATTTGATTCCATGATGAGCTTCCAATCCCGTATCACATACATCACAAAGACCGCCTGCTTCCACCTCTGTAACATCGCCCATCTCCCTCCCTGCCTTAGCTCACCTGCTGCTGAAACCCTCACCCATGCCTTTGTTACCTATACACCCAATTATTCAATGTTCTCCTGGCAGGTCTCCCACCTTGCATCCTCCGTAAACCTGAGCTCATCCAAAACTTTGCTGTCTGTATCTTAACTCGCACCAAGTCCCGTTCACCCATCACCGCTGTGCTCGCTGACCTACATTGGCTCCCGGTCCGGTAACACCTCAAATTCAAAATTCTCATCCTTGTGATTAAATCCCTCCATGGTCTCGCCCCTCCATATCTCTGTATCCCCCTCCAGCCCTACAACCCTCCGAGATCTCAGCGCTCCTCCAATTCTGGTATCTTGAGCATTCCCAATTTTAAACCCCCCACCATTGGTGGCCGTGCCTTCAGTTGCCAAGGCCCTAAGCTCTGGAATTCCCTCCTGAAACCTCTCTGCCTCACTCTCCTTTAATGCGCTCCTTAAAACCTACCTCTTTGACCATGCACTTGCCCTAATATTTCCGTATGTGTTCATTGTCAAATTTTGTTTGATAATCGCTCCTGTGAAGCGGCTTGGGAAGTTAGAAACATAGAAGATAGCAGGAGTAGGCCATTCGGCCCCTCGAGCCTGCTCCGCCATTCAATGCGATCATGGCTGATCATCCAAATTCAGTACCCTGTCCCTGCTTTCTCCCCATACCCCTTGATCCCTTTAGCCTCAAGAAATATATCCAACTCCGTCTTGAATATATTTAATGTATTGGCCTCTACTGCCTTCTGTGGTAGAGAATTCCACAGGTTCACCACTCTTGGGTGAAGAAATTCCTCCTCATTTCTGTCCTAAATGGCCTACCCCTTATCCTTAGACTGTGACCCCTGGTTCTGGACTCCCCGACCATCGGGAACATCCTTCCTGCATCTAGTCTGTCCAGTCCTGTCAGAATTTTATAGGTTTCAATGAGACCCCTCTCATTCTTCTAAACTCCAGCGAGTACAAGCCCAATCGACCCAATCTCTCCTCATACATCATTCCTGCCATCCCAGGTATCAGCCTGGTGAATCTTCGCTGCACTCCTTCCATGTCAAGAACATCCTTCCTCAGATAAGGTGACCAAAACTGCACACAATACTCAAGATGTGGTCTTACCAAGGCCCTGTACAACTGCAGCAAGACATCCTTGTTCCTGTACTCGAACCCTCTCGCTACGAAGGCCAACATGCCATTTGCCTTCTTAACCGCCTGCTGCACCTGCATGCTTACCTTCAGCGACTGGTGCACAAGGACACCCAGGTCTCGTTGCACTTCCCCTTCTCCCAATCTTTTGCCATTCAGATAATAATCTGCCTTTCTGTTTTTGCCACCAAAGTGGATAACCTCACATTTATCCACGTTATATTGCACCTGCCATGCTTTTGCCCAATCACCCAACCTGTCCAAATCATCCTGGAGTTTCTCGGCATCCTCCTCACAGCACACACGCCCACCCAGCTTTGTGTCGTCTGCAAATTTGGAGATATTACATCTAGTTCCCTTGTCTAGATCATTAATATATATTGTGAATAGCTGGGGCCCAAGGACCGATCCCTGCGGTACCCCACTAGTCACTGCTTGCCACTCGGAAAAAGACCCGTTTATTCCAACCCTTTGCTTTCTGTCTGCCAACCAGTTCTCTATCCAAGTCAATACCTTGCCCCCAATCCCATGTGCCTTAACTTTACACACTAATCTCTTATGCTGGACCTTATCAAAAGCCTTCTGAAAGTCCAAATACACCACATCCACTGGCTCTCCCTTATCTATTTTACCAGTTACATTCTCAAAAAATTCCAGTAGATTAGTCTAGCACGATTTACCTTTTGTAAATCCATGTTGACTTTGTCCGATCCTGTCACTGTTTTCCAAGTGCTCTGCTATTACATCTTTTTTAATGGACTCTAGCATTTTCCCCACTACCGATGTCAGGCTTACCGGTCTGTAATTCCCCGTTTTCTCTCTACCACCTTTTTTGAATAGTGGGGTAACATTAGCTACCCTTCAATCCATGGGTACTGTTCCAGATTCCATCGAATGCTGGAAGATGATCAGCAAAGCATCAACTATTTCTAGGGCCACTTCCTTAAGTATCCTAGGATGTAGATTATCAGGCCCTGGGGATTTATCGGCCTTCAATCCCCTCAATTTCCTTAACACCATTTCCCTACAAATACTGATTTCTTTCAGTTCCTCCCTTTCATCAGACCCTATGTTCCCCGACATCTCTGGGAGGTTATTTGTGTCCTCCTTTGTGAAGACAGAACCAAAATATGTATTTAATTGGTCTGCCATTTCTTTGTTCCCCATTATAAATTCCCCTGATTCTGACTGCAAGGGACCTATGCTTGACTTCACCAATCTTTTTCTCTTCACATATCTATAAAAGCTTTTACAGTCAGTTTTTATGTTCCCTGCAAGCTTACTCTCATATTCTATTTCCCCCCTCTTAATTAATCCCTTTGTCCTCCTTTGTTGAATCCTAAACTGCTCCCAATCCTCAGGTTTACTGCTTTTTCTGGCCAATTTATATGTCCTCTCCTTGGATCTTATGCTATCCCTAATTTCCCTTGTCAGCCACGGTTGAGTCACCTTTATTGTTTTATTTTTATGCCAAACTGGGATGAACAAATTCTGTAGTTCATCCATGCGGTCTTTGAATGTTTGCCATTGCCTATCCACTGTCAACCCTTTGCGTGACATTCCCCAATCAATCCTACCCAACTCGCTCCTCAGACCATCGTAGTTTCCTTTATTTAAATTGAGGACCCTAGTCTCTGAGTCAACTACTTCATTCTCCATCTTAATGAAGAATTTGATCCTATTATGATCGCTTCGACCCAAGGGGCCTCGTACAACAAGATTGCGAATTAATCCTTTCTCGTTACATAATACCCAGTCTAAGATGGCCTGATCTCTGGTTGGTTCCTCGACATATTGGTCCAGGAAACCATCCCTTAAACACTCCAGGAATTCCTCCTCCACAGTATTGTTACTAATTTGGCTTTACTACGTTAAAGGCGCTCTAGAAATGCAAGTTGTGTGTGGGGATAAGAAGTAGACTGCAGCAATATAGGGCTGGTAAAGAGCAGTGGGGGAACCTGAAGGCACAGCATGCAAGTGTATTAAAAATTGAGGGCAGTCTGACTGGCGATCTAAGGGAGGTCCGGCAGCATCTGTGGAGAGAGAGAGTTAATGGCCCGAAATTTATTGCGCCTATGACGGCGTACGCACAGTATACACCGTCGTCAGTGCTGAGAATGTCCCCACAAGTTTCGGGTTTCCGTATGCGATGTGCATGCTTGAAAACGCGAAACTTGCGATCTGTCAAGTTTCTCGACAGCCACTGAAAATTCACTTTAGCTGGCGCAGAGTACTGCCCAGTGAATACCCACAAAACCCTTACGCCTGGTAAAAGCAGGCATAAGGCCTTCTTTTACCAGAGTAAGGGTTAAAATAAATGTTAAAATAATTTTTTTTAAATGATTTAAAAAATTAGTTTAGGTAAATTTTGTCCCATTGAAAAATAAACAGATTACCTGATCATTATCATTTTGCTGTTTGTGGGAGCTTGCTGTGCGCAAATTGGTTGCCGCTTTTCCATTACAACAGTGACTTCAAAAGTACTTCATTGGCTGTAAAGCGCTTTAGGACGTCCAGTGGTCGTGAAAGGCGCTAGATAAATGCAAGTCTTTCTTTTTTCCTACTGCTTGGCCTGGCCCTCAAGATCCCAGGGAAGCTTGCGAACTGCATGTGCCCCTGGCATACGTGGGCCTTTACGCAGGCGTACGACTGCAGGCCCAGCATTGCTAGAATCATAGAGTGGTTACAGCACAGAAGGAGGCCATTCGGCCTGTCGAGCCCGTGCCAGCTCTCTGCAAGAGCACTTCAGCCAGTCCCACTCCCCCGCCCTTGCCCCGTAGCCCTGTAAAATTTTTCCTTCAGGTACTGATCCAATTCCCTTTTGAAAGCCACGATTGAGCCTGCCTCCACCACCCTTTCAGGCAGTTCATTCCAGATCCTAACCACTCGCTGCGTAAAAAAGTTTTTCCTCATGTCGCCTTTGGTTCTTTTGCCAATCACCTTAAATCTGCGTCCTCTGGTTTTCGATCCTTCCGCCAATGGGAACAGTTTATCTCTAGCAACCCTGTCTAGACCCCTCATGATTTTGAACACCTCTATCAATACTCCTCTCAATCTTCTCTGCTATAAGGAGAACAACCCCAGCTTCTCTAGTCTATCCACGTAACTGAAGTTCCTCATCCCTGGAACCATTCTCGTGAATCTTTTCTGCACCCTCTCTAAGGCCTTCACATCCTTCCTAAAGTGCGGTGCCCAGAATTGGACACAATACTCCAGTTGAGGCTGAACCAGTGTTTTATAAAGGTTATAACAACCTTGCTTTTGTACTCTCTGGCTCTATTTATGAAGCCCAAGATCCCGTACATTTTTTAGCTGCTTTCTCAACCTGCCCTGCCACCTTCAACGATTTGTACACATATGCCCCCAGGTCTCTCTGTTGATGCACCCCCTTTAGGATTGTACCCTTTAGTTTATATTGCCTCACCTCGTTCTTCCTACCAAAATGTATCACTTCGCACTTTTCTGCATTAAATTTCATCTGCCACGTGTCTATGTCCTCTTGAAGTCTATCACTATCCTCCTCACTGCTCACTATACTTCCAAGTTTTGCGTTATCTGCAAATTTTGAAGTTGTGCCCTGTACACCAAAGTCCAAGTCATTAATATATATCAAGAAAAGCAGTGGTCCTAGAACTGACCCCTAGAGAACACCACTGTATACCTCCAGTCTGAAAAACAACCATTCACCACTACTCTCTGTTTCCTGTCAATTAGCCAATTTCATATCCATGCTGCCACTGTCCTTTATTCCATGGGCTTCAGCTTTGCTGGCAAGCCTATTATGTGGCACTTTGTCAAACGCCTTTTGGAAGTCCATGTGCATGACGTCAACCGCATTGCCCTCATCGACCCTCTCTGTTACCTCATCAAAAAACTCGATCAAGGTAGTTAAACACGATTTGCCTTTAACAAATCCGTGCTGGCTTCCCTTAATGAATCCTCACTTGTCCAAGTGACTGTTAACTTTGTCCCTGATTATCGTTTCTAAAAGCTTCCCTACTACCAAGGTTAAACTGACTGGCCTGTCGTTGCTGCGTTTATGAGCCCGAAGCTCCGGAGACACAAGGTAAGTGCAGAAATTTCTTGCGGTTGGGAGGCGTACGAGGGCGGCGAGCCTCCGACTGCAATTCCCAGGCCATCGTTTCAAGTCAATGACCTTTCCTCAGATTTTTATTTCCCATTTCCAGCCTCTGCTGTGTTTTTTGCTTTTGTATCAGGGGGAATCTAAGAGTGTGTGGCCTTTCTTGAGCAACATCCCTCCATTGGGTTTTGCAGAGTCTGGCTCCAACCTTCCAGCTGCTGCTGCTGCCACTACTGACCCCTCCCCCCAGTACTCCCCCCCACTACTGACTCCTCCTCCCCCACTGCTGACACCCACCCCACTACTGACCTGACCTGACCTCCCCGTCCCCTCCCTTCCCCGGAGGACCTTCTCGCGATACCTCGCACAGTCTCCGCCCCACGCGCGAGGTGCCGGGAGTCCGTTACTTTGAGCCTGGCGGGCGTTCGGAGCCGGAGACGCGCATGCGCGCCCCTGCTTGAGTGTGTTTTGGCGGGTACCCCACCGCGCATGCGCGCCGCTCTTTGAATCTGTGTTGTGGCGGGATCTCCTCGGTACTCTCTGGGTCGTCCGGCCGCTCTTCCTTCCTTCCTTCCTCCCTCTCTCTCTCTTTCTGTTGTTTGGCCGTCGCCTGCCGGCTCGCCATGGTGGAAGGGCCCGGGTGCGCGTTGAACGGGGAGAAGATAAAGACCCGAGTCAGAGAAGGACAGCGGGTTGTGGAGCTGAGGGGCAGTTTGGTGAGTGAAGATCGACAGAGTGTAAATCTACAGAGACTGGAGCTCGCTGTACCGGCACTGCCGGCAGTAAATACATATACAGGCATTATATAAATATATACAGGCATTATATAACTATTACCATCGCCGAATCCCCCACCATCAACATCCTGGGGGTCACCATTGATCAGAAACTTAACTGGACCAGCAACATAAATACTGTGGCAACAAGAGCAGGTCAGAGGCTGGGTATTATACAGCGAGTGTCTCACCTCTTGACTCCCCAAAGTCTTTCACTAGCCACAAGGCACAAGTAAAGAGTGTGATGGAATACTCTCCATTTGCCTGGATGAGTGCAGCTCCAACAACACTCAAGAAGCTCGACACCATCCAGGACAAAGCAGCCGTAGTTGATGGGCAAGAGATACAGGGGGGATGTGAGGAAAAACTTTTTTACAGGGTGGTGATGACCTGGAATTCGCTGCCGACGGAAGCGGTGGAAATGGAGACACTCAATATTTTCAAGGGGAGACGGGATAGGCACTTGAGGGAAATAAACTTGCTGAACTACGGGGATAGAGTGGGGGAATGGGACTGACTTAATTGCTCTGCAGAGAGCCGGTACAGACTCGATGGGCTGAATGGCCTCCTTTTGTGCCGTTATGACTCTGACTCTAAAGCCCGCTTGATTGGCACCCCATCCACCACCTTAAACATTCACTCCCTCCACCACCGGCGCACTGTGGCTGCAGCGTGTACCATCTACAAGATGCACTGCAGCAACTCGCCAAGGCTTCTTCGGCAGCACCTCCCAAACCCACGACCTCTTCCACCTAGAAGGACGAGGGCAGCAGGCGCATGGGAACATCACCATCTCCAAGTTCCCCTCCAAGTCACACATCATCCTGACTTAGAAGTACAGGTTGAGTGTCCAAAATCCGGAGTTCCGGAGCGTTCCAGAATCCGGACTCCGGGACGATTGGTGGCAGGGTTGTCCGGAATCCGTAAAATGTTCTGGAATCCAGACACCCTGTCAAACCGGGCCTGGGCCCAGGCATTTCCGGACTCGGAACGTGTTTCTGATTAGCGGCGGTGGTAGCGCACCGCAGCGCTGCGCCACCGGCGATGACATTGTTGCCGTGCGCAGTGCCCTGGCCGCAAACTTCTCTTGTCCACCAATAGCTATGGGGGCGCGATATGTCCGACCGGTTCAGGGGGCGTTTTGGCAGCAGCAGCGGCGCAAATGAAAGGGCAGGCGATTTTTCTTTTGGCCGACTGCCAGCACCTGCACCTTCTTACCTCTATAAGCAGGGTGCTGGCTGCGACCACTCAGCCCGGTACTCCTCTTGAGTGCCAGGCTGTTTTCCCAGCACCCTGCTCCCCGGTGGTCCAGCAGGGCACAGGTGCGTGCAGCGCTAGGCCCCCCCCCCTTTAATCAGGGGCGGGAGGCCTGCAACGATGCAGCGCTACGTGCCGTGCATGACGCTGTTGCGTGTAGCGGCGCGAAATTTACTGGTAGTGCACCAAGAAGGAGGGGGAGCGCTTCCAGTAGCACCCCGTCTCCTGCTTGGGGCGCTATTACAAGTAGAACGTCCCGAATCCGGCAACCTCGGGACCGAGGCCGAGCCGGTTTTCGGGTTTTCCCGGACTTCGGAACGTGTTTCTGATGTCTGAAGTCCGGAAACGCCCGAGCCCAGGTTGTGATATTTCTAGACTTCGGACATCAGAAACACTGCCGAGTCCGGAAATGCCTGGGCCCAGGTTGTGCTTTTGGTAAGCCTCCCTCAGGGTGTCCGGATTCCGGAACATTTTACGGATTCCGGACCCCTGCCACCAATCAGTCCGGATTCCAAACTCCGGATTTGAGACGCTCAACCTGTACTGAATTTACATTTTCAGGGCACTAAAATTAGTGCCCCGGCGACGTTAGCGCCCCAAGGTGGGGTGTCACTGAATTTCCCCCCCTAAATATACAGGCAGAAAGTTCCATGTATAGAATCATAGAACGGTACAACACAGGAGGAGGCCATTCGACCCATTGTGCCTGTGTTGGGATGTACTCAAATTGACGGGATGTGACGAGTGGTGTCCCTGTCCCAGGGATCAGTACCGGAGCCTCAACTTGTCACTCTCTATATATAAATGACTTAGAATTATAGAAATTTACGACACAGAAGGAGGCCATTTGGCCCATCGTGTCCGAGCCTGCCGAAAAGGTGCTGTCCAGCCTAACCCCACTTCCCAGCTCTTGGTCCGTAGCCCTGTAGGTTACAGCACTCCAAGTGCATATCCAAGTACTCTTTAAATGTGATGAGGGTTTCTGCCTCTACCACCCTTTCAGGTAATGAGTTCCAGACCCCCCACCACCCTCTGGGTGAAAAGAGTTCTCCACAACTCCCCTCTAATCTTTCTAACAATTACTTTAAATCCATGCCCCCTGGTGATTGACCTCTCTGCTAAGGGAAGGAGGGCCTTCCTATCCATTCTATCTAGGTCCCTTATAATGTTATACACCTCAATATACAGCATCTAAATATACCAACGTTATATAAATGGACACTAAATATACAGGCAGAAAGTTGCTTGTATAGAATCATAGAATGGTACCGCACAGGAGGAGGCCGGTCGGGATGTACTCAAATTGACGGGATGTGACGAGTGGTGTCCCGCCCCCACCCACCCCAGGGATCTGTACTGGAGCCTCATCTTGTCACTATATATTTATAAATGACTTAGACGAAAGAATAGAGAGCCGTATATCCAAGTTTGCTGATGACACCAAGTTGGGAGCAAATAGTTGATAGATTAAGTGAGTGGGCAAAACTGTGGCAGATGGAGTTTAATGTGGGGAAGTGTGAGGTCATCCACTTTGGACCTAAGCAAGATAGATCAGAGTATTTTCTAAATGGTGAGATGCTAGGGACTGTGGAGGAGCAGAGATTTTTATGGTCCACTTAACAGAATTAAAAAAGGCTAATGGAATGTTAGCCTTCATTCCAAACAGGCTGGAGTACAAAGGGGTGGAAGTTATACAACAGCTGTATAAAGCTCTGGTTAGACCCCATCTGGAGTACTGCATTTAGTTCTGGGGTGATCTCGAAGATTGAAGGATTTGATGGGGTGGATAGAGAGAAATAATTTCATCTGGTGGGGAAGTCAAGAACCTTAAAATTAGAGCTAGGTTGTTCAGGAGTGATGTCAGGAAGTACTTCCTCACACAAAGATTAGTGGAAATCTGGAACCCCCGTCCCTCCCAAAAAAAGCTGTTGAGGTTAAGTCAATTGAAAATGTCAAAACTGAGATTGATAGATTTTTGTTAGGTAAGGGTATTAAGGGACAGGGAACCAAGGTGGGCAAATGGAGTTAAGATACAGATTAGCCATGATCAACATTCCGGCTCACGGGGCTGAATGGCCTACTCCTGTTCCTATGTTCCTAACTTTTGCTATTTGACTTTAAATTATTTATACAGTACAGGTAGTTAAAATATCATAAAAATAAGGACTTTAAAATGGGGATTGAGTTAAGTTGCTCAATTCAATTTAATGGATCATTCAAACTCTTTTAAGCACAAAAATGAATTTAGAATTTTGAAAGACCAATATATGTTTTACTTTAAAACCAGCAAATGGCTGGAAATACTCAGCAGGTCAGGCAGCATCTGTGGAGAGAGAAACAGAGTTAACGTTTCAGGTCACTGACCTTTCTTCAGAACTGGAAACATTTAGAGGTGTGTTTTGCTTTTATGCTTTCCTTCAGATTAGTCCAGTAAACGGACAGAAGGTTTCCTGTCAAGATGCAATCCGACTGCTCAAAGGAAAGGTTTACACTGGTGTGAAGACATTGGGCAAAGAACTTTTCATATATTTTGGCCTAACCACATTACGGTAGTGTATCTTGTTGTTTGTTCTACTGAATGGAAAATACTGGGCTCTTGTTCAAAGACTACATTTATTGTGGCAATCCTGTAACAACAACATTGGACACCTAAGTAGGAAATTCAGGTTCACCTTTGTCTTGGCTGACATCATTGATAATGGCCCGGATTTTGCGGTCAGTATGATGACGTACTCAGAATACACCGTCATGCTGCCTTTGAAACGGACAGCAAGTTCAGGATTTCCGCATACGCTAATTCCCAAACTTGCGAGCTGTCAAATTCCAACTTGACAGATGATCCGCACCAACATAGAAATCCTAATTGCTGGCGCAGAGTTGGGCTAATTGCCCACCAACTGCCAGCAATTGCATATGACAATTTTATGTTTGGTACAAACAGGCGCAGGGCCTGTTTGCACAGCGTAAGGGGATAGCTCCTGACAAACCCAAGCAATTTTAAAAGCTATATGAGGCCGGAACATCGCTGCAGGAGTTCCTCAGGGCAGTGCCCTAGGCCCAACCATCTTCAGCTGCTTCATCAATGACCTTCCCTCCAACGTAAGGTCAGAAATGGGGATGTTCGCTGATGACTGCACAGTGTTCAGCGCCATTCACAACTCCACAGAAAATGAAGCAGTCCATGCCCACATGCAACAAGACCTGGACAACGTTCAGGCTTGGGCTGATAAGTAGCAGGTAACATTTGCACCACAGAAGTGCCAGGCAATGACTATCCAACAAGCGAGAGTCTAACCACCTCCCCATGACATTCAATGGCATTACCATCGCCGAATCCCCCACTATCAACATCCTGGGGGGTCACCATTAACCAGAAACCTAACTGGACCAGCCACATAAATACTGTGGCAACAAGAGCAGCTCAGAGGCTAGGTATTCTGCGGCGAGCGTCTCACCTTCCTGACTCCCCAAAGCTTTTCCACCATCTACAAGGCACAAGTAAGGCGTGTGATGGAATACTCTCCACTTGCCTGGATGAGTGCAGCTCCAACAACACTCAAGAAGCTCGACACCATCCAGGACAAAGCAGCCCACTTGATTGGCACCCTAATCATTCACTCCCTCCACCACCGGCGTACCGTGGCTACAGTGTGTACCATCTACAAGATGCACTGCAGCAACTCGCCAAGGCTTCTTCGGCAGCACCTCCCAAACCCGCGACCTCTTCCACCTAGAAGGACAAGGGCAGCAGGCGCATGGGAACACCACCACCTCCAAGTCACACACCATCCTGACATTGAAGGATCGACAATATACTTCTATGTTGCTGGGTCAAAATCCTGGAACTCCCTACCTAACAGCTCTGTGAGAGTACTATCACCACACGGACTGCAGCGATTCAAGAAGGCGGCTCACCACCACCTTCTCAAGGGCAATTAGGGATGGGCAATAAATGCTGGCCTTGCCAGCGATGCCCAGATCCCATAAACGAATAAAAAATAAAAGGACGTGGAAGCATTTACATATGACCGACAGGATGTTGCCCATGGTGTCCGCTACTTGTGATTTAAAGGTTAATTCAGTTGTGGATTAACTCAACAAATGTCAAGCAAAATATTGTGCAGTTCTGCATGTTTCTGCATTTGTATCTCTTAGATGTCGGCATGCCAGTCATTCTTGCAGCTCTTAACAAATATTTTAAGCAGCAGAAGGCATTGATCTAAAGATTTTAATACGCAAGTTCTGCTAGACCTTCTGTTTACTGATTGGAGAATTTCAAGTAGGAGTTAGTTCAACAAGTCTCTTCCTATCTCCGCCCACCATTCAAAAACAGCCAAAAAAAACAGCCAACTACCTGCTCCCAGGTACGTTTATGCACACGGGCCCCTGAGATCCGTGGGCCACCTCGCTGCACTCAACTCTGCAGCGTCTGACAGTAACTTTTCGTTTGGGACCTCACAACAGGTAAGTGTGCATTCGGTTCCTTAATTGAACCTTAATTACGCTGCTGACTGCAAAATCTGGGCCAAAGTCTCTATTGAGGCCCCTGAAAAGGACCATAATTTACTGATGGGCCGAATGGAGCCATTCTGACTCTCTGAAGGCTGTGCCCTAGGTGTTGCTCCCTTTCATCTCCTAACTCGGAGGGGCCACGGGTAGAAATTTACAAAATGAGAAATACAACTGCCTACCTGCAGATCCCATAAAATAAATGACAAGCGTCCAGGGTTTTCCAGTGAGCACCACATTTGCCTGGAACTATTAAAATTGATGCAAATGTTGCTGTGATATATAAAATAGCATGACTTGGTCCATTTAATTACTAAGCCATTGGGGATCTTAAATTCCTGAAAATTTATATGCGTAAAGTATTGCTGTTTGGCCTCTAACATTGCCACAGGGGATCAAATAGCTTGTATAACGTATTTCTAATTGGTCTCTGGAGCTGACAAAGTGATGAAAGTATTTTGCTGCAGCGTTTTCCTTATCAAGCAGTGAGCTAGTATGGATCTGCCTTGTGAGACTGAAAGAAACTGATAAAGCCATTCTTTCAAGTTATACTTTAACTTCAGTGCCTACTCCAAAAATGATACAGTAAGAACACAATAAATTGGAGCAGGAGTAGGACATCTGGCCCTTCGAGTTTGCTCTGCCACTCAATAAGATTCATGGCTGATCCTCTACCTCATCTTCACTTTCCTGCACTATCCCCATATCCCTTGATTAACTTAATATTCAAAATCTTTCGTTCTCTATCTTGAATATACTCAACGACAGCCTCCACAGCCCTCTGGGGTAGAGAACTCCAAAGAAGTGGTGTGAAGGATACCATGTTGCAGATGGTCAGTTTTAGAGCGCAGAAACTGTTGGTTACTGCATTTGTAATACATATAAAGATTTCTTTAGCTTGCAAGTGTTTAGAGACAACTGTATGTCCAGTGCCACCTCATTGGAACAACCTCTCTCACCATTGACAGATCGCTTCTGTCATCTCATCTGCAGCTGCCATCTATTGCAGCAACATCGGTGCCCTTGAAAAAATCAGACCTTGGTCCTCTGAATCCTTCCACGATCAGCCCCAACACCAACATCACCAGGCACACCAACATCACCAGCCTTCTCCGCCATCACCTGATGCTGCACAGGACTCCGGGCATCAGCCCCTGACAGCATTGATGCCCGGAAGGCCAGCGATGGCATCACCATGGCTACATTTACTTCACTTAATGCTGTAAACCCTGGCTGCCACATGATGCGGCAGGTTGGCACCATCCCACACCAGCACCGTAAAGCATCCCTTTAATGTCCAAGCCATTCCATGCACACATCACTTTTGTGGTGGGGAGGGGGGGGAAGTTATGTCTCAACATTCAGTGGAACTCAGTAAGATACTTCTCAAGGTGCGCACAGATCTGTCCAATAAGGGGCAGTGTTGAAAATATGGATTTCACTGTATGACAACACATTACCAGAAACTTCACATGGACATTGGCTAAACCTCTCAAGTGCCTTGGTGAGACCACATCTTGAGTATTGTGTGCAGTTTTGGTCGCCTTATCTGAGCAAGGATGTCCTTGCCATGGAAGGAGTGCAGCGGAGATTCACCAGGCTGATACCTGGGATGGCAGGAATGACGTATGAGGAGAGATTGGGTCGATTGGGCTTGTAGTCGCTGGAGTTTAGAAAAATGAGAGGGGATCTCATTGAAACTTATAAAATTCTAACAGGACTAGACAGACTAGATGCTGGAAGGATGTTCCCGATGGTCGGGGAGTCCAGAACCAGGGGTCACAGTCTAAGGATAAGGGGTAAGCCATTTAGGACAGAGATGAGGAGGAATTTCTTCACCCAGAGAGTGGTGAACCTGTGGAATTCTCTACCAAAGAAGGCAGTAGGGGCCAATTCATTAAATATATTCAAGAAGGAGTTGGATATATTTCTTAAGGCTAAAGGGATCAAGGGATATGGAGAGAAGGCAGGAAGAGGGTACTGCATTTGGATGATCAGCCATGATCTCATTGTATGGCGGAGCAGGCTCGAGGGGCCGAATGGCCTACTCCTGCTCTTATCTTCTATGTTTCTATGCCTACCCTTTTGTGTTGTTAGTTGGTATGCTTGAAGTAGGATGAGGGTGAGTGTGAGGGGTCGCTAGTGAGATGGGGAAGTGATCAAGTAGTTAGAGAGGGTTAGGTGGAGGTTCAAGGTAAGTTGGTGTCCTGGGGAGGTCTCTTCCGCCCGTGGAAGGGAAGAGAACCTCCCTGCGTGCTGTGACTCCCTCCATAAGCATATGGAGGGAGTCATTGGAGAGCCTGGGTGCAAGTGTTCACCTTTGTGCAGTGATTGTCAGTGTTTGCAGCACCTCAATGCTGTCAAACACTGACAGATCAACTGTCAAAATAAAATTGTGCATGGTCCCTTTAAGGAAACCGACTTGGACATTAAAGGGATGCTTCACGGTGCTGGTGTGGGATGGTGTTAACTTGGCACATCATGTGGCAGCCAGGGTTTACAGCATGAAGTGAAGAAAATCTGGCCATGGTGATGCCATCGCTGGCCTCCCGGGCAGCAATTTTGTTCAGGGCTAATGCCCTGTGTCCAGTGCAGCATCAGGTGGGTGAGGAGGAGGTTGGCGCTCCTGGTGCTGATGCTACTGTTATGGCTGGTTGTGGTGCTGCCACGGCTGCTCTTCCTCCGAATCTGATGACCAGGATGAGAGGATGTAAATGGTTCCCATCCCGTTGCTATAGATTTCAGTTGAGGCAAGAAGCTTGCAAGCGCACACTCAAAGCGGCCTGAAATTATTCCAATCGGGTAACACTGCAGATGGGTGTCAGCTTGAACAGTCACAAGGTCAGTAGATTTGCAAAATCTTATCCCAAACCTCCAACAACAAAGTTGTTGCATTTGAATGTCAGCCATGTTACAGGAGCAATTTTAAAGAGCTGCACCAATGACTATAATTCATGTCCTCGAGAAACTCGTCTCCTTGCAGCTGGCGTGTTTCTGACAAGACGGGAAACGGGAGTCAGAAGCACGAAAATGCGAAACCACTATCAAAATAGGATTAGCAAGGCAATTAACAGACACTTAACTACCTGTCCCACCGGTTCCCGTCGAGTCAGTTTGGGAGCGGCTGACCCGATACGAAAATCGCATAGGGGCGGGTTAGGTGCCTGAAGCCATTTTTTCCGATTTTCACTACAGACCCGCCTCCTCAGGGCTATTAAAATCGAGCCCGTTAACTCTGTTTCTCTCTCCACAGATGCTGCCTGACCTGACTATTTCCAGCATTTTCTGTTTTTGTTGCAGCGCTTGGCATACTGCTTTGAGAGAGTGCTCTAAGCTGAGCTGTTTTTTATATTGGTTGTTCATTCAGATTCCAGTAGTCTGCAGCCTGAGAGCCAGCTCACTGATGCTGGGCACCTGGAATACGAATTAAATGACTAAAATGAACGCCCCTTTAGAAAGCAAAAATGAACTATCCTCTGCCTTCGCTCGTCACGTGCATGCACATACATTTCCTTTAGTTCCTGCTTGGTGTCCACATTTCCCCCATCTAAAGCACGCTGAAATGATCTTTTACATGTGAAGTGCTATATAATATTAGTTGGCTGTTTTTCAATGGCGTGGGGAGATAGGAAGAGACTTGTAGAACTAACTCTGACTTGAAATTCGTAATCCATTTATTGTTCATTTCAATGTTAGAGAAACATTTTTCCTTTTTGCTGCCCCAGTATTTTGCATTGATGAGAGCACCAGCTGCCAAGAATGCTGGTTATGGATAAGCAAAGATTTTTGATTTGGCTTTGTCTTTAACTTTCTAGAGGTCTTCTGCAGGCACATTCAAGAGAAAGTCTGATGCACTCTTGGTTTGATATAACTGTATGAATCTCGTGTGTGTATATATATACCATTCCAGGGTACATTTTGGTATGCATGGTTCAATGCGTATCAATTCATCTGAGAGAAGGCACAACGGTGGAGCCCCAGCAGTTTTGGAGATCCAGCTGACCAGTGATTTGATGTGCTTCTTTGACTCCGCAGTTGATGTCAGGTAAATGACTGTCTCTCATTGCGATTTCTTGATTTTTGTGCTATCCTCCTTATGAGGCTTTGTCCCATTTCACTAAATGTGGATCTGACTAAAATAGTACATTTATTCACATTTAAAATAATCAGCTGTTGTTTAGCTCATTCCCTTAATTGGACCAGATCCCTTTGGAATGCTATCTATTTCATTTACACTAATCAGTTGGCTACAAAGCTTAGTGTCGTCAGCAAATTTTAGAATTCTGGAAGTACCATCCTCCATACCACTTATAAATATTGTGGATATCGGAGTCACAAAGTAGAACATAAGAAGATACAGGATTAGAAGAGACTGCAGCTCATCTAACCCGTCCCAGAAGACTCCTACAGAATCTGATAGGCACGATTCCCACTTATCTCATACTTTCTTTTGCCAAGCCAGTCTTCAATCCAGCCGTCTAATCTATTAATTCCTTAAGATTAAATGTCCTTGAAAAGTTCAAATGTGGAATTTTATAAAATACCTTTTTTGAGGTAAATGTATTGCTCTACGGTCCTTGTTTACTAATTTAGTTACCTCAAAGAATTCCAGAAGATTCACAAGTTGTGACCTGTTGCTGGTTCCTCTTTTTGGTGCCTTGCTCTTTAGATAAATAAAGTTCTTCAGAACTACCATCTGTTTTGAAAACAAAAGTTATATTGTAATAGGAAATGCTTCAATGAACATGACACCAAAATTTTTTTAAAAATCAAATTAGAGATTGATGCTCAAACTCCTATCAACATCACATTCTGTAGTTAACATGTGATGTGCCTCAATAAATCCGAGACTCGATGTTAGCGAAACAAAACAAGGCTTTTATTGACTTAGAAGGTAACACACAGGAGAGAGGTATCTTCCATCCAGAGCTCTGCCGTACTGGATGTGCTGCAGGCTGGGCCAGCTTACATAGGGGCCAGGTATGGGCGGAGCCCTACACATAGTACAATACAATGGGCCAGGTATGGGCGGAGCCCTACACATAGTACAATACAATGGGCCAGGTATGGGCGGAGCCCTACACATAGTACAATACAATGGTGAGGAAACGGAACAGAGGTAAGGGAAGTGAAACTGAAACCAACCACAGTCACAGGCAGTGATGAATGGAATATTTCATCACATTCACCCCTTCTATAGATTTAGTCTGTTCGGGGGTTTGATAGTCCTCTGCGACCGACGTGGCTGTTGTGGTGCCGCGGGTGTCGGCTGGGTGTCCCCGGTGGCCTCCTGGGTCTCTGCCGGGGGTGCCGCCGGGGTTGTTGAAGGGGTAGTTGGTGGGGGTGCCGTTGGTCGATGTTCTTCCGGGGGTGATGAAAGAGTAGTGGGTGGGTAAGAGTTGCTGTGATCGTTGTTGCTGCTATTGTCGTGGTTGTTGTCGTTACCGGCTGGGGCGACGTCTTTTATGGACACGGTGTCCTCCCTTCCGTCGGCGTGCCGAACATACGCGTATTGGGGGGTGGCGTGGAGTAGGTGCACTGGCTCCACGAGAGGGTCCGTCTTGTGGCCCCTCACATGCCTTCGCACGAATACCGGACCTGGGGTGGAGAGCCATGACGGCATGGATACGCCTGAGGTGGATTTCCGGGGAAAGACAAACATTCGTTCATGAGGCGTGGCATTAGAGGCAGTACACAATAGCGACCGTATCGAATGGAGCACATCTGGGAGGACTTCCTGCCAGCGGGAGATAGGGAGGCCCTTGGTCCTTAGAGCTAGAGTGACTGCTTTCCATACTGTCCCGTTCTCTCGCTCCACTTGACCGTTACCCCGGGGGTTGTAGCTGGTGGTACGGCTCGTGGCGATCCCCCTGGACAGCATGTACTGGCGTAGCTCTTCACTCATGAAGGACGCTCCCCTATCCGTATGGATGTAGCTCGGCATACCGAACAGGCAGAACAGGCTGTTGAGGCATTTAATGACCGTGGCGCTGGTCATGTCTGGGCAGGGGAAGGCGAATGGGAACCGGGAGTATTCGTCCACAATGTTCAGGAAGTAAACATTGCGGTCGACGGACGGGAGGGGGCCCTTGAAATCTAAGCTGAGCCGTTCAAAGGGCCGTGTAGCTTTGATTAAGTGGGCTCTATCTGGGCGGTAGAACCGAGGCTTGCACTCAGCGCAAGTGCGGCAGTTCCTGGTCAGAGACCGAACTTCCTCAATCGAGTAGGGTAAGTTGCGGGACTTTATGAAGTGGAACAGCCGCGTGACCCCTGGGTGGCAGAGGTCGTTGTGGAGGGTCTGTAGCCGATCCCCGGTGGCGCTGGCACACATCCCTCGTGAGAGGGCGTCAGGGGATTTGTTAAGGGCCCCTGGCCGGTAAATGATGTCATACTCGAAGGTGGAGAGCTCGATCCGCCACCTAAGAATCTTATCATTTTTGATCTTCCCCCTCTGTTTATTATTGAACATAAACGCTACCGACCGCTGGTCGGTAAGTAGGGTGAAGCGTTTGCCGGCTAGGTAGTGGCGCCAGTGGCGCACTGCCTCCACGATGGCTTGGGCCTCCTTTTCCACGGAGGAGTGTCTGATCTCGGGCCCTTGGAGGGTCCTCGAGAAGAAAGCTACGGGCCGCCGCGCCTGGTTGAGGGTGGCCGCCAAGGCAAAGTCAGACGCATCACTTTCCACTTGAAATGGAGTGTTCTCGTCCACTGCCTGTAGCGTGGCCCGCTCAATATCCTGCTTAATGCTTTTGAAGGCGGCGTGGGCCTCAGCAGAGAGCGGAAAAGAGGATGCTTTCAAGAGGGGGCGGGCTTTGTCGGAGTAGTTGGGGACCCATTGGGAATAATAAGAAAATAACCCCAGGCACCTTTTCAGGGCTTTGGGAGTGTTGGGCAGGGGCAGCTCCCGTAGGGGGCGCAATCAGTCGGGGTCTGGTCCGATTTCCCCATTCTCCACCACGCTGCCTAGTATGCAGAGGCGCGTGGTGTTGAAAACGCACTTGTCCTCGTTGTAGGTGAGGTTGAGTTTTTGTGCGGTTTTCAGGAACCTCTCGAGGTTTGAGTCGTGATCCTGCTGGTTGTGACCGCAGATGGTGACGTTGTCGAGGTAGGGGAAGGTTGCCTGCAAGTGGTGGTCATCGACCATGCGGTCCATCTCCCTCTGGAAGACCGAGACCCCATTCGTCACCCCAAAGGGGACTCTGAGGAATTGGTAGAGGCGTCCGTTCGCCTCGAAGGCGGTGTACGGGCGGTCCTCTGGTCTGATAGGGAGCTGGTGGTACGCTGACTTGAGGTCGATGGTGGAGAACACCCGGTATTGGGCGATTTGGTTCACCATTTCTGATATGCGGGGTAGCGGGTAGGCGTCTAGTTGGGTGTACCTGTTGATCGTTTGGCTATAGTCGATCACCATCCGTTTCTTCTCGCTACCCCTTACCACTACCACTTGGGCGCGCCACGGGCTGTTGCTGCGTTCAATAATGCGCTCTTTCAGGAGCCTGTCTACCTCGGTCGCGATAAACCGCCTGTCCTCCCAGCTGTACCTCCTGCTTTTGGTCGCTATTGGCCGGCAGTTAGGGGTAAGGTTCGCGAATAGCGAAGGCGGCTTTACCTTCAGGGTAGCCAGACCGCGCACTGTGAGGGGCGGCTGGGACCCACCGTACTTGAGCGTGATGCTTTGGTGGTTGCACTGGAAATCCAGGCCCAAGATCACGCTCGCACATAGATTCTTCAGGATTAATACTTTAAAATTATCGTATACAGTTCCATTAACGGACAATTGCACCGTGCAGTAACCCAGAATGGTCGATGTCTGGGTTTTATCAGCCATAGAGATGGTACCCCGAGTAGGGACCACCTTTAGGGAGAGTTGTTGTGCCAGTTCAGGGTGGATAAAACTCTCCGTGCTTCCACTGTCAATTAAACATTTAACCCCGCACCCGTTTACCTCGATGTCCACCATTGATTTGGATAGCGGGTGCGGCCTGGTCTGGTCCACTGTGACCGATGCCACTGTAGGGCCCTGATCGAGACAAGATGGCGTCCACGCTGTCTGCTCATAAGATGGCGGACCCCACGAGGTCGGGCAAGATGGCGTCCAAGATGGCCGCTCCCACGGCGCACACGCGGCGGTGGCGGGTTTTCCGGCGGGGTTCCCTCTGCACACCTTCCCGAAGTGCCCCTTCTTACCGCACTTAAAGCAGGTGGTGCCTTTCGCCAGGCACAGGTTTCTGGTATGCTTCGGCTGCCCGCAGAAGTAGCAGTTGGGTCCCCGACGCGTCGCGGCTGTCGTAGGGCTTCTGGGGGGAGAGCGGGGCCCCGACGGTGTCGGGCTGCCGGGCGGGGAAGATGCCTTCCAAGATGGCAGCGCCCTTGGTGCGCACGTGGCGGCGTGGACTGCGCGGGCTGAAGAGTAGGCGTCCGAGTTTCTCTGGGCCACATCCAGGGATCGCGCTGTGTCCGCAGCCTGTTTCAGGTCCAATCCCGTTTTTTCCAGCAGTCTCTGCCGGATGTAAGTGGAGCTGAGGCCTGTGATAAAGGCATCGCGAACAAGCTCGTCAGTGTACACTGCGGCTTTTACATCTTGGCACTTGCAGTCTTTGCCAAGCGTTTTCCGGGTGCCTGGGAACTCCTCCACCGATTCCCTAGGTCGCTGTGCGCGAGTAGCGAGCAGATGCCTAGCATACACCTCATTCGTAGGCTGCTGGTAATGCGCCTTTAAGATGTCGCAGGCGGCCGGGTACGTGTCGGCGTCTTGGATGAGGGGGTAAACCCGGTGGCTTACCCAATTCCGCAGAATTCCGAGTTTCATACTCGCAGCGTCCGTTGCGCCTTTGACGGCTGCGGAATTGTCCAGGAAGAATTCCATACACATAAACCAGTGTCCGAAGCATGCTGGTCCAAATCCAAACGTTCGGGTTTCAAGAGTTGATCCATTGTGTTGAAAATTAAGTCAATAAAATTGATGTGCCTCAATAAATCCGAGACTCGATGTTAGCGAAACAAAACAAGGCTTTTATTGACTTAGAAGGTAACACACAGAGGAGAAGGTATCTTCCATCCAGAGCTCTGCCGTACTGGATGTGCTGCAGGCTGGGCCAGCTTACATAGGGGCCAGGTATGGGCGGAGCCCTACACATAGTACAATACAATGGGCCAGGTATGGGCGGAGCCCTACACATAGTACAATACAATGGTGAGGAAACGGAACAGAGGTAAGGGAAGTGAAACTGAAACCAACCACAGTCACAGGCAGTGATGAATGGAATATTTCATCACAACATGCATGTTGGGACTTTATTTTAAATTGCAGCATCAGTTGTAGCTAAAGGGAGTGCCTCTTGCTGCACTGGCATCCAGTTTCCCTAATAAATCCACTAATTAGACTACTGGGAGGGGGAAAAAAACTTTAGGATTAAAGGAATTGAGAACTGGTTGAGATTGCAAGACTGTTGTATAGAAACTATGGTACAATAAACCAGTTATATGTTGAATTAAATTTAACAGTAATATTTTCTATGATCTGTCAGGAACACTTCTGAGTGTGAGCAGAAAGTAACATTAATGGAAGAACTGGATGTTTGTTCAGCCAAGTTCAGTTGCTCCCGAGCTGAGAATGAATTGAAGCGACATGGTGCTCGCATGCTCTGTGACGTGCTCTTGGACCAGACGGTGCTGCCTGGAGTGGGAAATATCATCAAAAATGAATCAATGTTTGACAGTAGCTTCCATCCTGCTGTAAAGGTAAAAATCCTTAGGTAGCGGGGTCTGTTTTTACTTGGCCTTTATTTGAAACTAATCTGCATGTTTTAGGCCAGGAAAAATTAAATAAAGTGGTGACTTTTTAAAAAAAGTCTTTAAAGGCAAAATCTAGTAATAGTTTCCCCTTTCATATACAGGAAACTTTGTGCTATCCGGCACCCATGGGACCGAGCTACTGCCGTTTTAAAAAAAGCTCCGGATAGACCAGCGTCAATGTTATCAGATAGGAGCTTTTCATCGCAGTATCTGACCACAAACACTGTTGCTCAGCAACAGCTTGTAAACACTCGGCCCAGTAGCTTGGAAGCGTCTCTGGAAGAGCCTGCCTGTGAAAAGAATGCTAGGAGAAAAAAAAACCTAACCAAAACGGCTGCTGATTTCTGCCGTTAGATCAAAGTTGCCGGACATTCAACTTCCGGATAGCTCAAAGTTTCCTGTATCTATTTATATTGCATTTTATTTTATTTTCTCTCCTAAACACATTGGGGGGAATTTTACCTCTCGACGTGACTGGCGGGGGTGGAGATAAATTGGAAAATATGCAAAGTGCGCCTGCTTCCGTTGTAACTGCGGTGTGTTCGGCAGCGTCTAAGCAACCTGTTCTGGAGAGGCGGGTCCGCGATTATAATTTGTTAACGAGGCTCTGTTCCTCAGATTTTGGCAGCCATTTTAATTTAACACTGGTTGGCCAGGTTTCCCAGAGCTCGGGGAAAACCAGTAGCTACAGGGAGGCAGGAGCAGTCAGATCCAGTAGGTGCGTGCTTTTTACAGCGCTGCTTGTGGGCCAGGAGGAGCAGGAGCTCACCCCGCACCCCCCGGGGCTGCTCGAGCAAATCTTCTGCCGCGATCGTCTGAACTCCCGGTCCTCTCCTGATTGCCGGTCTGAACCTTCCTGGTCAGGCTCTCTTTGCCCACCAACCCACGATGTTTCCTGGTGGTTGGGGACCGTCCTCAATGGTCCCAGGCTGCGGCCTTCTACCGCTGGCTTTCCCACCGGCCAGCTTGTTGAGCTGGCTGGCTGCCGGGCGGGAAACCGAGTACAAAAATTATAAGATCCTGTCGTTAAATTCCAGGACCTCCAGGTTTTCCCCATCCCCGCAAACACACGCACCCTGCGCTCTTCCCGCCTCCCCGTAAATATTGGGGTCATTGAATCCTTTTGGGTATTGTTCAGTGGGTGCTGGCAACCTTCCAGTAGCTTGCTGAAGTAGGCTAGCTTTAAACTACATTTCAGCAGAGCCCCATGCATGCACCGCACCTTTCAGCCAGGGTTACTGGACAGTGATCCCGTGTAATTGTGACCATGGTAAACTATCCCTACTCGTCCTTCTCAACCTGTCTGCAACCTTTGACAGGGTTGACCACACCATCCTCCTCCAATGCCTCTCCTCTGTTGTCCAGCTGAGTGGGGCTACTCTCGCAGTGGGGCTACTCTCGCCTGGTTCCATTCATATCTGTCCAGTCGTAGCCAGAGAATCACCTACAATGTCCTCTCTTCCTACTCCTGCATCGTACCTCTGGATCTATCCTTGGCCCCCTCCTATTTCTCATCTACATGCTGCCCCTCGGCGACATTATCTGAAAACACAATGTCAGATTCCACATGTATGCTGACTACACCCAGCTCTACCTCGCCATCAACTCTGTTGACCCCTCCACTGTCTGATTTGGGGACAGTGTAGAGGGAGTTTTACTCTGTATCTAACCCGTGCTGTACCTGCCCTGGCAGTGTTTGATGGGACAGTGTAGAGGGAGCTTTACTCTGTATCTAACCCGTGCTGTACCTGCCCTGGCAGTGTTTGATGGGACAGTGTAGAGGGAGCTTTACTCTGTATCTAACCTGTGCTGTACCTGCCCTGGCAGTGTTTGATGGGACAGTGTAGAGGGAGCTTTACTCTGTATCTAACCCGTGCTGTACCTGCCCTGGCAGTGTTTGATGGGACAGTGTAGAGGGAGCTTTACTCTGTATCTAACCCGTGCTGTACCTGCCCTGGCAGTGTTTGATGGGACAGTGTAGAGGGAGCTTTACTCTGTATCTAACCTGTGCTGTACCTGCCCTGGCAGTGTTTGATGGGACAGTGTAGAGGGAGCTTTACTCTGTATCTAACCTGTGCTGTACCTGCCCTGGCAGTGTTTGATGGGACAGTGTAGAGGGAGCTTTACTCTGTATCTAACCCGTGCTGTACCTGCCCTGGCAGTGTTTGATGGGACAGTGTAGAGGGAGCTTTACTCTGTATCTAACCTGTGCTGTACCTGCCCTGGCAGTGTTTGATGGGACAGTGTAGAGGGAGTTTTACTCTGTATCTAACCCGTGCTGTACCTGCCCTGGCAGTGTTTGATGGGACAGTGTAGAGGGAGCTTTACTCTGTATCTAACCTGTGCTGTACCTGCCCTGGCAGTGTTTGATGGGACAGTGTAGAGGGAGTTTTACTCTGTGCTTGTCTGACATCCAGTACTGGATGAGCAGAAATTTCCTCCAACTAAATATTGGGAAGACCAAAACCATTGTCTTCGGTCCCTGCTACAAAGTCCGCTCCCTAGCCACCGACTCCATCTCTCTGCCTGGCCACTGTATGGGGCTGAACCAGACTGTTGCAACTTTGCCATCCTATTTGACCCTGAGATGAACTTCTGACCACATATCCGTAACATTGTCTGTCTCCGACCCTGCCTCAGCTCATCTGCTGCTGAAACCCTCATCCAGGCCTTTGTTACCTCGAGACTTGACTATTCCACCGCACTCCTGGCCGGCATCCCATCTTCCACACTCCATAAACTTGAGTTCATCCAAAACTCTGCTGCCCGTCTCCTAACTCGCACCAAGTTCCGTTTATCCATCACCCTTGTGCTCGCTGACCTACGATGGCTCCTGGTCTGACAATGCCTCGATTTTAAAATTCTCATCCTTGTTTTCAAATCCCTCCATGGCTTCGCCCCTCTCTATTTCTGTCACCTCCTCCAGTCCCACAGCCCTACGAGATCTCTGCGCGCCTCCAATTCTGGCCCCTTGTGCATCCCTGATTTTCATTGCTCCACCATTGGTGACCGTGCCTTCAGCTGTCTAGGCCCTAAGCTTTGGAATTAGCTCCCTAAACATCTCCGCCTCTCTAGCTCTCCTCCTTTAAGACGCTTCTTAAAACTTGGTCAAAGAAGTAAGTTTTTCTTCACCTGTCCTAATATTTCCTTATATGTGGCTCGGTGTCAAATTTTGTTTGATAACCCTCCTGTGAAGTACCTTGGGACGTTTTACTACGTTAATAGTGCTATAGAATGCGAGTTGTTGTAATGAATCCTTAGTTAATTTTATTGCCCTCCCCCCACCTCAACTTCCTAGTCTAGGATCTTTGAACATATTTGTTGCACTTCCACCACTGCCATGGCTCATTCCCACACCGCAGAATGCACTTGCCCACTGAGCTATGTGGGGAGTGTTCACAGAATCACAGAAACCCCACAGTGCAGATAGAGGCCATAGGAAATGTTTTCCATCTGCTGTGAGAAATCCAGAATCAGGCCAATGCTCAACAGCCCTGAGACTCTCAATTTGAGGTTAGGCGGAAGCTCAAGACATACAACTGATGCGGTTGAATTTATGGTTAGCCTGCGGGATACTTGTGCTGTAAAACAAGCTGCAAGGAGAATGCAGAACTTGTTCAGAGCTGTAAAAAAAAAACATTGGTATTTTAGCATTACTTCTGATGCGTATGACATTGGCACCATTTCCATAACCATTGACCCAGATCCTAATTTTCCAGCTCAGTTCTTCACTACACAAGCCTCAAGAGCTTCAAAGCTTCAGTGTAGGAATTATTCAACGCTTCAAAATCCTTTCAGATGGTGATTGTTATGGCCCTAGTTATGTATATGATACATTTCGGCACAAGACTAGCCAGTCCCATTTTCCTTTCAGTTTTTTAAAATTCTGTGGCCATTCATTTTCTGTTCTTAATAGTGTCTCAATAAGTGCAGCCAGTCACAGTCACGTCATTTGTTAAATTCTTTTCAATATTTGGTTAACCACTTGTGAAGTCCTCCATGCACAAACATGTTTGTTTTCAAATACAAGCTAACATTCTTGCCTTGAGGGCTTGTGTGGGCCAGTTTATAACCCGCATCAGTTGGTTTTGAAGTTTATAAATTATTTTGGTCAGTCTTTACTTAATTCTGGGTAATTTTGCGAAGCGACCCTCATAGAATTTCAGACTAGAGAGGTTAAATAAGAAAAAGACTTGCATTTATATAGCAGATTTCACGACCACCAGACGTCCCAAAGCGCTTTACAGCCAATGAAGTACTTTTGAAGTGTAGTCACTGTTGTAATGTAGGAAACACGGCAGCCAATTGGCGCACAGCAAGCTCCCACAAACAGCAATGTGATAATGACCAGATAATCTGTTTTTTTAGTAATGTTGATTGAGGGATAAATATTGGCCAGGGCACCGGGGATAACTGCCCTGCCCTTCTTCAAAATAGTGCCATGGAATCTTTTATGTCCACCTGAGAGAGCGGACAGGGCCTCGGTTGAACATCTCATCCGAAAGACAGCACCTTCGACAGTGCAGCACTCCCTCAGTACTGCACTGGAGTGTCGGCCTAGATTTTTTGTACTGCGAGTCCCTGGAGTGGGACTTGAACCCACAACCTTCAGAGGCGAGGGTGCTACCAACTGAGCCATGGCTGACACACTCAGGTTGTGAAACAAATGTGTACTATATTTTGTGCATGCTGTATTTATAACGGTTACTGGCTCCAAATATCAGGCTTGAAATCAGGTTCCAATCTGGTTTTGTTAAGTACAGGAGAACTTTTTTTTGCTTGTTATAATTCTTGTTGTATTGTATAGCTATAGGCAATGCAAACACACTTTTCCCTATGCAATACCTGGTCTGTTAAATTGAGATAGTAACACTTGTTGCATGTTAAAATTGTTTTAATTAGGAGATTATATTTGGATGGATATCTAGTTCTTTTTCTTGGAATGGTTTCTTTAAGAAGTGAAGAGAGAGGCTTACAAATGGCTAGTATGTGCTCTATTGTGATGCATAATGAGAATCATCACATTTTGAATGAATCAAGGTCTATATATGTTTAATATCTATATTCACAAGATAAGAAAAAGTATTCAGCCCATCGTAATTCATCCGTTGAGTTACCAATGTTCTCCTATTGTAACGTCCAATTGTGTCTCAAATGATTCCAGGATTTCCTGATACCAGTGCTAAAATTACCTTTTAACCTGTGTCCCCTGTTTCTACTCCCAGAGTTTTATTTGCTGTGTTATTCCAGGTTAACTTCTTGTATACGCTTAACAATCTCGTATACCTCCAAGATTGCTTCAGAAGTGCAGGTTTCTCCAGTCTTTCCTCATAACTCGTATCCTTGATACCAGCTATTAACCTCGTAGCTCTTCTCTGCACTTGAATATCTCTTGTTTCTTGGCGACTGGGTCTGGATGCAGTATTCAAGATACTCAGTTACCAAAAGTGCTATAAAGTTTGATCATTACCTTCTCTGATTTATATTCTACTGTTTTGGCTATAGTTCAATATCCTGTTGACTTTGTTGATTGCTGCTCTGCACTGGTTGGACATATTTAGCATTGTATTTACTCAGACTCCTAGGTCTCTTTCAGCTTCATCCTTAGCCATTTCAGCACCAGTCATAAAGTATGCATGCTGTCTTATTTTTTTTTCTTCCTATGTTTAGCCCTTTACATTTCTGTACATTAATTTTCCTCTGCTATTCTATCCACTTGCATATTTTGCCCAACTCATTGATATTTCTAAACTGCCTCTTCTGAATCCACTGTCCTTCCTTCGTTTGATATCAATTACAAATTTGGCCACTTTGCATTGAGTTTCTAAATCCAGGTCATTTATCTATCCAGGTCATTTATCTAAATTAGAAACAACAGTGGTCCCAGCACCAAATGCTGAGACACCGCCATCCTCCATCTCCTCCAACATAACTCCTGTAATGCGTACTCATTGTTTTCTCCGTTCAGCCTGTTTTGAAATTACTCGTACCTCCTCGTTGTCCATTGACTCCATCATACCGATTGTCAGTACTTCACAAATCTCCTCCCTAGTCTTTGTTAGCACGCTGGGATAAATTTAATTTATCCCTGGAGAATTATATGTTTTGAGCTAATTTAACATGTCGAGGGCTTCTATCTTTTGTAACAAATTCATTGGCTTTACGTGGAATATCCTTGTTTGGAGAGGGCAAGTTGTTTGTATCTTCACTTGTGAACACTTGGAGGAAGTAGTCATTCCTAGTTTCCACTTCTCCAGCTGCCCTATTGCTGTTACTATCTTAATTAGTTCCAAGAAGGAAATAGACAGGCTCCAGTCAACAAATAGGATTCAGGGTTATTTGAAATTCACCAAGGGAATACCGTGGATAGTTGGGCTAAATGGACCTGCCTGAAACTGTTACTGTGGCACTGAAATAATTTTTTTATTGTTCTACTTATAGCTGCTATATTTTTCCCCCCTGAATCTATCAAGAGTGGCTCGGTAGCACCACTACTGACTGAGCTGGCCGAGTCCTGAAGGACATAGCTGTCAGACCGGGCCTGCGGCAGGTGGTGAGAGAACCAACACGAGGGAAAAACCTACTTGACCTCGTCCTCACCAATTTACCTGTCGCAGATGCATCTGTCCATGACAGCATTGGTAGCAGTGACCACCGCCAGTCCTTGTGGAGACGAAGTCCCGTCTTCACACCGAGGACACCCTCCATCGTGTTGTGTGGCACTACCACCGTGCTGAATGGGATAGATTCAGAACAGATCTAGCAGCTCAAAACTGGGCATCCATGAGGCGCTGTGGTTCATCAGCAGCAGCAGAATTGTATTCCACCACAATCTGTAAACTCATGGACCGGCATATCCCTCACTCTACCATTACCATCAAGCCAGGGGACCAACCCTGGTTCAATGAGGAGTGCAGAAGAGCATGCCAGGAGCAGCACCAGGCGTACCTAAAAATGAGGTGCCAACCTGGGGAAGCTGCAACACAGGACTACATGCATGCTAAAGAGTGGAAGCAGCATGCTATAGACAGGGCTAAGCGATCCCACAATCAATGGATCAGATCAAAGCTCTGCAGTCCTGCCACATCCAGTCGTGAATGGTGGTGGACAATTAAACAACTAACGGGAGGAGGAGGCTCAACGAACATCCCCATTCTAAATGATCGCGGAGTCCAGCACGCGAGTACAAAAGACAAGGCTGAAGCGTTTGCAACCATCTTTAGCTAGAAGTGCTGAGTGGATGATCCATATCGGCCTCCTCCTGAGGTCCCCACCATCACAGAAGCCAATTCGATTCACTCCACGTGATATCAAGAAACGGCTGAGCGCACTGGATACAGCAAAGGCTGAGGGCCCTGACAACATTTCGGCTGTCATGCTGAAGACTTGTGCTCCAGAATTAGCCGCGCCTCTAGCCAAGCTGTTCCAGTACAGCTACGACACTGGCATCTACCCGACAATGTGGAAAACTGCCCAGGTATGTCCTGTCCACAAAAAGCAGGACAAATCCAATCTGCCCAATTACCGCCCCATCAGTCTACACTCAATCAGCAAAATGATGGAAGGTGTTGTCGACAGTGCTATCAAGCAGCACTTACTCACCAATAACCTGCTCACCGATGCTCAGTTTGGGTTCCGTCAGGACCACTTGGCTCCAGACCTCATTACAGCCTTGGTCCAAACATGGACAAAAGAGCTGAATTCCAGAGGTGAGGTGCGAGTGACTGCCCTTGACATCAAGTCAGCATTTGACCGAGTGTGGCATCAAGGAACCCTAGTAAAATTGAAGTCAATGGGAATTAGGGGGAAAACTCTCCACTGGCTGGAGTCATACCTAGCACAAAGGAAGATGATTGTAGTTGTTGGAGGTCAATCATCTCAGCCCCAGGACATCGCTGCAGGAGTTCCTCAGGGCAGTGTCCTAGGCCCAACCATCTTCAGCTGCTTCATCAATGACCTTTCCTCCATCATAAGGTCAGAAGTGGGGATGTTCGCTGATGATTGCACAGTGTTCAGTTCCATTCGCAACTCCTCAGATAATGAAGCAGTCCATGCCCAAATGCAGCAAGACTTGGATGACATTCAGGCTTGGGTTGATATGTGACAAGTAACATTCGCGCCACACAAGTGCCAGGCAATGACTATTTCCAACAAGCGAGAGTCTAACCACCGCCCCTTAACATTCAACGACATTACCATCGCCAAATCACCCACCATCAACATGCTGGGGGTCACCATTGACCAGAAACTTAACTGGACCAGCCACATAAATACTGTGGCTACAAGAGCAGGTCAGAGGCTGGGTATTCTGCAGTGAGTGTCTCACCTCCTGACTGCCCCAAAGCCTTTCCACCATCTACAAGGCACACGTAAGGAGTGTGATGGAATACTCTCCACTTGCCTGGATGAGTGCAGCTCCAACAACACTCAAGAAGCTTGACACCATCCAGGACAAAGCAGCCCGCTTGATTGGCACCCCATCCACCACCTTAAACATTTACTCCCTGCACCACCGGCACTCCGTAGCTGCAGTGTGTACCATCTACACGATGCACTGCAGCAATTCGTCAAGGCTTCTTCAGCAGCACCTTCCGAACCCGCGGGAGGACATGGGCAGCAGGCGCATGGGAGCACCACCACCTGCAATGTCCCCTCCAAGTTACACATCATCCTGATTTGGAAACATATCTCCGTTCCTTCATCGTTGCTGGGTCGAAATCCTGGAACTCCCTCCCCGACATCACTGTGGGAGTTACCTTCACCATAAGGACTGCAGCGGTTCAAGGCGGCGGCTCACCACCACCTTCTCGAGGGCAATTAGGGATGGGCAATAAATGCTGGCCTTGCCAGCGATGCCCACATCCCAGGAACAAATAAAACATAATATGGTAATGTGCTAATAGCAACCTTGTTTACTTTGCTTTGTTCTGTGGTCAATTGAGTTGGAACCTGGGCAGCCTTAATATGTGGCATTTTATTTGCAAAGCCATCAGTGTTGAAAACCTTCTGTTTAGCTATCAGTCTATGGATAAGTACTTCAGCAAACCTTTCCCTCAAGATATCTGTATTCAAGTACAGCAGTCATCTGTCAATCACCTTCTGGTCAAAGAGAGCAGGCAGGGCCGTATTCCTACAAGGTGTCCTTGCTCACCAGTTCTTCTCTTATGATTGTACTACTGCTTGTGTGGAGTCCTGGAGACCACTATGAATCCCCATATGTAATGGGTACAACACAGACGCTAATCCAGGTTTAATATTATTAGTAGAGTTACTGTAGCGTGTTTTAAAATTATTTTTGTGTTGAAGGAGGGAGTGCAAGTTAAAAATTCCATAACAGTGTAAATTGCTGTGTTTACTTTTAATAAACCTAAGAAGGTCCCATACAGGATACCTGCTCTATCCTGAGTTAGGTGATCTCACCCAGTGGGTTTGTACAATTGGTTTCACAATGCGGTGGAGGGGGTGGACATCAGAATTCCCAGTCCTGATTGCATCCAATGATTGTATTGACAAATGTGAAGTGATGAAGGAAAATACACATTGGAACTATAAACTAAATGTTGCTCCACAGAATGCAGGAGAAGGATTATGAGGTATTGGACAGATTGTTGAAACCATTTGCACAAGGTATGGCCGTGGTAAATAAAGGCCAATGGGATCTTGGGTTGCGTAGTGCATGGAATAGAATGTAAATCATAGGATGCGATACTGAGCCTACGCAGGTGTTATTTTGTTCCCATCTGGAGCACGGTGTGTAGTTCTGGTCACCATATTACAGGAAGGACATCCATGGCACAGGAAGAGATGCTGCAAAAGGCTACTCATCTGATGCTTAGCATCAGAACCTGAGCTATAAGAAAAGAATACAGAAGCTGAGTTTGTTTGCACTAGAGAAGACTGAGAGGGGATCTTACTGAGATACTCAAAATCCTTAAGGATATCAGCAAGTTAAACCTTGAAAAACTGTTTTATCATGTGCTTGAGAACAGCAGCAAGATGGCATTGGATGAAGGTGAATGGACAGATTCGCTATAACTGTTTCACATAGAGGCAGTGATGAGTGTTTGGGAAGGACTGCCCAGGATTGCGATCCAATCTGAAAACATCAGTAATTTTAAGAGGGAGCTGGACAGGCGTTTGAGAAAATTAATTCAGGAATACAGCTAGATAAGTGTATTGTTCTTGAACACTGGTCTGGAAATGATTCTTTCCGATCCTGTACATTTCTATGTCTCCTGTTGAGCTCAACTGTGACGAGCTCTATGTCAGCTGACAGCTCTAACTGCTCCAGCTTATCCAAGAGTAATGGCCACTTGGGTAAGTATGAGGGCGGCATTTATCCATGGAACTGAACACAGCACGAGTTGGTATCTTCAGGAGAGGCAGGGAAAGAGTAGGGGCCGTCGCTTACTGTTGCCAGGTTATCCTTTTCTCCAAAGGGCTCCTATTATTACCGAAAAACATCAAATGCTGCCTAAACAATATGCGTTCACATCTTGGCTCACGCTGGTCAAACCTCAAAAGAATTTTACTAGAAATATGGAGAAAGCTTGGCGAAATGTAGTTTATGCAAAAATTATCCACCAAGTGATATAATGGACTTGTGGGTTACATAGCGTAAATTTATTTGAGCTATTTTTGTACAAACCAAAATATTCATTACCTTCGTTTAAAAATGCGTTCATACTAAATACTGCTTTTTCATAAGCTGAGATGCAAAATAATGTAAACGTACAAAGGGGTGACAGTTGAATAATTCATTTTTGTATCAGACCTCGGTATCGCCTTTTTACAGAGGATTTCTATGACGGTCAGTCATGCTTTAAGTTGAGCTGAGCTGTGCAGTGCAGTGTATTGACAGATTTTCATTGTTCTAAAACGCTTTTAATGTGAAGCCAGTTAGTTGATTCCAGTAAGTTTAACATCAAACATCAAGCGTTAATGATTTCTACGATATACCATTATCTCAGATACATGTCCTTTCTCGTAGATTTGCCTGCTATCAGCTGAGCAAATACACCACCTTGTAAAAGTGACTCGTGACTTCACAATTCTGTTTTATAAGGTAAGAATCTGTATCTTTATTATTTGCAAAAATCAACTAAATTGTTACATGGCCTAACTCAGGAGCTCCCTCTAGTCGAAGTTGGCATAAACTTTACTTCTATACTGAGCAATGTATTGTATATATTTTTTTAATATACTATTCAAGCGGATAGCCTGGGCATGTATGGTGGTATGCGTGAAGCAGTGACAGTGTGATGGTTCACATCTAGAGTTTTCCAGGCCTCTTTGTCAAATGCTTGGGTCAAAATTCCGCATTATTAAATCTTGCACAATATAGGAGTTATTTTATCAAAAGTTGTTGTGAATTTAAAATAGGCTTGGGATTTAGATCTTGTCAAACAACTATTAATCTGTTTGAACAAACAAAATAAAATATAAAAAGGGATTATTAGTCATTTTGTTTACCAATTTTTCCACCATAGATTCCAGGATTTTTTTGGGGGTTGGTGAATCCAGAGCTGGTTCTCTTCTGACTTGTTTCAGCTAGAAAGCCTGAATTTTCCCTGGAACGTGTCATACTAGATTTAGTAATGAGTTAATCACAATTAGTTAACAAACTGACAGTAAGGGAACATCTTGCGAATAGTAACCATAATATGATTGAATTTGATAATATTGGCCCAGAAATTCGGGTCAGGGGCTTCCCGCGGGTGCAAGCCTCCGACCTGCACTTACCTAGCGCGCCGGCCGTTGAGCTGTGGGCCCGCGTGGAATTCCGATCCTGGACCTCCTCCAACTGCCGGCGTGCAGTGCTTGCGTATCCCAGGGGCGCAGTTAGTTCGATGCGTCCCCTGGGATCACGTGGGCCATGGAGAGCCAATGGTAGCAGGGAATGCTTCATTCATAAGTTTGACAGGAAGAGCTGTCAAACCTATAAATACTATAAGCCCCAAAACATCAGTAAAACCTCATAATTTTTTTTTTAATCACATAAACAATAAACTATAACTATAAACATGAACATGAAATAACTATTTTAAACAATAATTTAAATTTTTGAAAAAAATAATTACATTTTCTAACGGGGCTAAAAATAAACTTACTTTTCTTTAAAGTATTTAAAAATAAACCTGTGGAAAAAATGTTTTAATTTTAATTAATTCACCACTTACCTTGTTAAAAGCAGGCCTTGCGCCTGCTTTTTACATGTCTAACTTCTGGGGACTTAACCTTCCCGGAGAAACCTGGGAAAAAAATGTATATTCAATGCGCAGGCGCTGCCTCTCCCGCGCACGCGTTCGAACTCTGAACCCCTTCTTTCAGGGGAACGGAAGTGCCGGTTTCCCACACATGCGCAGTGCATGCACGAAACCGGCACTTTGGTTGGGCCTGCGCGTCAGTACCCCGTGCGTACTCACGCGTTGGGACCCGAATTTCTGGGCCATTAGGTTCGAGAGGGAGCAGGTCGAGTCACAAACCCAAGGTTTTAAATTTAAGTAAGGTAAACTTTGAAGGGATGGGAAATAAATTGATCACAGTAAACTGTTAATGGGTAAAACTACAGAAAAACAATGAGAAATATTCAGAGAGGTATTTGGTGCAATAAAAAATCCGTACATGCCCCTAAAAGGCAAAAGCTCCACTTGTGCAGTTAAGCAACGATGGTCAACAAATGAGGTATGGGATAGTATCAAGCTGAAAGAAAAGGCTTCCACAAATGCAAAGAAAAGTAGAAATCCAACAGACTGCACTGGAGTGTCAGCCTAGATTACTTACTCAAGTCACTGGAGTGGGGCTTGAACCCCCAACCTTCTGACTCGGAGCCAAAGCCTGGAACATTCTACTTAAGTCCCTCTGTCTTACTACCTCTCCCTTCTGCAACAGGCTGCTCAAAACTTACCTCTTTACATCATCTTCCTTCTTGTCACCATTCCTAATTCTTGTAACCCCATTTCTCGATCTCTGGGTGAAGTACATTGATTTTTTTAAATATGTTAAAGGTGCTTAATCAATGTAAGTTATAATTGAATAATCCTGTCTTCAAGCTGTTTACACGAGAAAAAAACTGCAAACTTTTACACATGGTAAATGTCAAAATCTTCACTTCAGATCCAGGACTACCACAGAGCAACACCACAGGAGATCTGAGTAATTGGCACAATTTGTGTTAAACATTGAAAGGAGATTTGGCCTCTCTCCATCAATCTAACCTATACTCTGTTATGATTTAATTCTTTTTCTTTCTACTTTTTAGTGTCATAAGATGGGGTCAGCCTTGTATAAGCATTACAGAGTATACAAGCGTTCCTCATGTGGACAGTGCAATGGTAAAATCACTGTCTGCCGCATTGGTGAGAATAACCGAATGACGTATTTCTGCTCACGCTGTCAGAAGGAAGATCCCTGTCAGGTTAACATTAGGTACTGCACATGTATGGAATATGTTAAAGTACAATGTTTACCTTTGGAAAGCTGAGCTGAGGCCAGGCAATGTGGGCATATACATCATTTAGATCAGAACCACATGACACTTTGTGAACCTGGCTGATTTGAATTTTATTACAAATTTATTTTCACTTTTGATTTTGAATTAAGAACTATAGAGCATTCCTTCAATTTATAGCTACCCTTCCATCTCCAATTAACTTTTTTTATTTTTGTGCCGGCTTCCAAATCTTGTAGTCTCCATCCATATTTCTCATTCCCTACTACTTTGTCACTTTGACTCCACTTGTTTTTACCTCTAGTTATTTCTGGCCACTTGGGGCTGGATTTTGCCAGCCGAGATGAGTTGGGGGTGGGACTGCTGCCTTCCGGGTTCTAGTCCCTCCCCCAGTGACGTCTGATGAACGCACGCTATTTTCCCTTGATTGGCCTTACTGGCCAATTAAGGGAAAGCCGGTGACAGATGGCGTCAACTGCCGAAAATTTTTTGACAAATGAATTGTCAGCATTTGACAGCTTTGAGAAGCTGTCAAACACTGCCAATCTCTGTTCTAAGGTGAGCCCTTGCACAGAAGGCTCACCAAGACTTCTCTCCTCAGCAGAAAGCAGATGGCTGTAGCATCTGAGAATGCAGCAGCCATTCTGTCATCTCTGCCTTTGAGATGAGGCACCTCCGGATCCTCAACGGTTGAAGCCTGCAGGAAGAAGCAAAGGTAAGGAAACTTTTTCTAACACTTTAGACTCACCTCTCATACTTACCTGTTCACACTTGCACCCATCACTTACCTCTACATCTTGCATTTCGACCCCTTTCACCCCCGCAGACCCACTGCTCGCCTCGCTGACCCTGGCGAGGTTCACAGCCATCGGGAAGCCTGCAGCAGAAGGCTCAAAATGGGGAAAAGCCTCAAAACTGCCTGTTAGCTATCTGTTGCCAGGCCGTTAATTGGCTCTAATCCCCTTCCCGCCTCGAGGAGACGGGTCCCTGCATGACCCGGGGAGATGTTGTGGGGGGGGGGGGGCTGGGGTTCGGTAACCGCTGCCATTTTCCCGGCAGTCCCGCCTGCTCAAGGCTGGGAAAATTCCCCCCCCAGTCCTTCTGTATTGTACTCAATTGCTTCTAGTCAGCCCTTGCCTGTCTTACCTCAGTATCTCACCAGATCAGTTTTTCCTGGTCTTTATCAATTGCTTTTGTTTCCCTTTCCCCCTCCCCCTCCTCCTCAAATTTAATTATTTTCTTCTTACTATTCAGGTATTGCTAAGCTCTATTCCCTGAGCCAATGGGGTGAACAGGTTACCCCAGCCACTGCTTATAATTTTTTTTCATTCTCGAGATGTTGTGTCACTGGCAGTTGCTACCCATCCCTAGTTGCACTTGAGAAGGTAGTGGTGAGCCATCTTGAATCGCTGCAGTCCGCGTGTTGATGGTGTTCCCACCGTGCTGTTGGCTAGGGAGTTCCAATATTTTGACCCAGTGACGATGAAGACATGGCAATATTTGTCTAAGTCAGATTGGTGTGTGACTTGAAGGAGAACTTGGAGATGATGGTGTCCCCATGCACCTGCTATCTTTGTCCTTGAGGCCATGGGTTTGGGAGGTGTTGCCGAAGAAGCCTTGATGTGTTGCTGCAGTGCGTCTTGTAGTTTGTACACATAGCATCTAAGGAATGCCAGTGGTGGAGGGGGTGAGTGTTTAGGCTAGTGGGTAAGGTGCCAATCAAGCAGACAGCTTTGTCCTGGATCAGGCTTCTTGAGTGTTGTTACAGCTGTAGCCATCCAGGCAAGTGGAAAGAGTTATATCACACTCCTGATTTGTACCTTGTAGTTGTGCAGAGGCTTTGGGGGGGTCAAGAGGTCAGCCACTCACCATTAAAATACCCAGCTTCTGATCTGTAGCCATGATATTTATATAGCTGGTGCATATCTCTTTATTTAATTGCCCACAGTAAGATGCAAGTTCACATCACAAGATAAATACAAGATGAGGAAGTTCCCATTGTCCCATTTGAGCTCATCCATGATATACCTATCAATTCATTCCATGAAAAGCGACGAGTTAAGATAGTAACTATAGGTTTTTATTGGCTAAATAACAGAGCCCACCCTCGTGGGTGATCGGTTCCAACAAGGAAGAATACTAGCCAATCAGTCACCTTTATACCTGGGCAAGCAGGCGGAGCCATGGGCGGAGTCAGCTGAGGTATGCCTAGGTATAACAGCGTGCGTGGCAAGAGGTAACCTTGTGTAGTGATAACAACAGTGTAAACAGTGATAACAACAGTGTAACAATAGTGAACGGTTGTGAACGATAACAGTGGTTTACCACATTCACCCCTTGTTTAAAATTGAGTCCGGCGGGGTGAAGTGTACTACCAGTTCGTGTATGTCAGTCTATCAGGAGGCCTCGTAAACCTTTCTGATCGGCGCGGCGGCGGTGGTGCAGTATCCGATGTTAGTGCTGGTGTCTGCGTGGTCGACGAAGGCTCCTGGGGTTCCGGCATGCCGCCTACAGGAGCTGGATTTGGGGGAGTGGTGGGGGATAACGGTGGTATCTCAGGGGTGCCCGAGGGTGCGAGGTCTCGCAAGGAGACTGTGTCCTCCTGCCCATTTGGGTATGCCACATAGGCATACTGGGGGTTGGCGTGCAGGAGGTTCACCCTCTCGACCAGGGGGTCCGTTTTATGGGTCCTCACGTGCTTCCGCAGCAGGACGGGCCCCGGAGAAGTCAGCCACGTTGGTAGCGAGGTTCCCGTAGTCGACTTCCTGGGGAAAACAAACATTTGCTCATGAGGGGTGGCGTTAATGGCAGTACAAAGCAGTGACCGGATGGAATGGAGCGCTGCCGGGAGGACTTCCTGCCAGCGAGAGGTTGGGAGGCCCTTAGACTTTAGGGCTAAGAGGACGGCCTTCCAAACTGTCGCGTTCTCTCTTTCCACCTGGCCGTTCCCCCGGGGGTTGTAGCTGGTGGTCCTGCTCGCAGCCATACCTCTCGCGAGCAGGAACTGGCGAAGTTCCTCGCTCATGAAGGATGAGCCCCAGTCGCTATGTATATAGTTCGGGAACCCGAACAAGGCGAAGAGATCGTTCAGGCATTTGATGACCGTGGTACTGGTCATGTCTGGGCAGGGGATGGCAAAGGGGAAACGGGAGTACTCGTCAATAATGTTGAGGAAGTACACATTACGGTCAGAGGACGGGAGGGGCCCCTTAAAATCGATGCTCAAGCGCTCGAAGGGGCGGGTGGCCTTGATCAGGCTTGCTCTGTCCGGCCTATAGAAATGCGGTTTGCATTCGGCACAGGCTTGGCAGTTCCTGGTCATGGTCCTGACCTCCTCGATGGAGTAGGGCAGGTTGCGGGCCTTAATGAAGTGGTAAAGTCTAGTGACCCCGGGGTGGCAGAGGTCGTTGTGGAGGGTCCGCAGTCTATCAACTTGCGCGTTGGCGCATGTACCTCGTGATAGAGCATCTGGGGGCTCGTTGAGTTTACCAGGCCGGTACAAGATATCGTAATCGTAGGTGGAGAGCTCAATTCTCCACCTCAAGATCTTGTCGTTCTTGATTTTGCCCCTCAGCTTGTTATTAAACATAAAAGCAACCGAACGCTGGTCGGTGAGGTGGGTAAATCGTTTGCCTGCCAGGTAATGCCTCCAGCGTCGTACCGCTTCCACAATCGCCTGGGCCTCCTTCTCGACAGAAGAGTGTCGGATCTCAGGGCCCTGGAGGGTCCTTGAGAAGAAGGCCACAGGTCTCCCCGCCTGGTTAAGGGTTGCAGCTAGGGCGAAGTCGGATGCATCGCTCTCCACTTGGAAAGGGATGGACTCATCCACTGCGTGCATTGTGGCCTTCGCAATGTCTCCTTTTATGAGGGAGAAGGCTGCGCATGCTTCTGCTGTCAGGGGGAAGGAGGTGGACTTCATGAGGGGTCTGGCTTTGTCCGCATAATTGGGCACCCATTGGGCATAGTAAGCGAAGAGCCCCAGGGTTCTCTTCAGTGCCTTTTGACAGTGGGGAAGGGGAAGCTCCATGAGGGGGCGCATTCTTTCGGGGTCGGGGCCGATGACTCCGTTCTCTACTACGCAGCCGAGGATGGCAAGGCGCGAGGTGTTAAACATACATTTCTCCTTATTGTAAGTGAGATTCAGCCGTTGGGCCGTACGGAGGAATTTCTCCAGATTAACATCATGGTCCTGCTGGTCATGGCCGCAGATGGTGACGTTATCTAGATAAGAAAACGTGGCCTGCAGCGCGTTCTGGTCAACCATCCGGTCCATCTCCCTTTGGAAGACCGAAACCCCGTTGGTGACGCCGAAGGGAACCCTAAGGAAGTGGTAGAGGCGGCCATTCACCTCGAAGGCGGTATACTGGTGGTCCTCAGGGCGGATAGGGAGTTGGTGATAGGCCGACTTAAGATCGATGGTGGAGAATACCCGGTACTGTGCAATCGGGTTGATCACCCACGAGGGTGGGCTCTGTTATTTAGCCAATAAAATTGATATACCTATCAATTCATTCCATGAAAAGCGACGAGTTAAGATAGTAACTATAGGTTTTTATTGGCTAAATAACAGAGCCCACCCTCGTGGGTGATCGGTTCCAACAAGGAAGAATACTAGCCAATCAGTCACCTTTATACCTGGGCAAGCAGGCGGAGCCATGGGCGGAGTCAGCTGAGGTATGCCTAGGTATAACAGCGTGCGTGGCAAGAGGTAACCTTGTGTAGTGATAACAACAGTGTAAACAGTGATAACAACAGTGTAACAATAGTGAACGGTTGTGAACGATAACAGTGGTTTACCACAATCCATCCAGAAAGACCCTACAGTCTCCTCTTCCCCTCCATTGCAGCATCTGTTTCTTAAATAATTTGAGTTTTCATCTCCACTTCTTTACCTGCAAGAGCATTCCATGTGGCGATCACTCTTTGTGTGAAGAAGAACTTGCTGAAATCTATGCTACATTTAAAGGTAGCTATGTATTCTGCTTTGAAGAGTGCATGCATAGATGTTCCATTTTAAACTGCATTGCTGGTGTTTACCACGGTTAACATAACAAGGTTAATTTTCTTTATTCGAGGTTTACATATATCTCCACATACCCTTTAAATGCATTGCCTGTAAACTAACCGTACATTTAGGGCATTGTAATTCTAGAAAATCTCAATTCCAGTAATTCTCGACGTCGTAGGTGGAATGCCACATTTTAATTCTGCAAAGATCTATTTTGCCAACTGAAACTATTTTTCTAATGCTTTCAAATGTCTGTTTTTAACAGTAATTTGCCTAAACGGAACAGCCTGATAGGCTGGGCACGTGGCTCTGGAGATTATTCCACTGACACCATTGCCAAAAAAGAGGAGGAAGAATGGACATGTTCACTTTGCACATTAATAAATGCGCCATCGGCCAAGTCGTGTGATGCTTGTTTGACACAGAGGCCCATCGGTAAGTACCAAAACAATTTTAGTCATCATTATCAAGTTCACTTAACGTTCGTACATTTGCAATTTAATGTCTCCAGTTTCTTAACTCCCTGCGGCATAGTCAGCATCTTTCAAGAGAGAGATGTATTACTGTTGGAAATGTAACGTCAAACTTCGCATGAAATTGGCCACAATGTTAATTATAGTTTTCATGTTGTTGAATTTTATGCTGTGCTATTTACACAATGAGCAATATATTAATGACTGTTTACATATTAATGACAATTTCCCCCCCACCTGTGGGACCAAGATTCTGCCTCTCTCTTTCCCCCCCCCCAGCTAAATAGTTGTATTGTAGATACTGTTGACAGTTTTAAGTGTTTGGTGCAAGCATGTAAATGAACATTGTAAACCGTTCCAGAAAAAACATCGTCAAAAGTGCAAATGAGTCCTCCTCTTGCATTTTGTTGAGCAGCTGAGAGTTTTAACACTGTAGTGAACATCTTGCTTACAACAGCTAAATTAATGCAGTTATGAAATCTCCTTCGTCTCCTCAAAAATTTAACTTGCAAAAGGGTGCATAAAAATTCTCACTATCGCGGTATTGAAGATTAATCGTGTTCAGTGATGTTAATTGTGTGTTCTGCATCTTTTAAAGAGGAAGCTTCTCTTCAGACGCCTGGCTTTGATACTGATCTCATAAAATACCCATGCAATAATTTTGGTAAGCCTCTAGTGGAATGGAAGCTGAATCGGAAGGCAGCATTTGGTACGACAACGCTGGTTCTCACATCTCTAAGGAGCTCTCGAGAGAGTCCCAGACCCACTTTCTCAGCAGAGAGTGAAATGAAAAGGAAGACTCCCTTATCTGATGGAAATCCTTCACGCCAAGCTTTGCCTTTGGTTAAGAATTGTTCTGCAAATGGAATGAACTCAAACCTCTGGATGAATAGTCCCTTTAATAATTATGCGAATCAAACGGCCAGCGATTCAGCATCATTTAGTTGTACCAACCAAAGTTCATTTCATCAGCCTGCCAAAAGAATGAAAAAGGACCATCAGTCGTCTTTCCATTCCAACACGAGTACGGCAGTTTCTGTTTTCAGGTGTGCCCTTGGACCTATCTATTTCAAATGAAATTTCAGTTGGCTGAAAGTTACTGTGGGATGTCAGTATTCACAGAATCACAGAAACCCCACAGTGCAGATAGAGGCCATTTCGGCCTATCGAGCCTGCACCGACACATATCCCACCCGAGCCCCGTAACCCCTACACCAACACATATCCCACCCTATCCCCGTAACCCCATGTATTTAATCCCCCTAACACTAAGGGTCAATTTATCATAGCCAATCAACCTAACCCGCACATCTTTGGACATCTTTAAAGTAAGCTAACTGCTTGATAGGTCATCCAAAACTCTGCTGCCCGTGTCCTAACTCGCACCAAGTCTTGTTCACCCATCGCCCCTGTGCTCGCTGACCTACATTGGCTTCCGGTTAAGCAGCGCCTCGATTTCAAAATTCTCATCCTTGTTTTTAAATCCCTCCATGGCCTCGCCCCTTCCCATCTCTGCAATCTCCTTCAGCCCCACAATCCCCCGAGATATCTGCGCTCCTCTAATTCTGGCCTCTTGAGCATCCCTGATTTTAATCGCTCCACCACTGGTGGCCGTGTCTTCTGTTGCCTAGGCCCTAAGCTCTGGAATTCCCTGCCTAAACCTCTCCGCTTCGCTACCTCTCTTTCCTCCTTTAAGGCGCTCCTTAAAACCTACCTCTTTGATCAAGCTTTTGGTCATCTGCTCTAATTTCTCCTTATGTGGTTTGGTGTCAAATTTTTTGTCTTATAATACTCCTGTGAAGCACCTTGGGACGTTTTACTACGTTAACGGGGCTATATAAATACAAGTTGTTGTTGTTGAGTGGCATGCCTTTCACACTTCTGGGCCTTTCACACCTTGGGCATTATTTTACATTTTCTTAAAAAAAAAGCAGCCCATCTTAACACAGCTGCTCCTGCCAGTCTCCATTGCTGCCTTTGATCAGATATTATGATGGATACATTATTACATCTATCCTTCTGTAACATGATTTTTGTGGAAAATAAATCCGGATAGTGTCCTCAATTAGTGAACTGTTTAATTGATATCTGGGCAGCTCTTAAGTTAAGTGGCACAGAATCTGACATTATTTCTCCCGTATATATGCAGGAGATAAAACCTGCACGGTGGTGTGATTTGCACACCAGATATTAGCGGGTTTTGTGTTTTATGAATAGAAATTTTTAATTGCAGATTTACTGTTTCATATGTTAGTAGATGTATTGAATATTCCACCAGCTGTATGTTAAAACATTATTACTCCTTTTAAAGTACATTTAGAACATGGCAGCTGTATGCCTTAAATAAACTTAAGAGCACATTAAGAGCAGTTATTTTCAATTGTGCTATCGGCGTAGCAGAAAGGCTCATACAATGTTCATTTTCAAGATAGATGTCTATTAAGTGAGTGTTCCAGTGGGCTTCCTTGATTAGCTCAGTGGATTAAATGGACTACATGGGAGATGATGAAAGAGCTAGAATTTATATCACAACCTTAGGGTGTCCAAAGCACTTCACAAGCAATGGATTACTTTTAAAGTTCAGTAGCTGTTGTGTAGCTAACTGTGGGAGCTGATTTGCGCACAGCACGGCCCCATAACAGAAAATGAGCTAAATAAGCATAAATAATCGCCTCTTGGGGTGGCGCCTGATATCAATGTGCACAAATCGAAAAGGATTTTGACGAGCTTAATCAGTGGCCGGAGAAATGGCAGACACAATTTAATACGGCGAAATGTAAGGTTAGGAAGTTTGACAGAGGGAAGGTTGATGTGGATTATGTGCTAAATGTGAATGTATTTCGGGTATCGGAGCTGGGGTCGGGGGGAAGGTGGGGGTTTAGTGGACAATGTCATTAAAACCATCTGCAATATTCCCAGGCTGTTTTTTTTTTTTTTTTAAACTAGCGGAAAGTTGGGATGCACAGCAAGGGGTGTAACATCCAGACCCCATCTGGAGTACTGGGAGAGTATTGGTCTCCCTAATTCAAAAAGGATATGAATTTATTGGAGGGGGCGTAGAAAAGAGCTACGCAGCTGGTCCCAGAGTTGAAGGGAATTAAAAAATGAAAGATTGCCGATCCTGGGTTTTTTCTCTTGAAAAGAGAAGACTGAAAGGGAATATGATAAAAATGTAAAAGTTTGGACGAATTAGCAAGTTTCTGGCATGTACAGAGTTTAAGTACAATGGGTCATATTTACAAATTAACATAGCAAGAATTAGGAGCAGAAGTAGGCTATACGGCCCCTCGAGCCTGCTCTGCCATTCAATAAGATCATGGCTGATCTTTAACCTCAACTCCACTTTCCCGCCCGATCCCCATATCCCTTGATTTCCCGTGAGGGCAATGAAAGGATATAGGAGGTACCTTTTTACTATAAGTGTGGTATATATGTGGAACAGATTACACCATGGGTGATGGAACCATAAACCTTAATGGGTTTCAAAAAGGATCCAGACAGATTGTGGTCGATAAATGGAATTCAGGGTTATTGGAAAGGCACCAGGGGGGTATTGTTGATGGGTGGGCTAGATGGGCCGAAGGTCTTCTCCTGCCTGAAGCTTTTGCTATGTAAAAGTCTGACTGGGCTCCAGCTTCTTATTGCTACCTATTGGTCTCAATGTACGTGGACATCGGTTGAGGACATGAGTGGACATAACTGATTTTGCTTCGGTATATTGAAGGCACTATAGGCACTGCAATTGTGTTATTTCAGAATGAATTCTTTTACATCACTCTAAAGGCAATATGATGTCTAACAGCAGAGATATGAAGGTCGCTGAGAGTGCCGTTATTTTCCTGCTGTTTAAATTGAACGAGTTTTAACAGATGGGAGAGAAATGACTATAGGAATAGTTTTAACAGCAAGGGTTTGTAAACCAGAAGATGCATTTGTTTTCTTTACTTTCACTCCTTAGTAAGTTCGAATGACAAACTAACATCCTAGACTGTGAATCATTTTAAAATGTCATTTTAGAATTATTCATAGTCTGGAGATGTCGTGCTGCCAAATAGTGATATTTCTCGCCCTTCAGTCCTGCTGGCTGGGTTGTCCAGCAGGCATTGAGCCCTGAAATTGCACAAAAAGGCAGTTTTATTGCATTGTTTTGATAAAAGTATGTGGTAGAATTAATTTTTTTAATATCTTGTGTTCCCAGGGACTCTGTTAATATGACTGATGGTACTGCTGCTGTAAATCCTGAAACCCCATGTTGCAAAAAGCACAGTCGCCCCTGCACACTGAGAGTGGTCAAGAAAGAAGGTGACAACAAGGGGAGGCAGTTCTATGCGTGCTCCCTACCTCGAGGACCCCAGTGTGACTACTTTCAAGTGAGTATGCTGCTCTACGCTAGTGGAGTCTAAATTACCTGACATCATGGAAGTGTCACTCCTACTGGATGATTGACACTCCCCCCAAATATGCTGCTGATTGCTGCTGTAAATATTAAGTGTGCTGCCACTACCCACTTCTGCACCTCCCCGCTGACTCAAAGCTCCTCCCACATACCTGCTTGTGATTCCAGTCACTGGACCTGCCATTGATTGAAGAATGACAGCCAAAATGCTCCCCACAGTGACGACCACAGGCCCTCCTGTTTCAGAGCTGGGGCTGCATTCAGCTTGCGCTCTGCTTAGCGGGACAGGACCTCATTGAAACAAGTGGGCTCTGTATTGATTTTCATGTCAACAGCTCCCCTAAGATCAGCACTGCAGAGGCTGCCAACAAGATTGCTGAACGTATACTACCTTTAGCACGCCCCTCTGTAGTTGCGTTGGCTTTGGGGGACCATTTTACGGCTGTCTTTCTCAGTTTTGTGGCAGATTTGGCAGCTGGAATTGCAGACGATTGCATGGGGGACTTTCAATGGTGAGAGCGAAAGAGATGTGACGAGAAAAATGCTGCTGGTTTTGAAACCTGCTGGCCATCAATTTTCTGTGAAAATTCTCACCGGGTAATCAAGAATGCCGAAAATTTGAGGTTACACTGTTTCGTAATCAATTGAAGCAAATCCAATCAGACAAATAACATTTTAACTGCAAAACAAAAACCATTTCAACATTACCAGGTTATTTAATGCAGGTTCATGTTTGATGGTTGTGTACCATTACGCTAAATAGCCTGAAGAGGGCACTTCAACACTGTCCAAAAACCTGAAGGTGAATAACTGCAGTATTCAGAGCTTACAGCAGCTTGTGTCCCACTTCAGATTTTCTACACAATTTGCTTTAAACATCAGCTGCACTGTAGTTTGACTGTTGAATTGAACTATTCAAAATGACTGAAATTACAGTAATTGCTATCTTTCCACTAGGTAATGAATGTAGTTGGGTAATAGATTATGGTACATTGTGCGGAGCAGTGTTTCGACTATTTAGAATTTAATTGCATTTGTTCAGCTCAGTTACACATTGATTTATATAATAGGTCTGTAAATCAAAAGGTTTTTTACTAATAAGCTGAAGACATTAATAATTTTAAGTGTGCAGTTAGCAACATATTTTCATGCATCTAGAATTGTGCTGCAGTAATTGCCTGCATCAGCCACATTACACATAATTCATAATCACTTTTATCTTAAAGACCCACTAATTAATAACGTACAGAAAGTGATCAATTAAGAAAAGTTTCCCTGCAAAACATGAAAGTTAATTTATTAGAGGCAAAAGAACATTGGGATAACAAATAAAAAATATCCCGGTCCACGGGTGAGTTCTGAAGGAATTCGCCATGGCCTGGATTTTGTGACCCCTACGGGTGTGTATGCGTCCATAAAGGCCACAACATACGGGCCAACATTAACAACTTGCATTTATATAGTGCCTTTAACATAGTGAAACGTCCCAAGGCGCTTCACTGGAACGTAATCAAAATTTAACACCAAGCCACAAAAGGAGATATTAGGACCGAAGACTTGGTCAAAGAGGTAGTTTTATAAGGAACGTCTTAAGAGGAGAGGGAGGCGGCGAGGTTTAGGGAGGGAATTCCAGGAATTTGGGCCTAGACAGCAGATGGCACGACTGACAATGGTGGTGCAATTAAAATCAGTGATGCGCAAGAGGCCAGAATTGGAGGAGTGCAGGGATCTCGGAGGGTTGTAGGGCTGGAGGTGGTTACAGAGATAGGGAGGGGCGAGGCCATGGAGGGATTTGAAAAGAAGAATGAGAATTTTAAAATCGAGGCGTTGCTGGACTAGGGGCCAATGTAGGTCAGCGAGCACACTGGTTACCAGGAGTCAACGTATTTGTTAATTGTTGATAGTAATTGTAAGCATTGCAAATGCCTTAGTGCTGCTGGTACTCACATGGAATGGCTTGCGTTTGCGACAGATGGGTTCAACATTCTTGCCACCCTGCCTCCACTTGTTTTTTTTTGTAGAAAAATGCAAAAGTCTACAGCAATATGTATGCAGTAACTACCTTGAATTATTTCAAATTGATTTTGTAAACTCTAATGTAGTTGGGAAAAGTTCAAGTAAACCGGCTTTAAAAGAAGCCATCGTCTGCAAACTGTTGAGCATTAACCCCGTTTTGTTTCTCACAGTGGGCTGATTTACATTTTCCATTCTGCAGTCATGGAAAGCGATGCATCATGAGGACGGTGCTGAAACTTGGGCCTAATAATGGACGCACTTTTTATGTGTGCTCGCAAGGAATGGGCAAACAGTGTAATTTCTTTCAATGGGCAGAGAATGGGCCAGGTGTCATGCTCATTCCAGCCTGCTGAAACTCACCCTGTACCGCTGAGGCAAGCATTTTAGGAATTGTTTCACTGATCCAAGCACTGGAGAATGAGTAAATCTTTGAATTAGAATTTTAGATGTGCTTATAAAAATGTATAACTGTTTTGCTGAAATCTTTCTCTTGAATCAAGATTATAATTTCCCGCGCACACACACACCCCACCCCACCAGACCTGCATAATGGAGCCAGAGCATTGGAATTTATATTTCGGTTGGCTATGCATTGATCTAGGATCCACTGCACAATTAATCTGCAGCAGATACTGATACATTGTCCACCGTGTCATCAAACACTTCGATCAGCTTACTGGAGCCTTCAGGCTGCAAGAAACTTTAGAGTGGGGAAGAAGTGAACGCAGATAGTAAAAATGGAAAGATACCAGATAGGGAAAAGGCTTAATAAATTTATTTTTACGAGTAAATTTCCCACGTTCAGTTGATGAATGCAAGATTTAACCTACAAGATACAGTAGTGACTGTTGGGAGACTTCAGAAATTAGCTCCACAGAACCACCAAGTGGCCAAAGCCTAAAGCTGCATACACAGACCGCAACATTAGATGGGAACTGTTGACATTGATTGTTATCAATGCTGACAGAAAAGCAGAACCGAAAATAGTGACAACAGTGAATGGGGTTTGTGGACAGAAAGTGTGTGCCTTAAGCAAGATTTGTTAATGTGCAGATTTAATAACTAAAATGGGAACACATTTCTGGACAGCATAGTGAATTACAAATACAGTTCTGCTTTAACACAACTATAGTCTACTCCTATTAATCAAGTCATTTTTGTAAAACAGCTAAAAAAAAATCCAATCATTTGAATTCAGCAACATCAATTTAGCAATTAAACATTTGAATTATCAGATCATTTGAATTTAGAGAAGTATATTTTGTATGGAAGATTTGACAAGTTTTCAAATGGTAAACTTAAGTTATTAATTGCTAATAAGTCCCTGCTTTCTGTTACCGACTTCAAAGGATTTGATAGCACTTGGATGATATTTATCCATTTGGTACAAATGTTTCTTTTAAAAAGCACTTGTGTGGTTTTGTAAAAACCCATCTCAGATACTGCAAAAGTCTTTATTCAACATCTCGAGAGAATTCCTCAAAGCTAGTAATGTCTTGTCTGTCTTCTTCCATTTTTCTATCACTGCTGTAATATTATGTATTTTAATAGCTGATGTGATCCTCTTTGTCACCTGACTTTTTCTATATATCTGTGTTGCAATTAAGTATTAATAAATTGGAGAATCTGTTTTTAATGCACTATGATTATATTGGTTATTAATAAGTTTAATGAGCAGCAGTATTTGAAAATTCTTTCAACTCCTGTCTCTGAAGCTTCAGATCAAGTCTTAATTCCGGACATGTTAGTCAGGAGTTCTGTATTTCTATTGGTTTTTCTGGATTTCACCCTACAGCTCCTGTATAATCTGTCAGATTTAGTTTGGAAGGGTCTGGTGCAGTCTTCCTCAGCCTTAGCTAAGGCACGTGAACTTCATTCCACCTTGTCAGATAAAAGTCCTGTTTTCATTTCCCCATGACAGATTATATAATAATATTCCAAATACAGAGCAAGTGCAAAAAGACAACAAGTCCCCTGGACCAGATGGCCTGCATCCCAGGGTCTTAAAAGAAGTGGCTGCAGAGATAGTGGGTGCATTGGTTGCAATCTACCAAAATTCCATGGACTATGGAGAGGTCCCAGCAGATTGGAAAACTGCTAATGTAACACCCCTATTTAAGAAAAGAGGGAGACAGAAAGCAGGAAACTAGACCAGTTAGCCTAACATCTGTCGTTGGGAAAATGCTGGAGTCCTTCATTAAGGAAGCAGTAGCAGGGCATTTAAAAAAACATACTACAGTCAAACAGAGGCAGCATGGTTTTAGGAAAGGGAAATCATGTTTAACAAATTTGCTGGAGATCTTTGAGGATGTAACAAGCAGGGTGAACAAGGGTGAGCCAGTGGATGTGGTGTATTTGGATTTCCAGCAGGGATTCGATAAGGTGCTTTTGAACTACAGAATATGTTCATCCCTGTTTGGCATAAAAAAACAAAAAAGGTGACTCAACCGTGGCTAACAAGGGAAATTAGGGATAGCATAAGATCCAAGGAGAGGACATATAATTTGGCCAGAAAAAGCAGCAAACCTGAGGATTGGGAGCAGTTTAGGATTCAGCAAAGGAGGACAAAGGGATTAATTAAGAGGGGGAAAATAGATTATGAGAGTAAGCTTTCAGGGAACATAAAAACTGACTGTAAAAGCTTCTATAGATATGTGAAGAGAAAAAGATTGGTGAAGTCAATCGTAGGTCCCTTGCAGTCAGAATCAGGGGAATTTATAATGGGGAACAAAGAAATGGCAGACCAATTAAATACATACTTTGGTTCTATCTTCACAAAGGAGGACACAAATAACCTCCCAGAGATGTCGGGGAACATAGGGTCTAATGAGAGGGAGGAATTGAATGAAATCAGTATTTGTAGGGAAATGGTGTTAGGGAAATTGACGGGATTAAAAGCCGATAAATCCCCAGGGCCTGATAATCTACATCCTAGGGTACTTAAGGAAGTGGCCCTCGAAATAGTAGATGCATTGCTGGTCATTTTCCAAAATTCTATGGACTCTGGAACTGTTCCCATGGATTGGAGGATAGCTAATGTAATCCCACTATTTTAAAAGGGTGGTAGAGAAAAAACGGGGAATTATAGACTGGTAAACCTGACATCGGTAGTGGGGAAAATGCTAGAGTCCATTATAAAAGATGTAATAGCAGAGCACTTGGAAAACAGTGACAGGATCGGACAAAGTCAACATGGATTTGCAAAAGGTAAATCATGCTTGACTAATCTACTGGAATTTTTTGAGGATGTAACTGGTAGAATAGATAAGGGAGAACCAGTGGATGTAGTGTATTTGGACTTTCAGAAGGCTTTCGATAAGGTCCCACAAAAGAGATTAGCACGTAAAGTTAAAGCACATGGGATTGAGGGTAAGGTACTGACTTGGACAGAGAACTGGTTGGCAGACAGGAAGCAAAGAGTTGGAATAAACTGGTCTTTTTCCGAGTGGCAGGCAATGACTCGTGGGGTACCGCAGGAATCGGTGCTAGGACCCCAGCTATTCACAAAATATATAAATGATCTAGACAAGGGAACTAGATGTAATATCTCCAAGTTTGCAGACGACACAAAGCTGGGTGGGCGTGTGTGCTGTGAGGAGGATGCAGAGAAACTCCAGTATGATTTGGACAGGTTGGGTGATTGGGCAGATGCATGGCAAATGCAGTATAATGTGGATAAATGTGAGGTTATCCACTTCGGTGGCAAAAACAGGAAGACATTATTATCTGAACAGCAATAGATTGGGAGAAGGAAGTGCAACGAGGCCTGGGTGTCTTTGTGCACCAGTCGCTGAAGGTAAGCATGCAGGTGCAGCAGGCGGTTAAGAAGGCAAATGGTATGTTGGCCTTCATAGCGAGAGGATTCGAGTACAGGAGCAAGGATGTCGCTGCAGTTGTACAGGGCCTTGGTGAGACCACACCTTGAGTATTGTGTGCAGTTTTGGTCGCCTTATTTGAGGAAGGATGTTCTTGCCATGGAGAGAGTGCAGCGAAGATTCACCAGTCTGATACCTGGGATGGCAGGAATGACGTATGAGGAGAGATTGGGTCGATTAGGCTTATATTCGCTAGAGTTTAGAAGAATGAGAGGGGATCTCATTGAAACTTATAAAATTCTAACAGGACTAGACAGACTGGATGCAGGAAGAATGTTCCCGATGGTGGGGGAGTCCAGAACCAGGGGTCACGGTCTAAGGATAAGGGCTAAGCCATTTAGGACTGAGATGAGGAGGAATTTCTTAACCCAGAGAGTGGTGAACCTGTAGAATTTTCTGCCACACAGGGCAGTTGAGGCCAATTCATTAAATATATTCAAGAAGGAGTTGGATATATTTCTTGAGGCTAAAGGGATCAAGAGATATGTGGAGAAAGCAGGGACAGGGTACTGAATTTGGATGATCAACCATGATCTCATTAAATGGCGAATCGGGCTCGAGGGGCCGAATGGCCTACTCCTGCTCCTATCTTCTATGTTTCTATGTGCCACATAAAAGGTTACTGCATAAGATAAGAGCTCATGGAGTTGGGGGTAATATATTAGCATGGATAGAGAATTGGCTAACTAACAGAAAGCAGAGAGTTGGGATAAATGGGTCATTTTCTGGTTGGCAAATGGTAACTAGTGGGGTGCCACAAGGATCGGTGCTGGGGCCCCAACTACTTACAATCTACATTAATGACTTGGATGAAGGGATCGAGTGTAATGTAGCCAAGTTTGCAGATGATACAAAGATGGGTGGGATAGCAAGTTGTGCAGAGGACTCAAAGAATCTGCAAAGGGATATAGACAGGCTAGGTGAGTGGGCAAACATTTGGCAGATGGAGTATAATGTGGGAAAGTGCAAGGTTATCCACTTTGGCAGGGGAAAAAAAAGCAAATTATTATTTAATGGAAAGAGATTACAAAATGCTACAGTTCAGAGGGACCTGGGGGTCCTTGTGCGTGAAACACAAAAAGTTAGCATGCAGGTACAACAAGTAATCAAAAAGGCAATAGCAAAATACTGCGGATGCTGGAAATCTGAAATAACAACAGAAAATGCTGGAAATACTCAGCAGGCCAGGCAGCATCCGTGGAGAGAGAAACAGAGTTAACGTTTCAGGTCTGGGACCCTTCATCAAAAAGGCAAATGGAATGCTGGCCTTTATTTCAAGGGGGTTGGGGTATAAAAGCAGGGAAGTCCTGCTACAACTGTACAAGGTATTGGTGAGACCACACCTTGAGTACTGCGTACAGTTTTGGTCTCCTTATTTAAGGAAGGATATACTTGCATTGGAGGCAGTTCAGAGACGATTCACTAGGTTAATTCCAGAGATGAGGGGTTTGACTTATAAGGAAAGGTTGAGCAGGTTGGGCCTACACTCATTGGAATTTTGAAGAATGAGAGATGATCTTATCGAAACATATGATACTAAGGGGGCTCGACAGGGTAGATGCAGAGAGGATGTTTCCCCTCATGGGGAAATCTAGAACTTGGGGGCACCGTCTCAGAATAAAGGGTCGCCCTTTTAGAACTGAGATGAGGAATTTCTTCTCTCAGAGGGTTGTAAATCTGTGGAATTCTCTGCCTCAGAGAGCTGTGGAGGCTGGGTCATTAAATACATTTAAAGTGGAGATAGACAAATTTTTGCAAGATAAGGGAGTGAAGGGTTATGGGGAGCGGGCTGGGAAGTGGCTTTGAGCCCTAGATCAGCCATGATCTTATTGAATGGCAGAACAGGCTCGAGGGGCCAAGTGGCTTATTCCTGCTCCTATTTCTTATGTTCGTAAAAGAATTCTATGGTCCTGAGAAAGGAGTCTAAAACTAGCTTGGGATAGGAGGGTATACAGTACTTCCAAATAAAATCTATCCAACAGCAAACCTCTCCAATTGAACCTCTGTTCAAGAAAAGAATATGAAATTTAAACTGTTTTTTTTTTAATTTGTTCATGAGATGTGGGCATCGCTGGCAAGGCCATCACTTATTGCCCTTGAGAAGGTGGTTGTGAGCCGCCGCCTTGAACCGCTGCTGTCCATGTGGTGAAGGTACTCCCACAGTGCTGTTAGGGAGTTCCAGGATTTTGACCCAGCTACGATGAAGGAATGGCGATATATTTCCAAATCAGGATGGTGTGTGATTTCGGCAACTTTGGAGGAGATGGTGTCCCCATGCATGTGCTGCCCTTGTCCTAGGTGGCAGAGGTTGCGGGTTTGGGAGGTGCTGTTGAAGAAGCCTTGGCGAGTTGCTGCAGTGCATCTTGTAGATGGTACACGCTGCAGCTACGGTGCGCCGGTGGTGGAGGGAGTGAATGTTTAAGGTGGTGGATGGGGTGCCAATCAAGCGGGCTTTTTTGTCCTGGAAGATGTTGAGCTTCTTGAGTGTTGGAACTGCACTCATCCAGACAAGTGGAGAGTATTCCACCACACTCTTGACTTGTGCCTTTTAGATGATGGATACGCTTTGGGGAGTCAGGAGCTGAGACACTTATTCAACCTCTCAATGCCATCTTGGCATCCTAATGTGTTCTCTGCAAACTCAATCCAATGATATTTTTAAAAGATTTTTGTGGCCTTTTATTTCTCTCAATATTAGTTATTCATGTTCTTGGCTTTCTTTATTGCATTAGTGAGCATCACCGTCTTGAGATGTGATGCACAGTATCTATCTTTTGGTACTTGCTTAAGCCAGTCACAACACCCCATTCATATACCTATTTGGGTATTTATTGATGTATTGTGTGCTTCCCTCTAGGATCATGGCACCCTCCTATTTCTCAATGACATGCTGCTCCTCAGTGACATCATCTAAAGAAACAATGTTGGGTTCCACATGTACGCTGATGACACCCAGCTCTACCACACCACCGCCTCTCCCCACTCCTCACTGCCTCTGATGTCACACTGCTTGTCCTTTATTCAGTCCTGGATGAGCTTCAATTTTCTCCAGATGAAACATTGGGAAGACTGAAATCATTGTCTTTGGATGCCGTCACAAACTCCATTCCCTAGCCAATGATTCCATCCCCCTCCCTGCCCATTGTCTCAGGCTGATTTAAGAGTGTTCGCAACCTGTGTCCTATTTGACCCTAAGCAAAGCTTCCAACCCCATATCCTCCATCGCAAAGACCGCCTACTTTCACCCTGTAACGTCGCCTGTCTCTATCCCTGCCTCCGCTTATCCGCTGCTGAAACCCTCATCCATGCATTTGCTCCCTCCAGACTCGACTATTCCAATGCTCTCCTGGTCAGCCTCTCGAGACCTCTTCCATGAACTTGAGATCATCCATATCAAAACCTGCACCAATTCCCGTTCACCCATTACACCTGTGTTCACTGACCTACGTTGGCTCCTGGTTCACCAACGTCTTGATCTTAAAATTCTGATCCTTGTGTTAAAGTATCTCCATGGCCTCCCCCCCCCACCCCCATCTCTGATCTCCAGCCCTACAACCCTCCATGAACTCTGCGTTCCTCTAACTCTGGCCTCTTGCGCATCCCACGTTGGCAGCTATATAGGCCTTAAGCTAAGGAATTCTCTTCCTAAACCTCGCCGCCTCTCCTTCTTTAAGACCCTCCTTAAAACCTACCCCTTTAACCAAGCTTTTCGTCACTCATCCTAATATCGCCTGCTTTGATGCGCCAGTTTTTCTCTGACTACGCCTTGGGAAGTTTACCTGTTAATGGCGCTATAGAAATGCAAGTCCTTTTAGAAATAGAACTTTAGGTAGTCCCATTACTGGAGAATGGGTAGAGTGTATTTCTTTGGAGTTTAGCGTCTTGTGAACCATGAAGAGGAGAACTCTTGTATTGAGCATTAGCGGACTAATGTGAAAATGGTTTCTCTAATTTAATTTGAATGAAAACTATATGCAGCAGCTTCCATGTCCTTTTCAATAGTTACTGTTTGGATCCATCTGCTAATTAGGATATGTATTTTGGCATCTTGATTTTCCAAGCCACGCTGGCCTTAAAGCCTCATTACTTACCTTATTACCTTAGTATCAAGACCCAAATGGGTTTCCTCTGACTGAGTGCTTGAAGCTGTTTGTGAAGAAGTTTATTCAGCATCTCTGCTCTTGTAAGAACTGAAGCTCGAAGACCAGAGAGATCATTTGCATAGTGGGGCAGGGGAACCATGTGGATTTCTAAAAGAAGACAATGTTAACAGTGAATGGTGTGGTTTTCTCTTCCCTTCCCTGCTGCAGTCCCTGTCCCATTTATAGAAGTCCCCTCCAAGTCACACACCATCCTGACTTAGAAGTATATCGCCGATCCTTCATCGCTGGGTCAAAATCCTGGAACTCCCTCCCTAACAGCACTGTGGGAGCACCTTCGCCACACGGACTGCAGCGGTTCAAGAAGGCAGCTCACCACCACCTTCTCGAGGGCAACTAGCGATGGGCAATAAACGCTGGCCTTGCCCACGACGCCCACATCCCAGGAATTAATAAGAAAAGGAACCTATTATATGTGGGCTGGGGGGAGCTTCAAAGAATGGAAAAACAGCAGTGAAAATGAGCAGTCACAGAAGGAGAGCAAAATGAGATTAGCCTTGTCAGGACTTGTTTGCAAAAACAAAACTGGTCTCCACAAAAACGTCAAATAGTCTCGCCAATTGAACTCTCTTTAATATCACTTATATACAAAGAATTCTGATTTTTTTTTAATTCTCATTTTATTCCATCTTTTTTCTGCTGATTTTTAATCCATTTTGTTTTCAGTTATGAGGGCTGAGGTTACACTGACATGGGAAAACGGCAGAGCTTATTCAGATGTGGTAAATGGAGAACTGCTTAGCTGCAGCTTAACAGTTGCGAACAGCTGACAGGCCAGGAGTTAAATGGAAAATTAGCATAGCACCAGTTCCAAAAGTGCAGTGTAAGAGCCGCAGCTGCAGTACAACTGCACTTAAACGTTACAACTTCATCTGTTAATTCCACTCCTCGTGTCCAGTTCAGCAACATTCTCTGTATAACCGTCCCAGTGCTTGCTATTTAAATAAAACTGTTTAACAAAGTGATAAAAACACAAGAAAAGCTGTTATATTGCAACTATTCATCTCCAACCCGTATCTGTAAAGTGCAACGTGCATATGCAAATCACACTTTGATTGCACCTCTCAATAAGTTCTCTCTTCACTGGTTTGTATATATACCCAGAGCTCTGCTCGTCAAGCAGCTAATTTTTAATGTTAGTGTGAGTGTAATGGAGTGCGTTTTTTTTTTAAAACATTAAAATTTTGAAACAGATACTTCAGTGAACTCCCAGACCCTTGTGTGAAATGAAGCTTTGCACTGGGCTGAAGTGATCGTGCACCCAGTGCAACTCAAAGCAGCGAGAGATTCTTTCGCAAGGAGACGGTCTTGCATCTCGCAGTTTAATGCACTCAGGAATCAGAAGGCCGACCTGAGTCTTCAGTTCTATCACCACCCCGTTGATGCAGATCTGAAACTGTGGCTTTTCCGCTCTCAGACTTAAAATACATTTTGTTTTTGCAGACTCCCGCAAAAGGCCATGGATGCTGGGTCAATTAAAATTTTCAAGGCTTGAGATTGATAAGATTTTTGTTAGGTCAGGGAATCAAGGGATTATGGATCGAGGGTTAGTAAATGGAGTTGTGGTACAGATCAGGCATTATCTGACTGAATGTTGCAACAGGCCCGAGGGGCTGAATGGCCTACTCCTGTTGCTATAGATCTCATGTATATGAAACATACCCAAGAGTGGCTGCTACTCGTACAACTTTAGAGTTCTCCAATTACTTACGGGTTTTTGTAAAGGTTCAAAACATCTTACAACAGATCAAAGGAGGATAAATGGAGTTGACGTACAGATAAACCATGATCTACTTGAATGATGGAAGAGGCTTGAGGATCTGAATGGCTTACTGTTCCTACGTACATGCACAAAAGTAAATTCAGGAGCACCCATTTTTGGGCGGCTCACCTACACAGTGTCAACAGTCCACGCTCAAATGGTGAGGTCCCAGGAGTCCAGGATTTTGGGCCTCGGAATTCCTCCTAATGTAGATGCCACTGGTGTAGGAGCCCGCATCAGTTAGTGCTCCAATTTCCAAGTTAATGATAGGGTTGACCGCAGGGGTCTGGAGGAGGAATGGCTGGGTCGTGGAATCCGTGATTGGTGGCGGATCGCGTAGGAAGATCGCAGGCCTGGGGAGTATTGTTTGGGGGGTCAGGAGTGCTGTCGGGGATCAAGTAGGAAGATCGCAGGCCTGGGGAGTATTGTTTGGGGGGTCAGGAGTGCTGTCGGGGATCGAGTAGGAAGATCGCAAGCGCGTGAGTACTATTGGTGGGGGGGGGGGGGTTGGCGAGTGCTATCGGCAAGGGGTGGGGGTGTGGGCTGGAGGTCTGAGATCTCAGGACCGGGAGCAGCGGTGATTGTGGTACCTATTTTTTTTTAAACGTGCTGTTTAGAGTTGGTTTTCCCCGGAGGCGACCAGCACTGGCGTTGGCTGCCTCAGCGCAAACTCAGCGGGGACCAGAAGCAGGTGTTAGGCCCCTTATTTGCATATGCAAATGGTATAACACCTGCTCCAGACGTGGGTAATGGACGCCTCTTGTTTGTCCTTTACCAAGATGGCATCCTGTGCACTTTCCGTCGGAAGTGGGTGCGAGCATCTTGGACCCCATTTTCGATCCTTACCTGGCCGCATAAGCGCCTAAAAAAAATGGCCGCTCCACAGACAATTAGCTCCCTAAATGTTTACAGCACACCTCTGAAACCTTAAAAACGTAATCTACACGTACTTAATTGGCAAATAGATAGGGCTCAATTTCCACAGCACATTATCAACAATGTTCGGCACTAAATTTAACAGATTGCAGCTGAATTTTTGTTAAAGTTGGCATTTAGGTTCACAATTGAGTGCAAATGGTTTGAATTTCACCAAGCCCTTAAAATCTTTGAAAATGATGCATCACAGTAGCTTTAAATGCAGTCCACTATCTGTTCCGAGGCCTTTGAGGGATTGTAAACCATGAAATGAAACTGATCGAGTCCTGGAGATTTACTGCATGCAGCACCTGAAAGAAAAAGACAACAGTTTTCAGGAGAACCCAGTTTGCGGTTAATGTAACACGTCAGAAATAGGCCTGTTATTTTGAACCAGCTTGTACTTATTCTAAAAGATTTCTAATGGTTTGGAGTGCGACATATTTCCAAGTGAAATAGATTGAATGGTTTTCAGCTTTATGCCACGCTAAAAGTGAATAATACTTCTTTTTAAAAAGGTAGCGGTCAATTTCCACGTATTTGTACAAGTGAATGTACCAGCTGGAGAGTTTTACCTCCCCCCCCCGCCTTGAACCATTTTCAAGAGTGTTTTTGTCTTCCTTTTGATGAGTAACTGTATATTATTGAGTTCCGACTCTAACGTGCACGAGGCAATAATGAGCTTTCACAAACTCGCTTCAACAGTAACATTGCCTGAAATTCAAAAGTAGCAGAATGTGTATCGAGATGAAAAGCTGCCGTCCCTTAATAATCAATAATACTGATATTACTGATTATAATGCAACTTACATGACTAACAATGTGAAAACATTATAAAGCTTACTGATCAGTTAGGGGGTTGGAGTATAAAAGCAGGGAAGTCCTGCTGCAACTGTACAGGGTATTGTGTAGAAGTGCATTAGCGTAAAAATATATATTCACATATACTCTCTTATATTAAAATGGAGTCTGCAACTTTCAGAAGGTCAAAATGGCTTCACACAGGGAAACAGGCAGGTCCATATTAGGAAGCGGTGGAAGGAAGATGATATGACTGTCTTCAGCTTGCAGGCTAGGCAGTTCCACAAACAAGATAAGCATGGTAGAACAAAAGCATGATTACTGAAGGACATTTACTGTAAACATTGTATGAATGTCCAGAACCAAAATGAGAGACAAACTGTCTCCATTGTATAAGATTAGTTAGCTTTATCTAAAGGTATTCCTGCATCATGACTATTGATTATCTGTTGGCTAACCTTATCTTAAGACACTGAGGTTCCGCTGACCCTTTAGTCATCTTCTTGTTGACCTTAAGCATTCCTTACTCATTCCTTTCTTAATGTTTTACTTTATTATTAATTGTCTCAATACCATGTCATATGATAAAGTGTTTTGATCTTTGTGTATAAAAAGAGGTGCTGTTGTCCATGTATTCGGAGAAGTCACGATAGCCATTGCCTACGTGAAGCTCCCCTTGCTAGCAAGCAGTTAAATAAAGTCTGCCTTTGACGATCACTTTGTTTCACAGAGTCTTATTGAACAGTCGAAACTTCGACAATTGGTGAGACCACACCTTGAGTACTGCGTACAGTTTTGGTCTCCTTAGTTAAGAAAGGATATACTTGCATTGGAGGCAGTTCAGAGACGATTTGCTCTGTTAATTCCAGAGATGAGAAGGTTGTCCTATGAAGAAAGGCTGAGCAGGTTGGGCCTACACTCATTGGAATTTAGAAGAATGAGAGGCTCGACAAGGTAGATGCAGAGAGGATGTTTCCCCTCATGGGGAAATCTAGAACTCGAGGGCACAGTCTCAGAATAAAGGGTCGTCCTTTTAGAACTGAGATGAGGAGGAATTTCTTCTCTCGGAGGGTCGTAAATCTGTGGAATTCTCTGCTGTGGAGGCTGAGTCATTAAATACATTTAAGGTGGAGATAGACAGATTTTTGCAAGATAAGGGAGTGAAGAGTTATGGGGAGCGGGCAGAGAAGTGGCTTTGAGCCCAAGATCAGCCATGATCTTATTGAATGGCGGATCAGGTTCGAGGGGCCAAGTGGCCTATTCCTGCTCCTATTTCTTATGCCTATTGACATAAGAACATAAACATATGTTCAGTGTACTTTGTTGAACTGCTTTGACAATTTCTAAGTTTTAGCCTCCATCCTTTACATAATTCACCTTTTATTTGTACCAGATAATCACTGTTCAATGTTCAAGTTTAATTTTCCCGAAGAGCCCTTTTGTCTCCCCACCCTTGGCAATCATCACTTATTAAGAAACTTCATTGCTAAGAAGATATAAAGAACTGCGTAAAGCAGCTGCTTCAGATGGTTCCCCCCCACCCCCCCCAGAGCGACCGCTGCCAATGACCAGAAGCTGCGCAAAACCGTTCTACGCATAAATCTGTGGCGGTTTAAGTATTAATGTATCATAATATCGCGTAAATCTGTGGAGCTCTGGGTTAGTTTCATAATAATGTATAACAATATCGTGGGTTGGTTTAATATTAATGTATAATCATCCTGCAGGGTGGGGGGAGGGTTGCGGAGATTTATTTGTTTGGCGCGCCAAGGGAAGGGAGAGGAAAATCAATAAACATGGACGTTTGCTGAGTTTTGCTGGCGCAGATTTTCCTTTCCCCGATGCGGCCGTGTTCGGCAGCAGCGATCTCTTTTCCCCACCCCCTCCCCTCCCCTCCTTTCTCTCTGGAAGTGTTTTCTTTGTGATGGTGACAATATTTTCTTTTCAGTTAGCAAACAACCGAAAAAATACACTGAAGCCACACGTGCGCAACCAATTCATTTTGTTGGCAGCAGTCGCGGCCTCTTTTTTCCCTGCAGTGCCTATTAAACAGTGTGGTATGGTCAACAGCGATAACCTGATCTTAGACCGGCTGTTGCTGCCTGTCCTCAAACAGGGCCCCTGTTCCAGCCACTATCTGGAGGTACCACCAACGCTGCCTCCGCAAGATCCTGCAAAGCCATTGGCAGGATAGGCGCACCAACGTGTGTTCTCGCTCAGGCCAACATCCCCAGCATCAAAGCTTTGACCACGCTCGATCAGCTCCAATGGATGGGTCACATGGTCCGCATGCCCGATACGAGACTTCCAAAACAAGCGCTCTACTCGGAGCTCCGACACGGCAAGAGAGCCCCAGGTGGGCAGAGGAAACGTTTCAAGGACACCCTCAAAGCCTCCTTAAAAAAGTGTAACATCCCCACCGACACCTGGGAATCCCTGGCCCAAGACCGTACAAAGTGGAGGAGAAGCATCCGGGAAGGCGCCGAACACCTCGAGTCTCTTCGCCAGGAGCAAGCGGAAGCCAAGCGCAGGCAGCGCAAGGAGCGCACGTCAACCCAAGCACCCCACCCACCCGCCCCTTCAACCACCGTCTGCCCCACCTGTGACAGAGACTGTAGGTCCCGCATTGGACTCATCAGTCACCTGAGAACTCATTTTTAGTGTGGAAGCAAGTCATCCTCGGTTCCGAGGGACTGCCTAAGAAGAAGAGATCCCGTAATGCCCGCTGGAAACAGCGCACGTGCAAATATTGGGTGAGAATATGACTAGGTTCCGTTGGACAAAGTACTGGCGAACTTTCTACGCACGCACGTTCTGGAAGACGTGCCGAGGTTCACTCTACACAAAAACACTTAACCTCGAAGTTGCAACTTTCTTCAGTTCTTAAAAGTTAAGTGCTGGAAGAAGGTGGAAGCTCTCCCCAGCCCCTATAAATTTAAAGAAATGATTCTAATGAAAGGCTGAACCGAGTAAAACTTCTATAGCACCATAGAATAGTCAGGTGACATTATTGCTGCTTTTGCGACGGAGTTACTTTCTTTTTTAAAACAACTCAATGTTAAAAGAATCAGATAAATGGAGTGTTTTTCTCTTAACCCATTAAACAAGCTAGCTAATAAAAACAGTAGGAAAAATGTCTCAGAAGGATATTTAATCCAACTTGATAGAAAATGTTTCTGTTTTTAAAAAAAACAAGTGCTGAATATCAGGCAGCCAAAAGTACCATTCTCTGGCAACAACTCTATTAACCTGACTCCAGCATCTGCTTCATTCTGTCACGCTGACAGAAAAAGATACTAAAATATATTGGATTTGATATTCGGATCCCAAATACTCTATCCTACGGTGGTGCTGCAGGGCATTCATGAACAACACCTGTATGTTTATAACAGATTCCAAAGGAGGAGATTGCAGGGGCTCTGACACAAATTTTCAGAACCTCTCTGGCCACAGGGGATGTACCAGAGGACTGGAGAACAGCTAACGTAGTACCATTATACAAGAAGGGTAGCAGGGATAAACCAGGGAATTACAGGCCAGTGAGCCTAACATCTGTGGTAGGGAAATTATTGGAAAAAATTCTGAGGGACAAAATTAGTCTCCACTTGGAGAGGCAAGGATTAATCGGGGATAGTCAGCATGGCTTTGTCAAGGGTAAATCATGTCTGACAAATCTGATTGAATTTTTCGAGGGGGTGACTCGGGAGGTGGATGAGGGAAATGCTGTGGATGTGGTTTACATGGACTTCAGTAAAGCTTTTGACAAAGTCCCGCATAGGAGACTGGTCAAGAAGGTAAGAGCCCATGGGATCCAGGGTGCCTTGGCGCGTTGGATCCTAAACTGGCTGAGTGGCAGGAGGCAGAGGGTGATGGTCGAAGGTTGCTTTTGTGACTGGAAGCCTGTGTCCAGTGGGGTACCTCAGGGATCGGTGCTGGGTCCCTTGTTGTTTGTGATCTACATAAATGATTTGGATGAGAATGTAAAAGGGATGATCAGTAAGTTTGCAGATGACACGAAAATTGGTGGGGTGGTAAATTGCAAGGAGGAAAGCCTCAGGCTACAGGACGATATAGACGGGTTGGTCAGATGGGCGGAAAAGTGGCAAATGGAATTTAACCCTGAAAAGTGCGAGGTGATGCATTTTGGACGGACAAATAAGGCAAGGGAATACACAATGAGTGGTAGGACCCTAGGAAGTACAGAGGGTCAGAGGGACCTCGGTGTACATGTACATAGATCTCTGAAGGCAGCGGAACAAGTAGATAAGGTGGTTAAAAAGGCATATGGGATACTTGCCTTCATTAGCCGAGGCATAGAATATAAGAGCAGGGAGGTTATGATGGAGCTGTACAAAACGCTGGTGAGGCCACAGCTGGAGTACTGTGTGCAGTTCTGGTCGCCTCACTATAGGAAGGATGTGATTGCTTTGGAGAGGGTGCAGAGAAGATTCACCAGGATGTTACCTGGGATGGAGCGCCTCAGCTATGAAGAAAGACTAAACAGGCTGGGGTTGTTTTCCTTGGAGCAAAGAAGGCTGAGGGGGGACCTGATTGAGGTGTACAAAATGATGAGGGGCATAGATAGGGTAGACAAAGAGGAACTTTTCCCCTTAGTAGGGGGGTCAATAACAAGGGGGCATAGATTCAGGGTAAGGGGCAGGAGATTTAGAGGGGATTTGAGGAGGAACTTTTTCACCCAGAGGGTGGGTGGAATGTGGAACTCAATGCCTAAAAGGGTGGTAGAGGCAGGAACCCTCACAACATTCAAGAAGCATTTGGATGAGCACTTGAAATGCCATTGCATACAAGGCTATGGACCAAATGCTGGAAAATGGGATTAGGCTGGACAGGGATTGATGGTCGGCGCAGACACGATGGGCCGAAGGGCCTCTTTCTGTGCTGTAAAACTCTATGACTATGACTCTATGACTCGTCTATTTACCAGCAGGTAGTGGATAGCGAGAGACATAACACATCAAGCCATCTGATTACAAATTCAAACTGTTTCTTTTCCAGCAGGTTTTCTTACCAGGTAGAATCATAGCACGGAAGAAGGTCATTCGGCCCGTCGAGCCCGTGCCAGCTCTCTGCAAGAGCACTTCAGCTAGTCCCACTCCCCCGACCTTTCCCCTTAGCTCTACAAATTTCTTTCCTTCAGATACTTATCCAACTCCCGTTTGAACGCTGTGATTGAGTCTGCCTCCACCACCCTTTCAGGCAGTGCATTCCAGATCCTAACCACTCGCTGCGTAAAAAAGCTTTTCCTCATGTCGCCTTTGGTTCTTCTGCCAATCACCTTAAATCTGTGTCCTCTGGTCCTCGACCCTTTCGCTAATGGGAGCAGTTTCTCTCTATCTACTCTGTCCAGACCCCTCATGATTTTGAATACCTCTATCAATTCTCCTCTCAATCTTCTCTGCTCCAAGGAGAACAACCCCAGCTTCTCCAGTCTATCCACGTAACTGAAGTCCTTCATTCCTGGAATCATTCTCGTAAATCTTTACTGCACCCTCTCTAAGGCCTTCACATCCTTCCTGAAGTGTGGTGCCCAGAATTGGACACAGTACTCCAGTTGGGGCCGAACCAGTGTTTTATACAGGTTCATCATAATTTCCACACTTTTGTACTCTATACCTCTATTTATGAAGCCCAGGATCCCATAAGCCTTTTTAACTGCTTTCTCAACCTGCCCTGCCACCTTCAACAATTTGTGCACACATACCCCCAGGTCTCTCTTTGTGCACCCACTTCAGGATTGTACTATTTAGTTTATATTTCCTCTCCTCGTTCTTTCTACCAAAATGTATCACTTCACACTTTTCTGTGTTAAATTTCATCAGCCACGTGTCCGCCCATTTCATCAGCCTGTCTGTCTTCCTGAAGTCTATCACTCTCCTCCTCTCTTGTGTTTCAATCTTATATGAATGTGTTTTGTAAAAGAACTACAGCAGGTTTTCAGTTCTTTGTTGAAAAAAATACTGCGCTTCTCCAGAGGTGAAACTTTAATATTCCTTTATGGAGAGCTACACGTGCGGAATTATGCAGAGTACTGCACTGTTGGAGGTGCCGTCTTTCGGATGAGTTGTTAAACCGAGGCCCCATCTGCTCTCTCAGGTGGACGTAAAAGATCCCATGGCACTATTTCGAAGAAGAGCAGGGGAGTTATCCCCGGTGTCCTGGCCAATATTTATCTTTCAACCAACATAACAAAAACAGATTATCTGGCCATTATTCACATTGCTGTTCATGGGAGCTTGCTGTGCAAATTGGCTGCCCCGTTTCCCACATTACAACAGTGACTCCACTTCAAAAGTACTTCATTGGCTGTAAAGTGCTTTCAGATGGCCGGTGGTCGTGAAAGGCGCTATATAAATGCAAGACTTTCTTTCTTTTTCCGTCCTCAGATCAGAATCACATTTCAGATTACATTAATAAACTTGCAGAATGGGCAAATAATTGGCAAATTAAGTTCAACACAGACAAATGTGAGGTATTACATTTCGGTTGGAAGAATAGGGAGGTCACTTATCACTTGGAGGGTGTGAGTCTAGGTGGGGTAGAGGAACAAAGGGATCTCGGAGTACAAATACACAAATCACTAAAAGTTGCGCCACAGGTTAGCAAGGCCATAAAAATGCAAACCAAGCACTAGGGTTTATTTCTGGAGGGATAGAATTGAAAAGTAGGGAAGTTATGCTAAACCTGTATCGAACCTTGGTTAGATCACACTTGGAGTACTGTGTACAGTTCTGGTCGCCATATTATAAAAGGATATAGAGGCACTGGAGAGGGTGAAGAGAAGATTTACAAGGATGATACCAGAAATGCGAGGGTATACATATTGGGAAAGGATGAACAGGCTGGGTCTATTTTCTAATGAAAAAAGAAGGCTGAAGGGTGACCTAATAGAGGTCTATAAAATTATGAAAGGTTTTGACAGAGTGAATACAGAGAGAGTGTTTCCACTTGTGAGCAGGAGCATAGCTAGAGGCCATCAATATAAGATAGTCACCAAGAAATCAAATAGGGAATTCAGAAGAAACTTCTCTACCCAAAGAGTGGTGAGAATGTGGAACTCGCCTACCACAGGGAGTGGTTGAGGCGAATAGTATTTAAGGGGAAGCTGGACAAACATATGAGGGAGAAGGGAATAGAGGGTTACGCTGATAGATTTAGATGAGGAAAGACGGGAGGAGGCTCGAGTGGAGCATAAACACCGGCATGGACTGGTTGGGCCGAATGGCCTGTTTCTGTGCCGCATATCCTATGTATTACCGGTGGGATTATCCACTTTAGTGAAGTAAATAGAAATATAGTAGAGTGCACTGTATTTTGGTCAGCTGAAACAATTCCCCAACTGGGGAATGGCTACACACCCAAGTAGTTCAAACAATCTTAAATAGAAACCTTGATGTTCCAAATGAAACACAGCTTTGCAAGTTTTAGTGCAAATCCTAACAAAGCTGTTACTTGCAAAGAATTAGTACTGAACCTTGTAGCTATAGGTTCTGTACCGCTCTTTAAATTCAATGCAGCACCTGCTTTGCCCATCCATGGCTTGGCTCAGTGGTAGCACTCTCGCCTCCAACTCATAAGGTTATGGGTTCAAGGCCAGCTCCAGAGCACATAAACTAGGCTGACACTTCGGTGCAGTACAAAGGGAGTGCTGCACTGTCGGAAGTGTTCTTTCAGATGAGACGTTAAAACTTAGGCCCCATCTGCCCCCTCAGGAGAACGTGCAAGATCCCAAGGCACTATTCAAAGAGCAAGGAGTTCCCTTGGTGTCCAGGCTAATATTTATCCTTCAACCAACATCACTGAAACAGATTAGAGGAAAAGAAAACGCATTTATATAGTGCCTTTCATGATGTCCTAAAGCACTTCACAGCCAATGAAGTGCAGTCAGTACTTCTGCCCTGTAAGGAATCTGGTCATTTATCTCAGTGTTGTTTGAGAGAACTTGCAGTTTGCAAATTGGCTGCCATGTTTCCTACATCACAATAGCGATTATACATAAACAAATACTTCATTGGCAGCGAAGCACTTTGGAATGTCCAGAGGTCGTGTAAGGCACTACATCATTGAAAGTTCTCTTTCTTTAGCCAATGTGAACTATAAGAACATAAGAAGTAGGAGCAGGAGTAGGCTATACGGCCCCTCGGGCCTGCTCCGCCATTCAATAGGATCATGGCTGATCCGAACCTAGACTCACGTCCACTTCCCTGCCCGCTCCCCGTAACCCCTAATTCCCTTATCAGCTAGGATCAATGCAATTCACACCAAAGTTCGTTAGAGCAGGCTGGTTTCGCAATTCTCAACTGCCAACAGTGAATCACTAGAGGCTGCTGCTACTTTTCACAAATAACGATCTCCATAGGTCCGCAGTGCAGCCATTTAATTAATCAAACACCATAAAGACCCAGATAACAAGGGTCAAATCTTGCCTTGCGGATTCTTTCAAAGTTGCTAAATGCGTTTCAAAGTCCAGATTTATACAACTTTCTCCCCCCACACCCACCAAAAAACAAGTCACATTGCTTCAAAATAATTTAGATTTTAAAATATTTTGGAATAGTCATCTAATTTAATGGCTCTCTGCATCTTGTCTCCAATGTTTTTAAAATGCATCATTTAAATCTTGTAACCACTTTTTTCAAACCATCCAAATTCGGTCCCCTTTTAGCTTTAACCTTTATACATAGGTGCATAGGATATAAGGCACAGAAACAGGCCATTCGGCCCAAACAGTCCATGCCGACGTTTATGCTCCACTCGAGCCTCCTCTCATCTTTCCTGATCTAATTCTGTCAGCTTAACCCCTCTATTCCCTTCTCCCTCAGATGCTTATCTAGCCTCCCTTTAATTACATCTATACTATTTGCCTCAACCACACCCTGTGGTAGCGACTTCCACATTCTCACCACTCTTTGGGTAAATAAGTTTCTTCTGAATTCCCTATTAGATTTCTTGGTGACTATCTTATATTGATGGCCTCTAATTATGCCCTTCCCCACAAGTGGAAACAGTCTCTCTGTATCCACTCTATCAAAACCTTTCATGATTTTAAAGACCTCAATTAGCTCACCCCTCAGCCTTCTTTTTTCAAGCGAAAACAGACCCAGCCTGTTCATCCTTTCCTGATAGGTATACCCTCGCATTCCTGGTATCATCCTTGTAAATCTTCTCTGCACCCTCTCCAGTGCCTCTATATCCTTTTTATAATATGGCAACCAGAATTGTACGCAGTACTCCAAGTGCGGTCTAACCAAGGTTAGAGACAGGTTTAGCATAACTTCACTACTTTTCAATTCTATCCCTCTAAAAATAAACACTAGTACCTGGTTTGCTTGTTTTATGAGCTTGTTAACCTGTGTCGCTGCTTTTAGCGATTTGTGCATTTGTACTCCGAGATCCCTTTGTTCCACTAACCCACCTCGACTCGTACCCTCCAAGTAATAAGTGACCTCCCTATTCTTCCTATCAAAATGTAATACTTCACATTTATCTGTGTTGAATTTAATTTGCTAATTATATGCCCATTCTGCAAGTTTATTAATATCTTCCTGTAATTTGTTGCACTCCTCCTCAGTATTAACTCCCCCCCACCAATTTGGTGTCATCCGCAAATTTAGAAATTGTGTTTTGATTCCGAAGTCTAAATCGTTAATTTAAATTGTGAACAGCAGTAGTCCCAGCACTGATCCTTGTGGAACACCTTCTGCCACTGAATAGCTACCCTTTACCCCATCTCTCTGCTTTCTGTCTTGAAGCCAGCTAGCTATCCATTCTACTACTTGTCCCCTGACTCCGCATTCCCTGACTTTATGCATTAGTCTATTGTGTGGTATCTTATCGAATGCCTTTTGAAAATCTAGATAAATTACATCTACTACATTACCCTTGTCTATTCTCTCTGTTACCGCTTCAAAAAATTCAATGAGGTTGGTCAAAGAAGACTTTCCCTTTTGAAATCCATGCTGACTATTCATTATCATATTTTTGGATTCGAGATGTTCTTCTATTTTCTCTTTGGACTCGTCTTTCAAAATGCTCATCTACCAACATGATACACAATTGGTCTGGATATAGAATGTCATTGGCCCTCCTTCACCTTCTGGTATATCCACCTTTCCATTTTCTCACCCTAGCAACTAACTGGTTCTTATGAGCCCAACATCCTGGAGCTAGCCACCCTTTCTGGAATGAACAGAGCTCTGTACAGCTTCAGCATGACTTCTGGTATATGAACTCAACTGATTTGCCAATATATCCCAGCATCCTGTTCATTTTGTTTTCCAGCTTCACATTATTTGGATGTGGTGAGCAATCAAGTTTTTTTTAATTCATTCATGGGATGTGGGCATCGCTAGCAAGACCAGCATTTATTGCCCTACACTAGTTGCCCTTGAGAAGGTGGTGGTGAGCCGCCTTCTTGAACCGCTGCAGTCCGTGTGGTTAAGGTACTCCCACAGTGCTGTTAGGGAGGGAGTTCCAGGATTTTGACCCAGCAACGACGAAGGATCGGCGATATACTTCCAAGTCAGGATGGTGTGTAACTTGATGGGGAACTTGGAGGTGGTGGTGTTCCCATGCGTCTGCTGCCCTTGTCCTTCTAGGAGATAGAGGTCGCGGGTTTGGGAGGTGCTGCCGAAGGAGCCTGGGCGAGTTGCTGCAGTGCATCTTGTAGATGGTGCACACTGCAGCCACGGTACGCCACTGGTGGAGGGAGTGAATGTTTAAGGTGGTGGATGGGGTGCCAATCAAGCGGGCTACTTTGTCTTGGATGGTGTCAAGTTTCTTGTGTGTTGTTGGAGCTGCACTCATCCAGGCAAGTGGAGAGTATCCCATCACACTCCTGACTTGTGCCTTGCAGAAGTGGAAAGGCTTTGGGCAGACAGGAGGTGAAGCAGTCACTGCAGAATACCCAGCCTCTGACCTGCTCTTGTTGCCACAGTATTTATGTGGTTGGTCCAGTTATGATTCTGGTCAATGGTGACCCCCAGGATGTTGATAGTGGGGGATTTGGCGATGGTAATGCCATTGAATGTTAAGGGGCGGTGGTTAGATGCTAGTTTGTTGGAGATAGTCATTGCCTGGCACTTGTGTGATGCAAATGTTACCTGCCACTTATCAGCCCAAGCCTGAACGTCATCCAGGTCTTGTTGCAGGCGGGCATGGACTACTTCATTATCTGAGGAGTTGCGAATGGCACTGAACACTGTGCAGTCATCAGCAAACATCCCCACTTCTGACCTTATGATGGAGGGAAGGTCATTGATGAAGCAGCTGAAGATGGTTGGGCCTAGGACCCTGCCCTGAGGAACTCCTGCAGCGATGTCCAGGGGCTGTGATGATTGACCTCGAACCACCACAACCATCTTCCTTTGTGCTAGGTATGACTCCAGCCAGTGGAGAGTTTTCCCCCCCCGATTCCCATTGACTTCAGTTTTGCTAGGGCTCTTTGATGCCACACTCGGTCAAATGCTGCCTTGATGTCAAGGGCAGTCACTCTCACCTCACCTCTTGAGTTCAGCTCTTTCGTCCATGTTTGGACCAAGGCTGTAATGAGGTCTGGAGCCAAGTGGTCCTGGCAGAACCTAAACTGGGCATCAGTGAGCAGGTTATTGGTGAGTAAGTGCTGCTTGATAGCACTGTCGATGACACCTTCCATCACTTTGCTGATGATTGAGAGTAGACGGATGGGGCAGTAATTGACCGGATTGGATTTGTTCTGCTTTTTGTGGACGGGACATATCTGGGCAGTTTTCCACATTGTCGGATAGATGCCAGTGTTACAGCTATACTGGAACAGCTTGGCTAGAGGTGTGGCTAGTTCTGGAGCACAAGTCTTCAGCACGACAGCCAGGATGTTGTCGGGGCCCATAGCCTTTGCTGCATCCAGTGCGCTCAGCCGTTTCTTGATATCACGTCCAGTGAATCGAATTGGCTGAAGACTGGTTTCTGTGATGGTGGGGACCTCAGGAGGAGGCCGAGATGGATCATCCACTCAGCACTTCTGGCTGAAGATGGTTGTAAACGCTTCAGCTTTGTCTTTTGCACTCACGTGCTGGGCTCCACCATCATTGAGGATGGGGATATTTATGGTGTCTGTCCCTCCCGTTAGTTGTTTAATGGTCCACCAATTTCACGACTGGATGTGGCAGGACTGCAGAGCTTTGATCTGATCCGTTGATTGTGGGATCTACTAGCATTCTCGGGTCACCCAATATCCCCTTTGGTACACGTAGCTCCTATTTTTACTTCCAGTATCTACTAACTTGCATTGTCCACAGTGAATTTAATTGGCCACTGTTCAACCCTATTGAGCCTTCTTTCGAAGATCCTGGCTGCCTCCTCCAAGTCCATCCCAGACCGGTAGGTACCCACTTCATACCCCTTTGGGATATGGGAAGAAAGCAGGGACAGGGTACTGAATTTGGATGATCAGCCATGATCTCATTAAATGGCGGAGCGGGCTCGAGGGGCCGAATGGCCTACTCCTGCTCCTATCTTCTATGTTTCTATGTTTCCCTATTTCGGCCATACGGTTACCCCCATTTCCTTTCTATTAGCCAGTTATCAGTCCACAACTTAACCTTCTTAGTTTATAAAAAGGAATCTTTCACACAGGACTTCATCAAAGGCCTTTTGGAAGTCTTGGTATTATGCCACCTGGTCTCTCCCATCCACTCCCCTAGCAATGTCATCTCCTCAAAAAGTTTATGTTCGTCATCAAGATCAACCCCTCCTCAAGTTTTGTCGGCCACCATTTATTAGTCCTGGGAACATTAAGAAATCATGAATTTGCATTAATACATCATATCTAGGTGTCGCAATGGTTTCACTGGGGCACACAGACCAAACAGCAAGTTTTAACTAGAGCTAGAGTCAGTTAATCAAAGTGTTCCTCTGGACATCATATAAAAGAGGTCTATAAACAGGACAGGTATTTCTATATTTCCCCCTTTTGCTCTAAGAAATACAAACTTGGACCCACATGGCACATTTAGCATTTCAGACCCATGCAGGCGTTCACCATATAAATTTATTTTGTAGATATTCTGCTCGATTATAGTTAAGTGCAAGACAAGTTTACTCAAGGTCGTTTATTTCTTTAGTATGACTTTAGTTTTTCTCGCTAGAAATCAGTTTCACACTTACCCTAATAACAGGTTTTGCTTTAAAGACTTACCATAACCCCCAGTTCTGTTGGCACAGACAAGTGCACCAAAAAACTTTGGGTGATACTTTTGGATTCTCGCAATAGCCTTCTGGCAAGCCGTGGCTGGCTCAATCCCCGATCTCATGTATTCCACAGCTTGGTAGCTAATTGGAGAGGCAAAAACACCAAAGTAAGATAATGGCCACATTGAAAACACACTTGAACAGCAAAAAAAATCATATTTTGCAGAACAAGCTTACCAAGCATATTCTCTGCAGAATAAGCACCATTTATCAGTACTACTAAAGATATTTTTTAATGCTAACCTATTAAAAACCTACTTAAAGAAACAGTTCACTTCTGAATCACTGCAAGAAGTACAGCATACAGAACTGAGAGCTTATACTTAATCAGGAAAAATTGAACAGGCTGGGGCTCTTTTCTCTAGAAAAAAGAGAAGAATGAGAGGTGATTTGATAGAGGTCTTTAAGATAAAACGACCTGATGGAGTAGACGTAGAGAAGATGTTCCCACTTGTGTGCGAGACCAGAACTAGGGGCCATAAATATAAGATAGCCACTAATAAATCTAATAGGCTGGACCAAAACCTCTTCTCGTCTGACACCCACCCATATTCGCCATCCAATAATTTCTGTGAGCAAGTGACCAAGGAGCAGGAACTCTTAAAAGGTAAACCAGAATAAATGGCTAAAGCCTATGGCACAGAACACGAACAGCTCTGGAGAACAAAAAAGGCTGTAGGTTACCAGGGGAAGACAAGCAGTTTATTTTTAAAGTCCCATGAAAGAATGAGTTCGAATAAGAGACTGTGATGATATCAACAGTGAGGATGTAGAGAGAAGGAAGAGATTGAAGGACAGAGTAACTGGGGCTTAGAAGAAACAAAAGCAAGTTCAAAGCAGCACTGATGACTGTAGTAGTTTCCGAGAGAGAGAGAAAGCGAGAAAGCGGAAGCTTGAACTGCTTTCCCAGAATGGATTGTATTTGAATCTCGGACAGACTTTGGCTTTATAGTGAATTACGTCATAGCTGGAATATTACATGGTGGTTCCATGGTTCCATGCTTCCAGCAGGGAGTGGATCTTGGGAAATGATGAGCAGTACACCCACAATTTCCCGAGATGTGTTTCCGGTCAGCGCTGCTCCCCACTGGGAGTGACCAGATTGCAGAATCGCGACTATTATGTGCAGTCTTGGATATGGTGTGGAGATGCTGGTGTTGGACTGGGCTGGACAAATGTAAGAAGTCACACAACACCAGGTTATAGTCCAACAGTTTTATTTGAAATCACAAGCTTTCGGAGCGCTGCTCCTTCGTCAGGTGAAGTGGAGAGACGCATATAGACACAGATTATATAGTCAGAGAATAATGTCAGATGATTACAGGTAATCTTTCTAACTGCCTGTAAAGATTACCTGTAATCATCTGGCATTATTCTCTGACTATATAATCTGTGTCTATAGGCATTTCTCCACTTCACCTGACGAAGGAGCAGCGCTCCGAAAGCTTGTGATTTCAAATAAAACTGTTGGACTATAACCTGGTGTTGTGTGACTTCTTACATCAGTCTTGGATAATCCATTGTAGTGTTGCGGCTGCCGCGGAACATGAATGGAGGCCGAACCGATCTGAGGAACACATGGCTTTTATTACATTCTCTTGAGAGATGGCTGCCCCAGCTCCTCTCTCTGCTAAACCCGAAAACAGACTGAGGGCGACACCCGCGCTTTTGAGTACACACTGAGGGCGACGCCCGCTCCTTTGTCATGCCTTAAAGGCAGCATGCTTCTTAAAGGCAAGGTGCCCGATTTATTGTCCACGGACGGAAAAGTGGATTGCGCCCGTTTAGGTGGCGATCTGCCACACAGCTCCCCCCAGAATCCGCTTAGGAGGTGTGGACGAGACGGTGTGGCGGTCTGATGGGCCGGCCGGAGCGGCTCTTGTAGGACGCCGGTGGACGTGGAACGGCCGGGCGTGGAGCAGCTGGGTGTACTGGCTTGAGGGCAAGTCGGCCGCGTGGCGGTGGACGAGCTACTGGGACCTGCTCACCGGGCTCCGAGTGTGCTGGCTTGAGTCGGTCAACCGACACTTTTTCAGTCCTGTCGCCCACTTGTAGGTCGAAAAATTTGTCCCCAGCCTGTAGCACTTTGTAGGGCCCGTCGTACGGGGGTTGAAGGGGTCCGCGGTGAGCATCGTGCCGGACGAAAACGAACCGTGCCTGGTGCAGGCTTAGCGGGACATGTGAGGTGGATTCGCCGTGCCGGGCAATGGGCACCGGGGCGAACTGTAGCGCCGGTGAGGCGAAGTCGTGGCGTTGCTGGTCGGCTGACCAGGGTGTCGTGGCGGTGGGCAGGAACTCGCCGGGTACGCGCAGCTCTGCTGCCGATGCGTGGAGGTCTTCTTTAACCGCGGAGCGCAGGCCGAGGAGGACCCATGGGAGTCGGTCGGTCCAGGCGCCGTCCTGGAGGCTGGCTCAAAGAGATGCCTTCAAGGATCTGTGGAACCGCTCACACAGTCCGTTGGCTTGGGGGTGGTACGCTGTGGTGCGGTGAATGGTCACCCCGAGATTGCGTGCGATGGCGGTCCAGAGTTCAGAGGTAAATTGCGGACCTCTGTCCGACGTCATGTCGGAGGGGACGCCGAACCGTGCGACCCAGGTGCTGACGAAGGCTCTGGCGATGTCGGCGGTGGTGGTAGAGGTCAGTGGAATTGCCTCGGGCCAGCACGTGGTGCGGTCGACGATCGTCAGCAAGTGCGTGTGGCCTTGCAACGGCGGCAGGGGCCTGACGATGTCCACGTGGATGTGGTCGAATCTACGTGAAGGGACGGTGAACTCCTCGAGGGGTGCTTTCGTGTGTTGCTGCACCTTGGCCCGTTGGCAGGCTAGGCAGGAGTTGGCCCAAGTATGCACATCCTTGCGAAGGCCGCGCCAGACAAAGCGGTTGGCTACCAATTTGATGGATGCGCAGGCGCCGGGGTGGGAGAGGTTGTGGAGAGTCTCGAATACCCGGCGGCGCCAGGACGCTGGGACGACGGGCCGAGGTTGAGATAGGGATATGTCGCACTTGACCGTGACTGCGGTCGGGCCGCAGGCGACGTCGGCCAGGCGTAGCCCTGGTAGGTTGGTAGGTGCGGAGAGCAGATCAGGGTCCGTGAGCTGGTCTGCTGCGAGTTGAGCGCAGTCGACTGCCAGGTGTGCGGCGTGGATGGTGGGGCGGGAGAGGCAGTCGGCTACCACGTTGTCTCGGCCGGAGACGTGTTGGATGTCCGTGGTGAACTCGGACACTGCCGCGAGCTGGCGCTGCTGCCTGGCGGACCAGGTGTCGGTTGTCTTTGCCATTGCGAATGTCAGGGGTTTGTGGTCGACAAACGCAGTGAAGGGGTGGCCCTCCAGCAAAAACCGAAAATGGCGGACCGCCAGGTACAGCGCGAGGAGCTCGCGGTCGAAGGTGCTGTACTTGACCTCCGGGGGGCGTAGTTGGCGGCTGAAGAAGGCAAGTGGTTGCCAGGCGCCGTCGACCCACTGCTCGTACACGGCGCCGACCGCGTGGTCGGAGGCGTCCGTGGTGAGCGCTACTCTGGCATTGGGCCGTGGGTGCGCGAGCAGGGTGGCGTCGGCGAGCGCGGTCTTGGTGGAGTTGAAGGCGGCTGATACGTCTGCCGTCCATTCGACTGCCATCTTGCCGCTCCTGCCCCGGAGGGCTTCATACAGGGGCCTCATGAGGGACGCCGCTTTTGGGATGAAGCGGTTGTAGAAATTCACCATCCCGAGGAACTCCTGGAGTCCTTTGATGGTGGTGGGGCGGGGATATTGCTGGACGGCCTGCACCTTGGTGGGCAGGGGAATGGCCCCGGCATGGGTGATGTGGTGGCCGAGGAAGTCGATCTTGTCCAGGCCGAACTGGCACTTGGCTGGGCTGAGGATGAGCCCGTGGTCGCTGAGGCGCCCGAACAGGATGCGAAGGTGTTCGAGGTGTTCCTGCTTGGAGGAACTGGCTACCAGGATGTCGTCCAGGTAGACGAACAGGAACTTCAGGTCCCGAAGGACCGAGTCCATGAGCCGTTGGAATGCCTGGGCCGCATTTTTGAGGCCGAAGGGCATCCGCAGGAACTCGAAAAGCCCGAAGGGGGTGATTACAGCCGTCTTGGGGACGTCCGCGGGGTGGACGGGGACTTGGTGGTAGCCGCGCACCAGGTCGACTTTGGAAAAGACTGAGCGGCCGGCCAGTCTAGCCGAGAAGTCCTGAATGTGCGGCACGGGGTACCGATCAGGGGTGGTGGCATCGTTGAGGCGGTGGTAATCCCCGCAGGGGCGCCAACCCCCGCCTGGTTTGGGGGCGATGTGGAGTGGGGAGGCCCAGGGACTGTTGGAGCGGCGGATGATGCCGAGCTGTTCCATAGTGGCAAACTCGGTCCGCGCGATCTCCAGTTTGGCCGGGTCCAGCCTGCGGGCGTGGGCGTACACTGGGGGGCCTGTGGTGGGGATGAAGTGTTCCACCCCGTGATTGGCGACCTCCGCGGAGAAGGTCGGGTTGGTGAGGGCCAGGGATTCGGCCAGGAGTGCCGAGTAGTCATCCGTGGCCCGGGCGTGGCACTGTGACGCCATGTTGACGGGGGGCCATGACGCCCAGGATGGGGGACATGGTGTTCATGTCCACGAGGCGGTGTCGAGGGATGTCTACCAGTAGGCCGTGGGCGCACAGGAAGTCTGCGCCGATGAGAGGGGAGAGTACCTTGGCAGTGATGAACTCCCATCGGTAGCGGCGACCAGCGAGGTTGAGGGTGACTGTGCGGGTGCCGTACGTCCGGATGTCTGAGCCGTTAGCGGCAGCCAGCGCCTGTCCTCGTTCGCCCTTTTGGATGTCGAGGGCGGAGGCCGGGATGATGCTGTGCTGAGCTCCAGTGTCGCACAGGAACCGGCGGCCGGTTTTGTCATCCGTGACGTACAGCAGGGAGCCCACGGCCATCGCGGGGGCTGGTACGGGGGCGGACTTGAAGGAGCAGGGAGGTGTGCACCGTTGTGCCCTGGCACCGAACCGTTCGTGGTAGTAACAGTAGCCCGGGTTTGTGGGGCGCGAAGGCCCCGTGGGCCCCGTGGCTGGGCCTTGTGGCCGCGTGGTGGCCGGTGAGGGGCGCGCCCAGGCTGTGGTTGCCAGGTCTGGAGCGACGTCGCGGCTGGAGTGAGCGGACAGCAGCTTGTCGGCCTCGTCGGCCAGGGCTTCTAGGTCCGTGAGGCCGGACGCCACGATCGCTGGGCGGATGCTGGGAGGTAGCTGGCGGATGAACAGCGTGCGGAAGAGGGACCCGGGTGGGCTCTCGTCAGTGAGTGAGAGCATGTGGGAGAGGCGGTCTGACGGTGAGGCGTCACCGAGGCCTGGAAGGTCGAGGAGGCGGCAGTTTCGCTGGTATGTCGAGGTCGTAAATTTTTTAAGGAGCGCGGCCTTAAGATGTGCATACTTGCCCTCCTCTGGTGAGTTCTGCAGCGCTATCCAGACCTTCGTGACTGTGGAGCTACCGAGTGATGCGACGAGGTAGTCATACTTCGTCCCATCTGTGGTGATGTGTCGCAGCCGGAATCGGGACTCAGCTTGGAGGAACCAGGCTTCAGGCTGGTTTTCCCAAAACTCCGGCAGTTTCACGGAAACTGCGTTCGTGTCCGCCACTGCAGTGCTCGGAATACGTTCTGAGCGTCGGGGTCACCAATGTTGCGGCTGCCGCGGAACACGAATGGAGGCCGAACCGATCTGAGGAACACATGGCTTTTATTACATTCTCTTGAGAGATGGCTGCCCCAGCTCCTCTCTCTGCTAAACCCGAAAACAGACTGAGGGAGACACCTGCGCTTTTGAGTACACACTGAGGGCGACGCCCGCTCCTTTGTCATGCCTTAAAGGCAGCATGCTTCTTAAAGGCAAGGTGCCCGATTTATTGTCCACGGACGGAAAAGTGGATTGCGCCCGTTTAGGTAGCGATCCGCCACAGTAGAAACAATACTGATTTCACAGTCGGGCACTCCTGGCAAGGAGCGGCACCTCCTGGGGGTGTCAGTCAGGAAATTGTGGGTTTGCACTGCCCAGCTTTCCATCCATTTAAAAATTATGAGACAGAAAAATCAGGGTCTGCCGGCCCACCATTTCCCGGCTAGTGCTACATGCAAGGCCGAAATCCAGAATCAGCCCTCAAGAGCAGGTAAGGGGGAAAATAAGCAGGATACAAAAGAGGAACCAGGGCTCCTTGGAGTCAGCTTTAGAAATGCAGGTGATGAGAGCTCCACTTGAGCGTAGAGCAAACAGTGAAGCCAAGAATATTGATGCATAAAGGAGGACCATGGGTGAACTTTCAAAAAGGTGAGAGATGATAATTATTCGTTATACTCACAAGAAATATTACATTTCTTTCATTGTTCTCCCCCCCCCTCCCCCAATTCTTCATTACCCTATCGAAGGACATGGAGGAGATTAAGATGTAGTAATTCAGTCATTGTACTAGTTAGTTTTCACCCCTCTAATCCAGAGGCTCTGAAGCCAATTCTGGTCACCTCCATTCCCACCTCAGCTAATATCAACTAACTCAGCACAGACCAGGAATAAAACAAACATCTGACCTTTAATTCTGTGTAGCTCAGTTGGACATCACCATTTACAAAGTAAGCCATTAGGAGAGATAAAGTGGTTATATAGCCACAGAAGGAACAGCTTAATTCATCTTAAAAAGTCAGTGATATCTAATTTCAAGATTGTAACAGACAGGACATGTGCCCTTGCTGATGGAATGGGAAAAGATCTCTTGGAAGGTTAAACCATATGGAAAAAGAGAGAGTGACAACTGCAGGAAAAGACAGAAGGGATACCATGATGGTGAGGCTTTGCAGTATCTATGACAAGTGCCTGGCTGGCGTCCAATTTACAGCATATGGGAACCACAGGAAAGAAAATTGCAGTGCAGGGCAGTTAATATATATTTTAAACACAAAACGTGTGCTGATTACATGCAAGAGTGAAGCTGTACATTAGAGTGTTGTTGTCCCAAGGAGTTCTTATATCAAATATAGTAATTAGTTACAAGAAAATATCAGCATCAATATTGTAGGATAGCTGCAATAGTCTACATTCAAGCACAAAAGACAAATTTCCGTTAAAGCAGTAACGTGAAGCCCATTATGATTATGAGGGCAGGCATTCGACTTGATGCCAGGCCACAATCACTGCTTCTTTAGCATCAAGGCAGACTGGGTGATGCAGAGTCCAATATTCCCTGCCTCCTCTGGGAGCGTGATTGAAATTGGAAACTTGTGTGGACAGCCCCAGGTGCAGACCCACTTCCTAGCCCTCCATAGTGCAACATATTAGTACACCAGTATCCTACGACCCTCCTAAAATCCTTGTTACTCACCTGTGATATGGTTAAATAACAACCTTTTGTTCCTAGGATGATCATAGTGCAGACATTCAACAGCATTACCATCGCCGAATCCCCCACCATCAACATCCTGGGGGTCACCATTGACCAGAAACTTAACTGGACCAGCCACATAAATACTGTGGCAACAAGAGCAGGTCAGAGGCTAGGTATTCTGTGGCGAGTGTCTCACCTCCTGATCCCACAAAGCCTTTCCACCATCTACAAGGCACAAGTAAGGAGTGTGATGGAATACTCTCCACTTGCCTGGATGAGTGCAGCTCCAACAACACACAAGAAGCTCGACATCATCCAGGACAAAGCAGCCCGCTTGATTGGCACCCCATCCACCACCTTAAACATTCACTCCCTCCACAACTGGCGTACCGTGGCTGCAGTGTGTACCATCTACAAGATGCACTGCAGCAACTCGCCGAGGCTTCTTCGGCAGCACCTCCCAAGCCTGCGACCTCTTCCACCTAGAAGGACAAGGGCAGCAGGTGCATGGGAACACCACCACCTCCAAGTTCCCCTCCAAGTCACACACCATCCTGACTTAGAAGTATATTGTCGTTCCTTCACCGTCGCTGGGTAAAAATCCTGGAACTCCCTCCCTAACAGCTCTGTGGGAGTGCCATCACCACACGGACTGCAGCGGTTCAAGAAGGCGGCTCACCACCACCTTCTCAAGGGCAATTAGAGATGGGCAATAAATGCTGGCTTTGCCAGCGACGCCCACATCCCATGAACGAATAAAAAAAAGTGACATACTTAAAAAAAGACTATTGCTGCTATCAGTCTATTAAGAAAGAAAAATGTATATAGTAAATACAAGGCATGCTTATAAGCATTGGCTTCACTTGACTACTCGTCATTCTTTTAAATACTGCAGCTTCATCCACTAAAAGCAAATTTGGTAATAAAAGACGTACCTTGGAAGGAATCGCATCATAATGTCTCCAATTCCAGTAGCAGCTGCAGCTCCAGCTGTGCTGTCGGCATAAGCACCTGCTCCAGCTATTGGCGAATCCCCTACACGGCTGTAAGAAACACAAATAGAACGTCCAATGATCGTTAACATTTTGAACAAATGTTCGTCTGGATTGTCCCTAGAGATTAGATTTCATGGTTGAAAGTACAATAGCATTATCAACCTGGTGAATTAAAGCAAGCAGCAGTGAACAGCTTTGCACCCCCCCCCCCCCAGTGATTCCCTAAACAGAGAGGGAAATGTCTCCGACCTCAGCTGGACTATGTGGGGAAGCACCAAATGGATGCAAGGATTCACCAAGCAGTCAGACCACAGTGTTCCCAAATGGGCATATTATAAACACTTACTCCAGAGGTGGGTGTCATGAATCTTACCGTTCATGAAGAAATGATCATGAAATAACACTGGGCGGCCAGCTGGTGGCGCCGTCCAAGGAGTATAAATGCTCGGGCGTGGGCCCAGATTGTCCAGGACGTTTTTGTAACCAGGAACTAATGATGTAACTAGAATCTCATGGTTGTGAAACAGTTGATTAAAGCCTTGTTTTATACTCAACCAAGTGCTTAGTGAGTTTTCTTACGTCAATGGGTTTAGTTGAAACTGGGACAGAGGTGCACTGTAAATGGGTAGTCAGATATTGGCAATTTTGGGCTCCTATCTAACCTTTTGTGGCACTATGGGTTTTTTTTAATATAAAGAGATTTTATTTTCATGTTCTCTTCCGATATATTGTCCTACTATTATTATTGAATCTTTTGTAATGGGTTCTCTTTCATTAGCTCAATAGAAATTCTGTTAGAGCGAGGGAGGGGCTGGAATTATTTTGAATAACTAGGGCTGTAGAGAGGGCTTTAAACTAATTAGTGGGGGGGAGGTTTTAAGAGAGCGAAAAATAAAAATGACAGCGGAGAAGGCAATAGAGCAAGGTAGCAGTGGGGGAATTAAAAACCAGAGCATGTCAGGAAGGGACAGAATGTATAATGATAAGGGTAAAGTAGTAAAAGGGATAAAAGCAGGAATAAATTGTCAGAAAACATATTTGAAAGTTCTTTATCAGAATGCACGCAGCATTCGTAACAAAATTGACGAGTTGACGGTGCAAATAACTACACATGGGTATGATCTGGTGGCCATTACGGAAACATGGCTGCAAGATAATCATGAATGGGAACTAAATATACAAGGGTATTTGACAATTAGGAAGGACAGACATGAAGGAAAGGGAGGTGGGGTTGCTATGTTAATCAAGGATGAAATCACTGCAATAGTCAGAAATGATATTGGGTCAAAGGATCGGGATAGTGAAACAGTTTGGGTGGAGATAAGGAATAATAAGGGGAAAAAGTCACGAGTGGCCGTAGTCTATAGGCCTCCTAACAGCTGCAACTCTGTTGGTCGGAGTATAAATCAGGAAATAGTTGGGGCTTGTAATAAGGGAACAGCTATAATCATGGGGGATTTTAACTTTCATATTGGCTGGACTAATCAAATTGGGCATGGCAGCATTGAGGAAGAGTTCATAGAGTGTATTAGGGACGGGTTCCTTGAGCAGTATGTAACTGAACCAACCAGGGGGCAGGCAATCTTAGATCTGGTCCTGTGTAATGAGACAGGATTAATAAAAAATGTCCTAGTAAAGGATCCCCTTGGAATGAGTGACCATAATATGGTTGAATTCCAAATTCAGTTTGAGGGTGAGAGAGTTGGATCTCAAACCAGCGTACTAAGCTTAAATAAAGGAGACTATGAAGGTATGAGAGTAGAATTGACTAAAGTGGACTGGGAAAACAGATTAAAGTGTAAGACGGTACAAGAGCAGTGGTCTACACTCAAGGAGATATTTCACATCTTTCAAGATAAATATATTCCACTGAGGAAAAAGGGGAGTAAAAGAAAAGACAGCCATCCGTGGCTTAGTAAAGTAATAAAGGATAGTATTCGACTGAAAACAAGGGCATATAAAGTAGCCAAATCTAGTGGGAGGATAGAAGATTGGGAAGCATTTAAAAGCCAGCAAACAATAACTAAAAGATTAATTAAGAAAGGGAAGATAGATTATGAAAGTAAACTAGCAAAAAATATAAAAACAGAGAGCAAGAGTTTCTACAGCTATATAAAAAGAAAAAGGGTGGCTAAAGTGAACGTTGGTCCCTTAGAGGATGGGACCGGGAAACTAGTGGTGGGGAACATGGAGATGGCAAAGACGCTGAACAAATATTTTGTATCAGTCTTTACAGTAGAGGGCACTAAAAATATCCCAACACTGGACAAACAGGGGGCAATGGGGGGGGGGGGAGCTAAACATGATTAAAATCACTAAGGAGATGGTACTCAGTAAAATAATGGGACTTAAGGCGGATAAATCCCCCGGACCTGATGGCCTACATCCTAGGGTCTTGAGAGAAGTGGCGGTAGGGATTGTGGATGCATTGGTGATCATTTTCTAGAACTCCCTGGACTCAGGAAAGGTCCCGGCAGATTGGAAAACTGCTAATGTAACACCCTTATTTAAGAAGGGAAGTAGACAAAAAGCTGGAAACTATAGACCAGTTAGCCTAACATCTGTGGTTGGCAAAATGTTGGAGTCCATTATTAAGGAAACAGTAACAGAGCATTTGGATAAACATAATTTAATAGGACAGAGTCAGCATGGTTTTACGAAGGGGAAGTCATGTTTGACAAATTTGCTCGAATTCTTTGAGGATGTAACATACAGGGTGGATAAAGGGGAACCAGTGGATGTAGTGTATTTGGACTTCCAAAAGGCATTTGACAAGGTTCCACACAAAAGATTACTGATCAAGATAAAAAATCATGGGATTGGGGGTAATATACTGGCATGGGTGGAAGATTGGCTATCTAACAGAAAACAAAGAGTTGGGATAAATGGTTCGTTCTCGGGCTGGCAATCAGTAACTAGCGGTGTTCTGCAGGGGTCAGTGCTGGGACCCCAACTCTTTACAATCTATATTAACGATTTGGAGGAAGGGACCGAGTGCAACATATCCAAGTTTGCCGACGATACAAAGATGGGAGGGAAAGCAGTGAGTGAGGAGGACATAAAAAACCTGCAAAAGGACATAGACAGGCTAAGTGAGTGGGCAGAGATTTGGCAGATGCAATATAATGTTGGAAAGTGTGAGGTTATGCACTTTGGCAGAAAAAATCAAAGAGCAAGTTATTATCTAAATGGAGAGAAACTGCAAAGTGCTACAGTACAAAGGAATCTGGGGGTCCTGGTGCATGAAACACAAAAAGTTAGTATGCAGGTGATCAGGAAGGCCAATGGAATCTTGGCTTTTATTGCAAGGGGGATGGAGTATAAAAACAGGGAAGTCTTGCTGCAGTTATACAGGGTATTGGTGAGGCCACACCTGGAATACTGCGTGCAGTTTTGGTTTCCATATTTAAGAAAAGATATACTTGCTCTCGAGGCGGTTCAGGGAAGGTTCACTTGGTTGATTCCAGAGATGAGGGGGTTGACGTATGAGGAAAGGTTGAGTAGGTTGGGACTCTACTCATTGGAGTTCAGAAGAATGAGAGGCGATCTTATCGAAACATATAAGATTGTGAGGGGGCTTGATCGGGTGGATGCGGTGAGGATGTTTCCACTGATGGGTGAGATTAGAACTAGGGGGCATAATCTTAGAATAAGGGGCTGCCCTTTCAAAACTGAGATGAGGAGAAACTTCTTCACTCAGAGGGTAGTAAATCTATGGAATTTGCTACCCCAGAGAGCTGTGGAAGTTGCAACATTAAATAAATTAAAAATGGAGATAGACATTTTCCTAGCAGATAAGGGAATTAGGGGTTACGGGGAGAGGGCAGGGAAGTGGACGTGAGTCTAGATTCAGATCAGCCATGATCCTATTGAATGGCGGAGCAGGCCCGAGGGGCCGTATGGCCTACTCCTGCTCCTATTTCTTATGTTCTTATGATATACCAGGGCAATTTCTCTCATGTCCCACTTCACAAACAGTTCAAAGATTTGCATGCAGAGGACTGAGTGCAGATCATCGCATCTCCCCACTGTTTTTATTTGTTGAACAACTATGACGAGATCACAATTATTGTCCATCCCTAGTTGCCCCAGGAATATTTATTGATTTGGGTGGCTTGCTAAACCACATCAGAGGGCATTAACTGGAGTCACATATAGGCCAGACCAGGCAAGAGTAGCAGATTCAAAAAGAAAATACTGCACATGCTAGAAATCTGAAATAAAAACAGAAAATGCTGGAGCTACTCAGCAGGTCAGGCAGCATCTGTGGAGAGAGAAAAAAAGTTAACGTTTCAGGTCAATGACCTTCCGTCAGGACTGGAGCAGCAGATTCCCTTCCCTGAAGAGCATTGAACCAGTTAGCTTTTCACAACAATTCAAGGCCTAGAAATTCAGTATAGCCACGTTTGGGGCGGTAAAGTCGGGCGGGCGCTAAAGTTTGCGCCCGCCGGAAAGTGGAGGCCACTTCGCCGATATTCAGTAGCTTTGGCCAAGGAGTTTGGGCGAGCGCTAAAACTGGCGTTGCACCCCTATCTTTAGGCGCTAAGCCAGCGGTGCAGACTCATACCGCCGAGGCCGGGCACAGCGCAGGTGCGGTCATGTTTTGATTGACAGCAGACACCCTGACGCCGGCCAGCTCTTAAAGGGGGAAGGGTCGACTTGGTCTGCTGCCACGCCCTGGATACTGCAGCCCTCCAGCTAGGCCTAAACACTGCTGCTGGAGAGAAATAGCGCCAGCAACGATGCAGAGGGCCCGTGAGCGAGCGCAGCGCTTCTCTGCCCATGCTTTGAGGGTGCTGCTTAGGGGTTTGGAGAAGAACAGAGATATCTTGTGCCCGGACAGTGGCAAGAAGGCTCCCAAGAGGCTGTACAGGAGAGCCTGGAGGGAAATCGCCCAGAGGGTCACAGCCAACAGCGATGTCCCCAGGACTGGTGACCAATGCCGCAAGAAGTTTAACGACCTCACTCGGTTGGTCAGGGTGAGTACCCTTTCCAGTGTCCTCCTCATCCTTGCATGTGCACCTCACATTATGGGCAAAGGGACCTCAAAGGCCTAATGGCCAGCCCTCCTCCAGCAGCTATGGCACTGGCATGATCATCAATAGCACTTTCTGCACTTGACACACTGGCCAAGCTATTCGACCATGGGAGGCAGTGTACACAACAACAGGGCACCACACTGGCCAAGCTATTCAACCATGGGAGGCAGTGCACACAACAACAGGGCACCACACTGTACTTAGAGGCCGTCCTTTCTCTTGCAGGCCAAGCTGGCGCAGAATCTGAAGAGCCGGACTGTCACCGGGGGAGGCCGTGTCCAGTTCCAGGAGCTCAGTGAGCTGGAGGAGCGCGTGGCTCGACTCATGCGTGCCCGGGTGATTGGCCCCGTTGCTATTGGAGATGCCGACCCTGTGCTGGGCCCCAATGGTAAGGACATGACCGTTTGGGCCTCTCTCGTTCCCCTTGCGCTTCAGATCTACATCCTTTGCCACTGTCCCACCAATGCGCATAATGCCACCACTCATGCCTCCCTCGCTGATGCCCTGTCCTCACTCTAAAGCTACTCTTGTGCCTTCCTGCTTTCAGCTGGTGAGGAGGAGGTCCCTGAAGCTGCGAGTGTCAGTCCCTCGGAAGAGGAGGACGACGAGGACCAAGAGGAAGGCGGCACATCGGGGGAACCCTCATCCGCGCCAGGGGATGGCAATGGAGGGGACACGTCTTGCCTGGAAGAGAGCCAGGGGGAAGTGTTGCAGGGGGGTGTAGCTCCTGTGCCCAGTGGCGTCCAGCCACGCGGGGTCGGGCAGCACGGCTGCCTTCTCCCCAGAGGGGGCAAGTGTTGCAGGGGGGTGTAGCTCCTGGGCCCAGTGGCGTCCAGCCACGCGGGAAGGGTCGGGCAGCACGGCTGCCTTCTCCCCAGAGGGGGGAAGTGTTGCAGGGGAGGGCAGTTGCTGGGCCCAGTGGCGTCCAGCCACGCGGGAAGGGTCGGCCAGCTCGGCGGCCTCCTCCCCAGAGGGAGAGTCCGGCCTCCAGTCCGGAGACGGTCCTCGCCCAGGAGGTGCGCCTCCTTGATCAAATGTCCGCGGACTCGGAGCGGCGCCACACCGAGTTCATGGGGGTTGTGGGACAGTTGCCTCAGGCCATTGAGTCCCTGGCTCATAGTGTGGCCGATTTCGGGGACTCACAGGCCAGGGGTGTCGAACAACTCGCGGCAGCACAGGACGCGAGTCGAGAGTTCATGAGTGGTGCCGTGCAGACACTGGCTGGTCTGATGCGGGCACAGACCAGGGCAGTACGGGCACTCACTTCTGCCACACTCGCTGTGTCATGGACGCATCGCCAGGGCACCCGCCGCGCTGCAGCAGCACAGCGGTCTGGCCTTCACCAGATTGCTGCGCTTGCTGCAGTGCCAGCCCGGCCGAGTGCCAGTGTCTCTGGCGACCAGCGAGCGCCTGGCATCAGCCAGCTTGCCCCCATTGCTGCAGCCGCCACTGCCACTCCCCCAGCAAAGCTGCGACGAGCTGCTGGAGAGACTGATGCTGGCCAGCCACAGCTGCAGCAGTCAGCAGCCGGCCCCTCCAGGACCGGACCTCGTCTAGGCCGACCCCCAAGGGCATCTTCCGTCACGCATTGTGCCCCTCAGGAGCCTTCCCCCAGCCTTGCAACACCCACAGGGCCCAGGTTGAGGCGGAGCAGCAGGTCGGGCAGGGGCCGGAGAAGCCTGCACAAGCACTCGCCCTCTCGGCACACCAAGTAGAGTGTGTTGCCAGATGTTTTTTTATATGGGGGTGTTTGTGTTCTGTATGGGGGGGGGCTTATTTTGGTAAGGCCGAAGATGAAGGCAAATGTTTTTTTAGATGGGGGTGTTTGTGTTCTGTATGGGGGGGTTTGTCTTGGTAAGGCCGAGGATGAAGGCCAATTGGATGGACAAGTTTTGTTATTCCTCCGCAGGTTGTGGGAGTGAGATATGTTTTTGACTGTTTTTTGGGGGTCTTGTCTGTTTTTGTGTTTCATGTGGGAAGGGCCCTGAGTTTGTTAAATAAAGCTTTTTATTTATTCAGCTTGTCCATGTGTCATGTTTCAAGTGGTTGTTGCGTTAACCGGCTGAGGGCTTGCGGAGCGGCTGCATTCAGGTGCGTTCATTGCCACAAGCCATTCCCTGAGAGGGGGCCTAGAAGTGTCGTTCAATAAGCTGCCGGCGGACGGCCCTTGGACCTTGTGGCTCCCTCCTGGGCTGGTACTCCTCCTCCTCCTCCTCCTCATGGTCCTCCTGCTCGTCCTCCTGAGGTGGTGGTCCAACGTGAGGTGGCAGTGCCTGAGTCCTGCGGATAGCCAGGTTGTGCAGCATGCAGCAAACAACGACGAACTGGGAGACTCTATCCGGCGAATACTGTAGAGATCCGCCGGAACGATCCAGGCAGCGGAACCGTTGCTTGAGGACGCCAATCGTTTGCTCCAGGATGTTCCTTGTGGCTTGATGGCTTTCGTTGTATGCCTCCTCAGCAGGGGTCCTGGGCACGCGGAGCGGGGTCATGAGCCATGTACACAAAGGGTAGCCCTTGTCCCCGATAAGCCATCCCCTTGGGGGAGGCTGTGCCTGGAACATGTCAGCCACAGTAGTCTGGCGCAGGATAAATGCATCGTGGCTGCTTCCTGGAAAGCGGGCATTGACAGATAGGATGCGCTGCCTGTGGTCACACACCAGCTGTACATTGAGGGAATGGTAGCCCTTCCGGTTGCGGTAATCCTCGGCATTGTCAATAGGTGCCCACATAGCCACATGCGTGCAGTCAATGGCGCCCTGCACCATGGGGAAGTCGGTGATCCTGGCAAATCCGACTGCACGCTGCTCCTGCCTCTCTAGGGTCATGGGGAAGGAGATGAATTGGTGTCTCCTTGCGAAAAGGGCATCGGTGACCTGCCGGATGCAGCGATGCACGGCGAACTGGGAGATGTTCGCTATGTCCCCAGCAGCGGCTTGGAAGGAGCCGCTTGCATAAAAGTTCAGAGCCACCGTGACCTTCACTTCCACCGACAGAGACGTCCTGCACATCAGCTGTGGACGCAGATCTCTGTGAAGCAGCTGGCAGATCTCTGCAACCACCTCCCTTCTGAAGCGCAGCCTCTTAACACAATGCGCGGCAGTCATGGTGAGATAGGACACCTGCTGCCGGTATTCCCTGAGTGGGTAAGGCCTACGCTGCCGACGCCTGATGGCCCCTCTGCGTCTAGGCATGGCTGCCCCTCTCACACAGCGTCTGTGAGCCCTTCGCACATAATGCTGGAACTGAGGGTTGGAACCCCATGCAGCCCCCATAATATACTTGCAAACAGTGAAATCACAATGAGTCAAATTTCCAAGCTCTGGCCAGAAGCCAAAAATACCTCTCCTATGTTGTCCCAAATCAGTAAGGTCTGTTCCTTGGTCTCTGTCCAGAAATCCAAAGCACTAAAGTCATTGCAGCAAAATGGCTGGCCTTTATAGTCCAGTCTGAGTGCCCTTTAATTAGCGCTCCCCGAGGCCCGCAGGGCCTCTGCTGCGTTCCACTTCACAGTTCTTAACAGCGCCACGCCCACATTGGGCGGGCGCCACTGAAGTTCCGGTTTGGGGCGCACAAACAGCGTTGCACGACGAAATGACGTCATAAGCTGCGCGCGCAGCTGAGCGGGCGCAAACACTTTGCGCCGGCGCTAAATGTCAACTGAAGTTGGGCGTAGGCGCAGATCGGCCTGCGCCCGGGCGCTAAGTGCCTAGCGCTCGAAATCTACCCCTCTTATGGCGCTAACGGCTGGCGAACGCAACTGAATTTCTAGGCCCAACAGTTTTCATGGTAATTTTTTTTTCTGTTACTAGCCCGGAAATTAACAGATTTCTTCAGTCCAGCAACTTGCCATGATGGGATTTGAGCTCAAATCTTCAATTAATATTGTGAGATAAATGATAATATTACAGATGTAGTGACATACAAGCACATGGAGGCAAGGAAGTGCTGAGTTGCCAGTGCAGTACCATAACCACTATACTACCATACCCATTTCACCATCCTCTTCAACCCAATGTCCATTTACAGCAGAGGACCTAGGCAGCTGAAGACATGGCTTCCAATGGTGGAGCGAAGAAAATCGGGGATGCACAAGAGGAACGCAGAGTTTATAAATAAAGATAAACTAGGTATTGAACCTGGGACTTTCCTGACTTAGCTACTCAACACTGTAACAAGCTAAGCTGTCAGGGGATATTAACAAACACATTTTTTCAATTAATATACAAGGCAATGACACTAGTTTAATTGTCCTATCAATTTGGTTTTAAATTTCTACTTAGCTGCAGCATTATGCCGGTACTAGTAGCTGTGATAAAAGTACAAAGTAAAAGAAAATATATTATAGAAGTAACACACTAAAGATAAGCTAAGATGTCATCTTGCTGTTACCCATAATCCAACCAAGAATTACATTTATCAGTCCGTAAGGGGGATCTCCGGTCGCCTGTCGCTTTAATTCTCCACTCCACTCCCACTCAGACCTCACTGTACTCGGCCTCTTGCATTGTTCCACTGAAGCTCAGCGTAAGCTCAAGGAACAGCACCTCATCTTTCGATTAGGCACTTTACAGCCTTCTGGACTCAACATAAGTTCAACAATTTCAGATCATAACCTCGGCCCCTATCCTATATATATTCTTTATTATCCACACCTTTTGTTTGTGTCTTTTCTTCTCTCTCACATGGTAGCTGTCTTTCATTCTGCCAGAGCAATTTACACTTCATCTAGAGTCATCCTTTGTTTCTTAACCTGTCCCATTACCAACTCCTTTTGCCTTGAATGTCTCTTAATCTCTCCTGCCTTCAATCCTATCAGACCTTCCCATTTGTTCTTTCATCCCCTCCCCCCTTTCCCAGCCCCTACACTTGCTTAAAAATCTGTTCCATTTCCTGCTTTTTTCCAGTTCTGACGAAAGGTCATCGACCTGAAACGTTAACTCTGTTTCTCTCTTCACAGATGCTGTCTGACCTGCTGAGTATCTCCAACATTTTCTGTTTTTATTTCAGATTGCCAGCATCTGCAGTATTTTCTTTTTGTATGACATTTAGCATGTTGCTTATAACAATAGTCCAACTCGAAATATTGACTGAGGTTACTCAAAATTGTTAATATTAAGATAAACGAGGATATTATCTTAGAGAGAATAAAGAACTTTGAAAATAGATTGGGCTGCGAGCCCAAAGAATACCTACTCAAGAATCCTTATGCTACCGTGTAAAGGTGAGAGAGAGCATGCGCGTGCGAGAGAGAGAAATGTTATTCACTAGAAGCTTAAAATAAAAGAATACATACCCGGGGATTTTATGCGTTAGACCATTAGTAGACGTCCCGGCAGCTATAGTTCCAATCTTATCAATCGCAATCATACCTAAATTCAAAATCAGCAATTAAGTGAAATCACACACGAACCCCCAACTCCTCCGTAAAACTGCACAAAATGTCTTCATGCTAAAAATCCCTTTTACTTTCCATAATGCACAAGACACATCTATATCTACCAAAATAAGAAAAGGACTTACCAATGGTGTCATGGTTGTGAAAATTGATCCGCTGTGCTGGCATTCGATGTTTTTTTGACCATAGCCCCTTCATTCGCTTGTATGGCCCGCACGAAGTTTCAGCATTTGGTAAGACATTCTGTGAAGATCAATTGTTTTTTCACAATAGTTGACAGTAATGTAAATTTTCATTTCAGACCTGACATCCCATCTTAAAAACATCTGAAATATTAAGTAGGATTTGTCCTTCATAGAAATGACTCACCTTCCAGAAATTGGGCTGGCACTTTCTGCCCAGCCATTCCGAGTACATGGACAGAGATGTATTCGTTGTTAAATCTTCACTTAGGAATCCCATATTCTGAGCAAAAATTGATGCTGTTGGAAAAATATTGTATTTATATGAAGTGTTTAAAGATATCTAGATACATGAACATTAATATTGTTAAATGGACACCACACATTACAGTTGTAATTAACTTTCCAATTCACTGCCTTTTAGCCGCTTTAAATATTATTTGGAGCACAATCTTTTTCATAAGGGAAAGTTACTCTGGATAGAGTACTTATTGTATGAAAGTACTTCCCCCACCCCTTTTATACAAGACAGTATTAGTCCAAAAATTTTCACTTAGCATTTTTAAAAATACCAACTTTATTACCAACGTGGAAACCCAGGGGTAGAGCTTTGGCTTTCTGTCATGTTACCAGTGAACATCCCTGAGCATTGACATAGCATACGGCTAGGGCCATGAATTCACATGGGCCCACAAGAGCCAATTCAGACCTGCTCAACCTCAGGAAACTACAAATCCTAGGGATTCAAATTCCAGGGATACAAATTCCCTAGATTGCATCAGGGTTTCCTGGGTTTGGACTGTTCTAGATTAGCCATTTCCCGATGTTGGGAGCGTTGGCCATCAGGAAAGGAGACCTGACCAAAATAAATTCAACATAAATTTGCCTTCAAAACTAAATTTTAAGTGAAAGAAAGGGTTTAAGTCCATCCCACTCTGCTGTATATAGTATTTTTCTTGCATCAATGGGGACAGCAGGCAAGAGTTTCCACAGAATCATTAAGCTTGTGTCAACTACCCATTATCTCACTTGATCAGTTAATTATTAAATATCTGTTTCTAACCTAATTATCAAGATCTTGGGTAACATTTTGGAAAAACCTGGTTTACTCTTCTCCCTAATAAATAAATAATGTGTTATTTATACTTCAGCATAACAATATGATTGATTGTAATTTGTTTATGGTCCAATATGATTGACCATAATTTGTTTATGGTTCACTATTTTATGATAATTAGACTCCTTTCCAAGATATTATACCCAATACAAAGGTCATTTTGCCTTCCAACAGAATCCTTACTATGTCTACGTATTCCTTTTAAGAATGTACTCGCAGGAACTGACTGACTCTGGGAACTTAACAAACAATTTGCCTTACCACTTGAAAATGAAGCAGTTCGGTTCCCATCGCTTCAAAGATAAAAGTCACTCCAATAAAAAGATAAAGTGAATTGCAGCTAGTCTTTTTATTTTGGGCTAGTCAATCCATCCATTCGATAAGTAAATTTATAATGTGTCATTTTTTTTTGTCTTGAATTTACCATTTGTTTACAATCATCTTTTATTTAATAGATTTTCACGGTGTTACCTGTGGCTCAGTGAGTAGCACTCACACCTCCGAGTCAGAAGGTTTGGAGGTCGTAAAAGACGCTATAATAATGCAAGTTCCTTCTCTCTCACAAGAACAATGAGGACTAGGGATTACCTGATTCCCCCACCAACAGTGAATGACTGCTGTGTTCCATCACTGCTCGAGCAACACTGATCGCGCTTTTAATTCTTCGAAGCTGTCCAACTCCTCCGACCTCGATCGTGTTACTGAAGAGTGTTTAAAAAAATTATATCATAGCGAGGAATCTCAATATCCATCTTTTAAATCAGCAGATGATATGTTGAGAGTTTTAATTCCCCCTACATTTTCAGTCTGGCTTTGATGTTCATGTCTGCTGTGTTCTCATTAAAAATATTAAACATCACATTACAACATGAAATCTAGTGTACAAATCACATGTAACATTCATTCATGTTGCATTCAACATTTTGAACTGCTCGAAATTAAATTAAAATGCATCGCAAAACTAGAGTGCAACCACGTACAAGCAGATGGAGAACATCAGAAGCAATTCTGGGATTTGGAGAGCGGGGACATAACCCATTCCAAAACAATTGGAGGATGTGGGGGAGAAGAGGGAACACACCCTCTTCATACCCTCCGGTGATTGCACCTACATTGAAAACCAACACAAAATGTGGTGGACTGAAGCAAAGGTTTTAAAAACTGTTTTTACTTTTCACAGGTATTTATAGAAGGTTGGTGTGTTATTACAAAAGGACAGTAGTGTACCTAGTGTAATTCATTGCATATTTGGTCCTAAAAGCCAATTTGTAAATAGCTAAATTTCCCAGTGTGCAGCAGTGGTCGGGTACATTACTCACCCATTCATAATCATAGCATCCAGTGTTGTCTCTCCATGTTCATCTGGGCTTCCTCCGTATCCCACAGTGCCACGACACTGGTCAATTTCACACTGGCTGCAACCGTTTTCCACTGCATCCAACGCTGAGCCTCCAGACTGAAGAGTGCTCCATGCTAAATGCAACACACAGACAATTTATTTTTGCCTCCCTAATAAGCAGTGATCACATAATCCCCCCCCCTCAAAAAAAAATTGTACAAAGCAGTTTACACAAGGAAGACAAGCTTGAACTGGTTGATGAGAATGAAGCACATTAAAAAAAAATCACATCTTATCCTGGCAGCAAAAGTGTGAAAAAAGAGTTAGAACCAGTCTCAATAGAGCAGACAAATTTCTACAGGTTTTTTTTTGACATTGGCCCAGATATTCCGATCCCCTACGGGTGGGTACATGCTGTGTACACACCCGTAGGGACATCGGAAATGCCGGTTTCAGGCATGCACAGCGCATGCGCTGAAAACCAGAATCACAGAAACCCCACAGTGCAGATAGAGGCCATTTCGGCCCATCGAGCCTGCACCGACACATATCCCACCCGATCCCCGTAACCCCTACACATATCCCACCCTATCCCCGTAACCCCACGTATTTAATCCCCCTAACACTAAGGGTCAATTTATCATAGCCAATCAACCTAACCCGCACATCTTTGGACTGTGGGAGGAAACCGGAGCACCCGGAGGAAACCCACGCAAACACGGGGAGAATGTGCAAACTCAACACAGACAAAGTAAAAAAAAAAAAATTTTTCACTGATTTATCATTTAAAAATGCTTTAAAAAAAGGTAAGTTTGCTTTTTTCAAAAAATTAAATTTTTGTTTAAAATACTTAATTTATTGTAATTTCAAGTCATTTTAAAACTGTGATTTTTAAAAAATTTATTTAAAGTTTTACTCTGTTTTTGGGGTGATCTCCATTCATATATTTGGCAGGTCTTCCTGTCAAGTGTATGAAGGGAGATTCCCTTCTGTGATTGGCTCCCCATGGCCCACGTGATCCCAGGGACGCTGCGAACTACCTGCGCCCCTGGGCCCTGCGCATTTGGAGTTTGGTGAGGCCCAGGAGCAGAAGCGTGTGTGTCCCGGGAGCTCTCGGGTAAGGGAGTAGATTTTTCCAATCGCAGGCCTCCGCCCGCGGGAGGCCTGCGATCGGAAAATACGGGCCGATATGTTCAGTATCTTTCCCAAAATAAACCACCCACGTCACAGGGGTAAAATTCGACTTGGGAGGGGATGCAAAACCGGGCGGTATCGCATCTGCTGCCTGTTATACGCCCTCCCGATAGTCGGTTCCAGTGAGGTCAATGGAACGGAGTATCAGACAGGACGAAGAAAAAACATCAAGGCAATGGTTGAGAGGGGTGCGCAGTGACTGGCAGCGGCCAGCTTGTTTTGATGTGGGGCTGGGAGGAAAACTCCTGCGCCTCCCAGCTCCCGGTACTTTTTAATTAACTTTTTTTGCTGATGACCTTCAGCGGTTCCTGTTCAGGACCACCGGTTAGGTCGCATGTAGATCTGGGTTTTCTGAACTCAGTCAACCTGGTGCCATCTGCGTTCAGTGCAACCCAAATTTTCACGGGAGGGTCAGGTTCCTTATTTGTATATGCAAAGGACCAAATACCAGTTTCAGGAGCGGGTCCTGGTCAACAATTTTATTGGCCCAGAAATTCGGGTCTCCACGGGTGAGTATGCATGTGGTACTCACTGTAAGCCCAATGGAAGTGCCGGTTTTGTGCATGCACTGCGCATGCGTGGGAAACCGGCACTTCCGTTCCCCTGAAAGAAGGGGTTAAGAGGTGGAACGCGTGTGCAGGAGAGGCTGCGCGTGCGCATCGAACTTACGTTTTTTTTGCAGGTTTTCCCGGGAAGGTAAGTCTCCAGAAGTTAGACATGTAAAAAGCAGTCGCAAGGCCTGCTTTTTACAAGGTACAGTAAGTGGTGAATTAATTAAAATTAAAACATTTTTTCCACAGGTTTATTATTTTTAAATACTTTAAAGAAAGGTAAGTTTATTTTTAGCCCCGTTAGAAAATAAAATTATTTTTTTCAAAAATTTTAATTGTTGTTTAAAATAGTTATTTCATGTAACTTATAGTTTATTTTAAAAATGTGATTTTTAAAAAATTTATTTGAAGATTTAGTGATATTTTGAGGCTTATAGTATTTATAAGTTTGACAGCTCTTCCTGTCAAACTTATGAATGCAGCATTGCCTGCTACCATTGGCTCTCCATGGCCCACGTGATCCCAGGGGACGCATCGAACTAACTGCGCCCCTGGGATACGCAAGCACTGCGCGCCGGCAGTTGGAGGAGGCACAGGATCGGAATCCCACGGGGGCCCACAGCTCAACGGCCGGCGCGCAAGGTAAGTGCAGGTCGGGGGCTTGCACCCGCGGGAAGCCCCCACCCTGAATTTCTGGGTTATTACCCACATCGATACAGCGGGCGACATACTTCCGGCTCATAATCAGCATGCGTTTCCTACCTACCATATCGGTGGTGTATGTGCCCGATAAACAGACGTGACACCATTGAATTACTTGGCCTAGTTTCCTACATGGCAGGAGGATGCAGTTACGTTGCACCGGTCAAGTCAGACTGGCAGCTGCAAATTGGGCTCCACCCAGTTACAGGTTGACCTAACACCTACATGGCAGGAAACTGAATCAGTCTTGTCCCGGCAAGAGCTGTGTACATACCTGGACACAGAAGGGACCGTTGCTCTCTCCCTACTGTTAAAATATTTAAATGTGTAGAAAGCAGAGAGAAGTGAATCCCATTATCTAAGCATTTTAATTGAAGTTAGGTGGAATTACAAATTGTCAAGAGGACCCAATAACTGGATTCACATTCCATGCAGTGCGAATCCAAAGCTGTCCGGAACTACCCTTCCAAAATGACTTGAGTCAGGTTCTGACTCCAGATTTACAGTTAACACCAACACCAAGTATAAATGTACCCTCAAGACTTAGGCACAGAATACAGGCCGACATTTCAGTGCAGCACTGAGGGAGTGCTGCACTGTCGGAGATGCTGTCTTTTGGATGGGACATTAAACAGAGATCCCCTCTGCCCTCTCCGGTGGACATAAAAGATCCCATGACACTATTTCGAAGAAGAGCAGGGGAGTTCTCCCCGGTGTCCTAGCCTTCAATCAACATCGCTATAAACAGATTATCAGGTCATGATTCCGTTGCTTTGTGGGACCTTGCTGTGCGTAATTTGGCTGCTGCATTTCCATACATTACTGTGACTGCTCAAAGTATTTCATTGGCTATAAAGCACACGCTGAGGTCCTGAAAGGCACTATTTAAATGCAAATGCAGTTTAGTTGATGTGTTTGCCACTCATTGGCCACTGACAATCTCACAATGAAAAACTGCACTTATATAGCACCTTTAGCATAGTCAAATGTGCCAAGGCACCTCACAGGAGTATTAAAAGACAAAAAATTTGACACCGATCCACATATGGAGAAATTAGGGCAGGTGACCAAAAGCTGGTCAAAGAGGTAGGTTTTAAGGAGCATCTTAAAGGAGGAAAGAGAGGTAGCGAGGCAGAGAGGTTTAGGCAGGGAATTCCAGAGCTTACACACAAGGGAGATATTAGGGCAAGTAACCAAAAGCTTTGTCAAAGAGGTAGGTTTTAAGGAGCGTCTTAAAAAGGAGAGAGTAGAGAAGTTTAGGGAGGGAATTCCAGAGCTTAGGGCCTAGGCATCTGAAGGCACGGCCGCCAGTGGTGGGGCGATTAAAATCAGGGATACGCAAAAGGCCAGAATTGGAGGAGCGCAGAGAGGGTTGTCGGGCTGGAGGAGGTTACAGAAATAGGGAGGAGTGAAGCCATGGAGGGATGAGAATTTTAAAATCAAGCCACTGCCGGACCAGGAGCAAATGTAGTTCAGCGAGCACAGGAGTGATGGATGAACGGGACTTGGTGTGAGTCAGGATACAGGCAGCAGAGTTTTCACACACAGAATCCCCACAGTGCAGATAGAGGCCATTTCGGCCCATCGAGCCTGCACCGACACATATCCCACCCAATCCCTGTAACCCCTACACCAACACATATCCCACCCTATCCCCGTAACCCCACGTATTTAATCCCCCTAACACTAAGGGTCAATTTATCATAGCCAATCAACCTAACCCGCACATCTTTGGACTGTGGGAGGAAACCGGAGCACCCGGAGAAAACCCACACAAACACGGGGAGAATGTGCAAACTCCACACAGACAGTTGCCCGGGGCCGGATTCGAACCCGGGTCCCTGGCGCTGTGAGGCAACAGTGCTAACCACTATGCCACCGTGTTGGATGAGCTCAAGTTTACAGAGGGTGGAAGATGGGAGGCTGACCAGGAAAACTCCCATAATATTTCCCCAATGTTACCACCAGCAATATGCAATGACACAGATTTGAGGGAATAGCAGCATTTATACTTAACTGCTGGATCATCACTCCAACCTCATGGTTAAATGCACTGACAGTGCCACACTTACTCATTAGAAGCAATCCTACCCATTCCCAGAATTTAAATGCCCAAAGTAACTAGATTAAGGACTAGCGATCATAAGAACCTAAGAATTAGGAGCAGGAGTCGGCCATACGGCCCCTCGAGCCTGCTCCGCCATTCAATAAGATCATGGCCGAGCTTCGACCTCAACTCCACTTTCCTGCACTATCCCCATATCCCTTAATTCATCTGGAGTCCAAAAATGTATCCATCTCAGCCTTGAATATACTCAACGATTCAGCATCCACAGCACTTTGGGGCAGAGAATTCAGAGTGAAGAAATCTATCCTCATCTCAGTCTTAAATGGCCGACCCCTTATCCTGAGGCGATGCCCCCCTAGTTCTAGATTCTCCAGCTGGGGAAACAATCTCTCAGCATCTACCCTGTCAATCCCCCTCAGAATCTTATATGTTTCAATGAGATCTCCTCTCATTCTTCTAAACTCCAGAGAATATAGATCCAATCTTCTCAATCTCTCCTCATAGGACCACCCTTTCATCCCAGGGATTAATCTAGTGAACCTTTGTTGCACCCCCTCTAAAGCAAGTACGTCCTTCCCGAGGAAGGGAGACCCAAACTGTGCAGATCAGATTTTGTATCCTTCCTGTTTGCATTATTGGGAAATAATACTGTGTTTGGGAACATAAAAGAGACAAATGTGCTTTAAAATAAAACTAGTGCAGGAGTTTGCAATAACGATCACTGTGCCGATGCACACCATGTGCGAACGTACACAAGTGGGGCTACTTTGCAACGCCTGCTTTTTTTGCACTTACCGCGCTGCACCGCGTCATGGTAGGGCCAGGTGTTGATGATCAGCGGCAGCTGGGCGGCCGCCAGCGAGCAGCAGCTGCTCAGCGCCAGGGCCAGTGGAACGTAGCCCGGGAATCCCATGGCGACCCCCAGTCACTGCCGGCCCCTCACTGCGCCTTGGACTGCCCCGTTCGCCACTTCCCACCGCACTCACATACGGCGGCTGCACACAAAAAAAGGGACCTTTCTTTTGCAAACTTTGCACCTCCTCGGCTGTTATCGCATCCAGGCACCGCCCCCCCTCTCCCCTCCCCTGCAATGTCCCAATGTAACGGGGAAAGCAGATGTGTGTTTGCAGTTAGACGGTACTTTGATCGCAAATTTAATATTCCTCTCTTTCCCCCAGCAATTTGTGACTTCTAATGCAAATTTTTATATTCCTCTTCAAGTTAATTTACTAGTTATTTTTTTAATAAATAGAGATATTGGCAGTTTTACAATCTCCTCCCAGTGCATTGGCTGGTTTCCTCAACACCTAAAAATAGATTATCTAGTCATTGTCACGTTGCTGTTTCGGGTGGGCGCTGTATAAATGCAAGTCTTTCTTTTCCAATCTAGAACCATAGAAATTTATGGCACAGAAGGAGGCCATTCGGCCCGCCGTTTCCGAGCCAGCCAAGAAAAAGAGTTATCCAGCCTAATCCCACTTTCCAGCTCTTGGTCCGTAGCCCTGTAGGTGAAGGCACTTCAAGTGCATATCCAAGTACTTTTTAAATGCAATGAGGGTTTCTGCCTCTACCACCCTTTCAGGCAGTGAGTTCCAGATCCCCATCACCCTCTGGGTGAAAAAAGTTCTCCTCAACTCCCCTCTAATCCTTCTACCAATTACTTTAAATCTATGCCCCCTGGCTATTGACCTCTGTTCTGAGGGAAATAGGTCCTGCATATCCACTCATCTAGGCCCCTTATAATTTTATACACCTCAATCAAGTCTCCCCTCAGCCTCCTCTGTCCCAAAGAAAACAACCCCAGCCTAGCCAATCTATTCAACTCGGGTTGCCAACTCTGGTTTCAGATATTCCTGGAGGATTGATCACAAAACTTCTGATTATGTGACCGTTGCAAATTTTATTGCATTTCTCTTATAAAGGTTGGGTCCCCTGTAGTTGAATATCTTTGCTCGCGGTTTGGTACCAGCAGCTGTCGTGCGAGAAGCTCGGTGAACCAGGAGGTCGCACGCAAGCAGGTGAAGAAAGCGCGCTGGCGCAAAGCACAGGTGCAAACCCGAAGTGCGAACTCGACTTTTCTCCCGGGTTACCAGCAGTAGGTTTGTTGGAGATTGATATTCCATTTCTGGAGACTCCCAGGCAATCCGGGAGGGTTGGCAACCTAACCCTAACCCTAATTCCTGTCCACTGACCTGGGATAGAGGGAGGGAACATCAACCAGGGTTCCTGCTCCTGATCAATATTCAGTGACCCTAAGATAGCAAGACGGAATATCTTCCAAGGTTCCTGCTTCTGATCATTACCTGCTTGATTGGCACCCCATCCACCATCTTAAACATTCACTCCCTCCGCCACCAGCGCACAGTGGCTGCAGTGCGTACTATCTACAAGATGCAGTGCCAAGGCTTCTTCGGTAGCACCTCCCAAACCCGCGACCTCTACCACTTAGAAGGACAAGGGCAGCAGGCGCATGGGAACACCATCACCTCCAAGTTCACCTCCAAGTCACACACAATCCTGACTTGGAAATATATCGCCGTTCCTGCATTGTCGCTGGATCAAAATCCTGGAACTCCCTCCCTAACAGCACTGTGGGAGCACCTTCACCACATGGACTGCAGTGGCTCAAGAAGGTGGCACACCACCACCTTCTCAAGGGCAATTAGGGATGGGCAATAAATGCTGGCCTTGCCAGCGAGGCCCACATCCCAGGAACGAATAAAAAAGAGTGATCCCAGAGATAGAGGTAACCGCCTCCTAAACTCAGCTCAACACCAACATTTTTAAACAATCACTGGGCTCAGACTTGCGTTTTCATAGCTTGATAGAAATTGCAGCAGGAGGATGCCATTTGGCCCAGGTGCCTGTACTGGTACTTTGACTGGAGCTGCCTCTTGTAATCCTATTCCTCCCTGGATCCTTTTGTATTCTCCTTTTTCAAATACTTATCCCATTCCCTTTTAAATTATGAACTCTTTTCTTAACTAAACAATAAGAAGACATTGGGTTATCCCAGTGTCATCAAACTAAAAACCTAATAAAAGTGCCCCCTTTTTAGAGGGGTACAACTAATTTAAAAAAAAACCTAAACCAAAGGAAACTTATAAAAAATTAAATAATAAGTTTCCACTATGCCCACCAATCACTGCGGAGCCCACCGGTTGGGGAACCTCAAGCGTGCTGGCAGGTCCTTTTCCAGGGCCTTCCGGGCACAGGCAGCCAGAGCAACCACTCCCATGGGCCGAGTCTAACCTGGACCTGTGGATGGCCACCTTGGCCAGGCCCAGGAGCAGACCCAGGAGGTGGTCCTCTGATTTAAACTCTGGCCCAGGTGACCCGGGAACAGGAGCGTGGGACTGAAGTGGAGCCAGAAGTTGAGGAGCTGCCCCTTCAAATAATGAAACAGAGGCTGCAACCTTTCACACTCGGTGAAAATGTGAAACACGGATTCATCCAGGCCGCAGAAGTTACAGGCGGGCCTGGGAGTCCGTGAAGTGACTTAAAAATCTATTTGACGGAACCTCTCAGTGCAACGCTCTCCACCCCAATTCAATGCGGAGAAGTGTGAAGTGATGCACTTTGGGAGGACTAATATGGAAAGACAGTACACTATAAATGGCACGATTCTGAAACGTGTAGATGAGCAGAGAGACCTTGGTGTCCATATACACAAATCCTTAAAGGTGGCAGGGCAAGTTGATAAGGTGGTTAAAAAAGCATAACAATTATTTGGGTTTATATATAGAGGAATAGCATTTAAAAGCAAAGAGAGCATGCTAAAATTTTATAAATCACTAGTTAGGCCTCAGCTGAAGCATTGTAGACAATTCTGGGCACCATACTTCAGGAAAGATGTAAAGACTTTAGAAAGTGTGCAGAGGAAGTTTACTAGGATGTTACCAGGGATGAGGGACTTCAGTTGAGGAAAGGTTGGAAAAGTTAGGACTGTTATCCTTGGAAAAAAGAAGTTTAAGAGGTGACCTAATGGAGGTTTTGAAGACGATGAGATGTTTTGATAGGGTAAATAAAGAAAAATTGTTCCCTTTGTTGTTTCCGATTGTTTCTTAGATTACAACAGTAGCTACACACCAAAAAGTACTTCATTGGCTGTACAGCACTTTGGGACGTCCGGTGGTCGTGAAAGGTGCTACATAAATGCCAGTCTTTCTTTTTCTTTCTCTGGTGAGTGGGTCAATAACCAGAGGTCATAGATTTAAAATCATTGGCAAAAGATCTAGAGGGGAGAGGAGGAGAAACGTTTTCACTCAGAGTTGTTGGGATCTGGAACGCTCGACCTGAGAAGGTGGCAGAAGCTGATTCCACAAATCATTTTAACAGGGAGTTGGACAGGTTCTTGGGGATGAGAAACTTACAGGGTTACGGACAAAAAGCGGGGATGTGGGACTAAACACAACTGCCCTTACAAAGAGCCAGCACAGGAACGATGGGCCGAATGGCCTCCTGTAAGTTTCAATGATTCTTAACTTTCACTAGTCATAACAACTCTGTATTTACAGACTAAATCACTAAGTTTAAAATTAAATATACAAAGCTTTGGGGTGATATTGTTGAGAAATTGAATGTGTTTGGAAGGGGACTGGGCTTTTACAATGCCACTATATTTTGGCAGTTCTGGGACCAAAGTTTCTTCTCTGATACCTTCGATGTTGCAATTATATTGCACTTTTATCGCTGGTTCTGTGATACCTTGGGTGATAAGCTTGCATGTCAGTAAATAGGGTTTGCAATTGCAGAGTGTCAGTGATCGATCAGGAGACTTGTGCCTAAAAAACGGCGCAAATTGGGTCCACGGATCGAGTGGTGCAGGCGCAGGTCCTATTTTGTTACCTACAACAATATGCCGGGTGGCGCACCTCTGGCTCGTAAAGAGCACACACGTCCTGCCCACCATATTGGAGGCATAGGCGAGCATTGAGCACCCGAATAACAGTCCATCGAATTTCTTGGCCTAGGTTCCTACATGGCAGGGCGGTTCATTTGCATTGCATTTGCCAGTCAGACTGGTAGCTACAATCTGGGTTCCGACTAGTTCTTCTTCTTCTTAGGCAGTCCCTCGGAACCGAGGATGACTTGCTTCCACACTAAAAATGAGTTCTCAGGTGACTGATGAGTTCAATGCGGGACCTACAGTCTCTGTCACAGGTGGGGCACACGGTGGTTGAAGGGGCGGGTGGGTGGGGTGCTTGGGTTGACGTGCGCTCCTTGTGCTGCCTGCGCTTGGCTTCTGCTTGCTCCCGGCGAAGAGACTCGAGGTGTTCGGCGCCTTCCCGGATGCTTCTCCTTCACTTTGTGCGGTCCTGGGCCAGGGATTCCCAGGTGTCGGTGGGGATGTTGCACTTTTTCATGGAGGCTTTGAGGGTGTCCTTGAAGCGTTTCCTCTGCCCACCTGGAGCTCTCTTGCCGTGTCGCAGCTCCGAGTAGAGCTCCGACACGGCCAACCAGTTACAACATTGCTCAATACCTACTTGGCAGGAAGTAAATCAGTCTTCTCCAGCGGAGAGAGCTGCCTATATATACCTGGACACAGAAGGGGCCATTACTCCATTCCCAACATTTAAAAATTAAAATGTTTAGAAAGCAGGGGAGTAACTTTCAAAAGGGAATTGGATAAATACTTGAAGGGGAAAAATTTGCAGGGTTATGTGGAAAGGGCAGGGGAGTGTCTAACTGGATAGCTTTCAAAGAGCCTGCACAAGCAAGATGGGCTTTATGGCTTCCTTTCTTTATTAGTTCCTGGGATGTGGGCGGCGCTGGCAAGGCCAGCGTTTATTGCCCATCACTAATTGCCCTTGAGAAGGCGGTGGTGAGCCGCCTTTTTGAACCGCTGCAGTCCGTGTGGTGAAGGTACTCCCACAGTGCTGCTCGGGAGGGAGTTCCAGGATTTTGACCCAGCGACGATGAAGGATTGGCGATATATTTCTAAGTCAGGATGGTGTGTGACTTGGAGGTGGTGGTGCTCCCATGCACCTGCTGCCCTTGTCCTTCTAGCTGGAAGAGGTCATGGGTTTGAGAGGTGCTGCCGAAGAAGCTTTGGCGAGTTGCTGCAGTGCATCTTGTAGATGGTACACACTGCAGCCACGGTACGCCGGTGGTGGAGGGAGTGAATGTTTAAGGTGGTGGATGGGGTGCCAATCAAGCGGACTGCTTTGTCTTGGATGGTGTCGCGCATCTTGAGTGTTGTTGGAGCTGCACTCATCCAGGCAAGCGGAGAGTATTCCATCACACGCCTGACTTCTGCCTTATAGATGGTGGAAAGGCTTTGGGGAGTCAGGAGGTGAGACACTCACCGCAGAATACCCAGTCTCTGACCTGCTCTTGTAGCCACAGTATTTATGTGGTTGGTTCAGTTAAGTTTCTCGTCAATGGTGACCCCCCCCAGGGTGTTGACTTTGGGGGATTCAGCAGTGGAAATGTCATTGAATGTCAAGGGGAGGTGGCTAGTCGCTCTTGTTGGAGATAGTCATTGCCTGGCACTTGTGTGGCGTGAATGTTAATTGCCACTGATAAGCCCAAGCCTGCGTGTCGTCCAGGTCTTACTGCATGTGGGCATGGACTGCTTCATTATCTGAGGAGTTGCGAATGGCACTGAACATTGTGCAATTATCAGCAAACTTCCCCATTTCTGACCTTATGATGGAGGGAAGGTCATTGATGAAGCAGCTGAAGATGGTTGGGCCTAGGACACTACCCTGAGGAACTGCTGCAGCAATGTCCTGGGGCTGAGATGATTGGCCTCCAACAACCATAACCATTTTCCTTTGTGCTAGGTATGACTCCAGCCAGTGGAGAGTTTTACTAGTGCTCCATGATGCCACACTCGGTCAGAAAGAGTTCAGCTCTTTTGTCCATGTTTGGACCAAGGCTTTAATGAGGTCTGGAGCCGAGTGGCCCTGGTGGAACCCAAACTGAGCATCAGTGAGCAGGTTATTGGTGAGTAAGTGCCGCTTGATAGCACTATTGATGATACCTTCCATCACTTTGCTGATGATTGAGAGTAGACTGATGGGGCAGTAATTGGCCGGATTGGATTTGTCCTGTTTTTTGTGGACAGGACATACCTGGGCAGTTTTCCACATTGTTGGGTAAATGCCAGTGTTATAGCTGTACTGGAACAGCTTGGCTAGAGGCACGGCTAGTTCTGGAGCACAAGTCTTCAGCACAACAGCCAGGATATTGTCGGGCCCATAGCCTTTGCTGTATTCAGTGCCCCACCCAGAGTACTCCTTCCAAGAGGTGTTCAACATGGAGAAGTACTGATTCATCAGCTGAGGGAGGGCGGTAGGTGGTAATCAGCAGGTTTCCTTGCTCATGCATAACCTGATGCCATGAAACTTCATGGGGTCCAGAGTCAATGTTGAGGACTCCCAGCGCCACTCCCTCCCGACTGTATATCACTGTGCCACCACCTCTGGTGGGTCTGTCCTGCCCAGAGATGGTGATGGAGGCGTCTGGGACATTGGCAGAAAGGTATGATTCTGTGAGTATGACTATGTCAGGCTGTTGCTTGACTAGTCTGTGGGACAGCTCTCCCAATTTTGGCACAAGTCCCCAGATGTTAATGAGGAGGACTTTGCAGGGTCGACTGGGCTGGGTGTGTCGTTGGCGCGAGGCCGATGCTGGGTGGTCCATCTGGTTTTCTTATTATTGTTTCTTTGTAGCAGTTTGTTACAACTGAGTTCTTTGCTGGGCCATTTCAGAGAGCAGTTAAGAGTCAACCACATTGCTGTGGGTCTGGAGTCACATATAGGCCAGACCAGGTAAGGACGGCAGATTTCCTTCCCCGAAGGGCATTAGTGAACCAGATGGGTTTTTACAACAATTCGATAGTTTCATGGTCACTATTGCTGATACTAGCTTTTTATTCCAGCTGCCATGGTGGGATTTGAACTCACGACCCCCGGACCATTAATCCAGGCCGCTGGATTACTAGTCTAGTAACATAAGCACTATGCTACCGTTCTGCGCTGTATGGTTCTAGAATTCTATGATTATTAGTGTGCTTTATTCAACTCTTCATAAAATCGTAGTTTAGAAATGAAACGTATGCCATTTCCTGGGCCAACATTTACTACGTGATGGAGTTTTGTGGACCATGAGGAGAGGAGCTCTTGTATTGGGCATTAGTGGACTAATGTGAAAATGGTTTCTCTCAACTTAATTTGAAAGAAAACTACAGGTAGCCTCCATGCCCTTATCAAGTTACTGTTTGGATCCATCTGATAATTAGGATATGTATTTTGGCATCTTGATTTTCCAAGCCAAGCTGGCCTTAAATCCTCATTACTTACCGCTACTTACCTTGATTACTTTGGTATCAAGACACAAATGGTTTTCCTCTGACTAAGTCCTTGAAGCTGGTTGTGAAGAAGTTTATTCAGTTTCTCTGCTCTTAAAGCTATAAAAGAATTGAGGCTAGGAGGCCACAGTGGGGCAGGTGAAGTGTGTGGATTTCCTAAAGAAGAAAATGTTAACAATGAATGATGTGTTTTTCTCTTCCCTTCTCCGCTGCAGTCCGTCCCATTTATAGAAACTTTTATATATGGGGTGGGGGGAGCTTGAATGACTGGCAAAGACTGCAGTGAAAATGAGCAGTCACAGGAGAGCAAAATGAGATTGGCATTGCCCAGTTGAGCAACGCCTCGATTTTAAAATTCTCAGCCTTGTTTTCAAATCCCTCCATGGCCTCTCCCGTCCCTATCTCTGTAATCTCCTGTAGCCCTACAACCCACCGAGATAGCTGTGTTCCTCCAATTTTGGCCTCTTGAACATCCCCGATTTTAATCGCTCCACCACTGGCGGCCGTGCCCTCAGCTACCGAGGCCATATGCTCCGGAATTCCCTCCCTAAACCTCTCCGCCTCTCTTTCCTCCTTTACGACGCTCCTTAAAACCATCTGCCCTAATATCTCCTGATGTGGCTCAATGTCAAATTTTGTTTGCTAACACGCCTGTGAAGCACCTTGGGACACTTTACTATGTTAACGGCGCTATATAAATGTGAGTTGTTATTGTTGACTTGTAGAAATGTTTACAAAAACAAAATTGTCCTCCACAAAAATGTACAATAGTGTTGTCAATTGAACTCTCTTTAATATCAGTTACTGTATATACAAAGAATTCTGTTTTTTAAAATCATACTCCAGGAAACTTTCGATTAACCGGTCCCTAAATAACCGGAATGCTCTATCCACCGGCAAAATTCAGGAGTCGGTTCTGTTAACTTTTATTACTTTTATTACTTTTTATACTCCATTTATTGCTGTGCAAGGGTGTAGCTGAAGCTGTTGCTAAGCTACAGAGACGCTTGCAACTTGTGCCGATTGAGGGTTTGTTGCTTTATACGGAGCTCTGAGCTCCGTATCTTTTACTATAGCGTTCGGTTATCCGGAATTGTTGATGAACCGGCACCAGGTCGGTCCCGTCCGTGCCGGACACCAGAAAGTTTCCTGTATTCCATTTCTTTCTGCTGATTTGTAATCATTTTAAGTTTGGAGTTGAGGTAGAAGATCAGCCATGATCTTATTGAATGGCGGAGCAGGCTCGAGGGGCCGTGTGGCCTACTCCTGCTCCTACTGCTTATGTTACGAGGGCTGACGTTACACTGACATGGGAGCCTGGAGGAGTCCGTGTTCCACGTATATACGGAGTGTGAGAGGTTGCAGCCCCTCTTTCATTATTTGAAAGGGCTGTTCCTCGATTTTTGGCTGCACTTCAGTCCCACGCTCCTGATCTTTGGTCACCCGGTGCAGAGGGGAGCGGGCAGGTCGGGGAACCTCCTCGCGGGACTGCTCCTGGGCCTGGCCAAAGTGGCCGTCGACAGGTCCAGGCAGCGGTCGGTCGAGGGGGTCGTTCGGCCCGACTGCCTGCCTCCCTTCCGCGGCCACGTTCGCGCCCGGGTGGTCCTGGAGATGGGAGCACGCGGTGTCCGCCGGCACGCTCGAGGTCTTCCGCGACCGGTGGGCACCGCAGGGACTGGAGTGCTTCATCATCACCCGGTAATGGAATTTTAGTTTAATTTATTAAGTTTCCTTTAATGTTTTAAGTTACAGTTAATTTGTTTACTGCATCACCAAAAGAATAGACTGACATGGGAAAACAGCAGAGCTTATTCAGATGTGGTAAATGGAGAACTGCTTAACTGCAGCTTAACAATTGAGAGCAGCTGACAGGCCAGGAGTTAAATGGAAAATTAGCATAGCACCAGTTCCAAAAGTGCAGTGTAAGAGCCGCAGCTGCAGTACAACTGCACTTAAACGTTACAACTTCATCTGTTAATTCCACTCCTCGTGTCCAGTTCAGCAACATTCTCTGCATAACCGTCCCAGTGCTTGCTATTTAAATAAAACTGTTTAACAAAATGATAAAACACAAGAAAAGCTGTTATACTGCAACTATGCGACTCCAACCTGTATCTGTAAAATGCAATGTGCAGTTGCAAGTCTGCACTGGTTAGGAAATTGGCTGAGCGGTAGGAGACAGAGAGTAGGGATAAGGGGCAGGTCAGCCATGATCTCACTGAATAGCAGACCAGGCTCAAGGGGCTAAATGGCCTCTTCCTGTTCCTATGTTCCTAAGTCACACTTTGATTGCACCTCTCACTAAGTTCTCTCTTCACCGGTTTGTATATATACCCAGAGCTCTGCTCGTCAAGCAGCTAATTTTTAATGTTAGTGTGAGTGTAATGGAGTGTCTGTTATTTAAACAGTAACATTTTGAAACAGATACTTCAGTGAACTCCCAGACCCTTGTGTGACATGAAGCTTTGCACTGGGCTGAAGTGATCGTGCACCCAGTACAACTCAAAGCAGTGAGAGATTCTTTCACAAGGAGACGGTCTTGCATTTCTCAGTTTAGTGCACTCAGGAATCAGAAGGCCGACCTGAATCTTCAGTTCTATCACCACCCCGTTGGTGCAGATCTGAAACTGTGGCTTTTCTGACCTCAAGCTTAAACTACATTTTGTTTTTACAGACTCCTGCAAAAGGCCGTGGATGCTAGGTCAATTGAAACTTTCAAGACTGGAGATCGATAGATTTTTGTTAGGCAAGGGAATCAAGAGATATGGATCAAAAGCAGGTAAATGGAGTTAAGATACAGATCTGCCATTACCTGACTGAATGGCACAACAGGCGCGAGGGGCTGAATCGCCTACTTCTGTTCTTATAGACCTCATGTATTTGCAAACATACCCAGGAGTGGCTGCTACTAGTACAACGTTAGGGTTCTCTATTTACTTACTAGTTCTTTGTTTTTGTAAAGGTTCAAAAGATCAAAGGTGGGTAAATGGAGTTGAGGTACAGATCAACCACGAATGGTGGAAGAGGCTTGAGGGGCTGAATGGCCTACTCCTGTTCCGATGTACATGCACAAAATGTAAAAAAAAAGGAAATGTTTGCAGCACACCTCTGAAACATTAAAAACTTAATCTACACGTACTTAATTGGCAAATAGACAGGGCTCAATTTCCACAGCACATTATCAACAATGTTCGGCACTAAATTTAGCCGATTGCAGCTGAATTTTTGTTAAATTTGGCATTTAGGTTCACAATTGAGTGCAAACAGTTTGAAATTCACCAAGCCCTTAAAATCTTTGAAAATGATGCATCACAGCAGCTTTAAATGCAGTCCACTATCTGTTCCGAGGCCTTTGAGGGATTGTAAACCATAAAATGAAACTGGTCGAATCCTGGAGATTTACTGCACGCAGCACCTGAAAGAAAAAGACAACAGTTTTCAGGAAAACCCAGTTTGCGGTTAATGTAACACGTCAGAAATAGGTCTGTTATTTTGAACCAGCTGGTACTTATTCTAAAAGGTTTCTAATGGTTTGGAGTGCGACACAATGGCCCAGTAATTCCTCTCCCAACGTGTGAGTAAGGACGGGGTACTCACGCGTGTGGCTGGAGGAATTGCCGGTTTTCAGCATGTACAGCGCATGCGCTGAAAACCGGCATTTCCTGTCCTCTGACCCAAGGGGTTCAGAGGCAGAACGCGTGCGACTGCACAGGCAGCGCGTGCGCAGTGAAATTCCTTTTTTTTTCCCCCAGAGTTGCCCGAGTGTAAAGGCCTCCGGTTTTTACGCGTGGGAAAACCAGACGTAAGTACTAGTTTTACAGGTAAGTGGGCTTTTAGTACAATTTAGACATTTTTTTTCCACAGATTTATTATTTTTAAAGAATTTACAGTAAGGTAAGTTTAGTTTTAAGACCCTATTTTTTAAAAATTTATTATTTTCAAAAATTTGATTAATTGTTTAAAACATTTTTTAAAACTTATTTATAGTTAATATAATCAGTGGGATGTTTTTTAAAATTTTATTTAAAGTTTAAGTAGTGTTTTGGCAGCCCATACTTTTCATGAGTTTGACAGTTCTTACTCTCAAACTCATGAATGAGTTTCCCCTCCCCTGATTGGCTGCACAGTGCTCACCTGATCCCAGCCGGCACATCGCACTAACTACGCCGCTGGATCAGGTAAGCACATCGCGCCGACATCTGAACCGGGCCAGTGACAGGAAATGCAAGCAGACCCGGGCTTCAGATGTTGGCACGCAGGGTGAGTGCACATCGGGGGCTTGCACGCGCGGCAAGCTCCCGATCCTAATTTCAGGGCCATTGAATGGTTTTCAGCTTTATGCCACGCTAAAAGTGAATAATATTTCTTTTTAAAAAGGTAGCGGTCAATTTCCAAGTATTTGTACAAGTGAATGTACCAGCTGGAGAGCTTCCCCCTGCCACACTTAAACCATTTTCAAGAGTGTTTTTCTCTTGTAACTACCAGAGTTCCCGTTAAGGTGAGCGCGCGCGGCCGGGCTGTGGTCTGAGAGGTCCTGTGTGGGCCGCTCACTGACTTTTACATTGTAGATACCGTGCATACGCAAAAATTTGAATGGGCCGCGCATTGGGGAAGGCAGGCCGCGCAGGAGGCAGTGCGGCTTATGGGGTACAAGGGAAATCTAGCAGAATGTATATCGAGATGAAAGCTGCCAACCGTTAATCAATAGTACTGATTATGCAATTTCCATGATTAATAATGTGAATACATTATAAAGCTTACTGATCAGTCAATAGGTTCAGTGTACTTTTGAATTATGGGATTCCGTGCTATTGATGTGCCAAAACTCACTGCCCTCTCAGTTGGCAGGAGGGTGGAAACTTTGAAGTTTTATTTTAAAATTGAATGGGACAAAAAAATTATTTGCTTGAAAGTACAGCTTTGCTGAACAATGCCATTTCAGGTAATACCCTCATAAATTTTCTTCAGCAGCACCTCCCAAACCCGCGACCTCTTCCACCTAGAAGGACAAGGGCAGCAGGCGCATGGGAACACCACCACCTCCACATTCCCCTCCAAGCCACACACTATCCTGATTTGCCGTTACTTCATCATTGCTGGGTCAAAATCTTGGAATTCCCTCCTTAACAGCACTGTGGGAGTACCTTTACCACACGGACTGCAGCGGTTCAAGAAGGCAGCTCACCACCACCTTCTCGAGGGCAACTAGGGATGGGCAATAAATGCTGGCCTTGCCAGCGACGCCCACATCCCATAAACAAATAAAAACACACACACACAATATGCTGTCCATATGCAGGAAGGGAAAAGGGTTGAGTTGCAGTCCCATTAAATCTTAATGTATGCTTGGGTCTCTTCCCTCTTAGCTATAGTTCTTGCTTTGTTCTGGACCACAGTATTCTTTTCAAGAGCAGACATGCCTAGGTTAACTCCTTAAAAAAAGACTTGAAAGACTTGCATTTATATAGCGCCTTTCGTGATCACTGGATGTCCCAAAGCATTTTACAGCCAATTAAGTACTTTTTGAAGTGTAGTCACTGTTGTAATGGAGGAAACCCGGCAGCCAATTGCGCACAGCAAGCTCCCACGAACAGCAATGTGATAATGACCAGATAATTTGTTTTTAGTGATGTTGATTTAGGGATGAATATTGGCCAGGACACCGGGGATAACTCCCCTGCTCTTCTTCGAAATATTGCCATGGGATCTTTTGCGTCCACCTGAGAGAGCAGGCGGGGCCTCAATTTAACGTCTCATCCAAAAGACGGCACTGCCGACAGTGCAGCACTGGAGTGTCAGCCTAGATTTTTATGCTCAAATCCCTGAACCCACAACCTTCTGATTCAGAGGCGAGGGTGCTACCAACTGAGCCACAGCTGACACTCAAAGTTGCAAGTTCCTTCAGTTTTCAAGTTATTGAAAGTCAGCGCGGCAAAGCTAGAAGCTCTCCCCAGCCCCTATAAAATTATATATTTAAGAAATGATTAATGAAAAACTGAGTCGAGTAAAGCTTCTACAGCAGCATGGAATATTCAGGTGACATTATTACTTAGTCTTTGAACAACTCAGTGCTAAAAGAATCATAAATGGAGTGCAGAAGCAAAGTTCTGACGAAAGGGCATCGACCTGAAACGTTAACTCGGTTTCCCTCTCTCCACAGATGCTGCCTGACCTGCTGAGTATTTCCAGCAATTTCTGTTTCTGTTTCAGATAAATGGTGTGTTCTTCTCTTAACCCACGAACCAAGCTAGCTAATAAAATCCGTAGGAAAAATGTCCCAGAAGAACATTTAATCCAGATTGATGGAAAATGTTCTTTCTAAATCCAGAATATCATGCCACCAAAAATACCATGCTCTGGCAACACCCTGACTCCAGCATCTATTTCATTCTTTTGACAAAACCTACTTGTTATAAAAATGTTACCCGGGCAGAAAGATATCAAAATATAATTGATTTGATATTCAGATGCCAGATACTCTATCCTACGGTGGTGCCGCAGGGCATTAATGCACAAACACATGTGGGTTTGTAACAGCTTACCAATATTCCCAGCAGGTGGTGGATAGCGTGAGACATAAACGTATCTAGCCAGCCGATTACAAAGTCCAACGGTTTATTTTCCAGCAGCTTTTCTTACCAGGTATATCTCTATTGTGTTTCGATCTTATATAATGGAAGTATTTTGTAAAAGAACCACAGTAGGGTTTCAGTACTTTTATTGAAAAAATATTGCAGTACTCGAGGAGGTAGAGCTACACGTGCTGAATTGTGCATTCTCCCAGCAGATCAGAATCAAATCCTTCCTTGCAGATCAGAATCACGTTTCAGATTACCGGTGGGATTATCCACTTTAGTGAATTAACAGAAATACTGTAGAGTGCACTGTATTTTGGTCAGCTGCAACAATTCCTCGACTGGAGAATGGCTACACTCCCTTGACATCAAGGCAGCATTTGACCGAGTGTGGCATCAAGGAGCCCTAGTAAAACCGAAGTTAATGGGAATCAGGGGGAAACCTCTCCACTGGCTGGAGTCATACCTAGCACAAAGGAAGATGGCTGTGGTGGTTGAAGGTCAATCATCACAGCCCCAGGACATCGCTGCAGGAGGTTATCCACTTCGGTGGCAAAAACAGGAAGACAGATTATTATCTGAACGGCAATAGATTGGGAAAAGGGGAAGTGCAACGAGACCTGGGTCTCCTTGTGCACCAGTCGCTGAAGGTAAACATGGAGGTGCAGCAGGCGGTTAAGAAGGCAAATGGTATGTTGGCCTTCATAGCGAGAGGATTCGAGTACAGGAGCAAGGATGTCTTGCTGCAGTTGTATAGGGCCTTGGTGAGACCACACCTTGAGTATTGTGTGCAGTTTTGGTCACCTTATCTGAGGAAGGATGTTCTTACCATGGAGAGAGTGCAGCGAAGTTTCACCAGACTGATACCTGGGATGGCAGGAATGACGTATGAGGAGAGATTGGGTCGATTGGGCTTATATTCGCTGGAGTTTAGAAGAATGAGAGGGGATCTCATTGAAACTTATAAAATTCTAACAGGACTAGACAGACTAGATGCAGGAAGGATGTTCCCGATGGCGGGGGAGTCCAGAACCAGGGGTCACAGTCTAAGGATAAGGGGTAAGCCATTTAGGACTGAGGTGAGGAGGAATTTCTTCATCCAGAGAGTGGTGAACCTGTGGAATTCTCTACCACACAAGGCAGTTAAAATATATTCAAGAAAGAGTTAGATATGTTTCTGAAGGCTAAAGGGAGCAAGAGATATGGGGAGAATGCAGGGACAGGGTACTGAATTGGGATGATCAGCCATGATCTCATTAAATGGCGGAACAGGCTCGAGGGGCTGAATGGCCTACTCCTGCTCCAATTTTCCATGTTTCTATGTTTTCCTCAGGGCAGTGTCCTAGGCCCAACCATCTTCAGCTGCTTCATCAATGACCTTCCCTCCAACATAAGGTCAGAAGTGGGGATGTTCACTGATGACTGCACGGTGTTCAGTTCCAATCGCAACTCCTCAGATAATGATGCAGTCCATGCCCGCATGCAGCAAGACCTGGACGACATTCAGGCTTGGGCTGATAAGTAGCAAGTAACATTCGCGCCACACAAGTGCCAAGCAATGACTATCTCCAACAAGCAAGCATCTAACCACCGCCCCTTGTCATTCAACGGCATTACCATCGCCGATTCCCCCAACATCAATATCCTGGGGGTCACCATTGACCAGAAACATAACTGGACTAGCCACATAAATACTGTGGCAACAAGAGCAGGTCAGAGGCTGGGTATTCTGTGGCGAGTGTCTCACTTCCTGACTACCCAAAGCCTTTCAACCACCATCTACAAGGCACAAGTCAGGAGTGTGATGGAATACTCTCCACTTGTCTGGATGAGTGCAGCTCCAACAACACTCAAGAAGATCAACACCATCCAAGACAAAGCAGCCCGCTTGATTGGTATCCCATCCACCACCTTAAACATTCATTTTCTCCACCACCAGTGTACCATGGCTGCAGTGTGTACCATCTACAAGATGCACTGCAGCAACTCGCCAAGGCTTCTTCGGCAGCACCTCCCAAACCTGCGACCTCTACCCCCTAGAAGTACAAGGGCAGCAGGCGCATGGGAACACCACCCCTCCAAGTTCCCCTCCAAGTCACACACCATCCTGACTTGGAAGTATATCGCTGTTCCTTCATCATTGCTGGGTCAAAATCCTGGAACTCCCTCCCTAACAGCACTGTGAGAGTACCTTCACCCCATGGACTGCAGCGGTTCAAGAAGGCGGCTCACCACCACCTTCTCAAGGGCAACTAGAGATGGGCAATAAATGTTGGCCTTGCCAGCGATGCAAACATCCCATGAACGAATAAAAAGTCCAAACAATCTTAAAAAGAAACCTGATTTTGTTCCAAAAAAACCAGATTTGCAAGTTTTAGTGCAAATCCTAACAAAACTGTTACTTGCAAAATATTAGTACTGAACTTTGTACAGGAAACTTTTGATTTACCGGCACCTAAATAACCGGAAATCTCGGTTAACCGGCAAAATTCAGGAGTAGGTTCATACTTCATATTACTTACCTTCCTCGATCTGTTGCTGTGCAAGGATGTGGCTGCAGCTGTTGCTAAGCTACAGAGACGCTTGGAACTTGTGGCCATTGTTCTGAACCTGTTGCTAAGCAACAGGGTTTGTTGCTTTATACGGAGCTCTCAGCTCTCTGTATCTTTTACTATAGCGCTCGGTTATCCGGAATTTTTGATGAACCGGCACCACGTCGGTCCCGTCGGTGCCGGATAAAAAAAAGTTTCCTGTAGTTATAGGTTCTGTGCCGCTCTTTAAATTCAATGCAGCACCTGTTTTGGCCATGCGTGGCTTGGCTCATAAGAACATAAGAAGTAGGAGCAGGAGTAGGCCATACGGCCCCTCGGGCCTGCTCCGCCATTCAATCGGATCATGGCTGATCCGAACCGAGACTCACGTCCACTTCCCTGCCTGCTCCCCGTAACCCCTAATTCGCCTTATCAGCTAGGAAACTGTCTAGCTCCGTTTTAAATTTATTTAATGTCGCAGCTTCCACAGCTCTCTGAGGTAGCAAATTCCATAGATTTACTACCCTCCGAGTGAAGAAGTTTCTCCTCATCTCAGTTTTGAAAGGGCAGCCCCTTATTCTAAGATTATGCCCCCTAGTTCTAGTCTCACCCATCAGTGGAAACATCCTCACCGCATTCACCCGATCAAGCCCCCTCACAATCTTATATGTTTCGATAAGATCGCCTCTCATTCTTCTGAATTCCAATGAGTAGAGGCCCAACCTACTCAACCTTTCCTCATAAGTCAACCCCCTCATCTCCGGAATCAACCGAGTGAACCTTCTCTGAACTGCCTCGAGTGCAAGTGTATCTTTTCTTAAATATGGAAACCAAAACTGTACGCAGTATTCCAGGTGTGGCCTCACCAGTACCCTGTATAACTGAAGCAAGACTTCCCTGCTTTTATACTCCATCCACCTTGCAATAAAAGCCAAGATTCCATTGGCCTTCCTGATCACCAGTGGTAGCACTCTCGCCTCCAACTCATAACATCATGGGTTCAAGGCCTGCTCTAGAGACTTGAGCACATAATCTAGGCTGACACTTCAGTGCAGTACAAAGGGAGTGCTGCACTGTCGGAAGTGCTCTTTCAGATGAGGCGTTAAAACTTAGGCCCCATCTGCCCCCTCAGGAGAACGTGCAAGATCCCAAGGCACTATTCAAAGAGCAAGGAGTTCCCTTGGTGTCCTGGCTAATATTTATCCTTCAACCAACATCACTGAAACAGATTAAAGGAAAAATAAATTGCACTTATATCATGCTTTTTATGACCATAGGACATCCTGAAGTGCTTTACAGCAAATGAAGTACTTTTGTACTGCAGAGAATCTGGTCATTTATCTCATTGTTGTTTGAGAAATGTTGCTGTTCGCAGATTGGCTGCCGCGTTTCCTACATCACAACAGTGACTACGCTTCAAAAATACTTCATTAGCTGTAAAGCGCTTTGGGACGTCTGGTGGTCGTGAAAAGTGCTATATAAATGCAAGATCGTTCTCTCTTTACCCAATGTTAATCATCATTATATTTCACACCAAAGTCCGTTAGAGCTGGCTGGTTTTGCAATTCCCAACTGCCAACAATGAATCAGTATAAGCTGCTGCTATTTTTATAATTAAAAATCTCCATAGATCGGCAGTACAGCCATTCATTTAATCAAACATCAGGTAGTCCCAGGTAACAAGGGTCAAAGCTTGCCTTGCAAATTCTTTCAAAGTTGCTAAATGCATTTCCAAGTCCAGATTTATACAACTTTCTCCCCACCCCAAAAAGTTGCCTCAAAATAATTTATATTTAAAAATGTCACAATTTAATGGCTCTCTGCATCTAGTCTCCAATATTTTTAAAAAGCATCATTTAAATCTTGTAACCACTTTTTTCAAACCATCTGAATTTAGTCCCCTTTTAGCTTTAACCTTTGGACTTGTCTTTCAAAATGCTCATTGTGGTACTAGAACTGGAATAAAGCTAATCTCAACTATCTACCAACTTGATAGTAGAATGCCATTGGCCCTCCTTCACCTTCCGTATATCAGCCTTTCCATCTTCTCACCCTAGCAACTGGCTCGTTCTTATGAGCCAAACATCCTGGCTCCAGCCACCCTTTCTAGATCTGTACAGCTTCAGTACGACTTCTGGGATCTGAACTCAACTGATTTGGCAATATATCCCAGCATCCTGTTCATTTTGTTTTCCGGCTTCACACTGTTTAGATGTGGTGAGCAATCAAGTCTACTCGCATCCTTAGGTCTCCCAATATCCCCTTTGGTACACGTGGCTCCTATTTTTACTTTGAATATTTACTGCCTTGCATTGTTCACAGTGAATTTCATTGGCCACTGTTCAACCCGATGGAGCCTTCTTTCCAAGATCCTGAGTGCCTCCAAGTCCATCCCAGACCCACTTAATACTCTTTCCCCATTTTGACCTAGATCCCCTTATGATTACCCTCTATTTCCTTTCTATTAGCCAGCTATCAGTCCATATCTTACCCACTGAACTTGGTTTATAAAAAAGCTTTCACACAGGAAGTCTAGATACTAAGCCACATGGTCTCTCCTATCCCCCCCCCTATCATTTTGTCACCTCAAAAAGTCCATGGTGTTAGTCATCAAGATCTACACCTCTTGAAGTTTTGTAGGCCACCATTTAATTGTTCTGCAAACACTAAGAAATCATGAATTACTTCATTACATCTTTTCTTTTGTACATGGGATGTGGGCATCTCTAGCAAGGCGAGGCATTTACTGCCCATCTCTAATTTCCCTCGAGAAGGTGGTGGTGAACTGCCTTCTTGAACCTCTACAGTCCATGTGGTGAAGGTACTCCCACAGTGCTATTAGGTAGGGAGTTCCAGGATTTTTACCTAGCGACGATGAAGGAACGGCCATATATTTCCAAGTCAGGATGGTGTGTGACTTGGAGGGGAACTTGGAGGTGGTGGTGTTCCCATGCGCCTGCTGCCCTTGTCCCTCTAGGTGGAAGAGGTCGCGGGTTTGGGAGGTGCTGCCGAAGAAGCCCTGGCGAGTTGCTGCAGTGCATCTTGTAGATGGTACAAACTGCAGCCACGGTACGCTGGTGGTGGAGGGAGTGAATGTTTAATGTGGTGGATGGGGTGCCAATCAAGTGGGCTTTGTCCTGGATGGTGTTGAGCTTCTTGAGTGCTTTTGGAGCTGCACTCATCCAGGCAAGTGGAGAGTATTCTATGACACTCCTGACTTGTGCCTTGAAGATGGTGGAAAGGCTTTGAGGAGTCAGGAAGTGAGACACTCGCTGCAGAATACCCAGCCTCTGACCTGTGGTTGGTCCGGTTATGGTTTTTTTGTGTACATGGGATGTGGGCTTCGCTAGCAAGGTGAGGTATTTATTACCCATCCCTAATTTCCCTTGAGAAGGTGGAGGTGAGCTGCCTTCTTGAACCTCTGCAGTCAGTGTGGTGAAGGTACTCCCACAGTGCTGTTAGTGAGGGAGTTCCAGGATTTTGACCCAATGACGATGAAGGAACTGCGAAATATTTCCAGTTCAAGATGGTGTGTGACTTGGAGGGGAACTTGCAGGTGGTGGTTGTCCCATGCGCCTGCTGCCCTTGTCCTTCTAAGTGGTAGAGGTAGCGGGTTCAGACCACTAGGTGTCGCAATGGTTTCACTGCGGTTACGCACAGGTCAAACAGCATGTTTCAACTATAGCTAGAGTCAGTTAATCAAAATGTTCCCCATGTCAACATATTAAAAAATGTCTATAAACAGAACAAGTTTCTATATTTCCCCCTTTTGTTTTTTTTTGCTCTAACAAATACAAACATGTACCCACATGGGCAAGGGCACATTCAGCATTCCAGGCCCATGCCATATGAATTTATTTTGTAGATATTCTGCTCGATTATAGTTAAGTGCAAGACAAGTTTATTCAAGGTCGTTTTCTCTCAAGAAACCAGTTTCACACTTATCCTCATAACAGGTTTTGTTTTAAAGACTTACCATAACCCCCAGTTCTGTTGGCACAGACAAGTGCACCAAAAAACTTTGGGTAATACTTTTGGATTCTCGCAATAGCCTTCTGGCAAGCCGTGGCTGGCTCAATCCCCGATCTCATGTATTCCACAGCTTGGTAGCTAATTCGAGAGGCAAAAACACCAAAGTAAGATAATGGCCACATTGAAAACACACTTGAACAGCAAAAAATAAATCACACATTTTGCAGAACAAGCTTACCAAGCATATTCTCTGCAGAATCAGCAACATGTCAGTGCTCCTACAATCTGTTTATATTTTTTGCTAATAAACATTTTTAAATACAAACTGATTTTTAAAAAAAAACTACTTTTCACTTCTGAACCACTGCTAGAAGGACAGCATACAGAACTGAGAGCTTATACCTAATCAGGAAAGATTGAACAGGCTGGGGCTCTTTTCTCTGGAAAGAGAGAAGATTGAGGGGTGACCTGATAGAGGTCTTAAGGTTATGAAAGGGTGGGATAGGGTAGACGCAGAAGATGTTTCCACTTGCAGGCGAGGCCAGAACTAGGGGCCATAAATATGATATTCACTAATAAATCCCATGGGGAATTCACGAGAAACTTCTTTACTCAGAGAGTGGAACTCACTACCACAAGGAGTAGTTGAGGCGAATAGCATAAATGTATTCAAGGGAATGCTTAGATGAATACGGGAGCGGGAAAGGATAAAAGGATAAGCTGAGGGGGGCGGGGGGGGGGCGGTTAGATGAAGAGGGTGGTAGGAGGCTCGTGTGGAGCAGAAACACTTTTTGACATCCTTCCTAAAATGTGGTGCCCAGAATTGAACAAAATACCCCAGCTGAGGCATAACCAGTGTTTTAGAAAGGTTTAGCGTTAATGCTTGCTTTTGTACTCTATTGCTTTAAAAATAAAGCCAAGGATTCCGTATGCTTTTTTAGACAGCCTTCTCAACTTGTCCTGCCACCTTCAATGATTTGTGTACATAAACCCCCAGGTCTCCCTCATCCTGCACCCCCTTTAAAATTGTACCATTTGGTTTATATTGCCTCTCCTCATTCTTCCTACCAAAATGTATCACTTCACACTTCTCTGTGTTATATTTAATCTGCCATGTGTCTGCCCATTTCACCAGTCTGTCTATGCCCTCCTGAAGTCTGCTACTATCCTCCTCATTGTTTACTATATTTCCGAGTCAAGTCAACTTTGAGATTTTGCCCTGTATACCCAAGCCCAGGGCATTAATATATATCAAAAAGAGTAGTCGTCCTAATATCATCCCTGGGGAACACCACTGTATACCTTCCTGCAGTCTGAAAAACAACCGTTCACCACTACTCTGTTCCTTAGCCAACTTTGTATCCACGCTGCCACTGTTCCTTTAATTGCATGGGCTTTTATTAGTCCATACTTTTCCGAATGCCAATTAATTTTATCCCGGATTATTGTCTCTAAAAAACTTTCCCTACGTTAAGCTGACTGGCCTGTTTTTACCAGGTTTCTCCCTCTTCCCCTTCTTTTAAAAAACAGGGGTCTAACATTTGCAATCCTTCAGCACCATCCTGATATCCAAATAGGATTGGAAGATTATGGCCAGAGCCTCTGCAAGTTACACTCTTACTTCCCTCAGTAACATAGGGATACAGCTCATCCGGACCGGGGTGACTTTTCGACTTGTACTGCCAATCTTAAGTACCTCTATCTATTTTTATTCTATCCAGTTTCTCCACTGCCTCCTCCTTTACTGTGACATTGGCAGCATCCTCTTCTCTAGTGAAGGCACATGCAAAGTACAAATTTAATACCTCAGCCATGCCCTCTGCCTCCACTAGAATATCTCCTTTCGGTCCCCAATCGGCCCCACCCTTTTACTATTAAAAAAGACTTATGTTAGCTGCTAATCTATTCTCATACTCTTTGTCCCTCTTATTCCATTTTTTAGATCTCTGTACTTTCTATATTCAGCTTGGTTCTCTACTGTATTATAAACCTTACAATTGTCACAAGCTTCCTTTTTGGGTCTCATTTTAACCTCTATATCTTTAGTCATCTAAGGAGTTCTAGCTTTGGATGCCCTTTATTTCCCCCTCATGGGAATGTGTCTACTCTCTATCCGAACTTTGAAGGCTTCCCATTGTTCAATTACTGTTTTGTCTACCAATTTTTGATTCCAATCCACCCTAGCCAGATCCCTTTAACTCACTGAAGTTAACCCTCCTCCGGTTAAGTTTTTTTTTATGCTTGATTATACCTTGTCCTTTTCCATAACTATTCTAAACTGAGGATAATGGCTCGGAATTTGCGGTTGTAATGACTGTGAAACTGACCGCTCACTGTCATTACTGTGTAAAACTGACAACAACTCCTGGCGTCCGCACATGTGCAATTAAACGTGAAAATTCAGAAGTTGCTTTCAGTGATACCCTGCTCATCCACAGGGTGCGCTGTTGCAGTCTTCACAGATGCAATCAACACTGAATCAGTGATTTGACATGAACTTCAACTATTTACTGTAAAAAACACTGAAAAAGTTAAGCCTTGTTCAATAAGGTGTAACTGAGTTTTTAAACAGTGTACTAAGTTACAATTACTGCTGAACAACCTCTCTGGCCCTGAAAAAGTAATCTTATAATTGGGAGTGCCATTCCCTCCATTCCATGATAAAAAATCCATAGATTTTTACAACAATTTTTTTTTTAATTTTTAAAGTTTATGATATTTCGGCTTCTACTTTAATCCCAATCTTTATTTAGCTTTCGGTATAATTATTAAAAAGTGAATGATAATCAGTGCTTTTTACTTCCTGGTTTGCTGGCTGTAAGAATTCTTCAATATGATTGGCTGCTCAGCCTACTTGATGGCATCACTATTGCTGGACGCCACAGATCCCCTATAGATGACGCCAGATAGGAAGTCATGTTGGAATAGTGGAAATCCATGCCACAGAGCCCGCTAAATCTTTGTGGGCAGGTTTCTTAGAGATCAGCGGCGATCACCGTGCCTTCGGCGCTGATCGCAAAATCCGGGCCATTATGATCACTGTTTCCCAAATGCTCTCCTATTGAAACATGCTCCACTTCATTCCCCAGAACTAGATCCAGCATAGCTTCCTTCCTCCTTGGGCTGGAAACACACAGATCATGAAAGTTCTCTTGTACAACATTTCAGGAATTCCTCCCCTCTTTGTCCTTTACACTGTTACTATCCCAGTCTATATTTAGATAATTGAAGTCCCCCATTATCACTACTCTGTAGTTCTTGCAGCTTTCTGTATTTTGCTCCTCTACCTCCTTTCCACTATTTGGTGGCCTATAGTATAAACTCAGTAGCTCAATAGCTCCTCTATTGTTCCTTAATTCTAAGGGAATAGACTCTGCCTTTAACCCTTAAACTACATCATTCCTCTCCAGTGCTATAATATAGTGTCTTTGATCAATACTGCCACCACCTTTTTTTCTTCCCTATCTTTCCTGGATACCTTGTAGTCAGGATTATTGAGTTCCCAATCCTCCCCTTCTTTGAACCAGGTCTCTGTTATTGCTTCTATATCATAGGCCCGAATTTTGCTGTAATTACAACATTAAGGCCATCAGCACTCACCATTATTATGAGGTCGTTATCATACGTGTCTTCACACCGTTCCCTTTGGGGAACTGTATGAAGTGGTGGAAGGATTTCTGGCCATGATTAACGCTCCTTCCGTGACCGTAACCATCTTCGTACCAGCCATTAGGGTGGTTAGTCCTATGGCGGGAGGGTTTTACGGGCTCCCACAACCCATACGAGTGGGGGGGCCACCCACACCCCACGGACGCAAGTATCCCGCTGGATGTCAACCCAGAATTTAGAGCCGGAGCTCCGACTCCACTTGCCGGGACTGTCTGGAGCGGGGTCGAAACCCTACGCCTTCTGGCCCAGCGGCGGGGATGCTACCGCTACGCCAAAGGCCCACTCCCATTATGAGGTAAATTGGACAGCAATTTCTGGTGTCTGCACATGCGCAGTTAAAAGTGGAAATCCAGAAGTTGCTGTCAGAGATACCCTGCTCCTCCACAGGGGGCGCTGTTGCAGTCCTCCCCAGAAGACTCAGCGCTGAAATGACTGCAACAGCGTGAACTTGACGTAACTGCCCACTAGTTAGGCATTAAGGACGGCCGAAAATGTTAGGGCTGGTGCAGTCAGGAGTAAGTCAGATATCTGCGCTCTTCCAATTCTGCCCTCTGGAGCATCCCTGATTATAATCGCTCAAACCATTAGTGGCCGTGCCTTCTGTTGCCGAGGCCCTGAGCTCTGGAATTCCCTGCCTAAACCCCTCCGCCTCGCTACCTCTCTTACCTCCTTTAAGACGCTCCTTAAAACCTACCTCTTTGACCAAGCTTTTGGTCACCTGCCCCAACTTCTCCATATGTGGCTCGGTGTCAATTTTTTTTGTCTTTTAACACTCCTTTGAAGCGCCTTGGGATGTTTTACTACGTCAAAGGCGCTATATAAATACAAGTTGTTTTTGTTTTTACAATAGCTAAATACTGCAGATGCTGGAAATCTGAAATAACAACAGAAAATGCTGGAAATACTCAGTAGGCCAGGCAGCATCCATGGAGAGAGAAACAGAGTTAACGTTTCAGGTCGAAGACCCCTTCGTCAGAACTCTCTACAGATGCTGCCTGACCTGCTGAGTATTTCCAGCTTTTTCTGCTTTTATTTCAGATTTCCAGCGTCCGCAGTATTTTGCCTTTCCATCTTAGACTGCCTTGTGTCTGCCCCGTCTGACCCCTCCCATTTCTGAACTACATCTTCCACCAGAAGCAAATTTGGTAAAAATGACATACCTTGGAAGGAATCGCATCATAATATCTCCCATTCCAGTAGCAGCTGCAGCTCCAGCTGTGCTGTCGGCATAAGCACCTGCTCCAGCTATTGGTGAATCCCCTACACGGCTGTAAGAAACACAAATAGAATGTCCAATGATCGTTAACATTTTGAACAAATATTCATCTGGATTGTCCCTAGAGATTAGATTTCACAGTTGAAAGTACAATAGCTTTATCAACCTGATGCACTAAAGCAAGCAGCAGTGAACAGCTTTGCTGCCCCCCCCAGTGATTCCCTAAACAGAGAGGGAAAAGTCTCCGATCTCAGCTGGACTACGTGGGGAAGCACCAAATGGATGCAAGGATTCACCAAGCAGTCAGACCACAGTGTTCCCAAATGGGCATATTATAAACACTTACTCCAGAGGTGGGTTTAGTTGAAACTGGGACAGAGCTGCACTGTAAATGGGTAGTCAGATATTGGCAATTTAGGGCTCCTGTCTAACCTTTTGTCGAACTATAGTTTTTTTTCTAATAATTTTTTTTAATACAGCAATTTTATTTTCATGTTCGCTTGCAATATAATGTCCTACCATTATTATTGAATCTTTTGCAATGGGTTCTCTTTCATTATCCCAAGAGATTATTCTATTAGAGTGAGGGAGGGACTGGAATTATTTTGATATACCAGGGCAATTTCTCTCATGTCCCACCTCACAAACAGTTAAAAGACTTGCATGCAGAGAATTGGGTGCAGATCATTGCTGTATTGTTTTGTACGTGGGTTCAATGACGACACATTGATGAAAGAGTATGTCTTTTAATCTAAAGTGTGTTCAAGTAATTTAACTGCTTTACAGGAGACACCATCTTAGAGATCCATCCAAAACGAAACTACTCTGCCTCTCACACATGCCCTCTGCTGGTAAGGCATAAATAATCAAACAGGCAAATTGTGGTAAACCACTGTTTGTATTCCACTGTGTACATGCCTGGACATGCCTCGGCTGACTCCTCCCACAAGTCCTAGTATAAAGGTGACTGCTCCCCAGCCCCTTTGTATTCTGGACCGGTCGACCACTCGAGGCAGACCTTCATTCTTTTGTTAATAAAAGCCTTTAGTTACTCTCTTAACTCTCAGTCTTTTATGAGTAATTGATAGCGCATCAATTTTATTAACAAAATTTTTATAATGGAGAAGATCCTCACACCAGCATGCCTGGACTTAGATCATCGGGAGGCAGACTCATCCACCAAGTTTACTCACTGGCTTAAGTGTTTCGAAAAATTCCTGACCGCCTCCGCAGCAATCAAATCGGACGAGGACAAACTGGATGTCCTGACCTCCAAAGTGAACCACCGAGTGTACTCGGTCATCCAAGACGCGACCTCGTACGCGGACGCTATCAAGCTCCTCAAGGACCAGTACACGCGCCCAGTGAACGAAGTGTACGCCAGGCACCTTCTGGGGAGTCGCAAACAATAACCTGGGGAATCGACCGTGGAATACCTTCAGGCACTGTCTGTGCTTGGCCGGGCCTGTGGTTGTAAGGATGTAAAGGCCGCCGTGTACACAGAGGAACTTATCCGGGACGCTTTTGTAGCGGGCCACAGATCCAATTACACCCGACAGCGACTGTTGGAGCAGAGTGACCTCAACCTCAACAAGGCCTCTGAACTCGCACTATCACTGGATGCAGCCTACCGGGGCATGGATGCCTACTCCTCTACACCGTGGACGCCACGGGGAATGACAGCCTGGGACACGGTAGGACCGCCTCATAGCGCCGTGCCACCCCAGCCACACCCCAGCAACGGCCCAACTACCGCAGCAGTGTCCCAAGGCCAGACAGCAGTGCCCCAAGGCCAGAAATGCTACTTCTGTGGCCAGGCAAAACACCCCAGAGCGCGCTGCCCGGCGAAAAACGCGATCTGCTCGGGCTGCGGGAAGAAGGGACACTACGCTAACGTCTGCAGGGCCAAAGCCACCCCGAACCCCAGCAGCGCCGTGTGTGGGCCATGCGGGCCGCCATCTTGGGCCTCCCCGGCCATGTGCGAACCACCGGTACAGCAGCCATTTTGGACGCCTCCAGCCACATGGGGATCATGGACGCTGCCATCTTGGACGACAGCCGGAACACAGCAGGCCCCCAACACCGCCTCATCTGATACCCGCAGCGACACACCGACCCCTACGCTGGCATCCGTTACACTGGACCAAGCGAGACCGCACCAGCTGGCCAGCTCCACAATGGACATTAAGGTAAATGGCCACGATACAATCTGCCTTTTTGACTCTGGGAGCACGGAGAGCTTCATCCACCCCGACACGGTGCGGCGTTGCTCTCTCCCAGTCCTGCCTGCGCACCAGCGGATTTCTATGGCCTCCGAGTCCCAGTCGGCAGACATCGGCGGCTACTGCGTAGTGACACTCGTAGTAGACGGGACCGTGTATGATCATTTTAAACTTCTGGTCCTGCCCGACCTCTGCGCTGCCGTTCTGCTGGGGTTAGATTTTCAGTGCCACCTTAAAAGTGTTACGATGGCGTATGGTGGACCCCTACCCCCACTCACAGTCCGCAGCCAGCAGCTCCCAAATTGCCCGCCGCGCACCAGGTGCAACCTCTCCACACTCAGAGTCACCCCCCCGCCACTGTTTGCTAACCTCACTCCCGACTGTAAGCCCATCGCCACAAAGAGCAGGCGATACAGTGCCGGGGACAGGGTTTTCATTAAAACCGAAGTGGAGCGGCTCCTGAAGGAAGGGATTATTGAGGGCAGCACCAGCCCCTGGCGAGCCCAGGTTGTGGTCGTTAAGACCGGCGAGAAGCAGCGCCTGGTCATCGACTACAGCCAGACAATAAATCGCTACACCCTGCTGGACGCCTACCCACTCCCCCGCATAGCTGATATGGTCAACCAGATCGCGCAGTACCGTGTCTTCTCGACCACTGACCTGAAATCAGCGTACCACCAGCTCCCTATCCGCCCTGAGGACCGCCAGTATACTGCCTTTGAGGCAAACGGCCGCCTCTATCACTTCCTTAGGGTTCCCTTTGGCGTCACCAACGGGGTCTCCGTCTTCCAAAGGGAGATGGGCCGGATGGTAGATCAAAAGGCGTTGCAGGCCACTTTCCCATATCTGGACAATGTGACCATCTGCGGCCGTGACTTGCAGGACCATGACGCAAACCTCGAAAAATTCCTCCGCACCGCCCAACTCCTGAACCTGACATATAACAAGGAGAAGTGCATATTCCGCACAAACCGCCTCGCCATCCTTGGCTGTGTTGTGGAACACGGAGTCATCGGCCCCGACCCCGACCGGATGCGTCCCCTTATGGAACTCCCACTGCCCCACTGCCTCAAGGCCCTGAAGAGGTGCCCAGGGTTTTTCTCCTATTATGCCCAGTGGGTCCCCTACTATGCGGACAAGGCCCATCCGCTGATCAAGTCCACCTCTTTTCCCTTGACGGCAGAGGCCCGCTTAGCCTTCCACCGTATCAAGGAAGACATTGCCAAAGCCACCATGCACGCAGTGGACGAATCCATCCCCTTCCAGGTGGAAAGCGACGCGTCCGACTTTGCCCTGGCCGCTACCCTCAATCAGGCGGGGAGACCCGTGGCCTTCTTTTCACGAACCCTCCAAGGCCCGGAGACCAGACACTCCGCTGTTGAGAAGGAGGCCCAGGCGATTGTGGAGGCTGTGCGTCATTGGAGGCACTACCTGGCCGGAAAACGATTTACCCTGCTCACTGACCAACGTTCAGTTGCTTTCATGTTTAACAACAAGCAGAGGGGCAAAATCAAAAATGACAAGATCTTGAGGTGGAGAATCGAACTTTCCCCCTACAATTACGAGATCTTGTACCGGCCCGGGAAGCTCAATGAACCCCCGGATGCGCTATCGCGTGGCACCTGCGCCAGCGCGCAGATCGATAAGACTGCGGGCCCTCCACAATGACCTCTGCCACCCGGGGGTCACCAGGTTCTTCCACTTCATCAAGGCCCGCAACCTGCCTTACTCTATTGAGGAGGTCAGGACCATGACCAGGAACTGCCAAGTCTGCGCTGAGTGCAAACCGCACTTTTATAGACCAGACAGGGCCCACCTGATAAAAGCCACTCGCCCCTTCGAGCGCCTGAGCGTTGATTTTAAAGAGCCTCTCCCCTCCTCCGACCGCAACGTGTACTTCCTCAATATTATTGATGAGTACTCCCGTTTCCCGTTCACCATCCCCTGCCCGGACATGACCAGTGCCACGGTCATTAAATGTCTGAACGACCTCTTCACCCTGTTCGGTTTCCCCAGCTATATCCATAGCGACCGGGGCTCATCGTTTATGAGTGACGAACTCCGTCAGTACCTGCTAACTAGGGGTATTGCCACAAGCAGGACCACCAGTTACAACCCCCGGGGGAACGGACAGGTGGAAAGAGAAAATGCGACAGTTTGGAAGGCCGCCCTGCTAGCCTTAAAGTCTAGGGGCCTTCCAACCTCCCGCTGGCAGGATGTGCTCCCCGATGCGCTCCACTCTATTCGGTCACTGCTCTGCACTGCCACTAACGCCACCCCTCATGAGAAAATGTTTGTCTTCCCAAGGAAGTCCACATCGGGGACATCGCTACCGCCATGGCTGACGTCCCCAGGGCCGGTCCTACTGAGAAGGCACGTGAGGACCCATAAAACGGACCCCCTGGTTGAGAGGGTCGACCTCCTCCACGCCAACCCCCAGTATGCTTACATTGCATACCCGGACGGGCGGGAGGACACAGTCTCCATAAGAGACCTTGCACCCTCGGGGGCCGCAGTAACCCACTACTCACTACCACCCCCCACCACGATCCGATATCCAGCCCCAGCAGACGGCAGGCCTGGGCCCAGCGACCCGCTCGACACCTACGAGGACGACACGCCTGTGCCACAGCCTACGCGGGACTCGACGCCGGAAGCTCCACTACCCCTGCCGTCGCCACGCCGATCACAGCGGCAGACAAGACCTCCGGAGAGACTCCAATACACTAACTTTTAATACACTTCACCCCGCCGGACTCAATTTTAAACAAGGGGTGAATGTGGTAAACCACTGTTTGTATTCCACTGTGTATATGCCTCGGCTGACTCCTCCCACAAGTCCTAGTATAAAGGTGACTGCTCCCCAGCCCCTTTGTATTCTGGACCGGTCGACCACTCGAGGCAGACCTTCATTCTTTTGTTAATAAAAGCCTTTAGTTACTCTCTTAACTCTCAGTCTTTTATGAGTAATTGATAGCGCATCACAAATATGCTGGTAAGGCATAATAATCAAACAGGCAAATACCATCACTATTTGCTGATATCATTACATCTCCCTTTCTTAAAACAAAAGTATTTTACTTTTATCTAACAACATGTTTTCTTTGTATTACTCTGCATTTTAACTGTAACACTTAATCAAGTTTTTTAACCTTGTTTTGTGTGTTCACATGAAATATGTAAATACACTAGAACTTGAAGAGAGAATAAGATTACATTACTTCCTTCTATAAAAAGAGTCCTTAAACCTGCTCAATGAGTCTCTCAGGAGGCTTCACGTGTCTTGAGGATTTTCTGATTGATTGTCCTTGAATCTGAGTTGTTGCCTCAGATGATGGGTTCTCAGCTGTGTGATCAGGTTGTTCAACAGTATCAGTCTTTTGACCTGCTGTGGCTGGTCCCATGAGAAGATCCCGACGATTTCTTCGCAGAACAGCACCCTCATCTGTCTGAATGGTGTATGATCTTGGTTGGACTTCACTCAGGACAGTTCCCTTCTGAGTCCATATGTTTGTTTTGTCTTTGAACCTTACTTGGTCACCAGTGTGGAGTTCAGGTAAGTTTTGTGTTCCTCTGTCATAGTAGTACTTTTGCTTTTCTTTCTGTTGTTCTTTGAACTTCCTCACTTTCTCCCCCTCTTTTGTTTTCAGGAGGTTCTCCGGGATGGGTAGGTTCGACCTTAGCAGACGTCCCATAAGGAGTTGGGCTGGTGACATACCACACTCGAGCGGCGTTGTGCGGTATACAAGCATGCTCTGGTAGAAGTCAGTTCCACTGTCTTTTGCCTTGTACATCAGTCTTTTCACTGTCTGGACCGATTTTTCCACTAATCCATTGGACTGTGGAAAGTGAGGGCTTGACGTTGTGTGGACAAAGTCCCACTCTTTGGCAAAGTGTCGGAAACTTGCATTGTAAAACTGGGGTCCGTTGTCTGTGAAGACCTCGCTTGCCACGCCATGTCTGGAGAATATGGCTTTCATACATGTTATCACAGCATCTGCAGTGGTGGTGTACAGTCTACAAACCTCTGGATACAGGGAGTAATAGTCTATGACTACAAGATAGTCCTTCCCTTGACATACGAATAGGTCAGCGCCTACCTTCTGGTAAGGTCTGTCTGGCGCTGGGTGTGGCTTTAGTGGTTCTACAGGATTGCTTGCTTGATATTTCAGGCATATTGTGCAGTTTGACACCTCATTTGTCACATCTTGGTTGATTCGTGGCCAGTACATCACCTCTCGTGCTCTTTTCTTACACTTTTCAATTCCCAGATGTCCTCCATGGATCCTTTTTAGCATCTCTTTTCTCAGACTCTTTGGGATAACTATTTTACTTCCTTTGTAGATGATGTCTTCGACCACTGATAGTTCCGCCCTGCAGTTCCAGTACTCTGCCATGTCAGGTGAGCAGTCTTGCTTCATGTTGGGCCATCCATCCAAGATGCTTTTCCTCAGTCGTCTCAGTGTTTCATCTTTGTTTGTCTCAGTCTTTATGAGCTCCATTTTTGCATCTGCTATGGGCAGTGCACTTGTGATCATGTCCACGTAGGCGTTCACGTCTTCATCCATTTTGGTGTTTGCGGGCTCTCTTGGGTCAACAGCTCTGGACAACGTGTCTGCTGTATACATCAGCTTACCCGGGGTGTACGCAACATTCAGTGTATAGCGTTGCAGCCTGATCATCATTCTTTGTATTCTAAGCGGACAGACATTTAGTGGCTTTTGGAACAATGCAATCAAGGGCTTATGGTCAGTCTCTACACTGATTGCTTGTCCTGACACAAACTGGTGAAACCTTTCACAGGCGTATGTGATGCTGAGCAGCTCCTTTTCTATTTGAGCATATCGCATCTCCGCGTCTGTCATTGAGCGCGATGCATATGCAATAGGTTGCCAGTCATCATATTTTTGCAGAAGAACGACACCGAGCCCACTCTGTGATGCATCTGATGATATCTTGATGGGTCTCGCTGGGTCATAAAACCTCAGAACTGGTTCCTCTGTGAGCAGTTTCTTTAGATCACTCCATGACTTCTCATGCTCATGATTCCATTCCCATTCTATGTTCTTTTCAGTTAGTCGTCTCAGTGGCGCCATCTTTTCTGAGAGGTTGGATATGAATTTACCCATGTAGTTGATCATTCCATTAAACCTCTGCACGTCCTTTTTGCATTGTGGCTTTGGCATATTCTCAATGGCGGACACCTTTCTGGGATCTGGTCTGATGCCCTCACTGCTAAGGGTATCTCCCACGAATGTCAGTTCTGTCACCCCGAGCTGGCATTTCTCTCTATTCAGCTTCAGGTTTGTTTTCCTTGTTGCTTCCAGCACTTTTTTCAGTCTCTCGTCATGCTCAGTTCTCGTGGTTCCCCATACTATGATGTCATCCATTGAGGTATCAACTCCCTCCAGGTGCTCATAGATCATATGGATAGTTTTGTGATACACTTCAGGAGCTGAGGCAATGCCAAATGGTAACCTTAGGAATCTGTATCTGCCAAATGGACTGTTGAACGTGCACAGTCTTGAACTTGCCTCGTCCAGTTTCATCTGCCAAAATCCTGATGATGCATCTAACTTGCTGAAATACTTTGCATTTACAAACTGTGACATGATTTCCTCATGTGTAGGAAGCTTGAAGTGCTCTCTCTTTATTGCTCTGTTTAGATCTCTGGGATCCAGGCAAATTCTGAGCTTTCCATTCTTTTTGTCCACAACGACAAGGGAACTCATCCACTCAGTTGGCTCATCTATCTTCTGAATCACGTTCAGGCTTTCCATCCTGTCCAACTCTGCCTTCAGTTGCTTTTGAAGAGCAAACGGAACTTTTCTGCATGGATGTATGACCGTTGGCATACTTTTATCTACTCTGATCGTGTGTTCTCCTGGAAGGCAGCCTAGACCCTGAAATAGGTCGTTGTACTCTTTCATGAGTTCATCATAGACTGTTTCTCCTTCGCTTTCCACAACGAGGACTCTCTTTACCAGGTTCAGTCTCTCACAGGCTATTAAGCCTAGTATGGCCTGCACATCCTTTGGCACCACGATGAATGCTAGCGTGTGCTCTCTGTCCTTGTGTGTCACTTTGACAATGCATTTTCCTTTCACTGGTATATCAGTACCTGAGTATCCTGTCACTTTCACTTTTGTTCCATGTATCTTTGGTTTGGGTCTAATTTTCTTAAAATCAGTCTCTGATATCACATTAACTTGTGCTCCAGTAACCAATTTAAATGGAATGTGTATGTCATTCACTTTTAGTGTCAACATCCAGTCTCTTTTTTCTTTTTTGTTTTCAGACACAACATTCACATAGGACTCCTCTATCTTGCTTTCATCTACTGCATGGACCTTGCTTTGTTGTGCTTGGTTCTTACAGCAACGGGCATAATGGTTGTTTTTGTTGCAACTATTGCATGTTTTACCATATGCTGGACACTTTTTAGGTGGATGCTGTGTACCGCATCGACTACATGACTTTCGATTGCCCCTTTCATTTTTGTTCGCAGGCCACGCCTCTTTTTTCACATTGGCGCTTTTTGTTAAACGGTTTGTGTCCATTCTTTCTCACTGCATCCACGTTGCAGCTACTGTCACTGAACAGCTCCTTTGCCTGCGACTTCACAGTCTCTGTAGCCCTACACAGTGCTATGGCTTTTCCCAGGTCTAGATTTTGCTCTCTTAGCAGTCTTTCCCTTAGACCATTATCTGGAATACCACACACCAGTCTGTCTTTTATCAGCGAGTCTGTCAGTCCCCCAAATTCACACGTTTTGCTTCTGTTTCTCAGTTCAGTCACATACTGATCAATAGTCTCTCCCGTTTTCTGTACACATGTGAAAAATCTGTGCCTCTCAAACGTCACGTTACGTTTAGGTATGCAGTAGGCCTCAAACTGTTCCATTATTTTATCCATCTTCATTTTGTCTCCATCAGCAGCGAATGTGAAGTTATTATACACCTCCAGCGCTTCATCACCCACGACATGTAAGAACACTGACGCTTTCATTTTATCACTTTTCTCGTCAGCTCCGATTGCTGCTAAATACAACTCCAAACGTTGTTTGAACCTCCTCCAACTTTCAGCCACATTACCTGTCAACTGAAGCTTCGCCGGTGGGTGTAAACCTTCCATTTTTCACTTCGTTAGCTATTCTCCAAAGGTAAGTAACGATGTTCTCTTTTGGCTTGCTAATATGTGAAGAGCTGATTTCACTGGGTAGCTTACTTGCCACGACTCCGTTCACTGTCTCGTCGAGTTGCTAACTTCAGATTTTTCCTCTTCATCTCTTTCAATCCCTCTTCTGACACCATGTATTGTTTTCTACGTGGGTTCAATGACGACACATTGATGAAAGAGTATGTCTTTTAATCTAAAGTGTGTTCAAGTAATTTAACTGCTTTACAGGAGACACCATCTTAGAGATCCATCCAAAACGAAACTACTCTGCCTCTCTCACATGCCCTCTGCTGGTAAGGCATAAATAATCAAACAGGCAAATATGCTGGTAAGGCATAATAATCAAACAGGCAAATACCATCACTATTTGCTGATATCATTACAATTGCGTCTCCCCACTGTTTTTTGTTCTTGGTATGTAATCAACAACTATGACCAGATCACACTTATTGCCCAGCCCTAGTTGCCCCAGGAATATTTATTGATTTGGTGGCTTGCTAAACCACATCAGAATCACATGGAAGCCAGTCCAGGCAAGGGTAGCAGATTCCTTTCCCTGAAGAGCATTAGTGAACCCGTTAGCTTTTCACAACAATTAACAGTTTTCATGGCATTTTAACCCAGAAATTAACAGTTTTATTGAGTTCAACAACTTGCCATGCTGGGGTGGGGGGGTTGGGAAACAGTGTGGGCTTGGCTGGGGTGCGAGGGTCCCTGGCTGCCCCTGAGCAGCGACTGGTTTCATTGGGTTGGGCGCTGGTTACTGAGTCCGGGCCCCAGGCCCGGCTTGCTAATCCTCTGAAACTGTTACCGGGAGGCTCCGCTCAGCAATGCAGCCACTGCTTGGCCCGCAGCGTTTCCAGAACCTTCCGTTGTTGTTAAAGCCCAGTAACTGAATGTTTGACTGCAATTTGGAACAGACCCTCCCCTTTTTAGACTGTGGGACAAACTGTCTCTCTACTCCCACGCCCCCAATTATTATACAGAAAAAATACCTGTGTTGTGTTACAGGGGGGTCCCTGGAATTTTTAGAACACGGGAGGGGTGCCTCAGAAGTGAAAAGTTTGAGACCCCCTGGCTTATAACAATATAGTCAACCTCAAATATTGACTGAGGTCCACGCAAAATTGTTAATATTAAGATAGACGAGGACCGACGGGACCGGCATGTTGCCAGTTGATTAAAAATTCCAGGTGACGGAGAGGGTTATCTACCGAGGCTATTTTTAACAAACAAAAATAAAAAAAATCAAGAAATGTACAATATACAGTAATTGGACTTCCGACAGCGCCAAGAAGTCGAGTAGTGGCAGTTTGGAGAAATACCCCCACTGACTAACTCGGCCATCGCAGGAGACTCGGACTCGGTAACATTTTCGAGGTGTTTTATTGAGGTGTTGTTTTCAGAGTATGAATTTTGCTGGTTAATAGAGAATTCTGGATATTTAGGTGTGGTTTAAACAAGAGTTTCCTGTACTCGAGAATCCTTATGCAGCTGTGTAAAGAGAGAGAGAGAGCTGTTCACTAGAGGCTTAAAACGCAAGAATACCTACCCTGTGATTTTATGCTTTGCACCATTAGTAGACGTCCCGGCAGCTATAGTTCCACTCTTATCAATCGCAATCATACCTAAATTCAAAATCGGCAATTAAGTGAAATCACACACGAACCCCCAACTCCTCCGTATAACTGCACAAAATGTCTTTTACTTTCCATATGCACAAGACACATCTATATCTACCAAAATAAGAAAAGGACTTACCAATGGTGTCATGGTTGTGAAAATTGACCCGCTGTGCTGGCATTCGATGTTTTTTTGACCGTAGCCCCTTCCTTCGCTTGTATGGTCCGCACGAATTTTCAGCATTTGGTAAGACATTCTGTGAAAATCAATTGTTTTTTCACAATAGTTGACAGTAATGTACAACTTATGTATTTATTTTTGTTTCAGACCTGACATCCCATCTTAAAAATCATCTAAAATATTAAGTAGGATTTGTCCTTCATAGAAATGACACTCACCTTCCAGAAATTGGGCTGGCATTTTCTGCCCAGCCATTCTGAGTACATGGACAGAGATGTATTCGTTGTTAAATCTTCACTTAGGAATCCCATATTCTGAGCAAAAATTGATGCTGTTGGAAAAATACTGTATTTATATGAAGTGTTTAAAGATACCTAGATACATGAACATTAATATTGTTAAATGGACACCATACATTACTGTTGTAATTAACTTTCCAATTCACTGCCTTTTAGCCACTTTAAATATTCTTTGGAGCACAATCTTTTTCATAAGGGAAAGTTATTCTGGACAGAGTACTTATTGTTTGAAAGTACTTCCCCCACCCCTTTTATACAAGACGGTATTAGTCCAAAAATGTTTATTTAGCATTTCTGAAAATATTAATTTTCTTACCAACACAGAAACACAGGAGTAGAACTTTGGCTTTCTGTCATGTTATCAGTGAACATCCCTGAGCATTGACATAGGATACAGCTAGGGCCATGAATTCACATGGGCCCACAAGAGCCAATTCAGACCTGCTCAACCTCAGGAAACCACAAATGCTGGGGATGCAAATTCCCTAACTTGCATCAGGATTTTCTGAGTTTGGGCTGTGATCAACTGGCCATTTCCCCCCGCCCCCGGAGACAGTTGGGAGCATTGCCCATCAATACTCTCATCAATACAGCCCATCAGGAAAGGAGACTTGACCGAAGTAAATTCAACATAAAATAGCTGTCAAAGCTAAATTTTAAGTGAAAGAAAGGATTAAATCCATTCCACTCTGTATAGTATTGTTCTTTCATCAACAGCAAGCAGAGTTTCCACAGAATCATTAAAGCTTGTGTCAACTACCCATTACAATACCTCACTTGATTCGTTAATTATTAAAGATCTGTTTCTAACCTAATTACTAAGATCTTGGGTAACATTTTAGATAAACCTGGTTTATACTTCTCCCCAATAAATATATAAACTTTAAGCATTATTTAAACTGTAGCATAATTATATGATTGATCATAATTTGCTCAGAATTTACCATTATGATATTATGAATCTTTTCCAAGAACTTATACCCAACACACTGTTTCAAAAGGTCATTCTGCCTTCCAATAGTATTAATTGTTGATAGTAAGGAGACTGGTTCAAAATGAACTAGGTCTGTATATTTCTTTTAAGAGTGTATTCCCAGGAACTGACTGACTCTGGGAACTTAAAAAACAAATTGCATTACCGCTTGAAAATGAAGCCTTTATGTTCCCAACGTTAAAAGTCACGCCAATAAAAAGGTAAAATTAATTGCAGCTGGTCTTTTTATTTTGGACTAGTCAGTCAATCCTTTCAGTAATTAAATCTATAATGTGTGATTTTTTTTTTTTCGTGGTGGGTCAAAATCCTGGAACTCCCTCCCTAACAGCACTGTGAGAGTACCTTCACCACACGGACTGCAGCGGTTCAAGGCGGCGGCTCACCACCACCTTCTCAAGGACAATTAGGGATGGGTAATAAATGCTGGCCATGCCAGCGATGCCACACATCCCAGGAACTAATATTTTAAAAAAATTACCATTTGCTTACAATCTTTTATTTAATTGCTTCTCACGATGTTAGCCATGGCTCAGTGAGCAGCAATCTCACCTTGGTCAGAAGGCTGCTGGTTCAAGTCCCACTCCAGAGACTGGAGCACAATATCTTGGCTGACACCAGTGCAGTACTGTTGGAGGTGTTGTCTTTCAGATGAGATGTTAAAACCGAGGCCCTGTCTGCCCTCTCAGGTAGACGTAAAAGATTCTATGACACTATTTCGAGCAGGGGAGTTCCTCCTGCTGTCCTGGCCAATACTTGTCCCTCAACCAACGTGACAAACAAATGATCTGGTCATTATCACTTTGCTGTGCATGTTTCCTACATTACAACAGTGACTACACATCAAAAAGTACATGTGCTTTAGGGACATTCGGAGATCATAAAAGGCACTCTAATAATGCAAGTTCTTTCTCTTTCACAAGAACAATGAGGACTAGGGATTACCTGGCTCTCCCACTAACAGTGAATGACTGCTGTGCTCCATCACTGCTCGAGCAACACTGATCGCACTTTTAATTCTTCGGAGGTCTCCAACTGCTCCAACCTCGATCGTGTTGCTGAAGAGTTTAAAAAAAATTAGATAATAGCAATGAACCTCAATATCCATCTTTTAGTCAGCAAGCGATATGTTGAGAGTTTTCATTTCCCCTACATTTTCAGTCTGATTTTGATGTTCACGTCTGCTGAGTTCTCACTAAAAATATTAAACTTCACATTACAACATGAAATCTAGTGTAAAAATCACATGTAACATTCATACATGTTGCATTCGACATTTTGAATTGCTCGCAATTAAATTAAAATGCATTGCAAAACTAGAGTGCAACCACGTACAAGAGGATGGAGAACATCAGAAGCAATTCTGGGATTTGGAGAGCGGGGACATGACCCATTCCAAAACAATTGGAGGATGTGGGGGAGAAGAGGGAACACACCCTTCTCATACCCTCCGGTGATTGCACCTACATTGAAAACCAACACAAAATGTGGTGGACTGAAGCAAAACAGTAAAGCAAAGGTTTTAAAAACTGTTTTTACTTTTCACAGGTATTTACAAAGGGTAAATTGTGCTTGACTAATCTACTGGAATGTTTTGAGGATGTAACTGGTAAAATAGATAAGGGAGAACCAGTGGATGTGGTGTATTTGGACTTTCAGAAGGCTTTCGATAAGGTCCCGCATAAGAGATTAGCTTGCAAAATTAAGGCACATGGGATTGGGGGCAAGGTATTGACTTGGATAGAGAACTGGTTGGCAGATAGAAAGCAAAGAGTTGGAATAAACGGGTCGTTTTCCAAGTGGCAGGCAGTGACTAGTGGGGTACCGCAAGGATAGATCCTGGGACCCCAGTTGTTCACAATATATATTAATGATCTGGACGAGGGAATTGGATGTAGTATCTCCAAAATTGCAGACGACACAAAGCTGGGTGGGAGGGTATGCTATGAGGAGGATGTCGTGAAACTCCAGTACGATTTGGACAGGTTGGGTGATTGGGCAGAAACATGGCAAATACACTATAATGTGGATAAATGTGAGGTTATCCACTTTGGTGGCAAAAACAGGAAGGCAGATTATTATTTGAATGGCAATAAATTGGGAGAAGGGGAAGTGCAAAGAGACCTGGGTGTTCTTGTGCACCAGTCGCTGAAGGTAAGCATGCAGGTGCAGCAGGCGGTTAAGAAGGCAAATGGTATGTTGGCCTTCGTAGCAAGAGGGTTCGAGTACAGGAACAAGGATGTCTTGCTGCAGTTGTACAGGGCCTTGGTGAGACTGCACCTTGAGTATTGTGTGCAGTTTTGGTCACCTTATCTGAGGAAGGATGTTCTTGCCATGGAAGGAGTGCAGCGAAGATTCACTAGGCTGATACCTGGGATGGCAGGAATGACATATGAGGAGAGATTGTGTCGATTGGGCTTGTACTCACTGGAGTTTAGAAGATTGAGAGGGGATCTCATCGAAACCTATAAAATTCTGTCAGGCCTGGACAGACTAGATGCAGGAAGGATGTTCCCGATTGCCGGGGAGTCCAGAACTAGGGGTCATAGTCTAAGGATGAGGGGTAAGCCATTTAGGACTGAGATGAGGAGGAATTTCTTCACCCAGAGAGTGGTGAACCTGTGGAATTCTCTGCCACAGAGGGCAGTGGAGGCCAGTTCATTAAATATATTCAAGAAGGAGTTGGATATATTTCTTAAGGCTAAAGGGATCAAGGGATATGGGGAGAAGGCAGGGACAGGGTACTGAATTTGGATGATCAGCCATGATCTCATTGAATGGCAGAGCAGGCTCAAGGGGCCGAATGGCCTACTCCTGCTCCTATCTTCCATGTTTCTATGTTTATAGAAGCTTGGTGTGTTATTACAAAAGGACAGGGGTGACACCTAGTTTAATTCATTGCATATCGGTCCTAATAGCCAATTTATAAATAGATAAACTTCCCAGTGTGCAGCAGTGGTCAGGTACATTACTCACCCATTCATAATCATAGCATCCAGTGTTGTCTCTCCATGTTCATCTGGGCTTCCTCCGTATCCCACACTGCCATCACACTGCTCAATTTCACACTGGCTGCAACCGTTTTCCACTGCATCCAACGCTGAGCCTCCAGCCTGAAGAGTGCTCCACGCTAAATGCAACACACAGACAATTTAATCCAAAAAGAATAGGGAAGATAAAGTTTCAATTGGTTGGTGAGAATGCATGTGCGGTCCTTTTTAAAAAAAAACAAATCACGTCTTATCCTGGCAGTGTAAGTGTAAAAATAAAAAAAAAGTTAGAACCAGTTTCAATAGGGAAGGCAAATTTTTGGACAATATGTGGAGTATGTCTTAGAAGAAAAATTAGAGCATTATGACCAAAGCTCGAAACGAAGTTTTCCACTATTCGATTGACATTATTTAAAGGAGATATTAAGGTAATAGCTCAAACCTCATAGTGCAAGCACCATCACCATAAAGTGTTAAATAACGGACCAGGTAAATCCGAACCAGTGATCAGTTGATGCCAAGCGTGGGTTTTAAGTCTGAGTATTGGACAAGAATGAAGCAGTTCCACAGTTTTGAGGGCCTGAGAAAGAATGAGTTAGGCCGGAATTTTACCGGCGCTGAGAGGGTGGAATCGGAGGCGGGTCAGCTGTCAAAATAGAAAAGATTGACAGCAGGTCAGGAACCCGCTGTCAAGCCGCCTCCATAAGAACATAAGAACATAAGAAATAGGAGCAGGAGTAGGCCAATCGGCCCCTCGAGCCTGCTCCACCATTCAATAAGATCATGGCTGATCTGATCCTAACCTCAAATCTTCTATCACTTTGCATCCAACCTAACCCATGTGATCTCCCGGGAGAGGCGAAAAACCAGATAAAGACCCAATGGCCAATTTGGGAGAAAAAAATCTGGGAAATTCCTCTCCGACCCATCTAGGCGATCGAAATTCTTCCAGGAGATCACTCTGTCCCTATATTTTCTGCAGTACTTACCTTCTGTAAAGGCGATCTCCACCCCAGCCAGGAACAGGAATAAAACCATCTCCTGAAATCTAACAGAATTAGAACACAGTAGGAGCAGAACAAGGCTACACGGCCCCTGGGCCCATGCAAGTCTCCCAGGTGTCGGGTCTGTCAGCGCTGAACAGACCCGACACCGAGCTTCGGGGGAGACAATTTAGATCATTCCATGCATTGTTAAGAGGCAATTAAGTCTTATTTTAGGCTTACCTTTTCATAGGTCTTCACATTAAGGTTAGAAGCTCTTGCATTTGGAAGACAGATTGAGCTTGATGCAGCCTGCAAGGAGCAAACTCACTATCCAGTGTCACCTCATTGGGACAACCTATTTCAACATTGACAGATTGCTTCTGTCATCTCAACCTCACCTGCCATCTATTCCATCAGCATCGGTGCCCTTGAAAAAATCTCACCTTGGTCCTCAGAATCACAACATGATCAGCCCCAACACCAGCATCACCGGGCACACCAGCAGCACCAACAACACCAACCTTCTCCGCAATCAATGCTGCACAGGGCATCAGCACCCGACCACATTGCTGCCCGGTACGCCAGGGATGGCCTCACCATAGCCAGATTTACTTCACTCGACACTGTACACCCTGGCTGCCACATGATGCGCCAGGTTGGCACCACACCAACACTATAAAGCATCCCTACAATGCCCAAGCCATTCCTTTCACATTCATCGCTATTGCGGGGGCTGCCCTTATGTCTCACCATTCACTGCAACTTACTAAGCCACTTCCAAAGGAGCACACAGATCTGTCCAAGAACCCAAAGTGTTGAAAATAAAGATTTCAATGTTTGACAGCACATTAACAGAAACTTCAGATGAAAATTGGCTAAATCACCCAATAGTACTGAAGACTTGTGCTCCAGAACTAGCTGCGCCCCTAGCCAAGCTGTTCCAGTACAGCTACAACACTGGCATCTACCCAGCAATGTGGAAAATTGCCCAAGTATGTCCTGTCTACAAAAAGCAGGACAAATCCGACCCGGCCAATTACCGTCCCATCAGTCTACTCTCAATCATCAGCAAAGTGATGGAAGGTGTCGTCGACAGTGCTATCAAGCGGCACTTACTCAGCAATAACCTGCTAACTGACGCCCAGTTTGGGTTCCGCCAGGGCCACTCAGCTCCTGACCTCATTACAGCCTTGGTCCAAACATGGACAAAAGAGCTGAACTCAAGAGGTGAGGTGAGAGTGACTGCCCTTGACATCAAGGCAGCATTTGATCGAGTGTGGCATCAAGGAGCCCTAACAAAACTGAAGTCAATGGGAATCAAGGGGAAAACTCTCCATTGGTTAGAATCATACCTAGCACAAAGGAAGTTGGCTGTGGTTGTTGGAGGTCATTCATCTCAATCACATGACATCACTGCAGGAGTTCCTCAGGGCAGTGTCCTAGGCCCAACCATCTTCAGCTGTTTCATCAATGACCTTCCCTCCATCATAAGGTCAGAAGTGGGGATGTTCGCTGATGATTGCACACTGTTCAGCACCATTCGAGACTCGTCAGATACTGACGCAGTCCGTGTCCATATGCAGCAAGACCAGGACAACATTCAGACTTGGGCTGACAAGTGGCAAGTAACATTCGCACCACACAAGTGCCAGGCAATGACCATCTCCAACAAGCGAGACTCTAACCATCTCCCCTTGACATTCAATGGCATTACCATCGCTGAATCCCCCACTATCAACATCCTGGGGGTTACCATTGATCAGAAACTGAACTGGACCAGCCATATAAATACTGTGGCTACAAGAGCAGGCCAGAGGCTGGGAATTCTGCGGCGAGTGTCTCACCTCCTGACTCCCCAAAGCCTTTCCACCATCTACAAGGCACAAGTCAGGAGTGTGATGGAATACTCTCCACTTGCCTGGATGAGTGCAGCTCCAACAACACTCAAGAAGCTTGACACCATTCAGGATAAAGCAGCCCGCTTGATTGGCACTCCATCCACCACCTTCAACATTCACTCCCTCCACCACCGGCGCACTGTGGCTGCAGTGTGTACCATCTACAAGATGCACTGCAGCAACTCGCCAAAGCTCCTTCAACAGCACCTTCCAAACCCGCGACCTCTACCACTTAGAAGGACAAGGGCAGCAGACGCATGGGAACATCACCACCTACAAGTTCCCCTCCAAGCCACACACCATCCTGACTTGGACCTGTATCGCCGTTCCTTCACTGTCGCTGGGCCAAAATCCTGGAACTCCCTTCCTAACAGCATTGTGGGTGTACCTATACCATATGGACTGCAGCGGTTCAAGAAGGCGGCTCACCACCATCTTCTCAAGGGCAATTAGGGATGGGCACTAAATGCAGGCCTAGCCAGCCAGCGATGCCCACATCCCATCAATGAATAAAAATTTAAAAAAATGCCTACCTTTGTGTGTTGTTAGTTGGTATGCTTGCTGTAGGATGAGGGTGAGTGTGAGGGGTGGCTAGAAAATGGGGAAGTGATAATGTAGATAGAGAGGGATAAAGTGGAGGTGCAAGGTAAGTTGGTGTGAGTAAGGATGTCCAGGAGTAGGGTAGGGAAGGCAGAGTGATGGGGATGTGACGAGTGGCACAGCAGGATGAGGTTGAGTGTGGCTTGGCAGTAATGTTTTGTGATCTACTAAAATCATTGAAAGGTTTGTGCCACTGCAGCCTGGTCCTCCTGATGACATCCCTGCTTATGTCCTCCTGTGCTGTGTGCAATCAGGCTGTGTTGATCTCCTGGGGAGGTCTCTTACGCCCATTGGAAGGGAAGAGAACCTCCCTGTGTGCTGTGACTCTCTCCATTAGCATATGGAGGGAGTCATGGGAGAGCCTGGGTGCAGCCCTGTGCCTTTGTGCAGTGCTTGTCAGTGTTTGCAGCACCTCAATGCTGTAGAACACCGACAAGCACAAACATCAAAATCAATTTGGACATGGTCCCTTTAAGGAAACCGGCTGATGACATGTCATCAAATGACGTCATCAGACCCGCTTCCTTTTAATTGGCCGGGAACCTCGCTGGGTGGGCTTAACAAGCCCAATCAAGGGAAAATCACTTGGAGAGTGTGGGCTGCAGCAGGCAACGGGCTGGAACTGCGACACTGACCGCCCCAGGACCGCCTTGGTCAGTGAAATCGCGGCCTTAGTGTGGAAGACTATGTGGCGAGCCTGAATTTTAAACACGATTGATCACGTACAGAGGAGGACGTGCACATAGGGCACCATACTGCATGCTTAGGAAGGACAAGAGAAAAGTTTAGAATAGCACTGACTATAGTAATATCAATAAAATAGAGTGAGACGGGGAAAGGTTGGAAGCTGGAGGCGAGAGGGGAAACACTTCTCAAATGACAAGAGTATTCCTTTCTCTAACTAGGAGGAAGAGATGTGAAGTTTTAAGAATAATCGACAGCAATTTCTTCAGCTTCTCCTGAACTTTAGAGCGAGTTTGAGGGAAAAGTACTCTGCATAGGTAATAACAGTTGTCACTAGTCGACACGGTTGGTCGAATTTTAGAGCAACTGTTAGCATCAGCTCGAATGTGACACAGATAATGGCCCGTAATTTCCGATAGGAGGCTTCCCACGTGTGAATGCCTCTTATCGGAAAAAAATCTACGAACTTACCTGAGGGCACCCGAGGTCCGGACACTTCCGCTCCTGGGCCTCTCCACAGTCGAGATGCGCAGTGCCCACGTATCCCAGGGGCGCAGGCGAGCCAATGGGAGAAGGGAATCTCCCTTCTTACTTTTGACAGATAGACCTGTCAAATATATGAATGGAGATCACCCCAAAAACACACTACAACAGTAAATACATTTTTTTTTAAATCACGTTTTTAAAATGAGTTAAAATTACATTAAATTAAATATTATAAACAAAAATTTAATTTTTTGAAAAAAATAATACAGGGCTAAAAATAAACTTACCTTTTTTAAAAGTATTTTTAAATTATAAATGAGTGAAAACATTTTTTTTTCACTTTTTAAAACTCTTATGCTAGTAAAAGCAGGCCTTCCGCCTGCTTTTACCAGGCGTAAGATTTTTAAGCGATTCCAGCGGGCAGAGATTCTGCAGAAAGCGGAACTCTCCCCCCGTAGAGGCCCTTCTCCAGGGCAGGCATCCGATATGTCGATCGGAAATGACGGTTTTCAGCTTCACATGTCTGAAACCGGCATTTCCGATGTCCCTACGGTTATGTGTACACAGAGCGTACACACCCGCAGGCATCGGAAAATACGGGCCATTACTTTGCCATTCTAGAAGTGTTAACATCTCCTAACATACCAAAAAGGAACTTCTGTGCTGATGTGGAACAGTAATCCATGCCATCAGTTCAATATTGATATGCCAATTTAAATGGAAAGAGCACAGTACTGTGAAGAATGGATGCCAGAAGTAGAGCTGTCTGTGATTACTTTCAATGGCGAGTGTATTTTTTTTAATGTTCTTTTATCAAACAAAAATCACACCACCTCATATTTCTGATTTTCACCCGGTACAAAATCCTTGCAATACTGCTTGCTTCGCTTGTTTAACCTTCCAAGCCCCCTTAAAAAAAAACTCACTTCGACTGAATAATGCAAAATAAAGATTGGGACATACACATGGGATTAAAGTAGAAGATTAAATATCATAGAAGCTGGTATATCATAAGCAAACTTTAAAAAAAATTGTTTTTAATTATAATTTAAAAGAAACTGGATTTTTTATCATGGAATGGAAAAATGTGACATTCCACAAACATAAAATGAGCTTTTCAGGGCCAGAGAGCTTGTTCAGCAGTAATTATGACTGAGTACCAATGTTCCCTGTAAGCAGCACAGTGCTCCAGGGAGCCCGCGCAGCCGACTTGCCGGCTTTTAAATAGAAAAATGCACATGCCCGGTATTTTGAATGGGTTGCATGGCCCGAAAAAAAAATACAGGGAACATTGCTTAGTACGGTGTTAAAAACTCAGTCACACCTCATTCAACAAGGCTTAACTTTTGCAAGGGTTTTTACAGCGAGAATAGAGCACAAAAAGTGGAAGTTCACATCAAATCAAGTGATTTCTAGTTGACACCATCTCTTCTTCTTAGGCAGTCCCTCGGAACCGAGGATGACTTGCTTCCACGCTAAAAATGCATTCTCAGGTGACTGATGAGTCCAATGCAGGACCTACAGTCTCTGTCACAGGTGGGGCAGACGGTGGTTGAAGGGGCGGGTGGGTGGGGTGTTTGGGTTGACGTGCGCTCCTTGCGCTGCCTGCGTTTGGCTTCCGCTTGCTCCTGGCGAAGAGACTCGAGGTGTTTGGTGCCTTCCCGGATGCGTCTCCTCCACTTTGTGCGGTCTTGGGCCAGGGACTCCCAGGTGTCGGTGGGGATGTTGCACTTTTTCAAGGAAGCTTTGAGGGTGTCCTTGAAGCATTTCCTCTGCCCACTTGGGGCTCTCTTGCCCTGTCGGAGCTCCGAGTGGAGCGCTTGTTTTGGGAGTCTTGTATCGGGCATGCGGACAATGTGACCCGTCCATCGGAGCTGATCGAGCGTGGTCAAAGCTTCAATGCTGGGGATGTTGGCCTGAGCGAGAACACTGACGTTGGTGCGCCTATCCTGCCAATGGATTTGCAGGATCTTGCGGAGGCAGCGTTGATGGTACCTCTCCAGTGCTTTGAGGTGCCTGCTGTACATGGTCCATGTCTCTGAGGCATACAGCAGGGCGGGTATCACTGCTGCGCTGTAGACCATGAGCTTAGTGCCGGGTTTGAGGTCCTGGTCATCAAACACTCTCTTCCTCAGGCGACTGAAGGCTGCACTGGCACACTGAAGGTGGTGTTGGACTTCGTCATCGACGTCTGCCCTTGTTGACAGTAGGCTCCCGAGGTATGGAAAGTGGTCCACATTGTCCAAGGCCTTGTCGTGGATTTTGATAATCGGGGAGCAGTACTGTGTGGCGGAGGCAGGTTGGTAGAGGACCTTTGTCTCATAGGGCCCATGCTCTCGTACACTTCGGTGAAGGTGTTGACGATGGTTTGGAGTTCGACATCCGAGTGAGCGCAGACGCAAGCGTCGTCTGCGTACTGTAATTTGACGACAGAGGATGGGACGACCTTGGATCTGGACTGGAGGCGGCGGAGGTTGAAGAGTTTCCCGTTTGTTCTGCAGGTTAGCTCCACTCCAGCTGTGAGGGCTGCAACAGCACACCCTGTGGAGGAGCAGAGTATCACTGACAGCAACTTCCGGATTAACTGCCATTTAACTGCCTGTAAATGCTCATGTGCAGACTCCAGATGTTGCTTTCAGTTTTACAGAGGAATGACGGTGAACGCTGACAGTACAACTGCAAATTCCGGGCCAACATTTCCCCACGGTTATCTACAGCAATACACAGATCGGAGGGAATAGCTGCATTTATGCTTAACACTGACTTCCTGGCTCATCATCCCCTAGCTGGTGGTTGGTTGAATGTGCTCACAGTGCCACTGTTACTCATTAGAGGCAATGCATTAAAAGCTGCTTTTCGCAATTCCCTAAAATAAGCCGAGTCAGGACTCAAAAGCAGCAACCAGTGCAGTTTACCAATAACGATCGCTGTGCAAATGCACGCCAACGTGCAAAGCTACACAAGCGGGTGTTGCTCGGTGTCCCTTCTATGCAGTGCAATGCCTGCTTTTTTCCACTTACCGCGCTGCACCGCGTCTTTAAAGGGCCAAGTGTTGATGACCAGCGGCAGCTGGGCGGCCGCCAGCGAGCAGCAGCTGCTCAGCGCCAGGGCCAGTGGAACGTAGCCCGGGAATCCCATGGCGACCCCCGGTCACTGCCGGCCCCTCACTGCGCCTTGGACCGCCCCGCTCGCCACTTCCCACCGCACCCACATACGGCGGCTGCAAAAGGACGGCCAGGGAGCAGCACTTACAATCTAAAGAAATCAAACCGGCTGCTGAGCCTCCGTTTCTTTGCAAACTTTGCACCTCCCCAGCTGTCATCGCATTCAGGCTCTCTCCCGCGCACCCCCCCCAGTTCATGGTACTTTTATGGCAAAGTTAATATTCCTTTCCCCTAGTTATTTTAATGGAATTTCATATAGCATATACAGCACAGAAACAGGCCATTCGGCCCAACCAGTCCATGCTGCGTTTATGCTCCACTCGAGCCTCCTCTCCTTTTTCCTCATCTAAGGTGATCAGCACAACCCTCTATTCCCTTCTGCCTCATAGAATCATAGACATTTACAGCAGGGAAGGAGGCCATTTCATCCCATTGTGGGAGACTACAGTCTCCCACGTAAAGAATTAGGCAACACAGCGAGCTACAAGAAATAGGTCTTTACTCCAACTCTCACAATACAGTACTGAATTCGTACAGCCCGCGAACCTGTGATGACTCACGGATTGGTCACCTGCTGGAACCTGATTGGTTTTCCTTCTCTCAGCAGCAGGCAAGTCTGAACATGCCTTATTCCTCTCAGCTTGCAACTGTCTTGCGGGGGGGAGGGGAATACAGCAGTTAAAAGGGGATTATACAGGTTTATCTACATACACACAGTGTTTCCCCAATGTGGCAACGCCCCCCCCCAGAATCCTCGTTAACTGTAAAAGTCAGTCTCTGCGGAGGTTTGACCAAACGGCCGTAGTGGCTGTAGTAGCCATCTGGCGTGTGAGAAGGGCTGTCTGGGAGGTCGGCCGGTTGGTTCGTCGGCTGGTCTGGCAAATGGTCTGCCGGTGGGCTGGCTGGACGGGCTGCCGGCGAAGGTGGGGCGGCGGCCGGGAAGTAAGGTTCTGGCGTGTCTTGGTCCTCTTGTGGTGCCGCCGCCAACGTGGGAGGTCTGCCCCGCCGTGGGGGGAGAGCCGGACGAAACGGGAAACTGAGGTCCAGGTGCGCCAGTTTGAGGCGGTCTACTGAAATAAGGTCCGGCTTCCTGCCGACATCGATAAGAAAAGCTTTGTCCCCCGTCTCCAATACTGAGAAGGGGCCGATGTATGGTGCCTGCAGTGGGCCTCTGTGCGCGTCCCGGCGCACGAAGATGAACTCCGCATGTCGTAAGTCTCGAGGCACGTAGGACGGCTGCGGGCCGTGTTGCGAAGTGGGCACTGGATGGAATTGCTGGGCCGCGTCCTGGTGCAGGGAAAGCTGTCTGGCGGCCGACCACGGCTCCGTTGTCAGGGTGAGGAAGTCGCCTGGTACTCTGAGCGGTTGGCCGTAGACCATCTCGGCCGCGGAGGCGCGGCGGTCCTCTTTGGGCGCGGTGCGCAATCCCAGGAGGACCCAGGGTAGTTTGTCGATCCAGCTGGTGTTGGCCAGGCTGGCGCGGAGGGAGGCTTTCAAGGAACGATGAAAGCGCTCGCAGAGCCCGTTGGCCTGCGGGTGGTAGGCTGTTGTCCTGTGCAACTTGGTGCCGAGGCCAGCGGTGATGGCATTCCACAAGTGGGAGGTGAACTGGGGGCCTCTGTCCGAGGGTATGTCAGTTGGCACGCCGAACCGGGCCACCCATGTCGAGACGAATGCTCGCGCGACGTCGGTCGTGGTGGTGGAGGCGAGGGGAACCGCCTCGGGCCATCTGGTGGTGCGGTCGACGATCGTGAGTAGGTGTGTGAAACCGTGCGACGGCGGCAAGGGGCCTACCAGATCGACGTGGATGTGGTTGAAACGCCTCTCGGGCACCGGGAAACACTCCAATGGCGCCTTGGTGTGCTGCTGGACCTTAGCGTGCTGACACGCCACGCATGTGTTGGTCCAGTCTCTCACATCCTTGTGGAGTCCAGGCCAGACGAACTTGGCGGACACGAGTTTCTGAGACACACGCATCCCTGGATGTGAGAGGCCGTGGATGATGTCGAAAACTCGCTTGCGCCAGGTGGATGGGACGACCGACCTAGGCGAGGGGACTGAGATGTCGCACAGGAGGGTTGTGCTGGCTGTGTGGAAGTGGATGTCGGCCAGAGTGAGGCTGGTGGTTGACGTCCTGAGTGCCTGGATCTCCGCGTCGGCGGCCTGGTCTCTCGCCATGCTGGCGTAGTCGACGCCCAGGTGCATTGCGTGGAGCGAGGGTCTTGAGAGGCAGTCGGCCACCAAATTGTCCTTGCCGGCGACGTGGCGGATGTCCGTGGTGAACTCCGAGATGAAATTGAGTTGGCGCTGTTGGCGCGCGGACCAGGGTTCGGTTACTTTGGCCATGGCGAAAGTGAGCGGCTTGTGGTCCACGAATGCGGTGAACGGCCGGCCTTCCAGGAGGAAACGGAAGTGCCGGATTGCCAGGAACAGGGCCAAGAGCTCTCTGTCGAACGTGCTGTAGGCCTGCTCATTCTTGCGCAGCTGTCGGCTGAAAAATGCCAGTGGCTGCCACGCGCCTTCGACCCACTGTTGCTGGACAGCGCCGACGGCGTAATCCGAGGTGTCCGTGGTGAGGGCGGTCTTGGCGCCCGGGATGGGGTGGGCCAGTAGTGTGGCGTTGGCCAAGGCGCTTTTGGTCTGGTGGAAGGCTGCCACCATCTCGCTGGACCAGGTGAGTTGCTCTTTGCCCGTTTTGCCCCTGGTGGCTTCGTAGAGGGGGCGCATGAGTGAGGCGGCCTTGGGCACGAAACGGTGATAGAAATTGACCATCCCCAAAAATTCCTGCAGCGCCTTGACCGAGGTGGGCTGGGGAAAGTCTGCCACCGCCTGCACCTTGGAAGGTAGGGGAATGGCTCCCCTTGGCGAGATTCTGTGGCTGAGAAAGTCAATTTGGGCTGCTCCAAACTGGCATTTGGCCGGGTTGACAATTAGCCCGTGTTGGCTGAGGCGCTGGAAAAGCTAGCGGAAATGCGCGATGTGCTCGGCCTTGCTGGTGCTGGCCACGAGGATATCGTCCAGATAGACGAACAGGAAGCTCGGGTCCCGTAGGACGGAATCCATGAGCCGTTGGAAGGCCTGTGCGGCATTCTTGAGCCCGAAGGGCATGCGCAGGAACTCGAACAGTCCGAAGGGGGTGATGACCGCCGTCTTCTGGGCATCTGCGTGGTGGACGGGGACCTGATGGTAGCCGCGAATCAGGTCGACCTTGGAAAAGACGGACTTTCCTGCTAGGTGCACCGAGAAGTCTTGGATGTGCGGAATGGGGTATCTATCGGGCGTGGTGGCGTCGTTGAGCCGTCTGTAGTCGCCGCAGGGGCGCCAGCCCCCGCCCGGCTTGGGCACAATGTGGAGGGGGGACAACCAGGGGCTGTTCGAGCGGCGGATGATGCCCAGTTTCTCCATCGTGGCGAATTCTTCCTTGGCCACCGCCATCTTGGCTGGGTCCAGGTGTCTGGCTCGGGTGAACACTGGTGGTCCCGTAGTGGCGATGTGGTGCTCGACACCATGCTTGGCTGCCGCGGCTGAGAAGGTCGGTTGTGTGAGCCTCGGGAAATCTGTGAGTAGGCGGGCGTAGTCGTCATCCGCCGGGGCAGAGCAGGACCTGACGAGGGCCGGGCTGTTGCTCTGCTGGCAGGCCAGTGAAGTGAAAGTTGCTGCATCGATCAGGCGCCTGTCGCGGACGTCGACCACGAGTCCGTGGGCGCAAAGAAAATTGGCGCCCAGCAAGGGATGTGCCACCGAGGCCGTCACGAAATCCCACGTAAATCGCTGGCCGTTGAAACAAACCTCGGCCCGTCGCTTTCCAAAGTAGCGATGGCTGCGCCATTTGCCGCCACGAGGGGTGGGCCGCTGCAGCCTGCCTGGATGTCGAGCTGGGAAGCAGGAATTATGCTGCATTGGGCTCCGGTGTCGCAAAGGAATCTGCGCCCTGAAAGGGAGTCGGTTATGTACAGCAGTTTACCTGCGGTGCCGATGGCCATCGTGGCGGCGGGGGTGCGGTCGAGCAGGCCTAGACGGTGGCGCGGGGCTGGCGCGTTGGGCCGGGTGGCCATTTTGGTTTGATCGAAAGAGCAGGGTGCTCTGCAGCGTTGGGCCTTGTGGCCGAAACGCACGTGGTAGTAGCATAGTTCTGTGACCTGGCGTGGCGGCGCGCGCTCGGTGGTGTCGGGGAGCCTCGCGGCTGCACAGCCAAGTTGGGCGACGGCGAAGACTTTGTCCGCGGCGGCTGCCAGTTGTACGCAGTCCGTGATTGGGGACCCCGCGAGGGCAGTCTGTACCTGCTGAGGAAGCAGGCTGAGGAAAATGGCCCGAAACAAGAAGCACTGTGGTTCAGAGCCCAGGAGCGCAAGCATCCGGCTCATCAACTGGGTCGGGGTAGAGTCGCCGAGGCCTGGTAGTGAAAGAAGCCTGCGGGCCCTCTCCTCCCAGGACAGGCCGTAAGCCTGCAGCAAGCGGCCCTTAATGGTTGAGTACTTGCCGGTCTGTGGTAGGTTCCCCAGCAGGTCGAGAACTTCGGCGGCGGTGGAGCTTGCTAGTGCTGAGACTACGTGGAGGTACCTTTCTTCATCGTCTTGAACCCTGCGAAGGGTGAATTGGGCCTCCGTGTGCGCGAACCAAGCCGGTGCTTGGTGTTCCCAGAAGGTGGGGAGCTTCAAGGACACGGCGCCGGGCGACATCGGGCTGCTGCTGGTTGCCGTCGGGTTGTTGCTGGCCTCTGTAGGGCTACGTGAGTCGGGGGCTTCGGCCGCCGACATTCGGGGTCACCAATGTGGGAGACTACAGTCTCCCACGTAAAGAATTAGGCAACACAGCGAGCTACAAGAAATAGGTCTTTACTCCAACTCTCACAATACAGTACTGAATTCGTACAGCCCGCGAACCTGTGATGACTCACAGATTGGTCACCTGCTGGAACCTGATTGGTTTTCCTTCTCTCAGCAGCAGGCAAGTCTGAACATGCCTTATTCCTCTCAGCTTGCAACTGTCTTGCGGGGGAGGGGAATACAGCAGTTAAAAGGGGATTATACAGGTTTATCTACATACACACAGTGTTTCCCCAGTGTGGCAACGCCACACCATCATGTCCGCGTCGGCAGACAAGGAACTATCCAGCCTCATCCCACTCTCCAGCTCTTGGTCCGTAGCCCTGTAGGTTTCAGCACTTCAAGTGCACACCCAAGTACTTTTTAAATGTGGTGAGGGTCTCTGACTCTACCACCCTTTCAGGCAGTGAGTTCCAGACCCCCACCACCCCCTGGGTGAAGAAATTTCCTTAAAATCTCCTCTAAACCTCCTACCACTTACTTTAAATCTATGCCTCCTGGTTGTTGACCCTCTTTGTCAGCTTTAAGAAGTGGTTTTCTAAAAGTCCTGCTGATTTTGGAGTTGCATAAATTGGGTAAACTCAGCATTATTTGGGTAGTGTTATTAATAATAGTAACAACTTGTATTTATACGGTGCCTTTAAAGTAGTAAAACGTCCCAAGGTGCTACACAGGAATGAAATCAAATAAAATTTGACACCGAGCCACATAAGGAGATATTAATGCTGATGTGACCAAAAGCTTGGTTAAAGAGCTAGGTTTTAAGGAGGCCTCCGATTTCCCAGCCCTGAGCCCCCGTCCAGCCTCTGATCACAGGCCCTTGACCCCCTCACCCCCTGGCCTTCCAATCTCCAGCCCCGGCACCAGACACCCCCGCCGGCCTTCTGATCTCCTGCACCCCCACCCGATCTCCGATCCCCTCCGATCCCAGCCTTCAGAACCCCCGCCACCTCCTCCCCACCCCCCCCCCACCCCCGCAATCTCTGACTCCCTCTGATCCTGGACTTCCGACCCCACCGCTGGAGTGATCATGCACATGATGCAGACCGCCGTCAAACTCTGCATGAATGGCAGCACCGAACCCTTCTTCAAGAGAATGTCTGTGGTATTTGGAGAGCACGCATACATGGCAACGATCTCTGGACAGAGGGTGTTTTGAGTAAAAAGACACAATGGGCCAGAAATTCAGGTCTCCACGGGTGATTATGCACTGGGTACTCACCCGTAGGCCCAACGAAAGTGCCGGTTTCGTGCATGCACTGCGCATGCGCAGGAAACCGGAACTTCCGTTCCCTTAAAGGAAGGGGTTCACAGGTCGAACGCGTGCGCCGGAGAGGCAGCGCGTACACCTGGAACTTTCGTTTTTTTTACAGGTTTCTCCGGGAGGGTAAGTCTCCAGGAGCTACGCTTTTAAAAAGCAGTTACAAGGCCTGCTTTTAACAAGGTAAGTGGTGAATTAAGTAAAATTATAACATTTTTTCCACAGGTTTATTATTTTTAAATACTTTAAAGAAAGGTAAGTTTATTTTTAGCCCCGTTAAAAACTGTAATGAATTTTTTCAAAAATATAAATTATTGTTTAAAATAGTTATTTTATGTAATTTATAGTTATTTTAAAAATGTGATTTAAAAAAAAAATGTATTTGAAGTTTTAGTTAGGTTTTGGGGCCAATCTCTATTCATAGATTTGATAGGTCTTCCTGTCAAATCTATGAATAGAGATTCCCTGCTACGATTGGCTCTCCATGGCCCACGTGATCCCAGGGGACGCTTCGAACTAACTGCGCCCCTGGGATACGCAAGCACTGCACGCCGGCAGTTGGAGCAGGCCCAGGATCGGAATCCCACGCGGGCCCACAGCTCAACGGCTGGTGTGGTAGGTAAGTGTAGGTCGGGGGCTTGCACCCGTGGGAAGCCTCCGACCCGAATTTCTGGCCCATTAACCCTCATGACGGTATTGAAGTGTAACCTGGTGTCGGAGAGATGAAGCTGCCTTGATTCCTGATGGTCATTGGATCACATCATCATGGAGACTTTGTACATGAACCACTTCCAGCAGTAAACTCCTGAATCTCCTGTTTTAGAACAGCTTTTCCCTCACTTGTTTCTTCAACAGAATTATGACCTTCCGACGACCCCTCCAATCTGGGCATTCCGACCCCACCCCATCCCGGCATTCTGACCCCAACCCCCCCCCCCCAATCTTGGTCTCCAATCCCTCTCTCCCTCTTCTCCGCTCCCCGGCTGCAGCCTGGTGCCGCAGGCCCAGGATCGGAATTCCACGCGGGCCCACAGCACAACGGCAGGCGCGCTATAAGAACATAAGAAATAGGAGCAGGAGTAGGCCAATCGGCCCCTCGAGCCTGCTCCGCCATTCAATAAGATCATGGCTGATCTGATCCTAACCGCCAATCCACTATCACAGAACCATCTCCTGAATCTAACAGAATTAGACACACGAAATAGGAGCAGGATCAGGCTACACGGCCCCTGGGCCCACTCCGCTACCCACAGGGCCATGACCGATCCGAACCTAGACTCATGTCCAAATTCCTGCCTGCTCCCCGTAACCCTTAATTCCCTTTACTTCTAGGAAACTGTCTATTTCTGTTTTAAATTTATGTAATGATGTAGCTTCTACAGCTTTTTGGGGCAGCATATTCCATGGACCTACCACCCTCTGAGTGAAGTAGTTCCTCCTCATCTCAGTATTGAAAGAGCAGCCCCTTATTCTAAGACAATGCCCCCTCGTTCTAGTTTCACCCATCATCGGGAACATCTTCCCCGCATCCACCCGATCCAACCCCTTCACAATCTTATATGTTTCAATAAGATCGCCTCTCATTCTTCTGAACTCCAATGAGTAGAGTCCCAATCTACTCAACCTCTCCTCATATGTCCATCCCCTCATCCCCAGGATTAACCGAGTGAACCTTCTTTGTACTGACTCGAGAGCAAGTATGTCCTTTCTTAAGTATGGACACCAAAACTGTATGCAGTATTCCAGGTGCGGTTTCACCAATACCTTGTACAACTGAAGCAATACCTCCCTATTTTTATATTCTATGTAAGTGCAGATCAGGGGCTTGCGCCCGCGGGAAGCCTCCGACCCGAATTTTTGGGCCAAATTGTTCCTTAATTCTAATGTTCCGATAAAATCTCTGACTTATTGCGAGCAATACCACAGGATATCAGCTTGTCTATATATCAAAAGTGCTACATCAAGCACATGAAGATACCACACTCAAACTCTGTTATAGATACAAAACGTGCTGAACAATCTTTAAATGCTGCGTAATTCTGAGCCTGAAACTGATGAGTATATTCCAATCGGCAGAATTCTCTGACAAAACAAGAATTGAACTCAGAGTAGCTTTAACATAGAATTACATAGAATATACAGCACATAAACTGTTATTTTCTGTATCAGGATAATTGAAATCCCCCATTATCACTACTCTAAAGCAGAGAGCCAGCACAGGCTTGACGGGCTGAATGGCCTCCTGTGCTGTAACCATTTTATGATTCTATGAAACAGGCCATTTAGCCCAACCAGTCCATGCCGGCGTTTATGCTCCACTCGAGCCTCCTCCCATTTTTCCTCATCTAACTCTATCAGCATAATCCTCTACTCCCTTCTCCCAAATATGTTTATCTAGCTGCCCCTTAAATGCATCTGTACTATTCGTTTCAACCACTCCCTTTGGTAGCGAGTTCCACATTCTCACCACTCTCTGGGTAAAGACTTTTCTTCTGAATTCCATATTTGATTTCTTGGTGACTATCTTATATTGATAGCCTCTAGTTTTGCTCTCCCCCAGAAGTGGAAACACTCTCTCTGTATCCACTCTCTCAAAACCTTTCATAATTTTAAAGAACTCTATTCGGTCACCCCTTAGCCTTCTCTTTTCAAGTGAAAAGAGACCCAGCCTGTTTATCCTTTCCTGATAAGTATAACCTCATAGTTCTGGTATCATCCTTGCAAATCTTTTTCGGACCCTCTCCAGTGCCTCTATATCTTTTTTATAATATGGTGACCAGAATTGTACGCAGTACTCCAAGTGTGGTCTAACCAAGGTTTGATACACAAGTTTAGCATAACCTCTCTACTTTTCAATTCTATCCCTCTTGAAATAAACCCTAGTGTTTGGTTTGCTTTTTTAATGGCCTTATTAACCTGCGTCGCTACTTTTAGGGATTTGTGCATTTGCACTCCCAGATCCCTTTGTTCCTTAGCTGTGTTTTCTTAACAACAATTAGACTTTGTGGCTTTAAAGCCATTTTAAGAGGATAGCACATTATGCATAGCATCCCCTACGTACTGCACTGGCGTGTCTGCCTAGATTTTTGTACTCAAGTCTCTGGAGTGGTACTTAAAACCACAACCTTCTGACTCGGAGGCTAGAGTGCTACCCAATGAGCCACAGCTCACATTTCTATATATGTTAAGAAGAACCTAGGTATAACTTTGCCTATTTCTGGAGGTATAATTTTACCTATTTCTGGAGTTTATAAATATAATTAATATAATATAATGGGGGAGAAATTTGGTTGTTAGCGCCACCGATTAACGCCTAAAGAGGCCGCGAAGTGGGGCGCTAGCCAATTTCCGGCCGGGCGCAAGGCGCCGAGCGCCTCGCCCCATATTGAGCATGCATTTAGCGCTTGCTCATGGGCACAGGCTGATTATGACGTCATTTGAGTGTGCAACGCCTTTTGGGCGCCCCGGACCGGAAATTCAGTGGCTCCCCCCTCTGTAGCGCCTGGCGCTAATAGTGACAGCTTACCTGGACCTTACCAAGTCACTCTCGGGCTGGAGGAGCATTATTTAAAGGGGACTGGTGTGGTTTAAAAGCGGCAGCCATTTTTGGAGCACAACTTCCTCGAGAGCTACAAAGAGTTGCTGAGCTGCACACTGAGAGCCATTTGACCACTGAGCCAGTGCAGGCAGATGATCTTCAGCCTTCTGACCATCACCTTGCTGTTGGTGAGCCTTGACAATGGGGAACCTTCCTGTGGGCACTTATTATGGGGGCTGCATTGAAGGGGAACGTCCTGCTGCTGAATCATCTGGAAAGGGCACTGAGATGCTGGGAGAGGGGGTCGGGCATGGCCAGACGGAGGAGGGCCAACAGACGTCGCCACAGCAGACCTTACGCTGGCAGGGTTTTCCGACAGCAGTTTTCCTACATGAACATGCCGGAGGAGCAGTGTGTTAGAAGGCTGCGATTTAGAAAGGAGGTGGTGACTGAGCTGTGCCAGCTGCTTCAGCCAGATCTGCAGCCTCAGATAAGGTGCAGGACATCTCTGTCGGTGGCTGAGAAGATGCCTGCTGGCCTGAACTTCTACGCGAGCGGCTCTTCTCAGGCTGCGCGTCAGAGGCTGATCAGAAGTAGCTTCTAGACCCCTCTCACGGAATGCTTGCTGCCATTCCAAGAACAGGAATGGAACCGGTCTGATACCCCCAAGCCTGTGAAGGGCAAGATGCATGTAAATAGCAGGCATGGCCATTGTAAATGAAGAAAGTGTTTCATTAAACAAAATGTGGTTCCTTCAAACATGAGAAAGCTATGGCAACAGAAAGCAAAACTAATACACTGACACATAACTGCCTCTCACACCCGGGAGACTGTCCAAAACATAAATCACATTCCGACCATCTTCCTTGGCCTTGATTCCACTGTGCCAACCAAAGCATCCAATGCCCCATCAGTGAGTCGTTCCGCCCTCTGCCTCACCCTTTCCATGTCTTGCTAGGCTGGTGCACCACAGGTAGGCTCCCACCGCTTTGAAGGCCTGCAAGGCAGTGAGTGTGTCTGGTGATGCCAATTGACCTGCCCCTTTAAGAGCTGGCCAGTGCCACTGTGTCTCAGGGAAAGTGATTATTGACAGCACCCTCGCTGCACCCCGCCACCGCGAAATTGGGTTGTGCCACCGTGTTAGCACCTTAAGAGTAGCGTGCAGCGCCTGATTTAGCGCCGCAATCACCTTTAGGGGCGCTGCAACCCAATATCGTGCTAGGTGGCGCTAAATTGCGCCTGGCGCTAAGCTTTGCGCATCGCCAGGACTAGCGCCCCAAACGAGGCTATACCGAATTTCTAGGCCAATAAATATAACAGCTTTAACTTTTGTCCTATGCCTGGAGTAGCACCCATAATAATTACTGTTAGAACAGTCTGGCCTCAAATAACAGTTTAAAAACTGCAATGTGTTTTCCTTTCATATATTAGTCCTGATGCCACTATTGCTCACTAAGCAGTAAAGGTTGCTTGGCGGAGAGGTTGAAGAAGCAAAATATTTTAAAACGAAAACATGTACAGTCATTCTAAAGTGTACAAAAAATAGTACATTTCTAAACCGGCTGATTTCAGATGAGCTTCACTGACAGATGCAATAGTGTGCCAATGTCATCTGTTGGGCAGGCTGTAAAACAGGATTAGCTTATAGATGAGTAGGGGGTGTGCCACTACATTCTGTGCAGTCTTTCTACATTCACAATGGCAACTCTGTCAGGACGGGTGTGCGTGCTATTCTGTACTGAGAATTAATTGGAAAAGCTAAATTGTGATAAATCCATGTAGTGAGACAAGGACTCGAAGAGGCGATATCGTAGAATTAGCACGAGTACTTTATTAACAAACAGAGTAACAAACATCATGCCTGCATCCTGGCATTTCACCTTTGCTGGCCTTGACAGGAAGCAAACCTCTGACCTTAACAGGAAGCAAACCTCTGACCTTAGCAGCAGCATTGGCTACAGCACCACCTGGTGGATAACCTTAATCATAACATCCCAGATTACTATATTCCTCCCCCCTTAAGATTTCAGTATGAATTTCTTAACAAACAACCATTCCTGAGGATCACATAAGGAGTCTCCATTCATCATGTTCCATACTTGACGAATCTAACAGTTCAGTATCAATCTCTCTGGTGGCTTGCGAGTCCTTTGTGAATGTCTAACAGTAAAGTCCCTGCTTGTTTGTGGTGAAGCCACCAGCTGCTCCTGAGCAGTGCTCAGAGTATCTGACTCTGCAACGATGGTTTCCTCTTGACGAATAGGTTCCTGTGGAATTGGCTCTGTCCCTGGTGGTGGTACCACAGATGCACTTGGATAACTGGGGGCAACCCTGTCTTCACTCATTGCATCTGGAACCTTCATTTCAATTTCCCCTTGTCTGGGAAGTATCTGATCTACATGTCTGCGTACTAGCCTACCATCTCCCAACATGACCTTGTATGATACTGGACCTGTCATTGAGTCTATGAAGCCAGGAATCCACTTTGGTCCATAACTGAAATTCCTGGTAAGGACCGCATCTCCTTCTCCAAAACTTCGGCTCTTTGTTCTTTTGTCATAGTTCTCTTTTTGTTTGTTTTGTCTGTTTTCCATTTTTCTTGTTAGTTCTGAGTGGACAAGGTCAAGAGTGGAGCGTAGTCTACGACCTAATAACAAAGAGAGAGTCCTGTGGTGGATTGAGGTGTTATTCTGTAGCTGAACGAACCCGTGACACTTTGGCTGCTAAACTCCCTTCTGCACTTTTTTTCATCATCTCCTTAAATGTTTGTACGGCTCTCTCCGCAAGTCCATTCGAGGACGGATGATATGGAGCCGAGGTCACCTGCACTATGCCATTTTTTCTCAAGAACTCTTTTGTCTCTGTACTCACAAAACAAGTGGCATTGTCACTCACCACGATCTCCGGTAGCCCTTGATTACTGAAGCTCCGACGCAGGCAGTCTATAGTAGTAGTGGCGGAAGTAGAATTTACAGGATAAACATCCATCCATTTGGAATGTGTATCAATGATTATGAGGAACATATTCCCCATTAATGGACCCGCATAATCTAAGTGTAATCTTCTCCATGGTTTATCCGGCCACTCCCAGGGGTGGAGAGGAGCCGCTGCTGGTGCCTTCCGGTGCTCCTGACAAGTGCTGCATGTCTTGACTAGATTTTCTATCGCCTCATCTAGCTTTGGCCACCACAAGTAACTCCTAGCCAAGGCTTTCATACGCGAGACCTTAGGATGACACTGATGTAGTTGCTCTAGGATAGACTGTCGTGCTGACTGTGGAATAATCACTCGTGCTCCCCACAACACACAACCATCTTGCACACTCAGCTCTGTTTTCCTGACACTGTAGGGTGTGAAGTCAGCCCCTTCCGGATGCTGTGGCCATCCCCTCACCACATATTCTCGAACTCTAGACAGTACTGGATCTTTACCTGTCCATGTTCTTACTTGCACTGCAGTCACAAGTGCCATGTCAGTGTCCTCCAACATCAAAACTCTGTCCTCTGGAGCTGCACGGATAGGTGTGCCTGGCAGTGGAAGACGGCTCAAGGCATCTGCGTTCCCATGGTACTTGCCCGCCTTGTAGACGATGACATACTCGTATGCCCTCAACGTCACTGCCCACCTCTGGATCCGGGGTGACACCATCTGTGGAACTGCTTTCATTTCATTGAAAAGAGAGAGAAGAGGTTTATGATCGGTGCATATGGTGAACTTCCTGCCGTATATGTACTTGTGGAACTTCTGTAACCCAAACATTACTGCTAACCCCTCTTTGTCTAACTGGGAATAGTTTTTTTTCGCTGGTGTTAGAGTTCGGGACATAAACCCTATTGGTCTTTCAGTTCCATCTTCCATACAGTGTGAAAGAACTGCCCCCACCCGATAAGGTGAAGCATCACAAGAGAGAATGATGTCTTTCTCTGCATTGTAGTGAACTAGCACATCCGACGACAGCATCAGTTTCTTGGACTGTTCAAATGAAACCCCCTGCTCCTCTCCCCACTGCCACTGTGTCTCCTTGCGCAGTAGTTTGTGAAGAGGTGCTAACACAGTTGACAAGTTTGGTAAAAACCTGTTATAATAGTTCAGCAGTCCCAGGTAAGCTTTTAACTCAGCCACATTTGTAGGAGCAGGGGCGTCCTGCAGTGCTTGTACCTTCTCCTTGAGTGGATGGAGCCCAGTGGCGTCCACTCTGTGTCCCAGGAACACTGCCTCATTCCCCAGGAAAGTGCACTTACTCCTCTTGAGTCGGAACCCTGCCCTCTCCAATCTCTGTAGTACCTCTCTCAGAGTGCTCAGATGCTCCTGGTCAGTTCTTCCCATCACCAGAATGTCATCCAGATAGATGGAAACATGTGGAATCCCTTGCAGTACAGCTTTGATTGTCCTCTGGAAGATAGCTGGACTAGATGAGACACCAAACGGTAAGTGGTTATATGTAAACAAGCCCTTGTGTGTATTTATGGTGACATACTTCTTAGATTCGTCATCCAGTGTAATCTGCAAGTAGGCATGACTCATATCCAACTTTGTGAATTTCTTTCCTCCAGATAGGTTTGCAAAGAGATCCTCTGTTTTGGTAATAGGATACTGCTCTAGTTTGGACACCCAATTGACAGTCAATTTATAGTCTCCACAGAGTCTTACTGAATTGTCCGGTTTTAAAACAGATACTATGGGAGCTGCCCATTCCGAACATTTCACCGGCTCCAGTATGTTCTCTCTCAATAGACGGTCAAGCTCAGCCTCTACCTTTGGCTTTATGGCATAAGGCACAGGTTGTTGTTTAAAAAACCTTGGCGGTGCCCCCTTGTCTACATAAATCTTAGTGGGGGGGCCATTAAATGTGCCAAGTTCCTCCTTGAACACACTCTCATGTTCACTCAACACTTCTTGCAAAGTCAACTGTTTGCCCGCATCTATTTGATGTACTGCTCCCCAGTCTAACTTAAGTTCTTTTATCCAGCCCCCACCTAACAGGTTTGGTCCGGTACCCGATACTATAACTACAGGTAGCTGTTCCACTGTGTCCCTGTGTTGCACAGTTACATTAGCTGTACTTAATGTCGCTACCCGTTCACCTGTATATGTTTTTAGATGCAGGGAGCAAGGCTTTAACTCTGGAACTTTTGCACGGTTCCACAATTTTGAGTACTCTGCCTTGTTCATTATGGTCACGCCGCACCCTGTATCCACTTCAAAGTTCACCTTAGAGTCATTTACTGTCAGTTGCAATGTGATAGGAGCCACTTTTGGAATGTTCTCTAACAAGCTATACATTATGAACATGTCCTCTTCTTCCTCAGCTTCCCCGCTGATGTGGTGTGCTCCATGTTTTTTCACTTCTCTCCCTTGGTTTTGCTGTCCTCCCCCTTTTGGTTTGGATTCCTCCACAGGTGATTTCGCCCTGCAAGCTCGTTTTATGTGTCCTTGTTTCCCACACTTGTAGCACTTTTCCTCCAGAAACCGGCATTCACTCGCCAGGTGATCGCCCTTGCATCTATAACATGCCTTCACATGCTCACGTTATGGTTTCTGACGCATGTTCAACTTGTGCACAACAACCTGACCTGCAACTTGCATAGCATTAGCTCTGTCTGAATCCTGTATTTCTTTTACATCTCGGTTCGCTGTCTCTATGGCTTGAGCAAGTTCCAATGCTTTTTCATAAGTAAGCCCAGTCTCGTATAATAATCTACGCTGCATTCGGTCATCCATAATTCCGCAAACTAGCCTATCTCACAGCATTTCCTTCAGGCTGTTCCCATAATTGCAATCTTGTGCTAATTTACGCAACGCCGCTACATAGTCCATTACGCTCTCTTCCTCTTTCCTGTTCCTTGAATTTAACTTGAACTGCTGTACAACCTCACTAGGCTTAAGGTTGAAATGTTCTTTTAGCAAGGCCACTAATTCAACAAATGATTTGTCTCCAGGCTTTTCAGGACTGAGCAGATTTTTCATCAAACTGTAGGTTTGGCTTCCCACTGAACTAAGCAGAATGGCTTTCCTTTTTCCGGCATCATTTATTTCATTTGCTTCAAAAATATAACCCAACACTTCACAGTATTCTTCCCAGGTTTGTGCTTGAATATCAAAAGTGGAAACCGTTCCTACCGTGGCAGCCATGCTCTCTTCCAGCTTGTAGCTAACTTTAGCTCGTGATTTTGTTGTTTAAACGTCCCGGCAGACTTTTCTTCTTTATGCAGGTTCCTTTAGGTGCCTCGTCGCCAAATGTGATAAATCCATGTAGTGAGACAAGGACTCGAAGAGGCGATATCGTAGAATTATCACGAGTACTTTATTAACAAACAGAGTAACAAACATCATGCCTGCATCCTGGCATTTCACCTTTGCCGGCCTTGAAAGGAAGCAAACCTCTGACCTTAACAGGAAGCAAACCTCTGACCTTAGCAGCAGCATTGGCTACAGCACCACCTGGTGGATAACCTTAATCATAACATCCCAGATTACTATATAAATGTATTGGCATTTTTGAAGATAAAGCCACAATAGTGTTGGACCTTTTAAATACTGCTACCATCACAAACATAAGAACATAAGAACATAAGAAATAGGAGCAGGAGTAGGCCAATTGGCCCCTCGAGCCTGCTCCGCCATTCAATAAGATCATGGCTGATCTGATCCTAACCGCCAATCCACTATGACAGGACTATCTCCTAAATCTAACAGCATTAGACACACGAAAACAGGAGCAGGATCAGGCTACACGGCCCCTGGGCCCACTCCGCTACCCACAGGGCCATGACCTATCCGAACCTAGACTCATGTCCAAATTCCTGCCCGCTCCCCGTAACCCTTAATTCCCTTTTCTACTAGGAAACTGTCTATTTCTGTTTTAAATTTATGTAATGATGTAGCAGCGACAGCTTTTTGGGGCAGCATATTCCATGGACCTACCACCCTCTGAGTGAAGTAGCTCCTCCTCATCTCAGTTTTGAAAGAGCAGCCCCTTATTCTAAGACTATGCCCCCTAGTTCTAGTTTCACCCATCATCTGGAACATCCTCCCTGCATCCACCCGATCCAACCCCTTCATAATCTTATATGTTTCAATAAGATCGCCTCTCATTCTTCTGAACTCCAATGAGTAGAGTCCCAATCTACTCAACCTCTCCTCATATGTCCATCCCCTCATCCCCGGGATTAATCGAGTGAACCTTCTTTGTACTGACTCGAGAGCAAGTATGTCCTTTCTTAAGTATGGACACCAAAACTGTATGCAGTATTCCAGGTGCGGTCTCACCAATACCTTGTACAACTGAAGCAATACCTCCCTATTTTTATATTCTATCCCCCTAGCAATGAAAGCCAACATTCCATTGGCCTTCTTAATCACTTGCTGCACCTGCATACTAACCTTTTGAGTTTCGTGCACCAGGACCCCCAGATCCCTTTGTACTTCAGTACTTTCAAGTTTCTTGCCATTAAGATAATAACTTGCTCTACGATTTTTCCTGCCAAAGTGCATAACCTCACACTTTCCAGTATTGTATTCCATCTGCCAAATCTCTGCCCACTTACTTAGCCTGTCTATGTCCCCTTGCAGGTTTTTTATGTCCTCCTCACTCACTACTTTCCCTCCCATCTTAGTATCATCTGCAAACTTTGATGTGTTACACTCGGTCCCCTCCTCCAAATCGTTAATATAGATTGTAAAGAGTTGGGGACCCAGCACTGACCCCTGCGGAACACCACTGGTTACTGATTGCCAGTCTGAATATGAACCATTTATCCCAACTCTCTGCCTTCTGTTAGATAGCCAATCCTCTATCCATGCCAGAATATTACCCCCAATCCCGTGATTTTTTATCTTAAGCAATAATCTTTTGTGTGGCACCTTGTCAAATGCCTTTTGGAAGTCTAAATACACTACGTCCACTGGTTCACCTTTATCCACCCTATATGTTACTTCCTCAAAGAACTCCAGCAAATTTGTCAAACATGACTTCCCCTTCATAAAACCATGCTGACTTTGTCTTATTAAATTATGATTATCCAAATGTCCTGTTACTGTCTCCTTAATAATGGACTCCAAAATTTTACCTACCACAGATGTTAGGCTAACCGGTCTATAGTTTCCAGCCTTCTGTCTACTGCCCTTTTTAAATAAGGGTGTTACATTAGCAGTTTTCCAGTCTGCCGGGGCCTTTGCTGAGTCCAGGGAGTTTTGGAAGATTATTACCAATGCATCCACAATCCCTACCGCCACTTCCCTCAAAACCCTGGGATGTAAGCCATCAGGTCCAGGTGATTTATCCGCCTTGAGTCCCATTATTTTACCAAGTACTACTTCCTTAGTGATTTTAATCGTATTTAGCTCCTCCCCCCCTATAGCCCCCTGCTTGTCAAGTGTTGGGATATTCTTGGTGTCCTCTACTGTAAAGACTGATGTAAAATATTCATTCAGTGTTTTTGCCATCTCCATATTTCCCACCATTAATTTCCCGGTCTCATCCTCTAAGGGACCAACATTTACTTTAGCCACCCTTTTTCTTTTTATATAACTATAAAAACTCTTACTATCTGTCTTTATATTTTTTGCTAATTTACTTTCATAATGTATCTTCCCTTTCTTAATCAATCTTTTTGTTATTTTTTGCTGTCTTTTAAAGTTTTCCCAATCCTCTATCCTCCCACTAGATTTGGCTACCTTATATGCCCTTGTTTTTAGTCGAATACTATCCTTAATTTCTTTACTTAGCCACGGATGGCTGTCTTTTCTTTTACACCCTTTTTTTCTGTACTGCATCAATGCTGTTAGTGACTTCTAAGATGGTTGACATCCTCAGTTGTGTAGGACGTGCGGAATTACCCCTTGCCCCGTCCAACAGGTTATAGAGTTCGGACTTGAAACATAGAAACATAGAAGATAGGAGCAGGAGTAGGCCATTCGGCCCCTCGAGCCTGCTCCGCCATTTAATGAGATCATGGCTGATCATCCAAATTCAGTACACTGTCCCTTCCTTCTCCCCATATCCCTTGATCCCTTTAGCCTTAAGAAATATATCTAACTCCTTCTTGAATATATTTAATGAATTGGCCTCAACTGCCTTGTGTGGTAGAGAATTCCACAGGTTCACCACTCTCTGGGTGAAGAAATTCCTCCTCATCTCTGTCCTAAATGGGTTACCCCTTATCCTTAGACTGTGACCCCTGGTTCTGGACTCCCCGGCCATCGGGAACATCCTTCCTGCATCTCCTCTGTTTAGTCCTGTTGGAATTTTATAAGTTTCAATGAGATCCCCTCTCATTCTTCTAAACTCCAGCGAGTATAATCCCAATCGACCCAATCTCTCCTCATACGTCATTCCTGCCATCCCAGGTATCAGTCTGGTCAATCTTCGTTGCACTCTCTCCATGGCAAGAATATCCTTCCTCAGATAAGGCGACCAAAACTGCACACAATACTCAAGGTGTGGTCTCACCAAGGCTCTGTACAACTGCAGCAAGACATCCTTGTTCCTGTACTCGAACCCTCTCGCTGCGAAGGCCAACATACCATTTGCCTTCTTAACTGCCTGCTGCACTAGCATGCTTACCTTCAGTGACTGGTGCACAAGGACACCCAGGTCTCGTTGCACTTCCCCCTTCTCCCAATCTATTGAGACTTATGAGAAATTACATCTGACACACGGGCTGTGCCTTTAACCTTTTATTGTTCCTAAGACAGATTCAAAACTCCAACCACCATTCGAGCAGTTTACCAATAATATTACAAGAAATCATACATACAACTGTGGGAGTACCTTCACCACACAGACTGCAGCAGTTCAAGAAGGTGGCTCACCACCACCTTCTCAAGGGCAACTAGGGATGGGCAATAAATGCTGGCCTTGCCAGCGACACCCAGATCCCATAAGCGAATTAAAAAAAACCCACGGATGATCAGCCCAGCGTTCATTGTAGGTCACTTCCTTTTGACTGCAGCTCTTCACCTTCCGACTGCAGCTCTTTAGTTGAGACAATCAGCTAGGCCCCTCCTTTCACCTGCAGTGCCGATATTTTTAGTCACTGTCTTTTTTATACAGTTTTCCTGCAGAGATTGTGAGATGCTCCTTTAATGTTTGACCTAAGTTGTTTGAGCTGTCAAACTTTCCCACTCACACATCCTGTGTGGCTACCCATTAGCTGCCTTTATCAAAGCCCAAAATTGTTCATTCACTCATAAAAGTTTATAAAAGTGGCACATTTCACGTGTTACGCCGCATCTGTATTTCAGAACTCCAAAGGTTTGACTCCTCCCCTTTAGCCACCAAAAGTCGATCTACAACCTTGTGGCCTGTTTTGTTGTAGACACGAAGGGCTGGATTTTCCTCCAGCAGTCGGGAAGGAGGCGGGACTACAACTTTTGGGTTTTAGTCCCGCCTCCATCGACGTCCGGCCAATCCACGCAATTTTCCCTTGATTGACCTTGTTGAGCCCGCCCAGCGGGCTCAGCAGTCCAATTAAGGGCCACCCGGCAACAGGTGGCGTCACAGACTGAAATTTCATCTGTCAGGACGTCCTGACAGATGAAATATCAGTGTTTCACAGCTGTTTGAAGCTGTCAAACACTGACAGTCTGAGTTCTAACCTACGTCCTTCTACGCAGACTCAGTTAGAACTCTTACCGGCACTAAAGGTTGAAGGCTGTCACTTTTGACAGCTCGCGGCCATTCTGCTTTCAGTGCCGGCTGAGTGATGGACTCCCGATGGCTAGAGGAAGAAAGGCTACAGAGGTAAGTACAGGTAATTTAAACTTCTTTACACACTTCAGACACACCAAACATACTTACCTTTGCACTCACGCACCCATCACTCACTTGAACACTGACATCGCGACCCCTCCAACTCCTTCAACCCAACGGCGTGGCGTGGTTTGGAGCCGTCGGGAAGCCCACACGACACCCCTCAAAATAGGGATGAGGCTAAAAACTGCCTGTTAACTACCTGTTAACAGGCAGTTAATTGGCACTAATCCCTTCCCGCCTCGGGTCGGCGGGTCCCAGTGTGGGGCGGGTACCCGCCTCCTTGGAAACTTACGTGGAGGCGGGTTTTTGGCGGGATGGTGTCGGGACCCCCAAAATCGGGATTTTTGCCCCCCGCACGCCTAAAAGCCCGTCTCACGGCACACTGAAAATCTGGCCCGAAGTCTGCAAATCTAAGGGAGTTTGTTTACCTCTGTTCTCCATGACTTGGAGGGGAACTTGGAGGCGATGGTGTTCCCATGATATTGCACAACTCGCCCTTCTTGGGTGTAGAGGTCACGGGGCTGGAAGGCGCTGGCAATGTAATGTTGGCATTTGCTTCAGGTTTGCTCAATCATTGTATATAAGTTTAGTTTCAGTACGTTGCACAACCTAATGAAAAGGAGGTAAACAGCCAGGTGGCCACCAACAGGATTATAATTGTCAAAGTACATCAAAGTGTTTTGAATTTTAATTAACTTTTTGAAACTTTACATTGCAGTTTTCCTTAATGCTGTGCGATATGATAAAATAAAGCAAATTTAAATATAAAGGTCTTTACTGTTATTGAATTTATAAATATTTTACCACACTGCCAGTTGAAAAAGAACTGTATCACTTGTACCTGTCAACCAAATTCCATTTTAGCTTCTTATTGGTAAATGTCAGCAGAGCAATTGACATCCTGTTGAAGCCCAAGTGGCCAAGTTCTTCATTAAGTACAGTTTGTCAAGTTACAATGTCCTATCTCCCAGAGCCACACAAGTTAATTTTAAATATCCGATTACCTTCCAGCAGTCAACTGACACCCACATAGTTTATTCACCTAGGAGAGATAAGGGGGGATTTATATTTTTACCACAGACTGGCCCAAATTATTTTAGATTACAGGAAGGTGCGAGCGTAGTGCGGCCTGCTTTTAATTTAACTGCTAGCTGCACTACAGATTAATGAGGCAGTTTTTCTTTGCTGGCAGAGTATTTATTCCTGCAAATTCACCAAGAGTTTTTGCTGCCTTAATCATAACCCATGTGCAACTTTCACATCTTGCATCCTTATCTAATAAAAGTACCAACCATCTGCATTGTAATTGTCAATTATTATTAATCCATCCTTCGAGAAGGCTATAGTCCAGAAATTAGGTAGTAGCTCTGTATTAAACATCTCTTTGAAGTTTGAAATACCTTGTTCCAGATTCCGATAATGTTAGCATTTTATTATTTCTGTATCAGAGGCCGAAAGTTGCTAATTGCAGAACAGTACCTCCAGTGTTGAGTGTTTTGTTTTTTTGTCACCCCCACTGTTAAATACATACAACGTAAATAAAAAGGAATATTCATTGAACAATTGGCCTATGTATACTTCATGATGTTGAGCTCTGTTCTTCCAGCCCAGCAGTTTTACATAGAATATACAGCACAGAACAACAGTCACTCTATTTCAAAGTAATGTATCATATGTAAATGGAAATTCTTCCCAGCCCTCACTTTTTTGTATCCATTTTTAATACTTTATTGGGCCAGTAATTCCGGTCCCAATGCATGAGTATGGACGGTGTACTCACGCGTGGGCCCGTTGGAAGTGCCGGATTTCAGCATGCACAGTGCATGCGCGGGAAACCGGCATTTCCTCTCCATCGAACTAAGGGGTTAAGAGGTCCAACGCGTGCGCGCAGGACTCTGCTCGCACGCGTTGAACTTCCTTCGTTTTGACAGGTTTGCGCGTGTGCAAGGGCCTGGACTTTTTAGAAATGAAAAAAGGAGGCGTAAGGAGTGGATTCTTGAAGGTAAGTGGACTATTATTTAAAATTATTACATTTTTTCCACAGCTTCATTGTTTTTAAGGACTTTACAGTAAGGTAAGTTTATTTTTAGACCCGATTTCGTAAAAAATTATTTTTTTCAAAAATTTTATTAATTGTTTTAAATAGTTTTTTAAAGTTATTTATAGTTTATTTAATTATTGGGATGTTTTTTAAAATTTTAATTAAAGTTAAACTAGTCTTTTGGGCGCCCGTACTTTTCATGAGTTTGACAGTCTTTACTATCAAACTCATGAATGAGTTTCCCCTCCCCTGATTGGCTGCAGAGTGCTCACCTGATCCCAGCCGGCACATCGCACTAACTACGCCGCTGGATCAGGTAAGCACATCGCGCCGACATCTGAACCGGGCCTGTGACAGGAAATGCAAGCAGGCCTGGGCTTCAGATGTCAGCGTGCAGGGTGAGTGCAGATCGGGGGCTTGCACGCGCGGCAAGCACCCGATCCTAATTTCTGGCCCAATATATTTTTTTTATTTATTCTGTTATCGTGCCTTGCTTTATTTTCTTCAAAAATCACAAATTACTTATTACCTTCAAAGGTTCTGCAGCTGAATTCTGACGGAAGATGGATACAGTTTTCAGTCAGTCATGCATCATGACTTTAAAGACTTGACCCTATCACAAAGATAAATAGCGACGAGGGACACCATCTGGTCCATCAGCTTCATATCTCCCTGGAAACCAAGGGCTCCCACCACACCACCACCTCTAACTGCTTCACGAATGATCCGTTGATCTCATGGAAGTGGCTGGGTCGATTGTGTGATGCTGATTCTTGCAATGATGTTGGGCACTCTGACAACTTAATAAGACAACTCGCTGGTTACCCGCTGGAGCAGGCACTGCTGAAATAAGTTCAAACACTGGGGTTAAGCACTATTTATTAGCAGTTGGCCCAGATAACTGTCACTACCCTTCAAAAAGTAATTTATTGTGTAAAAATGCTTTGAGATGTTTTAACATCAGAGGCATTATATAAATGTGATTATTACTATTATATTGCAGCTTACAATTGTCCTGTGATGCCGGCATAGTATTTATTATGCCCATCACTGTACTATACCGAAGAAGGTACAAGTCCAGCTTTCGTTCTTAGAATTTTACCATGATAATTATAAGCAGCATCATTTTCTTGATTGCATTCAGCAGTGTTTTAAACATATGTTTACAAATGTAAGATGTAATTACACAAATCCTCATTACACCCCTTTTCATGGATGCTGTGACAGAAATGATGCACAGCCCTTTTGGCGCTTCTTCCTCAAATAAATAAAAAACAGTTTTTATTAAGTCATTGCCTCTTTTATAACTAACTATTAGAAGTTATTAGGAACATCGGAACATAGGAACAGGAGGAGGCCATTCAGCCCCTCGAGCCTGTTCCGCCATTCAATGAGATCATGGCTGATCTGCGACCTAACTCCATATACCCGCCTTTGGACCGTATCCCTTTGATTAACAAAAAGCTATCAATCTCAGATTTAAAATTAACAATTGATCTAGCACCAATTGCCGTTTGCGGAAGAGAGTTCCAAACTTCTACCATCCTCTGTGTGTAGAAGTGTTTCCTAATTTCACTCCTGAAAGGTCTGGCTCTAATTTTTAGACTATGCCCCCTAGTCCTAGAATCCCCAACCAGCGGAAATAGTTTTTCTCTACCTACCCTATCTGTTCCCCTTAATATCTTGAAAACTTCAATCAAGTCACCCTTTAACCTTCTAAATTCCAGGGAATACAACCCTAGTTTGTGTAATCTCTCCTCGTAATTTAACCCCTGGTATCCAGGTATAATTCTGGTAAGCCTACGCTGCACTCCCTCCAAGGCCAATATATCCTTCTTAAGGTGTGGTGCCCAGAACTGCTCACAATACTTCAGGTGTGGTCTAACCAGGGCTTTGTACAGCTGCAGCATTAACTTCTACCCCCTTGTATTCTAGCCCTCTAGATATAAAGGCCAGCATTCCATTAGGCTTTTTGATTTTTATTCTCTCTGCCTATTCATGACATTTTAATGATCTATGTACCTGGACCCCCCAAGTCTCTTTGGACCTCCACTGTTTCTAGCTTTTCACCATTTAGAAAGTACCTTGTTCTATCCTTTTTAGGTCCAAAGTGGATGAATTCACATTTGCCTCCATTGTAATCCATTTGCCACAGTTTTGCCCATTCACTTTTTAAAAATTTGTTCCTGGGATGTGGGCATCGCTGGCAAGGCCAACATTTATTGCCCATCCCTAGTTGCCCTTGAGAAGGTGGTGGTGAGCTGCCTTCTTGAACCGCTGCAGTCCGTGTGGTGAAGGTACTCCCACTGTGCTGTTAGGGAGGGAGTTCCAGGATTTTGACCCAACGATGATGAAGGAATGGCGATATGTTTCTAAGTCAGGATGGTTTGTAACTTGGAGGGAAACTTGGAGGTGGTGGTGTTCCTATGCGCCTGCTGCCCTTGTCCTTCTAGGTGGTAGAGGTTGTGGGTTTGGGAGGTGCTGCCGAAGAAGCCTTGGCGAGTTGCTGCAGTGTAGATGGTACACACTGCAGCCACGCTGCGCCGGTGGTGGAGGGAGTGAATGTTTAAGGTGGTGGATGGGGTACCATTCAAGCGGGCTGCATTGTCCTGGATGGTGTTCGGCTTCTTGAGTGTTGTTGGAGCTGCACTCATCCAGGCAAGTGGAGAGTATTCCATCAAACTCCTTACTCGTGCCTTGTAGATAGTGGCAAGAACATAAGAACATAAGAACTTAAGAAATAGGAGCAGGAGTAGGCCAATCGGCCCCTCGAGCCTGCTCCACCATTCAATAAGATCATGGCTGATCTGATCCTAACCTCAAATCTTCTATCACTCTCCATCCCACCCGAACCCATGTGATCTCCCGGGAGAGGCGAAAAACCAGATAAAAAACCCAATGGCCAATTTGGGAGAAAAAATCTGGGAAATTCCTCTCCGACCCATCTAGGCGATCGAAACTCATCCAGGAGATCACTCTGTCCCTATATTTTCTACAGTACTTACCTTCTGTAAAGGCAATCTCCACCCCAGCCAGGAACAGGAATAAAACCATCTCCTGAAATCTAACACAGAATTAGAGCACAAGAAGTAGGAGCAGAACCAGGCTACACGGCCCCTGGGCCCGCTCCACTACCCACAGGGCCATGACCATTCCGAACCTAGACTCATGTCCAATTTCCTGCCCACTCCCCATAACCCTTCATTCCCTTTACTTCTAGGAAACTATCTATTTCTGTTTTAAATTTATTTAATGATGTAGCTTCCACAGCTTTCTGGGGCAGCAAATTCCACAAACCTACCACCCTCTGAGTGAAGAAGTTTCTCCTCATCTCAGTTTTGAAAGAGCAGCCACTTATTTTAAGATTATGCCCCCTAGTTCTAGTTTCACCTATCATTGGGAACATCCTCACCGCATCCACCCGATCAAGCCCCTTCACAATCTTATATGTTTCAATAAGATCGCCTCTTATTCTTCTGAACTCCAATGAGTAGAGTCCCAATCTACTCAACCTCTCCTCATATGGCCACCCCCTCATCCCCGGGATTAACCGAGTGAACCTTCTTTGTACTGACTCGAGAGCAAGTATGTCTTTTCTTAAGTATGGACACCAAAACTGTATGCAGTATCCCAGGTGCGGTCTCACCAATACCTTGTATAACTGCAGCAATACTTCCCTGTTTTTATATTCTATCCCCCGAGCAATAAAAGCCAACATTCCATTGGCCTTCTTGATCACTTGCTGCACCTGCATACTAACTTTTTGAGTTTCGTGCACCAGGACCCCCAGATCCCTTTGTACTACAGTACTTTCCAGTTTCTTGCCATTAAGATAATAACTTGCTCTATGATTTTTCCTGCCAAAGTGCATAACCTCACACTTTCCAGTATTGTATTCCATCTGCCAAATCTCTGCCCACTTACTTAGCCTGTCTATGTCCCCTTGCAGGTTTTTTATGTCCTCCTCACTCACTACTTTCCCTCCCATCTTTGTATCATCTGCAAACTTTGATATGTTACACTCGGTCCCCTCCTCCAAATCATTAATATAGATTGTAAAGAGTTGGGGACCCAGCACTGACCCCTGCAGAACACCACTAGTTACTGATTGCCTTTGGGAAGTCAGGAGGTGAGTCACTGGCCACAGAATACCCAGCCTCTGACCCGCTCTTGTTACCACAGTATTTATATGGCTGGTCCAGTTAAGTTTCTGGTCAATGATGACCCCCCAGGATGTTGATGGTGGGGGATTTGGCGATGGTAATGCCGTTGAATGTCAAGAGGAGGTGGTTAGATGCTCGCTTGTTGGAGATAGTCATTGCCTGGCACTTGTGTTGTGCGAATGTTACTTGCCACTTGTCAGCCCAAGCCTGAATGTTGTCCAGGTCTTGCTGCATGCGGGCATGGACTGCTTCATTATCTGAGGAGTTACAAATGGAACTCAACACTGTTCAATCATCAGCGAACATCCCCACTTCTGGCCATATGTTGGAGGGAAGGTCATTGATGAAACAGCTGAAGATGGTTAGGCCTAGGCCACTGCCCTGAGGAACTCCTGCAGTGATGTCCTTAATCTATTAGTATTTTTTTGTAATTTTATGCTTCCATCTACACCGCTGACAATGCCGCCTAACTTGGTGTCTTCAGTAAATTTACATATGTGGCTTTCTATCCCATCATCTAAGTCGTTAATAAATACGGTGAATAGTTGAGGCCCCAACACAGATCCTTGAAGGACACCACTCGTCACATCCTGGCAATTTGAGTACCTGCTCATTATCCCTACTCTCTATCTCTTGCCACTCAGCCAATTTCCTAACCAGGCCAATAGCTTGCCTTCAATTCCATGAGCTTCAGCTTTAGCTAACAGTCTCTTATGAGGGATTTTATCAAATGCCTTCTGGAAGTCCATATAAATAACATTCATAAACATTCCATCATGACCTACTCTTTACAAATCTATGCTGACTCGCTCTAATCAGCTGAAAATTTTTGAGGTGTTCAGTGACCCTATCCTTAATTTTCGGTTTCCTGACAACAGATGTTAGACTAACTGGTCTATAATTCCTTGGTTTTCCTCTCTCACCCTTCTTAAATAACGGAGTGACGTGTTAGTTTCCAAACTACAGGAATGGTTCCCAAATCGAGAGAACTCTGGAAGATTATAGTTAGGGCATCTGCAATGTTCTCACCTACTTCCTTTAAAACCCTGGAATGGAAACCATCTGGTCCTGGGGCTTTTCCAGTCCTTAGCGCCATTATCTTCTTCATTACTGTTATTTTGCTTACGTTAATTTTGGTGAGTCTTTGTCCCTGATTCAATATTAGTTTCCATGGGATGTCCAGCATGCTATCCTCTTCCTCCACTGTATATTCTGTTGCAAAGTAATTATTCAACATATCTGCCATTACTTTATTATCATTGACAATAGGCTGTTCCCACTAGTTGTGTGGCTGGTCCAGTTAAGTTTCTGGTCAATGGTGACCCCCAGGATGTTGAGGGTGGGGGATTCGACAATGGTAATGCCATTGAATGTCAAGGGGCGGTGGTTAGACTCTCGCTTGTTGGAACTAGTTCACACTAGTTGATGGTACAAGGACTAGGGGACACAGATTTAAGGTTTTGGGCAAGAGTTACAGGGGGGATGTGAGGAAAAACTTTTTTACGCAGCGAGTGGCAAGGACCTGGAACTCGCTGCCAACAGAAGTGGTGGAAGCGGAGACACTCAATGTTTTCAAGGGGAGACTGGATAGGCACTTGAGGGAAATAAACGTGCAGGGCTACGGGGATAGAGCGGGGGAATGGGACTGACTGGATTGCTCTACAGAGAGCTGGCACGGACTCGATGGGCTGAATGGGTTCCTTCTGTGCCATTATGACTCTATGGGGGAAAAATTCAGTTGGATTGTGCCTCCCGTTAGCGCCTTAAGAGGACGCTAATGGGGCGCAAAGCAACTAGCGCCCGTGCGTGGCGATGTTTGCGTCACTCACGAAATTAATTAGACATTTTGCGGTGGCGCTAAACACTACCGCCACGATCTCCTGCGCCGGCAGATTGCAACGCCCCGGTAGTGCCCCGGACTGGATATTGAGTGGTGCCCCCTGCCTTACCGCCTGCCACTAGCAACGGCAGGTTGAGTGGAGCGTTTTGCACTCAGGAAGGGACTGGGAGAGCACTATTTAAAGGTGACCGCTTCCTGCCTTTTTTTGTTGGTGACATATTTGCACCACGCATTCTGAGAGAGAGAGAGAGAGACTTCTGGAGAGATTCAATGCTGTGTGAAGGAGTTTTGGATACTGAGCAGCACTTTGCAGGTTCATTTTGATTTGCCCTTCCTTGTATCGATTTAGGAGAGACTATGGGGGCTGCACTCTGTGCTCTTTCCCTGGGCCTCTCCATTGTTCTTTCCAGCAGATTTAATGTACAGGTCTCTCCAGGCCGAGATTCAAGGCAGCAATGAGCAGGGTGTGGATGGAGAGCAAGATCGACCCTCCCCTTTAAGAACTGGCCGGTGCCGTTGTGTCTGTGTTCCATTGCTGACTGACATCACATGAGCTTCGCCAGCGCTCTGCGGTAGCGCCTCGCTCCTCGGCCTTTGCGCCTTAAGAGAGGTGTGTAGCGCCTGATTTAGTGCTCCAATCACCTCCGGGGGCGATAAAAGCCAAGTTTGCAGTCGGAGGCGATAATTAGCACCAGGCGCTAATCTTTGCGACCAGCCAATAATCGCGCCCCAAACGGGACGATACTGAATTTCTCCCCCAAGGACTCTATGACAATATCACTGTTATCAGTTTTCAAGACGCTCACATTGCTCCTGAGCACCCTCTTTTTCCTAATATAATTGTAAAAAAAATTGTGTTGATTTTGATATCCCTTGCAAGTTTCTTTTCATACTCCCTTTTCGTAGCTCTTACTATCTGTTTTGTCACCCTTTGCTTTTCTTTGTATCTCTCCCATTCACCTGGATCTGTGCTGTTTTTTGCATTTTTGTGTGCTTTTTCTTTAAGTTTTATGTTGTCCCTTACCTCATTAGTCGTCCATGGCTTTTTTTGGGCAAGTAGAACCCTTGCCCCTTACAGGTATAAACTGGCTCTGTGTCACGTTACATTCTTTTTTGAACACCTCCCACTGATCTTCTGTCTTTTTACCCATTAACAGATTTGCCCAGTTTACTGTGGACAGTCGCTGTCTCATCGCATTGAAGGCGGCCTTACGTAAATCTAAAATTTCAGTTGCTGTTCACGTTTCTCCCTTTCAAACACTAGGGTGAACTCAATCATATTATGATCGCTCTTAGATAAATGTTCATGCACTGTTAGACTGCTAACTAAATCTGACTCACTACCCAATTATTAGCATTGGCATTTTGCCATCAGTAAACTGAACTTGGTCAAGACTGAGGTCTAGCCTCTCTTTCTATCCTATTATGAAAAAGAAAGGCTTGCATTTATATGGCACCTTTCATGACCTCAGGACATCCCAAAGTGCTTTACAGCTGATTAATTCCCTTTGAAGTGCAGTTACTGTTGTAATGGAGGAAATAAGGCAGCTATTTTGCGCACAAAAAGCAATGTGATAATGACCAGAAAATCTGTTTCAGTGTTGTTGGTTGAGGGATAAATATTGGCCAGGACACTGGGGAGAACTCCCCTGCTCCTCTTCGAAATAGTGTCATGGGATCTTTTATGCTCTTCCACCTGAGGGCAGAAAAGGCCTCAGTTTAACGTTTCAAATGGAAGACTGCCCCTCCGACAGCGCGGCGCTCCCTCAGTACTGCCCCTCCGACAGTGCAGTGCTCCCTCAGTACTGCCCCTCCAACAGTGCAGCGCTCCCTCAGTACTGCCCCTCTGACAGTGCAGTGCTCCCTCAGTACTGCCCCTCCGACAGCGCGTCGCTCCCTCAGTACTGCCCCTCCGACAGTGCAGTGCTCCCTCAGTACTGCCCCTCCGACAGCGCGTCACTCCCTCAGTACTGCCCCTCCGACAGTGCGGTGCTCCCTCAGTACTGCCCCTCCGACAGTGCAGCGCTCCCTCAGTACTGCCCCTCTGACAGTGCAGTGCTCCCTCAGTACTGCCCCTCCGACAGCGCGTCGCTCCCTCAGTACTGCCCCTCCGACAGCGCGTCGCTCCCTCAGTACTGCCCCTCCGACAGTGCGGTGCTCCCTCAGTACTGCCCCTCCGACAGTGCAGTGCTCCCTCAGTACTGCCCCTCCGACAGTGCGGCGCTCCCTCAGTACTGCCCCTCCGACAGTGCGGCGCTCCCTCAGTACTGCCCCTTCGGCAGTGCGGCGCTCCCTCTGATATGACATCAATGACTCAAAGACAAGGATTCAACTGAAGGCTTTTAATCATTAAGAACATAGCAGCATAGCAGGTCTTCCCACATCGGGTTCGTCTGGTAGTGAGTGACTCATGCAGCTCCTGAGACCTTTATATGGCAAAAGACAGGGGTGTAGCCAATACACACAATAGGAACAAAAGGGTGCGGTTCACACAATACAAGCAGGTAAAATACAAGCAGGTCTGATGAAGGCATATTTCATCACATTCACCCCTTCTACAGATTTAGTCTGTCCGGGGGTGTGATAGTCCTTCCTGAACGTCGCAACAGTACCTCGGGTTCCGACCGGGAGTCCGTGGTGCCCTCCTGGGCATACCCATGTGCTGGGGGTGTTGCAGGTACTTCAGGGGGTGGTGAGGATACCTCTGGGGATGGTGGAGGTTCTTCTGGGGGTGCTGGTGATGGGTCGTCGTCGTCGCTTCCTGCCGAGGCGAGGTCCTTTATGGACACGGTGTCTTCACGCCCGTCGGCGTGCTTGACGTACACGTACTGTGGGTTTCCGTGGAGTAGGTGTACTGCCTCCACGAGGGGATCCGTTTTGTGGCCCCTCACATGCTTCCGTAACAGGACTGTCCCTGGGGTGGAGAGCCACGAGGGTAGGGACACTCCTGAGGTTGATTTGCGGGGAAAAACAAACATCTTCTCGTGAGGAGTGGCGTTAGTAGCAGTACACAGTAGCGACCTTATCGAGTGGAGTACGTCTGGGAGGACCTCCTGCCAGTGGGAGGTGGGGAGGCCTTTAGACCTTAGTGCTAAGGTGACCGCCTTCCACACTGTCGCGTTCTCCCTCTCCACTTGCCCATTACCCCGGGGGTTATAACTAGTGGTCCGACTCGTGGCTATCCCCTTTGACAGCAGGTATTGGTGCAGTTCATCGCTCATGAACGACGCCCCCCTGTCAGTGTGGATGTAGTTAGGCATGCCGAACGTGCAAAACAGGTTGCCGAGGCACTTGATGACTGTGGCACTGGTCATATCTGGGCAGGGGTAGGCGAATGGGAAGCGGGAGTACTCGTCCACAATGTTGAGAAAGTACACATTGCAGTCGGTGGCGGGGAGTGGTGCCTTGAAATCTAAGCTCAGGCGCTCGAATGGCCGTGTAGCTTTGATCAGGTGGGCTCGGTCGGGCCTGAAAAAACGGGGCTTGCATTCCGCACAGGGGCAGCAGTCCCTGGTCATAGACCGGACCTCCTTGATGGAATAGGGCAGGTTACGGGATTTTATAAAGTGGAATAGCCGGGTGACCCCCGGGTGGCAGAGGCCATTGTGGAGGCCCTGCAGCCTGTCCCCCTGGATGCTGGCACACATCCCTCGTGATAGGGCGTCGGGGGATTCGTTGAGGGCCCCCGGCCTATATATTATGTCGTACTCAAATGTGGAGAGTTCGATCCGCCACCTGAGAATTTTGTCGTTCTTGATCTTCCCCCTCTGTTTGTTGTTAAACATAAAGGCTACCGACCGCTGGTCGGTAAGCAGGGTGAAGCGTTTGCCGGCTAGGTAGTGCCTCCAGTGCCGCACTGCCTCCACTATGGCCTGGGCCTCCTTCTCTACCGAGGAGTGCCTGATCTCGGGCCCTTGGAGGGTTCTTGAGAAAAAGGCTACGGGCTGCCCATCCTGGTTGAGGGTGGCTGCTAAAGCGAAGTCGGACGCATCGCTTTCGACCTGGAAAGGGATGTTTTCGTCCACTGCCCGCAGCGCGGCCTTCTCAATGTCGTGTTTAATGCTGTTGAAGGCGGCGTGGGCCTCAGCTGTGAGCGGGAAGGACGTTGATTTCAGGAGGGGACGGGCCTTGTCGGAATAATTGGGGACCCATTGGGCGTAATAGGAGAAGAACCCCAGGCACCTTTTCAGGGCCTTGGGAGTGTTTGGTAGGGGTAGCTCCCGTAGGGGGTGCAAATCGGTCGGGGTCCGGACTGATTTCCCCGTTTTCCACCACACAGCCCAGGATACAGAGGCGCATGATGCTAAAGGCACACTTATCCTCGTTGTAGGTGAGAGTGAGTCTGAGGGCGGTTTTCAGAAATCTCGCGAGGTTCGAGTCGTGGTCTTGCTGGTCGTGGCCGCAGATGGTGACGTTGTCTAGGTATGGGTAGGTGGCTGTTAACTGGTTCTCATCGACCATGCGGTCCATCTCCCGCTGGAAGACCGAGACCCCGTTCGTTACCCCAAAGGGGACTCTGAGGAAGTGGTAGAGACGTCCGTTCGCCTCGAAGGCGGTGTATGGACGGTCCTCCGGCCTAATGGGGAGCTGGTGGTATGCCGATTTTAGGTCGATGGTGGAAAACACCCGGTATTGCGCGATTTGGTTAACCATATCCGCTATGCGGGGCAGAGGGTAGGCGTCAAGCTGGGTGTATAGATTAACCGTCTGGCTATAATCTATCACCATCCACTTCTTTTCGCTACCCTTAACTACGACTACCTGGACCTTCAGGGTAGCCAGACCGCACACTGTGAGGGGCGGCTGGGACCCACCGTAGGTAAGCGTGATACTTTGGTGGTGGCACTGGAAGTCCAGACCCAAGATCACGCTCACACAGAGATCTGGCATTATCAATAGTTTAAAATCTCTGTAATCATTGCCTTTTACCGACAACATAACCGCGCAGAAACCTGTAATTTTTGAGGTATGAGTCTTATCGGCCATGGCGATTTTGCCCTGTGTGGGGACTATCGTTAGAGAAAGTCGTTTTACCAGGCTAGGATGAATAAAGCTTTCGGTGCTCCCGCAGTCAATCAAGCATTTAACCTTGTTCCTGTTTACCGCTATGTCCATCATTGATTTAGACAACGGATGTGGCCTGGATTGATCCACTGTGATCGAGGCCACCAGTGGGTCCTGGAGGTCCGTGTAGTCGGGGCAAGATGGTGGACTCCATGAGGGTGGACAAGATGGCTTCCAAGATGGCCGCTCCCACGACGCGCACGCGGCGGTGGTGGAGTTGGAGGCGGGGTTCCCTCTGCAGACTTTGCTGAAATGTCCTTTCTTCCCGCATTTAAAACAGGTGGTGCCCTTCGCTGGGCACAGATGCCTGGAGTGTTTGTCCTGACCGCAGAAGTAGCATTTCGGGCCCCGATGCATCGCGGCAGTAGTGGGGCTCCTGGGTGGAGGCTGGGGCTCCGATGGTGCTGGGCTGGCCTGAGACCTGGGAGGTGAAGATGGCTTCCAAGATGGCGGCCCCCACGGCGCGCACGAGGCGGAGTGGGCCGCGTGGCCTGGGGAACAGGATTCAGAGTTCCTCTGGGCCATATCCAGCGATCGCGCTATATCTATAGCCTGTTTTAAGTCCAGTCCCTGCTTTTCAAACAGTTTCTGCCGAATATAATTTGAACTGAGGCCCGCAATAAGGGAGTCTTGAATCAGCTCCTCCGTGTACACAATGGCAGACATGGCCTTACAGTTACAGTCTCTGCCCAGTACTTTTAGGTTTAGTATAAAGTCCTCTAGTGACTCACCATGCCGCTGCGTGCGAGTAGTCAGAAGATGCCTGGCGTACACCACGTTTATTGGCCGCGCGTAGTGGGCCTTCAGGATGGTACAGGCATCCTCGTAGCTGGTGGCATCTTGGATGAGAGGGGAGACCCGATGGCTCACCCAGTTTCGCAGGATTCCCAGTTTCATGTCTCCGGTAGCGGTTTCGGCTGCGGCTATGGCAATGGATGAGTTTGCAATGAAAAATTCGAAGCATTGGAACCAGTGTGTGGCTGCGTCTGAGGCATGGGGGTCCAGATCCAAGCGCTCTGGTTTCAGGAGTCGACCCATCTTGGTGTTTTAGTGATTAAAATTGATATGCCATCAATGACTCAAAGACAAGGATTCAACTGAAGGCTTTTAATCACTAAGAACATAGCAGCATAGCAGGTCTTCCCAAATCGGGTTCGTCTGGTAGTGAGTGACTCATGCAGCTCCTGAGACCTTTATATGGCAAAAGACAGGGGCGTAGCCAATACACACAATTGGAACAAAAGGGTGCAGTTCACACAATACAAGCAGGTAAAATACAAGCAGGTCTGATGAAGGCATATTTCATCACACCCTCAGTACTGCCCCTTCGGCAGTGCAGTGCTCCCTCAGTACTGCCCCTCCGACAATGCAGCGCTCCCTCAGTACTGCCCCTCCGACAGTGCAGCGCTCCCTCCAACAGTGCAGCGCTCCTTCCGTACTGCCCCTCCGACAGTGCAGCGCTCCCTCAGCACTGCCCCTCCAACAGTGCAGCGTTCCTCAGCCCTGCCCCTCTGACAGTGCAGCGCTCCCTCTGACAGTGCAGCGCTCCTTCCGTACTGCCCCTCCGACAGTGCAGCGCTCCCTCAGCACTGCCCCTCCAACAGTGCAGCGCTCCCTCAGCCCTGCCCCTCCGACAGTACAGCGCTCCCTCAGCACTGCCCTCTCCGACAGTGCAGCGCTCCCTCAGCACAGCCCCTCCGACAGTGCAGCGCTCCCTCAGTCCTGCCCCTCTGACAGTGCAGCGCACCCTCAGTACTGCCCCTCCGACAGTGCAGCGCTCCCTCAGCACTGCCCCTCCAACAGTGCAGCGTTCCTCAGCCCTGCCCCTCTGACAGTGCAGCGCTCCCTCCGACAGTGCAGCGCTCCTTCCGTACTGCCCCTCCGACAGTGCAGCGCTCCCTCAGCACTGCCCCTCCAACAGTGCAGCGCTCCCTCAGCCCTGCCCCTCCGACAGTACAGCGCTCCCTCAGCACAGCCCCTCCAACAGTGCAGCACTCCCTCAGTCCTGCCCCTCCGACAGTGCAGCGCTCCTTCAGTACTGCCCCTCTGACAGTGCAGCACTCCCTCAGCACTGCAGTGAAGTGTCAGCCTAGACCTTCTACCCCTTTTCCCTGAGCAGAAGGACTTTAGGCTCAGGTAATTAACTTCTACAAGAAGGAAATAACAAAAGAAAATGCTGGAAAAACTCAGCAGGCCAGGCAACATCCGTGGAGAGAAAATAGAGTCAACGTTTCGGGTCAAACCCTTTGTTAAGACTGAAAAAGCACAGGAAATGAAATAGATTAAAAGGCCAGGCTGGGAGAGAATAAGAGAGAAGTGAAGAGACATTCAGAGGTATTCAAAACGAGGGTAAGAGGTATTTCTCCCGCTTTCAGAATTCCCGTTCTACTTGGACCCCTCCCCCAGCCTCTTACCCTCTCTAGATCTTTTCATCGCTAACTGCCGCCGTGACAATGGCCATCTCCATTTCTCTGCACCCCTCACTCACTCCAACCTACCCCCCTCTGAACTTGCAGCACTCCATTCTCTCAGATCCAACCCTGACATTGTCATTAAACCTGCTGACAAGGGTGGTGCTGTTGTTGTTTGGCGCACCGACCTCTACCTAGCGGAAGCTGAACGCCAACTCTCCGACACCTCCTCCTACCTCCGCCTGGACCATGGCCCCACTACCGAACATCAAACCACCATTTCCAAGACTGTCACTGACCTCATCTCCTCTGGAGATCTTCTCTCGCGGCCACCAACCTCATAGTTCACCAACCCCGCACAGCCCGCTTCTACCTCATTCCTAAGATCCACAAACAGGACTGCCCTGGTAGACCCATTGTTTCAGCCTGTTCGTGCCCCACCGAACTTATCTCTTCCTATCTCAACTTTTCTCCCCTTGTCCAGTCTCTTTCCACCTACATCCACGACTCTTCGGACGCCCTCCGCCACTTTAACAGTTTCCAGTTTCCTGGCCCCAACCGCTTCCTTTTCACCATGGACGCACAATCCCTCTACACCTCCATCCCCCACCAGGATGGCCTGAGGGCGCTCCGCTTCTTCCTTGAACAAAGGCCCGACCAGTTCCCATCCACCACTACCCTCCTCTGCCTGGCTGAACTTGTTCTCACATTGAACAACTTCTCCTTTGACTCCACTCATTTCCTCCAAATCAAAGGTGTTGCTATGGGTACCCGCATGGGTCCTAGCTATGCCTGCCTTTTCATGGGATATGTGGAACACTCTTTGTTCCAGTCCTACTCGGGTCCCCTCCCTCACCTCCTTTTCCGGTACATGGATGACAGTATCGGTGCTGTTTCTTGCTCTCGCCCTGAACTAGACAATTTCATTCACTTTGCCTCCAATTTCCACCCTTCCCTCACCTTCACATGGTCCATCTCTGACTCTTCCCTTCCCTTCCTCGACTTCTCCGTCTCCATCTCTGGGGATAGGTTATTGACCAACATTCACTACAAGCCCACTGACTCCCACAGCTACCTGGACTGCACTTCCTCCCACCCCGCCTCCTGTAAGGACTCTATTCCATTCTCCCAGTTTCTCCGTCTCCGCCGCATCTGCTCCGACGATGCCACCTTCCACACCAGTGCATCCGACATGTCTTCCTTTTTCCTCAACCGAGGATTCCCCTCTACCATGGTTGACACGACCCTCGACCGTGTCCGCTCTATCTCCCGCACTTCAGCCCTCACCCCTGCCCCTCCCTCCCAGAACCACGATAGGGTTCCCCTTGTCCTCACCTTTCACCTCACCAGCCTCCACATTCAATGGATCATCCTCCGCCATTTCCACCACCTCCAAAGTGATCCCACCACCAAACGCATCTTCCCCTCCCCTCCCCTTTCAGCATTCCGTAGGGACCGCTGCCTCCGAGACACCCTAGTCCACTCCTCTATCACCCCCAGCACCCCTTCCCCTTCGCCCGGCACCTTCCCGTGCAAGCGCAGGAGATGCAACACCTGCCCTTATACCACCCCCTTCCCACTGTCCAGGGCCCCAAACACCCCTTCCAGGTGAAACAGCAATTTATTTGTACTTCTTGCAATCTAGTATACTGTATTCGCTGCTCATGATGTGGACTGCTCTACATTGGGGAGACCAAACGCAGATTGGGTGACCGCTTTGCGGAACACCTCCGTTCAGTCCGTAAGGGTGACCCCAAGCTTCCGGTCACCTGTCATTTTAATTCACCACCCCATTCCCACTCGGACCTCACTGTACTCGGGCTCTTGCATTGTTCCACGGAAGCTCAGCGTAAGCTCAAGGAACAGCACCTCATCTTCCGATTAGGCACTTTACAGCCTTCCGGACTCAATATCGAGTTCAACAATTTCAGATCATAACCTCAGCCCCCATTACATTTTCTACTTATTTTTTATCCACACCTTTGTTTTGGCCCTTTCCCCCCCTTTTTTTCTCTCCCACATGGCAGCTGTTTCCCATTCTGCCAGAACATTACACACCTAATCTAGAGCCGTCTTTTGTCTCCACTAGTCCTATCACCATCTCGTCTCGTTTTGAATACCTCTTAATGTCTCTTCACTTCTCTTTTGTTTTCTCCCAGCCTGGCCTTTTAATCTATTTCATTTCCTGTGCTTTTTCAGTCTTGACAAAGGGTTTGACCAGAAACGTTGACTCTATTTTCTCTCCACAGATGTTGCCTGGCCTGCTGAGTTTTTCCAGCATTTTCTGTTGTTATTTCGGATTTCCAGCATCTACAGTATTTTGCTATCGTTCTACAAGAAGGAGTTGTATCATAATTTGAAGACAAAATGGTGGCAGTCTCGTTCAAAGAAAGGAAAGAAAGATTTGTATTTATGTAGCGCCTTTCACGACCTCGGGGCATCCCAAAGCGCTTTGCAGCCAATGAAATAATTTTGAAGTGTAATCACTGTTGTGATGCAGGAAACGCGGCAGCCAATTTGCGCACAGCAAGCTCCCACGAAGGGCAATGAAATAAATGACCAGGTCATCTGTTTTGGTGGTGTTGGTTGAGGGATAAATATTGGCCAGGACATTGCAGATTGTTTCCAGTAATCACAGAATCACTCAGACGGGACAATAAAATTGACAGCAGGAACTGACCATGAAGACAAGTGACATTTCTGCCCACCCATAGTTAAAATTTAGGCTTAGTTGCCCTTTAAATATGTAACTAAAAATAAATGAAGCCAGAAAATGTACACTTAATGCCTGCTGTAGGTCAGAAAGCCAGAGCAATAAAGGAAATGTTGAGACCTGCAGCCGTTGGAAAGAGAACATTTTAAACGTGAGGTGAGTCGGGGATATGAAAAAAAAAGATTAATATGAATAATAAATTAAAGCAAATTCTTTCTTGTGCCGATTAAATCCGTGCTCTTAAAAAATGATACAGGCATAGTACTGTATGGGTACTATATCATCATATATCACAGCGACTTCTCTGACCTTTAGAACTGCAATGTAGCAAGTTTCATGGGAAATGACTACATTTGTTAATGGAGATACTGCAGTGGCTCCTAATGAATGTTCGCAACGAAAGCCTGAGGAAAAAAATGGGTTAGTATTGTAAGGGGTTTTTGCTAGGTCTCTCTCTCTGGTGAGACCTCTCTCTCTTTTGCACAGTAATTTACCGAGTGGTTCGACCCACTCACCCCTTAGGTTCTATACACTGGGCTTTGAGGCAGGAACTACAATGCAGAGACTACTCTGTAGACCAAGTTCAATGAAACAAAGTGAAATTTTATTGCATAAAGGAAAAATTGAACGTAAGCCAATAAGGTACATGGGAGGGAAAAACAAATCATAATACAGTACTAACCAATATATCCACAGGCATATTGGGCTAAAAATTCAGTATCGCCGCGCCAGGTCTTTAGTGCCCGAAATTTTGCGCTCGCACGGATTCCCGTAGCGCCCGCCTGAAATTCAGTTGCGCCACCCCAAGACGGAGGCGTGCGCTATTGCAGGGTTTGGCCGCCTCGTTTGGGGCGATGAAAGTCAGTTTCAGGCGTCCAGCTGCCGCTGCGGCACCCGATGCGGTGCGGCAGGCTGGGGTACTGCAGGCCTCCTCCTTCTCTTAAGGAGGAGCTGCCTGCAGCCGTGAGATTGCCGCTGGATTCCCCCGGCAAATGAGCCCGGCACCACGGAGAAGTGCCGGGCTCGTGGGAGTCAGACACCAATGCCGCGGGGGGGTGGTGTAGGAGTCCGGGGAGGGAGGTGCGGCCAGGCGGCCGCCAGGAAAGCGGCCGGCCGCCCCTCCACCTTTATGCGCCAGCCTCTCGGAGCTGCAAGGCACCGTTTTTCAAACGCTGTTTGCGGCCGCTACGGGCGAGGCGGCCGCAACTGAATTTGGCCATCGGCACGGAATAGCCTTGGAACCGGGGCGCTGCGCACACCGATGACGTCATCGGTGCCGGCGCAGCGCTACCGGCTAACGCCGATGTTAGGGACCAACTGAATTTCGGGCGCTAAAAAACTTCCGGCGCAAACCACTCTATAGCCAAAAAGTGGGCGCAAACGCGACTGAATTTCTAGGCCATTATACTTTACAAGGTTCACCATGAAATAGGGAAACACACGGAACATCGAGGGACAACAACTCATTGTTAATTATCCCCTAAAATGCCCACCCCCTAAACCTAGCTAAATTAGATTATGAGGGGCCAGAAACATGCTCACCAGTCCCAGTTAGAAAATAAAGGTTTTGAAGTCTGCGTTTTGGTCCTCTCAGGCATCCTGTCTCCACGTGGTCAGCGGAACGCAGCAGGCTGCGACACACACTTTTCTCCCTCGAGGTAATGGACACGGACAGGCTGGACGTCGGCGTGGAGAGAGCCCATCTGTTTGACCATGTTCATAAGGTTTCCTCTTGGAGGGTCGTCGTCTTCTCGTCTCATCAATGGCCCGGGGTTTGTCGATGATCTCCCGATAGCTACCCCGGGTCTGGACGCTGACTCAACCTGAACCACCAATGGCTACTCTGAGTCTTCAAAACGTCTCCGATCCCAATCGTCTACTGAATCGTCTTCTTCTTCCGAGTCTGAGTGGCCTCTCTACCGAACCCGAACTCCTAACCGAACTGTACCTTCTTTGGACCCCCGAACGATCTCTCAAAAATGATCTCTACAATGCTCTTCTTGCTCTTCCGCACTGCTCTCTCTCCGAACTCGAACTCCTAATGGCTACCCCAGGTCTCCAGTTATACTTCTCATGGAGGCCCTTATCTCCCGCCATATCAAGGTTAGTCTTTGTTTAAATTTTGGCGGGCTTGTAGCACAGAAGGGTAGTCATTGTGTTTAAAGTACTTTCGGGATGGCCGGTAACTGCCATCTCTGGTCTGGAATGACCTTGTATTGTCTTTAATGGGTCTTGATGTCCCCCTTTGAACTTGAGGCTGTTTCCCTTTGTCTGGGTAAACATTTTGATGGCCTTTATCTACAGGCCGATCTGATTGGATCTGCATCCAATCCATATGTATGGGGTTCTGTCTGGTTTCGCATTCTGTCTGGAAATTGCATTCCAGAACTTACTGTGGGCTGAATCCACAAAAACTGTCTGTGGACTGCAGGAACCATTTTAAAATGTCCCAAAAAGCTGGTCACGGGGTCTGGCGGCCATTTTGTGTGCCCCTTTTTCTGGGCTTCTTTTAAAACAGTCTTTAAAATTAAGGCCTTTTCTGCCAATAGACCCTTATAGGACAATGTTCAATTTTGCGAATCCTACAGTATATTGCAGGAGAGTTTTGCAGCAACAAAAATGCATCTTCCTCACCGAGCATGCAACCACATGACCTTGATGAAACGATAAATTGTAATTACTGTAACCACGCAGGGGTGTGGCACTGCAATGGTGATGGTACTGGAGTAACAGGCCAATGGATGGCCAAGTCAAAATCCCACCGTAGCAAGTTGAGCAACAGAATTCAATAAATCATGACCATGGAAACTTTTTTTTTTGCAGAAGCCCAACTGGTCCACTTACATCCCTCAGGGAAAGAACGCCACCGCTCCTGCCTGGTCTGGCCTACAAAATATGGGATGGACTCTCAAAGGGCCTCGGACTGTTTTACTCGGATGTAAAACAATCACTTCAAGAAAAGGAACTACCACCTTCTCCTCAGAGGCAGCTAAGAATTAGCCATAAACGTGGGCTTGCCAGCTTTGCCCACATCCTGAAATCATTTTTTTTTTTTTACATTGAATTTTGGTTCAGTTGGTTGGAACTTAATAAGTTGGAAAACAAATTTATACACTCAAGCTTGTACATACAGTACTGACTTAATAGGAGGTGAAGATTCTACTGTCTAAAACGTGCTTTTTCTTTTTTGCTGTTACTGATGCGCAGCCACTGTTTGGAGAATCTCTTTTTCATCCTTTCCGTTTGTTCTACACTGGACCATACTAACCACAACAGAGGTAAAGCAGCTGTAGCTATGTAAGTTCACATCAGTCATGCTGGTTACAAAGAAAAGCCTATCGGCCTCTACCTTTGAAGCTGAGAGGTAGAGGATGAGGAAGAGATACGAACAGACATGTTTGATTCTTCCTTCAAGAAAATGGTGCTGTTGTAAAGAAAGGAAGGAGGAGCTTGCATTTATGTAGCACTTTTCGCAGCCTCAGGACATCTCAAAGCGCTTTACAGCCAATTAAGTACTTTTGAAGCGTAGTCATTGTTGTAATGTAGGAAACGCAGCAGGCAATGTGCACACAGCTTCTCTTCTTCTCAAACTCCCACAAACAGCAACGTGATAATAACCAGATAATCTGTTTTAGTGGTGTTGACTGAGGGATAAATATTGTCCAGAACACCGGGAAGAACAGGTTGTAGAGCGGCAATACACTGACTTCAGTTTGTACTACCAGTTTGGTTCAGCGGATGTATTGCTCCATGGTGCTATTTGAAGATCAGGTCAACTGGTTGCTTACCTCATTTGCAGTTTGTGGGATCTTGCTTATATAAATTGGCTGCCACATTTGCTTTTATAAAAACAGTGACTACATTTCCAATTCATTGGTTATGAAGTGCTTAGAGACATCCTAAGGATTTGAAAGGTACTATATAAATGCTAATTCTTTTTCAATGCAGGAAAGCATAACGGACCCACATTTGGCCGAGTACAGCCTTCTTCTTTTGTATGGTGGTAGCAAAGCAAATCAAATGTCAATATCTAAGTCAGATATCCAGGCCAAAACTTCCAGTGTAACAGCATGGATATCGTGTAGGCTGCCGAGTACAGTGGCATGAAGTGGTGCAGATTGGCAAGCAAGATTTGGAAAGCTTAATAACAAACGTATGTTAAGTTTTGGATTTCCAATTGGCAAGAATTTAGTCCACTGCAGAGGATTTTGCAATTAATGTGAGTACAGCATTGCTGTTAGCTGTCTAGGTTAAGTAACCTGCAATAGGGAGTGACTTACAACCTTCTTTTCTTATTGGTTTTCTAGCCTAGCTGTTTAAGTGCAATCTGTACTACATCTTTGTTTGGCTGACACGCACTGGAATATATTCTGCTGGACAGACATTAAGAGTGACTTTAAGATGTCATCCAGCATGGTTTCAGATAAATATATAACTACCTGGCTCTGTGCAACATCCCATACACTTGAGTTGGAACCTTTGAGATAGAAGAGAAGTGCTTAATGACCATGAACATTGTGTTGGTTTTAAATCTAAATGACACCTCCTTGGAAACAAACACAGAAGACATTCTGCCCTACAATCAGCATACCAGCAGAGTGATGCATTTGTATGAGATTTCTCTGGCCACTATTTTAACAAAGGCATTAATACTTTCAAAAGCGAATAGGTCAAGGCCTCCAGTAAAATTGGGCCAGAGGAATTTCACACTAACAAACTCAAAGGAAAGATTGAACAGGCTGGGGCTCTTTTCTCCAGAAGAGAGAAGACTGAGAGGTGACCTGATGGAGGTCTTTATAATTAGGAAGGGGTTTGATAGGATAGATGTAGAGAAGATGTTTCCACTTGTGGGGTGTAGTGTATGTACCTTTAAGAGAGAACTACTTTTACAGCTCCTGTATACTGTAGTACCAGTAGTGACCACACCTGTATATAAACCTTGAGCATGCCTCTGTACCCCCAGTCTTGAGACTACCCTACTCCAGTAAACACCTGTTGATTGTTAAGTTACAGCATCTGTGTAGTTATTGAAAAACATCATACTCTCAGAATCACGGATCTAACAGTGGCGACGAGTGTCGATTCGAATCTACCTGCAACTCTGCATTTCCCTTCGAGGATTCGCTCCGGGAGGGCGGTGGAAGAAAGTCGAGGCCAGAAGCACAGGCGTCGACCACGAGCAACCGCCCAGTCGTCCGGCAGAGAGTGAACATCGCAGGGGAGGCTGTGGAGAGCCGGGCTTGGATCCCCAGCCACGATGATCAGCAACAGACTGACGACAGGTACAGCATAGACCCTTCCTGGACAGCGGCGGCTGGAGCCGACTGACGGCAGAGAAAAAGCCGAGCAGCGTTGACGGGGTAAGATAGAGGGTGAAGCGCACAGGGCGCAGCCGGGGGTTGAAAACCGAGCGGCGTCGAGGAAAAACAAAACGGAGAGAGAGAGGGTAAAGCAGCAGCCGGGTTCAGGACCGAGCGGCGGAAACGGGAAAGGCGCACAGAAAAAAAAACACACAGAGCACAGCCAGGGCTCAAGGGCTGAACAGTGTCCACGGGGAGAAGAAGGGAGAGCGCGGGAGATGCCATTGAGCCGCGGAGAAGAAGGAAGAGCACGGGAGATGCCATTTTTAGAAGCCGCAGCGGAGAAGAAGGGCAAGCGCGGGAAGAAAGGAAAGTGCGGGAGACGCCATTTTGTGCCAGCGGAGAAGAAGGGAGAGCGCGGGAGACACCATTTTTGACAGTTAAATCACACCCAGGGATGCCGAAGAGTGGCAGTACCTCTACGTTCGACAATGAAGTCGAAGATTGGGCGACATATGTGGAACGTATTGAGGTGTACTGCAGGGTGAATGAAGTGCCAGATGCTAGGAAAGCACTGGTTTTGTTAAATTCCATGGGTGCAAAAACTTATGGGTTACTGCGAAACCTAATAACCCCAGAGAAGCCCGTGAATAAGAATTTCGAAAGCATAGTAGAAATCCTACAGGACCACTTAAACCCCACACCGCTGCTGATAGCAGAACGATTTAAGTTCCATAAAAGGAACCATCACAAAGACGAAAGCAATGCTGAGTACTTAACGGAACTGCGCAAGCTATCGAAACACTGCCAGTTTGGAGTGGGACTAGCAGATATGTTAAGGGACAAGTTTGTGTGTGGGCTTCAAAGTGAAGGAACCCAGAAACGGCTTCTATCAGAAAAGGATCTTACGCTGGACAAGGCTTTCAGTATGGCAGTATCACACGAAGCAGCCGCAAGGGGCGCTGCAGAGATACAATGGAGACCGCAAGAATATGGCACCAATGAAATGTCCTATGGAACAGGGAAGTGTTATCGCTGCGGCAGAACAACACACGACCAGAAGGATTGTTGGTTCGAGGACCAAGTGTGCAGACAGTGTGGAAAAGCAGGACACATAGCAAGAGTCTGCAGGTCTGGGCAGAAAACCAACAGCAAGAAATCTCCACAGGAGAAGTACAAAAAGGTACATAAGGCGATGGACAGTAGTTCAGACGAACAGAAAAGTGATACAGACTCCGGAAGCAAGGAGCTGGGTTGTCTGAAACTACATAAGGTAACCAAAATGGAGGATCACCAGACTATCTGGGTTACACTCAAGATAGACGGAGTCCAAGTGAAAATGGAATTGGACACAGGATCGGCCCTAACAGTCATAAACCAAAGGGACATGGGGCAAAAAGTCTACCCCAAAGGAAAAATAAGGGTGAAAGTGATATAAAAATGCCAGGAAATACCTAAAATGGACTTATATGTATTGCCAGATGGAGGACCACCACTGCTAGGACGTGAATGGATCCGGAAGATACAATTAGATTAGCATTCCATACAGGCACTGAAGGTTGAGGCCAAAAAGGATGACGACGTCACACCTGGACGACTGTCAAAAATGCTAACTGACACAAAAGAAGTGTTCCAGGAGGGACTCGGAACACTAAAAGGCATAACAGCAACGATTAAAATAGAGGAAAATGCAAGCCCAAAGTTTCTTAAGGCCAGACCAGTGCCTTATGCGATCAGACCAGCTGTCGAAGCAGAGCTGGAAGGGTTGGAACATTCAGGAGTACTGTCCAAAGTAGACTGGAGCGAGTGGGCTTCACCCATCATTCCTGTAATGAAGAGGTCGTTGAGTAATACGCCTGGGGAACCAAAGAAGGTCCGCATCTGTGGGGATTTTAAGGTGACCGTGAACCCAATCCTTCACACGGTACAATATCCACTTCCACGAATTGAGGATATTTTCGCCTCGTTATCTGGAGGTAAACGCTCCATCAAAATTTTTCTAGCCCAGGCGTACTTGCAAATGGAGGTAGAAGAAGCCTCAAAACAATACCTCACGATCAACACTCATAAAGGTCTCTACAAATACAACTGGCTGGTGTTCGGGGTAGCATCAGCTCCGGCTATTTGGCAAAGGGCGATGGATTAAGTCCTGCAAGGGATTCCAGGGACCCAGTGTTATTTGGACGACATCCTGGTCATGAACGAAAATGACAGTGATCACCTTGCCAACTTGGAGAAGGTGCTCACCAGATTAAAGGGGCTATGAGCTAATCGCCACAAGTGCGAGTTTTTCCAGAAGCAGATCTCGTATTGTAGCCACGTTATCGATGAAGAGGGGTTACATAAGTCCCCTGAAAAGATTGAGGCTCCAGCACCGGAAAATGTGTCACAACTGAGGTCGTTCCTCGGGCTGGTAAACTACTACCATAAGTTCTTACCAAAGTTGTCTACGGTATTACACCCAATGAACACCCTACTACAAACAGGGGTACCATGGAAGTGGAATGACGAAAGTAAACGAGCTTTCCAGAAGTGCAAAGAATTGATCACATCAAAAGAGGTGTTGGCCCATTTCAACCCAGCACTACCAATTCATTATAACAACAGAAAATGCTGGAAAAACTCAGCAAGTCAGGCAACATCCGTGGAGAGAAATTTGAGTTGACGTTTCGGGTTTGACCCTTCTTCAAAACTGGAGAGAAAAGGAACTAGATCGAAGGCAGGGCTGCGATCGGACAAAAGAATAAAAGAACCAAAAGAAGTAAAAGAGATTAGAAGCTAGACGAGATGGTAATAGGCTGTGATTAGGTGTAAAGTGTACTGGCAGGGCAAAAGATAGCTGCCAGGTGTGAGAGAGAAACAAAAGGAAAGGGGGGGGGGAAAGGAAAGGAGTGGAAAAATATAAGTGAAAATGAAATAGGGGCCGAGGTTATGATCTGAAATTGTTGAACTCAATATTGAGACCGGAAGGCTGCAGAGTGCCTAATCGGAAGATGAGGTGCTGTTCCTCGAGTTTACGTTGAGCTTCCGTGGAACAGTACAAGAGGCCAAGGACGGTGAGGTCCGAGTGGGAATGGAGCGGTGAATTGAAATGACAGGCGACCGGAAGCTCAGGGTCACCCTTACGGACTGAACGGAGGTGTTCCGCAAAGCGGTCACCCAATCTGCGTTTGGTCTCCCCAATGTAGAGGAGACCGCATCGTGAGCAGCGAATACAGTATACTAGATTGCGAGAAGTACAAGTAAATCGCTGTTTCACCTGGAAGGGGTGTTTGGGGCCCTGGACAGTGGGGAGGGGGGAGGTATAGGGGCAGGTGTTACATCTCCTCCGCTTGCACGGGAAGGTGCCAGGCGAAGGGGAAGGGCTGTTTGGGGTGATAGAGGAGTGGACTAGGGTGTCTCGGAGAGAGCGGTCCCTGCGGAATGCTGAAAGGGGAGGGGAGGGGAAGATACGTTTGGTGGTGGGATCACTTTGGAGGTAGCGGAAATGCCGGAGGATGATCCGTTGAATGTGGAGGCTGGTGGGGTGAAAGGTGAGGACAAGGGGAACCCTATCGTGGTTCCGGGAGGGAGGGGCAGGGGTGAGGGCAGAGGTGCGGGAGATTGAACTGACACGGTCGAGGGCGGTGTCAACCACGGTAGAGGGGAATCCTCGGTTGCGGAAAAAGGAAGACATGTCTGAAGCACTGGTGTGGAAGGTGGCATCGTCGGAGCAGATACGGCGGAGGCGGAGAAACTGGGAGAATGGAATAGAGTCCTTACAGGAAGCGGGGTGGGAGGAAGTGTAGTCCAGGAATTGCTACCCTACCAATTCATTTGTGTAGTGTATGTAACCTGTACCACCTTAAGAGACTACCTTAAGGTGATGAACTACTTTCTGATAGCTCCTGTATATTGTAGTACCGGTGGTGACCACACCGGTATATAAACCCTGTGGAGCAGTTTGCATTTCAGTTCAGCCCTGACCCTCAATTACTAAAGACCTGTTTAAGTATTCTGTTGTCTGTGTCCAGGTATTCAGCATAACTACACTTGGAAAACACAGACTCAACAGTGGCGACGAGTCTGATCGTACCGAGCGGCATCCGCCCTCATCATCCTGCTGAGCACCGCAGCGCACGGGAGGCATCGAGAACCCGGGTTGGATTTGCTGGCCACGAAGGCCACCATCAGCAACAGGCAGTGATCATCCCTTCTACGACAGTGGCGGGTAAGCCCGATCTAGTGACACGGAGAGAAAGTCGGCTGAGTTGTCAGTGGGAGAAGGGGAGGGAAACCGAAGAAAAGGGCGGAGAACACGACCGCAGCCGGTGTAAGGGGCCGGACTGCAATCGGGCAGAGACGCGCAGCAGCCAGAGAAGCGTTAATGTCCACGAGGACCGCGGGAGCGGCGGGAAACAAGAGCAGCAGCGTCGGGGGAAATAAAGAACTGCTGGGAGGCGAGAACGGCAACAGCGCGGTAAGCGCCATTTTAGTCAGCGGGGGAAGAAGACAAGCGCGGGAAAAGCCGCCAAGCGCGGGAAGCCGCCATTTTGGAAAATAAGTAAAATAAAGGAAACTCAACAAGATGCCAAAAACGGGTAACATCACTGCTTTTGATAGCGATGTAGAAGATTGGGCCACTTATGTGGAACGCGTTGAAGTTTACTGTACAGCGAATGAGGTACCGGCGGATAAGAAAGCACTAACCATATTAAACTCGATGGGTGCGAAGACGTACGGGTTATTAAGGCACCTTGTAACACCAGATAAACCGGTAGGAAAGAGTTTCGCGGAGATTGTTACTATCCTGCAAGAGCATTTAAACCCCACGCCGCTGCTGATAGCGGAATGATTTAAATTTTACAAAAGAATTCAGCTGAAAGAGGAAAGCAACACTGAATTCTTAATCGAACTGCGCAAGTTATCAAAGTACTGTCAGTTCGGTACAGGACTAGCAGATGCTCTGAGAGATAAGTTCGTGTGTGGGCTATTAAAGGAAGGAACCCAGAAGCGACTGCTAGAGGAAAAGGATCTTACGCTGGACAAAGCTTTCAGCATTGCAGCATCGCACGAGGCAGCAGCACGAGGCACTGTGGAAATGCAGCAAAGGCCATCGGAATTCAGCACCAATGAAATGGCATTGGGTGCAGTAAAGTTTTATCGTTGCAGAAGGACAACGCATGATCAGAACCAGTGCTGGTTCAAAGATAAAGAATGCAGGAAATGTGGCAGACTTGGTCACATAGCGAAAGTATGCCGGTCAGGAAAGAAGACCAGCAACAAAAAGTCGCCGCAGGAGAAGTACAAGAAAGTACACAAGGTGACAGAGAACAGTTCGGATGAACAAAAGACGGATTCAGACTCCAGCAGTAAGGAACTGGGTTGTCTAAAAATACATAATGTGGGTAACACAGCAGACCACCAAACTATCTGGGTCATGCTTCGGATAGCAGGAGTCCAAGTGAAGATGGAATTGGACACTGGATCGGCATTGACGGTCATGAATAAGCAAGAATACAAAAGGTTATTCTCACACATTCCCCTGAGGGATACGGAGATTGTATTGAAAACATACACGGGGCAAAGAGTATACCCCATCGGAAAGATAAAGGTAAAGGTGGTCTACAATGGTAAAGAAAGTCAGGGAATGGACTTGTATGTGTTACCTGAGGGAGGTCCACCACTACTGGGACGGGAATGGATCCAGAGAATAAACATGGACTGGCATTCCTTACAAGCACTAACTGTAGATTCCTGTAAAGAGGACGACGTCAAACCTAAACGACTGTCCAAAATATTGGACGATGCGAAGGAGGTGTTCCAACAGGGACTGGGAACACTGAAAGGAATTACGGCAAACATCAAGGTTGAAGAACATGCAAATCCAAAATTTTTCAAAGCAGAGCTGGAAGGGCTAGAACGTTCAGGAGTACTGTCAAAGGTGGACTGGAGCGAATGGGCCACGCCCATTGTTCCCGTCATGAAGCGTTCGTTGAGCAACAAGCCGGGGGAACCTGGGAAGGTTCGCATCTGTGGCGATTTCAAGATCACTGTTAATCCGGTTCTTCACACGGTGCAATATCCGCTTCCGCGGATTGAGGATATCTTCGCTTCGCTGTCTGGCGGGAAACACTCCACCAAGATAGACCTGGCGCAGGCGTACCTACAGATGGAAGTTGATGAAGCGTCACGCCAGTATCTCACGATCAGCACACATAAGGGCTTATATCGGTATAATAGACTGGTTTTTGGAGTGGCATCGGCCCCAGCGATTTGGCAAAGGGCCATGGAGCAGGTATTACAGGGAATTCCAGGCACACAATGCTACGTGGACGACATTCTGATTACAGGAGATGATGATAAGGAACACCTCGCGAATTTGGAGCAGGTGCTCACCAGATTGAAAGAATATGGACTCAGAGTTAATCGCCAGAAATGTGAGTTCTTTCAGAAACGAATCTCGTACTGCGGTCACGTCATTGACCAGGAGCGGCTTCATAAGTCACCTGACAAGATCGAAGCTGTTGTGAAAGCTCCTGCTCCGGAAAATGTATCCCAGTTGAGGTCGTTCCTTGGGTTGATTAACTATTACCACAAGTTTCTTCCAAATTTATCCACGGTGTTACACCCGCTGAACACTCTTTTGCAAATGGGAGTACCATGGAAGTGGAGCGAGGACTGTAAGCGGGCTTTTCAAAAAAGCAAGGCACTGATCACCTCTAAGGAAGTGTTGGCTCACTTTAACCCAACGCTGCCTGTTCGTTTAGCTTGTGATGCTTCTCCATATGGTATCGGGGCAGTGCTCTCACATAAGTTGCCAAATGGCTTGGAAAGGCCAGTCACGTTCGCATCCAGATCATTGACCTCCGCTGAGCGCAACTATGCTCAGATAGATAGGGAGGCTCTCAGCCTCGTGTGGGGAGTTAAGAAATTTAACCATTACCTGCAAGGCCAAAGGTTTACGCTGCTGACAGATCACCAGCCGTTGGTTTCCATCTTTAACCCTAAGAAGGGTGTTCCGGTTATGACGGCGCAGAAGCTTCAGAGATGGTCCCTTTCCCTAGGGGCACATCAATATGATATTGAATTCAAAGGTACAAAGCAACATGGTAATGCTGATGGGCTGTCGCGCCTGCCACTACCTACAGCGGAAGAGGCACCGGCAGTTGACCCTGTCGAGATATTTCACTCGACCATCATCGAATGCTTACCAGTCACCAATGCGAGCATTGAGAGAGAGACCAGAAACGACCCGACACTGTCTCGGGTCTACGACTTGACAGTGAAGGGATGGCCAACACATGGCGAACCACTGTTACCGGCATTCTCAGCCAGATGAGAGCAGCTGTCTGTCTGTCAAGGAACATTGATGTATGGAACAAGGGTGATTATTCCTCCTAAATTAAGGGAGAGAGTTCTGAAGGAACTGCATGAAGGTCATCTGGGGGGAGTCAAGATGAAAGGCCTTGCTAGAGCTTATGTGTGGTGGCCAGGTATCGACAAACAAATAGAGGATCTGACTAAAAGCTGCTCAGGGTGCCAAAAAGTTCAAAATGCACCTCCAATTGCACCGCTGCATCCGTGGGAATGGCCGTCAACCCCATGGCAACGTGTGCATATCGACTTTGCAGGTCCATTCATGGATTCCATGTTTCTGATAGCGGTAGACGCACATTCTAAATGGCCAGAAGTGATTAAGATGTCGACCACTACCTCGGAAAAGACGATCGCAGTTCTAAGAACCATATTTGCAAGGAATGGGTTGCCGGAACAAATATGTTCAGGCAACGGACCACAGTTCGTGTCAGAAGAATTCCAGAAATTCATGAAGAAGAATGGGGTGAAACACTATACATCTGCCCCATATCATCCGGCTACAAATGGGTTGGCCGAGAGATTTGTACAAACGTTCAAAAAGGCGATAAAGGCCATGAGCGAAGACCATATTCCACTACAACACAAGGTGGACAATTTCCTGATGGCATATCGAAACGCCACGCATGCAGTGACAAATCAAAGCCCTGCCATAATGTTCTATAACAGGAGGTTGCGGTCCCGGTTGGATTTGTTAAAACCCAATGTGCGTAGGGAAATCGAAAACAAACAATTCCAGCACGTAAATAACAAGGGCACTCGGAGTTTCGAAATAGGACAACCAGTGTTGGCCAGGGACTACAGGAATGATAAATGGCAATCCGGAACAATTCGTGCCCCACAAGGACCCTTGATGTACACGGTAGACGTTGGTGAGAATGTAATACGACGTCATGCTGACCAACTTGTGGAATCGAGAACAAGGGTCGACCCCATGTCTACGGCAGAGACACCAGTTGAAGAAGTTATTGAGCCTGTAGCATCTACCTCAGACTCGAATGTACATGATGATGTTCAATCCATAAGAGATCAAATGGATGAGTCACCCCAGCAACGAGAACCAGAGACCCCTGAAAGGCGTTATCCGGCCCGGATCAGGAGGCCTCCTCAGAGACTGAATCTTTGAACAGTTTTGTATAAAAGTTGTATATATATGTGTAGCCTGGCGAAATGGAGCAGCACAGGACACGAACTTTCGTTTTTGGGGTTTTTTATTCTGTATTAATAACTTGGGTCTAGGTTTAGGATGAAATTGTAAATACATAAAACACAGTCGACAAAATACGGCAGTGGCTTGCTGCAAAACAGAACATGAGGCAAACCACAGGTGAAGGCAGTTAATTAACTAACAATCATTATACAAAACAAAACATATCATACCATACATTCGTATGTCCCGTTATCACTTGTCACCTCTTACAAGCAAACAGAAAGTATTAAACTCGTTCGAAACGTAGCCCCAAGGACTCAACAACAATTTTAACAAAGGTTAACACCAGCACATGGTGGGACAATCTACAAGCATCCCCGTGATATCGAGTGATTTGGGAAACAATATCACTTTAAAACTATGTCTGGCTGCACTAAATGCTGTTTTAGTTGTACTTTACGCAGACTAAGTTCATTTCAAAAGTCATATTCACCCCAACTCTCCTCAGAGCACACCCCCCACGCTGGATCTAGAAAATGGAGGCTGTGAAGAAAGGGGAGGTTCCTTTGGCATCACATGGCCCTTCCCATAACCCTTTTCTCCTTTTTTCAAATTCTAAAGGGGAAAATGAACCGCGCCATCTAGTGGACTTAAATATTCACTGCATTTTCCCACTTGGCTACATTCTCCCCTGCTTTAAAGTCAACGTCCTCGGTGACTTAGCACCCGTTTTTCACTTCTTTTACAGCTTCTCGAAAAAATGCAGTACCCAGACTCGATAAAACATGAGAGAACACCTCAGGACTGAGTGAGACTGCATTACAGGCTGACTGAGGCAAATGGTATGGGTTAGGGTTTACCCCAGCATTGGCTCTTTTAGTTCTGCGAGGATGGGAATGGGTACCTCAACCTCAGTCCCACACTCAGAAGGATCTGAATGCTCTGGCTCAGAAACAGCCTCTGATTCCTGTACATCTTGGGCGTTATCAACAGGATCATTGTTTACTTTTTCCTCCTGAGTTAACTCTGGATAGGTGACTTCCTCTACCACAACAAACTCAGTATCAGAGGGCTCTGGCAACGATTCTGTCAAAAGAGTGACAGGGGGTACGGTGACAGGGGACTTGGTTCTCGTCCGCCTAGGCTCAGGGACAGGGGTAACACATGGCCTAAGATTAACTCTATGGACCCTTTTTAAAGGACCGCCCTCTACAGGCTCAACTGCATGTGTAGTACCCTGTACCTCCACCACTCTGTACACAGTAGGACCCCAAGCATCCTGAATTTTGTTCCTACCCAAAGGCATGTGTCGTAAGTATACCAACTGACCCACCTCAATGGTTGGACAGTACACTTTGTCTTTGTTAAGTTCAATTCTTTGAGCTGATTTCTTTTCAGTGTACTCTCTTGCCCTTGCATGTGCCTCCTTCAAACGCTCTTGGTGGACAACCAACCACTCATGTTTCTTGTCTAACACTTGCTCCTGACCTAATAAAGCATCTACAGGAAGGTGTGGATGAACCCCGAAAAGCAGATAGTATGGTGAGTAGCCAGTCGTAGCATGGGGTGTTACATTGTAGGCATACACCAACTCAGATAAGTGCTCAGGCCAGCGGCGCTTCTTTGCTGGAGGCAGTGTACGCAAAAGATCATGTAAAGATCTGTTGAATCTCTCACATTGAGCATTTCCTTCCGGGTGGTGTGGGGTAGTGCGGGTTTTCTTTACACCATAAAGCTTACACAGCTCGGCAATGATTTCACTCTCAAAATTTCGACCTCTGTCTGAATGCAATCTTTCTGGGACCCCATACTTCATGAACCACTCTTTGAGAAGGACTTTTGCCGTGGTATCAGCCTTTTGGTCCCGAGTAGGGAAGGCTTGTGTGAATTTAGTGAAAACATCGGTCACCACTAACACAATCTCACGACCATCGGAGGCCGGTTCCAGCATGGTGAAATCTACAGCAACTACTTCAAGGGGCCGGGAGGCTAGAAATGATTTCATAGGGGCATGTATCTTGGGGTGGGGCATTTTTGTCAAAACACACCTCTCGCATTTCTTGACCCACTGTTCCACATCCCCATACATCCCAACCCAAAAACATCTCTGTCTCAAAAGGTTCTGTGTGCGCTCTATTCCCTGATGGCCCATACGATCATGCACACCTTCAAGCACGACTTCTTTCAAACAAGAGGGCAGTAGTAGCTGGTGACACTCACCAACATGGACATCCTCGATTACACGGTACAACAAACCATCTTGCTCACAAATACGGGGCCACTGCTTTAACGTGGATAATACTAGCTTGGATAACTGCGACCTCTCCTTGTAAGTTGGCCTTCGCTGCTCACCCCAAAACTTCCTAAACACGCTGAGGGTGGGGTCTGTGTCTTGAAACTTACGTAGTTCCTCTTTAGAGTAACCGGGAAGTGTTGGTGTGTTACCCTGCAACTCACTACGCTCAGTACTTTCTTCTGCGTCCGAAACACGGATCTGTCTGACTTTACAGCACTTGACTCCTGCTGTCCCTAAGTCTGGTCCTAGAGCTGTTCCCTTGTGAGTGACATTACATATGGCCACACAACCATCATAGTCTGCATCCCCACTGTCTGACTCGGGCTCCCCTGCTAACGGCTGCCTAGAGAGGGCATCTGCTGCTGCATTACAGCGGCCTGGGCGGTACTTGACGTCAAAGTCAAAAACAGCTAACTGAGCCACCCACCTTTGCTCAACAGCACCTAACTTAGCTGTAGAAAGGTGACACAGGGGGTTGTTATCTGTTATGACAGTGAACTTGGAACCTAGAAGGTAACCTCGAAATTTCTCTGAAACAGCCCATTTGAGGGCGAGGAGCTCTAGTTTCATACTGCTGTAGTTTCTGTCATTTCTTTCAGCATTACGGAGCCTCCTACTGGCATATGCTATCACTCTCTTCCTATCTCCCTGCTGCTGGTGGAGGATGGCACCTAATCCTAGGTTACTGGCATCCGTCTCTACAATAAAAGGCTGAGTGAAATCTGCGTAACCTAATACTGGAGCACTGATCAGCTTTTCTTTCAGCTGTTCGAAAGCAGCTTGGCACGCAGCTGTCCATGAACCTTCAAACAACCGTTTTGCTTTTGCTGGGCTGTCTTCCCTAAGGCATGCATTGACTACGTCATGGAGAGGGCCAGCTCGTTTAGAAAAATCCTCAATGAACCTCCTGTAATAACTACAGAAACCAAGAAATGACCTCAGATCTTTGACTGTACTGGGGACCGGCCACTTCTTTACGGCGGCAATTTTCTCTGGATCTGTCCCTATACCCTCCCCTGAAATTTGATGCCCAAGGAACCTGACTTCCTGCTGCAGGAAGTGACACTTTTCAAGCTTTACTTTCAACCCTGTCTCTTTCAGTCGTCTTAGAGCTGTCTCAAGCCTCTCTAAATGGTCCGGGAAGGTCTGAGAGAACACAAGGATGTCATCTAAATACACTAATAGGATGTGGAACACTAAGTCGCTCATAGTCGCTTGCATAAGTCGTTGAAAAGTCGCAGGTCCATTACAGACACCAAAAGGCATTCTGAGGTACTCAAAAAGGCCAAAAGGAGTTGTAAAAGCAGTCTTAGGCCTGTCACTTTCACGAACAGCAACCTGGTGGTACCCACTTGCAAGATCAATGGTCGAGAAGAACTTTGCACCATGAAGGGCATCAAAACTCTCGTCAATGCGGGGCAAAGGAAATGCGTCACGTCTGGTTTTTGAGTTTAGTTTCCTAAAGTCAACACATAGTCGTATGTCTCCATCAGTCTTACGAACTACCACTATGGGTGAAGCGTATGAACTATTGCTCTCCTGGATGACACGCTTTCTTAAAAGCTTAGTGATGTGGTCCCTCACCTCTTTGTACAGTGTAGGTGGGATACGACGGTATGGCTCTGTAACTGGTGCGTCATCTACCAAGTTAATCTCATGCTCAACTTTATCAGTGTAGCCTAGGTCCTCATCCTTAAAAGCAAATACTTCCGAATACCTGGCTAAAAGTGCACCTAACTCTGCTTGTTGGCCCTGTGTGCCACCTATGTGTAGTTTGTCCAAAAGCAACTGAATGTCTTGGTCTGTCATCTGTCCTTCTTTTCTGCCAACAGTTACTTCCTCTGTGTCAGCGGAGATGCGTTGAAATCGCACCTCACAGGAGTCCTTGTCTACACACTCTGCCTGAGTCGGAATACCAAGCCTGGTCCTGGGGCTTAACCACACATCCTCCTCAGAGAAATTTACCACCTGCACTGGAAATAAATGTCCCTTTGATTCAACTAGAGTGGGGACAACTACCAGGCCACCTGGCAATGGTGTGTTACCTGGCTCCAACAGCATTTTAGTGCTGCCACCTGACTGAGTTTTAAGTCCCTTTACATAGACTGTAGCTATGGAAGACGCAGGCACATGTACAGCACCCCTACCAGCTACACGGACAGAAGATGACTTTGGAGTGATGTTACACTGTTGTACTTGCTGAAATGCTTCCCTCCAATCTGAATCCAACTTTCCCCCTAGAGTAGTGTCAAACTCAGCATGAACTAGTTGTCTGCATCGGCTGATGATGTTCATACCAATAAGACCTGGTGCTGCAGGCTGTGACTGCTGATGCTCTTTGACTACCAGGAAACCACACTCGGGTAAGGTTATGCCCATAGTTTCAACGTCTAACTCAAGGTAGCCCAAGTAGGGAATGTCCAACCCGTTGGCGGCAGTGATCTTAAGCCACCCGGTTGTAGGCAGCATATCCTCATCCCTCCCAAGTAAGTGCTCTCTGAAAAAAACTTCAGTAATAGTGCTGACTTGGCTCCCGGTATCCAGTAAACAGTTAGCAGTAACCCCCCCAATCTTGAGATCTACTACTGGACATTTACCTACTGCACGGTCAAGAAATCTGTCACGAATACCAGTACTGTTCTGAGAGCCTGCAGGTTTTCCTCGCATTGCCCGGCTCATGGCAATCGAGGGAGTTAGTTTTCCTGCACCCCAGCCAGCAGTGGTGGATGTGTTTGCTACCTCGTGCTTCTGAGGACACTGTTTGGCAATGTGCCCCGCCCCGTTACACTTAAAGCAAATAGGCTGACCTTCATCAGTGAACTTTGGCTTGGCTCTAGGTTTCCCAACCTTGTCATTACCCGTGTTTTCCTTCTGTAGAGCAAGACCCCGTACTGCCTCTGTTAGTTCCCCGATAGCTTTACCCTGTTCCGCCACCACTTTAAGAACATCCTGTAAAGTGACAGCCTGGCTGCCTGGTACCCCAATGGCAGAACACTGAAGATCCCTCCCCGTACTGTCACACACTACATTCTTGCTCTTTGCAACTTTAGTGCTACAGGGCTGGTCTTCTAAGGACCATAAGACAGCTTCCTCACGTACATCGAACAGGGTAGACTGGGGGTTGTCTCGTACAAACTTGCGCAACTCTCTCCGGAGTGAGGGATCTCTAACACCATCAACAAATCTGTTTCTGACAACCCGTTTTGTGTCCGGCACAGCATCAGGTGATTGCTTTACCAAAGTTCTAATAATCTGAGAGAGTGCATGTGAGTATTCTCGGAAATCTTCACCCTCTTCTTGCTTGCGTCCATAGAAAGTTTCTAACAGCTGGGACTCACTGCGTTTTTCGGTGAAAGCCCCCCTTAGGTAACTGAACAGGTCACTGGGCTGCTTAGACTCTCCACCCAACCGTAACCTAATTTCCTGTAGGGCTGCCCCCCTCAACAAAGATCGAATGAAATCTACCTGCTCTGCAGGAGTCTGATCTCTAGCTCGTAGTACACTTTCAACCTCTTCAATGAACTCATCAACTGAACGACTATCTTTGGATACCTCACCACTGAATGGTTGGATCTGACGCTCTCTGGGTACATACACATATGACTTGGTTGCCCCATTACCTAGAGTGGCAATAATTGCCATTGCTTGGTCATGGTTTTTTTTCAACTCTGAAATCTGTGCCTTGAGTTCATCTATCTGGTTGCCCTCACCCACACTAGAGGTATTGTCCTCACCATCCGAATTGTGAGCTCCACCCGCCTCCTCAGGAGGGTCTAACATTTTGACTCAGTTCACAAGTCCCTGACAGTCACTGAATGGGATGGCCACTGCGACGATTCTTCTCCAATGGTGTCCCTCCTCGGTGCCTTGATGGGTCCTCTCCCAGATTGGTCCTGGCGCCCTCTGGATCCCGTCTGTCTGGCCTGGTCCTCCTTAGCAACCCCAGGCAGCACTCTCCGTCCGTCTCCAGGTCCACTTGGCACCACACCGCTCTTCCCCCACTGCCGTATTTTATGTAACTTTCCCAAACCTGAGAAACTCCAAGCTAACAGACCCCACTCCTGGTACCAAAATGTGTAGCCTGGCGAAATGGAGCAGCACAGGACACGAACTTTCGTTTTTGGGGTTTTTTATTCTGTATTAATAACTTGGGTCTAGGTTTAGGATGAAATTGTAAATACATAAAACACAGTCGACAAAATACGGCAGTGGCTTGCTGCAAAACAGAACATGAGGCAAACCACAGGTGAAGGCAGTTAATTAACTAACAATCATTATACAAAACAAAACATATCATACCATACATTCGTATGTCCCGTTATCACTTGTCACCTCTTACAAGCAAACAGAAAGTATTAAACTCGTTCGAAACGTAGCCCCAAGGACTCAACAACAATTTTAACAAAGGTTAACACCAGCACATGGTGGGACAATCTACAAGCATCCCCGTGATATCGAGTGATTTGGGAAACAATATCACTTTAAAACTATGTCTGGCTGCACTAAATGCTGTTTTAGTTGTACTTTACGCAGACTAAGTTCATTTCAAAAGTCATATTCACCCCAACTCTCCTCAGAGCACACCCCCCACGCTGGATCTAGAAAATGGAGGCTGTGAAGAAAGGGGAGGTTCCTTTGGCATCACATGGCCCTTCCCATAACCCTTTTCTCCTTTTTTCAAATTCTAAAGGGGAAAATGAACCGCGCCATCTAGTGGACTTAAATATTCACTGCATTTTCCCACTTGGCTACATATGTTATTCGTGTTATGTTTAAATTGGGGTGTACACTGTTAAGCTAAAAGGGGAGGAATTGTAGTGTATGTAACCTGTTCCACCTTAAGAGACTACCTTAAGGTGATGAACTACTTTCTGATAGCTCCTGTATATTGTAGTACCGGTGGTGGCCACACCGGTATATAAACCCTGTGGAGCAGTTTGTATTTCAGTTCAGCCCTGACCCTCAATTACTAAAGACCTGTTTAAGTATTCTGTTGTCTGTGTCCAGTTATTCAGCATAACTACACTTGGAAAACACAGACTCAACAGTTTGGCATGTGATGCATCACCCTATGGTATTGGAGCGGTGCTGTCACACAAATTCCCAGACGGGTTGGAGAGGCCAGTAGCCTTTGCGTCTCGGTCACTAACCTCAGCCGAGCGCAACTACGCCCAGATTGACAGGGAGGCCCTCAGCCTAGTATGGGGAGTAAAAAAATTCAACCACTATCTGTATGGGCAGAAGTTCACCTTGCTGACTGACCACCAACCACTTGTCTCCATCTTTAATCCTAAGAAGGGCGTTCCACTGATGACTGCACAACGGTTACAAAGATGGTCCCTGTTTCTAGGGGCGAATCAATATGAAATAGAATATAAAGGCACGAAACAGCATGGAAACGCTGATGGGCTATCACGCCTGCCACTGCCTACTGTGGAGGAAGCACCAGCAGTGGACCCTATCGAGATATTTTATTCGTCAATAATTGAACGATTGCCAGTAACGAACGCGGATATAGAGAAGGAGACCCGCAATGATCCGACGCTGTCTCGGGTATATGATTTGACGATGAGGGGATGGCCAACACATGGCGACTCACTGTTGCCAGCATTCTCATCCAGAAGAGAACAGCTGTCAGTATGCCAGGGGACAGTGATATGTGAATCCAGAGTGGTGATTCCACCCAAGTTAAGGGAGAGAGTGCTAAATGAGCTCCATGAAGGTCATCTGGGAGGAGTGAAAATGAAAAGCCTTGCCACGGCTTATGTGTGGTGGCCGGGAATCGATCAACAAATCGAGGACCTAACCAAGAGCTGCTCAGGATGCCAGAAGTTCCAAAATGCACCACCACATGCACCTCTACACCCATGGGAGTGGCCCTCCTCTCCATGGCAACGGGTGCATATTGATTTTGCTGGTCCATTCATGGACTCAATGTTCTTAATAGCAGTGGATGCTCATTCGAAATGGCCTGAGGTGATAAAAATGTCCTCAACCACTACAGAGAAAACGATTGCAATCCTACGGACCATATTTGCCAGGAACGGCTTGCCAGAGCAGATTTGCTCTGATAATGGACCACAGTTTGTGTCCGAAGAGTTTTGGAAATTTATGAGAAGGAATGGGGTAAGGCATTACACATCCGCCCCGTGTCATCCAGCCACAAATGGATTGGCTGAGAGGTTCGTACAAACCTTTAAAAAGGCGATAAAGACCATGGGCGACGATGAAATTCCACCACAGCATAAGGTGGACAATTTCTTATTAGCCTACAGAAATGCGACACATGCAGTTACCAACCAGACCCCGGCCATGATGTTCTTTAACCGAAGGTTGAGATCTCGTCTGGATTTGCTCAGACCAAATGCGCGAAGAAATGTTGAGGATAAACAATTCCAGCACATCAATGAGAAGACGACAAGGAGCTTCAACGTAGGACAACCAGTCTTGGCCCGTGACTACTGAACAGAGAAATGGCAACCCGGAACGATATGCACAAGGCAGGGGCTATTAATGTACACAGTGGATGTCGGGGAGAACATTGTGAGACGCCACGTCGATCAGATCTTAGCGTCACAGGAACGAGTCAACCCCATGGCTCGCGTACCTGGGGATGAACCCGACATACCAGTAGCCTCTACCTCAGAACCAGTAGCAGTGGAAACCGATGAACTAACCGACGAAAAGGGGCCAGAATCGCCTCCGCACCAAGAACAAGAACCTCAGGAAAGGCGCTAGCCCGAAAGGATCAGGAAGCCGCCCCAAAGACTGAATCTATAAATGGACTATTGTTGTTTAATGTACATGTTAAAGTGTTAATTGTTATTTGAATATTTTGGGTACTGCTAATCTAAAAGTGGAGGAATTGTAGTGTATGTACCTTTAAGAGGGAACTACTTTTACAGCTCCTGTATACTGTAGTACCGACAGTGACCACACCTGTATATAAACCTTGAGCATGCCTCTGTACCCCCAGTCTTGAGACTACCCTACTCCAGTAAACACCTGTTGATTGTTAAGTTACAGCATCCATGTAGTTATTGAAAAACATCATACTCTCAGTATCACGGATCTAACATGGGGGAGTCCAAAACTAGGGGCCATAGATACAAGATAGTCACCAATAAGTCCAATAAGGAATTGAGGAGAAACTTATTTACCTAGAGTGTGGTTAGAATGTGGAACTCGCTACCATATCGAGCAGATGAGGCGAATAGCATAGATGCCTTTAAGGGGAAGCTAGATAAGTACATGAGGGAGAAAGGAATAGAAGGATATGTTGATAGGATTAGATGAAGTAGGATGGCAGGAGGCTCGTGAAGAGCATAAACACCGGCATAGACCAGTTGGGCTAAATGGCCTGTTTCTGTACTGTGAATTCTAGGTCATTCTATGTAACATGCTAACATCATATAGCACGATTTCACCCCAATCAACTCGGGAGATTTTCAACACAACAATTTCTCAAATAAATACCAAAAATGCTAGCAATGCACAGGAGGTCAATTAATACTGTTAAAGAAAGTTCATGACCCTTCTCTACTAAGAGATTTCTTATAATAGTAAAATACTGCGGATGCTGGAAATCTGAAATAACAACAGAAAATGCTGGAAATACTCAGCAGGTCAGGCGGCATCCGTGGAGAGAGAAACAGAGTTAACGTTTCAGGTCTGGGACCCTTCATCAGAACTGGAAAAAGCTGGAAATGTAACAGATATTAAGCAGGTGCAGAGACAGGGGGTGGGGGGGGGGGGTTTAGGAGGGGAGGAAGGAAAAATGGGGGCAGGGAAACAGAAAATGCTGGAAATACTCAGGAAACATTGAGTTCAACAATTTCAGATAATAATCCCTGCCCCCATTTTTCATGCAGTATGATTTTGCCATTCCCATTTGCAACATTTTCACAGCATGTTCTTTCAATTCCTTCCGCCCCTCCTAAACCACCCCCACCCCCCCCATGTCTCTGCACCTGTTTAATAGCTGTTACATTTCCAGCTTTTTCCAGTTCTGATGAAGGGTCCCAGACCTGAAACGTTAACTCTGTTTCTCTCTCCACGGATGCTGCCTGGCCTGCTGAGTATTTCCAGCCTTTTCTGTTGTTATAATAGATTTCTTAGTTATTTTGGTCATAGACACATGATGATCATTGCTTTAATTGATGTTTTTAATCAACGTGCGCTCTTCCTTTTGGAAAGATCCCACAAAGAATGCACCGTAGCTGTGTTTAACAGAGGTCGTACTTTACTGCCATGCAGTCATTCAAGGTAAATGTGGAACAATATTACTTCACACTGAACAATCCAGCAGGAAATTGTTATTTGTTGCACTCACAAGCATAAATCTGAATGAGCATTTTAAAAATCATATCTAAATAATCGTTGTTTTTTATTCGTTCATGGGATCTGCGCATCGCTTGCAAGGCCAGCATTTATTGCCCATCCCTAAAAATGTTTCTTCCGCAGGTAATTTTGTAGGAAGATGCTCAAGCTCGATGGCAGATGCACAATTATTGTTGTACATTGAAAGTCATATTTCACAGTTCATCGAGACCTTTGTTCATCATCATGTATCTTCTATCCCTTGGGGAACAGTGTGAAGTAGTGGCTGATTAACAGGCTGCAACATGAATACTTCCATGGCCATAATGATCCTTATACCAGCTGATAGGGTGGTTAGTCTTATACGGCAGGAGGGTTTTATGGGCTCCCTACAACCAGTTTGATAACAGGGGGCGGGGGGGCACCCACCCGACACAAGTATCCCGCTGCATGCCAATGCAGAATTCAAAGCGTGAACTCCAACTCTGCTTGAGTGAACTATCGGGAGTGGGCGTTTGAACCCTGTACCTACTGACTTAGAGGCAGGAAAGCTACCACTGAGCCACAGCCTCGCTCCTTTGCCCTCTGCTAACAATGCTAAAGAGGCCATCAGGAAAGATTGAACAGGCTGGGGACTCTTCTTTAGAAAAAAGACTGAGAGGCGAGGTGATAGAGGTCTTCAACATTGTGAAGTGGCGATAGGGTAGTTGTAGAGTAGATGCTTACAGTTGTGGGGGGAGTCCAAAACTAGGGCCATAAATATGGAAAGATTCAACAGGCTGGGGCACTTTTCTCTAGAAAAAGATTGCTAAAATGTCATCAACCTGAAATGTTAACTCTGTTTCTCTCTCTTCACAGATGCTGAGTATTTACAGCATTTTCTGAATTTATGCCATAAATATAAGATAGTCACCAATAAATTCAATAAGGGACTCAGGAGAAAATTCTTCACCCAGAGAGTAGTGAGGATATGGAACTCACTACCACATGGAGTGGTTGAGGAGATTAGCATAGATATATTTAAGGGGAAGCTAGATAAGTACATGAGGGAGAAAGGAATAGAAGGATATGGTGATGGGGTGAGCTGAAGTAGGGTGGGAGGAGGCTCATGTGGAGCATAAACACCGGCACCGACCAGTTGGGCCGAACGGCCTGTTTCTGTGCTGTAAAATTCTATGTAATGTAAAGAAATATGAAATGAAAGAAAACTTAAGGCTGACACACTTGCTTGAAATTTTGGCAAGCCATAAGTTATTGTACATCTATATAGACATAATAATCCAGCCTTTCATTTTTAAGTACCATTTCTCCAGTCCTTCTTATTCTCCCTGCCTGCTGCACTATTACAATGATTGTTTCCCGCTGATAGCTGTGCAAGCTGCTTTGTAATTGCATTTTTTCTCACGTATCAATAGAGCCAATGAAGACCATTTTTGACAAGAAATGTTGTTTTCTCGAACAGTGCATTTTGAAGGCCTTGAACTTTGGCAGCGGAGATCGATATCGGTGACATGCAGGCTCTTCGCTCACGCCACTGACCTCTGCCCTTTGTCCTAAGTTCCTGCCAATCAAAAAGGCAGAGGGCAGCGCTGAAGACTGAAGGTCAGTGTCATTAGTGCTGATATCGATCTGCATTGCAAAAAAACGCACAATAGGGATTTGTGAGGAAATTCTTTCTCATGAACACTTCAATTTTTTTTTAGACCCTACCCCACAAAAATATCATTTTGAGTGATTGCTGCTTTTAGAAGATAGCTTGAGGTCAGGTGTTTCTTTGTTTTTTGCTCCCATGTTTCCTTACTGCTGTATTACATTTGCAAAAGATTTTTGTTCATTGCTATGAGCGGACCAGTTGAAAAGAACAGCCAGCTCACAGTACAAGGCAGAAGGCAGATTGAATTGGTTTGTCCAGGTTTTAAGTACAAACTTACATGACACAGCACGGTAGATCGAGTGACGCAATAGCAAAACACTGTGGATGCTGGAAATCTGAAATAAAAAGTGATGGAAGATTTGCTGTCAGACAGTGGATGCTAGAAATGGAGGATGATTGCACCAGAGCCATTGGGAGTGGAGGAGGTGTAGGCTGGTACTTGGGATGGGGATCCTCTATTGGTACACGGCTGGTGGGGTGGTCAGCACCTCTGGGGTCTACTTGCCTTTTGTCTACCACATTTCCAGACCACGGGAGGCTTCTCTTTGCAGTTTTTCCATGCATCCCTCCTCCTCTGCTATTCTACTGTAGCCATTTACACATCCTCTGGGCCTAACTTTTGTTTCTATACTTATCTCAGTGTGACCCCTGTTTACCTTTGCGCCATCATTACTTTTGTTATTTAATCACACCTACTTTCCACCCTATCACAGACCCCTTTGTTCTTTTCCGACACCCCCCCATCCCCGCACCCCTCTACCCCTTCCCCTGCTTCTGCACTTGCTTAAAAGCTGTTCATCTCTAACATCTGTAAGATCTGCAAAATTAATATTGTACTATAAGGGTCTTTTGGCAGAAGAGGCCTTGTTTTAAAGACTGTTTTAAAGGAAGCCCAGGAAAAAGGGGCGTATAAAATGGCTGCCAGACCCCGTGACTAGCTTTTTGGACACTTTAAAATGGTTCCTGCAGTCCCCAGACAGCCTTTGTGGATTCAAACCACGGTAAGTTCTGGAAGCCGTTTCTGAGAAAACGAAACCAGACACAAACTTATACATAAAGATTGGATGCAGATCCAGTCAGATCGGCCTGTAGATAAAGGCCATCTAAATGTTTACCCAGACAAAGGGGAACAGTTTCATATTCATAAGGGGAGCATCAAAGACCCATTAAAGACATTAAGAAGACATTCGAAACAATGCAGGTCATTCCAGACCAGAGATGGCCATCACCGACCATCCTGAGAGCAGTTTAAATATAATAACTACCCCACTGTGCAACAAGCCCGGCAAAAGTTAAACAAAGACTAACCTTGATTTGGTGGGAGATAAAGGCCTCATCTGAGAAGTATAATTGGAGACACCCGGGGTAGCAATGGGCAGCCATCAAAGACAGCGGAGAACCATCAGCAGCGATTAACCATAGAAGAAGAAGAAGACGAAGCAGCCATCAAGAAGGCAATTCGAGCCTGCGTCCCGCCCCGGGGTAACCTTCGGGAGATCGTCGACAAACCCCGGGTCATTGACGAGACAAGAGGGCAGCAGCCCTACAGAAGAACACTATCTGAAAATGGTAACTGGCTAGAAGAGACCTCGGGAAAGTGGTCAAACAGTTGATCTTCCCTCATATCGACGTCCAGGCCCGCTGAGATCCAGCCTGTCCGTGACCTTCACCTCGAGGAAGAGAAGGCGTGTCGCAGCTCGCAGCCCGCAGCGCTGACCACGAGGAGACAGGACGCCTGAAAGGATCAAAACGCAGACCTGTTTCAAAACCTTACAATTCCTAGCTGGATTGGTGAGCATGTTTCTGGCCCTTCATAATCGGATCTAGATAGGTTTAAGGGGGTGGACATTTTGGGTATAATTAACATGAGTTGTTGTCCCTCGATGTTCCGTGTGTTTCCCCATTTCATGATGACCTTTGTAAAGTACAATATGCCTGTATCTATTTTAGTTAGTACTGTATTGTTATGATTTGTTTTTCCCTGCCATGTACCCTCTAATTTGCTTGCATTTGATTTGTTTTTCCTCATGCAATAACATTTCATTTCGTTTCATTAAACTTGGTCTATAAGAGTATTCTCTGCATTGTAGTTCCTGCACCTAAGTCCAGTGTCTAGAACCTAAGGGGTGAGTGGGTCGAACCACTCAAGGTTTTACTGTGCAAAAGAGAGAGAGAGGCCTCTGGCGAGAGAAACCTCTGCGACCTCGGAGAGAAAACCCCTTACACATCTTCCAGTTCTGATCGACCTGAAACCTTAACTCTTTTTTTTCTCTCCACAGGACAAAGCAGCCCGCTTGATTGGCACCCCATCCACCACCTTAAAACATTCAATCACTCCACCACCAGTGCACCGTGCCTGCAGTGTGTACCATCTACAAGATGCACTGCAGCAACTCGCCAAGGCTTCTTCGGCAGCACCTCCCAAACCTGCGACCTCTTCCACCTAGAAGGACAAGGGCAGCAGGCGCATGGGAACACCACCACCTCCAAGTTCCCCACCAAGTCACACACCATCCTGACTTGGAAATATATTGCCGTTCCTTTATCATTGCTTGGTCAAAATCCTGGAATTCCCTAACAGCACTGTGGGAGTACCTCCACCACATGGACTGCAGTGGTTCAAGAAGGCAGCTCACCACCATCTTCTCAAGGGCAACTAGGGATGGGTAATAAATGCTGGCCTTGCTGATGACGCCTATATCGCCAGAATGAATATATATATAAAATTCTATGTGAAAGAGCACTGGAAATACATCCAGTAGCTCTAAGTAAGCACATTAATATTTAATTGATGTTGCCAAATCGCAGATTTACAGCCTTACAGAATTGTTAATTGAATTGGATTTGTATTGAAACAAACAGAAATACTTTTTCAGAATCCTTTACACAAATAATATTAAGATCACCTTACAGCACCCTTATCATGTTTAAACACCTGAAAGCATTTCAAACAATGAATAACTTTGAATACTATAACTGCTGGCATAAAAGCAAATTTAGCCGTCATTCTGCACCTGCGATGTCCTGAGAACAGCAATGAGGTGAAATAACAACAGGAAATGCTGGAAAAGCTCAGCAGGCCCGGCAACATCCGTGGAGAGAAAATAGCGTCAACGTTTCGGGTCAAACCCTTTGTCAAGACTGAAGGCTAGGCTGGGAGAGAACAATGAGGTGAATCCTAGTTAAGCCCCACTGGAGTACTTCTGACTATGTAACAGCAGCAGCTTGTATTTATATAGGGCCTTTAACGTAAACGTCCCAAGGCACTTCACAGGAGCGTTATCAAACAAAATTTGACACTGAGCCACATAAAGAGATATTAAGACAGATGACCAAAAGCTTGGTCAAAGAGGTAGGTTTTAAGGAGCACCTTAAAGGATAAGAGAGAGAGATAGAGAGGCAGAGGTTTAGGGAGAAAATTCCAGAGCTTAGGGCCTCGGCAGCTGAAGGCACGGCCACCAATGGTGGAGTGTTGAAAATCGGGGATGCGCAAGAGGCCAGAATGGGAGGAGTGCAGAGATCTCAGAGGGTTGTAGGGCTGGAGGAGGTCACAGATGTAGGGAGGGGCAAAGCCATGGAGGGATTTGAAAACAAGGATGAGAATTTTAAAATCAAGGCGTTGCTGGACTGGGGGCCAATATAGGTCAGCGATGGGTGAACGTGACTTGGTGCAAGTTAGCAGAGTTTTGATGAGCTGAAGTTTATGTAGGGTGGAAGATGGAAATCCGGCCAGTAGAACATTGGAGTAGTCAAGTCTAGCGGTAACAAAATCATGGATGGCGGTTTCAGCAACCAATGAACTGAGGCAGGGGCTGCAGAGGCAGTTGATTCTTCAGTGCAGTATTTAGGGGGTGCTGCATTGTCAAAAGTGCTGGCTTTTGGATGAGACATTTTTTTTTGTTCTCGCGATGCGCGCAGTGCTGGCAAGGCTCCATTTATTGTCCATCCTTCTTTGCCCTGTGAAGGTGTTCATGGGCCTTCTCCTTAAACCGCTGCGGTCCTTGTGGTGACAGTGCTCTTCTACACAAAGCATAGTAATGAAGTGCCATCATAAATAATTATTTTCCTTTTCAAAGTACGTTTGCCTTTTGTTAATAGTTGTATCGTGCGCTGCAGTCATACTGAAGCACCTCTCTGAAACCAGTGGCTTGTAGAGTACAACACGTGTCCAGAAGCACTTTGTTTTATACGGCAGACTGCACACAGTTGTGAATCAGACAGTGCCTGATGGGAGAGTGGTCGGCACGTCTCCATTCAGATCGTGGAGTGGACTGCGAGACAAGGAGCCCAGCCACTGCGCTATCCTCGTTCAACAAGCCAAAAGTCTTACCCATGAATTTCAACTGAGCAGATCTTAATTCTCCCCCAGACTTGACAAGAGCAAACTAATTCGACAAAGGTTGGTTAACGGAGCAAAATCTAGACATTTTGACAGCTGCCTCCTTGAAGAATTTTGTGCAGTTCTTTAATAAATACTGCTGTACAAATCTCTGATCCTCTGCGAAGTGCCTTATATGTGGTAATGGCTTGCTGATCCACAGATAATGTCTTGTCAGCTTATTAGCCTAGTCTAGGAACCTTGGAAAGTGGGCTGCCAGCCTGTTATATTATCCTTCCAGCAAGATTCGCAAGCCACCTCCCCTGAAGCCTGTAATCATCATCCCTCACACGGACGCAATCCACTAGCAGCAGCATTACTGGAGTTGGGAAAACTAATTAGGTGTTCTGTTCATAAAGATAGAAATAAAATGACACTGTACTGAAGTGACTCGAGCTTTCTTCTGCGTTGTACATTTTAACAGATACATATGTACCATCTATAATATTTGCCCGAACACAGTTAAGTTTCTAACATTTCCTTTAACCGCTTGAATGTTATTTCAAGAAGAAAATAAATGGAATCAGGTTTTTTTTTGGGCCGATTTGCATTAATTAATATTGTACTGACCTTTAGTCTTCTGCATTGGCACAAAATAATAGAGCCCAGTGCAAAGAAGACCAAATGGACCCTTCTACCAGGCAACTCAACTCTTGTGTAACACAAAGGCCAGCTCCCCAGTAATTTGAATTCGAAACTGAAGGTAACAGAAGTACACAGTAGATCCATCAGTGTCGGAAAGCAAGACTTAACATTTTGGGTTGAGACTCTAACAAGAAATGTTTCAGAGTTTTTTTCCCCACATTTCCCACATTTGCTGTTTTACATTTTTGCATCTAATGTTTTTGAGATAATCAGCTGGCTAAAACAGCTCTGCGCTGGAGCAAGCCATCCATTTAGCGCAATGCTGAATTTGCATCTATTTTAGCACAAGCAATAATTTCTCTGCTGTGTCAACATGTTTGAAAATAGAGGATGGGGCAAATTTTTCTCAGGACCACGTGTCTGGTCTTTGGACCAGCGCAGCACGCCTGACGTGGGCTGCGCCAGTCCAAACCAAAGAACGCCCGAATTTGATGAGCCTATTTGTACCCAGGTGCAGGCCCATCCCCTGCCGTGGAAATAGGGCAGAAGCAGGATCACAGCTACAGGCCTCTCGGGGACCTGGCACCAGCTTCAGAGCCTTCTGGGTGCTGTTGAAGAATAGTTACCAGAAAGCCTCGAAGCCCAGATAGCCACTGGATAGCTGAAAGAAAATGTAGGTGACTTACCCTGTCTGTTGTCTTCACCTTGCTTCCTGCCCCTTCAGACCCTCCAATCTGAGAGGCAACCAGGGTCAAAGCCTACTGCCATCTTATTGGGCCTCCACTGGAAATGGGCGTCGATTTTATTTTGTTATTTTGAGGGTGACCCCTTTTTGCTAAAGTATCCTCTCTTTTTTGTCCTAGTCTCTCCATACCACACATCATCAATGAGCAGGAGGGCAGATGGACAATGCTCCCTTTCATTCACAAATGCCTCTGAAACAGGCGACTAGGATGCGCACCAGAATGGCTTGGATGCACTCTGATTTCCTCTCTCACTTTGGAAAGGTATCTATCCTCTCCATACCACCTGCCTGAAAGGTACTGCGGACAATGTTACTATGGGAGATTGCGTGCATTAATCCTGTCCCATAGCAATTTTCAGTGGTTTAATTTCTATTATACCACACGCATGGTCTCAATATTGCTGGTATAGTGTACTGATCCATTCCATGCTTTGCATCTGATTTTTGGTGGTGGGTTTTTCCATAACACTACTGCTCTATATCAGGCAATAGCTGGGTGTTCAGCATCTGGTGATGACTGGACGTATTCAAATTAGGCATTAACAGCAGGAATATGTCATCTAACAGATTTTCTACTGTTGTGGTGAAATAAAATTAATTAAATCCGCACATTAGTCTGTAAATGGTAAAATAGCCAAGCAGTTTATTTAAAACACAAGAACACAAAATTATTCAACAGTACAATACAAACAGATCGCGGAGGTACCTAAAGGCTGATCAGGGAGTACAGCTTAGAGCTCCTGTAGCTCGTTCCTGGCTGACTCTCCGATTGTCTTCGGTCTCCGGTATTTAAGCTTACAAACCACAATGATTCATACTTTTGCGTGACATTTCTTGTTTCGCAACACCTTCTTATTCAAACCGTATATTGACACATCGTTCTACGCTTGTTCTATTATCAGCGGTTTATTTAATGAACGGTCTAGATTGTGGTTAAACTGTCAGGTGCCCACCTGGTGACTTCCCTATTTCCCAACGGCTAGTATCAGTCAAGCGAATCCTTTTGACCTGTTATTGTCAAGTCACTACCTCTTTTCTGTGTCTCAGCAGGTCTCCTTCTGCATTGTCTATCTTTGTCCTCTTTCGTGGTTGCGTGCTGAGCTGTGTGCAAAGCTTGTATACATTTAGCCTGCTGTTGTCAGGCAGAAATGCCTTGACTACTTATTCTTACCCATAATGCTATGGTTATACTAAGTGTGATTTCTAAAAATCCACTTCACTATCATTGACACATCAGCAACCCTGGACATCCTGTGTTCCCGGTATCCAGCTTTCCAAAGATGATGGTGGAATGAGTTTAAAAACCAAAGAGCCACACCTTGCCTAGTACAATCAATCGGCAAGTTATTGATTTCATTAGGCGAGGCGAATGGTTCAAAGATTAAAATATTTTCTTCAGCCAGGGCCGCTGGCCATTCTACATGATGTGGGAGGTGCCACAGCTATTTCCCTCCTTGAGGTGGGTGGCCCATGAGAGGCTCAATTGCTGCTGGGAATATCATGTAAATAAGCTTCAAGCTGAAAGATCCACTGGGGTCAGCACTCACTGGGATGGGTGCGGCAAAGCTTGGCCAGTCACCGATCTGCCAGGGTTCCCAGTAGATCGAAAAATCCGGCCCCTGATGTAGTCCATGCCATCCATGTTTTGTATCTGATTCTAGCTCAGTCCGATTATGAAATTGAACAATAGGCTAGAAAGATCAAGGACTGGACTGTCTGCCGAAGCTGAGATCTAAGGTCAGAGTGCAGGAGACTTGTAGAAACCAATTAATACTGGCTGGGTTGAGAGTTGCTTGAGTAATACTGAACTGAATAAACTTTTCTGAAATAGCTGCATACTCAGTCTTTTTGCACTACAGATGGTGCACACTTGGTGAATTATTACTGAAACCAGTTCTTTTTTTGATTCCTGAAATCATGTGACACAGCACATAATGACAACTTTGAAACTGTCTACTTTGTGCTGGAATATCCTAGCGGTTGCAGTTCTATCGTGACTGCTGCAACTTGAACTGGGAGCAGAATAACAAACCACAATGAACCTTTCATTATTCTATACTGCAGTGTGGCCATCAACCAGCCCACCTCGCCAAAGCTTCTTCGGCAGCACCTCCCAAAGCCGCGACCTCTACCACCTAGAAGGACAAGGGCAGCAGGTGCATGGGAACACCATCACCTCCATGTTCCCCTCCAAGTAACACACTATCCTGACTTGGAAATGTATCGTCGTTCCTTTATCATCGCTGGTTCAAAATCCTGGAACTCCCTCCATGACACCATTGTGGGAGCACCTTCACCACACGGACTGTAGCGGTTCACCACCACCTTCTGAAGGACAATTAGAAACATAGAAACATAAAAGATAGGAGCAGGAGTAGGCCACTCGAGCCTGCTCCGCCATTCAATGAGATCATGGCTGATCATCCAAATTCAGTACCCTGTCCCTGCTTTCCCTCCATATCCCTTGATCCCTTTAGCCTTAAGAAATATATCCAACTCCTTCTTGAATATATTTAATGAATTGGCCTCTACTGCCTTCTGTGGTAGAGAATTCCACAGGTTTACCACACTCTGGGTGAAGAAATTCCTCCTCATCTCTGTCCTAAATGGCTTACCCCTTATCCTTAGACTGTGACCCCTGGTTCTGGACTCCCCGACCATCGGGAACATCCTTCCTGCATCTAGTCTGTCTAGTCCTGTTAGAATTTTATACGTTAGGAATGGACATTAGGAACGGACAATTTGCCAACGACGCCCACATCCCGTGAATGAATTTTAAAAAATCAACATCGAGCTCATCAGTGGCCGTGTGATCACGTCACAGTATATTGTGATCCATGAGAAAAAAACCCAGAATGGAGAATAGTGTGAAGGTAGAGAGTTAGCGTAGTGAAACACAAGAGAGCAAAAGAAATAGATGCACATGTAGAGAGACAGAGGCTAGCTAGAAGAAAGTGAATAGGTGAGTTAGACAATGACTGGGTTGGAGCAGGGCATTTGCAGCAACACTTGGTCCAACAGTGATGTCTAAGATCTGTAAACAGGGGCACCGGGAAATCGTGATGACATTTATATCATGGATCCACAAAAAAAAGCACCACACCATGAAAATCTCACTCCATTCCCCAACTTACTCCTCACTGCCACTCCCAGCTCCTCCATAACTTTAAACTGGTCCTAACCAGAAGGTACTGATCATAAGGCAACGTATGTACGATAGATTGTAATTCGCTGAATATCTGCAAGCAAAATTACTGGATCGTGCTTGCGTAGAAATTATGCCAAGATGTTTCTGCACTGATCTTGCCGATGGGAATTGGCGCTGAAATTTCCTGCTGGAACGTAAAAACCAGTGTAAAACAAGTGCAAATGCACCACCACCAACAGGGGCAATAGGGAGTGGGTCACTGTCTTCTGCCATGGTGTCTCATTCTCAGAGCCCCTTGCCTCTGGTGTTCCTCTTCCTCTTCTATTATTTGCTGGAAATTACAAATTGAGGAAATCTTCCCACTCTATTTAGAGTGTTGGTAACATATAGCAACCAGAGAAAACCTTTCCCCCCAGGCTGTTAATAAATATGTACTTCAGCCACTTTCCTTCTGTACTTAGCTCCTTGTCCTGGAGGTCACGATGATGATGGATCACCAGCTTCAAATCTTGGTTAACTGATAATTTAGATCAAGTACTCCTGAATTTGGGGACAAACTGGGGTGATTTTAACTCTACTCGCTCAGCAGAAACTTGGCGGGTGGGCAGTTAAAATCACCCTGGCTCTTACCTGTCTGAAAGCCGCCATGATCGCAACATCTGCAATTTTAACCTGCTCTCCTGAGCAGACAGCAAGGATGCGCGCCCGGAGCCAACGGGGTCATAAGAACATAAGAAATAAGAGCAGGATTAGGCCACTTGGCCCTTCGAGCCTGCTCCGCCATTCAATAAGATCATGGCTGATCTTCTACCTCATCTCCACTTTCCTGAACATATCCCCATATTTGATTCCCTTAATATTCAAAAATCTATTGATTCCTGTCTTGAATATACTCAACGACTGAGCCTCCACAGCCCTCTGAGGTAGAGAATTCCAAAGATTCACCATCCTCTGAGTGAAGAAATTTCATCTCATCTCAGTCCTGAATGGCCGACCCCTTATTCTGGGACTGTGACCCCTGGTTCTAGACTCCCCAGCCAGGGCGAAACATCTTCCCTGCATCTACCCTGTCAAGCCCTCTAAGAATTTTGTATGTTTCAATGAGATCACCTCTCATTCTTCTAACCTCTAGAGAATATAGGCCTAGTCTACGCAATCTGTCCTCATAGGACAATCCCCCCATCCCAGGAACCAGTCTGGTGAACCTTCGTTGCACTCCCTCTATGGCAAGTATATCCTTCCTTAAGTAAGGAGACCAAAACTGTACACAGTACTCCAGGTGTGGTCTCACCAGGGCCCTATATAATTGCAGTAAGACATCTCAAATCCTCCTTCTTTACATATGCGTGTGGCGGCCCATTGACATCATTGAGACCCGACTGTAATTTTAACTCAGGCCTGAGTGGGGAATCCACTTGGAGTTAAAATTGGGACCGATCAGGTCTATATAGAAAATGAGGTGTAGTTATTAGTGGAGATGAGCGATCACATTTAAAAGCTGATTTAATTTTGTGGGAAATGAAATATTGGTAACAGCATGTTGGTGACTTGATGACATCAACAGTATGTGCCAGCCTGGCTTGGGTGAAGCAGAATTGGCCATTCTCAGCACTCAAAAGATCAACCTTGTTGGGATTGAAAGATGAATTTAAAGGTCAATTAGATTCTTGAGATAACCGTTTAACACTTTTTCTCATCACGCTTTATTTATAATCTGTAATTTAATTTCCATGTGGTGCAAAAACCAAATCAGCAGCTTTACTTAGTGGCAGTTGCCACATTGACCATTAGGAATAGCCATATAATGGAGAAAACCACATAACCAATCTATGTCAGGGTTGATGCCAAGGAGCAAGCTATTAATTTCCATAACTGCAAGATGAGGACCCTCCTTAATGATGTTGTAGTTTTCCTTTCCCTATAAACATTGACATGACCTCCTACCGAGAGTTTTTTTAAATTTCCTGTTCCTCTTGGTGAACCTTTTTTTAAAATTCATTTACGGGATGTGCAAGGCCAGCATTTATTGCCCGTCCCTAATTGCCCTTGAGGAGGTGGTGGGTGGTGAGCCGCCTTCTTGAAGTTAAGAGGGCAGTTAAGAGTCAACCACATTGCTGTGGGTCTGGAGTCACATATAGGCCAGATTGGGTAAGGACGGCAGATTTCCTTCCCTAAAGGGCATTAGTGAACCAGATGGGTTTTTTTTAACGACAATCCGGTAGTTTTGTGATCACCATTACTGATACTAGTTTTTTATTCCAGATTTATTTAATTAAATTTAAATTCCCCAGCTGCCATGGTGGGATTACGAACTCATGTTCTACCAGATCATTAGTCCAGGCCTCTAGGATTATTGGTCCAGTGAAATAACCACTATGTTACTGTACCCCTTTAGTATGCCTTTCAATAAAAGTGAATTAAACATTTTCTTGCTTTTTACACCCATTCTTAAAAATGACCAGCTGTAGAACAGTAATGTATAGGTTAAATGCAAAGCAAAGCTCCCGCTACACTGTTCCAACAATATCCCATAACACTAAACTCAGAATAGAACTCTTTACTGCACCAGTGTGAATTTTCTGATTCCCACTCTGGATATTGTAATCTTTGAGTGAGATTGCTAATTAATCAATTTGTGACAAATTATCCACAATTTTGTGTGAGCACTGTTCAATACTATAGTGAGCTGTAACATTGGTGATTAGTCTATGTAACAATCTATGTAAGATTCTACAAACCGTAATAAAATCGCAGCTACCATGTGGAGATCAAAGTTCAGAATGAATTGTGAAATGGTTATGCAATACTAGGAAGTCAGCATGGTCCTTTGTTTGTGAAGACACAAAATGGTGGAAGTCAGCAGGGGGTCCTTTGCCTGGTGGTCAGCACGGTCCTTTGTTTGTGAGGCCACATGGACAGGAAGGAGAAACATGAGTGATGAGGAAGTCCCGCCCCCACACACCTCACAGGAACATGAACGTGTCATGCGGAAGGAAGACCAATCAGGGAAGGTTTGGAGAGAAATTGACCTATCAGAGGGAGGCAGACAGTGATATACAAGTGGGGCTGGCAGAAAGGCACTAGAAAGAGATAACCCAGAGGTGGGAAGATCAGAACAAAGAAAGGAGAACGGAAGAACAGAAGAACAAAGAAAGCTGGCCAGCCTATGTTTCGACTTATGACTTTTCCTGGACCGATCACACAGAGATAAAGGAGTATGTATAAAAGTCAGACATAGAGCTTAGATATTGTTAAAGGGTACTTTTTGTATGATTGACTTGGGATAAGTTGCTGGGGAGGTGCTTTTATGTAGGGGTAAATTGAAAGCATATTGATTGCGAGAGAATGCTTCTATATACACTTGAATTTTGAATTATAGTGTGTATAAAGACCAATTTTGTTGATCACATACTTATCTGTCATTGTTACACTTATTCGTAATTCTCGAGTTCCAAACAGTAGTAAGAGAAAGGCTTACACTAACACAATTAACCAATCAAATCACTATGAGAACATATATATATTTTTTTATTCATTGATGGGATGTGGGCGTCGCTGGCTAGGCCTGCATTTAGTGCCCATCCCTAATTGCCCTTGAGAAGATGGTGGTGAGCCGCCTTCTTGAACCGCTGCAGTCCATATGGTGTAGGTACACCCACAATGCTGTTAGGAAGGGAGTTCCAGGATTTTGGCCCAGCGACAGTGAAGGAACGGCGATACAGGTCCAAGTCAGGATGGTGTGTGGCTTGGAGGGGAACTTGTAGGTGGTGATGTTCCCATGCGTCTGCTGCCCTTGTCCTTCTAAGTGGTAGAGGTCGTGGGTTTGGAAGGTGCTGTTGAAAGAGCTTTGGCGAGTTGCTGCAGTGCATCGTGTAGATGGTACACACTGCAGCCACAGTGCGCCGGTGGTGGAGGGAGTGAATGTTGAAGGTGGTGGATGGAGTGCCAATCAAGCGGGCTGCTTTATCCTGAATGGTGTCGAGCTTCTTGAGTGTTGTTGGAGCTGCACTCATCCAGGCAAGTGGAGAGTATTCCATCACACTCCTGACTTGTGCCTTGTAGATGGTGGAAAGGCTTTGGGGAGTCAGGAAGTGAGACACTCGCTGCAGAATTCCCAGCCTCTGGCCTGCTCTTGTAGCCACAGTGTTTATATGGCTGGCCCAGTTCAGTTTCTGATCTATGGTAACCCCCAGGATGTTGATAGTGGGGGATTCAGCGATGGTAATGCCATTGAATGTCAAGGGGAGATGGTTAGAGTCTCGCTTGTTGGAGATGGTCATTGCCTGGCACTTGTGTGGTGCGAATGTTACTTGCCACTTGTCAGCCCAAGTCTGAATGTTGTCCAGGTCTTGCTGCATATGGACACGGACTAAGGCAGCCATATTTTTCTACTTTAATCTTTAGCTTGCCTGTTTGTACATTTCTCAATGCTGGAGGATATGACAATAAGGGGGAAAAATTGGTTGCTTTGCGCCTCCCATTAGCGCCCTAAGAGGGCACTAACGGGGCGCAAATCAACTAGCACCTGGGAGCAGCACCACCAACGTCTCCCACAAAATTCAGCGGGAGGTTAGCGGTGACAGTAACCGTTAGCGCCCCGCGGCACTGTGCCGCTGGTGATGACGTCATCACCATGCGCAGCGCCCCGCTTGCGCCCTTGGCTGCGATCTTCGGTAGCGCCCCCTGACTTACCGCCAGATGCTATGTTCGACAGGGTCAGGGGGGCCTACCTACAGACGGGGCGGCGCTAATTAAAGGCGAGGTGCCGGACGGCCATTTTTGTTGCCCCCATTGCCATCCCGGCCTCCTCTTCAGTACCCCCACAGACTGCCGGCTGCGCTCCATGAGCCCAGCACTTCTCTTGAGTGCCGGGCTCTTCTGCCGGCACTCCGATCCCTGGTGGCCCTGCTGGGCCCCGGGTCGTGCTGCACAAGGCCCCTGCCCTTTATGAAGGGGAGGAAGGCCTGCAGTACCACAGCGTGATATTCCCTTGCAGCGCCCCAAGATGGAGGTGGGGCGCTTCCAGTAGCGCCCCGCTTCCCTTTTGGAGCGCTACCGATGAATTTCGGCTGTGGGGGTGCTAATTTTTTCGGGAGGCTAAAAGTAGCGCCCCGGTGAAGTTAACGGCCCAAAGGGGGCGTGACTCAATTTTTCCCCCTAAGTTTCATGACTTGAGATTTGGGGAAGAGCATAAGAGATGAATGTTAGCCAAAGGTAAGAACTGATCTAGCTTAAATGCCCAAAGTTTGAATAATTCTGTAGAGAAATGGAATTAAAGAAAGCTTGTTAATATGAATGTGTGGATTCCTGAAAGATTGTGGACATGTTTGTGATTGTGTCAGTTTGTGAGTGCCCCAGCTCCCTGGCCCCCATTCTCTCTCAGACCCAAATCCTTCCCTCCCTTCTAATCTAAGGAGAGACGGCATCATTTATGTGGCTATCATAGGGTCGGAGCTCCAAGGCTGCCTTTAAGTCTCCAAGGAAAGAGGGGAGAGACATATAAGGAGAAATGAAGAGGCATCCAGAGAGTGAGAGCAGGAGAAATATAAAACAGACACAGACCAGAGCAAGAACGGGAGTGAGCAAAACAGCCACAGAGAAACCAAAATACTGAAACAACAACGACTGAAAATGTATGAGTCAAACAAAGAGAGAGAGGAAAAAGAGGAAAAATCAAACAAAAAGAGAGATCAAAATTAGAGAATGGAAGGCAAGTAGAAAAACAATTATGGGAAGAACATGACATGTAATTTTTTTTGTCCGTGAGCACTGTCACAAGAGGTCAATTTCTTATTGAATTAAATCTTGGAAGTAGAGCGATTGCAATTTTATTTTTGTCATTAACTATTGAATAAAACTATTTAATCAGGTTAAAGGTTACATGAGTGATATATGGATGTTGCTTTGTGATGTATTTTTTCTACAGCCAAGGTTAAAGTTGGCTGCAATTGTCCTTGAGAGTCTGAATGTATACAGTAGAGAAATATGAATCCCAGGAAAGCTCAAAATTTAAAAACAAAACCTTTTCCATTTCTAATTTGGAGTCCTGTACCACTTGCTGGTAACACAATAATCACTCATATCGAGGAGGATTTAAAGAAAAAATGCTGTGTGTGATACTTAGCCAATATTTCACTACAAGGCACTTTCATTTTCGTAGAATTGACTACGGTTTTGAGAGAGACCTGGAAAAAAAATCCTGATGTCTACATTCATTGCAATCACAAGCACAACCAGTGGCATCTCTACAAAGTGCCAATCAATCAAGGGCATCGATGTACAAGACAATCAACTTCAGGAAATCAAGGAGCATCCCAACCAGTAGAGCAGCTTATCCGATGAGCAGTAGACTGTACACACATCCCATTGTGTTACAAAGAGACTATTTAATTGAGGCGGAAATCATGATTGTATTCATCACATATTGTTTGTGAAGCTTGCTGCCTTCTCATCAAGGGTTATATATGTTCACCCTTCCATTAAGTGCTACAAAGAAGCGTACTTTCAGTGATAAGGGATAATATAGCTTGGCACGAGTCATGTTTTAAATTGAGCGGAATGATCCTTTTTAACTACAGTTGGAGGCGGAGTGTCAAATTACAGAAATCACAATCAAGTCTACTGAAAATAAAATACATACCCTGAACCGTTATAAAATGTATTTGACAGGAGTTGTAGTGATTAAATATCAAATTTATATTACAAACCATCCAGAGTTACAGATTGAAAAATTGGCAGTTGGTTTACATTGAGTGGGAAAGGCTGTTTATACTGAAGTCGTACTGCACAGTGGATGAAGAATGCTTGCCGTCCTATTTCCTTTCGGTGGATTTACACAGGTGGTAAATAAAAATGTCTTGAATGTGATTTATCCTGGTTTTTGTGGACTTTAACATTAGAATCGTAAGCCACTGTACAATAGCGTACTGGGTGACGGCATGTCAGAGGTTTGAATCCCAAATTTGACTGATGTTCCTTTCGGTGCAGTGCTGAGAGAGGGCTGCATTGTCGGAGGTACTAACCTTTGGAGAAGATGGTAAACTAAGGCCGCGATTTTGCCGGTGCTCAGAGGACGGGTTCGGAGGCAGGTCAGGTATTAAATCCAAAATGATTGACGGCAGGTTTGGAACCCGCCGCTAACCCGCCTCCATGCCAGTTTCCAAAATGTCGGGTAGGCACATTCACAGCCGACCCGACACCAAGCAACGGGAGAGACATTTAAGGTTGTTAACAGCTTGTTAGCTCCTTGTTAAATGCTATTTTGCCAGGCCTCTTCCATTTTCATACATTTTCAACGTGTTTCACACAAACATGCCAACTGAGTGTGTCGGGTCTTCCAATGTGCTGAATAGTTCACAGCTACAATTGCTGTATATAAACTTTCCTATCACATCAATTCATTTTCAAATGGCCGAAGTGGCTGAATTTGGAGGAGACCTTTGAGCTGTATTGAGGTTGTGAGTGTGTGCTGTGAACTCTATATACACTGTCACCTCCTTGGAATAAGCTCTCTCCCCATTGACCTACTCCTGATAACATCTCATCCTCAACTGTCAGATATAACAGCAGAATGGGAACCATGTATATTCTCTCATCCTGGTCCTCAGATTCAGAAGAGTATCATCTGCGGCAGCAGCAGAACCAGGCACAGCAGCAGCACCAACAACAGGAGCGCCAACCTTCTCCTCAACCACCGGATGCTGCACAGGGCAGAGGCCGTCAGGGTTTGGCTGGCCCGCACCACAGGAGATACCCCCAACACAGGGTTTACAGGCAGAGGATGAGCTTCCTCAACATGAGTGAGCAGCACTGCCAAAGGAGGCTGAGGCTTTCGCAAGAGGTAGTCGCAGACATCTACACAATGCTGGACCAAGACTTGCAGCCCAGAGGAGTGGGTGGACACGCCTTACCAGTGGCTGTCAAAGTCACCACCGCCCTCAGCTTCTTTGCGGCAGGTTCCTTCCAGGGATCAGCAGCAGACATTAGCGGCATCTCCCAGACAGCCGCCCACAGATGCATCACGCAGGCTACCGATGCCCCCTTTGCAAAGTCCGCCAATTACATCCACTTTTCAACTGATGAAGCAAGTGTTACCGCGCGGGTGCTAGGCTTTGTCAATCTGACTGGCTTTTCACGGGTGCAGGGCACCATCGACTGCACCCATGTGGCCATCAGGGCACCCCATAACAACCCAACAGTATTTGTGAACCGCAAGGGCTTCCATTCCCTTAACATGCAGCTGGTGTGTAACCACAGGAAGAGCATCATGCATGTGTGCGCAAAGTACCCTGGCAGCTGCCATGACTCTTACATCCTGCGGCAGTCCACTGTGCCTCAGCTCTTTGCTCCACCAAATGAGCCGAGACAAGGGATATACAGGAAACTTGGGTTTATCCGGAGGTTGTATGTCCGGAAACCTCGATCTAACGGCAGAAATCAGCAGCCGTTTTGGTTAGGTTTTTTTTCTTCTCCTAGCATTTTTTAACAATCAGGCTCTGGAAAGCGTCTCTGTAACTTAGCAACAGCTTCAGAGACACTTCCAAGGTACGGGCCGAGTGTTTACAAGCTGTTGCTAAGCAACAGCGTTTGTTGTCAGATACGGAGATGAAAACCTCCGTATCCTTCAACATTAGCGCTGGTCTATCCGGAAGTTTTGATAGATCGGTAGCAGCTCGATCCCGTCGGTGCCGGATATCGCGAAGTTTCCTGTACTCTGAAGATGTGGCTAATGACGCCAATGAGGAGGCCATCAAATGAGTCTGAGGAGTGCTACAATCAGAGTCACATCTCCACCAGAAGTGTCATTATCCATCAGTAGGGTTGCTCAAAATGCGCTTCAGATTCCTGGACAGATCTGGTGGAGCTCTACAGTACGCACCAGCCAGCATCTCCAGAATCATCGTGGTCTGCTGTGCCCTGCACAACATTGCGCTGCAACGGGGGTTAGAGCAGCCTAAGGAACAGTTTGCACAGTGCACAGCCTCTTCAGAGGAGGAGGAGGAAGAGCCGAATGAGGTTGCAGGTGAGGAACACCTGGAGGAGGCAGCTGACCCAGTGCGACCAGCACGCGAGCACATTGCTGCCCGTCAGGCAAGGGATGGTCTAATCCATGGCAGATTCAACTAACTTTAGGCATCACAGACATGTGGCTGCCACATGCACATGAAGGTTCGCATGACCCCACTTCCACAAAATAGAGCATCCTTACAATGAACTGTGCATTCCTAGCAATTTCACCACCATTGCTACAGATGAAAGGCGCCCTCACCCCTCGTCGTGCCACCTCCAATTATGAGCACACATAGGGCAACGCTTTGAAACATTCACATGATATCACTTTAATACAATAAAGTAAAAGAACACAAACGTTACACTGATTTATATGAAAACACCCAAGTGACTACCCTTGTGATTATTTGTGTGTTAGCTTTCTCGTGTTTCCCCTGTGGCTTCAGCAGATGTAGATGCAGCCTGCTCACTTCCCTGCTGCACCTGCTTAGATGCCTTTGGCGGTCGTCCTCTGGGTCATGGAGCCTGTGAGGGTCCCGCCAAAGTCTGCTCTTCCTGCAGCTGTGCAGGGGCAGACTCGGCCATCTCTGTTGGGGGAGGCATCTGGGGCTCTGACCGAGGGGTTGGCAATGGGATGGCAGTGCGAGCGATTGGAGCAGAGCCCCCACTTCTATTTTCCCTCCAACCATCATTCCTCTCATGGGCCACCCGAACTTCTCTGCCAGCAAGTTGCTGGAGAGCATCTTGCTGCACATCAGTGGGGTCATGAGGACCCATGTCTGTGCTGACATTCCTCATAACAAGGACATCCATGAACCTTTGGTTTCTCTCCTTGATAGATGCCCATCTATCCTCTATAGCTGACCATCTATTTAGAAGTGTTACCATGTTCTCCTGTGTCTGGCGATTTATGTCCTCCATGGAAGTTGCCATCCTTTCCATGGCGGGACCTACATTTGCCAGAGCCTGCACCATGGCACTGCTCATATTTGAGATGGTCTCCTCCATTCTCTGCACACTCGCAGTCACCGTGGTTACTAACCCAGTCAAAGCTTCCAGCACTTGTTCTTTCTGGATGGCCCCCGAGGCTCAGCGTCTGCATGCAGTTCAGCAAAGCTAAGAGAGTCCTGCGGCCTCCGATGAGAACTCTCCACTTCTGTCCCTGTCTCCACCATCTGTTCTTGCTCACTTGTGAGCTGTGAGACAGCAGGTGACAACACTACTCTGTCTCGTGTTGGACCCACCGAGGTGTGCGTCTCTGCGCTGGTGCAGGGTGCGCTCATTTCTGCTGACGCTGCCCCCTCTGAGGAGTCGTCCAGCTCTTCCTCCTGGACAGAAGGGAGGGGGGCTCTTGATGATCCCGTGGGAGAGTAAAGACATGATTTAGACATGTGATATGTAGGTTGCACACATATTCCCTTGTGCAAGTAATTAGCACTCAATCTCAAGGAACATCAGATTCCATATCAGTCACTCCTGAAAGCCAAATCAGATGTTTGGAAAATAATTCCGTCACCAGGTTGTTCGGCTGAGCCCATCTCTCCGTATCCCACTTCAACCTCCTCAGCACCTCCAACAATGTCCAGAGCTGACTCCTCAGCGTGGCTGAGCTGCGCCACGGATGGTGGTCCTCCTCCTGTTCTCTCCCTCTCCCTCTTATTGTGGGATCTGTTTTCCTGCAATGAGGGACAGAAGTGCAGTCTTAGTGAGAGTGATGGAATGAGTGTTAAGAATGGATAGGATAGACGTTTGGAGGGAGACTATGACGGAGTGAGGTGCCAATATCAATTTCCCTCCTTGTTGTCATGGCATAACATTGAGAGTGAGTGTGAAGGGTGCACATAGAAAGATGGTGATGTGATTCTGTACATAGGGAGAGAGGGATGGGTGAGGGTACAAGGGCTGTTGGGGTGAGTTAGGCAGTGCAGGAGTAGGGCTGGCAATGCAGATTGGTGGGGATGTGAAGACAGGCACAGCAGAATGAAGGTAAGTGTGCTGTTATACTCACTTATGCTGAACGCAGGAGATCATTGAACCTCTTCCTACACTGGACCCAGGTGCGTGTACAGATAGACCTCACACTCACCTCCTCAGCTATTTGCAGCCAGGCTGCCTTGGTGTACTGAGGAGGCTTCCTTCTTCCATCCGAAGGGAAGAGTACCTCCTTGCGCCCTCTTACTCCCGCCACAAGAACATGGAGGGAGTCATTGTCAATACGGGGAGCAGCCTTTGTTCTAGGAGCAGTCATCTCGGCAAACACCAGCACTCAGGAGCTTCAAAATGTAAATGAAAGCCAAAGGGTACATGGCACCCTTAAATGCAACTGCTTCAAAGAAGTCATTACAAGTGAGAAGCAGACACGCACCTACTGATTGAACGTAAGAACATAAGAAATAGGAGCAGTAGTAGGCCGTTTGGCCCTTTGAGCCTGCTCCGCCATTTAATGAGATCATGGCTGATTTTCTGCCTCAACTCCATTCACCGGCCCTATCGCCATATCCCTTGATGCCCTTACTAGTCAGAAATCTATTGACTTCTGTTTTGAATATACCCAATGACTGAGCCGCCACAGCCCTCTGGGGTAGAGAATTCCAAAGATTCACCACCCTCTGTGTGAAGAAATTTCTTCTCATCTCAGTCCTGAATGGCCTACCCTTTATCCTGAGGCTGTGGCCCCTGGTTCTAGACTCCCCAGCCAAGGGAAACATTCTCCCAGCATCCACCCTATCAAGCCCTGTAATAATTTTGTGTGCTTCAATGAGGTCTCCTCTCATTCTTCTGAATTCAAGAGAATGCAGGCCTAGTTTACTCAATCTCTTCTCATAAAACAGTCCCGCCATCCCAGGAATCAATCTCGTGAACCTTCGTTGCACTTCCTCTATAGCAAGTATATCCTTCCTTAGGTAAGGAGACCAAAATTGTACACAGTACTCCAGGTGTGGTCTCACCAAGGCCTTATTTAATTGGAGTAAGACTTCTTTACTTCTGTACTCAAATCCTCTTGTAATGAAGGCCAGCATACCATTTGCCTTCCTAATGGCTTGCTGCACCTGCACATTCATTTTCAGTGACTCATGTACAAGGACACCTAGGTCCCTTTGAGCATCTACATTCCCCAATCTTTCACCATTTAGGAAATACTCTGCCTTTCTGTTTTTTCTACCAAAGTGGATAACATCACATTTATCCACATTATATTCCATCTGTCATGTTCTCGCCCACTCACTGAGCCTGTCGAGATCCCCTTGAAGCGTCTTCACAACTGACACTGCCACCTAGCTTTGTATCATCAGCAAATTTGGAAATGTTTCATTTAGTCCCCTCATCCAAATCATTGATATAGATTGTGAATAGCTGGGGCCCAAGCACCGATCCTTGCGGTTTCCCACTAGTCACAGCCTGCCATCCTGAAAAAGATCAGTTTATACCTACTCTTTGTTTTCTGTCTGTTAACCAATTCTCAATCCATGCTAGTATATTACTCCCAATTCATTGTGCCCTAATTTTGTTCACCAACCTCTTGTGTGGGACCTTATCGAAGGCCTTCTGAAAATTCAAATACACCACATCTACCGGTTCCCCTTTGATTGGTTCGGGTAACGCGCACAGCGGGCTTAATAAGCCCAATCTACTGAAAATCGTTCTCTCATTGTGGATGGAACTGGCAGCGGGTCCGGAACCCGCCAAACACCGAACCCGACGTGAACCCGCCTCCAGATGGAAAATTCAGCCCTAAGTTTCCAAACCCTTGTCCCACTGGTTCAGGTGGACCTTGAAGGTCCATGGCATTATTCTAAGTAAAGAACATTGGTTCCCTACCTAATATTCTTCCCTTAACCAACATGCTTAAATTAAAAGTGATAACCTGCCATTCATCTCGTAGCTATGTGTGGGATCTTGCTGTGCACAGATCAGTGGTCACATTTGCCTACATAGCAGCAGTCACTGCACTTGTATGCAAAGCTCTTCGTGACATTTCTGAGATTTGTGATAAGGCGCTGTAGAAATACAAGTCTTCTTTCGTTACTTCAGTGCTTCTCAGAACACAAGTTGTTGGTGTAACCTGGTAGCAGAGGTCAAAAGCAGATTGGGCTCCACCCTACCACCACTCTACCCTCTTGGACCTGAAGCAGCATCAATATTCATGGAATCATAGGATCATAGAATGGTTACAGCAAGGAAGAAGGCCATTCAGCCCATTGAGCCTGTGCTGACTGACCACAAAGCTAGAGCTAGTTCCTTCAAGCCCAAGGGACACAGACTTAGCTGAACCATATCAAGCCCTTACTCTCTGCTGCCAAAGCACTCACTGCTCAAGGATCATCCTGGAGTGCAAAGATAACCCCTAGTCTCTTTATTCCCCTACTAATCATCTCCTTAAACACCCATGACCCCTTTGTTATGTTCATTAATAACTAGACATTCTTATTATGAACACAGCTAGCTTCTAGCTAGTTATTTATTCAGTACACGTTCTCTAGGTACAGTATCTGTAGAGGCTTCCATGTGTGCTCCTGTGTGCAGGCTGCCATCTTGACTGTTGCCTTCTGGGTAGCCTAGTGCCTCATGGGTAATGTAGTCTTAAACATACAGCTATATACAGCTCTACACAGCTCCACCTAGTGTCCACTATAGAATGACATGCTATTGATCACTACATCCCTCTTTCTTTGAGGTTTAACAAAATCAATATCAATCAACTTTCAAGAAAACAATAAAGATAATATCAGTAACACTTTTGTTAGTGCTCTATAAACATAAACATTTTCAAAACAGTCAACACATTTTCAAAGCTTTACATTGTACTCAAAGATTAAGTCTATCAGGCTCTTTTACTTCACGTGTGGATCTTCTCAACACGGGTAAGTCTGATGAGTCTTCATGAGATTGTTCTGGCGGTGAATGACAAGATGCAGTTGCGGCATTGTCATCAATCTGGCCTTGAATAGTCTCTTGTGTTTTTAGGAGGGAACGGCGGTTCCTCCTGAGAATCTGTCCTTCCTCAGTTCTAACAGTGTATGACCTTGGTCCTACTTCCTCAAGAACTGTAGCTTTCCTGTTCCATGCATCTGGATCCTCAATCCTGACAACATCATCCTTTGTCAATGGTTTTAGAGTTTTGGATGACTTGTCATAGTATGATTTCTGTTTCAGCTTTAACAGTTGAAGTCTCTGTCTCAGTTCCTCACTTTGCTGTTCTTTTGCACAGCAGGGTAGCGTGGTGCGCAACTTGCGACCCATTAGTAGTTCAGCAGGTGAAGAACCACAGTCTAAAGGTGAGGCTCGGTAGCTCAGCAGGGCGAGATAAGGATCAGGCTTGCTTTCTGTTGCTTTCTTCAGTAGCTGCTTGAGAACTTGAACACCTTTCTCTGCCTTACCATTTGACTGAGCATACAAAGGACTGGATGTGATGTGCTGAAAGGCATAATGTGCTGCAAACTGTTGCCACTCCTTACAGTTGAAGCACGGACCATTGTCGCTAACGGCAATCCTGGGAATTCCATGTCTGGCGAAGATGGATTTCACATGCATTATGACACTGCTTGCTGTGGTGCTTGAGAGCAGCGCCATCTCAGGATAGTTAGAATAGTAGTCAATCACTATTAGATAGACTTTACCATTTAAATGAAAAAGGTCCATACCAACCTTTTGCCATGCTGCTGTTGGTATGTCAGCTACTATCATTGGTTCCTTTGCTTGTTTGCTTTGGTGTTTCTGACATGTCTCACATTTGCCTATCATGTTCTCAATGTCCTTATTTATGCCAGGCCAATAAACAGTGTCTCTTGCTCTCCTTTTGCATTTTTCAATTCCGAGGTGTCCCTCATGAATCCTTTTGAGCATGTCTTGATGTAAAGCCTGTGGAATGACTATTCTGTTCTGTTTTAGTAATAGTCCACTTGCGACACTCAATTCTGACCTTATGTGAAAATATTTTGGACAGGAACCTTTTGGCCAACCATGATGAATGTTCTCTATTACTGTTTGTAATACTGTATCTTTTACTGTTTCTTCTGCTATTTGCTTTGATTTTGTGTCTGACATGGGTAGCGCAGCAGTGACCATACTCACATGAACATCCACGTCTTCTTCAGTAGAGCTCACATGACTCATTGTGGGTGCTCAGGATAGTGCATCTGCTAACACTATGTATTTGCCTGGTGTGTAGATCAGTTCAAAGTCATATCTTTGCAGCTTCATCATGAGTCGTTGAATCCTTGGAGACATCTCATTCAGGTTTTTTTTTATGATGGCAACCAGAGGGCTGTGGTCTGTCTCAACTGTGATGGTGGGAAGTCCATATATGTAGCCATGAAACTTTTCTAGTCCAACTACCAAGCCTAGACATTCCTTTTCAATCTGGGCGTATCGACACTCAGTATCAGTCATAGACCTGGAGGCATAGGCAACAGGCTTCCAATCTTCACCATCTGCTTGTAGCAAGACCGCACCTAGGCCATCTTTTGATGCATCCGTTGACACTTTGATTCTTTTGGTTGGGTCAAAGAAGGTGAGTACAGGTGTGGTTGTCAGCACTGTTTTGAGGTTTATCCACTCTTGTTCATGTCTTTCTGTCCATGCGAACTCATTTGTTTTATGTAGCAGGTCTCGCAGATAGGCTGTCTTGGCTGACAAGTTAGGAATGAACTTTCCAATGAAGTTTATCATCCCCATGATGCGTAGCACTCCTTTTTTGTCAGTGGGTCGGGGCATTTTGAGTGTGGCGTTTACTTTTTCCATATCTGGCTCTATTCCTTTACCAGATAGATTATCTCCTAGGAAAGTGACTTCCTGGACGCCAAACTGACACTTGGCTTTGTTGAGCTTCAGTCCATTCCGGCGTATGCTCTGTAGCACTTTAGTCAGTCTCTCATTGTGTTCTTTCAGTGTGGAGCCCCAGATGATGATGTCATCAACATAGACCCGAACTCCTTCCAGACCTTCAATTATGTGTTCCATCGCTCTATGAAAGATTCCAGATGCAGATATTATCCCGAAAGGCATTCTGAGGAAACAATACCTGCCAAATGGTGTGTTGAAGGTACAGTATTTGGTGCTCTCTTCATCCAGTTTTAGTTGCCAAAATCCTTGTGAGGCATCGAGCTTTGTAAAGTATCTGGCACCTGACATTTCACTGGTGATTTCTTCTCGCTTGGGAATCTGGTAGTGTTCACGTTTTATGTTTGCATTTAAGTCCTTTGGATCCATGCATATTCTTAGATCACTGTTCTTTTTCTTTACACATACCAAGGAGTTAACCCAGTCTGTTGGCTCTTCGACTTTCCTGATGACTCCTAGTGTGGTCATTCTGTCCAGTTCATTCTTGAGCTGGTCACGCAGGGGTGCTGAAACTCTTTGTGGAGCATGTACCACTGGCTGAGCATCCTGCTTTAGCTGGATCTTGTAAGTGAATGGTAGAACTCCAAATCCTTTGAACACATCCTGGAAATTATTCACTACAGAATCCACCGAGTCATCTGGTCTGCTTATGGCACAGTTTATACGGTAGACTCTTTTGACCAGTTCTAAGTCCTCACAAGCTTTGTCACCCAGTAGTGAATCAAGCCTTTCAGCCACAACAGAAAACATGAGATGATGCACTTTGTATTTGACTGTCACTTTAAGTCTGCATACACCTAAGCTATCTATTTTCTGTCCATTATAGTCCTTCAGTAGTACTGACTTTTTCTGTATTTTGGGCTTTTCTTTCATATTGTTAATGTCACTCATACTGATTAAGTTTGCTTTTGCCCCAGTGTCCAGTTTCAATGTAACTAATGCTCCATTTATCTGCAGTGGGATCATCCATTTGTCCTCTTTTACTGCATTAACTTTATGTTCAGCATTGTCTATTTCTGAGGGCTGCACATTTTCTGTATCTTTTTTGATATCATCACATGACACCATTCCTACAAAAAATGTCTCACTTAAATCAGTGTCCTCAATCACATTAACTCGTTGCCCTTTCGTCGTTTTTACTTTTGAAAAGCATTGTTTGGCAAAGTGATTCTTTCCATTACACTTTGTGCACATTTTTCCAAACACCAGGCATTGTCTTAACTGGTGTTTGTAACCACAGCGTTTACAATTAAAAATGTCATCCTCCGTTTGCTTTTCATTTCTGTTCTGCCCACGTTTCTTCCCCTTGTAGGACACAGCACCGACAGCAGCATTATCACTCATTACATTCGCATCATTATTGATTTCACTGAAAGTCTTCGCGTGATTTCGAGCTAGCTCGCTGGCTTTGCATATTTTCACTGCATTTTCCAAATTTAGTTCGATTTCTCTCAACAGACGTTCCCTGACTTTTTTTTATCATGAATACCAAACACAATCTGGTCACGAATCATGGATGCTTTGAGCTCAGAGAAATTACATGTCTGTGCTTTCAGTTTCAGATCAGTTATAAAGCTAACAAAAGACTCATTTTGTTGCTGTGTCCGAGAACGGAAGATGTATCTTTCATACGTCTCATTCTTTTTGGGAGAGCAATGTGCATCAATTTTTTTTAGCACATCTTCTAATTTTTCTCTGTTCTCCGCTGGATTAAATACAAATGTATTAAATACCTCTATCGCCTGTGGGCCTGCAACCGTAAGCAGCAACGCTATCTTCCTTGCGTCTGGCTTCGTACCGAATCCGATGGCTGCAATGTAGAGTTTGAATTGTTGTTTAAAAATCCGCCAATTGTAGTCGACATTTCCCTCGAGATTCAAACCTCCTGGTGGCTTCAAATTCTCCTTGTCGCTTTTCACAATTTTCAGCAGATCTTCACCACCCTGGTACCATGTTATGTTCATTAATAACTAGACATTCTTATTATGAACACAGCTAGCTTCTAGCTAGTTATTTATTCAGTACACGTTCTCTAGGTACAGTATCTGTAGAGGCTTCCATATGTGCTCCTGTGTGCAGGCTGCCATCTTGACTGTTGCCTTCTGGGTAGCCTAGTGCCTCATGGGTAATGTAGTCTTAAACATACAGCAATATACAGCTCTACACAGCTCCACCTAGTGTCCACTATAGAATGACATGCTATTGATCACTACGCCCTTCATCCCACCTCTAAAAAAAGAGTGTGAGGGGATCATGGACGTCTTAATCACCGAGAAAGACTATCCATTCAGCTGCCTCTGCTGCTTCCACCCTTCCCCTTGGCCGTTAAGCCAAACATCTCCCCAGGGGACCCCTACTATATCCCTGAATTTGTCTCGTTTCTCTCACATCCCCTCCCATGTCCTATCTGAACACATCTTGTCCACGAAACCCACCTACTGCTTTGTTGATCCCATTCCCACTAAACTACTGACCACCTAACTTTTGCTCCTGGCTCCCATGCTTGCTGAAATTGTAAATGGTTCACTCTCCTCTGGGATTGTTACCTTACCTTTCAAATCCACTGCCACCCTACCACTCTTAAAACCCATTCTTGACCCCTCTGTCATGACAACCTATCACGCCATCTCCAATCACTTTTTCCTCTCCAAAGCCCTTGAACATGTTGTTACCTCTCAAATCTGTGCCAATTTCTCCTGCAACTGCCTGATAGAATCTTTCCAATTAGGTTTCTGTACCTGTCACAACACCAAAATGGCCCTAAGCAAAGTTGCAAATGACATCCTCTTTGACAATGGTGCAGTCTCCCTCCTTGTCCTCTTTGACCTCTTTGCAGCCTTTGACGTGGTTGACCACATAATCCTTCTTCATTGTCCAACTCAGTGGAACCGCTCTTGCTTGGTTGCACTCTTTCCTATCTGAGCATAGCCAGAGGATGTCTACCAATAGCTTCTCTTCTCAGCCTAGGAGTCCCTCAGAGGTCAATCTTTGGCCCCTTCCTCTTCTTTATCAACTTCCACCTGTGCACTACAAAACGTCCAACATTACTTCTTCAACATCTCTCTCAACACTTCCACTGCCTCTGTGCTGTCAAACTGCTTGTCTAACATCCAAACATGGATGAGCTGCAATTTCCACCAACTAAAGGAACACAGCCAGCATCTATAACCCCTATCGCAAACATCATATTCTCGCCATTAACTTCATCCCCTTCTTTGGCCATTGTTTCAGGCTGAATCAGACTTCGCTACCTGTGTGTTCTGTTCGACGCTGAGTTGAGCTTTCAATCCATCACAAAGACTGCCTAACTACACCTGTAAAGGAATAGCCATATTTCAGAAAAATACACCATCCTATGAACAGAATTCTGATTTGATTAAAACATGACAAACTGGGGTTAAAATCTAAAAGCCTCGATGACACAAGCTGTAAGCAGAAATACAGACTTCTGAGATAAGATGAAGTATTAACACAAAGCTATAAACACCATACAAGCTTTTGAAAAGGGAATTGGTTGTTAACACTAAAACAATGGCCCTATTGAAGAAGGAAAGAGTTGCTTCCAGAATGTCTGCAGTTTGGGAGAAACACAATACCATTACCCAGTTTAAAGTGTTATAAACTAACACTTCGAACAGAAACACAGAACATTAAAGAAACATGTGCCTTTATAAAAGTAATATCAAATGAAAGACAGGAGACATAATTCTTAATACAACCAATTGAAGTTGCTAAGAAATGCATAGAACACCCTAGTTGAAGTGTTTTTGATTTACATGTTATAAAAGGTACAAAAAGAAGACTTTGTAAATATTACATCAATAGATGCGCCAAGCAGGACCTCATCCCTCTTCCTACCTATGCCATTGGTACTGATATGGACCATGACCTCTGGCTGCTCCCCCTTCCCCTCCCCCCTCAGAATGCCCTGCAGCCGTTCAGTGACATCCTTGACCCTAGAACCAGGGAGGCAACATACCATCCTGGAGTCACGTCTGCAGCCGCAGAAATGCCTGTCTGTTCCCCTAACTATTGAATCTCCTATCACTATTGCTCTCTCTCTCCTCTTCCCCACTACCTGTGCAGCTGAGCCTTATATGGTGCTGTGGACTTGGCTCTGGCTGCACTCCCCAACGGAACCATCGCCCTCACCAGTACTCAGCACTGAATACTGGTTGGTGAAAAAGATGGGCTCAGGGGACTCCTGCACTACCTGCCTGGTCCTCCTCTTCTGTCTGACGGTCACCCATTCCCTCTCTGCCTGCACACTCTTAAGCTGCGGAGTGACCACCTCCCAAAACGTACTATCCACGTAGCTCTCAGCCTCGTGGATGCACAGCAGTGACTGCAGCTGCTGCTCAAGCTCCGTAACCAGTGCTCGAGCTGCTGTAGCACATGTGGTCATCCAGACCACGGGAGGTGTCCAGGACTTCCCACATGGCACAGGGTGTGTATTCCACGGGTGTGAGCTGCCCTGCCGTACCTCTAATTAACAGACTATTTATAACCTAGCTGGAATAAACATGAAAACTTTAAGAAAGCAAGTAAAAACACTTACCAGATACTCACCAATCAGCTTCCTCTTTTTGAATGTTTAGTTTTTAATCCCGGCTCTTAATTTAAACCAATGCCCAAGATAAAGAGAGAAATACTGACCAACCAATCACTTCCCTGCTTTCCTGTGATGTCACTCCTTGTTTTTGTTGTCAGGTCCGCTGCCTTCGCTCTCGGGCCTCGCTCTGCCGCGCTCTTTATATCCTCAGGTGCCGCTCTCGGGCCTCGCTCTGCCATGCTCTTTATATCCTCAGGCTCCACTCTCGGGCCTCGCTCTGCCACGCTCTTTATATCCTCAGGCTCCGCTCTTGGGCCTCGCTCTGCCACGCTCTTTATATCCTCAGGTGAGCCGCCTTCTTGAACTGCTGCTGTCCTTGTGGTGAAGGTACTCCCACAGTGCTATTAGGGAGGGAGTGACAGGATTTTGACCCAGTGATGACGAAGGAACGGCAATATATTTCGAAGTCAGGATGGTGTGTAACTTGGAGAGGAACTTGCAGGTGATGGTGTTCTCATGCACCTGCTGCCCTTGTCCTTCTAGGTGGAAGAGGTCGCGGGTTTCGGAGGTGCTGCCGAAGAAGCCTTGGCGAGTTGCTGCAGTGCATCTTGTAGATGGTACACGCTGCAGCCACGGTACACTGGTGGTGGAGGGAGTGAATGTTTAAGGTGGTGGATGGGGTGCCAACCAAGTGAGCTGCTTTGTCCTGGATGGTGTAGAGCTTCTTGAGTGTTGTTGTCACTCACCTCAAGGTATGAGAGCAGAATTGAGTAGAGTGGATTGGGAAAATAGATTAAAGGGTAAGACAATACATGATCAGTGGTGTACATTTAAGGAGTTATTTTACAACTTCCAAAAAATATATATTCCACTGAGACGAAAAGGGTGTAAAAGAAAAGACAGACATCCATAGCTAAGTAAAGAAATTAAGGATAGTATTCGACTAAAAACAAGGGCATATAAGGTAGCCAAATCTAGTGGGAGGATAGAGGATTGGGAAAACTTTAAAAGACAGCAAAAAATAACAAAAAGATTGATTAAGAAAGGGAAGATAGATTATGAAAGTAAATTAGCAAAAAATATAAAAACAGATAGTAAGAGTTTTTATAGTTATATAAAAAGAAAAAGGGTGGCTAAAGTAAATGTTGGTCCCTTAGAGGATGAGACCGGGAAATTAATGGCGGGAAATATGGAGATGGCAAAAACACTGAATAAATGTTTTGTATCAGTCTTTACAGTAGAGGACATTAAGAATATCCCAACACTGGACAAACAGGGGGCTATAGGGGGGGAGGAGCTAAACACAATCAAAATCACTAAGGAAGTGGTACTCGGTAAAATAATGGGACTCAAGGCGGATAAATCACCTGGACCTGATGGCTTACATCCTAGGGTCTTGAGGGAAGTGGCGGTAGGGATTGTGGATGCATTGGTAATAATTTTCCAAAACTCCCTGGACTCAGCAAAGGTCCCGGCAGACTGGAAAGCTGCTAATGTAACACCCTTATTTAAAAAGGGCAGTAGACAGAATGCTGGAAACTATAGACCGGTTAGCCTAACATCTGTGGTAGGTAAAATTTTGGAGTCCATTATTAAGGAGACAGTAACAGGACATTTGGATAATCATAATTTAATAGGACAAAGTCAGCAGGGTTTTATGAAGGGGAAGTCATGTTTGACAAATTTGCTGGAGTTCTTTGAGGAAGTAACATATAGGGTGGATAAAGGGGAACCAGTGGACGTAGTGTATTTAGACTTCCAAAAGGCATTTGACAAGGTGCCACACAAAAGATTATTGCTTAAGATAAAAAATCACGGGATTGGGGGTAATGTTCTGGCATGGATAGAGGATTGGCTAACAGAAGGCAGAGAGTTGGGATAAATGGTTCATTCTCAGACTGGCAACCAGTAACTAGTAGTGTTCCGCAGGGGTCAGTGCTGGGTCCCCAACTCTTTACAATCTATATTAACGATTTGGAGGAGGGGACCGAGTGTAACATATCAAAGTTTGCAGATGATTCTAAGATGGGAGGGAAAGTAGTGAGTGAGGAGGACATAAAAAACCTGCAAGGAGACATAGACAGGCTAAGTAAGTGGGCAGAGATTTGGCAGATGGAATACAATACTGGAAAGTGTGAGGTTATGCACTTTGGCAGGAAAAATCGTAGAGCAAGTTATTATCTTAATGGCAAGAAACTGGAAAGTACTGAAGTACAAAGGGATCTGGGGGTCCTGGTGCACGAAACTCAAAAGGTTAGTATGCAGGTGCAGCAAGTGATTAAGAATGCCAATGGAATGTTGGCTTTCATTGCTAGGGGGATAGAATATAAAAATAGGGAGGTATTGCTTCAGTTGTACAAGGTATTGGTGAGACCGCACCTGGAATACTGCATACAGTTTTGGTGTCCATACTTAAGAAAAGACATACTTGCTCTCGAGTCAGTACAAAGAAGGTTCACTCGGTTAATCCCGGGGATGAGGGGATGGACATATGAGGAGAGGTTGAGTAGATTGGGACTCTACTCATTGGAGTTCAGAAGAATGAGAGGCGATCTTATTGAAACATATAAGATTGTGAAGGGGTTGGATCGGGTGGATGCGGGGAGGATGTTCCCGATGATGGGTGAAACTAGAACTAGGGGGCACAGTCTTAGACTAAGGGGCTGCTCTTTCAAAACTGAGATGAGGAGGAACTACTTCACTCAGAGGGTGGTAGGTCCATGGAATATGCTGCCCCAAAAAGCTGTAGAAGCTACATCATTACATAAATTTAAAACAGAAATAGACAGTTTCCTAGAAGTAAAGGGAATTAAGGGTTACGGGGAGCGGGCAGGAATTTGGACATGAGTCTAGGTTCGGATCGGACATGGCCCTGTGGGTAGCGGAGCGGGCCCAGGGGCCGTGTAGCCTGATCCTGCTCCTATTTCATGTGTCTAATTCTGTTAGATTCAGGAGATGGTTCTGTGATAGTAGATTGGTGGTTAGGATCAGATCAGACATGATCTTATTGAGTGGCAGAGCAGGCTCGAGGGGCCGATTGGCCTACTCCTGCTCCTATTTCTTATGTTCTTATGTTCTTATGTTATGTTCTGTCGCTCCTGTCCAAGCTGACTTACATTGGCTCCAGGTTGCCAAGCGCCTCAAATTTAAAATTCTCATCCTTCTGTGTAAATCTGTCCATGGCATCACCCCTCCCTATCTCTGAAACCTCCTCCAGTTCTATAACCCCCCACAAAAACTCTCCATTCCTCTGGTTCTGGCCCCTTGTGCATTCCACTCCCTTCACCCCACTATCAATGGCTGTAAGCCACTCGACCCCACACTCTGGAATTCCTTCCCCAAAACTCAGTGCCTGACCGCCTCCCTCCTTTAAGACTCTCTTTAAAACCCACCCTCCTTGCCCATGGTTTTGGCCACCTCTCCTCATACCATCTTCTTTACGCCTCTGAGAATCACTTTGGGAAGTTTTTCTATTTTAAACCTGCTCCATGAATCCAAGCTCTGGTTGTCATTTGTAAGATCTTAATGATTTCTGAGTTCTTAGACAAGACACCAATAGGCAGCAGCCAGTATGTTTGAGCAATCGATGAAGTTTTATTAAGCATACAGCGTACTATACTTAATATTAGGCGATAGTTTTAATGAGTAGCTCACAGCCCTCGGTCTCTGGAACCTCTCAGGCACAGATGATGTCATCTTAATTCTGTTCCTTTGTTCTCGCAGTAGGGGTGTGATCTGTGTGAATTTGTTCTTTGAAAATCGAGGTTTTAACCCTTTTCTTATCAAAAGTTGGTTTGGCCAGTGTCCATATATGGTCTTTAACAAAATCACCTTTTTTAATTGGTTCTAATGGTCATAGAAACATAGAAACATAGAAGATAGGAGCAGGAGTAGGCCATTCGGCCCCTCGAGCCTGCTCCGCCATTCAATGAGATCATGGCTGATCATTCAAATTCAGTACCCTGTCCCTGCCTTCTCCCCATATCCCTTGATCCCTTTAGCCTCAAGAAATATATCCAACTCCTTCTTGAATATATTTAATGAATTGGCTTCTACTGCCTTCTGTGGTAGAGAATTCCACAGGTTCACCACTCTCTGGGTGAAGAAATTCCTCCTCATTTCTGTCCTAAATGGCCTACCCCTTATCCTTAGACTGTGACCCCTGGTTCTGGACTCCCCGACCATCGGGAACATCCTTCCTGCATCTAGTCTGTCCAGTCCTGTCAGAATTTTATAAGTTTCAATGAGATCTCCTCTCATTCTTCTAAACTCCAGCGAGTACAAGCCTAATCGTCCCAATCTCTCCTCATACGTCATTCCTGCCATCCCAGGTATCACCCTGGTGAATCTTCGCTGAACTCCTTCCATGGCAAGTACATCCTTCCTCAGATAAGGCGACCAAAACTGCACACAATATTCAAGATGTGGTCGCACCAAAGCCCTGTACAACTGCAGCAAGACATCCTTGTTCCTGTACTCAAAACCTCTCGTTACGAAGGCCAACATACCATTTGCCTTCTTAACCGCCTGCTGCACCTGCATGCTTACCTTCAGCGACTGGCGCACAAGGACACCCAGGTCTCGTTGCACTTCTCCTTCTCCCAATCTATTGCCATTCAGATAATAATCTGCCTTCCTGTTTTTGCCACCAAAGTGGATAACCTCACATTTATCCACGTTATATTGCATCTGCCATGCTTTTGCCCAATCACCGAACCTGTCCAAATCATCCTAAAGTTTCTCGGCATCCTCCTCACAGCACACACGCCCACCCAGCTTTGTGTCGTCTGCAAATTTGGAGATATTACATCTAGTTCCCTTGTCTAGATCATTAATATATATTGTGAATAGCTGGGGTACAAGGACCGGTCCCTGCGGTACCCCACTAGTCACTGCCTGCCACTCGGAAAAAGACCCGTTTATTCCAACTCTTTGCTTTCTGTCTGCCAACCAGTTCTCTATCCAAGTCAATACCTTGCCCCCAATCCCATGTGCCTGAACTTTACACGCTAATCTCTTATGCGGGACCTTATCAAAAGCCTTCTGAAAGTCCAAATACAATGGTCAAAATACCATTGTCACTCAGACTAAGGTAGCATCCCGCCTTTCCAGTATTTTTCCACCAACTTTGCCATGCTCAGTGTTATCTTGTTTATAGTTTTACACCCCATTGGAATTTACTTTATCTCTTTCATTTCTAGCTTCCCTGGTACAAGGCCTTTATACCAAGGGCCCATATCAGCGCTGTTTCACTTGTCTTGAGGTATCCAAACTATCTCACTTTAATCGACCAGATAAATACTTTATCTCCATGATCTCTCTCATTTTATGTCCTTAGACTAATTATTTTTTAAATATCATTGCAATTAGTTTTGGTAAGCGAATTCGAATTTCTACTTAGCATCATAATATGTTTTTTTAGCAATTGAACCTTCACTCGCAGTCTGTGGCTGTTTGTTTTCAAAACTTAGTCAAGACTGCTTTTGACTGTCTGCAGCTACATTTTGAACAAGTCTTAGCTTTTTAGTGACCCAGGAGTAATTATGGGTAATGTTATTTGGTCAATGGCTACACTTGAAGTTATACATATATGATTCTCGTCGACTAAATATCTCTAATTATCAGCCTTTCGTACACATTGTCGTCACCATCCCAGTGTCCCAGTTGAGAGGAAGATTGCCTGATTACATGAGACAACTGGGAGAAGAAATGTAAAAGAAAAACTTATAAAGGTCATTTAAAAAAAAACATACATCACTGCATTGTGTAACTCTTATATGCGATATCAAATATTTGGAGTTAAAGCAATTAAACTACTGAGGCTTTGCAAACAAATTATTGTCAGAATTTTTGTCCACCCCCAGCCCAGCACGCTCAGGCCTGTTGTAGCACCTCACAGCCAATAGCTGAAATGAGTTTGCGCAACACAGACTGGAGGTCCCATCTAGGACTCTCCTGGTCTCTATGGTTCAGTATTACAATGCTGAGGGGAATTAAGGGGAAGCTAGATAAGTATATGGGAGAGAAAAAGTAAAAAAAGGAAGACTTGCATTTATGTAGCGCCGTTCAAGACCTCAGGACCTCTCAAAACGCTTTAGAGCCAATGAAATACTTTTGAAGCGTAGTCACTGTTGTAATGTAGGAAATGTGGCAGCCAATTTGCACACAGCAAGCTCCCATAAACAACAATGTGATAATCTGTTTTTAGTGATGCTGATTTAGGGATAAATATTGGCCAGGACACCGGGGAGAACCCCCCCTGCTCTTCTTTGAAATAGTGCCATGAGATCTTTTACATCCACCTGAGAAGGCAGGCGGGGTCTCGGTTTAACGTCTCACCTGAAAGGCGGCACCTCTGACAGTGCAGCACTCCCTCAGCACTGCACTGGAGAGTCAGAGAGGAATAGCAGGATATGTTGTTAGGGCAAGATGAAGTAAGGTGGGAGGAGGCTCATGTGGAGTAAAAACACTGGCATAAACCTTGGTCTGAATGGCCTGTTTCTGTGCTGCAAAATTCTAATTCTATGTAATTCTATGTACTGCACACTGGATTTGGACACTGAGCCATTGGAGCACCAAACAATGTTGATTTGCAGCAGCAAGGCACAGAAAACAGAAGGGTATAAATTATGGTCACCAGCGTTCCTGTACTAATATTTAATGTGTAGGTTACCAAATTTTTCTCTGCTCTACTTTAAAATAAATGCCTTACGTTTGCATTAAAATACTGCGGAGAGGAACTTGGGGCAAATATGTTCACATGAAAACAGCTCTGAGCGTAATTTCTACCTTAGCATTCTACTCAATCATAATACATTGCAATCGGTGTATATAGACCATTTACACAATCTACCACTGTGCCACCACTGGCATTTCTGTGTGACACATGGGGGTAGCAAAGGTTCATAATACTGGCAAATAATGGGACATCCTCTGTCCTCACCCCTGTGTCCAATGATTTCTGTGGAAGACTATAATGGATATGATTAATGTAGCAGACAGTACAAATGCATTTATATGTGATGTGCCTCAATAATTCCGAGACTCGAAGTTAGCAGAACAAAAACAAGGCTTTTATTAACTTAGAACGTAACACGTAAAAGAGAGTGATGTCTTCCTTCTGGAGACTGAGCCAGCCTACAAACGGGGCCAGGTATGGGCGGAGCCCTACACACAGCACATTCCAGTATACAATACAGCACATTCCAGTACACAATACAATGAGGTCTGGGGGAAGGGAAATGACACTGAAACCGATCTCAGTCACAGGCAGTGATGATGATGAATATTTCATCACATTCACCCCTTCTATAGATTTAGTCTGTTCGGGGGTTTGATAGTCCTCTGCGACCGACGTGGCTGTTGCGGTGCCGCGGGTGTCGGCTGGGTGTCCCCGGTAGCCTCCTGGGTCTCTGCCGGGGGTGCCGCCAGGGTTGTTGAAGGGGTAGTTGGTGGGGGTGCCGTTGGTCGGTGTTCTTCCGGGGGTGATGAAAGAGTAGTGGGTGGGTAAGAGTTGCTGTGATCGTCGTTGCCGCTATTGCCGTGGTTGTTGTCGATGCCGGCTGGGGCGACGTCTTTTATGGACACGGTGTCCTCCCTTCCGTCGGTGTGCCGGACATATGCGTATTGGGGGTTGGCGTGGAGTAGGTGTACTGGCTCCACGAGAGGGTCCGTCTTGTGGCCCCTCACATGCCTTCGCACGAGTACCGGACCTGGGGTGGAGAGCCATGACGGCATGGATACGCCCGAGGTGGATTTCCGGGGAAAGACAAACATTCGTTCATGAGGCGTGGTATTAGTGGCCGTACACAATAGCGACTGTATCGAATGGAGCACATCCGAGAGGACTTCCTGCCAGCGGGAGATAGGGAGGCCCTTGGTCCTTAGAGCTAGAGTGACTGCTTTCCATACTGTCCCGTTCTCTCGCTCCACTTGGCCGTTACCCCGGGGGTTGTAGCTGGTGGTACGGCTCGTGGCGATCCCCTTGGACAGCATGTACTGGCGTAGCTCTTCACTCATGAAGGACGCCCCCCTATCCGTATGGATGTAGCTCGGCATACCGAACAGGCAGAACAGGCTGTTGAGGCATTTAATGACCGTGGCGCTGGTCATGTCTGGGCAGGGGAAGGCGAATGGGAACCGGGAGTATTCGTCCACAATGTTCAGGAAGTAAACATTGCGGTCGACGGACGGGAGGGGGCCCTTGAAATCTAAGCTGAGCCGCTCAAAGGGCCGTGTAGCTTTGATTAAGTGGGCTCTATCTGGGCGGTAGAACCGAGGCTTGCACTCAGCGCAAGTGCGGCAGTTCCTGGTCAGGGACCGAACTTCCTCAATCGAGTAGGGTAAGTTACGGGACTTTATGAAGTGGAACAGCCGCGTGACCCCTGGGTGGCAGAGGTCGTTGTGGAGGGTCTGTAGCCGATCCCCGGTGGCGCTGGCACACATCCCTCGTGAGAGGGCGTCAGGGGATTCGTTAAGGGCCCCTGGCCGGTAAATGATGTCGTACTCGAAGGTGGAGAGCTCGATCCGCCACCTAAGAATCTTATCATTTTTAATCTTCCCCCTCTGTTTATTATTGAACATAAACGCTACCGACCGCTGGTCGGTAAGTAGGGTGAAGCGTTTGCCGGCTAGGTAGTGGCGCCAGTGGCGCACTGCCTCCACGATGGCTTGGGCCTCCTTTTCCACGGAGGAGTGTCTGATCTCGGGCCCTTGGAGGGTCCTCGAGAAGAAAGCTACGGGCCGCCCCGCCTGGTTGAGGGTGGCCGCCAAGGCGAAGTCAGACGCATCACTTTCCACTTGAAATGGAATGTTCTCGTCCACTGCCTGTAGCGTGGCCCGCTCAATATCCTGCTTAATGCTTTTGAAGGCGGCGTGGGCCTCAGCAGAGAGCGGGAAAGAGGATGCTTTCAAGAGGGGGCGGGCTTTGTCAGAGTAGTTGGGGACCCATTGGGAATAATAAGAAAATAACCCCAGGCACCTTTTCAGGGCTTTGGGAGTGTTGGGCAGGGGCAGCTCCCGTAGGGGGCGCAATCGGTCGGGGTCTGGTCCGATTTCCCCATTCTCCACCACGCTGCCTAGTATGCAGAGGCGCGTGGTGTTGTAAACGCACTTGTCCTCGTTGTAGGTGAGGTTGAGTTTTTGTGCGGTTTCCAGGAACCTCTCGAGGTTCGAGTCGTGATCCTGCTGATTGTGGCCGCAGATGGTGATGTTGTCGAGGTAGGGGAAGGTTGCCTGCAAGTGGTGGTCATCGACCATGCGGTCCATCTCCCTCTGGAAGACCGAGACCCCATTCGTCACCCCAAAGGGGACTCTGAGGAATTGGTAGAGGCGTCCGTTCACCTCGAAGGCGGTGTACGGGCGGTCCTCTGGTCTGATAGGGAGCTGGTGGTACGCTGACTTGAGGTCGATGGTGGAGAACACCCGGTATTGGGCGATTTGGTTCACCATTTCTGATATGCGGGGCAGCGGGTAGGCGTCTAGTAGGGTGTACCTGTTGATCGTTTGACTATAGTCGATCACCATCCGTTTCTTCTCGCTACCCCTTACCACTACCACTTGGGCGCGCCACGGGCTGTTGCTGCGTTCAATAATGCGCTCTTTCAGGAGCCTGTCTACCTCGGTTGCGATAAACCGCCTGTCCTCCCAGCTGTACCTCCTGCTTTTGGTCGCTATTGGCTGGCAGTTAGGGGTAAGGTTCGCGAATAGCGAAGGCGGCTTTACCTTCAGGGTAGCCAGACCGCACACTGTGAGGGGCGGCTGGGACCCACCGTACTTGAGCGTGATGCTTTGGTGGCCCAAGATCACGCTCGCACATAGGTTCTTCATGATTAATACTTTAAAATTATCATATACAGTTCCGTTAACGCACAATTGTACCATGCAGTAACCCAGAATGGTCGATGTCTGGGTTTTGTCAGCCATAGAGATGGTACCCTGAGTAGGGACCACCTTTAGGGAGAGTTGTTGTGCCAGTTCTGGGTGGATAAAGCTCTCCGTGCTTCCACTGTCAATTAAGCATTTAACCCGGCACCCGTTTACCTCGATGTCCACCATTGATCTGGATAGCGGGTGCGGCCTGGTCTGGTCCACTGTGACCGATGCCACTGTAGGGCCCTGATCGATACAAGATGGCGTCCACGCTGTCTGCTCACAAGATGGCGGACCCCACGAGGTCGGGCAAGATGGCGTCCAAGATGGCCGCTCCCACAGCGCACACGCGGCGGTGGCGGGTTTTCCGGCGGTTGGTTTTCCGGCGGGGTTCCCTCTGCACACCTTCCCGAAGTGCCCCTTCTTACCGCACTTAAAGCAGGTGGTGCCTTTCGCCGGGCACAGGTTTCTGGTGTGCTTTGGCTGCCCGCAGAAGTAGCAGTTGGGTCCCTGACGCGTCGCGGCTGTCGTAGGGCTTCTGGGGGGAGAGCGGGGCCCAGCCGGTGTCGGGCTGTCGGGCGGGGAAGATGCCTTCCAAGATGGCCAGCACCCCGCAGGAGGAGGCCAGAGGGGGCAGGCGTGGCAGGCGGCCCAAAAAAAAAGGCCGCCCGGCACCTGCCCTTTAATTTGTGCTGCCCCGGCACCCTGACCCTGTTGGACATAACGTCTGGCAGTAGGTCAGGGGCGCAACTGAAGTTTGCCGCCGGGGTGTGAGCGGGGCACAGCGCACGGCAAAGACGTCATCGCCCGAGGCGCAGCTGAATTTCGCGGGAGGCGTTAGCAGCACCGCGCCCAGGCGCTAGGGGATTTGCACGCCGTCAGCGCCCTTCCCGGGACGCCAATGGGTGGCACAAAGCAACCCAATTTTTCCCCCTTAAAGTCTTGCTGAAAGTGGGCTTTCGAATAGCTGTATTCCACTGTGATTATAACAGCAATCTATCAATTCAAAACCTATCACTTCTAATCCTATTTTCATTATAAATGACAGCAACACAAAAACTTAGCCTATCGCTAAATTTAGACTTGGTGCTATTTCAAATACAGCACTCTGCCCTTTTGAGTCACATACACATGTCGGACCATCAGGCAAGAGAATAGTACTTTAAATTACCACAAGGGGGCAAAGGATGCCTGTTTCAGTACTTAACTGAGCAAAGAATCCTGCCTGATGCATTATCGTCCTGTTACTCCTCACACCCATGACTTTTAATAGATTTCTGCCAGATTTCTGTGCTTTCAGATACTAATGGAAGATGTGGGAACCGTTTGATTCACAATAGAGTATTTTTTACATTGACATTTACAACTAACATTGGAGACAATTTTCAACTGCCTGCTGCCGGATTCTCAGCTGAAAAATGGACAGCTGGCAATTGTAAAACAGTGAGGGCGGGGAAGAGGCACCTTGAATGCCCCATTGATGCTTGGCTTGCCTGATGTGATTTTCAGCATGGCCTGCAAACTGTGCAGTGCGCCCATCTCAAACAGGTGGGTGACTGCTTAAATATGCAAATTGGGAGCTACTCCAATTACAATTTTTGGGTATAACTGGGTGAAATCAATCATAGAATCATAGAAATTTACGGCACAGAAGGAGGCCATTCAGCCCATCGTGTCTGCGCTGGCTGAAAAAGAGTTATCCAGCCTAATCCCACTTTCCAGCTCTTGGTCCGTATCTGTAGTGTATGTAACATTCCACCTTTAAGAGAACTATTTTAAGGGTTGCACTACTTTATCTTGGCTACTGTATACTGTAATACCGGTGGTGACCACACCGGTATATAAGTGCTGTGTAAGGATTTATTGGGCAGTTCCACCCTGACCTTCAACCAGTAAAGTCCTGTTAAAGTTTACTCTTGTGGTCTGTGTAGTAATTCGCAATATAACACACAGACTTAACAGTGGCGACGAGGATGGGATACATTTTCCGGAGCGGGGGCCTTCACGACAGCTTCGATCTTGTCAGGTGACTTGTGCAGCCCCTCTTGGTCAATGACATGACCACAGTACGAGATCCGTTTCTGGAAGAACTCACATTTCTGGCGATTAACTCGAAGGCCATATTCCTTCAACCTGGTGAGCACCAGATTCAAATTTGCGAGGTGTTCCTCCTCGTCCTCTCCTGTAATCAGGATATCGTCCAAGTAACACTGAGTGCTTGGAATTCCCTGTAAGACCTGCTCCATGGCCCTCTGCCAAATTGCTGGAGCCGAAGCCACTCCAAAAACCAGTCTATTATATCGATACAAGCCTCTGTGCGTGTTGATTGAGAGATACTGGCGCGACTCTTCCTCAACTTCCATCTGTAAGTACGCTTGCGCCAGGTCTATCTTGGTGAAGTGTTTCCCGCCAGACAATGAAGCAAAGATATCCTCAATCCGCGAAAGCGGATATTGTACCGTGTGAAGCACCGGATTAACTGTGATCTTGAAGTCTCCGCAGATGCGGACCTTTCCCGGTTCCCCTGGCTTGTTACTCGATGAAGGCTTCATGACGGGAACAATGGGCATGGCCCACTCACTCCAGTCCACCTTAGACAGTACCCCTGAACGTTCAAGCTCTTCCAGTTCAGCCTCCACAGCAGGTCGTATCGCGTAAGGTACCGATCTGGCTTTGAAAAATTTTGGGTTTGCATGTTCTGCAATCTTGATTTTCGCCTTAATTCCTCTCAGTATTCCCAGTTCCTGTTGGAATACCTCTTTAGCCTCATCCAATATTCTGGACAATCATTCAGGTTTGACATCTTTCTTTCCGGAATCTACCGTTATTGCGTTTAGGGAGTGCCAGTCCATATTTATTTTCCTGATCCACTTCCGTCCCAGAAGTGGTGGACCTCCCTCGGGTAGTACATATATGTCCATTCCTTGGTGTTCTTTGCCCTTGTGTCTCACCTTGACTTTTATCTTTCCGATGGGGTATACTTTTTGCCCTATGTATGCCTGCAATACTATCTTCGTGTCCCGTAGGGGAATATGTTTGAATAACTTTCTGTAATCTTGCTTATTCATGACCGTCAACGCCGATCCGGTGTCCAATTCCATCTTCACTTGGACTTCTGCAATCTGCAGTGTGACCCAGATAGTTTGTCGGTCAGTTTCCTTACTCACATTGTGAATTCTCAGACTACCCAGTTCCTTGCTGTTGGAGTCTGAGTCCGAATTCTGTTCATCCGAACTCTTCACAGCCACCTTATGTACCTTTCTGTACTTTTTCTGCGGTGACTTTTTGTTGCTGGTCTTCTTTCCTGACCGGTATACTTTAGCTATGTGACCAAGCTTGCCACATTTTTTACATTCCTGGTTTTTAAACCAGCATTGGTTCTGATCGTGTGTTGTCTTCCCACAACGATAACATTTCGTTGTACCCGAAGCCATTTGATCTACGCTGAGTACCGCTGTCTTCAGCTGCATTTCCGCAGTGCCTCTCGCTGCGGCTTCGTGTGATGCTGCAATAGTGACAGCCTTATCAAGTGTAAGATCATTCTCTTCGAGCAGTCGCTTTTGTGTTCCTTCCTTCGACAACCCACACACGAACTTGTCTCTCAGTGCCTCTGTCAGATTTTCCCCAAACTGACAATATTTCGCTAGCCTACGCAGTTCAACCATGTATTCCGCGTTGCTTTCCTCTTTCAGTTGCGTTCTCGCATAAAATTTAAATTGTTCCGCTAACATCAGCGGTGTGGGGTTCAAATGATCCTTCAGGACAGCAACAATATTAGCGAAAGTCTGATCCACCGGTTTAGCTGGTGATAGAAGATGCTTCAATAGCCCGTATGTCTTTGCACCCATTGAGTTTAGTAAGGTTAGTGCTTTATCCTCATTTGATATTTCATTTGCCTTACAATATATCTCTATGCGTTCTACATACGTGGCCCACTCTTCCACCTCGGGATCGAAATCTTTGGTGTTACCACATTTAGGCATCTTCACAATCTTTTTGAAAAACAACAACGAATTTTTTCTTTAACTTTTTTTTTCAAAAAAAAAAATGGCGGTTTCCTGCGCTTGTCTTCTTCCCCGCCTCTGAAAATGGCGGTTTCCCGCGCTCGCACGGTCTCCCTCGCTCGCTCGGTCTAGTTCCCCCTCGCTCGCTCGGTCTGTCTCTCCCGCTCGCTCGGGCTCTGTCTCTCCCGCTGGCTGTGACGGCGATTGCCGCATTGCTGTGTTCGCCCTCCCCAGCGGTTTTCAATCGCGCCTCCCCAGCCCCTCTTGCAGTCCGGTCCTTTCCCCCCGGCTGCGGCTGAGTTCTCCGCGGTTTTCTTTTATTTGTTTTATTTTCTCCCGCGCAAGCGGTTCTCGGTCGCTGCGCTTCAGAGGTGGTCCATTTTCCTAGGGGCACACCAATATGACATCGAATACAAAGGGTCCAAACAGCATGGGAATGCTGACGGGTTATCGCGCCTACCGTTGCCAATGGTAGAAGAGGCGCCTACAGTGGACCCAGTGGAGATGTTCCACTCAACCATAGTGGAATGTCTACCAGTAACAAATTCTACGATCGAAAAGGAAACAAGAAATGACCCGACTCTCTCACGAGTCTACGATTTAACGGTGAAGGGATGGCCAGCACATGGCGAACCAATGTTGCCAGCATTTTCGCAAAGAAGAGAACAGCTGTCAGTGTGCCGAGGAACTTTGATGTGTGGATCCAGAGTGGTGATTCCACCCAAACTCCAGCATAAAGTGCTAAAGGAACTTCACAAGGGGCATCTGGGTGGAGTGAAAATGAAGAACCTACCCAGAGCGTTTGTGTGGTGGCCAGGTATCGATGGAAACATCGAAGAAATGACCAAGAGCTGTCTGGGATGCCAGAAGGTCCAAAACGCCCCACCACAAGCTCCTCTGCATCCATGGGAGTGGCCCTCATCTCCATGGCAAAGGGCACATATCGACTTTGCTGGTCCATTTATGGACTCAATGTTTTTAATCGCGGTGGATGCACACTCCAAGTGGCCGGAGGTAATAAAGATGTCCTCCACCACCACGGAAAAAACCATCACAGTATTAAGGACCATATTTGCCAGGAATGGGCTGCCGGAACAGATCTGTTCTGATAATGGACCGCAATTTGTGTCCGAAGAATTCAGGAAGTTCTTAAAAAGCAATGGGGTTAAGCACTACACGTCCGCCCCATACCATCCCGCCACCAATGGATTAGCTGAAAGGTTTGTCCAGACCTTCAAGAAGGCCATAAAGGCCATGGGTAATGAAGACATAAATCTACAACATAAGGTAGATAACTTCTTGTTGGCGTACAGGAATGCAACACATGCGGTCACAAACCAAACTCCAGCCATGATGTTTTTCAATAGAAGACTAAGATGCCGGCTGGATTTGATCAAGCCAAACGTCAGAAGGGACATAGAGAACCGGCAATTTCAAGGCATGAATGAAAGGCCAACTAGAACCTTCCAGATAGGTCAACAAGTTTTGGCCCGGGACTACCGTACCGAGAAATGGCAGCCTGGAACTATTTGCAAACGGCTAGGACCGCTGATGTATACCGTGGACATTGGTGAAAGCATAATAAGGCGCCATGTTGACCAGATCATAGAGTCATCCGAAAAGGGCCAACCTACTCCACAACTCTATACGCCTAATGTTGAAGCAGAGATACCCATAGCATCTACCTCCGATCCGGTAATACTGGAATCAGATGAACCTGACACTGGCCTTCAAGCCGAATCGACCTTGCCAGAAGAACCTGGCACGGTGGCATAGTGGTTAGCACTGTTGCCTCACAGCGCCAGGGACCCGGGTTCGAATCCGGCCTCGGGTGACTGTCTGTGTGGAGTTTGCACATTCTCCCCGTGTTTGCGTGGGTTTCCTTTGGGTGCTCCGGTTTCCTCCCACAGTCCAAAGATGTGCGGGTTAGGTTGATTGGCTATGATAAATTGACCCTTAGTGTTAGGGGGATTAAATACGTGGGGTTACGGGGGTAGGGTGGGATATGTGTTGGTGTAGGCGTTACGGGGATCAGGTGGGATATGTGTCGGTGCAGGCTCGATGGGCCGAAATGGCCTCTATCTGCACTGTGGGGTTTCTGTGATTCTGTGATTCTGTGAACCTACTACACCACCGAAAACTACTACACCACCGAGGCGTTATCCGGACCGAGTCAGGAAGCCTCCAGAGAGACTGAATCTGTGAACTGTTTTTACATGAAGTTGTGTATATATGTTATGATGTTATATTTAATGGGAATATATACTGTTAACCTAAAAAGGGAGGATTGTAGTGTATGCAACGTTCCACCTTTAAGAGAACTATTTTAAGGGTTGCACTACTTTATCTTGGCTACTGTATACTGTAATACCGGTGGTGACCACACCGGTATATAAGTGCTGTGTAAGGATTTATTGGGCAGTTCCGCCCTGACCTTCAACCAGTAAAGTCCTGTTAAAGTTTACTCTTGTGGTCTGTGTAGTAATTCGCAATATAACACACAGACTTAACAGTATCCTTGTAGGTTACGGCACTTCAAGTGAATATCCAAGCACATTTTAAATGCAATGAGGGTTTCTGCCTCTACCAGCCTTTCATGCGTTTCAGACTCCCACCACCCTCTGGGTGAAAAAATTTCTCCTCAACTTCCCTCTAATCCTTCAGCTGTAGCTCAGTGGTTAGCACACTCGACTCTGAGTCAGAAGGTTGTGGGTTCACAGTCCCCCTCCAGGGACTTAAACACATAAAGCTAGGTTGACACTCCAGTGTAAGTGCTGAGGGAGTGCTGCACTGTCGGAGGTTCCGTCTTTTGGATGAGACGTTAAACCGAGGCCCCGTCTGCTCTTTCAGGTGGATGTAAAAGATCCCATGGCACTATTTCGAAGAAGAGCAGGGGAGTTATCCCTGGTGTCCTGGCCAATATTTATCCCTCAATCAACATAACAAAAAAAAAGATTATCTGGTTATTATCACATTGCTGTTTGTGGGAGCTTGCTGTGCGCAAATTGACTGCCATGTTTCCCACAGTGCAACAGTGACTACACTTCAAAAGTACTTCATTGGCTGTAAAGCGCTTTGGGACGTCCGGTGGTCGTGAAAGACGCTATATAAATGCAAGTCTTTCTACCTATTACTTTAATTCTATGCCCCCTGGTTATTGACATCTCTGCTAAGAGTGTGTGGTGTGCATGCTGCGGCCATTTGCACCAGGTGGGCGAACGACCTAACCTGTTGTCCTTAAAGGGATCACTGGAGGCTGCTCAGAAAACGGCCCAGGAAAAGTTTCATTATTATTTTTGAGGCCCGCAATTTAAACAAAAAATACGGCTGCCTGTTCAAAGATCACCCACGGTATCTCCAACACTTCCGCTTCCAGACACTGCTGAGATTTCAGCTGAGGATTTCCCACCTCCCACAACTGGCAAGAAGCAGCAGGACACGCGGGCAATCAAATAAGGCCTGAAACAAAGATGGTTCGTGCCACCCGACTTTGGCATCGGGCGGATGGCGCTGCCACTCCGTCAACTTCATGCCTGTTTTGTGTTTTTGCATGTAAACCACGATTGTGAGGTATTCCGCACATTTTGTAAAAAGGCATGAGAGTTGCGTCGCTGAAAACCGCTACCAGCTCGATTTAAGTAAAAGGAAGAACTTGCATTTAGATAGTGTAGTGTATGTACCTTTAAGGGGAGAACTACTTTTTACAGCTCCTGTATACTGTAGTACCGGCAGTGACCACACCTGTATATAAACCCTGAGTAGGGATCTGTACAGTTAGTTTTAGAGTAACCCTCATCCAGTAAACACCTGTTGATTGTTCCCTGCAGTCTCTTGTCTAATTATTGAAGGACACACAACATCAAGATACATGGATCTAACATTGGCGACGAGAAGATTCAAACCTACCTGCAACTCTGCATCACCTCCCAGGGATTCGCTCCTGGAGAACAGTGAAAGAAGAAGGCCGTGTCCAGAAGCACGGGCGTCGACCATCCAGCGGAGACTTGAGCATCGCAGGCGAGGCTGTTGAGAGCTGGGCTTGGTTCTCCAGTCACGGTGGTCCAGCGAAATGGGCTGGCAACAGGTATGGCGCAGACCCTTCCCGGACAGCGGTGGCTAGAGCTGACCGATGGCACAGAAAAAGGCCGAGCAGCGTCGACGGGAGAAGAGAGAGGGTAGAGCGCACAGGGTGCAGCCGGTGTTCAGGACCGAGCGGCGTCGATGGGAGAAGAGAGAGGGTAGAGCGCACAGGGCGCAGCCGGTGTTCAGGACCGAGCGGCGTCGACGGGAGAAGAGAGAGGGTAGAGCACACAGGGCGCAGCCGGTGTTCAGGACCGAGCGGCGTCAATGAGAGAGAGCAGAGCATAGCCGGTGTTCAAGGGCCGAGCAGCGTCAACGAGAGAGAGAGGCGCGCAGGAAAACGCGCAGAGCGCAACCGGTGTTCAAGGGCCGAGCAGCGTCAGTGGGGAAGAAAGGAAAGCGCGGGAGACACCATTTTGAGCCAGTCTAACCACACCCAGGGATGCCGAAGAGTGGCAGTGTCACAGCGTTCGACAATGAAGTCGAAGATTGGACGACATATGTCGAACGCATGGAAGTGTACTGCAAGGCGAATGAAGTGCCAGATGACAGGAAAGCGCTGGTATTGTTGAATTCAACGGGTGCAAAAACATATGGCTTACTGTGAAACCTAGTAACCCCAGAGAAGCCAGTGGAAAAGGATTTTGAAAACATAGTGTCAATCCTACAGGACCACTTATACCCCACACTGCTGCTGATAGCGGAAAGATTTAAGTTTCACAAAAGGAACCAGCATAAAGATGAAAGTAATGCTGAGTTTTTAACGGAACTGCGCAAGCTATCGAAACACTGCCAGTTTGGAACGGGACTAGCAGTTACTTTAAGGGACAAGTTTGTGTGTGGGCTTCAAAGTGAAGGAACCCAGAAAAGGCTTCTATCAGAAAAGGATCTTACGCTGGACAAGGCTTTCAGCATGGCAGTATCACACGAAGCAGCAGCATGGGGTGCGGCAGAGATACAACGGAGACCGCAAGAATATGGCACAAATGAAATGTCAGACGGAACAGTGAAGTGCTATTGCTGCGGCAGAACAACACACGACCATAAGGATTGCTGGTTCAAGGACCAAGTGTGCAGACAGTGTGGAAAAGTAGGACACATAGCAAGAGTCTGCAGGTCGGAAAAGAAAACCAGCAGCAAGAAATCCCCACAGGAGAAGTACAAGAAGGTACATAAGGTGACGGAGAGTAGTGCAGATGAACAGAAAAGTGATACAGACTCTGGAAGCAAGGAGCTGGGTTGTCTGAAACTACATAATGTGATCAAAACGGAGGATCACCAAACTATCTGGGTCATGCTCAAGATAGCCGGAGTCCAAGTGAAAATGAAATTGGACACAGGATCAGCCCTAACAGTCATAAACCGAAGGGGCATAGATAGGGTAGACAAAGAGGAACTTTTCCCCTTAGTAGGGGGGTCAATAACAAGGGGGCATAGATTCAGGGTAAGGGGCAGGAGATTTAGAGGGGATTTGAGGAGGAACTTTTTCACCCAGAGGGTGGTTGGAATGTGGAACTCAATGCCTAAAAGGGTGGTAGAGGCAGGAACCCTCACAACATTCAAGAAGCATTTGGATGAGCACTTGAAATGCCATTGCATACAAGGCTATGGACCAAATGCTGGAAAATGGGATTAGACTGGACAGGGATGGATGGGCGGCGCAGACACGATGGGCCGAAGGGCCTCTTTCTGTGCTGTAAAACTCTATGACTCTATGACTCTATGACTACAAGCGGCTATTCTCACATATACCCTTGAGAGATACAGAGATTGTCTTGAAGACATACACAGGGCAAAAAGTCTACCCCAAAGGAAAAATAAGGGTGAACGTTATATATAACGACAAGGAAACACCAAAAATGGACCTATATGTATTGCCAGATGGAGGACCACCACTACTAGGATGTGAATGGATCCGGAAGATACAGCTAGATTGGCATTCCATACAAGCACTGACTGTCGATGCCAAAAAGGATGATGACGTCACACCTGGACGACTGTCAAAAATGCTAACTGACGCACAAGAAGTGTTCCAGGAGGGACTCGGAACACTAAAAGGCATAACAGCGACGATCAAAATAGAGGAAAATGCAAGCCCAAAGTTTTTTAAGGCCACACCGGCACCTTATGTGATCCGCCCAGCCATCGAAGCAGAGCTGGAAGGTTTGGAACGTTCAGGAGTACTGTCCAAAGTGGACTGGAGCGAGTGGGCTACACCCATCATTCCTGTAATGAAGAGGTCATTGAGTAATACGCCTGGGGAACCAAAGAAGGTTCGCCTCTGTGGGGACTTTAAGGTGACAGTGAACCCAGTCCTTCACACTGTACAATATCTGCTTCCGCGGATTGAAGATATTTTCGCCTCGCTATCTGGAGGGAAACGCTTCACTAAGATCGATCTGGCCCAGGCGTACCTGCAAATGGAGGTAGAAGAAGCCTTGAAACAGTACCTCATGATCAACACTCATAAAGGTCTCTGCCAATACAACCGGCTGGTGTTCGGGGTAGCATCAGCTCCAGCTATTTGGCAAAGGGCAATGGATCAAGTCCTGCAAGGGATTCCAGGGACCCAGTGTTATTTGGACGACATCCTGGTCACGGGCGAAAATGACAGTGATCACCTCGCCAACCTGGAGCAAGTGCTCACTAGATTGAAGGAATACGGGCTCCGAGCTAATCGCCACAAATGCGAGTTTTTCCAGAAGCAGATCTCGTATTGTGGCCACGTTATTGATGAAGAGGGGTTACTTAAGTCCCCTGAAAAGATTGAGGCAGTAGTCAAGGCTCCAGCACCGGAAAATGTGTCACAACTGAGGTCGTTCCTCAGGCTGGTGAACTACTACCATAAGTTCTTGCCGAATTTGTCTACAGTACTACACCCACTGAACACCCTACTGCAAACGGGGGTACCATGGAAGTGGAATGACGAATGTAAATGACCTTTCCAGAAGTGCAAAGAATTGATCACATCAAAAGAGGTGTTGGCTCATTTCAACCCAGCACTACCAATTCGGTTGGCGTGTGATGCATCACCCTATGGCATTGGAGCGATGCTGTCGCACAAATTCCCGGACGGCTCGGAGAGACCAGTAGCCTTTGCGTCTCGGTCACTAACCTCAGCCGAGCGTAACTACGCCCAGATTGACAGGGAGGCCCTCAGCCTAGTGTGGGGAGTGAAAAAGTTGAACCACTATCTGCACGGGCAGAAGTTCACCTTGCTGACTGACCACCAACCACTTGTCTCCATCTTTAATCCAAAGAAGGGCGTTCCGGTGATGACTGCGCAACGGCTACAAAGATGGTCCCTTTTTCTAGGGGCGAACGAATATGAAATCGAGTATAAGGGCACGAAACAGCATGGAAACGCTGATGGGCTATCACGCCTGCCACTGCCTACTGCGGAGGAAGCACCAGCAGTGGACCCTGTCGAAATATTTTATTCGACTATAATTGAACGCTTGCCAGTAACTAACGCTGATATAGAGAAGGAGACCTGAAATGACCCGACACTGTCTCGGGTATATGACTTGACGGTGAAGGGATGGCCAACACATGGCGACTCACTGTTGCCAGCATTCTCATCCAGAAGAGAACAGCTGTCAGTATGCCAGGGGACCTTGATGTGTGGATCCCGAGTGATAATTCCACCCAAGTTAAGGGAGAGAGTGCTCAATTAGCTTCACGAAGGCCATCTGGGAGGGGTGAAAATGAAAAGCCTTGCTAGGGCTTATGTGTGGTGGCCGGGGATCGATCAGCAAATCGAGGACCTGACAAAGAGCTGCTCAGGATGCCAGAAGGTCCAAAATGCACCATCACATGCCCCTCTACACCCATGGGAGTGGCCCTCATCTCCATGGCAACGGGTGCATATTGATTTTGCTGGTCCATTCATGGACTCAATGTTTTTAATAGCTGTGGATGTGCACTCGAAATGGTCTGAGGTGATCAAAATGTCCTCCACCACCACGGAGAAAAATATTGCAGTCCTACGGACCATATTTGCCAGGAACAGCTTGCCAGAGCAGATTTGCTCTGATAACGGACCACAGTTTGTGTCCGAAGTGTTTCGAAGATTTATGAAAAGGAATGGGGTAAGGCATTACACATCTGCCCCGTATGATCCAGCCACAAATGGATTGGCTGAGAGGTTCGTACAAACCTTTACAAAAGCAGTAAGGGCCATGTGCGATGACGACATTCCACTGCAGCATAAGGTGGACAATTTCCTGTTAGTCTACAGAAATGCGACACATGCGGTCACCAACCAGGCCCCAGCCATGATGTTCTTTAACTGAAGGTTGAGATCTCGTCTGGATTTGCTCAGACCAAATGTACGAAGAGATGTTGAGAATAAGCAATTCCAGCACATGAATGAGAAGCCGACAAGGAGCTTCAATGTAGGGCAACCAGTCTTGGCCCGCGACTACCAAACAGAGAAATGGCAACCAGGAACAATCTGCACACGGCAGGGGCCACTAATGTACACAGTGGATGTTGGGGAGAACATTGTGAGACGCCATGTTGACCAGATCCTAGAGTCACTGGAACGAGTCAACCCCATGTCTCGCGTACCTGGTGATGAACCCGACATACGGGTCGCATCTACCCCAGAAACAGTAGCATTGGAAGCTGATGAACCAACCGACGACAGGGGGCCAGAATCGCCTCCGCACCAAGAGCAAGACACTCAGGAAAGGTGCTATCCAGAAAGGATCAGGAAGCCTCCCCAAAGACTGAATGTATAAATAGACTATTTTCAGTTAATGTTGCATGTTTAAAGTGTTAATTGTAATTAGTTGATATTTAATTGTTAAATGAATGTTATGGTACTGTTAATCTAAAAGGGGAGGAATTGTAGTGTATGTACCTTTAAGGGGAGAACTACTTTTTGCAGCTCCTGTATACTGTAGTACCGGCAGTGACCACACCTGTATATAAACCCTGAGTAGGGTTCTGTTCAGTTAGTTTTAGAGTAACCCTCATCCAGTAAACACCTGTTGATTGTTCCCTGCAGTCTCTTGTTTAATTATTGAAGGACACACAACATCAAGAGACACGGATCTAACAGATAGCACCTTCGATCCATCCTTCTCTCCACTCCGCTCCCCAGCTGCGACCCGGTGCCAAAGGCCTGTTTCTCTGCTGTAAATACTTTGTAAAAAAAATGCCTCTCGATCGGGCTGGCTGCGGCCGGGAAAGAGACACACATGACAGAGGAACAGAGCAGCACAGAGACTGATGGAGAGAAACTGGGAGAAATAGAGAAATGCAGAGAAAAGCAAGGCAGGGAGAAACTCGGAAGCACAGAGCTGCTGCACGACAGGCACAGAGGTGGGGAGAAACACACCCAGAGACAGAGAAAAAAGAGACACAGAAACAGACACAAAAATGTAGACTAAGTGTGAAGGAATAAGCCATATAACCTATTCAGAAAACTACACTATCTAATGAAGGAGTTCTGGCCTTATTAAAACATGACAAACTGGGTTTGGAAATTTAGAAACCTAACTATGAAATAGCTGTGAAAGCATTCTGGCTATTGCGATAAGACAGTTGTTGACCCTGAATAAATAACCTTATTGAAACTGAAGGTGCATGACTCCAACAGGCTGACCTTTTGGAACAAAACTAATGGTTCACCCTGGATAAGGTGTTCTACTTTAAACTTCGTAAAGATGGCACATAAGATAAGGAACATCTGCCCTCGGATAGATGACATAAAATAAGGAACACCTGCCGTTCACACTGTTTTTATATGGTGACCCTAGGACACCTGGAGATGAGACAAGATTCTGGAATGCTACCAGTTGATGTGACAGTAAGAATTGCAGAGGTCGGCAGAAAGATGACTAGGGTTAATAAACTTGCAGCAGCAGAAATCCTTAAAGGAAACACAAGTGGAAAAGGGTATAAATATTGAAGTTTCAAATGGGATATCAGACTCGCTTTAATTGGGCAAAGCGATTCTCAGCTTTAGAGGTGGCTCTGTAGTCTCCACTCTTTGTACCTTGGGGCTCAAAGGTATTTTGATATTGATGGATATCCTGTATAAGAACTTTAAGAACTGTAATACTGTAGCAAAGTTAAGATTTAAAAGTAGGATTTGCTGTTAAAAAGATTGTACGTTTTCTCTTTTTAGAATTGTTAAAGTTGTGATTGACTGATTCACCAACTATAGATTGCATGTTGGTTCTTTTAATAAATCTCTATATATTTTTAGAATTGTTTCACAAGTCTTCTGTATCAAAAATTCACAAACTCAATCTCTGTACACTCTGGTGAAGAGTTGCAGAATTCTGGGGGAGTTTTCCGGACCCTCATAATATCCGGAACTTTACAGTCTAGCTAAACTTATTAAAAGTGCTATCTGGAGGACGGTAACATTCCCAGGTTGTTCCTTTCCTTTAGGGAGAGATAGCCCAGACCTTTAGACCCAATTAAGCATCTTTAGGATTCGGCTATCTCAAACTTTAGTTGAAAGTGAACGTCTGAGAAATACACCTGATCCGGGGTAGCCCTAAGGGGGCTAGGATTAGTAAATATCCCTTCATAAGAGGCGCACACCAGGCGAGGAAGAGAGATACACAGGCAGACTGAGGGACATGCAAGCAGAAGTGCCAAAACAGACAAAAGATACACGCAGGAGAGAGATATGCACAGAGATAGAGACAGAAAAAACATGCACAGCAACACTGACCGAGGGAAGAAACAAATATCAACTTGCATTTATATAGCACCTTTAATGCAGAAAAACATCCAAAGACATTTCACAGAAATAACATTAAAACAATGGCGCAGATTGAACAGGCTGGGGCTCTTTACCCTCAAAATGAGAAGACTGAGGGGTGACCTGACAGAGGTCTTTAAGATTATGAAAGGGTAAACGCAGAGAAGATGTTTGCATTTGCAGGTGAGACCAGCACTAGGCGCCATTAATATAATATGGTCACTAATAAATCCAACAGGGAATTCAGGAGAAACTTCTATACTCAGAGAGTGGCGAGAATGTGGAACTCGCTACCACAGGGAGTCGTTGAGGCGAATAGTATCGATGCACTTAAGGGGAAGCGAGATAGGTACATGAGTGAGAAAGAAATAGAAGCTTATGCTGATAAGATGAGATGAAGAGTGGTGGGAGGAGGTTTGGGTGGAGCATAAACACCGGCACCGACCAGTTGGGCCGAATGCCTGTTTCTGTGCAGTAAATACTGTGCAAAAAATGTTACAGGAAACTCTCGTTTAAGCGGCACCTAAATATCCAGAATTCACTATTAACCGGCAAAATTCATACTCCGAAAACAACACCTCAATAACCGGAAATGTTACCGAGTCCGAGTCTCCCGCGGTGGCCGAGTTAGTCAGTGGGGGTAGTTCTCAAAACTGCCACTACTCGGCTTCTTGGCGCTGTCGGAAGTCGGAACACCTCAATACCTCTGTAACAGGAGTCTGACTCTCCCGCGCTGCCGGGAGTACCCAATTACTGTATATTGCACATTTCTTTATTTTTTTATTTTTGTTTGTTAAAAATAGCCTCGGTAGATAACCCTCTCCGCCATCTGGAATTTTGAATCAACCGGCAACATCCCGGTCCCGTCGGTGCCGGATACCAAAGAGTTTCCTGTAATTAGGTCCTGAGGGCGCAAAACAGACACACCCACCCTGCTCCCTCCCTGCTGCCCAGTATATATCGGGGCCTTCAGTGCGGTACTGTCAGAGGTGCCGTCTTTTGGATGAGCCGTTAAACCGACCATGGTGTGAGCACATTGGCTGCTGCATTTTCCTACATTACAATAGTGACTAGGAACATAGGAACACAGGAACAGGAGTAGGCCATTCAGCCCCTCGAGCCTGTTCCACCATTCAATGAGATCATGGCTGATCTGTGACCGAACTCCATATACCCGCCTTTAGCCCATATCCCTTAATACTTTTGGTTAACAAAAATCTAACAATCTCAGATTTAAAATTAACAATTGACCTCACATCAATTGTCGTTTGCAGAAGAGAGTTTGAAACTTCTACCACCCTTTGTGTGTAGAAGTGTTTCCTAATTTCACTCCTGAAAGGCCTGGCTCTAATTTTTAGGCTATGCCCCCTAATACTAGAATCTCTAACCAGTGGAAATAGTTTCCCTCTATCTACCCTACACTTCAAAAGCGCTTTGGTCATGAAAGGCATTACATAAATGCAAGCATTTCTTTCTTTACAGCCAATTAAGTACCTTTTGAAGTGTAGTTGTAATGTAGGCAACGCGGCAGCCAATATGCTCACCGCAAGATTCTACAAACAGCAATGCAATAATGACCAGCTCATCTATTTCATTGATGTTGGTTGAGGGATATATATTTCCCAGGACACTGGGAGAACTCCCTTGCTCTTCTTCGAAATAGTGCCATGGGATCTTTTACGTCTACCTGAAAGGGCAGACAGGGCTTTGGTTTAATGTCTCATCCGACAGTGCAGCGCCCCCTCAGTACTCCAGTGGACTGTTAGCCTAGATTATGCGCTCAAGTATATAGGATGGGCCAACATCTGTGATCGGAGGCTTCCCGCGGGCAGACGCCTCCAACCTGCAAAATGTCTACGAAAGTACTCGGTGGCCCAGGAGGAATGGTGTCTTGTGATCCTGGGCCTCTCTGGGTCTGCGCGGGCAGAGCCCCACATATCCCAGGGGCGTTCCTGGAATCACGTGTGCCGGCCCAACCAATAAAGGACGAGAATCCCCATTCATACTTTTGACAGATCTGTACGTACTGAACTGTTATAAATATGAACGGAGATCCCTGAAAAAATACACCAACACAAGAATTACATTTTTTTTAAATTACATATTTAAAATTAATTAAAATGCCATTTAATTAAATATTTTAAACACAAATTAAATTTTTTGAAAAAAAATTAATGTTTTTACGGGGCTAAAAATAAACTTACCTTTTTGAAGAGTATTTTTAATTTATAAATGAGTGATAAAATTTTATTTTTCTATTTTTTAAAACTTTTACGCAGACCTTACGTAAGAATTTGACAGGCATTCAGCGGGCAGAAGTTATGCAAATAGTGCAACTCTCCACCCACAGAGGCCCGTCTCCCACGGATGCGGAGTTTCTGTCAGGAGAATTCTTGACAGATCGCAAGTTCTGGGTTTCAGCACATGCGCTTCGCACACCTAAACCCGGCACTTGTGCGGCCCCTACAGGCACGTACACGCCTCGTACACACCCGTGGGGGTCGCAAAATACGGCCCAATGTTCATGAAAATACATATTACGGCCTTTAAAAGAGTAGAATCTTTAATTGGCATTGCTGGTGGTTTTGTAATTCTAGCAACTGCTATTAAATAATTAAGTTTATCCACGCAATGATGTTGCATTTGTAGGAGTGGATCTGACTGTGTAACATGAGTGTGCTATGACTGGTTGAAAATTTGAAAATTAAAAATTTCAAAACTGAGATTGATGTATATTTGTTGGGCAACGGTATTAAGGGTTCGGGGGAAAAATTCAGTTGATTGCGCCTCCCGTTAGCACCTTCAGAGAGCGCCAATTGGGGCGCAAAGCAACTAGAGGCCGGGTGCAGCGATATTTGTGCCGCTCGCGAAACTAACTAGACATTTTGTGGCGGCGCTAAACACTGCCACCACGATCTCCTGCGCCGGCAGATTGTGACGTCAGTCGAGTGCGCAACGTCCCGTTAGTGCCCTGGACCAGATATTGAGTGGCGCCCCCTGTCTTACCGCCTGCCGCTAGCAACGACAGGTTGAGGGGAGCATTATGCTGTCAGAAAGGGACTGGGGGAGCGCTATTTAAAGGCGACCGCTTCCTGCCTTTTATTGTCGGTGACATTTTCGCACCACGCATTCTGAGAGAGAGAGAGAGAGACTTCTGGAGAGATTCAACGCTGTGTGAAGGAGTTTTGAGTACTGAGCAGCACTTTGCAGGTTTATTTTGATTTGCCCTTCCTTGCTTCGCCAGCACTCTGAGGTAGCACCTCACTCCTCGGCTTTTGCGCCTTAAGACAGGTGTGAAGCACCTGATTTAGCGCTCCAATCACCTCCAGGGGTGATAAAAGCCAAGTTTGCTGTCGGAGGCGATAATTAGTGGCAGGCGCTAAACTTTGCGCATGGCCGATAATGGCGCCCCAAATGGGGCAATACTGAATGTTTCCCCCCTGCAACCAAGGTGGGTAGATGGAGTTAAGATGCTGATCAGCCATGATCTAATCAAATGGCGAAACAGGCTCAAGGGACTGAATGGCCACCACCTGTTCCTATGTTCCTATAGTTAACTCTATTCCTTGTTTCCATGCAGTATCACTCCGTTTTAGAAAGAAACTTACCTGATTGCCACCAGATGGTAGCATGAGGCAGCTCTGATCTCTGTTTCTAGTGCTGCCAGCTAGGAATGTTGAAAGACCGTACCTATGATAGCACTGCACACGGTTCCTGCAGTTGTTTGCTGTTCCCCTCCATCCAAGCTCTGGCCCTCACACAGAAGGATGAAAGTCTGTGTGAACCCTGGCAAGATTCCAACTGAGGATCATCCACCCGCTCAGCCCCAGGGCTTAACCCACCGAGCTACCCAGTGCTGCTGGTTAGAGAGCGTGAAAGTAACTTTGAGTAGTTCAGCTTTCAAAAAGTGTTTTAAATAAAGGAAATATAAAGAAATGGAGGACCCAGCTTAGCGCGAGAAATTGTGCTGTGGAATATTAATATATGGATGCTTAATGTATTCATATGAAATTCCTTTGGCCACCAGTTTAACCCCATAACCTATTTTGCCCTCTATTAAAGTAGGGAACAAATGGATCTCCTACAAATGTGCTAAATATTTCTACATGAATATCATGCAGCGTGATTTCATCTCACTGCAAAGACTGGACAAGTAGCAGCTGAATGTACGGAATGACATCTAAAGAGAATTAATTGTGTTTCACTCTCAATGCTGGTGTATACATTGAAAGGGCAATTTGGAGCTGACCAATTATAATACATTTTTAACCCCCATCACTTTTTTTTATCTGTTCCCTCCTTCCTGAACAATAGCAACTTGCATTAAAATAGCATCTTTAACATAGAAAATATTCCAAAGTGCTTTCAGAGCGGGGTGAGAGAAAATAATAAATAAAGGATTAAAAGATTGCATCCCGAGCCACAGTGGGGGAAGAGGTGGCTGAAAGCTTTGTTAAAATGATGGGTTTTGAGAAGATTTTTAAAGGCAAGGAGAGTGTAATGTATATACCTTTAAGGGGGGAACTATCTTTTACAGCTCATGTATACTGCAGTACCGGCAGTGACCACACCTGTATATAGCACTGAGTAGTAATCTGTACAGATTAGCTCCAGTGTGAGCCAAGTTTAGTAAACACCTGTTGTACCGTTCTCCTGCAGTCTGTGTCTTATTATACACGGACACAACATTGGCGACAAGGCAAGTTTGAACCTACCTGCAACTCTGCATCACCTCCCGGGGATTCGTTCCTGGAGATCAGTGGATTGGAGGTCAAGGCCAGAGACTTGGGCGTCGACCACGGGCAACCACCCAGTCATCCAGCAGAGACTCGAAAATTGCGGGGGAGGCTGTCGAGAGCCAGGCTTGGCTTTCCAGTCGAGGTGGTCCAGCAAAACGGGCTGGCAACAGGTAGTGCGCAGACCCTTCCTGGACAGCGGCGGGCTAGAGCCCGACCGAGCAGCACAGCAAAGGGCCGAGCAGCGTCGACGGGGGAGAGAGAGAGAGGGCAGAGCGCACAGGGAGCAGCCGGTGTTCAGGGGCCGAGCAGCGTCGGAGAGAGGGAGAGAGAGACGCACAGAAACCCGCGAGGCGCCGCCATTGCCACGAGGACCGCCGAGAGCAGCGTTGGCAGCAGCACAGGAGAAGCGCGTGAAACCTACAGGGCGCCGCCATTGCCACGAGAACCGCCGGGAGCAGCGTTGGCAGCAGCGGGGGAGGAAGGAAAGCGCAGCAGACGCCATTCTAAGTCATTGGGAGACACCATTTTAAACCACACCCAAAATGCCGAAGAGTGGCAGTATCACCGCATTTGACAATGAAGTTGAAGATTGGACTACATATGTCAAATGAATAGAGGTATACTGCAAGGCAAATGAGGAGTCAGATGACAAGAAAGCGTCGGTATTGTTAAATTTAATGGGTGCAAAGACATATGGGTTATTACGAAATCTAGTAACCCCAACGAAGCCAATGGAAAAGAGTTTTGAAGACATAGTAATGATACTACAGGAACATTTAAACCCCACACCGCTTCTGATAGCAGAAAGATTCAAGTTTCACAAACGGAACCAGCATAAGGATGAAAGCAATGCTGAATATTTAACAGAACTGCGCAAACTATCGAAACACTGCCAGTTTGGAGCGGGACTGGCAGATGCCTTAAGGGACAAGTTTGTGTGTGGGCTTCAAAGTGAAGGAACCCAGAAACGGCTTTTATCTGAAAAGGACCTTACGCTGGAAAAGGCTTTCAGCATTGCGGTATCATATGAAGCAGCAGCACGGGGCGCTGCAGAGATACAACAGAGACCGCAAGAATATGGCACAAACAAAATGTCATATGGAACAGAGAAGTGCTATCGCTGCGGCAGAACAACATACAACCAGAATGATTGCTGGTTCAAAGACAAAGTGTGCAGACAGTGTGGAAAAGTAGGACACATAGCACGAGTCTGCAGGTCGGGAAAGAAAACCAGCAATAAGAAACCTACCAAAGGAAAGTACAAGAAGGTACATAAGATGATGGAGAATAGTTCAGACGAACAAAAGAGTGATAACGACTCCGAAAGCAGGGAACTGAGTTGTCTGAAACTACATAATGTGATCACAACGGAGGATCACCGAACCATTTGGGTCACTCTCAAGATAGCAGGAGTCCAGGTAAAGAAGGAATTGGACACAGGATCAGCCCTAACAGTCATAAACCGATGGGACTACGAACAGCTATTCTCACACATACCCTTGAGAGACACAAAAATTATTTTGAAGACGTACACGGGGCAAAAAGTCTACCCCAAAGGGAAAATAAGGGTGACCGTTATATATAACGGTAAGGAAACACCAAAACTAGACCTGTATGTATTGCAAGATGGAGGACCACCATTACTGTGACGTGAATGGATCCGGAAAATACAACTGGATTGGCATTCCATACAGGCACTGACTGTGGCTGACAAAAAGGATGACGACGTCACACCTGGGCGACTGTCAAAGATCCTAACTGGTGCGAAAGAAGTGTTCCAGCAAGGGCTCGGAACACTAAAAGGCATGACAGCGACGATTAAAATTGAAGAAAGCGCAAGCCCAAAATTTTTTAAGGCCAGACCGGTACCTTATGCGATCCGCCCAACCATTGAAGCAGAGCTGGAGAGTCTGGAACGTTCAGGTGTACTGTCCAAGGTAGACTGGAGCGAGTGGGCTACACCCATCGTCCCTGTGATGAAAAAGTCGTTGAGCAGCACGCCTGGGGAACCAAGGAAGGTTCGCATCTGTGGGGACTTTAAGGCAACAGTGAACCCGGTCCTTCACACCGTACAATATCCACTTCCGCGGATTGAAGATATTTTTGCCTCGCTATCTGGAGGGAAACGCTTCACTAAGATTGATCTGGCCCAGGCGTATCTGCAAATGGAGGTAGAAGAAGCATCAAAAAAATACCTCACAATCAACACCCATAAAGTTCTCTACCAATACAACTGGCTGGTATTCAGGGTAGCATCAGCTCCGGCTATTTGGCAGAGGGCAATGGAACAAGTCCTGCAAGGGATCCCAGGGACCCAGTGTTATTTGGACGATATCCTGGTCACGGGCGAAAATGACAGTGATCACCTTGCCAACCTGGAGCAGGTGCTCACTAGATTGCAGGAATATGGGCTCCGAGCTAACCGCCCCAAATGCGAGTTTTTTAGAAAACAGATCTCGTATTGTGGCCACGTTATCGATAAAGAGGGGTTACATAAGTCCCCAGAGAAGATTGAGGCAGTCGTCAAGGCTCCAGCACCGGAAAATGTGTCACAACTGAGGTCGTTCCTCGGGCTGGTAAACTACTACCATAAGCTCTTGCCAAATTTGTCTACAATACTACACCCACTGAACACCCTACTGCAAACTGGGGTGCCATGGAAGTGGAGTGAGGAATGTAGATGAGCTTTCCAGAAGAGCAAAACACTAATCACATCGAAAGAGGTATTGGCCCATTACAACCCAGCATTACCAATTCGGTTGGCATGTGATGCGTCACCCTACAGCATTGGAGCGGTGCTGTCGCACAAATTCTCGGACGGCTCAGAGAGGCCAATAGCCTTTGTGTCACGATCACTAACCTCAGCCGAGCGTAACTACGCCCAGATTGACAGGGAGGCCCTCAGCCTAGTGTGGGGAGTGAAAAAGTTCAATCACTATCTGCACGGGCAGAAATTCACCTTGCTGACTGATCACCAGCCTCTTGTCTCCATTTTAAATCCGAAGAAGGGCGTTCCGGTGATGACTGCGCAACGACTACAAAGATGGTCACTTTTTCTAGGGGCGCACCACTATGAGATTGAATATAAGGGCACGAAACAGCATGGAAAAGCTGATGGGCTATCACGCCTGCCAATGCCTACTGTGGAGGAAACACCAGCAGTGGATCCTGTCGAAATATTCCATTCGACTATAGTTGAATTCCTACCGGTAACTAACGCTTGTATCGAAAAGGAAACCCGAAATGACCCGACACTGTTTCGGGTATATGATTTGACGGTGAAGGGATGGCCAGCACATGGCGACTCACTGTTGCCAGTATTCTCGACAAGGAGAGTACAGCTGTCAGTGTGCCGGGGGACCTTGATGTGTGGATCCCGAGTGGTAATTCCACCCAAGTTAAGGGGTAGAGTGCTCAATGAGCTTCATGAGGTTCATATGTGTGGTGGCCGGGAATCGATAAACAAATCGAGGACCTGACCAAGAGCTGCTCAGGATGCCAGAAAGTCCAAAATGCACCACCAGAGGCCCCTCTACACCCATGGGAGTGGTCCTCATCTCCATGGCAACGGGTGCATATTGATTTTGCTGGTCCATTCGTGGACTCAATGTTTTTAATAGCCGTGGATGCGCACTCAAAATGGCCTGAGGTCATCAAAATGTCCTCCACCGCCACGGAGAAAACTATTGCAGTCCTACCGACCATTTTTGCCAGGAATGGCTTGCCAGAACAGATTTGCTCCGACAATGGACCACAGTTTGTGTCCGAAGAGTTCCGGAGGTTCTTGAAAAAGAATGGGGTAAGGCATTATACATCCGCCCCGTATCATCCAGCCACAAATGGATTGGCTGAGAGGTTCGTACAAACATTTAAGAAGGCAATAAAGGCTATGTACAATGACAACATTCCGCTGCAGCACAAGGTGGACAATTTCCTGTTCGCCGACCGGAATGCGACACATGCAGTCACCAACCAGACCCCAGCCATGATGTTCTTTAACTGAAGGTTGAGATCTCGCCTGGATTTGCTCAGACCAAACGTATGAAGAGATGTTGAGAGTAAGCAATTCCAGCACATCCATGAGAAGCCAACAAGGAGCTTCAATGTAGGGCAACCAGTCTTGGTCCGCGACTACCGAACAGAAAAATGGCAGCCAGGAACGATATGCGCACGGCAGGGCCCACTAATGTACACAGTGGACGTCGGGGAGAGCATCGTGAGATGCCATGCTGACCAGATCCTAGAGTCACAGGAACAAGTCAACCCCATGCCTCGCCCATAAGTACCTGGTGATGAACCCGATGTACAGGTCGCATCTACCCCAGAAACAGTAGCATCGGAAGCTGATGAACCAACCAACGATAGGGGGCCAGAATCGCCTCCGCACCAAGAGCAAGACACTCGGGAAAGGCGCTATCCAGAAAGGATCAGGAAGCCTCCCCAAAGACTGAATATATAAATAGACTATTTTCAGCTAATGTTGCATGTTAAAAGTGTTAATTTTAATTAGTTTGATATTTAATTGTTAAATGAGTGTTATAGTACTGTTAATCTAAAAGGGGAGGAATTGTAATGTATATACCTTTAAGGGGGGAACTATCTTTTACAGCTCATGTATACTGCAGTACCGGCAGTGACCACACCTGTATATAGCACTGAGTAGTAGTCTGTACAGATCAGTTCCAGTGTGAGCCACGTTTAGTAAACACCTGTTGTACCGTTCTCCTGCAGTCTGTGTCTTATTATACACGGGCGCATCAGAGAGCGTCGAGAGTTGTCCTGGTTTAGGGAGAGAGTTTTAAAGAGTAGGGCTGAGGAAGCTAAAGGCACTCCCATCAATGCTGGAGCAGGGAGATGCATAAAAGGCCAGGTTTAGAGGACTGAAGGCATAGGAGAAGATGCGAGGCTGGAGGAGTTTTCACTGGTAGGGTGTGGTGAGACCACAGAGGGGGATGAGGATGAAGACGAGAATTTTAAACTAATGGCCCAGAAATTCGGGTCTCCACGGGTGAGTACGCACGGGGTACTCACCCGTAAGCCCAATGGAAGTGCCGGTTTCCTGCATGCACTGCGCATGCGTGGGAAACCGGCACTTCCGTTCCCCTGAAAGAAGAGGTTAAGAGGTGGAACGCGTGCGCAGGAGAGGTTGCGTGTGCGCATCGAACTTACGTTTTTTTTGCAGGTTTTCCTGGGAGGGTAAGTCTCCAGAAGTTAGACATGTAAAAAGCAGTCGCAAGGCCTGCATTTTACAAGGTAAGTGGTGAATTAATTAAAATTAAAATATTTTTTCCACAGGTTTATTATTTTTAAATACTTTAAAGAAAGGTAAGTTTATTTTTAGACCCGTTAGAAAATAAAATTATTTTTTTCAAAAATTTAAATTATTGTTTAAAATAGTTATTTCATGTAATTTATGGTTTATTTAAAAAATTTGATTTATAAAAAAATTTATTTGAAGATTTAGTTATGTTTTGGGGCTTATAGTATTTATAGGTTTGACAGCCCTTCCTGTCAACCTTATGAAGGAAGCATTGCCTGCTACCATTGGCTCTCCATGGCCCACGTGATCCCAGGGGACGCTTCGAACTAACTGCGCCCCTGGGATTCGCAAGCACTGCGCGCCGGCAGTTGGAGCAGGCCCAGGATCAGAATCCCATGGGGGCCCACAGCTCAACGGCCAGCGCAAGGTAAGTGCAGGTTGGGGGCTTGCACCCACGGGATGCCCTCAACCTGAATTTCTGGGCCAATGTTGCAGTGCTGGAAGTCTTTCTTGGTGATGGATAGGATGTTGGGTGTAAAATGCAGTTGTCAATTGAACAGGATGCCAAGCTTCTGCATAACCTTATTAAACCTGAGTGTATGGCCGGGGAGGGGGATGGAATCAGTGGCAAGGGGGCAGGGTTGATACTGGGGGTGAAAATGATGACTTTTGGCCTTCCAAATATACATTTTTAGTAAATTTTGAACTCAATCCATTACTTCATCTGAGTCAATCTGATAGCACACCGATAATCATGGGGTCAAGAAAAGTTGTGGAAAATTGGACCTGGGTGTTGTCAGCATGCATATGTGGCAGACTTCCAATAGTAGTTGGCTGCCATGTGCTCTTTGATGTAAAAAGAAAGAACTTGCATTTATATAGCATCTTACATGACCTGAGGACCTCCCAAAGTGCTTCACAGTCAATTAAGTACTTTGGAAGTGTGGTTACTGTTGTACTTTAGGAAAGGTAGTAGCCAATTTGCACACAGCAAGATCCCTCAAACAGCATTGTGATAATGACCAGATAATCTGTTTTAGTGATGCTGGTTGAGGGATAAATATTGGCCTGGACACTGGGGATAACTCCCTAGCTCTTCTTGGAATAGTGTCATGGGATCTATTACATCCACCTGAGGGCAGACGGAGCCTCGGTTTAACATCTCATGAGGGAGACGGCATCTCGGACAGTGCAGCGCTCCCTTAGTGTTGCAATAAGAGTGTCAGCCTAGATCGTTGTGCTCACGTCTCTGGAGTGGGACATGAACCCACAACCTTCTGACTCAGTGGCAAGTGTGCTACCAACTTTTTAAAAAAATATTCTACTTTATTGAACATTAAGAACATTTACAACATCGTGATCATTACATTGTATGATACAAATCAATTCCACCACTCTGCACAGCCATTCCGCCACCACATTTTAACATCAAAACCTGAAGTTTAATTTGTCACCTGTAACATATATTAAAATTGGTTGTAAAATACTGTCCTCTAAATTCCTTTCTGAATAAAACATCCACAGAGCCTTATAATGGTCTTTTAGCTTATATTTAAAATACTCTTTTAGATTGATTCTCTTCCCCTTAAAAAACAGATAATTCCTTCTTTGCACGCTCACGAATCTAGCCAAACTGAACATTAAATTAATTGCCACTTCGCTAGACTCGGGCAGACTCTCCTGCAATCCCCATCTCAAAATTGAGTCCCACGGGATTCCCATTCTCACTCTTCGGTCCCCACCCAGCAAAAAAGCTTCACACAACTGTCGAACATAGTACTTAAAGTCATTTAACTGCGAACATAACACCAGTAAATGGGACAGAGTCTCATCCCATGTCCCACACATTGGGCAAGTTGCCGCCTCCACTCGTCCAATCTTGCACAAGACCGTCATGGTAAAAATCCGGTTATGAGCCAATTTGAAATCCAGTTCAATCCATTCTGGGCATTTAAATTCGCCCACACTCCCTTCCAAATCCTGTTGAAGTCCAGCTGTGGGTATATGCTCTGCCAAAACTCCTGACCAGCAGGTGTCTTGAATCTCCATTCTCTGAATACCTCATAGAAATCTCGAGTATTACAGTTGTCAAATTGAACCATCTCCTCATCACTCATATCGCTCCCTTCTGCCACACAGTCACAGCGGGTGCGGCCTTTGTGACACACCCCACAGCTCTCCGCCTTGCAGCTCCGAGCATTGTGTCCCAACTCACCGCAATTGTAACAATACAGGTCTGGACAGTTTCTTACGAGATGGTCATGTCCAGGACAATAATAGCACACCTTTACTTGGTTATCATGCAGCACACGAAAGTACTGCACTCCTTCTAGTGTCTCGCACTTCATACTGTACGGCAATGACCTCACCCCCTCTGGGAACCTCACCTTTACATACCGGGTTCCGTCTGATACCTGTGTTCCCGGATAGTACCTCCTTTTTATTGCAGAACAGATTTTTATGTCCCACGACTCCAACTTCTTGCTTAGCACTTCGTCCTCGATGTAAACTGGCAAGTTTAAAAATGAAACCACCACCTCCTCTGAATATAACAGAGTCACCTCCAAGAATTTCTCACCAACTTTCAGACTGAGTAACAGTCTTTCCACCTCCTCACGACCACTGACCGTCACCTCGAATCCCACATTTGGCTTAGGTCGGCAGGCAAAGCAGCTTCCCTCGCCACAGTCCTCATGAACCGCCTGGATAATATCCCAAGCTCGAATCTTCTTATATTCACACTGCACCACCACCGTGTTTTCTTTACCAAACCTCCTGAGGTCCCGGCCCAAACCTTTGGGCCTTTTTTTTTCCTTTCCCACCACAGTTTCTTCCCTAATTAAATTCCTCTCGGGAATATTGTCCTCTGAGGGGCCCGGCACCCCGGACCCCTCAGCAGCCATCTGGCTGTTTTTGTGGGCCAAAAAGGCCCTAAAACCTGAAAACCAAACCCCAAAACCCACCACCAACTTTTTACAAAACTCCCTCCAACTCCCAGCTGCAATCAGGCAATCAGTAACACCTGGCTCACTCCTAGCCCCTCCCACCTAGAGAGTGCTGCCCACTGAGCCACAGCTGACACTGTACAGTTTAACCTGTCGCAGTGTGTTTGATATGGAAAACCAAGGCTGGCGTATGAATAATTCTTTGACCAGTAGAAAATTGGCAACGTTTTTGTTGTCATGCAGTAAGTTGCAGAGACTAGGAGAGGGAAGCGAGAAACCATTCATAATAAGACCTTTGGTGGGTGTTGTAAGTCACACTGAAAAGAAAAGAAAGAAAGACTTGTATTTATATAGCGCCTTTCATGACCACCGGACGTCCCAAGGTGCTTTACAGACAATAAAGTACTTTTTGAAGTGTAGTCACTGTTGTAATTTAGGAAAGACAATTTGCACACAGCATGCTCCCACAAACAGCAATGTGATAATGACCAGATAAGCTGTTTCTGTTATGTTGATTGAGGGATAAATATTGGTTAGGACACTAAGGATAACTCCCCTGCTCTTCTTTGAAATAGTGCCATGGGATCCTTTATGTCCACCTGAGAGAGCATCTGAAAGATGGCACTCTAACAGTGTAGCACGCCCTCATTACTGCACTGGAGTGTCAGCCTAGATTTTTGTGCTCAAGTCCCTGCAGGGGGACTTGAACCCACAACCTTCTGTCTCAGAAGCAAGGGTGCTACCCACTTTTTTTTTAATGATACTTTATTGAACATTAAGAACATTTACAACATCGTGATCATTACATTGTATGATACAAATCAATTCCACTGCCCTGCACAGATATTCCGCCACCACATTTTAACATCAAAACATGAAGTTTAATTTATCACCTGTGACATATATTAATCGATTGTACTTTAAAAATTGGTTGTAAAATACTGTCCTTAAATTCCTACCTGAATAAAACATCCACAGAGCCTTATAATGGTCTTTTAGCTTATATTTAAAATACTCTTTTAGATTGATTCTCCTCCCCTTAAAAAACAGAGCATTCCTTCTTTGCACAATCACGAATCTAGCCAAACTGAACATTAAATTAATTGCTGCTCCGCTAGACTCTGGCAGACTCTCCTGCAATCCCCATCTCAAAATTGAGTCCCACGGGATTCCCATTCTCGCTGTTCGGTCCCCACCCAGCAAAAAAGCTTCACACAACTGTTGAGCATAGTACTTAAAGTCATTTAACTGTGGACATAACACCAGTAAATGGGACAGAGTCTCATCCTGTGTCCCACACATTGGGCAAGTTGCCGCCTCCACTCGTCCAATCTTGCACAAGACCGTCATGGTAAAAATCCGGTTATGAGCCAATTTGAAATCCAGTTCAATCCATTCTGGGCATTTAAAATTCGCCCACACTCCCTTCCAAATCCTGTTGAAGTCCAGCTGTGGGTATATACTCTGCCAAAACTCCTGACCAGCAGGTGTCTTGAATCTCCATTCTCTGAATACCTCATAGAAATCTCGAGTATTACAGATGTCAAGTTGGACTAACTCTCCCCCTTTCTCCAGTACAAAGCTTGGAAAAGCAGGACGCATTTTACTTCCTTTGGAGATTTCCGCATTTATTTCTTCCATCCAATCCTGTGGCATTGCCCTCACAATCTTCTCATACATGATTGTTATTGCTTTTCCTTCTACCTCCTGATCCTCCTCCCACACCATGTCCCTCACTATCGCTTCCGGCAACCAACCTGGAATCACCTCGTATAATACATCTTTCACCGATATAATCCCAGCTTTTATAAAAGCTTGATTAAATAAAACCTCTCCTTCGATGTTGACCCACCTATTCAAAAATAAGGGCTGTTCTAAAAATTCCTCAGCCCCCTTGGGCATAAACTGCACACTTTTTAAAAATTGAGCCCAAGTCTCTACAACCCCCTTATAAAACCTAGGGAGAAGCTTAATCGATTTCAAAAATATATTATTGTATTCCATATATAATATCCCCTGCCCTCCTATCCCACTTCATTTAAAAAAATGCTCAAAACAACTCTTCCAAAAACTTGAATTTGACTTCTGAAGAAATCTCTTCACCCATTTGATTCTAAAGGATTTTTTCTTCAAATCAATATCTGGGAAATTGAGTCCTCCCTGATTTCTCCGTCCAATAATGGTATTGTAAGCCACCAAGGCTGGTTTCCCTTCCCATAAAAACCTCACACAAGCCTCTCGGATGGACTTTTCTGCCCACTCAGGGATATCCTCCACCGTCAATAAGTACCATAGCTTAGATAGCAGGAGAGCAGACACCACTGTCGCTCTTCCTTGCACTTTCAACCACCTTCTTTCCCATCTTCCCAAAATCTTTTTAATTTTCATAACCTTCGGTTCCCAATTTAATCGATCCACTTCTTCCCTGTCTTTCTTGCACCCCATATGCACCCCCAGAACTTCCAAAACCTCCACCACCTTAAAGGGACATACCCCCAACCATTCCCCCCTACCCCTCCCTGCAACCAGGCATTGGGACTTACTATAATTCACTCTGGCACCTGAAGCTCTACAATATTCCTCCACTACCTCCATAGTTTTCCTCACTGACTCCCCATTTCTCAAGGTTAAGGTTGTGTCATCTGCATATTGGTGTATCACCGACACCAGCCCAGAACTGGGGACCACAATCCCAACTACACCTTGTTTCTTTCGCATCATGTAACCTAATGGTTCTGTTACCAATGTGTACAGCAGAGGGGACAGGGGACAACCCTGTCTCACTGATCTCTGTATCGGAAAATACTTAGATAAGAAACCATTACATTTAACACAGCTAAATATGTTTAAATAAAAAATCCTTATCCACTGAATGAAATTTTCCTTGAAACCAAATGCTTCCAAAACCTTCAATAAAAACTCATGAGAGACCCTATCAAAGGCTTTCTCTTGATCTATCTTTAATACATAAGCCTCCTTCCCACTCTCTTCCATGAGCTCTATTGCATCTCGGATTGAGACCACAGAATCTGCGATGTCCCGGTCTATGACTCCATGGGACTGAGAGGGCCAAACTATCTCCGGTAACACCTCCTTCAAACGATTTGCCATAACCCTCGCCAAGATCTTATAATCCACATTTAATAGTGTGATGGGCCTCCAATTCTTCAGATCCCATCTATCCCCTTTATTTTTATAAGCTAAGCTTATGATACCTCTCCTCATAGATGGGGCCAGGCATCCCTCAATTTTAATTTCCTTACAAACTTCTAAGAGCAATGGACTTAAAATCTCAAAAAATTCCTTATAAAATTCTGCACTTAGTCCATTGGACCCTGGGCTTTTCCCCCCCTTCATTCCACTTATTGCTATTTTTATTTCCGCTAATCCTACTTCTTTACCACACATGCTTCTCTCATCCTCCTTTAAACCCTTTTCAATAAAAGCAGTAACCTTCTCCATCTCCAAATTGGAAATGTCTTCTTTTGTATATAGCTCTTGATAAAAGCTGCTAGCCGCCTCCAAAATCTCCTCACTTTCATGAATGACCTTCTCCCCAACCTTCAACTCCTCAATTAACGATAATCTCTGTCGCAGCTTCTCTTGCTCTAGAAAATATCTAGTGCATCTTTCGCCCTCCAATGCATCTCTAGCCTTTGCACGTAGAATGGCCCCCTTGCATTTTTCAGCTTGCAATAATTCTCACTCTTCCTTTAGCACCCGGAACTTAGTCTCAGCTCCCTTATCCCCTCCGTCAACTGCTTTACAGACATCCGTAAACCTTTTGTTTATATTCTCTTCTCGATGCCGGTTAGCTGCCGCCCTCTTTTTCCCATAACGTACCGAAAAACTTTTACCTCATATTTGAAATTGTCCCACCAAACTCTTCTTTCTTTCAAGAACAAAAGTTCCTTCCGAGCATTCTTTATTATTTTTATAATCCCTTCTTTATAAGCACTTTCCTTCAGGTATTGATTGTTTAAAATCCACACCCCTGAACCAATCTTAACTCTGCTGTTCCTAATTCTAAGAACCAAAGCCGAGTGATCACTAAAAACTACTTTTTTATAATAAATCTCCATCACCTCCGAACTTAACCCTTCCCGCATTAACACAAAATCTATTCGGCTCTGTTTTAAAACATCACCCACCCAACCTGCTCTGGAGAACTCCCTTTTTCATAAGTCTCCATAAGTCTCTCAAATTTAAATTTGCCATCATTTTTATAATCATCCCTCTGGAGTTATCCTCTTTAAAGGTCATCTGGGCTGAAATGTCCATCCAAGATAAAAATACATTAAAATCCCCCACTATACAAGGATTTTCCACCTCTGCCACTTCAGTGAATAACCCCCGAAAAAACTCGCAACGCTTGCAATGGTCGTTCGGTGCATAGATATTAAAAAGATCACAATTAAATCCCTCCAATTTTACCCTTAGCCGTAAAAATCTCCCCTCAGTGTCCTTGTCCACCAAGGCAACGTTCTCTTCTATGGACGGACTCACCAAAACAGCCACCCCTCTACGGTTATTGTTTGCACAACTTGCAAACACCTCTCCCTTCCAAGCCTTCTGAACTCTTTCTAGAATATCCTCATTCCAAAAGGTTTCTTGCAGACACAACAAGTCCATGCCTTTAAAGCCCTGCAACAACTGCTGCAATTTCTTCTCACCCCTCAGTCCGTTCACATTGATCGAGACCAATGTAATCCTGGCTCCAAAGAAGGGAAGTATGCCCAATAATCTCCCCATCATTTAATCTCAGGCTCTTCCCTCCTCTCATGCTCCTTCTCAACTTTTCGGGCAGCTGTTGCTTTTTCCTGCAGCCTCCGGCTCTTTTTCCCCTTCTGTTTGACCCCTCCCTGCTGTTTCAGCCTCTTCCTTGCCTTAAGTTTGGACCCAGGAGCTGCCCTTTCTCCCTCCTTCTGCCCCTCGCTAACCTTTCCCTTTCCACATGATGCCACCCCATCCCCGACTTCCATGTCTCTGTCCCCCTCTAATTCCTCACACTCAAGCTCTTCTGCAACCCCCTGTGCCTGCTCCCCATCAGATACATAATCCTGCTCCCCGTCAGGTACTTCATCTCCCATTGAGAGTCTTCCTGCTATCGCAGTTTCTCCCACTGTGCCGCCCCCTTCAACCTCGTCTCTACTTCTGACCCTTGCACCTTGTTCCCTCACTCCATGGGACAATGGCGCACCTAAAGTGTTTGCTTTTGACGTCTCTATCTCGCCGATCCCATTCTGCTGTCCCTTTAAGGCTCCTGCCTCTTGCACCCTCTCCCCGCCCTGCCCCCTCCCACTCACCAAAATATCCGACTCCCCGCCTCTCCCCGGAGCACTCACTTTCACCACACACCCCGCTCCTGCCTCCTCTCCCCCCCCACACACCAGACTCCCCAGGGGGAGCTGAACTGCACTAAGGCTCGAGTCTGCACTCGACCCTTGCTGCCCGCTGCTGTCTTTGTTCCCCTCCATAGCACTCGCCGTGTTTTCCGCCATCTCCATCTCGATCTCCACTCCGCCAACCTCTGCCTCTTCCTGTGCACCTTTTTCCTTCATTTTACCGGCTGTGTCCTCCGACTGCACCGCACCTCCGGCCGTTCCACACTCCTCTCCTGCTCCTTCTCCCATCTCCTCATCACTCATTTCGCTCCCTTCTGCCACACACTCACAGCGGGTGGGGCCTTTACGACACACCCCACAGCTCTCCGCCTTGCAGCTCCGCACGATATGTCCCAACTCACCGCAATTGTAACAATACAAATCAGGACAGTTTCTTACGAGATGGTCATGTCCCAGACAATAGTAACACACCTTTACTTGGTTATCGTGCAGCACACGAAAGTGCTGTACTCCTTCCAGAGTCTCGAACTTCATACTGTAAGGCAAAAACCTCACCCCCTCTGGGAACCGCACCTTTACATACCAGGTTCCGTCTGCTACCTGTGTTCCCGGATAGTACCTCCTCTTTATTTCGGAACAGATTTTAATGTCCCATGACTCCAACTTTTTGCTCAGCACTTCGTCCTCGATGTACACAGACAAGTTCAAAAATGAAACCACCACCTCCTCTGAATATAGCAGAGTCACCTCCAAAAATTTCTCCCCAACTTTCAGACTGAGCAGCAGTTTTTCCACCTCCTCACGGCCACTGACCGTCACCTCAAATCTCACATTTGGTTTTGGTCGGCAGGCAAAACAGCTTCCCGCACCACAGTCCTCATGAACTGCCTGGATTATATCCCGGGCTCGAATCTTCTTATCTTCACATTGCACCACCACTGTATTTTCTTTACCAAACCTCCTGAGATCCCGGCCCAAATCTTTGGGCCTTTTTTTTCCCCTTCCCACCACAGTTTCTTCCCGAATTAAATTCCTCTCAAGAACATTGTCCTCTGAGGGGCCCGGCACTCCAGACCCCTCAGCAGCCATCTGGCTGTTTTTGTGGGCCAAAAAGGCACTAAAACCTGAAAACCAAACCCCAAAACCCACCACCAACTTTTTACAAAACTCCCTCCAACTCCCAGCTGCAATCAGGCAACCAGTAACACCTGGCTCACTCCTAGCCCCTCCCACCTAGAGAGTGCTACCAAATGAGCCACAGCTGACACTGTACAGTTTAACGTGTCACAGTGTGTTTGATATGGAAAAACCAAGGCTGGCGTATGAATAATTCTTTGACCAGTAGAAAATTGGCAACGTTTTTTGTTGTCATGCAGTAAGTTGCAGAGACTAGGAGAGGGAAGTGAGAATCCATTCATAATAAGACCTTTGGTGGGTTTTGTAAGTCACACTGAAAAGAAAAGAAAGAAAGACTTGTATTTATTTAGCGCCTTTCATGACCACCGGACGTCCCAAGGTGCTTTACAGCCAATAAAGTACTTTTTGAAGTGTAGTCAATGTTGTAATTTAGGAAAGACAATTTGCACACAGCAAGCTCCCACAAACAGCAATAAGAACATAAGAACTTAAGAACATAAAAAATAGAAGCAGGAGTAGACCAATCAGCCCCTCGAGCCTGCTCCGCCATTCAATAAGATCATGGCTGATCTGATCCTAACTGCCAATCCACTATCATAGAAACATCTCCTGAATCTAACTGAATTAGACACACGAAACAACAGCAGGATCAGGCTACACGGCCCCTGGGCCCGCTCCGCTACCCACAGGGCCATGACCGATCCGAACCTAGACTCATGTCCAAATTCCTGTCCGCTCCCCGTAACCGTTAATTCCCTTTACTTCTAGGAAACTGTCTATTTCTGCTTTAAATTTATGTAATGATGTAGCTTCTACAGCTTTTTGGGGCAGCATATTCCATGGACCTACCACCCTCTGAGTGAAATAGTTCCTCCTCACCTCAGTTTGAAAGAGCAGCCCCTTATTCTAAGACTATGCCCCCTAGTTCTAGTTTCACCCATCATCGGGAACATCCTCCCCGCATCCACCCGATCCAACCCCTTCACAATCTTATATGTTTCAATAAGATCGCCTCTCATTCTTCTGAACTCCAATGAGTAGAGTCCCAATCTACTCAACCTCTCCGCATATGTCCATCCCCTCATCCCCGGGATTAACCGAGTGAACCTTCTTTGTACTGACTCGAGAGCAAGTATATCCTTTCTTAAGTATGGACACCAAAACTGTACGCAGTATTCCAGGTGCGGTCTCACCAATACCTTGTACAACTGAAGCAATACCTCCCTATTTTTATATCCTATCCCCCTAGCAATGAAAGCCAACATTCCATTGGCCTTCTTGATCACTTGCTGCACCTGCATACTAACCTTTTGAGTTTCGTGCACCAGGACCCCCAGATCCCTTTGTACTTCAGTACTTTCCAGTTTCTTGCCATTAAGATAATAACTTGCTCTACGATTTTTCCTGCCAAAGTGCATAACCTCACACTTTCCAGTATTGTATTCCATCTGCCAAATCTCTGCCCACTTACTTAGCCTGTCTATGTCCCCTTGCAGGTTTTTTAAGTCCTCCTCACTCACTACTTTCCCTCCCACCTTAGTATCATCTGCAAACTTTGATATGTTACACTCGGTCCCCTCCTCCAAATCGTTAATATAGATTGTAAAGAGTTGGGGACCCAGCACTGACCCCTACGGAACACCACTAGTTACTGAATGCCAGTCTGAGAATGAACCATTTATCCCAACTCTCTGCCTTCTGTTAGATAGCCAATCCTCTATCCATGCCAGAATATTACCCCAATCCCGTGATTTTTTATCTTAAGCAATAATCTTTTGTGTGGCACCTTGTCAAATGCCTTTTGGAAGTCTAAATACACTACGTCCACTGGTTCCCCTTTATCCACCCTGTACGTTACTTCCTCAATGAACTCCAGCAAATTTGTCAAACATGACTTCCCCTTCATAAAACCATGCTGACTTTGTCCTATTAAATTATGATTATCCAAATGTCCTGTTACTGTCTCCTTAATAATGGACTCCAAAATTTTACCTACCACAGATGTTAAGCTAACCGGTCTATAGTTTCCAGCCTTCTGTCTACTGCCCTTTTTAAATAAGGGTGTTACATTAGCAGTTTTCCAGTCTGCCGGGACCATTGCCGAGTCCAGGGAGTTTTGGAAAATTATTACCAATGCATCCACAATCCCTACCGCCACTTCCCTCAAGACCCTAGGATGTAAGCCATCAGGTCCAGGTGATTTATCTGCCTTGAGTCCCATTATTTTACCGAGTACCACTTCCTTAATGATTTTGATCGTGTTTAGCTCCTCCCCCCCTTTAGCTCCCTGTTTGTCCAGTGTTGGGATATTCTTAGTGTCTTCTACTGTAAAGACTGGTATAAAATATTCATTCAGTGTTTTTGCCATCTCCATATTTCCCACCCTCATTCTCTAAGGGACCAACATTTACTTTAACCACCCTTTTTCTTTTTATATAACTATAAAAACTCTTACTATCTGTGATAATGACCAGATAAGCTGTTTCTGTTATGTTGATGAGGGATAAATATTGGTTAGGACACTAAGGATAACTCCCCTGCTCTTCTTTGAAATAGTGACATGGGATCTTTTATGTCCACCTGAGAAAGTATCTGAAAGATGGCACTCTAACAGTGTAGCACTCCCTCAGCACTGCACTGGAGTGTCAGCCTAGATTTTATGCTCAAGTCCCTGCAGGGGAACTTGAACTCACAACTTTCTGCCTTAGAAGCAAGGGTGCTACCCACTGAGCCAAGGTTGATACGCTTAGAAATAGAATGATTATAAAGCAGGTTCGAGGAAGGACGGGTTGCTGTTATTGAGGACGTATGTGTTCGCGCGATGCATGAGGTGATTTTATGCACCAAAGAAGCTGGCAGGTTCAGAAATAAAGCAATGAAGTGTGCGTCCATCAGATGCAGCTAAGAGAATCAATCAGAACAATTCAGAGACCTTCACTGTCTCTGGGTGTCTTTTTCTGTAAAATTACACCACACAGACAGCAAATCAAGCCACACGTAGTAAGCATGGAGATGAGAGGCATTTCTCTCTGGAGGTTATTCTGTACCAAGCCACTTGCCCTATGTCCATAATCTGCAGCTCCTGAGAACCGTTCAGAAATACAAACCCAACCCACACTTTTTATGTGTAAAATTTCAAGCGAATAGTTTTTCCTGCTCATTATTGTCCCTTCCAGTTACTTCACTGCAGGTGAATTTTGAATTTATATGTTGAGGCGATTTGGAAGAGTTTACTTTTGTTTTCGAACTGTAGCATACTCACGCCCAATGTAGGGTCCCAGCAAAGCATTCCGAGGACAGGGCTTGATCAAAGGTCTAAGGTCCGACCAAAAAAATAACAAGATCTTCATGTATGTACACACTAAGTTACTCCTGATAAAACTGATCTTGAAGGCAAAAAGTAAGTTTAAGAGGATCTGGACAAATACGATCAAACGTAACAAAGAGAAGAAGCAACATTAAAAGAACACTCTGAATGACGGGGATTTGAAATAAAAGCAGAAAACCGATTAATCAGCAATCTGAAAAGAGAAGTGGTGAGTCATGGTTCAAAAAGACATTGGGCCAGAAATTCGGGTCGGAGGTTTCCCGCAGGTGCAAACCCCTGACCTGCACTTACCTAGCATGCCTGCCATTGTGCTGTGGGCCCGCGTGGGATTCCGATCCTGGGCCTCCTAAAACTGCCGGCGCGCAGTGCTTGCGTATCCCAGGGGTGCAGTTAGTTCAAAGCGTCCCCTGGGATCATGTGGGCCATGGAGAGCCAATCGTAGCAGGGAATCTCTATTCATAGATTTGACAGGAAGACCTGTCAAATCTATGAAATAGAGATCGGCCCCAAAACATAACTAAAACTTCAAATACATTTTTTTTTAAAATCACATTTTTAAAATAACTATAAATTACATAAAATAACTATTTTAAACAATAATTTAAATTAAAAAAAAAATTAATTACAGTTTTTAACGGGGCTAAAAATAAACTTAAAGTATTTAAAAATAATAAACCTGTGGAAAAAATGTTTTAATTTTACTTAATTCACCATTAACCTTGTTAAAAGCAGGCCTTGCGACTGCTTTTTAAAAGCACAGCTGCTGGAGACTTACCCTCCCGGAGAAACCTATAAAAAAAACGGAAGTTCCAGGCATACGCGCTGCCTCTCCGGCGCACATGTTAGACCTGTGAACCCCTTCTTTCAAGGGAACAGAAGTTGCGGTTTCCCGTGCATGCGCAGTGCATGCACGAAACCGGCACTTTCGTTGGCCCTACGCGTGAGTACCCAGCACGTACTCACCCGTGGGGACCCGAATTTCTGGCCCATTGTTCATCCTGTCTGACGATAGGTTTCAATCCAGACATTACAGCGTCTTTTCTCATTTCAGAAACCCCCCCAATGCAAACTTGTAGGGCTGAATGGCATATTTCTGTGCTTTAATGCTCTATGGGGTGGGGAGAGGGGCGGGGAGAGAGAATTTTAACCCCCTCCCCCCCAGTCAGGCAGGAATGGTGCATGGAAGGGGTTAATAATGGGTGAGTCAACTTACCGGCCCGAAGTCACTGAGTTCCTGCCCGAGGCCATTTTCTCTTTGCTGTTTCATAAGTTGGCCCGAAGCACCCACTTACAGGCATGGGGGGACTTGGGAACTCACAATATATGGTCCATGGCCCCACCCTCTCCTTCACCACTAGCGGGCAGAGACTGCGCCCCTTACAAGGCCACGTGGAACACCAACATTAGGCATTGGGTCTGACTTATCCAAGTCCTGGCCTCTTTTCAGGCCCTATACTGCACTCATGCCCGAGTTGTGGCGGTAGACCACTGGAAGGGCCGTGGATTTTCGCCCCCCACTATCTCTTTTACTCTCTCTCCCTTTTTGTCCTTTTGGGTGTGTGATGCTGGTTGGTGGTGTCATGAATCTTATCATTCATGAAGAAATGACTCATGAAATAACACTGGGCAGCCAGCTGGTGGCGCCATCCAAGGAGTATAAATAGAAACATAGAAACATAGAACATAGGAGCAGGAGTAGGCCATTTGGCCCCTCGAGCCTGCTCCGTCATTCAATGCGATCATGGCTGATCATCCAAATTCAGTACCCGGTACCTGCTTTCTCCCCATACCCCTTGATCCCTTTAGCCTTAAGAAATATATCCAACTCCTTCTTGAATATATTTAATGAATTGGCCTTTACTGCCTTCTGTGGTAGAGAATTCCACAGGTTCACCACTCTCTGGGTGAAGAAATTCCTCCTCATTTCTGTCCTAAAAGGCTTACCCCTTATCCTTAGACTGTGACCCCTGGTTCTGGACTCCCCGACCATCGGGAACATCCTTCCTGCATCTAGTCTGTCCAATCCTGCCAGAATGTTATAAGTTTCAATGAGATCCCCTCTCATTCTTCTAAACTCCAGCGAGTACAAGCCCAATACGACCCAATCTCTCCTCATACATCATTCCTGCCATCCCAGGTATCAGCCTGGTGAATCTTCGCTGAACTCCTTCCATGGCAAGAATATCCTTCCTCAGATAAGGTGACCAAAACTGCACACAATACTCAAGATGTGGTCTCACCAAGGCCCTGTACAACTGTAGCAAGACATCCTTGTTCCTGTACTCAAACCCTCTCGCTATGAAGGCCAACATACCATTTGCCTTCTTAACCGCCTGCTGCACCTGCATGCTCGGGCGTGGGCCCAGCTTGCCCAGGATGTTTTTGTAAACAGGAACTAGTGATGTAACCAGAATCTCATGCTTGTGCAACAGTTGATTAAAGCCTTGTTTTATACTCAACCAAGTGCTTAGTGAGTTTTCTTACGTCAGGTGGTATGGTGGGAATGCCAGCATTTTATGGTATTGCTGCTGGGGCACTAGTGGAGGGAAGCATCCAGCCAGTGATCCAGACAGGCAGGTCCTGGCTGTTGTAGCACACTTGCCTCTCAGTCAGAAGGTTGTGGTATCAACTCCCACTCCAGAGACTTGAGCTCAAAATCTAGGCTGACACTGAGGGAGTGCTGCACCATCGGATGAGATATTAAATTGAGGCTGCATTTGCCCTCCCAGGTGGACATAAAAATTCCCAGGGCACTGTTTCGAAGAACAGCAGGGGAATTCTCTCCTGGCCAATATTTATCCCTCAAACAACGTCACTAAAACTGATTATCTGATTATTATCTCATCACTGTAGGGACTTGCTGTGCACAAATTGGCTGCCTTGTTTCCTATATTACAACAGTGACTACACTTCAAAAAGTATTTGCTTGGCTGCATAGTGCTTTGGGACATCCTGAGGGTGTGAAAGGTGTTATATAAATGAATGTTCTTCTTCTTCATACTGAATGCCAATGCCTGCTAAATCTCCTCACTAGTCTCTCTCAGCACTCTGGCATAAATACCATCTAACACTATGTGTAGTGTATGTAACTGTTCTACCTTTAAGAGAACTATTGTATGTAACCGTCCACCTTTAAGAGAACTATTTTAGGTGTGGCACTACTTTATCCTGGCTGCTGTATACTGTAATACCGACGGTGACCACACCGGTATATAAGTGCTGTGGCAGAATTTATTGGGCAGATTCGCCCTGACCTTCGAATAGTAAAGTCCTGTTTAAGTTACTCTTGTAGTCTGTGTATTACTTCGCTATACAACCCACAGACTTTACAGTGGTGATGAGTTCGATCTTACCCTGCAGCAACAATACTTCTGAAGAAGTAAACGAGCGTCGAGAAGAGGCACCCGCCCTCGTCGTTTTGCTGAGAGAAAACTCGAGTCTGCAGACCAAGAAAGGAGGAAGATTTCAAACACGAAGTCGTCCATCAGCAACAGGCACGGATTGTCCCTTCTGCCACGGTGGTGAGTGAGCCGATCAACACGAGAAGCAAGTCGGCCACGGTGACTGTGAGTAAAGGGAAAATAGAAACAAATAAACGGAGGATAAGGGCGGTGCACTCGACCACGGTCGAGGGGGAAAGGAGCCGGACAGAAGTCGGGCCCAGAGGCGCTGAGACTGGGGCAGCGTGGAGCAGAAGCCGCGGTACAAGCGGGCTGGGGAGCGTCGTGAGACGACTAGACCGCGACGGCGAAAAAGGCCGGACAAATACCGCGACCACGAGGTGCTGCGACCGGGATCGTAAGGCGCGGGAAGATATAAACATAAATAAGCCACGGAGAACTCAGCCACAGCCGGGGAGGAAAGCACCGGACTGCGAGAGGCTGGGAGGCGCGATTGGGGTGAAAAAGGCCAGACAGTGACTGAGGCCACGAAGCGCTGCGACCGGATCGTAAGGCGTGGGAAGAGATAAAAATAAATAAATCGCGGAGAACTCAGCCGCAGCCGGGGAGGGAAGCACCGGACTGTGAGAGGGCTGGGAGGCGCGATTGAGAGCCGCGTGAGCGGGAGAGACAGAGCCCGAGTGAGAGCCGCGCGAACGGGAGAGACAGAGCCCGAGAGAGAGCGAGCGAGAGCCGCGCGAGCGGGAGAGACAGAGCCCGAGCGAGGGAGACTGAGCTAGATCCAGCCAGCGGCTGAGACCGTTCGCCGTCAACGGGTTGTACCCAGAGCCGGTTGCCCGGCCGAGAGAAGGGAACGCGCTGAAGCCGAAGAGCAGGCTGCGAACCCCGAAAGCCAGCGGCCGTCGCCCGAGGGAAAAGCTTACCCCTCCCGCCAGGGGAAGAAAAGCGGGAACCGCCATCTTGAAAGTGGGCGGGGAAAGAAGATAAGCGCGGGAAACCACGGGGAGCCGCCAGTAGGCGGAGAAAAAGACAGAAGCGGGAACCGCCATTTTGAAAGGGGTGGGGAAAGAAGATAAGCGCGGGGAAACCGCCATCTTGGAAAAAAAAAGAGTTAAAGAAATATTTCGTTGTTGTTTATCAGGGAGGTGAAGATGCCTAAGCATGGTAACATCAACGATTTCGATTCCGAGGTAGAAGATTGGGCCACGTATGTAGAACGCATTGAGATATATTGTGAGGCCAATAAAATAGAGGATGATGATAAAGCTATAACCTTGCTAAACTCGATGGGGGCGAAGACATACGGGCTATTGAAGCATCTTCTAGCACCAGTTAAACCGGCGGATCAAACCTTCGATAATATTGTTGCTGTTCTGAAGGATCACTTGAACCCCACACCGCTGATGTTGGCGGAACGATTCAAATTTTATGCGAGAACGCAATGGAAAGAGGAAAGCAACGCGGAATACTTGGTCGAACTGCGTAGGCTAGCGAAATACTGCCAGTTTGGAGGAAATCTGACAGAGGCATTGCGAGACAAGTTCGTGTGCGGGTTGTCGAAGGAAGGAACGCAAAAGTGACTGCTCGAAGAGAACGACCTTACACTGGATAGGGCTGTCCTTATTGCAGCATCACACGAAGCCGCAGCGAAAGGAACTGTGGAAATGCAGCTGAAGGCAGCGGTCCTCAGTGTGGATCAAATTACTTCGGGTGCAACAAAATGTTATTGTTGTGGGAAGACAACACACGACCAGAACCAATGCTGGTTTAAAAACCAGGACTGTAGGAAATGTGGCAAACTGGGTCACATAGCCAAAGTATGCCGGCCAGGGAAGAAGACCAACAACCAAAAAAAAAAGCCATCACAGGAAAAGTACAACAAAGTACACAAGGTGGTTGAGAAGAGTTCAGATGAACAGAATTCGGATTCAGACCCAAGCGGCCAGGAACTGGGTAGTCTGAGAATTCATAATGTGAGTAAGGAAGCTGACCTACAAACTATCTGGGTCATGCTAAAAATAGCCGGAGTCCAAGTGAGAATGGAATTGGACACTGGATCAGCCCTATCAGTCATAAATCGAAGGGATTACAATCGGCTATTCTCACATATACCCTTGAGAGATACCAAGTTCGTATTGCAGACATACACGGAGCATAAAGTATACCCCATGGGAAAGATAAGAGTCAAGGTGAGAGACGGGGCAAAGAACACCCCGGAATGGACTTATACGTACTACCTGAGGGAGGACCACCACTTCTAGGACGGGAGTGGATCAAGAAAATAGACATGGAATGGCACTACCTCAAAGCAATAACGAATGAGGACTCGGGGCAGACAATCAGCTCAGACTCTGAAACGGATGACGATAAGACCAGCCCAAGCATGAAAGACAAGTCTAAAATGAACTTGCTGACTAAGGTTGGTAGAACGAATGTGGGCGTAAAGGCTTATGCTCCAGAGGAGAACAAATTTTCAGAACAGAATTCCTCTGAACAACAACAACATAGCTTGACAGAGAATTCTGAGTCTGTTCAAGTTACAGACATGTATATTACTGAGGAACATCGAGCTCGAACGCAAACTTATTTCAGATTACGACAGCAATTAGAACAATTGAATTGCCGTCTCGAGCAAGAGATGAAAGCAATGAAAAAGTTCTATGATACCGAATGGGAGAATCTGGAAAGACAACAGAAGCAGCTGGGGAAGAAAAGGGAGCAGGAGCACACAAACCGTCTGCACGAGGAGGCCAAACGAATCAAAGCTGATTCGGCTTCTGAAGGGGCGTGCTCCAATCCGGTGGAACAAGATGTGCCGCAACTGAAGGCGCTGGTTAGCAGGTTGCAGGCAGAAAAAGCTCAGTTGGTCGACATGACTTCCGAGCTCCTACTGAAGTTGGGTGCAGCATCACCGGACGATTCATTTGAGAAATTCGAATGATGGGGGCTGCGGATGATGGCGAAGTAGAAGCAGCAAAGGAGCCCCAGGACAAGGTTCTAAACAGCCCTGCAGCTAATGGAAAAGGGATGAGGACAGAAGAGTTAACAGTCAGCCAACTCCTCCAGGGCAAGGTTATAAACAGCCCTGTAGTTAATGGAAAAGGGATGATGGCAGAAGAGTTAACAGTCAGCCAACTCATTCATATGCTGAGGGATAAAACTCTAAAATGGGAAAAACTTAAATACGAGCCTCAATCTTCAAAGGGAAGGGAGCTCTCAAAAGTCATTGGAAGAGCTGAGGTGGCAACCCAGACTGAGAAGTCTGCAGCAGAACAGCCCTTGGATGCCAAAAGTACGCTGACGCACGGCAATGTAGAACAACAGAATACTGAAACAGCTACTTCAGTAGAGGGATTGAATAGTCCGATCAATCAATCTCCGAATGAAGTTGAAGTATTGAAATCACAAATGAGGTCATTAGTAAAAGACTTGCAGGAAGCCCAGAAAAAGCGGGATGAATCTGAACGCATGATGAAGTCTCTTCAGGACAGATGTCGGGATTTGGAACAAAAGTCGGCTAACGTCCAGCTGGGTAAGGAGGAAATAGAAGACCCTCTCGCTGGCCTAGCTCAGGACGACACCGAATATTACCATGATCTGTTGAGTGACACTGAATATTACGAGGACCTGGTCTGCCCAGCTTGTGCCGAGAACTCCCAAAGTGCCGAAATCAGGATGAATCACTTAAAGTCTAAGGAACATAGGGAGATGGTGGCGTTACAGCTGGCAGCTGACAATGGAGCCCCGAGAGTCTCCAAGAAGCAAAAAAGGAAAAGACGAAGCAGAAGATGATAACCATCTGAACCATTATTACCTCTACCCGATCACACACGTGGTCCCCCAAACAGAGCCAAATCAGTTGGAAAGTAGGAAAATTTCCCAAGGCAATCCAACTGTTTTTTTGTTTGTTTTAAAAAGTCAGCAATGCTGGTTCAGAAGTGATGGAAGTAAAGCTGTTAAGTCTAGGGAAGGACTATGGGATGAGTCCCTCTAGCAAGGTGACCCGACTACACCACGGAGGCGTGGTCTGGACCGAGTCAAGAAGATCAGAGACTGAATCTGTGAACTATTTCCCGCAGAGACTGAATCTGTGAACTGTTTCCGCAGAGACTACCTCTGTGAACTGTTGTAACATGAAGTTGGATATGTTATGATGTTATGTTAATGGGGAATAAGTATGTTGTAAGCTAAAAAGGGAGGGTTGTAGTGTATGTAACTGTTCTACCTTTAAGAGAACTATTGTATGTAACCGTCCACCTTTAAGAGAACTATTTTAGGTGTGGCACTACTTTATCCTGGCTGCTGTATATTGTAATACCGACGGTGACCACACCGGTATATAACTGCTGTGGCAGAATTTATTGGGCAGATTCGCCCTGACCTTCGAATAGTAAAGTCCTGTTTAAGTTACTCTTGTAGTCTGTGTATTACTTCGCTATACAACCCACAGACTTTACACTATGGATCTATTTGCCCAGGTGCAAACTGTCCGGTTTGAACTGGTCCCACCTCCCCCAGAACCGGTTCCAATGTCCCAGGAATTTGAATCCCTCCCCCTCGCACCATTCCTCTAGCCACGTATTCATCTGAAATATCCTTCTGTTTCTACTCTGACTAGCATGTGGCACTGGTAGCAATCCTGAGATTACTACCTTTGAGGTCCTATTTATTAATTTACCTCCTAACTCCCTATATTCAGCTTTTAGGACCTCATCCCATTTTTTACCTATATCGTTAGTACCTATATGCACCATGACAACTGGCTGTTCACCCTCCCCTTCCAAAATGTTCTGCAGCCGCTCTGAGACATCCTTGACCCTTGCACCAGGGAGGCAACACACCATCCTGGAGTCTCATTTGCGGCCACAGAAATGCCTATCTATTCCCCTTACAATAGAATCCCCTATTACTATAGCTCTACCCCTCTTTTTCCTCCTGTCCTGTGCAGCAGAACCACCCCTGGTGCCAGGAAGTTGGCTGCTGCTGCCTTCCTCTGATAAGCCATCCCCCCCAACAGTACTCAAAGTGGTGGATCTGTTTGAGAGGGGGATGTCCACAGGGGGCCCCTGCACTCCCTGCCTGTGCCTAGTACTCTGTCTGTTGGTCACCCATTCCCTTTCTGCCTGTCCAACCTTTGCCTGCGGTGTGACCAACTGATCAAATGTGCTATTCACGATCTCCTCAGCATTGCGAATGGTCCAGTATGAATCCAATCGCAGCTCCAGCGCCACAATGCGGCCTGCCAGTAGCTGCAGCTGGACACACTTCCTGCACACATGGTTGTCAGGGACACAGGAAGTGTCCCTGAGTTACCACATATCGCAGGAGGAGCATACCACAGCACCGGGCTGTCCTGCCATGACTTACCCTTTAGTTAATTGCAATTAAATTAAATCAAATCAATCCCACCAATTTCACTACAGTCAAATGATATATTTAAGGGTCCTGGTTTACAAACAGTCCCCGCTACACCACAGAGAGCTTAGAAACTATAAACCACAGAGTAAAAGTTTAAAAAGGGAGAAATACTCACCAACCAATCACTTACCTGCTTTCTGGTGACATCACACTGCGATTACTTTTTACTTCTCTCCCTCTCTGTGAGATTGGAGATTAGTACGCTCTGAGGCCTACTTGGTCTCTTGGAGCCTTTTATAGCCCCGCTGAGATTCCCGCCGATGCTCTGAGGCCTACCTGGTCTCTTGGAGCCTTTTAAAGCCCCGCTGCCGCCGCTGAGATTCCCGCCGACGCTCTGAGGCCTACCTGGTCTCTTGGAGCCTTTTATAGCCCCGCTGCCACCACTGAAATTCCCGCCAATGCTCTGAGGTCTACCTGGTCTCTTGGAGCATTTTATAGCCCCGCTGCCGCCGCTGAAATTCCCGCCGACACTCTGAGGCCTACCTGGTCTCTTGGAGCCTTTTATAGCCCCGATGTCACCGCTGAAATTCCTGCCAACGCTGTGAGGCCTATCTGGTCTCTTGGAGCCTTTTATAGCCCCGCTGCTGCCGCTGAAATTCCCGCCAACGCTGTCATCATGGGTGACTTTAATCTACATATAAATTGGGCTAACTAAATTAGTAGCAATATTGTGGAGGAGGAATTCCTGGAGTGTTTACGGGATGGTTTCCTGGACCAATATGTCGAGGAACCAACCAGAGATCAGGCCATCTTAGACTGGGTATTATGTAATGAGAAAGGATTAATTATCAATCTTGTTTTACGAGGCCCCTTGGGTCGGAGCGATCGTAATATGATCGATTTCTTCATTAAGATGAAGAATGAAGTTGTTGACTCAGAGACTAGGGTCCTGAATTTTAAAAAAGGAAACTACGATGGTCTGAGGCGCGCGTTGGGTAGGATTGATTGGGGAATGTCACTCAAAGGGTTGACGGTGGATAGGCAATGGCAAACATTCAAAGACCGCATGGATGAACTACAGATTTTGTTCATCCCAGTTTGGCATAAAAATAAAACAAAAGAGGTGACTCAACCGTGGCTAACAAGGGAAATTAGGGATAGCATAAGATCCAAGGAGAGGACATATAAATTGGCCAGAAAAAGCAGTAAACCTGAGGATTGGGAGCAGTTTAGGATTCAACAGAGGACAAAGGGATTAATTGAGAAGGGGAAAATAGAATATGAGAGTAAGCTTTCAGGGAACATAAAAACTGACTATAAAAGCTTTTATAGATATGTGAAGAGAAAAAGATTGGTGAAGTCAAGTGTAGGTCCCTTGCAGTCAGAATCAGGGGAATTTATAATGGGGAACAAAGAAATGGCAGACCAATTAAATATATATTTTGGTTCTGTCTTCACAAAGGAGGACACAAATAACCTCCCAGAGATGTCGGGGAACATAGGGTCTGATGAAAGGGAGGAACTAAAAGAAATCAGTATTTGTAGGGAAATGGTGTTAAGGAAATTGATGGGATTGAAGGCCGATAAATCCCCAGGGCCTAATAATCTACATCCTCGGGTACTTAAGGAAGTGGCCCTAGAAATAGTAGATGCATTGCTGATCATCTTCCAACATTCGATGGAACCTGGAACAGTGCCCATGGATTGGAGGGTAGCTAATGTTACACCACTCTTCAAAAAAGGTGGTAGAGAGAAAACAGAGAATTACAGACTGTCATCGGTAGTGGGGAAAATGCTAGAGTCCATTATAAAAGATGTAATAGCAGAGCACTTGGAAAACAGTGACAGGATTGGACAAAGTCAACATGGATGCACAAAAGGTAAATCGTGCTTGACTAATCTGAAATTTTTTGAGGATGTAACTGGTAAAATAGATAAGGGAGAACCAGTGGATGTGGTGTATTTGGACTTTCAGAAGGCTTTCAATAAGGTCCCGCATAAGAGATTAGCATGTAAAGTTAAGGCACATGGGATTGGGGGCAAGGTACTGACTTGGATAGAGAACTGGTTGGCAGACAGAAAGCAAAGAGTTGGAATAAACGGGTCTTTTTTCTGAGTGGCAGGCAGTGACTAGTGGGGTACCGCAGGGATCGGTCCTTGGACCCCAGCTATTAACAATATATATTAATGATCTAGACAAGGGAACTAGATGTAATATCTCCAAATTTGCAGATGACACAAAGCTGGGTGGGCGTGTGTGCTGTGAGGATGATGCTGAGAAACTCCAGGATGATTTGGACAGGTTGGGTGATTGGGCAGAAGCATGGCAGACACAATATAACGTGTATAAATGTGAGGTTATCCACTTTGGTGGCAAAAACAGGAAGGCAGATTATTATCTGAATGGCAATAGATTGGGAGAAGGGGAAGTGTAACGAGACCTGGGTGTCCTTGTGCACCAGTCGCTGAAGTTAAGCATGTAGGTGCAGCAGGCGGTTAAGAAGGCAAATGGTATGTTGGCCTTCGTAGCGAGAGGGTTTGAGTACAGGAACAAGGATGTCTTGCTGCAGTTGTACAGGGCCTTGGTGAGACCATATCTTGAGTATTGTGTGCAGTTTTGGTCACCTTATCTGAGGAAGGATGTTCTTGCCATGGAAGGAGTTCAGCGAAGATTCACCAGGCTGATACCTGGGATGGCAGGAATGACGTATGAGGAGAGATTGGATCGATTGGGCTTGTACTCGCTGGAGTTTAGACGAATGAGAGGGGATCTCATCGAAACTTATAAAATTCTAACAGGACTAGACAGACTAGATGCTGGAAGAATGTTCCCGATGGTCAGGGAGTCCAGAACCAGGGGTCACAGTCTAAGGTTAAGGGGTAGGCCATTTAGGACAGAAATGAGGAGGAATTTCTTCACCCAGAGAGTGGTGAACCTGTGGAATTCTCTACCACAGAAGGCAGTAGAGACCAATTCATTAAATATATTCAAGAAGGAGTTGGATATATTTCTTAAGGCTAAAGGGTTCAAGGGGTATGGGGAGAAAGCAGGGACCGGGTACTGAATTTGGATGATCAGCCATGATCGCATTGAATGGCGGAGCAGGCTCGAGGGGCCGAGTGGCCTACTCCTGCTCCTATCTTCTATATTTCTATGTTTCCATGTTTAATCCCTTTCACCTTTCACTTCCATCTCATTTATGTCAAATTCTTGAGTTAGTCCTTGGTATTTTCTTAGGAGGGGAAGGATACAATAAATGGGAGAAGGAAGGGGTGAGGGGCAGGATAGCATGGGTGCTTGGGGTGGGAGGTGGCAGGAGGGAATGGGAAAAGCTAATGTTGGGTAAGTAAGATCACCTAGGGTTGGAAATGAGAGGAGGGAGAAAGAAAGGGAAGTAACAGGCATTTGGTGTAGGAGCCAATTAAAATAACAGGGGTTTCCGCAAGATGTTAGTAAGTCTTTAAGGGAATTCTGTCCTTTAATTCAAAAGCCTAACCTTGGCCTTCATTGAGCCCCAGCTTTTGAAAATGTATTAAATAGCAGGACCTTCCCCAAAACCCTTTAGAGTATTCTACCCCTCGCACTTCAAAAACTAGTTCTTGATGAAGGCCAGGAACTGGCATTTGAAATGACAGGTGAAAGAGAAGGACTTGGCAGAGGCCACGGAGGGGACTTCAGGCCAAGGAAGAATCGGAGCAGGGATGGCATGGACAGGCAGAGCAGTGGAAGAAGAGGAACACTCAGGATTCGGTCAATAGAGAATGGGCCTGAGAATGGAAAGGCGAGCAGGGCACAGAAGCAGACCACACCTGTGGAGGCAAGAGAAATGAGTTGGCAGTGGAGGAGGCCACTGGGTCAAGCTAGGGGATGCTGGAGGAGGGCCAATTGTCAGAAAATGGCTGGGCGGTGGTGGCAAAAGGTGAAACAAGTGAATTAAACTAAAATTAAGTACATTTAATTCAGATAAAGTGAAAACTCCCCATAACATTTGGGGCAGAGAGAGTTGAGAGAATCGTTCATAGCATCATCAAATGGCTGGACAATACCAGTGCACTGTGACATGCAACTGACTACATAGGAAATAATTACATGGTTATATTGGTTTGTCCATTATAAATGTTTATATTGGATTTCTCATTATAAGTTATAAAGTCATAAATAAGGATTCATTGGATAGCTCTACCAAAGAGCCGGCATGATGGGCCGAATGGCCTCCTGTTGTGCTGTACCATTCTATGTTTCTATGACATTAAATGGGGTTGACATAAAACCATGACATCGGCCATAGAAAACATCCAACATAGGTTGGCCAGAATAATGCCAGTGATGAGAAGTGATAGCTATGAGGAGACTTGAGGTACTGTGACCATTACCAGTGGAGCAGGGAAGTCTAAGTGAAGGTTCATTAGGTTTTTAAAATTATAAAGAGTTTGGAAAGAGAGAATGGGGAAAAACTATTTTCTCTGGTTGGGGAATCAATGAAGAGACAATCTTTAGTTTAAAATTATTACTAAGCAAATGAGAATTTGTGCCCATTCATTAACATCTCACTGATCAGAGGAACAAATTTATCACTACCTCATTATAACACCTTCATAATTGTGAAAAAATCTGTCTCCTCGCATCTCTCTTCAAAACTGTAATCCAATAGCAGATAACAGCCGAATCAATCTACGCTGCAATATTTCCATTGCTTTCCTCCTGTAATGGAGCGGCCAAAACTGTACACAATACTCCTTCTGCAGATTCATTAATTGTACAAGCTCAACATTTACTCCTTCCTGCTGAGTGACACCTTGGGTGAATGTTAGAGACTTGGATGAAAAGGGTTAATCGGGGACATTGCAGCAAGCCTGATTGATTGTCTGAAGATACTTGTTAGTGTAACGTTGCTGTGCTGTTTCACATCTGGAAAAAAATATTGTACTGTGGTTTACGTTAAATCATAATATTGTGAAATAGTTAATGTCTGGGACATTTGGAATGGAGCGCACTGGGGGACATCGGATGCCTGTGTGGAAAATGCTGAGGTAAGATGTGTCAAGGATGTCTCTGAACATGTCAGTGGGATGGCTCCTAGAATTGCCTGCAGAAAAGGAAAGAATATGTTGGGTCAAAGGTAGTTGATGTTTACCACTGGGAATTGCAAGAACATTCACAGCAAAGAGAGGCTCTCTGTTCAGACAAGTGGAATAAAGTTCGTGGGAAAGCTGAGAAACAAAGGATCGGTGCAGACTAGCTGTCATGCAGCAGTGATGAGAAAGGGTATTGAGAGAGAGGGTATACACCTCGATGGGGAGTTATGAAAAACCCTCCTCAGTAGACAGCTGGCCAGAACAGGGATAATCATTATGTTCCATTGGTAAGGTTGCCTCAGAGCAGAAATGTAGTGCAGCTTCCTCTTACTGCTCTGGTCATGTTGCTGCTTTAAATAAAGATAATTTATGTGTAGTCGGATTCGACAGGCCTGAACCCAAATTATATTTGTGAGAAGTCACACAACACCAGGTTATAGTCCAACAGCTTTATTTGAGATCACAAGCTTTCGGAGCGCTGCTCCTTCACCTGACGAAGGAGCAGCGCTCCGAAAGCTTGTGATCTCAAATAAAGCTGTTGGACTATAACCTGGTGTTGTGTGACTTCTCACATTTGTCCACCCCAGTCCAACACCGGCATCTCCACATCATGGCTACTATCTGTTGTGTATGTACCTTTAAGAGAAGAACTGATTCTATACTGCAGTACTGGCAGTGACCATCCCTGTATATAAAGCCATAGCAGGCTTCTGTACTTCAGCCTTAAGTTACCCTCTGTTGTACCTCATTCACAGCATTGCTGGCTGTGCAGCTGCAAGCAGAAGGAGAAGGAGCTGCCAAAGCAAGAGAGTGGAGAGTGGTGGTCTCCTGACCAGGTAGTGGAGGAGAACGTTAGATCACCACCTCCACCTCCTCCAACACCATCAATACAGCTGAGGTGCCTGGAGAGACAGGACAGGGGAGGAGAAGGAGAAAGGAGGCCTACATCAACATCAACCAGGGGAGAGGCCTTTTCCTATCACTGCCTCCCCAAATTGGCCTCCACTTCAGGAGGGGGAGAGAGGGGAGAGAAACCAACTGTTTGGAAGGAGGGAAGAAACATCATCTTGAACATCTACAGGTGGGTGTTATTTGGGGCACTCTCCAAAGACTTTGTATTTTAGGTGGGGGGAGAAAAGAAGAAGCAAGGCCGGATCATCAAGGGTTGTAGTGTGTGTGTGTGTGGCTCTTGTAAAAGCTAGGCCACACACACCACTAATTTAGCATCCCTTCTATTGCCTGCCCTGGGAGAGCTGGAGCTGCCCAAGGTGAAGTCTTTAATTTCATTTAAATTGTATCGTTAAGACCTGTTGCAGGACTGAGCCTGGGCTTCTCCAGCTTTCCCAGGTGAAGACATCTTCTCCCCCTGCCAGAAGACCACCACCACCAAAGACTTTTTCCATCGGAGAGTGCACCCCTGCCAACACCCACCCACCATCCTGAGTGGCAACACTGCCCTTTGCGGCCTCCCTCCTTCCCACCCCCCCCTCTCTCTCTCTCTCTTTGTCTCTCTCTGCCTGTTTCTCCAAGGCACCTTAGTTTCATCTTTTTTATTAATTGCCTATTGAGCAGAGGGGAGAAGGCCCCTCTCCCAATTTAAATCAATAAGGGGAGAGGTGTGTCCTTATTTTAATCAGCTCCCTCTGCTCAATAGAGGGCAAAAAAATATATATTACCCGAGGCCATTAACAACTTCAGGCCTGTGACTTGGGGTGAGTGTAGCCCTTATAAAAGCACCCCAGAATGGCGACGACATCTTCGCCGGTGGCGGGGCAAGCCAAGACTTATGCGGGAGCGGCAGCCACAGCCACAGCTGCTCCCGCTGCTTCTGCTGCCCCGTCACCATTTAGACTGATAACCAAAAAGCTTGGGGTGAAGAGCTACACTCACCCCACTATGACCATGGAGGCCTGCGTCAAGGCCATGGCTGGGGTTGTCGGCCCCTCAGCCATCGTCGCGGCCTCGAAAATGTATGGGAAGGCTGTGTTCTTCCTGGGGTCGGAGCGGGCGGTGTCCCTGGCCGTTGCCAAGGGGCTCACCGTGGGCGGGACCTTCCTGCCGGTGGATCCTCTCAAGGCCACCGTGCAGAGGATCATCATTTCCAACGTCCCGCCCTATGTTCCTGGTGAGCTCCTCCTTCCCCATTTGTGACAACTTGGGGAGGTGAGGTTGGGGATCACACCCATCCCGCTCGGCTTCCGGGAGGCCAGCCTTCACCACGTCTTCTCCTTCCGGCGCCAGCTGTTTATCCAGCTGGCGCGGGAGGAGGACACTGATGGGGCGTTCGTCGTCCTCCATGAGGGGACCGCCTACCGCGCCTTTTGGACGTCGGACGGTGTGAGGTGCCACGCCTGCAAGGAGGTGGGGCACATCAGGAGGAACTGCCCTGCCTCCAAGGCCGCCGGATCATCTCGTGCGGCCGAGGCTGGCGCCGCCGCCGCTCCTCCCCCCGGGTCTGCCCGCGCGTCAAGTACGTCTGATGCGCGGTTGACGTCGGGGGCCGATGCCACCAAGGCCTCCGGCGGGGGGGAGGGAGCGTGTCCAGCCGGAAAGAAGGCGCGGGGAAAAAAGAAGCACCTTAGGGCGGGTCCCCCCGTGGATGGCGAGCCCTTGCCCCTTGAGCCCCTTACACCCGCGCTCCTCGCGGAGTTGATCAGGGCAGATGTGAGCGGGAGGGGCCTCGTGCCCGAGCCTGTGGCCGCAACCGCCGCAGCGGTAATGCCAATACCTGCGGCCAGGCTTGGGCCCAAGGAACCCGACAAACCTGCTCCGCCGGAGGGAGTTGAGGAGGAGGCCTTTGCAGACATGGAGGTCTCCCTTGCTCCCTCCGTGCTAAAAAGAAGGCGCGACCCCCTGGATGAGGAGGAGGACAGGGAGGAGGAAGGTCCCTCCGAGCAGGGGGAGTCGTCGCCCGCCGCGGGTACTGCGCACCCCCCCCCCGCTGTCGTCATCACCAGCGATCGGCAGGGGTTGCCTGTCCCTCGGGAGGCTGAGGCAGATGTGTCTGTCCAGCACATGCCTCCCGGGGGTGGGGACGGGACCCTGCCCATGGGGGGGGTCGCAGAACAACCCGCGGCGGAGACTGAAATCGACATTCTATCGGTGCCGTTACCCCTCGCCGGGTCGGGTGGCCTGGGGTCTAGGTCGGGTGAGCTCGAGGCTAATGAGCTCGCCCAATGCGACCCGGACATCTCCCAGGGGCTGCTCGACCTGGTAGAGGGTTTAATTCAGAACACCCCACCCGCTGGGTCGTAGGTTGGTGGCAGGGTGGAGGATGGCCCCCTGGCTGCGTCTCTGGTGCCGGACGTATTGGAGGAGCTGGGAATTGTTCTCTCCCCGGTTTCTCCGATCGTTCCGGCGTCTGGGGCGGAGGGGAGCTCTGAACCACCGCCGTCTTCTGGCCTAGCACCCCTAGACGAGCCCAGGGAGAAATCCTCTGCCGCTGATCCTGGGGGTGGGATCTGGGCGGAGGCGGGGCTGACTGGTGTGGCCGAGACGTTCGCTGCTCACTGCGCGGTGGACGGGTCGGCCGCTGGTGACGACCCCCTGGAGGAGGATGGGGACTCGGTGATGGGCACGGAGGACGAGTCGGACTCCGGCGCCGACGAGGCGGTGGACGACCTCGTGCCCCCTGCCGAGTCTCCCCTCATTCCCGTAAAGGAACTCTGGGATTTTATGGCCACGTGCCTGGGTCGGCGCGGGAAGGTCCGGCTGGCCCTCGACAGGTGGTCGGAGCTGGCGCTGCTCATCGTATCCGTCCGCGCCGCCGTTAAGATCATGGGCGCGGACGAGGGTGTGAACCCGCTTGAGCTGCGTTGGCTCAGAACGTTTCTCACTGGGCTGCAGAGGAAGTGGCGGCTGACTAGCGGCCGCGCTTCCTCCCCCCGTTAGTTGTAGGTAGAGGTTGCACTATGCTTCTGACATGAAGATAACCATAGCCAGCCTCAACATCAACGGCAGCAGGGAGGCACGCCGCAGATTCAATAACTTCTCGGTCCTTCGGGACGGGAAGTATGCGGTGTGCTTCCTGCAAGAAACTCACACCGTTCCGGGAGACGAAGCCACGTGGCTCCTGGAGTGGCAAGGAGGGGTCAGCATGAGTCACCTCTCCAACAATTCCAGCGGGGTGGCTATCTTGCTGGCCCCGCATTTTCAGCCGGAGATCTTGGGGGTCAAGGAGCACGTGCCGGGCCGCTTGCTCCAGGTCACTGTTCGCCTGGGGGGCGTGCCGCTCCATCTAGTGAACGTGTACGCCCCTCAGACCGGTGCGCAGCAAGTACGCTTCTTCGAAGAAGTGTCCACTCTTTTAGGCTCCGTCGACGTGGGCAAGTGCGTCATCCTCGGGGGGGATTTTAACTGCACCCTCGAGGCGAGGGACCGTTCGGGTCCCCCGCGAAGCCCGGCGGCGATGGAGAAGTTGAGGGACCTGGTTGGGTCCTTCGACTTGGTGGACATCTGGCGAAATCTCCACCCCGACTCCAGCGCCTTCACTAGCGTGAGGTCTGGGGGAGGAAGGTCCAGAATCGACCGCCTCTACATTTCCCGGGCGTACGTCTCCTGCGTTCCGGCAGCTTCCATGCGGCCGGTGCCGTGCACGGACCACCACCTGGTGTGGGCGGAGCTCACTCCGCTGCGCGCGCGGGGGGGTCCGCGTACTGGCATTTTAACAACCTGCTGCTGGAGGACGCACGGTTCCGGGATTCGTTTCATCGATTCTGGGCCGACTGGAGAAGGAAGCAGGGGGGCTTCCCCTCCTTGAGGCTATGGTGGGATGTGGGCAAGGCTCACATCCGTCTCTTTTTTCAGGAGTACGAGAAGGGGTCAACCAAGAGGCGGGAGGCCCGGGTCGGGCGGTAGGAGAAGGAGGTGCTCGACCTGGAGTCCCGTCTCGGTCAGGTCGTCGAGGACCCGGCCCTGCGAAAGGTGTACGAAGAGAAGAAGGGCGCGCTGAAGGACCTGCAGCTCGTCGGGTCCCGAGGCACGTACGTGAGGTCGCGGATCCAGCTCCTGCGGGACCTGGACCGCGGCTCCCCCTTCTTCTACTCGCTGGAAAAAAGACGGGGGGTCCGTAAGCAGCTCTTGGGGCTGCTGGCCGACGACGGATCTCTGGTCTCGGATACGGAGGGAATCAGCGCGGAGACCCGCGCCTATTACGGGGCTCTGTTCTCTCCGGATCCGTCCAGCGAGGATGCGCGCAGAGTTTTGTGGGAGGACCTGCCGAAGGTCGGCCCGGAGGTCGCCCTCCGCCAGCTCTCTAGGGGAAAGTCCCCGGGGCTGGACGGGCTGACCGTGGAGTTCCACAGGGCGTTCTGGGACATCTTGGGGGGCGACTACGCGCGGGTCCTGGGGGAAAGTTTGGCGACCGGGGAGATGCCCCTCTCTTGGCGCAGGGCGGTCATTGTCCTGCTGCCTAAGAAGGGCGATCTCCGCCTCCTTAAGAACTGGCGCCCGGTCTCCCTCCTCAGCACGGACTATAAAATCTTTGCCAGGGCCATGTCTGCTCACCTTGGCACCGTGCTGGCCCACATGATCCACCCCGACCAGTCCTACACGGTCCCGGGACGGACCATCCACGATAACATCCATCTGGTCCGGGACCTGGTCCACCACTCCCAGAGGGCTGGTCTGTCGGTCGCCTTCCTTTCCCTGGATCAGGAGAAGGCGTTCGACAGGGTGGATCACGAGTATCTCTTCGGGACTCTGCGCGCATTCGGGTTCGGGACACATTTCGCCGCCTGGATCCGACTTCTGTACGCCGCCGCGGAGTGTCTGATTAAAGTTAACTGGTCCTTGACGGCGCCCCTTCGCTTCGGGAGTGGGGTGCGTCAGGGATGCCCCATGTCCGGTCAGTTATATGCCATTTGCGTGGAGCCTTTCCTGCGCCTCTTGCGGAAGAGGTTGACGGGACTGGCTCTGCAAGGGCCGGGCGTGGAGGTGGTCCTCTCAGCTTACGCCGATGACGTGCTCCTCACGGTCACGGATCCCGCTGACTTGCGGAGGATGCGGGTATGCCAGCAGATTTACTCGGACGCATCCTCCGCCAAGATCAACTGGGAGAAATGTTCCGGAATCCTGGTGGGTCAGTGGCGGGTGGACTCCCTGCCGGAGGAGCTCAGGCCTTTCGCCTGGAGCACCACACACCTCCTCTATTTGGGAGTCTACCTTAGCCCTGCCGAGGACGCCTGGCCGGCGAACTGGCAAGAGCTGGAGGCCAAAGTCACCGCTCGCCTAGGACACTGGACAGGACTGCTCTGAGTGTTGTCCTACAGGGGTCGAGCGCTGGTCATAAACCAGCTGGTGGCCGCCATGTTGTGGTACCGGTTGGTCACTTTGATCCCTCCCCCTGCGTTTGTCGCCAAGATTCAGTAGAAGCTCATCGACTTCTTCTGGGACAAAAGGAAGCACTGGGTCTCTGCCACGGTTCTGTGTCTCCCGCTTAGGGAGGGCGGTCAGGCGCTGGTGTGCCTTTGCACCCAGGCTGCGACTTTCCGCCTTCAGACGCTGCAGAGATACCTGTACGTCGAGAATCCTCCGAGATGGTGTGCGCTGGCGACGTTTTTCTTCCGCCAGCTGCACGGCCTCAATTACGACATGCAGCTCCTGTTTGCGAAAGTGGGCAGCAGGCGTGCCGGCCTGTGGGAGCTGCCTGTCTTCTACCAGGAACTACTATGGGTTTGGAACTACGTCGCTTCCAGGCGGAGCTCTCCCCCGTCAGGAGCGGCAGCTCTCCTTCGGGAGCCGCTGCTCAGGAATCCGCACCTCCACGAACACGGGTTCGGGCGGCTGGCGGAGGGTAGGGCTGTGGCTGGCAAGGTGACCAGAGTCGGGGACCTGCTCGATGGCGGAGGAGCGGGCTGGATGGCGCCGGAGAAGCTGGCGCGGCGCCTGTCCTGGGCCAACGTCCGGCTCGCGGTCAAAACCATCGAATCAGTAAAAGCGGCACTGGGCCCCGACTCCACTAGGTGTATTGAGGCGGCTCAAGCACGTGGGGCGATCCCGTCTGAGCTTACCCCCGTTCGGACGGAGTTCCTCATCGGCGCCCGGCCCAGAAACTCCCCTCGGGAACCGGCACCTCACAACTTGAGCCGTCTCGAGGAAATACCCTCCGTGCCTTTTCATTCCGCGCGGAGGGGTTTCCTGTATGGGCTGCTCCTGCACACTCTCCACTTTGCCATCTTCATCTACCATCCGGACACGCCTTGGCGTGGCGTCTTGCCGACCGGCGGTGGCGGAGGTCCCCAATGGAAGGCTCTCTACGCGGAGTCCCCCCTTGTTCCATCGGGGACTTGGCCTGGAGGGTGTTGCATGGAGCGGTCCCGTGCAATAAGGTTCTAAGTAGGTTCACGGACTCCCAGGCCGCCTGCATTTTTTGCGGCCTGGAGGAGTCCGTGTTTCACATTTATATAGAGTGTGAGAGGCTGCAGCCCCTCTTTCATTGCTTAAAGGGGCTGCTCCTCGATTTTTGGTTGCACTTCAGTCCCACGCTCTTGATCTACGGTCACCCGGTGCGGAGGGGAGCGGATAGGTTGGAGGAGCTCCTTGTGGGCCTGCTCCTGGGCCTGGGTAAAAGAGCCATCAATTGGTCCAGGCAGCGGGCGGTCGAGGGGGTCGTCCAGCCGGATTGCCTGCCTCTCTTCCGCGGCCATGTTCGCGTCCGGGTGGTCCTGGAGATGGAGCACGCGGTGTCCGCCGGTGCGCTTGAGTATTTCCGCGACCGGTGGGCGCCGCGGGGACTGGAGTGCATCATCAACCCGGAAAACCACATTTTAATTTGATTTGTTAAGTTTTAGTTGAACTTTTGTTTACAGTCAATTTGTTTGTTTTTTGGTACAAACAAAAGAGTACCCTCTGTTGCACCTCATTCACAGCATTGCTGGCTGTGCAGCTGCAAGCTGAAGGAGAAGGAGCAGCCAGACTAGGAGAGTGGACTAAAGTGGTGGTCCCCTGACCAGGAAGAGGAGGAGAACGCTGGACCACCACCACCACCAACTCCACCATCATTACATCAACTGAGGTGCCTGGAGAGAGAGGACAGAGGAGGAGAAGGAGAAAGGAGGCCTGCAATAACATCAACCAGGGGAGAGGCCTTTCCTATCACTGCCTCCCCAAATTGGCCTCCACTTCAGGAGAGGGAGAGAGGGGAGAGAAACCACCATCAACCAACACCAACTGTTTGGAAGGAGGGAGGAGTATCATCTTCAAAATATCTACAGGTGGGTGTTATTTGGGGCACTCTCCCAAAGACTTTGTGATATACCTATCAATTCATCCAATGAAAAGCGACGAGTTAAGAAAGTAACTATAGGTTTTTATTGGCTAAATAACAGAGCCCACCCTCGTGGGTGATCGGATCCAACAAGGAGGAATACCAGCCAGTCGACCACCTTTATACCTGGGCAGGCCATGGGCGGAGTCAGCAGTGGTCAGCCCAGGTATAACAGTGTGACAAGAGGCAACCTCATATAGTGATACAACAGTGTGAACAGTGATAACCATAGAGTAACGATATAACAGTGATAACTATAGTGTAACGATAGTGAACGATAAAAGTGGTTTACCACACTTTGTATTTTAGGTGGGGGGAGAAAAGAAGAAACAAGGCCGGAACATCAAGGGGTGGCTGTGTGTGTGTGTGTGTGGATCTTGCCAAAACTAGGCCACACACACCAATAATAAGCATCCCTTCTATTGCCTGACCTGGGCCAGCTGGAGCTGCCTAGGTTAAGTGGTTAATTCCATTAATTACATCGTTAAGACGTGGTGCAGGACTGAGCCTGGGCAACTCCAGCTTTCCCAGGTGAAGACATCTTCTCCCCCTGCCAGAAGACCACCACCATCAAAGACTTTTAAATCCCATCGGAGAGTGCACCCCTGCCAACACCCACCCACCATCCTGAGTGGCAACACTGTCCTTGCCACCTCCTTCCTTCTCACCCCCCCTCTCTCTCTCTCTCTCTCTTTGTCTTTCTCTGCCTTTCTCTCTGAGGCACCTCATTTCATCTTTAATTATTAATTGCCTATTGAGCAGAGGGGAGAAGGCACCTCTCCCAATTTCAACCAATAAGGGGAGAGGTGTGTCTTCATTTTAAACAGCTCCCTCTGCTCAATGGAGGACCAAAAAAAAATACCTGAGGCCATTAACACCTTCAGGCCTGTGACTTGGGGTGAGTGTAGCCCTTATAAAAACACCCCATAATGGCAACTGCATCTTCGCCGGTGGCGGGGTCAGCTAGGACTTATGCGGGAGTGACAGCCACAGCCACAGCTGCTCCCGTTGCTTCTGCTGCCCCGTCACCCTTTAAACTTATAACAAAAAAGCTTGGGGTGAAGAGATACACTAACCCCACTATGACCATTGAGGCCTGCGTTAAAGCCATGGCTGGGGTTGTCGGCCCCTCAGCCATTGTCGCGGCCTCATAAATGTATGGGAAGGCTGTGTTCTTCCTGGGGCCGGAGCGGGCGGTGTCCCTGGCTGTCACCAAGGGGCTCACCGTGGGCGGGACCTTCCTGCTGGTGGACCCCCTCGAGGCCACCACGCAGAGGGTGGCTATTTCGAACGCCCCGCCCTATGTTCCTGGTGAGCTCCTCCTTCCCCATCTACGTCAACTTGGGGAGGTGAGGTCGGGGATCACACCCATCCCGCTCGGCTTCCGGGAGGCCAGCCTTCGCCACGTCTTCTCCTTCCGGCGCCAGCTGTTCATCCAGCTGGCGCGGGAGGAGGACACTGACAGGGCATTCGTCGTCCACCACGAGGGGACTGCATATCGCGTCTTCTGGACGTCGGACGGTGTGCGGTGCCACGCCTGCAAGGAGGTGGGGCACATCCGGAAAAACTGCCCCGCCTCCAAGGCCGCCGGATCATCTCGTGTGGCCGAGGCTGGTGCCGCCGACACTCCTCCCCCCGGATCTGCCCGCGCGTCGGGAACGTCTGATGCGCGGTCGACGTCGGGGGCCGATGCCACCAAGGCCTCCGGCGGGGGGGAGGGAGCGTGTCCGGCCGGAAAGAAGGCGTGGCGGAAAAATAAACGCCTTAGTGCGGGTCCCCCCGTGGATGGCCAGCCCTTGCCCCTTGAGCCCCTTACACCCGCGCTCCTCGCGGAGATAATCGGGGCAGACGACGCGAGCGGAAGGGGCCTCGTGCCCAAGCCTGTGGCAGCAACCGCCTTAGCGGAAACGCCATTACCTGCGGCCGGGCTCGGGCCCGAGGAGCCCAACAAACCTGCTCCGCCGGAGGGAGCTGAGGAGGAGGCCTCTGCAGTCATGGAGGTCTCCCTCGCTCCCTCTGTGCTAAAAAGAAGACGCGACCCCCTGGAAGAGGAGGAGGACCGGGAGGAGTAAGGTCCCTCCGAGCAGGGGGAGTCGTCGCCCGCCGCGGGTACTGCGCACCCCCCCCTCGCTGTCATTACCACCGGCGATCGGCAGGGGTCGCCTGTCCCTCGGGAGGCTGAGGCAGATGGGTCTGTCTGGCATGTGCCTCCCGGGGATGGGGACGAGACCCTGCCCGTGGGGGTGGGCGCGGGACAACCCGCGGCAGTGATTGACATTTTATCGGTGCCGTTACCCCTCGCCGGGTCGGGCGGCCTGGGGTCTGGGTCGGGCGAGCTTGAGGAAAATGAGCTCGCCCAATGCGACCCGGACATCTCCCAGGGGCTGCTCGTCCCAGTGGAGGTTTTAATTGAAAATACCCCATCCGCTGGGTCGGAGGCTGGTGGCGGGGAGGAGGATGGCCCCCTGGCTGCGTCTCTGGTGCCGGACGTACTGGAGGAGCTGGGAATTGTTCTCTCCCCGGTTTCTCCGGTCGTTCTGGCGTCTGAGGCGGGGGGGGGACTCCGAACCGCCGCTGTCTTCTGGCCCGGCGCCCCTAGAGGAGCCCAGGGAGGAATCCTCTGCCGCCGATCCTGGGGGTGGGATCCGGGTGGAGGCGGGGCCAGCTGGTGCCGGCCGAGCCGTTCGCTGCGTACTGCGCGACGGACGGGTCGGCCGCTGGTGACGACCCCCTGGAGGAGGATGGGGACTCGGTGATGGGCACGGAGGATGATTTGGACTCCACCGTCAACAAGGCGCTGGATGACCTCGTGCCCCTCGCCGAGTCTCTCCTCATTCCCGTAAGGGAACTCCGGGACTTTATGGGCAGGTGCCGGGGTCGGCAAAATAAGATCCAGCTGGCCCTCGACAGGTGGTCGGAGCTGGCGCTGCTCATCGTGTCCGTCCGCGCCACCATTAAAATCATGGGCGCGGACGAGGGCGTGGACCCGCTCGAGCTGCGTCGGCTCAGAACGTTTCTCACTGGGCTGCTGAGGAAGTGGCGGCTGACCAGCGGCTGCGCTCCCTCCCCCCGTTAGCTGTAGGTAGTGGTTGCACTATGCTTCTGACATGAAGATAACCATAGCCAGCCTCAACATCAACAGCAGCAGGGAGGCGCGCCGCAGATTCAGCAACTTCTCGGTCCTTCGGGACGGGAAGTATGCGGTGTGTTTCACAGAAATCACACAGAAACCCCACAGTGCAGATAGAGGCCATTTCGGCCCATCGAGCCTGCACTGACACATATCCCACCCGATCCCCGTAACCCCTACACCAACACATGTCCCACCCTATCCCCGTAACCCCACGTATTTAATCCCCCTAACACTAAGGGTCAATTTATCATAGCCAATCAACCTAACCCGCACATCTTTGGACTGTGGGAGGAAACCGGAGCACCCGGAGGAAACCCACGCAAACACGGGGAGAATGTGCAAACTCCACACAGACAGTCACCCGAGGCCGGATTCGAACCCGGGTCCCTGGCGCTGTGAGGCAACAGTGCTAACCACTATGCCACTGTGCATCTTGCCGACTGGCGGTGGCGGAGGTCCCCAATGGAGGGCTCTCTACGCGGGAGTCCTCCCTTGTTCCATCGGGGACTTGGCCTGGAGGGTGTTGCACGGATCGGTCCCGTGCAATAAGGTTTTAAGTAGGTTCACGGACTCCCAGGCCGCCTGCATTTTTTGCGGCCTGGAGGAGTCCGTGTTTCACGTTTATATGGAGTGTGAGAGGTTGCAGCCCCTCTTTCACTACTTGAAGGGGCTGCTCCTCAATTTTTGGTTGCACTTCAGTCCCACGCTCTTGATCTACGGTCACCCGGTGTGGAGGGGAGCGGACAGTTTGGAGGACCTCCTTGTGGGCCTGCTCCTGGGCCTGGCTAAAAGAGCCATCAATTGGTTCAGGCAGCGGGCGGTCGAGGGGGTCATCCAGCCGGATTGCCTGCCTCTCTTCCGCAGCCATGTTCGCGCCCGGGTGGCCCTGGAGATGGAGCACGCGGTGTCCGCCGGCACGCTTGAGTATTTCCGCGACCGGTGGGCGCCGCGGGGACTGGAGTGCATTATCAACCCGGAAAACCAAATTTTAATTTGATTTGTTAAGTTTTAGTTGAACTTTTGTTTATTTGCAGTCCAATTGGTTTTTTTTTTGGGTCCAAACAAAAAGAGTACCCTCTGTTCAGTAAAATACCTATTTTATTGTTCTCCTGCAGTCCATGTATTATTAAGGTGCGGACACTACACTATCGACACTCCAAATTATATTCAAAGACATGGTACATATCATTTGACCAATATTACTTTTGGATTCTGTTTGCCTTTTTTAATGGCCTCATCTACAGGCACTGAAACCATTAATGACTCGGGCACTTTCATACCAAGGTTATTATACTCCATTTAAAATATTACCATTGAAGGTGTATTTCCCTTCCCTATTCTTACTTCCAAAATGTATTATTTCACAATTTGCTACGCTGAACTGCAACTGCCCATTTGCTAGTCTATGTGTTCCTGCTGTTTTTCACAATCCTCATCGCAATTCGCCATACCCGAACAATTTGGTGTCATTAGCAAGTTTTAATATCATTCCCTCAATTCCGAAATTTGTATCACTTATTGTAGTATCCGTGTGTAGATAAAGACACTGAAGACAGGAGTTGGTTCATAGGTATTTACTAAGCAAGTCTGGGGGGGGGGGGCTAAAGGATATACACAATACACAGGCTTATATAGCCCAAGTGGCAATTACTAGCATTACGCACACCTGGGGCTCTTAAAGGCACATACACCACCATTGCTCTTAAAGGCACATACACCACAATTCCTCCCCTTCTAGCTAACTAGTACATCATATTTTAAGTAATTATTAATTAAATGTTATATGCAAAATAAGATACATTGCTGTATTAATTAATTATAAGTTAGTCTCTCAGGAGGCTTCCTGACTCGGTCCGGATAACGCCTCGGGGGTGTAGTAGTTTCTGGTGCTTTAGTAGGTTCTTCTGGCAAGGCTGATTCGGCTTGAATGCCAGTGTCGGGTTCATCGGGTTCCAGTCTCACCGGATCGGAGGTAGATATGGGTATATCTACTTCATCGTTAGATGTATAGAGTGGTGGTGTAGGTTGTCCCTTTTCGGATGACTTGATGATTTGGTCAGCATGGCGTCTTATTATGCTTTCTCCGATGTCCACGGTATACATCAGTGGTCCTAGTCGTGTGCAGATAGTTCCAGGCTGCCATTTCTCGATACGGTAGTCCCGGGCCAAAACCGGTTGGCCTATCTGGAAGGTCCTAGTTGGCTTTTCATTCATGCCCTGAAACTGCCGGTTCTCCACGTCCCTTCGGATGTTGGGCTTGACCAAATCCAGCCGGCATCTTAGGTTTCTATTGTAGAACATCATGGCGGGAGTTTGGTTAGTAACCATATGTGTTGCATTCCTATATGCAAATAAGAAGTTATCCACCTTGTGCTGAAGTTTTATGTCTTCATTACCCATGGCCTTTATGGCCTTCTTGAAGGTCTGGACAAACCTTTCAGCCAATCCATTGGTGGCGGGATGGTATGGGGCGGACGTGTAGTGCTTTACCCCATTGTTCTTTAAGAACTTTCTGACTTCTTCGGACACAAATTGCGGTCCATTATCAGAACATATCTGTTCCGGCAGCCCATTCCTGGCAAATATGGTCCTTAATACTGTGATGGTTTTTTCCGTGGTGGTGGAGGACATCTTTATTACCTCCGGCCACTTGGAGTGTGCATCAACTGCGATTAGAAACATTGAGTCCATAAATGGACCAGCAAAGTCGATGTGCACCCTTTGCCAGGGAGATGAGGGCCACTCCCATGGATGTAGAGGGGCTTGTGGTGGAGCGTTTTGGACCTTCTGGCATCCTAGGCAGCTCTTGGTCATTTCTTCGATGTCTCCATCGATACCTGGCCACCATACAAACGCCCTAGCTAGGTTCTTCATTTTCACTCCACCCAGATGCCCCTCGTGAAGCTCCTTTAGCACTTTATCCTGGAGTTTGGGTGGAATCACCACTCTGGATCCACACATCAAGGTTCCTCGGCACACTGACAGCTGTTCTCTTCTTTGCGAGAATGCTGGCAACAGTGGTTCGCCATGTGCTGGCCATCCCTTCACTGTTAAATCATAGACCCGTGAGAGAGTAGGGTAATTTCTTGTCTCCCTTTCAATGGCAGAATTTGTCACCGGTAGACATTCCACTATGGTAGAGTGGAATATCTCTACTGGGTCTACTGTAGGTGCCTCTTCTATCGTTGGCAACGGTAGGCGTGATAAACCGTCAGCATTCCCATGCTGTTTTGACCCTTTGTATTCAATGTTGTATTGGTGTGCCCCTAGAAAAAGGGACCACCTCTGTAGTCTTTGTGCCGTCATAATGGGGACACCTTTTTTTAGGGTTGAATATGGAGATGAGGGGTTGATGGTCAGTCAGCAAGGTAAATTTTTGTCCGTGTAGGTAATGGTTGAATTTCTTCACTCCCCATACCAGGCTGAGTGCTTCCCTGTCTATTTGGGCATAGTTACGCTCAGCTGAGTTTAATGAGCGTGACGCAAAAGCTATCGGCCGTTCTGAGGCATCAGGGAATCTATGGGATAATACCGCTCCTATGCCGTAAGGGGATGCATCGCACGCCAGTCTCATTGGTAGTGATGGGTTGTAATGAGCCAAAACTTTCTCGGATGTGATTAAGTCTTTACATTTATGGAAGGCACGTTTACAGTCTTCGTTCCATTTCCAAATCACTCCTGTCTGTAGAAGATCATTAAGAGGGTGTAGAATAGTTGATAAGTTCGGTAAAAATTTATGATAGTAATTTATTAATCCCAGGAATGACCTTAATTGTGAAACATTTTCAGGTGCTGGGGCTTTTATAACTGCTTCAATTTTCTCAGGTGACTTATGCAACCCTTCCTTATTAATTATGTGGCCACAATATGATATCTGATTTTGGAAAAATTCGCACTTGGGGCGATTTGCTCGTAGGCCCCGTTCTTTCAGCCTAGTGAGCACCTGCTCCAAATTGGCAAGGTGCTCGTTGTCGTTTTCTCCTGTTATAAGGATGTCGTCTAGGTAGCATTGAGTCCCCGGAATCCCTTGCAGGACTTGCTCCATAGCTCTTTGCCAGATAGCTGGAGCTGATGCTATTCCAAAAACCAGTCGATTGTACTGGTACAGGCCTTTGTGTGTGTTTATTGTGAGATACTTTTTAGAGGTCTCCTCAACCTCCATCTGTAGATATGCCTGTGCCAAGTCAATTTTTGTGAAACGTTTCCCTCCGGATAGTGAGGCGAAAATATCTTCTATCCTCGGAAGAGGATACTGTACCGTGTGAAGGACCGGGTTTACAGTCACCTTTAAGTCCCCACAGATGTGAATTTTTCTCTGTTCCTCAGAGTTATTTTTCAATGCTTTTTTCATGACTGGAACGATGGGTGTTGCCCATTCGCTCCAATCTACTTTGGATAATACGCCTGCCTTTTCCAAATTCTCCAGCTCTGCCTCGACTGCCGGACGTATTGCGTATGGCACCGGTCTTGCCTTAAAAAATTTGGAAATTGCTGCATCTTCCACTTTTATTGAGGCGGTGATGCCTTTCAAGGTTCCTAGTTTCTCTTGAAACACTTCTTTGGCGTTGGCCAAGATGTCTTTTAATCGTTCAGGTATGATGTCATCATTGTTTTTTTCCTTACTGGTCACCGTCAGTGCCTGAATGGAGTGCCAGTCTAAACGTATCTTCCTTATCCATTCACGTCCCAACAACGGTGGACCACCATCTTGTAGAATGTATAAATACAACTTTTGTATTTCTTTGCCGTTGTATACCACAGGCACCCTTATTTTTCCTTTGGGGTAGACTTTCTGCCCCGTATATGTTTTTAAGATAATGGATGTGTCTTTTAGAGGTATATGCGAAAATAGCCTCTCGTAATCTCGTCGCCACTGTAGTGTCCGTGTGTAGATAAAGACACTGAAGACAGGAGTTGGTTCATAGGTATTTACTAAGCAAGTCTGGGGGGGGTGGTCTAAAGGATATGCACAATACACAGGCTTATATAGCCCAAGTGGCAATTACTGGCATTACGCACACCTGGGGCTCTTAAAGGCACATACACCACCATTGCTCTTAAAGGCACATACACCACACTTATGTATTTGATAAATAAGAGTGGCCCCAATACAGATCCCTATGGAACATTACTCACCACATTTTAGTCCAAGAAAGTTATTTTTCCTCATGCTCTTTGCATTCTGCCCCCATGTGGTCACATTTCCCTTAACTCCATCTACCAATACCTTTGACAAAAATGCATGTTGAAAGCCCATGTAACCCACATCTGATGCATTTTCTTTGTATAACCTCTCTGCTATTTCTTCAATTCATTCTATAAGGATTGGTCTAAACCTGCCTTTTAGAAATCCGTGCTAACTGGCCCTGGTCAACTCAATGGCAGATTTATTTAATTTGTATATCTGCTGTTCTCTCATCCTCCAGTACAAGCTTGCCTTCTTCATCTTTTAGTGGCCCTATCCTTTCTTTGAATACATATTGGTAGGTACAGTGTAGACTGTATTGAAAATGTTAATTTAGACATTAATTGGTTTGTGGTAAATGAACAGAACAATAGACTAGAGAGGACTGTGACATGTGAGTACTGCACTGTTACTACCAGACAACAACAATGGTTAACACCTATAAACTGAAATACTGGGAATGCAGATAACATTCGTGCCACAGAAGTGCCAGGCAATGACTATCTCCAACAAGCGAGAGTCTAACCACCTCTCCTTGACATTCAATGACATTACCATCGCCGAATCCCCCACTATCAACATCCTGGGGGTCACCATTAACCAGAAACTTAACTGGACCAGCCACATAAATACTGTGGCAACAAGAGTAGGTCAGAGGCTAGGTGTTCTGCGGTGAGTGTCTCACCTCCTGACTCCACCAAAGCCTTTCCACCATCTACAAGGCACAAGTAAGGAGTGTGATGGAATACTCTCCACTTGCCTGGATGAGTGCAGCTCCAACAACACTCAAGAAGCTCGACACCGTCCAGGACAAAGCAGCCCACTTGATTGGCACCCCATCCACCTTATTAAACATTCACTCCCTCCACCACCGGCGTACCGTGGCTGCAGTGTGTACCATCTACAAGATGCACTGCAGCAACTCGCCAAGGCTTCTTCGGCAGCACCTCCCAAACCCACGACCTCTTCCACCTAGAAGGACAAGGGCAGCAGGCGCATGGGAACACCACCACCTCCAAGTTGCCCTCCAAGTCACACCCCATCCTGACTTGGAAGTATATCGCCGATCCTTCATTGTCGCTGGGTCAAAATCCTGGAATTTCCTACCTAACAGCACTGTGGGAGTACCTTCACCACACGGACTGCAGCGGTTCAAGGCGGCGGCTCACCACCACCTTCTCAAGGGCAACTAGGGATGGGCAATAAATGCTGACATTGCCAGCGACGCCCTGATCCCATAAACAAATTTTAAAAAAACGACATCAATCAATTCTCTTCACTTGTACCCAATCGTCCTAAAGAGGCAGACAACGTTATTCTGGCAGGAACAGCGCATTCCTTAATATTATTTTATTGTTCGCGAACAGTCAGTGTGTCACAAAGGATATGTGTTAGCTCAACTGATTGATCATGTGAAAATTAAACTAACAATCTGGAAGGCAGATTCTCTGTCTAAAAACCTACCATTGCTAAACCTTACATGGCAAAACAAAGAGCTGGAGAAAAAGACTTCGACGGAGAGGTGAGTGCCTGCTTACACAGTCACCCCCCCCCGCCCCACCGCCCCTCCCCGCCCCAGCCCCAACCCCAGCCCCGCATCAGCATTGGACACTTGACTAGGTACTGGGAAGACTGGGACCAATTCTGTAGATGGGCTGGTCAGCTTGGATCAGTGGCAACGCTCTCACCTCTGAGCCAGGAAGTTGTGGATTCAAGTCCTACTCCAGGACTTTGAGCACATAAATCTAGGATGGCACTTCAGTGAAGTCAGAGATGCCATCTTTAAACTGAGGCCCCATCTCCTTGTTTACCTGGATGTAAAAGATCCCGTGACAGTAGCAATTTGAAGAAGGGCAGCGTAGTTGCCATGGTGTCGTAAACCAACACCATATAATTGCTGATTGTAGGACTTTGCTGTGTGCACAAGTAGAAAGGAGATTGACTGCGATATAAATTTGGCTTGGGCTTTAGTGCAAGTCAATTGAAGTCAATGGAAAAGCAAATCGGAAGGAGTGCAAGATAGGCTTCTGATTCGCTATCGCCTGATTTGTGCTTCCGCCCAAGGTGAATTTATACCCCATTATCTTCAGAAACACTTGGAACAAACGACATAACAACACTTCAAAAATAATGCAGCTGTTGTGAACACTGGGGGATGTGGAAAATGGTCTACACGTTCTTCCTCACTTTCAAGTTCTTTCTTTACTTATGCTTGTGGTGTTTCTGACACTGTAAATGAGTCAAGAAGATTCAAATGCAAACGTGTTTGTGACAGATTTTAAAAATGTGTTATTTTTTCTTGCTGATTTCCTCTAATCCTTTCTCGATGCTCTTGCCTCCGTGTTGGGTTACAGGCTCAGAGGTGCCAGTTGGGCTCCTGTACTTGGCCCAAGTGACCATTATTCATGTGTCAGCTGTGGCTCAGTGGGTAGCACACTTGCCTCTGAGGGCAGAAGGTTGTGGGTTCATAGTCCCACTCCAGGGACTTGAGCACATAAATCTAGGCTGACACTCCAGTGCAGTGCTGAGGGAGTGCTGCACTGTCAGAGGTGCCGTCTTTCGGATGAGATGTTAAAACTGAGGTCCCGTCTGCCCTCTCAAGTGGACGTCAAAGATCCCATGGCCACTATTTCGAAGAAGAGCAAGGGAATTCTCCCCGGTGTCCTGGTCAATATTTATCCCTCACTCAACATAACAAAAACAGATTATCACATTGCTGTTGCTGTGTGCAAATTGGCTGCTGCGTTTCCCAAATTACAACAGTGACTCCACTCCACAAGTACTTTATTGGCTGTAAAGCGCTTTGAGATGTCCGGTGGTCATGAAAGGCGCTATAGAAATGTAAGTCTTCCTTTTTCTTTATGTATGCCAGTGCCCGGTACCCATGGAACCACATCAGCATGGCATCAGTTCCTTCAGAGAAAAGAAAAATTAGAGACATTTTTTTTTAACTGACTGTTGAAATTGCAAAACTGTATTTAATCTTGTTTTTCACAATACATTGACTTAAACCATCAGAAATATAGCATATCAATAATTAGGTATGGTACATGAAATAGTCGTGGTGACGATTGGTAAATAATGGTTCTGAATGTTTACTATATGTGTTTTCACCCTCTGTTTCTCTGTCGCTTACTCTTGCTTTCAGTTTACCAGATCAGTTATGTGTATGATTCTCAAAACAACATTCAGGACTCCCATGTGCTGAGGGTTGGGGCGGGTGGAGAGAGAGAGAGAGAGACAGGTTGAATCAGATTTCCAGACTGTGAAATGGGGCTCAGCTGGTCAGCCAGGATAAAATAATTATTTGCCTATAAAAAATCTGATGAATATAGGGAACCTGACCCTCGTGTAATGGTTCTGGGAGGATCGAGCTGACTGGTTTTATTCCTGTGTTAAGCCAATATGGATGGAGCAGTTCATCACCCACAGCACAGTGGAGATTTCTAAGCTCGAAAAGGAGTCAACTTGTAATATGTGAAGCACAGCCCATTTTTTCCCCTTGAGATTGAAAGGTCAGGCCAGAGCGACAGGTACAGAGAGAGAGAAAGTAAAAAATGAAAATTATTCTGTCCTTCAACACAGCAAGAATTAGTTTAAATGTCTAAGGATCAAAACTCCATCAGTTTAGAAAGCACATCTGCAAAATTAATCTTTCTAATTCTGAATATTATAAAATGTCACATTTTGTTAAATAGTACGTTGCTTTTCGCATGAACAAACAACATTCTTTTGTGGACTCTAGGACATTTAGAAAAATGAATCTAGCACTTTCCACATAAAATACAGTATATTTCTATATTTCAGGGTGAGGCTTGTTAACCCTGTATTCTTGAGATTTAAACAGGAAATACCCGTTGCTGTGAACATGCAAAAAAAAGAGGGTGATGGAATAGCAGCAATATGAACCCTTAAAACATGTGTCTGAAATTCCTTTTCACTATTATAATGCAGACATTCTCCCACGGCTTAATGTCAGGGCCCAGGTATTTTAGAAAATAGGATATGCCTCATATATATCAGAAATCAATTTTACTCTCCCTTACATTAAAGAAATTGCACGGATCATCCAGTCTAATCTAATTTGATCCTTTTTTTTTCACTCACAGTGCATGTGCAGCTCATTATAATCAGCATCACCCAAAAATGATATTGGGAACGGTACCCAGGTATTCATTTGACTCGCATGTTAAGTAGGCACAGCAACTTGTGCACAGCATCCTGGGCAAACAATTGAATGGCTGAGCGTTTTTCTTTGCGCTGCTGGTACCCAGGAGTGTTGACGTTGGTGACATATGTCATTTACGCTTGAGCGGGAGCAGTAATTACATGTTGCAGTGGTTGGGAGCCAGCACTGAAGCTCAGTGGACGGCCGTAGGTTACTGGTAAGACTGGCCCTGCCTTTTCTTTTTATCTCAGTGCTAAAAGAGGTGAAGAGAAGACCAGGTGGACGCAAGAGAATTCAAGGACAAGAAAAAGCCATCTTGATCATCAAAGCTCATCTCCCCAGTACTCTAACTTTCTGGTTGTAACATCCGCATGTATTTGAAAGCCCGTAATGTTTATACCATGACTGTTTTTGCAGATTATCCCCAACATTTATCACTTAAAGAAGTTTTTATTAGCATCTGTTTTAAAGTGAATTTTCCCTAAATTAAATGGATGTCCTCTGGTTCTACTTTCCTGGCTTGAGTTGTTGCATTATTGTGGGTTTATCTTATCTAAACCATTCCATATTTGATATAGACATCATATATCCTAGGGAGGAATTTTTTTGGACACTGGCTACGGTAATGAAAGATTCATTAATGGGTGCTGGATAGGTCATACGGGATTGGAAGAAAGGAAACAGAGCACTTATATATTTTTTAAAAAGCGGCCAATGGAGACCCTATAAAAAGCCCTGGTTAGACCACACCTGGAGTACTGTGAGCAGTTCTGGGCACCACACCTTAGAAAGGATATATTGGCCTTAGCGGGAGCACAACGTAGATTTACCAGAATGATACCCAGACTCCAGGGGTTAAATTACAAGGAGAGATTACACAAATTAGGGCTGCATTACCTAGAATTTTGATTTGATCGAAGTTTTCAGGATATTAAGGGGAACAGATAGGGTAGAGAGAGAGAAACTATTTCCACTGGTTGGGGATTCTAGGACTGGGTGGGCACATAGTCTAAAAATTAGAGCCAGACCTTTCAGGAGTGAAATTGGGAAGCACTTCTACACACAAAGGCTGCGATTTCCCCTACCTCGGCGGGTCCAGTGCGATCCCAATGCTGGCTCCAGCCTGCTGTCCAAAGTGATCTTACGCTGATTGGGCTTGTTAAGCCCGCCCAGGTTGTTTCCCAGCCAATTGAAGGAAGTGGGTCTGATTACGTCACATGATGACGCGTCATCAGCTGGTTTCCTTAAAGGGACCATGCGCAAATTGATTTTGACAGTTCTGCTGTCAGTGTTCTGCAGCATTGAGGTGCTGCAAACACTGACAAGCACTGCACAGAGGTGCACGGCTGCACCCAGGCTCTCCTATTGACTCCCTCTATATGCTTATGGAGGGAGTCACAGCACACAGGGAGGTCCTCTTACCTTCCCATGGGTGGAAGTGACCTCCCCAGGAGATCAATGCAGCCTAGTTGCACATTGCACAGGAGGACACAAGCAGGGATGTCATCAGGAGGACCTGGCTGCAGTGGCGCAAACTTTTCAATGATCTCAGTAGCTCATGAAACGTTACTGCAAAGCCACCTCATCCTGCTGTGCCTCTCATCACATCCCCATCACTTTGCTGCTGCCTTCCCTAACCTACTGCTGCACATCCTTACTCACACCAACTTACCTTGCACCTCCACCCATGCATTTCCATCTACATTATCACTTCCCCATCTCACTAGCCACCCCTCACACTCACCCTCATCCTAGTCCAATCATACCAACTAACTGCACACAAGGCTAGGCACTTGTGTGTTTTAGCCAATGTTCATGTGACGTTTCTGTTAATGTGCTGTGAAACGTTAAAATCTTTATTTTCAACACTGCGTTCTTGGACAGATTTGTGTGCCCCTTTAGAAGTGGCTTAGTGAGTTGCAGTGAATGGTGAGACATAACGGTACCCCCCGCAATGGTGATGATTGTGACAGGAATGGCTTGGGCATTGTAGGGATGCTTTATAGTGTTGGTGTGGGGTGGTGCCAACCTGGTACATCATGTGGTAGCCAGGGTATACAGCGTCAAGTGAAGTAAATCTGACGATGGTGAGGTGTGGAAGTACAGTTTCTCACTTAGACACAAAATGGCTTCCTGGGCATAGAATACAGAACTAAAATGGCCGACAGCAGGATTCACTAATTAGTTTCAAAAGGATGAGGCAATTTAGGGATGCAACATATGTACTCCTTATCTATGATAAGCTTAGCAAGTAGCCTCATTTACCAAATTTATAGCCAAGGACATGATAAAGTAAGCATCGGCCCACAGGCTCAGTTAGTACAGTGGGAGAACAAAGGGATCCCATAATAAAGGATTAGTTAATCTTATCCCAAGGGTAGTTCCGTTCGTTATTTTTAACGAAGCCTGGAATACGTTGTTTCAGTAATTTGCAAGGTCTGTGCCTTTGTAATCAGGTATGATTTAATACTATGTCATGTGGCATAGAAAGCCTGTTTTGTTTCTGTACTGTATAAATATGTTACAAATTCTGTTTTACTTCGAAGAGGTCTGGTGTAGCCTTTGACTACACAACCCTTCCCTTGCAAGCAAATAAAGCCTGTCTTTAATGATACTTTGTGTTTAAAGAGTCTTACTCGGGAGTCGAGACTTCGACAGTATTACTTGGAGGTCCCACCGAGATCGCTTGCTGCCTTTCAGTAAGCCACGGACAAGGACATCGTGAATCTCTACTGACAGATCCTGAATGGCCACAGTGATGTTTTATCACATAAAAGGATTTCTCATTAGATATTGAATTGATGTGGTCTGTTTCTTCCGACGGGAGTACTGCGATCAAGTTAAGACTCGTGTTTCAGATTTGAGTTGAATCCTGTAACTTTTGCTTCTTTTATTGTTGATCACTGAAAGGAGGGGAATATTGACAACTCAGGTCTTTGGAAACAGAAAGTGTCGGGCAAAGAAGGCAAGAGGAAAGTCGACAGGGCTGAGTCCCAGACAGATAAGGTGCCAAGTTAAAACTGCAGTATCAAGGGTGAGTCCCTTGAGCCGGGGTTAAAGTCCCGCAGCAGAAAGTATCGTTTGAGGATGGTCACTGTGTTTTAAAGACCTGTATTACCAGGCTCAGGATTATTCTCCGTTGAGATACCTTCTATGAGGGTTCAAGCCCCTCGCATTAAAGCATAAGGATTTTATATGAACATAGAGGTTAAGAATTATCGTGACCATTGTTTTCTGTTTTGTTTGTTGATTGTTGACAACATTAAGACAAAAGACTTTCACATAAAGTATAAGTTAAATGTAAAGGACTCAGCTTGTAGTGGCGTACAACGCAAACTGAGAATTGACTATTTGTTTAGTTTAGAGTATAAGATCAATGTCTGAGCATTTTAATGTCTGTTTGCCTGTTTAGGCTGTTGCATTACTTGTCATTTCTTTGATTGTTGTTATCACTTTTTATTGTTCATCACTTATGGTCCTTTGGACAGTCAATAATAGTCGCAAGGGGGTAAAGGGCGAAACTTGTGATCTAGAAGAAGAGTGCCTAGTATAAATTAAGAACTAAAATTTTACTAAGATGGGAGCTTCAAAGAGTAAGATCCCAGAAAAAGGGACTCCCTTTTTTTTTACATCTTTAACAACTATGGTCGAATGTCCACAAATGATTTATAACGACCATAGAATAAATCAGCACTGGAATCCTGAAACACTACCAAACGATGCATTTTGGACCAACTTATATACAACAATGCATGCTAAATTCCCAAAAAGAACTAATTGGACAAAAAAAATAAAAAAAATAATTGAGACCACTCAGAAAAAGGACGAAGACGTTGAGGATTATATAGAAAGAATAGAAGCAATTATGGGGCAACATTCTGGAATGACCAAAGAAATTTACCAGATCCCTTTAATTAATGCCCTTGTAAATGGTCTCAGAACAGAACTTAAAGAACCATTGACTTTAGTCTGCCTAGATTGGAGACATAAAACAACTCCTGAACTAACACAAATTCTGAATGGAATTCAGGAGAGACATAGAGACCAAAAAAGTAAGGTTTCCCTCTTAATGGAGCAGACAGCTCCCGCAGCTCCGACTGCCCAGACTACCATTTATTATCAGGGCCACTACAGAGGACGAGGCAGAGGGTATAACAGAAGCGGATTTAGAGGAAATAGTAGAGGAGGGACTGGCAGAGGCCAGTGGAATGGAAGAGGCGCAAACTCTCTGGCCTAGAAATTCAGTCTGGACACTTTTGGGGCGCTAAAGTCGGGCGCTCGCTAAAGTTAGCGCCCGCCGGAAAGTGTAGGCCACATCGCCGAAATTCAGTAGAGTTGGCCCTAAGTTTGGCCGAGCGCTGAAACTGGCGTTGAAATGCTGTGTTCCGGCGCTAAGCCGGCGATGCGGCCTAATAACGCCGAAGCCGGGCGCAGCGCAGGTGCGGTCATGTTTTGATTGACAGCAGACACCCTGACGCCGGCCAGCTCTTAAAGGGGGAAGGGTCAACTTTGACTGCTGCCACGCCCTGCATACTGGAGCCCTGCAGCTAGGCCTCAGCACTACTGGTGTGCCAAAATAGCGCCTGGAGCAATGGAGAGGGCCCGTGAGCGAGCGCAGCGCTTCTCAGAGCATGCTCTGAGTGTGCTCATTCATGGTGTGGAGAAGAGAAGAGAGATCCTGTGCCCGGACAGTGGCAGGAAGGCTCCCAGGAGCCAGTACAGGAGAGCCTGGGGCAAAATCGCCCGCAGGGTGTCATCCACCTGTGATGTCCCCAGGAGTGCGGACCAATGCCGCAAGAAGTTCAACGACCTCACTCGGATGGTGAAGGTGAGTACCCTTTCCAGTGTCCCGCTCATCCTTGCATGTGCACCTCACATTATGGGCAAAGGGACCTCAAAGGCCTAATGGGCAGCCCTCCTCCCGCAGCAATGGCACTTGCATGTTCATCAATAGCACTTTCTGCACTTAACACACTGGCCAAGCTATTCGACCATGGGAGGCAGTGCACCCAGCAACAGGGCACCACACTGGCCAAGCTATTCCACCATGGGAGGCAGTGCACCCAGCGACAGGGCACCACACTGTACTTAGAGGCCGTCCTTTCTCTTGCAGGCCAAGCTGGCGAGCAATGTAAGGAGCCAGGCTGTCACTGGTGGAGGCCGTCCCGAGTACCAGGCGCTCACTGATCTGGAGGAGAGCGTGGCACGACTCATGCGTGGCCGGGTGACTGGCCCTGTCGTGATCGGCGAGGCGGACCCTGTACTGGTACCCACTGGTAAGGACATGACCGGTTGCACCTCTCTCGTTGCCCTCGCGCTTCAGATCTACATCCTTTCCCACTGACCGACAAATGCGCATAATGCACCACTCAGGCCTCCCTCGCTGACGGCCTGTCCTCACTCTAAAGCTACTCTTGTGCCTTCCTGCTTTCAGCTGGTGAGGAGGAGGTGGTCCCTGAAGCACAGAGAGCCAGGCCCTTGGAGGAGGAGGACGTCGAGGACCAGGAGGAAGGCGGCACATCGGGGGAACCCTCCTCCGCGCCAGGGGATGGCAATGGAGGGGAGACGTCTGGCCTGCAGGAGAGCCAGGGGGAGGTGTTGGAGGGGAGGGCCGAAGCTGGTCCCAGTAGGGTGGACGCACGCGGGAAGGCTCCGGCAGCACGCCAGCCTTCTCCTCAGAGGGGGGAGGTGTTGGAGGGGAGGGCCGAAGTTGGTCCCAGTAGGGTGGACGCACGCGGGAAGGCTCCGGCAGCACGCCGGCCTTCTGCCCAGAGGGGGGAGGTGTTGGAGGGGAGGGCAGAACCTGGCCCAAGTGGGGTCGACGCACGCGGGAAGGGTCGGCCAGCTCGGCGGCCTTCTCCCCGGAGGGAGAGTCCGCCCTCCAGTCCGGACACGGTCCTCGCCCAGGAGGTGCGCGTCCTCGATGAGATGTCGGCGGTGTCTGAGCGGCGCCACCAAGAGTTCATGGGGGTGGTCGAACAGATGCCTCACGCCATTGAGTCCCTGGCTCAGAGTGTGGTGGCTTTCGGGGAATCACAGGCCAGGGGGTTCGAACAACTCACGGCAGCGCACGACAGGGGTGTCCAGCAACTGGCCGCAGCGCACGACAGGGGTGTGCAGCAACTCGCGGCAGTGCAGGACGCGGGTGTGCAGCAACTGGCGGCAGCGCAGGACGCGACTCGCGAGATGAGTGGTGCCGTCCACACACTGGCAGAGCTGATGCGGGCACATACCAGGGCAGTTCGGGCACTCACTTCTGCCACACTCGCTGTGGCACGGAGGCATCGCCATGGCACCCGCCGCCCTGCTGCAGCACAGCGGTCTGGCCTCCCCCAGATTGCTGCGCTTGCTACACTGCCAGCCCGGCCGAGTGCCAGTGTCTCTGGCGAGCAGCGCGCACCTGCCATCAGCCAGCTTGCCCCCAATGGTGCTGCCAACACTGCCACTCCCCCAGCCAAGGTGCGACGAGCTGCTGCTAAGACTGATGCTGCCCAGCCACAGCTGCAGCAGTCAGCAGCCAGCCCCTCCCGGGCCAGGCCTCGTCTAGGCCGACCCCCAAGGGCATCTGCCGACACGCTTTGTGGCCCTCATGAGCCTTCCCCCAGCCTCGCCACACCCGCAGGGCCCAGGTTGAGGTGGAGCAGCAGGTCGGCCAGGGGCCGGAGAAGCCTGTCTAAGGACTCGCCCTCTCGGCACACCCATTAGAGTGTGGTGAGAGCGGTTTCTTTTATATTGGGGGGCTTGTGTTGTGGGGGGCATTATTTTGTTAAGGCCGAGGATCAAGGCATTTTTTGTTTTCATGGGGGTATCTCTGTTGTGGGGGGGCGGCTTATTTTTGTAAGGCCGCTGTTGAAGGCCTTTTGGATGGGCAAGTTTTGTTAGTCCTCCCCAGGTTTTGGGAGTGACAGATGTTTTTGACTGTTTTTTGGGGGTCTTGTCTGTTTTTCTGTTTCATGTGAGAAGGGCCCTGAGTTTGTGAAATAAAGCTTTTGATTTATTCAGCATGTCCAGGTGTCATGTTTGAAGTGGTTGTTGCGTTAACCGGCTGAGGGCTTGCGGAGTGGCTGCCTCAGGTGCGTTCATTGCCACAGGCCATTCCCTGACAGGGGGCCTAGAAGTGTCGATCAATAAGCCCCCGGCGGACGGCCCTTGGCCCTTGTCGCTCCCTCCTGGGCTGGTCCTCCTCCTCCTCCTCCTCCTCCTCCTCCTGCTCGTCCTCCTGAGGTGGTGGTGCAATGCCAGGTGGCAGTGCCTGAGTCCTGCGGATAGCCAGGTTGTGCAGCATGCAGCACACGACGACGAACTGGGAGACTCTATCCGGCGAATACTGAAGAGATCCTCCGGAACGATCCAGGCAGCGGAACCGTTGCTTGAGGACGCCTATCGCTTGCTCGATGATGTTCCTTGTGGCTTGATGGCTTTCTTTGTATGCCTCCTCCGCTGGGGTCCTGGGCGCGCGGAGCGGGGTCATGAGCCATGTACACAAAGGGTAGCCCTTGTCCCCGATAAGCCATCCCCTTGGTGGAGGCTGTGCCTCGAACATGTCAGCCACAGTAGTCTGGTGCAGGATAAATGCATCGTGGCTGCTTCCTGGGAAGCGGGCATTGACAGCTAGGATGCGCTGCCTGTGGTCACACACCAGCTGTACATTTAGGGAATGGTAGCCCTTCCGGTTGCGGTAATCCTCGGCATTGTGGATAGGTGCCCGCATAGCCACATGCGTGCAGTCAATGGCGCCCTGCACCATGGGGAAGCCCGCGATCCTGCCAAATCCGACTGCACGCTGCTCCTGCCTCTGTCGGGTCATGGGGAAGGAGATGAATTGGTGTCTCCTCGCGTAAAGTGCATCGGTGACCTGCCAGATGCAGCGATGCACAGCGAACTGGGAGATGTTCGCTATGTCCGCAGCAGCGGCTTGGAAGGAGCCGCTTGCATAAAAGTTCAGAGCCACCATGACCTTCACTTCCACCGAGAGAGACGTCCTGCACATCAGCTGTGGACGCAGATCTGTGTGAAGCAGCTGGCAGATCTCTGCAACCACGTCCCTTCTGAAGTGCAGCCTCTTCACACAATGCACCGCAGTCATGGTGAGATAGGACACCTGCTGCCGGTATTACCTGAGTGGGTAAGGCCTACGTTGCCGACGCCTGATGGCCCCTCTGCGTCTAGGCATGGCTGGCCCTCTCTCACAGCGTCTGCGAGCCCTTCGCACATAATGCTGCAACTGAGGGTTGGCCCCCCATACAGCCCCCATAATAAAGTTGAGAACAGATAAATCACAATGAATCAAATGTCAAAGCACTGGCCAGAAGCCAAAAATACCTCTCCTATGTTGTCCCAAATCTGTAACCTCTGTCCCTTGGTCTCTGTCCAGAAATCCAAAGCAGTAAAGTCATTGCAGCAAAATGGCTGGCCTTTATAGGTCAGTGTAAGTGCCCTTTAATTTGCGCTCCCCGAGGCCCACAGGGCCTCTTTTGCGTTCCACCTCACAGTTCTTAGCAGCGCCACGCCCACATTGGGTGGGCGCCACTGAATTTCCAGTTTGGGGCGCACAAACAGCGTTGCGCGACGATATGACGTCATAAGCTGTGCGCGCACCTGAGCGGGCGCAAACACTTTGCGCCGGCGCTAAATGTCAACTGAATTTGGGCGTCGGCGCAGATCAGACTGCGTTCAGGCGCTAAGTGTCTAGCGCCGGAAATATAGCCCTTTTATGGCGTTAGCGGCTGGCGCAACCCACTGAATTTCTAGGCCTGGAAGTCAGACTGCCCATTCCCCAAGTAGCAGAATCAAGGATGGGGAAGTGCCCCAAACAATGTAAATACCCAAGCCCAGGTTCACACTCGTCCGCAGGCAGGTTTTACAACAGGGAATCCGTGGGGAGGTCAAAATACGGAAGGACAATTTGGATACCCAGGGTAAAATTATTCAGCATGACGCGGAGAAACAGCCCCGAACGTTACCCATATTCTTCAGTTACCTTTAGTCTCACAAAATTCTAGCGATGAGCCATATTTATCCATCAAAATGCAGGGCCAGAGAGTCCCTTTTCTCGTTGACACAGGAGCCACAACCTCACTATTAACAAAGCAATACGCTAGAGGAACTCCGTGTACTGGAAAGAATGTCACATGTGTAGGACTTTCCGGCGTCTCACAGACTATGATGTGGTCACAACCATTAGAAATACAAGCAGACAATTTCTCTGGCCAGCATGCCTTTCTTCTATCAGATGAAGCCCCCATGAACCTTTTAGGGAGAGATTTGCTGTGCAAAATGCAGGCAACAATAATTTGTTCAGAAAAAGGACTGCAGGTGCACATCCCTACCGATAGATGTACTATGTGCCCTTTACAAGAATGCTCCCCTCCCATCGTCTACCAGTGGACAAACAAAAACTAAGAATTAAGCCACACATTAATGATGATTGTAGGAGCACTGCAATGTGCCTCAAGAACAGTCTCAGAGTACCAGAAGGATTTGAAATTAGACAGCTGGCACATGACTCTGCATTGCACTGCCTTTTATGAAGGCACGGGAAAGGACACGACTATAAAAGACAGTTGCAAACCTTTTTTTTGGGCCATAACTTCCTGTTTTAGCTACTCAATTGGATCCCGTTGCATGCGGCCTGCCTGGTGCCTGCCAATTCTAGCTGCTGCCTATTATGCTGTACAACAAGCTCAAGGTATCACGCTCAATCACCGGACTATTTTATTTGTGCCACATTCAGTTGAGGTGCTATTGACAAAATGCACCACTCAACATCTGACGTCAGCCCGCAGCAATAAATATGAGGTTGAGTTATTATCCAACTCTAATCTCCTAATTCAAAGATGTTCGGCCTTGAATCCAGCCACGCTGCTACCCACAGAAGAAGACGGAACTCCACATTGCTGCGAAACGATCACCCAATTGGTGACTAAGCCTCGACCAGATTTATAATGCTGAGCAAATCAATAATCTTTTAAAGGCTCTAGTGTGTCCCACTAAGATTTCAGTTATTAAATGTCAGGCTCATACAGGTAGTCAGGATCAGATATCCCTGGGTAACGAGCGATCAGATAGAGCTGCTAAATCAGCCGCTCTGCCGGATACAGGGCCACAAGTCTCAGCCTTTGTTTTGCGTCAACAAAAATCAGATAATGACCCACTTTCTATTAATGATGTTTTAGCCTTTCAGTCACAGGCTAACTCGGACGAAGTGTTAAGTTGGGCAAGGGATTTTTGCTTTAAAACGCCTGAAGGGGTATGGGTTCACCATGACGGCCGCATGGTGGCTCCAAAGTCTTTACTTCCATGGATTGCCCGATGCGTTCATGTGTTCACGCATGCGGGCAAAGGGGGGATGGCAGACTATATTAATCAAACATGGTATGCACCAGGTATTTCGGCAATTGCAAAACAAATTAGTGAAAGGTGCACCATTTGCCAGGAAATGAATCCAGGCAAAACAGAGAAAGTACTGGCTGCCTCCCACCCAAATCCATCAGGCCCTTTCGTACATTTACAAATGGATTTTATTGAATTACCGCCATGTTTAGGATTTAAGTATGTGTTAGTAATTATAGATATGTTTTCAAGATGGGTCGAAGCCTTCCCATGTAAAAAGAATGATGCTGTAACAGTAGCAAAGTGCTTGTTAAAAGAAATCATACCAAGGTTTGGAATACCTATGCAGCTTTCAAGCGACAGAGGATCGCATTTCACTGGAGCAATTATAAAAGAACTATGTAAAGCTTTGCAGATTAACCAGCATTTTCACTGCAGTTATCATCCACAATCCGCAGGACTGGTGGAAAGACATAACGGAGTACTGAAGAATAAAATTTCTAAACTTTGCAGTGAAACTGGACTTAAATGGGTCGAACTATTACCCTTAGCATTGATGATAATGCGAGCAGCAACTAACAGGACAAATGGACTGTCTCCACATGAGATTGTTATGGGACGACCCCTAAGACTGCCATTCTCAGCACCATTTACGGTGAAACAAATGGACATTCATAAAATGGACAAGGCTATGCTAAACTATTGCATCACATTAACTAAATGTATTTCCAGCTTTCACCAACAGGTAAAGGGAGCTCAAACGAGCCCAGCAGAGGAAGGTGCCACGACTTGGAACCTGGAGATGACGTCTACGTGAAGGTTTTTAAAAGGAAGAACGGTCTGCAACCACGCTTCGAAGGACCATATCAAGTGCTCCTAACAACAAACACAGCCGTAAAGGTCAAGGAAAGATCTTCCTGGATTCACGCATCCCACTGCAAGGCGGCACCGAATAAAGACAATTGAATTTTGAAAGACTCTGACAATGAAAACGTTACTTATATTTTGTATACTAATCGGACTACTGAGTCTACTATGCCAAGGAGATGGGGAAAGATCCCGAAAGAAACGAGACAAATATTATTGCATGGACTAGTAGTAGTGATAGCCCCGATTATATGCATTGCTCTGTTTGTCACAATGATTAAGTGTTGTTGCAATAGAATAGGCAAGGCAGTCTTACCTGAAGCAAGTATGATGATACAGAGAAAAGTAAAGTCAGTAGAGGAAAAGAATGGTCCCCTAGATGAGGAACTGAGACGATTGAATAAAATACAATTATAAGGATTAGAAGACTTAGACAAAATATATATACATATATATTCCGCATGCTCTCCACTTTCTGTAAAACATATTTTTCCACTCAAATGGGAACTGCAGGCTATGAAAAAGAGAGAGGACTCCTTTCAACAACAAGCCAGTGATGTCGACCTTGTATATCACTTGGTCCGCATTTTGGGGGCTTACATAGAAGCACTTGTGCTTAGGAGAACCCCACAGGTTAGGTATAAACTGTGTGGGCCATGAATGAGTCCTCCTGTATAAGCTGCTGTTCCCTATCTTCTTAGAAAGTGCATAGTGGCACCAGAACTGCAGGCTAATATAAGCTGCAGGGAAATTAGAACACTGCAGGCTAACATAAGCTGCAGAACTTTACAAAGACATAAACCTGAAATCAAATCAAACAAAACTAAACCCCTACAAGAACACATGCCCAAACACTAAGAATAAACAGAGAAGAAAGACGATCTTAGATAAGGTCAACCATCAATACAGGTATATCCCGAGGATGGTTCAAAACGGCAAAGAAATCGCTATCCTTGGCTAAAATCTAAATTTGGTATAAGGACCGATAAGAAGAGGTTAATTTCAGTTATGTTGTCCTAGTAAGGACAAAAGGGAAGAATGTGGAAGTACAGTTTCTCACTTAGATACAAAATGGCTTCCTGGGCATAGAATACAGAACTAAAATGGCCGACAGCAGGATTCACTAATTAGTTTCAAAAGGATGAGGCAATTTAGGGATGCAACATATGTACTCCTTATCTATGATAAGCTTAGCAAGGAGCCTCATTTACCAAATTTATAGCCAAGGACATGATAAAGTAAACATCGGCCCACAGGCTCAGTTGGTACAGTGGGAGAACAAAGGGATCCCATAATAAAGGATTAGTTAATCTTATCCCAAGGTAGTTCCGTTCGTTATTTTTAACGAAGCCTGGAATACGTTGTTTCAGTAATTTGCAAGGTCTGTGCCTTTGTAATCAGGTATGATTTAATACTATGTCATGTGGCATAGAAAGCCTGTTTTGTTTCTGTACTGTATAAATATGTTACAAATTCTGTTTTACTTCGAAGAGGTCTGATGTAGCCTTTGACTACACAACCCTTCCCTTGCAAGCAAATAAAGCCTGTCTTTAACGATACTTTGTGTTTAAAGAGTCTTACCCGGGAGTCGAGACTTCGACAGAGGTCATCCCTGGCGTCCCAGGCAGCAATGTGGTCAGGTGCTGATGCCCTGTGTCCTGTGCAGCATCAGGTGATTGCAGAGAAGGTTGGCGTTGTTGTTGGTGATGCTGGTGTGCCTGGTGCTGCTGGTGTTGGGGCTGATCATGCTGGGATTCTGAGGACCAAGGTGAGATAGTTTCAAGGGCACCGATGCTGATGGAATAGATGGCAGGTGAGGTTGAGATGACAGAAGCGATCTGTCAATGGTGAGAGGTTGTTCCAATGAGTTGACACTGGATACAGAGTTTGCTCCAAACACTTGCAAGCTGCATAAAGCTCAATCAGTCTTCCAAATGCAGTAAGCAATAGCTTCTAACCTTGGAAAGTGAACAGATATGAAATGGGAGTTTTTATACAACATTTGCAGTTGTCAAGTTAAGAAATCATCCCATGCCGACACAACTCCTGATCTCCTTACCTGACGTGACCCCCAAACAGTGGGGAAGCCGTGGGTGAACGCTTGAAATCTAAAAGTGAGCTTAAAATAGTTTTTAAGTGCCTGTTAACAAGCTCTTAATAATCTAAATTGCCTCCCCCGCCGCTTGGTGTTGGGTCTGTTCAGTGATGACAGACCCGACATCTAGGAAACTGGCATGGAGGCAGGTTGACAGCGGGTTCCCCACCTGCTGTTAAAACATTTTTTCCCCACCCGCTGACCCCCTGAAAAATTCCCCCCAAAGGTTGGTAGAAATTTGGAACTCTCTTCCGCAAATGGCAATTGATGCTAGATCAATTGTTAATTTTAAATCTGAGATTGATTGATTTTTGTTAACCAAAGGTATTAAGCAATATGGGGCAAAGGCGGGTATATGGAGTTAGGTCGCAGATTAGCTATGATTTCATTGAATAGTGAAACAGGATCGTGGGGCTAAATGGCCTACTCTGTTCCTATATTCCTTTGTTCCTATGATCCAAGTAACTACAGTCTTGTTAGCCTTACATCAATACCGGTTCAAATAATGGAAACTATAGTTAGGAGTAAGTTGGAGGAGTACATTTACAGCAATAGCTTAATAAGTAAAAGTCAGCATGGATTTAAGAGAGGAAGTCCTGCTTGCTAAATGTCCTTGATGTCTTTGAGAGCTTTATGAATAACATGCAGATTGGAGGTTTGCCTGATTTAGTTTATTTAGACTTACAGCAGGACTTTGACAAAGACTCACTTGAAATACTCCTAATTAAAGTAAAATCCATGGGAGTCCAGGCTTCAGTGGACTGTGGGACTAGTACGAATTTGGGTAAAATGAAGGAAACTGAGAGTACATCTAATAGTACACAGTGCAATTATCTGTTGCTGGGCAAAATTCTCTAAGATCCTACCCCACCAGTGAGACCTTCTATTCAGCAGGGGGCTTACTGGAAAATAATATTTATTTTAATAAATTCTCACGCACTGGATTGCAGAAATGATAAACCAAAAAAGCGCTTTAGCTTATTTGGGCTGGTTAGTCAAGCAAAGATTCATAGAACTTCACAGCACAGAAGGAGGCCATTTGGCCCTTAGTAGCCTGTGCTAGCTCCCTGTACAAGTCCCAATTCTTTGACTTTTCCCCAATGCCCTTTTACATTTTTCTTTTTCAAATATTGACCCACTTCCCTTTTAAAAGCTATTTTTGATTCTGCTCCCATCACTGTTTCTGGTAGGGCATTCCCTGCCCCAGCAATCCTCAGCATATAAAAAAATAAGTCTCCTTACCTCTCTCTTTGTTCTTTTGCTGATGATCTTACATTTCTACCTATTGTTTTAAACTGTTAACTAGGTTTCTTTATCACAGAATCACAGAAACCCCACAGTGCAGATAGAGGCCATTTCGGCCCATCGAGCCTGCACCGACACATATCCCACCCAATCCCCGTAACCCCTACACCAACACATATCCCCATTTAATCCCCCTACCACTAAGGGTCAATTTATCATAGCCAATCAACCTAACCCGCACATCTTTGGACTGTGGGAGGAAACCGGAGCACCCGGAGGAAACCCACGCAAACACGGGGAGAATGTGCAAACTCCATACAGACAGTCGCCCGAGGCCGGATTCGAACCCGGGTCCCTGGCGCTGTGAGGCAACAGTGCTAACCACTATGCCACCGTACTTTAAAAGTATATCTTTGGTACATGTCACAGTGAAGAATGTTCGGACTAAGAAATGGATTACCTTTGGCACCCACCAGTAGCATCAAGTACTTCCAGGGTGCCATAATGGATACAAAATAAAGTTTCCTCTACCCTGCCAGTCAGGAAAGAATTGCTCTGGTCACTATGTGTGGTGATATTGCAAATGTGGCCATAAAATGTCCAGAGTGTCTATTGCCACCACTGTGTCAGCCAATGAGTTGGAGGTGGGGCAAGACCTACGGCAGGACTCACAGCAAACAGTCTATTTTACAGCATATTTACTCAGCAAACAGAGTCTATTTAAACAGCACACTGCAGCAAACAGTCCACAGAGTCTATTTAAAAGAAATCTCTATGAACTAGAGGAAACAGAACTCATAACTGAAACTACAGCAACATCTCCTGATAAAAACAGGGTGATTCCTCCAGCAAAATGCACTGAGTGGAAGATAGTTAGATACAAGTTATGTGTGCAAAATCAATCCCATCACTTACAGCGTGCGGTCTCCAGGCGTGATTGACAGGGGAATTACACAATCATCTCCATTCTGGACAGGAATAGTGGTGTGACTATATGCAGCCTAAACTGTCCTCCAGTTGGTATTTTAAATTAAATTGTAAATGTATTAGAAAAGAACAGGTTTATAATTTCACCAGAAATACCGACTAGAGGAAATTTTATGACACATTTGCCATGACACTAGGCCTAGTGACTGAGGCATTTCTTTTCCAGAATGCCTAAACATCCTTCATACAGGCTGCTTTACCCTTGGAAGATACGTGCTATATAAAAAAAGTTCTGAACATACAAAAACTGGTTTATGCAACATCTTCAATTACATCTTAAATTATAAGAAATATAATAATGCACGTCTTCATAAACTGTCAAAGACAGAATTTGATGAGGAGGGTGATGTCTTAAAATTGCAAAAATATTCACATAAGATAAATATTTCTCCATGAGAAGGAATTGAGGTCTTTTTAAGTGTTATATTTTTAGCAAAGTGTGATATATAAAGTGACGAAGATGTGAATATTTACAAACAGCGCTGTAAAGGGATCTTGTACTTCTGTTTTTAAATGAACGTGAATGGTGCAACATTATCTCATTATTTCAGATAAGGGAAATGGTGAGGTCATGATCATTGAACCGTGTGTAAGACGAATTATGGTACGTCTAAATGGAATAATTCATCTACTTCAACAATGGCTACCAAGGAAAATTAATCAGTTGGATCCATACAAGGACAATCAGTGAAAAAATCACCATCGTAACTTCATAGGACCAGAGGTGGTGCAGTTATGCAAAGTTATTTTTGTGCTTCTTGTCTTACAAAGATTCTAACACTGTGATATTCTATATACCAGTATGAAAAGTTTCATCTCTTTGAGAGGATGTTACAATAGCAGTTTGCGCAGAATAGATTAGTTTCTTCTCACCGCTCATAATAATATTCAGTATCTTCGCTGTATATCATTCTATTTCTGATAATGTCAAATGGTGTTAAATCCTCGCCCAGAGATAAAAGACAGCCTAATGATTCAGGTGTTTGCCAAAGCTAAGTTATCAGTAGCTTTGGCAAACACCTGAATCATTAGGCTGTCTTTTATCTTTTCAGACAATAACAGACCAAACTGTGTATTTAAGCGAATTCCCTGTTTTGTGCTTACAAATTTTAAACCAAACCTGCATTTACACAGCAATGTCCCAAAGTGCTTCACAGCTCATTATTGACCTTTGAAGCATAGCCACTGTTGTAACGTAGGGAAACACGGCATTCATTTTGCACACAGCAAGGTCCCACAAACAGCAATGAGATATATGACCAGATAATTTGTTTTTTTTAGTGATGTTGGTTGAGGGATAAACATTGGCCCAGGACACCGAGGAGAGCTTCCCTGCTCTTCTTTGAAATAGTGCCGTGGGATCTTTTATGTCCCCCTGAGAGAGCAGACAGGACCTCGGTTTAACATCTCAGCCGAAAGGCAGGAGGATAGTAGGCGGGATGTTGGCCAGGAGAACATTGGAATAGTTGAGTATCATGAGGGGTCTAGGCAGAGTAGATAGAGAGAAACTGTTCCCATTGGCGGAAGGGTCGAGAACCGGAGGGCACAGATTTAAGGTGATTGGCAAAAGAACCAAAGGCGACATAAAGAAAATCTTTTTTATGCAGCGAGTGGTTATAATCTGGAATGCACTGCCTGAAAGGGTGGTGGAGGCAGACTCAAACGTGGCTTTCAAAAGGAAATTAGATAAGTAGCTGAAGGAAAAAAGTTTACAGGGCTACGGGGAAAGGGTGGGGGAATGGGACTAGCTGAAGTGCTCTTGCACCAAGCCGGCACAGGCTCGATGGGCCTAATGGCCTCCTTTTGTGCTGTAACCATTCTATGATTCAATGAGTATGGAGGAAACAAAGGCATGGATGAGGGGTTCAGCAGCAAATGGGCTGAGGTGGGGTAGCAGGGCTCCCACAGGATCCACAGAGAATGGTTGGGCTACTGCCATCTCCAGGCCCCCTGATCTTCGTAAGGCCAAAGCCAGCAAGCTGCCTCTGGGCGTTCAGTATGGGCAGGTAGCTGGCTGGCAGCCTGTCACTCCAACTACTGGGCAGGCAGCCCATGTGCCCTGCCGGCTTCCTACCTGGGAGTTAAAATTCCCCCTGTTGTGTCAGACCGGATAGCCAATGAGTCCTTTAGATAGTGTAGCCCAATATCACAGAGATTTGTGCTTCTGTAAACTGTTCTTCAGTTATTTACTTGCAAATAAATGGCTATCAGGTGGTCTATGGAAAAATGGTATGTTGACTGCCAGACAGGCATAGAGTCATAGGGCAGGATTTTCATTGGGTCGTGGAGGTGGGATTAGAGGTGTGTGGGGGTTAAAATCTTGAAATCAGGGGGCACGAACCCATCCCGCCCCCAACCTGCCTCCATCCCAGTTTCAAAGGAGGCACATACCCAACCTGTGCTGGGACCCGCCTCCCTGAGGCGGGAAGGGGATTAGTGCCAATTAACTGCCTGTTAACAGGTAGTTAACAGGCAGTTTTTAGCCTAATCCCTATTTTTATTGCTGAAGTGTGGGATTCCCGACGACTCCAAACCATGCCAAGTTAGCGAGGTGGGCCATCAGGCTGAAGGACTTGGAGGGTTCGAAATGTTCAGGTGAGTGATGGGTTCATGAGTGAAGAGGTAAGTGTGTTTGGTGTGTGTAAAGTGTTTAAAGAAGTTTTACTTACATTCACTTACCTTTACAGCCTTCCTTCCTTCAGGTCTCAGGAGTCCCTCATCTCACCGGCACAGAAAGCAGAATGGCCGCGAACTGTCAAAAGTTCCAGCATTCAGCTTTCTGTTCTGGAGAGACCTCTAAATCAGCCTGAGAGGAAGGAATTAACTTGGATTACAGATTGTCAGTGTTTGACAGCTTCAAACAGCTGTCAAAAGCTGATATTTCATTTGTCAAAAGCTTTTGACAGATGAAATGTCAATCTGTGACATCACCTGTTGCCGGGTGGCCCTTAATTGGCCTGTTGAGCCCACTGGGTGGGCTCAACAAGGTCAATCAAGTGAAAATCACATGGGTTGGCCACAACTCGATGGAGGTGGGTCTACAACCCCGAAAGTTGTAGTCCCGCCTCCTACACACCTCCTCAATGAAAATCCAGCCCATAGAGTCATATACAGCACAGAAAGAGGCCCTTTGGCCCATCGTGTCCACGCCAGCCATCAAGCCCTGTCTATTCTAATCCCATTTTCCAGCACTTGGCCCGTAACCTTGTATGCTATGGCATTTCAAGTGCTCATCTAAATGCTTCTTGAATGTTGTGAGGGTTCCTGCCTCTACCACCCTTTCAGGCAGTGAGTTCCAGATTCCAACCACCCTTTGGGTGAAAAGGTTTTTCCTCAAATCCTTTTTCCTGCCCCTTACCTTGAAACTATGCCCCCTGGTTATTGACCCCTCTACTAAGGGGAAATGTTCCTTTTTATCTATCCTATCTATACACCTCAATCATGTCCCCCTTAAACCTTCTCTGCTCCAAGGAAAACAACCCCAGCCTGTCCAGTCTCTCCTCATAGCTGAAGCACTCCAGCCCAGGTAGCATCCTGGTGAATCTCCTCTGCACCCTCTCCAATGCAATCACATCCTTCCTATAGTGTGGTGACCAGAACTGCACACAGTATTCCAGCTGTGGCCTAACTAGCGTTTTGTGCAGCTCCATCATTACTTCCCTGTTCTTATATTCTATGCCTCGGCTAATGAAGGCAAGTATCCCATATGCCTTTTTAACCACCTTATCTACTTGTCCTGCTGCCTTCAGGGATCTATGTACATGCACACCAAGGTCCCTCTGATCCTCTGTCCTCCCTAGGGTCCTACCATTCATTGTGTATTCCCTTGCCTTGTTAGTCCTCCCAAAATGCATCATCTCACACTTTTCAGGGTTACATTCCACTTGCCACTGTTCATGGAAAAAAATTAAAGTACTGTAGAATATCCAAGAGATTTGTGTGAGTGTCATGGTCTTCTTCTTATCATGTCCATGGACAGTCTATACATAGCCCAGCCAGAACTGGACACATTTTTGCACCTTGTTGTTGAATTCGGCAAGATCTGCAACAGTGCAGGGTTCCTCTCACGATGGGCATTGCAGGAGATGTTGCATAGTCTGTGCCTCAGTTCCACATTCACAAGTTGTCGGGCTGGTTGAATATCCCCATTTGCTTAGTGACACCTTTGAGCAACCTACACCGGTCCTAAGCCTGTTAAGGCACTTCCAGGTTGCTCAGTTGCAATTAGCTCCTGGGGGAAGGCTTTCATCAAGTAAAATTTCCATCGCTGGGGGTTGTTCAAGACTGGCGAGCCGATCTTTCCACAAGGCGATGCGGGCTTCAGATGAGGTTGATTGTAATGGAACAACACTGTTCATGAAGCTCTTTCTTGACTTTAGGCGGCTGGGTGTAGGTGTATGACAATGCAGAGGGTGTCTCTCATGGTGTCATGGTGAAGAAGTGTATCGAGCATCAATGTGCAAGGTGACAAAGGGCTCATGGATTGACAGGAGATTCCCCCCACATTGCTGAGTTCTCAATCTCAGCTGTGTTACTCTGCAGAAGTGGCAGGTGGGTGCCCACTCGTCTTCCACAGGGGAATTGGGAGAGTAATTGTGGAGCCAGTTGCATGTACCTCCCAGGGGCCAGTACAGAGCAGCACTGGTGGAGATTTAGGAAGAGGACACTCTCCTTGGCTGCAGTAACTGAGTGATTCAGGGAGACTGGAGAAAGGAGGGGAGAATCACTTCAAAGAGACAGGCATAAAAACAGAAAATGCTGGAAATGCTCAGCAGGTCAGGCAGCATCAGTTCTGACGAAAGGTCATCGACCTGAAACGTTAACTCTGTCTCTCTTCACAGATGCTGCCCGACCTGCTGAGCATTTCCAGCATTTTCTGATTTTATTTCAGATTTCCAGCATCCGCAGTATTTTGCTTTTGTCAAAGAGACAGGCTCTACACTTGAAAATAAAATCAAAGTTGAAGAACGGTCTTCCCATCCTCTCACATCGACAAACCCTGTGGTCAAGATTAGGATGTTAAATTGGAATTGATAGGAATTGAAAACTTAAAGAAGTAAAATATGAACTTAGGATGGCAATTATCCATCTTTTGAACAAAAAAAAAACAAACAAAAAAAGGACAATCCATTCAATCAACAAAAATTTTGTTCCCATCCCACCATTGAAAAGCACTGGAGGGCATAACGTTCATCTGAGTCACAAGCTGTGCAACAATGCAGCTCTCCAGCACTGTTAACATGGACTTCATTTGCTGCTCTAGTGGTAGAATAAACCCATATTGATATTGTAGCTTTACAAGAAATGATTTATAGAGCCCATATCGAACTACAAATAACGTTACTGTTTGCATTGTCTTGCCCTATAAAACCTGCCAACTCATGCAACTACTTGACATAAATTCAAGTGGGCGCCATGTATTTATTTTGTTGTAATTAATTAAAAAAATGTGCTTACATGACTGTGTGTTCTTCACGTCTAATTATGTGGCCTGCGTTTTTACCAATGTAACAACATACTAACAAAGGCACAATTATCTCTGCTGCACTTTATCTAATCCAGTTGTCCTCTGAAAGTTGCTGAACTATAGTTTCTTGAATTATCAGTTATCTTGAGACAATAAAATAATTAAAACCTTTAAACAGATGGATGATATACCTACAGGAAGTGAAATAATAGGATTAAAGTTCAGCAAAGTTTTAAGGATTGATGCATTTTTCTTGGTTGCAATCCAGCCATATTTGTTCACCCTAACTTGCGGCCAAGGAGCTGCCAGGCGTGAGGATCATTACAATTCCTAAATAGGGCCGTTTTTGAGAACCCAGCTGTCTGAGTTATTGGAATTCTGGACAAGTTGACCTGAGGTGAATCTCTAAAATTGTAGCTTCAGCGAGATAGAAAGAATGCATTGTTCCCTCATGCTTCACTCTTGGTCTGAATATAACTTCATTGTTACCATCTGCCAATGCAGTTGAGATTTCTGCTCTTGGTTTGTTGAATGTAGTTTCGGATGGCTATAGACTGTCACCACCTTCTTCCCCAAAGGTATATTGGTGAATCTCTCACAATTAGATGCTTTGGCAAGCAATTTTTCTCTAGTTGTGCACAATTTTACTGTTTCTCGTGGAGAGCTTTTGATGCCTACTTCATTGCTATTTCCTCTTTTTACATAGAATTACATAGACTGTACAGCACAGAAATAAGCCATTTGGCCCAACTGGTCCATGCTAGTATTTATGTTCCATAAGAACATAAAAGTTAGGAGCAGGAGTAGGCCATTTGGCCCCTCGACCCTGCTCCGCCATTCAATAAGATCATGGCTGATCTTCGACCTCAACTCCACTTTCCTGCCCCATCCCCACATCCCTTGATTCCCCTAGAGTCCAAAATTCTAATGATTTCAACCTTGAATATACTCAACGATTCAGCATTTGTAGCCCTTTGGGGTAGAGAATTCCAAAGATTCACCATCCTCTGAGTGAAGAAATTCCTCCTCATCTCAGTCTTAAATGGCCGACCCCTTATCCTGAGATGATGCCTCCTAGTTCTGGACACTCCAGCCAGGGGAAACAACCTCTCTGCATCTACCCTGTCAATCCCCTTCAGAATCTTATATGTTTCAATGAGATCACCTCTCATTCTTCTAAACTTCCACCCTAGCCTTCTCCCATGCCTATCAGCATAACCCTTACATTTGTTTTTCCTTCAGGTGTTTATTTCGCTTCCCCTTAAATGTATCTGTACTATTCGCCACAACTACTCCTTGTGGTAACGAGTTCCACATTTGCACCACTCTTTGGGTAAACAAGATCCTCCTGAATTTCCTACTGGATTAGTTAGTGACTATCTTATATTTATGGTGCCTAGTTTTGGTCTCCCCCACAAGTGGAAACATCTTCTCTATGTCTACCCTATCAAACCCTATTCTTTTAGAAGCACTGCAGTTATAAGGCAGCTGAACTGCAAACTTCGCCTCACCGTGGAGTGGTTTCTGCATTCTTTTGGTGCAAGATGTGCAGTATAACTGAATCCAACCAGTACAGCCCTTCTATTTTTATATCGTTTGTGAAAGCACTTGGAGTAGGTAGTCTCACTGCACTGCAACTTCACACAGGTTACAGCAGAATCCCAACTGAAGCAAAGCCAAGTCTTTGAAGTTACAAACGAGCTGATCATCTCAAAAGTTGGAGACCGGTGAGTTAAGCTCCAAAAAGCAGGTCCCAGTCCCAAAATAGTAGCTGCAATATAACTGCAGTGTTTGTCCATCTGATGTATTGACTGAGATTACACTATTTTTCTTGGTTTCAAAATGCTTGAGTGCAGCTGTCTGAGTTACCATTCTTTTCAGGTTATTCATCTTAATGGCATTCTGCATTAACTGTTCCAGTGGTTCTGTGGTATTCGAGAGATTTATTGTTGGCTCAGCTAAGTTTTCTTTTTCATTAATTCTGGGGATATGGGTGTCGCTGGCAAGGCCAGCATTTATTGCCCATCCCCAGTTGCCCTTGAGAAGGTGGCGGTGGGCCGCCTTCTTGAACCGCTGCGGTCCGTGTGGTGAAGGTGCTCCCACAGTGCTGCTGTTAGGTAGGGGGGGGTTCCAGGACTTTGACCCAGCGACGATGAAGGGACGGCAGTATGTGTGGGATCACTCTAAGAAAGCTCCCTTCTTTTAGTCTAACCTTGACATCTGTTGTATGGCACTCTGTACCAATCAATCTGGATTCAGGGGGAAAATGCTGAGAGCAGATTGAATGAGAATTAACTCATAGAATCGGAATTTACAGATTGGAGGGAGGTCATTTGGGTTATATTGTCAGTGCCAGTGCTGGTTTTTCAACTGGAGTTATCAACTCTAATTCCACATCCCTGCCTTTTCCCCATTACCTTCGAATACATACTAATAACCTTTTCAACAATGCTGTAGTTTTATTCCACTTGTGGTAAATTATTAGATGTTCTGATATGAAAATGTTTCTGCTAACGTCCCTCTTTGATCTTCAAATGATAATCATGAGTCTAGTCCTCCTTGTTACCGATTCACCAACCATTGGTAAAAAAAGAGGCCAATTTTCATTTTAGGTACAGCTCAGGAGGGCGGTGGGTGGAGCAACTGCTTTACTGAGCGGCCTGAACCACTTTCATGGTCAGGCTTCATTTTTATTTGCCCTGAGCAAGTGTGACACCCAGTTCACCAATTGGGGGAGAGGGGGCAGTGGGAGGAGAGTGGAGGGGGGTGCGGGGGTTGAGAAATCTGGCAGCTCCTCCATGGAGCTGAGTCGGAAATAGACCCTTATGGGGAGGGGGTGGGGTGGGGTGGGGCAGCTAATTGCGGGGGGAGTATGAGTACGTACAGGGGAGCACCAAAATTGCAGCAGGGTCCTACAGATGCCGTGGGATTGCGACTTCCATATTTTGGGTAGGAGCACTGTTTGCCTGTTTCCTGACCTGCTCCAAAATTGCGGTGGATTGGACGTCAGCAGGAACAGTCCAGTCAGTAGCTCAAAAACGGGGACAGAAATCGCCCCGAATGTTTCACTATTTACCCTCTCAAAACCTTCCATCATTTTGAAAATGTTTATTACATATCCCTCAACCTTCTCTGTTCCAGTGAAATTTATTTCAAGCCTTTCTTATTGGTATAATTCTAGTGAATCTTCACTGTACCTTTCCATGACTCTAATATCTTTTCTATAAACTGCATCCAATTCTCCCACTGATTCATCATCACCTCTTTGCTTTTACATTCAATGCCCATATATAGAAAACACAGAGGCCGTGAAATTCGGCACCTTGCGTCCGCCCACTGCCGACGTGTCCTGCGGCGGCTGCCATTTTGGGCAGGTCGGTAGTATGGCCGTGGCCTACGTTCGCTAGAAAAATGCTAATTATTCAGATCGTGATGTCAATCAGCGTGCAAAGCTGATTTGATGCATCACCTGCTACTTTTGATATCTCTGCTTGAATGTATAGGGGAATTGAGGTTGTGTTCACTGGTACTGCAGGGAAACAGACCCTCTCCAAAGCACACACAGCTGAACGTGCGTTCAGCTGCACGACGGAACCACCACCAGTGCTACATAAAGGGACACACACAACTTTGAGGTAAGCTTTGCTTTTTTGCTTTTGTATTGGTTCCTGTACAGTTCATTTGAGCAGTGGCTTGGTGTAAGACATTTAAAAAGTTGTTAAAGTGTACAGGGAGTGTAGGGAGTGCTTTGGCTCTTAAAGAAAGGCCTCTGAGAACACCACTTGCTCCCAGTCCTGGGGGCTTTAGCTTCATTCCCCCTTGGGCTGCAGCATGACATGGAGATGGAGCAGAGGCAGCAAAGGGGACAAGCTGTTCATTGAGAGAGGAGGAGGAGGAGGAGAAAGAGGCGGAGGAGGAGGAGGAGAAAGAGGAGGAGGAGGAGGAGGAGAAAGAGGAGGAGGAGAAAGAGGAGGAAGCGGAAGAGGAAGAAGCGGAAGACGAGGAAGCGGAAGATGAGGAAGTGGAAGCGGAAGGGAGGAGGCAACCTAGACAGCCCCTTTCTGGTCGGGATATCCGGAATCGAATCATCCGCCTGCATTACCAGTGAACACAACCCCAATTCCCCTTTTAACATTTGTCCCACACTTTATTGACCATCACAGCATCCTCTTGGCCGCAATTCTGAAATAAAAGCTACCACAAAGCAAACTTACCAATGCAACTTTATCCATATATCCATTTCCTCTCCCTCTTCTTATTCATGTAAGAAATCACACAACACCAGGTTATAGTCCAACAGCTTTATTTGAAATCACAAGCTTTTGGAGCGCTGCTCCTTCGTCAGGTGAAGTGGAGAGATGCATAAAAACACAACTTATATAGTCAGAGACTAATGTCAGGTAATCTTTCTAACTGCCATTTATCACACCTCAGCAGAGAGATAATCACAGCAATCGAAGGTGTAAATGGTGTCCAAACAGGTCAGTCAGGAAAACATTACATCAAAGAGCAATGAGGTGGCGTCACAAGGGGTCAAATGTTGCAGATGTTGGGGTCTGTATGAAAAACAAAAAAACAGACAAAAAACATTTTTTTTGCTGGAAATCACAGCAGGTCCGGCCGCATCTGTGTGGAGAGAACAAGCCAACGACGACTCGAGTCTGGATGACCCTACGTCAGGTGGGGTTACATGTAATGTGACATGAACCCAAGATCCCGGTTCAGGCCGTCCTCATGGGTGCGGAACTTGGCTATCAGTTTCTGCTCAATGATTTTGCGTTGTCGTGTGTCTCAAAGGCCGCCTTGGAGAATGCTACCTCATACATTGCAGGAAAGGATGCCCCGGAGCATGGTACATCGGCGAGACCATGCAGACACTGCGACAACAGAGGAACGGACACCGCGCAACAATCGCCAGGCAGGAGTGTTCCTTCCCAGTCGGGGAACACTTCAGCAGTCAAGGACATTCAGCCTCCAATCTTCGGGTAAGCATTCTCCAAGGCGGCCTTCGAGACACACGACAACGCAAAATCATCGAGCAGAAACTGATAGCCAAGTTCCGCACCCATGAGGGCGGCCTGAACTGGGATCTTGGGTTCATGTCACGTTACATGTAATCCCACCTGACGTAGGGTCATCCAGACTCGAGTCGTCGTTGGCTTGTTCTCTCCACACAGATGCGGCCGGACCTGCTGTGATTTCCAGCAAAAAAATGTTTTTTGTCTGTTTTTTTGTTTTTCATACAGACCCCAGCATCTGCAACATTTGACCCCTTGTGGTGCCACCTCATTGCTCTTTGATGTAATGTTTTCCTGACTGACCTGTTTGGACACCATTTACACCTTTGATTGCTGTGATTATCTCTCTGCCGAGGTGTGATAAATGGCAGTTAGAAAGATTACCTGTAAACATCTGACATTATTCCCTGACTATATAAGCTGTGTTTTTATGCATCTCTCCACTTCACCTGACGAAGGAGCAGCGCTCCGAAAGCTTGTGATTTCAAATAAAGCTGTTGGACTATAACCTGGTGTTGTGTGATTTCTTACATTTGTCCACCCCAGTCCAACACCGGCATCTCCACACCACGTCTTCTTATTCAACCACTGGCTGGGCAGGCTGGATTTCTTGGGTGTCTGAAATGAGAAAGGCACATGGTTGTGGTGAGGGGAAGGGGGGGGTGCAAGCAAGAGGTACATGCTTACACCATGTGTAGATTGTTAATCAGAAGAGATTGTGGTGTGAGGGGGAAGTGGGATGTGAGAAGGAGGATAACATATGAGAATATTGGCATCTTTTATTCTTTCAGCCACGCCACTGGCCACGGGCTCAGCCATGCCCCTCCGATGAATGGTCAGCACTGTTTCCTTCAAGGGGGTGAGTTGAGCAGGCGGGCCTGTCGCCTGTTGGTTAGATTCTGCTTGTACTGGTTATCACCACCTTTTCCTGCAAGAGAAAGAGAAGTGTGTCAGTGAGTGTGCTGTAATGTGTTTGGGCGATGTGCCTATCTTGGTTGAATAACTGACAGTGTGTTCAAACTGTGAGGTGTGGGTGTGAGGCTTGCAGCATTGGTAAGTGTGTGAGACTGAGGTGAAGCTAGGACTGTGAGGTGTGCCTTGGACTTGGTAGAGATTGATGGTAGGTGAGTGATGGGGGTGTCATGCATTGAGCAGTGTGTGAGGCTAGTGGTACAGTTGGTTGGTGAAGTTTTTTGAAGATGCATTCACTGACCTTGACCACTCGTCTGAGGTCATTAAACTTCTTTGGGCACTGGAGCCACGTCCTGGGAGTGACAGTGCTGGCAGTGACCGCCTCGGCGATGTGGTCCCACATCCTTCTTACAGTGTTTCTGGAGGGCCCTCTGCAGGTAGAGAACCTCTCGTCAAGTGTTCACCCCCTGCACGAAGGCCTTGAGTGCTGCGTCCGAGACCCTGGGTGCCCTTTCCCTGGTCTGTTGAGCCATTTTGGTTTGTGCTGCAGCAGTTTTAACATTTTTGATCACCAGAAGGCAGCTCACCTTTAAGAGGAGCAGACTGCCTTTAAGAGGTGCACGTTAGCTTTAAGTAAGTAAAGAACATCGCAAACTTCGCCCCCCTGCTGGGTGCACAGCCTGGTAGCAGCACGTTCAGCACTGGGCCGTGCGCTGCAATCATGCAAAGTAGCAGGCAGCATGAATTTTACGTGTGATCCCCACGCCCGTTTTTGTGCTTAATTGAATTTCACCTCTAAAGTTCCATTTGCCTTTTTAAATGCCTTTTCTATCTGCACTCCTACATAGATACATACATAGAAGATAGGAGCAGGAGTAGGCCATTCGGCCCTTCGTGCCTGCTCCGCCATTCGATGAGATCATGGCTGATCCTTTAATTCAGTATCCCGTCCCCGCCTTCTCTCCGTAACCCTTAACCCCTTTTGCCCGTAGAAATATATCTAATTCCCTCTTAAATATATTTAATGAGCTGGCGTACACTGCCCTCTGTGGCAATGAGTTCCACAGGTTCACCACTCTCTGAGTGAAGAAATTCCCCCTCATCTCTGTCCTAAATGGTTTAGCCCTTATCCTTAAATTATGTCCTCTAGTTCTGTTCTCACCCGCCAAGGGAAACATTCCTTCTGCATCCAGTCTGTCTAGACCTGTCAGAATTTTATACACTTCTATGAGGTCCCCTCTCAATCTTCTAAACTCCAGTGTGTACATCCCTAAACTACATAGTCTCTCCTCATAGGTCATTCCCGCCATTCCTGGTATCAGCCTGGTGAATCGCCGCTGCACCCCCTCCATGGCAAGAACATCCTTCCTCAGATGAGGCGACCAAAACTGTACACAGTACTCGAGGTGTGGTCTCACCAGTGCCCTGTACAGCTGCAGCAAGGTATCCCTGTTCCTGTATTCTAACCCTTTTGCTATGAAGGCCAGCATACCGTTTGCCTTCTTGACCGCCTGTTGCACCTGCATGCTCGCCTTCAGTGACTGGTGTACAAGAACACCCAGGTCTCTCTGTACTTCCCCCTCTCCCAATCTATTGCCATTTAAATAATAATTTGCCCTCCCGTTCCTGCACCCAAGGTGGATAACTTCGCACTTGTCCACATTATAGTGCATCTGCCATTTATCCGCCCAATCGCCCAGTCTGTCCAAATCGCTCTGGAGCTTCCTGGTCTCTTCCTCTGAGCCCACCCCCCCTCCTAGTTTAGTGTCGTCTGCAAATTTGGAAATGCTGCATCCGACTCCCTGATCCAGGTCATTAATGTAAATTGTGAACAGCTGGGGGCCCAGGACAGATCCCTGTGGTACCCCACTTGTTACTGCCTGCCATTCAGAAAATGAGCCGTTTATTCCAACTCTCTGTTTTCTATCTGACAGCCAGTTCCCTATCCATGCCAAAACTTTCCCCTTTATCCCATGAGCCTCAATTTTCCATGCTAATCTTTTATGTGGGACCTTATCGAAGGCCTTTTGGAAGTCCAGGTACACCACATCTACTGGCTCTCCCCCATCTATTCTACCAGTTACTCCCTCAAAAAATTCCAATAGATTAGTCAAGCACGATTTACCCTTTGTAAATCCATGTTGACTCTGTCCTATCCTGTCCCCATTTGCTAAGTGCTCCGCTATTTCATCCTTAATGATGGACTCCAGCATTTTGCCCACAACTGATGTAAGGCTTACAGGTCTGTAATTACCTGCTTTTTCCCTACCCCCCTTTTTGAATAGTGGGGTAACGTTAGCTACCCTCCAATCCATCGGCACTGTTCCCGAGTCTAATGAATTCTGAAAAATCATCCTTAGTGCATCCGCTATCTCTAGGGCCACCTCCTTCAGTACCCTAGGATGCATGTTATCAGGCCCTGGGGATTTGTCCACCTTCAATCCCTTTAGCTTCCTTAACACCATATCCTTAGAGATATTGATTTGCGTCAGTTCCTCCTTTGCCAATGTCCCTATTTTTCCCGATATCCCAGGGAGGTTTTTTGTGTCTTCCTTCGTAAAGACTGACCCAAAGTATGCATTTAGTTGATCTGCCATTTCCTTATTTCCCATTATATATTCCCCCGTATCTGACTGCAATGGACCAACTTTGGTTTTCACCAGTCTTTTCCTTTTGATATATTTATAAAAGCTTTTGGAGTTAGTTTTTATATTTTCCGCCAGCTTGTTTTCGTAAGCTATTTTGCCCCTCTTGATCATGCCCTTTGCCCTCCTTTGCTCTATCTTAAACTGTTCCCAATCTTCCGCTCTGGCGCTTTTTTTGGCTATTTTATACGCCCTATCTTTGGATTTTATGCTGTCTCTAATTTCCCCTGTTATCCACGGTTGAGTCACCTTTTTAGATTTCCTTTTATGCCAGATTGGTATAAACAATTTTTGCAATTTTGTCATTCTATCTTTAAATGTTTGCCATTGTTTATCTACCTCCAGTCCTCCCAGGAACGTTGTCCAATCAGACCTACTCAGTTCCCGTCTCATGGCATCATAATTCCCCTTGTTTAAATTCAGGACCTTAGTCTCTGAGTCAATTTCTTCGCTCTCCATTTCGAGTGAGAAATCGATCATGTTATGATCGCTCTGACCCAAGGGTCCCCGTACAACAAGATTACTGATTAGTCCCTTCTCATTGCACAGTACCCAGTCCAATATAGCCTGTTCCCGAGTTGGTTCCTCGACATATTGATCCAGATAACCATCCCTTAAACACTCAAGGAATTCCTCCTCCTCATTATTTTTACTGATTAGGCTAGTCCAATCTATATGTAAGTTAAAGTCACCTATGATGACAGCTGTGCTCTTATTGCACGCTTCTCTAATTTCCCTCGTGATGCCCTCCCTAACCTCTATTTTACTATTTGGAGGCCTATATACCACTCCTATTAATGTTTTTAAAGATCTTTAAAGACCTTTAAAGATCTGAGTCTCGGCATCCCTGGATCTCTGTAGCTCCTCTATTCTGTTAGAACATTAGGAACAGGGGTAGCCCATTCAGCCCCTTGAACCTGTTCCGCCATTCTGTAAAGGCTCTTGCCAGGTCAGGTCTTACATAAGAACATAAGAAATAAGAGCAGGAGTAGGCCATATGGCCTCTCGAGCCTGCTCCGCCATTCAATAAGATCATGGCTGATCATTGACCTCAACTCCACTTTCCTGCCCGATCTCCATATCCCTTGATTCCCCTAGAGTCCAAAAATCAATCTATCTCAGCCTTGAATATACTCAAAGACTCAGCATTCACAGCCCTCTGGGGCAGAGCATTTCAAAAGGTACTCCTTCACACTTTCTTCTGTTTGTTTAAATGCACTGCCAGTAAAGCAAATATTTCTCCCTGCACCCTTTCTGACTTTCTGAATGTATTGCGACACGTAAGTGAAGAAGCAATCAGCAGTAACTTCCAGGAATGCTTTTGAAACATCCATTAAACAGCTAAATAGGCCATTTACCACTATAACTGGTACATAAAGTGCCTATACAGCTCTGCAATGTGCAATTTTTTGCACAAATGGAGGGAACACGGCGAACCCGAGAAGACATTGATGAGGCCGCGTAAATTGTTGTACAAGGCCCGAAGGAGCAGGGATATGTTCTGCACTGTGCTGTGCAGAAAGTTAACTGATAAGTAGTCGGAGGACACAGATAACATGAGAGGTGATCACCAGTGTGTCAATGCAGTTTCTGCTACATATCAAACATGGGAAGGTGTTTGTAAGAAGGTGCTAAACTTGAAGTAAACCTCAAGGATCACTCCAAATTCTTTTTTAAGAAAAGGCTTGAAACCAAGGCCTTGTAATTATGCAACGAGATTATTAGGATATGAATGATTAACACGATAAGCTTAAGTCCTGGAGGTAGATTTTGACTTTGTATATTCAACGGTAATAAAAAGTGGGAGAGGTGTAAAATGGGCTGCAGATTCACCATCACCCATTTACAGTATTGCACCAAGTCAAGAACTATCCCCTGGAGTGGGGCTTCAGCCTGTAGGGGGTTATTTTGGTGAAAGGGTCAAAATAGGCGCTAAAGGGGTGCTGTGCTAATAAGACATGCCTATTTGAAAGTCTTGGTTTAGCACACAATTTTGGGGCTAATTGATGATTACCACGATTTAAATGTGCCTGGAGGAGCTAAAACAGACACCTGCCGGTTTAGCGCTCCAGCGCTGTTTAGAAGCAATTTTTCGTGGAGCGGGGTATGTAGCCTCCACGCACCCACTTCCACTAAAGCTGTGGAGTGTGCTGGCTGACACACTGCGGAATGTTTCAGGATGGCTCAGGGACCGAGGGAGAGGGTGCAGAGGTTCTCAGACGGCAGGCACTGGAGGTCCTGGTGGGTGATGCCCACAGCAGGTGGGATGTGCTGTATCCACGGGGAGGTGGTTGGGGGGGGGGTTGCGGGGAAGGAGCCCACCGTGCCCTCCTGTCCCTCCTGGCCCTCTCTCCTGCAGCAGCTGGTGCTGATCTGCCTGACCTCATTGTGAAGGAATAAGCCATCTAACCTATTCAGAAACATACACCATCTCATGAAAGCATTCTGGCCTTATTAAAACATGACAAACTGGGTTTGAAAATTTAGAAACCTAACTATGAAATAGCTGTGAAAGCATTCTGGCTATTGAGATAAGACAGTTGTTGACCTTGAATACATAACCTTATTGAAACAGAAGGTGCATGACTCCGACAGGCTGACCATTGGGAACAAAAACAATGGTTCACCCTGGATAAGGTGTTCTAATTTAAACTTTGTAAAGATGGCACATAAGATAAGCAACATCTGCCCTCGTAAAGATGACATCAAATAAGGGACACCTGCTCTTCACACCGTTCTATATGGTAAGCTCACCTGGAGATAAGATAAGATTCTGGAATATTACAAGCTGATGTGGCAGTAACAATTGCAGAGGTTGGCAGAAAGATGAATAGGGATAATTGACTTGCATCAGCAGAAAACCTTAAAGGAAATACAACTGGAAAAGGGTATAAATATTGAAGTTTCAAATGGGATATCAGAGTCGCTTTAATCGGGCAAAGCGATTTTCAGCTTCAGAGGTGGCTCTGTGGTCTCCAACTCTTTGTGCCTCGGGGATCAAGGGTATTTGATATTGATGGATATCCTGAATAGAAAACTTTAAGAACTGTAAAACTGTAGCGAAGTTAAGATTTAAAAGCCAGATTCTCTGTTAATAATAAGATAGTATTTTTTTTCTTTTTAGAACTGTTAACATTGTGATTGACTGATTCACCAACTGTAAATTGCATGTCGGTTCTTTTAATAAATCTCTATATATTTTTAGAATTGTCTCACATAAGTCTTCTGTATCAATAACTCGTGAACTCAATCTCTGTACACTCTTTGGTGAAGAGTTACAGAATTCTGAAGGAGTTTTCCGGACCCTCATAATATCTGGGACTTATTAAAAGTGCTATCTGGAGGACAGTAACATTCTTGGGTTGTTCCTTTCCTTTAGGGAGAGATAGCCTGGACCTTTAGACCCAATTAAGCGTCTTTAGGATTTGGCTACTTCAAACTGTAGTTGAAAATGAACGTCTGAGAAATACGCCTGATCCGGGTGTTGTGTCCGTGTGTTAATAGAGACACTGAAGGCAGGAGTTGGTTTCAGAGGTGTTTACTGAACAAAATCTGGAGGTGAACTAACTGATACAACACAATATACAGGCTTATATAGCCCGAGTGGCCATTACCGGCATTACAGTAAACAGGGGGCTCTTAAAGGCACATACACTACAATTCCTCCCCTTTTAGCCAACCAGTACATAATATTTTAAGTAATCATTAATTACATGTTACAAAAACAATAATCTACACATTGCTGCAGTTAATCAATTATAAGTCAGTCTCTCTGGAGGCTTCCTGACTCGGTCCGGATAACGCCTCGGTGGTGTAGTAGTTTCTGGTGGTGTAGCAGGTTCTTTTGGCAAGGCTGATTTGGCTTGAATGCCAGTGTCGGGTTCATCTGGTTCCAGTATCACCGGATCGGAGGTAGATACTATGGGTATCTCTACTTCATCATTAGGCGTATAGAGTTGTGGTGTAGGTTGTCCCTTTTCGGATGACTCTATGATTTGGTCAGCATGGCGCCTTATTATGCTTTCTCCAATGTCCACGGTATACATCAGCGGTCCTAATCGTGTGCAGATAGTTCCAGGCTGCCATTTCTCGGTACGGTAGTCCCGGGCCAAAACTTGTTGGACCTATCTGGAAGGTTCTAGTTGGCCTTTCATTCATGCCTTGAAATTGCCGGTTCTCCACGTCCCTTCTGATGTTTGGCTTGATCAAATCCAGCCGGCATCTTAGGCTTCTATTGAAGAACATCATGGCGGGAGTTTGGTTTGTAACCATATGTGTTGCATTCCTGTATGCAAACAAGAAGTTATCCACCTTATGCTGAAGTTTTATGTCTTCATTACCCATGGCCTTTATGGCCTTCTTGAAGGTCTGGACAAACATAGAAACATAGAGATAGGAACAGGAGTAGGCCATTCGGCCCTTCGAGCCTGCTCCGCCATTCAATGAGATCATGGCTGATCTTCGTCTGAGATCATAGCTGATCTTACCAGTTCAGTACCCCGTCCCCGCCTTTTCTCCGTAACCCTTAATCCCCTTAGCCTTCAGAAATATATCCAATTCTCTCTTGAAAATATTTATTGAATTAGCCTTCACAGCCCTCTGTGGCAGGGAATTCCACAGGCTCACCACTCTTTGAGTGAAGAAATTCTTCCTCATCTCTGTTTTAAATGATTTGCCCGCTATTTTTAGACTGTGGCCCCTGGTTCTGTGCTCCCCGGCCATTGGAAACATTCTCTCTGAATTCAGCCTGTCCAGGCCTGCCATAATTTTATATGTTTCGATGAGATCCCCTCTCAATCTTCTAAACTCCAGTGAGTACAAGCCCAAACTATTTAATCTCTCTTCGTAGGTCATTCCCGCCATTCCAGGTATCAGCCTGGTGAATCGCCGTTGCACTCTTTCCATGGCAAGAACATCCTTCCGCAGATGGGGCGACCAAAACTGTACACAATACTCCAGATGCGGTCTCACCAGCACCTTGTACAGCTGTAGTAAGGTATCCCTATTCCTATACTCGAACCCCCTTGATATGAAGGCCAACATACCATTTGCCTTCTTAATCGCCTGTTGCACCTGCATGCTCTCCTTCAGTGACTGGTGCACAAAAACACCCAGGTCCCTCTGCACTTCCCCATCTCCCAATCTATTGCCATTTAGATAATAATCTACCCTCCTGTTTTTACCCCCAAAGTGGATAACCTCGCATTTATCCACATTATAGTGCATCTGCCACGTATCCGCCCATTCCCCCAACCTGTCCAAATCGCACTGTAGCCTCCTGACATCCTCATCAGAGCCCACCCCTCCTCCTAGTTTAGTGTCGTCAGCGAATTTGGAAATATTGCATCCAATTCCCTGATCCAGATCATTTATATATATTGTGAACAGCTGGGGTCCCAGGACAGATCCTTGCGGCACCCCGCTGGTCACTGCCTGCCACTCCGAAAACGAGCCGTTTATTCCAACTCTCTGTTTTCTATCCGCCAGCCAGTTCTCTATCCACGTTAATACTTTGCCCCCAATTCCATGAGCCTTAATTTTGCATGATAATCTTTTGTGTGGAACCTTATCGAAGGCTTTCTGGAAGTCAAGGTACACCACATCCACTGGCTCTCCCCCATCTATTTTACCAGTTACTTCCTCAAAAAATTCCAGCAGATTAGTCAAACACGATTTACCCTTTGTAAATCCATGTTGACTCTGTCCGATCCTTTCCCCATTTGTCAAGTGCTCCGCTATTTTATCCTTAATAATGGACTCTAGCATTTTGCCCACAACCGATGTAAGGCTTACTGGTCTATAATTCCCTGCTTTCTCTCTACCCCCCTTTTTAAATATTGGGGTAACATTAGCTACCCTCCAATCCACGGGTACTGTTCCCGAGTCAATGGAGTTCCGGAAGATGATCCTTAGAGCATCTGCTATCTCCAGGGCCACCTCCTTAAGTACCCTAGGATGTAGTTTATCAGGCCCCGGGGATTTGTCGGCCTTCAGTCCCCTCAACTTACCCAACACCATATCCCTAGAGATACTAATTTCTGTCAGCTCCTCCCTCTCATTAGTCCCCATGTTTGCCGATATTCCTGGGAGGTTATTTGTGTCCTCCTTTGTGAATACAGAACCAAAGTATGAGTTTAATTGGTCTGCCATTTCCTTATTCTCCATTATATATTCTCCCGAATCGGACTGCAAGGGACCGACTTGGGATTTTACCAGTCTTTTCCTCCTGATATACCGATAAAAGCTTTTGCAGTCTGTCTTTATGTTTGCTGCAAGTTTACTTTCGTATTCTATTTTCCCCTTCCTGATTAATCCCTTTGTCCTCTTTTGCTGTATCCTGTACTGCCCCCAATCTTCCGGTCTGGTGCTTTTTTTTGCCAGTTGATATGCCCTTTTTTTTAATTTTATGCTGTCCCTAATTTCCCTCGTTATCCACGGTTGAGTCACCTTTTTAGGTTTATTTTTATGCCAAACCGGTATAAACATGTTCTGGAATTCTTCCATTCTATCTTTGAATGCTTGCCATTGTCTCTCTACTGTCAATCCCCCCAGAAACACCACCCAATCAATCTTACCCAATTCCCGTCTCAGACCCTCGTAATTCCCTTTATTTAAGTTCTGGACCTTAGTCTCTGATTCAATTTCCTCACTCTCCATCTCGACTGAGAGCTCGATCATATTATGATCGCTCTGACCCAAGGGGCCTCGTACAAGAAGATTGCTGATAAGTCCCTTCTCATTGCACAATACCCAGTCTAAAATGGCCTGATCTCGAGTCGGCTCCCCGACATACTGGTCCAGATAACCGTCCCGAAAACATTCCAGGAATTCCTCCTCCTCAGAATTTTTACTAATTTGGGTAGTCCAATCAATATGTAAATTAAAGTCACCCATGATGACAGCTGTGCTCTTATCGCACGCTTCTCTAATTTCCCTTTTTATGCCTTCCCTCACCTCCATATTACTATTTGGAGGCCTATATATCACACCCACTAACGTTTTCCTCCCCTTGCTATTTCTCATTTCTACCCATACAGATTCCGTTTCATCCGAGTTAATATCCTTCCTTTCCATTGCATTAATCCCCTCCTTTACCAGCAATGCTACCCCACCTCCCCTACCTTTTTGCCGATCCTTCCTAACTATTGTATATCCCTGGATGTTAAGTTCCCAGCCTTGCCCACCCTGCAGCCACGTTTCTGTAATCCCAATCAAATCATACTTGTTTACCTCTATTTCCACAACTAATTCATCCACCTTGTTCCTAATGCTTCTAGCATTAAGATACAAAGCCTTCAGGCTTGCTTTTTTCACACTCTCATTATGAATTAGTTTGACCCTTTGTGTTTCTCTCCTTTGCTTATTGCTTCTCACCTTTCTACCATCTATTTCTGACTTCATATGACTTCCCTCTTTTCCACTACCTAGGTTCCCATCCCCCTGCCAAATTAGTTTAAATCCTCCCGAACCGCCCTAGAAAATATTACCCCGAGGACATCGGCTCCCTCACAGTTCAGGTGTAGACCGTCCCCTTGGTACAGGTCCCTCCTCCCCAAGAACTGGTTCCAATGCCTCAAGAATTTAAATCCCTCTCCCTTGCACCACTGCTCAAGCCACGTATTTAGCTTATCTATCTTACTCTCTCTAAACTTATTAGCTCGTGGCACTGGTAGCAATCCAGAGATTACTACCTTTGAGGTCCTACTTTTCAATTTAGCTCCTAACTCCCTAAATTCAGCTTGTAGGACCTCCTCCCTCTTTTTACCTACATCGTTGGTACCTACATGTACCACGACAACTGGCTGATCCCCCTCCCCCTTCAGAATGCTCTGCACCCGCTCCGAGACATCCTTGACCCTTGCACCAGGGAGGCAACATACCATCTTGGAGTCTCGGTCTCGGCCACAGAAACTCCTGTCTATCCCCCTTACAATTGAATCCCCTATCACTATAGCCCTATCCCTCTTTTTCCCGCCCTTCTGTGCAGCAGAGCCAGTCATGGTGCCCTGAACCTGGCTGCTGGTGCCTTCCCCTGATAAGTCATCTCCCCCAACAGTACCCAAAATGGTAAACCTGTTTTGGAGGGAGATGACCGCAGGTGACTCCTGCACTACCTTCCTGCCTTTACCCTGCCTTTTGGTCACCCATTTACTGTCTGAGCTAGCCTTTACCTGCGGTGTGACCAACTCACTGAATGTGCTATCCACAAGATCCTCAGCATCGCGTATGCTCCAGAGTGAGTCCATTCGCAGCTCCAGCGCCGCCATGCGGTCCGCTAGGAGCTGCAGCTGGACACACTTCCTGCACACATAGTTGTCAGGGACAGTGTCCCTGATTTCCCACATGGCACAGGAGGAGCATGACACGGGTCTGAGCTGCCCTTCCATGACTTAACCCTTACAAGACCCTTTTATTTACTACGATTCAGCTTAATTATTGAATTCTACTTAGAATAAGTTTGTGAAAGTACTCACCAACCAGTCACCTACCTGTTTTCTGGTGTTGTATTTTCACTGCCGCCTCCTGTCCTGGAACCTTTTCCACCTAGGTTAGGCTCCTGAAATAAAATAAATTGAACCTACCTTTTCAACTTCCCCTAACCCCTAAAAGGTTAGAGGAGGTGGAAGGGTGGGAGACACTACACTGTCGTGTTTCGGGTTTAGCAACAGCTCCACCTATATAAGAGTTACTGGCCTCCTGCTCTCCCGACTGCACCAGCTGCTCCCTGGTGACGTCACACACCGATTACTATTTACCCCTCTCCTCTGCTGTTGATTTGGTACGCCTCGCAACTGCCGCCGGTTTTTAAGCCGGGCTCCTCCTCGCTGCTCTCTGCTGCTCCAAGTGCTCTCGGGCCTCGCGGGTTTTTATACCCGACTGCTCCTCCTCTGCTCCCGCTGCTCCGAGTGCTCTCGGGCCTCGCTGGTCGTGGGTTTTTATACCCGACTGCTCCTCCTCTGCTCCCGCTGCTCCGAGTGCTCTCGGGCCTCGCTGGTCGTGGGTTTTTATACCCGACTGCTCCTCCTCTGCTCCCGCTGCTCCGAGTGCTCTCGGGCCTCGCTGGTCGTGGGTTTTTATACCCGACTGCTCCTCCTCTGCTCCCGCTGCTCCGAGTGCTCTCGGGCCTCGCTGGTCGTGGGTTTTTATACCCGACTGCTCCTCCTCTGCTCCCGCTGCTCCGAGTGCTCTCGGGCCTCGCTGGTCGTGGGTTTTTATACCCGACTGCTCCTCCTCTGCTCCCGCTGCTCCGAGTGCTCTCGGGCCTCGCTGGTCGTGGGTTTTTATACCCGACTGCTCCTCCTCTGCTCCCGCTGCTCCGAGTGCTCTCGGGCCTTGCTGGTCGTGGGTTTTTATACCCGACTGCTCCTCCTCTGCTCCCGCTGCTCCGAGTGCTCTCGGGCCTCGCTGGTCGTGGGTTTTTATACCCGACTGCTCCTCCTCTGCTCCCGCTGCTCCGAGTGCTCTCGGGCCTCGCTGGTCGTGGGTTTTTATACCCGACTGCTCCTCCTCTGCTCCCGCTGCTCCGAGTGCTCTCGGGCCTCGCTGGTCGTGGGTTTTTATACCCGACTGCTCCTCCTCTGCTCCCGCTGCTCCGATGGAGGATTGAGTTGGCATGTTACCATTTTGACATAGTTTATCGTCCGGGGAAGGATAATGTTGCTGCTGATGCACTGTCGAGGGCTTATTGTTCTGTGATTCACGGAGATACGCTTATTAATCTTCACAATGCCTTATGTCATCCTGGGGTTACGAGGATGATACACTTCGTACGCAGTAAGAATTTGCCCTTTTCAGTTGAAGACGTCAAGCGGATGACTTCATCATGTTCTATCTGCGCTCGGTGTAAACCGAATTTCTTTAAGCCTCAACGAGCTCATCTTATAAAGGCTACTTCTCCTTTTGAACGTTTGAGCGTCGATTTTAAGGGGCCTCTTCCTTCAACTACTCAAAATTGATATATTTTTACTGTTGTGGATGAGTTTTCAAGGTTCCCTTTTGCTTTTCCTTGTGCAGATGTATCAGCTGCTACAGTTATCAAATGTCTGACTCAACTTTTTGTCATCTTTGGGATGCCTGCGTATATCCATTCGGATCAGGGAAGTTCTTTTATGTCTTCCCAGTTGAAGGAATACCTTCAGAGTCGGGGAATTTCTACTAGTAGAACTACCCCGTATAATCCCCAGGGTAATGGACAGTGCGAACGATACAATGGGGTGATCTGGAAGGCAGTTATGTTGGCTTTGACATCCCGGAACCTTAAGAATACACAGTGGGAAATGGTACTGCCTGATGCCCTGCATTCCATTAGATCATTGCTTTCACGGCTACTAATGTGACCCCCCATGAAAGGCTCTTTAACTATCCGCAGAGATCTACTATGGGATATTCGGTACCTTCATGGCTTACTATGCAGGGACCTGTGCTGCTTCGACGCCATGTTAGATTGTCAAAATATGATCCTTTAGTGGAGGAGGTGGAGCTGTTGGAGGCAAATTCCCAATATGCTCATATTCGATTCCAAGATGGGAAAGAAAGTACCATTTCAATTAAAGACTTGGCTCCTTGTGGTGGCCAGCCCTCTTCTGAGGATATTAACAATAGTCATGATTTAGATAATGTGGATGCTGTTACAGATACTACGGATGTCTCCAATCCGATTGCAGATAATTATACTTCTATTAGTCAGCCCTTGATGGATGTTTATGACCGTCCCAGTTTACCTTCTGATGGGATTTCTAATCCGGAAACCGTTGAAAATCGGGATATGGATAGTCTTCCTGCTGAAGATACTTCTGTGCCTTCTGGTGTGGGAGGGCAAGGAATTTCACCAAGGTTAAGAAGGTCGACACGAACAAGATATCCGGTCGACCGATTGAAAATGGACTTTTAAATTGATAGTAATGTTTTAAAATTGTTGAAATATTATATTATATTGTTTTAGCTGAGAGATACTTAATACTTATGTGCAATGTTATTATTTGTTGTTGTTCACTTAGTATTGTGTCATGTAAACAGTTTTACTCTTGTTGTGCATAGTTTTAGTTGTAAATAATTAATTATAAATTGTAAAGGTTATTTAGGTTGGAGTATATTTTAAAAGGAGGGGTGAATGTGGTGATTATTCCTTGTTTAGTAAAAGTATTGTGATTGGTTGTTTGTTAACTGCCTTGGGATATATGTTGTAATCTCATTGGTAGTTGATGTCACATGATGTGTGGTGGCCACCTTAAATTCAGTTCTTTTCCAGCTTTGGTTGGGACTGGATGTGGAAAGATGTGCTGCAGATTTTAAAGTTAATAAAGCCCGGCTTTGGAAGGCAAATCTATTCTTTATTTCACCATGTGCTGGCCATCCCTTCACTGTTAATTCGTAGACTCGTGAGAGAGTCGGGTCATTTCTCGTTTCCCTTTCAATGGCAGAATTTGTTACTGGTAGACATTCGACTATGGTAGAGTGGAACATCTCCACTGGGTCTACTGTAGGTGCCTCTTCTACCGTTGGCAACGGTAGGCGCGATAAACCATCAGCATTCCCATGCTGTTTTGATCCTTTGTATTCTATGTTATATTGGTGTGCCCCTAGAAAAAGGGACCACCTCTGTAGCCTTTGCGCTGCCATAATGGGAACACCCTTTTTAGGGCTGAATATGGAAATGAGGGGTTGATGGTCAGTCAACAAGGTAAATTTTTGCCTAGTGAGCACCTGCTCCAATGGTTGAATTTCTTCACTCCCCATACCAGGCTGAGTGCTTCCCTGTCGATTTGGGCATAGTTACGCTCAGCTGAGTTCAATGAGCGTGACGCAAAAGCTATTGGCCGTTCTGAGCCATCAGGGAATCTATGCGATAATACCGCTCCTACGCCATAAGGGGATGCATCGCACGCCAGTCTGATTGGCAGTGATGGGTTGTAATGAGCCAAAACTTCCTTGGACGTGATTAAGTCTTTGCATTTATGGAAGGCACGTTTACAGTCTTCGCTCCATTTTCAAATTACTCCTGTTTGTAGCAGTTCATTAAGAGGGTGCAGGAGAGTTGATAAGTTCGGTAAAAATTTATGATAGTAATTTATTAATCCCAGGAACGACCTGAATTGTGAAACATTTTCAGGTGCTGGGGCTTTTATGACGGCTTCAATTTTTTCAGGTGACTTATGCAACCCTTCCTTATTAATTATGTGGCCACAATATGATATTTGATTCTGGAAAAATTCGCACTTGGGGCGATTTGCTCGTAGGCCCTGTTCTCTCAGCCTAGTGAGCACCTGCTCCAAATTGGCAAGGTGCTCGTTGTCGTTTTCTCCTGTTACAAGGATGTCGTCTAGGTAGCATTGAGTCCCCGGAATCCCTTGGAGGACTTGCTCCATAGCTCTTTGCCAGATAGCTGGAGCTGATGCTACTCCGAAAACCAGTCGATTGTACTGGTACAGGCCTTTGTGTGTATTTATCGTGAGATACTTTTTAGAGGTCTCTTCAACCTCCATCTGTAGATATGCCTGTGCCAAGTCAATTTTGGTGAAACGTTTCCCTCCGGATAGTGAGGCGAAAATATCTTCTATCCTCGGAAGAGGATACTGTACCGTGTGAAGGACCGGGTTTACAGTCACCTTGAAGTCTCCACAGATGCGAATTTTTCTCTGTTCTTCAGATTTATCATTATTCAACGTTTTCTTCATGACCGGGACGATGGGTGTTGCCCACTCGCTCCAATCTATCTTGGATAATACGCCTGCCTTTTCCAAATTCTCCAGCTCTGCCTCGACTGCTGGACGAATTGCGTATGGCACCGGCCTTGCCTTAAAAAACTTGGGAATTGCCGCATCTTCCACTTTTATTGAGGCGGTGATGCCTTTCAAGGTTCCTAGTTTCTCTTGAAACACTTCCTTGGCGTTGGCCAAGATGTCTTTTAATCGTTCAGGTATGACGTCATCATCATTTTTTTCCTTACTGGTCACCGTCAGTGCCTGAATAGAGTGCCAGTCTAAACGTATCTTCCTGATCCATTCACGTCCCAACAGCGGTGGACCACCATCTTGTAGAACGTATAAATACAACTTCTGTCTTTCCTTGCCGTTGTATACAACAGGCACCCTTATTTTTCCTTTGGGGTATACTTTCTGCCCTGCATATGTTTTCAAGTTAATGGATGTGTCTTTTAAAGGGTTATGCAGAAATAGCCGCTCGTAATCCCGTCGATTTATGACGGTCAGAGCTGATCCTGTATCTAGCTCCATTTTAACTGGGGACCCTGCTATCGTGAGGGTAACCCAAATGGTCTGGTAATCTTCTTTGGCAATTACATTATGTAATTTGAGACAGCTTAGTCTCTTGTTTCCGGAGTCGCTATCGCTCTTCTGGTCTTCGGAGCTACTGTCCGTCATCATTTGTACCTTTCTGTACTTTTCTTTATTGATTTTTTTTTTCCTGTCCGTGGATTTTTTTTGTCCAGATCGGCATACCCGTGCAATGTGTCCAATCTTTCCGCATTGCCTGCATGCTTTGTCCTTGAACCAGCAGTCCCTCTGGTCATGGGTGGATCTGCCGCAGCGATAACATCTCTCGAAACCCTGTGTCATTTCATGGGTGCTGAAGTCCTGTGTCTTTTGCTGTATCTCTGCAGCTCCTCTTGCGGCTGCTTCGTATGATACAGCCATACTGAAAGCCTTGTCCAGTGTCAAATCTTTCTCAGAAAACAGCCTTTTCTGTTTTCCTTCACTTAGGAGACCGCAGACGAATTTGTCTCGAAGATAATCTGCCAGTCCTGCCCCGAATTGGCAGTGCTTTGATAGCTTTCTTAATTCGGTGAGGTAATCAGCGTTACTTTCATTCTTGTGTTGATTCCTCTTGAAGAATTTGAATCGTTCCGCTATCAGCAGCGGTGTTGGGTTTAAGTGCTCCTGTAGGGTATCAACAATTTCCTTAAAATTCTTGTCCTTTGGTTTGGCTGGAGTGATTATGTTTTGTAACAGCCCGTATGTCTTTGCGCCCATTTGATTTAGAAGTACTGACGCCTTTTTATCATTTTCTATTCCATTTGCGGTGCAATATACCTCCACTCTTTCCACATATGTGGTCCAATCCTCTATATCATTATCAAAAGCATCAATATTGCCAGACTTAGGCATCCTGGAAAAGAAATGGCGCTTCCCGCGCTTTTCTTTCTTTCCTGCAGAAAAGATATGGCGCTTCCCGTGCTTTCCCGCCGCTGCTGCCGATGACAACGCTGTTTTCCGCGTTTTTTTTTTTTTTACAGGTGGATACTTGTTCCCGCCGGACTCTCTCTGCTAGGTCCGAACGCCGACCTGCTTGCAGCGCCGGCCGTCTCCCGAGTGCTCCCCCCCCGTCTGTTTCTGCTTGCCTCCGCCTTCGCTGCTTGGCCTCGCTGCAGAGCCAGCCGTTGGAGCCCCAGCCCGCCGCCCAGGAAGGATTATTGCAGTACCTGCCACCAGCTGGGCTAGCTGGTGAAACCAAAGCCTTTTTTTTTCTTGCTTTTCTTCGACTTTGGACATCTGAGGAATCGATGTCCTTGAGGTGCTGCCGAATTGCAGGTAAGTCCGTTTCCAATTCGTCGCCACTGTTGTGTCCGTGTGTTAATAGAGTCACTGAAGGCAGGAGTTGGTTCCACAGGTGTTTACTGAACAAAGTCTGGAGGTGAACTAACTGATACAACACAATATACAGGCTTATATAGCCCGAGTGGCCATTACCGGCATTACAGTACACAGGGGGCTCTTAAAGGCACATACACTACACCGGGGTAGCCCTAAAGGGGCTAGGACTAGTAAATATCCCCTCATCATGTCCTCCTCCTAGTCCTCCTGCAGATGCCCATGACCAAGCACTCCCTTTCTCCTGGTGATTCCTATCAGGTACCCAGTAAGATAGGGTAGCATAGCACTCATTCCCTTTAGGTGAAGCCCTCAGAGAATTTCCGGGATAAATGTTGATAGAGTGTCGGTGAAGTCTTGACAAAGTCTCCCAGAAAGTCTAGCGATGTGTCTCAAAAGTCCTCTTCACACTTCCAGCGGCAAGTGAACAGTGCAAGCTGAGCGCGGCTTTAAGTAGCGCTCGAAACCCTCAGCAACGACCTGTTTACTCCTGTTCAGCTGGTCGCTGTTAGGAGAGGTTATTAATTGAAGCACTCGCCACCAAAATGCCGTGCAGCCTTTTTATTAGAGCGGTAGCAGGCAATTTAATTGTCAATCAGAGCTTTAACGATCCTCCGGGCGGCCGTTCCTAGCGCGCACTTCAGCTTCTTTACCAAGATGGCGTCTTGCACTAAACACGGGCTAAACTGACATTGCAGTTCAAGACCCCATCTTGGCCACCTCAGAGAGGAAAATTGCCCCCTATGTAATCCTTTGACTCAGGGACGAGATCTGCATCATTGATTCGATGCGGGATGGTGTGTGACTTGAAGGGGAACTTGGAGGTGATGGTGTTCCCACGCGCCTGCTGCCCTTGTCCTTCTAGGTGGCACAGATTTAAATTGTGCTGACAGAGTGTAACGGAAGCAAAATTTGTAACATCCAGCAGCTTAAAATTGATTGAGCACATCCAGTACCAGACGCTAGGTCCTGTCAGGGAGCAGGTCTGTCACGGGGCAGGGGGGAGGGGAGCGGGGAGGGTGTCTGTGCCATTTAAATGGCCTGACCCTGCAAAACGAGATGACATAGTCCATTTGTGGAGTGCTATACCTGACTAGTGCCCGGGCACGGGAATCATAAGATCATCGGCCCCATAGTACGCTGTTGCTATTCAGCACAAAAATAACTCTCTGATAGCTCTATCTTTAGGTGCATTTTGTTTACCGTATGTGGGTTAGGTGCACTGAGCACTTTCCCAGTAAATGTCACATAAACGTGACGATATATCAATGTAAAGCTAATTTATTAAAAATTGAATTCCTGGAGGAGTTAACACTTAGTAACAAGGGGAAACTAATTATCGCTCTGTAACAAAATTAATTAATGATCTCCATTGAATTACCCTGTATGAGTGAAGGACACCAGTGCTCAGGTGCAATTAGATCTTGCAAGTACTAATTAAACAATCTATTTTACATATTTAATTTTTTTAGCCACAGACTGTAGTTCTAGAGAGTATAGTGAATTTATATCTTCATTATTATTGATATAAGGCGGATTATTTCTTTTAGAATTTTATTGATTTTCCTAAAGTCCCCCGAAATGACACTACAAGCTACTAGTCTACAAATACTTAACCTGTTCATCTGAAGCCCATTCTCTCACAGTGGTTTAACAGAGATATTAAAGGGGGTGAATTCGAGAGCGCCCACTTTTGGGTGTCCCCCTGGGGGCAGTGTTAACCTCCCCCCCCCCGCCGCACACAAATGGTGAGGTCCGAGGAGCCCCAGATATTGGGCCTCGGACCTCATCATAATGAGGACACCGCTGCCGGAGCAGACAGCGCATGGTAGATGCTGCATATTTGCTTATGCAAAGGGCCTCTTGTTTGTCCTTACCCAATATGGTGGGCGGCGCAGTTCCGGTCGGAAGTGTGTGCATGCTTCCTGTCCGCCATTTTGGAGCCTCAGCTGGCACCTAAAAAACTGGCGCCATGCCACCCAATTTAACCCCCTTTTATAATAGATAGGTTAATGCCTCTGCTACAGTGGTGTAACCTTGGATGAACGTATCAAGCGTTTCAACACACTGCCCAATTTTTCAAATTTTATTTCCGGCAGGGAGCTTTGCGCAGCAGAACTGGGTATGGGGAAATCGCAGGCACATTACAGGAAACTCTTTGGTATCCGGCACCGATGGGACCAGGATGGTGCCGGTTGATTAAAAATTCCGGATGACGGAGAGGGTTATCGAACGAGACTATTTTTAACAAACAAAAATTAAAAAAATCAAGAAATGTGCAGTATACAGTAATTGGACTTCCAACAGCGCCAAGAAGCCGAGTAGTGGCAGTTTGGAGAACTATCCCCACTGACTAACTCGGCCACTGCGGGAGACTCAGACTCGGAAACATTTCTGGTTACTGAGGTGTTGTTTTTGGAGTATGAATTTTGCCGGTTAATAGAGAATTCTGGACATTTAGGTGCCGTTTAAACGAGAGTTTCCTGTATCTGCTATTTTATAGACAGAAAGTTTTGAGGAATGCACCCATGATTTTCCACTATGCATCTCCAGCGGACAGGGCTCCCCGCTGGGAGCATGCATTAGTAAAATTGCCCCTTAGTATCCCACAATGTAAATGCAGCCCTCCGATAATTTACTATCTATCAAAATAGAAGGGAGACGATGGAGAAAAGTGTTTGACTCCTGTTAAATATCTTGGAAGTAGACGGTCAAATTCAGTTAAAAGGAAATCCTGAAAAGAAGCAGAAATAAAAGATATCACTAACTTTTGGTCAAATTGTAAGGCAAATTTTGAAATTCTTCAAAATTCTGCAAGATGGATGGAACAGTTTTGTTTCATAGACTGAAGCAGGCACAGCACTACATAAGGTCACAGAACAACATATAGATGAGTACAGCATTTTTCACATCCTAGATCATTCATCCAGGAAAAACCCTCATCCCCTCACCACAACATTCGATTTTTTCCTTCATTAAAATAGTGACTGCACTTCAAAAGTACTTCATTGGCTGTAAAGCACTGTGGAGCGTCCTGAGGTGATGAAAGGTGCTATAGAAATAAGAATACAAGTTTTCCTTACTTCCTTCCTTCTTTCCTCCATCCATCCCTCCCTCCCTCCCTCCAGGGTTTTTGTCTTTACTGTCCTACCCAGAATTCCATTCCATGTGTTGTTCGCTCTTCGTGTTAAGAAAATCTTCCTGACATGAGTCCTAAATTTGCCTTTGACTACTGTGTAACTATGGGGTCAATTTTCATTGACCCGTGGAGTCGGGATTGGAGGTGTGCCGACACCATCTCGCCCCCAACCCGCCTCCATGTAAGTTTCAAAGGAGGCAGGTACCCGCCCTGCACTGGGACCCGCCTACCCGAGGCGGGAAGGGATTAGTGCCAATTAACTGCCTGTTAACAGGTAGTTAACAGGGAGTTTTTAGCCTAATCCCTATTTTGAATGTTGAAGTGTGGGATTCCCAACGGCTCCAAACCACGCCAAGTTAGATGAGTCGGGCCGTCGGGTTGAAGGACTTGGAGGGGTTGAGATGTCAGTGTTCAGGTGAGTGATGGGTGCATGAGTGCAAAGGTAAGTGTGTTTGGTGTGTCTAAAGTGTGTAAAGAAGTTTAAATTACCTGTACTTACCTTTACAGCCTTCCTTCCTTTAGGTTCGGGGAGTCCCTCACCTAACCAGCACAGAAAGCAGAATGGCTGCGATCTGTCAAAAGTGACAGCCTGCAGCTTTCTGTGCCGGTGAGATTTCTAACTGAGTCTGTGGAGAAGGACTGTGAAGTAAGACAATCAGTGTTTGACAGCTTCAAACAGCTGTGAAACACTGATATTTCATCTGTCAAAACGTCTTGACAGATGAAATTTCAGTCTGTGACGTCACCTGTTGCCGGGTGGCCCTTAATTGGCCTGCTGAGCCCGCTGGGCGGGCTCAACAAGGTCAATCAAGTTAAAATCGCGTGGGTTGGCCGCATCTCGATGGAGGCGGGACTACAGCCCCGAAAGTTGTAGTCCCGCCTCCTTCCCGACTTCTGAATAAAAATCATCCCCTATGTCTCCTTGTTCTACTGTCATGCTTTAGTTTGAGGTCATATTCCGCTTTTCTGCACCTTTTACTTTTTTATATAACTCGATGGGGTCTCCTCTTAGTCGGCTCTGGAAGGCTTGGTTTCCTTAAAAAGATTTATTTTCATATTCCGTAAAGACTCAGTTTGCAAGTTTAACCTCATTCCTATATGGAAGATTTCTTCAGTGTGCCGGAAGATCGGAATTGTGCTTTTTATAAATACATGTATGATTTTATTTCAAGGCACACAGGAAGAAAGACTTGCATTTCTATAGCGTCTTTCATGACTTCATGACGTCCCAAAGCGCTTTACAGACAATGAAGGACTTTTTTTTGAAGTGCAGTCACTGTTGTAATGTAGGAAACGTGGCAGCCAATTTGCGCACAGCAAGCTCCCACAAACTGCAATGTGATAATGACCGGATAATCTGTTTAAGTGATGCTGATTGAGGGATAAATATTGGCCAGGACACCAGGGACAACTCCCCTGCTCTTCTTTGAAACCGTGGCATGGAATCTTTTATGTCCACCTGAGAGAACAGACGGGGCCTCGGTTTAACCTCTCATCCAAAAAATAGCACCTCCAACAGCGCAGCACTCCCTCAGTACTGCACTGGAACATCAGGCTAGATTTTTGTGTTCAAGTCTCCTGGAAGTGGGACTTGAACCACACAACATTCTGATTCAACAGTAAGTGTGCTACCAACTGAACCACTATGGACACAGAGGAAATCTTCACATTTGAATACTACTATAAATGTAATGATTACTATTTCAAGATGTTATTGCATATTGTTTAAAACCAGGCTTTATGTATTAGGAAATATTTCCTCTATGTACTAGCTGTCGTGAAATTATAAATGCAATTATGAAGAAATGGTTTATGGCTTTGCCACACCAATTATGAGTGATGCTGGGTACTCTATGGATCAGCAATATTTTAATTTGATTTTTTTTAATGTATGTGTTTCATGAATATGTAAATATTTTAATTCAGTGCTCTGCAATGCTTTCATTTCTTTGACTTTAGAGGTTGCTAAAGTACTAATATATCTGTTCTAATTAAATTCATTGTCTATTATTAAGTAGCTAGTTAAAAAAAATTAAAAACATTCTTTTACAAGGAACATATTGCATTGGTGTTTTTTGAATCCACAACATGAAGGATGTTTAAAGTTGCTTTACAGTTTGTCGTGCCTATTTTAATGTTATCACTCACTCAGTATTAGAATCCCTATGATCTGGGGCATTATCTGTGCTGATTAGAATCACGCATCAATTTAAAATAAGATTTTAATGGAAAAATGGAAAATAAAATAACTGAAGGAACAAAATTCATTTGTGGGAAAGTGTTAAAAGTTTAGTCTGTTTTGCCAAACGTGAATCCATACTGGAGATGGTGACTGATCTTTGTGAAGGATCTTCAATTAAGCTGCATTGCTCGTTACTGCTTTTAAAAGGATGTTTTTGGATGTGCATTACGAGGGAAATGATGGTATACTTTGGGAGTCAGCTCCACAATCTGACTCCTGAATGCATCACAGCCAAGCATTGTGGGTATGCTCGCAGGAGGTGACCTAAAAGCACCTGCGGGTCACACCGTGCTTTATACAACACCGGCCCAGTGTGACAGCCTGGGAACTCAAACGTTCAGAGAGAGTGCTCCCGTCGCTTCTCTCCTAGCTTTTGAAATTTAAATGCACAGATCTTCTTTGTTTCTTGGGCAGAGGGTGACACGTAGCCAGCCGTGTAACTCGGGTGTGCTGAATGTGTGTCCCCCTCTATTGGTGCCTTCTTATAGCGCCTGGAACATAGTGAAATGTCCCAAGGTGCCTCACAGTTGCGGGTCGCACCCGAGCAACAGTAAAAATACTTGCATTTATATGGCACCTTTCACGACCTCAGGACGTCCCAAAGCGCTTTACAACCAATTAAGTACTTTAGAAGTGCAGCCTATAAGGATCCCCTTTTGTGGGACCTCTGTTATTCCAAAAGATTCGACGTTGACCCAAATTTGTAGCAGTGATTAAAACCTTATTTCTTAATTTTATTCAGTACAAGCAAGGATCAACATCCTTTACAGAGTCTTAAGCAGCAGTAACAAAGCATAAAGCAGAGTCATACTACCCCGTTATGCCTTGGGTCAAAGTCGTGGTCGGAGTTGTCGGCACTCTTCAGCACGGCCCTCTGAGTCCACTATTCTCGTCTCCAGGTATCCGCACCTTCCGGCACAATCCCCCCGAGTCCACTATTCTCGCGTCTGGGTGTCAGGCCGCAGTCTTTTACAATTAACCCTTCCTGGGATCTCCTTTTCATAACTTTTCTTTCCATTCAAACCTATGGGCCTAGAAATTCGGTTTTGGCGCAGCGAGGGCTTTAGCGCCGGAAGTTAGTGCCGGCGCTAAGTCCCCCTGCGCGCGCCAAAAATTCAGTAGCGCCGCGCCCAAACGGCTGCCGGCGCTACTGAGGGGTCTCAGCGCCTCAAAACTGGCGCCACGTGCCGCATTGCGGCGCTATTCTGGCGCTGCGGCGCCTGCTGCGGTGCGGCAGGCTCGGGAAGTGCAGGCCTCCTCCTTCCGTTAAAGAGGAGCTGCCTGCACCCGGCCGCGGCCCGCGATAATCTTTTTAAAAATGAGCCCGGCACCTCGGACAAGTGCCGGGCTTGCTTCTGTTCCGGGGGGGGGGGCGGGGGGAAGTCCGGGGAGGGAGCTGCGGCCAGGCGGCCGGCGGGAAAGCGGCCGGCCGCCGCGGGGCCTTTAATGCGCCGGCGCAAAGTTCTGTAAGGCACCTCTGCCAGAACGTTGCTTGCGGCTGCCACGGGTGAGGCGGCCGCAACTCAATTTCCGAGTTCGGGCGGGTTACCATGGCAACCGGGACGCTGCGCACACCGATGACGTCATCGGTGCCGGCGCAGCGCTACCGGCCTAACGCCGATTTAGGGCCCCTGTCAATTTTTAAACTGGCCATAACTTCGGCGCTAGGCCCTCTAGCGCCTCAAAAGCGGCGCTAAGGCCAGTGAATTTCTAGGCCATGGAGTCTTACTGAAACAATCACTGACTTACATTTAACCTTCTTCTTTCTTTCCATAGGGTCTCCTGCATCACCTGACCTTACCCAGGTTCATTCTTGTGTGGTTTCCCACAGTAACTAAGCTATTTAAAAACAAAGCATAAAGCATTAGTGTGTTTTTAAAAAATAAAATTTTGACGCAAGCACTCTCCCTTATCTGATAGCAAAATACTGCGGATGCTGGAAATCCGAAAAAACAACAGAAGACACTGGAAAAACTCAGCAGGCCAGGCAACATCTGTGGAGAGAGAAATAGAGTCAACGTTTCAGGTCGAAACCCTTCTTCAGAACTGAGAAAAAAAGACAGGAAATGAAACAGATTAAAAGGCCAGTTTGGGGGCTGGGAAATGGGGGAGGGGATGAAAGAACAAAAGGGAAGTGAAGAGACATTAAGACGAGACGAGATGGTAATAGGACAGGTGAAGAGACAAAAGATGGCTCTAGATGAAGTGTGAAATGCGCTGGCAGAAGGAGAGACAGCTGCCATGTGGGAGAGAAAAAAAGGAAAAAGCACAAAACAAAAGGTGTGGATAAAAAATATATAGAAATATAATAGGTGCCGAGGTTATGATCTGAAATTGTTGAACTCGATATTGAACTCGAACTCGATACTCTCCCTTATCTGTCTGGTTCTGCGGCTGTACAGATAACAGGCCATCTGTGCCTTGTTATTTCCAAACTTCCATAGCCTTGTGAAGTCCAAGGTCTCACGATGCCGTTCAGTTTGAAAGCTCTATTGTCTGTGCTGATAAGATGTGTGTGTTCTTTATTAAAGTCAGTCAAGTTAGCTTAATTTTCCCATCTACCATTGCTGCTAAGCTGGTTATGATTGGTTACTTTGTTTTGTGACTTAATTCTGATTACATATAGGTGTGTTTATATAAAGTAAGTATTAATAAGCAAATCAATAAAGAAATTAGCTATAATCTCATCAGTCAGTGTTGTAAGGTAGGAAACGCAGCAGCCAAAATTGCACACAGCAAGCTGGCACAAAGAGCAGTGTGATAATAACCAGATAATCTGTTTTTTAGTGATGTTGATTGAGGGATAAATATTGGCCAGGACACCAGGCGCAACTCCCCTGCTCTTCTTTGAAATAGTGCCATGGGATCTTTTACATCCACCTGAGAAGTAAGACCGGGCCTCAGTTTAACTTCTCGCCTGAAGGACAGCACCTACCAACAGTGCAGCACACCCTCAGTACTGCATTAAAGTGTCAGCCTGTGGCAAAACCACTAAGAGACTCTTACAGTGACTTACATAATTGTCTGTAACCAATGTTATTACCTCTAGCATTAATTGTCTGTAACCAATGTTATTACCTTTCAAGTTGGCTCTGGTTAAACAGAGCTAGATCGACAACATCGTGATCTGACGCGATGACGTCATCACGTGGGTCACGTGACGTCCCCTTCGGCGGGAAACGTGATGACGTCATGACGTCAGAGGTAGAGGGTGGGGCCAGCCAGTCCTCGTGTGGATTGAAAGAGAAAAGACCTGTTTTGAGCTTCTCCTGTAGTTTCTTGTTTTGTAAAGTTCTTAGACAATAAATTCAGTTTGTTAACTTCCAGTAAGTTATAGATTCTTTGTTAGGAGTGCAGAGACTCCTACAAGCCTAGATTTTGTGCGTAAATCCCTGGAGTGGGACTCAAACCCACTCCCATAGAGGGAGTGCAGCGAAGGTTCACCAGACTGATTCCTGGGCTGGCAGGACTGTCGTATGAGGAGAGATTGGGTCGACTAGGCCTGTAATCGCTAGAGTTTAGAAGAATGAGAGGGGATCTCATTGAAACGTATAAAATTCTGACAGGGCTAGACAGACTGGATGCAGGGAGGATGTTTCCCCTGGCTGGGGGGTCGAGAACAAGGGGTCACAGTCTCAGGATATGGGGTAGGACTTTTTGGACTGAGATGAGGAGACATTTCTTCACTCAGAGGGTGGTGAACCTGTGGAATTCTCTACCACAGAAGGCTGTGGAGGCCAAGTCACTGAATATATTTAAGAAGGAGATAGATAGATTTCTAGACACAAAAGGCATCAAGGGGTATGGGGAGAGAGTGGGAATATGGTATTGAGATAGATGATCAGCCATGATCATATTGAATGGTGGAGCAGGCTCGAAGGGCAGAATGGCCTACTCCTGCTCCTATTTTTCTATGTTTCTATGTTTCTATTCAGACTCAGAGGTAAGTGTGCTACCAACTGAGCCACAACTGGCATCTGGACGGGAAGCGAGGCAACGTGCCCATAGTTGCTGTCGAAAAGATAACTTTTGTGGAGGATTGTGATTGTGGGTAGACATGTAACAAGACAAAAAGCTTTAGGGAAGGATCTCCAGAGTGTAGGGGTGTGTGTGTGTTGGGGGGGAGCGGGTGGGGATAGGGGGAGGGGATGGCTTAGAGCTCTGCAGACTAGCATTGGAAGAGTGAATGTTGCGAGAAGGATGAAGAACTGGAGGAGTATGGAAGGGTAAGGCATGTGTGCTTTTGTTCAGTAGAGTAAGGTTAAAAAGTGGCCAGATCAGGGTTATACTGATCTTCTCAGTTAGCATTCCATGAAATCTCACTTCTAGTCTTATACTACAACATTAGCGCAGGGCTGATTGATATTTGAATATGCTGTTCTTGAATAATTGATATACACTTTGTAATTATAGTATCTTTTACTCACCTATAAATAGTTCTACACGAAATAAGACTATAAGAGCAGGAAAAAAAATGCAGTGAGAGATTGAACAGCCATTCTTGGGCAAGTAAAGTACATTATTAATGTAACAAGATGTGCTCTGTGAGTGGGTGATGTTGTCAGGTTACTGGCCCATAAATCAACCATTCATTTGTGTAAAACTTAGTTTTAACAAGAGACACAAATTTGATGACTTTCTGACATATTTCAGATTAATCATTTTTTAAATTGGTCTCACAGTTGCCCCAGCTTAATTGCTTAAAATTCTGAAAATAAAAGAGGCTGGAATCACAGTTTCACTTTTACTTATAATTACTAATGTGTCATTAAATGCTGCTGAATTGCTACATACCTACCTGAGAGAGATGCCACTAAATGAGATGAAGGCACTTAAATTGCCACGTACCTACCTGAGAGTGAATTAGTATGCATAATCAGCCTGTGATTTGGTCTGTAGGGAAATGAGAGACCTGCTTAACATTAATACAACTGTCCAGATGATTTATTTAATTTATGAGAAACAAGCACTGTATTTAAAATGGGAAGGTCTGGCTTGTGGGCTTTATCCCAATTTCGCACAGTTAAAATTACAGCTGGCAAGACTTGTGGCGAGAATATTACAGGGCTATTTAACATGGTGGTTGTTGTGATTTGTTCCTTATCTGAGACACCTACTGGGAGCTGACATCAGCCCTTATATTCATTTTAATTTGCAATATTGAAAATTAAAATTGAAAAGCCAGTCTGATCACTTTTATTTATATTCAGTTTTCCTCTTGGCGGGCCGTTGGGCTCTCATCAAAGGGAGCCTGGCTCAGCCAATTAGAAGGTTACGCCGCTCATCCACAGACTCTACTTAGGAATATAGTAACAGGAGGAGGCCATTCAGTCCCTCGAGCCTGTTCTGCTATTCAATTAGATCATAGTCGATCTGTACCTTAACTCCATTTGCTTTTGTTCCATATTCCTTGATACCCATACCTAATTTTAAAAATCTATTGATCGCAGTCTTGAATATTTCAATTGACCCAGCAGCCACAACATTTTGGGATAGAGAGTTCCAGATTTCCACTGCCCTTTCTGAGAATAAGTGCACTCTGATTGCACTCTGATATGGCCTAGCTCTAATTTCAAGATTAGTCCCTCTTGTTCTGGATTCCTCACCAGAGGAACTTGTTTTTCTATATTTACCCTATCGAATCTCTTTATCATTTTAAAGAAAGAATGACTTGCATTTATATAGCACCCTTCACGACTACCGGACGTCTCAAAGTGCTTCACAGCCAATGAAGTACTATTTAGGAGTGTAGTCACTGTTGTAATGTGGCAAACGCGGCAGCCAATTTGTGCACAGCAAGCTCCCACAAACAGCAATGTGATAATGACCAGATAATCTGTTTTTGTTATGTTGGTTGAGGGATAAATATTGGCCAGGACACCAGGGATAACGCCACTGCTCTTCCTCGAAATAGTACCATGGGATCTTTTACATCCACCTGAGAGAGCAGACGGGACCTCGGTTTACCATCTCATCTGAAAGATGGCAGCTCTGACAGTGCAGCACTCCCTCAGCACTGCACTGGACTGTCAGCCTAGATTTTTGTACACAAGTTTCTGGAGTGGGACTTGAACCCACAACTTTCAGACTCAGAGGTGAGTGTGCTACCCACTGAGCCATGGCTGACACTTGATTAGATCACCTTCAACCTTCTAAGCTCAAGGGAAAAACAAGGTGGCAAAAACAGGAAGGCAGATTATTATCTGAATGGCAATAGATTGGGAGAAGGGGAAGTGCAACGAGACCTGGGTGTCCTTGTGCACCAGTCACTGAAGGTAAGCATGCAGGTGCAGCAGGCGATTAAGAAGGCAAATGGTATGTTGGTCTTCATAGCGAGAGGATTCGAGTACAGGAGCAAACACAAAGGGCCAAACTAATTCATAATGAGAGTGTGAAAAAAGCAAGCCTGAAGGCTTTGTATCTTAATGCTAGAAGCATTAGGAACAAGGTGGATGAATTAGTTGTGGAAATAGAGGTAAACAAGTATGATTTGATTGGGATTACAGAAACGTGGCTGCAGGGTGGGCAAGGCTGGGAACTTAACATCCAGGGATATACAATATTTAGGAAGGATCGGCAAAAAGGTAGGGGAGGTGGGGTAGCATTGCTGGTAAAGGAGGGGATTAATGCAATGGAAAGGAAGGATATTAACTCGGATGAAACGGAATCTGTATGGGTAGAAATGAGAAATAGCAAGGGGAGGAAAACGTTAGTGGGTGTGATATATAGGCCTCCAAATAGTAATATGGAGGTGAGGGAAGGCATAAAAAGGGAAATTAGAGAAGCGTGCGATAAGAGCACAGCTGTCATCATGGGTGACTTTAATTTACATATTGATTGGACTACCCAAATTAGTAAAAATTCTGAGGAGGAGGAATTCCTGGAATGTTTTCGGGACGGTTATCTGGACCAATATGTCGAGGAGCCGACTCGAGATCAGGCCATTTTAGACTGGGTATTGTGCAATGAGAAGGGACTTATCAGCAATCTTCTTGTACGAGGCCCCTTGGGTCAGAGCGATCATAATATGATCGAGCTCTCAGTCGAGATGGAGAGTGAGGAAATTGAATCAGAGACTAAGGTCCAGAACTTAAATAAAGGGAATTACGAGGGTATGAGACGGGAATTGGGTAAGATTGATTGGGTGGTGTTTCTGGGGGGATTGACAGTGGATAGACAATGGCAAGCATTCAAAGATAGAATGGAAGAATTCCAGAACATGTTTATACCGGTTTGGCATAAAAATAAACCTAAAAAGGTGACTCAACCGTGGATAACGAGGGAAATTAGGGACAGCATAAAATCAAAAAAAAGGGCATATCAACTGGCAAAAAAAAGCACCAGACCGGAGGATTGGGGGCAGTACAGGATACAGCAAAAGAGGACAAAGGGATTAATCAGGAAGGGGAAAATAGAATACGAAAGTAAACTTGCAGCAAACATAAAGACAGACTGCAAAAGCTTTTATCGGTATATCAGGAGGAAAAGACTGGTAAAATCCCAAGTCGGTCCCTTGCAGTCCGATTCGGGAGAATATATAATGGAGAATAAGGAAATGGCAGACCAATTAAACTCATACTTTGGTTCTGTATTCACAAAGGAGGACACAAATAACCTCCCAGGAATATCGGCAAACATAGGGACTAATGAGAGGGAGGAGCTGACAGAAATTAGTATCTCTAGGGATATGATGTTGGGTAAGTTGAGGGGACTGAAGGCCGACAAATCCCCGGGGCCTGATAAACTACATCCTAGGGTACTTAAGGAGGTGGCCCTGGAGATAGCAGATGCTCTAAGGATCATCTTCCGGAACTCCATTGACTCGGGAACAGTACCCGTGGATTGGAGGGTAGCTAATGTTACCCCAATATTTAAAAAGGGGGGTAGAGAGAAAGCAGGGAATTATAGACCAGTAAGCCTTACATCGGTTGTGGGCAAAATGCTAGAGTCCATTATTAAGGATAAAATAGCGGAGCACTTGACAAATGGGGAAAGGATCGCACAGAGTCAACATGGATTTACAAAGGGTAAATCGTGTTTGACTAATCTGCTGGAATTTTTTGAGGAAGTAACTGGTAAAATAGATGGGGGAGAGCCAGTGGATGTGGTGTACCTTGACTTCCAGAAAGCCTTCGATAAGGTTCCACACAAAAGATTATCATGCAAAATTAAGGCTCATGGGATTGGGGGCAAAGTATTAACGTGGATAGAGAACTGGCTGGCGGATAGAAAACAGAGAGTTGGAATAAACGGCTCGTTTTCGGAGTGGCAGGCAGTGACCAGCGGGGTGCCGCAAGGATCTGTCCTGGGACCCCAGCTGTTCACAATATATATAAATGATCTGGATCAGGGAATTGGATGCAATATTTCCAAATTCGCTGACGACACTAAACTTGGAGGAGGGGTGGGCTCTGATGAGGATGTCAGGAGGCTACAGTGCGATTTGGACAGGTTGGGGGAATGGGCGGATACGTGGCAGATGCACTATAATGTGGATAAATGCGAGGTTATCCACTTTGGGGGTAAAAACAGGAGGGTAGATTATTATCTAAATGGCAATAGATTGGGAGATGGGGAAGTGCAGAGGGACCTGGGTGTTCTTGTGCACCAGTCACTGAAGGAGAGCATGCAGGTGCAACAGGCGATTAAGAAGGCAAATGGTATGTTGGCCTTCATATCAAGGGGGTTCGAGTATAGGAATAGGGATACCTTACTACAGCTGTACAAGGTGCTGGTGAGACCGCATCTGGAGTATTGTGTACAGTTTTGGTCGCCCCATCTGCGGAAGGATGTTCTTGCCATGGAAAGAGTGCAACGGCGATTCACCAGGCTGATACCTGGAATGGCGGGAATGACCTACGAAGAGAGATTAAATAGTTTGGGCTTGTACTCACTGGAGTTTAGAAGATTGAGAGGGGATCTCATCGAAACATATAAAATTATGGCAGGCCTGGACAGGCTGAATTCAGAGAGAATGTTTCCAATGGCCGGGGAGCACAGAACCAGGGGCCACAGTCTAAAAATAGCGGGCAAATCATTTAAAACAGAGATGAGGAAGAATTTCTTCACTCAAAGAGTGGTGAGCCTGTGGAATTCCCTGCCACAGAGGGCTGTGAAGGCTAATTCAATAAATATTTTCAAGAGAGAATTGGATATATTTCTGAAGGCTAAGGGGATTAAGGGTTACGGAGAAAAGGCGGGGACGGGGTACTGAACTGGTAAGATCAGCTATGATCTCAGACGAAGATCAGCCATGATCTCATTGAATGGCGGAGCAGGCTCGAAGGGCCGAATGGCCTACTCCTGTTCCTATCTCTATGTTTCTATGTTTCTATGTCTTGCTGCAGTTGTACAGGGCCTTGGTGAGACCACACCTTGAGTATTGTGTGCAGTTTTGGTCGCCTTATCTGAGGAAGGATGTTCTTGCCATGGAAGGAGTGCAGTGAAGATTCACCAGACTGATACCTGGGATGGCAGGAATGATGTATGAGAAGAGATTGGGTCAATTGGGCTTATATTCGCTGGAGTTTAGAAGAGTGAGAGTGGATCTCATTGAAACTTATAAAATTCTAACAGGACTAGACAGACTAGATGCAGGAAGGATGTTCCTGGTGGCAGGTGTAGGGGTTTTTTGCTACTTGCTTTGGCCAGTCGGTTATGTCTCCGGCTGCCTTATCTCTGAACGGTTCAGATCGCTCACCCCTTAATTCTGATCCCCGGACTTATTGGCAGATAGTGATATAGACAAACGAGTAGACCAGTGGTTTGGTACAAAGAAAACCAAAATTTATTAACAGAGAAAATAAGATAACAATACTATACAAAAGGATGATATGAATGCAGTACACTTACACTTAACAGGGGAGGAGAAACGGCGCATCGAGGGAAAATGGCTAAAATGACAATTCAGCAATCCCCTTAACTCCCACCCTCTACACCTAGCTAGATTATCTTGCGATGGGTCAGAAGTATAATGCTTACCGGTCTGAGATGTTGAAAGAAAAGCCCTTTGCCCTGTTGCCTGCCGATGTCACGTGGTCCCGTCCAGGTAGAGATACCCCAGTAATTAAAAGGTCTCTGACAGGGTATCCTACCTCTCTGGACGGGCTCTCCTTCGATGGTCTTCTCCTTGGTTGATGGCGAGGCAGGGCGCAGGAGGTGAGGCGAGAGCGAATGGCTTCTTGAGAGGCTAGTTATACCCCCCTCGGTAGCCCTTATCTCTACGCTCAATCAGCTCATTCTTTTGTCTGATTTGAGCGGGCTGGAATTAAACAAAAGGTATCGATCTTGGCCCATCGACTTGGATGGCCGGTAATCGGTTCCTGCCGGTTCTGCAACTGCTCTCCTTTGTCCAGCAGGTTCTTTGATGGGGGCCAGCCCCGTCTCGACGGCCCCGCTGATTATTTTGATTGTTTGAGCAAACACCTTGATGGCCTTTATGCGTAGGTCCGATTGTAATTGGGTTTGTCCCTAATGCATATGCAAAAGTCTTGTCTGGTTTCATGATCTCCTTGCTGCAGACATTGAAATGCACAAGCTGTTAGCTTGCCAGGGCCCGAATTGAAACTGACAGGCTTTCGGCCACGAGGTCTGACCGCAGCCATTTTGTTGTGCCCTGGATTTTAAAACTCCGTCTGACCAGGGTTTCTTTTAAAAAAGCAAATAAATCTTCGGGGGGGGCGGGGGGGTGGGGTGATGGGGGTGGAAGATGTATGAAATTTTCGAATCCTTCACAGAGGAGTCCAGAACCAGGGGTCACAGTCTAAGGATAAGGGGTAGGACATTTAGGACTGAGATGAGGAGGAATTTCTTCACCCAGAGAGTGGTGAACCTGTGGAATTCTCTACCACAGAAGGCAGTTGAGGCCAATTATTTTAATATATTCAAGAAAGAGTTAGATATCTTTCTTGAGGCTAAAGGGATCAAGGGATATGGGGAGAAAGCAGGGACAGGGTACTGAATTTGGATGATCAGCCATGATCTCATTAAATGGCGGAGCAGGCTCGAGGGGCCGAATGGCCTACTCCTGCTCCTATCTTCTATGAATCTATAAGGGAATGCAAGCCAAAATTATGCAGCCATTCCTCATAGTTTAACCCTTCAAGCCCTGGTATGATTCTGGTGATACTGCGCTGTCCCGCCTCCAAGGCCAGTATATCCTTCCTGACGTTCGGTGTCTAAAATTGAATGCAGTACTCCAGATGGGGTCTGACCAAGGCTCTGTGCAACTGAAGCAGCGCATCCTCACTTTTGTAATCCAACCCTCTTGAGATTAAAAACAGAAGCAAAATACTGCGGCTGCTGGAATTTTCTGAAATAAAAGCAGAAAATGCTGGAAACACTCAGCAGATCAGGCAGCGTCTGTGGAGAGAGAAACAGTGTTAACGTTTCAGGTCAATGGCCTTTCATCAGAACTGGAAAAAGTTAGTGATGTAACAGGTTTTAAGCAAAGTGCAGGGGCAGGGAAAGGGAGGAGGGGAGGAAAGAACAACAGGGAGGTTCTGTGATAGGGTGGAAGGCAGGAGAGATTAAATGACAAAAGGGATGATGGTGCAAGGCCAAAGGAGATGGGACAGGTAAAGAAAGAAATTATGGATCTAGAGGAGGTGTGAATGGAAATATCTTAAAATAAAGGTCAACATTTCATTAGCCTTTTTGATTGCATTCTGTACCTGTACTCTACAGTGCTAATCTCTCACTGTTAAGAAACTATTCCAATTTGTCTTTCTCGGATCCAAAGCAGATGACCTCACACTTCCCCAGATTGAAGTACATCTGCCATAGTTTTGCCCACTCCCTTCGTCTGTCTATGTCCCTTTGTAACTTCCTGCTCCCATCTACACAACTTACTGTACCTCCTAACTTTGTGTCGTCTGCTAACTTGGATATATACCTCTCTATTCCATAATCCATAAAAAGCTGAGGCCCCAGTACAGATCCCTGAGGAACATCACTTGTCACATTCCCTTTATCCATGCTCTCCGTCACCTATCTCCTAACCAATTAGTAATCCCGGTCACAAAGTTACTTTCATTTTTGCAAATAATCTCTTGTGTGAAATCTTATCAGATGCCTTCTGGAAGTCCATATAGACAACATCCATAGACACTCCCCTATCCACCATGCTAGTGACCTCCTCAAAAAATTCAACTAGATTTAAGTCAGACATTACCTTCCCTTCACAAATCCATGCTGGCTCTCTTTGTTCATATTGTAGGAACGGAGGTTCCTAACTAAATAATTCAGCTCAACTCGATGGATTAAAAGACTGGAATTTAATAACAACAAAGTTTGCTGGATGTTACAAGGAGGAAATCAAAACACGTTCGTTCAAGATGCCAGGTAGTCGAAGACTGCTGGAAAGTTCTCTAAGCTGACGTCATGACGTCCCCATGTTCTTCGCGCCACTGGCGGTCACGTGATCGGCGTCATGACATCACCATGCAGGATAAAGGCAAACACACACTGTAAAGGTAACAATTAGTTTAAAGGTGCAGTCCCCGGCTGCACTATAATACAATTAAGGGGATTATACTAAAGTACACTGAGTCTCTTGTGGCTCCTCCACAGGCAACCCCCCAGAATCCCCGTTAATGGCCAGTGTCAAACGAACAGGGGGCTTGATGGTTCTCTCCGAGCATCGACGACTCTCAGGCGGCGGAAGTGGAACGTCGGGAGAAAGCATGGAGCCTGGCTGTGGTTGTTGCGGCGTGTCAGGTGCGGCGAACGCAATGTCTGACTGCGAAAACGACGGTGAGGCATCTGTAGGTGGTTCAACGGCTGGCTGTTGTAATGATGAATCGGCGTGCAACGGCGGTCGTCCTCGGCGAGGTGGCTGGGCAGGCACTATTGCTTCAGTGCGATCGAGGTGAGCGGCCTTCAGACGGTGAAATATTTCTCACCGGCAGATATGACACGAAATGGGCCGGCATATGGTGGTTTAAGTGGGTCTCTGTGCGCGTCGTGCCTGATGAAGACATAATCGGCGGACATGAGGTCCGCAGGAACGTGAGGCCTCTGTAAGCCATGATGCGAGGTCGGAATTGGCAGGAAGTTCTTGGCCGCCTCGCGATGCTGGATAAGCTGCTGAGTTGCAGACCACGGTTCTGTATGCGGAGGCAGGAAGTCACCAGGGACCCTCAAGGTTTGCCCGTAAACTAACTCAGCTGATGAAGACTGAAGGTGTCTTCCTTGGGAGCCGTCCTTAGCCCCAGCATCACCCAAGGCAATCTGTCTACCCAGTTGGATCCGCGCAGGCTGGCATGAAGGGATGCCTTAAGCGACCGATGGAACCTTTCGCACAGGCCATTCGCCTGCGGACGGTAGGCGGTGGTACGGTGTAGCTTGGTACCTAAGCTGTGTGCAACGGCGTTCCATAATTCGGAAGTGAATTGTGGACCTCGGTCCGATGATATGTCGGATGGGACGCTGAAGCGAGCCACCCACGACGACAGGAATGCCCTGGCAATATCAGTTGTAGTGGTAGCGACCAACAGAATCGCCTCTGGCCACCTGGTGGTGCGGTCCACTATTGTGAGGAGATGTGTGAAACCCCGTGAACCGGGGAGAGGACCCACTAGATCCACGTGCACGTGGTCAAACCGTCGCTCTGGCACTGGAAACTCAGCCAAAGGGGCTTTAACATGCCGGTTGACTTTCGCTTTTTGACAATCAATACAATTATTTGTCCAATCTCGGACATCTAAGTGCATGCCCTTCCACACGAACTTGCGGGACATGAGGCGTTGCAAAGCTCGCATCCCTGGGTGCGACAATCCGTGTATCGCCCAAAAGACTTTCTTGCGCCACTCGACCGGCACTATGGGACGAGGCACTCCCATGGACGTGTCGCACAAAAGGGTGGTTCCTGCTGAGTGGAACTGAACGTCAGCGACTTGCCAACTGGAAGGCGTGGTCCGGTACGCTTGAACTTCGGGGTTAGCCAACTGCTCTTCCGCTAAGCCAGCGAATTCAATGCCCAGGTTAACTGCCAGGACAGGAGCGCGGGAGAGGCAATCGGCCACGAGATTGTCCTTGCCCGAGACGTGTCGTAGGTCGGTGGTGAATTCCGAAATGAAGGTGAGGTGGCGCTGTTGCCGCGCTGACCAAGGTTCAGATGTTTTGGCCATGGCAAACGTGAGTGGTTTGTGGTCCACAAACGCGGTGAACGGGCGTCCTTCTAACAGAAAGCGAAAATGTCGAATAGCCAAAAACAGGGCGAGCAACACCCTATCGAACGTGCTGTACTTGCGTTCGTTCTTGCGTAGTTGGCGGCTGAAAAAGGCCAGCGGCTGCCAAGTCCCGTCTACCCACTGCTCCTGCACCGCTCCAATGGCGTAGTCCGAAGCATCCGTCGTGAGAGCGATGGTTGCACCTGGAATAGGGTGTGTCAGCATGGTTGCATCTGCCAGTGCTGCTTTGGTATCTAGGAAGGCCTGGTCCATCTGGGGAGTCCAGTTGATGAGGTCTTTGCCAGATTTCCCTTTCAGTGCTTCATACAGCGGTTGCATCAACTGCGCTGCCTTGGGGACAAAACGATGGTAAAAATTAACCATCCCCAGGAATTCCTGCAAGGACTTAACAGCGAGGGGACGTGGAAAAGCTGTAACAGCCTCGACCTTGGTGGCTAGTGGAACGGCACCGTCCGATGTTATCCTGTGCCCCAGGAAATCGATGCTGGTGAGACCGAATTGGCATTTGGCTGGGTTGACAATGAGGCCATGTTGGTTTAACCGAGTGAAGAGCTGGCATAGATGTAACAAGTGTTCCTTGGGGTTCTTGCTAGCGACGAGTATATCGTCCAGATATACGAAAAGGAAAGGCAAATCCTGTAAAACAGAGTCCATGAGCCGCTGGAAAGCCTGCGCTGCATTTTTTAACCCGAAAGGCATTCTGAGAAATTCGAAAAGGCCAAAAGGTGTGATGACCGCCGTCTTGGGAACATCTTGGGGGTGCACCGGAATCTGGTGATACCCGCGGACGAGATCCACCTTTGAAAATATTGAGTTTCCAGCCAAATGTGCTGAGAAATCCTGGATATGAGGTATGGGATACCTGTCAGGAGTCGTGGCATCGTTTAGTCGTCTGTAGTCACCGCAAGGCCGCCACCCTCCACCTGGTTTGGGGACGATATGCAGTGGAGAGGACCAAGGACTGTCAGAGCGTTGGATGATCCTGAGGCGCTCCATTGTTTGGAATTCGGCTTTAGCCGCCGCGAGTTTGCTGGGTTCTAACCTGCGCGCCCGGGCATAAACCGGTGATCCATTCGTGGTGATATGGTGTGCCACACCATGTTTCGTGACTGCTGCCGAGAAGGTAGGCCGGGTGAGCTCTGGAAAATCGCTGAGTAGGCGTGTAAACCCGTCTTGAACTGGTACCGCACAGGTGACCGACCAGGACACGGCGGTGCTGCGGTGGCAGGGCACCGTGTGGTAAATGGACGTGTGAATAAGGCGGCAGTTTTTGACGTCGACTAGAAAACCATTTGCACAAAAGAAGTCGGCTCGTAGTATGGCCTGTGACACTGCGGCAGTGATAAATTGCCAGAGGAACTGCTGACCGCCGAAAGTAACGGTAACCGTCCGTTTCCCAAAAGTGCGAATCGCCGCGCCATTGGCTGCCTCGAGTGCAGGGCTGCGGCTGCCGGATTGTAGATCCAGCCTGGAAGCTGGCAAAATGCTGCACTGGGACCCAGTGTCGCAGAGGAATCGCCTCCCCGTTGTGGAATCCGTAACATAAAGTAATTTCCCCGTTGAACCGACTGCCATGGTAAATTGAACGCGCTTTTCAGGGCTTGTTGTCCTTTTCGAAGGGCGATGGCTTGCTGAAGGATTTTTTTGGGGGGAGAAACTGCAGGGAGGCTTGCAGCATCGAGCTTTGGTGCCAAAACGGGCGTGGTACGTGCACCAGCCTGCTGGAGGAGGGCTGGGCTTCGCACGCGCAGGAGAAGGGCGCCTCGTGGCGTGAGACTGCAAAAATTTTGTCTGCCTCTGCCGCGAGCTTAACACAGTCGGTGATCTCAGAGCTGGCCAAGGCTGTCTGCACAGCGTCAGGTAGCTGGCAGAGGAAAAGTTCTCGGAATAAAAAACATTGGTCTTCCGAACCAAGTAGGGTGAGCATTTGGCTCATTAATTCCAAAGGCTTTGAGTCCCCAATGCCTGGCATGGCAATGAGCCTGCGTGCGCGCTCTGATTTGTTAAGGCCAAATATTTGCAGTAAACGAGCTTTGAGAGCCTCATACTTGCCCTCGTCTGGTGTACTGCTCAGTAGGCTGATGACCCTCGAGGCCGTGGCGCTGTCAAGAGCGGAGACCACGTAAAAATAACGGGTCGAATCCTACGATCTCCCGCAGGTGAAACTGTGCTTCCGTCTGTAGGAACCAAGTTTCTGGTTGCTGCTCCCAGAACTGAGGCAATTTGAGGGCGACGGCATTTGTGCTCATGTTGAATTCTCTTCGAAGTTTGTTCGACGAGATCGGGGTCACCAATGTAGGAACGGAGGTTCCTAACTAAATAATTCAGCTCAACTCGATGGATTAAAAGACTGGAATTTAATAACAACGAAGTTTGCTGGATGTTACAAGGAGGAAATCAAAACACGTTCGTTCAAGATGCCAGGTAGTCGAAGACTGCTGGAAAGTTCTCTAAGCTGACGTCATGACGTCCCCACGTTCTTCGCGCCACTGGCGGTCACGTGAGTGGCGTCATGACGTCACCACGCAGGAGAAAGGCAAACACACACTGTAAAGGTAACAATCAGTTTAAAGGTGCAGTCCCCGGCTGCACTATAATACAATTAAGGGGATTATGCTAAAGTACACTGAGTCTCTTCTGGCTCCTCCACAATATAATGTTTGTACAAATGCTGATTCACTCATAACCTGATGATAGATTGCAGTAACTTCCCCACAACTGATGTTAAGCTGACGGGTCAGTTCACCAGACTGGTTCCTGGAATGGGGGGTTTGTCCTATGAGGAGAGATTGAGTAGACTAGGCCTATATTCTCTAGAGTTTAGAAGAATGAGAGGTGATCTCATTGAAACACAAAATTTTTACAGGACTTGACAGGGTAGATGCAGGGAGGATGTTTCCCCTGGCTGGGGAGTCTAGAACCAGGGGTCACAGTCTCAGAATAAGGGGTCGGCCATTTAGGACTGAGATGAGGAGAAATTTCTTCACTCAGAGAGTGTTGGAGCTTTGGAATTCTCTACCCCAGAGGGCTGTGGTGGCTCAGTCGTTGAGTATATTCAAGATAGAGATCGATAGATTTTGAATATTAAAGGATCAAGGGATATGGGGATAGTGCAGGAAAGTGGAGATGAGGTAGAAGATCAGCCATGATCTTATTGAATGGTGGAGCAGGCTCGAAGGGCCAAATGGCCCACTCCTGCTCCTATTTCTTATGATCTTATGTTCTTATGGGTCAGTAGTTATCTGATTTTCCCTCCTTTCCTTCTTAAATAAAGGAATAACATTTGTAATTTGGAATCCAATTTTGGATTCCTGGATCAAGAGAACTTTGGAAAATAATGACTAATGCAGCTGCAATTCCCTAACCTTTCTTTTTGTAATACTCTGGAGTGGAAGCCATCTTAAATCCCATTAATTTCACCAGTACCATTTTTTTTACTGACATTAAATCCACTAAGTTCCTCCCCATAACTTATTTTTAGATTCCCTTGTACTGCTGGTATTTTGTCCTCTGCCTCTACTGTGAAAACGAACACAAAGTACTCATCTCCTTATTGTCCATTATAGTCTCGCCCAATGTTCCCGTTAAGCCGCGTGGCTGCGCAGCGCTCTGCAGCAACCGCACAGCTGAATCACCGGCTTTTAAATAGGAGAAAACGCGCACACGCGGTATTTTGAATGGGCCGCACACCCAAATAAAAATTAAAGGGAACACTGGTCTCACCTGCATCCTGTTGTATCCATGTGTTAATGGAGACACGGAATGCAGGAGTTGGTTTCACAGGTGTTTACTGAACAAAGTCTGGAGGTGAACTAACAGATACAAGACACTATACAGGCTTATATAGCCCGAGTGGCCATTACCGGCATTACAGTACACAGGGGCTCTTAAAGGCACATACACCACAATTCCTCCCCTTTTAGACAACCAGTACCTAACATTTTAAGTAATCATTAATTAACATGTTACAAGAACAATAATCTACACATTTGCTGCAGTTAATCAATTATAAGTCAGTCTCTCTGGAGGCTTCCTGACTCGGTCCGGATAACGCCTCGGTGGTGTAGTAGTTTCTGGTGGTGTAGTAGGTTCTTTTGGCAAGGTCGATTCGGCTTGAATGCCAGTGTCGGGTTCATCTGGTTCCAGTATCACCAGATCGGAGGTAGATACTATGGGTATCTCTGCTTCATCATTAGGTGTATAGAGTTGTGGTGTAGGTTGTCCCTTTTCGGATGACTCTATGATCTGGTCAGCATGGCGCCTTTTTATGCTTTCACCAATGTCCACGGTATACATCAGCGGTCCTAGTCGTGTGCAAATAGTTCCAGGTTGCCATTTCTCGGTACGGTAGTCCCGGGCCAAAACTTGTTGACCTATCTGGAAGGTTCTAGTTGGCCTTTCATTCATGCCTTGAAATTGCCGGTTCTCTACGTCCCTTCTGATGTTTGGCTTGATCAAATCCAGCCGGCATCTTAGGCTTCTATTGAAAAACATTATGGCGGGAGTTTGGTTTATAACCACATGTGTTGCATTCCTGTATGAAAACAAGAAGTTATCTACCTTATGGTGTAGATTTATGTCTTCATTACCCATGGCCTTTATGGCCTTCTTGAAGGTCTGGACAAACCTTTCAGCCAATCCATTGGTGGCGGGATGGGATGGGGCGGACGTGTAGTGCTTAACCCCATTGTTTTTTAAGAACTTCCTGAATTCTTTGGACACAAATTGCGGTCCATTATCAGAACAGATCTGTTCAGGCAGCCCATTCCTGGCAAATATGGTCCTTAATACTGTGATGGTTTTTTCCGTGGTGGTGGAGGACATCTTTATTACCTCCGGCCACTTGGAGTGTGCATCAACCGCGATTAAGAACATTGAGTCCATAAATGGACCAGCAAAGTCGATGTGTACCCTTTGCCATGGAGATGAGGGCCACTCCCATGGATGTAGAGGGGCTTGTGGTGGGGCATTTTGGACCTTCTGGCATCCTAGGCAGCTCTTGGTCATTTCTTCGATGTCTCCATCGATACCTGGCCACCACACAAATGTTCTGGCTAGGTTCTTCATTTTCACTCCACCCAGATGCCCCTCGTGAAGCTCCTTTAGCACTTTATCCTGGAGTTTGGGTGGAATCACCACTCTGGATCCACACATCAAGGTTTCTCGGCACACTGACAGCTGTTCTCTTCTTCTAGCCATCCCTTCACCATTAAATCGTAGACTCGTGAGAGAGTCGGGTCATTTCTCGTTTCCTTTTCAATGGCAGAATTTGTTACTGGTAGACATTCCACTATGGTTGAGTGGAACATCTCCACTGGGTCCACTGTAGGTGCCTCTTCTACCGTTGGCAACGGTAGGCGCGATAAACCGTCAGCATTCCCATGCTGTTTTGATCCTTTGTATTCTATGTCATATTGGTGTGCCCCTAGGAAAAGGGACCACCTCTGTAGCCTTTGCACTGTCATAATGGGAACACCCTTTTTAGGGTTGAATATGGAGACGAGGGGTTGATGGTCAGTCAACAAGGTAAATTTTTGTCCATGTAGGTAATGGTTGAATTTCTTCACTCCCCATACCAGGCTGAGTGCTTCCCTGTCGATCTGGGCATAGTTACGCTCAGCTGAGTTCAATGAGCGTGACGCAAAAGCTATCGGCCGCTCCGAGCCATCAGGGAATCTATGCGATAATACCGCTCCTACGCCGTAAGGGGATGCATCGCACGCCAGTCTGATTGGCAGTGATGGGTTGTAATGAGCCAAAACTTCCTTGGACGTGATCAAGCCTTTGCATTTATGGAAGGCACGTTTACAGTCTTCGCTGCATTTCCAAATTACTCCCGTTTGTAGCAGTTCATTAAGAGGGTGCAGAAGAGTTGACATGTTCGGTAAAAATTTATGATAGTAATTTATCAATCCAAGGAACGACCTTAATTGTGAGACATTTTCAGGTGCTGGGGCTTTTATGACTGCTTCAATTTTTTCAGGTGACTTATGCAACCCTTCCTCGTTAATTATGTGGCCACAATATGATATTTGTTTCTGGAAAAATTCGCACTTGGTGCGATTTGCTCGTAGGCCCCATTCTTTCAGCCTAGTGAGCACCTGCTCCAAATTGGCAAGGTGCTCCTTGTGGTTTTCTCCTGTTACAAGGATGTCGTCTAGGTAGCACTGAGTCCCCGGAATCCCTTGGAGGACTTGCTCCATAGCTCTTTGCCAGATAGCTGGAGCTGATGCTACTCCGAAAACCAGTCGATTGTACTGGTACAGGCCTTTGTGTGTATTTATCGTGAGATACTTTTTAGAGGCCTCTTCAACCTCCATCTGTAGATATGCTTGTGACAAGTCAATTTTGGTGAAACGTTTCCCTCCGGATAGTGAGGCGAAAATATCTTCTATCCTCGGAAGAGGATACTGTACCGTGTGAAGGACCGGGTTTACAGTCACCTTGAAGTCCTCACAGATGCAAATTTTTCTCTGTTCTTCAGATTTATCATTATTCAACGTTTTCTTCATGACCGGGACGATGGGTGTTGCCCACTCACTCCAATCTATCTTGGATAATACGCCTGCCTTTTCCAAATTCTCCAGCTCTGCCTCGACTGCTGGACGAATTGCGTATGACACCGGCCTTGCCTTAAAAAACTTGGGAATTGCCGCATCTTCCACTTTTATTGAGGCAGTGACGCCTTTCAAGGTTCCTAGTTCCTGTTGAAACACTTCCTTGGCATTGGCCAAGATGTCTTTTAATCGTTCAGGTATGACGTCATCCTCATTTTTTTTCTTACTGGTCACCGTCAGTGCCTGAATGGATTGCCAGTCTAAGCGTATCTTCCTGATCCATTCACGTCCCAACAGCGGTGGACCACCATCTTGCAGAACGTATAAATACAACTTCTGTATTTCCTTGCCGTTGTATACAACAGGCACCCTTATTTCCCCTTTGGGGTATACTTTCTGCCCCGTATATGTTTTCAAGATAATGGATGTGTCTTTCAAAGGTATATGCGAAAATAGCCGCTCGTAATCCCATCGACTTATGACGGTCAGAGCCGATCCTGTATCTAGCTCCATTTTAACTGGGGACCCTGCTATCGTGAGGGTAACCCCAATGATCTGGTAATCTTCTTTGGCAATTACATTATGTAATTTGAGACAGCTTAGTCTCTTGTTTCCGGAGTCGCTATCGCTCTTCTGGTCTTCGGAGCTACTGTCCGTTATCATTTGTACCTTTCTGTACTTTTCCTTATTGATTTTTTTCCTGTCCGTGGACTTTTTGTTTCCAGATCGGCATACACGTGCAATGTGTCCCATCTTTCCGCATTGCCTGCATGCTTTGTCCTTGAACCAGCAGTCCCTCTGGTCATGGGTGGATCTGCCGCAGCGATAACATCTCTCGAAACCCTGTGTCATTTCATGGGTGCCGAAGTCCTGTGGCTTTTGCTGTATCTCTGCAGCCCCTCTTGCAGCTGCTTTGTATGATACAGCCACACTGAAAGCCTTGTCCAGTGTTAAATCTTTCTCAGAAAGTAGCCTTTTCTGTGTTCTTTCACTTAGGAGACCGCAGATGAATTTGTCTCGAAGAGAATCTGCCAGTCCTGCCCCAAATTGGCAGTGCTTTGACAGCTTCCTTAATTCGGTGAGGTAATCAGCGTTACTTTCATTCTTGTGCTGATTCCTCCTGAAGAATTTGAATCGTTCCGCTATCAGCAGCGGTGTTGGGTTTAAGTGTTCCTGTAGGGTATCAACAATCTCCTTAAAATTCTTGTCCTTCGGTTTGGCTGGAGTGATTAAGTTTCGTAACAGCCCGTATGTCCTTGCGCCCATTAGATTTAGAAGTACTGATGCCTTTTTATCATCCTCTATTTCATTTGCTGTGCAATATACCTCCACTCTTTCCACATATATGGTCCAATCCTCTATATCGCTATCGAAATCAGTAATATTGCCAGTCTTAGGCATCCTGAAAAAAAATGGCGCCTCCCGCGCTTTCCTTTCTTCCCCGCAGAAAAAAAATGGCGCCTCCCGCGCTTTCCCGCTGCTGCCGCTTCTGACAACGCTGTTCTCTGCGGTTTTTATTTACATAGGTATTTTTAATAGGTGGAGACTCGTTCCCGCCGGACTCTCTGGGACTTTTCCCTCCCTCTGCTTGGTCCAAACGCCGACCTGCTTTGCAGCGCCGGCCGTCTCCCGAGTGCTCCACCCTCTGTCTCCGTTTGCCTCCGCCTTCGCTGCTCGGCCCCGCTGCGGAGCTAGCCGATGGAGCCCCAGCCCGCCGCCCAGGAAGGATTATTGCAGTACCTGCCACCAGCTCGGCTAGCTGGTGAAACCACAGTTTTTTTTTTTCTTTCTTGTTTTTCTTCGACTTTCGTCTGAGGAATCGATCTCCTTGAGGTGCTGCCGAATTGCAGGTAAGTCCGTTTCCAATTCGTCACCACTGTTGTATCCATGTGTTAATGCAGACACCGAATGCAGGCGTTGGTTTCACAAGTGTTTACTGAACAAAGTCTGGAGGTGAACTAACAGATACAAGACACTCTACAGGCTTATATAGCCCGAGTGGCCATTACCGGCATTACAGTGCACAGGGGCTCTTAAAGGCACATACACCACACATCCGTCTTAATCGGTCCACATTCCACTTACCACCATCTTTCTCTTAATATATTTTAGCTTGATACTATCTCTTACCTCATTTGTTGGCCATGGTCCACTATACAAGTGGAGCCTTTGCCTTGTAGGGGTATCATACTGGTTTGGTATCATATCAAATATCTCTTTGGATACTTCCGCTGTTTGTCTGTAGTTTTACCCATTGGCTGTTGAGCCCAGTTTACTGTGATCAATTCATTTCTCATCCCTTTGAAGTTTGCTTTAAAACCTAGTAAACTCTCCCCTCTCCATCTCAAGCCTAATATCAAATTGAATCATATTATGGTCACCATTTGCAAGAAGTTCCCTTACTGTCAGATTGTTTACTATTTCTGGTTAGTTACTCATCACTAAGTCCAGTATGGCTTGTTCCCTCGTCAGTCCTGAAGCATGTTCGGGCGTAAATTCCTTGGTGCCCCAAACCGGGTGTGATTCTGGCGGCGTGCAGTGATGGCACGCCGGGACAAAGCGGCTCAAGGATCAAAGCAAGTTTGTCCTTGGGCCTGTTTAGAATAAATCAGGTGAGCTGCGGCTGCCAATCAGGCACTCCGATGCAGCTCATTTGTTGGGCGTTTACCAATTTCGTGCCGCGCTGAGGCTCAGAGGTAAGTTTGGGAATGGGGGTGGGGGGTGATGGGATGGGGTGGGGCAGCAGGTGATTGGGAGGGAGTGAGGACTGACTGCCAGCGGTCCATAGTTGTCTAGTGGAGCCAGGAGCAGCAGACCTGCTCATTCCGACTCCACAAAAATGCTAGAACTTTTCCACATTTTTGTGGGCTTTTTTTCCAGTGGCTTCCGGGATTCCCTTTAAGCACCGCTGGTTAGGCTGCTCAAGAGCTGGAAATGCCAATTGGAGCTTGAGGGCTAGAAATTCAGTAAGGCCCCGCCAGCTTTGCGCCCAGTTACCGCCCAAAGAGGGCTTCTGCGCCAATAGAGGAGTTTGCGCTGATATTCAGCGCAGCGGTAATGGCGGCGGTAGCCGGTAGCGCTGCGCCGGCTCCGATGACGTCATCGGTGTGCGCAGTGCCCCAGTTCCGCCCCGATACCGGCCCGACCCCCATATTTAGTTGCGGGCCGCCTCTTCCGCAGCGGCCGCAAACAACGTTCTGCAACCGTGGCCGTCCTGCAGCCTTAGTGGCGCTAGTTAAGGCGGAGGTGCGGCCGGCCGCTTTTTCGGCGGCCGCCTGCCCGCACCTCCTTCCCCGGCCTCCTCCACCCCCCCCCGCGGCATTGCCGGCTGCTTTCCGCGAGCCCGGCACTTCTCCGTGGTGCCGGGCTCATTTGCCGGCACTATCAAGCGGCGATCTCTCCGTTGCAGGCACCTCCCCCTTAAGAGAAGGAGGAGGCCTGCAGTACCGCAGCCTGCCGCTCCGCAGCGGGTGGCGCAGCAGCACCCACAGCGCTGAAATTCAGTTTCAGTGCCCCAAGCGGGGGCGGGCACACCCTGGAATAGCGCCCGGTTCCGACTTGGGGCGCAAAAACTGAATTTCTGACGGTTGCAACTGGCTCCGCGCGCAGCGCTAACTTTTGGGCGCAAGCGAGCTGGCGGGGCCTTACTGAATTTCTAGGCCAATGAATTTAGAAGTCCTTGTCAGAAATGAGTGCAGCAGCCTCGTTTAATTGTTGTAATCAGGCTCGCGGTCATTTCAGGCGGCTACCGGGGGCGCTGAAAAAATGGTCCCCAACCAATTTAACAGGGGCTGACAGCGCGAGAAGATCAGATGCGTTGAGGCCACTGCTAGATTGGTTATCGTGCGCCCATTTTACGTAATGGGCGGTAACCATGCTAAACGTGGGCCCTATTGTTCTGGAAATCTGTCCTGAGTACAATCTATGTACGCACTTCAATGGAAATGACAATCGGGAGATGCGTGAAATGGGAGGACGGGCCGCTATCGTGTCTTTTACACTTATTGCACAAAGTCAAAATTACCCTCACGGCATGAGCAATGGCACAGGAGATCCACTAGTTTAATTTAAAATAATATATACCATGCACGATGTCATTGTTTGATTTTCATTGGCTAAACGTTACGTTAAAGTTCTGAAAAAACTCTGAATTTTTAAAATTCTAAACCAGAAATGAACGTGCAATATTAGCATAAGGACACCGGACTAGGGTTAATATGGCTGTTGAAATATCAAACAGGAATGTCGTACAGAATGTATTAATCATTTCCACACTAATATTGCACACGGTAAACCTGCGGGTTATATGTGCAGAAACATGGTACTTTTGTGGAATTGAAATGAATTTAAAAAAATGTAAATTCACCCCCCACTATCGTGCTTTACCTCAGCTTTAATTAACAAGCAAATTCATCTATCTGAAAACACTTGAGTATACGGACATGCATTTACATTTTCTGCTCCGAGACTACTGATTTGAAAATTCTGAACTTTGTGAAGCCGGATATTAATTTTCACTGAAATTTATGATAATATATGGTTTTAGTTTTCATTCCTTTGTTTAGTTGTGCTCCTTTACCAGTTTAACTGTATAGACAAACACCCCATTAACATTACAGTGGTGATCTATCACAAGCCGTTTTATACTATACACATTTCAAAGAATCCCACCCACCAGAACTAGGCTGATTAAGATTCCAAATTGCTTTAGATTCCAATTTCATCCCGCCCTTATAAAAGTGATATTTATAAATGTGGACCACGAGTTTCCACTTTGGCGCAGTCGGCGATCTGGGAGAAAATTGCACCCAAAACTGCGCTTGTTTTCAGAAGTGATTGGCCCTTATTTTCCGATCAGAGGCTTCCTGCGTGCGGAGGCCTCCGATCTGTAAAAAATCTACACACTTACCCGAGGGCTCCCGAGGTCCGGACATTTCCGCTCCTGGGCCTCTCCAAACTCCAAGTATGCAGGGGCACATGTGGTTCGCAAGCGTCCCTGGGATCACGTGGGCCTTGGGGAGCCAATCAAAGAAGGGAATCTCCCTTCATTCCCTTGACAAGAAGACCTGTCAAATATATGAATGGAGATCACCCCAAAAACATAGTAAAACTTTAAATAAATGTAAAAAAAAAAAAAAATCACATTTTTAAAATGAGTTGAAATTACAATAAATTAAATATTTTAAACAAAAATTAAATTTTTTGAAAAAAATAATTAAAGTTTTTTACAGCGCTAAAAATAAACTTACCTTTTTTAAAAAGTATTTTAAAATTATAAATGATTGAAAAAACTTTTTTTAAAACCTTTTTTTCAACTCTTATGCTGGTAAAAGCAGGGGCATAAGATTTCTAAGGGTTTTCTGTGGGCGGAGGTTCTGCAGAAAGCGGAATTCTCCGCCCGCAGAGTCCCTTCGCCAGGGCAGCCGGAGGATCTTGACAGATCGGAAATACCGGTTTTCAGCGTATGCGCTTCGCATGCCTGAGACCGGCACTTGCGAGGTCCCTACGGGTGGGTACACAGCGCGTACCCACCCGTAGGCATCGGAATTTACGGCCCATTATTTTTTGTTCAAGTTTCCACTTAAATTCATTTGCATATTGGCGAATGTAAAATCTTCCATGAACCAGCGCAATCGGGCAGCACTTTAGAATGTAATTTAAAAAAAATAATTTTGCATAAAAAAATATTCCTTGCTTTATTTAAGAGTGAGAACCTGGTGCAGTTTTATTAATACAGCTGAAAATGGGTTTAGCACCAAAAATAAGCATTTTTAATCCGAGTGTCTAGTCCACCACCTGGGAGTAACCTGTTCTTAAATAATGAAAATGACTTTAAAAAGCGATACAGAACCATTTACTAGTTTCATTGGAGCACAGTAGTCAGTTTCTTATTAAACTAAAAAAAAACTTGAACACTTTTAAAAGGTGCCGTTTAGTGCCTTTGTGTCCAAAAGAAACGCTTAATTTTAAGAGCCTCCTCGAAGGCCCGCAAATGGGCGCAATTTAGCAGAAACTTGCCATGGTGATTAATTCGATCTGGGGGCGTGGCCAGTTTGTGGGCGGGCCGAGCTTCCAACGCAATGTTTTTTAAACTAGCGCAAAAGATCGTGGAAAATCAATTTACACTGGGTATAATTTATGCTTGAAATTCCTTGATCTTTTGCGCTTTTCAAAAATTCATTCATGGGATATGGGCGTCGCTAGAAAGGCCAGCATTTATTGCCCATCCCTAATTACCCTTAGGCTGGGTGTGCCGTTGCCGTGTCTGTCGCCAGTGCCGAGGTTGATGCCGGGTGGTCCATCCGGTTTCATATTTATTTTTTTGTTCCGTAATGGTTTGTTGCATCTGAGCGGCTTGCTGGGCCATTTCAGAGGGCAGTTAAGAGTTAACCACATTGCTGTGGGTCTGGAGTCACATATAGACCAGACTGGGTAAGGACGGCAGATTTCCTTCCCTAAAGAACATTAGTGAACCAGATGGGTTTTATACGACAATCTGATAATTTCATGGTCACCCATTACTGATATTAGATTTTTATTCCAGATTTTATTTAATTAACTGAATGTAAATTCCCCTGCTGCCATGGCTGGGATTTGAACTCACATCACCAGGATCATTAGTTGAGGCCTAGCCAGATTACTAGTTCACGTAACATAACCACGATACTACCGTTCCCACACTAGCTGATCTTGGGTGAATTGCAATGAAAACACCAACGCCACCTGGTGGAAACTCCAGGCCATAACCTTTACGAGCTTATGACTGGAGCAGCACCACAAGAGCTGCCGGCATCTGGGCCGGACCTCCGCCTCGACGCCAGGACCACAAGGAGCTGTTACAGCTGCACCTCATCGCTCCGCACTGCTGCTTAAAAACTCTACAGAGAAATGCGACAGCAATGCTGTTCACACTTCATTTCTCAGGCCTTAAGAACAATATCGTAGCTTGGAACTCTGTCCCCTTGCGTGCAAAGGTTTAAACGCAAGAGTTAACCATGGTGTGCTGAAGCAGGTAGCTGGAGCGTACATTAGGTGCTAGTAACTATCAGTCCCCTGCTGGTATCCTTGTACAGTCCTTCCAGGTGTTTCTCCCAGGATCATTAAATCGGTGACTGTGTTACATTTCTCTCCAGCTGTGCCTTGCCTTGATGCTACCCAGTAGATAAATACCGAGGACTAACTCCATAACACTGAGTCTGAAGCTATTTAAAAGTGCATTGCAGTGCGCGGTAGTTGCAGCCAGGTTTCTGCAGCGTATTTTCCACATATAAGCAGCTAAGCTCTATAGAAAAAGCTGCACATAATGTAACTCATGCGTTTGGCTAAAATAGTTTGATCTGTCCTTGAACAAGACCGTTAGTTAGAATACTGTGTTCAGTTTTTGGGCTCCTCACATAGCGAGTGAGATTGGGTGCAGAGCAGGGCTGCTAGTTTAATTCAAAGTTGAGAATCATCTTAGTAATCAAGATAGGCTAAAAGAGATGTGAAGCTACACTTTAGCGAAGTGGGGTGATCTGATCAAGGTTTATAAGATGATGAAGGGAAAAGGTTGTGTTCCAGCTGACAGTTTGTTCCAGTAGGTTAGGGAGGACCAGGGGTCACAAATATTAAGTTGTACACGGCCGGATCGAGGTTAGATGTCAGGAGGTGGTTCTTTTCCCAGAGCATAGTGGACCTCTGGAACAGGCTGCTGTCTTGTGCGGTGGATGCCGAATCGTTGAATACCTTCTAGCGAGAGCTGGACCGGTTTCTGGCTGAGGTGAAGATCACCTCTTACAGAAGGTAGGTACTGCAGGGAATTAATGGCCAGAGTGATCTCCTGGACTAGCTTCGATCGCCTGGTGGGGGGGGCGGTCAGAGAGGAATTTCCCAGGTTTTTTTTGTCCCTAAATTGGCCAGCATTTTTATCTGGCTTTTCGCCTCTTCCAGGACGGGTGGAGAATGTAGATATTGTGATACACATTGTCATAAATGTGAACATTATAAAATGAGAGCATGTCTAGGCACTGGCCAAAAGGTCAGCATTAATCCATGCAAGGTTCCTTCACCGTAGCATTCAATGAAGTGCCATAGTGTCGGGAAAATACCCTATAAATTGCCTGGGGGGTGTCTGCAAAATGGAGTTTCAGCTATAAAATGGAGTCATTCGTTAAACTGGATCCTGGGAAATGAAGAGACTAAAATTAATTAAAACAAAGAAGGCTTATTTATCAAGAAAAACTAAAACTAAATAAAACTAAAGAGAAGGCTTATGTGAATAAAACATTCCTTACTACTGATGGAATACTTGCTTCAAAGACACATGCCCAGAGATAGCTTGTTAGTGGGATATAAATATATATGCCTTATCTGGACCTGTGTAAGACCCTTCAGGGGGGAAATTCATTATAGCCCCGTTTGGGGCGCTAACTTTTAAAAATTGAGAAAATTAGCGCCAGGCGCTAATGTTTCTCAACTTTAAAAAAATTTGGTTTTGTGCTCCCGGAAGGAAGTGGATCAAGTGCTAAATCAAGCGCTCCACTTCCTTCCTGGAGAGCAATAGGCAGCAGGTAGGACGGTAGGTGAGCAGCACTGCACACTGGGCCGTGCAGCGCTGCCGCGTTGGAAGGCTCCTCCCCTCCCTTAAAGGGAAGGGCCATCGCTGCAGGCTCTGCAAGGGGAAAACTTACCTGGTCCCCGACGGCAACCGTGATCTGGCCCGATCAGCCCGATGCACTGCAGCAGGGCGCCGGGCTGGGGAAAGAAGGGAAAAAAAACCCGAAAGCGAGCATTTGATTATTTTTTTCCCTACCTCGGCCACCTCGCCTTTAAGTATCGCCGAAGCACCCGGCCTCCCCATGAACGCCTCCTGCAGCTGCCGGTGTTTTGCCCGGTGATGCTGCGGCGGGGGGGGGGCGGGGGGCGAAAGCGAAGTTCGGGTCCGGGGCGTTGCTGGGGGCGATGCGCATGGTGATGACGTCACGATCTCCGGGCGAAGGAGGTCGGGGCGCAATGCCATACCGCCGCCGCAAACCTCCCGCTGAATTTAGCGGGAGGCGATCTTCTCGCCGCGCCCGGGCGATACGTGGAGGCGATAACGGGAGGCGCAAAGGTACCCAATTTCTCCCCTTAAGTTAAAGAAATATTAAGGAGCGACAGTGTGATCTGGCATGCCTAAGTTCCCGTGCTTCATTAAATTGGAGGTCTTCAAGGGCACGTACGTGGCTGTTTGAAGTGATTGACACCAAAAGAGGAGAACTCGCCTGATGCACGTTGACCTCAGATTGTTTAATTGAATGGAAGAAGGTTTTTCTTTGAAAATCAAGGTATATAAGAGGGTGCTTGACATACCTCTTAGCAGATTATTTCTGTTATCTTCCACCCTCTTTAATCTTATATTTCTGCAGTAGTTTTTTTTACCTAGTGTATGTAGAATGGTGACTTTACAAAAGCCAAAGTGTATCCAGGACATCAAGGAAGAGGTTATGGACAACAGATTGTACAGACATAGCAGCCACTTACAGACATGGAAGTGTGTCATTTCAGTGTCTAAGTTTGCCTGAGATCAAGGAAGGTGAGATTTAAGGCAACTGGTTCAGAGACATCTAGCCTGGAGCAGACGATTTGAGAGGAAATGATAAACCGGCCACAGAAAGAGGCTCATCAACCCAACAGCCAGAAGCTGATACAGGAGACTTTGTTATATCCGGCACCGACGGGACCGAGCTGTTGCCGATCTATCAAAACTGCCGGACATACAAAGTTAATGTTGAAGCATACGGAGGTTTTCATCTCCATATCTGACAACAAACACTGTTGCTTAGCAACAGCTTGTAAACAGTTGGCCCGTACCTTGGAAGCATCTCTGTAGCTTAGCAACAGCTTCAGAGAGACTTTCCAGAGCCCGACTATTGAAAACAAAGCCACGAGAAGAAAAAAAACCTAACAAAACGGCTCCTGATTTCTGCCGGTAGATCGAGGTTTCTGGACATACAACCTCCGGATAAACCAAAGTTTCCTGTACCATGGTCCCAGGGGAAGACGGATGTCAGCTGAACCATACAGTTCATAAGGCCAAGGTGTATAGACTCTACTCTTTCGAAAGAGTTCAATCCTAAACTAATCTTGCCAATTGAGTAGTCTCAGCAAGTGATCACTAAAATTTGATAATCAGCAATCCAGTCAATGCTGAATTATAGTGATACCACTGAAATGGCTTTATTACCTCTGTTATTCAAATTGCCGGGTATGCCCATCTACAAGTGTTTATACAGTGTCAGCTGTGGCTCAGTGGGTAGCACCCTTGCCTTTGAGTCAGAAGGTTGTGGGTTCATAATCCCACTCCAATGACTTGAGCACAAGAATCTAGGCTGACACTTCAGTGCTGTACTGGTGGAGTGCTGCACCGTCGAAGGTGCTGTCTTTTGGATGAGATATTAAACTGAGGCCCCATCTGCCCTCTCAAGTAGATGTGAAAGATTCCATGGCACTATTTTGAAGAAGAGCAGGGGAGCTATCCCTGGTGTCCTGGCCAATATTTATCCTTCAATCAACATCACTAAAAACAGATTATCTGATCATTATCACATTGCTGTTTGAGGGAGTTTGATGTGCGCAAATTAGCTGTTGCGTTTTCCACATTACAACAGTGAGTACACTTCAAAATAGTACTTCATTGGCTGTAAAATGCTTTGGGATGTCCGGCGGTCTATATAAATGCAGGTCTTTCTTTATATCTACTAATTATCTGCATACTCAGTATTTAACTGTTGCTAATTATGATTTTGAAGTTAATAAATAATTGCTGGTGCATGACTGGTTGTTGGCCTTTGATGATTTGGAAAGAAAGGGTGCATTTATTCACTCAGTAGATTGCGGATATCTTAGTTGGGGCTTGATGAGATAAACCCACATTGAATCCAAACTGGCTGATGGACAGCTTGGTGAGTCAAAGTTAGGCATCATTGACCCTAGGCATATGGTGAGCAGTGAACCCCAGACAGTTCCTTAGCGAGGAGTTAAGGTGAAGGGGTTACGGATTCGTCTCGTTCCTTGACATATATTTCTCGGCATACTGACCCCTGCTTTCTTACAACAGTACTTAATAAGCATGGAGAGAGAGCGGGAATATGGTATTGAGATAGAGGATCAGCCATGATCATATTGAAATGTGGAGCAGGCTCGAAGGGCCGAATGGCCTACTCCTGCTCCTATTTTTCTATGTTTCTATATTTCTAATATTTTGCTTGCAATTACAAAATTGCATCACTTTTAAATGGTGACACTGGCGACATATTTAAACTCAGTCACATACAACTTTACCTCATTATGGACTGATGTTGCCTTTACTGTCGTATAATTATTGCCTGTGTTTAATGACAGCATGGATGACATTAAGAAATGGATGTAAAAATTTACATTGCAACAATATTACACGTTGGTGATCTTGATGCCAGTATTAAGTTTGAAAGAATGTGACTTGTATATGGAGCATTCATAGAGAGATCCCCTGTGTTATTGGGGAGAGGTAACAGAACATTATGGGAAATGTGTTGGATAGGAGGCTGCCGACTGCAGGGTATAAATAGCTCCTATAGTAGTCCTGAAAATGTGATCCTGGCATGCAGTGCTGTGCCATGGGAGCGCAGTTTGGAGATCGGCTGTGGAGTTAATCTGCCTGATTCACAGCCCTCACGAGTTTCCGGCAATTAATTTTAATGATTGGAAAATCACGAGCACAGGAAATTGTCCATGCTGGCCTTCGATTCTTCATCTGTGCTCCCTTCGAGCAAAACTTCACGCCAAATAATGGAATGCTTACCTTCCAATGATATATCAGGTAACATTTAAAACTGAGACACTGTGTTTGTGTGAGCGAAAATGAAAGAGGAGAAAGAAGTGACAGATTGTGCCTGATTACACATCTGATGCAGTGTTTGTTGGTTTTGAATTATATATACCCTGTGACCTTCAGAAAGAGTATTAAGCATTAAGGCAGAAAGCCTATTAAGCGGAAAAGGCAGAAAGCGTATTAAGCGGAAAGGCAGAAAGCGTATTAAGCGGAAAGGCAGAAAGCGTACTAAGCAGAAAGGCAGAATGACAAGGGATCTGCATTTGCTTCCAGGGTAATTTTGCCACTGGAACTCTTCCCACCATCCTGACCCACTGTTAAATCAATCCATTTTCCTGGGTTGAGCTTAATTATAGATGCAGCATATGCTTCTGCCAGGATCTCTGTCACACAAAGGGAGTCTGGTACAGCTGGCCAGCAAATTTCGGTGGGACAGAAGTAGGACAATCACTGCAGTTCCACGAGAGGAGCAGAAACCATCAAAAGGGGCGGAAGGGCTCCAAAATGGTTTTAAAAATGTTTTAGATAAGGATCTGAATGAGCCACAGCATCGAATCATAGGGCTGAATTTTAACACATAAAAATAGGTGGGTTGGGGTCGGGTCAGATGTCAAAATTTTATAAGTCTGAAACCCGACCCCAACCCACCTCCAACCTGCCCACTTCCGGTTTTAATGGAGGCGGCGCAAGGGCACGCAGCCAATCCCCTCCCAGGAGGCAGGTTGGCAATTTAAATATTTTATTAAGACTGGAAGTCTCTGACTTAACCTGCTTTGCAGGTTTTACAGTGATTGGCCGGGTTTCCCAGGCCTCGGGAAACCCAGCAGCTGAAGCGAGGCGAGGACAGCTTCAGGGAAAAGGTAAGTGCCTTTACAGTGCCTTGTGGGCTAGGAGGAGCAGGACTGCTTCCATACAAAGGCTCCTGGGGTCGGGGATCAGACCTCTCCCCCCAGGATCGGACACCCCCGGATCAGACCACTCCCCGGGTTCGGGGATAGGAGCCGCACCCTCCCCCCACGGGGATTGTGGATCGGATCACCACCCGGGATCGCACACTCCCCCCCGCCCCTGGAGTCAGGGGTTGGACCTATCTGGTTCTGTGGCCTCCTCTGGTGTCCTCCCTGCCCGACTGGAAGCCAAGCCTGTCAATCAAACTGACTTCCGGTCAGGGAAACTGTCAAGGAGAAGAGACGCACACTGTGGAATTAACCCGGAATCCTCTGGTTACCGACCCTTCTGCCAGTGGACGCATCCCATTCCCGTATAAATTCATTCCAACAGCGCATATGTAAAGGAAGTATATTCAAAAGGTAGGTCACTAATTTACACTGAGTAATGGATAGAGTTGATGAATTTGATCCCTAAAGGATCGATAAAAATCTAGAATACATTTTAGTAAAAATGGAATTCGTCTTATTCAGTCATTGTGAATTACTGGCCTTGATATTATTCCCTACATGGCATGGACGCCCCTATTATTACAAAACTGCGCATCCTCCATCTCCCCAAGAGCAATGACACAGGAAATGTGCTTGTATTAAATGAATATTTTACATTCGCTGGTGGAAGTGAGAATGTAAGATCTGGAATATTTGTTCGAGATAATGACAGAAAAGAAATTGGTTCTGAAAAATAAGCGGAACTCGAGGTGGATGAGTCACCGGACCCTGATGCCATGTACCCAAGTCTTTTCACGGGAGTCGGAGGGGAGATAACAGAGTCTCTGGGCACAATATTTCAAAATGCCTTAAGATGTGCAAATTATGCCGGGGTACTGGAAAATAGCCAATATAGCTCTTCTGTTCGAGAAGGGAGAGAGGGCTGAACAAGGTGACAATAGACAGGTTAATCTAATGTCAGTTGTGACCGAACGTAGACTCCATAATTCTCAGATAAGATTTGTGAACATTTAGAAATACATGGGACAGCAATGGACAGGAAGCTGAGATTTGTTAATGGCAAGTTATGTTTGAGAAGTTTTTGGAAGAAGTCCCCTTTTGGACAGATAAGGAGAATAGAGTACACATAGTGTATATGGATTTTCAAAAAGATTCGGTAAAGGTGTCATTTAGCTTCATCTGAAACAGGTGTTAGGCCATTAACATATTCAAATAAAGGGCCCATCACCTGCTTCTGCTACCTCTTACAAATTTGGCTTGCGTCTGAGACAGGCAATGACAGCGCTGACAGCTTCCGGGGAAACAAACGCTAACCAGCGCCGAATTAACATAAGGTAAGTACTTACTGACGTAATAAAGACTCACTACGCACTTGGTTGTACATAAAGCAAGGCTTTAATCGACTTGTAACAAAACATGGAGGTCTAGTTAGTAGTCACTAGCTTCCTGTTTCCAGACTGTCTCTGGCCAAGGTGGGCCCATGCCTGAATATTTATACTCCTCGGGCGGCGCCCTCAGCTGGCTGTTCAATAGTACTTCCTGAGTTACTTCTTGTAGAAGTTGCGATTTATGACACTTACCTTTATCATCTCTGTCCTCACTCCCTCTCCGACCTCCCCCCGGTTGCTGGCCCACTCCGATCTCCCCCCGCCGATCTTGGCCCCAACCGCCAGACCTCCCCCTGATCCTGGCCCCGGCCACCCAGAGTCCTTGCTGTGCGTTCAGCTGTTCAGCCACAATAACGTTAATCAACAGGCAGCACCAAAAATAATGGCGCTGCCTGTGAACTTTGTGTAGGCGCAAGCAAATCTCGCCCCGCGGTGGAACCGCCTGTTTTCAGGCCTTATCGGATTTCTAGGCCTCTCTCTCGTAGGAGGCTTGTTACAAATACTGAGGCTCATGGCAAAAGAGATTGTAGCAGCATGGGTGGAAAGATGGTTAGATAGGAAACAAGAGGTTCGGGTAAATGGGTTGGAAAGGGGTTAGAAATGATGTACTCAGTTGCTAGCGTGGCTCCACTTTTGAGCGAGGTTAGAAAAATTGTCAAACTATTTTACACATTGGGGGATTTTAACCCCTCCCCCCCCCCTCACCACCACCACGCTCGGAGGACACCAGGCAGGCAGGTGGTTAAAATGCCTCTTACCAATTAACCCCTCTGATCCCTCTGCTTTCTCACGGACCTCGGTATTAACCAACTCTTTTTGAGCAGGTGAGCAGGAAGGCAGCGGGGCCCTACTTTAAATACGCAGATGAGGCTTTGATGACATCATTGGGGCCCAACTGCAATCTTAGCCCCAAGCCTATATGGCGAAGCCCTCATGGCTTCCCCACCAGGCCAGACCTGCCGCGATCAGGAGCCGTGGCCGGAAGAGGCTCAGAAAGGAATGTTTGTTTCAATTTATTTCTATTTTCTTGTGGGCCAGGAGGGGCAGGCAGGAGCACTACAAGGGAACCTCAGGCCTCCCCTGCCCTAGTTTCTCCACCCTCTCCGACGGTCTGAACCTCCCCCCGCACCCCAAACACTTACTTTAGCGCTGAGGAACGTTTGATAAGGTCCGTGACGGCCTGAAATCCCAATCCCGCCCACCGGCCAGGCAGCTCTTCCCACGGGGGTAGGGTGAGAGACTGACACCGATCATGTAGATGAATCCCGGGGGTTAAAGGGGGTAATTTTAATCTAACACTGGTTTTATACCTCGTGCGATTTTTACTCGCCATTGAAGTCAACATTGGGCGGGGTGAAAATTGACGTTCCACTCGAGCCTGTGGGTTTCCCGCTGGGCGAATTAGGTTAAAATTACCCCCAAAATCTCCTGGGCCTCATTGTGTGGAGGGACAGATGGGTTCCCATCTGCCTCGGCCCTCTAACACCCACCGATCCCGCGCATCATTAAAGTCGCCCCCCCCCCCCGACAGAGTTGCTGCAGTGAGAAAAGGGAAATGGTTAAATATTTGGAACAGGAAAAATGTTATGAAGGCAGGCAGAGCAGTGGGATTAATTTTGGATTGTTATAGCAAAGAGCTGGCACTGATACAATGGGCTGAATGGCTTTTATTCTGCACTGTTAGGTTCCATGGTTCTCTGATTTCTGGGCAACAGTGTTAAAGTTGCAGCCGGGCAGTAGCCAGGGTGAACAAGAGTTCTACCTCTCTGAAAGAAAGATTGTAAGACTTACATTTAAACAGCGCCTTTCACAACCTCATGACATCCTAAAGTGCATTAGAGCCAAGGCAGTACTTTTCCCTCAATTGGCCAATTAATTTCCAGCATGTGGGCACCCTTGCTAATTGTCCGTTTCCAGTCAGAAAGCCCCACAGTATGATGTCATCATTCGCGGTGCTTTTAAAATCTCCAGCAAGCTTTTCAAACTCTGCAGGTTTCCCAACCAGTCATACAGAATGGCAGAGGAGCCTGCACCAGCTGCTGCCAGCGGCAGAGGCCGAGCTGCCGCCAAATTTGATGAGACGTCACTGCAGACATTGGTGGATGGGGTTAGGGCCCACAGGGAGGTCCTCTTCCCTAGCTCAGGAAGGAAGAGGCCTCCCAAAGAGACCAGAGCTGCATGGATGGAGGTGACTGCAGAGGTCAACTCTCAGGGAGTCACCCGCCGGACCTGGATGCAGTGCAGGAAGCGCTTCCATGACCTTCACCGTACAGGAAAAGTAAGTATGAAGTTTCCATCACCCTCAACCTGCTCCCCATTGCCTTTCCCCACCAGCACTCAGCTTCAGCAATCTCTTCCTCCACATCCCACTTCACAGTCACATCCATGCACTCTTACCCATTCCCTATCTCTCTATGCTCACATTCACATAACTATTCCACCATGCAGCCCTCACACTGCCTCTCACTCTGATGCTTGTGTAGAATTCACAAAATTGAACATTGTCCTATAAGGGTCTATTGGCAGAAAAGGCCTTAACTTTTAAAGACTGTTTTAAAAGAAGCCCAGAAAAAGGGACACACAAAAATGGCCGCCAGTCCCCGTGACCAGCTTTTGGGACACTTGAAAATGGTTCCTGCAGTCCTCAGACAGCTTTTGTGGATTCAGCCCACAGTAGGTTCTGGAAGGCAGTTTCAGGGAAAAGAATAGGGAACTTAGCCCTGCAGAAGGATGTGGATAGATGGCCTTACCTAGAAAAGGTGCGTCTCCCATACATTGAAGCAGAAATTGGCCTATTAATTGGAACCAATGCCTACAAAACTATGGAGCCATGGCAGGTGATAAACAGCAAGGATGACGGACCCTACGCCGTCAGGACAGCCCTTGGATGGGTAGTCAATGGACCGGTAAGGAGAGATGATGGCCACAAGTCGAACAAGGAGGAATGACAAAACGTCACAGTTAATCGCATCTCTATTGCAAGCATTGAAGAGCTGTTGATACAGCAGTTCAACGCAGACTTCTCAGAACGCAGCTGTGAGGAAAAGACAGAGATGTCACAAGAAGACCATCAGTTCATGGGTTTGATGACAAGGTCTACACAGTTCATTGATGGCCACTATCACATTGGTTTGCCACTGAGAAGACAGACCGCGAAGATGCCGAACAATCGCTGCATAGCAGAGCAACGCGCCATCAGTCTAAAGAGAAAGCTGAACAAGAACCCCGACTTTCACGAAGACTACAAAGACTTCATGAGAAACATCATAGCGAAAGGCTATGCTGTAAAGGTGCCCGAGGAACAGTTGAACAGAGACGATGGAAGGGTCTGGTACATTCCTCATCACGGGGTGTATCACCCAAAGAAGAAAAAGATCCGTGTAGTGTTTGACTGCGCCGCCTCATTCAGAGGAACTTCACTGAATGACCAGCTGCTTCAAGGTCCTGATCTTACTAATACCCTCATTGGCGTCTTGACTAGGTTTAGACAAGAGCTCGTTGCCATGATGGCAGACATAGAATCAATGTTCTACCAAGTTAGAATCCCTGACGAAGATGCTGATCTTCTGCGCTTCCTTTGGTGGCCAGATGGCGACGTTAGTCAAGCGATGGTGGAATGTAGAATGGCCGTACACTTGTTCGGAGCCACATCATCTCCCAGCTGTGCAAGCTACGCTCTCAGAAAAACTGCAGAAGATGGCAAAGGCAAAGCACCATCAGAGGCTGTGGAGACAATCTTCAGAAACTTTTATGTCGACGACTGTCTGAAGTCCGTGTCAACAGAAGACGATGCCATCGCACTGTCAAGAGACCTTAGAACTCTGTGTTCGAATGGAGGATTCCATCTGACTAAGTGGATAAGCAACAGCAGAGCAGTTCTAGCTTCTATCCCAGAAAAGGAAAGAGCCACTGAAGTCAAAGATCTGGACCTGAGCCACGATGTCCTTCCTATCGAGAGAGCTCTTGGTGTACAATGGTGCATCGAGTCAGACACGTTCAACTTCAGGATAATGGTGAACGAAAGACCATCCACAAGACGAGGGATTCTCTCCGTGGTCAGTTCCATCTACGACCCTCTTGGATTCCTGGCACCACTCATTCTGCCAGTGAAGCTGATGCTACGAGAGCTGTGTAGAGACAAGAGAGGATGGGATGAAGATATCCCAGAAGGTCAAGCTCAGAGATGGCACAGATGGTTGACAGATTTGCAACAACTTTCTAGCTTCAACGTCAGTAGATGCATCAAGCCCGCGAGTTTTGGAGTTACAAAGACGGCTCAACTACATCATTTCTCGGACGCCAGTGAGGACGGCTATGGCACGGCTACTTACCTCTTGCTGACAAATCAACAGGGCCAGAAACATTGTGCCTTCCTCATGGGAAAATCCAGGGTGGCTCCGCTGAAGCAGGTCACCATCCCGAGACTGGAATTGACGGCAGCGGTTGTTGCAGTTAAAGTTGACCAGGTGATGCGGAAAGAGTTACAGCTCCCATTAGAAGAATCTGTCTTCTGGACGGATAGCACGACGGTGCTGAAGTATATAGAGAATGAGAAGATACGCTTCAAGACCTTCGTAGCAAACAGAATCTCATCCATTAGAGAAGCTACACAACCATCTCAATGGAGGTACGTAAACACCTCATTAAACCCAGCAGATCAAGCCTCACGAGGATTGAAGGCTGAAAACTTCATGAGGAGTGAAACTTGGATACAAGGCCCAAGTTATCTGCTGGAAACAGAGAGATCATGGCCAGAAAGACCAGATATGCCAAGTCAGATTGCTGAAGACGACGTCGAAGTCAAGAGATCAGTCACAGTAAATCTCATAAATACGAAAGAGAACTTTGACACAGTGAACAAGCTTGTTAACCATTTCTCAGGATGGCACCAGTTGAGGAAAGCAGTTGCATGGTTTCTAAGGTTGAAAGAGTTGCTGCTACACCTGAGCGGTAAGAGAAAAGAGTACCGAGCCACTATCAGTCAGTCTGAAAGTAACCCTGATGAGCAGAGAATGCTTCTACAGCAGTATACGCATCATCACAAGACCACATTGGGCAAGAATTCATTGACCGTGGAGGATTTGGCCAAGGCTGAGAAGGAGATAGTTCGCTTCAGTCAAAGACAAAGATACCCAGAAGAAACCGAAGCTCTACAGCGAAATACTCCAATCAAGAAAGGTAGTCATATCTACAAGCTGGACCCTACACTGCAAGATGGAGTACTGAGGGTGGGAGGGAGACTAAGCAAATCTGCTATGCCAGAGGAGCCCAAGCATCCTGCTATCCTTTCTAAGGACCTCCGGGTTGCTACCCTCATTCTTCAGCATATACACCAGAGTATTGGACACAGTGGGAGGAATCACGTGCTTGCGAAGCTAAGACAAAGATACTGGATTCCAGGAGCTAATTCCGTAATAAGAAAAATACTCTCTGAATGCATTGTTTGCAGACGGTTACATGCTAGAGCTGGGGAGCAGAAAATGGCAGACCTGCCTGAAGACCGTTTGTTACCAGACAAGCCCCCATTTACAAACGTAGGGGTGGACTATTTCGGGCCTTTCGAGGTAAAGCGAGGACGGAGCCTTGTCAAGAGATATGGTGTGCTTTTCACTTGTTTGACCATCAGAGCTGTTCATATTGAGGTGGCACACACGCTTGACACTGATTCCTGTATTAACGCCTTGCGGCGCTTTGTCTGTAGAAGAGGACAGGTGTCCATTATGCGTTCTGATAATGGCACTAATTTCGTCGGAGCGGAGAGAGAACTACGGGAAGCTATTGAAGGTTGGAATCAGCTTAAAATACAGGAAGCCATGATGCAAACAGGAATTAAGTGGATCTTCAATCCTCCGGCTGCATCCCACCACGGAGGTGTCTGGGAAAGACAGATACGCACCTTAAGAAAACTACTCAGTTCTGTACTGAAGCAGCAAGCGCTTGACGACGAGGGACTCCAAACCGTTCTGTGCGAGGTCGAAGCCATCATTAATGACCGACCGATAACTAAGACATCAGATGATCCCAATGACCTCGAAGCCCTGACTCCGAACCACCTGTTGTTGTTGAAAACACAGCCAGCCATGCCCCCGGGAGTCTTCAAAAGGGAAGATCTGTATGCCCGTCGGAAGTGGAGGCAAGTTCAGTGTATGTCAGACCTTTTCTGGACCAGATGGACAAGAGAATACTTACCTCTGCTACAGGAGCGTCAAAAATGGTCCAAAATAAAGAGGAACTTCATTGTCGGAGACATTGTCTTAATCGTGGATGATTCAGCCCCTAGAAAGTCTTGGTTGATAGGAAAAATAATTAAGAGCATGCCAGACTCCAGAGGCGTCGTTCGTCGCGTTTGTTTGCAAACCAAGACCAGTACCCTGGAAAGACCGATCACAAAGCTTTGCCTGCTACAAGAAGCAGCGTGAAAAGTTCCCGAACGAAAAAAGTGGACACTTATATTGTAAATATGTTGAACTCATTAGTTTATGACTCTTAATGTTTGAGTAATTGATATGCTTCATGTGCCTAGTCAATTAGGGGCCGGAATGTAAGAGCCATAAAAGCTTAAGAAAATACTTTAAAATAGTGGTTAAATGGCATAATACAGTTAATTTACCTGACCGACTTATTGTATTAAGAAACCCCCTATTTTCTTGCTCCAGTAGTATAGTTCGAGACACCCCCTTCATTCTTGCCACAATGGAACAGTCCCTAAGCCACACATGGGTGCAGCCATTTTACAGTTTAAACTGCACGTGGTTGAAGGAGGCAGAAGTTGTGAGGTTTGGAGCAGTACAGTTTTTGACCGTGTTCGTTTATACGTGTTTGCTTTGTAATTCCGTTTGTTAAGTGTTATAGTAAACAGTTTAAAAGACAAAGCTACGTTTGGGAACGTTTTATTTCGACACGCGTCTACTCGTTGTTAAAAACCCCACAGCTCAGTGGCTGCCTGTTTGGAAACTAAGAAGCGCCACTACACTGTGTGTGGAGCCGGAAGATGTAGGAGGGGTTCTAAATGAATTTTTTGCATCTGTTTTCACTATGGAGGAGGACGATGTAGACATAGAAATAGGGCGGGGGGACTGTGATATGCTCGAACATATTAACATCGAGAGGGAGGAGGTATTGGCGGTTTTAGCTGGCCTAAAAATGGATAAATCCCCAGGCCCGGATGAAATGTATCCCAGGCTACTGTGTGAGGCAAAGGAAGAGATTGCGGGGGCTCTAACACATATATTCAGGACCTCTCTGGCCACAGGGGATGTGCCAGAGGACTGGAGAACCGCTAATGTAGTACCATTATTCAAGAAGGGAAGTAGGGAAAAACCGGGGAACTACAGGCCAGTGAGCCTAACATCAGTGGTAGGAAAATTATTGGAAAAAATTCTGAGGGACAAAATTAGTCTCCACTTGTGGAGACAAGGATTAATCAGGGATAGTCAACATGGCTTTGTCAAGGGAAGATCATGTCTGACTAATTTGATTGAATTTTTTGAGGGGGTGACTAGGTGTGTGGATGAGGGTAACGCAGTGGATGTGGTATACATGGATTTCAGTAAGGCCTTCGATAAAGTCCCGCACAGGAGACTGGTCAAGAAGGTAAGAGCCCATGGAATCCAGGGTGCCTTGGCACATTGGATACAAAACTGGCTTAGTGGCAGAAGGCAGAGGGTGATGGTCGAAGGTTGTTTTTGTGACTGGAAGCCTGTGGCCAGTGGGGTGCCACAGGGATCGGTGCTGGGTCCCTTGCTGTTTGTGGTCTACATTAATGACTTGAATATGAATGTAAAAGGTATGATCAGTAAGTTCGCGGATGATACAAAAATTGGTAGGGTGGTAAATAGCGAGGAGGGTAGCCTCAGTCTGCAGGACGATATAGATGGGTTGGTCAGATGGGCGGAACAGTGGCAAATGGAATTTAACCCGGAAAAGTGCGAGGTGATGCACTTTGGGGGGACTAACAAGGCAAGGGAATACACAATGAATGGTAAGACCCTAGGCAAGACAGAGGGGCAGAGGGATCTGGGTGTGCAAGTACACAGATCCCTGAAGGCGGCGGAACAGGTGGATAAGGTGGTAAAAAAGGCATATGGGATACTTGCCTTCATTAGCCGAGGCATAGAATATAAGAGCAAGGAGGTTATGATGGAGCTGTATAAAACACTGGTTAGGCCACAGCTGGAATACTGTGTGCAGTTCTGGTCACCACACTACAGGAAGGATGTGATCACTTTGGAGAGGGTGCAGAGGAGATTCACCAGGATGTTACCAGGGCTGGAGCGCTTCAGCTATGAAGAAAGACTGGGCAGATTGGGTTTGTTTTCCTTGGAGCAGAGGAGGCTGAGGGGGGACATGATTGAGGTGTACAAAATTATGAGGGGCATAGATAGGATGGATACTGAGGAGCTTTTTCCCTTAGTAGAAGGGTCAATAACTAGGGGGCATAGATTCAAGGTAAAGGGCGGGAGGTTTAGAGGGGATTTGAGAAAGAACTTTTTCACCCAGAGGGTGGTTGGAGTCTGGAACTCACTGCCTGAAAGGGTTGTGGAGGCAGGAACCCTCACAACATTTAAGAAGCATTTGGATGAGCACTTGAAATGCCATAACATACAAGGCTACGGACCAAATGCTGGAATATGGGATAGATTAGACAGGGCTTGATGGCCAGCACGGACATGATGGGCCGAAGGGCCTCTATCCGTGCTGTATAACTCTATGACTCTATGACTCTATGGACAGTGGCCCATCCCTGCGCATTTCTACCTATTGGGCCAGCTTGCTGACATCTGCAAGTAATCCTAAGGCCTCAATGTGAAATCCCCATTTGCCAAATGACAGACGCCACAACTGCAGCAGTTGCCACCAGATATTTTATGTATAAGAAACTGATGCCATTAAAACAATATACAAGACTTTTCACCCAAGTGACTACCCTTGTGATTAGTGGTGCTTTAGTTTTCTCTTACGCGTGCTCCTACGTAGTGGTACCCCTGTGGCTTCAGCAGATGTGGAGGCCCCTTGCTCACTTTCCTGCTGCTCCTGTCTCAACACCTTTGGCGGGCGTCCTCTGGGGTGGTGAGCCTATGAGGGCTCGCCAGCAGTCTGCTGCTCCTGCGGCCGTGCAGGGGTTGAGACTCCTATCTTACTTGGGTGTGGACTCCGGCGGGGCTCTGACCAAGGGCTCTGAAGTGGCATGGAAGTGTGAGCGCATGGAGAGGAGCCCCCACTTCCTTGAGGTGTGCCAACAACCTCCCTCTCATGGGTCAGCTCCCCCTCAGCACCTGCAAGTGGCTGGAGAGCACCTTGCTGCACATCAGGGGGGCCATAGGGACCCGTATCTGCACTGGAAGTCCTGCTCAGAGGGACTTCCATGAAAGTCTGGTTTTGGTGCTCAATAGATGCCCATCGCTCCTCAAGAGATGTCATTCTATTCTGAGCACTCACCATGTTTTCGATACCCTGGCGACTAAGCTCCACCATGGCCGTAGCCCTCCTCTCCTCGGCCCCAGCAATCCTCTCCTCAGCCACAGCCCTCCTCTCCTCGGCCGCAGCCCTCCTCTCCTTGGCTGCAGCCCTCCTCTCCTCGGCTGCAGCCAGCCTTACCATGGAGGTAGCCATCCTTTCCATGGTGATGCTTTCATGCGCCAATGACTCCAATAAGACTCTGCTCATGCTCGCCATGGACTCCTCCATTCGCTCCACGCTCGCAGCGACCCTGGAGACAAAACCTGCCAGAGACTCCTGCATCTGTGCATGGAGATCCATCACCTCCTCTCTTGCGGATGGACCCAGAGGCATAGGGTCGACATGCAGCTTAGCTGAGCTGGCAGAGGCCTGCGCCCTCCGACGAGGACTCTCCACTGCTGTCCCTGTCTCCACAATCTGCTGATGCTCACTTGTGAGTTGTGATACACCAGATGACAACACTACTCTATCTCGCGAAGGCCCCACCGAGGTGTGAGTGTCTGCGCTGGTGCTGGGTGCGCTGAATTCTGCTGATGCTGCGCCCTCAGCGGTTGGAGCTTCCTCTGAGGCGTCTGACTGCTCAGCCTCTTCCTCCTCCGCAGTGGGGACAGGGGCTTTGGATGGTCCTGTGGGGGAGTAAAGGAAAGAGTTAGAGATGTGATGCCAAGGTTACATGCACATTGGATTTTGCAGATGCTCATAAGGCCAAATGATGTAGCTTCAGAAACGTTACAGCGACTCATGCTATGTCAATGAGAGAGATGGAAAACTATTCTGGCACCAGCTTGCGGGCTTGCTCCTGTCTCTCCTTCCCCAGCTGCCGGAGCCACGTCAGCCCCGACAATCTCCATCACTGCTTCCTCCCAGGGGGTCAGGTGCGCGATTGAGGGTGGGCCTCCTCCAGTCCTGGCTCGCTCTCTCCTGTTGTGAGTTCTCTTTTCCTGCAATGAGGGAGACAAGTGGAGTTTGAGTGAGCATGCAGGAGTGAGTGTAGAGATTGCATAGCATAGATACTTAGAAGGAGACAAAGATGATGTGAGGCTGCAAGGCCATGGGCCCTCCCTGTGTGTTGTCAGTTGTGTTCCAAGTGTAGAATTCACAAAATAGAACATTGTCCTATAAGGGTCTATTGGCAGAAAAGGCCTTAACTTTTAAAGGCTGTTTTAAAAGAAGCCCAGAAAAAGGGACACGCAAAAATGGCCGCCAGACCCCGTGACCAGCTTTTGGGACACTTGAAAATGGTTCCTGCAGTCCTCAGACAGCTTTTGTGGATTCAGCCCACAGTAGGTTCTGGAAGGCAGTTTCAGGGAAAACGAAACCTGACAGAGCCCCATACATATAGATTGGATGAAGATCCGATCAGATCGGCCTGTAGATAAAGGCCATCTAAATGTTTACCCAGACAAAGGGGAACAGATTCAAGTTCGAAGAAGGACATTAAAGACAATACAGGGTCATTCCAGACCAGAGATGGCAGTTACCGGCCATCCCGAAGATACTTTAAAAACAAAGACTACCCCACTGTGCTACAAGCCTGCCAAAAGTTACACAAAGACTAACCTTGATTTGGCGGGAGATAAGGGCCTCTTTGAGAAGTATAACTGGAGTCCCGGGGTAGCCATCGGTAGCTTTTTGCAGCTTTTGGAGCTTGGTGGAGCGCTTTGGCAGCGTTTGCAGCTTTCGGTACGCTTCTTAGCCTTGGGAAGGCTTGACATTGGAGAAGGTGGTTCGAAGAAGAAGAAGACGAGACTCGGGGTAGTCATCGGGAGATCATCGACAAAAACCCTGGGCCGTTGACGAGAAGAAGAGAAGACGAAACGCCCTACAGCGGCGTGTGTAGGAGTACGGAGAAAAACGAGTTGCGGGTAAAATAATGGTCAGCGCGTCTTGCTGAAGAGAGAGGCGCCATCAGCCTGGACAGCCCGCTGTGCCTACAACCCACTGACCACGTGGAGACAGGACGCCTGAGAGGATCAAAACGCAGACTTTAAAACCTCTATGTTTCTAACTGGGATTGGTGAGCATGTTTCTGGCCCCTCATAATCTAATCTAGCTCGGCTTAGGGGGTGGGCATTTTGGGTGTAATTTAACAATGCGTTGTTGTCCCTCGATGTTCCGTGTGTTTCCTTATTTCAGGATGAACCTTGTAAAACATAATATGCCTGTAGATATGTTGGTTAGTACTGTATTATGATTTGTTGTTCCCTCCCATGTACCTTATTTGGCTTATATTTAATTTTTCCTCCATGCAATAAAATTTCATTTCATTTCATTATACTTGGTCTATAGAGTATTCTCTGCATTGTAGTTCCTGCCTCAAAGTCCAGTGTATAGAACCTAAGGGGTGAGTGGGTCGAACCACTCGGTGTATTACTGTGCAAGAGAGCGAGGCCTCCAGAGAAAGAGAGAGAGACCTCGGCGATCGAAAACCCCTTACAGAAAATGGCGACCGCGGCAGGACACTGGCAGCAGGATTGCAATGTATTATTTTCAGTAGGGGGTTTTCGATCGCCGAGGTCTCTCTCTCTCTCTGTCTAGAGGCCTTGCTCTCTTGCACAGGCCGATCTGATCGGATCTGCATCCAATCTATATGTATGGGGCTCTGTCTGGTTTTGTTTTCCCTGAAACTGCCTTCCAGAACCTAGTGTGGGCTGAATCCACAAAAGCTGTCTGAGGACTGCAGGAACCATTTTCAAGTGTCCCAAAAGCTGGTCACGGGGTCTGGCGACCATTTTTGTGTGTCCCTTTTTCTGGGCTTCTTTTAAAACAGTCTTTAAAAGTTAAGGCCTTTTCTGCCAATAGACCTGATGCGCTATCAATTACCCAAAAGACTGAGGTTAAGCGAGTAACTAACAGGCTTTTATTAACAAGAGAATGAAGGTGTGCCTCGAGTGGTCGACCAGTCCAGAATACAGAGGGACTGTGGAGCAGTCACCTTTATACCTGGACTCGTGGGTGGAGTCAGCCGAGGCATGTACAGACATGTCCACAGTGGAATACAAACACACACACAGGCAGGTATAACAGTGGTTTACCACATTCACCCCTTGTTTAAAAATGAGTCCGGCGGGGTGAAGTGTATTAAAAGTTTGTGTATTGGAGTCTCTCCGGAGGTCTTGTCTGCCGCTGTGATCGATGTGGCGACGGCAGGGGTAGTGAAGCTTCCGGCGTCGAGTCCCGCGTAGGCTGGGGCACTGGTGTGTAGTCCTCGTGGGTGTCGAGCGGGTCGCCGGGCCCAGGCGTGCCGTCTGCTGGGGTTGGATATTGGATCGTGGGGGGGCGGTTGGTAGTGGGTAGTGGGTTACTGGGGCCCCCGAGGGTGCGAGGTCTCGTATGGAGACTGTGTCCTCCCACCCGTCCGGGTACGCAATGTAAGCATACTGGGGTTTGGCGTGGAGGAGGTCGACCCTCTCGACCAGGGGGTCCATTTTATGGGTCCTCACGTGTCTTCTCAGTAGGACCGGCCCTGGGGACGTCAGCCATGGCGGTAGCGATGTCCCCGATGTGGACTTCCTTGGGAAGACAAATATTTTCTCATGAGGGGTGGCGTTAGTGGCAGTGCAGAGCAGTGACCGAATAGAGTGGAGCGCATCGGGGAGCACATCCTGCCAGCGGGAAGTCGGAAGGCCCCTAAACTTTAAGGCTAGCAGGGCGGCCTTCCAAACTGTCGCATTCTCTCTTTCCACCTGTCCATTCCCCCGGGGGTTGTAACTGGTGGTCCTGCTTGTGGCAATACCCCTAGCGAGCAGGTACTGGCGGAGTTCGTCGCTCATAAACGATGAGCCCCGGTCGTTATGGATATAGCTGGGGAAACCGAACAGGGTGAAGAGGTCGTTCAGACATTTAATGACCGTGGCACTGGTCATGTCCAGGCAGGGGATGGCGAACGGGAAACGGGAGTACTCATCAATAATGTTGAGGAAGTACACATTGCGGTCGGAGGAGGGGCGAGGCCCTTTAAAATCAACGCTCAGGCGCTCGAAGGGGCGAGTGGCTTTTATCAGGTGAGCCCTGTCTGGTCTATAAAAGTGCGGTTTGCACTCAGCGCAGACTTGGCAGTTCCTGGTCATGGTCCTGACCTCCTCAATGGAGTAAGGCAGGTTGCGGGCCTTGATGAAGTGGAAGAACCTGGTGACCCCCGGGTGGCAGAGGTCATTGTGGAGGGCCCGCAGTCTATCGATCTGCGCGCTGGCGCAGGTGCCACGCGATAGAGCATCCGGGGGTTCATTGAGCTTCCCGGGCCGGTACAAGATCTCGTAATTGTAGGTGGAAAGTTCGATTCTCCACCTCAAGATCTTGTCATTTTTGATTTTGCCCCTCTGCTTGTTGTTAAACATAAAAGCAACTGAACGCTGGTCAGTGAGCAGGGTAAATCGTTTTCCGGCCAGGTAGTGCCTCCAATGACGCACAGCCTCCACAATAGCCTGGGCCTCTTTCTCAACAGCGGAGTGTCCGGTCTCCGGGCCCCGGAGGGTTCGTGAAAAGAAGGCCACGGGTCTCCCCGCCTGATTAAGGGTAGCGGCCAGGGCAAAGTCGGACGTGTCGCTTTCCACCTGGAAGGGGATGGATTTGTCCACTGCGTGCATGGTGGCTTTGGCAATGTCTTCCTTGATACGGTGGAAGGTTAAGCGGGCCTCTGCCGCCAAGGGAAAAGAGGTGGACTTGATCAGTGGACGGGCCTTGTCCGCATAGTAGGGGACCCACTGGGCGTAATAGGAGAAAAACCCTAGGCACCTCTTCAGGGCCTTGAGGCAGTGGGGCAGTGGGAGTTCCATAAGGGGACGCATCCGGTCGGGGTCGGGACCGATGACTCCGTGTTCCACAACACAGCCAAGGATGGCGAGGCGGGTTGTGCGGAATATGCACTTCTCCTTGTTATACGTCAGGTTCAGGAGTTGGGCGGTGCAGAGGAATTTTTCGAGGTTTGCATCATGGTCCTGCAAGTCATGGCCGCAGGTGGTCACATTGTCCAGATATGGGAAAGTGGCCTGCAACGCATTTTGATCGACCATCTGGTCCATCTCCCTTTGGAAGACGGAGACCCCGTTGGTGACGCCAAAGGGAACCCTAAGGAAGTGATAGAGGCAGCTGTTTGCCTCAAAGGCAGTATACTGGCGGTCCTCAGGGCAGATAGGGAGCAGGTGGTACACTGATTTCAGGTCAATGGTCGAGAAGACGCGGTACTGCGCGATCTGGTTGACCATATCAGCTATGCGGGGGAGTGGGTAAGCGTCCAGCAGGGTGTAGTGATTTATTGTCTGGCTGTAGTCGATGACCAGGCGCTGCTTCTCGCCGGTCTTAACGACCACAACCTGGGCTCGCCAGGGGCTGGTGCTGCCCTCAATAATCCCCTCCTTCAGGAGCCGCTCCACTTCGGTTTTAATGAAAACCCTGTCCCCGGCACTGTATCGCCTGCTCTTTGTGGCGATGGGCTTACAGTCGGGGTGAGGTTAGCAAACAGTGGGGGGGGGGGTGACTCTGAGTGTGGAAAGGTTGCACCTGGTGCGCGGCGGGCAATTTGGAAGCTGCTGGCTGCGGACTGTGAGTGGGGGGAGGGGTCCACCGTACGCCATCGTAACACTTTTAAGGTGGCACTGAAAATCTAACCCCAGTAGAACGGCAGCGCAGAGGTGGGGCAGGACCAGAAGTTTAAAATTATCGTACACAGTCCCGTCTACTAAGAGTGTCACCACGCAGTAGCCGCCAATGTCCGCCGACTGGGACTCGGAGGCCATAGAAATCCGCTGGTGCGCAGGCAGAACTGGGAGAGAGCAACGCCGCACCGTGTCGGGGTGGATGAAGCTCTCCGTGCTCCCAGAGTCAAAAAGGCAGGTTGTTTCGTGACCATTTACCTTAATGTCCATTGTGGACCGGGCCAGTTGGTGCGGTCTCGCTTGGTCCAGCGTAATGGAGGCCAGCGTAGGGGTCGGTGTGTCGTTGCGGGTATCAGATGAGGCGGTGTTGGGGGCCTGCTGCGTCCCGGCTGGTGTCCAAGATGGCGGCGTCCATGATCCCCATGTGGCTGGAGGCGTCCAAAATGGCTGCTGTTCCGGTGGTTCGCACATGGCTGGGGAGGCCCAAGATGGCGGCCCGCACGGCCCACACGCGGCGCTGCTGGGGTTCGGGGTGGCTTTGGCCCTGCAGATGCTGGCGTAGTGACCCTTCTTCCCGCAGCCCGAGCAGATCGCCGTTTTCGCCGGGCAGCGCGCTCTGGGGTGTTTGGCCTGGCCACAGAAGTAGCATTTCTGGCCTTGGGACACTGCTGCGGTAGTTGGGCCGTTGCTGGGATGTGGCTGGGGTGGCACAGCGCTATGAGACGGTCCTACCGTGTCCCAGGCTGTCATTCCCCATGGCGTCCACGGTGCAGAGGAGTAGGCATCCATGCCCCGGTAGGCTGCGTCCAATGATAGTGCGAGTTCAGAGGCTTTGTTGAGGTCGAGGTCACTCTGCTCCAACAGTCGCTGTCGGGTGTAATTGGACCTGTGACCCGCTACAAAAGCGTCCCGGATAAGTTCCTCTGTGTACACGGCGGCCTTTAAATCCTTACAACCACAGGCCCGGCCAAGCACAGACAGTGCCTGAAGGTATTCCTCAGTCGATTCCCCAGGTTGTTCTTTACGATTCCCCAGGAGGTGCCTGGCGTACATCTCCTTCACTGGGCGCGTGTACTGGTCCTTGAGGAGCTTGAGAGCAGCCGTGTACGAGGTCGCGTCCTGGATGACCGAGTACGCTCGGTGGTTCACTTTGGAGGTCAGGACATCCAGTTTGTCCTAATCCGATTTGACCGTTGCAGCGGAGGCGATCAGGAATCTTTCAAAGCACCTAAGCCAGTGAGCAAACTTGGTGGATGCGTCCGCCTCCCAATGGTCTAAGTCCAGGCATGCTGGTGTGAGGATCTTCTCCATTATAAAAAAATCTTGTTAATAAAATTGATGCACTATCAATTACTCAAAAGACTGAGGTTAAGCGAGTAACTAACAGGCTTTTATTAACAAGAGAATGAAGGTGTGCCTCGAGTGGTCGACCAGTCCAGAATACAGAGGGACTGTGGAGCAGTCACCTTTATACCTGGACTCGTGGGAGGAGTCAGCCGAGGCATGTACAGACATGTACACAGTGGAATACAAACACCCACACAGGCAAGTATAACAGTGGTTTACCACAAGACCCTTATAGGACAATGTTCAATTTTGCAATTCCTACAGTCCTCCCTGATGATACTATAACTTGCTTGAAGTATCATAATTCTGGATGAGCAAAATTTTCTGACTCTCCACAATCAAAGCATTCCCTGTATTTACCGATTTATGACCCCACGACACATGCATTTCCCATTTCAGAAAAACCCACAGTGTACATTAAGCATCTATGATGGCAATACATTGGAATTAAAATCTGACACACATATTTCCAGGCATGGAGGGGGGCCTAATACCCCTACACCACCTGCCTCATACATATTATTTTTATTAACAACAACACACCTAATAAACTTCAATAAAATAATAAAGAAAGAAAATACACACAAAATCACACATGAATACTATCAAAAATAGAGGAGGGAGGGAAACTTTAACTCTATACATAGCAGCAAAAATTTAAACGGGTGTCTCCTCGTCTACCCGCACATAATGCTCCCTCCATTCTCCCCTGTTCTCATACTTCTGGAAACGTTTGTCCCTCTTACAATGTACAAAGAGTAAATAAATCACAATAAAAATCTGACATACTACGAGCATGTGGGAGGCTATCCTAATCCAAGAAGGGGCTTCTATATTAGTGAACAGGTCCCACCACTGTGGGGTCATTATATCTAATATGGCTACCCCTATTTCTAAAGTCTTCTGCTCCAGCGTGTAAAAATGTTTCTGTGAAATGGCAACGGCTTTCAGTATTTGGTGAGGTTTTCAGGGAGAGGGGGAATGATATAGCCAAAATGTGCAACGAATCGTTGGAGATCGGTGAAATTTTCCTTGACAGTGAGGTGCACAGTGGACGGTTCAGGAATAGGGACAATTCACTCTTGGGCCACTTGAACTTCTGCCTTGGGTTTGAAGCAGAAACTGCTGTCACTGACTGGACACCAGCCATGCTGTCCATGTTGGTAGTGGGGCACTGCAGTGATGACACAGTATGTCCCACCTCCTATATATGCCACCTGCGGGGGCACATGGCCTTGTGCCATTGCCTCCATGGTGCAATTTATAGGCTTCGCACCAGCAGTTCTGAACCCGCACTGTGGTTTCGAATAGGCATTCAAGTGCTGGGGACACAGGATGATGTGTGCTCCCCAGCTCCGGCACTCCGAGAGGTCGGTACCCGTCATTGCATGCTCCCACCGAATGACGTACGGTGGGACCGCTGTATAGCGAATGTGTGCACCCCCTTGAATGACTCCAATGTTCTCCACCCTGTATACCGGGGCGGGTTTAGCTGTCTTTCCCATAACCGGCATTCTTACCACTATACCCATAATGGTATGATTAGACCGCCCACAGTCCACTGGGACTGGGTAGGCCTCTGAAGCTAGTTTTAGCTGGCACGGACGTAATGCGTTCTCAAAAGGGTGGAGGGCTGCGAGGTGCTGTAAGGGGTTTTCCTCGAGAGGTTTCCCTGAGGTTTCTCTCTCTAGAGGCCTCTCTCTCTTGCACAGTAAAACCTTGAGTGGTTCGACCCACTCGCCCCTTAGATTCTATACTCTGGACTTAGGCGCAGGAACTACAATGTAGAGAAAACTCTTGTAGGCCAAGTTTGATGAAACAAAATGAAATTTTATTGCATAAGGAAAAATATCAAATCAAATGCAAGCAGATAAGGGAGTACATGGGAGGGAAAAACACACAAACAAATCATAACGACACAGTACTAACTAAAGCAAATACAGGCATCTTATACTCTACAAAGATCATCATGAAATAAGGAAACACACGGAACATCGAGGGACAACAACTCATGTTAATTTTACCCTTAAATCCACCCCCTTATTAAACCTATCTAGATCTGATTGTGAAGTGCCAGAAACATGCTCACCAATCCCACTAGGAAGTGCAAGGTTTTGAAATCGAGTCTGTATTTGGTCCTTTCAGGCGTTTCGTCTCCACGTGGATCGTGGAGCCCCTGCGAGCTGCGCCACACCTCTCTCCTGAGGTGGGGGTCGGGGGCGGCTGGACACCAGCGGGCCTGGACATCAGCGGGGTCGAGGATCGTTGGCTCGACCCTGGTTAGAGGAGCCTTGGGCTGGCTCCCATCGCTTCTTCAGTTTTCTTTTCTCTTCTCCCGAGCCGGGGTGGCTGGAAGGTTTCTTCTCTTGGGACCTTTATTTTTTTGTCTCTTCTCCCAAGTTGGGTCGATGGCCTCTCGTTCCGGCAACGGCCCGGGGACGTTCGGTGATCTCCCGATATGCTTCCCCGGGGCGGAACGTCGGCTTCGAGATGGCCTTCTCGATGTTGGCTTTCTTCTTCCTCCTGCGATTGCCTGCTTCTTCTTCTGGCTGTCCGGATTCAAACTCGACACAAGCTGCAACGGTCTCCAAGCTTGCAACTGTGTTCCAGCTCAACTCCCGTAACCCCCTCCAACTGTGACTCCAGTTATACCCTTCCTTCAGAGGCTTCACTTCCCGCCCAAAATCAGGTTAGTCTTTGTTTTTGGCGGGCTGGGAGCACAGTGGGGTAGTCATTATGTTTTGAAATGTCTTAAACGGCTGGTAAAAAGCCCAACTCTGGTCTAGAATTACCTTCATTGCTTTTAATGTCCTGCTGATCTTGTTATCTAGCCCTTGGTGCTGTTCTCATGAATATGAAATTGTCCCCTTTTGTCTGGGTCAACATTTTGATGGCCCTGTCTCCAGGCCAATCTTGACTAGATCTGCATCTAATCCATATGTATACGTGTGGGTCTGGTTTCGTTCTCTCAGAAACGGCTTCCCGATCTTGCTGTAGGTTGAATCCACAAAGCTGTCTGAGGTTGCGCAGGAACCATTTTAAAGTGTCCCAATAAGCTGGTCACATGGTATGGTGGCCATTTTGTATGCCCCTTTTTCTGGGCTTCTTTTATAACAGTCTTTAAAATCATGGCCTCTTCTGCCATTTGACCCTTATTAATACAAAGTCCAATTTTTCGAATCCTACACTCCCCCCTGATGATACTGTAACTTGCTTGAAGTATCATAATACTGGGTGAGCAACATTTTCTGACTTTCTACAATCTAACCATACCCAGTATTTACCTATCTATGACCCCACGACACATGCATTTCCCATTTCAGAAAAATCTAGTGTACATTAAGCATCTATAGATGGCAATACCTTGGAGTTAAAAATCTAACAACTTACTTCCAGGCATGGAGGGGGTCCTTATACCCCTACATCACCTATTGCATACACATTACTTTCTAATAATAACATCACATCTAATAAAACTTCAATCAGAAAATAAAGTACATACATGAAAAATTCAAAAATACACATGAATACATATCAAAAGTAATACAGAGGAGGGAGGGAAAACTTTAACTTTATACAAAGCAGCAAAAATCTAAACTGGTGTCTCTTCTTATACCCGCACATAATGCTCCCTCTATTCCCCTCTATTCTCATACTTTTGCGAATGTTTGACCCTTTTACAGTGTACAAACAGTAAATAAACTACAATGACAACCTGGCACACTACAAGAATGTGGGAGGCTATCCTAATCCAAGAAGGGACTTCTATATTAGTGAACAGGTCCCACCACGGTGGGGTCACTATATCCAATATGTCTGCCCCTATCTCTAGAGTCTTCTGCTCCAGTGTGTAGAAGTGTTTCTGTGAAACAACAATGGCTTTTAATATCTTGGTGAGGTGTTCAGGGAGAGGGGGAATGATATATCCAAAATGTGCAATGAATCGCTGCAGATCGGTGAAATGCTCTTTCACAGTGATGTGAACAGTGGAAGGTTCAGGAATGGGGACAATTCGCTCTTGGGCCACTTGAACTTCTGCCCTGGGCTTGAAACAGAAGCTGCTGTCACTAACCGGACACCAACCGTGCTGTCCATGCTGGTAGTGGGGCGCTGCTGTGGTGACACAGTATGTCCCACCTCCTATATATGCCACCTGCGGGGGCACATGGCCTTGTGCCATTGCCTCCATGGTGCAATTTATAGGCTTCGCGCCAGCAGTTCTGAACCCGCACTGTGGTTTTGAATGGGCATTCAAGTGCTGGGGACACAGGATGATGTGTGCTCCCCGGCTCCGGCACCCCGAGAGGTCAGTACCCATCATTGCATGCTCCCATCGAATGATGTACAGTGGAACCCCCGTGTAGCGAATGTGCGCAACCCCCTGAATGGCTGCAATGTTCTCCACCCTGTATACCGGGGCGGGTTTAGCTGTCTTTCCCATCACCGGCATTCTTACCACTATACCCATAATGGTGTGATTAGACCATCCACAGTCCACTGGGACTCGGTAGGCCTCTGAAGCTAGTCTGAGCTGGCACACACTCAATGTATTCTCAAAAGGATGGAGGGCTGCGAGGTGCTTGTTGCTGATCCAGGAGGGGACTAAACCTTGCTTTAAATCCTCCAGATTACTGCGGCCCTCGCCCAGTAACCACGCCCCGTATAGCACACAAGCTTCGTTCTGCGCAGCCTGATCGGACGCATTCCGATCCTCCCTGATGAGAGCATTTACCGTTCTGGCGTGTTTCTCCAGCTCAGCTATAATCTCTTTTAAGTGTAGTGTCATGGCCTGGTCCTCATGTAACTCAGAAGCCACTACCTTATTCTCATCCGTCAGTATCTTTCTTAGCTGTGTTTTTAAACCATTGATCTGGGTTTGCAGCTCTACGTCATCCAGTGTGTTGATGACGGAAGTTCCTGTGTTAAAGGCTGTGAAAATATAATTTACTGCACCCCTTCTTTGTCTCCCCACTCTGTCCAAGACCTCATGTGGTGTGGTGGACAATTCGGCTCTGTCGACATCGGCAAAGTCAAATTCGTAAAACTGTTTAAACATGTTTGTTAACAGGACCTGGTATAATTGCTCCGTTTCCCTGGGGCACCACGCTGGCAACTGTACCTCGGTGAGGTTTAAAATCACCGAAGCCACCGCGTAGTGGACCCCTTGGTACAGTACCTGACCTGTGGGTACCAATACCAATCCGTTCCCGGGTCCCTTTGTTGTGGTGGGGCACCCTTCCTTGAGGGCTTTTGCTACTGGAACTGTGGGCAGGGGCTTGCGGGGTCGGGTGACGAGCTCCGTGGCGTTTACTGGGATCTGTGAGTATGGGACTCCGCACGCCCGTGAGCTGATGTCCCACCTCATTCCTTGCCCAGCATCCTGCCACTGTCTTTGGAAAAAGATGGAGATGCCTATGGGGCAAGCGCGTTCTGAACCCCACATACAGATGTAGATCCCTTCATCTGGTTCCCACCATTTGTCCCAACAGACACTCAACCCCCCGTGTGTTCCCGTTATTGTCCGATGGGTGTTATTACCCAATCTCTCCCATTCTACCGTCAAGTTCTTCATGGTGCTGCTCAACTTGCGCAGCCACCGCCAGCGGTCCAAAGGTACATGTTCGTTGCAAACAAGGCAAATCTTCTTGCCCACGATGACGCTGATTCTGGGCGCAATGATCCGCACCCTGGGGCACATCAGAGACGTTTCTATGTATGCAAATCCCATCTGGCTGGAGTATTCAGTAGAGTTCGACCCCAGCCAGCCTGGCCATCTCCCTTCATGGAAGTAGGCAGCAGTCTCTTCAGCGTCCCGTGAGCCGGTTCCGTCAGTCGCGATGGGGCCTCTATTTCCAGAGCACCCGTAGACGGTGGAGTCCTTGGTGCGGCCCCGATAGGCTCAGCTCCATCCGACCATCACGAACGCGACGAGGATCCCTCTCATCGTTCTCCTGGTTCCTGCAATAAATCAAACAATATATCCAGGCTCCCGAGAGATTCTGGCTTAGGTGACGGCATGATCGGGTCTTTCGACCTCGATCCAAAAAAACAACACACATACTGGGCAAATTTTAAAACTACTTAAACTCTAATCATTTTAATATTTACACACCTTAAACTTAAACCTAAACTTATGTACTGCGCCGCCCGTCCCCGGGCGGCTTGCCTAATCCCTGATTGGACTGCAGCTTGCCGCTCCCTGTGGCGGGGCTGCAGTGACCTGTGGCTCTGGTTCCCCGCAGCCTTTTGCTGCTAAACGGGGACTGTGTTTTTTCATGGATTTCTGAAGTCGGCGTTTACTGAGAACGGGGGACTCGGGCCAAGGTTTTACAGGCTGAGGCGCTCGAGTCGACCTGCGAGAAGGTACTTTGGGCGTGGCTCCGTTAGTGAGTGGACCTTCGGGTGGGACCTTAGCTCTCACAGCCCGTGGCTCTTCCACGACTGTAGGCTTCGGCTCCCTTCCCTCAGGCTCCGCCCCTTTGGGATTCGGGCAGGCTCCCTTGGCGAGTGGACCTTCGGGTGGGACTTCAGCGCTCACAGCCCGTGGCTCTTCCACGACTGTGGGCTTCGGCTCCCTCCCCTCAGGCTCCGCCCCTTCGGGAATTGGGCCTGTGGCAGACGGCTCCTCCTCACCTGTCCCTACACGTGGAGAATCTCTGCCCCCAATTTCTACCTCCCCCACGCTCGAGTCGAGGGCGGGATCGCCGTCCTCCGACTCCACCTCTTCCAGAATCGTGTCGAGGGCGGGACCGTGTTATTCTGGCCCCTCCTCGTCCGAGTCCCAGGCCATCGGAGAAAGCTCCCCCCAGGTGGGCGGGACCTCGTCTCCTTCCAAGCAGGCCATAACGCCAGCTTGTGTGGTCTGTGACTCATCGCGCGCCTCAGGCTGAGGATCTTTATCCTCAGACCTGGCTTCGGTTGCTGATGTTCTTGCACCCAGTTTAAACAGTTTGCACCGCTTCATGCAAAACCACTTGTTGCGTCGGGACACCTCCACTGTGCGAGTGGCATAGACCGGTGGATTTTCCACCGCTTCCGGCCTATCCTCCTGGTCTACGGCTCTCTCGCCAGCGCATAGGGTTAGACCCAAGAATTTTACTTCTCACCGGCCAACCCGCGCCTTCGTAGGGGTTTCCTTAACACTCTCTATCTCCTTCACACTCGTACCCTCTCCCCAGAGACAATGATTTCTCAGGTCCACGTGGATCCCGTGGGCTACCAAGAAATCAGACCCCAGGACTCCCGTTCCACCTCCCACCTCCCACTTCATTAGGGTACAGTTCCACGTGGTGCGGAGTGGTCCTAAACGAATGGAGAGGGGAAGGGAATGTGCACCAGCCTGTTCTTCGCCCGTGAAGCCCGACAGAAGATATGGGACCCCGGTGGACAGAGGAGAGGCGGTGGGGTTATCTGCGTGGATTACGGTGCACGATGCTCCCGTATCCAGCAGACAGGTTCCCTTCACCTCCTCCACCTCCATCTCCACGAGGGGTCGTCTCCATACATCATATCGCAGCGCACACAGGTAGACGGGCTGCGCCGACTCTAGTCACTTGGTACGGCGATCGGAGTTTCGGGAGCGACAAGGCCGGTGGTGACAGCTATTTTCCCCTGCGAGGTCATCAGAGACCACATTGTCTCTATGATTGACTCAATCGCAGCAGGATTCATAACTGCACCAGCTCCTTGCGCTGGGGCAGGAGCTACGGCTTGGGTTTTGGCTGGTGCTGGGGCGGCGGTCTGGGTTTGGGCTTGGGCTGTGGGAAATCTCCCTTTATTATCCTTCCACGGATTTCTACAGTCCTTGCGCCAATGTCCATCCTTCCCACACCCGTAGCAATTGAGCTTGGCTTGTACAGGGCGATTCCCCTCCTGACGCCACTCCTTCTTGCTTGGGGCTGCGGGTTTTGCCTCATGCACCTTTCCCTTCTGGGGAGGTGTTTCCTGACCTCTACAATTCTTATACGCTACATTAAGCTGACGGAGTACCGTCTCCTCCGTGACACCGGGACCTTGGGGATCAAACCATGACCTGGCTAGGGCCCGTATCTCCGGCAAACTGTTGGTGACCAAGCAACGGAGCCAATGAACCCGCTGTTCGTTGCTCATTAGAGCCCGTTCAGGCATACCCGGACAGCTGCGTCGATATACTGGCCACAGCCTTTCTGCGAAAACCCATGGGGGTTCTCCAGATAACTGCATGGTCCCTTCTACACGGTCGAACAGACTACCGTCGTCCACTCCCATTACTTCTAAAACTTCCTCCCTGAGATCCGCATAACCTTTCCGTCCCCTTTTACCATCCTCTGAGAGGCACTGAAGGATCGTGCAATCCAGGGAGAAAAGCAACAGTTTCATCTGTTCCTGATCATCACAGTCATTGATTGCTGCTGTGTCCTCTACCTCTCTGAAATGAATCGAGGGATCTCCCTTTACTGTGAGTCATGTGAGGTGGCTCACCATGGACCTTAACTGCGGGCCAGCGTAGGGCAGCACGATCTGGTTCTGGTGGGGTCCGATACTGCCATCGGCAGCGTTGGGACCGAACCTCTGGTGCCGAGCGGGACACATCGGTGCCGGTCCCGGCTTCGCTACCAGTGGTTCTTCCACACACTCCACCTCGGCTACCTCCTCTTTCGCTACCCCCTCCTTTTCCAACCAAGTCTCACTATAGCTTGGCGGTGCTGAGGGCTCGGTGGCTGGTACCACAATTACCTCAGCTGGAATCGGCTGTTTCGATTCCTTTAAAAAGTCCATGTGACTGGCTTTCGGGCTGACGAGACACACCATGCCTCTTGCCTTAACCAGGGCCGTTCTTAGGTCCTCTATGGTCTTTTGGCAGGGGCCGTGGTCTGTGCTCTCAAACCCGTGCTCGAGGGCCAGCTTGTAAGCTGCCTTAACCTCCATTACTCTCTCCTCCTGCGCTCTTAGCTGTTGTGTGAGACGGGCGCTTTTCTCCCGTATCCTCGTTTCATTGACCTTTGCTTCAGTAACCTGGCACTCCAGGTACTCTATCCTATCCTGATGTTGACTAGCTACCACTTGGCGTTCCTGATTCAGCGCGTGACGCGCTGTGATGAGTTTTTCCCCACCCATGGGCTTTTCCTCTATCTCTGCTGCCTGGGTTGTGATCTTGGCTGCCTGTGCTGCAACGATCCGGTCCAAGATCTGGACCTGCTTCTTGTAACACATCAGCCACACTGCCTTCTCCACTGACTTCTTATGCTCTTTGCTCTCTGTCCACCTGATGGCTGCATCCACCGGACGCCCATCCAGCAAGAGATCGGAAATCCACTGTTTACTGAGATTTACCTTGCCAAAGACATAATCCGCTATCCTCTCATCCATTGCATTTCGACCATTCAAACTTGGATCTACTACATTGCAATCCTGCTGCCAGAATCCTGCCACGGTCGCCATTTTCTGTAAGGGGTTTTCCTCGAGAGATTTCCATAGAAACATAGAAACATAGAAGATAGGAGCAGGAGTAGGCCATTCGGCCCTTCGAGCCTGCTCCGCCATTCAATGAGATCATGGCTGATCATCCAAATTCAGTACCCTGTCCCTGCCTTCTCCCCATATCCCTTGATCCCTTTAGCCTTAAGAAATATATCCAACTCTTTTTTGAATATATTTAATGAACTGGCCTCCACCGCCCTCTGTAGCAGAGAATTCCACAGGTTCACCACTCTCTGGGTGAAGAAATTCCTCCTCATTTCAGTCCTAAATGGCTTACCCCTTATCCTTAGACTATGACCCCTGGTTCTGGACTCCCCGGCCATCATAAACATCCTTCCTGCTTCTAGTCTGTCCAGGCCTGACAGAATTTTATAAGTTTCAATGAGATCCCCTCTCAATCTTCTAAACTCCAGTGAGTATAAGCCCAATCGACACAATCTCTCCTCATACGTCATTCCTGCCATCCCAGGTATCAGCCTGGTGAATCTTCGCTGCACTCCTTCCATGGCAAGTACGTCCTTCCTCAGGTAAGGCGACCAAAACTGCACACAATACTCAAGGTGCGGTCTCACCAAGGCCCTGTACAACTGTAGCAAGACATCCTTGTTCCTGTACTCGAACCCTCTTGCTACGAAGGCCAACATACCATTTGCCTTCTTAACTGCCTGCTGCACCTGCATGCTTACCTTCAGCGACTGATGCACAAGAACACCCAGGTCTCTTTGCACTTCCCCTTCTCCCAATCTATTGCCATTCAAATAATAATCTGCCTTCCTGTTTTTGCCACCAAAGTGGATAACCTCACATTTATGCACATTATAGTGCATTTGCCATGTTTCTGCCCAATCACCCAATCTGTCCAAATCGTACTGGAGTTTCACAACATCCTCCTCACAGCTTACCCTCCCACCCAGCTTTGTGTCGTCTGCAAATTTGGAGATATTACATCCAATTCCCTCGTCCAGATCATTAATATATATTGTGAACAGCTGGGGTCCTAGGACCGATCCTTGCAGTACCCCACTAGTCACTGCCTGCCACTCGGAAAACGACCCGTTTATTCCAACTCTTTGCTTTCTGTCCGCCAACCAGTTCTCTATCCAAGTCAATACCTTGCCCCCAATCCCATGTGCCTTAATTTTGCACGCTAATCTCTTATGTGGGACCTTATTGAAAGCCTTCTGAAAGTCCAAAGACACCACATCCACTGGTTCTCCCTTATCTATTTTACCAGTTTCATCCTCAAAAAATTCCAGTAGATTAGTCAAGCATGATTTACCTTTTGTAAATCCATGTTGACTTTGTCCGATCCTGTCACTGTTTACCAAGTGCTCTGCTATTACATCTTTTATAATAGATTCTAGCATTTTCCCCACTACCTGAGGTTTCTCTCTCTAGAGGCCTCTCTCTCTTGCACAGTAAAACCTTGAGTGGTTCGACCCACTCGCCCCTTAGATTCTGTACTCTGGACTTAGGTGCAGGAACTACAATGTAGAGAAAACTCTTGCAGACCAAGTTTGATGAAACAAAATGAAATTTTATTGCATAAGGAAAAATATCAAATCAAATGCAAGCAGATAAGGGAGTATATACATGGGAGGGAAAAACACACAAACAAATCATAACGACACAGTACTAACTAAAGCAAATACAGTCATCTTATACACTACAAAGATCATCATGAAATAAGGAAACACACGGAACATCGAGGGACAACAACTCATGTTAATTGTACCCTTAAACCCACCCCCTTATTAAAACTATCTAGATCTGATTGTGAAGGGCCAGAAACATGCTCACCAATCCCACTAGGAAGTGCAAGTTTTTGAAATCGAGTCTGTGTTTGGTCCTTTCAGGCGTCTCGTCTCTACATGGATCATGGAGCCCCTGTGAGCTGCGCCACACCTCTCTCCTGAGGTGGGGGTCGGGGGCGGCTGGACACCGGCGGGCCTGGATGTCGGCGGGGTCGAGGATTGTCGGCTCGACCCTGGTTAGAGGAGCCTTGGGCTGACTCCCATCGCTTCTTCAGTTTTCTTTTCTCCTCTCTCGAGCCGGGGTGGCTGGAAGGTTTCTTCTCTTGGGACCTTTATTTTTTTGTCTCTTCTCCCAAGTTGGGTCGATGGCCTCTCGTTCCGGCAACGGCCCGGGGACGGTTGATGGTCTCCCGATGTGCTTCCCCGGGGCGGAACGTCGGCTTCGAGACGGCCTTCTCGATGTTGGCTTTCTTCTTCCTCCTGCAATTGCCTGCTTCTTCTTCTGGCTGTTCGGATTCAAACTCGACACAAGCTGCAACGGTCTCCAAGCTTGCAACTGTGTTCCAGCTCGACTCCGCTCTCACCCCCTCCAACTGTGACTCCAGTTATACCCTTCCTTCAGAGGCTTCACTTCCCGCCCAAAATCAGGTTAGTCTTTGTTTTTGGCGACCTGCGAGCACAGTGGGGTAGTCATTATATTTTAAAATGTCTTAAACGGCTGGTAAAAGGCCCATCTCTGGTCTGGAATTACCTTAATTGTTTTTAATGTCCTGCTGATCTCGTTATCTAGTCCTGGGTGCGGTTCTCATGAATATGAAATTGTCCCCTTTTGTCTGGGTCAACATTTTGATGGCCTCTGTCTCCAGGCCGATCTTGACTAGATCTGCATCTAATCCATATGCATACCTGTGGGTCTGGTTTCGTTCTCTCAGAAACGGCTTCTAGATCTTGCTGTTGGTTGAATCCACAAAGCTGTCTGAGGTTGCGCAGGAACCATTTTAAAGTGTCCCAATAAGCTGGTCACATGGTATGGTGGCCATTTTGTATGCCCCTTTTTCTGGGCTTCTTTTATAACAGTCTTTAAAATCATGGCCTCTTCTGCCATTTGACCCTTATTAAGACAAAGTCCAATTTTGCGAATCCTACAGTGCTTATTGCTGATCCAGGAGGGGACCAAACCTTGTTTTAAATCCTCCAAATTACTGCGGCCCTCGCCCAGTAACCACGCCCCGTACAGCACGCACGCTTCGTTCTGCGCAGCCTGATCTGACGCATTCCGATCCTCTCTGATGAGAGCATTTACCGTTTTAGCATGTTTCTCCAGCTCAGCTATGATTTCTTTTAAGGGTAGTTTCATGGCCTGGTCCTCATGTAACTCAGAACCCACTACCTTATTCTCATCCGTCAGTATCTTTCTTTTACCGCACTTTTAAACCATTGATCTGAGTCTGCAGCTCTACGTCATCCAGAGTGTTGATGACGGAAGTCCCTGTGTTAAAAGCGGTAAAAATATCATTGACTGTACCCCTTCTTTGTCTCCCTACCCTGTGTAAGACCTCATGTGGTGTGCTGTACAATCCGGCTCTTTCGACATCGGCAAAGTCGAACTCATAAAATTGTCTGAACATGTTTGTTAACAGGACCTGGTACAATTGCTCCGTTTCCTTGGGGCACCAATCTGGCAATCACACCTCGGTGAGTTTTAAAATCAACGAGGCCACCGCGTAGTGCACCCCTTGGTACAGCACCTGACCTGTGGGCACTAATACCAATCCGTTCCCGGGTCCTTTGGTAGTGGTGGGGCACCCTTCCTTGCGGGCTTTGGCTACCGGAATCATGGGCAGGGCCTTGCGGGGGCGGGTGATGAGCTCAGTGGCATTCACCGGGATCTGAGAGTACGGGACTCCGCACGCCCATGTGCTGACGTCCCACCTCATCCCTTTCCCAGCATCCTGCCACTGTCTTTGGAAAAAGATGGAGACGCCTGTGGGGCAGACGCGTTCTGAACCCCACATACAGATGTAAATCCCCTCATCTGGTTCCCACCATTTGTCCCAACAGACACTCAATCCCCCATGAGTCCCCATAATAGTCCAATGGGTATTGTTACCCAGTCGCTCCCACTCGACCGTGGAGTTCTTCATGGTCTTGCTCAGCTTCCAGAGCCACCACCATCTGTCCAAAGGAACATGTCCATGGCATATCAAACAAATCTTCCTTCCGACGGTGACGCTGACTCTGGGCGTGATGATCCTCACCCTGGGACACATCAGAGAAGTCTCCCTGTATGCAAACCCGGACTGGCTGGAGTATTCCATAGAGTTCGACTCCAGCCATCCTGGCCACCTCCCTTCGTGGAAGTAGGTAGCTGTTTCTTCAACGTCCCGTACTCCTGTCCCATCAGTTGCGATGGGGGCTGTGTCCATGGAACATCCATATACGATGGAGTCCTTGGTGTAGCCCCAATAGGCCAAGCTACACCCGATCACCGCGAACACGATGAGAATCCTTTCCATAGTGCCTTTGGTTCCTGCAACAGATTAAACGATACAGCCAGGCTCCCGAGAGATTCTGGCCTAGGTGAAGGCATGATCGGGTCTTTCGACCTCGATCCAAAACAAACACACCTGCTGGGCAGATTCTAAAACTATTCCTTATAACACCCATCACCTTAAAAATTTACACACCTTATAGTTAACCAATCTTAAACTTAACTAAGCTTATATACAGCGCCGCCCGTCCCCGGGCGGCCTACCTAATCCCTGTTTGGACTGCAGCTCACCACTCCCTGTGGCGGGGCCGCACTGACCTGTAGCTTGAGTTCCCCACAGCCTTTTGCTGCCAATTGGGGACTGCGTCTTTCTAGGGATTTCCCAAATCGGTGTCTGCTGAAGTAGGGGGAATCGGGCCAGGGCTTTACTGGCTGAGGAGTTCGAGACGACCTGCGAGGGGGTGCCTTGGGCGAGGCTCCCTTAGCGAGTGGACCTTTCACAGAATCACAGAATCACAGAAACCCCACAGTGCAGATAGAGGCCATTTCGGCCCATCGAGCCTGCACCGACACATATCCCACCCGATCCCCGTAACCCCTACACCAACACATATCCCACCCTATCCCACATATTTAATCCCCCCTAACACTAAGGGTCAATTTATCATGACCAATCAACCTAACCTGCACATTTTTGGACTGTGGGAGGAAACCGGAGCACCCGGAGGAAACCCACGCAAACACAGGGAGAATGTGCAAACTCCACACAGACAGTCACCCCGAGGCCGGATTCGAACCCGGGTCCCTGGCGCTGTGAGGCAACAGTGCTAACCACTATGCCACCGTTTGGTTGGGACTTTAGCCCTCACAGCCCGTAGCTCCACCACGACTGCCGGCTTCGGCTCCCTTCCCTCAGGCTCCGCCCCTTCGGGATTTGGGTCTGTGGCAGATGATTCCTCCCTACCGGTCCCTACAGGTGGAGAATCTCCGCCCCCAAGTTCTACCTCCCCTACGCTTGAGTCGAGGGCGGGACCTCCGTCCTCCGACTCCACCTCCTCCAGAATCGTGTCGAGGCGGGGCCTAGCTGTTCGGGCTCCCCCGAACTGTGCTCGGGTCAGACGACCTGCGAGGGGGTACTTCAGGCGAGGGTCCCATTGCGAGTGGACCTTTGGTTGGGATTTTAGCCCTCACAGCCCGTGGCTTCTCCACGACTGTCGGCTTCGGCTCCCTTCCCTCAGACTCCACCCCTTTGGGATTTGGGTCTGTGGCAGACGACTCCGACTCCACCTCCTCCAGAATCGTGTCAAGGGCAGGGCCTAGCTGTTCGGGCTCTTCCCCGTCCGAGTCCCAGGCCAATGGGAAAACCTCCCAGGTAAGCGGGATAGCTCCTCCCCTCAAGCAGGCTGCGGTGCCAGCCTGTGTGGTCTGTGACTTATTGCACGCCTCAGGCTGAGGATTTTTACCCTCAGACCTGGCCTTAGTTGTTGGCTCTTTTGCACCCGGCTTAAATAGTTTGCACTGATTTATGTGAAACCGTTTAGTGCGCCGGGGCACCTCCACTGCATAGGTGGTGGGGACCGGTGGGTCTTGCACCGGTTCCCGTCTAGCCTTCTCAACGGGCTGCGCGGACTCCAGTCATTGGGGTGAAGCGGTCGGGGCCGCGGGAACGACGGGACCGGTGGTGACTGCTACCCTCCCCTGTGCGATCATAAGAGACCGCATTGTCTCTAAAATTGATTCTATCGCAGCGGGATCTATAGCTGCACCGGCTCCTTTTTCTGGGACAGGGGCTGCGGCTTGGACCTGGACTCGTGCTGGGGCGGCGGTCTGGGCTTGGGCTTGGGCTGCGGGAGATTTTCCCTTATTATCCTTCCACGGATTTTTACAGTCCCTGCGCCAATGTCCGTCCTTCCCACACCCGTAGCAATTGAGCTTGGCCTGGGGAGGGCGATTCCCCTCCTGATGCCACTCCTTTTTGCTTGGGGCTGCGGGTTTTGCTTCATGCACTTTTCCCTTAGAGGGAGGTGTCTCCTGACTCCTGCAATTCTTATACGCAATGGTGAGCTGTCGGAGCACTGTCTCCTCTGTGGTACCGAGACCTTGGGGGTCAAACCAAGATTTGGCTTGGGCCTGTATCTGTGGTAAGCTGTTGGCAACCAGGCAGCGGAGCCAATGAACCCGCTGGACATCGTTCATTGCGGCCCATTCAGGCATGCCCAGACAGCTGCGCCGATACACTGGCCACAGCCTTTCTGCGAAAACCCGTGGGGGTTCTCCAGTTAGCTGCACAGTCCCTTCCACACGGAGGAACGGATTGCCGTCGTCAACTCCCATAACCTCCAGGACCTCGTCCCTAAGTTCCACATACCCTTTCCATCCCTCTTACTCCCGTCTGAGAGGCACTGAACGATTGTGCTATCCAGGGAGAATAGCAACATCTTAGCCTGTTCCGGACCGTCAGTCATTGACGGCGGCTGTCTGCTCTATCTCCCTGAAATGGACTGAGGGATCTCCCTTCTCGGAGAGTTTTGGAAGGTGGCTCACCATCGTTCTGAGTTGTTGGGCACCGTGGGGCAACACGATCTGGTTCACGAGGGGTCCGTCAATGCCATTTGCGTCGACGGGACCGTACCTCTGGTGCCGAGTAGGACACATTGGTGCCGGCTCCGGCTTCACTACCAGGGGTTGTTCCTCCTCCGGTTCTACCTCGGCTTCCTCCCCTTCTACCACCCCCCCCCTTCGGGCCAAACCTCATTATAGCTCGGCGGTGCTGAGGGTTCAGTGGCTGGTGCCACAATACTTCGTGTGGAATCGGTTGTTTGGATTCCTTCAGGAAGTCTATGTGACTTGCCTTTGGGCTTACTAGGCACAGCATGCCTTTTGCCTTAGCCAGGGCCATTCTTAGGTCTTCTACAGCCTTCTGGCAGGGGCCGTGGTCTGCGCCCTCAAACCCGTTCTCAATGGCCAGCTTGTAAGCTGCCTTGACCTCTACTACTCTCTCCTCCTGTGCTCTTATCTGTTGTGCGAGGCGGGCGCTTTTCTCCCGTACTCTCGCTTCATGCAACTTTGCCTCAGTAACCTGACATTCCAGGTACTCTATTTTAGCCTGATGTTGGCTGGCTACAGTTTGGCGTTCCAGATTCAGCGTGTGAAGCACTGCGATGAGCTTTTCCCCACCCATGGCCTTTTTCTCTATCTCTGAAGCCTGGGTTTTGATCTTGGCTGCCTGCGCTGCAACGACTTTGTCAAAATCTGGACTTGTCTTTTGTAGCACATCAGCCACACTGCCTTCTCTACTGACTTTTTATGTTCTTTACTCTCTGTCCACCTGATGGCTGTGTATACCGGACGCCCATCCAGTAAGAGATCGGAAATCTACTGCTTAGTGAGATTTACCTTGCCAAAAACATAATCTGCTATCCTCTCATCCATAACATTTCATCCATTTAAACCTGGGTCTAATACATTGCAATCCTGCTGCCAGAGTCCTGCTGCGGTCGCCATTTTCTGTAAGGGGTTTTCGATCGCCGAGGTCTCTCTCTCTCTCTCTCTCTCTCTAGAGGCCTCGGTCTCTTGCACAGTAATAGACCGAGTGGTTCGACCCACTCACCCCTTAGGTTCTATACACTGGACTTTGAGGCAGGAACTACAATGCAGAGAATACTCTATAGACCAAGTTTAATGAAATGAAATGAAATTTTATTGCATGGAGGAAAAATTAAATATAAGCCAAATAAGGTACATGGGAGGGAAAAACAAATCATAATACAATACTAACCAACATATCTACAGGCATATTATGTTTTACAAGGTTCATCCTGAAATAGGGAAACACACGGAACATCGAGGGACAACAACACATTGTTAAATTACACCCAAAATGCCCACCCCCTAAGCCTAGCTAGATTAGATTATGAGGGGCCAGAAACATGCTCACCAATCCCAGTTAGAAACATAGAGGTTTTGAAGTCTGCGTTTTGATCCTTTCAGGTGTCCTGTCTCCACGTGGTCAGTGGGTTGTAGGCACAGCGGGCTGTCCAGGCTGATGGCGCCTCTCTCTTCAGCAAGACGCGCTGACCATCATTTTGCCCGCAACTCGTTTTTCTCCATACTCCTACACACGCCGCTGTAGGGCGTTTCGTCTTCTCTGCTTCTCGTCAACGGCCCAGGGTTTTTGTCGATGATCTCCCGATGACTACCCCAGGTCTCGTCTTCTTCTTCTTCGAACCACCTTCTCCAATGTCAAGCCTTCCCAAGGCTAAGAAGCGTACCGAAAGCTGCAAACGCTGCCAAAGCGCTCCACCAAGCTCCAAAAGCTGCAAAAAGCTACCGATGGCTACCCAGGGATTCCAGTTATACTTCTCAAAGAGGCCCTTATCTCCCGCCAAATCAAGGTTAGTCTTTGTGTAACTTTTGGCGGGCTTGTAGCACAGTGGGGTAGTCTTTGTTTTTAAAGTATCTTCGGGATGGCCGGTAACTGCCATCTCTGGTCTGGAATGACCCTGTATTGTCTTTAATGTCCTTCTTCGAACTTGAATCTGTTCCCCTTTGTCTGGGTAAACATTTAGATGGCCTTTATCTACAGGCCGATCTGATCGGATCTTCATCCAATCTATATGTATGGGGCTCTGTCAGGTTTTGTTTTCCCTGAAACTGCCTTCCAGAACCTACTGTGGGCTGAATCCACAAAAGCTGTCTGAGGACTGCAGGAACCATTTTCAAGTGTCCCAAAAGCTGGTCACGGGGTCTGGCGGCCATTTTTGCGTGTCCCTCTTTCTGGGCTTCTTTTAAAACAGCCTTTAAAAGTTAAGGCCTTTTCTGCCAATAGACCCTTATAGGACAATGTTCAATTTTGTGAATTCTACACTTGGAACACAACTGACAACACACAGGGAGGGCCCTTGGCCTTGCAGCCTCACATCATCTTTGTCTCCTTCTAAGTATCTATGCTATGCAATCTCTACACTCACTCCTGCATGCTCACTCAAACTCCACTTGTCTCCCTCATTGCAGGAAAAGAGAACTCACAACAGGAGAGAGCGAGCCAGGACTGGAGGAGGCCCACCCTCAATCGCGCACCTGACCCCCTGGGAGGAAGCAGTGATGGAGATTGTCGGGGCTGACGTGGCTCCGGCAGCTGGGGAAGGAGAGACAGGAGCAAGCCCGCAAGCTGGTGCCAGAATAGTTTTCCATCTCTCTCATTGACATAGCATGAGTCGCTGTAACGTTTCTGAAGCTACATCATTTGGCCTTAGGAGCATCTGCAAAATCCAATGTGCATGTAACCTTGGCATCACATCTCTAACTCTTTCCTTTACTCCCCCACAGGACCATCCAAAGCCCCTGTCCCCACTGCGGAGGAGGAAGAGGCTGAGCAGTCAGACGCCTCAGAGGAAGCTCCAACCGCTGAGGGCGCAGCATCAGCAGAATTCAGCGCACCCAGCACCAGCGCAGACACTCACACCTCGGTGGGGCCTTCGCGAGATAGAGTAGTGTTGTCACCTGGTGTATCACAACTCACAAGTGAGCATCAGCAGATTGTGGAGACAGGGACAGCAGTGGAGAGTCCTCGTCGGAGGGCGCAGGCCTCTGCCAGCTCAGCTAAGCTGCATGTCGACCCTATGCCTCTGGGTCCATCTGCAAGAGAGGAGGTGATGGATCTCCATGCACAGATGCAGGAGTCTCTGGCAGGTTTTGTCTCCAGGGTCGCTGCGAGCGTGGAGCGAATGGAGGAGTCCATGGCGAGCATGAGCAGAGTCTTATTGGAGTCATTGGCGCATGAAAGCATCACCATGGAAAGGATGGCTACCTCCATGGTAAGGCTGGCTGCAGCCGAGGAGAGGAGGGCTGCAGTCAAGGAGAGGAGGGCTGCGGCCGAGGAGAGGAGGGCTGTGGCTGAGGAGAGGATTGCTGGGGCCGAGGAGAGGAGGGCTACGGCCATGGTGGAGCTTAGTCGCCAGGGTATCGAAAACATGGTGAGTGCTCAGAATAGAATGACATCTCTTGAGGAGCGATGGGCATCTATTGAGCACCAAAACCAGACTTTCATGGAAGTCCCTCTGAGCAGGACTTCCAGTGCAGATACGGGTCCCTATGGCCCCACTGATGTGCAGCAAGGTGCTCTCCAGCCACTTGCAGGTGCTGAGGGGGAGCTGACCCATGAGAGGGAGGTTGTTGGCACACCTCAAGGAAGTGGGGGCTCCTCTCCATGCGCTCACACTTCCATGCCACTTCAGAGCCCTTGGTCAGAGCCCCGCCGGAGTCCACACCCAAGTGAGATAGGAGTCTCAACCCCTGCACGGCCGCAGGAGCAGCAGACTGCTGGCGAGCCCTCATAGGCTCACCACCCCAGAGGACGCCCGCCAAAGGTGTTGAGACAGGAGCAGCAGGAAAGTGAGCAAGGGGCCTCCACATCTGCTGAAGCCACAGGGGTACCACTACGTAGGAGCACGCGTAAGAGAAAACTAAAGCACCACTAATCACAAGGGTAGTCACTTGGGTGAAAAGTCTTGTATATTGTTTTAATGGCATCAGTTTCATGTACATAAAATATCTGGTGGCAACTGCTGCAGTTGTGGCGTCTGTCATTTGGCAAATGGGGATTTCACATTGAGGCCTTAGGATTACTTGCAGATGTCAGCAAGCTGGCCCAATAGGTAGAAATGCGTAGGGATGGGCCACTGTCCATAGAGTCATAGAGTCATAGAGTTATACAGCACGGATAGAGGCCCTTCGGCCCATCATGTCCGTGCTGGCCATCAAGCCCTGTCTAATCTATCCCATATTCCAGCATTTGGTCCGTAGCCTTGTATGTTATGGCATTTCAAGTGCTCATCCAAATGCTTCTTAAATGTTGTGAGGGTTCCTGCCTCCACAACCCTTTCAGGCAGTGAGTTCCAGACTCCAACCACCCTCTGGGTGAAAAAGTTCTTTCTCAAATCCCCTCTAAACCTCCCGCCCTTTACCTTGAATCTATGCCCCCTAGTTATTGACCCTTCTACTAAGGGAAAAAGCTCCTCAGTATCCATCCTATCTATGCCCCTCATAATTTTGTACACCTCAATCATGTCCCCCCTCAGCCTCCTCTGCTCCAAGGAAAACAAACCCAATCTGCCCAGTCTTTCTTCATAGCTGAAGCGCTCCAGCCCTGGTAACATCCTGGTGAATCTCCTCTGCACCCTCTCCAAAGCGATCACATCCTTCCTGTAGTGTGGCGACCAGAACTGCACACAGTAATCCAGCTGTGGCCTAACCAGTGTTTTATACAGCTCCATCATAACCTCCTTGCTCTTATATTCTATGCCTCGGCTAATGAAGGCAAGTATCCCATATGCCTTTTTTACCACCTTATCCACCTGTTCCGCCGCCTTCAGGGATCTGTGTACTTGCACACCCAGATCCCTCTGCCCCTCCGTCTTGCCTAGGGTCTTACCATTCATTGTGTATTCCCTTGCCTTGTTAGTCCCCCCAAAGTGCATCACCTCGCACTTTTCCGGGTTAAATTCCATTTGCCACTGTTCCGCCCATCTGACCAACCCATCTATATCGTCCTGCAGACTGAGGCTACCCTCCTCGCTATTTACCACCCTACCAATTTTTGTATCATCCGCGAACTTACTGATCATACCTTTTACATTCATATTCAAGTCATTAATGTAGACCACAAACAGCAAGGGACCCAGCACCGATCCCTGTGGCACCCCACTGGCCACAGGCTTCCAGTCACAAAAACAACCTTCGACCATCACCCTCTGCCTTCTGCCACTAAGCCAGTTTTGTATCCAATGTGCCAAGGCACCCTGGATTCCATGGGCTCTTACCTTCTTGACCAGTCTCCTGTGCGGGACTTTATCGAAGGCCTTACTGAAATCCATGTATACCACATCCACTGCGTTACCCTCATCCACACACCTAGTCACCCCCTCAAAAAATTCAATCAAATTAGTCAGACATGATCTTCCCTTGACAAAGCCATGTTGACTATCCCTGATTAATCCTTGTCTCTCCAAGTGGAGACTAATTTTGTCCCTCAGAATTTTTTCCAATAATTTTCCTACCACTGATGTTAGGCTCACTGGCCTGTAGTTCCCCGGTTTTTCCCTACTTCCCTTCTTGAATAATGGTACTACATTAGCGGTTCTCCAGTCCTCTGGCACATCCCCTGTGGCCAGAGAGGTCCTGAATATATGTGTTAGAGCCCCCGCAATCTCTTCCTTTGCCTCACACAGTAGCCTGGGATACATTTCATCCGGGCCTGGGGATTTATCCATTTTTAGGCCTGCTAAAACCTCCAATACCTCCTCCCTCTCGATGTTAATATGTTCGAGCATATCACAGTCCCCCCGCCCTATTTCTATGTCTACATCGTCCTCCTCCATAGTGAAAACAGATGCAAAAAATTCATTTAGAACCCCTCCTACATCTTCTGGCTCCACACACAGATTGCCACTTTTGTCCCTAATGGGCCCTATTTTTTCCCTTGTTATCCTCTTACCCTTAATATACTTATAAAACATCTTAGGATTTTCCTTTATTTTGCTCACCAGTGTTATTTCATGGCCCCTCCTTGATCTCCTAATTTCTTTTTTAAGTATCCCCCTGCACTTTTTGTACTCCTCTAGGGCTTCCTCCGTCTTTAGCCTTTTGTATCTGCCAAAAGCCCTCCTTTTTTTCCTAATCCATTCTCGTATATCCCCTGACATCCAAGGTTCCCTGTGGTTTTTGGAACCACCCTTGACCTTTACGGGAACATGTTGCCATTGTATGGTCAGTTAAGAAGCAGCAAGGCTACAGTGTTTGAGGTACCAGGCTACGCAAATCTGGCCAGGGTGAGTGCATTCCTTGCATTCCGCCCAGCAATGTTCTCGCGCACTGGTGCCGCTGGTTGACGGGCCTCTGCAGGATGCTCGTTTTCGTCCTCCTCCTCCTCCTCCTCCTCAGCATCATCCTCATCCGAGGCAGCTTCATCCTCATCCGAGGCGGCTCTGTGAAGAGCCTCTTGGTCCTGCGGAATCGGCAAGCCACGACGCTGTGCCATGTTGTGAAGCACACAGCATACCATGACGATTTTGGAGACCCTGGCTGCTGAGTACTGCAGGGCTCCATCTGATCTATCGAAGCATCTGAAGCGCACCTTTAGCAATCCGATGGCTTGCTCGATAATGCATCTGGTGGAAATGTGGCTGGTGTTGTAGTGCTCCTCAGCTTCGTTGGCTGGTCTCCTCACCGGCGTCATTAGCCAAGTCCGCAGGGGATATCCCTTGTCTCCAGGTAGCCATCCCTGAAGTTCGTTTGGTGGACTGAATAGCGGAGGCACAGTAGACTGGCGCAGTATGAGGGAGTGATGGCAGCTGCCAGGGTGCTTGGCACAAACATGCAAAATCACCTTCTTGTGGTCACACACCAGCTGAACGTTAAGGGAGTGGAAGCCCTTGCAGTTGACAAAAACTCCTGGATTGCAATGGGTTGCCCTAAGGGCCACATGTGTGCAGTCAATGACGCCCTGCACCCTTGGAAAGTCTGCCAGCTGAGCTAATCCACGCGCTCGTGCCCTCACACTTGCGCGATCCCGGGTGAAATGGATGTGATTGTGTGCAAGGGCAAAGAGAGTATCGGTGACCTGTTTGATGCAAGTGTGTGCAGCCGCCTGGGAGATGCCGCTGATGTCTGCTGCTGATCCCTGGAAGGAGCCTGAGGCATAAAAGTTGAATGCGGTGGTGACTTTGATGGCCACTGGTAAGGAGTGTCAACCTGGTGCTCTGGGTTCCAGGTCTTGCTGTAGCATTGCGCAGATGTCAGTCACTAGCTCTCGTGAAAGTCAGAGCTGCCTTTGGCACTGCTGCTCAGTCATGTTGAGGTAGCTCACCCTGTGTCCGTAGACCCTGTTTGGGGGGTATCTCCTGCACCAACGGCCTTCCATGCGCTGGCCCCTTCTGGCCTGTGCAGCTTCAGGTGGCTGAGCCGCAGCCTGTCGCTCCTGCTGGTGCTGCTGTTGCTGGTGCTGCTGTTGTTGCTGGATCTGCTGTTGCTGCTGGATCTGCTGTTGTTGCTGGATCTGCTGCAGCCTCCTCTGCTGTTGGAGATCCTCTAATGCCAAGAAGGGAAGGAACAAAAGGCCTCCCATGCTTCTGGCAGATGCCTCCATTGAGGAAGCGCTGAGTTAGGGTGCTGAGAGGGGCTTCCCAGGAGCTCACACTGGAGAATTGTCTGAGGCTCCAACCTTCCACAGCTGTGCCTAAGCCTTCAACAAGTTGCCCCAAGCCTGGAGCAACAAGGTCCTGCAGCCTACAAATGCTGTCTGATTAAATCTCTTCATTCCTGATTGACCTGCAGCTGAAAGTAAGCAAGCCGACATTGTTCACGCCAGGTTTCATCAGCGGTGTTCCCACCAGGCGTGGTTTACGTGGGGAAAGGCTGAAAATTGCAAGGGCCCCTTAAAATTGGATTACAGATGCCAATTATTGTTCATTAGGCTCCCGACGACCAGTCCCGCCTGCTGCGGGCGGGACTGATTCGGATCGCGTTGAAACAACGGGCGAAAGTCGGACGGGGTGGGGAATCGGGCGGGGGGGGTCGCGACCCCCTATATCTGCGATTTTCAACCCCCACCCGCCTGAAACCCCGCCTGTCGGCTCCAGGAAAATTGAGGCCATAGAGTCATAACGGCACAGAAGCAGGCCATTTGGCCCATCGAGTCCGTGCTGTCGTAATACAGGGAAACACAGCAGACAATTTGCACACAGCAAGCTCCCACAAAGCATTGAAAGCAATGACCAGATCATCTGTTTTAGCTGTTAGTTGAGGGATAAATATAGGCCAGGACACCAGGGAGAACTCCTCTTCCAAATTGCCATGGGAGCTTTTATGTCTTTTAGAACTGAGATGAGGAGGAGTTTCTTCTCTCAAAGGGTCATAAACCTGTGGAATTCTCTGCCCCAGAGAGCTGCGGAGGCTGGGTCATTAAGTACATTTAAGGTGGAGATAGACACATTTTTGCAAGATAAGGGAGTGAAGCGTTATGGGGAGCAGGCTGGGAAGTGGCTTTGAGCCCAAGATCAGCCATGATCTCATTGAATGGTGGAGCAGGCTCGAGGGGCCAAGTGGCCTATTCCTGCTCCTATTTCTTATGTTCTTATGTCCACCTGAGAGGGCAGACTAGGCCTAGGTTTAACGTTGTATCCGAAAGACGACACCTCCGACAGTGCAGCGCTCCCTCAGCACCGCACTGGAGTGCCAGCATGGATTATGTGCTCAAGTCTCTGGAGTGGGCCTTGAACCTGTGACGTTCTGACCCAGAGGCAAGAGTGCCACCCCTGAGCCAAGGCTGACACCTAAAACAACTCGAATGCATCCACCAGTCTTAGATCAGTACTGCAGTGCAAGGGCGCCTTTGAATATCAGCAATATTATCCTATCCATTTGAAATGCACCAACTCTTGTCTATACTGCTACAATTTTGAGAAAGCTTCATAAAGGAATACGAAAGTAATCGTTGGCTTTTTGAACCATTCGGATGACTCAGATAGGAAAGGAGAGTGGGCGAGACATCCAGGTGGCAGACAGAGAAATATACTGCTAATGTGCACAAGCAAGCATTGGAGGAGAAGACGGTCATAAGATCAAAAATGAGCAGTTTAAACAGAAGTCAGAAAGCTCTTGCATGTCCTTTTCCACAGGATACATGGACAGCTGTAGGATTCGCAAAATTGGACTTTACATTAATAAGGGTCAAATGGCAGAAGAGGCTGTGATTTTAAAGACTGTTTTAAAAGAAGCCCAGAAAAAGGGGCATACAAAATGGCAGCCATACCATGCGACCAGCTTATTGGGACACTTTAAAATGGTTCCTGCGCAACCTCAGACAGATTTGTGGATTCAACCCACAGTAAGTTCTGGAGCCGTTTCTGAGAGAACGAAACCAGACCCACATATACATATGGATTAGATGCAGATCTAGTCAAGATCGGCCTGGAGACAGAGGCCATCAAAATGTTGCCCCAGACAAAAGGGGACAATTTCATATTCATGAGAACAGCACCCAGGACTAGACAACGAGATCAGCAGGCCATTAAAAACAATGAAGGTAATTCCAGGCCAGAGATGGGCCTGTTACCAGCCATTTAAGACATTTTAAATATAATAACTACCCCATTGTGCTCCCAGCCCGCCAAAAATAAAACAAAGACTAACCTGATTTTGGGCGGGAAGTGAAGCCTCTGGAAGAAAGGTATATCTGGAGAGACTTTTTGGGCAGTTGGACACGCAGGCACACAGGCAGACATGCCGGGTTGGAGAGCTGGAAACACGCAGCTTGAATCCGGACACCCAGAAGAAGGAGCAGTCAATCGCAGGAGGAAGAAGAAAGCCAACATCAAAAAGGCCGTCTCGAAACCAGCGTTCCGCCCCGGGGAAACACATCGGGAGATCATCGACCGTCCCTGGGCCGTTGCTGGAACGAGAGGCCATCGACCCAACTCGGGAGAATAGACAAAAAAGTAAAGGTCCCAAGAGAAGAAACCTTCCAGCCACCCCGGCTCGGGAGAAGAGAGAAAAGGAACCTGAAGAAGCGATGGGGGCCAACCCAAGGCTCCTCTAACCAGGGTCGAGCCGATGATCCTCGATCCCACCGACATCCAGGCCCGCCGGTGTCCAGCCGCCCCCGACCCCCACCTCAGGAGAGAGGTGTGGTGTAGCTCGCAGGGGCTCCACGATCCACGTGGAGACGAAACGCCTGAAAGGACCAAACACAGACTCGATTTCAAAACTTTGCACTTCCTAGTGGGATTGGTGAGCATGTTTCTGGCCCTTCACAATCAGATCTAGATAGGCTTAATAAGGGGGTGGATTTAAGGGTACAATTAACATGAGTTGTTGTCCCTCGACGTTCCGTGTGTTTCCTTATTTCATAATGATCTTTGTAGAGTATAAGATGCCTGTATTTGCTTTAGTTAGTACTGTGTCGTTATGATTTGTTTGTGTGTTTTTCCCTCCCATGTACTCCCTTATCTGCTTGCATTTGATTTGATATTTTTCCTTATGCATTAAAATTTCATTTTGTTTCATCAAACTTGGTCTACAAGAGTTTTCTCTACATTGTAGTTCCTGCGCCTAAGTCCAGAGTATAGAATCTAAGGGGCGAGTGGGTCGAACCACTCAAGGTTTACTGTGCAAGAGAGAGAGGCCTCTAGAGAGAGAAACCTCAGGGAAACCTCTCGAGGAAAACCCCTTACAGAAATTGGCGACCGCGGCAGGACTCTGGCAGCAGGATTGCAATGTAGTAGATCCAAGTTAGAATGGTCAAAATGCAATGGATGAGAGGATAGCGGATTATGCCTTTGGCAAGGTAAATCTCACTAAACAGTGGATTTCCGATCTCTTGCTGGATGGGCGTCCGGTGGAGGCAGCCATCAGGTGGACAGAGAGCAAAGAGCATAAGAAGTCAGTGGAGAAGGCAGTGTGGCTGATGTGTTACAAGAAGCAGGTCCAGATCTTGGACCGGGTCGTTGCAGCCAAGATCACAACCCAGGCAGCAGAGATAGAGGAAAAGGCCATGGGTGGGGAAAAACTCATCACAGCGCTTCACGTGCTGAATCATGAACGCCAAGTGGTAGCTAGTCAACATCAGGCTAGGATAGAGTACCTGGAGTGCCAGGTTACTGAAGCAAAGATCAATGAAATGAGGATCCGAGAGAAAAACGCCCGCCTCGCACAACAGCTAAGAGCGCAGGAGGAGAGAGTAGTGGAGGTTAAGGCAGCTTACAAGCTGGCCCTCGAGCACGGGTTTGAGAGCAGAGACCATGGACCCTGCCAAAAGACCATAGAGGACCTAAGAACGGCCCTGGTTAAGGCAAGAGGCATGGTGTGTCTCGTCAGCCCGAAAGCTAGTCACATGGACTTTTTAAAGGAATCAAAACAGCTGATTCCAGCTGAGGTAATTGTGGTACCAGCCACCGAGCCCTCAGCACCGCCGAGCTATAGTGAGACTTGGTCGGAAAAGGAGGGGGTAGTGAAAGAGGAGGTAGCCGAGGTGGAGTGTGTGGAAGAACCACTGGTCGCAAAGCCGGGACCGGCACCGATGTGTCCCGCTCGGCACCAGAGGTTCGGTCCCAATGCTGCCGAAGGCAATGTCGGACCCCACAAGAACCAGCTCGTGGTGCCCTACGCTGGCTCGCAACTAAGGTCCATGGTGAGCCACCTCGCACGACTCACAGTAAAGGGAGATCCCTCGATTCACTTCTTGGAGATAGAGGAAACAGCAGCCATTAATGACTGCGATGAACAGGAACAGGTCAAACTGTTGGTTTTCTCCCTGGATCCCACAATCCTTCAGTGCCTCTCAGAGGATAGCAAGAGGGGCCGGAAGTGGTATGCGGATCTCAGGGAGGAAGTTTTAGAAGTAATGGGAGTGGACGACGGTAGTCCGTTCGACCGCGTAGAAGGGACCGTGCAGCTATCTGGAGAACTCCCACGGGTTTTCGCAGAAAGGCTGTGGCCAGTATATCGACGCAGCTGTCCGGGTATGCCTGAACGGGCTTTAATGAGCAACGAACAGCGGGTTCATTGGCTCCGTTGCTTGGTCACCAACAGCTTGGCAGAGATATGGGCCCTAGCCAGATCATGGTTTGATCCCCAAGGTCCCGGTGTCACGGAAGAGACGGTACTCCGCCAGTTAAATGTAGCGTATAAGAATTGCAGAGGTCAGGAAACACCTCCCCAGAAGGGAAAGGTGCATGAGGCAAATGCCGCAGCCCCAAGCCAGAAGGAGTGGCGTCAGGAGGGGAATCGCCCTGTCCAAGCCAAGCTCAATTGCTACGGGTGTGGGAAGGATGGACATTGGCGCAAGGACTGTAGAAATCCGTGGAAGGATAATAAAGGGAGATTTCCCACAGCCCAAGCCCAAGCCCAGACCGCTGCCCCAGTGTCAGCCCAAACCCAAGCCGTAGCTCCTGCCCCAGCACAGGGAGCTGGTGCAGTTATGGATCCCGCTGCGATTGAATCGATCATAGAGTCAATGCGGTCTCTGATGATTTCGCAGGGGAAAATAGCTGTCACCACCGGTCTTGTCATGCCCGAAAACCCGACCGTTGTGCCCAAATGACTAGAGCCAGCACAGCCTGTCGACCTGTGTCCCCCAGAAAGGCATGCACAGGAAGAGACCTCCTGTAAAATGGAGGAATAACTGCGGTGCCAGGTTGCGGAGGCTAAGTTAGTTGAGCAGGCTTTAAAGGAGGAGAACGTTAGGTTAAAAGCGAGGGCTGGCAGTTTAGAGGGTCAGCTAAGGGCTTGTAAATGGTTTCACATCAATCAGTGCAAACTGTTTAAATCGGATGCAAAAGCATCAGCAACCGAAGCCAGGTCTGAGGGAAAAGATCCTCAGCCTGAGGCGCGCGATGAGTCACAGACCACACAAGCTGGCGTTGTAGCCTGCTTGGAAGGAGAAGAGGTCCCGCCCATCTGGGGGGAGGTTTCTCCGATGGCCTGGGACTCGGATGAGGAGGGGCCCGAACAACAAGGTCCCGCCCACGGCACGATTCTGGAGGAGGTGGAGTCGGAGGCTGGAGATCCCGCCCTCGACTCGAGCTTGGGGGAGGTAGAAATTGGGGGCAGAGATTCTCCACCTGTAGGGACAGGTGAGGAGGAGCCGTCTGCCACAGGCCCAATTCCCGAAGGGGCGGAGCCTGAGGGGAGGGAGCCGAAGCCCACAGTCGTGTAAGAGCCATGGGCTGTGAGAGCTGAGGTCCCACCCGAAGGTCCACTCGCTAAGGGAGCCTGCCAAAATCCCAAAGGGGCGGAGCCTGAGGGAAGGGAGCCGAAGCCTACAGTCGTGGAAGAGCCACGGGCTGTGAGAGCTGAAGTCCACCCAAAGGTCCACTCGCCAAGGGAGCCTGCCAAAATCCCAAAGGGGCGGAGCCTGAGGGAAGGGAGCCGAAGCCTACAGTCGTGGAAGAGCCACGGGCTGTGAGAGCTGAGGTCCCACCCGAAGGTCCACTCGCTAAGGGAGCCACGCCCAAAGTACCTTTTCGCAGGTCGACTCGAACGCCTCAGCCTGTAAAACCTTGGCCCGAGTCCCCCACTCCCAGTAGACGCCGACTTCAGAAATCCATGAAAAAACACAGTCCCCGTTAAGCAGCAAAAGGCTGCGGGGAACCAGAACCACAGGTCACTGCAGCCCCGCCACAGGGAGCGGCAAGCTGCAGTCCTGAGTCACAGGTCACTGCAGCCCCGCCACAGGGAGCGGCGAGCTGCAGTCCAGAGCCACAGGTCACTGCAGCCCCGCCACAGGGAGCGGCGAGCTGCAGTCCCGAGTCACAGGTCACTGCAGCCCCGCCACAGGGAGCGGCGAGCTGCAATCCCGAGTCACAGGTCACTGCAGCCCCGCCACAGGGAGCGGCAAGCTGCAGTCCCGAGTCACAGGTCACTGCAGCCCCGCCACAGGGAGCGGCGAGCTGCAGTCCAGAGCCACAGGTCACTGCAGCCCCGCCACAGGGAGCGGCGAGCTGCAGTCCCGAGTCACAGGTCACTGCAGCCCCGCCACAGGGAGCGGCAAGCTGCAGTCCAATCAGGGATTAGGCAAGTCGCCCGGGGACGGGCGGCGCTGTACATAAGTTTAGTTTAAGTTTAAGGTGTGTAAATATTAAAATGATTAGAGTTTAAGTAGTTTTAAAATTTGCCCAGTATGTGTGTTGTTTTTTGGATCGAGGTCGAAAGACCCAATCATGCCGTCACCTAAGCCAGAATCTCTCAGGAGCCTGGCTGTATTGTTTGATTTATTGCAGGAACCAGAAGAAAGATGAGAGGGATCCTCGTCGCGTTCATGATGGTTGGATGGAGCTGGGCCGATCGGGGCCGCACCAAGGACTCCACCGTCTACGGGTGCTCTGGAAACAGAGGCCCCATCGTGACTGACGGAACCGGCTCACGGGACGCTGAAGAGACTGCTGCCTACTTCCATGAAGGGAGATGGCCAGGCTGGCTGGGGTCGAACTCTTCTGAATACACCAGCCAGACGGGGTTTGCATACAGAGCAACGTCTCTGATGTGCCCCAGGGTGCGGATCATTGCACCCAGGATCAGCGTCACCGTGGGCAAGAAGATTTGCTTGAACTGTTTGGGACATGTACCTTTGGACCGCTGGTGGTGGCTGCGCAAGTTGAGCAGCACCATGAAGAACTCGACGGTGGAATGGGAAAGATTGGGTAATAACACCCATCGGACAATAACGGGAACTCACGGGGGGTTGAGTGTCTGTTGGGACAAATGGTGGGAACCAGATGAGGGGATCTACATCTGTATGTCGGGTTCAGAACGCGCTTGCCCCACAGGCGTCTCCATCTTTTTCCAAAGACAGTGGCAGGATGCTGGACAAGGAATGAGGTGGGACGTCAGCTCACGGGCGTGCGGAGTCCCATACTCACAGATCCCAGTAAACGCCACGGAGCTCATCACCCGACCCCGCAAGCCCCTGCCCACAGTTCCGGTAGCTAAAGCCCTCAAGGAAGGGTGCCCTACCACGACAAAGGGACCCGGGAACGGATTGGTATTGGTACCCACAGATCAGGTACTGTACCAAGGGGTCCACTACGCGGTGGCTTTGGTGATTTTAAATCTCACCGAGGTACGATTGCCCGCGTGGTACCCCAAGGAAACGGAGCAATTATACCAGGTCCTGTTAACAAACATGTTGAAAGAGTTTTACGAATTCGACTTTGCCGATGTCGACAGAGCCGAATTGTACACCACACCACATGAGGACTTGGACAGAATAGGGAGACAAAGAAGGGGTGCAGTAAATGATATTTTCACAGCATTTAATACAGGAACTTCCGTCATCAACACACTGGATGACGTGGAGCTACAAACCGAGATTAATGGTTTAAAAACACAGTTGAGAAAGATACTGACCGATGAGAATAAGGTAGTGGGTTCTGAGTTACATGAGGACCAGGCCATGACACTACAATTAATAGAGATTATAGCTGAGCTGGAGAAACACACCAAAATGGTAAATGCTCTCATCAGGGAGGATCGGAATGCGTCCGATCAGGCTGTGCAGAACGAAGCTTGTGTGCTATACGGGGCGTGGTTACGGGGCGAGGGCCGCAGTAATCTGGAGGATTTAAAGCAAGGCTTAGTCCCCTCCTGGATCAGCAAAAAGCACCTCGCAGCCCTCCACCCTTTTGCGAATACATTGAGTCCGTGCCAGCTCAGACTAGCTTCAGAGGCCTACCCAGTCCCAGTGGACTGTGGACGGTCTAATCACACCATTATGGGTATAGTGGTAAGAATGCCGGTGATGGGAAAGACAGCAAAACCCGCCCTGGTATACAGGGTGGAGAACATTGGAGTCATTCAGGGGGGTGCACACATTCACTACACGGGGGTCCCACCTTACGTCATTCGATGGGAGCATGCAATGACGGGTACCGACCTCTCGGGGTGCCGGAGCCGGGGAGCACACATCATCCTGTGTCCCCAGCACTTGAATGCCCATTCGAAACCACAGTGCGGGTTCAGAACTGCTGGCGCGAAGCCTATAAATTGCACCATGGAGGCAATGGCACAAGGCCATGTGCCCCCGCAGGTGGCATATATAGGAGGTGGGATATACTATGTCATCACTGCAGCGCCCCACTACCAGCATGGACAGCACGGTTGGTGTCCGGTCAGTGACAGCAGCTTCTGTTTCAAGCCCAGGGCAGAAGTTCAAGGGGCCCAAGAGTGAATTGTCCCCATTCCTGAGCCTTCCACTGTTCACATCACTGTAAAAGAGAATTTCACCGATTTCCAGCGATTCGTTGCACATTTTGGGTATATCATTACCCCTCTCCCTGAACACCTCACCAAGATACACTTCACAGAAACACTTCTACACACTGGAGCAGAAGACTCTAGAGATAAAGGCAGACATATTGGATATAGTGACCCCACCGTGGTGGGACCTGTTCACTAATATAGAAGTCCCTTCCTGGATTAGGATAGCCTCCCACATTCTTGTAGCGTGCTAGGTTGTCATTGTAGTTTATTTACTGTTTGTACACTGTAAAAAGGTCAAACATTCGCAAAAGTATGAGAATAGAGGGGAATGGAGGGAGCATTATGTGCCAGTAGAAGAAGAGACACCCGTTTAGATTTTGCTGCTTTGTATAAAGTTAAAGTTTTCCCTCCCTCCTCCGTACTATTTTTGATATGTATTCATGTGCATTTTGAATTTTCATGTATGCACTTTATTTTATTACTGAAGTTTTATTAGATGTGACGTTATTATTATTAGAAAGTAATGTGTATGCACTAGGTGATGTAGGGGTATAAGGACCCCCTTCATGCCAGGAAGTTATTGTTAGATTTTTAACTCCAAGGTATTGCCATTTATAGATGCTCAATGTACACTAGATTTTTCTGAAATGGGAAATGCATGTGTCGTGGGGTCATAGGTAGGTAAATACTGGGGATGGTTAGATTGTGGAAAGGCAGAAAATTTTGCTCACCCAGAATTATGATACTTCAAGCAAGTTACAGTATCATCAGGGGGGAGTGTAGGTTTTGCAAAATTGGACTTTACATTAATAAGGGTCAAATGGCAGAAGAGGCCATGATTTTAAAGACTGTTTTAAAAGTAGCCCAGAAAAAGGGGCATAAAAAATGGCCGCCATACCATGTGACCAGCTTATTGGGATACTTTAAAATGGTTCCTGCGCAACCTCAGACAGATTTGTGGATTCAACCCACAGTAAGTTCTGGAAGCCGTTTCTGAGAGAACGAAACCAGACCCACAGGTATGCATATGGATTAGATGCAGATCTAGTCAAGATCGGCCTGGAGACAGAGGCCATCAAAATGTTGCCCCAGACAAAAGGGGACAATTTCATATTCATGAGAACATCACCCAGGACTAGATAACGAGATCAGCAGGCCATTAAAAACAATGAAGGTAATTCCAGGCCAGAGATGGGCCTGTTACCAGCCGTATAAGACATTTTAAATATAATAACTACCCCACTGTGCTCCCAGCCCGCCAAAAATAAAACAAAGACTAACCTGATTTTGGGCAGGAAGTGAAGCCTCTGGAAGAAAGGTATATCTGGAGAGACTTTTTGGGCAGTTGGACACGCAGGCACACAGGCAGACACGTCGGGTTGGAGAGCTGGAAACACGCAGCTTGAATCCGGACACCCAGAAGAAGGAGCAGTCAATCGCAGGAGGAAGAAGAAAGCCAACATCGAAAAGGCTGTCTCGAAACCAGCGTTCCGCCCCGGGGAAACACATCGGGAGATAATCGACCATCCCTGGGCCGTTGCCGGAATGAGAGGCCATCGACTCAACTTGGGAGAATAGACAAAAAACTAAAGGTCCCAAGAGAAGAAACCTTCCAGCCACCCCGGCTCGGGAGAAGAGAGAAAAGGAACCTGAAGAAGCGATGGGGGCCAGCCCAAGGCTCCTCTAACCAGGGTCGAGCTGACGATCCTCGACCCCGCCGACATCCAGGCCCGCTTGTGTCCAGCTGCCCCCGAACCCCACCTCAGGAGAGAGGTGTGGTGCAGCTCGCAGGGGCTCCATGATCCATGTGGAGACGAAACGCCTGAAAGGACCAAACACAGACTCGATTTCAAAACCTTACACTTCCTATTGGGATTGGTCAGCATGTTTCTGGCCCTTCACAATCAGATCTAGATAGGTTTAATAAGGGGGTGGATTTAAGGGTACAATTAACATGAGTTGTTGTCCCTCGATGTTCCGTGTGTTTCCTTATTTCATAATGATCTTTGTAGAGTATAAGATGCCTGTATTTGCTTTAGTTAGTACTGTATCGTTATGATTTGTTTGTGTGTTTTTCCCTCCCATGTACTCCCTTATCTGCTTGCATTTGATTTGATATTTTTCCTTATGCATTAAAATTTCATTTTGTTTCATCAAACTTGGTCTACAAGAGTTTTCTCTACATTGTAGTTCCTGCGCCTAAGTCCAGAGTATAGAATCTAAGGGGCGAGTGGGTCGAACCACTCAAGGTTTACTGTGCAAGAGAGAGAGGCCTCTAGAGAGAGAAACCTCAGGGAAACCTCTCGAGGAAAACCCCTTACACAGCTACAAAATGAACAAGTGGGGAAATCCAACATTGGACTAAATGAATAAAAGTGGTTTTAAGTCTCTGTCTATTCCATTCTGATGGACGTGCATGAGCTACTCTAATCATAGATTTCATCTCTGCTTCATCGTCTTGTTCACTTGCCATTTCCTTGTTCTTCAATACTTTATTTTGTCATGTCAGTATCAAAATTCTTCTCAAGCATCTCATCTCAAATGCATTGAGTATTTTTTTTACATTGCTTGCACCTTGAAGCCCATGATTCTCAGACCAGTACTATAACTGTGCTTCTACCTTTGCTTCAAAACTGATTTTTGCCTTATTCCAAATTGCTTTCAATCTTGTAGTCATTCTAAAAACATTCCCAATATAAAAATCATGGAATACACTTGGAGTACGGTGTACAGTTCTGGTCTCCATATTACAAAAAGGTTATCGAGGCACTGGTTTATAAGAATGATGATACCAGAACTGAGAGATAATAACTATCAGAAAAGATTGAACAGGCTGGGGCTCTTTTCTCCAGAAAAAAAGAAGGCTGAGCAGAGACCTGATAGAGGTCTTTAAAATTATGAAGGAGTTTGATAGGGTAGACAAAATGAAGATATTTCCACTTGTGGAGAGAGCCCAAAACAAAGAGCCATAAATATGTGATAGTCAGATATAAATCCAATAAAGAATTCAGGAGAAACTTCTTTTCCCAGACATTGGTGAGAATGTGGAACTCGCTACCACATGGGGTAATCGAGGTGAATAGCATAAATGCCTTTAAGGGGAAGCTAGATAAGCACATGAGGAAGAAAGGATTAGAAGGATATGCAGATAGGGTTAGATGAAGAAGGGTGGGAGAAGGTTTGTGTGGAGCATAATCACTGGCATGGACTAGTTGGCCCAAATTTCCTGATTCTGTGCTGTATATGTAATTCTATGTACACAACATTGGTTTCAATCAGGCTGCCCAGATATTTAACCTGCTTTACCATTTAACCTGTCCTCTTCCCTGCCCCCAAAGAGTCAGCCAACTATGCAGCACATGTTATAATCCAGATACATTAAGCCTGTATCTTTTTTTTGTTTTTGCCAACATATATTCTTAGGGTTTTAGATTATTGTGTGGATTTTAGTATGAACATGTTGAATGCCTCCTGTTGCCTTCACGTCACCCTTGGGCCGCGATTTTGTCAGCGGTGTCGGGATTGGTGCGGGACAGATGGTTCCCGGCTTCCTGTCCCGCCCCCAGCTGCCTCCGCTCCACAGACGTGATTTTCCCTTGATTGACCTTGTTAAGCCCACCCTGTGGGCTTGCCGGCCAATTAACAGGAAGCGGGTCTGATGACATCATTTGATGATGCGTCATCTGTCGATTTCCTTAAAGGGACCACACACAATTTTATTTTGACTGTTGATTTCTCCGTGTTTGACAGCATTGAGGTGCTGAAAACACTGACAATCACTGCACAAAGGTGAACTCTTGCACCCAGGCTCTCCAATGACTCCCTCCATATGCTGGACTAGATGGTAGCTGCAGGTGAGGTGACAGAAGCGATCTGTCACTGGTGAGAGAGGTTCTCCCAGTGAGGTGGCACTGGACATATAGTTGGATTTAAAAACTGGAAAGCTAAAGAAATCTGTAAATGTTTAAAAAATGCAGTAACCAATATTTTCTTTGCTCTGAAACTCAGCATGTGCAACATTGGATCCTTCACACCACTTCTGCAGCTGTCATCATTCCACAGGCATTACATCAGACCCACAACACGCCACACTTACCTGGCGTAGTGTCCGGACACCTGGAAACCTGACCCAGAAGTGGGAAAATCCAAAAACAGGCTGTAAACTACTGGCAAGTACCTGCTAATAGGCAGGTAATTGCCTTTAATCCGCTTCCCGCCGCTAGGTGTCGGGTCCATTCGCAAATCGGGGACCCGACACTTGGGAAAGTTGTTTGGAGGCGGGTTGACGGCGGTTCGGAACCCGCCGTCAATCAAATCGAATTTAACCTCTGACCCGTCTCCAAACCCACCCTCTGAGCACTGGCAAAATCGCAGCCTAAAAGTGTCAGGGCCATGAACCAATCTTTCCTTAATTTTCTGGAACTCTTTCCTTAACGCTCTCCATTTTGCTATATCTCTTTGACAGCCTTCTCTACCTGTACCACCTGCCCTAATTTCCCTGCTACTACTGCTTGTGTCTCTCAGCTGTGAAATGCCTCGAGTCGTTTTGCTATGTCAGAGGCATAATTGACGGTAAGTTGTTGTACGAAATTTGTATTTTAATGGAGCATCTAACCATTTAAGGTAATCAGGTCTTTTTGCTTATTTATTTCTGTTTATATTGGTGCTCTATTTCGTGTCCTCAGCAGATCTGAATGAACCTCACTCATCTACAAAAGCCACATTTTCCATTTTCCATGTCATGTCATATTTGAGCCACCTTAGTACCTGAATCCTGTTACCACAGGGAGTCGTTGAGACGAATAGCATAGATGCATTTAAGGGGAAACTAGATAAACACATGAGGGAGCAAGGAATAGTAGGTTATGCTGATGGGTGAGATGAAGTAGGGTGGGAGGAGGCTCGTGTGGATCATAAACACCAGCAGTTGGGCCGAATGGCCTGTTTCTAGGCTGTAATTTCTATGTAATTCTACATTGTTTGCATGCTCAAAACTTGAAGTTTGATGAACACGGATGTAGATCTGAGTTCAACTGGCTTGTGTGATGTTGGTGCGGGCCAGGTGCGATTTTTGTGCTTGCCCACTGAGGTGGGTGGGGGTGGGGGGCAAGATTTTGTGTGCGGCAGCAGTCTTAAACGCTTAACAGGGCAATCGTGTTTTGGAAATTTGGCTGTTAGTATGTCTGGGAGTAGTTGTAGCAGTGATTTGAGAAGGACGCTGTGGAAATCTTGGTGCATTAAAGCAAGCCCTTCCCTTTCCCCCTGCTGGCCATTGGCTCAGCAATAGGGTGGGTCACGGGACTTGGCAGGATTGGACTGATTATTTCCAATGTCAGAAGGACTGGTCAGAGGACCTGAGGAGCAATTTTGACTCTCCCCCGATCATCAGGAAAATGGACGGGTTACCAGTTAAAATGGAGCAGATCCATTTCCGGCGCCGTTCCTGCCAACTCCCTATTTTAACTGAGCAGACTCATGGGGTGTAACGAACATGAAAATCAGCCCCTAAATGCAGTATCTAAGCCCGTTTTGAGGAGCGATGACCTCTCCATTGGAGATGGAAAGTGGACACGCGGGGACCTAGAGGTAACATTGGTTCTGAATTGCCCTGCAATTTGATTGAAATTCGATTCAGGAACCTGGCAGCTCCTGCTGTTGTGTGTCAGCTTTCAGCCCTTGGCACACAGTCTAACAGGTGAGGTAAAGTGATTTGCAGTTGACAGAATTCACCACTGGATGGTAGGAGCTGCACACAGGCTTGAAACTTGTAAGAACAACAAATATCAATAAATCTTTATGCATTGCTGCACTAGCCATGATGAGACGTTAATGTATATTTGAACAAAAGAAAAAAATATGGTATAACTATGATTCATATAATCTTTAGGACTCTACTGGGTTGAACTGTTGCAAATGAATATGCAAACACATTCTTCAGCATGCTATTCAAATAAAGGCATTAACCCATTTAAAACAATGGGGTTACCAATGTTTATTAAAATAGTAAACAAAGAATTTCATATTGGGGCAGTAATTCCTCCCCAAACGCGTGAGTACGGAAGGGGTACTCACGCGTCTGGCCGGAGGAAATGCCGGTTTTCAGCATGCACAGCGCATGCGCTGAAAACCGGCATTTCCTCTCCTCTAACCCAAGAGGTGAAGAGGTTAGCGCGTGCGCTGTAGGGGACAGCGCGTGCGTCTTGGATTTCCTCTGTTTTGGGGGATTTGCGCATGTGTAAAGACCTCCGGTCTTTACGCTTGTAAAAAGCACACGTAAGTATTTATTTTTACAGGTAAGTGGTGTTTTAGTGTAATTTAGAATTTTTTTTCCCACAGGTTTATTATTTTAAAGAATCTACAATAAGGTAAGTTTAGTTTTAGACCCTTTTTATTAAAAAATTATTTTTTTCAAAAAAAAAATTGTTTAAATTATTTTTTTAAACTTATTTATACTTAATTTAATGATTGGGATGTTTTTTAAAATTTTATTTAAAGTTTAAGTAGTGTTTTGGGGTGCAGTACTTCTCATGAGTTTGACAGTTCTTACTCTCAAACTTATGAATGAAGTTTCCCCTCCCCTGATTAGCTGAACAGTGCTCACCTGATCCCAGCCGGCACATCGCACTAACTACGCCGCTGGGTCAGGTTAGCACAGCGCGCCGACATCAGAACCGGGCCACTGACAGGAAATCCACTGCGGGCCAGGTTTCAGATGTCGGCGCGCCGGGTAAGCGCACATCGGGGGCTTGCACGCGCTGCAAGTCCCCGACACCAAGTTCTGGGCCATTAACAAGATTTTTACTAATACAGGTGCACTATCCCTTATCCGAAACCCTTGGGGCCAGATGTTTTTCGGAATTCGGAATTTTTCGGATTTCAGAACAGATGATGCTTATAAATGGACAAGAGGCAGCCGTCGGGTTTACCCTACAACTACACCACTAGTGATGGATGCAAACCTGGCTAGGTAACCAGATTACTATAAATAAATAGTTAACAGCAATGTTTCCTCAAAGTTGCACACGGCCACGCAGTAATCTGCAAACTCCCGTGCAAGCTGCTCAAGCTTTTACACTGGAAATACCGAGAGACGCTCCACGAAAAAACTTTTGGTTTTCAGAGCTTTTCGATTTTTGGAATTGCGGATAAAGGATAGTTGACCTGTATTACACAATGTGATTTCACTGCCTGTGTGAGGGAAGCGCAGTGGGAGGAATAGAGATATAAGATGCAGTTTTAACATTGCAAATTGATGGAAACCGGGCAGGCGGGCAGTTAAAATTGCTTGGGAAACTCACCTGTTGATGTCTCACTCTATTACCTTAGGCTACACTTTTAACCGGCTCTTCTACAGAGATGAGAAGGACACCCCTTGGAAACCAGTGGGGTCCTTCTTTAAAAAAGCAGATAGGGCTCTGATTGATTATGTCATCGGGGCCTGACTCGTATTTTAACCGTAGGCCTGAACAGTCAACCTAGCGTGGCAGAGGTGGGGCCAGAAGAGGGGCCCAATGAGGTAAGTTTGTTTAACTTTAAAAAAAAAACGTTCTTGTGAAGCACTCCTGCTCCTTTGAGCTTCACAAGGAAAGTTCAGACCTTTCCTACCCTGGGCTCCCGCCCTCCCCCACCACCCCCACCCGCCCCCCTGCCACCCCGAACCCCCGGATTGCGAGGTCCGCCGAAACCATGGCTAACAAAAGAAATTAAAGCTAGTATTAAGTCAAAGGAGGAAGCTTATAAAGTTGCCAGAAAAAGCGGTCAGCCTCAGGATTAGGATCTTTTTAGAAATCAGCAAAGGGGGGAACAAGAAATTGATAAAGAAAGGGGAAAATGGAATATGAGCACAAACTAGTGAAAAATATAAAAACGGATTATAAAAGTAGGTATGTGAAAAGGAAAAGGCTGGTGAAGGTAAATGTAGGTCCTTTACAGTCAGAGATGGGAGAATTTATAATGGGGAATGAGGAAATGGCAGAGAAATTAAATAAATACTTTGTTTCTGTCTTTACGGAGGAAGACACAAAAAACCTCCCAGAAATACGAGAAAACCAAGGGTGTGATGAGAATGGGGAACTTAAAGAAATTATTATTAGTAAAAAAAAGTACTAGCAAAATTAATGGGACTAAAAGTCGATAAATCCCAAGGACCGGATGGATGAACTACATCCTAGGGTTTTGAAAGAGGTGGCCATTGAAATAGTGGACGCATTGGTTGTCATCTTCCAAAATTCTATAGATTCTGGAACGGTTCCTACAGATTGGAGGATAGCAAAAGTAACCCCGCTATTTAAGAAAGGAGGGAGAGAGAAAAAGGAGAACTACAGACCTGTTAGCCTCACATCAGTAGTTGGGAAAATGCTGGAATCTATTATAAAGGATGCAATAACTGAACACTTAGAAACTAATAGTAAGATTGGGCAGAGTCAACATGAATTTATGAAAGGGAAGTCCTGTTTGAGAAACCTATTGGAGTTCTTTGAAGATGCAACTAGTGGAGTAGACAAAGGGGAACCGGTAGATATGGTGTATCTGGATTTTCAGAAGGCCGTCTGTTGTGTCCGTCAGTAGTAAGACACAGACTGCAGGAGAACAGTACAACAGGTGTTTACTCAACGTGGCTCACTCTGGAACTGAACTGTACAGATAACTACTCAGTGCTATATACAGGTGTGGTCACTGCCGGTACTACAGTATACATGAGCTGTAAAAAGTAGTTCCCCCCTTAAAGGTATATACATTACAATTCCTCCCCTTTTAGATTAACAGTACCATAACACTCATTTAACAATTAAATATCAAACTAATTACAATTAACACTTTTAACATACAACGTTGGCTGAAAATATTCCATTTATATATTCAGTCTTTGGGGAGGCTTTCTGATCCTTTCTGGATAGCGCCTTTCCCGAGTGTCTCGCTCTTGGTGCGGAGGCGATTCTGGCACCCTGTCGTCGGTTGGGTCATCAGCTTCTGATGCTACTGTTTCTGGGGTAGATGCGACCTGTATGTCGGGTTCCTCACCAGGTACATATGGCCGAGGCATAGAAACATAGACATAGAAGATAGGAGCAGGAGTAGGCCATTCGGCCCTTCGAGCCTGCTCCGCCATTCAATGTGATCATGGCTGATCATCCAAACTCAGTACCCTGTCCCCGCCTTTTCCCCATATCCCTTGATCCCTTCAGCCTCAAGAAACATATCCAACTCTTTCTTGAATATATTTAATGAACTGGCCTCCACCGCCCTTTGTGGCAGAGAATTCCACAGGTTCACCACTCTCTGGGTGAAGAAATTCCTCCTCATTTCAGTCCTAAATGGCTTACTCCTTATCCTTAGACTATGACCCCTGGTTCTGGACTCCCCGGCCATCAGAAACATCCTTCCTGCATCTAGTCTGTCCAGACCTGACAGAATTTTATAGGTTTTGATGAGATCCCCTCTCAATCTTCTAAACTCCAGTGAGTATAAGCCCAATCGACACAATCTCTCCTCATACGTCATTCCTGCCATCCCAGGTATCAGCCTGGTGAATCTTCGCTGCACTCCCTCCATGGCAAGAACGTCCTTCCTCAGGTATGGTGAGCAAAACTGCACACAATACTCAAGGGCGGTCTCACCAAGGCCCTGTACAACTGTAGCAAGACATCCTTGTTCCTCTACTCGAACCCTCTTGCTACGAAGGCCAACATACCATTTGCCTTCTTAACCGCCTGCTGCACCTGCATGCTTACCTTCAGCGACTGGTGCACAAGGACACCCAGGTCTCTTTGCACTTCCCCTTCTCCCAATCTATTGCCATTCAAATAATAATCTTCCTTCCTGTTTTTGCCACCAAAGTGGATAACCTAACATTTATCCACATTCTAGTGCATTTGCCATGTTTCTGCCCAATCACCCAACCTGTCCAAATCGTACTGGAGTTTCCCGACATCCTCCTCGCAGCTTACCCTCCCGCCCAGCTTTGTGTCGTCTGCAAATTTGGAGATATTACATCCAATTCCCTCATCCAGATCATTAATATATATTGTGAACAGCTGGGGTCCTAGGACCGATCCTTGCGGTACGCCACTAGTCACTGCCTGCCATTCGGAAAATGACCCGTTTATTCCAACTCTTTGCTTTCTGTCCGCCAACCAGTTCTCTATCCAAGTCAATACCGTGCCCCCAATTCCATGTGCCTTAATTTTGCACGCTAATCTCTTGTGTGGGACCTTATCGAAAGCCTTCTGAAAGTCCAAATACACCACATCCACTGGTTCTCCCTTATCTATTTTACCAGTTACATCCTCAAAGAATTCCAGTAGATTAGTCAAGCATGATTTACCTTCTGTAAATCCATGTTGACTTTGTCCAATCCTGTCACTGCTTTCCAAGTGCTCTGCTATTACATCTTGGGGTCGACTTGTTCCTGTGACTCTAGGATCTGGTCAGCATGGCGTCTCACGATGTTCTCCCCAATGTCCACTGTGTACATTAGTGGGCCCTGCCGTGTGCATATCGTTCCTGGCTGCCATTTTTCTGTTCGGTAGTCGCGGGCCAAGACTGGCTGCCCTACATTGAAGCTCCTTGTTGGCTTCTCATGGATGTGCTGGAATTGCTTACTCTCAACATCTCTTCGTACGTTTGGTCTGAGCAAATCCAGGCGAGATCTTAACCTTCGGTTGAAGAACATCATGGCCAGGGCCTGGTTGGTGACTGCATTTGTCACATTCCGGTAGGCGAACAGGAAATTGTCCACCTTATGCTGCAGCGGAATATTGTCATTGTACATAGCCTTTACTGCCTTCTTAAAGGTTTGTACGAACCTCTCAGCCAATCCATTTGTGGCTGGATGATACGGAGCGGATGTGTAATGCCTTACCCCATTCTTCTGCATAAACCTCCGGAACTCTTCGGACACAAACTGTGGTCCGTTATCGGAGCAAATCTGTTCTGGCAAGCCGTTCCTGGCAAAAATGGTCCATAGGACTGCAATAGTTTTCTCCGTGGTGGTGGAGGACATTTTGATGACCTCAGGCCATTTCGAGTGCGCATCCACGGCTATTAAAAACATTGAGTCCATGAATGGACCAGCAAAATCAATATGCACCCGTTGCCATGGAGATGAGGGCCACTCCCATGGGTGTAGAGGGGCCTCTGGTGGTGCATTTTGGACTTTCTGGCATCCTGAGCAGCTCTTTGTCAGGTCCTCGATTTGTTTATTGATGCCCAGCCACCACACTTAAGCCCTGGCAAGGCTTTTCATTTTTACCCCTCCCAGATGACCCTCATGAAGCTCATTGAGCACTCTATCCCTTAACTTGGGTGGAATTACCACTCGGGATCCACACATCAAGGTCCCCCGGCACACTGACAGCTGTTCTCTTCTTGTCGAGAATGCTGGCAACAGTGAGTCGCCGTGTGCTGGCCATCCCTTCACCGTCAAATCATATACCCGAGACAGTGTCGGGTAATTTCGGATCTCCTTTTCTATACGAGCGTTAGTTACCAGTAGGTATTCAACTATAGTCGAATGAAATATTTTGACAGGATCCACTGCTGGTGCTTCCTCCGCAGTAGGCAGTGGCAGGCGTGATAGCCCATCAGCATTTCCATGCTGTTTCGTGCCCTTATATTCAATCTCATAGTGGTGCGCCCCTAGAAAGAGTGACCATCTTTGTAGTCGTTGTGCAGTCATCACCGGAACGCCCTTCTTCGGATTAAAAATGGAGACAAGAGGCTGGTGGTCAGTCAGCAAGGTGAATTTCTGCCCGTGCAGATAGTGATTGAACTTTTTCACTCCCCACACTCGGCTGAGGGCCTCCCTGTCAATCTGGGCGTAGTTACGCTCGGCTGAGGTTAGTGATCGTGACGCAAAGGCTATTGGCCTCTCTGAGCTGTCCGAGAATTTGTGCGACAGCAGCGCTCCAATGCCGTAGGGTGACGCATCACACGCCAACCGAATTGGTAGTGCTGGGTTGAAATGGGCCAATACCTCTTTCGATGTGACTAGTGTTTTGCTCTTCTGGAAAGCTCGCTTACATTCGTCACTCCACTTCCATGGCACTCCAGTTTGCAGCAGGGTGTTCAGTGGGTGTAGTATTGTAGACAAATTTGTCAAGAACTTATGGTAGTCGTTTACCAGCCCGAGGAACGACCTCAGTTGTGACACGTTTTCCGGTGCTGGAGCCTTGACTACTGCCTCAATCTTTTCTGGGGACTTATGTAACCCCTCTTTATCGATAACATGGCCACAATACGAGGTCTGTTTTTTAAAAAACTCGCATTTGGGGCGGTTAGCTCGGAGCCCATATTCCTTCAATCTAGTGAGCAACTGCTCCAGGTTGGCGAGGTGATCACTGTCATTTTCGCCCGTGACCAGGATGTCATCCAAATAACACTGTGTCCCTGGGATCCCTTGCAGGACTTGTTCCATTGCCCTTTGCCAAATAGCCGGAGCTGATGCTACCCCGAATACCAGCCGGTTGTATTGGTAGAGGCCTTTATGGGTGTTGATTGTGAGGTATTTTTTTGATGCTTCTTCTACCTCCATTTGCAGATACGCCTGGGCCAGATCAATCTTAGTGAAGCATTTCCCTCCAGATAGCGAGGCGAAAATATCTTCAATCCGCGGAAGTGGATATTGCACGGTGTGAAGGACTGGGTTCACTGTTACGTTAAAGTCCCCACAGATGCGAACCTTCCTTGGTTCCCCAGGCGTGCTGCTCAATGACTTTTTCATCACTGGGATGATGGGTGTAGCCCACTCGCTCCAGTCTACCTTGGACAGTACTCCTGAACGTTCTAAACTCTCCAGCTCTGCTTCGACAGCTGGGCGGATTGCTTAAGGTACTGGTGTGGCCTTAAAAAATTTTGGGCTTGCGTTTTTTCGATTTTAATTGTTGCTGTCATGCCTTTTAGTGTTCCGAGTCCTTGCTGGAACACTTCTTGCACATCAGTTAGGATCTTTGACAGTCGCCCAGGTGTGACGTCGTCATCCTTTTTGGCAGCCACAGTCAGTGCTTGTATGGAATACCAATCCAGCTGTATTTTCCGGATCCATTAACGTCCCAGTAATGGTGGTCCTCCATCTTGCAATACATACAGGTCTAGTTTTGGTGTTTCCTTACCATTATATATAACGGTCACCCTCATTTTTCCTTTGGGGTAGACTTTTTGCCCCGTGTACGTCTTCAAAATAATTTTTGTGTCTCAAGGGTATGTGTGAGAATAGCCGCTCATACTCCCGTCGGTTTATGACTGTTAGGGCTGATCCTGTGTCCAATTCCATTTTTACCTGGACTCCTGCTATCTTGAGAGTGACCCAAATGGTTCGGTGATCCTCCGTTTTGATCACATTATGTAGTTTCAGACAACTCAGCTCCCTGTTTTCGGAGTCGTTATCACTCTTTTGTTCGTCTGAACTATTCTCCGTCTCCTTATGTACCTTCTTGTACTTTTCTTTTGGAGATTTCTTATTGCTGGTTTTCTTTCCCGACCTGCAGACTCGTGCTATGTGTCCTACTTTTCCACACTGTCTGCACACTTTGTCTTTGAACCAGCAATCATTGTGGTCGTGTGTTGTTCTGCCGCAGCGATAGCACTTCTCTGTTCTGTATGACATTTCGTTTGTGCCATATTCTTGCGGTCTCTGTTGTATCTCTGCAGCGCCCCGTGCTGCTGCTTCATATGATACCGCAATGCTGAAAGCCTTGTCCAGCGTAAGGTCCTTTTCAGATAAAAGCCGTTTCTGGGTTCCTTCACTTTGAAGCCCACACACAAACTTGTCCCTTAAGGTATCTGCCAGTCCCGTTCCAAACTGGCAGTGTTTCGATAGTTTGCGCAGTTCTGTTAAATATTCTGCATTGCTTTCATCCTTATGCTGGTTCCGTTTGTGAAACTTGAATCTTTCTGCTATCAGCAGCAGTGTGGGGTTTAAATGTTCCTGTAGTATCGTCACTTTGTCTCCAAAACTCTTTTCCACTGGCTTCGCTGGGGTTACTAGATTTCGTAATAAGCTATACGTCTTTGCACCCATTAAATTTAACAATACCGGCGCTTTCTTGTCATCTGACACCTCATTTGCCTTGCAGTATACTCTATTCGTTCGACATATGTAGTCCAATTTTCGACTTCATTGTCAAATGTGGCGATACTGCCACACTTCGGCATTCTGGGTGTGGTTTAAAATGGCTTAAAATGGCATCTCCCGCGCTTTCCTTCCTCCCCCGCTGCTGCCAACGCCGCTCTCGGCAGTCCTCGTGGCAATGGCGGCGCCCTGTAGGTTTCGCGCGCTTCTCCTGCGCTGCTGCCACCGCTGCTCTCGGCGGTCCTCATGGCAATGGTGGCATCTCGCGAGTTTCTGCACGTCTCTCTCCCTCTCCTCGACGCTGCTCGGCCCCTGAACACCGGCTGCACCCTGTGCGCTCTGCCCTCTCTCTCTCTCTCCCGTCTTTGCTGTGCCGCTCAGTTGGGCTCTAGCCCGCCGCTGTCCGGGAACGGTCTGCGCACTAACTGTTGCCAGCCCGTTTCGCTGGGCCACCGCGACTGGAAAGCCAAGCCTGGCTCTCAACAGCCTCCCCCGCAATTCTCGAGTCTCTGCTGGATGACTGGGCGGTTGCCCGTGGTCGACGCCCGTGTCTCTGGCCTTGACCTCCAATCTACTGGTCTCCAGGAACGAATCCCTGGGAGGTGATGCAGAGTTGCAGGTAGGATCGAATTTGCCTCGTCACCAATGTTGTGTCCGTCGGTAGTAAGACACAGACTGCAGGAGAACGGTACAACAGGTGTTTACTCAATGTGGCTCACTCTGGAACTGAACTGTACAGATTACTACTCAGTGCTATATACAGGTTTGGTCACTGCCGATTATACAGTATACATGAGCTGTAAAAAGTAGTTCCCCCCTTAAAGGTATATACATTACACCGTCGATAAGGTCCCACACAAGAGGTTGGTGAACAAAATTAGGGCACATGGAATTGGGGGTAATATACTAGCATGGATTGAGAATTGGTTAACAGACACGAAACAAAGAGTAGGGATAAACGGGTCTTTTTCAGGATGGCAGGCTGTGACTAGTGGGGTACCGCAAGGATTGGTGCTTGGGCCCCAGCTATTCATAATCTATATCAATGATTTGGATGAGGGGACTAAATGTAACATTTCCAAATTTGCTGACGATACAAAGCTAGGTGGCAGTGTCAGTTGTGAAGAGGATGTGAAGAGGCTTCAAGGGGATCTCGACAGGCTCAGTGAGTGGGCAAGAACATGGCAAATGGAATATAATGTGGATAAATGTGAAGTTATCCACTTTGGCAGAAAAAACAGAAAGGCAGTGTATTTCCTAAATGGTGAAAGGTTGGGGAATGTCGACGCTCAAAGGGACCTGGGTGTCCTTGTACATGAGTCACTGAAAGTGAATGTACAGGTGCATCAAGCCATTAGGAAGGCAAATGGTATGCTGGCCTTAATTGCAAGAGGATTTGAGTACAGGAGTAAAGAAGTCTTACTCCAATTATATAGGGCCTTGGTGAGACCACACCTGGAGTACTGTGTACAATTTTGGTCTAAGGAAGGATATACTTGCCATAGAGGGAGTGCAACGAAGGTTCACGAGATTGATTCCTGGGATGGCAGGACTGTCATATGAGAAGAGATTGAGTAAACTCGGCCTGTATTCTCTTGAATTCAGAAGAATGAGAGGGGATCTCATTGAAGCATTCAAAACTATTACAGGGCTTGATAGGATGGATGCTGGGTGAATGTTTCCCTTGGCTGGGGAGTCTAGAACCAGGGGCCACAGCCTCAGGATAAAGGGTAGGCCATTCAGGACTGAGATGAGAAGAAATTTCTTCACACAGAGGGTGGTGAATCTTTGGAATTCTCTACCCCAGAGGGCTGTGGAGGCTCAGTCATTGGGTATATTCAAAACAGAAGTCGATAGATTTCTGACTAGTAAGGGCATCAAGGGATATGGCGATAGGGCCGGTGAATGGAGTTGAGACAGAAGTTCAGCCATGATCTCATTGAATGGCGGAGCAGGCTCGAAGGGCTGAATGGCCTACTCCTACTCCTATTTCTTATGTTCTTATGTAACCCCCTCCCCGTGACTTACCTGAGTATCGGGCATCATTTTGGAGGCCACTTCCACCGGAAATTGTGCTCCCTCCCACCCGCAAGCCAGCTACCATTTCCCACCGGTTTCGGGCGGACACTGGGGGCTCGATATTCCAAGCCCCGAGGAGGCGGGCATGGAGGCGGGACAGCATGTAAAATCGGAGAAATTGGGGGCGGGTGGCAAACCCACCCCGTCCCGCCTCCGTGCCCTTTTGCCAGGAGGCGGGAGGATGTGCAGCTTCGGGTCCCGTCTCCTGGAGGCGGGAAAGGCATTTAATCCTTTTAACTGCCTGTTAACAGGTAGTTAACAGGCAGGAAAAGGAATTAGTGCCATTTTACCTTCACAAGTGAAGGCTTCCCGACCTCAGAGAACCCCGCCGGGTTGGAGGAAACGTGGAGGAGGTCTGCAGCGGTCGGAGGCACCTGGAAGTAAGGTGTAGAGGTGAGTGATGGCTGCAAGTGTGGAGTGGTAAGTATGCAAGGTGAGTGATAAGTTTAAAAAGTGTTCACGTACCTTTTTTTACTTCTATAGCCTTTAGCCGTGCTGGATCGGGAGAGCGGACATCCACCTTGTCAATTTCAGGTAATGGCTGCTGGACCCTCTGATCCATCAGACATCTGAAATTTACTTTTTTACAATGTTTTTTCAGTCCTCACCACACAAACTAATCAAACTAAAGTGAATGTCAGTGTTTGACAGCTTCACAGAGCTGTCAAATGCTGCCATTTCTTCTTTCAAGAAGTCTTGACAGATAGCACGCCTGATGTTGACATGATCTGTCAGTGACTTCTTCCCTAATTGGCCTGCTGAGCCCGTAGGGCAGGCTTAACAAGCTCAATCAGGGGAAAATCCCTCTGAATGGTCAGGCGAGGATGGAGGCGGGACATTGACACGACAAGCAGCAGTCCTGCCTCCAAGTCGCCTCCATTGACAAAATCCAGCCCTGGGAGTTGAAATCTCCCAGGCCTTCACAACAGTGAGGTGAGAGTGATTTGCCCTGACCCGTCCCATTCCCACCCGGGATTTTTAAAAAAAGGCTATATTTTCCCAGTTTTTGTGCTTAAAATATTAATTGAGCTTTGTACATTGACCAGTATGCTTGAGGTTGGTTCTGGTTAACTTTGTGTAAGCTGATTCCATCAAAGAGGTCTTTAAAATTATGAAAAATGTTGATAGAGTGGATACAGAGAGAATGTTTCCATTTGTGGGGAAGAGCATAACTAGAGGCCATCAATATAAGATAGTCACCAAGAAATCCAATAGGGAATTCAGTAGAAACTTCTTTACCCAAAGAGTGGTGAGAATGTGGAACTCGCTACCAGAGGGAGTGGTTGAAGCGAATAGTATAGATGCATTTAAGGGGAGGCTAGATAAGCATATGAGGGAGAAGGGAATAGAGGGTTGTGCTGATAGAGTTGGATGAGGAAAGACAGGAGGAGGCTCGAGTGGAGCATAAACGCTGGCATGGACTGGTTGGGCCTGTTTCTGTGCCGTATATCCTATGTAATCCTATGTAAAGCAAATTGACTATTAACAGCTGCAGAAAGACTTCTTTTATGCTTCCTTCAAGCAGCTGGGTGACTCAGTTAACCAATGTAAATAATGAATTTTTCATTCATCCAATCGTGGCCGACAAAAAAACTTTGGAGAACGTTGATATTTACATTGGGTAAATCACATTTTGTTTGTAAGATTCCTGGCCCATGCAAATGATCTGGATTGGGAAATCCTTTAACAGATTCAGTGCACCTTGGTATACTGCGTCCATCTATTGCCTGGTTCGGGGGTGGGGGGGGGGTGATTGTGGGTGTAAAGGGGTGGCAGGGAATGGAAAGGAAAATTGTCCCTAGTTTGAGTCACTGGACAGTGGTGATGAAGAGTCAGCACTCTTTATTTTCAACCCCAGTTTAGAGCGAATTAAGGAAATGAATGTGCGCTTGCGATGAAACTCTGACACTATTACAGAAGTAGGCGATGAGATGAGAATTGATGTTCAACATTTACACAGCATATTTAGAGAATAGTTGAATAGGAAAAATTGCTGAACACCTTTATTTGGTACTCCTAATTACCCTTAATTTGCATGTCAGTTTAAAGAGATATTTGCCAAAATGTAAAAATAGCTAATGAAGTCATGCCCACAGACAAATGTTAATTTGTACATTTATTAATTAGTTCTAAGAACTAATTAACATCAAACCTAATGACTGGAACGCCTAGCAGCATATGAAATGAAATGGTTGGAAAGAGGGACAATATAAGTCTATTTAGTAGCATCCTTTGTGCCTGTAGTCACCAAGATAATGTTTTTCAATGTGTTATCTGTCCTGACTGTGTCTCAATTTTGTGCTTGCCAATTGTTCCAGCATATTTAATTGACAGCGCTCAACCAATCATCCAGCAGAACTGTCAGAGATCTGCCCAACCTCTGATTGGCCCAACACATTTCATTGAGAGTAACGTGGATCATTCAGGTGGGAAATCTGACAAAGATCTAACCAACGGGGACAGGCGGAATGAATCATAGAATCATACAGCACAAAAGGAGGGCATTCGGCCCATCGTGCCTGTGCCGGCTCTTTGAAAGAGCTCTCCAATTACTCCCACTCCCCTGCTCTTTCGCCACAGCCCTGCAAAATTATCCCCTTCAAATATTTACCCAATTCCCTTTTGAAAGTTAGTATTGAACCTGCTTCCGCCACCCTTTCAGGCAGTGCATTCCGGATCATAACAATTCACTGCATAAATTCTTTTTTTTCCTCATGCCACCTCTGATTCTTTTGCCAATTACCTTAAATCTGGGTCCTCTGGTTACCGATCCTTGCCACTGGAAACAGTTTCTCCTTATTTATTCTATCAAAACCCTTCATAATATTTGAACGCCTCTATCAAATCGTCCCTTAACCTTCTCTGCTCTAGGGAGAACAATTCCACTTTCTCTAGTCTCCACGTAACTGAGGTCCCACATACCTGGTACCATTCTAATAATCCTCCTCTGCACCCTCTCTAAGGTCTTGACATTCTTCCTAAAGTGCGGTGCCCAGAATTAGATGCAATACTCCATCTGGGGCCTAACTAATGTGCTAAATAACTCCCTTGCTTTTGTACTCTATGGGGGGAGTTTTAACCTAAAATAATGGGTGGGTTGGGAGAGTGTGGGTAGTTGAAGTGTTAAAAATCTGAATTCCGACCTGAACCCGCCTCCAACCCGCCCACTTCCAGTTTTAACGGAGGCAGGACAGGGGGCGGGCAGCCAATCCGTTGCCAGGAGGCGGGCCATCTATTTAAATATTATAATGAGGCTGGAATCCTCTGCTTTAACCTCCATTTTGTATTTAACTTTAGCTGGTCGGGTATTGCAGGCCTCCTGAAACCCGTCAGCTAATATAAGGTGAGGACTGCTGGATCCAGGAGGTAAATGCCTTTACACTTACCTCCTGAATCCAGGGTCACTGCCTAACCCCCCCCCCCCTCGTGATCGGAGACCTTACCCCGACGAGACCTCCGATCCTCCCCAAGCCTCCGATTTCCCCCGCCAGGCCTCCGATCCCCACCACGAAGCCTCCCCCCACACCCCAGGCCTTCGATTCCCCCCCACCAGGGCACCAATCCCCCACCCCCGCACCCCCGGCGTCTGATCCACACCACGAGGCCTCACCCAACCCCCAGGCTCCTCCAGCCGCCTCCCCGGCCCCTACGCAATCCTTCCCTACTCTCTGCGGCCTAGTGCCGCAAGCCTAACACCCTCCCCCCCCACCCCGGAACCAGCCAGCCTCGCAATCTGACTGGCTGCAGGTGGGAAACAGAGGCTTCCCATGCAAATCTGGCCTTGCCGTTAAATTCGGCAGGGCCTGTGGGAAACCCGTTCTCCCGGGTTCCCCGACCGCTTCGGAGGCCCCTGGCTCCCAACCCGCCTTCCCCATGAAAATTCAGCCCAATGTCTCTATCCATAAAGCCATGGATCATGTATGCCTTTTTAACAACCTTCTCAACTTGATCTGCAACCTTCAAAGACTTGTGTAGGTACATCTCCAGGTCTCGCTGTTGCTGCATTCCATTTAAAATTGTACCGTTCATATCGCCTCTCCTCATTCCTCCTACAAAAATGAACCACTTCGCACTTCTCTGCATTAAATTTCATCTGCCATGTCTCTGCCCATTTCACCAGCCTGTCAATGTCCTCCTGAAGTCTGTTAGTGTCCTCCTCACTGCTTCATCACAAAGGACAACTCAACGTTATATCTGAGCTGTCTGAGGGGCATATCCTAAGAAAAGCCTGCCAGTGGATTTCAAAAGAAACCCCATGAAGGAGTCACTGGTATCAGCTGTTGAGGTGCACTCCATCCCATTAAAAGGAAAATTGTGAGCTATGTCACTGGAGATTTGCCGGTATATTTAAGTACTTATAGAAAACAGGGTCGGAGTCAGGATCTCAACAATACTTTGGCCTAGAAACCGGGGAACACTGGAAACCTGTTGGTAACATTGGCGGCCAAGGATAATAGCCACCGGCCGAGAGAGCGCAGGCAGTGCCAGCATTTTGGTACAACCTGCTCATTAACATCAGCGTGGTGGTGGTTTGCTGGTGTAATGTGCTCTGTGCAGCTCTAATCTCAGAAGAAGGCCAAAGATTGCCTTTATCTCCCGCTTGCAGTGTAGGGGAGTGGGGAAGAAAGGAACCACCCGAACAGTTTCCGTACTTGCTCCAAAAATATTAGCGGAGACCCGTTGTTTGTCAATTTTTTTTATAGCTTATGATATGAATGTAGATAAAAAGAGATCTTATCACAGATCATCTTCAGTCGTTGCGATGGAGTTAACCCATGGATTTACTGACCCACAATCACTGTAGGCCTCCCGGAAAGCTGCCAGAAAAATGCAACCCCACAATTCCCCCTCCCCACACCCCCCGCCGCCGCCACATCCCCCTGCCACTTATGGGCAAAAAAAAAAATTAAGTTTAAAAGAAGAACCTTGGCAAAGTTTGAAGTTCTGGCATCCATCCGAGGTGTTTCCCACTTGTCAGCTTCGATTCCTCATGAGTCCTGCCAGATTCCTCGCCAGAAACACTGTCTAGAGGCAGCACTCACTGGGGTGGATGGCAATGTGAGCGGCGATCTCCAAAATGGATGAGCTGACGTCAACTCGCCGCTGTCACCGAATGACGCCACCCTATAACTCATTAAAATACTTTTGCTGATGGCAGGCAACGGGAGCGCCGCCGACCAGACTAAAATGGCGGCCGCCGCGGGACCCGTCACCAGCTGGCGGAAGAGCGATGGCTGATGTTGTTTTGCCATTGCGTGGCGGTAACGGGAGGCGCAAACCATCCGGATTTCTGCGCCTTTGACTTTATTCCCCTCCCTACCCCGTCGCCCCATGTTCAGTCCCTACTCACCTGCATTTGTAATTCTCCTGACACCTTTTGCCACTTAAAACAAATTCTCTTCCTCCCACACCACTACCCAGAGACCCAAACACTCAGGGGGAGATTTTGGAAATGGCGACATGATGGAGGCGGGACTGCTGCTTGTCGGGTTTCAGTCCTGCCTCCATCGACGTCCGGCCAACCCATGCTAATTTCCCTTGATTGGCCTTGTTAAGGGAAAGCCGGTGACAGATGACGTCAGCGAGTGACGTTTCACCTGTCAAGATTTTTTGACAGATGAGTTGTCATCGGTTGACAGCTCTGTGAAGCTGTCAAACACTGACAGTCTGTCTTCTAAGTTGAGACCTAGGACTCAGGCTCACTTAGAAAGCTTTCCTGAGCAGAAAGCAGCAGGCTGCTGCATTTAAGAATGCAGCGGTCATTCTGCTTTCTCTGCCGGTGAGATGAGGCAGCTCCGCAGCCTAAAGGGATGAAGCCTGGAGGGAGAAGCAAAGGTAAGTAATCTTATTAAAACAATTTAGACTCACCTCACACACTTACCTCTCCACACTTGCACTCATCGCTCACCTGCACACCGGACATCTCAGCCCCTCCGACCCCCGCAGACCCACGGCTCGCCTCGCTGACCCTGGCGAGGTTCGGAGCCGGTGGGAAGCCCACACTTTAGGGCTCAAAATAGGGATTAGCCAAAAAACTGCCTGTTAACTACCTGTTAATTGTCACTAATTCCCTTCCCGCCTCGAGGAGACGGGACCCGGCGCGGGTCGGGTACTCGCCTCCTGGGAAGATGGCACGGAGGCGGGTTGGTGGCGGGACGAGTACCCGCCTCCAAATTCTGCCATTTTCCTGGCAGCCCCGCCTCCATACCCGCCTCCCCAGGGCTGGCAAAATTGCCCCCTAGTTCCAGGAGAGACAGCGATTTACTTCTCTCTCCACCAACCTACACACCGTACCTGCTGCTCACAGCGCCGTCTCCTTTACAGATTAGGGAACCGCTTCGATAAACACCCCCGTTCTGTAACAATTGCGACCCGAAGCTTCCTGTCACTTGCCATTTCAATCCCATGTCCCACTCCCACTCATCGGCCAGAACTTTCCCCTAAAAAAAACGGGTGATTTTGGGACATGGGGGCAGTTAAATTGTTAAAAACTGGATTCCCGACCTGATCCCGCCTCCAACCCGCCCACTTCTGCTTTTACTGGAGGCGGGACAGGGGGCAGGCAGCCAACCCACTGCCAGGGGGCATTACCTTAATTTAAATATTGTAATGAGGCTATTTTTTCCCCATCATTTTGAATTTAGCTGCCTGTGGACGGGTTTCACACAATTTGTGAATTCCGGCAGTTAAACAGAGGCGGGGACCGCAGCATCCAGGAGGTAAGTGGCTTTATACCTACCTCCTAGATCCTGGGACCCTACCTAACTCAACCCCGCAATCGCAGACCCCAACCTGGGGCCTCCGATCGCTTGCCCAGGCCTCTGATCCACACCATGAGGCCTCCCCTCCCACCCCACCAATGATGCTGAGGCTGGCCACAATCATCCGATGGCCCCGACCCCGCCCCCTTGCCAATGCTCCAACCAACCCACTCCTCCCCATCCTCCAACCCCGCCCTGCCGATCACTGATCCTCTGGTTGACCCCCTCCCCCGCAATCCCGGAGGCAGCCGTTCCCCGACGCCCCCCCACCCACCCCCCACCGTGATCCCTCACCCGGACCAGCCTCTTGCTCACTCTCCGCATCTGAGGCCTGCCCGCCCTCAGCCAGCCGGCCTCTCACTCTGGCTGGCTGCAGGCGGGATCCGAGGCCTCACATTCAAATCAGGCCCTGCCGCTAAAGTAGGCCGGGTCTGCGGGAAACCCGGCCAAGGAGACCCCCCCGTCACCCCCAACCCACCTACCTCCAGAAAATACTGGCCATCCTCTCTGTCTCCAGAGACTTGTGCACAAAAATCTAGGCTGTCACTCCAGTGCAGTGCTGAGGGAGTGCTGCATCATTGGAGGCGCCGTCTTTCGGTGAGACGTTAAACCGAGGCCCTGTCTGCTCTCAGGTGGACGTAAAAGATTCCATGGCACTATTTTGAAGAAGAGCAGGGGAGTTATCCCCGGTGTCCTGACCAATATTTATCCCTCAATCAACATCGCTAAAACAGATTATCTGGTCATTATCACATTGCTGTTTGTGGGAGCTTGCTGTGCGCAAATTGGCTGCCGCGTTTCCTACATTACAACAGTGACTGCAGTTCATCGGCTGTAAAGCATTTTGGGACCTCCTGAGGCCGTGAAAGGCGCTATAGAAATGCAAGTCTTTCGTTTTCTTTTTTTCTCTTTGACCTTCCTCACTGGTGCAATGAAGTTCAACGCAAGTTAAATAAAACAACGAGGGTGAAGTGAACTGAAAAGAAAATTGGACAGAGTGTAAAAGGGACGGCCGATTCGCTGGCGCTGGTTTTGTGCTTCTGCCCAAGAGGAATTTCATTCCCAGCACCTTCCCCTTTGTATTAGGCTTCTTGCAGCCTAGTGTTTTTAATAGGGTTAGTGGTTGGGGTGGGGACCCTCTGTTGCAATGCTGTGCTGGTGCTGGGGTCTGCATACTTGGTGCTTTTTTTCTTCTCCCAGGCTGGTGCCACTAGAGTCTGCTCTGCTTTGCCAGTTTTTCCTCCCTCCATATAAGACTTGCCCCACCCGTTCATCTCCTCAGTTATTCACATGTTTTGTGTGTCTCTTAAATCTCTTCCATTATGTCTCCTATTCTCTCATGTGTAGCTCACTTAAGCCTCTTAACCACCTCCCGCTTCCCACTTAAGCGCTTTACACTGCGAAGCCGATGTGGGCATGTAACTTGCTGCACCTTGTTTCTGCTACTAGAGCATTGACATCGGAAAATCAACTCCAGCTTTTGCGGTTGGAGGCAAAGTGTGAATGAGGGAAATATTAGGTTTGTTTTAAGTGCATAGGTCATGTTCCAATTTGTGAAAAATACATGGGTTCTAAAAAATTTACATAGAAAACTGATGATGGACATTTTAGCATGGCTGTCCAGTTGAGAGTTAGATGGCACACATGCAATTGAACAATTCAGATGATGTTATAAATGATCATCACCAAAGCACTGAGAATGGATTACTGTCTTGCGCTGCCTTTTTAGATGAGCGTGCATGCAACCGATGGTGCCCAAAATTGGCACGAGGGTGGAGACATGCATGCACTATGTCGCGGATTGTGTATATTACTGCACATGAACTGTGGGGCTTTGAAGGAAATCATATCACCAAGTGCACATGCAGCTTGGCCGTAAACACATTAACTATTTCTACCAATGGGGAGCTAATAGCCTGTGAGGTCAAACTCATGGGATGGCAGGACTGTCCTATGAGGAGAGATTGGGTCGACTAGGCCTGTACTCACTCGAGTTTAGAAGAATGAGAGGGGATCTCATTGAAACGTATAAAATTCTGACAGGGCTAGACAGACTGGGTGCAGGGAGGATGTTTCCCTGGCTGGGGGGTCTAGAACCAGGGGTCACAGTCTCAGGATATTTAGGACTGAGATGAGGAGAAATTTCTTCACTCAGAGGGTGGTGAACCTGTGGAATTCTCTACCACAGAAGGCTGTGGAGGCCAAGTCACTGAATATATTTAAGAAGGAGATATAGATTTCTAGACACAAAAGTGGGAATATGGTATTGAGATAGAGGATCAGCCATGATCATATTGAATGGCGGAGCAGGCTCGAAGGGCCGAATGGCCAATTCCTGCTTCTATTTTTCTATGTTTCTATGGCAGTGGATATGTAAAGGGTGGTTTCAAATATTTTTAACATAATGATGCACATTGGATTCTGGAGCATTAAACTGGCTTCAGTATTACTGTACCACTAGACTGGTTCATTTGCTGGTATATTAAAATGACTATGCTACAGCTTCCAGATGGCCCTCATTTCATGATATGGTAATTAGCTCCTCCAAAAAAATTGTGTAAAGTTGTATAATTAGACTTAACCACTCAGTGTACCTGCACTAAGAACATAACAAAGCACAAAACAAGAACTTACTTGTTTGTCGCATCCACAGGACATGTACAATTTGTTCTATCTTGGATTTTATTCAACGCACTAATCTCCTGAGTAAAGGTTCCAATGAAAAACCTTATTAAATTGAGCGTGATGAGTGGCACGGCAGGATGAGGTTGAGCAGTAACATTTCATGATCTACTGAGATCATTGAAAGGTTTGTGCCACTGCAGCCTGGTCCTCCTGACCACATCCCTGCTTGTGTCCTCCTGTACAATGTGCAACTAGGCTGTGTTGGTGTCCTGGGGCGGTCTCTTCCGCCCATTGGAAGGGAAGAGAACCTCCCTGCGTGCTGTGACCCCCTCCATAAGCATATGGAGGGAGTCATGGGAGAGCCTGGGTGCAGCTCTGTGCCTCTGTACAGTGCTTGTCAGTGTTTGCAGCACCTCAATGCTGTAGAACACTGACAGCACATTTGTCAAAGTAAATTTGGACATGGCCCCTTTAAGGAAACCGGCTGATGACGCGTCATCAAATGATGTCATCAGACCTGCTTCCTTTTAATTGGCCGGGAACCTTGCAGGACGGGCTTAACAATCCCAATCAGGGCAAAATCACTTGGAGGAGGTGGGATGAAGACGGGAGCGGGGTTTGAGGCCGCCACCGACCCCGGTCACCCCCGACTCACCACGGCTGGCGAAATCGCGGCCTCTGTTTCTAAATATGTAATATTTTTAGCCATAAGGTACAATTAGGATGATTGGGGAGTGCAACATAATGTATAGCATTAACTTCATAAAAGATTACTGTAACTCACCTTTACACTTGACACTTTGGGCTAGAAATTGGCTTCATTTGCGCCTCCCGTTATTGTCTCGGGCAGGGGTGATAACGGGGCGCTAACGACTTACCGACCGGGCACGGCGAAAGAAACGACTCCCGTGAAATTCAATAGGTGGGTAGCACATGCACATAAGAAATAGGAGCAGGAGTAGGCCATTTGGCCCCTCGAGCCATTCAATAAGATCATGGCTGATCTTCTACCTCAACTCCACTTTCCTGCACTATCCCCATATCCCTTGATTCTCTTAATGTCCAAGTGCCGGCGGTAAAACTTAGCGCCACAATCTCCTGCTCCCCGGAGAGTGTGAATTCACCCGGTGTGCATCGCCTCGTTACCGCCCTGGATCCTAAATTCGCTTCCGCCCCCTGCAGCTTCATCGGGCGTCAGGGACGGCAGCTGCAGGAGGCATTGTGAACTCGGCTGGCCGCTTGCGGAATGGTAATTAAAGGGATTGGTGGTCAGGTAGGCCAAAAAAAATTTCTCACCCCTTTGTACTGTTTTTTAACATTTTTCATTGCTGCGATTGATCAGCCCTGCACTCTCTGCATGCTTGTGGCTGCTCCTGGCAGATCGTGGGTGCCGTCGCCAACCCATCCCCAGCCTTACCTTTAATTGCTGTGAGAATTGGCCCTTCCCTTTAAGGGGGAAGGAGCCTGCGAATCCGGCTGCGCTGCATGGAACACTGATCAGCGCTCTGCCGATACCAGCCCTCTCACTCCCTCTAGCGCTCTAAGGGAAGTGGTTAGTGCTTGATTTAGCGCTCCAGTTCCCTCCTGGAGTGCACAACTGAATTTTACAGGAGACTCTCTTCATTAGTGCCTGCCGATAATTTTTCCGCTTCCGAAGTTTCAGCGCCCCAAATGGGGCTATAATGAATTTCTCCCCCTTTGAGTTATACTTCCTTATTTGATTTTTTAATTTTCGCATAGAAAAGTTACTGGTCGTGAGCAAGTAGAATCATAGAATCAGAGAGCACAGAGGGAGGCCAATCTTCCCATTGTGCCTGTGCCGGCTCTTTGAAAGAGCTATCCAATTTTTCCACTCTCCTGCCCTTTCCCCATAGCTCTGCAACTATTTCCCCTTCAAATATTTATCCAATCCCATTTTGAAAGTTAATACTGTATCTACTTCCATCACCCTTTCAGGCAGTGCATTCCAGATCATAACAACTCGCTGCATC